>NC_090447.1:492232057-497032057 GCF_031143425.1 Pleurodeles waltl | reverse complement strand
GAATTGTTTCTTCAAGGGCTTGGACTGAGCTTGCCCCCTGTTCTGGAGTCTCAGGGACATCAAAGACTTCATTTGCCAGTGACTGGGCTCTTCTGCTGGGAGTGCTGATTTGCTGAGCGGTGCCAAATCCAGTCCCTGGGCCCTTAGAAGTGGAAGCTAGTTATCTGTGGAGGAAAATCCACACACAGCTGTGTGTGAGCCAAATAAATCAATGCACAGCCCATCCCGCAGCTGAAAATTCAACGCAGTGCCTCTCTCACAGCTGGAGAAACGAAGCAACGTCTGTTCTCAATGCGGACCTTTTGCACTGTGGGTCATAAATTTCCACGCCCACAGCTTTGGCGTCAATTCTTCAAAATCCCCGTACGGACCCGAGGCTTTGCACCCGGAATCAATGCACAGCCTCTCTTACAAGAAAAGAATCGATGCACGGCCTCCAGTGTGAGTAAAGAATCAACGCACAGCCTCACTTGCGAGTAAGGAATGAATGCCTCACTTGCTTTTCTGACACATTGCTTCCCTGGCAGCTTTATTTTTCATGCATACCAGGTACTTTGTGCTAAAACAATGCAACCATTGATTTCTATGGATTAAGACTCTTTTATTTTGCAAATTTATATCTTTGCTTGTGTATTTTGGATTTTTATCATTTTGGTCTTGTTTAATTTAGATAAATTGGCTATTTTTCTAACCTGGTGTGGAGTCCTTTAATGGTGTTTTCACTGTGTCACTGTGTGTGTTTTGTCCAAATACTTTGCGCATTGCCTTTGAGATGAGCCTGACTGCTTGTTCCAAGATACCCAGGGAGCTTGGAGGGGTTATCCTAGGTCTGTATCTCCCTTACCTTGACTGGAGTGAGTGGCCCTGCTTGGACAGAGTGCAAACTGACTGCCGATCCAAGACCCCATTTCTAACAAGCATTTTTTTTCTTTTTTTTCAAATGCAGCCCATTTTCCTTTAAGGAAAACGTGATGCATTTCAAACAAAAAAATGAAAAAATATTTATGCTTCCATTCAGAAAGGGGCGGGGTCCCTCGGTACCCCTTCACATTTGCAAATAGGTTACCGCTAACTTGAAGTTGGTAGTGAATGCGAATGTTTTGCGACTGCATTCACGGTCGCAAAACATTCCTACAAGCCAGTGCGATTTGATATTAGGAAGGGATGCCTTAAACATGCTCCTTGCTAATACTGAGTTGCATTTTGCTTTGGTACATATGAAAAAAACATTTTTCCAGTCACAAATGACCCAATGGGGCATTTGAGACCAGAAAAATGATTCATACATCTGGCCCTTATTTCAGTCTGCTTTAATATACATCTGAGTGAATTGTTAACAAGGTTCAGGATGGGAATAGTTCACCATATGCTAAATGTTTTAACAGTGTGGGCTTTTTTCACATCTCTGAGTCTACGTTCAGGTGCTAGCATTTCTATCAAAACTAGGATGTGCTTTTTGCTTTTCTGTGATTTTTATAAATCTGCAGTTTTAAATATGTTGTGCCATTGTTCACACATTAGAATTTCACAATCTTCAGACAGTGCTTAATTTGAGATGATGGTTCCAGGTTAAACCCACCGGTTCTCACTGTTGATGATCTGCACTTATTATTCCTCAACAGACTTTGATACTGAGGAAGAGAAAACAAAATACAAATGTGGTAAAAAGGAGGAAAGAAATACAGAAAACTGTGAAAAAGGAAGGAAGTAAGGATCAAAAAGAAACCTGCAAGATTGAGAGTAACAGAAAGTGTCTGATGGTGCATGGAAGATGTAAGGCATGAGGCAGAACCAAGGCTATACAGCCTTGGTATTTGGCACCTGACCAACCATAGTGCCGATCACAGGCTTCCAACCAACACTTTGGGTTCTGGTACAATTGTTTTTTAACAAAATCAAGTACCTGCTATAGGCTTACTTTTTAAACTTGTAGACTTCAAATATTTTCTACAGTAATCACATGTTACACTCTTGGTGGCTTTTTAGTTAATGCTGAAAAGATAAGCGGTGCAGTCCATGATTAGTTTTTATGCATTTGATATATCAGCTAATGATGAACTGAGTAAGGTTTATTGAAATATTGTGTTTGTATATAATATATGCTTTTTTATGGTGATATATATTTGACCAAAATTAGGCCCAGATTTATTCAAAAGTGGTACAGCGCACTGCTGCACCAAAAATAGTAGCGCCACGCTGTGCCACTTTTGAAACGCAGGGATGCGCCGTGTTTAGAAGAATACGGAGCACCCCGGGGTGCTGAATTAAGCTGTCTGTGCCCACGCAGGCATCCTTGCACCATAATGCAAGGGTGTCTGCATTGGGGGGATAGATTGTTCATGCGCAGGAAAGTGTCCCTTCTTGCACATGAACAATCTATAACGATGACTTGGCACTTTTATGTGTGCTGTAAAATGCAGTACACATAGAGGTACCAAAGCGTCATTTTGGAATTATTGTTTATGTACAGGAAGGGACACCTTCCTGCACATAAACAATCACCCATGGCATTTTGCTCATTCAATGTGTGCTGCAAAATGCAGCACACATGGAAAAACCAAAAAACGAGGAGGAATTGAAGCATTCCTCCTTGGTTTGCCATGCTAACGCCACCCCTGGGGTGGTGATAGTTTTTGGCACTGCCACAGGTTTACGATTACTCGTAAATCTGAGGCAGCGTCAAAAGCAAAAGGTGTTGCAGTAGAATGCTCACTGCAACACCCATTGCATGCCCTACTGACAGAGAAAACTGTGTCGGGCCATATTTACAAGGAGGCACACTTCCACAAAAAGTGGTGTTACACCACCTTGTAAATATGGACCAGTGTTTAGCGCCACAGAAGCATCTTGAAAAGTAACACTCCGGTGGCCCTAGGAGCTCTTAAATCTGGCCCTAAATATATTATTGATTGGTTGAGCCAAAACGTTTTCTTCCAGGAGTTAGTGGCATTGGATAAATCTTGAAAATTTATAAATAGTATAACTAATTTGATTGTAACTGCTTCTTTTCAATTGCAACTATTACAACATTGAGGAAGTCTGTACTGAACAACTGGGAGGTATTGCAGATTTTTAAAGTAAGTTTTAATAATCTACAAGCAGAGATATCTGAATAACATCATGAAGGATTTGTTATAGTATTCAGCCATGTTGAATTACATAGCCAAGACAGATCACATAAAACTTACAAAAAATGTAGTAACATTGGATTCTTTGAAAATGTATAGAGTAAATAAAACAACATAACCCAATCAACTGATGAAATGAGAAATATTTTATATAGGGTGCACACCACGAGGAGCAATATATTAAGTCTACCATGCTTAGGGCCATATTTATCAAAAAATCATGCAGCGCAGCATGCCACCTTGCTGTGCTGCATGAAAGGGAAAGGGCAAGAAAGTGACGTATTTACCATTATATGGCACATTCCCAGTCCTTTTCTAGTGCTAGTGCACTTTTAGCTGCCTAGCGGCAATGCAGACCCCCTAGCGCCATGTTGCAAAGGTGCCTGCATTGCAGACAGGATTGTTTTTGTGCAGGAAGTGACACCTTTGTGCACAAAAACAATCCTCAGAGGCACTTTCCTCTTTTTAGGTGTGCTGTACACTGCAGCACACTAAGAAAGAGGAAACAACGAGGAGAAATAAAGATACTTCTCGTTGCACCTCTGGTGAAGCTGTACATTTCGGATGCATTCCCCGGTCTACCAATGTAAGTAAATCTGGAAACGTGTCAGAATCCATCGGTTGATGAGTGGAAACTCCCACACTCCACCCATGATATCCCTCCCTACTGCAGAGTAATGGAAGACAGTGATTTGCGCTGCCTTGCTTTACTCTAGATTTATTAAGCCATGCAGGGCCATGTCAGGTGGCCGTCCATGGCTTGATAAATCTCATTTGGTTTGGGTGACACATAGCCTTGATAAATATGCCCAATCGCTTGTTTGAGTTCATCTATACTTGACTATATTTAATGGAGATGCTGGCGTGGGGTTTCCTGTCGTCTGGTACTGAAGTCATTGAATCACAAAAATATAGAGCCCATCAGAAATGCTCCAGCTGTGACATTCAGAGCATTATTATGAAGTGAGAATGTGTCATATTGTGACAGCTAATACTCCTGTGTATTTACAAATTAACTGAACAGACTAGTCGATAGTGTTTAAGCCAAAGCACGATTTTGTAGCATTGATTTGTAGCTGACAACTATAAAATCCTAACAGGAAATGGTGCCTTTTGAAAAGAGCCGTTTATAAAGAAAAACGAGTTTATAAAAAGCTAAATCTTAGAAAGCATTGCCACCTGTGTTTGCCATTAAGTAGGAAGACGTATCGTTGTATGAGGACAGGTATCAAGACAGGATGAAAACGAAGATGCGTAGCTGTCAGGACGGAAGGTGCATGCAATGGCAGGCGAACTGCTGGAGACTTGCTCCTTGAGAGCCGACAGCGTGTGGTGGTGATATGAAGAGTGCGCAAGCTTGAAATATTTATCGAAGGGAGCGAAGGCTTACTAGTTCTCCTTGGAGGCTCGATGGTGCTCGCTGAAGTAAAAGCAGGTGACGAATCATCCCCAAAAATCCACAATTTCGCTTGCGCCTCACAGATCCATGGCATCTTGTAAGGCGCAAACCACAGCCCCAACAACCCCCTTATTAAATACAGTTGCGTTAGGACTCAGACAGTGAAAACGCTGTCCCTCCTTGTTCAGCAAAGAACCTTTTGTTCATATGTCCTTATTGATGATACAAATTGCAAACCAGTAACAACGGTCACTGCTGTGAAGCAAAACTAGTGTTTCCTGTCAAATCTAAGTAGGGGCTTCTTCCAAAATTTCAATTGGCCTGACCATGTCAGAGAAAGGCCCTGGGCCCATTAGATGATTTGGAAGACCAGTGTCCCCCGTACATACGGTAATGCAGAGGCCTACACAATGGCCCTAATCAGAAAGAACCAAATTAATTGAATTGATTAATGAAAATGAATTCTGCAAAGAGACTCGATGATTAGACAACAATCCCCACTATAAATTAGAAGGTGAAAATGTGCATGGTGCTTAATAAACATCCCTATGCCCTGTGGCACAGACTCATTTTTTTAACTAAATATTGCTATAGAATATTATACATAACAAATTACTGTAAAACAGACCATTCTGAAAGCAAAATACACATTTCTACTGCTGCATGACTAATTGTTTTCGTTTATAGTGAGCCAATACGTTCATTCGTACACATTCTAACCTTAAAAAATCTGTACATCGCATCGACCTTGGAGGACTCCGAGTCAATCAGCTATCGATTGGTAATTACCAATGCTGTGGGAAAGACGCTAGGAAAGATGGTGGGTGGCCGATGCAGAAACATTTGCCCAGGAGTAAATCAGATTTCCTGCAAGCTCACCAAAAAAGTAATGGATAGCGCCTATTGATTACTGCCAATCAAAGAAAAACACTTAGGGCAGATTTAAGAAAAGTGGTACTGCACCCAGTGCAGCACCACTTTCCTTGCATCCCTTAGCGCCCCCTACCGCCACCATATGTGCGCCGTATTTAAAATTTGGCCCAGGGTAAGGGGCAATAGTGTCAACGTTTTTGACGCCATTTATGTACTGTTCAGGGTTAGCGCCAAACTTTTGGCGCTAACCCTGACCAGTACATAGGTGTAGGAAAGTACAATCTTGCCTGGCATGTTACCCCCATATTTCACTGTATATATGTTGTTTTAGTTCAGAAAGCTTTTGAGGAGCTGAAGCAGGCCATGTCCTGAAAAGCCCCTGTTACTCCAACAAATTCATTGTCCAAACTGATGCATCTGAATTAGGGGTAGGGGCAGTCTTATCACAACTTAATTCTGAGGGCCCGGACCAACCTGTTGCTTTTATCAGCAGGAGGTTGACCCCTAGAGAAAAGCGTTGGTCTGCCATAGAGAGGGAGGCCTTTGCTGTGGTCTGGGCACTGAAGAAGTTGAGGCCATACCTGTTTGGCACTCACTTCATTGTTCAGACAGACCACAAACCTCTACTTTGGCTAAAACAAATGAAAGGTGAAAATCCTAAATTGTTGAGGTGGTCCATATCCCTACAGGGAATGGACTATACAGTGGAACATAGACCTGGGAGTACCCACTCCAATGCAGATGGACTCTCCAGATATTTCCACTTAGACAATGAAGACTTATCAGGTCATGGCTAGTCTTATTGTCCTTCGTTTGGGGGGTGGGTTGTGTAGGAAAGTACCATCTTGCCTGGCATGTTACCCCCATATTTCACTGTATATATGTTGTTTTAGCTGTATGTGTCACTGGGACCCTGCCAGCCAGGGCCCCAGTGCTCATAAGTGTGCCCTGTATGTGTTACCTGTGTTATGACTAACTGTCTCACTGAGGCTCTGCTATCCAGAAACTCAGTGGTTATGCTCTCTTATTTCTTTCCAAATTGTTACTAACAGGCTAGTGACCAATTTCACCAATTTACATTGGCATACTGGAACACCCTTATAATTCCCTTGTATATGGTACTAAGGTACCCAGGGTATTGGGGTTCCAGGAGATCCCTATGGGCTGCAGCATTTCTTGTGCCACCCATGGGGAGATCTGACAATTCTTACACAGGCCTGCCAGTGCAGCCTGAGTGAAATAACGTCCACGTTATTTCACAGCCATTTACCACTGCACTTAAGTAACTTATAAGTCACCTATATGTCTAACCTTTACCTGGTAAAGGTTGGGTGCTAAGTTACTTAGTGTGTGGGCACCCTGGCACTAGCCAAGGTGCTTCCACATTGTTCAGGGCAAATTCCCCGGACTTTGTGAGTGCGGGGACACCATTACACGCGTGCACTATATATATGTCACGACATATGTATAGCGTCACAATGGTAACTCCGAACATGGCCATGTAACATGTCTAAGATCATGGAATTGTCACCCCAATGCCATTCTGGCATTGGGGAGACAATTCCATGATCCCCTGAGTCTCTAGCTCAGACCCGGGTACTGCCAAACTACCTTTCCCGGGGTTTCACTGCAGCTGCTGCTGCTGCCAACCCCTCAGACAGGTTTCTGCCCTCCTGGGGTCCAGCCAGGCTTGGCCCAGGAAGGCAGAACAAAGGACTTCCTCAGAGAAAGGGTGTTACACCCTCTCCCTTTCGAAAAAGGTGTCAGGGCTGGGGAGGAGTAGCCTTTCCCTAGCCTCTGGAAATGCTTTGATGGGCACAGATGGTGCCCATCTCTGCATAAGCCAGTCTGCACCGGTTCAGGGATCCCCCAACCCTGCTCTGGCGCGAAACTGGACAAAGGAAAGGGGAGTGACCACTCCCCTGACCTGCACGTCCCCTGGGAGGTGCCCAGAGCTCCTCCAGTGTGCTCCAGACCTCTGCCATCTTGGAAACAGAGGTGCTGCTGGCACACTGGACTGCTCTGAGTGGCCAGTGCCAGCAGGTGACGTCAGAGACTCCTGATAGGCTCCTTCAGGTGTTGCTAGCCTATCCTCTCTCCTAAGTAGCCAAACCTCTTTTTCTGGCTATTTAGGGTCTCTGCTTTCGGGAATTCTTTAGATAACGAATGCAAGAGCTCATCAGAGTTCCTCTGCATCTCTCTCTTCACCTTCTGCCAAGGAACCGACTGCTGACCGCGCTGGAAGCCTGCAAAACTGCAACAAAGTTGCAAAGACGACTACTGCGACCTTGTAACGCTGATCCTGCCGCCTTCTCGACTGTTTTCCTGGTGGTGCATGCTGTGGGGGTAGTCTGCCTCCTCTCTGCACTAGAAGCTCCGAAGAAATCTCCCGTGGGTCGACGGAATCTTCCCCCTCCAACCGCAGGCACCAAAGAACTGCATCACCGGTCCTCTGGGTCTCCTCTCAGCACAACGAGCGAGGTCCCTTGAACTCAGCAACTCTGTCCAAGTGACTCCCACAGTCCAGTGACTCTTCAGTCCAAGTTTGGTGGAGGTAAGTCCTTGCCTCCCCACGCTAGACTGCATTGCTGGGAACCGCATGTTTTGCAGCTACTCCGGCTCCTGTGCACTCTTCCAGGATTTCTTTTGTGCACAGCCAAGCCTTGGTCCCCGGCACTCTAACCTGCAGTGCATGACCTCCTGAGTTGTCCTCCGGCGTCGTGGGACCCTCTTTTGTGACTTCGGGTGAGATCCAGTTCACTCCACTTTGTAGTGCCTGTTCCGGCACTTCTGCGGGCGCTGCTTGCTTCTGAGAGGGCTCCTTGTCTTGCTGGACGCCCACTCTGTCCCCTCACGCAATTGGCGACATCCTGGTCCCTCCTGGGCCACAGCAGCATCCAAAAACCCTAACTGCAACCCTTGCAGCTAGCAAGGCTTGTTTGTGGTCTTTCTGCACGGAAACACTCTGCACGACTCTTCACGACGTGGGACATCCATCTTCCAAAGGGAAAGTTTCTAGCCCTTGTCGTTCTTGCAGAATCCACAGCTTCTACCATCCGGTGGCAGCTTCTTTGCACCCACAGCTGGCATTTCCTGGGCATCTGCCCACTCCCGACTTGATCGTGACTTTTGGACTTGGTCCCCTTGTTCCACAGGTACTCTCGTCAGGAAATCTCTACACCCTCTACAAGGTCACATAGGTTTGGGGTCCATTCGTGGTTCGCATTCCACTTCTAGAGTATATGGTTTGTGTTGCCCCTATTCCTATGTGCCCCCATTGCATTCTATTGTGACTATACATTGTTTGCACTGTTTTCTATTGCTATTACTGCATATTTTGGTATTGTGTACATATATCTTGTGTATATTTGCTACCCTCATACTGAGGGTACTCACTGAGATACTTTGGCATATTGTGATAAAAAATAAAGTACCTTTATTTTTAGTATATCTGTGTATTGTGTTTTCTTATGATATTGTGCATATGACACTAGTGGTACTGTAGGAGCTTCACTCATCTCCTAGTTCAGCCTAAGCTGCTCTGCTAAGCTACCTTTTCTATCAGCCTAAGCTGCTAGACACCCCTCTACACTAATAAGGGATACCTGGTGCAAGGTGTAAGTACCTCTTGGTACCCACTACAAGCCAGGCCAGCCTCCTACAATAGGTGCCTATTGTAACCAATGGTGTGCCCCTTTTTAATGCCTGCTCTGAGCAGGCGTTAAAAATGCCAAAAAATGGCACAAAGAAATCTTTTAGATTTCTTAGCACCATTTTTTTTTGCCCACCTAGCGGGGAATGCCCCCCCTTGCATACATTATGCCTGGTGCAGGCATAATGTGGCGCAAGCAGTTTCAAAGTGGCACGATGCATGCATACTGTTAAGGAAAGTGATGCCAATGATTTTACAGTTCTTAAGAATGCACTCCTAGATGGTTATGGCTTAACCACTGAACAGTACAGAATCAAGTTCAGAGAAACCAAAAAGGAGGCTTCACAAGACTGGGTAGACTTTGTTGACCATTCAGTGAAGGCCTTGGAGGGGTGGTTACATGGCAGTAAAGTTTCTGACTATGAAAGCCTGTATAACTTAATCCTGAGAGAGCATATTCTTAATAATTGTGTGTCTGATTTGTTACACCAGTACCTGGTAGACTCTGATCTGACCTCTCCCCAAGAACTGGGAAAGAAGGCAGACAAATGGGTCAGAACAAGGGTGAACAGAAAAGTTCATACAGGGGGTGACAAGGATAGTAAGAAGAAGGATGGTAAGTCTTCTGACAAGGGTGGGGACAAATCTAAAAATGAGTCTTCATCAGGCCCACAAAAACACTCTGGTGGGTGTGGTGGGCCCAAATCCTCTTCAAATCAAAATAAAGAAAAGAAACCATGGTGCTATTTATGTAAAATAAAAGGCCATTGGACAACTGATCCCAGTTGTCCAAAGAAAAGCACCAAGCCTCCTGCCACTACAACCCCTGCTGCTACACCTAGTGCCCCTAGTAATAGCAGTGGTGGTGGGAGCAAACCTACTAATAGCCAACCCAAGGGAGTAGCTGGGCTCACTTTTGGTAATTTAGTTGGGGTTGGTCTTGTTAGGGAGACCACAGAGGCTGTGTTAGTCTCTGAGGGGGGCATTGATTTGGCCACCTTGGTTGCTTGTCCCCTTAACATGGATAAGTGCAAGCAGCTTCCACTAATAAATGGTGTTGAGGTTCAGGCCTACAGGGACACAGGTGCCAGTGTTACAATGGTAATAGAGAAACTGGTCCACCCTGAACAACACCTACTTGGTCACCAGTACCAAGTGACTGATGCTCATAACAACACTCTTAGCCACCCCATGGCTGTTGTGAATCTCAACTGGGGAGGGGGGGGTTTACTGGTCCAAAGAAAGTTGTGGTTGCCTCAGATTTACCTGTAGACTGTCTACTAGGGAACGATTTAGAGACATCAGCTTGGGCAGAAGTGGAGTTGGAGGCTCATGCAGCAATGCTGGGCATTCCAGGGCATATTTTTGCTTTAACCAGGGCTCAGGCCAAAAAGCAAAAAGGACAGGGTGACTTGGATCCTGGAAGAATGGACCAAGTGCTCCCTAAAGCTAGTGTTAGTAAAGGTAAAACACTACCTACTATCCCTCCCTCTACAGTGGATTCAACGTCGGAGGAAGAAGAATTTCCACCCTGTGCAGAACCTACACCAGAGGAGCTGGAAGCAGACACTGCTGAGCTTTTGGGTGAAGGGGGGCCTGCCAGGGAGGAGCTGAGTGTGGCACAGCATACCTGTCCCACACTAGAGGGTCTAAGACAGCAAGCTGTCAAACAAGCAAATGGGGATGTCAGTGACTCTCACAGAGTTTACTGGGAGGACAACCTTTTGTATACTGAAGCAAGGGATCCAAAACCCGGAGCTGCCAGGAGATTGGTGATTCCTCAGGAATACAGAAAGTTCCTCCTAACTCTAGCCCACGACATTCCCTTAGCTGGACATTTGGGGCAAATGAAAACTTGAGACAGGCTTGTCCCCTTGTTTCATTGGCCTAGAATGTCAGAGGACACAAAGGAATTTTGTAAGTCCTGTGAAACCTGTCAAGCCAGTGGCAAAACAGGTGGCACCCCAAAGGCATCCCTTATTCCACTGCCTGTGGCTGGGGTTCCCTTTGAAAGGGTAGGGGTTGACATAGTTGGCCCCCTTGACCCTCCTACTGCTTCAGGCAATAGGTTTATCTTGGTGGTAGTGGACCATGCCACCAGATATCCTGAAGCAATTCCTCTAAGTACCACTACAGCTCCTGCAGTGGCAAAGGCCCTCCTGGGAATCTTTTCCAGGGTGGGCTTCCCAAAAGAGGTAGTATCAGACAGGGGAAGCAATTTCATGTCTGCTTACTTAAAGGCCATGTGGAAGGAATGTGGTGTGACATGCAAGTTCACCACACCCTATCATCCACAAACAAATGGACTGGTTGAGAGGTTTAATAAAACTCTCAAAGGAATGATAATGGGACTCCCTGAAAAACTCTGCAGGAGATAGGATATCCTGTCACCTTGCCTCCTTTTTGCTTACAGGGAGGTACCCCAAAAAGGAGTGGGCTTCAGCCCCTTTGAACTCCTATTTGGACACCTTGTAAGAGGTCCTCTAACACTTGTGAAGGAGGGTTGGGAACAACCTTTAAAAGCTCCTAAGCAAGACATAGTGGACTATGTACTTGGCCTAAGATCCAGAATGGCTGAGTACATGAAAAAGGCCAGTAAAAACCTTCAGGCCAGCCAAGAGCTCCAGAAGCAATGGCATGACCAGAAGGCTGTTCTGGTTCAGTACCAACCAGACCAGAAAGTGTGGGTCTTGGAGCCTGTGGCTCCAAGAGCACTCCAAGACAAATGGAGTGGACCCCACATTATTGTTGAGAAAAAGGGTGAAGTCACCTACTTAGTTGACTTAGGCACTGCCAGGAGTCCCCTTAGGGTGCTCCATGTCAATCGCCTGAAACCCTACTATGACAGGGCTGATCTCACCCTGCTCATGGCAACAGATGAAGGACAGGAAGAAGAGAGTGACCCTCTCCCTGATCTCTTCTCTTCCACAGAACAAGATGCTCTAGTGGAAGGTGTAGTTCTGGCAGATTGTCTTACTGCTGAGCAGAAAGACCACTGCATAAATCTCCTGGGTCAGTTTTCTGAACTCTTTTCTACTGTGCCAGGCACCACTTCTTGGTGTGAGCACACTATAGATACTGGAGACAGCTTGCCTGTCAAAAGTAAGATCTATAGGCATCCTGACCATGTCAGGGACTGCATAAAACAAGAGGTTCAGAAAATGCTTGAACTGGGAGTGGTTGAGCACTCTGAAAGTCCATGGGCCTCTCCTGTGGTACTTGAACCAAAACCTCATTCCAAAGATGGAAAGAAGGAAATGAGATTTTGTGTAGACTATAGAGGTCTCAACCAAGTAACTAAAACTGTTGCTCACCCTATACCCAGGGCAGATGAGCTAATAGATACACTGGCATCTGCCAAGTATCTAAGCACCTTTGATTTGACTGCAGGGTATTGGCAGATCAAGTTATCAGAGGATGCAAAAGCAAAAACTGCATTTTTAACCATTGGAGGGCACTACCAATTCACAGTAATGCCTTTTGGGTTGAAAAATGCACCTGCCACTTTTCAGAGGTTGGCGAATACGGTCCTGCAAGGGTTGGAGGCTTTTAGTGAAGCATATCTAGATGATATAGCTGTCTTTAGCTGCAGCTGGGATGATCACCTGGTCCACCTATGGAAAGTTTTGGAGGCCCTGCAAAAGGCAGGCCTCACTATCAAGGCTTCAAAGTGCCAGATAGGGCAGGGGAAAGTGGTTTATCTGGGACACCTGGTAGGTGGAGAACAGATTGCACCACTTCAGGGGAAAATCCAAACTATTATAGATTGGGTTCCCCCTACAACTCAGACTCAGGTGAGAGCCTTTTTAGGCCTCACTGGGTACTACAGGAGGTTCATAAAGAACTATGGCTCCATTGCAGCCCCTCTTAATGACCTCACATCTAAGAAAATGCCTAAAAAGGTATTATGGACAGCAAACTGTCAGAAAGCTTTTGAGGAGCTGAAGCAGGCCATGTCCTGAAAAGCCCCTGTTACTCCAAAAAATTCATTGTCCAAACTGATGCATCTGAATTAGGGGTAGGGGCAGTCTTATCACAACTTAATTCTGAGGGCCAGGACCAACCTGTTGCTTTTATCAGCAGGAGGTTGACCCCTAGAGAAAAGCGTTGGTCTGCCATAGAGAGGGAGGCCTTTGCTGTGGTCTGGGCACTGAAGAAGTTGAGGCCATACCTGTTTGGCACTCACTTCATTGTTCAGACAGACCACAAACCTCTACTTTGGCTAAAACAAATGAAAGGTGAAAATCCTAAATTGTTGAGATGGTCCATATCCCTACAGGGAATGGACTATACAGTGGAACATAGACCTGGGAGTACCCACTCCAATGCAGATGGACTCTCCAGATATTTCCACTTAGACAATGAAGACTCATCAGGTCATGGCTAGTCTTATTGTCCTTCGTTTGGGGGGTGGGTTGTGTAGGAAAGTACCATCTTGCCTGGCATGTTACCCCCATATTTCACTGTATATATGTTGTTTTAGCTGTATGTGTCACTGGGACCCTGCCAGCCAGGGCCCCAGTGCTCATAAGTGTGCCCTGTATGTGTTACCTGTGTTATGACTAACTGTCTCACTGAGGCTCTGCTATCCAGAAACTCAGTGGTTATGCTCTCTCGTTTCTTTCCAAATTGTCACTAACAGGCTAGTGACCAATTTCACCAATTTACATTGGCATACTGGAACACCCTTATAATTCCCTACTATATGGTACTAAGGTACCCAGGGTATTGGGGTTCCAGGAGATCCCTATGGGCTGCAGCATTTCTTGTGCCACCCATAGGGAGATCTGACAATTCTTACACAGGCCTGCCAGTGCAGCCTGAGTGAAATAACGTCCACGTTATTTCACAGCCATTTACCACTGCACTTAAGTAACTTATAAGTCACCTATATGTCTAACCTTTACCTAGTAAAGGTTGGGTGCTAAGTTACTTAGTGTGTGGGCACCCTGGCACTAGCCAAGGTGCTCCCACATTGTTCAGGGCAAATTCCCCGGACTTTGTGAGTGCGGGGACACCATTACACGCGTGCACTATACATATGTCACGACATATGTATAGCGTCACAATGGTAACTCCGAACATGGCCATGTAACATGTCTAAGATCATGGAATTGTCACCCCAATGCCATTCTAGCATTGGGGAGACAATTCCATGATCCCTCGAGTCTCTAGCTCAGACCCGGGTACTGCCAAACTACCTTTCCCGGGGTTTCACTGCAGCTGCTGCTGCTGCCAACCCCTCAGACAGGTTTCTGCCCTCCTGGGGTCCAGCCAGGCTTGGCCCAGGAAGTCAGAACAAAGGACTTCCTCAGAGAGAGGGTGTTACACCCTCTCCCTTTGGAAAAAGGTGTCAGGGCTGGGGAGGAGTAGCCTCCCCCAGCCTCTGGAAATGCTTTGATGGGCACAGATGGTGCCCATCTCTGCATAAGCCAGTCTGCACCGGTTCAGGGATCCCCCAGCCCTGCTCTGGCGCGAAACTGGACAAAGGAAAGGGGAGTGACCACTCCCCTGACCTGCACCTCCCCTGGGAGGTGCCCAGAGCTCCTCCAGTGTGCTCCAGACCTCTGCCATCTTGGAAACAGAGGTGCTGCTGGCACACTGGACTGCTCTGAGTGGCCAGTGCCAGCAGGTGACGTCAGAGACTCCTTCTGATAGGCTCCTTCAGGTGTTGCTAGCCTATCCTCTCTCCTAAGTAGCCAAACCTCCTTTTCTGGCTATTTAGGGTCTCTGCTTTGGGGAAGTCTTTAGATAATGAATGCAAGAGCTCATCAGAGTTCCTCTGCATCTCTCTCTTCACCTTCTGCCAAGGAATCGACTTCTGACCGCGCTGGAAGCCTGCAAAACTGCAACAAAGTAGCAAAGACGACTACTGCGACCTTGTAACGCTGATCCTGCCGCCTTCTCGACTGTTTTCCTGGTGGTGCATGCTGTGGGGGTAGTCTGCCTCCTCTCTGCACTAGAAGCTCCGAAGAAATCTCCCATGGGTCGACGAAATCTTCCCCCTGCTACCGCAGGCACCAAAGAACTGCATCACCGGTCCTCTGGGTCTCCTCTCAGCACAACGAGCGAGGTACCTTGAACTCAGCAACTCTGTCCAAGTGACTCCCACAGTCCAGTGACTCTTCAGTCCAAGATTGGTGGAGGTAAGTCCTTGCCTTCCCACGCTAGACTGCATTGCTGGGAACCGCGTGTTTTGCAGCTACTCCGGCTCCTGTGCACTCTTCCAGGATTTCCTTTGTGCACAGCCAAGCCTGGGTCCCCGGCACTCTAACCTGCAGTGCACGACCTCCTGAGTTGTCCTCCGGCATCGTGGGACCCTCTTTTGAGACTTTGGGTGAGCTCCAGTTCACTCCACTTCATAGTGCCTTTTCCGGCACTTCTGCGGGTGCTGCTTGCTTCTGAAAGGGCTCCTTGTCTTGCTGGACACCCCCTTTGTCCCCTCACGCAATTGGCGACATCCTGGTCCCTCCTGGGCCACAGCAGCATCCAAAAACCCAAACCGCGACCCTTGCAGCTAGCAAGGCTTGTTTGCAGTCTTTCTGCACGGAAACCACCTCTGCACGACTATTCCCGACGTAGGACATCCGTCCTCCAAAGGGGAAGTTTCTAGCCCTTGTCGTTCTTGCAGAATCCACAGCTTCTACCATCCTGTGGCAGCTTCTTTGCACCCACAGCTGGCATTTCCTGGGCATCTGCCCACTCCCGACTTGATCGTGACTTTTGGACTTGGTCCCCTTGTTCCACAGGTACTCTCGTCAGGAAATCCATTGTTGTTGCATTGCTGGTGTTGGTCTTCCTTGCAGAATTCCCCTATCACTACTTCTGTGCTCTTTGGGGAACTTAGGTGCACTTTGCACCCACTTTTCAGTGTCTTGGGGTGGGCTATTTTTCTAACCCTCACTGTTTTCTTACAGTCCCAGCTACCCTCTACAAGGTCACATAGGTTTGGGGTCCATTCGTGGTTCGCATTCCACTTCTAGAGTATATGGTTTGTGTTGCCCCTATTCCTATGTGCCCCCATTGCATTCTATTGTGACTATACATTGTTTGTACTGTTTTCTATTGCTATTACTGCATATTTTGGTATTGTGTACATATATCTTGTGTATATTTGCTATCCTCATACTGAGGTTACTCACTGAGATACTTTGGCATATTGTGATAAAAAATAAAGTACCTTTATTTTTAGTATATCTGTGTATTGTGTTTTCTTATGATATTGTGCATATGACACTAGTGGTATTGTAGGAGCTTCACTCGTCTCCTAGTTCAGCCTAAGCTGCTCTGCTAAGCTACCTTTTCTATCAGCCTAAACGGCTAGACACCCCTCTACACTAATAAGGGATACCTGGACCTGGTGCAAGGTGTAAGTACCTCTTGGTACCCACTACAAGCCAGGCCAGCCTCCTACAATAGGTGCCTATTGTAACCAATGGTGTGCCCCTTTTTAATGCCTGCTCTGAGCAGGCGTTAAAAATGCCAAAAAATGGCACAAAGAAATCTTTTAGATTTCTTAGCACCATTTTTTTTTGCCCACCTAGCGGGGAATGCCCCCCCTTGCATACATTATGCCTGGTGCAAGCATAATGTGGCGCAAGCAGTTTCAAAGTGGCACTATGCATGCATTGCGTTGCTTTGTAAATATGGCATGGTTTATTTGCAAAAATATTGCCACATTAGCATACAAAAATGACACTAATGTGGCGATATATAGCGCAAGGGGCTCTGAAATCTGCCCACTGTTGTTTATGAATACATTGGACACACTAGATATGCTTAATGCCTAGCTCCATGGTCGGACTAGGTTAGAAAATGGCTCGGACACTGAAATAAAAGTGGTCCTACTAGTGTTTCAGATAGTTAAAAAGTTACCCATGTTTAAAAACTGGAGCAGTTTTGAACTTATAAAGACATATTGTATAACTGTTTTGCAAGGTGTGGAGTACTGCTAGGATTTTTACTTGCTCCAGACAATGTTCGTTTTAAGATCAGTGAAATCATCAGTAAAAACTGGCTCACAAGGCCATAAAGGTAAAACAGGCTGACAAACAACCAATAGCCCATCCGGCACTGACTGATGCCCTCTAGGCTAGTCCAACCCTGCATAGCACAGTTGCAAAAACACATTTCCAGTGCGGAAAATCTGACTGTCCGATCCCACATGTCTATTGCTATAAAACAAACAGCTTCCGGCTTTCAAAATGAATACTGATCGATAATATTTGACACTGATGATGGTATTTCATGATGTATACAGCTTAGCAGCATAGATATTAAAATACGACGCGCATGAGCCTTGCAGTCATCGTTAGTTTTAATTACTTTTAATTAATAATAATATTCGGAAATATATTTGCTTGGAATAAGATCTTAAGGCCACGATTGTGACTTTTTGGTGATGTTGAAAAGATGAGTTCTTTGGACCAGATATGTTTCACTAATACGCTCATTTTACAGGCAAATCGTGGAACTGTGATTTACGGTGGGGATTTTATAACAAACGTTAAAATAACATATGTTTGACTGTGTGTGAGCTAACTTCACGCCTCCACTGGCATAAACACCGCAAACGTGTGCAGCGATTTTCAGTCTGTGTTAATGCAATTAAGGCATAGAAATAGCATCTCTCACGTGAAGGCTGTTGACACATACGTTAGGAATCTGTAAGTACTGTAAAGCGCGCTTCACTTTCTAGCACCATCTGTTCTGTTACTGGTGATTTACCTCTCACCTCAGATCTGAGGTTAATCTGTCGTAAAGTACACTTGAGTGTAATTTCATGATTAAAGTGGAGAACAAGAGTTAAGAATGCAATTACAATTCTGAGAAGTGGGAAATAAAGTATACAGCGAGAAAAAGAAAATAAGCATTGCAGAGCCAAAGGGTAGACCTTTTGATAACTGGATGCTCACAGAGACAAGACATGGAGGCTCTCTTGCAAGAGCACAGTTACTGTACACGCTTACTCAGACACAAGCATCCATGCGTAATCAGATCAACACACATACTGTCATCCGATTACAACGACTACTATACATATTTATGTATATAGACCCCGACCAGAAAACTTGCAGTCACACATGCACACACACAAGGCACTGCTCCTCGTTGATGAGTTCGGGGGTACAGTAGATTAAGCATTTAAGTCAAAACATTCTATGAAGTCATGTGCTCTCAACCACACATTGCTCAAAACACATGGCCGTGTGCCTTTTCAGGGAAACGCTCTGCTGAATACGATCAGAACATTCCTTTTGTGATTTTGAGTTTTAATAGTTGTGAAAGGCCAACGTTAAAATCAGATCGCATCCGTAAAAGCATGCAGGGCAAAATTGAACACCCACTTGGTACTATTTGATACCAAAACGTTCAGTAACCAACCAAATGTCAAAAAACCTCTAGAAAAAGCCATTTTCATTATCAATAAGTGCATCTTACCTTTTGAGATGTAAGCCAGACCAATTTGCCTTTTTAGCATAGGCAAGCCAACATGATGAGGAGGAGCCACCCGGCATGCTAAAGAGCAGCAGTCACCCAGACTCAGGATGAGTAGAAGACACAGGGCATGGTGAAAGGTAGATCAATCAATCAATAACATTATTTTATAAAGCGCGCTACTCACCCGTGAGGGTCTCAAGGCGCTTGGGGGGGGTTAAGGGGGGGCGTGAGGGTCACTGTTCGAACAACCATGTTTTGAGGTTCTTTCTGAAGAGCAGGAGGTCTTTGGTTTTGCGGAGGTTGGTGGGGAGGGATTTCCAGGTTTTGGGGGCAAGGTAGGAGAAGGACCTGCCTCCTGTGGTGGTGCGTTGGATGCGGGGACTGTGGTTAGGGTGAGGTTGGCTGATCGGAGGTTGCGGGTGGGAGTGTGGAAGTTCACTCTTTCGTTGAGGTAGGTCGGGCCGCTGTTGTGGAGGGATTTGTGTGCGTGGATGAGGATCTTGAATGTGATTCTCTTGTTTATGGAGAGCCAGTGAAGGGTTTTGAGGAGTGGTGAGATTCGTTCGTGGCGGGGAGGCCAAGGATGAGGCGTGAGGCTGTGTTTTGGATTCTCTGGAGTTTGCGTTTGAGTTTGAGTGTGGTGCCGGCGTAGAGGGCGTTACCGTAGTCTAGCCTGCTGCTGATGAGTGCATGGGTGACTGTCTTCCTGGTCTCTGGGTGAATCCATTTGAAGGATTTTTTTAGAGTGCGGAGTGTGTGGATGCAGGAGGAGGTTAGAGCATTGATTTGCTGTGTCATGGAGAGGGAGGGGTCCAGGATGATGCTGAGGTTGCGAGCGTGGTTTGCGGGGGTGGGTGCGGGGCCTAGGGCGGTGGGCCACCAGGAGTCGTCCCATATGGTTTTGTTGGGGCTGAAGATGATGATCTCGGTTTTGTTGGAGTTAAGCTTGAGGTTCTTAGTTGTCATCCAGTTGGAGGTGTCGAGGAGAGCTGCGTATAGGTTGGTTTTGGCGGTGGTGGGGTTGCGGGTGAAGAAGAGGATGAGTTGGGTGTCATCTGCGTAGGAGAGGATAGTGATTCCATGTGATCGAAGGATGTTGGCTAGGGAGATCATGTAAATGTTGAAGAGTGTGGGGCTGAGGGATGAACCTTGGGGGACTCCGCAGATGATCTTGGTAGTGGTGGAGTGGAAAGGTGGGAGGCGGACTCTCTGTGTCCGGTCAGGGAGGAAGGAGGTGAGCCAGTCTAAGGCTTTGTTGCAAATTCCTATGTTGTGGAGGCATGTGTGGTGGCAGACAGTGTCAAAGGCTGCAGAGAGGTCTAGGAGGATGAGTGCGACGGTCTCGCCTTTGTCGACTTTGGTCCTAATGTCGTCAGTGCATGCGATGAGGGTGGTTTCCGTGCTGTGGTTCTTGCGAAACCCGGATTGTGAGGGGTCAAGAGTGTTGTTTTCTTCGAGGTAGTGTTGCGCCGCGTGCTGCGGCGTGAGCCGAACATTCGGCTCGGGCCGCAGAACTCGTCTGCAGGACGCGGCGCGCCCCCAGTCTGTTGTGTGCTTTGCGAGGCCCCAGATTGGGCATGGGGCCTCGCTCTGTTTTTGTGCACTGCGTTTTTCGGGCATCCTGAGCCCGCTTACCTGTTCTTTTCTTTTCTTCTTTTTCTGGGACATCTTGTTGTACCTTCCTTTATGTTTTTTCCCCCTTCCCATGTTACCTTTTTCTTCCCAGCATTCCTTGTTCCCTATTCTCTATGGTTCCTAGTCTATTCTGTTTTATGTACTTTTCCCTATCTAAGATGGTGTCCTTTTACTTCCTGTTGGTCGTTTCCTGTTTAGTGGTATTTAAGGGATGTGTTTCTTTCTTTCCTTGTGCTGCAACACTTTCTGTTTAGATTGTGCCTTCACTCCTGTTTCTTAGCATTTCTGTGCTGGATCTTGTCTATTCCGTGTATTACCTATATTTTGCCTCTGTTGATTCCTGTTCTTTTGTTCCTGTTTCAGGAATCTATCTGTTTGGAGGTTTTTTCCCCTTTTCAGGTTTTTTTTCCCTCTGGCGCTGTTTCTGAAGGGCACGGTCTGTTCTTGGCGTTTCCATTGCCTACAGCACCGTGGCTAACAGAAGGAGTCGCCTCTTTCTGGGCCAAAGCCGAACATTCAAGACCCACGCCACTCGATCTGCGGATTCCAAGCGTAAGCAGCACGTGAGTCGTGACAGGTAGTGGGATAGGCGGGTGTTGACTAGTTTCTTGGCGACCTTGGCGGGGAAAGGGAGGAGGGAGATGGTATCAAAGTAAGTCTCAGCAAGGCCTACTAGTGCAAGGGGTTAGCCCTTCTCTGCACAAAGTCCTCAATCCATATAGGAAGAAGTTGGCACAGAAACTGAAATAAAAGACAAAGTTTATTAAGTAAGTAGCACACTGAACTAAGAGAGCATGGTCCTTTTATACCCACGCAGGGGCTAAAAGAAGGTGGTACAATTATAGAAGCAAGACTTACATACATATAAGGTCATATGGAAGTGCACAGTCGACAGGTAGGAGGGGTAACAGTTTTCAAGTACTAGTTGACACATTACTGTCTGTTACTGATTACTAACAGCTGCAGATCTTACTGGGCATGTGCGAAAGTGGGAGATGCTAAATATAACTTGTCACTAGACAGATTTTCAAGAGTAGTTAACAGAAAGGTAGGACAGAGCACATGGCGAGCACATGGCAGAGAAAATGGCTGCCATGAATACAAAATGGATTCCGTGAAATGTTCACAATAGTTGCTAAATACAAGATGTCTTCTGCTAATGCTTAATCTAATCGCTACTTACTTACAACAGATGACCCTTTCAGCATTAGCTGAAGACATTCGTCTTTCTGGGATAATCTAAATATTCATCTTGTATATTTCTGCTCATCATTTCAGCTATTTCCTTATCTAACATGTGTTGTGCTTTCATTTCTGTAATATTTCTTTTGGTAGGCATACAAGCAGTAATACACATGGAGCCGAACACTGGACCACACTGAATACAGATACAGCATGTGAAAAATATTGCAATCATTACACACAGGATAGTCAGTAGTTTCCAGCCCCAAGCGGAAACAAGAGCCCAAAACCATCCAGAAAAAGTCCAAGTACCAGTCTCTGTGTGGATTTCTGCAGCAATTTTATGCAATTTAGATATTGCATCATATACTGAAGATGAGTGATCTGGAATGAAAACGCAGCAACTACTACAGATGATGCGACATGCACCACCTCGATCAGCTAATATCACATCTAGTACCATACGATTTTGGAACGCTACAATCATCGCAATTTGGAGCTCCTCTGTAATATTCCCAAGTGCCAGAGCTGCCTGATTGGTAACGGCTTCCACAACCCTAGTCAATCTTCTCACTTTCCTACTGTTTAACGCAGCACCCACAAAGGAGAACAACCCTAAATTAAAATCAACATATTGTTGCAGGCTAGTGTCCGTTTGGCCTACCTCATTTGTACTTATTGTCCTTTTATATATATTTTTAATGATGTCATTAAACAGTTGAAAATCTTGGTGATATGATACAGGGGCCAAAAACACAGGGGGTAATAGAAAAGATACATAACACACACCTGACCACCCAACAGGTAGTTGGTAATATCCATAGTTACCACAAACAAAATATGTATTATGTGAAGCTGTAAAACTACTATTATTTACACCCTCAATAGTTAAAATCAAGGTACAATCGCTTATCCCCACTGGAATTCGCCCAATGCTACGTATACATAAATCTGCTTTAGTTTTTGTGACAGAAATCACAAATTGTTCTTTCTTGTCAGAGTCTCTTATATTTGTGAAGACATATTGGCCCTCATTCTGATTCTGGCGGGCGGCGGAGGCCGCCCGCCAGAATTCAGCCCTCCATAATACCGCTCCGCGGTCAAAAGACCGCGGAGGGTATTATGAGTTTTTCCCTGGGCTGGCGGGCGGTCTCCAAAAGACCGCCCGCCAGCCCAGGGAAAAACTCCCTTCCCACCATGAAGCCGGCTCGTAATCGAGCCGGCGGTGTGGGAAGGTGCGACGGGTGCTACTGCACCCGTCGCGTATTTCACTGTCTGCTACGCAGACAGTGAAATACTAGCGGGGCCCTCTTACGGGGGCCCCTGCAGTGCCCATGCCATTGGCATGGGCACTGCAGGGGCCCCCAGGGGCCCCACGACAATCCTTACCGCCATCCTGTTCCTGGCGGGCGAGCCGCCAGGAACAGGATGGCGGTAAGGATTGTCAGAATCCCCTCAGCGGCGCAGCGAGCTGCGCCGCCTTTTAGGATTCTTAGGGGCAGTGGAAAACCGGCGGGAGACCGCCGGTTTTCCCTTTCTGACCGCGGCCAAAGCGCCGCAGTCAGAATGACCAAGGGAGCACCGCCGGCCTGTCGGCGGTGCTCCCGCCCCCGTTGGCCCTGGCGGTTCTCTACCGCCAGGGTCAGAATGAGGGCCATTGTATTGAATAATTGTCCGGTTGATACTCTTCCCATTCCCATTTAGTTCCTTTGGCTTGGGGATACCCATTTTTGTCTTGGTAGCATACTTTATTAAGGGGAAAAAGAAGTCGGCCCTCTGTACGTTTTCCAGATGCAAACAAAACCGTATACCAAGCTTGACAAGAACCATTGTATGAAAAAGGAAGAGGAATGAAAGGTGTTCCTCCTTTCTTTTGATGCACAGGTATCATTCCACATACCCAACAGTTAGTAGTATTTGTAGCATTATGAGTATGATGCAACATCTGAATGAAACTATTATTGAAGTACGATTGACGGGAAGCATGAAGTAATAGTGATCCACTGGTACTGGAGTAGTGGCAACAAAAAACTCACGAGCATGAGCCTTCTTTTCAACAAACCAGGTGATTATTGCTATAACCACCAAAACAACAACAAACCCCATAGTACTAATGATCAGTTTGTTATTCATTTTAGCAACAATGATAATCGACCCTTTCAGAAATTAATTAAAAACAATCTTTGGGGCTCTTATCCCTGGGCAGCCGCTGATTTCTTCACCACGGGCCAAGACGGGTGTCACTACTCTAATGCATGGCTGATTCCCCCCCCTTGCCACATTGGCTCTCCTTTTCAGTAACCCATGGCGGTAGCTCAACCAGTTTTCTCCAGCTCTACGGGGTCTTTCCTCGGTCTCAAATTATATCGCGACACTCCAGAAATCGTATGGTCCGGGAAGGACTCCGCAGATTCGTCAGGTGATATAGCACGGCCTTTCTCCGTAGTCAAAATCTCTCAATGATCGGTCAGCACATCAGGTTCCACCAAGGTATGTAGCACTCTGTTGCAGTGAGTACTATGGACCCAATTCTTTCGGTTCGTCACTCGAACTGCTGTCCTTGTCGCAAGGAGCACCTGTTCTGGGCCTCGCCACCTTGGTTCCAAGCTGCTTGATCTTTCAAAGGACTTAATCATCACCTGGTCACCAGGTCGGAGTGCATGGCCTTCACCTGTAGATCTGTCAGGAAGTGCTTCTTGAACCTGTTGATGAATAGAAACCAAATTGTTGGTTAACTGTGCCAAATAATCATTCATCAGGACACAAGGTACATCATATACATAATTTGGCTTAGGAACCTCCCAAATGTTAATTGGCCTTCCAAATACTATTTCATAGGGGGTAAGGCCTATTTGAGAGTGTGGCACTGACCTACTAGACAATAATGCCAATGGTAATGCATCCGGCCAAGTTAAGGATGTGGAAGCCTGTATCTTCCCTAACTTCAGCTTCAAAGTAGCATTATACCTTTCCACCAACCCTGCTGATTGTGGGTGGAAAACCGCATGGAACTTCTGTTTGATCCCTAATCCTTTCAGGACATACTTAATAACTTCCCCAACAAAATGAGGTCCGTTATCATTCCATAAAAGTCTGCAAACACCAAACCTAGGGAAAAAATATTTCAAAAGCACCTTCGCTGTGGTAATGGCAGTATTATCCTTTGTGGGGTACGCCTCTATCCATTTCCTGAAGGCACATACCACCACCAAGACATACTTTAATTTGTTGCAGCGTTCAAGCTGAATATAATCCATTTGTAGAACTTCGAAAGGTGCAGTTGGTGTAGCAAACCCTCCCGCAGGAGTTTGTGTCCCTTTTCCAGGATTGTATTGTAAACAGATCAAACAAGACTGTACCACTCTCTTAGCTGTACTGGAAATTTCTGGATGCTCCCAAACTTGCGTAAGCAACTTCGTTATTGTTGAAGCTCCAACATGTGCCAGCCCATGTGCCATCTGAACCATAGGTTGTACAAAAGCTATAGGCAATTTCCATCAATTTCCATTTATCCACCTGCTTATTGCACGTGCTACGCGGTCCGCAAGGACATTACCTTGCCCTATCTTATCAGTCACTTTCTTGTGTGCACTACATTTCACAATAGCTAGTATCTTTGGATATGTCAATGCAGTCAAGAGGTTATGCACTAATTCTCCGTGCATTATCTGCATCCCGTGGGATGTGAGAAAGCCTCTCTCCTTCCAAAGCAAACCAAAATCATGAGCCACTCCAAAAGCATAGCGGCTGTCTGTATAAATGTTCACACATAAGTCAGTACTAAGCTTACATGCTCGTGTCAAAGCTGATAGTTCAGCTGCTTGAGCTGACTTCTGTGGTATACGAGCTGTCTCCACTACCCTGTGTATTGTGGTGATTGCATATGCAGCTGAGGTCGCACCGGCTGGCAACTTCAAACAAGACCCATCAACCCACAATTCCCTGTCTACATCTGGAAGGGGCGTATCTTGTAAATCAATACGACCCTTTGTCTGTTCTTCGGTAAGGAATATACAATCAAGTGTTTCTTGTGACTGAGGCTGAGTCACTGGATATGGCAACAAAGTGGCTGGATTTAGTGTTGCACATCTCTACAGTGTAATGTGAGGAGCCAGCAATGTCAATTCATATTCTGTCAGGCGAGCGCTAGTTAAATGTTGCGTCTTTGTTTGATTTAAAAGAGCATCAACCGCACGGGGTACTAACACCAACAGCTTATGTGACAAAACTATCCCTTCACTCTGACGTATTGACACAGCTGTTGCGGCAACTGAACAAAAACACCCAGGCAACGCTCGGGCGACAGGATCAAGTACTGCTGAAAAATATGCACAGGGACGGTGCTTATCGCCATGTGTCTATATTAAAACTGACAATGCACATCCATCTTTCTCATGTACGTAAAGTTCAAAAAGCTTTGTATAATCTGGAGTACCTAACACTGGTGCTGAACAAAGGGCTTGTCGTAGCTGCCGGAAAGCAGTCTCACATTCATCTGTCCATGGGAGGGGCATTGGAGTATCTTTAGTCAAAAGTGCTAGCAAAGGTTTGACAATGTGTGAAAACCCTAATATCCATTGCCTACAAAAAGAAGTAAGACCAAGGAATGCACGAACATCTTTCTGAGTAGAGGGTACTGGTGTGTCTAAAATTTATTGAATACGATGTGATGTAAGTGCACGGCCCTCCTTAGACAAAAGGTGACCTAAATAGGTTACCTTTGGTCTACAATATTGAAATTTATTTCGTGACACTTTATGATGGTGTGAAGCAAGAAAAGAAAGTAAGAACAAAGTGCACATTTCACATTGCTCAGGGGTATCAGCTGCCAACAAAATATCATCAACATATTGTCTGAGAGCCACACCTTCAGGCAAAACAAAAGAATCAAGTTGTTGTTTTAACGCTTGACTATAAATACTAGGACTCTCAGCATAGCCTTGAGGAACTCTGCAAAATCTAAATGATCGTTTATTCAAAGTAAAACCAAACAAATATCGTCTGTCAGGATGAATAGGGATCGAAAAGAAAGCATTCTTCAAGTCTATCAAAGAGAACGTAGTTGCTGTCGGGGTAACCAAAGTAAGAAGTGTTGTGATGTCAGATACCACCGGATATTGTGGTACCACAATCTTATTGACTTCTCGTAAATCAATAATGAATCGGTAAATCCTAGTATCAGTATCCTTTTTCAGAATAGGAAGAATCGGACTGTTACAAACATTATATGGAACTTCCTCAACAACTCCAACTGCAATAAGATCATGCACAATTCGTGTGAGTGCTTCTTCGCCCTCCTGTGAAATTTTGTATTTAGGCAAACGTGGCAATACAGCTCCCTCCTTGACACTAATATGTACCGGTGGAATAATCATTTGTCCCACATCAGTATCTGAAGTAGCCCACAAAGTACTAGGGAGTGAAGCTAATGCAATATCCTCTTTAACAAGACAAACTCTTTCCATCACAGGATGATTATCATTCAAAATAACACGCACCCCTTCAGAAGAGCATCGTATTGTAGCCCTGAAATACTTGAGCATATCAAGACCCACAACATTGTCTGGTGTATTTGGAGAAAGCAAAAATGGACATGGAGCAGTAAATTTATCAACATGGAATGCAAGTGGTTGTGACAATGGGCTAGGGGAAGGTTTTCCATTGAAACCTATCGATGTAATGGTTAAGCCAGACAGGGGAGTCCTTGGAATTAATTGTTTAGACAAGGCGCTACGAGCAGCTCTTGTATTAACCAGAAACTGATCAGTAGAACCCAAAACATGTGCTGTAACATAGGGACCCCTCTGATCTACTGGAACTTCAACTGATTCCTTACCCCATCCTAGGCAATCCTATCCATAAGCAGAATCTTGGAAATCAGGCTACACATAGTTAGACATATGGTATTGGTTCCGTCTATCAAAAGTGTTAAACCCATCCTGCCCTCGTACATTAGCATTACCCTAGCATGATCATTCGTGCTTCTTCGAGGCCCTGAATATCCTAAGCGATTTCTCATTTGTCCCCGACCACGTGAACACTGCTGAACACGTAGTGCTGGACAATCAGCAGCCCAATGCCCAAATTTCTTACAATACGCATACTGATCAACAGACAAATTCGAACGAGTGTAAGAAGAACCATAAGATCCACGTCCACCTCTATAAGGTGGACCATAAGCTTGAGCCAACATAACCTTCGTCTTTAATTCTTTAATCTTTTTATCCTCGCTACCTTTTGCTTCTAATTCCTGACGTTCATAATACTGAGCCATAGTCAAAAGAGAAACTGGAGTAGAGGTAGCCCATGAACTTTCACTAGCTTTTAGACGACTAGCTATTCCTGGTAACAGATTTGCGACATATTTATCGTCAAACAAATGTCTGCCCGTAGCATCTGACAATAACTGGCCGCTAAAATCATGAAATGCTTCTTCAAAGCATGTAAAGAAATCAGAGACCGATTTATCTGCCTTTTGCTTACAAGACGCTAAAACAGTCCAATCTATCTTTTTAGGGGGAATAATCATTTTTAACTTCACTAATATGGCTGCGGGAACATCTAGAATCAACTGACATGGCTTTTTCGCAGGTTCCCTATCCCCGTCCATCTGTTCTAATTCTTTCCATGACGCCCCAAAAACTACACGATCATCAACTTTACGAACAGTTCTCCACATATCTGGCAGTAATATCAATCTGAAAAATAAATCAATGTCAGCCAAAGTCATAGAACAAGAACTAATTGCTCCCTCAACTTGCTCATAAAAGGCGGCTGGATTTTTCCGCGGGTCAGGTAATGCTGTTTTAAGTGCCATTACACCTGCCCCATTCCAAGGAGCATATACCCAATTATAAATAAAATAACTGTTAGCATCAGCAAAAGTTTTACCATCACTTGTACCCAATCCTTTAGGAGGAACATACAAAGGCGCGGCCTCCCGCATTGGTTTCGCGTGAACTATCATAGTCTTATCTGTTCCGAAGATGGAAGCTTGTACCCCGCCGGTCTGAGATGTCCAGGCAACTACGTCCACGGCCCTTTTATCTTCTTGCAAACGGACTGCCACAACACATAATTTCACCAAACGCCTGATTGCATCAGCCACCTGGGAGAAAATAAAAAGACCATCACGCATTTGCTTATGATCAGCTGCTACATCATCGGGCTCTAACTCATCAGAAAATTTCCGAAATAGTTCAATAACTTCTGTGCCAAATGCCTCAGTAAAATATAGCTGCTCCTTTTCCGTCCACCCTTTCATGTTGTCTAAAAGTTCAGAAGCAGAGACATCTCTACAAATTGTTTTACGAGCAATAGATCTAAGCTCAGATGCACGGTCAGCAGGCAACATAGAGCGACTGTCTTGTATCTTCTGTTGCTCCGAACAGGAGACCTCAGCTAACTCATGAGGGGCAGACGGAACGACATACGGAGGTGGAGGGAGATCTAGTAACAAAAAATCATTGTGCGGTTTATTAAGGATAGGATGGAGAGGTTGCTGAACAGTGTCTTGGCCAGTTACCTGTAATTTACGTTCTTTCTCTTATGCCAGTTACATGTAATTTACGTTCTTTCTCTTATATCTCCTTTAAATCGTTTTTTTCTTTCTTTCTCATTTCCAATGCTTTCACATATACATTCTTCTGTTGCTCTTTCTCAAGCAAGGCTTGCTCACGCTTCACTCGTCCACGCACTTCTTTCTCCCACATTCGTACACAGTCAAACATATCTTGCCTAGACCTTCGCTTACACATACATTGTTCCACATACTTAATCTTTCGCAAATCAAATGACCCATGCATAGGCCAACGTAACTCAGGATCCGCACGAGTGTATTTATTCCATATTGTGCAGTACATTATAGAAGAAAGACTATGTTTAACATACATATCTCTATTGGGCGTCCCCTCTGGGGGTGCCGGTTGCGATTCTTCCAGTCTCAAATTGGTACCATTACAAAAGCAACACATCCTACGAAGTGCGCTAAAAACAGGCATGCCAAAAATAGTGCAGAATATGCAATATTATAATCAAAGTAGCACTTAAGGTGCCATTCAAATCAAAATTAAATTGGAGAAAATTCTCCTCATTACCTGCCTATATAAATTGCAATTTATATATCAATTCAAAGGACACACATTGACTAGTCACCCAAAACACGAGAGGCACAGTAAGTGGTGCTAAACTTCATTACCAAAGAAAGGCATCAAAACCCACAGCAAGTGCCGTAAAACGGCTCTTACCAATCACAGGGCGTCCAGGTTCCAACTGCCAAGTTCTAAAATCGAGCAAATGGTCACTGCATGACGAATGAACAAAAAGGATCCCAGTCGAGGACTGGCGCCACCTGGATGGTCAAATCAGAAAGAAGGGAAAAACGCTGTGGTTGCCAAGACTCGGGTCTCCTCAGGCATTGATCGTCTGCAGCGAGATCCCAATCCTTCGTCGCAACCAATCCACCGGGCATCCGAGTCGCCTATGAGTCCCTGTTCGGGCGCCAATTTGTCGCAGTAAGCCTCAGCAAGGCCTACTAGTGTAAGGGGTTTGCCCTTCTCTGCACAAAGTCCTCAGACCATATAGGAAGAAGTTGGCACAGAAACTGAAATAAAAGACAAAGTTTATTAAACCTCATCATGAGGTGGTACTACAGTTCAAACAGCACCCTTCGGTAATGTTTGAAGTAGCACACTGAACTAAGAGAGCATGGTCCTTTTATACCCATGCAGGGGCTAAAAGAAGGTGGTACAATTATAGAAGCAAGACTTACATACATATAAGGTCATATGGAAATGCACAGTCAACAGGTAGGAGGGGCTAACAGTTTTCAAGGACTAGTTGACACATTACTGTCTGTTTCTGATTACTAATAGCTGCAGATCTTACTGGGCATGTGTGAAAGTGGGAGATGCTAAATATACCTTGTCACTAGACAGATTTTCAAGAGTAGTTAACAGAAAGGTAGGACAGAGCACACGGCGAGCACATGGCAGAGAAAATGGCTGCCATGAATACAAAATGGATTCCGTGAAATGTTCACAATAGTTGCTAAATACAAGATGTCTTCTGCTAATGCTTAATCTAATCGCTACTGACTTACAACAATGGGGCGAGGATCTCTGGGTCGGATTTGTTTTTTTTTAGGAGAGCAGTGATTTCCACGTGCTTCCAGGGGTCTGGGTAGGTGGCGGAGTCGAAGGAGGAGTTGATTATGTCGCGGAGTATGGGGGCGATAGTTGGGCTGGCTTTGTTGTAGATGCGATGTGGACAGGGGTCGGAGGGGGATCCGGAGTGGATGGAGTTCATGGTTTTTAAGGTTTCTTCGTGTGTGGTGGGGGCCCAGGTGGTGAGTGTGGTGGGGGGATCATGAGTGGGGGTTGAGTTGGGTGAGTGAAGGGTGTGTGTGTGGTGGGTGTGTGTGGTATGAAGCTGTTGTGGATGTTCAGGATTTTGTGGTGGAAGTGGAGGCTGTTCACACATACGTTAGGAATCTGTAAGTACTGTAAAGTGCGCTTCACTTTCTAGCACCATCTGTTCTCTTACTGGTGATTTACCTCTCACCTCAGATCTGAGGTTAATCTGTCGTAAGGAACACTTGAGTGTAATTTCATGATTAAAGTGGAGAACAATAGGTAAGAATGCAATTACAATTCTGAGAAGTGGGAAATAAAGTATACAGCGAGAAAAAACAACTAAGCATTGCAGAGCCGAAGGGTAGACCTTTTGATAACTGGATGCTCACAGAGACAAGACATGGAGGCACTCTTGCAAGAGCACAGTTACTGTACACGCTTACTCAGACACAAGCATCCATGCGTAATCAGATCAATACACATACTGTCATCCGAGTACAACGACTAATATACCTATTTATGTATATAGACCCCGACCAGCAAACTTGCAGTCACACATGCACACACACAATGCACTGCTCCTCGCTGATGAGTTTGGGGGTACATTAGATTAAGCATTTAAGTCAAAACATTCTATGAAGTCATGTGCTCTCAACCACACATTGCTCAAAACACATGGCCGGGTGTCTTTTCAGAGAAATGCTCAGCTGAATACGATCAGAACATTCCTTTTGTGATTTTGAGTTTTAATAGTTGTTCAGGCCAATGTTAAAATCAGATTGCATCCGTAAAAGCATACGCAGGGCAAAATTGAACACCCACTTCACTGCTATTTGATACCAAAACGTTCAGTAACCAACCAAATGTCAAAAAACCTCTAGAAAAAGCCATTTTCAATATCAATAAGTTCATCTTATCTTTTGAGATGTATGCTAGACCAACTTGCCTTTTTAGCATAGGCAAGACAACATGATGAGGAGGAGCCACCCGGCATGCTAAAGAGCAGCAGTCACCCAGACTCAGGATGAGGAGAAGACACAGGGCATGGTTAAAGGTAGCAGCAGATGGGAGACAGGAAGAACAAGAGCTAGTGGGAATGCTACCAAAGTATAAGTCTCAGGCTAAGAGCTGTTAAGATTAGGACCCATACTGAAGAAAAAGTGCCACATCAGAGCTGCTACAACAGTTTTTCTGTGCCCCCCTACCGGCACCAAATAACACCATGGCTGCACCATATTTATAATCCAGCACATCATGGCGATAGTTAGCACAATAGCGTCAACAATGTTGATGCTATTGTGTTGCTTTACTACACTAGCATTAAAAATGTTGATACTAGTGTAGCAAAGTGCAAGGAGGTCCATAGGTTTCTATGGGAGCATCATTTTAACACCTGCTTCATGCAGTCATTAAAAATGATGCCAAAAATGGCACAGTGAAATCTCTTTAATTTCACTGCGCCATTTTTGCGGGCCTTTAGCACCAGAACGCTCCCCCTTGCATACAGTCATAATGTGGAGCAAGGGTTTACAACGTGGATCAATGCATGCATTGCACCACTTTGTAAGTATGGCGCTGGGAAAAAGCCACTTTAGCTCTAGGGGCTGTTAAATATGTCCCTTGGATGTCCTAACTTGGAGATACAGACCTGAAGTTTCACAAGAGTGCACCTTTTTTTGCTGATCTCACAAGACATTTGTGTGGCATAGTTGAAGACAGTCTGTCCTGATATGCAAAGGGTCATGCCGCTGGGGCAAACATCTTATAGGCAGGCTCACCCTTAAGCAGGGCCAAAAAAAATCATTGAATGGCTGTTACAGTGAAACAAAATGTAGCTTTATGTATTGAATGTGTGTCACAAAGGATGAAGGATTACATTTGGCAAAAAGCAGGAAGATTAAGGGTACGTTTGAGATGAAAAAAAAAAATCCTCGTGCATTGGAATCAAAGCATTGCAAAAGGAGGCAGATAGGTGCACCAAATAATCAATAGCATGGAGTAAATACAAAAATATGCCCCTCTGCAGAGCCAAAGCCCCCCTCTGTATGTTCTAAAGATTTGGGCCTCATTTAGAGTTCAGTGGACAGAATAATCTGTCACAACAGTGATGGATATCCTGCACGCCGTATTACAAGTGCATTTTATATAATGGAAGTTGTTAAAAGGGGGAAAGGATATCCGTCACAGTTGTGATTTAGTAATCCGTCCTCCAAGCTCTAAACAAGGCAGATGTTCTTGTAGACATCTGCCTTGTCAAACCAGACTTAAAATGGTGGTCTATTAAGATGACATTGATAAAGAGCAATGCAGACTACAAGTGCACAAAAAACTGTATTCACGTAGCAAAAAGTAAAACTTCACATGCCGATTTGTCACTTCTTCCAATAATGCATGCACAATGTTATTTTAATGAAATTAGCAAATTCTTGTATTCACAAACAAGTATCCATCCATCTGTCATAAATCTTTAGTGATATCCATACAAGCTTTTCATCAAGACACTTCAAGCTCTAATGAAATCTGCTGTCACAGATCAAGGCCTCACCTAGCAAGCAGACCTATGCAATGCAATTCATAGATAAGTGCGTCCCAGCCCTTTTAACTCAACCTACCCACACTCCCCTGAAATCTTCACCTCTGCTAAACTTTTCTTTTCAGAGAATAATCAATTCTAGAGGGGAATCCTGAAGCCAGCAATGTATCCCTCTGCGCATCCACTCTGAATGATTTTGGAGATTTGATGAATTCGGATATTTGTGGTTTCTGTCTAACCTCAGAGCTAGTTCGTGTGTTTCCTGCTATGCTATGTTGAAACTTTATGGTTCTGATTCTTAAAGATTTTCTGAATAACTATCTATTTTGAATTAACAGTTCTAGACCTGAAAATAGACCTCAGTGTTTCTCCAATACAACGTTCTTGACTGCCCAAGTAGAGCTGTCCAGCTACCAAATAATTATACATTCACTTAATCCTTTAAAATTTATAGCAACCACTCCTACAGAATTTCCAGGAGATCCTTCCTCTTCTTGACTTCAAACAGCCAAGCTTGCACATCTGTCAAAGGTGATGTCCTCAATTGCCTTAGAAAAGCAGCTCATACCTCCAATGCCACACCTCCAATGTGGGAAACCTGAAATCATTGTATCTGTTAGCCATATTTGTTGCCCTTGGTTATAGCATCTTATTAATTAGGCTAAGGCGTACCGGTATACGTGATAACATGTTATAATATATTTTGGGGCATATTTATACTCTGTTTGCGCCGGAATTGCATCGTATTTTTTGATGCAATTCCGACGCAAAACTAACTCCATATTTATACTTTGGCGTTAGACGCGTCTAGCGCCAAAGTCCATGGAGTTTGCGTCATTTTTTTGCGTGGACACCTACTTTGCGTTAATGATATGCAAGGTAGGCGCTCCCGTCTAAAAAATTGACTCCGAGGCATGTGCGCCGTATTTACACTCCCTGGCAAAATACACGCCCAGGAGTGGGCGGGTCAAAAAAAATGACGTCCAGCCGCTTTTGCGTAGTTTTTAAGCGCCTGGTCAGGGCAGGCGTTAAGGGACCTGTGGGCTCGGAAGGAGCCCAGAGGTGCCCTCCCATGACCCCAGGGATACCCCCTGCCACCCTTGCCCACCCAAGGAGGACACCCAAGGCTGGAGGGACCCATCCCAGGGACATTAAGGTAAGTTCAGGTAAGTATTTTTTTTTAAAAAAATTGTGGCATAGGGGGGGCTGATTTGTGCCCCCTTACATGCCACTATGCCCAATGACCATGCCCAGGGGACAGAAGTCCCCTGGGCATGGCCATTGGGCAAGGGGGCATGACTCCTGTCTTTGCTAAGACAGGAGTCATTTCAATTCGGGTTGGGAGTCGAAAAAAATGGCGCAAATCGGGTTGAGGCGAAAAATTTGCCTCAGCCTGACTTGCCCCATTTCTTGGCGCCCAAGCTCCATATTCCCCTACGCCGGCGCTGCCTGGTGTACGTCATTTTTTTTCACGCACACCAGGCAGCGCCGGCGGCTAACGCCGGCTAACGTCATTGAATAAATACGGCGCCCGCATGCCGCTTCAGAAAGGCGTTAGCCGGCGCTAATTTTTTTGACGCCATGCTGCGTTAGCGCAGTTTTGCGTCAAAAAGTATAAATATGGCCCTTTATCTTTTATTTCTCATTCCTTCCAAACCCATAATACTGCCCCTATTCTTCGGCAGTACTAAGTTGTTTTGAGCAATCCATGGCATGCTGATTTCTTCTCCTGGTTTTGGGTAAGATACATATGCAGAGGCCAAAGTTCAATCAATTAAAAGACAAATGTATAACATTGACAAAAACTCTGCATAATTCCGTTATGGAAAATAATGACTGGATTTGAAATACCTGTTATTTTTTATCTATGTTTTCAGAATCCTCGATACTGCGCAGCATAACTAATTAAACCTTTCGCTGCCAGGCCTTTTCCCCCTCCCGTGCCAAGCCTTTTTGACTATTTGGGACAGTTCTCGCTTAGGCCCTCATAACTTTTTATCCACATAAGCTACCCACGCAAATTTGCATCCTAGGGATTCTAGAGATATCTCTGGAGGAGACTAAGAAATTAACAAAATACAGCTCGAATTTGTTTAAAAATAAAAAAATGGGAAAAAAGGGCTGGAGAAGAAAGCTTGCGTTTTTTTCCCCTGAAAATGGCACCAGCAAAGGGTTTGCAGTGCTAAAATCACCATCTTCCCAGCTTTTAGGAACAGGCAGACTTAAATCAGAAAATTAAATTTTCAACACGATTTAGGCATTTTACTGGGACATACCCCATTTTTACTATGTTTTTTGCTTTCAGCCTCGTTACAGTTAGTAACAGAAATGGGTGTGAAACTAATGCTGGATCAGGGACAGCTAAACATTTCTGAAAAGTAGTAAAAATTCTGAATTTAGCAAGGGATCTTTGTGTAGATCCTTCAAGGTTTTCCTACAGAAAATATGTAACAGCTAAAATAAAAAAAATATAGAAAATGAGGTGAAAAAAGAGCCATTTCTGTCCACGTTTTCTTCTAGAACTTTTTCCAGCTTTGGCAGATTTTTTAAAGCAACATACCATTACATCTGCTGGGCTCTTCTGATTGCAGGGATCTATAGGGCTTGTAGGTTCATCAGGAACCCTAGGTACCCAGAGGCAATAAAGGAGTTGCACTTTGTAATGGGTTTTCATTGTATACCCGGTATAGAGCAATTCATTTGGTGAAATATAAAGAGCAAAAAATAGCTATCAAGGAAACCCTTGTATTTCCAAAATGGGCACAAAATAAGGTGTTGAGAAGCAGTGGTTATTTGCACATCTCTGAATTCCGGGATCCCGATACTAGCATGTGAATTACAGGGCATTTCTCAAATAATTGTCTTTTTTACTCACTGTCTTACGTTTGGAAGGAAAAAATGTGGAGAAAGACAAGGGGCAATAAAATTGTTTTTTTATTCTGTGTTCCCCCAAGTCTTCCGATAAAAATTGTATCTCACTTGCGTGGGTAGGCCTAATGCCCGTGACAGGAAACGCAACATGAACACATCACATTTTTACATTGAAATCTGATGTGTTTTTTGGGAAAGTGTCTAGCTGTAGATTTTTGGCCTCTAGCTCAGGTGGCACATAGGGAAACCTGTGCATTTTCCAAAACTAGACATGTAGGGAAATCCAGGAGAGGGTGACTTGTGGGGCTCTCATCAAGATCTGTTACCCAGAATGCCACAAAACACTACGTGGACACATCAAAATTATCAAATACAAAACTACCTGTTTTTGTTGGGAGGGACTTGCATTTTTGGTGCTGGGCTCAGCAGCCATCTAGGAAAACCTACCAAACCCAGACATTTCTGAAAACTAGACACCCGAGGGAGTCCAGGGAGGTGTGACTTGTGTGAATCCCCCAGTGCTTTCTTACCCAGAATCCTCAGCAAACCTCAAATTTAGCTAGAGAAGTCACATTTTCCCACTTTTCTGTGTGGGATCACTGCACCAGCACAAATGTCCTACCACTCAATGTTTTCCTCAGTCTCCCGATAAAAATGGTACCTCACTTGTGTTGGTAGGCCTTGTGCCCGCAACAGGAAATGCCCCACAATACGACATGGACACATCACATTTTCCCAAAGAAAAGTCACTTGTTTCTTGTAAAGTGTCTAGCTGTGGATTCTGGTCTCTAGTTCAGCCGGCATCTAGGGAAACCTACCAAACCTGTGCATTTCTGAAAACTAGACACCTAGGGGAATCCAGGATGTGGTAAATTGTGGGGCTCTCATGAGGTTCTGTTACACAGAATCCTTTGCAAACCTCAAAATTTGGCAAAACACACATTTTTGGTGATAGAAAGTTCTGGAATCTGAGAGCAGCCACATATTTCCTCCCACCCAGCATTCCCCCAAGTCTCCTGATAAAACTGGTGCCTCACTTGTGTTGGTAGACATAGTGCCCACAATAGAAATATCCCAAAATGCAACATGTTCACATCACATTTTTACATTGACAACTGACGTGTTTTTTGGAAAGTGCCTAGCTGTGGATTTTGTTCTCTAGCTCAGCCGGTACCTAGGAAAACCTAACAAACCTGAACATTTATGAGAACTAGACACCTAGGGGAAGCCAGGATGGGGTAACTTGTGGCACTGTCACCATGGTCTGTTACCCTGAATCCTTTGCAAACCTCACAATTTGGCAAAAAAAAAATTCCTCACATTTCGATGATAGAAAGTTCTGGAATCTGACAGGAGCCACAAATTTTCTTCCACCCAGCATTTCCCCAAGTCTCCCAATAAAATCAGTACCTCACTTGTGTGGGGAGGCCAAGTGCCCGCAACAGGAAATTCCTCAAAACACAACATGGACACATAACATTTTCCTAAAGAAAAGTGACCTGTTTTTTGCAAAGTGCCTAGCTGTGGATTTTGGCCTCTAGCACCTAGGAAAACCTAGAAAACCTGGACATTTCTGAAAACTAGACACCTAAGGGAACCCGGGATTCAGTAACTTGTGGCGCTCTCACCAGGTTCTGTTACCCAGAATTTGGCAAACAAAACACTTTTTCCTTACATTTCTGTGATGCAAAGTTTTGGAATCTCAGGGGAGCCACAAACTTCCTTCCACCCAGCATTTGCCCAGGTCTCCTGATAAAAATGGTACCACACTTGTGTGGATAGGCCTAGTGTCCGTGACAGGAAATGGCCCAAAACACTAAGTGGACACATCAAAATGATCAAATACAAAACTACCTGTTTTTGCTGGAAGGCACCTGCGTTTTTGGTCCTGAGCTCAGCAGCCATCTAGGAAAACCTACCAAACCCACACATTTCTGAAAACTAGACACCCAAAGGAGTCCAGGGAGGTGGTACTTGTGTGGATCCCCCAGTGTTTTCTTACCCAGAATCCTCAGCAAGCCTCAAATTTTGCTATAAAAGTCAAATTTTTCCCACATTTCTGTGTGGGATCACCACACCAGCACAAATTTCCTACCACCTAACGTTTTCCTCAGTCTCCCGATAAAAATTATACCTCACTTGTGTAGGTGGGCCAAGTGCCTGTGACAATGAAGAGCTAAAAAATTTCGAAATTGAGGGAGGACCAAAGTGGGTCCTAATGTTTTTAGGCTGATAAGTGGGGCAGAATTATTATCGGTATAGATGCAACAATGCTGGGTGGTAGGAATTTTGTGGATTCCTGCAGATTCCGAAAGGTTCCATCACAAAAATGTGGGGAAAATGTGTGATTTCAAGCAAAGTTGGAGGTTTGCAGGGTATTGTGGGTAGTAAATGATGTGGGATGTTTATGATGCACACCACACTGGACTCCACCCAGATGTTTAGTTTTCAGATGTGTCCAGGACCCTCAATACAACCCTGGCGGTCGGTGTTAAAGCGGCGGTAAAACCGCCAACAGGACGGCGGTAAAAAAAATGGAATTTTGACCGTGGCGGAAACCGCCAACATAGACAGCCACTTTAACACTTCCGCCACAGCGGTACAAACAAACAGCATGGCGTCACCGCCAACAGACAGGCGGAAGACAATGTACCGCCCACACTATTATGAGAGGCCAATCCGCCACCTTTTCCGGGGCGGATTCAACGCAAATAAAAACACGGCGGAAACAGGATTTGGAAGGGAAAACGCTCACCTCTACACACCCCACGAGGAACCAGGACGCCATGGAGCCGGAACTCCAAATTCTACCTGCCATTCTCTTCCTGCTCCTCTACCAGGAGCACGACCGACGGCGGCGACCACCACGGTGAGTACTGCACCTGCGACACAGGGGAGGGGGGAGGGAAAAGAGAGTGACACACACCCAACACGCAACACCCCCACCCTCACCCACAACAACATACACACAAATACATGTTGAAACATTACATTTACACCCCCTAGCCCCCCCTTGAAGAACACAAGGACAAAAGGAAATGAGTTAAACGATTGTAATGAGTAAAAATCCACTAGTCCAAAATATATATATACAATATTAACAAATATGTACACCAATATTTCAAGTCAATGTACTGCACCTACATAGTCCGTGGACCAATGGGCTCAAAATGCATGGGCGAGGCCCGCACAAGAAACCCGATCCAAATGGAGAGAACACTGCTGGGGCATCAGATCGAAATAAAACAGGCACCTCAGGGGGAAGGGGAGGGGGCACCTCAGTCGGATGAGTGCACGACGCCAGCTCCACGAGGGGGCTCCATGCCCATTGAGGTATCCTGGGGAGTGCAAAGCCATAGTTTCTCAAGTCTCTCCAGTGGGTGGTTTGCCCACTGCTTTATCCTGGGGAGTGCAAAGCCACAGTCGCTCAAGTCTCTCCAGTGGGTGGGTTGCCCACTGCTTTATCCTGGGGAGTGCAAAGCCACAGTCTCTCAAGTCTCTCCAGTGGGTGGTTTGCCCACTGCTTTATCCTGGGGAGTGCAAGGCCACAGTTTCTCAAGTCTCTCCAGTGGGTGGGTTGCCCACTGCTGTATCCTGGGGAGTGCAAAGCCACAGTCTCTCAAGTCTGTCCAGTGGGTGGGTTGCCCACTGCTGCATCCTTGGGAGTGCAAAGCCACAGTCTCTCAAGTGGATAACAGTCTCCACTGGTTCTGGAGGGGGCTTTGTGCCCAGAGTGCTTCATTGTGCCAAGGACAGAGGTAGTGGATGCCTTTCTCCACTGGTTCTGAATGGGGCTTTGTGGCCAGAGTTCTTCATACTGCCAAGGACTAAGGTAGTGGATGTGACACTCCACTGGTTCTGGAGGGGGATTTGTGCCCAGAGTGCTTCATCCTGCCAAGGACAGAGGTAGTGGATGCCATTCTCCACTGGTTCTGGAGGGGGCTTTGTGCCCAGAGTGCTTCATCTTGCCAAGGACAGAGGTAGTGGATGTCATTCTCCACTGACGGTGGGCCATCATGGAAGCTGTCCAGGCCCTGGAACTGACCACCAACAACGTACGACTGACCACTGGGGATGGCAGCCATGTCTGCGGTGGTGCCACTGGCACAGGATGTGGCGTGGCCGCTGGTGGTGCTGGCGGTGGTGCTTGCGGCGCTCATTGGGCAGCAGTGCAGGTGGTGGCTCAGTGAGCGTGCTGCTGGCGGCGGTGTACTTGGCTGCGGTGCCCGTGGCGGCGGTGCATGTGGCGGTGCTGGTGGCGGTCTTGTCCGCTGTGCAGGTTGGCGGCGACTTCCCTTTCTTCCTCTGGCCCTTCCCCACCTTGGATGGTGGCGCAGCTGTCTTGCCACTCACAACTGTAGTCCTGGGAGAGCCCTTGGTGGCAGGCGTTTTGGCCTTCTCCCTCTGGGTTGTGGCCAACTTCTTTAGTTTTTGAGGTGGGGGAATGTCCTTGTGCTGGTTCCTTGGCACACTGGCTGCCCTGCTACTTGGCGCACTCCAGAAGCAGGTTACTGCTGGCACCACTGTTCCCGGTGATGAGGTGGCTGACGTGCTAGCTTGGGACCTGGACAGGTGGGCCCTAGGGGACGGAAGGGGTGGGGGAGGTGTAGGGAAGAGGTCACGGTTTGACAGGAAAAGTTTTTTAGACGCACTGGGACGGGTAGATGGAGGGGGTTTGTGAGTGGATGGAGAGGTATTGGTTGTAGGATGCGTACGTTTGCTGACTTTGGGTGAATGTGCATGGGCTGCAGGCTGTCATGAGGTGGACGGCTGTTGGGTGGGTGTGTGACTGCGTTTGTGTACTTTGAGAGGAGGGCTCACAGACACACTGGGAGAGGACACAGGGGATGTGTGAATGGTAGTGGGGGTGGTGAGTGGACGTGAGCAGTGTGTGGTGATGGGCGTGCTGGTGATGGAGGTAGTGGCTGAAGATGTAGTGCATGCAGGTGTGATTGGAGACGTGAAAGGGAGGGAGAAGGGAGACGTGGAGGAGGGGGACACAGTGGAGGCAGTGGATGTTGACATGTGTGCATGGGTATGATGCTTGTGTGAGTGCCTGTGGGATGTGTGGTGCTTATGTTTGCCAGAGCTACCCTTGTGTGTGGAGGTGTGTGCATGCTGGTCTGATGGTGTGCTTGGGATATGCTGAGGTACTGGGAATTGGGTCTGGGTGGAGGAAGTTGGAAGGGGTAGGCTGGACACAGGGACAATGGCTGCCATCAGTGCTGAGGCCAGAGTCTGAAAAACTTGCTGTTGAGCTGCCTGACCAGAATGAATGCCCTCCAGGTAAGGATTTGTCTGTTGCAACTGCCTCTCTACACCCTGGATGGCATTCAGAATGGTAGACTGCCCAACAGTGAGGGATCTGAGGTCAATGGCCTCCTCACTGAGGGCAGCAGGGCTGACAGGGGCAGGGGCTGAGGTGCCTGGGGCAAAGGAGATGCCCATCCTCCTGGGTGAGCGGCCATGGGACACACGCTGAGGGGCTGCTGGGAGGGCGGTGCTGGTAGGGGGAGGTGGCAGCTGTACCTGTAGATGCGGTGGGCACAGAGGGGCCCGCCACCACAAGGGAGCTCCCATCAGAGGTGGAGTCGGTGTCGCTGGTCTCAGCTCCTGTCACCGCCGTGGAGCTCCCCTTGCCCTCCGTCCCACTGGTGAATTCGGAGTCTGTAGTCTCGCCCTCCAGGGCCATGTGGGATGCAGCTCCCTCCTGCTCCGGTGGCACAGCTCCTTCGCCTGATGATGCTAATGCACACAAGAACAGGGAGACCACAAAATGGGGGGGGAGACATGTTCAGTGCATGCAATACCGCTACTGTTGGTGGACACTACAGACACGGCAGCCCTCTGCACTACGCCATGCACTTAGAGTTCCCTAATTAATCACAGGGTCATGGGGTACAAGGCGTATGCCCGACTGCTGCACACATGGAAGTCACAGGAGCCTGACTAGGGGTAGGTGGCTCTTACCACTGGTGGGGATGGTGTGCCACTGAGCCTGCCTCACAAAGGGTCCTTGCCTGCAAAACTCGCCCTGGCCTAGGGTAACCCACTGCCCACCCAGACACCTCCCATACGCGCTGAATCAGCTGAATGAGAGTGTACTCACCCCCTTGTGGCTGCTGTGATGCCCTCAAGCACCCATCCAACTCGGATACGCCACCGCCAGGATACGGAACATCAGGGGGGTCATGGTGCGATGGGCACCCCTCCCAGGTTGGGAGGCCATCCACAGCTGGGCCTCCGCTGTCTTCTTGCTCCTGCGGCGAATGTCCTCTCATCTTTTACGGCAGTGGGTGCTCTGTCTGTGGTGGTCCCCCACGGTCCAGACTTCTTTGGCGATGGCACGCCAAATATCCTTCTTCTGGTGGGCGCTGGCCTTAAGGAATAGTACAGGGGAAAAGGAGAAAATATAACCGTCCAGACCCTCACTGTCATTGGCCCACGTTCCCACCCTTGCCCTGACGCACATACAGTCACCTTCGTTTCATGAACACCTCATTCCCCCCCATCTCCCATCCACACCACTGCAAATAGGCATTGCCCATAGAGCATGCTCACAGTGGACTCACCTGTTTGTCTGGAGGACCATAGAGTAGCGTGTACTGGGGATGGACCCCATCCACTAGTTTGTCCAACTCCTCCGAAGTGAAGGTAGGGGCCCTTTCCCCAGACACTGTAGCCATTGTCGCTTCCAGACTGAGGTCACAGCAGCACTTGCAGTGTAGGTCCTCTCCTGTCGAAGATCAGGTATCAAGTGAGTGAACAGAGAGAAAATAGCTGTCACGTCCGCGGGGGTGCGTACCATCACTGCCGGCATACATCGTCATTGGCTCCTGGGACTCATAGGGTCCAATGTCAACCAATGTAGGATTGCGCTGTGGTCTTCGACCGCCTACCGCGACGGTGTACAACGCCACATATCCCTTTGCCCACCTTACAAGTCAGGCAGCCGCCATTTCAGGGGGCCACATGGTATCTAGGCCTTGCATACACACTAAGACAGGCACATAGTGAATTTACTAATGTGTGCAACAAAGTTGTGTTTTTGTACCTCAGTGTTGGCTGACCCTCTGCCCGCTGTTCTCATCCATAGAGCACGTCCGCTGGGGCAGGTGAGGAGATGGCGGCATCCTCCGGTGTACAGACCGCTGGTGGACCTGTCGACAATGGAAGAGCGACATGTAATTGTTACCTACAGACTTGACCATGCCACAATCCATGAACTGTGCGCCCAATTGGAGCCAGACCTGATGTCAGCTATCCGCCATCCCACAGGTATCCCCCCTCTAGTGCAGGTCCTGTCAGTACTCGATTTCCTGGCAAGTGGGTCTTTTCAAATGACAGTGGCCATGCATCAGGGATGTCCCAGCCAGTGTTCTCCAACGTGTTGTCCAGAGTGTTGTCTGCCCTGCTGAAACACATGCGCAGCTACATAGTTTTCCCTCAGGTGGAGGATTTCCCTACAGTGAAAGGTGACTTCTATGCTTTGGGACATATCCCCAACATCATAGGTGCCATTGATGGGACACATGTGGCCTTGGTCCCCCCGCAGGAGAGAACAGGTGTACAGAAACGAGAAGAGTTACCATTCTATGAATGTGAAGATGGTGTGTTTGGCCGACCAGCACATCTCCCATGTGAATGCCAAGTTTTCTGGCTCAGTGCATGACGCTTACATTCTGAGGAATAGCAGCATCCCTTATGTGATGGGGCAACTCCAGAGTCACTGTGTGTGGCTATTAGGTGAGGACATGGACCCTATACAGTGTGAATATTTGTCTGGGTCTGGGGTTGTCCCTAAGGGTTATTGTGTGTCTAACAGTTGTCCCTTGACATTTGCAGGTGACTCTGGCTAACCCAACCTGTCATGGCTACTGACCCAAGTGAGGAATCCCAGCACAAGGGCAGAGGAACGCTACAATGATGCACATGGGCAAACTAGGAGGGTTATAGAGAGGACCTTCTGCCTCCTGAAAGCCAGGTTCACATGCCTCCATATGACAGGTGGTTCCCTATTCTACTCACCAAAGAAGGTGTGCCAGATCATCGTGGCCTGCTGTGTGCTGCACAACTTGGCTTTGCAACGACAGGTGCCTTTTCTGCAGGAGGATGGTCCTGAAGGAGGTGTTGTGGCAGCTGTGGAGCCTGTGGACAGTGAAGAAGAGGAGGCAGAAGAAGAGGACATAGACAATAGAAACACCGTGATTCATCAATACTTCCAGTGAGACACAGGTAAGAAGACATCACTGCCTCCTACATCTGACACACTTGTTCTACCTCTCATCTGTCTGTCACTTTCAACCAGTGTATGGACCCTGATTTGTCACTTTCCCTTTCCATTTCACAGATGTGGGTCCGACTGTGTGACCTCTGCTATGTTTCTTCATGGACTAGAGTTGTGTGACATAGGTATGTTGACAATACAGTGGGCATTGCTATTTCCCTCAGTTATTGAAAATACACATTTGTGAAAGCACAGACTGACTCTAGATAGTTTTGTGATTTAAGGATGTTTATTTAAGTGCTAAATAGTAAGGGGGTTTTAAAATGGTCAGGGGTGATGGTGGAGGAATGTCCATGGCAGAGTCCAGTCTATTAGTCTAACAGATGCATTGTCCAAAGGGGCATAGGAAGTGGAGCGGGGGCAGTTTAAGGATGGACAGGGTGACAAAGTGGGACAGAAGGATGACAATCAGGGTGGTCTCATTTCTTGGCGTGGGTCTTGGCATTGTTCTCTGTCTTTGTCCTGGATCTCAGGGACCGCTTGTGGGGTGGTTCTCCATCTGCAGGGGGTAGGGTGCTGGTGTGGTGGTCCTGTGGTGGTGCCTCCTGTCCACTAGTGCCGGCGGAGGTGGTGAGCAGTTCATCATCCAGACTAGTGTCAGGGGGCCCTTGTTGTGCCACAGTGTCCCTCCTGGTGTTCACGAGTTCCTTCAGCACCCCTACAATGGTGCCCAGGGTGGGATTGATGGATTTGAGTTCCTCCCTGAACCCCAAATACAGTTCCTCCTGCAGCCGCTGGGTCTCCTGAAACTTGGCCAGTATCGTTGCCATCGTCTTCTGGGAATGATGGTAGGCTCCCATTATGCTTGAGAGGGCCTCGTGGAGAGTGGGTTCCCTGGGCCTGTCCTCCCCTTGTCGCACAGCAGACCTCCCAGTTCCCCTGTATTCCTGGGCCTCTGTCCACTGAACCGTGTGCTCACTACCACTGCCCCCAGTTCCCTGCTGTTCTTGGGGTGGTGGGTTAACCTGGGTTCCCTGCAGTGGTGGACACACTGCTGCTTGACGTGTCCTGGGGACAGAGGTATGGGCCCGCTGGGTGGGTGCTGTGCTGGTGTTTCCTGAGGGGGGAGGCTCTGTGGTGGCTTGTGCCAGTGTGAGGGGAACCGACTGTCCCGAGGTCCCAGATGGGCCGGGCTGGTCATCTAGATCCAGTTGGACAGAGCTGCTGTCATCACTGTGGGCCTCCTCTGTGGGTGGAGTGGACATTTCTGGAACCTCCTGTCTGGTGATGTTGGGTAGGGGACCTGCAGGGGTGTAAAGGCATGATTCTTGCATCTGTGTGTGCCATGGTGTGCAATGGGTGGGTGACCCTGTACCCCAGTGCTTGCATTCCTGTGTAGGACATTTTGTGCTTATTGTTTAGGGGTCTGTTTTGGTAAGTGTAGTGGCCACGCATTGGTGATGGGTGTCCATGCTTTGTTGTTGCATGCAGGGCTTGGTGTTGGGATGTGTGGTTTGTGATAGTGGGACATATGTGAGGAGCTGGAGTGACAGGCGTGAGGGTGAGGGTGTGGGTATGTGATAGCATGCAGGTAGGGTGGGGGATGTAATAGTTAAGATTTGACTTACCAGATTCCATTCCTCCAGCTACTCCTGCGAGGCCCTCAGGATGCAGTATAGCCAAGACCTGCTCCTCCCACGTTGTTAGTTGTGGGGGAAGAGGTGGGGGTCCGCCGCCAGTCCTCTGAACCGCAATGTAGTGTCTTGAGACCACGGAACGCACCTCCCCCTTTAGGTCATTCCACCTCTTCCTGATGTCATCCCATGTTCTTGGGTGCTGTCCCACTGCATTGGCCCTGTCCATGATTCTGCGCCATAGCTCCATCTTCCTAGCTATGGTGGTGTGCTGCACCTGTGATCCGAATAGCTGTGGCTCTACCCGGATGATTTCCTCCACCATGACCCTGAGCTCCTCCTCAGAAAATCTGGGGTGTCTTTGCAGTGCTATGGGGTGGTGTGGGTGATGTGTGAGGTGGTGTGTGTTGTGATGTGTGGGGTGATGTGTAGGGGTGTGTGGTGTTTTGTGCGTGGATGTGTATGTGTGATGGTGTTGTGTGCCTCTGCATGCTGGTAATCTCTTTGCTGTGCTGTCTCTCTGGCATTCATCAAAGTTTTTGGTAGTAGGGGTAGTAGGGGTTTGTGGGTGATGTGGGTGGGTGTTTTATATTGTATTGGGTGTGTGGGAATGGTGTGTGTATGTGTATCAGGTGTGTGTATTTTGGATTGTCCAATGTGGTTATGTTTTGTAAATGTGTGTGTATTTTGAGCGCGGCGGTGTGTACTGCCAATGGTTTACCTCGGTTGAAAGACCGACGCGTGGATTCGTGGGTCGTGATAGTGTGGGCGTATTCCAGTTGGCGTGACGATGGAGGTTTTTTTATCGCCAGTTTATCACTGACCTTTGGTGTGGTGGACTTGTGTGGGTGTATAGATTTTGGCAGATTCCGAGCTGTGGGTCGTAATAGCTGTGGCGGAATTCCACAGACCCGGCGGTGTGTTGGCGGTCTTCTGCATGGCGGTAAGCAGGATTTACTGCTGATGTTGTAATGAGGGCCTAGGTCTCCTAGATATTTCTACATGGCAGCGTCCCAAAGTCCAAAAAGTGCAGCCCTCACCATTCCAAGTGGGACGATTTTGAGAGTTAGACAAGCTCTCATGGCCGAAATGTAAAACCAAAACCCCAAATAATCAAATGTCCGATTGCTTGCCGTTGGGATAAGATCTTTTAGTGCGCAGGGGAGAGCTGAAAGGATGTTACCCCATTTCGTTGGGGTGAAGGCCTATCCATGACCATACTGGTTGATAGCCACCAACCCACTATTTTTATTTTATTTTATTCTTTATCATCTAGTAGGCTTTCTGCCCCCCAGGGGAGTGGATCTGGGGAAATTACTCCATCTGCCCACCGGTGGGTAGAACAACTTTGTCCCCATCTATTTGTTGTGGGGGTATGGCCATACCCCCAAACTCTTTAAAAAAAAAAAAATCTTCCCTGGTCTCAGAGAGGCTCTTTGTCCCCCTTGGGGGCAGATGTGCCATACAAGAACAGGGCGATCTTCCCCCACGGGGGCATAAATGGTTAACAGCAATGTGCTCCCGTGGGGGCAGATCGTCCTAATAGAAATAGGCCGATCTGTCCCCAAGGGGGGCAGAAATGGCCTAAAATAAATTTTCACCCCAGGGAAACAACCCTTGCCACGGGGTAACTCCCCTCGCATGAAATTGTGGCAAAAAAAATCCCTGGTTTCTAAGTGGTTTCTGCCCCCATTGGGAGCAGATTGGCCTGAGAAAAATAAGCTGATCTGCCCCCAAGGTGGGCAGAAATGGCCTGAAATATGATTGCTCCCCGGGTAGCGACCCTTGCCTAAGGGGTCGCTCCCCATTAGTAAAAAAAAAAAAAAAAATCCCTGGTGCCTAGTCATTTCTGCCTAATTAAACTAGGCTGATCTGCCCCCAAGGGGGCAGAAATTAACTAAAATAAATTTGCCCCCCAGGGGAGTGACCCTTGCCTAAGGGGTCACTCTCCTTTAGTGAAATTGTCATAAAAAAGAATCCCTGGTGTCTAGTAGTTTCTGCCTCCCTTGGGGGCAGATTGGCCTAATAAAAATAGGCCAATCTACCCCCAAGGGGGGCAGAAATGACCTAAATACAATTTGCCCCACCAGGGGAGGGACCCTTGCCTAAGGGGTCACTCCCCTCCTGTAATAAAAATGAAAAATAATTATCCCTGGTGCCTATTGACTTCTGCCCCCGGGGTCTGATCGGCCTAATTAACATAGGTTGATCTTCCCCCGGCGGGGCAGAAATGGCCTAATTAAAAATTGCCCCTCAGGGGAGTGACCCTTGCCAAAGGGGTCACTCCTCTTCATTTTTTACACACATCAAAACAAAATCCCTGGTGTCTAGTGGGTATTTCTGCAGCCCGATGGCTTCACGATCAGGCTGCAGAAATGCTCAGACAGACATGAAAGAAATGGAAAGACCTTTCCTTTCCTTTCCTTTCATGTCCTCTGCCTACCCCCACCCCTCAATTGGAAGAGAAATGCTTTGCTCACCTTCCAGCTCGATGGGGCGGCCTCTGATGAGGTCAGCACACGATGATGCGCTGATGTCTGCAGACGTCACTGGGGGGTCACGGATGGAAGGGGAAGTGATTTCCCTTACATCCCTGCCCTGTGGGGGGGGTGGGTGTTAGGCACATGGGGGGAGCGCTAGCGCTTCACCCGTGAGCTGGTCCCAGGATGTAACGGTTAGTTCCTTGGCGCTTGAGCACTGCAGCCAAGGATGTAACCAATATGTCCATGGCAGGAAAGGGGTTAAAAAAAGCCTGTTGCATCATTTTGCAGACACTTGCCCCATGAATGTGCTGCCTACAAAATGAAGTAGATGTTTTTTTTCTTTTTAATTGTTGTTCCAACTCAGATTGGCAGATAAAGAGAAAAAAACAAGAGAAAGTATTTTTGGGGAAAGCGTATGAATGGAGCAACAGGGACAAGGGGAGAAAGCAACACAAGGAGTAAAGCGAGTGGGAGGAACAAACACAGGCCAGGGTAGGGTGGGTTTTGATGCAACACAGAAGGGCCAGTGGGGGCCTAAGGAATAGAGGTGTCTGGAAGCTACCCAAATGGTGTGGGTAGGTTTGAAGCAATACAGATACCTCAGGGAAAGCAAACAGGTAAGAGCAATATGGAGTGTGGACAGCTGGGGAAAAAAGCGAATGGGCAAGAAAGTACATTTAGAGAAGAGGGTGCATGGAAGCACACAAATGAGAAAGCAACATAGGTGAGAAACCAACAGGATGGGGAGCAGACAAGGACAAGCACATCACAGAGTGGAGCAGGGGAGAAGCACTCAGGCCAGAGAATAAAGCGGAGAAAGGAACGATGCTGTAAGGCATCCATGCCCTAAAGGAGAGACAAACACAAGAAGACATAGGAAAGATCACGCATGCTAACAAATACAAAGTAGCCAAATAAGAGCACCAATGAAGCCAACCAATGATAAACAATATATGGGCTCTAAACCCACTGTAAGCTAACAATAAGTCTCTCAAACGGAAAGTACATGAATTATGTAGAAGGTGAGATGTAAAAATTATGTAAAGCTGAAGGTTCATTAGATTGAAGTATTATTCCAAAGAGGAAGGAACAAACTCTGACCTGATTACCTTTAGCAGTGGCCTGTGAACCCCTACCACAAACTTTGTCAAAATGCCAAACAATTTCTGTTTAACGTAAGTAAAACTTTCTCTGATGTTTCCCAGATAAATTCAGTATCCAAAGGATGTTTTAGACTTTTAGCAGTTCTAAAGAGGGTAATGCATATGGGCACATTTGAATACAATCACAGTGGCCACATGAGGGTTTTACATATTAGACCATTACACAAGTGTTATTTTATATGAATTTTATAATGGGCTGCTTGTAACCTTTCTGTTACTTTAGAGTGCATAATGGGATAGAAACACTGTCCAGTATCATAGACGAATGGGGTAGGGAGAAAGTGTCCAATCAGGTTGATGTTCTACAACTGCAGGTCCTGGGAGTCTGGAAGTTCCATGCACAAAGTGAGCTTGATATGTTCAGGTTTCAGGAGTCTCCAGAAGTGAATGCTGAGTTCTGGTCAAAGGAATGAGCCTTCATGCTTTATTCACTTGAATGGCTTTTTCTGGATGATGTTTGCAACTGATCAGCTCAGGTTTCTGGTGCGGACTATTGCATGGCAAGGTTTTGCCAGTAATTTTACCCTTTAGAGCTGACAGGTTTTTTGGCCAGTGCCGACAACTTTGAATTTGACTCTTTGTTTGGGAGTGAGTAGAGCACTTTCAGAATGTGCTTGAAGTGCTCCTGATTTTGTAGTTCAAGGCACATCTAGCTTTCTTTTATCTCAAATAGCATTTCAAGTAGGGTATCTCTTGGGTTTTACAGATTTCTTCCTGATGGGCAGTTGTAAATTGTGGGCATATTTTGCAGAGTAGTGAGAGTTGAACATTGACTCCTTGAAACACAGCTTTGAATTGTGAAATGCATGGCAGCTCAGATTAGTAGCCTATGTCCAGGGGTAGGAAATGACCATGTTTTGTTTAGTATACCCCCATCTGTTTGCCTTATCTGTGTTTGCTGGCTGTAGAGCTCTGTGTACGTTACCCCACTACCAGTAATACACTTTCTGTGCTGTTCCTTTTAACTTGGTTGAATTTGCATGCTCCTAATTGGCATTTTTATGTCTCTTGTATGTGGTAAAAAGTGTACCCAGGGCCCGGAAGTTAAAGGCACTGGCGGACTGCAGTATTTATTGTGCCATCCAATATAGAGACTGTACAAACATGGGTTCAGGCCTACAATAGTAGTCTGACAGGAGCAGTGTAAAATCTGCAATTCTACTGCACAGAATAAACCATTTTGACAGGTCAAAATCTTTGTTTTAATTATTAATGTCACCTCTAAGTAGGTCTTGTTGCCCACCTGGGATAGTACAATGTAAAATAGGACATGTATAAATGTAATGTAAATGTGTCCTTATAGAGACTAGCATCCGAAGGCTGACTGGCAACATAGAGAAACACTGAGAAGCAATATTATACATTGGTTTTGCTATCTGCTATATAGCTAGAAATGTGATTTACCATCTCTTTTTAATATTTATTAAGAACCCAACTGAATGGTTTGTCCAATTGGTATTAAATATCAAGGAAATATAACTTTTAGAAAGTTATCTTTTCCTTGCCTGAATCCTTCAAACAGGCACTCAGCTGGTGAATTGGCCCTGGTGCAGGCCAGGGGTCCAGCAGGGCAGTCCTTCTTCTTCTGTAGTTCATCCTGGTAGGGATGTGGTAGGGAACTGAGGTGTGGGTGCAGGTCTGCCAGTTTTATCCTTGCTCGTGGGAGAAAAAGCAAGGAGGTTCTGGATCTCCAATCGGGAGCAGGGTCCTTCCCCCTGCGATGACTACTTATTGGGAAGTGTGGCACAACTCAATCCCAGGGAGCAACATTCCTCAAAAATCCATCATGGCTAAAAGTGATTTTTGGAGGTTACATCTGGCAGAGTCCACCCACTGGTGTGGCTAAAAATCATGAACACACCCCTCTCCTGCCCTCTCCTAATCTAATCAAGGGGACAACTAGTTGTCTGGGGTTGCAGGATGTGGGGGTGTTGCTGGGTTGCTCCAAATGTCCTTCTCTGCCTTTGAAGACCAGTTTGGCAGCCCTCCCCCTTCCTGCCTCACCATCTGCTGAAGGGAGATCCCCTCCCACAGGCACATCTTTGTGTGTGAAGCCAGGCCACTTCACACCTCATCAAGCAGCCTGGCCAGGCTGCCAGAGACTGGCTAATCAGAGCACAGCAGCAAAAACAATGCAGGGCTGAAGTTGGCAACTTTTCAGGTAAAGTTTAAAACTCTTTACCTGAACAAGTTATATTAAATCCAACAACTGAAATTTGTGGGATTTATAATAACAATTAATTTGATACCAAACTCTTGGTATCTGTCACTTAAGGGGACTTTTAAAATTAAAATAAAGTCTCCCCATTCTAGCCTATGAAGGCCATTCACTACAATGAGGGAAAAACGAATTTGGTTGTTTTTACCCTACCGGGGCTTATAAAACTATTTGTATAAGGTCCCTACTTATAGTTATATGGCATCCAGCCCTAGGGGCACATGGGGCACACCTTAGGGGTGGCTAATATGTAAACATAAGGTAGTTTAAGACTTTGAGACTTTGGAACTACTTTTAATTCCAAAGTCGAATTTGCACATACCTTTAACTTAAAAGCAGCCAGCAAGGCAGGCCTGCCTTTAAAATTGTATTGTATTGTATTGTATTGTAATCGTATTTATATAGCGCTTACTACCCCTGACGAGGCGTCGAAACGCTTTTCGATGAGTAGCACGCTACTCCGGAACCCAACAAGAATTAGTGATGGATTAGTATCGTTAAATAATGAGTACAGTTTTAGTATTATTATGAGTTAATTTGAGCCGCGTATATGAGAGTTTGTTAGTTAGATTGACTGGAGTAATGGAGGGTTGGAGGAGGAAAGAAATCCAGAAGTGTTAATTGGGAGTATATCCTTCATTTACTCAACCCAAAGGCTTGGGATGAGTAAAGGGGGGTGGAGGGGAAAGAGTATGTGGAAGGGTTAGGGAGAGCATAGTAGCAGGGTGAGATGAATGCAGGAGAATTTAGTAGGGTTGTGTGGGAGGTCACAGAGGTAGAGTGAGGTTTGGTGAGTTAGATGTGGAGGGAAGAGCTTAGGCAGAGATATTTAGGAGATGAAAGTGGTAGTAGGGATTTGGGATGAGTCAGAGTGAGAATGGAGGAGAGTTTGATAGAGACATGACATAAGAGTGATGAGTAGATAAGTGTGATAAGATGAGAGCAGGAATTCATAGATATCCAGTATAACAACCCAAAAACCAGGAGCCATGCAATAATCTACGAACATGCCAAGCACAGAAACAACATATACACATACATACATATATATGGAAAATGTCACTTACCCAGTGTACATCTGTTCGTGGCATGAGACGCTGCAGACCCACATGCCCCACACATCCCGCCATCCAGTGACACTGGGCACCTGGACACTGGGCACCTCAGCAGTGCACCTATGGATGCAGTACCTATGCTGGGGTCCCTAAACCTACATGCCCTACCATATACTAGGGACTTATAGGTAGGTTGACTTAGCCAATTATAATTAGCCTAATTTGCATACTGATTTTACACAGAGCACAGGCCCTGGGACTGGTCAGCAGTACCCAGGGCACCATCAGAGTCAGGAAAACAACAGCCAAAATGGGGGCAAAAAGTTAGGGGGCCCCTGCAATCAGCACTGTTTTCTCACACAGGTGCATTGTCCAAGGAGACATAGGAAGTGGAGCAATGTCAGTTCAAGGTGGACAGGGTGACAGAGTGCGACACTAGGGTGACAATCAGGGGAGTCCTATTTCCTGGCGGGGTCTTGGCAATGTTTGCTAGCTTCTGCCTGGATCGCAGAGACCTTTTGCGTGGTGGTTCTCCTTCTGCAGGGGCTGGGGTGCTGGTGGCCTGTTGTTCCAGAGGCGGGGCCTCCTGTCCATTAGCATCGACAGAGATGGAGGGCTGATCTTCGGTGAGGCTAGTGTCAGGGGCCCGTTGGTGAGCCACTGCCTCCCTCATCGTGTTGGCCATGTCTGTCAGCACCCCTGCAATGGTGACCAGGGTGGTGTGGATGTCCCTCTGGTCCTCCCTGATCCCCAGGTACTGTCCCTCCTGCAGCCGCTGGGTCTCCTGCAGCTTGGTCAGTATCTGGCCCATGGTCTCCTGGGAATGGTGGTATGCTCCCAGGATGTTGGTGAGTGCCTCCTTAAGTATCAGTTCCCTGGGCCTATCATCCCCCTGTCGCACAGCAGTCCTCCCAGCTTCCCTGTTGTCCTGTGTCTCTGTCCCATGAACTGTGTGCCCAAGGCCACTGACCCTCGGTCTCTGATCGTCCTATGTTTGTGGGGTTGCATGGGGTCCCTGTAGTGGTGGACACACTGCTGATTGACATGTCTTGGGGACAGAGGGATGGACCCGCTGGATGGGTGCTGTCCTGGTGTTTTCTGAGGGGGGAAAGCTCTGTGGTGGTTTGGGAATGTGGCTGGGTCACCGACTGTCCAGAGGTCCCTGATGGGCCAGGTTGGTCATCCTGATCCAGGCGTGCAGAGCTGCTGTCATCACTGTAGGCCTCTTTCGGGGGGGCTGGGTGTTGCTAGCACCTCCTCTCCGGTGACGTTGTGTGGGGTTCCTTTGGGGATGTAAATACAGTGTTATTGTTTCTGCGTTTGACATCTTGTGCATGGGTATGTTTCCCTCTATGGTTGTTATTACCAAGGCAGCTTTGGCTTGTGTGAGTTGTGATTTGGTTGGCTAAGTGATTGTCACTAGTGTGCATGCTGTGGTGATGGGTGTCCATGCAGGTCTGTGATGGGGGTCCATGCAGTGGTGTTGCATGCATGGCTTGGTATTGGGATGGGTGGGTTGTGATGGTGGGGTATATGTGAGGTGGTGGAGTTATGGGGTTGAGGGTAGGGGTAGGAGTTTGTGATGGCATGCAAGTAGGTGGGGATTAAGTTGTAAAAATTTGACTTACCAGAGTCCAGTCCTCCTGCTACTCCTGCCAGCCTCTTAGGATGCATGATCGCCAAGACTTACTCATCCCATGTTGTAAGTAGTGGCGAAGGAGATGGGGGTCCACCGCCAATTCTCTGTACAGCTATCTGGTGTCTTGCAACCTCAGAATGCATCTTCCCCCGTAAGTCGTTCCACCTCTTCCTGATGTCATCCCTTGTTCTTGGGTGCTGTCCCACGGCGTTCACCCTGTCCACGACTCTCCGCCATAGCTCCATCTTCCTAGCAATGGACGCCTGCTGCACCTGTGATCCGAATAGCTGTGGCTCTACCCGGATGATTTCCTCCTCCTCAGAGAATCTGGGGTGTCGTTGTGGTGCCATGGTGTGTGTGTGTGTGAGGGTGTGTGGGATGATGTGTTGGGGTGTGTGCTGTGAGGTGCGTGGATGGTGTACGGGTGATGGTGTTTTGTGGCTCAGATTCAGTGGGTGCTCCTGGCTTGTCTCTCTCTCACTTGTCAAATTCTTTGGGTCGTAAAGGGTTGTGGGTGGTGTGTGTGTGTATTTTATATTGGTGTGGGTGCATGGGTGTTGTGTGTGTATGGGTGTCAGGTGTGTATAGTTTGAATTGTCCAACGTGGTGTAGTTTTGCATGTGTGTGTGTATTTTGAGCACAGTGGTGTGTACTGCCAATGGTTTACCGTGGTTGAATGACCTCCATGGTGATTCGTGGGTCATGATGCTGTGGGCATATTTCTGTTGGCGTAACGGTGTGGGTTTTGGTACCACCAGTTTATCACTGACCTTTGGGCTGGCTGACTTATGTGTGTGTCTGTGTAGTGGCAGATTTCTATGTGTGGGTCACAATACCCGTGGCAGTCAGCATGGCTGTATGCGGCACTTACCGCCAATGTCATAATGAGGGCCTAAGTCCCAAGGTTAAACCTCAGACTGGGTCGAACCCGTTATCTGTATATGAAAAGTGCACCATTGTGGTCGGTCTTCAAATTTAATCTATGCCTACAGTGACCAGTTGACTGTGTTTGGCACTTACATTTTTTTTATGATACTTTTATTTAAAACTTTAAAAATTCATATCTCTTGTTCCCTTTAAGGGATTTTTCATATCATTTTGTTGTCATATATATATATTTTTTAAATGCACTCTATTTTTCTTATTTGGTTTGGGATTTGCATTGTGTTGTGTTTTTACTTTGTTAAGCTTTTGGGACGGCATAAAACTTTACACATTGACCTGAGTTAAGCCTGTCTGCTCTGGGCCACACCTACCAGGTAGCGAGCTCAGGTTAATTTTGTAACTTAAAGGGTTAGCTCTGACAAGAATTGTGATTATTACTCAAGCTGGGTAGTCACCCTCCTTGACCAATAATCCAAGTTCTTATGCATGGTTTATAGCTTGAGAGGTTGAGGAAAGAGTGTGTCCAAAAAGGGGAGGCGTGTTGAATGAAACTGAGACTGGTTTACATTCTCTTACCATGAGGATCTTAGTTCTGCAAAGATATCCGTCTTTAATCCAATGGATGACCTGCTTAAAAGATGAGATTGAATACGTGTTTTTACGTGCGTTTTTGTCTAGGTGGAAATTTATTTTTTAATTGTCTGAGTATATATTCAAATTTACATGATGGTACTTGAGATGTTGTCTGTTGGACTTGGCCCTGTCTGCAAGCCACCCCCAAACCTTTCACCTTCATCCTTCATGCTTTCTGAAACCTTTTATGTTGGCTTTTAGGACTCTGTGCAATTTACCACTGCTTACCAGTCCAAAAGTGATTGTGCTGTCTCCTATAAACATCGAAAAATTGACACATTTAATGTGCTTATAATTCGATAATAAAGTGGTCCCTCAGGTCCCCAGGGTCTGAAATTTAAATGCTACTAGTGGGCCTGCAGCTTTCATTGTGCCATCCACTTAATCAGCTCTGTAAAATTTGACTCAGGCCTGCCATTCTGCCCTGTGTGCAGCTGTAAACTACAATTTCAAAGTGGAAAAATAACCCCTTTGCCAGGTCTAAACCATCCTGTTCAACATATATGTCACCACTAGGGTAGGCACTAAATAGCCCATAGGGTAGGATTCATTGTATTTATAAAGTTGGAAATGCACTTTTATTTTTTACATGTCCTGTAACAAAAAGCTCTTAAATTTGATTTTCAACACTGTAAGGCAGACCTCTCCCACAGGATAACATTGAGTTACTTTATTTTATTTAATAAGCAATAACTTTGGTTTGGGGCCAGAAAAATGTCACATTTGGTGGCTAAGGTATTGTAATTTAAAATGTTCATTATTGGTAAAATTTGATTTTAAGCCAAAGCTCTGAAAATGCCACATTTTAGAAAGTTCACATTTCCTTTTACTAACCATTTGGTGCCTGCAGCCCGACTCCAGATATTATTGAACCAGGGCTGAGCTACAGGACATTTTGAACACCTCTGTGGGAGGATGCCTCAAGACAATTTTCTCACTTCAAAGCTGGCACAAAGTATAAATACTGGACCATCAGACTCACTCTTCCGATCACTTCTGGTCCTGAAAAAGGACTGCTCTGCTGCCCTACTGCTGGACCGACTGCCCTACTGCAAGAAGGACCACCCTGCTGCTCTGTTGCCAGAAGAAGGAAGACTAGACCTGCTCCTTGAAACCAGAACCACTAGAATGACCCAAGGCTAGCTGACTGACCTCCTGTTCTGAACTATAGGAACATAACAAGTTCCAGAGACATGCCCTTCCTTTTCCCAGTTGCCCAGACTCAACTGGCTGTGCCTTCTCCCTGCTGCGCAGTGGCTCCTGATTCCAAGGAGGGGTTCCCCAGGTCCTAGACCTTTGGCTGAAAACAAAGTGTACTCCTCCTGGCCCGGTGCTGGGTTTCCCCAGAACAGACACAGTGCAACGTAACTCAACAAAACACATTGTAGGACTCTGCATTGCTTTACCTCACAGCTATTGATCCGCGGTCTCATCAGAATAGATGCAGTGCGATACATCCTGATGCAAGACCTAACATTGAAGCACTTTGCAGCTCCTGATTGATGGCCTCATCGGAATGAATGCAGTATGTCTCACCTCGATGCAGCACCAAACAGGTCCTCATTAGCTTCCCCATCAAAACCAACATGACCAAGCACAGCTCAATGCAGGACCTCACATCTCAGTCCAAGTACAACAAGTTACATTGCCCATTGGGCCTAACATATTCCTGTACCTGACCAACACTCCACAAGAGTCGGCTTGAACTTGTGACTTTTTCCTGGTCTGGAGTGAACCCCAGTTGGCGCTTCGCACTTCTTGGTGCTATTTTTACTTAGACCTATAAAAATGCATAACTCCAGTTCTACTGATTGGATTTTTGTTGTTTTGGTCTAAAATTGTTTATTAAATTGTTCTCCATTTTTTTATATATTTTTTCTAAATTGGTGTGAAATGGTTCTTGTGCTGTGTTTTCACTTTTTTACTATCATAAATACTTAACACAGTGGTTCTAAGTTAAGCCTGTTTTTGTGCCAAGCTACCAGAATGTTTATCGCAGATTAATTTAGTGTTTTTTTTTGTATTTACCCTGACAAGGATTGTGGTTGTTGCTTCAGGAAACCTCCCTCCAATCATACAACCAGGCTCTCGCATTTTGCTAATGGGTGTGCCTAGATATTGACCATAATTCAAGACAGGAAGGTGCTTTTAGGAATGCTGCATGTTACCAGAAGGGTGGAAAAGTCAGCTATTCTGATCCTGAAATCTTAAATGATGTCAGGCAGATAACATTAAGATAGGTAGGTATTCACTGTTATAGCGCCAGACCATTTTTCAAGGCTCAAAAATTTGTATGAATGACAGGGTTGTATGAAGCAGACAGGTAAAACAGAAGGATGGGTGTTTTGTTATCTTCATCCATTAAAACTATGTGAACTATGTTAGTTTTGTTTAGTTTTGTTGCCCCCTTTCTGATTTTTCTGATATTAATTCTGCCTTGCACTTCATTTTACACTGCCTTGCTGAGTACGGAAGATTAGATATGTGCAAAATCGATTTTGGGTTGATTGTGTTCCGATTCAGGAAGGACCTAACATGGCAGTTCTGGTTGAACTGTTCTTTTTAGAGCATGGTCTAGACTGATTTGAATATGGCTGAATCGGAACAGAGGAGGTGTGGTGGGCAAAAGAACAATGGGTTGGAAAGCTTCCCGAGTGATTGCCTGTGGTTAGACTTATAGCATGCATTCCTCCCATCACGTTTAGGCCCGTATTTATACTTTTTTTGCGCCGCATTTGCGTCGTTTTTTGACGCAAAAACGGCGCAAACTTGCAAAATACCATTGTATTTTGTAGGTTTGCGCCGTTTTGCGTCAAAAAGCGGCGCAAATGCGGCGCTAAAAAAAGTATAAATACGGGCATTAGTGTTTTTGATGGATCTCCTAAGTCTCAAAGGCATGCCCAGATGTGTGTCCTATGCTTGCTGTGACTTGAATCAAGCTACACCCAACTGATAAACTCCAATCAGGGTGAAACTGGTTTTGGGTTTCTAGTGTTCTGCTTCAAGGAGGACGTGGCCTCGCAGCTCAGATTGGGCTGTTCGTATTGGAGCACGGCCAAGACTGATTTGCATATGCCTGGGTCCAAACTGAGATGGCATGGTGGTCAAAAGAAAAATGATTTAGAACCCTACTCTGAGCGATTGCCACTGGTTAGATTTAGTGCAATCATTCCTCCCATCACAGCTTGTGTTTTTGGAGATTAGATATGGTTGGGTGCTTAGCCAGGATCTAGGAATCTGTTTTTTCAGATTCATGGTGATTCACGGTGATAATATCATGCTTTAGTGGCCTAGATATTATCCCTATTTGGACTATACACTTATCAAATATGTGATTTCAAGGTCAAGAGCAGTAAGGAGTTGTTAAAATTAAGAATCTCATCAGAGTTTACCGGTTTGAAGATTGTGACTGTGGGTAATAATAAAGGCAGTTAGTCAAACAAATATGGAAATGGCTATGTTGCATTGGAGATTGATTCAGGAAATTGAAGATTTTAGGATCGAAGAACTCTAGTAGGACTATGCAGAGTTATTAAACTACACATGGATTGTGCTTCCGAAAATTGGGGTTTTACTGCTCATTGCAGATGTTAAAGTTATTTTTTAATGTGCTAGCAACCTCAGTACTGCATTTTGCGGTATATGCCTTCATATTGCCTGTATCATGCAGAAGGTTCTGTTCACAGGTTCTGTCCACAATGGACTGAGAAAAGCAAAATTAACATTCTATGTAAAGGGCCACATGCTACAGTTTAGGAAATTCTACACGGATCAAATTATTACGTTCTTTAATACCTTATTGGGGTTTGTTTAATTTAACAGGAACAAGAAGGTTTAGGGTAGCAAGGGAGCTGAGGTACATATCGTTCAATGGGGAACAAAGGTCGGTTGTGTTAGATTAGAGGCTTCTGCGCATGTAGCTTCTTTAGGGATATTTCTCAAAATCTGTGATGGCATAGGGAAGCATAATTCAGATGGTGGATGTGTAAGTAAGGGTGGTCATATTTTAAGTAATACACAATTGATATAAAAAACAGCCACTTGACTGGTGACAGCTACAAAGAGTATTCCTAAGTTTGTCAGACAGTGACATGGTTTCAGATTGTTCCCCAGGTATGGACATTGGAAGGGGCCATGATATACACAGTAGATTCCCAGATGTTGCTACTACCAGCCATTTCATTCCTCATTAAGTGGAGACTGTCATCTACTTGCAGTAATTGAGGATATTGGTAGCAGTCTGGTACAGTGTTGTTTTCTAGAACGGAGGAATATGAGGTAAGGATCAGACCAAAGAATAAGTATGTCTGTGAGGTAGAAGGAGGAGTGGTATGTGGGATTGTCAGCACCTCTAAAACCTCTTATTAACCAATAAGCCTGTACCGGACGAATAGTTTTGAGGCAGATGAGGACAGCAAAAGGAGAAACTAGATAGGCAAAGTGAAAGAAGACTAGGGATTCTTTGGAACACTGAGACTTCTCACAATGGACAATTCTTTGCTCAATGGTGATCGTGGATGTGCAAGATACTGGTTCCAATTGGGTTGTACAGGGTTTAACCCAAATTATTCTTCCATTCTGCCACCTCTCTGAGCTTCTGTTGTGCTCTTCTGTGTCATCCACAAATAACCTGTGACTTCGAATTCTAACATCTTAAGAAACTGTAACAGCAGTGTCTAACACCCTAAGCACCTTTGTCTCACAAATGAGACCTTTGATACCTTTGATGGTAACTAACTGTTTAAAGTATCAATTTATGTCCAGCCTCTAGAGTTTACAAGTCATATTGCACTGCTACAACACCAGAGAATTGTGCCCCGAGGGAAAACCACATGAGAACTGAAAGAGAGCTGCAAGCAAATTTCAATAGCTCAACTCCAAAATAAGGTAAAGATATTTAAAATGCTTGGGGCAGATTTATCAAAAAGTCATGCAATTCAACCCAGCAAGACAACTTGCTGTGCTGTGTTGCGTGACAGGGTAAGAGCAGAATTGTACCATATAAGATATGATGCAGACCTGCTCTCTCCCTGCGCTGGCACACCAGCTGCTTACAATTACCAATGCAGGCACCCTTGTGCCCTGGTGCAAGGGTCCCTACATTACAGGCATCATTATTTTTATGTGGGAATGGACAGCTTCCTGCACAAAAACAATCCTTTGAGGCATTTTCCTCTTTCTTTGGGTGCTGAAAATGTAGAAAGAAGAAATACAGTGGAGAAAAAAATTATGTTTCTCTTTGTTACAGCTCTTTTCAGAAGGCATATCGTTTTGATGCAATCTATGTTTAGTAATGCTAGTAAGTCTGGATTTGCATCAACATCCATAGATGGATGCTTGGGAATGCTCATTTCCACCCATGGAACACCTTTCCAATGTAGAGTAAAACAGGGCAGTGATTTACACTACCTTGCGCTACTCTGGATTTACTAAGGCACGCAGAGCCACAGAAGGTAGCTGTGTGCAGCTTAGTAAATCCCACTAGAAGACTTGCGTTGCTTTGCGTCACCTTGCTTGACAGAAGGGCAATGCAAACACTTTGTAAAATATGGGCTAAAGTGGGCAATGAAAGCAGCAACTCATATTAGGAGCCCATAAGGCAGTAATAGTCTTCAACTATGCATCAGTCATGCTTTAGGAAGAGAACGAGATAACAACTACCTGATGTTCCAAAGGTAAAGATGTCCCTAATACACAGTTAGGAAGGTTTAAGGCCTATGTAGTTATGGTAACATGCATGACTGTGTGTATAGTTCGGATAGCAGGGCTTTGAATGCCCTGTCATGCCAACTCTCTAAAATCTTGGGAACTAAGGGGGAATAGGATAATATTTCCAACTAGCTATTTCAGTGAACTCACTGATTTGGCACACATATCTCTTTTACACTTAGACTTTCAGGAAGCCACAAGGTTGAATAGTTAAGGTTTACTCTTGAATGGGTGATGTAGCATAGGCACTTGAACACCTAGCCTGCCATGTGTCTGTGGCTTCCAGTTCCTGCTTGTTCCAGACTGATCCATTCACACCACAGCTGCCAGGGGTTTCCTACAGATATAAAATCACTCACCAGGATGGCACCAACTAGCCAGGAGGAGGAACAGCCATCATCCACAAAGAGACCATACAGTGCACAACCACCACCGACCACATCACCACCACAATGGAACATCTCAACTTCAAGCTCCACAAGGACGGTAAAACAACCATCAGAGGCACCCTCACATACCGATTCCCAGGCCTGTGCTCCAGCATCTGTGACACCATCACAGACCTCATTGCACCCCTAGCCTTAGACTCCAAAGACTACATTTTCCTCAATGACCTACATTTCCACAACAATGACCTCAACAACAACAAAACTGCACACCTTCTGACTGACTGACATCATCCACAGCCCTACACACATAGCAGGACACACACTGGACCCCATTGTCAACTCCAGCAACCGAGTCGAAAAAAGCTGTGTCACCGAACTCACATGGACCAATCACTCCATCTTCCACTTAAGCATATCCCGCTCCTGCACCTCCACCCCCAAGGTGACCAGTGCCCTCCCCCCACTAGAGGTGGAACAAAATCTCAGAGACCAGCTAGGTAGAGGCTCTCAGCACCTCCAACCCTGCTACCACCATCAATGTCAAACAGGGACTGAAAAACCTCAATGCCTGCATCACCAATTGCGCCAACAGCATTATCCCCATCACGAGCAACAATCAGAGAAAATCCTCCAAAAAGGCCAGCTGGAACACTCAAAAATTCAGAATAGCAAACAGCTGGTGAGGAGATGTTGCACCAGCAAGGATGCCTCCGACAGATCAGCCTTCAAGACATCCCTCAACCTCTACCACCGCCTGCTGAGCGCAACAAAGAAGACAGCCTTTTCTGCACACATCAAAACTAGCACCAACAACACCAAGGAACCTTTCAACATTGTTCAGGATTTCTCCAACCTGGCTGCCAGTGAAAACAACATCACACCCTCACAGGAGCTGTGCGACAAACTCACCCACTTCTTCCATGACAAGATTTCAACCACGTACAGAAACTTTGAATCCCAACCCACACCTACCGACTTCCTCAACAGATACGCCACCACCGTAATCGACACAAACCACACACTGACCACCTGGAACATCATCTCCACCAAGGACATCACCACCACCATGAAGTCCATCCACTTGGGAGTTCCCACAGACCCATGCCCACACCACATCTTGAACCTTGGAAAACAAAGGATCGGTCAAGAATTTATCACCATTTCCTGACATATGTAAACACGCTGAAGTCAGAGCACTACTCAAAAAACCTTCAGCTGACCTCAACGAACCCAAAAACAACCGCCCAATCTCCCTGCTCCCATTCTCAGTGAAGGTACTGGAAAAGATCATCAACAACCAACTCATAACAAACCTGGAGAAGACCTAGCCACTCAAAGCCTCCCAATTAGGCTTCCATAGCAATCACACCACCGAAACTGCCTAGATTCTCAAATGCATGACAAACGTCGCTGAATGGATGAAGAATAACTACCTGAAGCTGAACACAGACAAGACAGAAGTACTGATCTGTGGCAATAGCAACAATACATGGAATGACTCCAGGTAGCCATCAAACCTAGTACCCGCAGCTACTCCCTCTGATCATGTCAGAAACCTCAGAATCAACATTGACAACAAGCTCACCATGAAATCACAGATCAACACCATTTCTCCCACCTGCTTCCTCACTTTGTGCATGCACGTAAGATCTTCAAGTGGCTACCCCTACACATCAGACGCATTGTGACACAGGACTTCATGACCATCCAACTGGACTACGGCAACGCACTCTACGTAGGAGTTGCAGCACACCTCCTATAGAGACTTCGTACCATACCAAACACTGCAGCCAGACTCATCCTCGGCCTTCCCAGATGAACCCACATCACACCCTTACCTCATGCAACTCCACTGGCTTCCCGTTCAGAAGAGATGCCAATTCTCAAACACAAGGCTGTCACAAACACAAGGCTCTACACAACCAACAACCCACGTACATTAACCACCCACTGAACTTCCACCAACCCTGGCGAAGAGTACCTCTGCCTCCCTTTCACTTGCCCTTACTTCCCCCACTGTCTAGCGAAGAAGTGGAGGACACTTCTTCTCTCATAACGAGCAGAAACCTGGAACAGCCTCCCCACACACCTCCAGAATATCACCTCACTTCTGGAAATCAGAATGGCCCTCAAGACCCAGCTGTTCAAATTAGCCTCTGTACTTTCAATTGCCTGGATACCTGAACGGGTGATTAGCCGGGCTTTATAAATCTTAATTGATAGATTTTAAAAAACAGATACAAGTGACGCTCAAATATCGCTCAATATTTGTTTTATATCTCGATAAAAGACTTCCAGTTAAATAAATTCTATCCAATTGGGGATCTCTCTGGCTTTTCATACTCAGTTGCAGCTTGCATTCAGCGCTCATGCACTTAAGGACGGCACACCTTTGTGCTTGAAATCATAAATATTGCATAAGTGGTGTCTGACCAGAACAATTTCCGCAAAACGTTCTGCAGGTGCATTTATTAGTCTTATATGTTCTTGGTGTGCAGTAGAACCAGTGACTCTGGTGCAGCTTTACAGTCTAGAAGAAGTATGTTGGGTGCTTCTGGTTGAAATAGCAGACATGGGGGAAGCGTTAGAACTGCTTCAGTGTGTTAACATTGTTGCAACTAATGTTGAAGTTACGCTGCAGCCTCATGGATTATTAAAACAAGATTCCGACTTCATGACACATCAGTTTGGGCCACATAAAGGGGTGCTGATGCACACTCACTGGCAGGACTGTGGGAAAGATGACCTTTGAGATGTGGGGGTTGGCAGCAGATAGTTGCTATAAGTGTGTTACCCATTGAGCTCTGAGTGTATGTATTTAATATGTGGATCAATGTCTTTTCCATTAGCTTATGGATTTCATAGATTAATTGGCCGTACATTGCTATATGGCTGGAGTTAGTCTGTGGATAGTGTTAGTTGTTGTATTTAACTTCATAGTGGCAACCATGTGCTGGACATGTCTGTCGTTTCTAACTAATGTGTTCTGCTGATTTTGAGATATGGCTATATCGTTAACGGTTAGTGCTTTTGGGAGCAAATTTATAGAAGACTGTCTAGTAAACCTGTGATTTGATGCATGTGTGTGAGAAGTTCTCTCTAAAATGATCTGTTATGCTCAGTGAGAACTGTAATATTTGTATGTTGTGTTGCTGTGTAGTTTAGCGCAGCATCACATTCAGAAACTGACACAGAAGTAAATCCACAAAGAACATGAGAGTTTAAATTCCTGATCCTCGTTGGGTCCACATTTGTTGCATAAAATGCATTCCTAGAATTATTTCTACTTTAAGAAGAGCAGGAATCTCCAGGACAGCATCATAATCAACTGTGTGCTAAGCTTTTCCTATTTTGACTGATGCCTTCCAGAAGGTTAAAAGAACTCGTTCTGCAAAGTCCAGTCGTTGCTGATTTACTTTTCGCAATTCCAACCACAGCAACTGTTCGAAAAGCGGATACACAGTTCTGACTTATAATGAGGCACACGTGGAAGAGATAAACGACATGCTACTCTAAATCTTTGGACGCGCGTCTGTGAGTGTATTTGATAAAATAAGTAATGACAGTAGGAGAAATTGTGTTTTTTCTAAAAGAATGGCAGATGTTTTCTGTTAATGAAATACCGGATCACAAATGTGGTTCAGGCCCAATGCGCACAGCAGGAGAGAAAAAATGCTCAATGTCAATAACATTTCTAAACAAATTAACAGTGTAGTAATCTAACACTTTAATGACAGAGCAGTTTCTGCAAAATCTTCGCAATACAATTGAATCTATGCTGATTTTATTTCATCAACCCAACTACAGCACACTTTTTAATTAATTGTCGAAAATTAAAACTTCCGTCACAAAACTGCATTTCAGATGTCCAATGGTACCTGATGCATTTCAGGACTGAATGTCCCTTCTTCCGGGGAAATGCTGTGAAACTGAAAAAAATCAAACAAAAAAAAGAAAAGAAATAAAAAAGAAACAAGGGACCAGTTCTCATTGACGTACATACCAAGACAACAACATTACCCGCCTCTAGGAGGCTGGCCTGGTTTGTGGTGGGTACCTTGGGTGCTTACACCCTACACCAGGTCCAGTTATCTCTTAGTAGTGAAATGTAATAGTGTTCTAACAGCTTAGGCTGATAGAGGTAGCTATAGCAGAGCAGCTTAGGCTGAACTAGGAGACATGCAAAGCTCCTGCAATACCACTTATAGTTAAACAGTACTTATACACAAGTAAAGACAATACTCAGTACTTACCAAAAATAAAGGTAGTTTATTTGGGTGACACAAGGCCAAAAATATCTTAGAGGCAATACTCCTTCTGGAGGTAAGCATTATACACAATATATACACTAGACACAAAAATAAGGTAAGTAATTAGACATAGGATAGTGCGAAATGCTATAGAATGCAATGGCAGAAAATAGGCCAAGGGGCAACACAAACCATATACTAAGAAAGTGGAATGCGAATCACGAATTCCCCCCTAGACAAGTGTAGCATGTAGAGAATCGCTGGGAGAGTAAGAATACAGCAAAGGTAAGTAAAATACCCCAGCCCAGAGCCCAGGAAAGTAGGAGTAAAGTACTGCAAGTTTCCTTAGGACACACTACAGGTCGTGATTAGAGTTATTGCAAGAACCAAGCAAGACTGCAAACAACAAATGGTGGATTCCTGGACCTGAAGACCTACAAAAGAAGGAGACCAAGTCCCGAAGTCGAAAGAAGTTCCAGGAAGGACAGGAGACCCTGCCAACCCAGAAGAGGGTGCAAAAGAAGAGTCCCTGGTTGGACGAAGACGGCAGAAATGCACCCAAAGAAGATGTCAGTGGGTTCCTACATGATGCAATGGATGTCCCACGAAGAGATATTGGATGCAGGTGAGTTTTGGCACTGGTTTCGTCCAACAAGCCTTGGTTCCGGCAAAGGTGCATTTCGCCTCAAATTCGTGCTGTCTGGACCCAGGAGGGACCTGTGGGCCTCAACCCTGCGTGAGGAGGAAGAGGGGGCTCTCAGAACTTCAGAGAGCCCTCAGTCAACCAGACAGCACCCACGGGAGTCCCATGACATGGGGACAAAGGAGGTGCAAAATGCAGTTGGTGCAGTACTGCAAGGGAAGGTCCCACGCTGCTGGAGGTCAACTCAGCAAGTTGAGCGTCACAGGATAGAGTGCGGGGGACCTGGGCCAGGCTGTGCATGAAGGAAGTTTGCAAATAATGCACAGAGGCCTCAGGAGAAGACACAGTGCACAGGGGGACTGTCGTACTCAGGGAAGGCAGGCTCCTACCGCCTCCGAATTGGGACAGCAGGACCTCAGGACAGTCTGTGTGGAAGGGGTCCACCACCTGTGTTCCAAGGAGACCGCTTGTCACCAGGAGAAGAGTTCAAGAGAACCAGTCGTCAACTTAGAAGATGCCTGCAAGAGCAGGAAAGTGACTCCGTCACTCCACAGGAGATTTCTATGGTCCTTCTATTGCAGGGTGAAGACAGGGAGTCCCCAGAGCATGCACACCATGGAAACTATTGCAGTTGCTGGAGGAAAAGTAGCCCTTCTGTGTACTTTGTGGCTGTAACAGCTGGAGCAGTCTGCGGTCGATTCGAGGTCAGAGGATGAAGTAGTAGTTGCAAAGGATTCCTGCTGGAAAACTTGCAAGTAGAATCTAAAGAAAAACCCAAAGGAGAGACCCTAAATAGCCCTGAGAGGGGGATTGGCTACCTTATCAGGTATGGACCTATCAGGAGGGGTCTCTGACGTCACCTGCTGGCACTGGCCACTGAGAGGCCCCACACCTTGGAAAACAAGATGGCTGAGGTCAGGGACACACTGGAGGAGCTCTGGGCACCAACACTTGGGTGGTGATGGACAGTGGAGTGGCCACTCCCCTTTCTTTTGTCCAGTTTCACACAAGAGCAGGGACTGGGGGTCCCGAAACTGGTGTAGACTGGCTTATGCAAGGAGGGCACCATCTGTACCCTTCAAAACATTTCCAGAGGCTGGGGGAGGCTACCCCTCCCCAGCCTGTAACAGCTATTTCCAAAGGGGAAGGGTGTAACACCCTGCTCCCAAATGAAATGCTTTGTTTTGTCTTTCTGGGACTGAGCTGCTCAGACCTCAGGAGGGCATAACTCTGTCTGTGGGGTGGCAGCAGCTGTAGCTGCAGTGCAAGCCTCAGAGAGCTGGTTTGGAAGTATTGTGGGTCCATGGTGGACACCCCAGGATGCATGGAATTGGCTCGCCAATACCAGATTTGGAATGGGGGCACAATTCCATAATCTTAGACACCTTACATGGCCATATTCGGGGTTACCATTGTGAAGCTAAATATAAGTATTGACCTATATGTAGTGCATGAGTGTAATGGCGTCCCTGCACTCACAAAGTCCAGGGAATTGGCCCTGGACTGTGTGGGGGCACCTTTGCTAGTGCAAGGGTGCCCTCACACTTAGTAAATTTGCTCCTAGTCTTCAGTAAATGAAGGTTAGACAGGGTGGCTTATAAGTTACTTAAGTGCAGTGAAAATAGCTGTGAAATAATGTGTGTACTATTTCACGCAGGCTGCAGTGGCAGTCCTGTGAAAGGGGTTGTCTGAGCTCCTTATGGGTAGCAAAGAAATGCTGTAGCCCTTAAGGATCTCCTGGAACCCCAATGTCCTGGGTACCTCGGTACAATATACGAGGGACTTATAAGGGGAGGTCCAGTTTGCCACTTGAAATTGATAAATGAAGTCATTAGCCTAGAGTGACAAATTAAAAAGCAGAGAGTATAAGCACTGAGGTTTGATTAGCAGAGCCTCAGTGACACAATTAAGCACTACTGACAACACACACATTGGGCCACAAACTATGAGCACTGGGGTCCTGGCTAGCAGGATCCCATTGAGACAAGCAAAACACACTGACATATAGGGTTTTCACTATGAGCACTGGGGTCCTGGCTAGCAGGATCCCAGTGACACAGTAAAAACAGACTGACACACACTCACAAACAGGCCAAAAGTGAGGGTAACTATGCTAGAAAGAGGCTACTTTCTCACACCACCCTCAAGCCTAACCTCATCCATACATTCTCATGATCATAACAAACCCCCTACCTACACCCAATTCATACCAAAAAAACAGCGGTACCATCTCAAATGTAAATACACACCATGTGACACCCCGTGTGCAGAAAAGTGATCCACTGGAGAAAATGCCCCTGCATCAGACACCATGCTCACTGAGTGGCCCCCACGTACAACAAAATGTTCAACTGAAACAATTATGCCTGTGCCATGAATCATGCCCAATGTGAAAGACACCAAACATAAGTGCAAAACATTTTGCATGAGCTAAGTTACATCCTTGCTGATCAACAGCCTCACTTATCTGTGAACTGTATTGCTGGGCATCCTTACAATGTGATAAGGCTTAAGCTGATGAAGCATTGAACCAATCTGTTTGTCTATTTGGATAGCCAAACACTGACATGTCCCTAACTTCAGTAGTCCTTGGGATTCTTGTTACTCACACCCATGCATTGTGTAGCTATACTGCCCAGTGTGATATTTGGCATGTTGTCAATCTATGTGCTGGAAAGTGCACTAAATGGGAAAGGGAATCTGCCAATTTATACAATTTTACAAGTATCAGACCCAGATTTAACAGCACATGTGTGAGATGGGACTTTAGAGAATGGGAACATATGTGAATATCGTGTGCATGGAACATTTTTCACTGTTTAGTATTTACTATATCAAAGAAATGACTCTCAACCAAGATATGCGGTTTAGTTGTGTTTATTTACCAGTGCACAGGTAGGTGAAAGGAATGGGATAAGATCAGATAGTGCAAACAGTGAAGGGTTGAGTCATGGTGGATGTAATCATCTGGGTTTCCTTTTGCTTTTGGGAAATGGAGTGTCGGGGTAAAACAGTCAAAAGGGTGTATTTGCCACACACAAGGGGACCCAATGTGTAGAGGTTCACTTCCTGGCAGTGGTTGAGGTCTTGACATCTGCTCCTCCTGGATGTTTAGGTGGACGTGGACATTTGTGGAGGGGTTCTTCATCTACAGAGGCAGGGATGTCTGAGGCATGTCCTTCCCCTTGCAGAGCCTCCATTCAACTGGCTGCCACAGATATAGAGGAGCCTGATGTAACATGGCCAATGGATCGGGTCTGCTGTGGTGAACATAACTTACTCAGGTTGCTATAAAGGTCTCTCATCACCCCTGTTAGGGAGGCCATGTTGGCATTGTGGGCCTCCCACTTTTGCATGACTTCCCAGTGGTTGTCCCTCTGCAGCTGCTTGATCTCCACTATCACAGTAAGTACCTGGCCCATCACACCCTGGGTCTGATGGTAGGCTCCCAAGACTTGGGTGATGGTGTCCTGGCCAGTTGTATCCCTAGGAGCCTCAATCCATTGGCCCACACCATTCCTCTTACACACCCTACACCCACATTCCTGTGCCCTTGGCACAGTTTGCCCACTCCCACTGGTGCCAGGTTCTTCATTGTCTGGTTTCTCTAGTGGTGCACATGACCATATTAACTGTTCTTGTGACACAGGGTTGGGGTAAATGGTTGCCTGGGATGCTGAAGCAACAGGGATGGGACGATTAGTTGTGGGCAGGGTGAGGCTGACAGGTGTAGACTGACCAGGTACCCAGATGGGCCAGAGTCGTCCTCATTGTCCTCACATTCAGGTGTGTTATCCTCACTGAGGGCTTCATCCAGGAGGGAAGTGGCTGTCTCAGGTGCCCTCTCCATGCTCACAATGAGTAGATGACCTGTTGAAGAAGTGGAACAGACAGTTACAGATTGTCATGCAACATTATCAAACTTTGACAGGTGGATGTGCTTTGAGCCATGTACAGGAAGGCTTTACCAGATCCCCTAATAGGACAGTGACACCTGCTTTCAAATCTGGTGTCCAGTTACATGGGATACAGAGACTTCCTATGTCATACACTTTGCTACACGATATCAGATTACCTTGACAGTTGGAGGTCTGTTGATAGACATGTCTTGGCAGCTATTTAACTTGATATTTGTCATGGTACCTCCCAGTAGCAATAGTTCAGTACTGAGTAACCAGACAGCTGCAGAATGTAAAGTGGACACTGACCTGTCCATCAGCTTAAGAGTGACCATTCTACCTGGCCATTTATACCAGGTTACACCTGGTGCAGCACACTGCAGGTATGTGTCCCCCCCCCATATGAGTATCTATCAATGGGTGATGGGAGGTAAAAGGGCCATTTTATAAGAAGACACAGCAGTAGCTGTGTGTTAGTGGTATTGTACTGGTAGGTGCCCATAGCATTGCTGTCATTGCCCTAGACTGTATAATTGTGGGTCATTCAGGTGGGTAGAGTCGATTGTGTAGTTGACATGCAGGCCTATTTTCATTACAGTACACTGTTCTGGTTTTCTTAATGGTTGAGCAGTGCCTGCTAGGAGGTGTAGTGCTGTCAGTTCCTGTACTATCCACATCGTGCCCCAGGTGAGTTTAGTTGACATGTGGAATGGCAGAGAGGGGTATTTGGACAGTTGGACAAAGGGGTGGTGAGTGTGTTTGCTGTTAAGATGGCAAAAGGTAATCAATGAGCATGCAAGACAGAACTTTATGGTGACATTTCCAGTGTTGTGACTTACCTGACTCCACTCCCCCAGGTATTCCCAGGTCAAGCACTCAGGATGCAGGATGTCCAAGACCTTCTCCTCCCATGATGTGAATGTTGGGGAGGAGGTGGGGGCTCACTGTCAGTCTTGCAGACCGCCAGACGGTTCATGGCAGCCATGGAACGTACCTTCCCCGATGAAGGTCATTCCACCTTTTTCTTGTTATCCTCCTTTGTGCGTGGACAGCTGCCTAAAGCATTCACCCTGTCAACTATGTTTTGCCACATCTCTATTTTCTTGGCAATAGAGGTTTGTTGGACTTGGGCTCCAAAAAGGTGCGGCTGATTTCATCCACCATGACCCTCAACTCGCCATCTGTGAAGCAGGGATGTTTTTGTGGGGACATGGTAATGGTGGATGACTTGAAAAGGTAAAAAAAAGGCTGATGAGGTGTAATTGATGTGTTGTGAGTGGGTGACCGTTGATGTGTGATGTGTGGAGTAATTATTGTGTGATATGTATGAGGTGTGGGATGAGTGGTTTTTCAAGTGGTGAGGGATGTCTATTCTATGGATCCTAACTTCGGTGTGTGGCCTCTGTCTAGCTGTGTATGGCATTTTTGATGCAAAGAATTGTGGGATATAAAGGGATAAGATTTATAGTGCAGTTTGTAGGTATGTTGGGTGTGTGAATGTTTGTCAAGTGTGTGGAATTGAAACTATCCAATGTGGTGTAGTGTATACTGTGTATGCACCAACATTGGTTTTCCGCCATGGGAGAACCACAATCGTCATTTGTGGGCCAGAATTAGTTTGGAGGATTTCTGATGGGCTGGCGGTGCTGGTGGTGGAACCACCTCTTTCCCACCCTCCAGAGTCCTGGCGGTGTCAGCATTTTGACTGGTTTTCAGTGGCCCTGCCTGTGCTACTCATTATACGTTGCTCTGTATGACTGACAACATGCTCCTAATGAGCCCCTTAGTCATTACAGATTGTAACCCAACAGGTCTTCAAATTAGGGAAAAAGACAGATGTCCTGAGATTTTGGAAGAGCAGAAATTAAAGTATATGTGTATAAATATTTGGGAAAGCAAGGTCCAAGTAATTTAAAATGGAATGATCACTTTGACTCATTAAAATCAACTCTAACATAGGAAAAGAACCTTAATTGCATTTAGTAATAGATATGATTACTATTTTTAGGCCTTTTTAATTAATGCCTGAAAAGACACGATTCTGCTAATGACATTATCTGCCTCAAATTTTTGGTATGTTGACTGAAGTGTCTCCTGGTTATCTTGAGAAAATTACTGCTTAAAAAAAGTGCTTAATCTTTCTTTGGGAGGTATTATACAGTGAATATGCTTTGAATTACCAATGATCTCTTGGGAGAAATGGCAGCAGTTCATGCACTAAGTTTCTTTAACAGTGAATGTGGAAATATATAACATCTCATACTATTGCTAAAAGGAGGTCACATCAAGCGAATGATTTGGGCCATAGAAACATGACCAGTATTTTTTATTAATTAAAAAGCGGTGTATGGACACCTATCCTTGTACAAATCCATTGAAACGAATTTCATCACATGGAAATTATGTACATCATTTTAACCAACTAATCGAACGAACATTATTCAAGTGACAAAATACATATAAAAGTGCATAAAAACAATTAAAAGGCAGACATGTAAGTTACAAGTAAATTACTCTTCAGAAAAATCAGTGTTCCTAGAAAATATCGCAGATTTAAGAAAATGTCCCTCACAAAACCAAATGTCCTTATCCCCTAGAAATTGTAAAAATTGTAATGCTATTCTGTATTGTATAAATCTGTGCTTCTTTAAAACTGAAATCAAAAGCGTTTGCTATAAATAACATAAAACTTGCAAAAATAGGTGAAATGCAATAGGGACTGTGCAGAATAGACATCACACAGGCAATTACTAGCAGATAAATCTTGATGGTGCCTGAAAAAAAAACTGCATACCTAAACAAAAATAGTAGAGACCTCTCTCAGTGACCTGGCAGCAGGAATAAATAATATTCAAGACCGAAACAAGATTTTAATTGAGTATAGTTCTTCAGAGACTGTTTTCTACGATCTTCTGCCACCTGGTTATGGGGCAAAGCCTCCAGAGAGTAAACCTTTACCTGGTTTTTATCTTCTGTGTGGAAAGAGGATGGGTAGTTGGTCAACAAGGACCAGAACAATTTACCTACCCCTGTTAGAAATATGTTTTTTGGTTGGCAGGGGTATGCACCCTGACCAAGCATGAACCTCAGTCCTAGTGAAGGTAACTCACAAACACCCTCAAGGTTAACCTGTGCTCAGCCTCTGTTAGCTTCACACAGAGCATGCAGAGTTAACTGAAGAGGCAATGTGTTAAGTATTTGTGCAACACCTCAAACAATAAAACAGTTAAAACACCACACAACAGGATACCACACTTAGTTAGGGAAATGGAGCTTAATTTAATACATGAAACAAGACCAAAAGAACAAAAATCCAATGAGTAGAACTTAAGATATGAATTTTAAAGAATAAAGGTAAAATAGTGCTTTGAAGCAATAAATGCTTACTTGGGAATCTGGTCGTGCTGGATTGGGACAAAGTCAAGAGTTCAGGCCAACTATGAAGGAGTGTGGGCGGGCTACAGGGACCCAGTGAGGCTTGCTGAACAAAATTACCTTAATTCTGGTTGCCTCAACCAAGATGCGGGAAGCAGAGGAGACAATGCACCAGAGTCTATTCCTGCAGCAGAGGAGGAGTGTCAATTTTGCCCACACAGTAGAGGAAATGCATTGAGTTTCTCCATTCAGCAGCAGCAATGCAGTGGCTCAGCCTTACAGTGGTTCTGAAGGTGATGTGCCCGTTCTTGCCTTGCAGCAGTGGTAATGCATTGGAGTTGATCCCAGCAGTAGAGGTAATGAGCTGGTTCTGATCCATACAATGGGGTCGATGCACCAGTTCTGTCTCTCTCAACAGCGGTGATGCATCGATTCTTGCTGGAGCACTCCTTTCTACACTCTTTCAAAGGCCCAGGACTAGATTGGCACCACTTGGCAGGGCAAGACTCCCAGTTGTCAGAGTCCAGGTGCTGTAGCAGGTGAGTTGGAAGTATTTTTGTCCTTGAAAACAGGAGGCAAGCTAACAGGCCCTCGAAATCACTTTGGTGTTGGGTTGAAGAGATGCAGGTCCAGTCATTATCACTACCAGGCAAGGACGGCACCAGGCAGCATCTCAGCACAGGAGTTCCAGCAAAGTAGCAGTCCATCAGAGGGGCAGTCTTTGAGCAGCTCAGCAGTCCTTCTTGCTGGCAGAGTACCCACATGTCCAAAAGTGTACTGAGTTGGTAGTGTCTGTGGTACAGTACTTATACCTAGTTGTTCCTTTCATGTGCACAGAATCCCTGCCCCTCCTGCCCTGGCTCCAGACTCACTACAGGGGAGTATGCAGCTCTTTGTGTGGGGACAGGACACAGCCTATTCAAGTAAATGTTTCAGCTCCTCCCTCCCATTCTGCCCAGGGTGGTCCATTAGGCTTTCGGATGGCCCATCAGTCGCACCTAAGCTGCCTTTGTGTGTGGCTGTTTAGAGAGAATGTATAAAGCCCAACTGTCACCCACAAGAGTTGTGTTTTCAGAGAGAGGCAGAAGGCACCAAATGATCAAAATAAGAGAATGCCAACTTTCTGAAAGTGGCATTATCAGAATTACAATTTAAAAGCTGACTTCACCATAAGTTCTAATTTTAAATTGTGTTTCCAGAGACACCAAACATGAGGGGCCGATCTCTTCCGAATTGGAAATTAAATGTATAAAATATAATAAGGTAATCCCAATGTTTTCTTATGAGAGAGATAGGTCTTGCAGTAGAGGAAAATGAATTTAAGAGTTTTTGACTGCTAGGACATGTAATGGTTAAAAGTACATGTATACTTTTCAAATACACTGCACCCTGCCCTTGGGTTGCCAGGGCCTTTCTTATAGGTGACTTATATGTATTAAAAAGGAAGGTTTGGGCCTGGCAAGGGGGTTAACTTGTCAGGTCAACATGGCAGTTTAAAACTGCATACTCAGGCTCTGCAATGGCAGGCCTGTTGCATGTTTGAAGTGCTTCTGAAGCCGGTGGCACAATCAGTGCTGCTGGCCAACTAGTAGCATTTAATTTATAGACCCTGTGCACAGGTCAGCACTCTACTGGGGATGTATAACACTCCAAGAACCAGAGGAGTTGAATATTACTCCAAAATAGTGAAAACTGCTGACTCATTCTAAGTGTTTACTACCAAATGTGAGTGTTGGGACACTAAGCTATTTGGGGGCCACATGATTTTGAGTGGTTGGCAACTAACTCACAATCTGCCATAAACTCAACAAAGAAGATAACTAAGAGGCATACAATCTTGGGCGTGAGGGCCATCAAAACTGCAGTATCCACAGATAACAATACCAGAAATGGCATGTTACCTATCTTTGGGAACTATAATCCTCTGGTTACTAAAAAGAGAATCAATTTAGTTATTTATAAAATTAAAGAAGGGGGGCAGGCCTGTAAAAGAGCAGAGGATCTTATTGCATTGCATTAAATTTCACTCTAGCAGTCAAAATGCACAAATGCCTTTACAGCCCCAAATGAAGAAGTAACAGCCATAGCTTTCTGTGATTTACGTAATCAAAGACTGTTCACAGGTGCATGAACGCTAGGTACAGTGGGCAGTGCTTAGTGATGGTATATTTACCTATAATAAGTTTAAGACCTAAGCACCATGCCTAGCCGCTCCCTGAACATGTATTGCTAGTAGTTAAGAATATTATTAACAGTCAAGTCCTTCATTTTGTTACAGTTCTGCCAATAATTTTGATGGAGGAATCAATAACCGAGATAGGGCAGTAACACCTCAATTCTAAGTGATTTCATTTTTTAAATAATGGGACTATCAATGCTGTAGACCATGAACCTGGCAGTTGCTTCCTATCCACATTATAAAAAACATAGGTTAAGAGTGGTGCCCACAAATCCAGATAATCTTTTACAGATCAATTGGAAGTCCTTCTGGTCCAGGAGCATTGCCTGCCATATTGCAGTGGTTACTTTCTCTAATGAAAATGCAACCTTTGTTCCCACCTTATAGTAAGACTCTAATTCCACTGATGAAAAGTCACAATGGAAGGGTCTAGAATAAGCATCTCATTGGTTACCAGTGATGTTACTACTCATTACCTGAAGTGTAATTAACACATGCATTGATAGAAATTACAATAGTCCACAAAACATTAACGATTTTATGACTAACACCTAAGACTAGCCTGTCTCAGTTGTCACTTTTCACTTCTCTCTTCCTTTTCTTAGTGTTCCTTCATAAATGCGTTGGGACAAGGCCACTTCATTGAGATCTGTGGTGGTAGCTGTTAATGCTCCACATAGCTGTCTGTTTGTTAAGGAGCATGCTGAGTCAAACCAACGAGTAGTATGTGGGAGTTTCTTCACAGGTTTTAGTAACATGGTTCAACAAAAATTAGATAAGTCCACAAATGATTGTATTATTAGCTCTCCCCTCACTCCTTCAGAAAGGCAATCATTAAAAAAATCAATGTTTTCATAAGCAAAAATGCCAAAAACTGTTTGGGATTCAAAACATTACAGTATAACCTGAGACCATGTTTCGATTGGGGGTTTGTTACAAGTCAGGTGGGACAGTTAACTCTAGACAAAGAGAGGGCCAAACAGACTCCAACAGACACCCAACCTGTCTCCTTCAAGCCTTAATGGATAAACGGCAGAGATAGTCTTACCCTAACGGAACCAGCACAAGCGACAACAACAACACCTAGACCTTCCTTCAACAATAAATATTAATAGAGTTGGGTTAGGGGTTGGAGGACCTCACACACTTTTAGGGACTCTATTGCCCTATGTTGTCCTATACCTTGTTGTTGCTCGGAGTGTGCATTGTAGCCAAACAGATTGGATGGACCAGGCTTATTACAGTCAGTTGTTATCAGTCTAAATGAAGTACCAAAACACAGGGACTCAGGAAGACATCCAAGCCAGGCTTACCTCCTCCCTCATAAGCTGCTGCCACCTCCCACAACACTCAGACCATTCAAAAATTCTTCCTTTCCTTTCTTGTGATAGGGGTTTGATGGGGTCCACACAGCATCATGTGGTAACCTGCAGAGAATGAAATAAAATGTGTACTCCATCGGACCATGGGAAAGTTTCCTTTGGAACCAAGAAGCTAATGCTCTCTGACAGATACTTCCTCTGCCCTTAACTCTGCTTCATCCCTAGCCTTGGCGCAAAGCCTTTTGCAGCCTCTTGCAGTAGGGGCCAGTAGGGGGCAGTCAATCATCTCGCCTTCTGCCAGTTTACACCTGGCTCCCTAGAGAAGAAGGCACAATGACACAACCTAACCCCATGCACTGTTATAACCATGGGTGAAAGACAAGAATCTAGACCCATGAGTCTGGGGCACGGTTGGTACCAGGGCCAGGACAAGTAACCCAAAAATGTCCAACAACACCAGGCAGCACTAGTTTCAGGCTTCTTTTTTTTGCACTTTTGACTTTCCAGTACAAAAATCCGTTAGCATAGAGATGCTCGAAAGCACGAGCAAAGGAGAAACGAGGAAGAGCAACAGGGCTGGGTGTGAGTGTGGTGAGCATTGGAGAGAGCGTTTTGAAAGTGTCGTCGATCCGGCTGGACGTGGGCCAGGTAGAAGACAAGGCCAAACAAAAGTACCAATGTTACAATTTTTTGATCACGAAAAATCATTCCAATATTTTGAAAAAGAGTGTGATAGATCCGTGGGGTATGAAGTGCTAAAAGTCTGATTGAGTTTTAATTTATTATTCATGAAAGCAGATTTTAGTAAAAGTGTTAGAATAAAGAGGTGAATCTGCGTATTGATTAATTTAAAAAAATACAACTAGTCATCTGGTAATGGATTGTTGGCTATTATTAGCAATGCGCTAGAAATGTTAAAGACCTTTGTTTTTAAAATATAAGACAAGAACGTGAGTCAGCATTGAATATTTTAATCAAGACAGAGCATATTGATGTAAATGGTTCCGGACGTTTTCATCTGTTTCGAAACATTTTTGTACAGTTGCTTTAACGTACACTACTTTAATTGATTTAAGGACAAACATGTTCCAATAAACTTATCTATTGTCTGACATGTTGGCCAAAAAGATACAAATTTGTGACTATTCACCACATTTGAACTGCTATCCCACGTCACTTGCACAAGAAAATGCATTTCCCAACCCCTTGTTCAAAGTTACTTCTAGGGTTATATAGAGGTCTGCAAAGGTTTTATTATGGAAACACAGATTATAATAAGTTCTGATTATTGGGCTTTTGGTAGTTTGTGGAGTGTGTGCTTTCCATTTTCTTGACTACAAACAAAGTTTTACTCCACACTTTAACTCTCAGATAGAATAATAAAGTAGCAAGTATCAAAATAGCGTCATGTTCATTGTTTCTCCAATATATTGTGAAAATACGTCGATGAGAACATGAAGTTGTGAATTTTGTACTAAGGGCCAGATTAACAAGCCCCCTAGAGCCACCGGAGAGTCACTTTCAGTGACACTGCGATGGTGCTTTTCACTTCACCATATTTACAAGGAGGCATTAAGCCACTTCTACCGCAACACCCATTGCTTTTGACACTGTCCCAGATTTACTAGAAGGCGCCAATCTGAAGCAACGCCAAAAACTAACCCCACCACAGCGGTGGCGTTTGAATAGCACAACGAGGAGTAATACTTTTATTCCTCCTCGTTTTTTGCAAATTTCTATGTGTGCTGCATTATGCAGCACACATAGAAGGAGCAAAAGGCCATGAATGATTGTTGATGTGCAGGAAGGTGTCCCTTCCGGCACACAATCATTCCAAAATGACGCTTTGGTACTTCTATGTGTGTTGCATTTTGCAGCACACATAGAAGTGCCAAATCACCATTGTAGATTGTTTATGTGCAGGAAGGGACACCTTCCGTCACATAAATGATCTATTCCCTCAACGCAGACACCCTTGCACTACAGGGAGTGCAGAATTATTAGGCAAATGAGTATTTTGACCACATCATCCTCTTTATGCATGTTGTCTTACTCCAAGCTGTATAGGCTCGAAAGCCTACTACCAATTAAGCATATTAGGTGATGTGCATCTCTGTAATGAGAAGGGGTGTGGTCTAATGACATCAACACCCTATATCAGGTGTGCATAATTATTAGGCAACTTCCTTTCCTTTGGCAAAATGGGTCAAAAGAAGGACTTGACAGGCTCAGAAAAGTCAAAAATAGTGAGATATCATGCAGAGGGATGCAGCACTCTTAAAATTGCAAAGCTTCTGAAGCGTGATCATCGAACAATCAAGCGTTTCATTCAAAATAGTCAACAGGGTCGCAAGAAGCGTGTGGAAAAACCAAGGTGCAAAATAACTACCCATGAACTGAGAAAAGTCAAGCATGCAGCTGCCACGATGCCACTTGCCACCAGTTTGGCCATATTTCAGAGCTGCAACATCACTGGAGTGCCCAAAAGCACAAGGTGTGCAATACTCAGAGACATGGCCAAGGTAAGAAAGGCTGAAAGACGACCACCACTGAACAAGACACACAAGTTGAAACGTCAAGACTGGGCCAAGAAATATCTCAAGACTGATTTTTCTAAGGTTTTATGGACTGATGAAATGAGAGTGAGTCTTGATGGGCCAGATGGATGGGCCCGTGGCTGGATTGGTAAAGGGCAGAGAGCTCCAGTCCGACTCAGACGCCAGCAAGGTGGAGGTGGAGTACTGGTTTGGGCTGGTATTATCAAAGATGAGCTTGTGGGGCCTTTTCGGGTTGAGGATGGAGTCAAGCTCAACTCCCAGTCCTACTGCCAGTTCCTGGAAGACACCTTCTTCAAGCAGTGGTACAGGAAGAAGTCTGCATCCTTCAAGAAAAACATGATTTTCATGCAGGACAATGCTCCATCACACGCGTCCAAGTACTCCACAGCGTGGCTGGCAAGAAAGGGTATAAAAGAAGGAAATCTAATGACATGGCCTCCTTGTTCACCTGATCTGAACCCCATTGAGAACCTGTGGTCCATCATCAAATGTGAGATTTACAAGGAGGGAAAACAGTACACCTCTCGGAACAGTGTCTGGGAGGCTGTGGTTGCTGCTGCACGCAATGTTGATGGTGAACAGATCAAAACACTGACAGAATCCATGGATGGCAGGCTTTTGAGTGTCCTTGCAAAGAAAGGTGGCTATATTGGTCACTGATTTGTTTTTGTTTTGTTTTTGAATGTCAGAAATGTATATTTGTGAATGTTGAGATGTTATATTGGTTTCACTGGTAATAATAAATAATTGAAATGGGTATATATTTGTTTTTTGTTAAGTTGCCTAATAATTATGCACAGTAATAGTCACCTGCACACACAGATATCCCCCTAACATAGCTAAAACTAAAAACAAACTAAAAACTACTTCCAAAAATATTCAGCTTTGATATTAATGAGTTTTTTGGGTTCATTGAGAACATGGTTGTTGTTCAATAATAAAATTAATCCTCAAAAATACAACTTGCCTAATAATTCTGCACTCCCTGTATAGTGCAAGGATTCCTGCGTTGGCTCAGGCAGCTTAATTCAGCGCCAGCATAGGGGGAAACACAAGGGTGCACCGTATTCCTGTAAATATGGTGCATCTCTGCATTTCAAAAGTGCCACATAACTGCACTGCTATTTTAGGCTCAGCACCACACTGCAGCACTTTGTCATAAATCTGTGCCTAAGTGCATTACTTGTGTGACCTTTCCACAAAGCTGGTGTCATCCAAAAAATACACAGAGAGTCAGATATGGGTCAGCAACATTCAGTCTTTGCCTTGGCTGGGTTAGCCTCCTTATGTGATTTTTTTTTAACATTTTGGGCTTGATTTAATAAGGAGGCTGCTTGAAGAACACATTTTGTATTGTGCCGTAGCTAGCTTATCCAGAAAAAAAATCCACACACCTCCCCTCTCATCAATATAAGCGGGGCAGGAGATATCCTATCACTTCATGAGAACTGCTGCAAATGCAAAGATGAAAAATTGCACCGTACCTCGGAGCTATAGCCCTGCATTTGCATAATTGTCATTTTTAATTACTTCCCCCAAGCTTTTCTAAGAAAAAATACTGTTTGAGTAGTGTTAGCCGCACAAGATGTTTTGCGGATTTTGGTCCATATCTTATTCCATAAAGGAATAGGAAATGAGGTTCGTAAGTCATCTTACCATTGTAATTCCACTAATGTTTTCTGCCTCAGTTGAGCTACATAGTTGAGAAGAGAGTAAGGGGGTGATTCCAACTTTGGCGGGCGGCGGAGACCGCCCGCCAAAGTTCCGCCGGCAGAATACCGCTACGCGGTCAGAAGACCGCCGCAGTAATTCTGAGTTTCCCGCTGGGCTGGCGGGCGACCGCCAGAAGGCCGCCCGCCAGCCCAGCGGGAAACCCCTTCCCACGAGGATGCCGGCTCCGAATGGAGCCGGCGGAGTGGGAAGGGTGCGACGGGTGCAGTTGCACCCGTTGCGATTTTCAGTGTCTGCTATGCAGACACTGAAAATCTTGGTGGGGCCCTGTTAGGGGGCCCCTGCAGTGCCCATGCCATTGGCATGGGCACTGCAGGGGCCCCCAGGGGCCCCACGACACCCATTACCGCCAGCCAGGTTCTGGCGGTCAAAACCGCCAGAACCAGGCTGGCGGTAAGGGGGTTGGAATCCCCATGGCGGCGCTGCCTGCAGCGCCGCCATGGAGGATTCCTCAGGGCAGCGGAAAACCGGCGGGACACCGCAGGTTTTCCGTTTCTGACCGCGGCTGTACCGCCGCGGTCAGAATGCCCTGGGATGCACCGCCAGCCTGTTGGCGGTGCATCCGCGGTCGTTGGCCCTGGCGGTAGTCTACTGCCAGGGTCAGAATGACCCCCTAAATTCTTGAGGCTGAGGGAAACATTGGTAAAATTTGTAATGTGGGAGAAGGTGTAGGAGTTTGGGAGGTTACGGACAATAGAGAGTTATATGATTGTAAAATAGCTGTGTTAAGAGACACCTATACTAAGTGCTTTTTATGCCATGACTTCCTAAAAAAACATTTATTATTAAACTTAAAAAGATTATTGTACCAAATTGAAGAACTAAGAAATGTATCTAACCTGGAAAAATTAGAAGTAAACATGGGATGCAATATTTTACAAGAAGTTTTAAGAACCATTAATGACATATTGGCAGGATGCTGGTGAGAGAAATAAATTCCGTAAACGAAAATGGATGAATAAAGGATATTTCTAACTCAACCCATAAAGGTTTTTGGTGTAAAGCATCTTCACGATGCAAATTGATTGAATGTTTTAGAAAAAAAGCAGTATGATAAAGTTGAAAATTTGGAAAATTAACTCCCTCACCATGTTTAGATTGTTGCAGCTTTTTAAGAGACATTTGAGGTTTCCTATTATCCCATAGAAAGGAGATTAGAATAAAATTGATTTTGTTAAAGATGGAAATGGAAATATTAATGGAAATATTAGAGAGATGGAAAATTATTGCAAGAACAAACATCATTTTATTAGAATCTAGTCTACCCCACCATGATAGAAACAAATGATTCCATTTTGTTGTTAGATTTTTAAGGATAGACAACAGAGCATGAAAATTAATAAAAACAGTATCTTTCAAAGAATTTGTTATCCAGATGCCTAGATATTTTATTTTTACAGAGTTCCAAAGAAAATTCTAAAATGCAAATTCAAGTTTAAAGCACCATTTGTTAAGTAGAAGAATCTCACATTTATCAGTGTTAAGCTTATAACCTGATCACACTAGCACCTCCTCTCTGTTCCCTGTCAGGGTTCTCTTCATTGTATTTCTAGTGAGCACTCAATCTTCCAGAAGTATAATTGTTTATTTAGGTTTTCCCTTAGATGTGGAACCAGTTTTCTTGTGTACAAACGCCCTTGTAGGGAATCTGTGGACATACTCACATTCTTTCATGTGCAAATGAATATGGTAAAGCATAGAAGAGTGCATGCTTATGCAAATGACATGAAGCGGAATGTGAAGTCCTCAACATAAAAATTATAGGACTATTGTGTCACATATCTTCAGTTTACCTTCTTCAGGAGCTCTTTGATTTTCCCTCTACCAGTCAATTGGGCTACATTGTCACAGCAGTCTTTTCCTTACGGCATGATAATGCTTGCTATTTTACTCAAGGTTTTTCTAATGCTACTAAGCATATGGAAGACATAGCATCTTTTCACAAAAATAAGCTAAAAGAAATCATGTTGCAGTTTTTGTTGATGTGGTTTGGACATAGGTTTCTGAGTGTGCTGTTTATCTGATAAATTATTATGGCACAATGCACTTCTGCTAACTTCATGAAATACTGTTCCCTTTCTGCTGATTTCAGAGGGGCTTCTAGTGACTTTCTGAGGTAATGCAGGCTTTCTGCTGCCTTAAAATGGCCTAATAATAATGGTCTGCAATATTGCACCTTTCTGCTGACTTCAAAGGAATCTCCACTAATAACCAGTGGAAATATACTCTTTTGTCTGTCTTCAGAAGGATGTTTAGTAATGCTCTAAGCTATATACACCTTTTCCGGTGACTTTAGATAAACCTCTGCTAACAACACAGGATACTGAATCGTTTATCCTCACTTCAGAGGTACATCACAGCCTGTGGTATTTCATCTATGTGCTGTTGCAGCAAAAGAGGAAGGGCATACAAAGAGCCTGTTCTAAAGTTTAGAGGAAGAGAATGTCTGTTGAGGTGACTGAGTAAATCACTCTATCACACTGATGTACAACATGTGCCCCAAATCATTAGATGTCCACTGGTCCGCAGATGTCACATAACATGGGCAGTCAATGTTGTTAATCTTTCACAAATGACTCTGTGAGACAGTAAGGCCACCTGTCAATTTTTTACACAGTTTCTCATTTTAAAAAACAAACTCTCAAAACAGGAGTTTGTTTTTGAAAAAACTAATGACGGTTTTTTTACTGTTCCTCATCACCAGAATTTACCTGGCAGTGAAGGAGAGCAAAAAGAAGATATCTGATCACCCACTCTAAATTGGGTGGGTAGACAGATGGCTAACCCCCAATGGCATCTACACTGTAAGGCCACCAGAGGAGTGTGTCATCAACAGAGCCGGAGTAGGTTTCATTGTCAACATACTTGCAGCCTTCCCTCCTCTAAATCAGTTGAGAAGACCATCAGTTTGGGGGGGAGGGTACTACATTGGTATTGTGATGGAGTACCTTCAACCTCAAACTGTAAATCAGCTTAAAAGTGGTTACTGTTGAGGTAAGAATGGGAGGGGTGTAGTGCCATCAGCATAAACACCATGGGCCTTATGTAGGGTTTGGTGGAAGGAACAAAGGCAGAGTGGCAGTGGGCTTTATGTCCTCCACCCTGCTTTTACACGACTCTCTGAATTTAAAGATGACTGCCAGCCCGTGAACATCACTATGCATTGGCTGGAACTGTTGTCATGGTGGTTCCTGTCATTGTATCACAAAAGTGACAGGTGGCTCAATCAAACATGACAGCCCACTGTCATTCTTTTCAAATGTTTTTTTTATTTTTCAAAACAAACTTCCACAGCAGGAGTTTGTTTTCGAAAAATAAAAAATAAATGACCCCACACCATGGAAGCTTTCTGTCCTTTGCAGTCAGGAAATTCTTGGTGGTGATGGACAGTGAAAGAAAGGCAATCTGAAAGCACAGTCAAAATAGGGGACATGGTCAGATGGCTGACCTCCTACAGCCTGTACGCCCTCGGACCATTGAAGGAAGGTTTATGCAGAGTACATTTTACTCCATCATTGCAAACTTGGTGGTCCACTCTTCTCTAAACTGGACTTGCAAACCAAAAGTATGGCGGAGAGGGTACTTTGTCGCCTTTACGATTATGCCTGTGCTTCCTTACTCCTGAGTCAGCAAGGTTGATGTAATCTGTCTGCATCCATCCATACAGTCACTCATTAATCTATTTGTAAATTCACCAATTTATACCATCACCGTTTAATAAACTCACATTCAGTTATCTGTAAACTTCCTCAACCAACACTTACACATGCATTTACTCATTTATTCATTATACTCTCATCACTTCAACCAGTGATTTCAAGCACTTAAACATCAAACTATTAGCTCTAACTTATATCCACCCACTCATCCCTTCACTCAATCACACATCCCAACTTGTAAATCAATGGCCACTCATATAAACTTATAAAACAGCTAGACCAGGCTGCTTTGTTAAAGCCTGTTTTAATTAGCTTCTGCCTGTTCCTACTAAAGAGAGCAACATAAAGTTCACAGGTTTATACAATGTCATGTACATAATTGATAAAGAGAAAATGGGCTGTTTGCAAATAATTCATATGACATTAGTACTCACGATCCCCACATAACATGTGTTAGAAATGGGGTCTCTAGTTGACAGTGGTTTGCATCCTGTCCAAGTAGGGACCATCGCTCTGGTTAGGGTAAGGGAGTCAGCCCTGTTCATCTCCTTGGTAGATTGGCTCAAGCAGTCAGGTTAAATCTTAATATAGCAATTAGAAACACAATACCTCCAACTGGTGCTATCATGGCTTCTTGATGGAGTTGCTCCAATCCAATCCAACTCACAACAGAGTGGGGGCGAGTCACACGGACCCCAGGTACATTGCTTTGAATAATGGTGAGGAAACAACGGTTTTGCATGGAGCCGGTGAGGTGAGGCATCTCTGGAGCAGCGTCAGTTTTACTGCTACCATGGAGGTGAGGCATTGGTTCCTTACTACTAGGCAGAGGAGGTGAGGCATTGGTTCCTTACCGTTGCAGTGGAAGTGATGCGGCATCGTAGCGAGGTGTCAGTTTCTTATGATAAGGCGGGTTCGATTAATCCAGCAGGTCAATGTGAGAGGCATCGACTTTGTGATGGTACCATCACACCACAGAGCCACAGGTGCTGTGCGGAGTCAGAATCAGGTGTCACAGATATCATTGAGACAACACTCAGGCAGGAATTTGGAGGCACTGCAGCAGCATCAGGCCTGTGTTGCAAGTCGCAGTCATCGCACTCAGCGGGGACTATGGCTTTGATGCAGGCAGCAGTGCAGAGTCAGAGAGCAGCGCCAGTTCCAAAGTCGCTCTAAAGGGAAAATTTGCTTAGTTTCTTGGTTGCACCAGAGCTCACTTCTAAGGGCCCAGGTACTGGATTTGGCATCATTTGGCAAGTCATGACTCTGAGTAAGTGACCCCAGGCACTGCCAGGTGAAGACTTTGGTCTCCTTGAGACTTCTTAACAAGAGGCAAGCTCAGTCCAACATTTGGAGAACGTTTGGAAGCAGGATATAGAAAGCCAAGTTCAGTCCTTTCACTACCAGGACAGATGCAGCAAGCAGCAGGCCATCACAACAAAGCAACAGGCAAAGTGGTTGTCCGTCCCACAGCATCCAGCTCTTCTTCCTGGAAGAATTTTCTCAGTCCAGAAGGATTCTAACTCTGGGTGTAGGAGATCCAGTATTTATACCCATTTCTGTCTTTGTAGTGCACAAGTCCCTGCCTTTCCCTGCCCTGGCCACAGAAACACTCCAGGCGGTTGGAGACTGCTTTGTGTAAGGAAAGGCACAGCCCCGTTCAGGTGCACATGTCAGCTCCTCCCGCCATAATAGCTCGGGAAGACCAATCAGCCTGGTAATAGGCCATCAGGATATGTTAGGCACACCTCAGCTCCCTTTATGTGACTGTTTAGAGTGAATGCATAAAGAGCCCAACTGTCATCCTGACCCAGACCTGTATTCCACAGACAGGAAGAGGCACAGAATGGTCAAGCAAGAAAATGACCACTTTCTAAAAGTGGCATTTTCAAACCTACAAAAGTTGTATTTTTAAATTGTAAGTCAGAGACCCCAATCTCAAAATCTCCATCTGCTCCCAACGGGAAATTACACATAAAAGATATTTCAATGGTCCTTGTAATAGTGAAAAATGAATTTAGCAGTATTTCACTGTCAGGACATGTGAAACACACTAGTACTTGTCCTACACTTTAGAAACACTGCATCCTGCCCAGGGGGCTGCATTGGGGCTTCTTTAAGGGTGACTTACCGGTGGTAAAAGGGATGTTTGGGCCTTGCAAGTGGGTGCACTTGCCGGGTTGAAATGGCAGTTTAAACCTACACACACAGACACTGTAATGGCATGTCTGAGACATATTTGCAAGGCTACTCATGTGGGTGACATAGTCTGTGCTGCAGGCCCATTAGTAGCATTTGATTTACAGGCCTTGAGCACGCATAGTACATTTTACTAGGGACACACTAGTACTTCAGATATGCCAATCATGGATAAACCAATTGCTAATTCATTTAAGACAAAGAACATGTGCACATCAGCACTGCTTTGTGGTGGTAAAGTGCATGGAGTCCTAAAGTCAACAAAAACAGGTAAGACAAAATATGAGGAAGAAGGCTTGGGGATAACCCTTCAAAAAATAGCCAAGTCCAACAACATGCCTACTTGAAAAGCCAAGAAAGAAATGTTATATCCTTCCATAGCTCACGTATTCCCCTAGAAAAGGGATACCAATCATTTTGCTGTCTAAATTATATGGAAGACAATGAGAAATAAATGTGTTCTTTTCTGGAAATGAAAAACAGTCCCTCTTTCCTACTGTCTTCTTGGTTCCAACGGTATCTATGGGCATACTGCATATTTATTTTCACTCAGAGATATTGAATGTTGAAAACAATAAAAAGTTAATTGCGAACTCTGTGGAGAAATGAGTGCTTACGTGGGCAATTAGACCTCATGGCCAACTTGCAATCCCCTAGTATCTGTAGTTTTACAGAGTTACATCTGCTCATAGTATCAGTAACACTAGTGGGCAAAAATACCAAGAGAAATACTGGGTAAGTTCTGATGGGGGACCTAACGGGGGACTCTTAGTAGGCTTTGTCAAGTAAACATTAGTTTTGGAAACTTGCTTCACCAGTCTGTATATTTATAACTACAAAATCTTTTTTTAAATTTTAGGTGGTGAAGTCAGGGGCGTGGCTAGCTAAGCAAAGCAGTGAGAAGTGGCGGAGTCCTGCTCCTGCCTGACACCACCTTAAATTCAACCCTGAGCTTTTTCCTGTTGTTCTGGGACTCCCCGGTGCCAGGTCTCATAGCCCTGGAGGTCTAAGCAACTTTTAGTGGGGCTGTGGGGCTGCAACACTGCTATTGGTGGCATTTTCTCCAGTCCAACCATAGCTCTGATAGGCTATAAGATGGCAGTCGAAAGGAACCCTATAGCCAGAAAGTTGACTACATGTTTGTGAGCCTGAAGCTTATTGGAACTGGTTGCCACCCATTGGGAATAGAACAGCAGACCAGAGGCGAGACTGGAGCACAAAGATACATTGGGTGCTTCAGATACATGACCAAAAGATTTCCTGATGCGTAGCCAGGGTACGAGGAAACATCGATCTGGGAAATTGGGTTGTTGGTTGACTAGGGTGTGAGCCATGGTCAAGAAGCAACCACAAATCTTGCCAGGGTTTGGCGCAAGCACACCCCAAATTGGCCTGTGCTCCCCCTCTGGAAGCTTGTCAGAGAGTAGTCAGGCTTGACTTGAAGGAAATGTGTAAAATATTTCTGCAGCACTTTAAACAGTAAAACAGTGAAACACCACATAAAAATGACCCCACACCAAGTTAGAAAAATAGAACTTAGTTAAAAAAAAGAAGACCAAAATGACAAAAATCCAATAAGTTGAACTTGAGTTAGGAATTTTTAAAGGATAAACTATAAAATAGCACACAAAAGTGCCAACTGGGGAGATCTGGTCGCACCAAACCCAAACAAAGCCAAATGTTCTAGCTGACTGCGATGGAGCATGGGCCGGCTACAGAGGCCCAGTCAGTTTGGCTGAACCAAAATACCTTAAATCCTTGTTGCAGGGCATTGTGGTGGTTCTGAACCATGTAGTAGAGGTGATGCATCAGTTTTGCTCCAACACAGCAGTGACAATTTAATTTACAGGCCCAGGGCGCATGTGGTGCATTCTTCTAGAGAAATATATGTAAATTAAATATGCCAGTTGGGGACAAGCCAGTGTTACCACATTTTAGGAAAACGAGCACAAGTACTTTAGCACTGGTAAGCAGTGGTAAAGTGTGCAGAATCCTAAAGCCAGTAAAAACAAAGTGACCAGAAGTAGGAGGTCTGAAGGCAAAACGTTAGGAGAACCTATGCTAAGGATGCAGGTCTAACAACCAGGGGTTCTGTGATGATCCTAACAGTGCTAACACAAGAGATGGCTATTGGAGACTCTTATACCAAAAAGACCATATGCTGCTGAGTGCCCAGAATGTCAAGAGATAGGTCCCAGAGAAGGGATTACTACTGGGGCAAAGCGGACTCCCTGGGATATTTGTCAAAGATGAGGTGGGGGAAGAGGTAGCCTTCTGGAGGCTTGAGGAGGGGTACAGGACCTGACCACCACGAGGGATGTGCAGGGAGGGAGCCTGATTCTTACCTTTGTTTTGTTTTCTGAGTTGGCCAGGACAAGAGGGCTGATGTGAACTGTGGAGGAGGGACCGAAAAACTGATCATCACTTTGCTTAGACACACAAACCCTAGGCCATCTGGCTAACCCTGCTGAAGGCCTCCAAGATGAGGTATAGTACCCCTTTAGAGACACTCAGATGACGAGAACAGACAAGCAGGAAGGCTAGGGCTGAAAAAAAGCCTACATTCTCCTTTGCTCATGGCGTTAGTGCCAGCAGAGCACGCAGATACAGTCTGAGCACACTTGCCGGTTGATACAGTGACTCAACAACTGAAGCCAGTAAACCTACACTAGACGGGGACATGCACACATTGGTTAAACCCAAAGTGCCCAGACCCCCATGTATAATTCTATGGACATGAAAACACAGGGCAGCCCTTCCTGATCCCAACACTCAGAGCAGTGGAAGGTTATAAAGGTAGATTAGATTCCATGCTACATGCAATCAACGGATAAGTTAACTGTACTTTAAAGTTATTATTTGGGGTTTTAGGGTTGAGGAGATATGGGTATGGCTAGCTGGTGTAGAATGGATTGTTGAAGTACTGTAGTATTGTAGTAGTGTAGCCTTGTATTTGTTTGTGCTTTCCTAGTTACAAAGTGAAGTGAAGTAGGCCTTCTAGTATGTTGAGTGTGCTTAGTTTAAATAATAAGGTTTATGATGTCAGTGTAGTTTTTAAATATGTTTTGTATTTTTGTTATGTTTTTGGGGTGGTTATTGTGTGAGGTGGCTATATATTTTTGCAGGTTTTTTGTTTGGAGTGGAATCCCTTTCCTGATTTTTAGATGCATTTTGAAAGGAAATTATTCTCATTATATGTTCTCCAATATTGCCTTTCATTTTTCAGTTTCCTTGGGCTGTTACTAATTTTATTTTTTAGACTTTCTTTTGATTTTCTACAACTGTTCAATAACTTATTTTTTATTTCTCAGTATTTGTGGATAGTGGTTAGCTACCAGACTGATATTAAAATGTTTTAAATGATATTATTAAATATATAAATTGTATTGGTTTTGTAGGTTTAAGTTGGATGTGATTTCAATTTGGTTAAGTGCACTAGGGAATTAGTTTTCACTCATGGGTTGATATTCGAGGGATTCTATAAGGAGGTTGTAGTGGTTAACTACTTCTGTGCCTGGTACATATGCTAGGGCTATTAATTGTATTTAATTTCATAAGCAAACAGGTGATTTGTTGAATATCTTACATTTAGAGTTTTGGAGGTGTCTCCAAGTGCTTTGTTTGAAGTGGTAATAGCAGTGTTACATGGCTACGTGGGCATGGATTTTTAGAAGCATCTGTATAATTGGTTGCTTAAAGTCTAGTATAATCATCTTAAGGGGAGTAATTGTTAGTCCTTATTTTAATTTGGCTTTTTAGATCACAATAGGTAGCTGTTTATTGTTAGGAAGCAGACCTTAAATTATGGTATGTTGTTGTTATGATATTCACTGTGATCATCAACATCTTTATGAATGGTAGAGGGCATGATTTAAAAGTGCAGTCCATCATCCATGTTTACATTTGGCTTTGTCTGAGGAGGTTAATTTCAGTTGCATATACTAATAAGCTCCTGGTATTATGCTTATTGTTGTACAGAAGGAAGGGTTCTTCACAATATGAAATGGTTAGATTTTCATGAATGTCTATGTCTACATCTTGGTATCTTCTAGGGCATTAGGGGTTTCTCTTGTGGATTTTTTGGTTTGCGTAAGTAACCTTTTTGCACTTGGATTCATGGTATTTACCCTGTAGTGTGCACAGGAATCTTGGGCAATATATTTTTTAAGATTCTTGCTGTGGGTTTCTAGGAGCCAGTGCTTGCCTCTACATTCCTATCTGCTACATTTCTTCTATCTCTGTTATATTTAGGGGGTGGTTAATTACAAAATCATTTTTCATTGTATCCCTCCCATAAAAAGCATTAACATAGTATTTTGGACAGTTCCATTGCCTATTCTCTGTGCTTGTGCTCTCATGGCTGTATGTATATCCTGTGTGTGATAATAATGTCTTGTATTTCTGATGTGAGTAATTCTGACAATATATCTGGAAATTGTACAGGTATGTATTTCTAACTTTAAGATTAAAATGTTTGTAATTGGCATTCATCATTTTTAAATGTATGTTTACTATTGAGGAAGTTGATGTGTTTAGTCAGTAGGACCATATTCTTGTATGAAAACTTATTAGGGAAGCAAAAGTTTGGAGATATAAAGAGAAGAATATATTTCAGTATTTTATATTAGATTAACTGCTAGGAAATAGGTTAGTTAAATGTTCATTACTTACTTTCCAATGTAGATGGTCAGTTTTGTGCAGTGTTGTCACGAACTGCACTTGACTTCTCACCTCTGGATGCAGGATTGGAGAACACACCCGGTGTTCTACTGGTTCTGGAGAATCCCAGATAGGGGTGACCCTTTCTAGTAGCCACGGTGCTGCTTGACAGGGAACGCCAAAGCAGACCGTACCGTCCAGAAGGAGTCCCAAAGGAAAAAAAACCAAGAACTGGGGAAAAACCTCAAACAGGAACTCCTATAAAAAGAAGAAGAAAAATAGGACTTGATAACAGGAACAAAAAAAGGCAAAAATACTCCAAGGCAAAAAGCACAAACGTAGACCAGGAGCGAAGAGCACAACCAAAGTGAAGTGTTTGCAATGCAAGATAGAGCAAGACTGAATGGCTTATATAGTGAAAAAGGGGAAGTGACATCACAGGAAATGAAAAGAACACCATCTTAAATTGGGAAAAAGCCCATAGACAAGAATAGGAAAAAGAAAGCAGCATATAAGAAAAGAGACCATGCTGGGAAATACAAACAGGAAGAAGACAAGATGGATACAACATGAACATGAAAAAGGCAGAAGACTAAGGCAAGGAACAAGAAAGAAAAAAGACCAAAAGAAGGCCACCACCGACAGGAGAGAAGAAAAATGCTTTACATGTAAGGGCAACGCGACCAGGAGCACAATACACGCTTCCAAGGAGACCAAAAAACGCGGGGAACGGCGCTCCGAATATCGGCAGCGCGTTCCTACCACGGAGGCAGAAAGAGACGTTGCGTCAAGGTGCGACGTTACAAGTGTAGTTACTGGAATTTCAATGTAGATTTCAGCAGAGGGTTGTCTTCAGTAAGTATACAGTTTTTATTGTAAGGTTTAGATGATTTATCTACTCATTTCCAGACCATAGTGCGTGCTGTGATTAACTAGACGTGGGAACAAATCTAAACCTACGTCCTGAGAGGAGCTAGAGAGAAAAAGAGGATAAAATTGGCTCGGGACCCTCAAGAAACTTAAACTTTATTGGGTAGACAGGGTCTCAGTCAAGGTTAAAAAAAACAATCAGGAGTGGAATGGAAATGATGTTCCAGCACTCAACCAGGAAAAAAAGGAGGGTGACAAAGGGAATTCCCCTCAATCACTACTCTGGGTAAACATGTTTCATGGCCAACCAGTCCCTACGGATCCAATGGCGTTTCGTTAGGACCCAAAAAAATAAAAACTCCTACTCTATGTTACATGTCAAAAATGTAATGTCGATATGTAAGAAGTAGTATCAACTTACCAAGGAGCTAATCACCTAGCAAACTAGATAGATGGGTGCCATCCTACACTGAGGATGATGCTCCATGGGACAGTGCATACCACGGATTGTCGTTGTCTAGTTGACAAAACGAGGTCCTAGGTGGTGAACCTACCCTGCAGCCGCACTTACCCAACAGGTTGGGACGAGGGCATTCTGATCACAGAGTCAAAACCCTTTTTGGGTCCTTCTTGCACGTAGTGTGCCACCTCTGCACATGGGATCCACTCTGTGGAGAGAGGGTGAATAATGTTTTTGGGGTAAAAAAATAGGGTATGTGGTATGTGGTCACTTTCTTGAAGGTTGTGAGACTTACACTTAAGTTTGCCTGATGGCTTAGGGTAGTCATGACCTTGATCAGACTCTGATGAATGAGAGGCCGAGGAAGGAGCCACTTATGCTTGAGTAGAAGACTTCTTAAAGGCCTCCAGGACCTCTAATGAGGTAAAGAAACCATATTCATGATCTTTAATAACAGACACAGCCATTTGCCCTAGGATTTATGCTGATGAGGCTGGTTCTCTAGAGGCTCTGTTGACAAATCCCACATCGGAAGTCTATTCAGTTTTGGGGCCAGATTCAGGGAGGGCGCACCCTATCAATTCTTGTTGGCCAAATCTCACAAATGTCTGAGTAAAGGGCCTCAATGCATTGATAAGAGCCTGATTTACCGAGTCCTGTATGTGATATCCCAGGGCTTCTACCAGTCTCTCCTCCACATGATGCTCATCAACTGATTCAGGAAGTTCCTGAAGATATTAATCCTCCTTGGAGTAGTATGCCATGTTTCTGAGTGAGAGGAATGAAGGAGTTCACAAGTGGGGGCCCAGTGGGATAATGCTCACAAAGTGATTTGAATTAAATAATGAAATATGAAGGCAGCAGGATAAGATGTGGAGGGAGCTCCTGCCAACAACCGTTAAGGCAGAGCCTTAAAATGCTTATTCGCCCGCTGGGCATTGAGGAGGTCAAATTATGCCGACTACACAAGTGCACAGCTCCCTCTCTGATCACCCAGGCATAAACGGAGATTGGATGGAGTGCATGCGCATCATTGAAGAAGAAAGAGGACTAGTCCTCTTTAGAACGCTTGCAGTCTAGGCGTTCCTTGGACCCCTAAGCTCCTAAATAAATGGACAATGCCCATAATTCAAGAAATGCACACTCAGCGTTTTCAATGCCCAAGATCTGGGTGGGAAAAAATTGAGTCAAGGTCCCAGGGGCAAATGCACAAACCGATGCAGAAAGGAGCACCACAACGTGCTTCAATACCTCACTCCTGCTCCAAGCTTCAATAGAATATTGTAAAACAAGCTGTATACATTTTTAATGAAAAGTTTTGAAAGGTCACTTATCGGTTGGCTGCAAGCAGCAAAGAAAGAGCATGTGTCTCTGCCTGTGTTGGTAGAGACAGATATACAGGAGGAAGACATATGATTGGTAGACAATGGACTACTGGGGTTCATAGGAAAAATAGTTTTTTGTTGTAAAGTGTTTTAATTGGCTGCTATTAATTTTGCAGTAAAGAGACAGAAGCATAATCCGAAGCAACCGGTCCTGACATAGAATTTCTGCCTCTAAGCTCTTTGAGTGCTCCTTCAGAGAGTCCCTTGCCTTGTAGCTCAGTGTGCATCCTCCCTTGTTGAAGGGACTTACCTATATATGGTTATCATTTTCTATAATGGCAGAGATTAGTTAAAATGATGGAGTGCAACGCAGACTAGTAAAATCGCTAGTGTCTAAGTGAGTCTCTGTCAGTATTATAATGCCTAGATGTGCATATTGGTGAGACGGGCCACTCACCTGAAAAGCAGGATGTCTGCAGGGGCGATGGTATGCCCCCCGACCTCCTGGAACACCTCTCGGCACTTCCTGGTGGACACAGAAACCCCGGCAGGTGTACCAAAAGGAAAGGGGGAGTGGAAGAGAAAGACAAAAAACACTGCCACTTCTTTCCGGTCCAGCGAGGCACCCTGTATCTTCGGGGGGGGCAGGTCGTTGTTGACTGAGTGATAGTAGAGTTGGTGCACTCATCTTCCTTGAAACTGAATCTCTCTTTCTGATAAGGGCACAGGAGCGGTAGAAGAACAACGGGATGCTCCAGCACTTTTCTTGGATGATAAAAACTGTTGGCACAATTACTAACACTGCAATACCAAAAACCCAAACTGAGTACCATAACAATAAGTACTGCCACACTAGGGTTGGCTTCACAGAGATTTACTGTTGCACACTACAGTTAGAACTGTGGTTGCACTTATCATGCACAAGAAAGACAAACAAGGGCATTAATTATGTCACATATAAATTTCCTGCATGCATAGGGTTAAACTAAAAGGAACAAAAACAATCTAAGAAATACAAATGTCCACTCTGGGTTCCAACAGTTAGGGTAGCACAGTTTGGTTTAGTTTCACTCTCTGTGTGAAAACCCCTTCAAAAAGCAAATTCCTCAAACCTGAAACACAGGCATGAATGACACAATTTAAATCCAAGAGTTATGCTATTAGAGAAAGAAAAGTCACATAAATGCCCTTTTAAAATTGCACTGTCACTTTTTGTAGTACTTGAGCTCAAGCAGATTTCCTGAAGCACATTTAGGCAAGTAACTACGATAATAATGTAGAATGTTTGGAAATGCATTTGTCTCTTCAAGATAAGCACTAGTCGCTTAGCTGCAGTCTTTTCCGGTGTGCTGGAGGAATGCCTGGTGACAGCTGGTACAGGAACGAAGAAAAGAATTGCCTAAAAAGGCCTGAATACGAGGTTGACAGCAGGGGCTGGACTGCCAAGTCAGATGCTGAGATCAGGAAGCAAAACAAAGCCAAGCAGGGAGGGATGCTTCACTCTGCTATTTATAGCCAATCAGGAAAGCAGTTGAGATGGGTCACCACGCCCAATTAGAAGCACATGTCTACACCTGCTCACATTAGCAATAAGCATTGGCAAAACAAGCACTGATAAAACCAATTGTGTAACACAGCACATTATGTTTAATTAGAAACAGGAAGGTTTAGCCAAGAACAGATATATGATTTAACCCTAATCCCTGGGGATGCTGACAGATAATGCAGGAGGCACCTTGGGGATTCCTGACACTTATCAATGACGTTCCACCACAGGAGTCAGGTTGCACCTCAATGATGAGGCCTAACAAAGTTGAAATTATTCTCAGGGTGCTCATGCTCTCAATCAGAGGGCAGGTGGTCTGGCTGATTGGTCTTGAATATGTCTTGTGGGGGTGGCCAAGAATCATTCACATATGTATAGTACCAGTCTATAAAAGGACAGATGAGCTAGTTTGAAATGCAGTCCACAATAACTACCAATGACTGAAACAATTCTCTCATTACTCTAAGTGACTCATCTTAAGAAGAGAGGGATTCTCTGAAGTCAGCCCATCGCTTTGTGTTCCTGTACCTTTGATTGAAACAGAAAACATTGGTTCACTTCCTACCTTAAACATATGAGTGTGGTTTAAAGAGTCCCATCATTATTTAAAAGTTAGGCAATTCATTGACTGATTTCACTTATTCAAAACAACAGTATTTGAACAATTTCCTATGGATTTGCTTTAGCACAGGCAACCCGAATAACTGTAACAGTTCTATAACTGCAAACATTGCAGACATTTATAACAAGCATTTGCAAAGTAAATAGTTCTCACCTACACAAGAGCTCTTGGCCTTTACAATGTGTTTTGCCATGTTGTACAAAAGTGTTGTAGAGTGGAGTAGGTGGAGTAGTGTGTTGTACAGCTGAGTAGAAGGAAGTAGAGTTCAGAGGTTCAGTGGCAGAGAGTGTTGTAGAGTGGAGTAGGGTAGACTAGGGTGGAGTGACTTAGAGTGGATTGAGGTAGTGGGGTGGATTGGATTAGAGTGGGAAGGATTGGTTTCTTTAAATTGGAGTGGGGTGGACTGGACTGGAGTAAGCTGGATTGACTTGGATTGGGATGGATTGAATTGAAGTTCAGTGGATTGGATTGGGGTGGGGTGGATTGTAGTGGAGTAGGGTGGGCTGGATGGATTGAAGTGGGTGGACTGAACTGGAATGAGTGAGGTGGATTGGATTGGGATAGAGTGGGGTGGATTGGAGTGAGGGGGGTGGATTGGATTGAAGTGGATTGGATTGAAATGGAGTTGGGTGGATTGGATTGGGGTGTGGTGGGCTGCAGTGGGAAGGATTGGCGTGGGGTGTGCTCGATTGGATTGAGGTGGATAGGAGTGGGGTAGATTGGCGTGGAGTGAGGTGGATTGCATTGGGGTAGATTGGGGTAGATGGAATGGAGTTGGGGTGGACTGAACTGGGAGGGTGGAATGGATTGGGTGGGGTGGATTGTAGTGGGGCTGATTGGAGAGCAATGGATTGGATTGATGTAAAAGTGGATGGGATGGGAGTGGGGTGGATTGGAGTGGAGTGGGGTAGGCTGTAAGGACTGGAGTGGGGTGGACTGAACTGTGATAGGATGGGGTGTATTGGATTTAGGTAAACTGGAGTGGATTGGAGTAGAGTGGGGTGGATTTGAGTGAGGTGGAGTGGATTGAAATGGGATGGGTGGGAAGGCCTGGAGGGGTGGTTTGGAGTGGGTGGGTTGGATTGAGGTGGGATGGGGTGGATTGGGGTAGTGTAAACTGGATGGGGTTGGGCTGGGGCACATTGGAGTGGGGTGGATTGCAATGAGGTGAGGTGGATTGGTATGGGGTGTATTGAGCTGGTATGGGGGTGAATTTGATTGGTGTAGGGTGAATTGGATTGGAGTGGGTTGGACCGGATTGAGGTGGACTGGAGTGGGGTAGACCAGACTGCAGTGGATCGGATTGGTGTTGATCAGATTGAGTGGGTGGATTGGATTGGGTGGGGTGGATTGGAGTGCGATGGACTTGGGTGTGGTGAGGTGGATTTGGGTGGATTGGGATGGATTGAACTGGAGTGGGTGGATTGGACTGGAGTGGGATGGACTGAATTTGAGATGGATGGATTGGTTGTTGTGGGGTAGATTAAGGTGGTTTGGAGTGGAATAGATTGGACTGGTGTAGGGTGGAATTATGTGGACTGGATTCGACTGGAGTGGGGTGAATTAAAGTGAATTGTAGTGGGGTGGATTGGGGTGGTGTGGGTGGATTAGATTGGAGTGAAGTGGATTGGGTAGCAGTGGACATGATTGGACTGGGTGGAGTGGAGTGGATGGATCTGGTTGGATTGGATTAGAGTGGGGTGTGTTGGGCTTGAGTAGGGTGGGTTGGATTGAAGTGGGGTGGGATGGAGTGGAGTGGTGTGGGGTGGGGTGGAATTGATTGGAGTGGGGAGTGATGGATGGATTGGAGTTGGGTGGATTGGACTGGGCTGGGGTGGATTGGACTGGACTAGATTTGGAGAGGTGTATTGGATTAGAGTGTGGTAGATTGGCTGGGCTGGATTGGAGTGGATTGGTTTGATGTTGGGTGGATTGGATTCGATTGGTGTGCGGTGGACTGCATTAGAGGCATGTTGGAGTGGGGCAGATTGGAGAGGGGCAAATTGCATTGAATTGGAGTGAGGGAGATTGGAGTGTGGCCGAATGTTTTGGATTAAAGCGGGGCAGATTGGAGTAAGTGGATTGAAGTGGGGCAGATTGTTTTGGATTGGAGTGGGGAAGATTGTTCTGGATTGCATGAGGCAGATTTGAGTGGGGCAGACTGTTTTGGGTTGGAGTGCAGCAGGTTGAAGTGGGGCAGATTGTTTTTGATTGGGGCAGATTGGAGTAGTGTTGATAGGAGTGGGGCATTTTGTTTTGGATTAGAGCGGGGCATATTGTTTTGGACTCAAGTGAGGCAGATTGTTTTGGATTGGAGGGTGAAGATTGTTTTGGAGTGTTGCAGACTGTTTTGGATTGGAGTGGGTTGGAAGGATTGGAGTGGGTGAGTGGTTTGGATTAGAGTAGGGTGGATGTAGTGGGATGAGTTGGGACCGACTGGTATGAGGTGAGGTGGGGTGGGGTGGGGTGGATTGGAGTGGGGTGGATTGGAGTGGGGTGGATTAGGGTGTACTGCACGATTATGTGTTAAAGCATAATTTCAGAAATTACAAATAATAAAGATACAATGTCACTTTGCAATATTTAGAACAAGATAATCATCATCGTTTGAGAACAGTACCAATGACAAAAACAAAAGAAAAAACATGAGTGCAAAATGAGAAAAATATGACTTGGCAAATTAAAAGAAAGTTAGATATAAAAAATAAAACTTTGCAGTTGTCTTTGTCCTGCTGGGCACATGTTTCCACTCACAAGCCTTCTGTTTGCAGGGCACTAGAAGTTAAAAAGAACAAAATAGTACCTCAATCGCATCAGATGCAGCGGACGGGCACTGATTAAGTTGAATTAATCAGTGCTTGGTCCCTGCTCCACACAGAGGAATGGAAATTATGTGTGGCCTGAAGTTATGAAGTACGAGGCTGTAAAGAAGAGTGTTATGCAAGCTAACAAAGAGTAAGTAACAGGTAAGCTTCAAGCCCTTTACTGCATACAACAGAGTCTCAAAAGCGAGATGTGTGTGCTAGCACATGCACTTGCACGATCAACACTGAGGCCCTCATTACGACCCTTGCGGGCTGCGGTAAGCTGGCAGTAACACCGCCAGCAGGCTGGAAGTGTTCCGCCAGCTATTATGACTGTGGCGCAATAGCCACACCCATACGGCCGGCCCCTCCACTATACCTCCAGGCGAAAGCCTGGCGGTCATAATCCCCAGGGCGGTAAGCACCACCATGGAAAGGCTGGAGGTAAGGGGGACTTGGGGTGCCCCTGGGGGCCCCTGCACTGCCCATGCACTTGGCATGGGCAGTGCAGGGCCCCCGAGGCATAGCCCCATCGCGCACTTCACTGCCCGAATTTCAGGCAGTCAAATGTGTGACAAGTGCTACGGCACCTGCTGCACATCAGCATTGCCGTCGGCTGTATTACGAGCTGGCAGCAATGTTGATGTGACTTTTCCGCTGGCCCAGCGGAAAAGTCAAAATAGGGAGCCAGAAATTCCACCAGCACTGGAGGTATTCTGGCGCACGCTGCCTCGGCGGTTTTCTGAGAAGACCGCCGAGGTTGTAATGAGGGCCTAAATATGTGAACATAACTGATACATATTGATTGAAAATTGTAAATCTGCAATGTTTTAATGAATTTAAAAAATACCGTTTCGGAAGTATAACACTGCTCTGTACAGTCTCAAAAACACATCGTAACACAATGCATGCGCCGAACTCACAGACAATGACACACAATGACACACAACACAAATGTAGGTGAAAGTTGGCTCTGCAATGTCTTGAAGCACAAGGGGAAAAGGTTAAAGACCTCGGTGTCTTTATTTTGTTCTTCAACTAGTAATGTTTGACAGATTTGTTTTATTACTTCAGGTGATGCCAAGTACCCTATGCTTTTCAATTTATAATTCAGCATTGCATATATAGAAATCTCCGCCTACATTATATAGCAGTTTTTGGGTGATATACATGACTGCCATAAAACAGCTAAAAATCCGACACTGCCAGGACACAAGGGAGTGGGAAAGAGGAGGTTCCACCAACAGCACTGCCAGGCCTACACAAAACCACCTAGTAGATCACAAGCCACAAATCAGCACAGAGGTTCTACAATGGCGGTAAACCATTGGCGGTGCTAACCGCCGCAGTCAAAACTCACTATTGGCCGAACACAACACCACATTGGACAGTTTGAATACCCTACATCTGACACACATCCACACACCAGACACACCTACTCACAGCACTATATAACACACCCCAAACAACCCACAGTCCTTCGCAACTAAAACGACATACACATACACAGAGAGTAGTCAATCACAGAGAGAGAGAGAGCACCCCAATAACTTAGACACACATACCACACGCATCAGACACCACACACCAGCACAACTAACACACAACACACATTACAAGTACACCCAAATCACCACAAGCAATCATCACCCATAACGCATCACCCACACCCCACCAATCATCCAACACACACAACACCCCCACACCTCCAACACAACCACAATCATGTCTCCACAAAATCACCTATGGTTCAGAGATGAGGAGTTGAGGTTCAAGGTGGTAGAAATTGCCAGGGTAGAGCCACAACTGTTTGGAGCACAGATCCAGCAAACATTGATTGCCAAGGAAATGGAATTGTGCAAAGAATAGTCAACAGGGTCAATTCAGTAGGCAACCATCCATGCACAAGGGAGGACATCAGGAAGAGGTGGAATGACCTACGGGGAAAGGTGCATTCCATGGCATCATGACACCAGATCACAGTGCACAAGACTGGAGCTGAACCCCTTTTACTGTGCACCTTACATGCTATCAGCCAGCTTCCAAAACTCACACATAGGGATAGGACCACATTACACCTCCACTGAAGAATCACATCAGGAGGACTATTGTCACCAATGAATGTGGACATACAGGACTTGAAAAACCCCACTCAACATACCTGTATGTCACTGGAAGTACTGATTGATGAGCTCAACCCTAGAGTCAGCTGTACCTTCTTCCTCTGGCTCCTCATCACTTGCCATTTCAGCATATCCAGTCACTGGTCCAGCTGCCTCACCCTCATCAGCTAGCAATAGTATCTGACGTCTCAGGGCTAGATTGTGGAGCATGCAGCAAACAATGATGATTTGGTATACCTTTTGGGGTGAGTAGAAAAGGGCACCTCCAGATAGGTCCAGGCACCTGAATCTGACCTTCAGTAGGCCAAATGTTTGCTCAATTACATGCCTTGTCCTCCCATGTGCCTCTTTGAAACAGAGTTCCCCTTCCATGGCAGGGTACCTCACTGGTGTCAACAGCCTAGGAAGGTTTGGATAGCCAGAGTCACTGGTGTGCACAAATATAGGACCAGTGAAATAACAGGTACAGTGACTGTGCAGAAGGTGATGACAGGTGCCATACCAGTGAAACACCTTCATAAGCATACATACCAAGGAGCCAGGCCCTCTCTGTGTGTAGTCATGCCATCATGTGTGGGACATTGCTGTTCCTCAAAATGAAGGAATCATGCACAGATCCAGGAAACATGGCTGTGACCTGTGAGATGTACTGGTCTGGCAGGCACAACACCTGAACATTTATGGAGTAGTAGTTCTTCCTGTTCCTATACACCTGCTCATTGGCAGTGGGAGGGACTAGGGCTGCATGGGTGCCATTAATGGCACCTACCACATGGGGAATGTGTCCCATTTCATAAAAGTCTGCCTTCACATAGGCCAAGTCTGCACGTTGGGGGAACCTGATGTAGCTGTCCAGGTGCCTCAACAAAGCACACAGTACATCCTTCAATATCAGACATCAGACTGAACATGGGCTGAGTCATCCCTGCAACGTATTCTGAAAGGAGCCTGTGGCAAGAAAGGGTAGCACTGACAAGACTTGTACTATGGGAGGGTTGCAATAGGGATTGCATATGGCTGGCAACAGATCTGTCTCCAACTGTCTCCAACTGTGTACATAGGTCCATGATGGTCTGATGATTCAGATGATATGCTTGTCCTTCATGGTTGCAAGGTCAACTAGTGGACGGTACACTGGTGGTTGTCTCAATCTCCTCATGGCAGTAACTCTAGTTTGAGAGGAGATACTGTAAAATGAGTAAAGCAGTAGGCACATGTAAGGAGCGCATGTTACAGTAGCACACACCTAACACTGTAGGGGATGCCTTGCACAGATGACCTACACAGTGACGACCATGCTTATGCACAATGGACGTCCTCATTGCTGCACATTAGCTTACATGTAAGTCATATAGAGCAAGTGTCACTTGGGTCCTTGAACATGTGTGGCTGACTGAGCTGTCCTGCACTGATCATATAATATGTATTGGAATTTACCACTAAATAGCCGTCACCTATGTGCCTCTGCTTTACTCATTATCTAAACATGGCTATCAACTATTATACAGCCACATCACGTCATTGTGACAAGATTGTCACAAATTGAAGCACTACCATGATGGTACAGCATAGGGTAGCCCCACCACTTGTGTGAGCATATATATGGCACACTTATTTAGGCACATCCGTTGATTATATGTGCACAAAATAGCAGGCACCTGTCCTGATGTTATGGACAGGTGGATGTGACCTAAGTCTGCCGGTCAGATGTCCTCATGGCGGTAGGCAGTTGCAGCCGCAGTGCAACTTGTCATTGGTTAACATTGCTGCCTGTGGCTGACTGGGGCCTATGGCGAATACCGCCAGAGGTGACAGTCCTGTACTTGGCGGCTGTGACTGCTATTTTCTGCAGCATTGCCTGCTTGACTCCTGACACTGTTGCTAGGAAGACTTCCACGATGTGAGCTGCTGTGTACTGCGTCTGGGAGCCATCATGCTATATCCTGCAGTTCATAGGGCCCCTACCTTCAACCCAGAAAAACTGGAGAAGCTGGTGGAGGAGCTCCTACCCTTGTATAGACAGCAATATGGGGCATCAGAGGAGCAGGTGAGTCCTATGCCATAGTCATGTGTGATACGGGTTGCATGTGACATTGATTTGGGCAAGTGTACTGGTGAGGGAGTATATGCATGCAGGGGGCATAAAGTGAAGGCGTGTGAGCAAGGAGGATGGGTATGTGTGGGCACTTGCTATGACAGATTCTTAGTGTCATTTCTGTTGGTATGGTGCATGTGTACATGACTTTCTCCTCTTGTCTGTGCCATCCATGCAAGTGAACGCTCATCAGAATAAAGGGATCTGGTGTGCCATTGCCAAGCAAGTGTGGACCATGGGGGTCCACATCCAATGGAACACCCATTGTCGCCAGCGGTGGGAGGACCTGAGATTCTGGTCTAGGAAGACCATTGAGGCCCAGCTGGGGATGTCCTCCGAAGGAGGGAGGGGTGTCTATTGGACCCTGACCCCCCTAATGGCCTGCATTTTGGCAGTGGCCTACCCTGCGTTAGATGGGTGTTGGAGGGCAGCACAGCAGTCACAAGGGGGTGAATACTGACTGTATCCTGGTAATTGACTCTGGCTGTATGGTGTTTGCTGCCTCACTGTAGCTTGTGTGACGATGTAGTAAAGGCAATATATATAAAGACTAGTAGACATGTGTAGTTCTCACCTTGTCTTAGTATTACATGTAGATGTGGCTTCATGGGGTGCTACCAGTAGATTTACATCTCCTGTATCAATACATCTCCATGTCTGCATGTGGAGATGGCCAAACGACTGTGCCATATGTGTGATTTATCCTGCCTATTCTGTGGATGTGAGCTTGTGTATTAACCTACCCATTAAGTATAACCTGTTCAATTTATCTGCATATGAGCATTAGTGGCTCTAAGGTGTCTTTAATCCCAACTATATTGATCACCTGTATTTGCAACTGGCTGACTCTCATTTTTGACACAGGGGCTACAGACATCGAGTACTGGTACAGGTATAGACTCTATGCGAGGCAGCAATTTCATTGACACCACAGATATGGCCTGTGTAAGACTGTACTCATGGCTTGGTGGTTGTATCCCCATTCTCTATTCATCTTCAATGTATGGGATATGTGGAGGTAGCAACAGTAGGCTAATATGATTTGGGTGTTTGATTTGGTATAATTTGACTCATCATGCATTTCCATGTGCTTGACTTGTGGGGATATTACCTTCAACCCAATGGGAATGTTCTAGAGGTGGTAAGTGCCTAGGCAGATCTCACCTTTGACAATATGCAATGTAAATGTAATATGTGCCAATCCACTAGCAATTTCAGTGCAAGTTAGCTGAGTTGCTGCCCACATCATGGGCCTTATTATGACCACAGTCGTAGTCGGACCGCTTCTAAAGTGGCGGTCCGACCGCGACATTATGACCGTGGCAAAAGTACCACGGTCAGACCACTGGCACCGCCACGTTGCCACCAGTCAACAGCCTGGCGGTCTCTGAGGTTGTAATCTACAAGGGCAACGCTGCTTGCTGCGCTGCCCTGGGGATAACGAGCCCCCTTTCTGCCAGCCTTTGCATGGCAGTAGCACTGGCACTGGCAAAGGCTGGCAGAAAGGGGTCGCTCCCCCATGGACAACCCCATCTTGCTTTCCACTGGCCAAATTACGGGCAGTGGAAAGTGTGACGGGTGCTGCTGCGCCCGCCGCACCGCCATATTGGCGCTGGCTTGATTCCGAGTCATCGTCAATGTTAAGACCCTGTTCACCGCATGGCCAGGGAGCAGAAACGCTGTTTCCGCAAGCTGGCCCTGCGTTGAACTCCTCATTGGGCCGGCAGTGTTCTTGCCGCACAGGAGGCCTGGCGCCAGTACTGGTAATGGCGTCCATGTCTCAATGGTTACTTGGGGGCACATCTGATGAAGTGGGATAATGACTGGACTGCTACCCTTTCCTAGCTGATGTGTGTGATTTGTATAGGATAAGGTTTTACATGACCTATGAGATGGTGATTTAACCTTTTAGTTGTATCATCATTACTGAAGCAGAACTACAGTATGTAGTAGTGGGATATGTTGTCAGTGCAATGGCAGTTGTGTAGGTCCATGTGTAAAGTATGAGTACATGTCATTTCTGTCTTACATGTGTTTTGTCAGGACCTAGGTACAGGTAATCAAATGTCAGAAATTATGTGAGTGTTAGTGGTTTGATCATGGTGTGAAGTCGTACTACTGTAAATGCATGTCAGGTGGATTGGTATGTGGCCTATGATGTAATATGGGGCTCCCTGAAATTCATTAGTTGTGACACTGCACTCAGCGAATGACTATGGATGTGTCATGTGTGCTATATAGGCCATTGTAGATGCAATTAGATGTATGAATAGTTGTGGTATACATGTGTTTGGTGTCTGCAGATCTTCATCTTTGATGGGGTTAGACTAATAACATGCCGGTACCCCAGACAAGTATTCTACACATCAGATATCACCTGTATGTGAGTCGAACTTGTAGTGGATACATCAGTTATCTGGTCTATATTGTCATTTCTGTACAGAGTGTTAGGTCAGCTATGTTATGTGACAGGCAGGAGCTGTTTGGTCTGTAAGTGGAGTAGTCTTCACTATCATGGGACATTACAAATGAATATGGACTGATCATGTGTAATTACAGTACAGGCCTGAGGTGTTTTTTTCAGCCACCTGCTCTTCCAATAGGAGATAGGAGCATGGAGAGGTATGATCAGAAGTCTGGTAGTTATTTGTTTTTTAGCCAGGGCATGATGTGCATGCAGACATGGTTTTGCTGGTGATCATGTGGATTACTCCAGTCATGCTAGCTTACTTTGATTTTGATGTGGGTGTGTGGGTTGGCATACAGGGGTGGGTAGTTATGATATGTTGTGACATGATGTAGGATATGGGTATTGCTACCAGAGATAGCCTAGCATGGAGATGTTTACCTACAGATGTGCATGTTTACATGTGTGTATGTGAGGAATATGTTAACCCTCTGTCTCCCTCTCACTCTCTCTCACTCCTTCTCTCTCTTTATTTGTGTGCATCAGCATTAGCAGGTGAAGGAGGCAGGGCATAGATGAGTGAGGATGCTGCATGCCATGGGACCCGAAGTGCTGCTACCAGGGGACCCTGTGGCACAGAGGGTGAGGGGAGTGCCACAGTGGAGACCGGATCTTCGACATCATCTTCAGAACTGTTAAATGGGGTTTCTGGTTGGCTAGGGTATGCACCTCAGCCAGGCAGAACTTGCCCACTCTAGTCAAGGCAAGGGAGTTACACGTCCATGGTAACCCCTGCTCACCCCCTTGGTAGCTTGGCACAAGCAGTCAGGCTTATCCCAGAGGCAATGTGTAAGGCATTTGCACAACACACACAACACACGTGACGCAATATCCCCACCACAAAGGAAACACAACACCAGATTCTATGAAACTATACTGTATTGTACAGAACGCAATTATTAGACCAAACATCACATATCAGTTACTCTGCAAGCTAGCAGTAGTTACATAAAACCTGTGTTGACAAATAAGCCAGTATTCTGCAAAATAAGCAGTGGTCAGGAAACACATTATTACAACAAAGCACTTGTCATAAGAATATAATAAAATGCCCATAGTAGGAACACTAGAAAACATATGGCAAGTTAGAAAAACATATTAGCAAGCATGTCCATAAAAGGAACATTTGCACACATGTATAAAACCATCATAAAACAGGTAGGCAACATATAATACAATAAAGTCTCTAATAAGAACTTTTGGTATAAACATTGTCACTTAGAAATACCTGGTTGATGATAAAGGCACCTCCAGTGCCTGGAAAATGAAAACAAGGGGCCTTCAGCACTCCGCTGCGCTAAACGGGGGCCTCTGAGATCCTCTGAGGAAGAGGGGGGCGGCACGCACCTCCTCTGTGTTAGTGACGGGCCTCTCCTGGGACCCGTGATCACTGGGGGCCAAGATCAGCAATTCCCTTTAATAAAGGAGGTGGGCGCCACGCACCCCCTCCGTTTTCAGGATGGGCCCCTCTTGGGGCCCATGATTACTGGGGGTCCCCCTGGGCCTCCACCGGCCCTCACGATGGGGGGGCCAAAGTCAGGGAAATACTTTTTGGAATTCAGGAGCAAACACGCTCCTCACGCAGGGCGCCTGGGAGGGGGATTCTCCCTCACCTCCCGTGTCCTGCTCAGAGAGCGGCCATAGGATCCAAAGGGAGACCTCCGATGAGGTCTTCCTTCCTCCTAGGGCTGCCGAAAGGCACTCGCCCGCACCCGGTCTGGTGCGCAAGTGTCGGCGGTGTTTGGGCCCAAGTAAGGGCCTCCTGGTGCCCCGGGGTGTTCCTCGGAGCGATCCTTGCCCCGGGGGCACCGCTAGGAGCACGCTTGCTCCAAGTTACTTCTTTCGGATTTTCCTCGTGCCCCGAGGGCACTAGTCAGTGCGTTCCCTCGTGCTTTAACAACACAGCTTCCTCGGGTTGTGGCGGTCATCTCCGGCACCAGGACACGCTCTGTCAAGAGCGCGAGCACCACAAAGGAAACCCGGGTCACGGCAGTGATTCTTTGGCACAGCAAAAAGCATGATTGAAGAGCTAGACCACCAACAGAGGCAGCGCTTTTCTACCTCAAGCGCTAGGACTCCAGATATAAAGCGCTCTTCATGCTAACAATGGATGCAGGGGTCAGGGGCCACAGCACCCTGCCCCTGGGGAGCAGAGTCTTAAGAAAAGGTCCTCAGGTGGAGGGCCCAGCAACAGGCCAGCACAAGAGAAAAGGCAGCAAGGGGCAAGTCCTTCACAGTGACCAGGCAGATCACAGGTCAGCACAGCAGCAGCAGGCCATGGCGGTTCCTGGTGAGTCCCTTCAGCCTTTGGGGTCCAGTTCCAAGATGATTCCAAGAGTCTCCAAATTGTGGGGAAAATTCCCCTATACTTATACTCAGTCCTTACAATGTTTTGCAATGGTAGGGAGAGAGGTTCCAGACAGTTACAACTGGTTCTGGGAGTGCCCCCTCTCTCCTTTCAGCACAGGCTCCAAACATCAATGGGGGGTTAACAACCCTATAGTGTGAGGCCAGGGCACAGCCTTTACAAATGTAGGTGTGCCCCACATCTCCCTTCTCCCAGCCCAGGAAGACTATTCAGTATGCAGATGCACCTCTGTGACACCTCCACCCTCCCTGTGTACAGGCTGTCTGAAAAGTATGCACAAAGCCCCAACTGTCACTCTGCCCAGATGTGGATTGGAGTCAAGCTGCAAAACACCAGAGTCATAAGCACAGATAAATGTGCACTTTCTAGAAGTGGCATTTCTGTGATAGTAATAAAAAATACACCCACGCCAGTAAGCAGCATTTATTATCACCATCACAACCATACCAAACACTCCTACGCTACCCCTCATAAATCAGACAATACCCCTCACACATAAGGCAGGGCATTTCTAATGCAATCCTACGAGAAGGCAGCACTCACAGCAGTGAGACACCAAGTTAGGCTGTTTGTCACTACCAGGACAGGCCACGCAACCTGGCACATGTCCTGCCTTTCTACATACAAGGCACCCTGCCCACAGGGCTAGCTAGGGTGTACCTTAGGGGTGACTTGCATGTAGTAAAAGGGGAGTTCTGGGTCTGGCAGGTAAATTTAGATGCCAGGTCCCTGTGGCAGAAAACTGTGCACACAGGTCCTGTGCTAGCAGGTCTGAGACAGGTTTGAAAGTCTGCTTCAGTGGGTGGCGCAAGCAGCGCTGCAGGCCCACTGGTAGTATTTAATTTACAGGCCCTGGGTATAGAGATACCACTGTACACGGGACTTATAGGTAAATTAAATATGCCAATTAGGTATGGGCCAATCATACCAACTTTAGATGGGAAAGCACCTGCACTTTAGCACTGGTCAGCAGTGATAAAGTGCTCAGAGTCCTAGAGCCAACAGCGAGAGGTCAGAAAAACCAGGAGGAAGGGACCAAAAAGACTGGGGATGACCCTGCATAAGGAAAAAAAGTCCAACAAGAACCATCCTCAAGTGGACACTCCCTGCAGTGGAGGACCATTCTGGGACCACCCCCACACCATTTGAGTCCTCCAACCCCTTACTACCACTGCGCTCCCTGTAGCTCCCCACCCAGTTGTCTGTGCCCACTCACCCAAGAAGGTCAGTGTCTCCTTCATCGCAGGCACCTCTGCCCCTGACCCAGTCAGCCCTGCTGCCCTCAGTGAGGTGACTATTGACCTCCTGAGATCAATCTCTGTGGGTAAGTAGACCATCCTGAATGCCATCCAGGGACTGGCAACTCAAGTAGAACAGAGTAAAGCACACAGACAGACAAGCATGCACCCACCTCAGCATCCAGGGCTGCAGCTGACAGACACAAGCACCAGAAGACCCACCACCGGCACCCACATAAACAACTCTCACCTGCAGACACACCAACATCCACTACCTACACAGACTCCTCCACCACCTCTACCTTCACAAACACCATACCAGACATACCTGCAGTCTCCATATAACATTCACAGATACAGCCCGCCGTCCAATTCTACCCACAGTCACCACATCTGCAGACACCACAACCACCTACACACCCACATGCAGCACATCGTCCATACCTGCAGACACCACCCCAACAGAGAATCACGCATCCTCCATGGCATCTCCCAGCACCCCCACCCAACAGACATCCAGCACCCACAAGCATACCTCACATAAACATGCACCCAAGACATCCACCATGATGCCTCCTACAACCACTCCCTCTATCTCCACTCCCAAACCCTTTTGCCAATACCATCCCTGTGTGTCTAAAAAGTAGTTCCTATCAGAGTTTTTCCTCTTCCCTATTCCTCTCCCACCCCTTTATACCCCCAAATAGTCTGTGTTCCTCCCCAAGTCCAGCCCTTCCACCTCCAAGTCCTCCTCTGCCCCCCAATGGTTCCCATACCCCTCCACCTGCCAAGAAGTTGACCCCTTTCAAGTGCTCCCAACCCTCCCTTAAACCTTGCCTTAAACCCCCCGCCCAAGCCCAAAGCTCTTGCTCCCAAACCAAATTCCAACCACCCAACTCCCTAATCCCAGAGCTTCCTGTCTGTCCTCTTGATGCCCCTACCCTGTGGAGGTCATTTAGCAGCCAGGAGTCATGTAGGGGCACACAGATGTGCCATATGTGCATTGTGCACCTTGTTGTTGGACTGTCCTATAGCCTTTTATATTGTACATAGTAATTTATTTATTTGCATATTTATATTTACAAATATATCTGGGCCAACCAGTTGTTGGTTCCATGATCACATATTTGTCCTGCCTTTCTTTTCACATGGCTGTTTATGTTGTGTGTTGGACTTGTTTATGTATGGTAAATGCATGTATGTTGCTGTTGTGTGTATTGTTTGTGCTCACATGCATTTTTCGTAGTGTTGTATGCCCTTTTGTGGCGGTAATGTGCGCGTGCGTGTATGTGGTGATTTGGTATATCAGGACCATTGTGTCGTGTGTTTGTGTGGTATGGTCTGTACTTCGTTGTATGGCTGTGTGATTGTGTGTATTGGTTGTCAGGTGTAGTTATGTTTTGTTGTATCTATGTAGTGTCAGGTGGAGTTGTGTATTATTGTTGCTTGGCGATGCATTTGAGATTTTGCTGTAATGATGCAGTTGTGTGATTCCGTGGTGTTGTGCATTGCTGTGTTTGACTGTGCCGGCGCTGTGTGTCTGTGGGTTGGTGTGTGTTTTGTAAGTGTGTGTTGGCCGTGGTGTGTGTAGTATGTGTGTTCATGTCTGGCTGTGTGTGAATTTGCGTAACGTGTGTGTGTCACCCTCGCCACTCGTCCCGGATGTGTATGTTGTGTGTGCATGGGTACTTTGCCTTTTCCCTACAGTGTCAGGTATGTGTGTGTACTCATGGTTGTTGTTGCCGTCACTAGTTCTATAGTCATTAAGAGAGCAGGAGCAGTGGGAGGACAGGCAGTTCAGGTTCCATGGCGGCTCCAGGCAGTTATGTGTTCCACAAGGTGGGTGTCTCCTTTGATAGAGGTGGTTTTAGCCAGGGTTTCAAGATGACCCCAAGAACCTGCAGTAAACAGAAATGAAAGGCTAACACAATCCCCTAGCTCTACCTCAAAAAGTTTAGACTTTGCACAATATGAAAACTCTGCTCTACATTTTGGGACTTATGTCCTAGCTGTAAAGTCAATAAGGTAATTAGTGGAGGTACCACAAACAAAACAGTCACACCAACCATCACAGGGATATTCACCAAGGAGTCATAGTATAATGGAACCCATAATAAAGTCAATTTATTCACTGCGAAGCTGGCAAAAGTGTTATTGTTTGACGCTCTCCTGTTTTCATATATGGAAGGAGAAGGATTTCTGGAAACTGTAGAGGTTCTCAGTATAAAATGGTAGGTTACCAGCGTAACCTATTTTTCCTCATTTGCTGTACCACTGCTGCACCATCAAATGCTGCAAAGGGTAGGAATGAGAGCTCTGTTCAGTCTATCCACCTCATGGCAGACACATGGACGAGTTGTCAAGCAACAGATTACATGTGCATCATTGCAAACTGGAACTCCTTTAAGTGACTGAAGCAAAGGCTAGCTGTTAGTCTCACTGCTGATGATGCTTTCCTAGGGAATCGGTGGCATGCAACAGTTATGGTGCCCACTATGGAGAAATTGCATTCAGTTTCCACCATCTTGGATGAATTTAATACCAACCTCTATGAATGGCCTCAACTAAAACATCAGTATTGAATTTAAAGCCAATATTATTGTCAAAGCCAAAGGTAACGATAACTCAACCATCAATATGTACTGCTAATTACCTCAAATATTACATAACTCATGACATGTGCTGTGACATCATTGATGACATCAATGCACCATATGAAACAACATCATTGATGACAACACTGTAAGATGGCGGTGTGAGGTATAGTTACTTTAAGATATGAGTCATATTTAACTATAACTGATGAATTTCATTGGTAAAAATGGCAAGAGATTTTGTCACTTTCTAGCTTGGTGTGGATGGCACTGTGCTAATCCTATACCTAAAATCTTCGCTAGAAAAACAGGCATTTGAGATGAGCAGATTCAGAGTGTTGCTGGTGTTGTAGGGTGCTCCATTCTATCTATCTATCTATCTATCTATCTATCTATCTATCTATCTATCTATCTATCTATCTATCTATCTATCTATCTATCTAACTATCTATCTCTCTCTCTCTCTCTCTATATATATATATTTATATATATACATATATATATATATATATATATATATATATATATAGGATATATACGTCAGAATTTCCATAGAAACAGCTTTTTGTTGTATTAATAACTGGTGCTACTAGTTGAATCTTCACAAGGTTGCAAGCTTGTCAAAAAAAGTTTACCCACCTTAGCTCTTCTTCAGAACGTTTTGTGGTGATCTGACAAGTGAGGGGGGGTGAGTAAAGGGGATTGTCTCAACATGTAATTCTTCCATGCAGTTTCCAAAGGATAGGGATTTTTGAACAGCAATACAGAAAAAAATGGCTGAAAAGTACTACACCACATTTGGCAGAGAGCTGTCATCAATAATATCATTTGGGCTGCCATTTGTGGTGCTATCAATGATGTCATTGAACTTGTTATGAGAGATGTAAAATGTGAGGTCATAAGGACTGAATGGTGGGGGCGCAAGATATAGTAAGGCCACTGAACTATAACTGGTGAATTTCAATGATTTTCTGTTTTTTTGTTAGTTTTCTTTCTTTCAAGGGCCCTTGTATGTGTACCATCTGTGTTGCAAAGGAGTGAGCAGATACATCCAGTACATATAGCTCGGCATGTATAGCACTGTGCTAAACCTATGTCTTGAAACTTTGTTAGAAAAACAGACATTTGAAGTGAGAAGATTCAGAGTATCGCTGGTGTTGTGGAGTTCCCTTTTCAGGAACTACACTCCAGTTAAACTTGTGACCTACCCAGAGTAACTTGCTTCTTTTTTTAATAGTTTATCTGGCACTCTAAGCCTGAAAGGGGATTGTTTTGACTGATACTGGTTGTTCACTTGGGTCTGGACAAAGCTATACCTCTCCAAAAAGCTCGCAACAAAAGCAAAACACATGTCAAGAGTTGCTTTCATTCATTCCAGGTTGGCTTGGATGGCATTTTACCAATCCAAAGCTGCAAGATTGTGCTAGAGTGATAAAAGGCCTTTTGAAATTGTTCAGAATGGCATGGATGGTACCTGCTAAACCTATGCTTCAAGACTTTTCGGTAAAAAAGGGTTCATTACGACATTGGCGGTCTCACCACAGTACTGCCAATGCCGTTGGGAGGATGCCACCATCATTCTGGCAGCATCCCCCCCAATCGTATTACAATGTTCCCTCCAGGCTTACCAGTAGGGACAAAGTATTACGACATTCCCACATAGGCTGCCCGGCAGGAAAAGTGCTACGGTATTGGTCTCAGCTCCCTTAAGGGAGCTTACGCCAATACCGTAGCACAACAGCACCATCGGAATGCACACTGTCTGCAAAGCAGACAGTATGCAATCAAAAAGTGTGGGGCAGGGGGGCTCCTGCACTGCCCATGCCATGGGAAATGCAGGGGCCCCTTATGGACCCTGGCACTAGTTTTCCTCCAGGTTTCCATGGAGGGGTGACCGCCATGGAAAGGCTGGCAGAAAGCTGAGTTGTTATAAGCACCGAGACGCTTATTTCAGCGCCGCCTCAGCTGAACACAACTCAGACCACCGTCAGCCCTTCAGGAACAATGTTGCAGGCAGTGATGGTGGCCTTTAGACAGTCTGCCCGCCAGGGTTGTAATGCAGTGGTGGGACTACCTGGAGTGCAGCGTTCCCACTGTCACCATGAGTGTGGCAGTCTGATGACCGCCACATTCTTAATGAGGTCCTTTGTCACTTTCTAGCTCAGCGTGGGTGGCCTTCTGCTAATCCTATACCTAAAGACTTTACTATGCAAACAGACCTTTGACGTGAGCAGATTCAGAGTGTTGCTGGTGTTATAAGGTGTTCCATATAAAGGAGCTGCTCTATTATATATATGGTATTCATTGAATTTTCTGTGACGTTATGGGAGTGCTCTGGGAACATCTGGTGATTGCACCAGAGGATGTCCCAAAATCCACAAATCCTGGGGGCCAACATGGAATTATTCCTGTGACAGGTTCCTAGCTCTTCCATTCAAGGATGTCAGTGCCCATATTGAGCACTAACATCATTAACGTGTCTGATGGCATGACTGCTAGTCATAGATAGTGTCTCCCTCCCACAAGCTCCCAGAAATATGTGAGAGACACCACTGGAAAAGAGAGGCCACGATCCTTCAGCAGGAATCACACACTAGATATGAGGGGCAATTTAATTTTAGGGGTTCAATTCATTGACATATGGACTGACCACAAAGGAAGGTAAATAATAAGAACATTTTTCTTTCATTCCTCTTTAGGGCCCTGATTACCATCAAGGAAAGGGAAAAGGGTGCAGCTATTTTGTTTTTGGTTATTCCTCCTCAGGATATTTGAGCCAGCCTTTGGGGTAATAAAGTGACATGATGTGAACCATTGGAAAGAGGAGATTTTCCATTTTCCATTGTTCAGGGCTTGCAGATGGGGCCCCAATGCTTGAGCTGCAGTTACCAACTAGACCACTTTACTGCATTTGTTTTTGGGGGGGGGTGGACTCCCTGACATAGCTGCCTATCACCTGTGATGGTAATTAACTAACATTTTTCCTTTCCATGTTTTAAAGGAGTACCATGTAGACCAAACTCTAGTTCCCTTAGTCATTCTCAAAGTGGTTTGTAGGGTACTTAGAAGAGTCTGCCCCAGGACTTTTATCCATGTTTTTACACATAATTATGCTCACACTCTCCATGAAATTTATCAAAAGACTTCCTCAACTGGGACACTTCCCAATTTATTACCATGCAGTGGAAGGAGTTTGAATCATTACAATGAGTACTCTAAAGAAGCATGAAAGACAAGTCATACTGTGCTTAAAGTGGCTGCAATGGGGAGGTGTTACTAAAGGTTCACCTGCTATCCACATTTAGCCCAGGCTTGTTATCATGGGCATCCTGTGCACATAGAAGCAAGCTAGTCAAGGGAGGAGTGAAGCACAGATCACTGCTCTTACCACTACTCACACTGAAAGTTCACACCTCTTTAACCACACATACAGGTCCACCCTATAAACTCTGAATGCTTGTGGCACTTCTGCACTATGCAAATGACAACAACACAAAGGGAGTTCCCCAGTGCTCGTTAAGAGGATCTGATGATGATGGATGCTAGACTATGTGGGTCAGGGTCTACCTTTCTTCGCAGTTTTTATCCTACAGTCACAAGAATAAATGAACCCACAAAAATTAAGTGTCAATTGGATGTTGGTATCTGGAATATACATATTTATTAAAAAAGGTATTATTCTCCCAGCTCTCTTATTCTGGCAGGTTTCTGTGTGCTTTCTCATTGAGGAGGAAAGGTTTGACACTGCTCCCATATGCAGTCAATGGTGACTTCAAGTAGGTGTGATTTGAGTATGTGGGATCAGGATCGTCCAGTACCTAGGGCAACATACCAGACTCAGACATTTGAAACGAAATCTCCAGAATTAGTTAATTTGCCAGATAAAATCTTGATGTCTTCACATCGTGTTTTTCAGCCTTATCTGTTGCAAGCACTAGGCCCTGCCACACAGGTGGGGTACTGACTTTATCAGGAGATAAGTGGTAATAGAAGTTAGAAGGAATTTTGATTCCCCCAAAAAATCACAACTTTCCCTCACACAAATCTGAGGAAGATGTATGGTTTTGGCCACTGTGTGAGGTTCAAAGGACATTATGGATAGGAAAATGTAGTGGATTCCACACTAATCAAGCCATTCTAGACCTCCTGGGTATCTGTTTTTTTAAATGAATGAGTTTGCTAAGTTTCCCTGGGTGGGTGCCGAGCTTGGAGCAAATACCACAGCTTCCCAGAAATGACCAATTTTAAAGATAAAAGCTTGATGTTGCCACATTAAGTTATGGGGCCTTTCCTGGTGCAGGTGATATGACCAACCAAACAAGTGGGGAGAACAATGGAAACTCTGGGTGGTAGGAATTTCGTGGATCCCTGCAGATCTAGGAGCTTTCCCTTACAGAAATGAGAGGAGAAGGTGTGATTTTAGCCAAACTTTGCAGGGCATTCTGTGTAAGAAAACATAGCTGGATCCATGCAAGCCACACTGCACTCGACACTCTGGGTGTCTAGTTCTCATAAAATATATGAATTTGCTGGGTTCCTTGTGTGGTGGCCCAAGCACTTGCACTGCTGCTACCACCTAGCCATAATTGGTCAATCTGCACGGTGAATACCTGGGCCCATATTTATGCTTTTTGCTGTAAAACTGCGCTAACATAGATTTGCAGCAAAAAGTTTATTGCCAGCTTGCGTCATTTAACAATGCCAGCCGGGTGCCGTATTTATTGAATGGCGCACGCCAACGCTAAACTTGGGTTAGTGTCTTAGAAGAAGACGCTCACCGGGTTGAGGTAGCAGTAGGGAATGAAGGGGTTGTGCGTTAGAAAATGACACTAGCCTGGTTAGAGGCAAAAAAAAGTGCTGGACTTCTCTGGATATCTAGTTTATGAAATTGCTGTCTTTGGTTGGTTTCTGTGGGTGGCAGACAAGCTAGACCCAAATGCCACAGCTACAAAAATCTTGAGAATGGTTCAATTTACATGGCAAAATCTTGATGTATCTATGTTGTGTTTTGAACTTTTCCTGTCATGGGTGATAGTCCCAGTAACACCAGAGGAGTGCCATTTTCATCATTAGATTTGTGGAACTAAAGATTAGTAGAATATTTGTTATCATTTGAATTCCTTTTCATTGTTGGCTTACAAGTGCAAACTAGTGTGTAAGAAAGAACACATTCTGAAAAATACCAATGCATCTTATGAAAAAATAGTTACCCCCAAATTCAGAGTTGTACAAATAACCACTTTCATTACATTCAGGATCTTGCGCACACTGAAAAAATGGTTCGGATTCCTTAGAAATTTCATTCTAATTTTCATTCATTAGATTGTACTGTATAGATTCATGCATAGTTAGCACACAATGAAAAATCTTAACCTTCAGCTTGAAGTGTCTTGCATGTTTTAGGATAGACCCTTTCTGGCTCCTAACAGACTCCATATCGGTTTGACGTAATAGCTAGAATAGAATGTAATTAAAGCTTGGTTTAGAATGTGAGGAGTTCAGAGGTAAACAGAGAGGAAAAAATATGTGTGATTTACAGTTCCGTGTGTGGCATAGTCATTTTCTGGTACCCAGGCTGGAGAGGATGCTACAATTAGCAAAGTGATAGGGGATAAGTGACACGAAGAAGAAAGTGCGCTCCTGAGAGTTGGCTGTGGTCCAAGCAAACTGCTTGTGCATGCCATGTGTGCCTTCATTGAAGTGCCAAGTTGACAGTTCGCATATGTGGGGTCAAGGGCAACTCCAGCCGGTGCGAAGCATCTGAAAGGAAAGAAAGCTTCACTAAGAAATCTAGGCATTGGTGGTCAAGAAGCTACAACCATACTAAAAGGATATTGCACAGGCCACGCAAAATAAACATATACATTACATGGAGCGTTAACGTTAACAGTGGATACAAACAGATTTACAAAGTGCTGCAAGACAGAGATCAACCAGGTATGAAAAGAGAGACTGAATACAAGATACATCAAGTACATAAAAGGGTCATCTGCTTACCTGAACAAATTAAAAAGTCATCATCCTACAGCTGAGAGTGGCTTCAGGAGAAGTTGCTTGGGTTGTGCCTACAGAGCTATTCCTACCTGCAACAGCATGAAAGTGGCAGAGAGCCATTCTGCCAAGGGAACTCATCAAGGACAACCCAGAATCTGGCCCATCAGAGGGCCAGGGCAGGACATAAATGGGCCTGATCCTGGCGTCCGGCAAGGGGAGCTAGAGAGAGCTCCAGTCATAGCATCAGGGAGCATGCGACTCTCAATATCAGTAAGACCCTCACTGGTCTACAATGGTGCCTCCTTCCTGAAACTACCACGCCCTTTCAATACCACCAAAAAGCTAAATATTGGCAATAGATAGGCTGCACGCATAAAGACATTTGAAGATTTAATTGATGCAGTTGAAAAGACTGATAACAGAAAGATTATCAAGTATCTCAAAAATCTTGCTGGTGATGGTGTGAAAGAAGTCATAAAGAAAATGCTGAGAACTGACAAAGAAGTCACATACCGTCAGAATAAAAATGTGTTGAATCTCAAGTTCAATTCACTTCTAAATATTGATTATGAATAATATGTTTTAGTCAAGAATGTCAAAGAGTTAGTGAAACAATCAATGAATTTGTGGAAAGACTTGATGCACTCCTCAAACACTGCAATTTCAATGAATTTAATGATGAAGAAGCCACAAATCTTAGAATTATTGATGGATGCTTCTCTGATTCATTCAGATGACAAATGCTATGAAAAACTCTTAGTCTGGAGTGACTGTTGATGGCTGCCAGAGCTGAGGAATGTCCTGCAAGACAAGCTGCTGACATTGAGACCAGAGGTTTCCAAAGACAATTGTCAGTCATGAGTGTTAAAATTAATCAGATGCAAAAGACTGAAGGACACAAAGTGATGTCTACACACTGTTGGAAATTGGGTCTTTAGATGGCACAGGTATGCACTGTGTCCAAATAGGGACCAAAATCCTAGTCAGGGTAAGTCATATACACATCCTAAATTAACTTGTGCTCACCCTCTGGTAACTTGACATAGAGCAGTCAGACTTAGCTTAAGCAATGTATACGTTATTTGTGCAACACTCAGTGACAGTAACACAGTGAAAGACACAGCAAACAGACTCCACACCAGTTTAGAAAAAGTAAAGAATATGTATTGGAGTAAAACAGGACCAAAATGACAAAAATCTAATAAGTACACGTCGAGATATGAATTTTTAACAATTAAACTAAAAATAGTGCTTAGAAGTCACTGGTGGACAAAAGGCTACTTCAGGTTGTGAGGGATGGTGCAAATCCAAAGTTCAGGCCGACTGTGATGGAGAACAAACGTGGACTACAGAACCCACACAGGGTCTGCTGAAACAGTACCTTGGATGGAGCAAGCGCTGATGTCGAGGAGCAAATGTGAAGGTGATGCTTTGATATTTTCCACTCTGTCGAGTCACTGCATCGTCACCAAAACATGCAGTTGGGTCCAGTGTTTGAATTGAGCTCCACTGAGATGAATGTGATGCATCATTTTGAGCCGCACAGAGCATCGCCATCGAGCTGTGCAGGCTGTGGATTCACTGTTGTCGAGCATCCTGTGCATTTGAGGAGTGATGAAATGATTTTTCACAGGCAGTCAGGTCGACGTGTCAGTTTTTGCAGAAAACAGCTGAAGAACCCACTTCTGAGGCCAAGGAATGGAGAGGGGGCACTTCAGGCAAGGGCAGGACTCCAACAGCACCAGGAGAATTGCAGGTAGTTTTTGATGTACCTGAGACTGCAGGAGAACAGGGGGCAAGCCAACAAGCCCTTGGAGAAGCTTGGATTTAAGGATGTAGAGAACTGGTCCAGTCCTCAATCCAGGAAAGAAGCAGCAGGCAGCAAGCCAACATAGCAAAGAAAGTAGCAAAGTGGCAGTCCTTCCTATAGCACAGCACACAGTGAGCAGTAGGCCAACGAAGCAATGCACTAAGCACTGTGGCAGTCCCTCCTGGCAGTACAGCAGTAGATTGTCCTGGCCGAATGTCATTGGTTCCAGTAGAGTTCTCGTTTTGTGGGGTATTGTGCCCAGTACTCATAACTAAATGTGCCTTTCAAATGTGGGTAACTTCAAAGAGGCCTATGAAGATCACAAGGTTCCTGCCCTTCCTTCCCTGGCTCCAGACACTCCACAGGGGGTATACAGCCCTTTGTGTGAGGAGAGGCACAGCCCTATTCAAGTGTAAGTGTCAACTTCTCCCTCCCATCTAGCCCAGGAAGATCCATCAGCCTGGTGATGGGTCATCGGGATTCAAAGGTCACACCCAAGCTCCCTTTGTATGTGATTGTCTAGAGGGAATGCACAAACCCCAGCTTTCATCCACCCCAGATGTGTATTCAGAGACAGGTAGAGCCACAGAACAGTTAAAGTAAGAAAATGCCAACTTTCTAAAAGTGACATTTTCAAACTCTCACTGTAAAATCTGACTTTAGCATAAGTTGTGATTTTAAATTGTGAGTCCAGAGATACCAAACTCCAAATTTCGATCTTTTCCTAATTGGACGTTACGCTTATACATTGTTTCAAGGTAACTCCATGTTAACCTATGAGAGAGATAGGCTTTGCAGTGGTGAAAAACACATTTAATCGTTTTTCACTACCTGGACATGTTAAACTTACAAGTACATGTCCAACTTTTTAAATATACTACATCCTGCCCTTGTGGCTAACCAGGGCATCCCTTAGGGGTCACATATATGTAATAAAAAGGAAAGTTTGGGCCTTGCAAATGGGTGCATCTGCCTGGTTGAAATGGCAGTTTAATACTACGCACACAGGCTCTGCAGTGGCAGGCCTGAGACATGTTTTAAAGGACTACTGTAGTGGTGGCACAATAAGTGCTGAAGGTCCGCTTATAGCATTTTATTTACAGGCCCTGGGCACATATGGTGCTCTTTACTAGGGATGTACCAGTAAATAAAAAATGCCAAATGTAGAAAATCCAATGTTACCATGTTTAGAGCACAGAGCACCTGCACTTTAGCACTGGTCAGTGGTGGTAAAATGCACAGAATCCTAAAGCCATCAAAAAATGAAGCCTGAAAAACAGGAGGTCAGCAGACAAAAAGTCAGGGGAAAACAAACCAACAATTCCAGGTCTAACACAAGTAAAAAAAAATTGAGTTTTAGATTTGGATTTTCATTCCCACACAATGGCAAGTGTCCCACCATTGGACAGATATGTAAAGGCTGTGGGAAAGAAAATCATTTTGTGATGGTGTGTAAATTGAAGGAAAAAGTAAGGCCTCAATTTAAGAAGGGTCTAGCGCAATATATTACCATATTAGCATCATTATTTTACACTAATGAGGCAATATTATGGCAAAAACACTGCACTATATTTACAAAGTGGTTCAATACATACATTGCACCACTTTGTAACTCCTTGTGCCACAATATGCCTGCAGGGGGCATACTGTATGCAAGGGGGTGTTCCCCAGTTAGGGGCCACAAAAATGGCCAAAGGAAATCTAAAAGATTTCTTTGCACCATTTTTAATGCCTGCACAGAGGTGCACCATTGTTTTCAATGGGCCTCAATGTGGTTTCACAAAATGTTGAAGCTAGTTCCATACCCCCTTGGTGGGCCATATGTCAATTATGACGCACACATGGTGGCATTGGGGGGCGCTAAGTTGTGCAACAAAAGTGGCGCTGCATTGGATGCAGCGCTACTTTTCTTAAATTTGGCCCTAAGTGTATCACAGCATGCTGCATCCTATGTTGATAAATGAGCGACAAAAGACAAAAATATGCACCAATGATAGTGTTTCCAGCTAACAGAAAGGAAAAGGATCCCTAACCCTCCTGGCTAATTCTTCTTCACCTAATAAAGGAGGGTACTTGGCCCATCCTGATCTTCATGGCCCACTGCCTAACAGATCTGCTCTTAGTTTCCTTCAGGTAGGTTTGTAATTGGCCCCTGTAATCTACCCCCCATAAATGCTGCTGCTATAAGTTAATTCTCTTGCGAATATCAGCAGCATCACTATTACGTCAACACTCATGTATTAATCCTTTTAGTGCTTGTTTCCAGTGAAACACTGACATATATAAGGGGGTACACCCAGCTGGCAGACTATGGGAAAACGTGATGGTCTGTATGTTATTTACCCATTGACCTAGGTGTTTCTCTTGTAGATGCGATTTTATTAAAAGCCTCAAGATCCTTTCTTCAGCTTTTAAGAGCCCAGTCCATCAGTTAAGCAAGTGTTGTTTATATTTGAACAATATATCAGTGAGGCCCAGCTCTAACCTCATGGTGCTACTCACAGAGCCCATGGGCAGAGCTAGCCATCTTTTCCACATAGTTGTTTCTATAATTTGCATGTGCTTCACTTGTTTTTCTAGCAAAACCTCACAACCACAGAGCAACAGAGAAACTATTTTTTGCATTATATGCCTCTCTCAACACTTCGACAGAATTATGGCCCAATGCAGCATTTAACCTCTGCAGCGAACCTGCAATTGACTTGGCATTAGAGTCTGGCAATGAAAGGAGAGCCCTGAAGTCCAGGTTGTGTCTGAGTAACAGGTCTAAATATCTGTATTCCTTGAACACCTCCACTTGCATGCCATCCAGCCACCACCTGAACTCTGGAGGGGGCCTCTTGCCTTTAGAAAAAAAACATACTCTTGGTTTTGGCTGTATTTTTCCTTAAATAATTTCTCACGCAATAAAGTGAAAAAACATTGAATTGTCTCTGCAAGCCAACCATTGTTAGATCTAATAAAACAGTGTAATCTGCACAAAACAATATAGCAATAGGCTCCATCCATAACTTGAGGGGAAATCACTTGACCTGAATTAATGCTCCCACAGCATCTGCTATATACATCAAAAACAACAGTAGAGTCAAAATGTACCCTTGTCTCAACCCACTGAGGGTACTGATCTTTTTGGGCAAAGCCCCATTGCACCTTAGCTCAACTCTAGTACATGAACCCTCATGGAGCTGGACTATCAATTTATAAAGACCCCTTGCACATTTCCATTTGGCCATCTTTTCCTATGAAAGGGATCTATTCATGGTGTCAAATTCTATTGTTAAGTCTATATATGACTCGTAAAGTAGCTGCTTTCTTTTAGCCAGTAATTTAAATTTCACACAAACATCCATAGTTGAATAAGGAAGAATTGTAGATGAACACACTCAATCTTCTGATAAACCCAGCAAATGCCTTGCATAAATTTTACTTGGGACATCCTATAATGTATTCATGTGAGAATTAGAGGGCAGGGACCTATCCCCCTTTTTATACAAAGGCACCCTAATGGTACCTTTCCAGGTATAAGGCACATCACGCCCCTCAATTATCTCCTCAAACACTGGTACCAAGGACAATGCCCAGAACTGAGGATTAAGTTTAATGACATCTGAAGGAATACCATCCGCCCTTGCACCCTAGAACTTTTCAAGCCATTGATCACTGCTAGAATATCACTGACTGTAGGAAGCAGAATACTCTCCTTCCCCCTTGCCAGGCATGTTCGTCAACCATGTGCTCTCAACACTTCCCCTAACATTTTGGACTTTGTACAAGTCTGAGGTATAGCTGACCCAGACTTCTTCAGAAATTAAATTTGGTACAGTTTGTTTAGCCTCTCCAAGGGTGTCATTTAAAACCCTCCAAAAGGTCCCTCCACTTAATATGTTGCATCAGTTTCAGCAATCGCTGACACTGAAGATGACAGCTTGTAACTTCCAGTAACCAGATTGGGTTTTATAGTCAAAGCGTCACAAAGATTGATTGAAGAGATATAGTTGTACACACACACACATATTTATATTTATGTGTGTGTGTGTGAAATGACAAATTTTCATTAAAATTGTAATTTTTCTTTTAACATAGGGGGATATGTTGTGTGTTGCAGGTTTTAGGAAGGAACCTTTCTGGCTCCTAACAGGCACCGTATCAGTGAGAAGTAATGGTTAGAATAGAATGTAATAAAAGCTTGGTTTAGAATATTTGACATTCACAGGTACACACAGAGGAATAAAGACATGATTTACAGCTCTGTGTGTGTGTTCCTTTAAAATATTCAACATTGCTCCTTTGCAGATAAATGCCTGGTTTTCCTTGAATCGGTAGCACATAGACGTATCTCTCTCTTGGTTCCATCGCACAGTGGAACAAGAGTTACATGCCTTTCATTCTGTCTATTCGTGTCTGCGCACATCTCGCAGAAATGGATAGGTAATGTATATTTGCCAACCGGTTCTCTTCTTTTTACTCTTTAATTTTTCTGCTTTACTGTTTAGTAGAGCCTTTATCACAATTTTCATGTCCTCTTGCTCTGTCTCCTCCATCTTTGTCCCCTTGGTTTTCCATTCATACCACACTTCAGGTCATTTTGCTTGTTCCCCCAGTTATCCAACACTTGCTGGTGTTTCTCCTCGCTCTTGGTCGTGTCCCTTTTATTTTCTTGTCAATGTAGGCGGCTGGCCTGGCTTATAGTGGGTACCTGATGGTACATACACCTTCTGCCAGGTCCAGTTATCTCTTATTAGTAGATTAGTGGTGTTCTAGCAGCTTAGGCTGATAAAGGTAGCTATAGCGGAGCATCTTAGGTTGAACTAGGAGACAAGCAAAGCTCCTACTATACCACTTATATCATATAGCACTATATCATAAGAATCCCAATACTCAGAGTTACTAAAAATAAAGGTACTTTATTTTAGTGACAATGTGCCAAAAATATCTCAGAGGATATACCCCCTTAGGAGGTAAGTAAAATACACAAAATATACACACAAACCAAAATCAGGTAAGAAAAGTAGTGCAAACACTGTAGAATACAATAGGATGCAATAGGCCTAGGGGCAACACAAACCATATACTAAGAAAGTGGAATGCGAACCACTTAGGGACCCCTGGCCTAGTGTAGTGTGTAGAGGGTCACTGGGAGTGTAAGAAAACACTAAGGGGCATATTTATACTCTGTTTGTGCCCAAAGTGTGTCAAAAAATTTAACGCACATTCAGCGCAAACGTTGCCCCATATTTATACTTTGACGCCTGACCCCTCGGATGACAAAAATCATCTGTGTGTGTCATTTTTTGGATGCGGGAAACCGCCTTGCTTTAATGACATGCAAGGTAGATGTTCCCATCCAAAAAATGACTTTTAGACCTGTGCGCCTTATTTACATTCCCACGTCATTTTGACGCAAAGGAGGGGGCGGGCCTTAAAAAACGGCGCACAGCCTGATGTGCGCTATTTTTTAACGCCTCGGTGAGGGCAGGCTTTAACAGACCTGTGGGCTCACTTCCATGGTCTCTGACCATGGAAGCAGTCCAGAGGTGCCCTTCCCTGCCCCCAGGGACACCCTCTGCCAGCCTCGCCCATCCCTGGAGGACATCCATGGATGGGGGGACCCATCCCAGGTACGTACAGGTAAGTATCATTTTTTTTTTTTTTAAAGTGGCATAAGGGGGCCTAACTTGCCCCCCCCTACATGCCACTGTGCCCAATGACCATGCCCAGGGGACAGAAGTCCCCCGGTCATGGCCATTGGGCAAGAGGACATGAATCTTGTCTTTGCTGAGACAGGAGTCATTTCAATGGGGGTTGTGCATCAAAAAATGGCACAAGTCCGGTGTGAGCCATGATTTTTGACTCAATCCTGACTTGCACCATTTTTTGACGCACAACCCCCATTTTCCCTACGCCAGTGCTGCCTGGTTTGAGTAATTTTTTTTTACTCTGACCAGAGTAAATCCTTTAATAAGGCGCCCGTCTGACACGTAATGGCGCTAGCCGGCGGTAAAACATTTTATGCAAATCAGAGCCGGTGCTGGTGGTGCTGGTTTGCCTCAAAAAGTATAAATATGGGCCTAAGGGTGTCCAAGATACCCCACCCAAAGACCCTGAAAAGTAGGAGTAAAGTGATATTACTTCCCCAGAAACACACTAAACTCATGATAAGGGATTCTGCAAAGACCACAATAGACTGCAAAGCACTGAAGACGGATTCCTGGACCTGAGGACCTGTAAAGGAAGGGGACCAAGTCCAAGAGTCACAAAAGTGCCCAGGGGGGCAGGAGCCAACTAAACCCTGGATGAAGGAGCAAAATGGCTGCCTCCGGGTGGAAGAAGCTGAAGATTCTGCAACAACGGAAGATGCCAGGAACTTCTCCTTTGCACAGAAGATGTCCCACGGCGTGCTGGAGGACGCAAATGAGTTTCCACACACAAAGACCACAAACAAGCCTTGCTAGCTGCAAAGGTCGTGGTTGAAGAAAATGGGTGCTGCCCGGGCCCAGGAAGGACCAGGAGGTCACCCCCTTGGAGGAGGAGACAGAGGGGGTGCTCAGCAACACAGAGAGCCCACACAGAAGCAGGCAGCACCCGCAGAAGAACTTGAACATGGGTTCAAGAAAACTGAGCAAGGTGGTCGTCTCAACACTACAAAGGAGGGTCCCACTAAGCTGGTGGTCAACTCAGTGAGTTGAGCAATAAAGGACAGAGTGCTGGGGACCTGGGCTGTGCTGTGCACGAAGGATTCCTTGCAAAAGTGCACAGAAGCCCCAGCAGCTGCAGTTCACGCAGTACACAGGATTACTGTCTGGCGTGGGGAGGCAAGGTCTTACCCCCACCAAATTTGGACAGATGGACCTCTGGACTGTCGGGGTCACTTGGATCCAGCGCCTGTGTTTCAGGGACCAGGCTCATCAAGATGAGAGGGGACCCAGAGGACCGGTGAAGCTGACGTTTGGTGCCTGCGTTAACAGGGGGAAGATTCCGTCGACCCACTGGAGATTTCTTCTTGGCTTCCAGTGCAGCGTGAAGGCAGACAGCCCCCAGAGCATGCACCACCAGGAAAAAGTCGAGAAAGCCGGCAGGATTAGGCACTACAATGTCACTGGTAGTCTTCATGCTACTTTGTTGCAGTTTTGCAGGCGTCCTGGAGCAGTCAGCGGTCGATCCTAGGCAGAATTCGAAGAGGGAGATGCATAGGAACTCTGGTGAGCTCTTGTATTCGTTATCTGAAGAGAAGCCCACAGGAGAGACCCTAAATAGCCCTCAGAGGAGGATTGGCCACCTAGTCAGGTAAGCACCTATCAGGAGGGGTCTCTGACGTCACCTGCTGGCACTGGCCACTCAGAGGCCTCCATTGTGCCCCCACACCTCTGTATTCAAGATGGCAGAGGTCTGGGACACACTGGAGGAGCTTCTGGGCACCACTCCTGGGGTGATGATGGACAGGGGAGTGGTCACTCCCCTTTCCTTTATACAGTTTTGCACCAGAGCAGGGGCTGGGGGATCCCTGAACCGGTGTAGACTGGCTTATGCAAGGAGGGCACCATCTGTGCCTTCAAAGCATTTCCAGAGGTTGGGGAGGCTACTCCTCACCAGCCCTTAACACCTATTTCCAAAGGGAGAGGGTGTAATACCCTCTCTCAGAGGAAATTATTTGTTCTGCCTTCCTGGGACTGGGCTGCCCAGACCCAAGGAGGGCAGAACCCTGTCTGTCGGTTGGCAGCAGCGGTAGCTGCAGTGAAAACCCCAGAGAGCTGGTTTGGCAGTACCCAGGGTCCATGCTGGAGCCCCGGGGATGCATGGGATTGGCACCGCAATACCAAATTTGGCATGGGGGAACAATTCCATGATCTTAGATATGTTACATGGCCATATTCAGAGTTACCATTGTGAAGCTACATATAGGTATTGACCTATATGTAATGCACGCACCTAATGGTATCCCTGCACTCACAAAGTCTGGGGAAATTGCCCTGAACTATGTGGGGACACCTTGGCTAGTGCCAGGGTGCCCTCACACTTAGCAACTGTGTAACTAACCTTCACTAAGTGAGGGTTAGACATATAGGTGACTTTTGCGTTACTTAAGTGCAGTGTAAAATGCTGTGAAATAAAGTGGACGTTATTTCCCTTAGGCTGCAGTGGCAGTCCTGTGTAAAGAATTGTCTGAGCTCCCTATGGGTGGCAAAAGAAATGTTGCAGCCCATAGGGATGTCCTGGAATCCCAATACCCTGGGTACCTTGGTACCATATACTAGGGAATTATAAGGGTGTTTCAGTGTGCCAATCATAATTGGTAAAAATGGTGACTAACCTGCAGTGACAATTTTAAAGACAAAGATAGCATATGCACTGAGGTTCTATTTAGCAGAGCCTAAGTGACACAGTTAGGCACCACACAGGGAACACATTCAGGTCACAACTATGAGCACTGGGGTCCTGTCTAGCAGGATCCCAGTGAGACAGGCAAAAGCAAACTGACACGCAAGTAAAACATGGGGGTAACATGCCATGCAAGTTGGTACTTTCCTACAGTTAACAATAGTGCGTGTGTCTAGTCAAAGGCCTCCATTGGTAATACTTCCTATGGGAGCAGACTTCAACCAGACACCATTTGTCACAGACCAAACTTTTCCAATGGAGATGCAGAAGTGATTCTACCTGTAATTGTATTTATATAGCACTTACTTCCCCTGACAAGATGTCAAAGTGCTTTTTGGCAAGCAGCATGCTAATCCAGAGCCCCAAAATGGTTAGTGGTGGATTAGTATAGGGAAATATAAGTTAACTTCAGTGGTGGCCATGCAAGTCTGTTGGTTGGATTGAATAAGATAATGGAGGGATAGAGAGGGGAAGAGTCTTGCAAGTATTATTTAGAAAATCATAATAGTAAGGTGAGGTTTGGAATGAGTAAAAGGATTGACTGAGGAAAGAAGAGTCTCTAGAGAGGCATTAGGGAGATCATAGTAGTAAAATGAGATTTGGAATGAGTCAAGCGAGGGATACATGAGGGAAGAATTTAGAAAGGGTTGCTTGGGAGATTATAGTAATAAAATGAGGTTTGGGCGAGCCAAAGAGGGATAGAAGAGGGAAGAGTCTAGAAAGGGTTATGTTGGAGATCATAGTAGTAGAAAGAGGTTTGGTATGAGTCAGAGAGTGGAGGTAGATGATATACTGAAAGAGGTGTAGGATGTGCATTGGAGAGACAGTCAAAGGTTTTTTTCTTTTTTTTCTACAGTAGGAGTAAAGTAATACATGCATAGATACATATCTACATAGAAATATCGAGATATAAAGTTGTATTGTATAAACTCAGACTTTCAGGTGTTGCTGTACTTGAAGCTAATTTCTTGGTGTACTTTTATTACGTTTGTATATTTTATATTGTTTTGAATATTTAAATAGCCAAGCATGTGTTGATAAAATAATTATAAAAATATTTATATATTGTGATAGATAAATAAAACAGATACTCATAAGCCTCTAATCCAAAAACATATGAAAACTATGCAGTGGCCTATATACAAGTTATACATTTTATATAGAGGACAATGTGAGTACCGCACTTGCACCATTTTAGTTTGCCTGAGTTAAAAATCATAGCCCCATTCATGCAGATCCTACAACTGTCTAAGAAACATGGGGGCATATTTACAAGCCACTTGTGCCATATTAGCATCATTTTTGTATGCTAATGTGGTGTTAAGGAGGCATTTTCGTTGTGCCATATTTTCAAAGGGGTGCAGTACATGCATTGTGCCACTTTGTAAACCCTTGCGCAACATTATGCCTGCACCAGGATTACACTGCGCCAGTTTTTGTGTCATTTTTAACGCTTGCCCAATTCACACGAGCTCATGGCTGAGACTGGGCACAGAAGCACATCAGTACAATGTGCCGGGTTTAAAAAAAAAAAAAGTGGACCCCCTATTTGAACTCATAAGTCGAACTTACTAACATTCAGGGCCATATTTATACTTTTTGATGCAAAACTGCGCTATCGCAGTTTTGCGCCATAAAGATTATCGCCGGCTAACGCCATTCTGAAGCGCCATGCGGGCGCCGTATTTATTGAATGGCGTTAGCCGGCGCTAGCAGACCGGCGCTGCCTGGTGTGCGTGGAAAAAAACCACGTACACCAGGCAGCGCCGGCATTGGGGAAAATGGCATTAGGGCGTCTTAAAATGGGGCAAGTCAGGTAGAGGCAAAAAAATCGCCTCCACCCGATTTGCGCCATTTTTAACGACGCCCAGACGCCATTTACATGACTCCTGTCTTAGTAAAGACAGGAGTCATGCCCCCTTGCCCAATGGCCATGCCCAGGGGACTTATGTCCCCTGGGCATGGTCATTGGGCATTGTGGCATGTAGGGGGACACAAATCAGGCCCCCCTATGCCCAAAAAAAATTACAAAAAAAAAAAATTATACTTACCTGAACTTACCTGAATATCCCTGGGATGGGTCCCTCCATCCTTGGGTGTCCTCCTGGGGTGGGCAAGGGTGGCAGGGGGGGTCCCTGGTGGCATGGGAGGACAGCTGTGGGCTCATTTTGAGCCCACAGGTCCCTTAACGCCTGCCCTGACCCAAGCGTTAAAAAGAGGCGCAAATGCGGGGTTTTTTGCCCCGCCCACTCCCGAGCGTGATTTTTGCCCGCGAGTATAAATACGACGCATTTGCGTCGCAGTCATTTTTTTAGACGGGAACGCCTACCTTGCATCTCATTAACGCAAGGAAGGCGTTCACGCAAAAAAATGACGCTCATTCCTCATACTTTGGCGCTAGACGCGTCTAACGCCAAAGTATAAATATGGAGTTAGTTTTGCGTCAAATTTGCGTCGAAAAAAACGACGCAAATTCGGCGCAAACGGAGTATAAATATGCCCCTCAGAGTTTTGATATAAGCAGATGTTGGCAACACAGAGGGCCATATTTATACTTTTTGACGCAAAACAGCGCTATCGCAGTTTTGCGCTAAAAAGATTAGCGCCGGCTAACGCCATTCTGAAGCGCCATGCGGGCGCCGTATTTATTGAATGGCGTTAGCCGGCGCTAGCAGACCGGCGCTGCCTGGTGTGCGTGGAAAAAAACCACGTACACCAGGCAGCACCGGCATTGGGGAAAATGGCATTAGGGCGTCTTAAAATGGGGCAAGTCAGGTAGAGGCAAAAAAATCGCCTCCACCCGATTTGCGCCATTTTTAACGACGCCCAGACGCCATTTACATGACTCCTGTCTTAGTAAAGACAGGAGTCATGCCCCCTTGCCCAATGGCCATGCCCAGGGGACTTATGTCCCCTGGGCATGGTCATTGGGCATTGTGGCATGTAGGGGGACACAAATCAGGCCCCCCTATGCCAAAAAAAAATTACAAAAAAAAAAAATTATACTTACCTGAACTTACCTGAATATCCCTGGGATGGGTCCCTCCATCCTTGGGTGTCCTCCTGGGGTGGGCAAGGGTGGCAGGGGGGGTCCCTGGGGGCATGGGAGGACAGCTGTGGGCTCATTTTGAGCCCACAGGTCCCTTAACGCCTGCCCTGACCCAGGCGTTAAAAAGAGGCGCAAATGCGGGGTTTTTTGCCCCGCCCACTCCCGAGCGTGATTTTTGTCCGGGAGTATAAATACGACGCATTTGCGTCGCAGTCATTTTTTTAGACGGGAACGCCTACCTTGCATCTCATTAACGCAAGGAAGACGTTCACGCAAAAAAATTACGCTCATTCCTCATACTTTGGCGCTAGACGCGTCTAACGCCAAAGTATAAATATGGAGTTAGTTTTGCGTCAAATTTGCGTCGAAAAAAACGACGCAAATTCGGCGCAAACGGAGTATAAATATGCCCCTCAGAGTTTTGATATAAGCAGATGTTGGCAACACAGAGGGCCATATTTATACTTTTTGACGCAAAACTGCGCTATCGCAGTTTTGCGCCAAAAAGATTAGCGCCGGCTAACGCCATTCTGAAGCGCCATGCAGGCGCCGTATTTATTGAATGGCGTTAGCCGGCGCTAGCAGACCGGCGCTGCCTGGTGTGCGTGGAAAAAAACCACGTACACCAGGCAGCGCCGGCGTTGGGGAAAATGGCGTTAGGGCGTCTTAAAATGGGGCAAGTCAGGTAGAGGCAAAAAAATCGCCTCCACCCGATTTGCGCCATTTTTAACGACGCCCAGACTCCATTTACATGACTCCTGTCTTAGTAAAGACAGGAGTCATGCCCCCTTGCCCAATGGCCATGCCCAGGGGACTTATGTCCCCTGGGCATGGTCATTGGGCATTGTGGCATGTAGGGGGGCACAAATCAGGCCCCCCTATGCCAAAAAAAATTTACAAAAAAAAAAAAATTATACTTACCTGAACTTACCTGAATGTCCCTGGGATGGGTCCCTCCATCCTTGGGTGTCCTCCTGGGGTGGGCAAGGGTGGCAGGGGGGGTCCCTGGGGGCATGGGAGGGCAGCTGTGGGCTCTTTTTGAGCCCACAGGTCCCTTAACGCCTGCCCTGACCCAGGCGTTAAAAAGAGGCGCAAATGCTGGGTTTTTTGCCCCGCCCACTCCCGGGCGTGATTTTTGCCCGGGAGTATAAATACGACGCATTTGCGTCGCAGTCATTTTTTTAGACGGGAACGCCTACCTTGCATCTCATTAACGCAAGGAAGGTGTTCACGCAAAAAAATGACGCTCATTCCTCATACTTTGGCGCTAGACGCGTCTAACGCCAAAGTATAAATATGGAGTTAGTTTTGCGTCGAATTTGCGTCGAAAAAAACTACGCAAATTTGGCGCAAACGGAGTATAAATATGCCCCAGAGTTTATTTTACCATCTGTGGCCTCATTCTAAATGTCCCAGGGGCACCAATAACTTTAGGGTGGGGGTTACACGCCAGTTTAAAGGGTGACCCTGTGATTCCCTTCAGAAATTATGAATTAGTGCGGAACTTGGTAATTCTCGTCCTGTCCGTACTTTAGCAGGTGGAGTCCCTGGGAGAAATACACTAGACATTGCAGTAGAGTAGCAAGGATGCCATGTGTCCTGATTGAAGCAACAGAAACGGCCTCTTTGACTGCTGTTAGAGTAGAACAGTACAATAATTATCAGGATTTGATGGCCCACCGTACCACTGCACCTGCTGCACCAATGGATGCTACGCCCCTGGCATGGGTGGAGCCAGTAACTTCCATTACTAGCTATATGGAGTTATGAGACAGCTGGGGTTGTCAGGATTATTTCTTAATAACGGAAATCCTTGTTTTCTAAAATATAAAATATACCCTGTTATATTCCTGTCAGTGCAGTTCATCTGAGATCACTGCTTGGAATTTTAAATCCTGGGCCTTCGATCAATAAACAGGTTAAGAACTGATTTCTGAAGATTACTTGGCAAAAGGCACGCATTCCAAAATGTTGAGATGATGTAGGCTTGTTTTATCAATTTAAAACAGGTGTTGAGAATAGATTAGCCTTTAGCAGAGTACCGACGGAGCCTTATCCATCCAAGGTTAATGGGTCATCCACTATGACTGCCTTTTTTATTTTAGAAATGTTTGTACAGCCCTACAGCTTCACCCCTGTGAGTCTCATAATTGTAGCTGTCTCATCGGTCTGCCATCTGGTCATTGCTTCACACGCTGGATTCCCAGAAGCTGAGAGGAGGGCCAGGATACGTCAGGAAAGGTCAAATATGCACCTGGTTGAATCCATTTTTGCAAAATATGAAATTTTAGAATTAATCCTACATATGCCTCCTTTGCCCTTGACAATTCACCATTTGTGCTACACTCCTTACAGAGAATCATATCACTGAGCAATCCGTATTGCTCGCGTCATATTTTGTAGCGTGGCTTAAATAGTAAAGCTGATTAGAAAACAAAGCTCAGCCATATCTCTAGTTTTAACTTCCCCTAATCCACAGAGTGCATTTGTGGAAGCCTCATGACTTTCATGGATCCGTAGCATTCAGTCTTTAATATTTGGCTGGTGGCAGTCCACTCAAAACAAGGCATCTGACAGAGCACTTCACAGAGAGGGCGCGTAGGCTGAGGACATTGTGTGTCCTTCCGGCACCACAGTCAAGGTCACACAACAGTGACAATACTAACAGGAGCACAGACATAGAATTCATACGCAAAGTGAAGTGAAATGTATCAGCCTGAGCCTGAAGGAGAACTAATTAGGGCCAGATGTAGCAAAGGATTTTTCCCGTTCTGTGTCAATGGGAAAATGTGTTAGTACATATGGCCCTAAAACACAAAAGATCGTTCATTGGTGACTATGGGCCAGATGTGCGACCCCCAATGTTTACAACTCGCAATTTGCTCTTCGCAAATTGTGAGTCGCAAACACTGATGTGCAACAGTGTCTGATACACAGTTTGCAATTCCCTAATTGGTTGCAAAGGACTTGCCCCATTATTGTTCATAAGGCAGGTTGCATTTTGCGACCCATTGGGAATGGCTGGCAATCACAGGGATGGTGTCCTGCTGGGGTCAGCAGACCATCATGTCTGTGACTGCTTTTAAAATAAAGCAGTTTTTTTTTAAATGCAGCCCTTTTTCCATAAAGGAAAAGGGGATGCTTTTCAAAAATAAAAGGAAGAGTTTTCTTTTCATGTTTTTTAGAGTGGTCAGTGGTACGTGGGACCACTGCCTGCTCTGAAAAAATCTTAGTGCCTCCCTTTGAATGTTTTGCAACCCGGTCGCAAAACATTCATACATACCAGTGTGACTTGTTATTATGAAGGGACACCCTTTACAATCCCCTTCCTAATACCGAATCACAAAAGCAAAATGTGAGTCCGTAACAAGATACCAACACACATTGTGCTTTTGGTCTATACCAAAACACATTTTACTGGTCACACTGTAAAATGTGTCCTACATCTGGCCCTATGATCAGTACTAAAATACAATTAAATGTATTAATCCTAATTCCATTATGTAAAAGTGATTATTTGTTGTTGCTCCTGTACTGATTTGTGACGTTATCCCACACAAACCTTTCACGTCAATTGCAGTCCATTGTCACTGTGGGGAACTTGAATGGTTCATCCTCTGCAGTGCTTCTGAAAATTCTTTTTGTGTTAACCCCAAAAGGATTTTCAGTTTTTGTTGGATGTTTTTCCTTTTACAGGGTCATCTCCAAACTTTTTGCCCCCTGCCTCCTATTTTTTCTCACCTGTTTTTGTTGGCTGCTAACCAGTGCTAAAGTGCATATGCTCTCTGTGTATATTGTAATGTTGATTGGTTTATCCATGATTGGCATATTTGATTTACTGGTAAGTCCTTAGTATAGTGCACTAGAGGTGCCCAGGGTATGTAGACCAAATACTGCTAGTGGGCCTCCAGCACTGGTTGTGCCACCCACACTAGTATCCCTGTAAACATGGCTCCGACCTGCTACTGCAGTGTCTGCATGTGCAGATTTTAACTGCCAATTTGACTTGGCAAGCATACCCACTTGCCAGGCCCAAACCTCGCCCTTTTCTTACATGTATGACACCACTAAGGTAGGCCCTAGGAAGCCCCATGGGCAGGGTGCAGTGTATGTTTAAGGTAGGACATATACTAATGTGTTTACATGTCCTGACAGTGAAATACTGCCAAATTCGATTTTCACTGTTGCAAGGCCTATGTCTCTCACAGGTTAACATGGGGGCTATCTTTAAAAATGATTAAAGTGTAGAGTCCTTCTGGGAGCAGATAGACATATGGAGTTTGGGGTCTCTGAGCTCACAATTAAAAAATACGTCTTTTAGTAAAGTTGGTTTTAACTTTTAGAAAGTGGCCATTTTCTTGCTTCAACCATTCTGTGACTCTCCCTGTTTTTGGATTCCCTGTCTGGGTCAGTTTGACAGTTGGTCTGTTTGCACCTCTCTCTAGACAGTGACACAAAGGGAGCTGGGGTGTATCCTGCATATCCTGATGAGCCATCTGTGCCAGGAGGGAGGGGAGGGGTGGTCACTTACACCTGAAAGGGCTGTGCCTGCACTCATACAATGCAGTCTCCAAACCCCTGGTGTGTGACTGGGGCCTGGCCTCGGCAAGGCAGGATTTCACAAACAAGAGAGACTTTCCTTTTAACTAAGCCTACGTTAAAGGCCAAAATGGGTATAAGAAGGGCAGCCAAAACCACAGACTTTAGATCACTTCTGGACACCAAGAGGAACCTCTGCCTGGAGAAGAGCTGAGAAGTGCTGCCCTGACTGTGACTGTGTTTTGTGGACCTATCCTGCAGTTCAGTTGCTGCTTCTGCCTGTGTAAGGGGACAAAGACTGGACTTTGTTGTGCATTCCTGCTTGTGAAGAAATCTCCAAGGGCTTATCCTGAGTTTGCCTCCAGTTGCTGAAGTCTCAGGGCCATCAAAGACTTCTCCTGCCAGCACCTGGACTCTCTGCTGAGACTTCTGCCTGGCAAGTGGTGCCCTATCCAGTTCCTGGGGCCTTACAAGGGAAAGCTCGCAGACCAAGACTGAAATCCACGTACAGACCGCAGTGCGGAGAAAACTTTCAACGCACCTTCCGAGACACAGCTGAAAAATGATGCGCAGTCTGCTTCGCTGCAGAAATCGACAGTCCACCAGCCACGTGGCTGGAAAATCGATGCACGTAGCTGGAGAAACGACACGCAACACCCGGTGACGGAGGCTGATAACGTCGCAACCCACATAGTGCGGTTTTGCTGATACCATGTCCAGATTTTTGACGCAAAGCTTGCTGCGTGCGAAAAACGACGCAGCGCCTGCCGGACTCGAGTGCTTGCCCGGATCGACGCATCGCTCTCCTGCGTAGAGGAAAAAGATGCACGCTGACCTAACTGGAGAAGGAGAAATGACGCACAGTCTCGCTTGCGGGTGAGAAACCGACGCATCGCTAACCTTTTTCAACACACACTTGCCCATGTGTGTTATTTTGACGCTACCCAGGTACTTTTCAACGCTAACAGTGTTTTTACTGTTTACTAAATGGTTTAAGACTCTTTTGCTTTTAAAATTAATAACTTGACTTGTGTATGTTGGATTTTTGTTGTTTTGGTCTTGTTTTGTTTAGATAAATATTTTCTATTTTTCTAAACCTATGTTGTGTCATTTTGTAGTGTTTTCACTGAGTTACTGTGTGTGTTGGTACAAATAATTTACACCTAAACTCTGAAGATAAGCCTGCCTGCTTGTGCCAAGCTACCAAGGGGGTGAGCAGGGGTTAACTATGGGTGATTCTCCTTTACCCTGACTAGAGTGAGGGTCCTCCTTGGACAAGAGGTAACCTGCCTGCCAACCACAGACCCCATTTATAACAGTTTTTAAATCAAAAAGCCTTATTTAGAGGTAGGGGAATTAAATACTCTTTAAAAACATAATGGATGGACCATGTGCCATATTACAAGCTCTATAGTCTATTCTTAACGTATAATACAATGGAATGGATATCTGCCATGTTGGTGATAATTTCCCTTCTGCCAAACTCTGAATAAGGGCCAAAGTTTAAATACAAAGGAAAAGCTTCCCTTGCATCCTGAGGTTTTTGTTTTTGCTCTGATGTTGAGTGTGCACAGCATTCTCATGTCACGGTAGGGAAAGTGAAAGCAGACCACGCCATTAGGTGTTGTCTGCTTTCACTTTCATCATAGATCATGGAGCATAAGTGTGCCCTTGAGTACTGATCTGTGCGGGACAGGTGCCCCAGGAAAGGGAAAACATTTTTCAGTGGTACCTCTTCCAAGCATATCCCTGCTTGAGGATTTACACAGGACACCTATGACCTAGCAGGGATCCACTTTCTAGACACCCACCCGGATAAGTAAGAGTGGGCCTTAGGCATGGGCAAGTGCTCATGTAGTTTTGAAAATAGTAGCATTTCTGCTCTATGTGGGAGATTTACTTCATTCATCCCCCCTGGGGGCTAGAAAGCACACTAGACAACAGGGTAAAACAAAACAACAAGGGAAAGCGCCCACGCTGGCCTTGGGTTGTACTCCCCATTTTCCCCAAGGGCGTAGAAAGACTCATGGGGCCTTTTTGGGGATGCAGGCAGGGCCCGATGCCAGGATGGCCACCCTCATAGTTCTTTTTTTTTTTTTTTTTTTTTCCCTGTTGTCTAGTGTGAAATGCAGTTCCTTATCTGTGTCTGTGTATTTGCATGTGTGAGTGTATGCATTCATGCAAGTGTGTGTGTTTAATGTCCCTTTGTGTCCGTGGGTAGAAGAGAAAAGCGGAAAAGATCATGTTGAATATTTTCTGTACATCTCCTGCACTGTTAATGATTTGCTATTTTCCCCTTTCTCCTATAGTTTACATTCTGAAATTCCCTATGTGTGATCTTCTTCCTCACTCTTTGCTCTCCATATGGCAATCCAATAAACAAAGGAGGCAATTATGGGTGATGAGCTAATAATGCTTAGGTATTCCTGGACCAAAAAGTACCAATACCAAGGGTGATGATATTTCCAGGTTACAGAAATATCAGGCAATTATAACATTGCCCTAGAGAAATGCAGCATTGGATGCAAGAATCTGTGTTTGTGGGAATCACTGCAGTCTGTGTGTAATCCCTATTTAAAGGTGTTTCTTTACCCAAAGATTTTGTCTGCTTTGATCGGGGAAATGTTGTGGTGAAAAATTGTGAGGTGAGGTAATCCTGTTGTATACGTACATGATGTGTAGTCTTAGTGCAGTCAGTATATCATCTTACCAGCAGACCTGTGGTTACAGCGCCACTAATAGTTGGCCCCCAAGTGCCTTTGGGGGCACTGAGAAGATTGCATCATGTGCAGGGACTCAAAAGCACAGGAGGGCCTTCAGACTACAGGGTACCTTAGACAATCTTAGACATATTGGGAAACAAATGTAAGTCCATGAATGTTAGAGAGACCACACGAGACATAGCAAGACATTTCTGTATTGCATAAAAAAATGTGCCTGTGTATACGTATTTCAGATTACTTTATTGGTAGAAAGGAAGTATTCCCAAATGTTTAACTGGTTTGGGTCCTGTTGAGCAAACCATATTTATTTATATTGGTAACAGGTATGTGTGGATATTGCAAACTGCCATCTCCTACTGGCCAAATGCATGTGGAACCAGTGGAATCAGGTGTTGAGCTGGAACATCCCCAGTCAACTGTGAAGTTTGTGTGATGTGAATGGAAGCAATACTGTTGTTATGCTATGAAGATTTGTAGAGCAAACTATCACCCAGGTGCATAACCTGGTGCTGAGTATATGTGAGCCTGGCAAATACTAGGGCCTGGTGGAACTACTAAAAAAGCCAGGTCTTGAGCTATTTGCACAAAATAATAAGTGATGCATGAGTTGATTGCAAGTGAGAGTCCGGACGAGCGGAGGTGTCTGGAAGGTTTGTGAAAGCAGATGCAATTGTTGAGGTATGCTGAGCCAGTATATTGTAGTGCCTTGAACTTGTGGGTGAGGAGTTTGAATTGTGCTCATTTGTGTATATGGAGCCAGTGAAATTCCTTCAGATTCGGTGTGATGTAAGTGCAGGGTGGGAGGTTGAGAGCTATTCTGGCCATTGACATTGTGAGGGTAGATGATACTGGCTTGTGGGATCATGTATGCGTTAAAGTGAGTCGGCCTCAGGGAGGATCCTTGCGGAATTTAAAGATGAGGTTGCGAGAGGCAGAGGTGTATGGTGCCAGACTGACAGGGTTATTCCAGTCTACAAGGAGTACATCACATGTCATGTAGGCATTGGATGAAGATGGGGTGGGAGATAATGTCAAAGAGGTCCATGAGGATGAGGGCTGCTGCGTTTTCTCTGTCCAGAGTCATGCGGATGTCATCCATGGTGGCGATGAGGGCAATATCCATGATCTGGTAGAGTCTGAAGTCAGACTGAATGATGTCAAGGAGTTAGTGATAATTGAGATATTTGGGGAGGCATCTTTTGATGATTTTCTTGAAGACCTTGGCAGGGAAGGCAGCAGGGAAATTGGTCTGTAGCTGGCAAATGTTGATGGGTCTAGTGAGGGTTTCTCGAGCAATGGGAGGCAGTTGTGCATTTCCAAGAGTCTGGGAACGTTGCAGAAGAGGTTGAGGCATTTAGAATAGGTGTGAGCATTGTGTTGATGGGTTGCAGTCATCTTTAGTACGTATGATGAGGGCAGGGGTCTGATGTGGTAAACAAGTGGAAAAGAGAGACATAAAAAGTACATATTTTTACCACATAAACTTATTGTACATAAACGTATTTTAGAGGGATATGCAAACATGAATCATAATAAAAATGGAACCCCTTTTATTCACTGCAAGAAAAGATGGAGATCATAGGAATGGAATGTTCATAAAGGTCAATCCATAGCTGGATGCACATTTAGGTGGTCATTACAACCCTGGCGGACGGTGTAAAAGGTGGGGTAATACCGCAAACAGGCCGGCGAAAAAAAAAGGGAATTACGACCCTGGCGGTAACCGCCAACAAAGACAGCCACTTTAACACTTCGCCCGCCACGGCGGTACAGACAAACAGCGTGGCGGTCACCGCCAACAGACAGGCGGGAGACAAAGTACCGCCCACACTATTACAACACACCAATCCGCCACCTTTTCCGGGGCGGATTCACCGTGGATAAAAACACGGCGGAAACAGCCTTTGCTATGGGAAAGCGCTCACCTCAACACACTCCACGAGGAACGACGACTCCATGGAGCCGGAACTCCAAATACTACCTGCCCTTGTCTTTCTGCTCCAGTATGAACAACAGCAACGTAGGCGCAGAACATACCGGTGAGTACTGCATCTACGACACAGGGGAGGGGGGAGGCAAAAGTTAGGGGGACACCCACCAAACACCCCCACCCTCGGATATTACAACATACACACCAATGCAGTCAAAAATATCACATTAACAACCCACAATCCCCCCGGAAGAATGCAAAGACAAAGCAAGATCCGTTCAAATATTGTAATGTGCCAATATACATGTCATATAAAAATATACTGAATCATATCTCGAAATCTGTCATATTTATATATACAATACAAGAAGTAGTGCAGATATGTACACAACAATGTCCGTGCACCAACAGTCCAAAAATGCATGGGCGAGGCCCACAATAGATACCTGACCAAAATCCGAGAGAACACTGCCGGGGCATCAGATTAAAACACTACAGGCACCTCAGGGGGAAGGGAAGGGGGGGCACCTCAGCCACATGACTGCAACGCCAGATCCACGACGGGGCTCCATGCCCATTGATGTATCCTGGGGAGTGCAAAGCCACAGTCTCTCAAGTCTTTACAGTGGGTGGGTTGCCAACTGGACCATCCTGGGGAGTGCAAAGCCACAGTCTCTCAAGTCTCTACAGTGGGTGGCTTGCCCACTGTGCCATCCTGGGGAGTGCAAAGCCACAGTCTCTCAAGTCTCCCAAGTGGGTGGGTTGCCCACTGGACCATCCTGGGGAGTGCAAAGCCACAGTCTCTCAAGTCTCTACAGTGGGTGGCTTGCCCACTGTGCCATCCTGGGGAGTGCAAAGCCACAGTCTCTCAAGTATTTACAGTGGGTGGGTTGTCCACTGGACCATCCTGGGGAGTGCAAAGCCACATTGACGCAAGTAGACTCAACTGGCACTGGGTGGGATTGGTGGCCAGACTGGATGAGTCTCCCCGTGTAAGTTCCTGTCCTGTCACTGTCCCAGCTGCACATGGGAGAAGGATGCCTGATGTGGCGGCCTATTCATACCCACACGGTGTTTGCCCTGATCAGCGGTCTTCACCATGGCGGTCTTGGCCTTGTTCAGCGGTGCTTTGCCATGGCTGGCTATGGACTGTTCAGCGGTCTTCACCATGGCGGTCTTGCCCTTGTTCAGCGGTGCTTTGCCATGGCTGGCTATGGACTGTTCATCGGTAGCCTGAGATGGCGGTTCAGATACTGACATTGGTGTGTGGCATGACGAACTCCACACTGGACATTGGGGTGTGGCATGACGAACTACACACTGGACATTGGTGTGTGGCATGACGAACTCCACACTGGACATTGGGGTGTGGCATGACGAACTCCACACTGGACATTGGGGTGTGGCATGACGTTCCATCATCGCCCAGCGGGGCTGTGGGATCCTGGTCCCTCCTGGGCACTGACTCTGGCGGTGGTCTCCTGACCAGTAACGATACTTGGGCCCTCCTGGGCAATGACTCTGGCGGTGGTCTCCTGACCATTAACGATACTTGGGCCCTCCTGGGCAATGACTCTGGCGGTGGTCTCCTGACCAGTAACGATACTTGGGCCCTCCTGGGCACTGACTCTGGCGGTGGTCTCCACACCAGTAACGACGGTGCTGGCGGTTGTGTCTGGACCGCCGGAAATGATGGCGCACTTCTCCGCCGTGACACTCACAACAGGCTGGGCAGACTTCCTCGGAACCTTCCCCACCTTCTTTGGAGTTACAGCTGACTCACCAATCGCGTTCGATCCCATTTCACTTGTGGTCCCACCAGGAGTCTTGAAACGGTCCCGTCGTCCACTCTCCAATTTCGGAGCCTTTACAGGGGGTGGGCTGACAGTGCCTTGGCTCCGGGTCCTACTGCCTGCCCTGGTGGACGGGGCACTCCAAAAACCTGGAACACACACCACTGCTACTGGAGGCTTTTTGGCTGAGGCGCTACGACGGGACTGATGAACTGGAGGGGGGGTGGGGGCAAACAGGTAAATTTGACAGAGGGACAGTTTCTGACGGACACTGGGATGGGTAGTTGGAGGGGGTCTGGGAGTGGAGGTAGAGGAGGTGGTTGTAGGAGGTGTCACTTTAGGTGTTTTGGGTGCAGGTGCAGGTACTGGAGGCTGTCGTGAGGTGAATGGATGATGGGTGAGTGATTGCCGGTGTGTGTACTTTGGGAGGGGGCGTCACAGACACACTGGGAGAGGACACAGGGGACGTGTAAATGGCAGTGGAGGTGGTGAGTGCAGGTGAGCGGCTTGTGGTGCTGGGTGTTCTGGTGCGAGTCCTAGTGCCTGTAGATGTGGTGCATGCAGGTGTGTGTGTAGACGACACTGGGAGGGAGGAGGGAGAAGATGAGGAGGGGGACACAATGGAGACAGTGGATGTTGCTGTGTCTGTATGGGTGTGATGCTTGTGTGAGTGCCTGTGGTGTGTGTGGTGCCTATGTTTGCTTGAGCTACTTTTGGGTGTTGACTTGTGTGCCTGCTGGTCTGTAGGTGTGCTTGGGATGGGCTGCGGTACAGGGGATTGGGTCTGGGTGGAGGAGGTTGGAGGGGGGAGGCTGGACACAGGGACAATGGCTGCCATCAGTGCTGAAGCCAGAAATTGCAGTGTTCGCTGAAGGACAGCCTGACCAGAATGAATGACTTCCAGGAATGCATTACCGTGTTTCAACTCTCGTTCTTCACCCTGGATGGCATTCACAATGGTAGACTGCCCAACACTGAGTGACCTGAGGAGGTCAATGGACTCCTCACTGAGGGCAGCAGGGGTGACTGGGTCAGGGCCTGAGGCGCCTGGGGCGAAGGTGATGCCCACCCTCCTGGGTGAGCGGGCACGGGACACACGCTGAGGGGCTGCTGGGAGGGCGGTGCTGGTAGGGGAGGTGGCGGCTGTACCTGTAGAAGTGGGGCGCACAGATGGTGCCGCCACCACAGGGGAGCTCCCATCGGTGGACGAGTCCGTGTCGCTGGTTGGTGATCTGGTGGCCGACGTGAATCTCCCCTCGCCCTCCGTCCGACTGGTGAATTCAGAGTCTGTGGTGTGGCCCTCCATGGCCATGTGGGATGCAGCTCCCTCGTGCTCCAGTGCCACTATACCTCAGCCTGTTGATGCTAATGTACAAAAGGACAGGGAGAGCAGGAAAAGGGGGGAGACAGAAGAAAGAGAGTTTTAGTGCATGGCATACCGCTACCGTTGGCGGACAAGACAGACGCAGCAGCCCCATGCATTACGCCGTGCTCCTGACCTCTGCACATGCTATTTCTGGGATATGGCCTACATGGCAATGGTAGTAATCTGCCCACATGGATGGCAAAGGGGCAACTATACATCAACTTCCCTCTGTTTTGAGCTGGGGTAGAGTGCCACATGGCCTACATAACGGAGGGGCCTTGCCTACCTAACTCGCACAGTCTCGCTTGCGGGTGAGAAACCGACGCATCGCTAACCTGCCTAGGGACACCCACAACCCACCTCCCCCACCCAGACACCTCCACTGCACGCAAAGTCCATATGATGAGGTAGTACTCACCCCCTTGTGTCTGCTGTGATGTCCTTAAGCGCCCATCCAACTCCGGGTAGGCCACTGCCAGGATCCGGAACATCAGGGGGGTCATGGTGCAACAGGCACCCCTCCCACGTTGGGAGGCCATCCCCAGCTGAGCCTCCGCAGTCTTCTTGCTGCAGCGGCGAATGTCCTCCCATCTCTTACGGCAGTGGGTGCCCCGTCTCTGGTGGGCCCCCAGGGTCCGGACTTCCTTGGCGATGGCACGCCAAATGTCCCTCTTCTGGTGGGCGCTGACCTACATGACATGCACAAGGAAAGAGGACAGTCATTACCTACTGCACCGTCGTTGTGATTGGCCCCCTCCCAACTCTATCCCTGTGGCCCATTCATCCCCATGCATAACTGTTCTATGTACTCTGCCCCCTTCCCTCATCCACCCAGCCCTCTCCACCCAAGCCTAGCCCATCCAACGTGCTCCCTGTGTACTAACCTGTTGGTCTGGAGGACCGTAGAGTAGCGTGTACTGGGGGAGGACCCCATCCACAAGTTTCTCCAACTCCTGTGCAGTGAAGGCAGGGGCCCTTTCCCCAGACGCAGCAGCCATCGTCGCTTCCAGACCGAGGTCACAGCAGCACTAGCAATGTAGGTCCTCTCCTGTCGAAGGTCAGGTATCTAGTGATTGAAGAGATAGAAAATGGTGGTGACTTCCGCGGCGGTGATGTCCGCAGCGGTGCGCATCATCACCGGCGGCGCACCTGTTCATTGGCTCCTGGGACCCATAGGGTCCAATGTTAACCAATGCAGCATTGTGCCGCGCTCTACGACCGCCTACCGCAACGGTGTCCAACGCCAGCGCAGTTACCCCACAATCCCGTTGTCCCAGTTTAGAGGTCAGGCAGCCGCCATTTCAGGGGCCCACATGGCTTCAATTACTACTGCGTCACACAGACCGAGGCCTACACTCAAAACCTTTCCCGGATGGGTTAATTGTCTGTTGTAGTCTTGTGTGTGACTGTGGGTACATACCTGGAGGAATGCTGACAGTTTCTTCGCTGTTGTCCTTCTTAGGCACCGTCAGTTGGGACATATTGGAAGATGGCGGAATCCGCCGGTGTACCGACTGCTGGTGGACCTGTTGACAATGGAAGAGCGACATGTCATCGTGACCTACCGGTTTGACAGTGCCACAATCCAGGAACTATGTACCCAGTTGGAGCCAGACCTGATGTCACCAATCCGCCATCCGACTGGAATCCCCCCTGACGTGCAGGTGCTGTCAGTGCTGCATTTCCTTGCAAGTGGGTCTTTTCAGACAACAGTGGCCATGGCATCAGGGATGTCCCAGCCTATGTTTTCCAACGTCTTGTCCAGAGTGTTGTCTGCCCTGCTGAAACACGTAAGGAGATACATCATTTTCCCTGAGGTGGAGGATTTGCCTACAGTGAAAGGTGATTTCTATGCCCTTGGACATATCCCCAACGTCATAGGTGCCATTGATGGGACCCATGTAGCTCTGGTCCCCCCGCAGGAATGAACAGGTGTACAGGAACAGGAAGAGTTATCATTCCATGAATGTCCAGATGGTCTGTTTGGCAGTACATCTCGCAGGTAAATGCTATGTTCCCTGGCTCTGTGCATGACGCCTACATCCTGCGGAATAGCAGCATCCCTGATATGATGGGTCAACTCCAGAGGCACCGTGTATGGCTATTGGGGGACTCTGGTTACCCCAACCTGTCATGGCTATTGACCCCAGTGAGGAATCCCAGGACCAGGGCAGAGGAACGGTACAATGAGGCCCATGGGCGGACTAAGAGGGTGATCGAGCGGACCTTCGGCCTCCTGAAGTCCAGGTTCAGGTGCCTCCATATGACTGGTGGATCCCTATTCTACTCACCGAAGAAGGTGTGCGACATCATCATCGCCTGCTCCATAACTTGGCATTGCGACGCCAGGTGCCTTTTCTGCAGGAGGATGATCCAGATGACGGTGTTGTTGCAGCGGGGGAGCCTGGGGAGCCTGTGGACAGTGATGAGGAGGAAGCTGATGAAGATGAAAACGACAACAGGGAGCCAGTCATACAGCAATATTTTCAGTGAGACACAGGTGAGTACATTTTCATGTTTCACATATTATTAACTTTCACACGTCTACCTCTATCCTGTACCTACATTTCACTCCCTATTTGTTAACTAAGTTGTCCCCTTCCATTTCAGTTTCACTATTGTGGTAACCTATGTGTCAACAGCTTGCACCCTTGAAAGGCTTGTGATGTATGACATTGGTATGTTGGCCTTCCAATGGGTAACCTTTTTTAACACTGTAATTGACAATACAAAGTTCACAATCATTGACTGACTCCAGTTTTATTACTGTTTCAAGGGTGTTTATTTAAGTGCATAACAATGAAGGGGGGTTGTGAAATGGGGATGGGTGATGGTGGAGGAATGTCCATGGCAGAGTCCAGTCTATTAGTCTCACAGGTACATTGCACATCTGGCCATTGGAAGTGGAGCTGGGGCAGTTCCGATTTGGACAGGGTAACAAAGTGGGACAGTGGGAGGACGATCAGGGTGGTCTTATTTCCTGGCGGGGGTCTTGCCATCTTGCTCTGTCCTGTTCCTGGATCTCAGGGCCCGCTTGCGTGGTGGTGGTCCATCTGCAGGGGATGGGGTGCTGGTGTGTTGGTCCTGTGGCGGTGCCTCCTGTCCACTAGCGCCGGCGGAGGTGGTGGGCATTTCATCGTCGTGGCTAGTGTCAGGGGCCCCTTGGAGTGCCACGGTGTCCCTCAAGGTCTTTTGAATGTCCGTCAGCACCCCTACAATGGTGCCCAGGGCGGAGCCGATGGTCCTGAGCTCCTCCCTGAACCCCAAATACTGTTCCTCCTGCAGACGCAGGGTCTCCTGCAACTTGGCCAGTACCATTGCCATCGTCTCCTGGGAGTGGTGGTATGCTCCCATGATGGAGGAGAGGGCCTCGTTGAGAGTAGGTTCCCTTGGCCTGTCCTCCCTCTGTCACACAGCAGCCCTCCCAGTTCCCCTGTGTTCCTGTGCCTCCGTCCCCTGGACCGTGTGCCCACTACCACTGCCCCCCGGTCCCTGTTGTTGTTGGGGTGGTGGGTTCTCCTGGGTGCCCTGTAGTGGTGGACACACCGCTGATTGACCTGTCCTGGGTAGGGAGGTTTGGGCCCGCTGAGTGGGTGCTGTGCTGGTGTTCCCAGAGGGTGGCAGTTCGGTGTTGGGCTGTGGCTGGGCAAGGGGAACCAACTGTCCTGAGGCCCACAATGGTCCGGGCTGGTCATCAAGATCCAGTGGGGCAGAGCTGCTGTCGTCACTGTGGGCCTCTTCTGGGGGTGGAGTGGTGTTGTCTGGACCCTCTGGTGTGGTGACGTTCCTTCAGGTTCCTGCAGGGGTATGAGTACATGATTATTGCATGTGTGTGTTTCATGATGTGCAATGTTTGGGTGTGCGTGTACCCCAGTGCAGGCATTCCTGTGTGGGGGCTTGTGTGGTGATAGTTGGGGGGTGTTGTGGGTCTGTGCAGTGGGCATGCTTTAGTGATGGGTATCCATGCTTAGTTAGGTCATGCAGGTTTTGGGGTTGGGATGGGTGGTTGGTGTCATGGGTAGATAGGTGAGGATTTGGAGTGATACGGGAGGGTGTGAGGGTGGGGGTGTGTGATAGCATGCAGGTAGGGTGGGGGATATGATAGTTGAAATTTGACTTACCAGTGTCCGTTCCTCCAACGACTCCTGCGAGGCCCTCAGGATGCAAGATGGACAAGACTTGCTCCTCCCATGTTGTTAGTTGTGGGGGAGGATGTGGGGGTCCGCCGCCATTCCGCTGTACCACGATGTGGTGCCTGGATACCCTGGAACGCACCTTCCCCCGTAGGTCGTTCCACCTCTTCCTGATGTCCTCCCTATTTCTTGGGTGCTGTCAACTATTCTTTGCCATAGCTCCATCTTCCTGGCTATTGATGTGTGCTGTACCTGTGATCCAAATAGCTGTGGCTCTACCCGTAGGGTTTCCTCGACCATGACCCTGAGCTCCTCCTCAGAGAAGCGGGGGTGTCTTTGGCATGGGGTGGCGTGTGTGATGTGTGGGGTGGTGTATGTGTTGATGAGTGTAGTGGAATGTGGTGTTTTGTGCGTGGGTGTTGTGTGGGTGATGGTGTAGTGTGCCTCTGTGTGATGGGGTTCTCTATTCTGTGCTGTCTCTCTCTGGCCTTCTCTCAGAAATTCTGGTCGTAGGGGTTTGTGTGTGATGTGGGTGTGTGTTTTATATTGTATTGGGTGTGTGGGAGTGGTGTGTGTATGTGTATCAGGTGTGTGTATTTCGAAATGTCCATTGTGGCTGTGTTTTGGAGCTGTGTGTGTATTTTGTGCGCGGCTGTGTGTACCGCCAATGGAATACCGCGGTTGAAAGACAGCCGCGTGGATTCGTGGGTCGTAATAGCATGGGTGTGTTTCTGTTGGTGTGGAGGATTTGTTTCCGCATGTTTCTCGCTGACCTTTAGTGTGGCGGACTTGTGTGGGTGTCTGAATTTCGGCGGATTCTGAGATGTGTGTCATAATAGCTTTGGCGGTCTACCGCGGCCGCGGCGGTGTATTGGCGGTCTTCTGCACGGCGGTAAGCACCTTATACCGCCAAGGTCGTAATGAGCCCCTTAGTCAGCTAACCAAAGTAAGTGTAGATGTTTAATATTCAGAGGACCCGCTATGCGATATCCATAAACTGAGTCATCCTCGTGCTTACTCTGAGACAAAGGTATACAAAATGCACAGTTTCGGAAGAGACAGATACAAAATGATGACACAGCATAAGGTGTCATTCTTTTTGTTTACACTAAGAATTCGAAAGCACTTCTCCACTAAAAAAGACAGCATTTGAACTCACATATTTATCATTTCATTGGACAGCAGCTCATTATGTCCATCACTCTTGGTAATTTAAGTTAAACAGCATGACAGTTAGTTTTACATTAAAAACCTGACTTGCTCAACATAGGAATAAGACTAAGGCTCTCAATACAACCCCGGCGGTCGGTGTTCAAGCGGCGGTAATACCGTCAACAGGCCGGCAGTAAAAAAAAGGGAATCACGACCATGGCGGAAACCGCCAACACAGCCAGCCACTTTAACACTCCGACCGCCACGGTGGTAGAAACAAACACCGCAGTGGTAACCGCCAACAGACAGGCGGAAGACAATGTACCGCTCACTGTATTACAAGGCACCAATCCTCCAGCTTTTTGGGGGCAGTACCAACGCCATCAAAAGCACGGCGGAAACAGTACTTGGAACGGAAACCACTCACCTCTCGACACCCAACGAGGAACCAGGACACCATGGAGCCCGAGTTGCAAGTGCTACCAATGTTGGTTTACCTCCTCTTCGGCGACGACCACGGTGAGTACTGCGCCTAGCACACAAGGGAGGGGGGAGGAAAAAGAGAGTGACACACACATGCAACACGCAACACCCCCACCCTCACCCACAACACCATACACACAAATACATGCAGCAACATTACATATACACCCCGTAACCCTCTGGAAGAACACAAGGACAAAAGGGAAGGATTGTAACAAGTGTAATGATCGAAAATTCAGGTATGGAAACAGGTCTGTAACAGATTATTATATACAAATATGTACAGCAACTATGCAAGTCCGGATAGTGTTCCATTCATTGTCCGTGGACCAGTGTCCCAAAATGCTTGGCCAAGCCCACACATGATACCTGCCTCAAAACGGAGAGAACACTGCTGAGGCATCAGGTAAAAAAAAAACAGGCACCTCAGAGGGAAGGGGAAGGGGGGCACCTAAGCCGGATGATGGAACGATGCCACTACTCCTCGAGGGGGCTCCATGCCTGCTGTTTGGTCCTGGGGAGTGCAAAGCCACAGTCTCACAAGTCTCTCAAGTGGGTGGGTTGCCCACTTTTTTGTCCTGGGGAGTGCAAAGCCACAGTCTCACAAGTCTCTCAAGTGGGTGGGTTGCCCACTGATTGGGCCTGGGGAGTGCAAAGCCACATTCTCTCCAGTGGATGCTGTTTTCCACTGGTTCTGGAGGGGGCTTGGTGCCCAGAGTGCTTCATCCTGCTAAGGACTGGGGTAGTGGATGTATCTCTCCACTGGTTCTGGAGGGGGCCTGGTGCCCAGAGTGCTTCATCCTGCTAATGACTGGGGTAGTGGATGCTGTTCGCCACTGGTTCTGGAGGGGGCTTGGTGCCCAGAGTGCTTCATCCTGCTAAGGACTGGCATAGTGGATGTATCTCTCTACTGGTTCTGGAGGGGGCTTGGTGCCCAGAGTGCTTCACATGGTGTGTGGCAGTTCCCATTCCGGCACCTGGGTGTCAGAGACACGAGATTTCCTGGGAACAGGTAGCATGATACTCCATGGAGACAGAGACACACTCCACCCTGCGGCAAGGTAGCCTGCTAACTGCTTGTACTGCCAGTGCTGGTTGTGGTGCCCCATGTACGCTGTGCAGGGTCCAGGATGTCTCCTGCAGCCTTGAACGACTGCCCACTGGGGATGATGTCCATATCAGCTGTGATGGCACAGTCTGGGTATGTCAAGGGGCAGGTGGCGATGGTTGCGGCGGTGTCAGCGGCGGAGATGCTGGCGGTGGTGCATGTGTCAGCACCAGTGGAGGGAGACACCAGGTCCTCTCCTGCCGCCTCGGACGGCTGGCCACTGGGGATGATGCTGGGGACTGTAGCAGAGGCAGTAGACATGCAGGTGGGCATGCTGGTGGGCGTGCAGGTGGCAGTGCAGGTGGCAGTGCAGGTGGCGGTGGTTGCGGCGGTTGTCACTGCTGTACAGGTTGCTGTTCTGTCCTGCAGAAGGGGTGTCACCAGTCCCTCACTCTGAGGCTCCGTGCCCTGTGCTGATTTCCCTTTAGCTTTGTGTACCTTACCCACCTTGGAAGTCACTGCTGGGACCTTGGCACTGTCCTCTTTTGTCTTAGAGGAGGCCTTGCTGCTTGGTTGGTGCAGCTTTTCCCTACGGCATGTTGTCCCCTTCTTCACCTTGGCAGGTGGCAGAATAGGGTGATCCTTGGCCTCACTAGGTGGCACACTGGCAGCCCTGATGGGTGCAGCCCGCGATGATACAGGACTTGCAGGGAACACAGTGCTCGAGGATTTTGTGGCTGAGGTGCTGGGCTGGGATCTGGACATCCTGGCTCTAGGGGAAGGACGGGGGAGGTGTAGGAAATAGGTCAATGTTAGCGAGGAAAAGTTTTTAGACACACTGGGATGGGAAGATGGAGCGGGTTTGGGAGTGGAGGAAGAGGTAGTGGTTGTAGGAGGTGTACGTCTGCTGAATTTGGGTGAGTATGCATGGGCTGGAGGCTGTTGTGAGGTGGATGGCTGTTGAGTGGATGGGTGCTAGCGTTTGTGTACTTTGGGAGGAGGGCTCACAGACACACTGGGAGAGGACACAGAGTACGTGTGAATGGTAGTGGGGATAGTGATTGCATGTGAGCGGTGTGTGGTGATGGGCGTGCTGGTAATGGAGATAGTGGCTGAGGATGTAGTGCATGCAGGTGTGAGTGGAGACGAGACTGGGAGGGAGGAGGAGGACGTGGAGGAGGGGAACACAGTGGAGGCAGTGGATGTTGGCGTGTCTGCATGGGGTTGGTGCTTGTGTGAGTGCCTGTGGGATGTGTGGTGCTTATGTTTGCCATGTCCACTCTTTTGTATTGATGAGTGTGCATGCTGGTCTGATGGTGTGCTTGGGATAGGCTGAGGTACAGGGGATTGGGTATGGGTAGTGGAAGTTGGAGCGGGGAGGCTGGACACAGGGACAATGGCTGCCATCAGTGCTGAGGCCAGAGACTGAAATGCTCTCTGTTGAGCTGCCACACCAGAATGAATGCCCTCCAGGTATGCATTTGTTTGCTGCAAATGCCTCTTGACACCCTGGATGGCATTCAAAATGGTTGATTGCCCAATAGTGAAGGATTTCAGGAGGTCAATAGCCTCCTCACTGAGGTCAGCAGGGCTGACTGGGGCAGGGCCTGAGGTGCCTTGGGCGAAGGAGATGCCCACCCTCCTAGGTGAGCGGGCCCGGGAAACTCTATGAGGGGCTGCTGGGAGGGTGGTGCTGGTAGGGGGGGTGGCGGCTGTACCTGTTGTTGCAGTGGGCACAGAGGTACCCACCACCACAAGGGAACTCCCATCAGAGGAGGAGTCGATGTCTCTGGTGTTCCCTGTCCCTGTCGGGGAGCTCCCCTCGCCCTCCATCCCACTGGTGCCTTCAGACTCCGTACATTCACCCTCCTGGGCCATGTGGGTTGCAGCTCCCTCCTGTTCCGGTGCCACTGCTCCTCCACCAGATGATGCTAATGCACACAAGGACAGGGTGACAAAACAAAAAGAGGGGAAAGACAGGGGAGAGACATGGTCAATGCCTGCAACAACACCACCGTTGGTGGACACAACACACAGGGAGCAGCCCTATGCACTAGGCCATTCACTAACAGTTCAGGGGAAATTCACATGCCCATGGTGGACTGTGCCTGTACGCATTTGATGTACACCTGGAACCCAAAGGAGCCTGACTAGGTGTAGAGGGCCACTACAACTTTTGGTGTTGGACTGGCACTGAGCCTGCCTAACAATGGATCTACCCTGGCACACTTGCCCTGTCCTAGGGGAACCCACAGCCCTCTTCCCCCACCCAGAAACCTCATAAAGCATTCAGAGTCAGCTGAATGAGACTGTACTCACCCCCTTGTGGCTGCTGTGATGCCCTCAAGCGCCCACCCAACTCAGGATATGCCACCGCCAGGATCTGGTACATCAGGAGGGTCATGGTGCGACGGGCACCCCTTCCACGTTGGGAGGCCATCCCCAGCTGGGCCTCCACCGTCTTCTTGGTCCAGTGGCGCAGGTCCTCCCATCTTTTGCGGCAGTGGGTGTGCCATGTATGGTAGATCCCCAGGGTCCGCACTTCTTTGGCGATGGCACGCCAAATACCCTTCTTCTGGTGAGTGCTGACCTAGAGGAAATGTAAAGTTGTTTAAGTAAGCCTCAGCAAGGCCTACTAGTGCAAGGGGTTCACCTTTCTCTGCACAAAGTCCTCAGACCATGTAGGAAGAAGTTGGCACAGAAACTGAAATAAAAGACAGAGTTTATTAAACCTCATGAGGTGGTACTACAGTTCAAACAGCACCCTTCAGTAATGTTTGAAATAGCACACTGAACTGAGAGAGCATGGTCCTTTTATACCCACGCAGGGGCTAAAAGGAGGTGGTACAATTATAGAAGCAAGACTTGCATACATGTAAGGTCATGTGGAAATGCACAGTCGACAGGTAGGAGGAGCTAACAGTTTTCAAGGACTAACAGCTGCATACCTCACTGAGCATGTGCGAAAGTGGGAGATGCTAAATATAACTTGTCACTAGGCAGATTTTCAACAGTAGTTAACAGAAAGGTAGGACAGAGCACATGGTGAGCACATGGCAGCATGTGGCAGAGAAAATGGCTACCATGAATACAAAATGGATTCCGTGAAATGTTCACAATAGTTACTAAATACAAGATGTCTTCTGCTAATGCTTAATCTAATTGCTGCTAAACTACAACAGACGACCCTTTCAGCATTAGCTGAAGACATTCGTCTTTCTAGGATAATCTAAATAGTCATCTTGTATATTTATGCTCATCATTTCAGCTATTTCCTTATCTAACATATGTTGTGCTTTCATTTCTGTAATATTTCTTTTGGTAGGCATACAAGCAGTAATACACATGGAGCAGAACATTGGACCACACTGAATACAGATACAGCATGTGAAAAATATTGTAATCATTACACACAGGATAGTCAGTAGTTTCCAGCCCCAGGCGGAAACAAGAGCCAAAAACCATCCACAAAAAGTCCAAGTACCAGTATCTGTGTGGATTTCTGCAGCAATTTTATGCAATTTAGATATAGCATCATTTACTGAAGGTGAGTGTCAGGAATTAAAACACAGCAACTACTACTGATGATGCGACATGCACCACCTCGGCCAGCTAATATCACATCTAGTACCATACGATTTTGGAGCGCTACAATCCTCTCAATTTGGAGCTCCTCAGTAATATTCCCAAGTGCCAGAGCTGCCTGATTGGTAACAGCTTCCACAACCCTAGTCAATCGTCTCACTTTCCTAATGTTTAACCCAGCACCCACAAAGGGGAACAACCCTAAATTAAAATCAACATATAGTTGCAGGCTAGTATCCGTTTGGTCTACCTCATTTGTACTTATTACCCCTTTATATCTATTTTTAACGATGTCATTGAACAGTTTAAAATCTCGGTGATATGATGCAGGGGCCAAAAACACAGGGGGTAATAGAAAAGATACATAACACACACCTGACCACCCAATAGGTAGTTGGTAATATCCATAGTTACCACAAACAAAATATGTATTATGTGACGCTGTAAAACTATTATTATTTACACCCTCAATAGTTAAAATCAAGGTACAATCGCTTATCCCTACTGGAATTCGTCCAATGCTTCGTATACATAAATCTGCTTTAGTTTTTGTAACAGAAATCACAAATTGTTCTTTCTTGTCAAAGTCTCTTATATTTGTGGAGACATATGGTATTAAAACATTGTCTGGTTGATACTCTTCCCATTCCCATTTAGTTCCTTTGGCTTGGGGATACCCATCTTTGTCTTGGTAGCATACTTTATTAAGGCAAAAAAGAAGTCCGCCCTCTGTACGTTTTCCAGATGCAAACAAAAGCGTGTACCAAGCTTGACAAGAACCATTGTGTGAAAAAGGAAGAGGAATGAAAGGTGTTCCTCCTTTCTTTTGATGGGCAGGTATCATACCCAACAGTTAGTAGTATTTGTAGCATTATGAGTATGATGCAACATCTGAAGAAAAGTATTATTGAAGTATAATTGACGGTGCTTCTGCTCCTGATAGGGAAGCGTAAAGTAATATTGATCCTCTGGTACTGGAGTAGTGGCAACAAAAAACTCACGAGCAGGAGCCTTCTTTTCAACAAACCAAGTGATTATTGCTATAATCACCAAAACAACAACAAACCCCATAGCACTAATGATCAGTTTGTTAGTCATTTTAGCAACAGTGATATCGACCCTTTCAAAAAAGAATTAAAAACAATCGTTGGAGCTCTTATCCCTGGGCAGCCGCTGATTTCTTCACCACGGGCCAAGACGGGTGTCACTACTCTAATGCATGGCTGATCTCCCCCCCTTGCCACATTGGCTCTCCGTTTCACTAACCCAGGGCGGTAGCTCAACCAGTTTTTTTCAAAAAATCTTCAGATTCTTTCCTCGGTCTCAAATTATGTTGCGACACTCCAGAAGTCGTATGGTCCGGGAAGACCTCTGCAGATTCGTCAGGTGATATAGCACGGCATTTCTCCCTAGTCAAAATCTCTCGATGATCGGTTAGCACAGCAGGTTCCACCAAGGTAGGTAGCTCTCTCTTGCAGTGAGTACTATGGAACCAATTATTTCGGTTTGTCACTCGAACTGCTGTCCTTGTCGCAAGGAGCACCTGTTCTGGGCCTCGCCACCTTGGTTCCAAGCTGATTGATCTTTCAAAGGACTTAATCATCACCTGGTCACCAGGTCGGAGTTCATGGCCTTCACCTGTAGATCTGTCAGGAAGTGCTTCTCGAACCTGTTGATGAATAGAAACCAAATTGTCGGTTAACTGTGCCAAATAATCATTCATCAGGACACAAGGTACATCATATACAGAATTTGGCTTAGGAACTCCCCAAATGTTCATTGGCCTTCCAAATACCACTTCGTAAGGGCTAAGGCCGAGTCGAGAGTGTGGCTATGACCTAATAGATAATAATGCCAATGGTAATGCATCCGGCCAAGTTAAGGATGTGGAAGCTTGTATCTTCGCTAACTTCAGCTTCAAAGTAGCATTATACCTTTCCACCAACCCTGCTGATTGTGGGTGGAAAACCGCATGGAACTTCTGTTTGAACCCTAATCCTTTCAGGACATACTTAATAACTTCCCCAACAAAATGAGGTCCATTATCATTCCATAAAAGTCTGCAAACACCAAACCTAGGGAAAAATTCTTTCAAAAGCACCTTTGCTGTGGTAATGGCAGTATTATCCTTTTTGTGGGGTACGCCTCTATCCATTTACTGAAGGCACATACCACCACCAAGACATACTTTAAATTGTTGCAGCGTTCAAGCTGAATATAATCCATTTGTAGAACTTCAAAAGGTGCAGTTGGCGTAGAAAACCCTCCCGCAGGAGTACGTGTTCCTTTTCCAGGATTGTATTGTAAACAGATCAAACAAGACTGTACTACTCTCTTATCTGTACTGGAAATTTCTGGATGCTCCCAAACTTGCGTAAGCAACTTCGTTATTGTTGAAGCTCTAACATGTGCCAGCCATGTGCCATCTGAACCATAGGTTGTACAAAAGCTATAGGCAATTTCCATTTATCCATCTGCTTATTCCGCCAACAGCACTCATCATCCAATTCTCCATCTGCATACCATTGCTCACGTTCTTTCACAGAAGCAGATTTCTGTATATCTAATACGTCTTGTCTAGCATTATGCCAACGTTCAGCTTGTGACTTCACTTCATACATAGAAGTAGTACTTCGCTGCATCGCAGTCTCACGTGCTACGCAATCCTCAAGAGCATTACCTTGCCCTATCTTATCGGTCACTTTCTTGTGTGCACTACATTTCACAATAGCTAGTTTCTTTGGATATGTCAATGCAGTCAAGAGTTTATGCACTAATTCTCCGTGCATTATCTGTATCCCGTGGGATTTGAGAAAGCCTCTCTCCTTCCAAAGCAAACCAAAATCATGAGCCACTCCAAAAGCATAGTGGCTGTCTGTATAAATGTTCACACATAAGTCAGTACTAAGCTCACATGCTCGTGTCAAAGCTATTAGTTCAGCTGCTTGAGCTGACTTCTGTGGTATACGAGCTGTCTCCACTACTGTGTGTATTGTGGTGATTGCATATGTAGCTGAGGTCGTACCATCTGGCAACTTCAAACAAGACCCATCAACCCACAATTCCCCGTCTACATCTGGAAGGGGTGTATCTTGTAAATCAATACAACCCTTTGTCTGTTCTTCGGTAAGGAATATACAATCATGTGTTTCTTGTGACTGAGGCTGAGTCACCGGATATGGCAACAAAGTGGCTGGATTTAGTGTTGCACATCTCTTCAGTGTAATGTGAGGAGCCAGCAATGTCAATTCATATCCTGTTATGCGAGCGCTAGTTAAATGTTGTGTCTTTGTTTGATTTAAAAGAGCATCAACCGCATGGGGTACTAACACCAACAGCTTATGTGACAAACCTATCCCTTCACTCTGACGTATTGACACAGCTGTTGCAGCAACTGAACGAAAACACCCAGGCAACGCTCGAGCGACAGGATCAAGTACTGCTGAAAAATATGCACAGGGACGCTGCTTATCGCCATGTGTCTGTACTAAAACTGACAATGCACATCCATCTTTCTCATGTACATAAAGTGCAAAAGGCTTCATGTAATCTGGAGTACCTAACACTGGTGCTGAACAAAGGGCTTGTCGCAGCTGCCGGAAAGCAGTCTCACATTCATCTGTCCATGGGAGGGGCATTGGAGTATCTTTAGTCAAAAATGCTAGCAAAGGTTTGACAATGTGTGAAAACCCTAATATTCATTGCCCACAAAAAGAAGTAAGACCAAGGAATGCACAAACATCTTTCTGAGTAGAGGGTACTGGTGTGTCTAAAATTGCTTGTATACGATCTGATGTAAGTGCACGGCCCTCCTTAGACAAAAGTTGACCTAAATAGGTAACCTTTGGTCTACAATATTGCAATTTCTTTCGTGACACTTTATGATGGTGTGAAGCAAGAAAAAAAAGTAAGGACAAAGTGCACTTTTCACATTGCTCAGGGGTATCAGCCGCCAACAAAATATCATCTACATATTGTATGAGAGCCACACCTTCAGGCAAAACAAAAGAATAAAGTTGTCGTTTTAACGCTTGACTATAAATACTTGGACTCTCAGTATAGCCTTGAGGAACTCTGCAAAATCTAAATGAGCGTTTATTCAAAGTAAAACCAAACAAATATCGGCTGTCAGGATGAATAGGGATCGAAAAGAAAGCATTCTTCAAGTCTATCACAGAGAACGTAGTTGCTGTCGGGGGAACCAAATTAAGAAGTGTTGTGATGTCAGATACCACAGGATATTGTGGTATCACAATCTTATTGACTTCTCGTAAATCAATAATGAATCAGTAAATCCTGGTATCAGTATCCTTTTTCAGAATAGGAAGAATCGGACTATTACAAACATTATACAGAACTTCCTCAACAACTCCAACTGCAATAAGATCATGCACAATTCGTGTGAGTTCTTCTTCGCCCTCCTGTGAAATTTTGTATTGAGGCAAACGTGGCAATACAGCTCCCTCCTTGACACTAATATGCACTGGTGAAATAATCATTTGACCCACATCAGTATCTGAAGTAGCCAACAAAGTACTAGGGAGTGAAGCTAATACAATATCCTCTTTAACAAGACAAACTCTTTCCATCACAGGATGATTATCATTTAAAATAACACGCACCCCTTCAGGAGAGCATCGTATTGTAGCCCTGAAATACTTGAGCATATCAAGACCCACAATATTGTCTGGTGTATTTGGAGAAAGCAAATTTATCAACATGGAATGCAAGTGGTTGTGACAATGGGCTAGGGGAAGGTGTTCCATCGAAACCTATCGATGTAATGATTAAGCCAGACAGGGGAGTCCTTGGAATCAATTGTTTAGACAAGGCGCTACGAGTAGCTCCTGTATCAACCAGAAACTGATCAGTAGAACCCAAAACATGTGCTGTAACATAGGGACCCCTCTGATCTACTGGAACTTCAACTGATTCCTTACCCCATCCTAGGCAATTCTATGCATAAGCAGAATCTTGGAAATCAGGCTGCACATGGTTAGACATCTGGTATTGGTTCCGTCTATCAAAAGTGTTGAACCCATCCTGCCCTGGTACATTAGCATCAACCCTAGCATGATCATTCGTGCTTCTTCTAGGTCCTGAATATCCTGAGCGATTTCTCATTTGTCCCCGACCACATGAACACTGCTGAACATGTAGTGCTGTACAATCGGCAGCCCAATGCCCAAATTTCTTACAATACGCACACTGATCAACAGACAAATTCGAACGAGTGTAAGAAGAACCATAAAATCCACGTCCACCTCTATCACTACCTCTAAAAGGCGGACCATAAGCTTGAGCCAACATAACCTTCGTCTTTAATTCTTTAATCTTTTTATCCTCGCTACCTTTTGCTTCTAATTTCTGACGTTCATAATACTGAGCCATAGTCAAAAGAGAAACCAGAGTAGAGGTAGTCCATGAACTTTCACTAGCTTTTAGACGACTAGCTATTCCTGGTAACAGATTTGCGACATATTTATCGACAAACAAATGTCTGCCCGTATCATCTGACAATAACTGGCCGCTAAAATCATGAAATGCTTCTTCAAAGCGTGTAAAGAAATCAGAGACCGATTCATCTGCCTTTAGTTTACAAGACGCTAAAATAGTCCAATCTATCTTTTTAGGGGGAATAATCGTTTTTAACTTAACTAATATGGCTGCAGGAAGATCTAGAATCAACTGATATGGCTTTTTCGCAAGTTCCCTATCCCCGTCCATCTGTTCTAATTCTTTCCATGACGCTCCAAAAACTACACGATCATCAATTTTACGAACAGTTCTCCACATATCTGGCGGTAATATCAATCCAAAAAATAAATCAATGTCAGCCAAAGTCATAGTACAAGAACTAATTGCTCCCTCAACTTCCTCATAAAAGGCGGCTGGATTTTTCTGCGGGTCAGGTAATGCTGTTTTAAGTGCCATTACATCTGCCCTATTCCAAGGAGTATACACCCAATTATAAATAAAATAACCCTTAGCATCAACAGAAGTTTTATCATCACTTGTACCCAATCCTTTAGGAGGAACATACAAAGGCGCGGCCTCCCTCATTGTTTTCGCGTGAACTATCATAGTCTTATCTGTTCCGAAGATGGAAGCTTGCACCCCACCGGTCTGAGATGTCCATTCAACTACGTCCACAGCCCTTTTCTCCTCTTGCAAACGGACTGCTACAACACATAATTTCACCAAACGCCTGATTGCATCAGCCACCTGGGAGAAAACAAAAAGACCATCACGCATTTGCTTATGATCAGCTGCTACATCATCGGGCTCTAACTCATCAGAATATTTCCGATATAGTTCAATAACTTCTGAGCCAAATGCCTCAGTAAAATATAGCTGCTCCTTTTCCGTCCACCCTTTCATGTTGTCTAAAGGTTCAGAAGCAGAGACAACGCTACGAATTGTTTTACGAGCAATGGATCTAAGCTCAGACTCACGGTCAGCAGGCAACATAGAGCGACTGCCTCGCATCTTCTGTTGCTCCGAACTGGAGGCCTTAACTAACTCATGAGGGGCAGAAGGAATGACATACGGAGGTGGAGGGCGATCTAATAACAATAAATCATCATGTGGTTTATTAAGGATAGGATAGAGAGGTTGCCTAACGGTGTATTGGCCAGTTACCTGTAATTTACGTTCTTTCTCTTCTAGCTCCTTTAAGTCATTTATTTCTTTCTTTCTCATTTCCAATGCTTTCACATATACATTCTTCCGCTGCTCTTTCTAAAGCAAGGCTTGCTCACGCTTCACTCGTCCACGCACTTCTTTCTCCCACATTCGTACACAGTCAAACATATCTTGCCCAGTCTTTTGCTTACACATACATTGTTCCACATACTCAATCTTTCGCAAATCAAATGACCCATGCATAGGCCAACGTAACTCAGGATCCGCACGAGTGTATTTATTCCATAATGTGCTGTACATTATAGAAGAAAGACCATGTTTAACATACATATCTCTATTGGGCGTCCCCTCTGGGGGTGCCAGTTGCGATTCTTCCAGTCTCAAATTGGTACCATTACAAAAGCAACACATCCTACGAAGTGCGCTAAAAACAGGCATGCTAAAAAATAGTGCAGAATATGCAATATTATAATCAAAGTAGCACTTAAGGTGCCGTTCAAATCAAAATTAAATTGGAGAAAATTCTCCTCATTACCTGCCTACATAAATTGCAATTTATATATCAATTCAAAGGACACAAATTGACTAGTCACCCAAAACACGAGAGCCACAGTAAGTAGTGCTAAACTACATTACCAAACAAAGGCATCAAAACCCACAGCAAGTGCCGTAAAACAGTTCTTACCAATCACAGGGTGTCCAGGTTCCAACTGCCAAGTTCTAAAATTGACCAAATGGTCACTGCATGACGAATGAACAAAAAGGATCTCAGTCGAGGACCAGCGCCACCTGGATGGGCAAATCAGAAAGAAGGGAAAAACGCCGTGGTTGCCAAGACTCGGGTCTCCTCAGGCATTGATCGTCCGCAGCGAGATCCCAATCCTTCGTCGCGACCAATCCGTTGGGCGTCCGAGTCGCCGATGAGTCCCTGTTCGGGCGCCAATTTGTTGAAGTAAGCCTCAGCAAGGCCTACTAGTGCAAGGGGTTCACCTTTCTCCCCACAAAGTCCTCAGACCATGTAGGAAGAAGTTGGCACAGAAACTGAAATAAAAGACAGAGTTTATTAAACCTCATGAGGTGGTACTACAGTTCCCTTCGGTAATGTTTGAAGTAGCACACTGAACTGAGAGAGCATGGTCCTTTTATACCCACGCAGGGGCTAAAAGGAGGTGGTACAATTATAGATGCAAGACTTACATACATGTAAGGTCATGTGGAAATGCACAGTCGACAGGTAGGAGGAGCTAACAGTTTTCAAGGACTAACAGCTGCATACCTCACTGAGCATGTGCGAAAGTGGGAGATGCTAAATATAACTTGTCACTAGGCAGATTTTCAAGAGTAGTTAACAGAAAGGTAGGACAGAGCACATGGTGAGCACATGGCAGCATGTGGCAGAGAAAATGGCTGCCATGAATACAAAATGGATTCCGTGAAATGTTCACAATAGTTACTAAATACAAGATGTCTTCTGCTAATGCTTAATCTAATCGCTGCTAAACTACAACAAAGTAGGAATGGATTTTACTCCCCCGTCCGGTTATTCTTACTCATTGGCCACAACCTCCCACTCTGGCCCACAAACACATACATTGACCATCCTCACATGCTGGCCTCTGCCCACCCCCCACCTGTATCTTCCATCGACACCACGCCACACATTCATGTCCCATCCATCATGCTCACAGTGTACTCACCTGTTTGTCTGGTGGACCGTAGAGTTGCGTGTACTGGGGGAGGACCCCATCCACCAGTTTGTCCAACTCCTCCGCAGTGAAGGCAGGGGCCCTTTCCCCAAACACTGTAGCCATTGTCACTTCCAGTCTCGGGTCACAGCAGCACTTGCAGTGTAGGTCCTCTCCTGTTGAAGGTCTGGTATCAAGTGAGGGAACAGATAGAAAATGGCGGTAACGTCTGCGGCGGTGCGTACCGTCACCGCCGCCATACATCGTCATTGGCTCCTGGAACCCATAGGGCCCAATAATAACCAATGCTGAATTGCGCCTCGGTCTTCGTCCGCCTACCGTGACGGTGTACAACGCCAGCGCAGTTACCTCATTTCCCCTTGTCCCTCCTTACAGGTCAGGCAGCCGCCATTTCAGGTGGCCACATTGCAGGCAAACTAACTGCGTCACAGCAGTTCTATGCAGGAATACGGACATACAGCGCTAAACACAGATTAAATCACATTTGTTCTAAACACCCTTGTAAAACCTATGTGGTGTATGACCCTCTGCTCACCCTTCTCCTCCATAGGGCATGTCCGCTGGGGCAGATGATGAAATGGCATCAATCTCCAGTAGACAGACCCCAGGTGGACCTGTCGACAATGGAAGACAGACACATCATTATCACCTAAAGACTTGATCGTGCCACAATCCATGAACTGTGTGCCCAGTTGGAACCAGACCTGATGTCAGCTATCTGCCATCCCACAGGAATCCCCCCTCTCGTGCAGGTCCTGTCTGTACTCCATTTCCTGGCCAGTGGGTCCTTTCAAACAACAGTGGGCATGGCATCAGGGATGTCACAGCCAATGTTCTCTAACGTGTTGTCCAGGGTGTTGTCTGCCCTGCTGAAACACATGCACAGCTACATCATTTTCCCCCATGTGGAGGATTTGCCCACAGTGAAAGGTGACTTCTATGCCCTGGGACATATCCCCAACATCATTGGGGCAATTGATGGTACACATGTGGCATTTGTTCCCCCCCGCAGGAATGACCAGGTGTTCAGAAACCGCAAAAGATGCCATTCAATGAATGTGCAGATGGTATGTTTGGCAGACCAGTACATCTCCCATGTGAATGCCAAGTATCCTGGCTCAGTGCATGATGCTTACATTTTGAGGAATAGCAGCATCCCTTATGTGATTGGGCATCTCCAGAGGCACCGTGTGTGGCTAATAGGTGAGCCCAAGGTCCCAACACAGATTACATAGGTGTCTGGGTATGGTAGAGTCCCTAACGGTTGGTGTATGTCTCACAGATGTCCCTCGATATTTGCAGGTGACTCTGGTTACCCCAACCTTTCTTGGCTACTGACCCTAGTGAGGAATCCCAGGACAAGGGCAGGGGAACGCTACAATGAGGCACATTGGTGAACTAGAAGGATAATTGAGCGTACTTTCGGCCTCATGAAGGCCAGGTTCCGGTGCCTCCATCTGACAGGTGGCTCCCTATACTACTCACTGAAGAAGGTGTGCCAGATCATCGTGGCATGCTGTATGTTGCACAACCTGGCTTTGCGATGCCAGGTGCCTTTTCTGCAGGAGGATGGGCCGGAGTTTGGTCTTGTGGCAGCTGTGGAGCCTGTGGACAGTGAAGAAGAGGAGGCAGAAGAAGAAGATATAGACAACCGAAACAACATCATCATGCAATACTTCCAGTAAGACACAGGTAAGAGACTGGCACTGCGCCTCTCATATCAGACTACTGTAGAACATTGCATGATTCTGCCTTTTTGCCTCTGTGTATGGACCCTGACAGTTCACTTTGGCTTTCCATTTTACAGATCTGTGTACCACTTTCTGCCTTCTGCTATGTTTACTGCTGCCCAACAACTGTCTAACATTGGTATGTGAAAATGAACATTGACATTGCTATTTTTCTGAGAGGTTGCAATAACAAATTTGTGAAAGTAAAGACTGGCTCCAGATTGTTTGGTGATTCAAGGGTGTTTATTTCTGTGCTAATAAGTGGAGGGGCCTGTGCAATGGGCTGGGGTGATGGTGGAGGAATGTACATGGTAGAGTCCAGTATATTGGCATCACAGGTGCATTGTCAAAGGGGGCATAGGAAGTGGAGTAATGGCAGTTGAAGGTGGACAGGGTAATGGAGTGGGACAGAAGGGTGACAATCAGGAGAGTCTTATTTCCTGGCGGGGGTCTTGGCAACGTTCTCTGTCTTGTTCCTGGATCTCAGGGACCGTTTGTGGGGTGGTTCTCCTTCTGCAGGGGGTGGGATGCTGGTGGCCTGTTGTTCCTGTGGTGGGACCACCTGTCCACTAGCGCTGACTGAGGTGGAGGGCTGTTCATTGTTCAGGCTAGTGTCAGGGGCCTGTTGGTGTGCCACTGTGTCCGTCTTGGTGTTGGCTATTTCTGCCAGCACCCCTGCAATGGTGACCAGGGTGTTGTAAATGGACTTCAAGTCCTCCTTGATCCCCAGGTAGTGTTCCTTTTGCAGCCGCTGGGTCTCCTGAAACATGGCGAGTACCGTGCCCATGATCTCCTGGGAATGATGGTTTGCTCCCATGATGTTGGAGAGTGCCTCATGGAGAGTGGGTTCCCTGGGCCTGTCCTCCCCCTGTCGCACAGCAGTCCTCCCAGATTCCCTGTTATCCTATGCCTCTGTCCCCTGAACCGTGTGCCCACTGCCACTGACCCCAGGTCCTTGATTGTCTTGGGTTAGTGGGTTTGCCTGGAGTCCCTGTAGTGGTGGACACACTGCTGATTGACGTGTCCTGGGGACAGAGGGATGGGCCCGCTTGGTGGGTGCTGTGCTGGTGTTTCCTGAGGGAGGAGGTTCTGTGGTTGTTTGTGACAGTGGCAGGGGAACCAACTGTCCCGAGGTCCCAGATGGGCCAGGCTGGTCATCTTCATCCAGGCATGCAGAGCTGCTTTCGTCACTGTGGGCCTCTTCTGTGGGGGGACTGGATATGTCTGGCACCTCCTGTCCAGTGACATTGGGTAGGGGTCCTGTTGGGGTGTAAACGCATAGTTATTGTAACTGTGTGTGCCTTCTTGTCCAATGTGTGAGTTACCCTCTACTCCTGTGGTTGGCTTATTGTCTTTGGCCTTGTATGATTGTTAATTTTGGGGCCTGGGTGAGTATCTGTACTGGACATGCTTTGATGATGGGTGTCCATGCATTGGTGTGACATGCAGGGCTTGGTTTAGGGATGTGTGGTTTGTGATAGTGGGGTGTCTGTAGGGTGTTGGGGTGATGGGTCTGAGGGTTGAGCCAGGAGTTTGTAATGGCATGCAGGTAGGGAGGGGGATATAGTAGTAAAGATTTGACTTACCAGAGTCCAGTCCTCCTGCTACTCCTGCGAGGCCCTCAGGATGCATGATTACCAAGACTTGCTCCTTCCATGATGTTAGTTGTGGGGGAGGAGGTGGGGGTCCGCCACCAGTGTTCTGTACTGCTACCTGGTATTAGGATACCACGGAATGCACCTTCCCCTGTATGTCATTCCACCTCTTCCTGATGTCATCCTGTGTTCTTGGATGCTGTCCCACTGCGTTGACCCTGTCGACAATTCTCCACCACAGCTCCATCTTCCTTGCAATAGATGTCTGCTGCACCTGTGATCGAATAGCTGTGGCTCTACCTGGATGATTTCCTCCACCATGACCCTGAGCTCCTCCTCAGAAAATCTGGGGGGCTATCGCCAGTTTACCACTGACGTTTGGTGTGGCGGACTTGTGTGGGTGTGTGTATTGTGGCGTATTACGAGCTGTGGATCATGATATCTGTAGAGGATTTCCGCTGCGGCCATGGTATCTTGACGGCCGTCAGCACGGTGGTAAGCGGGATTTACCGCCAGCGTTGTCATGAGGGCCTAAATGTCTTCCTTCATTAAGCGTCCCCAAAACAGGAAACAGAATAAAACAGGGTTCCTCATTTTTCTTCCAAACCTGAACGGTAAAGCATTGAGCTCTGTCACTCCAGAGACTTGGCATGTCTTTGGAGTTTGCCTTCATTCTTACAAAGGTTATAATAAGGGTTGATTTGCCATTTCAAACAAAAACACTGCACCAGTATGGCCTTTCATGCATAAGATGAAGGGGTGAAGATAGGCTCCTACACTGCAAGGGCGAGCTGTGAATAGACTCTCCGCACACCTTACACCTACACAAAAGTGAACAGAATGCAATAAATGGGACAAATGAAACCAAGACATCAATAAAAAAGTTTGGCAACAGTGCACTAAATAGAAATGTTGTTGGCAAAAATATAGTTTTTTTCATGTAAGTAATATCATTGTTAAGAATAAGGTTGTTGTTATTATTGTTTTCAATAATATAGTTGTAAAAATATCATTTTTAAATAATTAAATTTTTTTGTTGATAAATTAGTTTTATTTGTTGCTATTGTTTGTACAATTGTTATTAGTTTTTAAAATATAGTTTGCAATTTAAATGTAAAAATGCTTAGTGGCAGATTACTCATTCTTTTAATGCTGTAATCATAAGGTAAAATCCCTGAATACATCAAAATTATTGTTACAGCAATACAAGATCACAGTTATAGCTCAGAGTTTGATAGGTTAACATACAGTTCCTTGTCACTATCAAACTTCTCTGCTCCTTGCTATCAAAGGCCAAGATGTACCCTGACTCCAGTATCCTTAATTTATTCTCTATTTCACCACCCCTCACTTCCTTTGGAATTCCATCAATGGCACTATATCTGAGATCACTCTCCTCACCTTTGTGGATATGATGAAAATGCCTCACTACTGGGTAAGGTGTGTCTAGGTTTTTTATCGCCCTTAAGTGCTGGAGAATGTTTTTATGAACTTGTAATGTAGCACTACCTACATATAATTTGGGACACATGCACTAAGGATACTAGAATCAAGGTACACCTTAACCTTCATTTGAGGTAGAAAGCCATAAGCATATCCATTGTGCCCCATGTGGCCCTCTATCCACATAGATGCTACCCTGCCCCCCCAAATGTCAGTGAGGTAAATAGTTCTCTACTTTAACCCATGTAATTGTCCTTCACATATTCACACTGTTCCTTTAAACACTTAGGGCCTCATTTCCGAGGTCTTGGTGCAGGGCAACGCCACAAGGATTCTTGCGGCGCTGCCCTGCATCAAAAGCAAATGGCAGGAATGAGCTGTATCTATGAGATACGGTGCATTCATGTTGTATGCCCTGCGCTGTCACACAATGGGCTGCCATGCACCAATGGAGACACCCTTGCATCATGGTGTAAGGGTGTCTTCATTGAAGGGATGATTGTGTTTGGAAGGGACACCTTCTTTCACAAAAACAATAAGAAGAGGTGTTTTCCTCTTTTTATGTATGCTGCAGAATGCAGAACACACATGAAAAGGAAAAACGAGGGAAAAGAAAGGTATTTCTCCTCGTTGTACCTCCTTTATGCTTACCCTTGGGAGGTGTAGGCTTTTGGTGCATTCCCTTGTAAATCTGGGAATGTGTCAAATGCCATAAGAGTTAGGTGGGAACACCCACCGTAACGTCTATAGGATGCCTCCCTATCGCAGGGTGAGACAACGCAGCAACTTGCACTGCCTTGTCTCAGTCCATATCTACAAGGCCATGAAAAACCTCACAGGGTGACTTTACATGGCCTTGTAGATATGGCCCTGCAGTGTGCGCCACCGGACCGTCACTAAAAGAAACTTTCCGGTGCCTCTCATGGGCTTGTAAATAAGCCCCCTATGGTTCGGTGTTGTTCACTGTTCTCTCATTTATAGCTCATCTGATATGTTGCCTTGGATACTTCAAATTCCTCATCCTCATTTTCTTCTCAGCTAAGGGATAGACATCTCAGTTTCCTTTTGCACTCAGTTCTGTGGACTATTATGTACAATGCCAGCATATGGCAAAATCAGCACCTGTAACCAATTGTGTAGTTCTATGTTAGCCATGTCAAACCCTTCCTTTCTCTGTGGCCCACTTTGGATCCATACCTTTGGAGAATTTCTGTGTTTCAAAGTGGTGGGCTGCTTAGTTTTCACCTGACATGGGCCCGGGTCCCTCACTTGCTGCCATAAACATATCTCTGTCTATAATATATATATGCTGGTGACACCACTCATATTGTAACTCACCAAGAATGCCCACAACTGTTTGTTTTCCCCTTCACGTAGCCCTGTCCCCTGTCCCCTGCACCTATTACTAGGCCATTGTATTCTTCACCACCTTGTTTCTGTGCCGATTGATTTGAGAGACTTCCCCTTGCTTGGGCATAGCTGAAGTACCCAATTACAACTCACAGTGGTCTCAAGTATCTCCACTCCACCCCACTTCAGGACGATATTGACGAATTTCAAATCTGGCCTCTGGAGCTTCATAGGACTTTGGCCAGCTTCAGTCCCTGTATTCTGGCACCCCCAGTCCTACAAGGATGCAAGACTTGTTATAGTAACTCCAGTTTAAAAACACATTGGGAAAGTGCATTAATTAGAGGAGTGAGATTTAGTATTCTAACTGCAATCCAAGTCACAACTGGAGAAGTTGAACAAAGAAGACGGTGCAATTTCAAATTCTAACTCCAAGTTAACAATAAGGGAAGAAATTATATATATTAAAAAGGGTCAGAATTACAATTGCAAATCCATTGAACATTGAATAAAGTGCATAAATTGCAGCAGTGAGATTTATTATTCTAACTCCTACAAACATTTCAGAAAATATATTCATAATGTGGAAAGTGCATAAATAGGGTAAGGGCGACTATTTTAATTTCATTCTTAGAAGGTTTGTGAAAAGTGCATAAATTTTTGGGGGGTGAGGGAGATTTAATATTGTAATTTCCATCCAAATAAAATTGGGGAAAGTTAAAAAAAATAAGAGGGATGAGATTTACTATTTAAACTCACATTTCAGAAGTGTTGAAGGAGGAGCATAATTGGCGGGGATTTATTATTCTAACTCCTGTCATACAACATTGTAGAAAGTGCATGAATTAAAAGGGGGCGAATTTTACTATTTCAACTACCATCTCACAAATTTGGTGGAGAATGTATAAAGGGGGTAGAGGGGTTGGTGACATATACTATCCTAACTTCAGACCAACAAATATTGTGGAAAGTGTATACACTTTAGTTTTGGGGTTATTTATTTATTTATTTTTCTATGTGTTACAAATATTATATTATATTATATTATATTATATTATATTATATTATGTTAGATTACATTATATATATAAGATATTATTAGAGCCTGAGGCTGTAACAAGCTCTTTTGTTTGGTATGTACTCCCTTAGCAGCAGCAGACCTTTGTACAGGGTCAACATATCACTGACTGCAGTATTATTCTCGGCGGTATAAACCACTGGAAACTTGTCAGACAAATGTGCCACCTTTCACACTATGGGGCAGATTTACTTAGAAATCATGCAACACAGTGCAGCAAAGCAAGTTTCCGGGCTGCACTGTGTTGCGATAATGGGTGAGAGCTGAAGAGCACTATATTTACACAGATATGGCTACCTTCAGCTTTTTCTGAGTGCTGACACACTTGTGGCTGCCTAGCACCAAAACAGCCATTCTTGTGCCATGCTACAAGTGTGTCTCCCTTATGAGTAGGATTGTTTTTGTGCAGAAAGGCATATCTTCCTGCACAAAAACAAATCATTGAGTAATTTTCACAGAAAGACGAAGTAACAAGAGAAATAAACATATTTCTCCTCTTTACACCTCTCTGTGGTAAGAGCATAATTCCAGCTTCACAAACTTTAGTACATCTGGAATTGTGTGAAATTCATGGGTGGATGTACAGTAAAGCCCTTGCTCCACCCATGAAACGCCTACCCCTAAGAAATGTGATGCAATGCAGCACAAGCCGATGTGTTGAGCTATATTTTTTTACAGATCCATTCAAGGTCACGCAAAGCAAGCCTTGCGTGGCTATGCAAATCTCCACTAAGTCCATGCTTTGCCCTGTGTTGCCAAGCCTGACACAGTGAGGGATGCAAAGGTTTAGTAAATATGGGTCATACTGAGTGGTGTGTCCCTGAGTGGTGGGGAACTATATGTATTTGTGTTTACAGCGAGAAATATGCGTGGTAATAATTCAAGGAGTATGGCAGCGAAATTTAGTGAGTTCCTTCTCTATAACATGGATAAAAACATTGACACATCCCTGTTCTACTACCCAGAAAGTTTGATAGGTCCATCTAAGCTGCATACACTGAGATAGCAGCATGCTCAGTCTGCAGAGTGTTGCTTGACACTGCCACCCAGTCGTTATTTTAAAACATTTGCAATGCCATGTCACACAAAGCCACAAAACAAACCATCCACATCACAAACCAGGCCCACACATAGCAACAAAACTGGTTAACACACTGACCTGTAAAATACTGCAGCCTTGTAAGGCAAGTGTTTTAGTCTTACTCAAAGTGACCACTTCTGACAGCTAGAGCAAGATTTGTGTGTGACTTAAAGTGCCTCTAATAAGGACATAAGGTACTGTAGCCTGGTAGTGACAGAAGGTACCGTAGCCTGGTAGTGCAGGCATTTTAGTTTCACTCACAGTAATCTCTAACGATACTGCACACTACTATGTTAAAATCTTGTTTCTAACTCCAGGGATCAAGCACGAATTTGTGTATGACTCCAGAGACCTCTGCAAATTGCTTAAGGTACTGTAGCTGATTATAGCTTTCAAAACTATGCTCTTTAATAAAAAATAAGGCTTATTGACTTTGCCACGGCTTGTTTAAGATAGTTTCAATCTGGGATTTCACGATCTCACTATTCCCTGACAACGCGTATCCTGGATTTTAACAGAAGTGTGTGCCACATAGAGCGATTTACATTCATTACGTTCCTTAATTATCATGAATGTTTTATAATAATTTGTCTTTGTAACTCATGGTAAATTAATGACAGATACCCATTTAAGTGTGCTCTTCTGTAGAACACATTGCAAGGGTGACACTTGTCCTCATTTAGTAAAATGACATGACATAAGGCTTCAAATTGTAATCCATTTATTTAAATGCAATGTGCTAATAAGGCTTTCAGAATTTTACTTGGGAACTAATTAATACATTCTATCACTAGTTTATATCATTAACACACTGTAATGGAGAAAACTCCCCTGTGAATAATAAAAGCAGTAATATAACTGCATAGTGCAACATTTTTTTAAACGTGTACCATCTGTCATCACTTGCTGTGCTCTTTATCAAATATATTTATGTGTATTTTACTGAAAATTGCGCTCCACAAATGTTCTCTACTGTCAGAACAACATTTTCAAGTTCATAGTTTTCTAAATGTAGCACTAACTGGCATCAATGCAAGGTGACAGCAGAAAGTCTCCTTATCTTTGTAAATATATATGGAACATTTCTACTCTCTCCCTTTTACGCAACACACAGCACATCAACTTTGCCTGCTACCCTGCCTTTTGTGAAAGTTTAGTAAATTTGCCCCAGTGTTTTTTCTCGGACTGAAAGCCTGTTTTGTGAATACATAGCACTAACGATATGGTGGTGGAACAGCTGTAGTGAAGGGTTAAGCTGAGCGCATTATTGAAGGTGAGGCAATTCAGGGCACAACTCTTTTATCAGTGGATAACATAGGAGATGACAAATCCCTATTATTTTCCTAGTGCCCAAATAAATTGCAGATGACTCTTGATAGAAATCGGGTTTCTGGTTAGCAGAGGTATGCACCCTGTCCAAGCAGGAATGCAAATCGTAGTCAGGGTAAGTCAGACACACACCAAAAAGTCACCTGTGCTTAACCTCTGGTAGCTTGGTCAGGCTTAACTTGAGAAGCAATGTGTAAAGTATTTCTGCAACACTTCAAACAGTAAAACAGTAAAAACACCCCAAAAAAAAACCACGCCATGTTAGAAAATAGAGCTTAATTTAGTGAACAAAACAAAACCAAAATGACAAAAATCCAATAATTAGAAGTCACAATATGAACTTTTAAAGATTAAAATGCAATATAGTGCGTAGAAGCATAAAGCACCAACTGGGGCTATCTGGTTGCACTAGATGGGGTTGAATCGAAAAGTTAAGGCCGACCACAATGGTTCACAGATCGGATACAGTCCCAGACAAGTCCAGCTGAAGTGTTACATTCTAAGAAAATTGAGCCAAGAGTCCCATTCTCAGGGAAGAAGTTTGGTGGAGCAAGGAGATTGTCACTGGTCCGCTGGCGGGTCACGGGAAGGCAGACTTGAGCCTCAGGGTCACGGGCAGCATTGCTTGCTGTGCCAAGAGACAAACATGCAGTGGCTTGCGTTCATTCTTCGGGCAATGGCACCGTTCTGGTATGAGCGGGCAGTTTGTGGCAGCGAAGAGCCCAAAGCTTGATTTGAGGAGCCAAAAAACAGTTCCATGACTGGAGAGGCACCTCTTGGGGTCAAAAGCTGTTTGAAGATGGGTCCAAGAGCTGTCGTAGGTGAGTTGGAATACTTTTGTATCCCTGAGAGTTCAGAAAACAGGAGGCAATTCGGCATACCCTTGGAGTCAATTTGGTTCTGGGTTTGAGAGATTCTGGACCAGTCCTTCTCATTCACAGACAAGGACGGTAGCAGGCAGTAGGTCAGCACACAGGAGCAGAAATCCAGCTGAGTCCAGCAGAGTGACAGTCAATTCAACAACCCAGCAGTCCTTCATCCTGGCAAAGTATCCACAGGTCCAGACTGAGTGGGTGGTGTCTGAGGTCCAGTTCTTATGCCCAGTGTGACTTTAAAGTGGGGGAGACTTCAGAGAGAGGTCTTTGAAGTGCACATAGTCACTGACTTTCCTGCCCTGGCTACAGACCCACTACAGGGGATTATGCAACCTTTTGTGTGGGATTGGGACACGGTTCATTCAGGTGTATGTGTCAGATTCTCTCTTCTATTCTGCTCAGGATGGCCCATCAGGCTGTGGATGGCTCATCAGTCACACCTAAGCTCCTTTTGTGTGTGTTTGTGCTAAGGGAATGCTCAAGAGCCCAGCTGTCACCCACCCAGGTCTGTATTCAGAGACAGGCAGAAGGTACCAGATAGTTAAAGTAAGAAAATGCCAATTTTCTAAAAGTGGCATTATCAGAATAACAATTTAAAATATTAATTAATCATAAGTTGTGATATTGAATTGTGGTTCCAAAGACATCAAACTTGGGGGTCCCATCACTTCCCAATTGGAAATTACACTTGTAAAAGGTAATAAGGCAATCCCAATGTTATCCTACGGAAGAGATAGGCCTTGCAGTAGTGAAAAAAGAATGGAAGAGTTTTTCACTACTAGGACATGTAAAACTTAAAAGCACTTATCCTACTATTTAGATACACTGCACTCTGCCTTGGGCTGTCTAGGGCCTACCTTAGGATTAAATTGTATGAATTAAATAAGGAAGGTCTGGGCCTAGCAAGAGGGCTAACTTGCCAGGTCGACATGACAGTTTACAACTGCACACACAGGCTCTGCAATGGCAGGCCTGAGTCATGTTTAAAGGGCTACAGATGTGGGTGGTACAATTAGTGCTGCAGGGCCACCAGTAGCATTTAATTTACAGTCCCTGGGCGCAGGTAGTGCACTATTCTAGGGACTCATAAGTAAATTAAATGTGCCACTTGTGGACAAGCCAAATTTACCATGCTTCTAGCAGACAGCACATGCACTTTTGCACTGGTGAGCAGTGTCAAGGTGCCCAGAGTTCTAAAGCCAGCAAAAACGAGGTAAGTAAAACAGGAGGTCAGAAGGCAAAAAAGATAGGGGATCCCACTTCAAGGATGCCAGATCTAAAAACTCTATACAGAAAAACACAAAAACATCTAGGAAATTTCTGATTGGTATATTACTACACTACATATTCTTCCAGGTATGCACTTAATAGTTTGTAATACAGATTTTTATTTTGTTGTTTCAAAATGTTAGAAAAAGTATTTATTTCATGAGACAAAACATGCATGTGGTGCATTTCTGCTATACTCTCGTTGCACTTCAAGTTTTTAAGTTTTGACAAAAGATAACTTTATCAATCATGATAGCCTCATTCTTTTTTTTTAAAGCAGTCATAAAAGCACAAACATATATAGGAGTTTTATTCAACCCTCTTTATCTATCGGTCTGTTCACATGTCACTTAAAATATGCTTTCCCCTCTCTCAGTGGATAGCATAGGACAATGAAGTGGCCAGCTTCAGGCATTCGCTTTCTTCACTTTAAACAGCCACATGCTGCTGTACATGCATAAATTCACCTGAAAGGAAAAGTAGCCCTTCATAGTTTTAAACTTGAAGGCACCAGTGATTACCATTGGCCTATAGTACCAATGCACAGATGGATGTAGTCACAGTCTCTCATAACACTCAATACATATATTGAAAGCTGCAAAATTGACTCATCATTATAACAAGCAGGAATCATTGGAGTAGCAAACATGTATATCCAAAGTATATGTTAAAGACACAATTTCTTATTTCTGTGAATGACATTCCAAGCAAATGCATCCAACTCAAGAGGGATATTAAGTAATTAGGGAGCTGCAGCTCTCTGAAGATTCTTAAGCAGTTGGATTTTACTTGAGAGGCACAGCTATTAACCACTCGAAGTAATGAAACTTTGTTAAAGATGTTGACTTTTCAAGCAGTTGCATATGACTCAAGAGGGACATCTAGTAAAAACTTGAGGTACGGCAGCTTTGTAAAGAGTTTGCAGGTATGTGGATCTGACTCAGGAGGGACATCATGGGTTTACTTGAAGTAGTGCTGTTTTTTAAATGACTTTTGACACAGCTGCATATGCGTTCTGAGGAGCATCTAGTATCTGGTACTGCAGCTTGGTGCATGACTTGCTCTCCTCAAGTAAACAAAAGGGCACTTGGTCAGTAGTATCTTATCATTTGTTTGTTTTACAGCCATTGAGATCTGGCTTCAAGCTACTCCAGCACACAGAAATTGTGGAACACAGTTCAACCATAAACTATTCGCCATGTAAAAAACTGCAGTTCACAGTCATGACTATAAACCTCCAAACTAGTCTGCCAAACTAGAAGCTGGGTTACACTTGAATTTACCTATGACCGATAATACCTATGTCTAATAGGGTGTAATCACAGTATTCCACAGTATGCAAGACATCTACTGAAAGTTGTAATATCGACATATTAGCATATACCTGCTTTGACTTATTTATCTATCAAAAACAAGCACAAATCTTTTGAGTAGCAAATGTGTATATGCAAATTTATAGATTGAAGCCACGCTCCCTCAGGTTCGGGGAGATCATTTCAAACAACTGCATCTGACTAGGCAGGGAACTCTATTAACAATTAGAATTATTACAGCTTTATTAGTAAGAGTTTTCAAGCAGTTGGATATGACTCATGAGGGATATTTCACTTGAAATAATGCAATTTTGTGAAAGACTTTTGAAGCAGTTGCATTTAACTTGAGAGGTACATCTAGTAACAGCTTTAATTGTGCAGGCTTGTGAATATCTGCCCAGCCTCATGTTTAAATAAACTATAGTGAAAATAAATGCATAGATAGGTGAATAGAGCAACTTTTGATCAGTGCTTTGTTTGATTGCCTTTAACATTTTGTTTCCTCCTACCCTTTAAGCCTGAATAGAGCATTAGCTAAGCGAAGTCCTGGAATAGGCTGTCCTCACTATATGCAACTACAATGTAAATGTACACACCCCTAGTTAAAACAAATGGTCCTCTGTGAAGATGCTTGAAGGTACTTGCATTTACCAGTGACTGTTAATACCTATGTATATTAGAGGGTTGAGACAGTGTTCCATGGTAATCAAGACATTTATTGAAAGTTGCTGTGTTGACTCATCATAAACCATGTAGGATTGTTGCTCTTTCCTGCATTTGTAAAGTTGTATGGAAGAAGAGGCATCTGAGAGGAGTCACCAGCAACTAGCACCTATAGCATTCAGACTGCATACGGGCAAACGCAAACACTCTCAGAAATGCAAATGTGTCTATTGAGGCCACAACCTCATAGCTCTGTGAAGGGCATTTTAAGCAATTGCATCTTACTCAGGAGGGACATCTAGTAATGACTTGAAACACACAACACCTTTGTGAAAACTTTTCAGAATAGCTGGAACTTACTAGAGAGAAAGAGAGACATCTAGGGGCATATTAACTAATTTGTCATGCAAAGCAATGCAACAAGTCAACTTGCTGCGCTATATTGCGTTCAAGGAAACAGATAAAAAGTGCCATATTACAAAGACATGGCACATTCCAGCTGTCTCCTAGTGCTGATGCACTATGTGATGTCTGTCACCAGTGCACACACCCTTGCCCTTTGGGCAAGGGTGTGTGCATTACAGGCAGGATTGTTTTGTGAAAAAGGGACACCTTCTTGTGAAAAAAACAATCCTTAACAGTGTTTTCCTCTTTCTGTGTGTGGTACAGAATTCAGCAGACATGGAACAAAGAAATAAAGAGAAGAAATACATATATTTCTCCTTGTTAAGCCTTACTAGGGAAGGTGTAGCATTTTGATGCATGCCCGGGTTTACAAGTCTTTGAAAATCTGGGAATGTGCCAAAGTCCGTGGGTGTATGTATGGGAACGCCCATGTTCCAATCATTGAATGCCTATCCAAAGCAAAGTAATGCAAGGCAGCATTATGCACTGCCTTGTGTTACTTTGAGTTTACTAAACCACACAAAGCCATGCAAAGGGGCTTTGAGTGGCTCAGTAAATCCCAGTTGAGTACTTGCGTTGCTTTGGTACAACTTGTGTCACACAAGTACAATGCAAGTCCTTAGTAAATCTGGGCCCAGGTAACCACATGAAGTACTGAAGCTTTGTATACAACTTTTCAGGCTGGTGCATCTGACTCGAGTGGTACTTCTAGTAACAACTAGGGGTACTGCAGCTTTGAGAAGCCTTTTCGAGCAGTTGAATCTGATTTGAGAGGACTATCGAATAACAACTTGTGATCCTGCAGGTTTACGAATGGTTTGCCAGCCTCAGGTTTTCCACAAAGTTCAGTAAAAATAAATGCAGATATACATAAATAGAATAACTTTAAGTCGAATTCCCTTATCTATTTGTTTGTTGTCATTGACATTATGCTTCTTCCTAACACATCACATGAGGCAATGGCTAAGCAAAGATCAGCCATCAGCTACGCTCACTATAACGAATTTGCAGGCATTCCTGCATCTCTTCATAAAAAGTTACCAGCAAAAACTAGCTTAAAGACACTTGAAATTACTAGTAATTGCTAGAACCCCTGTGTATCACTGTATTACTAATTTATTTGAAGTTGAAACATTGGCTCAGCATCGCAAGCCTGCTTTGGAATATTCATTTCGCCCATAGAAATCAAGTACAAATCATTAGATAAACAAAAGTGTATATACTAATTTATATGTTAAAGCCATACCCCTTAGCTTTTCAAAAGACATTTCAAGTAGTTCCATCTAACTTGAGAAAGACATTTTGGCCCTCATTACGAGTTTGGCGGGCGGCAGAGGCCACCCGCCAAACTCGTACTGCCATTTGACTGCCAGTGCAGTCAGAACACTGCTGGCCCTATTACAAGTTTCCCTCTAGATCGGCGAGCGGAAACGGCATTTCTGCCTGCCAGCCCAGAGGGACACAGGGCCTTAACAATGTCGCTGGCTCGTAATCGAGCTGGCGCAATGTGGCAGTGCGGTGGGTGCAGCAGCACCAGTTGGACTTTCCATTGCCTGTAATTCAGGCATTGGAAAGCGTGATGGGGCTGTCCATGGGGGCCCCTGCCCTGCCTATGCCAAATGCATGGGCAGTGCAGGGGCCCCCATGGAGCCCCTGATGCCCCCATTTCGGCAGCCTTTTCATGGCGGTCCAAAAGTCATGGAAAGGCTGGAGGATTGGGGAGTCGTAATCCCCAGAGCGCTGCTGCATGCAATGCCACCATGGTGGATTACAACCACCGAGACCACCAGGCTGTCCACTGGTAGCAACCTAACGGTATCAACGGTTGGACTGTGGCAGGTCTGTCATGGTTGTAAAGTGACGGTCGGACTGCCATGACTGCGGCGGTTCGACCCCCACTGAGAGTCTACCGGTCTTAAGACCACCAGACTTGTATTGAGAGCCTCAGTAATTACTTGTGATACTGCAGCATTTTGAAGTCTTATCAAGCAGTTAGATCTCCCTCTAGATGGACAGCTAGTAAGGCCTGAGGTGCTTCAGCTTTGGTAAACAGTTTTCAAGCAGTTGCTTGTTGCTAGTGAGGGATAACTAGTAATGTATTGTTCGACTGTGGGCTTAGCAAACACTTTCAGCTGTTTTAAGGTACTGTAACTTTGCGAAAAGCTAGGCCAATTCGCTTTGCTAATATTTATTCTAGAGTGCTATTAACTGCTGCTAATTTAAAATGTCCTGAAAATTACATTCTGTGACGTTTTTGCTGACCTATAGTTTGTGAGAAGCGTTGAATACCTGTACATTTTGAAAGGAACTTGATTTACTCTGAAAGATTATGGGATTAGCGAAAGGCAGATAGACAGAATGGGTGTGGCAAATGAATAAGGTTCAGATGTATCAAACATTTTTGCAATCGGCCCTTCGTGATCGCAAAAATGCATTTTGTTATGTAACAAGTCCAATTTGCGATTTGGTAACTTGTTACCAAATCGCAAATTGGATTTGTGACTACATACTGATTCGGTATTAGGAAGGGCCGTGTTAAGGGCGTCCCTTCCTAATCCCGAATCGCAGACGTATGTATGATTGTTTTGTGACCGTGAATGCGGTCGCAAAACAATCACAGTTACCACCAATTTCAAATTGGTGGTAACCCATTCACAAAGAGGAAGGGCCCCCAAGCGACCTCTTCCCCTTTGTGAATGCATGCAAAAACGTTTTTTAAGAACAGACAGTGCTCCCACGGACCTCTGACTACTCTTAAAAAATGAAAAGAAAACTTTTCATTTTTCATTTTTAAACGCATCCCGTTTTCCTTTAAGGAGAACGGGCTGCATTTAAAAAAATATATATTGCTTTATTGAAAAGCAACCAAAGACATGATGGTCTGCTGAGCCCAGCAGGCCACCATCCCTGTGATTGTAGACATTAGCAATGGTTTGCAAATTGCGACCTACCTCATGAATATTAATGAGGTAGGTCCATTTGCGAGCCCGTGCGAATCTCAGGATGAAACTCCTGGTGTGTCATACATTCCAATAGTGATTACTTAATTGCAATTCGCTAAAAATCGCAATTAGGTAATCGTTATTGTGAATAATGATACATCTGGCCCTAAATTATGTGAGGTGACTGGGAACATGGGCATATAGTATAACCTGTTAGGGACACGTGCAGAAAAGTCACAAAATTGTTCGACATAGTCAGACTTTAGTGGGAGCCAAGGGCATCTATACAACCTGAGCAAGCAAGATGGCCGAAATGGAACCCAGTCACCCTGATTTCAATCCATGACGATGCACAAATACTGCCTGTGTCTAGGAAATACAGGAGCGTATAGTGCAGCATTTATTTCTAAATCACCGCTAGAACCATAACTTCAGTTTTAACACATGCAATAAAGCTAAAGTGCATTCATGAGTAGCGCAGGCCTGGATCAAGCATTAGCAGTTTACAAAAAAAAAGAGAAATACATTTTAAAAAAATGCAGGCTCGGCCAAATAAATATATGACACCATACAACTGAAAGAATTATCAGTCTACACCACAAAATCTATACATCATTAAAACACTATAGTAACTGTAGTGCGAAACACCTGAAAAAACTACTTGCGGGTGGGTGGAACTAACCGTACAGATCTATGAATGCAGTACGCAGAAAAACGTAGAGAGGCATTAGACCAACCTCAAAGACGGAGCTCTCGCCAGTCATTTCGTCGCACTGGACCAGGTATTATTGATAATAAAATGATATTAACTAGCAGCAGGCTGCTCTGATAGACAAGATGAATTCAGAGCTGGAGGTAAAAGGCACATATTCACAGGACAAGCATTATCTCACTTGCAGAAAAGAGACTGTTTGAACATAGACAGCATTAAGTACATTCTGTCTGACATTGGCTATGGCGTAAAGCCAAATATATTGAGGCTCAGACTCACACCAATCACCCCTAATCCTGATACTTGCACCACTGCATTTTCGTCAGTCTGACACTTACCAGTAGCCAGTGAGCATGATGCAAAGGTCGAGACACCCCATATTTTCCGAGATGCTCAACTCAACAAAGTCATAAACTCCCTGCTCAATCTAGCCAACCAGTTCTTTGAATTTTCCAGAAACATGCAAAGAACGAAAGGCAAAGCTTCATACTATTGCTGAATTTTTAATGTGCCTGGGGCATACGCCGCGAGTTGCTTCTGGGGCCAAAGGGATATATTTTCCTGAATAGGAACCATGAATGTGCAGAAGATTTGTGATGCAGGCCTATGCTTCACACTGTGGGCCACATTTCCCAGCTCCACCCACCATTCCATAGGGATGTAGTAGTCAATCAGGACAAGGTTGCTTGGTGTGTACTCCAAACTCCCGCCATGTGAATATGTAATATAGCGTGAGCACGTGGTTATAAAGACATTCCAGTCTACTAGTTTGTGTATCAGACATGCATAACCACCAGTGTGCAACATCAGAATGTCATTTGCCATGTATCATTAACTCAAATGTGTCAGTTTATAAGATAGGATGTGCATGAGCATGTTTATGTCTTTTCTGGGTTTTGTCTCAATATACCGATTGGTTCAACCCCAATAGGAGATTCTGGGTTTTCAATGAAAACATGACTACTGGCACCTCTGCAAGAACTATTGGCTGGCTAGGAGCAAGCATCCAATTGGACACACATTAGGACTGGCAACCTGAACATACCTTTGGACTATAGGCAGTCGCAGTTCACAGGTGTTAAAGGGGGCGGGGCGGTGCTTGGGGGAAGATGCAGGTGGGTTGGAGGTGGAAATATTAATAAGCTGCCGCTCCTCAGTCTCCTCAGCATTCTGCAGGCACAGGCTCCCAGCTTGCCCTGCAGCCAATCCTAACTCTGCAGCAACAGGATTGTCTGGGAGCGCCCAGCCAGGGCGCTCCCAGGCAGACTGGGAGCCTGTGCAACCAGAAATGGTGTTTGCCGGCCAAACACACATGCGCCCGAGGGGGAGTGCTATGCACTCCCCATCACACTTGTCACCAGCATGGGCCCGCCCCTTTACAAGGAAACAATAATAAACACTGTTTATTATCATTTCCTTTGAAAGGTTTTGCAGCTGCAGCTGCTGGCAGGGGGTGACACTCCTCCGCCCTAATGGAGGAGTGTCCCAAACTATTGGGACATCAAAGGGGCATTTCTGATGAATACATCATACAGGTAGAGACCTGATGCACAAATGGATTATTCATTGGCTACTACATAACTGTGTGCTGCAACCAACTGCTACAATAGCAGGAAAAGAAGAGGAGAAAAGCACATGATAGTTGTGACAATGCAGAAGAGGCAGGATTGGGACAGGTTTCATATCATCATGATGCTGATGCCACAGCAATAAAAAGTAGTTCTGAGGCCCAAAACGTTACATGTAAAATTTAACTTGCACATAACACATTGCACATCTTGTAATTAATTGTGTACATCTTAACCCCTTTGCAGCCAAGGACCTAATGATTACGTCCTTGGACTGGCTCATGAGGGGAGCACTAGCACTCCCCCCATGAGCCTCGCCTCGGCACCCCCAGCGCAAGGATGGAAGGGGAATCTCTTCCCCTTCCAGCCCCGCTCCCCCCTGACCCTCCCGTGGCATCTGATGACATCAGCGTTCAATCGTGCACTGACCTTATCAGAGGCCTGCCCCTCTGCGCTGGAAGCTCAGCTTCCAGCACCAATTGAAGGAAAAATGGTTTTTCATTTCTCCTCCGATCACGTGGAGGGGCCGAGAGAGGCATGAAAGCAAAGGAAAGGCCTTTACTTTCCTTTGATGTCTTTCTCAGCAGAAATGCTCACTAGAAACCAGGGAGTTTTTTGCTGTTGTATTTTACGCATAAGGGGAGCTGACCCTTGGGCAAGGGCCACTCCCGAGGTGGGGGGGGGAATTATTTTTAGGCCATTTCTGACCCCCGGGGCAGATTGGCCTCTTATTATCATTTTTATTTTTAAATCTTTTTTTTTTTTAATATGTGGGGAGTGGCCCCTTAGGCAAGGATCGCTCCCCAGGGGTCAAAATTACTTTTAGGCCATTTCTTCCCCCTTTGGTAGCAGATCAGCCTATTTTTATTAGGCCAATCTGCCCCGAAGGGGGACAGAAACCACTAGACACCAAGGATTTAAAAAAAAAATATTATTGAATGAGGGGAGCGGCCCCTTGGACAAGAACCGCTCACCAGGGGCGCAAAATATTTTTAGGCCTTTTCTGTCCCCCATGGGGTCAGATCGACCTATTATAATTAGGCCGATCTGCCCCTAGGGGGGACAGAAACCCCTAGACACCAGGGATATTATTTTTTGTTTACTTAGTTTTTTTATATATGGGGAGTGACCCCTTCGGCATTGTTCGCTCCCCTGGGGGGCAAATTGTAATTAGGCCATTTCTGCCCCTCTTGGGGGCAGATCGGCCTATTTTTATTAGGCCAATCTGCCCCAAAGGGGGGCAGAAATCCCTAGACACTAGGGATTTTTATTCTTTTGCGTCGATTTCACACAAGGGGAGCGACCCCTTAGGCAAGGGTCGTTCCCCTGGGGGGCAAATTTATTTTAGGCCACTTCTGCCCCCCTTAGGGGCGGAAACCAGTAGGCACCAGGGATTTTTTTTGCGCCAATTTCAGACAAGGACAGCGACCCCCTTAGACAAGGGTCACTGCCATGGGGGGGCAAATTTATTTTAGGCCTATTAGGGGCAGATCGGCCTATTTCTATTAGGCTGATTGGCCCCCGGAGGGGGCAGAAACCACATAGGCACCAGGGATCGGTGTGTGTGTATGTGTGTGTTTTGTTTGGTAGGGCAGCCCCTTGGAAAAAGGTCATTCCTCATGGGGTCACAATACTGTTGGCCATATCTGCCCTCCTTGGGGGCAGATTGGCCTATTTTTGGAAGGCCCAAGGGCAAGCCCACCAGACACCAGGGAAGATATTTATTTTCAAAATAAGAGGGTGGAGGTATGGCCATACCCCCCACCCCAAATAAATGGGTCCAAAGTTGTTCTGCCCACCAGTAGGCAGATGGGGCAATTAACCCCGATCCACAACCGGGGGGGCAGAAAGTCAACTCGATGCAAGGGAATACAAAAAAAATTGTGTGGTGGTGGCTACCAACCAGTATGGGCATGGTCATGCCCCCACCCCAACTGAAGGGGGTAACAGTTTTTCAACTCTCCTCCCGCACACTAAAACATCTTATCCCATGGCAAGGAAGAGGACATTTGATTATTTTGGGTTTTGGTTTTACATTTGGGCCAAGAGAGCTTGGCTAACTCTCAAAATCGTCCCACTTGGAATGGTGGGGGCTGCACTTTTTGGACTTTGTGACGCTGCCATGTAGAAAAATCCACAAGGCCTAGACACATCTGAAAACTAAACATCTGGGTGAGTCCAGGGTGGTGTGCTTCACATGCACCATTTTCTTACCCACAATGCCCTGCAAACCTCCAACTTTGCTGGAAATCACACATTTTTGTGATGGAACCTTCCGGAATCTGCAGGAATCCACAAAATTCCTTCCACAAATCATTGGCTCATCTATACCGATAACAATTATGCCCCACTTGTCAGCCTAAAAATGTTATTTTCAAACTGCCCTTTTGGACCCGCTTTGGTTCCCCCTCAATTTCAACATGTTTTTGGTTCTTCCCTGTCACAGGCACTTGGCCCACCTACACCAGTGAGGTATCATTTTTATTGGGAGACTGAGGGGACCGTTGGGTGGTAGGAAATTTGTCCCGGTGAGGTGATCCCACGTAGAAATGTGGGAAAAACATGATTTTTCAGCTAAATTTGAGGTTTGCTGAGGATTCTGGGTAAGAAAACGCTGTGGGATCCATGCAAATCACACCTCGCTGGACTCCCTCGGGTGTCTAGTATTCAGAAATGTCTGGATTTGGTAGGTTTCTCTCTAGGGCTGCTGAGCCCAGGACCAAAAACGGAAGTTCCCCGCAGCAAAAACCGCTAGTTTTGTATTTGATAATTTTGATGTGTCCAGTGTTTTGGGGCATTTCCTTTCACCGGCACCATGCCTACCCACACAAGTGAGGTACCATTTTTATCAGAAGACTTGGGGGAACGATGGTGGAAGGAAATTCGTGGCTCTTCTCACATTCCAGAACTTTCTGTCACCGAAATATGAGGAAAAGGTGCTTTTTTGGCTAAATTTTGAGGTTTGGAAAGGATTCTGGGTAACAGAACCTGGCGAGAGCCCCACAGGTCACCCCATCCTGGATTACCCTAGGTGTCTAGTTTAAAAAAAATACACAGCTTTGGTAGGTTTCCCTATGTACCGACTGAGCTAGATGCCAAAATCTACAGCTAGGGACTTTGTAAAAAACAGATTTTAATGAATAAATGTGATGTGTCCATGTTGCTTTTCCTGTTGCGAGCTTTAGGCCTACCCATGCAAGTGAGGTACCATTTTTATCAGGAGACTTGGGGTAATACAGAATAGCAAAGCAAGTGTTACTGCACCTTGTCTTTCTCTACATTTTTTCCTTCCAAATGTAAGACAGTGTGCTAAAAAGACATCTATTTGATAAATGCCCTGTAATTCACATGCTAGTATGGGCACCCCAGAATTCAGAGATGTGCAAATAACCACTTCTTCTCAACATCTTATCTTGTGCCCATTTTGGAAATACAAAGGTTTTCTTGATACCTATTTTTCACTCTTTATGTTTCAGCAAATGAATGTATAGAATGAAAACCCATTGCAAGGTACAGCTCATTTATTCACTCTGGGTGCCTAGGGTTCTTGATGAACCTACAAGCCCTATATATCCCCACAACCAGAACAGTCCAGCAGACGTAACGGTACATTGCTTTAAAAAATCTGACATAGCAAAGAAAAGTTACAGAGTAAAACGTGGAGAAAAATTGCTGTTTTTTTAACCTCAATTTCAATGTGTTTTTATTTCAGCTGTTATTTTTTGTGGGAAAACCTTGTAGGATCTACACAAATTACCACTTGCTGAATTAAGATTTGTGTCTACTTTTCAGAAAGGTTTAGCTTTCTCGGATTCATCATAGGTTTCACACCCATTACTGTCACTAACTGGAAGAAGGCTGAAAGCACAAAAATAGTAAAAATGTGGTATGTCCCAGTAAAATGCCATAATTGTGTTGAAAAATGGGGGTTTCTGATTCAAGTCTGCCTGTTTCTGAAAGCTGGGAAGATGGTGATTTTAGCAACACAAACACTTTTTTTCTCCATATTTCTTTATTGTATTTTACTGTAAATAAGAAGACATTCCAAATGACAGATCTGTACAGTATAAAAAACAAGAAGCTGCAGTAACGTACTGCCCATTTCGAATATCAGCATCTGATACAACACACAAAGATAGCCAGTCCTAAGGGACTGGGGATGAAACGCAGCAGTATTTGTAGCGGTGAGAGTTAATTACTGGATAACAGTTACAAGCCTGTTGAATAATGTGCGAATGTCACACTAAAAGCAGAATACAGGAATAGCTATAGCAAATACAATAGAACACCAAACCCTAAAACATCAACCATAAACTACAATAAACTGCAGTGGACTGAGTAGGCGCGCTGCCGGGACCCGCCAAGGGAGCGCTGAAGAAGAGCTCCGTGACAGGGTAGCTGTTTACTAGTTATTATTTATGAGTAGGCCGGAGGAGGGTGCCGTGGGCGGGACACCAGTAGCCCATCAGCATGCCCAGGGGGAGGGAGAAGCAGAAAAGGGGGGTTGCGGGGGGAGGACACACCCTCTATCACCGCATGCACCCCCGCCCAATCAGGGGGATCCATAGGGGGGCCAAATGCAGCATACAATGATGTAAGCACCTGCTGTTCCACCAGCACCCCCATGCGCAAGTCAGTTAGCCATCTCGATGCCGGGGGCAAACTGGGGGATTGCCAAGTCAATGGTAGGTGTCTTTTTGCCAGTACCAATGCAAGACCTAGGATTTTGTTCGCTGATTTGTTTTTGGAGGTTCTATGTGTTATACCAAGTAAATAGTGTGCCATGTCCCGGCGCGTGGTCCCTCCTGTGCATTTATTCAATATCTCAGTTCTGTTTGTCCAATATTCGACAGCTCGGGGACAGGACCACACCATATGCAAGAAATCGGCAGACTCACTGTGACATCTCGGGCACTCATCCCATGCAGATGTATAGATCCTCGCTAACCTAGCAGGTGCTAGTGTAAATAATTGAAATGGATGAGTTTGTAGCGGGCATTCATTGATATAGTATTAGGAGCTGCAAGAGCATGTTGCCACTGGTTGTCAGTCAGTGCGCTGCGCAGCGCCTCCCCCCAGTATGTCCGAAGTTATGTAAAGGAAGCAGCATCATCTATACAAAGCACATTGTATAAATTTGTAACTGCCTTATTTGCGTTCTCATGAGTCTGAATTGTTTGGAGCAAAATCAATGTGGCGGGTTCATTGAATAAGGAACCCCAGTAGGACGCCGCCACCCGAGTTAGAGCAGCATAAGTAAGAATTGATCCAGGAGGGAGGCTAAAGTCATTCAACAATTCATCAAATAGCGTCAGCATGCTATCTTCTAAGAGATCGCCCAACTCCATTATTCCCGCCTCCTCCCATGCAATGACCGCCCGTCTATGTTGGGTAGGAACCACCCCCGGTAGCACCCCTAGTGGGAGCTGCGGTGTGTATCGAGTAACCCGGCCCGACCTATGGATATACCTGATACAGCACTTCTCAGCGTTTCTCAGCAATAGGTTAGCCTCTGCAACTGGAGTATCAGTGCTAGGTGACAACAGCCTCTTCAGTAGCCAAATCGTGCCCCGTCGTTTAATCGTGGTGTCTAGTTCATGCAGATTGTGTCCTGACAACCAACGCATTACCCACTGCAGCTGAGCTGCTGCAAAGTAGTACTCAAAATTGGGAGTGCCCAAGCCCCCCATCGACAGGGGAGCGTAAAGTTTGCTTAAGGCCATGCATGCTCTGCTCTTGCCCCATATGAGTGCAGTGACGAAAGAGCGCATCTCCGCAAACCATTTATTTGGAAGAAGGAACAGGAGAGCCGAGAAGTGATACAATAATCTTGGAAGGAGCAACATCTTAGCAATAGTCAATCTACCCAGGGGAGAGAGTGGTAGAGAGGTCCAGAAAGGTAACGAGGAACTCGCACCCGCCAGAACGCCGCCTATGTTTGCATTTATTAGGTCTTTTACCTCGTGGAAGATCTTGACTCTGAGGTATTTAATGGTAACATATTCCCACAACAGAGAGGTATGAGGTAATTGCTCATGCTGAGCCATGGGCAACGGTGTGAGAGGAAACAGGCGGGACTTCGACCAATTGACTTGGAGTCCAGAGGCCTTGCCAAACTCCTACAGAAATATTAACAATTGGGACAAGGCTGCCGGAGGGCTGCAGAGGTAGATCAGGGCGTTGTCCGTGTTGAGCGATATGACACGCAACAACCCTCCCACGTGGTGACAGAGGGCACCCCCTGCAGTGTCTGTGTGTGCAGTTTTAAACTACCACTTCGACTTGGCAAGTGTACCCACTTGCCAGGCCTAAACCTTCCCTTTTCTTACATATAAGACACCCCTAAGGTAGGTCTTAGGTTGCCCCATGGGCAGGGTGCAGTGTATGTTAAAGGTAGGACATATACTAATGTGTTTTTTAAATGTCCGGACAGTGAAATACTGCCAAATTCGGTTTTCACTGTTGCAAGGCCTATCTCTCTCACAGGTTAACATGGGGGCTACCTTTAAAAATGATTAAAGCGTAGATTCCATTTGGGAGCAGATAGACATGTGGAGATTGGGGTTTTTGAGCTCAAAATGTAAAAATACATCTTTTAGTAAAGTTGGTTTTAAGATTGTGTGTTTGAAAATGCCACTTTTAGAAAATGAGCATTTTCTTGCTTATACCATTCTGTGACTCTGCCTGTTTGCGGATTCCCTGTCTGAGTCAGTTTGACAGTTGGGCTGTTTGCACCTCCCTCTAGACAGTGACATGAAGGGAGCTGGGGTGTAGCCTATGTATCATGATGAGCCATCTGGGCTAGGAGGGAGAGGAGGAGTGGTCACTTACACCTGAAAGGGCTGTGCCTGCCCTCACACAATGCAATCTCCAACCACCTGGTGTGTGTCTGGGTTCTGGCCTGGACAAGGCAGGATTTCACAAACAAGAGAGACTTTCCTTTGAGGTAAGCCTACTTCATAGGGCAAAATGGGTATAAGAAGGGCACCCAAAACCACAGACTTTAGATCACTTCTGGACATCAAGAGGAACCTCTGCCTGGAGAAGAGAGGAAGAGCTCAGGAGAAGTGCTGACCTGCCTGAGACTGCTTTGTGGAGCTAGCCTGCAGTTGCTGCTTCTGCCTGTTCATGAGGATAAAGACTGGGCTTTGTGTGCGTTCCTGCTTGTGAAGAAATCTCCAGCGGCTTGTCCTGAGCTTGCCGCCTGTTGTTGATTTCTCAGGGACATCAAATACTTTTTCTGCCAGCACCTGGACTCTCTGCTGAGACTCCTGCCCTGCCAAAGTGGTGCCCTATCCAGTTCCTGGGTCCTTGGAAGGTGAAGCTGGCAGACAAAGTCTGAAAATCCACGTGCAGACCGATGTGTGGGTAAAAATTAGATGCAAATTCAGAGACGCAGCTGAAAAATGACACTCTGCCGGCTTCACAGCAGAAATCAACGCTCCACAGGCATGGCAGCTGGAAAGTCGATGCATGGAGCCGGAAGAACGACGCTCACACCCGCTGACGGAGGCTGTTAATGTTGCAACCCACATTGCGTGGTTTTGCTGAGACCTTGCAGCAGGGTTTTTGACGCAAACCTTGCTGGGTGTGGAATAACGACGCAACGCCTGCCCGGACCTGAGTGCTGCCCGGATCGAGGCATTGCTCCCGTGCGAGGAGGAAAAACGATGCACGCTGACCCTACCGGAGAAGGAGAAATGATGCACGAACTCGCTTGCCGGTAAGAAATCGATGCACTGCTTACCTTTTTTGACGCAAACTCGTCCATGCATGTTATTTTGACGCTACTCAGGTGCTTTTCAATGCTAACAGTGTTTTACCTGTTTTCCCATGGATTTAAGACTATTTTTGCTTTTTAATTAATAACTTGACTTGTGTATGTTGGATTTTTGTCATTTTGGTCTTGTTTTGTTTAGATAAACCTGCGTTGTGTCATTTTGTAGCGTTTGCATTAAGTTACTGAGTGTGTTGGTACAAATACTTTACACCTAGCACTATGAAGTTAAGCCTGCCTGCTTGTGCCAAGCTACCAAGGGGGTGAGCAGGGGTTGTCTGAGGGTGATTCTCCTTTACCCTGACTAGAGTGAGGGTCCTTGCTTGGATGAGGGTAACCTGACTGCCAACCAAAGACTGCATTTTTAACAGTCGCTTCAGGCGCTATACTTCAACAGCATAGTGGGTACCCAAATGTAAGAAGACATGTTATGGTCTATGCTAGTCTAAGTCTATCTGAAACAGAACATGCTTACTCACAGCCGAAAAGGAAAGTTTAACTGTGGTATGGGCTTGTGAGCATTTCCATGTCTACCTATGCAAAAAAAACTTTACGCTGGTGACTGATTATCAAGCCTTGATGACTAGCTTTAGCAATCCAAAGGCAAAGGTGCCTCCTTGAATTGAAAGATGGGGACTACGATTGGAAGAGTATGATTATACAATTATGCATCAACCTGGAAAGGATAAAAATTCTGCTGACTACTTCTCCAGATTCCCTATTCAAAGTCATGGCACTCCTTCCACAATGACTGAGGCCTACATAAATTTCATTGTCAAGTCAAGTACACTAGCTGTTGTATCGTTAGCCCAGATAGTCACTTCTACGAGTCATGACAGTGACATGTTTAAATGTAAAGCCATAGGGCCTGATTTAGATCTCGGTGGAGGGGTTACTCCATTGCAAAAGTGACAGATATCCCTTCTGGCGATATCTAAATCCCATTGAAAACAATTGTTTTTAGATGTCAGTGGACAGGCTATTAATCACCATTGCGACGGAGTAACTCCTGTGCCGAGATCTGAATCAGACCCATAATCATACAGCAGCCATGGAACAAATATGATCAACCACTTAGTAATGATGGCGAATATCAAAAGTACAAGAATGTCAAGGATGAATTATCGATAAGTCAGGAAAGAATTATTCTGGAAGGGTTGAGGATCCTAACTGCAGAGAGTTTACGCCAAAAAGGCATAGACGTGGCTCACAAAGGACATCATGGTATTGGTGCTACAAAGAGAGCTCTTTAAGTCTGCATTTGGTTTCCATATCTAGATAAAAGATTTGAAGGGAGCTCAAAGTCTGTCACAGCAATGACCTGTCAAACAAAGTCACTCAACAAAAGATAAGTATGTTAGAACTCCCCAAAAAATTAATTGGAGAAAGTAGCCATCAATTTATTCGGTCCACTTGATAATGCACATCATTTAATGGTGATAATAGATGAATATTCACATTTTCCATTGGTTGAAGATCCTTCATCCATGATACCTGAATGTGTGATCAAGAAACTTGATGGCATATTTGCAACATGGGGTTTGCCATCCACTGTTAAGTGAAACAGTGGTCTACCTTTTAATAGCAAACAATGTAAAGAATTTCTTGAGCATCTGAATGGGAAACATCAAATGATCACACCCTTGTGGTCACAGGCCAATGGACTTGTTGAGCATTTTATGGATACACTAAAGAAAGCAGTGCAGCGTGCAACTCTAGAGAAGCTCAAATTAAGAACAGTGTTAACCTCTACTCTTCTGAGCTTATCGTTCAACACCCCACTTGACCACAAGTCAAAGACCTATGACTATGATGTTCAGGAGAGCAATGGCCACCAAGATACCCCAATGTATCACAAAGAGAGAAACTAATGAAAAAGTGAATCATACAAGGGACTTGGTTCAAAAAGTAAAACAAAAAATGTATGCAGACAAGAGGCGACATGTGAAGGAACAATAACTCCGAAAGGGAGATTTGGTGATCGCTCGACAACTATGAAAAAGAAAATCTGAAGCTCCTTGCAATGCTGAACCATTTCAAATAGTGTCTACCAAAGATAAATGGTGATTGCCCACTGACTGGGGAAGTCCCTTATTAGAGATTCGTCATACTTCATCTTGAGATGGTGAAAGAAAGTCTGATCTTGAAAACTGAAAGACTTGCTGATTTATGACCATCCTATACAATTTCTTCTGTTGAAGACGACAAGTCAGAGCTTCCTTTAACCAGATCGGGTAGACAAATCAAAGCCTCAAGAAGATGAATTGAAGAGATTGAGTTTTGTATGTTTATGTATGTATGTATGTATATATAAATATATATATATATATATATATATATATGTATATATATATATATATATATATATGTATATATATATAGATTGCATATCTGCCTAATAATTTATGCTATTTTTAATTTAACATAGGGGGAGATTAAGGGCCCGATTCACAAAGGTAAACTTAGACCAAAAGTCTAAAATTAGACCAAAAGTCTAACTTTACTACAAGTAAAGTTAGCCTTTTGGTCCAAACTTAATCTTTTGGTCTAAACTTAGAATTTTGGTCCAAATTTACCTTTGTGAATCAGGCCTGTAGTGTCTTGCATGATTTCAAATGGAACCTGTATAGCTTCTCGAAGACTACATGTCAGTGTGTGATGGAACTGCTAGAAAAGAATGTATAAGAGTTTGCTTTAGAATGTTGGAGTTCACAGGTACACGCAGAGGAATAAGGACATGTGATGTACAGCTCCACGTGTTTCCTGGTCATTCAGCGGGTACCAGGCAGGGGGGGACGCTACAATATTAACTCCATTTTAGGAGTAGGAAAATGTTTCTTGCTTTTTTAAATGGTATTGCGAGTGCATGCAGATTTGATAACTGGAAAAACATGTTGTAAACATCCCTTCCAAATAACAAATCGGTGCTCTGCATTATTCCTTTACAGCCAAAATCCAGTTGCAAAACATTGAAAAGTTACAGAGACCTCGAAGCAGGTGGTAATCCAATCGCAAAAGGAGAGCCACTGGTGAATTAGAAAAATATAATGTTGTCCCCGGGAGCAGTACCATCTCTCAAATAATCAAACAAACAAAGAAAAAAACCTTCTTTTTAAATGCAGCCCTATTTTCTTTAAGGGAAATGGGGCACATTTAAGAATCACAGACATGGTGGACCTGCTCACCCCAGTAGGAGACCATCCTGGTGATGAGCTTCAATTGTATAGAGTCACAATTTGTAAGCTAACATTTAGAAATTCATGAGATAGGTTGAAATGCCAGTTATTCATGAGAGTTTTTACGGAGTTTCAGCACTGTGCAGTCTGACTGTTATTCATATTTGTTATATATTTAACCAATATTGCCGACAGTTCTTTTGTGTTTTTCCACCCAGATAGTTCTCCATTCATGATTCTTGAATCGGTCTTTGAACACCTTAGTGGCTGCTTGATAAGCAATTTCATTTACTAATTTATGAAGACTCCGCAAATCGGATCATAAAGTATCTTTAGCACTAGCTCATGTTCTCAGCAGTAGGTTATATTATGAAAGCGAGTATGAAGAGATGGTAATGTGTGACAAGAATGTTTGTGCATGTTAGTTGTGTGGCCTTTTGCTATGATAGTGATATGTTCTGTTGTGTTTGTGCTATGGTGTTTTTGTGCTGGGTTTCTGCAATGTGATGTTTTGTTGCACTATGGTGGTTGTGTTGTGTTCTGTTTTGACTGTTTTGTGGTAACCTGTTAAGTTTTAATTGTGGTCTTCAGTTGCCTCCTGTATGACATTGTGTTATGTTCTGCTGTATATTATAGAAATGTCATCTATTTTCGCTAAATTTGCCTGCCATACGCAGCACATACAATAGGACCCTGACGGCACTATCCTGAGTCTGACACACTACTGACTTCTGCTTGCTGGAATTTTGACATCTGAATGGAAAGGATAATAGAGAAGACTGTTTTACATAACTTCTGCAAGGTCTCTTGAACATGACAAATCTAGAGCTTTGAAAGACCGTCTATTCCAGTGAGGCATTGCAGTAATTCTATGTTAAACACTCTAAAAGCTTGTACCATTTTTCCTTGAACATTTCTGAAACTACAATCCATAGAATTTGTTACAAACACGGCTAATGCCACATTTTCATTCTTATTAGGTCTCATAAGAGTCAGTACTATATTGATAAAGTATAAGTTGAAAATCTTGAAACACATCCTGCCATTCCCGCACACCCAGTGTTCTGCAAGAGACATATCCTGCTATGTATCAGCATCCATTTTACAGTTAACTCAGAACAGAAATCGAGGAATGTGATGTCCACATTATTCAGACTAGGAAGCTTTGAGCAGCTATTTTTCAAGTGTAAGCCTTGACATTACAACATTTCATGTGCAATGTTTTCTGGGTGTGAGCCTCAAACGTAAGCTTAAGTAATGACATTGAACCTTATAGGGATATTTGCTCTAAGGGAGCACAGTTATATTAGAGATGATAGATGAGAATAAGTGTAATCGAGGATTCATACGCATCATGTCACGCCGAACATTTAGGTCGGGACACAGCCGTGAGGTGCGACAGCAGGACGTGCCACACCCCTGCCATTTTCTATTTTTATCGAGGCCCCAAATTGATTATGGGGAACCGACGCGTTAAGGGTGTGGCACGCCCCTGCTAATTTTTGCCTGCCTCCACACTCCATTCACTCCCACTTACCTTCTACTTCTTTTTTCTTTCTTCCTTTCTGCCTTCCTCGTTTCGTCCTGTATTTATGCCTTTCTTTAATTTCCATGATCCTTTCTCCTTCCCAGCATGCCTTCCTTCTCCCTGCATGCCTTTGGAACCTTACTTAACATGGTGACTTTTTCTATAGGTTTCTATGCTATATTCCCAATCCAATATGGTGTATTTTACTTCCTGCCGGTCACTTCTTGTTCTTTGGGCATATAAGGTGTGTGATTCCTGCTCTCTTTGCGCTGCAACACTTCCTTTAGGTGGTGATCTTCACTCCTGTTCTTCTGCATCAGCTTTATGTTTTCTGAGCCTGTTCCAGCTCTTTTCATTGTCATTTTTGTCTTTTGTTCAGACTTACATTTTACTTGTAACTTTTTTTTTGTTCCAGGATTTCCTGTTTGAGGTTTTTTCCCTTTTGGGGTTTTTTCCCTCGGGGACTCCTTCTGGAGGGCACGGACTGCCTTTTGCGTTACCTCTGTCAGCAGCACGGTGGCTACCAGAAAGGGTCACCCCTACGTGGGTCAAGGCAGAACCCATAGGAACCAAGACCTCGCCACATTTCCAGTTGGCCACAGACATAGACAACGAGTAGGTCGTGACACATCATTGTTGTGGGAATTTTTAAGTGGAATTAGGTGATATCCACAGCAGCTCACTAGTGGGAGAAATCCGAAACTCATTGTTCCCTCCCTCACAAGTGTTTGGTCTGAAAATTAGGAGATGATTAAGGACTTGAAGCCATCACTTGAACCACACGTCAACAGTCTCTCACACTGAAAAAGGCCTTTTGACTATCGAGAGAAATAATGCATTAATGTGCAGAATTAAGTTGTACGTTTTAATCAAAATAAATGTGTTTCAGTGCAAAATTGTAGTAGGCAACCATATTACATATAATTGCCTAAATAGCTGAAGCAACATTTTGTGACAAGCATGTGACTAAAGAATGTTAACCCTACACAAATGTTTATTTCCTGATCTTCCCATGAACAAGTTTACATAATCAATAATAGCTGCATAAATGTTTTCTTTTAATTATGGAAGTGTTTATATGTACACAGATCACTGTTAACTAATGAATAAAGAGTTATTGCTTGAGGTAAAGAAGACGTTCACACAAGAAGATGCAGCATTTCTATAGGAAATTAATTATGTGAACAAGTAAGAGAAATAACATTGTAGTTGATAAGAAATGTTTCATTTGACACTGCAGCTTTAGTTCATTGTATTCCCGGTGAGAATATGAGAAGCTATCCTGTTTCCAGGAGAGCATTGAAAAATGATTGGCTGGCTGAAGAATGAAAAAACTACAAACTGCAACATTGAAAATATGTTTTGTCTATGATAATTTGTGTTCCTAGAGCAGGTTATTCAGACCCCTTACCAAATTACCATTCAGACCCTGACTCTACGCTAGAGACAATATTGGGTTTATTGAACCTCTCTTTATCAGAAGTTCTGATTGATTGATTTGATTTATTGGTGCTGATTTGATGCTGAAGGGTTAAGCGTACTCGATCTCTCTCTAATTGGAACTAACTGACACCCTTTCTGTTCCTACTCTTAAAAGAGGGATTCTTTCATTTATGGAACATGCTTAATGCATTCATTATGACTACTGATTTTGATTATTAACAAAACTAATGACTGATATTGATGAATTTATATGCTGACTTTACCAAAGATGACGTACTAAAAAAATCGGTATTAATAAAACCTTTAAAGCACTTTCAAATTCTCATTATTGACTGAAAATAGAATTGAGATTGTGATGATAGTTTAATGTGAGGTATAGCTCTTGGTTAATTGATGATGTTTATGTGCTTCTTATAAATAAGTTGAAGATGTTATCGGAGTCAGAAGTAGGTTAAGATCCCAGGATCAAAAAATAAGAGTTGCATTTTTGTTTTCTTGTCTGCTGCAGGTTTGTGTGGAGGTCTTGAGGATCAGTAGACTGCACAGTTGCGAAATAGAGCTTATAACGATTTGTTGTGATTGTACTAATATTGATTGATGTTAGTGGAACCAATTGCACATAAGTGAAGCTGCATTGGTTAGGGTGATTTCCTGCTGGGCGAGATTTCATTCACATTTGTGAAAAAAACTTTTTGTGGAGGAAAAGTCTGAGGGTGTCAAAATGTAAATATTTTGATTGCTGAATTGCCTTTGGTTTTCCTCAGAGGAAGAGACAAAGATTGTTTATTTTGTGTTCACCTACAATTGTAGAATTATGTATACATGAAAATTGTAAAGGAGGGTGAACTGCTGCAAAGAGTGAGGAGGTGCATCACTTGTACCATGCTGGAATTTGTCGGTTGGTGTGAAAGCTGTGCAGTGAATGGATGATCTATGTGCAGAAACACACTTACTAAGGCTTACTAAGAAATTGACAAATATGGAATTGAATCAAAACACTGAAGATTTAAATGATATTGTTTACCATTTGTTGAATAATCTAAAATCATGAATTGTTTGAAGCTCCTAGATGTTTTGTGAGAAGTGATGTCACACTTACACTTTGGGAAGGTCAAGAAGTACTTCCTGAGAATAAACCAGCACATTAAATGGCAATGAGTATGGTGTTGCATACATGTTTGTGGCTTCAAGTGATGCAAGGACACTAATAAAAAAGGGTCCTTTGAGTAAGATATGGTACATTTGAAATATGACTCATTGAAAGAGTGTGGGAAAAGCTAAATGAGATGAAGTCTCCTCATAGAACTACACAGCATGAAGCATTACATGCTTGTAAAAAAACAGCACATGCTAAAGAGAGAAAAAATATCAGAACAAGGCTAAGAGAACAGTGAGTAATTATGAAGATACTAGATGGGATGAAGGACACCAGAGGTGGGGAAAATGTATAGTTGAAGGAGCTAGACTATGCCTCACAATTATTACTTAAACATCTAAGAAGTCGAAAAAGAATAAAGATTAGGAGAATAAAGAAGAAAAAGATTGAAATAAATCACACAGTGATAGTGATTCAGGGGATGAAATTATGGATGTATGCATTGCTAACTGCACGTCCACCACCAAATGTGGCCCCTGCTAGCCACACTGAGGGTGCTTCAACATCTAATGTGACAGTAGCTACATTCCCTGTTGACCCGAATGTGACTCAAATTTAAGGACTGTTACAGATGACACAGCCTGTTGTGACACAGCCTGTGTACAATCTTTTATATCTGGGCCTGGGCGGAAGACATAGAGGTTTACTCAACAGAATTCTGCAGAGTTACAAAAAAACTCTATGGTTTTCCATGGAATTCTGCAAACAGCTGAAAACTGCTTTTCTGCCTGTTCACACTGCTTTTTCACACCAGTAGCTCGTTCTGCACTGAAAAATCAGCTGTAATAGCACCACATGGTACACAAGAACGTGGCCATTCTGTTTGGCTTGCATCCGTCTTTACTTGCTGGCTGCACCCGTCCTTTCTATTTCAATCCATTCAACCCCATCTGCTCTTTTCTATTTCTCCACTCCTACATTTTTATATTTAGTTGTTTTTTGTGTTTATTTTATGTTTTGGATCAATTTTGTACTTTATTTGTTTCCTGTCTGTCCTTCTACTGTTTTTCTCTGGTCCCACCTCTTCCTATTCCACTTCATTCTTTCCTTCCTCATCTACTCTACTCAATGGCAGTAGAAGGCAGTACGGGCACCACCCACACCCAAAGCAGTGGACGAAGAAGAACAGGGGCCTGACCCTACCCCATCTTTAGTGAGGTGGATGTGGCAGCACTAATTTTCTGGGTGCAGAGCCAGCTCTCCTGCATGCTAGCAGCAGGCAGCAGGCCCAGCAAGGGTCATGCCCTGCGGGATGATCAGCTGCTACAGGGGCAAGTTCGGCAGTGTGTGATCCGCAGCACTGGAATCACTCACACACAACAGCAGCTGAAGCACTTCTGGGCAGATGTCCTTGACTGGAAGCAGGGCCTGCTCAACCTGCTGGGTGTTGAGGTTGCAGGGCTCAGTAAGTAAATACTTTATTTTTTCCTAAAAAGTCTAATATTTTTGTCAGGTAACATTATCACAATTAAGGTAAGTTTAAGTATAGGTTAAGTAACATATCCATTTCATCATGAATAATTAGATGTTTGTGCATTTAAGAGGACCTACGATGGGTACCTGCTTCGCTTCCAGCTATGATAAATTGATGATAGGTGATTGAGGTGATTGGTTTGGAAATATCACCCTATGAGTGTTTTTATTGATGATCTCTTCATTATTTGGAAGTGGAGCGAGGCGCTGCAGAGGAGTTCGTTGAAGAGATTAACATCAATGACTTAAATTTTAAATACGAATGCAGGATAAGTGAGAGGGAAGCTGAGTTCCCTGATGTATGTGCGAAGATTTGTGATAATATGGTCACAACAATGGTTTATACAAAGCCTCCTGCGGGTAATAATATCCTACATGCTCAGAGCTTCCATTTGGGCTCACTTATTAGAAACAAACCGTTTGGTGAATTATACAGGGCCAGCTGTGTTTGCAGTACAGAAATTGAATACAAAAAAAGAGAAGGGGAAATGTTAGCATATTTCACATAAATGGGCTATACCAGAGAGAGCCTGGAGCAAGCATCAGAAAGAGCCAGAAATTGCAGAAGGGAGTAAGCATTAGAAAGGAAAGAAGAAAGAGGTGGGACCTAGTGAGGCAGAACACACGTTCATTACTACCTATAACCGACAGCACCATCAGGTTAGAGCTGTACTCAACAAGCATTGGCAGCTGGTGCAAAGTGACCCTCTAATAGGCCATTTAGTCACAAGATGTCCATTGGTCTGCTATAGAAGAACGAGGTCAAATGCATGACCAGCTAGTGAAAAGTGATGTGAGAGAAGGATATTGCAGAATCTCAGGGCAATCAGGAACATAATGCATCATGTGAGGTTTCTAAACATATTGATAAAATGCATGTGAGGTATGAGACAAAATTAAGATTCAGTGGTTTGATACATGTACCCAAACATTCAAGAGGAGACGACAGAGAACTGACACTGAGGAGACTATCTATCTATCTATCTATCTATCTATCTATCTATCTATCTATCTATCTATCTATCTATCTATCTATCTATCTATCTATCTATCTATCTCTCTATCCATCCATCCATCTATCTTATAACCTACTAGTGGTCACCAGTAGGTAGTCATAGTTAGGACCTTGTTCCCATAGGCATTGCATTTTTGTCACCATTTGAGAAATCCTCACAAACTTTTAAAAACTAGTTTTCCACTCTCAGCTGCCCTCTTGAAAGTTTTGGAGTGAATTGTCAAGCGGGGGCTAATCAAAAAGGAGGGGTCCCAAAACATGTTTTTTTCCACATATTTTCCCATAGGGTCTTTACACATGACAACAACCCAAACCGCAGAACAGAGCTACACCAAATTTGACAGGAAAGTAGATCTTGGTGCACAGATCGTACATTTTGTTATTTGGTATAAACCCGTTCAGTAGGTTTTGAGATATTAAGCAAAAAACACATTTTTAGATCCAGGGACACAGAGCCTACATGGATTCAATAGTCCCCCTGCTGCATTCTGATTGGCTGCCAACACTTTACCCAGTAAGTATTGGCAACCATTTTGGGACTCAGCCAGGTCCCAGAAAAATGCATACAAATAAAAAAGAGGGCATGGTAGGAATACCCTGACCCCCTAACCTTGGTGCTGAGGTTCCCTACACCCGGACAACAATTCATTTTTTCAAAACAATTCCACAAATTTGCAGACCTCCACAAATTCACAGCAAACTTTTTTTTTTTTTTAAATGAAGCTCGGTCTCTGGCACATCTTTAAAACTCAGCCCCTGAAAGGGCCAGGCCCAGAGGGCATACTCAAATATATATAATGGTGAGGGGGCATGTGCAGCCCCTCTCCACAAGGCCAGTTTGAGCCCCAGGGACCGCCACCTCCCTGAGGCAGGCAGATTCAAAATTTGATTTTAATTGACGATGGCCATGTGGCCCCTCTTATGAGGCTCCTAGGAGTCCCAGGAAATACCACCTCCCTGGGACTTTAATAAAAATAGTGGACCCCAGGACCACCATCTTCCTTTGGCCTGGAAAGTAATTTGAAATTGATTATTTTATTCAGGGAGTGACACCCCACTGCACAAAATCAATCCCTAGAGGCAAGGACAACACAAACCCTTCATAGAGTACAGTATTGGTGCATGGTTCCAGCCTGACAAGAAGGATTTAGGTACTTTAAGTTTAAAACGTAGGATGGTAGTGGGCGTCAAGTTTATGATATTGCCAGGATTCTGTTGCAGTGTCAGCTAGGCAGGCAGGTGCTCACTTGGGGTGATTTAAAGAATGGTCATCAACTCATCACCATGTTACTCACTCTTCAGTGTTATTAAAGTATATCGGGGTGTTGTGTAGCTAACTTGCATTCTTCTGTGGCTTTAGCTCTTTATGTAGCTCATGGTCCCTATCTCCTGCATGTGCAATATGAAAAGGGAAACCAATTTTACTCATCAAAAGGGGGCAGACAAGCAAAGATCATTGTTTGGAATGCAATAGTTCAAAAATCAAAATGTTATGGTTTGATTTTTAGGCCAAGATTATGAAACAAGGGATAGGCTATCTGATTGAAAAAGTACAATGCTGTGCCTGTCAAAGTCAGAGTACCACCAATCATTGTTTTTTTTATCTTCTTTCTTAAGCACCCAAGGTCAAGAGAACATCTATGATTGCGGCTACCACCAGCTCTGTGGAGGGTGTGATCACCATCAGCGCCATGGCTGATTATTCTGCTTCCCCCTGAAGTCATTTTTATCCCCCCCTACTAAAATGATGCCCTTCCACCTAATTATTAGTTTTTTTGCATGATGGATGTTTGTTATCTCTGCATATTTCCCTGTTATTTTCTATATTTCCTATTTCTGCAGCTGACTTTCTCCTGTCTATACCTTTCTTCTGCTCTTTAGCTACTGCTGATGGTGCCAGGTCCCAACCAGCATACCTACCAACACAGCAGGAGATATTTTCCTGGCTGCAGCAGCAAAGATTGGAGGCAGTGGCAGCCCAATGTCATCAACTGGTGGCCCTGGAACTGGAGGAGCAGGAGGTACAACCCCAGGTAGTAGCACTGCAACAGGGTACCTCGGGCCACAAACCAGGCCTGCTTCCAACTCAGCCACAACACCGCTGTTGCCTGCATCCATACCACCACTGCCCTCCCCTCCTCAGAACCAAAAACACACTGCCTCCTCCACCATGTCTTATGACGGTTGGCTGCCCTGACTCATAAGTTGGCACTGCTCCGGCAAGGGCAGCAGGACTTGGCCTACAAAGTGGATGTCCTCAAGGACCTTTTTTACGATTTTTTTGTTTTGTTTGGAGGGCATGTTGCAGGTGGAGAGGATGGGGGCAAAGTTGGGTAAAAGGCTTGGACTTTAGACTTTGGACTTTGTTACTTTCTTTTGAGCTTGGATTGAATCAGACTAACTTTTTGGCACATTTTGGCTTGCAGAGGGGGTGAGTCTGTTGTGGGTGGAGAGGATGGGTTATAAAAATAAATAGGTTATCCTCTTTTTCATCATTCATTACCTGTTTTTATATTGCTAGTTGGCATAGTATAATGTATTATATCATTGTTCAGTGTTTTGTTGTGTTAAGAGAATTAACCATGGAGATAACCCCCTGATAAATTGTCAAATTGTCACATTTATAGACAGAAACCTTTCCCCTTAAAGTTTCCTTACATGAGGTCCTTCGCCATGTTCTTTGCTAGGTTACTCCCCTCTTCCTGCAGTCCAATTATACCAAGCCACTAGAGTGGCACTGTCTGGCAACAGTAACTTGATTAATTCAAATCTGTATCACTTGATGATGTTTTGAAGCACCAAGCCACAAATTGATTATACACTATAGAAGTAGTTAGTGTAGTAACCACCCTTGTCCTACTGTCTATAACTATTTGCCCATAGGTGTCTGCCACAACAAAAATATAATTAATCGCTCCTTACAAAGATCAACTTAACTGCTTAGTTAACAAGTTCTTCTACTTCTTTTTTACCTGAATTGATTAAGGGGTTATACATCTCGAACATCTTCCCAAACCTTATTTTAGTGTTTCACAGAAGGGCCTCTTAATTATTAATGGTGGTGGTATTAGTGGTCTCTTCTTGTGATACGAAGGAATACATCACAAAGCAAGGTACCACTCTCACCTATTCCAGTGAGGTGAACTCCAACTGTCAGATTCATCAAAAAGATTGGTTATTAATCACAGGCAACAAGAATGGAAAAAAACAGAGTTAATGGGTAATTTATGAAAAACTGAGACCCAATCACTATGTTGAAATACCCTTAGACTAGTATACACTATTGTGGGACACTGGAGCAGACGCAGACATTGTTCTGACTGTTCTGCACCTTGAGGTTGGGTTATGTTATTCCTTTCATGTCTGGATAGGTAAGTGGGTCTGGTGTGGGCCGTTGTATTGTTCAGGTTCGGAGACCCTGCATTGAGTTAGTGTTACTTTCACTACATCTGCCCCACCAACTGTGTGTGATCCATTTATGATATGAATTGTCACCCCTCAATACGTCACACAGCCTGGGTGAAGAGGGTTAGGGGTTTGATGAAGGGATAGGAATGGGTAGTCCGGCAAAGGGGTTACATTGCCAAACACTACCAGCAAAAATATTCATCAGGTCAATGAGCACCACATCATCATAATTAATTCTGTTGTGGAAGGAAATGAAGGAACATACAGTTCTATTAAATGCACGGCAAACTGTCTTTCAGCCCCAGTGACCCAAATTATTATATATCTGAATGTTCTGTCCCCTACGTTTAAAAACCACAAATTATGGAGAAGTGAACCCACACAGTTGAAACAATTATGTTGTTTGAAAAGAAAAATGATGCTGTATATAAATGCCAAATTGGGCACTACATCTGCATTCTTCTCTGAATGTCTGTCTTGAGTGTCAGGCTGAACTGGTCCAGTAACATAAATAGGAGTGTTATGGAGCTTTTGTCTCTCTCGCAGGAGAAGAGAAGGCTGGTGGATTGTAAAACAGTGATGATATTGTAGAGTCAAGGAGAAGGACAAAAGGTAGGTTTGAACATGGCTGATAAATCTCCCAACTGTCATAAAATGTAGCCAAGTGCATTCATCATGGGATGAGGTGACTAGCATCCACATGGCTGTCTCCAATTACAGCCCCCCAACCACAATCATATAATAGAGGAGTTTGACATTTGTGCCAGCCCACTATTCCTCATTTCCCAGATCAACCCATCTCTCTCCAGTACACAGGGCTGAGTGGGCATCTTAGAGTCATCATTGTCATGGTTTCCTTTTGAAGTAGATAACTCCCTTCTTCTGGCTGTTGAGGTAGTTCCGCCCTGAATCCTGACTCTGAGTAATGAATCAGTAAGACTCCCAACCCAAATGAGATTGAGAGACATAATCTTGTAGTAGTGCACTGATATTGATGAACAAGAAGAGCAAAATAATTTGAGCATTTTGTATAGATCTGTATTTGTTAACTAAACTGACAGGTCTAATCTCCGAAGAATCACAAAAAAGTACAGACAGGAGTGAACCATGCAGAAATATCTAGCTAAGTGTGAAAGGGCCAATCACCTCCATGAAAAAAAAAACAGCCCAAATTAGTTGAACACCCTCACTGTCTGCCACCACATGAATCATCTTCACTCACACTCTGTTCCAATTCAAGCATGGTGGTACACAATTCCCATATTGTATCTCCTATTTTCCCATGGAAGCAACACATTAGCAGACTTATAAATTAGTGAACTTTACTGGGGCAGCCCTGCTAGAGAATGAAAAAAAGAAGGATAGGCATTGGATGGAGGCAGGAATTGTCTCCAAAGTCCTTAAAGGGAATAGAGAGGCTTCTTCAATGCACACTGGTCCAACTACAATCCGGCCATGTTCCTCTAGCTATATCCTTTTTTTTGGCAGAGTAGTTTGATGCAATAATCTGAAAGTTCTATGGTGACCTACTCAGTCAGGGAAGTAGAATTTGTCCTCAAACTCCAAGAAGCTGGTCAGCTAATACACTTAAGTCTGACCAATCACCCTCATCCTTGTTTGGTGTTTCAGGAACAGTGTAATTGTGTGGTACGAAGTGTTAGTTTTCTTTAATCATGGTCAATCTCTTCATGTTGTGAGAAGAGAAAATGGTTCTTCTAACTGTGACAACTGCACCAGCTGCACCAAACACATGCTCAGCAGACACACTGGCTTCTGGTCAAGCCAGATATTTTATTGCCTGGTTGCTGAGCTCTGGCCATTGGCACATCCTCCCATACCAATAGACCAATGTGTTTTGGTTGATGTAAAACTCTTTTGGGTCATCCAGATAGTCTTGGACCATCCTCTGAATGGTCATTGGTGCTGGTGCTTGCTCAGCCTCTTTTGCCTTCATCTCTGCCCACAACTTAAACCCTGCTACATGAAAATAAGCCATTGCAGACTTTGGGTCTGATTCTTCTCTTGCTGGTGGTGTTGCTGGTGCAGTTGTTGGTGTTGCTGATGTTGGCTGTGAGACAACTGCACTGCCCTCTCAGGAGGCAGAAGACTGCATGTCAGAACTTCTGCCTGGTACTCTAACCCAGTCATTCCTCTTCTAGGTCTCTCACTTTGCTCAACAATCGATGTCTTGTATAATGAAACTTATAACAAAAAACTGCAACCCCTTTTTCAACTTGTCCTGTATCAGATATAACAACAGGATAGATTGGCTCATCATACTGTCCGACTTGCTGACTTCAATTGTGAAAACCTTAAAAGGAAGAAGCATTTGTGTAAGTCATTCAACTAGGGTCCATTTGTCCACATCCATGGTGATGCTTTTCCCAGTTTCATTCTCTCCTCTTTCAAGGACATAGTTTGTGATCGATCTGCACTGATCCAGCAGATGTTACTATATGCAGTAAGTCGAGTTCCAACATGTTAGGACCTCCTTTATGAGGGCAATAACTGGTACTCTATTAGTATGTTGAATGATCATCAACTGCTTATGAGATTTAAGAGAATGACTGAAATGAGTGCAGATTCTTCTGCAGGTGCTACTATGTTGCTGACTGTGGGCCTGATTTAGAACTTGGCAGACAGGTTACTCATTCACAGCGGTGACAGATGTCCCATCCACTGAAACCAAAATCCCATTATGAAAGTTTCTTAAGCGCTGAGACCTGCAAAGAGCTATTGCCTATTCCCCACCAAAGAGATTGAGTGTGCAGTGATAAACAAGTAATCAGTTGTTTGCGAACTGTTCCATATGTCTGTCATCAGGTGGATAGGGTGAATAGCACTCTGCTGCAAAGCACGTCCAACCAATTGCAGCACTTCATGATGGAGTGCTGGAACAGCAAATCTGACCAAATAGGTCTGCTGGGAACCTTCCATTTCGGGCAGCTGGATTCCAAAAATTCTAAAAATACCACGTCTTCAACAAAAGAAAAAGAAAGCAGGTCCAGCACTAACATTTTAGTCAGTTTCCCATTGTACAAATGTGCTGTTAGGTGAATGGGTTTTTAGTAGACCCCTTCTGCATACACTGCATGCAATAATAGCTTGTATTGTTTTCTTTTGTGGTGCCACTGAAACAGGCAACTCCCGGAGAGGACCAGGAGTTGATCGACTCAATATGCGTCTTGAGTAGTCATCACTGTATGTGGTGGTGTCTCCTCCTGAGTTTGAGTTTTGTGCCATTTCGAGATTGCTGATGCTGGTGATGATGCTGGAACACTGATGGGGACAGGGCTGATTTGTGTAAAGCTGTCACTCTTTTCTTCCTCATTACCTCCCATTGTGATCAGCCCTGATTCCCCTCTCTCTTCAATGCCATCATCTGAAGCACATTTTTAAGGTGCTCTTCCCACTGGATTGTGTGATGCTTTTGCACATGAGTCATTTGGCCTCCAGTACCATAGTGTGAACCAGGCTTATCTCGATAAACACTCCCATAGGCAATGGAGCATATTGCAATGCTGTCTTCCTCCTTGTTAATGGTAAATAAGTCCCAAACTGGGGAGGAGAACTTTTTGAGTGTGCCACTGGAGTCACTGCCAATGCCTGAAGAACTGGAGGTAGGTAAGTGTGTTGATTGCCTATCTGCAGTGCATACTTCAACTGAAGTAGTGGTGGGTGAAGGTCTTAGTGGGGGCCTTACAAATATGGAAACTGGAAGTGGTGGTGGTGATGGAACCAGTGCCACATCCCTCTGAGCAAGTTGAATAGGAGTGGCAATGTCGGTGTCCTCTGAGCCATCCTCATCCTCCCCTTCTATAATTCTAAGGCTTTCAGGAACTTTCCCTTCCCTTTGTCTCTCATGCTCTCATGGCGAGGCTCAGACTCAGCTGGGGTCAAATCTATGTACAGATCATTAGAGGTGGGGCTTGAAGAAGATGGTGAAGTACCCTTTAATTTTCCTGTTGGAGATCAGGAAGCCAATGGCCCAAGAAGAGATATATCTTGTTCAGCAAGAAGACCAACCTCCAGTTCTATTCCTACTTCAGAAAGAATTATTGCTGGCTCTGGCTGTGGTTCCTGTTGTCCATTTTGCTCAGTTTTCTGTGACAATTAGGCACTAATTTGCAGCTGAGACATCTTCAATTCAGACTCACTGCTTGACTGAATGATTGCAGTGGCTACCACATTAAGAGACATGGCCTTGGGCTTAGGTTGGGGTTGTGCCCTCACTGATGCAGGGGTGCTGCTCCCAGCTTGTTGCCCGGAGGATGATGTGGCAGGCCCACCACGTTTCCTGAAAATGGTGGAGAGTGGCACACCAGTGGGGGCAATCTGCTTCTTCTTTTCCTCCTCACTGTCCACTTTCAGGGCAGGAACTCCTTTCTTTTGGGCATCCTTCAAGCTCTGTCAGTTGGCACTTAGCTTCCCAGGTGGAAGCTGGGATGTCATGTGCTGTGGTCATTTCACTTTGTGCTGGCCTTTAGTCCGGCAGTACTGTGGGTGATGTCTCTTGCACACCTAAAAGCAAATAAACAAGAAAACCTTTAGTGAAACATGACATGTTTGCAGTTTGAATTATTCATAGTACAGACAAGATACTTTAGTGAGCTTATGCCACATAAATAACAACAATAGTGTTTCTCCTATCAATTCCAATCAACACCATAACATAATATTTCAAATCAGGATAACAACATACAGCTGTAACTGTTTTCTTTATTTACTGCTAAGGAGTGACACTGGTGGCAAAAAGGGGATGCAAGGAAGATGGAATAATCCTTTAAAAATTCATGCTGGTGTGTGCCTATGGCAGATGGGGGTGAGAGTGAAAATGGAATTATCGTGAAAGAAATTAATGCTGGTGTGCATCTATGGCAGGAAGGTGGTGCAGGGGAAAATTGAGTAAACCTTAAAAAATGAATGCTGGTGTGCACCTATGGCAGGCAGTAGTGATAGTGAAAATGGAATTATCGTAAAAAAAAAAATGAATGCTATTGTGCACCTATGGCAGGCAGGTGATGCAGGGGAAAATGGAATTATCCTTAAAAAATGAATGCTGGTGTGCGCCTATGGCAGGTGGGGAAGTGCATGGTACAATGGAATAATGAATGCTGTTGTGCGTCTGTGACCTAAGAGAAGAAGACCTATGGCAGGCAGGGGGTGAAGGGAACATGTAGAAAAAATTATAATTGCTGGTGTATCACTAGGGACTATGAGAAATCCACTTAGAGGCACAGAGGTGCAAGGAACAATTGAAAAAATGCATACAATATCATAAACAATGTGCATACATATACTATAATTATCTTCAACCTCATAAAATTGATGTCAGGAAAACATTAAAATGGCATAGACCTCCTCTATCAATGTCCCTAGTAAATGGTTTGAAGACTGGAAAAATGGATTAACAATACACTCGGTGGCTGGTTGAAAATGGTGGCAGGCCACATGGTCAAACAACAATAATAGCAAGCAAGGAGGCATGGAGAACAAAGAACGCATGCAGGCATATGGAAAAAGCAAACTGACTGCCTACACAAAATGGCTGCTGGCCACATGGTCCAACAAGAACAACAGCAAACAAGGAGGCATAGAGAACAAAGAACACATGCAGGTCTATGGTAAAAGCACACTGCCTGCCTTCACAAAAGGGCCACCGGCCACATGGTCAAACAACAACAACAGCAAGCAAGTGGGCATGGGGAACAAAGACCATATGCAGGCCTATGGCAAAAGCACACTGACTGCCTACATAAAATGGCTGCTGACCAGATGGTTAAACAACAAGGAAGAAGGCATGGACAATAAAGAACACCTGGAGGCCTGTGGCAAAAGCACATTAACTGGCTGACCAGATGGTCAAACAACAGCAAGCAAGAAGGCATAGAGAACAAAGAACACATGCAAGCCTGTGGATGGACACTGAGTGCAGAAAATGGCCACTGGCCACATGGCATAAGGAGAACAAAGACAACATGGTGGATTACGCTAAATACAAACACACATCCTAGCCAGACAATGGAGACATGGTAAACAGTGAAGAAAAACTACCATTAATTCAGCAATGCCAGAAATGAAAAGTGAGCCATGAAAATGTTTACAAAAAACATCCTTTAGCATTTAATCCATCACTGGCCTAAATAATCATAGATATAACATGTACCACAGAAAAAATGGTTTTATATACCCATTGTCTTATACTGGCACTGGCTGATGGTCCATGGGCAGACTATGCCATGTGGTAAAATAAATTAATAATGTAAGTTTAACAAACATGGAGAAAATGTACTCAACTGTGCAACCTTTTTCCTCATTGAAAGATTAAAAAAAAATACTAGACCCCTACTGCAATTCCAGGCCACCCACCACAACCACATAGAACAATTGAATAAAAGTACAAATAAAATGCAGGTTCAACATCCTTATCCAAAAGATTTTGAACTTTCTTAACCCCTTTGGATGCGGGCATCGGCCACTGGCTGACGCCCGCACTACCTCCCTGGTGCGGGTCACGACCAGTGGCCGACACCAGGGAGGGGGTTAATAAATCCTCAGGTGCGTCGCAACCGAGGATTTATTTATTTATTTGTTCCCCGGGAGACACGGAAGCTCTTCCGTGTCTCAGCCTACCCCCACTGCCCCTTTGTGACGTCAGCGCGCGTCACTTTGTGGGTTTCCCCACTGGAGCAGGAAGCGGCCACAAAGCCACTTCCTGCTCCGATGGGGAAAACAGCCACAAACGGCCTTCCCCACGTTCGGGAAGGCCTCGTAAGAAAGGGGAGACTTTCCCCTTTCTTACGAGGCCTTCCTGAAAGTGTTTCCTGGCCCCTGATCGCAGGGCCAGGAAACACCACTAGACACCAGGGATTTCACTTGGGGGGGTTGACCCCCTCGGAAAATGGGCCGCCCCCCCAGGGGCTAAATTTTATTTCAAAAAAAAAAAAATGGACAGGGGGTCTCCCGTGGGCAGGGTGACCCCCTGTGGGGGCAATATTTTTTTTAGTTGCTGTAGGGTTTCCCTGTGGGCCATTTTGGCCCCCAAGGAAACCATACAACAACTAAAAAAAATATAGATGTATCTATATATATATATATAGATATATCTATGTAGATATATCTATCTACATGGATATATCTATAGATAGATCTATAGAGATATATATATATATATTATTATATATATATAGATCTATCTATAGATATATCTATGTAGATATATATATATATATATATATATATATATATATATATATATATATATATATATATATATATATATATATATATATATCACTTTTGTCAATACGTGTGTGGTTTCCCTGGGGGCTGTGATCGGCCCCCAGGAAAACCAGACCCACATATAAAAGTGATATATATATATATATATATATATATATATATATAGATTTGCCACCAGTTATCTTGCAGTTGCAACTTGCGTATTCAAAGCAATGCACATACTTCACCTGACGCTTTTCAACTATAGCTTTTAGGCAGCAATAAAAAAGTCAAGTAAGTATTGTGATTATGTTTCTGCTACAAAAGAGTCAGACTTGTCTAGTGGCAGTTTTAGTGCCATAAAGAAGCGCAGAAGGTTTATATGCCTACTGCAAAGAGCAAATCTGTATTTTATGTAAATAGCTGAGTACATTAGTAAAGTCAGCCATTACCTGCACTATAATTCAAATGAAATGTTTATGCGGGGTGGAGGGCGGCTATGGAGAGATGAAGGGCACTTTTGCTGGGTGGTAATGAGGGAATCCGAGGAGGAGGGAGTGGGAGCACCAATAATGATTGTTGGACTGGGCACAGGAGGTGCTAAAGACTGTGACGAATGGTATGTGACAAGGTGTTTTTTGAGTGTCTTGAAAGAACGTGCTGATTGAGGGAAGAAGCACAGGTAAGGTGACCTCTACTGTTGCACGTATCTCACACACACCATCGCTTTTGTGACTGTCTACGTAGGCTACTGTTTTAGGCAACAGTTTAGCCAATAGCAGAGATGGCATCTTGATGGATGACTGCTGCCGTCACTCGGGTTAAAGAGGATAGCTCTGACATAGGATCAGAGACTGAGACATCAGATACTGAGGCAGCATCTGAGGGATAGGACAATGGCGCAGATTTTGGGAGTGATTTTTCAGTCAGAGGAGTCCCTTTCGATAACTCCTCTTCCAGTAAATTATGAGGGAGGTGATGAGGACAGTCCTGCTGTCCCTTCGCAAGCAGTCTGTGCAACGGGGTAATAGTGGGTTACCCCAACCCAGAGAGCAGGTGAATGCGGCAGCAAGCAGAGAGAGAGCGTGCTCTCTTGGGAGCTCCCCAATTTAGTTCAGCCCCAAATTCCACCGCCCAAATCGTATTGTGGAGACATCAACATTATCTATCGCAAAACAAACTGGTTTTGTAAGGCAGGCACCTGTGTTTTTGGTCCTGGGGTCGGCGGCCATATAGAAAAACACACTAAACCCAAACATTTCTGGAAACTAGACATTCGGGGGAGTCCACAGAGGTGTGACTTGTGTGGATTCCCCAAAGTTTTCTTACCCAGAATACCCTGCAAAGCTGAAATGTTGAAACTATAGGAATATGCTGGGATCCACAAAATTCCTACCACCCAGTGATTCCTCACCTGTCCTGATTAAAAAGCTACCTCACTTGAGTGCCTACACCTAGTGCCTGCGTGAGGAATGGATCACCCCAGGATCGACAGCTGCCTCATGTAAGGACCAACATTGACCGCTGTGTGATCTATTCCTGTCGCGGGCACCAGGCCTACCCACACAAGTGAGGTACCATTTTTATAGGGAGACTTGGGGGAACGCTGGGTGGAAGGAAATTTGTGGCTCCTCTCAGATTCCAGAACTTTCTGTCACCGAACTGTGAGGAAAATGTGTTTTTTTAGCAACATTTTGAGGTTTGCAAAGGATTGTGGGTAACAGAACCTGGTCAAAGCCCCACAAGTCACCCCATCTTAGATTCCCCTAGGTCTCTAGTTTTAAAAAATGCACAGGTTTGGTAGGTTTCCCTAGGTGCCGACTGAGCTAGAGGCCAAAATCTACAGGTAGCACTTTGCAAAAAACACCTCTGTTTTCTGTGAAAAAATGTGATGTGTCCACGTTGTGCTTTGGGCCATTTCCATTCGTGGGCACTAGGCCTACCCACGCAAGTGTGGTACCATTTTTATCGGGAGACTTGGGGGAAGGCTGGGTGGAAGGAAATTTGTGCCTCCTCTCAGATTCCAGAACTTTCTGTCACCGAAATGTGATGAAAAGTGTTTTTTTGGCCAAATTTTTAGGTTTGCAAAGGATTCTGGGTAACAGAACCTGGTCAGAGCCCCACAAGTCACCCCATCTTGGATTCCCCTAGGTCTCTAGTTTTCAAAAATGCACAGGTTTGCTAGGTTTCCCTAGGTGCCGGCTGAGCTAGAGGCCAAAATCTACAGCTAGGCACTTTGCAAAAAACACGTCAGATTTCAATGTAAAAATGTGATGTGTCCAGGTAGCGTTTCCTGTCGCGAGCTTTAGGCCTACCAATGCAAGTAAGGTACCATTTTTAACAGGAGACTTGGGGGAACACAGAATAGCAAAACAAGTGTTATTGCCCCTTGTCTTTCTCTACTTTTTTTCCTTCCAAATGTAAGACAGTGTGTAAAAAAGACGTCTATTTGAGAAATGGCCTGTAATTCACATGCTAGTATGGGCACCCCGGAATTCAGAGATGTGCAAATAACCACTGCTTCTCAACAACTTATCTTATGTCCATTTTGGAAATACAAAGGTTTGCTTGATACCTATTTTTCACTCTTTATATTTCAGCAAATGAATTGCTCTATACCCGGTATAGAATGAAAACCCATTGCAAGGTGCAGTTCTTTTATTGGCTCTGGGTACCTAGGGATCTTGATGACCCTACAAACCCTATATATCCACGCAACCGGAAGAATCCAGCACATGTAACGGTAAATTGCTTTAAAAAATCTGACATTGCAGGAAAAAGTTACAGAGTAAAAGGTGGAGAAAAATGGCTGTTTTTTTCAGCTCACTTTCAATATTTTGTTATTTAAGCTGTTATTTTCTGTAGGAAAACCTTGTAGGATCTACACAAATGACCCCTTTCTGAATTCAGAATTTTGTCTACTTTTCAGAAATGTTTAGCTTTCTGGGATCCAGCATTGGTTTCACACCCATTTCTGTCACTAACTGGAAGGAGGCTGAAAGCACCAAAAATAGTAAAAATGGGGTATTTCCCAGTAAAATGCCAAAATTGTGTTGAAAAATGTGGTTTTCTGATTCAAGTCTGCCCGTTCCAGAAAGGTGGGAAGATGGTGATTTTAGCACCAGAAACCCTTTGTTGATGCCATTTTCAGGGAAAAAAACACAAGCCTTCTTCCGCAGCTCTTTTTTCCAATGTTTTTGAAAAAAACAAACTTTTCACTGTATTTTGGTTAATTTCTTGTTCTCCTCCAGGGGAAACTACAAACTCTGGGTACCATTAGAATCCCTAGGATGTTGTAAAAAAAGGACACAAATTTGGCATGGATAGCTTACGTGGACACAAAGTTATGAAGGCCTAAGCGCGAACTACCCCAAATATCCAAAAAAGGGCTCAGCACTGGTGGGGGGGGGAGGCCCAGCAGCTAAGAGGTTAATTTGACATCACAAAAACAATGGGCCAGATTTATGCTGGCCTTGTGCGATTCGAACACCACATTAGCATCATTTTTTTTACACTAATGTGGCATTGGAAGGGGAAAAAACACCTCAGCATGTTTACCAAGTGGCGCAATCCTTGCATTGCACCACTTTGTAACACCTTGGGCCGCATTATGCCTGCACCAGACATAATGTATGCAAGAGGGGCATTCTGGCACTGGGGGGGGCAGTAAAAATGGTCAAAAGAATCTATGTATCATTTTAATCAAAATGTTTTAATGCCTGCTTAGTGCAGGCATTAAAAAGAGGCTCCCACTGATTACAATGGGCCTCTGGGTGCTTTGCAGGATTAGGGTAATAACTTTTTACGCTAATCCCTTAAAGCATTTGACTAGCATCAAAAATTATGATGCTAGTCACCCTACCTACCGCCATGGTGCTCCATATTTTAAATACGGTGCTACCATGTGGCGTCAGGGGGCGCTAAGGGGTGCAGGTTTTTCATAAATCTGCTCCAAAGTCCTTAAAATCCAATAGTATATGCTGCAGACAAAGAGAGTGGTGGTTTCACCTTGAAATCCAAATGAAAAGTGACTAGGAGATGGACAAAGCATGGGGCAGAGCCTTCTGGAAAGGAAGAGGAAATTGTAGTCTCTGCAGCACTTCCTTCTTGTTGAAACAAAAAGTAAAAGAAAAATATACTTTTTGCATTAAAAAGCATTAAAAACAACTTTAACTTTCTGTTGGAACAGACTTTTAACTCAACAATATATTTATGAGTTGATTTACCTGCTTGTCAAGTTGAAAATGTACTCAAGAAGTAGGGTTTCACCACTCGTGGTCACTGGCATCACAAAACAGAGCCAGAAGTCTTCTGGAGACCAGAAGCCCCACTAGTGGGAGGGGAAATCTTGTTCGTCTTGCAAGCACATCTTAATGGAGCCTCACATGTGATAACAGAGCATTGTGCACGCCAATGGAAAAATAATTCTGTCATGCACCGAATAACGGAATTACAACGGAACTCTGTGTTATATGTGCAGTGCGGGATTACCTGAATTCTGCCAACTCCACAAACAAAATGAACTTTTCTACCTGGTCTAGTATTATTCAATGCTCTGCCTGCTTGAGTTGAGATTGTTCATGCAGTGATACCTCCAAGTATTACTGCTTCTATTGTGACTGTACCAGCATCTGTTGCTAGAATTATAACAGCACAGCTGTTACAGATTCTTGCAGCAACTGCTCCAATTAATATTGTCCCATATACTGTAGATCATCTCAACATAACAGAATTCACAAATTGTTGTTTGGACAGCACCACAAACTTTTCAGTCATTGAGGGAAAGGAGAAAGGTTGTCTTTTTACCACCAATAGCACAAGGCAAGACCGATTTCTTCTAAGGTGGGACCTTTTCCCTGTGGTTTGAAGAAACCATGGGAAAAAAACAGGAAATGCTGAAAATCAGGTGGCCATTACACAGGGGACAAGGTTTAGATCTTGAACATGTGAATCAATACCAAGAAAAAAGGCTGATTTATATGAGCAAAGAGATTTCTAGTCGTACAGCAGCTACATTTGATAAATTAACCAAATTGGCACAAAAATATGAAGTAGATCTTCCAAAAAGTGTCCCATTACAGAAAAGTTTCAGGGCACAATTGGATGAAAAATCAATTGAGACAATGGGGGTGATTCTAACCCTGGCGGTCGGTGTTAAAGCGGCGGCCAACTCGCCAACAGGCTGGCGGTAAAAAATATGGGATTCTGACCCTGGCGGGAACCGCCAACACAGACAGCCACCTTAACACTCCGACCGCCACGGCGGTACAAACAAACAGCGCGGCGGTCACCGCCAATAGACAGGCGGCAGACAATGTACCGCCCACACTATTCCAACTCACCAATCCGCCACCTTTTCCGGGGCGGGAGCACCGCCGATAAAAACACGGCGGAAACAGACTACGGACGGGAAAACGCTCACCACTACGCACTCCAGGAGGAAGGAGGACAGCATGGAACCCGAATTAAACATCCTACCTGCTCTCGTCTACCTTCTCATCTACCACGAGTACGAAGTCAGGCGCAGACGACAACGGTGAGTACTGCACCTACGACACACGGGTGGGGGAGGACGAAAGGTTACGGGCACACACATATGCGACCCCCCCCCCCCAACTATGTACTCACCAATGCAGCGCACCAAGTCACAGTGACACCACCCAAACACCCCTGAAAAATGCTAGGACATAATCATATTTGGAATAAATATTTATGTACCAAAAAGCTCCAGAAAATTAGCGTACAACCATGAAAGATATCCACAACAAAACTAATGACACACACATCAGTGTATAACTGAAGTACCAAGTCCTGCACAACCTACGATTTCAGCATGTCCGTGGGCCAAAGTCTTGAGAAACAAGGGCAAAGCCCACACAGGAGACCTGAGTCCTTTGGAGAGAACACTGCAGGGGCATCAGATGTAAAAACTACAGGCACCTCAGGGGGAAGGGAAGGGGGGGGCACCACAGCCACATGAGTCCACGACGCCAGATCCACGAGGAGCCACCATGCCCACTGGACCATCCTGGGGAGTGCAAAGCCACAGTCTCTCAATGTCTCTACAGTGGGTGTCCTGCCCACTGGGCCATCCTGGGGAGTGCAAAGCCACAGTCTCTCAAGTCTCTGCAGTGGGTGGATTGCCCACTGGACCATCCTGGGGAGTGCAAAGCCACAGTCTCTCAATGTCTCTACAGTGGGTGGGCTGCCCACTGGGCCATCCTGGGGAGTGCAAAGCCACAGTCTCTCAAGTCTCTGCAGTGGGTGGATTGCCCACTGGACCATCCTGGGGAGTGCAAAGCCACAGTCTCTCAAGTCTCTGCAGTGGGTGGATTGCCCACTGGACCATCCTGGGGAGTGCAAAGCCACAGTCTCTCAATGTCTCTACAGTGGGTGGGCTGCCCACTGGACCATCCTGGGGAGTGCAAAGCCACAGTCCATCAGGTGGATGACAGTCTCCACTGGTCAAGGAGGAGGCATGGTGGGCACAGTGAACCATAAACGGTGCTTGCGACGGCGGTGCCCAGCGGAGCGGTGCTTGAGAAGAAGGGCCCAGCGGAGCGGTGCTTGAGAAGAAGGGCCCAGCGGAGCGGTGCTTGAGACGGCGGGGCCCAGCGGAGCGGTGCCTGAGAAGAAGGGCCCAGCGGAGCGGTGCTTGAGACGGCGGGGCCCAGCGGAGCGGTGCTTGAGAGGAAGGGCCCAGCGGAGCGGTGCTTGAGAAGAAGGGCCCAGCGGAGCGGTGCTTGAGAAGAAGGGCCCAGCGGAGCGGTGCTTGAGAAGAAGGGCCCAGCGGAGCGGTGCTTGAGAAGAAGGGCCCAGCGGAGCGGTGCTTGAGACGGCGGGGCCCAGCGGAGCGGTGCTTGAGAGGAAGGGCCCAGCGGAGCGGTGCTTGAGAAGAAGGGCCCAGCGGAGCGGTGCTTGAGAAGAAGGGCCCAGCGGAGCGGTGCTTGAGACGGCGGGGCCCAGCGGAGTGGTGCTTGAGAGGAAGGGCCCAGCGGAGCGGTGCTTGAGAAGAAGGGCCCAGCGGAGCGGTGCTTGAGAAGAAGGGCCCAGCGGAGCGGTGCTTGAGAAGAAGGGCCCAGCGGAGCGGTGCTTGAGAAGAAGGGCCCAGCGGAGCGGTGCTTGAGAAGAAGGGCCCAGCGGAGCGGTGCTTGAGAAGAAGGGCCCAGCGGAGCGGTGCTTGAGACAGCGGGGCCCAGCGGAGCGGTGCTTGAGACGGCGGGGCCCAGCGGAGCGGTGCTTGAGAGGAAGGGCCCAGCGGAGCGGTGCTTGAGACGGCAGGGCCCAGCGGAGCGGTGCTTGAGACGGCGGTGCCCAGCGGAGCGGTGCTTGAGACGGCGGGGCCCTGTTCAGCGGTGCTCTTCTGCACCGCGGGCCCTGTTCAGCGGTGCCTATCTCCACGGCGGGGCCCTGTTCAGCGGTGCTCTTCTGCACCGCGGGCCCTGTTCAGCGGTGCCTATCTCCACGGCGGGCCCTGTTCAGCGGTGCTCTTCTCCACGGCGGGGCCCTGTTCAGCGGTGCTCTTCTCCACGGCGGGCCCTGTTCAGCGGTGCTCTTCTGCACGGCGGGCCCTGTTCAGCGGTGCTCTTCTGCACCGCGGGCCCTGTTCAGCGGTGCTCTTCTGCACGGCGGGGCCCTGTTCAGCGGTGCTCTTCTCCACGGCGGGGCCCTGTTCAGCGGTGCTCTTCTCCACGGCGGGCCCTGTTCAGCGGTGCTCTTCTGCACCGCGGGCCCTGTTCAGCGGTGCTCTTCTCCACGGCGGGCCCTGTTCAGCGGTGCTCTTCTGCACCGCGGGCCCTGTTCAGCGGTGCTCTTCTCCACGGCGGGGCCCTGTTCAGCGGTGCTCTTCTCCACGGCGGGGCCCTGTTCAGCGGTGCTCTTCTGCACCGCGGGCCCTGTTCAGCGGTGCCTATATCCACGGCGGGGCCCTGTTCAGCGGTGCTCTTCAGCACCGCGGACCCTGTTCAGCGGTGCTCATCCAGCAGGTCAAGGGAGCCAGACCTGGCCTCGACTCCCTGCTCAGTCGCCCTCAGACCGTGACATTTCTGGACCCTTCGGGGACGGACTCCTGGCCTCCTTAGTGTCCTCCTTCCCAGCTGGGATGTGGCATGTGGGGTCCACCTTCTCCGCGCTCCTGCTGCCCTTCCGCTCCTTTGATGGGGCTCTCGGGCCCTTGCCTCCCCCAGATGGTGTGGGTGGTGAAGTGGCCGCACATTGCTCCTTGGGGGCAGCCCTGTCGGTCCTCGCACGGCGGTCCTTGGTTTTGCGGGTCCTCTTGCCGGGGGGGGGGGCTGGACGTGTCCTTGCTGCTGATCGATGTGTCACTGCTGGCAAAGGGTGGGCTCCAGAACCCAGGCACAACAGTGACACCCGAAGCTGGGCTGGTGGTGGCTGCGGTGCTCTTGGGACTCTTTGAAGATGGATGGGGGAGGTCATCGGGGGGAAAGAGGTTAAGGTTAGCCAGGAAAAGTTTTTTAGGACCAAGGTAAAGGGTAGGAGAAGTGGAGATGGAAGTGGAGGTAGAGGAGGTGGTTGTAGGAGAGTCAGGTGTGCTGTCATTGGGTGAAGGTGCTGGTGCTGTAGGGTGTCGTGAGGTGGATGGCTGTAGGGTGGGTGGCTGCCTGCGTTTGTGTGTCTTGGAAGAGGGGGTGACAGACACAGTGGGAGAGGACACAGGGGACGTGTACATGGCAGTGGGGGTGGTGACTGCACGAGTGTGGACTGTACTGGAGGGTGAGGTGGTGATGGAAGCACTGGCTGATGTTGGGGTGCATGCAGGTGTGAGTGTAGACGTCACAGGGAGGGAGGAGGGAGACGAGGAGGAGTGGGACACAGGGGTGGCAGTGGCTGTTGGCATGTCTGCATCTGGGTGTTGCTCGGGTGAGTGTTTGCGGGATCTGTGGTGCTTGTGTTTGGATGAGCTGCTCTTGTGTGTTGAGGTGTGTGCAGGCTGGTCTGATGGTGTGGATGGGATAGGCTGAGGAACAGGAGACAGAGACAGGCTGGAGGCAGTCAGAAGAGGGAGGCTGGAAACAGGGACAATGGCTGCCGTCAGTGCTGAGGCCAGAGCAGTGAACGCTCGTTGATGGGCAGCCTGACCCGAATGAATGCCCTCCAGGTACGCATTGCTCTGTTGCACCTCCCTTTGCACACCCTGGATGGCATTCAAAAGGGTCGTCTGCCCAACAATGAGCGTCCTTACCAGGTCAATGAGCTCCGCACTGAGGGCAGCAGGGGCAACAGGGGCAGGGGCTGAGGTGCCTGGGGCGGAGGAGACGCGCGCCTTCCTGGGCGAACCGGCATGGAGCGAAGACTGAGGGGCTGCTGGGAGGGCGGGGCTGGTGCGCTGGGTGGCGGCTGTACCTGTAGAGGCGGGGGGCACGGATGTTGCCGCCACCCCTTGGGAGCTCCCATCCGAGGACGTGTCGCTTTCGCTGCTCTCACCAGCGGTCCCCGTCGTGGTGCTCCCCTCGCCCTCCGGATCACTGGTGCCCTCGGTGTCTGTTCCTGGGCCCACCGGGGCCTTGTGTCCTGCAGCTCCCTCGTGCTCCGATGCCATATCTCCTCCGCCTGATGATGCTAATGCACACATGCACAAGAAGATGAAGAGAAAGGGTGGGGGGAGAAAAAAGAAGACCAGGTTGAGTGCATGCAATGTCAACACCGTTGGCGGAGAGGACAGACACAGGTGCCTAATGCACTAAGCCGCGCATTCGGGGTACACTACTCAGTACTACTGACTAAGACAACAGGCCAAGAGACGTCAAATGCGCACATGGGAGATGCTGGACCTTCAATGGCTGTACTTGTCACCCTACCGAGGTGGGGGCCGGGGGCACAGGGCCATGCCTAAGGGAGAGGACTACACTACAGAAAGCGCCCTGGCCTAATGTCACCCACAGCCCTCCTCCCCCACCCAGACGCCTCCACTGCGCAGAAAGATAGGAGAATGTGCTGATACTCACCCCCTTGTGTCTGCTGTGATGTCTTAAAGCGCCCATCCAATTCAGGGTAGGCCACCGCCAGGATCCGGGACATCAGGGGGGTCATGGTGCGACTGGCACCCCTCCTAGGTTGGGAGGCCATCCCCAGCAGTGTTTCTGCGGTCTTCCTTGTTCCGCGGCGGATGTCCTCCCACCTCTTGCGGCAGTGGGTGCCCCGTCTGTTGTGGACCCCCAAGGTCCGGACTTCCTTGGCGATGGCACGCCAAATGTCGATCTTCTGATGGGCGCTGACCTATTAGACATGTACAGGGTGGAAAGGAGGAACTCATCAATGACCTGCATGTTAGATGTAATTGGCCCCCCCCACCCACTTTGCCATATGGCACATGCTCTCATCTGTCGGGCGTTGCACTCCTCATTCGCCCCCCACCCCACCAACTTACATCCACCCCAATCCACACAGGCATAGCCCATTCCATTAGCACCCGGTGTACTCACTTGTTGGTCTGGAGGACCGTAGAGTAGCGCATACTGGGGGAGGACCCCATCCACGAGCTTCTCCAACTCTTCAGACGTGAAGGCAGGGGCCCTTTCCCCAGTCGCAGCAGCCATTGTATCTTCCAGACCGAGGTCACAGCAGCACTTGCAGTATAGGTCCTCTCCTGTGGATGATCAGGTCTCGAGTGATTAAGCAGATAGAAAATGGCGGTCACGTCCGCGGCGGTGCGTACCGCGGCGGTGCGTACCGCGACCGCCGGCGCACTTCGTTATTGGCTCCTGAAACCCATAGGCTTCAATGTTAACCAATGCGGCTTTGCGCCGCGGTCTGCGACCGCCTACCGCACGGTGTGCCCCGCCAGCGCATTGACCTCACATCCCATTGTCCCACTTCACAGGTCAGGCAGCCGCCATTTCAAGGGCCCACATGGCTTAATTTTGACTGCGACACACAGGCCTAGGCCTTGCATTGCCACACATACACGCCTTTCAACCCATTGGCATTCTTTAACTGGGCAAGCTGTCTGTACGTACCTGTGGTTTGGCTGACTCTGTGCTCCATGTTGTCCTTCCTAGGCACCGTCCGCTGGGACTTGCGATGAGAAGGAGGAATCCTCGCGTGTACCGACCGCTGGTGGACCTGTCGACAATGGAAGAACGCCATATAATACTTCGATACAGACTTGACCATGCCACTATCCATGAACTGTGTGCCCAGCTGGAGCCAGCCTTGTGTCCCCCATCCGCCAACCCACAGGGATTCCCCCTCTGGTGCAGGTTTTGTCAGTCCTCCATTTTTTGGCCAGTGGGTCATTCCAGACCACAGTGGCCATGTCATCTGGAATGTCTCAGCCTATGTTTTCTAAGATTTTGAGCAGAGTGTTGTCTGCCCTGATGAAACTCATGCGGAGCTACATCATTTTCCCCGAGGAGGGTGACTTGCCTACAGTGAAGGGTGATTTCTATGCCCTTGGACATATCCCCAACATCATTGGTGCCATTGATGGGACCCATGTGGCTTTGGTACCCCCAAAACACGATGAGCAGGTGTACCGAAACAGAAAAAATTATCATTCGATGAATGTCCAGGTGGTCTGTTTGGCTGACCAGTACATCTCCCATGTAAATGCCAAGTTCCCAGGGTCAGTGCATGACGCGTATGTGATGCGAAATAGCAGAATCCCCTATGTGATGGAGCAGCTACAGAGACAACGTGTGTGGCTAATAGGTGACTCTGGTTACCCCAACCTGCCGTGGCTACTGACCCCAGTAAGGAATCCCCGGACAAGGGCAGAGGAACGCTACAATGAGGCCCATGGGCGTACTAGGAGGGTGATTGAGCGAACCTTTGGACTCCTGAAGGCCAGGTTTAGGTGCCTGCATATGACTGGTGGATCCCTAATGTACTCACCAAAGAAGGTGAGCCATATCATCGTGGCCTGCTGTATGCTTCACAACCTGGCTTTGCGACGCCAGGTGCCTTTCCTGCAGGAGGATGGTCCAGATGGTGGTGTTGTAGAAGCCGTGGAGCCTGTGGAGAGTGAAGAGGAGGAAGACTCAGAGGACGACACAGACAATAGGGATAGAGTGATACAACAGTATTTCCAGTGACACCCAGGTAAGAATCACCCACGCCATTTCCCAATTGCTTCTAGCCTCCTGCATCTGTACTTTCTGTAGTTCCCCACAGATGTTTTTCATTAATTTTTGCCTTTCCCTTCCCTTCTCAGTGCTGTCTGACTCAGTACCTGACTTCTGCTTGGTTCGCCCATGAAATACAGCGTATTGACATTGGTATGTTGTCATGACTAATTGACAGAACAGAAATTGAACAGTAATATGTAATACATTTGTTAATAAGACAGCATGACTCAAAACAGATTATTGTGCAAAATGTGATTTATTTACTGTGCTAGATATCGGTACATGTGATTCTAAGGGTGATGGGTGGGGGTGGAGGAATATCCATGGCAGAGTCCAGTTCTCAGTCTAACAGGTGCATTGTTCTTTTGCCTGTGGAAGGATGGAGCATAGGCAGTTCATGGTTGGACAGGGTGGCAATGTGGGACAGTGGGAAGAGTTCAGGGGGTATGTCCTGCTGGCGGGGGTCTTGACATCCTACTCTGTCTTTTTCTTTGGTCTCAGGCTCCTCTTACGGGGTGTTTGTTCTTCAGCAGGAGGTGGGGTTCTGGGGGGCTGTCGAGGTGTTGGGACCTCCTGTCCACTAGCGCCGGCGGAGGTGGTAGGCTGTTCCTGGTCCGGCCTAGTGACAGGGGCCCTGTGTGGTGCACCATGGTCCCACAACGCGTCCTCTATCCTGTGGAGGGCCAGGACGATGGTCCCCATTGCGGTCCCGATGATTCTCAGCTCCTCCCTGAACCCCATGTAGCGTTCTTCCTGCTGTGCCTGGATCTCAGTGAACCTGGCCAGTACCGTCGCCATCGTTTCTTGGGAGTGGTGGTAGGCTGCCATGATGGTGGTGAGGGCCTCTTGGAGAGTGGGTTCCCTGGGCCTCTCCTCCCCCCCCTGTCGCACAGCAGCCCTCCGAGCTGCCCGGTTTCCCCCGGCCTCTGTCCCCTGGCCGGTGTGCCCGCTCCCACTGCCCCCAGGTCCCTGTTGTTGTTGGGGTGTTAGGTTAGCCTGGGTGCCCTGTAGTGGCGGACACACCGCTGATTGAGCTGTCCTAGAGACAGAGGCATGGGCCCGCTGGGTGGGAGCTGTGCTGGTGTCGGCAGAGGGGGTCGGGTCTGGTGTGGCCTGTGGCTGCCTGAGGGGAACCGACTGCCCAGAGGTCCCCGATGGTCCGGGCTGGTCATCAGGTTCACTGTCGACAGAGCTGCTATCCTCAGTGTGGGCCTGTTCCGGTGGTGGGATGGACACTTCTGGACCCTCCTGGCTGGTGTGTTGTCGTTCGGGTCCTGCATGGGGTAAGAGAGTTTGGTTATTGTTTCTGTGTGTGCAATAGCGTGCGTGTTATGGGTGCCCTTGTTCCCCAGTGCAGGCATTCCCTTGAGGGAGGTGTTGTGAGGGTATTTAGTGGGGGGGAGGGGTTAGTGCAGTGGTCATGCATAGGTGATGGGTGCCCATAATTTGTGTTGGCATGCAGGAGTTGGTGTTGGGATGGGTGGGTTGTGCTGGTGAGACATTGTCAGGGAGGATATGTGCTGGGGGCTTGGGGGTGAGGGTGGGGGTGTGGGTTGGCATGCTGGTGGGGTGGGGGGGATATAGTAGTTGAGATGGGACTTACCAGAGTCCATTCCTCCGGCTACTCCTGCGAGGCCCTGAGGATGCAGGATGGTCAAGACCTCTTGCTCCCACGATGTAAATTCGGGAGGGGTGGGTGGGGGTCCGCCGCCAGTCTTCTGGACCGCGATGTTGTGCCTGGAGACCATCGATCGGACCTTCCCCCGTAGGTCGTTCCATCTTTTGCGGATGTCCTCCCTATTCCTGGGATGCTGTCCCACCGCGTTGACCCTGTCCACGATCCGCTGCCATAGCTCCGCCTTCCTGGCTATACTGGTGTGCTGCACCTGCGAGCCGAAGAGCTGGGGTTCCACTCTTAGGATTTCCTCCACCATGACCCGGAGTTCTTGGTCCGAAAAGCGTGGGTGCCTTTGGGGTGCCATGGGGTGGTGTGGGTGAGGTGTGGGGTGGTGTATGTGATGATGAGTATGTTGGTGTGTGGTCCTTTCTGCTACTATGTGGTGTGTGTGATGGTGTAGTGTGCCTCAGTGTGTCTTGCTATGGATTGTCTGCTGTGTCTCTCTCTCCTTCTCTCTGTAATTATGGTCGCAGGGGTTTGTGGGTGATGTGGGTGTGTGTTTTATAGTTGGTTGATTGTGTGGGAGTGGTGTGTGTATGTGTATCAGGTGTGTGTATTTCAAATTGTCCAATGTGGCTGTGTTTTGGTGATGTGTGTGTATTCTGACCGCGGCGGTGTGTACCGCCAATGGAATACCGCGTTTGAATGACCGCCGTGTGGATTCGTGGGTCGTAATGGCATGGGCGTATTTCTGTTGGCGTGACGGTGGAGGTTTGGTCATCTCCAGTTTATCGCTGCCCGCCGATGTGGCGGGCTGCAGTGGAGGACGGATTTTTGGAGGTTTGGCCGTTGTGGGTCAGAATGACCGTGGCGGTTGACCGCGGCCGCGGCGGTGTTATGGCGGTCTTATGACCGGCGGTAAGGGCATTTTACCGCCGAGGTCAGAATCACCCCCAATGTGTTCTTCAAGAATATGATTACACGTTATTGAACTAGTAAAGTGCATCCTTAAATAGAGTAATTTTGAGAAACTAGAGATCAGATTGGCAAAACACATGAGCAGAAAAACAAACAATTAGAAGTGGCTGAAGCAAATATTAAGCTACCACCAGGTCCCCAGATCAAGAAGCCTCAGTTTTTCTGCTGAGATAAATACAAGGTAGAGGATATGTTTACCTTAGAGTCTGAGGGGCATATTTATACTCTCTTTGCGCCGAATGTGCGTCAAAAATGTTGACGCACAATCGGCGCAAACCCTGCCCCATATTTATACTTTGACGTCCGACTCCGCGGGCGTCAAAATTCCACCATGTGCGTAATTTTTTGGAAGGGGGAACCTTCCTTGCCTTAATTATATGCAAGGTAGGCATTCCCTTCCAAAAAATGACTTTAAGGCCTGTGCCCCATATTTATAATCTGACGTCATTTTGATGCACAGGAGGGGGTGGGCCTTAAAAAACGACGCACAGCCTGATGGGTACCGTTTTTTAACGCCTGGGTCAGGGCAGGCGTTAAGAGACCTGTGGGCTTGGAAGGAGCCCAGAGGTGCCCTCCCCTGCCCCCAGGGACACCCCCTGCCACCCTTTCCCACCCCAGGAGGACACCCAAGGATGGAGGGACCCATCCCAGGGAAGTAAAGGTAAGTTTGGGTAAGCATTTTTTCAGATTTTTTTTGTGGCATTTGGGGGCCTGATTTGGGCCCCCCTACATGCCACTATGCCCAATGACCATGCCCAGGGGACATAAGTCCCCTGGGCATGGCCATTGGGCAAGGGGGCATGACTCCCGTCTTTGCTAAGACAGGAGTCATGTCAATGGAGGTTGGGCGTAAAAAAAAATGGCGCAAATCCGGTTTGAGGCCGAATTTTGCCTCAGACCTGACCTGCCCCATTTTTTGACGCACAACCCCCATTTTCCCATACACCGGCGCTGCCTGGTGTGAGTCATTTTTTTTTACGCACACCAGTCCACAGCGCCGGCTAACGTCATTCCATAAATAAGGCGCCCGCATGGTGCGTTGGAATGGCGTTAGCCGGCGGTAAAATCTTTGACGCACAACTGCGTTGGCACAGTTGTGCATCAAAAAGTATAAATATGCGCCTAAGTGATCTTGCAGAACTCACAGAAAATTTTCCAAAACCGAGAGGGAATCCTGTACAGTGGTACAAACAAGTTGACAGATTTGTAAAAATTCCAAAGGTGCTGTAGACAGATTTGAATTATTTCCTTGCTATTGTATTGTCTAGTGATTTGAGGGTCGAGTGTAAAATTGCTGTACATTGGCTGCATACAGAACCACCCAGAGATGCACATACTAATGCACCATCTCCTGTAGTGATGACCAAATGTGCAGAAGAGATTACCTTTCCGAAAGGCAAGGTTGGTGCAAACAACATTAACTCGGAAAGATAAAACGAACACAAGAGCCAAACGAGTCAGTGCATGACTAGTATGAATGATTGTGGTAGTTGTTTTGACAACATAGTGAAGAGTAACAGCCTAGTGCTATGGTGTTCTTTGTCATGCAGTTTGTTCTTGGGTAAAGACCAGAGTTCAGTTTGCACATACAACAGAGTGCAATCTATTGGCAGACAAAACTGTTAGATGAAACCCTGAGGTATGCAAACTATTGTAGTGATGAACAAGAAATGAAGCAGAAGAAAATTATGGAGAAAGTTTATGCTTGCATTGATGGAAATGGCACAGAAAGGAATTCAGAATCAGTTGTTTGCGGGGAATTCCAGAGGAATACAAGGTGTTGGGTTTCAAGATATTATTGAAGGTTTTTGAGGGGGTATGATTGCTCTACATGGGTAGAGGTTGAGTCATTTTACTTGATCCAAAATCGGGTGTAGATGTTGTTACACTGAATAAAATGGCTCCTTGTCATTTCTGTTTCAATATCGGGCATTGGAAGAGGGAGTATGGGCTGAATTCAAACAGAATTAGTGGCCATGGTCAAGCGCAAGAAAGAAATCAAGTGCAGATGCACAATGTACCCATTCAGCAAATGCAAGTGCCAGTGAAGACACATGTTCCAGTGTTGCAGGTCCTGCAAGCCTTGTTGGTCTAAAAAAGTATGGGAAACCCCAGATTTATTATAAATCAGAAGCTCAGAGCAAATCCAAACCCATTTCAGACTTAGAATCAGACCCCATTTCAACAGTTCCCTTTGTTGGGCAGCAAGAGCTCTGGCTCTGATAACTCACAGTGACTGTGGGGGGAGAAAGACTGCATACTTGGCACAGTCTTAGAGGTAGACTAGAGTGGACCTTTTGTAAAAGATGAGGTAAACGGCCAAGTGTTGTTTCTTATTGACACTGGAGCTCCCCATTCCACAGTTAGAACACTGGAAGTCCCAGACCTACCCCTCTCAGGGAAGAAGAGCCAAGTTGTAGAAGTTACAAATAAGCAGGTAACAAACCCCATTTCAGAAGTTCCTGTAAAAATAGGTTCATTTGGCGAAAAACACCAGTTTGTAGTGTGTGATTTGTATACTGTATATTTGTTAGGAAGAGATTTCTTGTGCAAGTTAAATTGCACAAATTTACTGTACAACGCATGGTGTCCGGTTTCAAGCTCATGAAGAGGATGTTGAATTTATAATGGCCCGACAAGAAGCAGTTGTAGGAATGTATCTGGTGAGGAAAGTAGATGGGTTACCCCCTGATTTAAGGAAAACTGTGAATCCAGAAGTATTGGAATTTCCAGGGACAGACATGAAACTAATCAAAGGTGAAGAATCAGTCGGAGTTACCGTGAAGCCCAATGTAGTCTTTCAGAGAACAACACCTTACAATTGAATCCCAAACACAGTGGCAGGAATAACACCAATAATCAAAGACATGTTGAGGAAGGGAATTCGAAAAGAAATTGTTGGGAGCCCTTGTATTTCTCCGATTGTGGGCTTGCGGAAGCCTAATGGTAAATATTGGATTGTTCAAAATCTCTGAAAGATATTAATAATATTGTTGTTCCATGTTGTCCTGCGGTACTGAATACAGCCACCATCCTTCTCCAAATTCTGTGGACTGCAGAATGGTTTGCCATTGCGAAGTGGTGCTATGCCTTTTTCTCTTTCCCATTGCATGAGGACAGTGAATTCTTGTTCTGTTTTCAATTCAGAGAGACAGTTTTGGCATGGTGCCAACTTTCACAAGGCTATACTGAGTGTCCCTTAATTATGAATCAGATTCTTGAGAAAAATCTTAAATCTCTGCAGATGCCCTGTGATTCAGTGCCTGTGCAATTCCTGGCCCTGCTCAAATGGGACATTAAGTATGGGCTGCTGGAGCCGTTGCTCATGTGGATCACTATGGGTGGCTGATCAAAAGATTTCCTAGATTCCAAGGCCTTCCTTGATTCCTTACAGGACCTTGACATGAAAGCCCCGCCCTCAGCTCCTTTCCAAACCCCCTCTCCAATAGCTTTTGGGCTGCATCGGTTGGACAAACTGCAGGAGCAGCTTTTCCCCACCACTTCTTGCAACAGAAAAGCCCTAACCATCACAACAGTGATGGAGCATATGTAGGTGACAGGCAGGGACGTGTCCTGTTGAAGGCTTCTGAGATGCCTGGCCTGAATGAGGAAGACAGCATGGAGTCTTCATGACTGATAGCATCACAGACTGGCTGAGGACTATGATTATCCTTGTTCTCTCTTGACCCCGCGGTCACCCCTGCTATTGACTCTGGCCTGCATGACGGACTGTTTCTCACTTCCTGTATCTGCCTTATTACCTCCTACAGGGGCTGTATTTTGGGGGGTCGCATGGGGGCTCTCTGTGGCTCTGTTGCTCCATGTTTTCTCAATTGGGAATAGTAATGATGATGATGTTGTTTCTCTTTTCTGTACTGTTCCATTTTTATTGCCTTCTTGTGGGGGGTCTTGGATATTGTTTCATGTTGCACTATATGCTTCCTTTCTTGTGGTCTCCTAGTTTGTACAGACAGGTTTGTTCCCCCTCACTTCTGCAGTTGAGGATGCCCATGATAATGACCCTTCCTTGTCTGGTGACCCGCTTCCTGCACTCACTTTCTGGTTTCTCCCTTCAGCAAGGAGCTCCCGAAGGGGGTTTGGGAACCCCTCTGTGGTTTTGTTGCTTACTTTGTACAGACAGGTTTTTTCCCCCCTCGCTTCTCCACTTGAGGCTCCCGAAGGTGGGCTTGGGGCCCCTTCTGTGGTTTTGTTGCTTACTGCATACCTCCATAGGGGTTTATGATGATGATAACGCTCTTGTTTCATTTATTCCATTGTGTTGCCTCAGATTGTGGGAAGGATCTACATGCTGCATCGTGGAGGTCCACTCTTGGTGGGTAGGATTTTTTCACTCTCCCAGTTAAAGTAGTTCACCCCTTCACACCCCTCGCAAAAGGAGTACCTGCCCCATTTTGTTATTTTGTTTTCCCCATCCCACAGCCACCCCTCCCCCACTACTCACCACTCCTTTTCCCCTTTCAGCTTCCTCCTCTACCCCTCTCCCCACCCTTCTTCCCTTTCCCCCACTCATGCTGCCCTCCCTGATTCCCCCCCTTTCTTTGTGAGCTAACCACCCCTAGCCCGGTTCTGCCCTTTCTCCCAACCTATCTATGCATCCCCTTCCATTCATAGTCCATTGCCTATAGCATCAGTACCCCTGACGACCCTGTTATGAAATGTTCATGGCCTCACTTAATACATCAAGTGCAAAAAGATCCTGGCCTATATGAACTCAAAGAAGGATGATTTTGCCCTGTTGCAGGAGATCCATCTCACGAGTTCTGAAGTCAAAAACTTAGATGGGACTGGGTGGGCCAGGTGTTTTAAAGCAGTCGTGCCTCTCAGCCACTCCCCAGGGACACACCTCTACTTCGCAGGTGTGAAATAGACACTCTACTGTGGCAGTCACTCCCTTGCTCTGTCCTCAAGACAGGACAAGATCCCGAGGGGAGATATGTATTTGCCCAGCCAAAGATCGTGGATCGGGCCCTGTCGGTGGGCTCCACCTATGCCCTCGTCAGATCCAAGATGTCATTTCCTCTCCACCTCAATTGTGTACTCAGAGAAGTGGGTTCCACCCTCCCTGTTTCTGGTGGGGACTGAAATGTTGGTCTGGACTCAGTCCTGGATTGCATGGGCCCCTTTGACAGGATGGCAAATCTGGTTAGGGCCTCCATGCCTGACCTTTGGGACAACCATGGTCTCCTGAACTTTTGGTGCCTACTCATTCCGACCAATGAGTCCTACACCCACCTGTTACTAGTTCCTGGCACCCAATAACAGCTGGACTATTTTTGCACTCACAACCCCTACTGCCCATGGGGGGCAATGCCCGCACCCTGGAAGGCTCATTTTTGGACTGCTCCTCAACTTGTCTCTTTTATGGTGGGTATGGAAGCCTTGGAGGTTTAAGACTTCCTTCTATTGCATGCCTGATTGGAAGATACTTCTGCAGTCCCATCTCACAATATATATGGATAACAACAAAGACTCTGTGGCATCTGCGCTGACTCCCTGGGTGGCAGCGAAGGCTACCCTTAAGGGTAAGCTCATGTGAGATGCAGTGCCCCACAATCTGCACTGGGTGGAGCAGCACGCCTTCCCAGACCATCTATTCTTCACCTGACATGGCGTTACTCAAACCACCCCACGTATCACACTCACAGGAGACTGGAGAGAACATGCTTAGCCCTTAACGGCCTCTTCACCAACCAGGCAGAACATGCCTAGGTGGTAGTGCGCTTCTACCACCATTACGAGCAGGGTGAAAAGGTTGGCTGGACACCTGTGACTCAACTCCGTTAGCAGGAGGTGACCTCCATGTCTTCGGCCATCAGGGACCCCACGGGTCACCTCTTCACACACTCCTAGGGCACTGCAGAAAACTTTGCAGATTTTTAAAAGCTGGCAACTGATGAATTGTGGATACACCGCTTTCTGGATGCATTCACTTTTCTCTGGATGAACAAAGATGGGAGGGCCCATCACCAAGGTGAAGATAGCATAGGTCATTTCTGCTGCTCCCTAAAGCAAAGCACCCAGGGAGGATGGCTTCCCGGTAAAAAATTGTAATGGTTGGCTGGTGATATGGCAGAGTCCCTCGTGGAGGCTTACACCAAGGAGGGCGAGCTGAGAAGTCCGGGACTGATTTCCAACAGGCCCTAATAACTGTGCTTCCAAACTGGGCAAAGAGACCCTTTCATGTGACAGCTATTGGCCTACCTTGCTCCTGAATATAAACATTTAGGCCCATATTTATACTTTTTTAGGGCCGCATTTGTGCTGCTTTTTAATGCAAAAGCAGCACAAACTTACAAAATACAATTGTATTTTGAAAGTTTGCGCTACTTTTGCATCAAAAAATGGCGCAACTGCAGCGCTAAAAAAGTATAAGTATGGGCCTTAGTGCTTAGCTTATATTGAGTGTCAGAGCCACTTGGCTTCAGATGGTCATCCTCACCCTGGTCCTCCCCATCCAAGTTGGCTTTGCTCCAGACTGGTCCTTCCACAACCGTTTGCGAATCCTGGCCCATGTCCTATGGTTGGTGAAGGACCTACCGGGGGAGACACTAGTCCTCTCCCTGGACACTAAGAAGGCAGCCAACCATTTAGAGTGGAGTACCTCCTTGCAGTGATGCACTGGTTAGAACTCAGGGATGACTTCATTTCCAATGTCCAACTACTGTATAGTGACCCATCAGTACTGGTGAACTGTGTGGGTTTCCTCTCCACCCCCTTTCAGACTTTCAGGGATGCCCTCTCTTGTCACTTCTCTTCCGCCTCGCCCTGTAGCTGCTGACTTCAGCCGTTCACCAATCTCAGGACATAGTGGGTTTTCCAATAGTAGTCTCTCCTCCTTTCTCTTTTAAGTGGAAGTCATTTTACAGATGCTTATGGATGTCACCTGTTTTCTTCCAGCCCTCTCCACTCTTTTGGATGAATTAGTGCAAATAGCAGGTTACAAGGTCAACTGGTGGAAGAGGCAGGCCTTCCCTCTCTCGTCCTTTACAACAGCAGCAGTGATCCAAGGCTAACAATTTAACTGGACACTAACCCGCCTTAAGTCCTTCAGGATATTTGTGAACAGGGGCCTGGAACGCATGATGAAGGATAATTTCAAGCCCTTGATGGCATGGATGAAAGCAGACTTTGCCAAATGGATGCTCCTCAAACTTACCCTTGGGGGTGCGTACGTTCGGTCAAGATGGTCACTCTACCCAGGTCCACCTATGTGATGGGAATGTTGCCCTTCCAGGTCCGTGTCATGCTCCTTTGCTCAACTCATCAAAAACTTAAAATGGGGCTCTGCACAAACATGATTGGCCATTTCCAAATTGATCAGTCATAGAAAGTATGCTGGACTGGGTCTCCTGTCAGTGGAACTCTATGCCATGACACTTCATCTGGCACAGCTCTCCCATATGCAGTGGGGTGTGGTGGACCCTCCCATGTGGGTTCTGATATAATGTAGTCTCCCAGTACACCCACATGACTTTTCTCCACTTTATGTATATGGTGCCCTCAGGAAGTGCTTTGCCAGTCCCATGGTGTGGGCGATGGCCATCACCTGGAGGCTGGTGTACATCTTATTTTCAGTTGACCCTTGACTAAACTCTGGTATCCAGACTGTAGGCTCTCCACCCTACTCAAAACAATGGAGGCGGGTGGGCTTAGAAACAATCTCCAAATGATTGTGGATGGTTCTATTAAGTCCTTTACTGCCCTCCTGGAGGATTCCACCTGCCCACACATCAGTATTGGTGATATCTGCAGCTCTGCCATTGCAGCCGTCTGGGGGTGCCCCTATGGGACCTGGGACTCTCCCCCTTTATTGTCTACTTTTGGGTGTGGAGCAGCTACTGCGGTGTGGTATTGGGCTTCTACAACCTGCTGGTTTGTCACAAGTATTCCCTGCCCCAATCAACCTGACCTCAGGTGTTGTGGCAGGCACTTCTCCAGGTGGAGAATGACGAAGAGGACTGGGCTCAGCTCCTAAAGGGACTTGCTGGCATTGTACTTGAGGCCAGGATGAAGTTCTGCCTCTATAAATCAGTGAACAACTGGTGTTAGACACCTTCTAAACTAGAATGCCCTGGCCTTCTCCATCATTCTTACTGCTATTGCTGCACCCTCCCTGGTTGCAATGTCCCACACATCCTGTTTGATTGTCCTAGCCTATGGGGGCATTGGGCAGAGGTTTAGGCCAGGCTGTGCTATACTATTCCTATCTCTTTCCCACTCACCCACCACATCATGCTTTCACACGATCTGGCCTTGCACCCCAGCTCTCCTGCGATGAGTATTGGATCCTGGGAATGATGTCTGCTACATTATGAACATCTTATTTACTCACTCAATGATAACCTGGACATCTATCTCCAGGTGTAGGCCCTGTTCCTTGATGGGGCAGGGATTAGACCCTTGATAGGGCCTGATGCTTGGGCAAGGTGTGCAGGGCCATCCTTGTTACTATCACATCTCCTGCTGCTGTTCTGCTGTCACTGCAGTTGCCATCATGAGGAGGAGCTCCAGGGGCCCTTGGTCTTCTCCCCACCCCCTCCCTCAAAAGTTGTTCTACTACAGTTATCACCTCTCTAACCTATAAAGCATAGCTTGAAAAAAAATCTGTATTGTTGCTGTTAAAAATCTAAAATAAAGACTTTAAAAACAGATAATTGTGACTATTGGATGAATGGTTTTGCAAAACCACTTAGCTTTGGGCATTTTCCTTGCAGAGAAAGGCGGAGTCTACAAGATACTGAAAGCTCAGCACTTCTGCACTCATACTCCTGATGAGAGTAAGAAAAGTTTGGAATTCACAAAGAACATTTCTGCACTTAAACCTGAATTAGAATCATTAGAAACCACTAGTGCTTTAGAAAGTTTAGGGAGAGGTGTTGCTTCAATTGGCAACTGCTTTACAACAGCTGGAGGAGAATTTTTTAAAGCAATACTAGAACATATCCTAATTTCTGGTGTTTGTTTTCTTAACTTTATTAGGGTATTACAAAGGTATCAAATTTTATTTTGAAAAGATGAAGAGCAGAGAGAAAAAAAGACAGATAAAGAGGGAATTAGAATGACATTATCACATCAATCAAGAGTATAAGACGTTGAATGAATCTGAGACTTTGAATAGAAAGAGAAAAGACTCAAATGAGGAGGAAAGTGTGCTTTAAAGATTAATTTATGAAGACTATATGATGGTTTCATAACCATCAGAGGAGGGAATTTGTTAAAGCTTTTAACATATTGAGAAAAATAATGCAATTATGTGCAGAATTAACAGACAGGCTTTAATGAAAATCAAGAGGTTTACATGCAGAATTGTAGTAGGCAACCATATTTAATAATAATATGTTCCTGAGCAGCTGAAGCAACATTTTCCGACAAGCTGACATGACTAAAGAATGCTAAGCCCACACAAAAAGGTTACTCCATGAACTTTACATGGACATGGTTTCATGATATATAATAGATGGATAAATGTTTTCATGTAATTCTGCAAATGTTTCTATATACACATACATCACTGTTAACTACTAAAAACAGATTTGTTATTTAATGAGGTAATGAAGAAGTTCACACTCAAAGATGTAGTATTTTTAAAGGGAATTCATTTTGTTAGAGAATGAACGTTGTAGTTGATAAGAAATGTTTCATTCAACACTGCAGATTAAGGGGCATATATATACTTTTTGTTGCAAAACTGCACTAACGCAGTTTTGCACCAAAGCGTTTTGCACTGCCTTGCGCCATTCCTGAGCACCAGCCAGGCGCCATATTTATGGAATGGCGCAAGCAGGTGCAAAGGGTAGGCTAGCATTTTAAAAAATTACGTTAGCCGGGTGGGGCTGGAGGTAAAGGAGAAGGGGGGTTTGCACCAAAAAATGACGTTAGGCTTGTTAGAGTAAAAAAAGATGACTTTAACCAGCCAAGCATAATTTTCTGATACAAAGCCATCAATACCACATGACTCCTGTCTTAGAAAAGAAAGGAGTCATGCCCACCACCCTAATGGCCAGCACTGGGGACCAGAGTCCCCTGGCATGGCCATTGCACCCTGTGCCATGCAGGGGCCCCAAGTTGGGTCCCCGATGGCACTTTAATAAAAAAAAAATGGCTTACCTATACTTACGGTACTTCCCTGGGATGGGGATCTGCGTCCTGTGGTGTCCCTCTGGTGTGGGTGAGGATGTTCCTGGGGCTTCAGGAGTGCACCTGTGGACCCATTCATGGTGTTTAACCATGGAAATGGGTCCACAGTTCCCTTAATGCCTTGTCTGACCTAGGCGTTAAATAATGGTGCAAAGCAAACTTTGCATCATTATTTAGCCCCTCCTCCCACTAGTGCGTCATTTTAGCATGGGGGGATAAATATGGGGCTGTGGGGTTAGCACCATTTCTTAGATGGGAACACCTACTCATTGACACATGGTAGGATCCTGCATCTAAAAAATGGTGCCAACTCCAATATTTTGATGTTAGACGGGTCTAACGTCAAAATATAAATATGGAATTTGTTTTGTGCCAAATTTGTGTTAAACAAAATGATGCAAAATTGGCGCAAATGGGGTATAAATATGCCCCTAAGTTCATTGTATTCCCAGTGAGAAGTGGAAGAGTGATCCTGCTTCCTTGAGAGTATCGGAAGATGAAGGGCCAGCTGGAGAAAGAAGAAACAACAACCTACAAAATTGAAAATATGTTTTGTCTACCTGAGACATATGTAAGGTCTACATGAGTGGGTGGCACAAACAATGCTGCAGTTCCACTAGTAGTGTGCAATTTACAGGTCCCGGGGACATGTAGTTCAAAGGGCCAACAAAAACAAATTCAGCAAAAAAAGAAAGGCAAAAGGTTTGGGGTGATCCTTCAGAGAGGGCCATTTTCCAACAGCCACCATTCATGAGGGTGCACAGACTGCAATTTGAATGGTGTGCATTGTGAGCAAATTTCAATTGCACTGATGTTATAATGTTGTTAAAACAAATATGTGAAATTGAAGCTTTACAAATAATCAATGTTGCAGCAGAAAAACTCCTATCACCAGTTTGTTAACAGGAGGGAACTTGTAATGGATCCAAATACAGACAACATAGGGTTCTTATATGGGCAGATGATGACTATCTGGCACTATGTAATTCTGTTGCAGCAGTAAATTGTGCACAGACATAGATTTTATACACTTACAGTACCAGTGATATAATGAAATGGGGAGTCCCTCTGCAAGGTACTTTGGGGGACCCACTCCCACTGGAATCAGCCATGCTGTCTGTGCTCAGAGTACTGTGGCAATGGGGCTCCCTGGAGCTCCATGAATGTGCAAATGTTTTGTGATGTAAATTTACTACGTCCATACTACTACACCAATTTTCCAGGTCTTTCCTGGACTCACAAATCCTATAGAGCAACAACATATTTGACATGTAGCAGGAAAGCAATTGGTTATTGGGTGCTTACTAGACAATTTTTTCATGTATATCATGCATACATGTGAAAATGATATTAATTGGATCTATCACATTACAAGTGTTGGCTAAATAGGACCACTAAGTACAAATATGCCTATGTTGAAAACTACTGATGACCTCTCCATTGATTTGGTGTTTCATTTACTATAAAGGCTTAACAGAGTGGAAATATGACCAAATTGGTTGACAGAGTTTTACACGAAAACTATGTAAATATAGTAGCATATGAGGTGTGTTACATTACACGTATTTAAGAAAGGTTTCAGGATACAAACTACAACCAGCCAATAAAAGCATACTAGGTAATAATTTGTCAGCCAAAAATGACAGAGTGAGGCCATTCCAACATACTGTAAACCCTTTCACTAGACTGCCATCACCATTGAGCTGCCAGTAGCCCCGCCCAGTCTAACCTTCCACCCACAATGGCAGGATTGCACCTTTCTTGGTGGACAGCTAACAGAGTCTCATCCTTCCTTCTATTTGTGTGTTTTCTTTGACACTTGACATTCCTTGTGTACATTACATTATTGTTAAGGTAGCAGTCAGTGAGAAGCTGGACATTTTTACTAGCAACATAGCTTCTGCTATTCAGTCTTCAATTGAAGAGGGCAGCTGTCTGATTGATGGCATTATCTAAAAATGGAGCTATGGTGCAGATTTACAAGAAAATGGCGCATCGGTCCTGATGAACCACTTTTCTTGCGTCCCCCTACTGCCACCTACCAACACCATGGTTGCACTGTATTTATAATACAGTGCACCATTGCAGTCATTAGGACAATAGCGTCAACATTTTTGGTGCTATTGTGGTGTTTTGCTGCACTAGCATCAAAAATGTTGATGCTAGTGCAGCAAACCACAGGGAGGCCCATGGGTTACTATAGGTGCATCATTTTAACACCTGGGCTGAGCCAAGCCAACTATACTCTCAAAGTCAGTGGAATTCAGTGCTCACTCCTGAATGAGTTTGAGACTGATTAGGGGGATCCCCTGAGTCAATGTCTGTGCTTCAGTTTAATCCTTCATTGTGACTCATACAATTTTTTATAGATCTCCGAAGCTTATTATGCTACTCCCTCTGTGTTCACTTTGTTCACCAATTTATCCCACATTGCCTTATTTGCCGAAAATAGTATGCAATGCCATTTGGATCCAAAGAGAATGACGTCAAAAAGCAATATAGCCTCCATCAACAACTAAAGTTCTCTGCTGGAGAATTTGCCTTGCACTTTCGGTAATCCAGATTTTTTTTTTTGCCTAGCGCAAAAGAGAGTATCTACAGTCATGACAATATCAACTTGATTCACAAAGTGCAAATGCATACATGGCATGAGGCAACCACACGTTTACTATTTTGTCGCTACTACTTTGGCACAATGCTTGTTTACAAAGATGTTTGCACGCCCCAATTTTTTTTAAAGGAAATATTTTGAACACATCTCTGTTGCAAAAACGTACGTTGAGTTGTAGGAAGATTAAACAGCTAGTGAGGGTGGACAATTATTCAGAGGTTGTAATATTCACATAAAAAATGAATATTCCTGTTGTTTGCATAATTTTAATCAGCCAGCGGTTGAAACACATGACAGTGAGACTGTAAGAAACATTTAGAGACCTGAACGTTGTCACTGATGTGCATTGCAGGAAATAGGTGTAAGTGGAAGAAGGTAAATAAATGTTAGTATGCGGTTTAAAAAATCTGAAATCACTCCCTCAGCTATATGGAGTGTTGGACTATAAGGTGGAAGCATTTGTTATGGTGTGTTGAGCACATAATTTTCCCTTTCTCAACTTCATACAATCAGAGTGGTGTGAATGGAATTTTAAGTACTGTGGTAAGCTCTGCTATGAAAGTACATGTCCAGAAAAACCCTCATTTCTGCATTTGGGATATTTGACCTCGCCTTTTTCACACTCCTGCGGCCAGAGGAGTGCTAACGTAGCTAAAGGTACCTTCAAGAGGCGTGTTACTGAGGTATTTGCATTTACTCCCTGCACAACACATACCAAAAAAGCAGCTCACATGGCATCCAAAATTATCATACATGATAAAACTCCTCCTCTTGTTTATTTCTTTCTTTGCACTATTTTTATTGGTACGGTGATCACAAGTTTTCTTCTGATATATGAGATGTTTGTTTAGGTATTAGTCACGAAGCTCATAACTGACCATTGGAAGTTCACTGAGAAATATAAGGCACTTTTGTTACAGCACAATGTAAGCACTCTGAATACAAACTACTGTAAGTGGAGTTTTTCGCACCAAATATTAATAGACAAGGAAATGCCATAAGTCACATGCATAGTTTTTCAATGTGACACATTACTATGCCACGATGAAACCTAATTCATGGTCTGGTTGTTTAGACATATTGGAAAAATAGTGAAAAGAATTATATGATCTTGTCATGATAAAGCATTGTTTACTGTTGATGACACTTTAATCTTTACTTACATAGTGATATTCTGAAACAACAAGCTTTTTTCAAGATTGCAGTCAGATTTCAGAAGAAACACAAAACATGTCTCCATGTTAAAGCCTGATGTCTTGTCGCTCGTACCTCCTGGTTTGAAAATTAGATAAGAAATACAAAATGTACAATATATTTCTGCAGGCTCTTTACATTTTACAATCAGATTTTGAAATACTGGTAAGCAACAACGCGGAATAAATTAATACCAAACTCTAGGAGAGCTGGAATGTCCTGGTAGAGAGATTACTGAATATTACAAGATCTCTGTGCACATAGGTGTGTGCTCTGATGAGATCAAAAGTGCATATTTTTCACAAATTAATTTAGGCATAGACGATATTATTACCATAACTATTTTAATAGCATGAGCTGGATGTGTGCCGTTTTCTGTATTAAGAAACATTATTGTAGGATCATACCTCATAGTGAGGGAATGTTGAGAGGGTGGAATCTTAGGATCCTGGGATTCCAGAAGTGGAGAGGTGGAGAAGGAGTGAGGAGCTGAGCGGAGATGGAGGCTTGATATGTTGCTGGGGGTTATGTACGTTGTTGTACCATCAACATTGAAATAAAGACGAAGAAAGCAAACCAGGATTATTGCGTGATTCCTACATAATTTGGCGACGAGGATTGTTCTGGGCAGGGGCAGAAATTACTTATAACCCCCAACCCCTGGATATCTTCAATCTCTATCAAGACTTCAAGACTTTTATTAATGACTGTAAACAGGTATCTGCTTCCTAAAGTAAGTTCTTCTTGTCATTTCATGTGGTGCAATAATCGAAAGGAAAGACTTTCTAATGGTGTTAATGCTATTTGTACAGCTTGCATGTTTAAAACGAACTTCAATCTGAAGTGGGAACTTTGGAGTTAAATACGATTAATATGATTATATACACTTTTAAAAAAAAGAGAAGAGTTAATTTCGTGCGGCGTGACCAAGTAGATTTTGGTTCTTAAACCAAAACCGTCTTGCAGCTGAGAAGCGGCGCGCGTGTGTATAAACACACGCGTAAAACGGATCAATTCAAGAATAAACAGTGTGCGTGTTGAGCACACGTGCACCGCATTGAGCACAACGCTTGAGTGCGCGTAGCACGCGTGCTGCACAAACATACATTATGACTGACGTCGAGAAAAGAAAAGACATGGAAAATTAAAATATGCTTACCTTATTATTTCCGGAACACAGTTTTACCAGCCAGCTTCCTCTTTTGTGGAGTTCAACTTAACTGTGAGAGACGAGGCTACACCGATTGGATGAAATAGAATAGTCAACATTGTGAAAGGACTATTGGACAGAAGGAACAAGAGTAGAAACAAAAAGAGGACTATTGTTTGCAAATAGTGCCATAGTGCTGGAGAAGGATTATATTACGAACTAATGTGAACATTTGAACTAAAGTGTTGTTATGTTAAATTATTATTTTAGATTATTATTTTAACTTCTTACTCTAATTTATTATTTTAGTATATTATTGTAGTTTATTGTTTTTTCCTCCTTCAGGATGGCAGAACAAAATATGTCTTCACCACCATGTTTCTTACCTGTACCTGGCGAACCTTCAATATCGTGGAAACGGTGGCAAAATATGTTTTTCACATATCTGTTGGCCATTGCGGAGGATAGATATACCCCTGTTAGGAAACAAGCAATACTGCTTCACCATCTTGGAGTGGAGGGGAGAAGAATTTATGATGACCTGCCTGAAATACCTTTGGGCACTGGAGATGGTCATCCTACTAATTTCTATGAAATGTCATTGTTGATGCTAGAGAAACATTTCACTCCCAAACTGAGCACAGTGTTTGAGCATCATAAATTCTTCTCCTGTGTTCAAGGCCAGGATGAAGACATTATGGGGGTCATTACAACCTCGGCGGTCTTTTAACAAGACTGCCGAGGGACCGCCGTGCGGAAGACCGCCAGTAGTGGCGGTTTGCCGCTCGGCGTATTATGACTGTTGGCTGCTCTCCATCCTTTTTACGACGGAGAGCCGCCAACAGCCATACTGGCGGGTGGCGGGGAAGTGGAGGTTGCTCCACCTCCACCGCCACGCCAACAAAACACCGCCCACCAAATCACGTCCTGTGATTCGGCGCAGCGGTGTTCTGTTGGCGGTGTGGTGTCGGCGGAGCAGCCCCCATGGCTCCCGTCCCCTCCCGGAGGATCGACGGACAAGGTAAGTCGATCATCCGTTAGGGGAGGGGGTGGAGGGGTGTTGTGTGTTGTGTGGGTGCATGGGGGTGTGCGTCTGTGTATGTAGAGGGGGGTGTGAGTGCGTGTATGCTTGCAGGTGTGTTGCATGTGTTGGGAATGAGTGTGTGTATGTCTGTATGTATGTCTGTATGAATGTGTGCGTGTATGTCTGTATATGGGTGTGCGTGTCTGACTGAGTGTGTGGATGTAGACATGTATGTTGGAGTGTGTGCGTGTATGTGTGTTGGTGGTGCCTGCGTGCGTGTCGTGTGTATGTGAGTTAGGTGATGTTGGGGGTCGGGGTGGGGAGGGGGGCCCTGCCACCTTTGGGGGGTGGCAGGGGTGGTGGGGGGTGTAGGGAAGGGAGTCGGGGTGGTGGTGTGGGGTGGGGGAGACCCCTATCAGTGCCAGGAAAGGAATTCCCTGGCACTGATAGGGCTTACCGCTATGGATTTCATGGCGGTTCCTACAGCTGGAAATGCACGGCGGTAAGCCTGGTTGAAATACTGGCGGTGGCATTGTGACGGCCGCCGGGCTGGAGACCCAGGTCTCCAGCCCAGCGGTCATCTCCGCCCCGGCGGGCGGAACGGTGAAGCGGCGGATGACCATTGCGGTCATGATTCTAAAAAAAAGACCGACAGCCTGTTGGCGGTCTTACCGCCGCTTTAACACCATCCACCAGGGTTGTAATGACCCCCTATGTCATTTGTGGCAACCCTTAGAGGATTGGCAGTCACGTGTGACTTTCGTGATTTATCTGACTCCTTGATTCGGGACCAAATATTACGTTGCACAAATAATAAGAAGGTAAAGGAAAAATTATTATCAATGGACCCTACGTTGGAGGAAAGTATTCAAGTAGCCAGGAGTATGGAACACACGGCTACATGGATGAAGGAAATAGAAAAGTCCAGCACTCAGTTGAGGGATATAGATGATAAATCAACGATAGAAGTGAAAGAAGTAAAATTGAAAAAACAGGGATATTCAGTTGACAATACATGAAGAAATATAGGTGAAAGGAAGACTTTTAACATAATGGGGGTTATTCTAACTTTGGAGGAGTGTTAATCCGTCCCAAAAGTGACGGTAAAGTGACGGATATACCACCAGCCGTATTACGAGTTCCATAGGATATAATGGACTCGTAAAACGGCTGGTGGTAAATCCGTCACTTTTCCGTCACTTTTGGGACGGATTAACACCTCCTCCAAAGTTAGAATAACCCCCAATTGGTTTAGATGTGGGTGTTCAGGTCACATTACATCTAGTTCTAAGTGTACTGCACATAACTTAGTATGTAGGTCCTGTGGGAGGAAGGGACACTTGGCTAAGGTATGCAGATCCAAAGGGAAGGCGACGAATAGTGTGAAATCTATTGACAATTTAGATGATGATCACCAAGAAATCATATTACCCATTCATGTAATTGGTGAAACAAAGCAATCTCTAGCAGAACCTAAATGTGTGGGAAGGTGGAAGAGTGAAAGTTCCTACAAATTAGAAAAACCACATTGCCCTGTACTTATGGATTCTGTAATAGTGAAAGTATTAGTGGATTCAGGTAGTCTATTCACATTGATTTCTAGGGAGACTTTTGAAGGTACATTAAAAAAAGGGTTGATGATTTGTTTAAAACTGATGTGAAGGCGGTTGGCTATGGTGGCAGGAGAATAGAAATTTTAGGAATGGAATGGATGGATATTGTGTTTGAAGGGAATGGAGTTTATGGTAAAGTTTATGTCACGAACGAAGGATCAGATCTTCTGGGATGGAGACATCAAAAAGATTTGAATATAGTGCTCGATCCGAATGCTCCAAATCCAGTTATGATTATGGAGCAGGCGGCCAATGTGAATGATTTGGTTCCCAACGAACAATGGTCTGAAGATTTAGGGGGTTATTCTAACTTTGGAGGAGGTGTTAATCCGTCCCAAAAGTGACGGAAAAGTGACGGATTTACCACCAGCCATATTACGAGTCCATTATATCCTATGGAACTCGTAATACGGCTGGTGGTATATCCGTCACTTTACCGTCACTTTTGGGATGGATTAACACTCCTCCAAAGTTAGAATAACCCCCTTAGGCCCATATTTATACTTTTCGACGCTAAACTGCGCTAACGCAGTTTAGCGTCAAAAAGTTTTGCGCCGTCTAACGCCATTCTGAAGCGCCAAGCGGGCGCCGTATTTATGGAATGGCGTTAGACGGCGCAATCAAACCGGCGCTGCCTGGTTTGCGTGGGAAAAAACCACGTAGACCAGACAGCGCCGGCGTAGGGGGAAAATGGCGCATGGGCGTCTTAAAATGGGGCAAGTCAGGTTACGTCGAAAAAATCGTCTTAACCCGACTTGCGCCATTTTTTAACGACGCCCATCCCCCATCAACATGACTCCTATCATTGTAAAGATAGGAGTCATGCCCCCTTGCCCAATGGCCATGCCCAGGGGACTTCTGTCCCCTGGGCATGGTCATTGGGCATAGTGGCATGTAGGGGGGCACAAATAAGGCCCCCCTATGCCACCAAAAAAAAATATAAAAAATAAAAAATTATACTTACCTGAACTTACCTGAATGTCCCTGGGGTGGGTCCCTCCATCCTTGGGGGTCCTCCTGGGGTGGGCAAGGGTGGCAGGGGGGGTCCCTGGGGGCATGGGAGGGCACCTGTGGGCTCATTTTGAGCCCACAGGCCCCTTAACGCCTGCCCTGAGCAGGCGTTAAAAAGTGGCGCAAATGCGCCGTTTTTAGCCACGCCAACTCCCGGGCGTCTCTTTTGCCCGGGAGTATAAATACCACGTAAAGTCCTGGGAGTCATTTTTTAGACGGGAACGCCTCCCTTGCATATCATTAACGCAAGGAAGGGGTTCACGCTAAAAAATGACGCACATTCCGGGAACTTTGGCGCTATTCGCCTCTAACGCCATAGTATAAATATGGCGTTAGTTGGCGTTAGTTTTGCGTCGAAATTGCGTCAAAAAAAACGACGCAATTTCGGCGCAAACGGAGTATAAATATGGCCCTTAATGTCTAAGTTTTTGAAAGTTTTCACTGACAAACTTGGGAAATTGAAGGGATTTACACACCGTATAATTTTGAAAAGCCATGCGATCCCCATAGTACATAAAGTAAGACCAGTCCCCTTTTTGATGAGAGAACCATTACGACATGAATTAGATAAACTTCTTCAACAAAAAATAATAGAGCCAATTGAGTCGTCCGAGTGGTTGGCACCAATAGTTTTGGCACCCAAGGATGGGAACAAGGTGCGGTTGTGTATCGATTTGAGGGATCTAAAGAAGAATATATGGGTGGATACACAGCCCCTTCCGAATATTAACGAGATGTTGAGCGTAATGAGTAGTGGAAGGGTATTCAGTGTATTTGACATGTCAGCTGCATATCACCAGGTCAACTAACATCCAGAATCTAGACCTCTGACTTCTTTTGTAACACCTCTTGGAGCATATAGGTATTGTAGGATGCCTTTCGGTTTGGCATCAGCTTCTGCTGTCTTCCAACGGATAATGCAGAATATTTTTAGAAACCTGGATAATGTCTTATGTTTCCAAGATGATGTAATTGTAATAGGAAAGTCACTGGAGCATCATGATGAGTTACTGTTGATAGTGTTGAAGAGGATAGAAGATTATGGTTTGACGGTAAAAAAAGAGAAATGTCAACTAAGGAAAAGTAGTGTGAATTACTTGGGACATGAGATTTCATCTGATGGCATTAAACCGAAGAGAAGTATAGTAGAGGCAATTAGAAATGCCCCATGTCCTATCAGTAAGGACCAGTTGAAGTTATTTTTAGGGCTAGCAGAATATTGCTCAAAATTTGTATACAATTTTGCGGAACGTGTAGAACCCTTGAGGATCTTACTGAAAAAAGGAGCAGTGTTTGAATGGAATGAAGATTGTGCAAAGGCATTTGAACAGATTAAGGTGTCCATTGCGGGATCTCCAACTTTAGGTCATTTTAATGTGATGAGGAAGACAATTATATTTACCGATGCCAGTAATGTGGGATTGGGGGCAGTTTTAATTCAGATTGAAGATGATGATGAAAAAATCATTGGCTTCGCCTCACGGAGATTGCAAGGGGCAGAACGGACATATTCTGCCATAGAAAAAGAAACTCTGGCTTGTTGTTGGAGAATTAACCATTTTAAGTATTATTTATGGGGGCTACCCTTCACTTTAAGAACTGATCACAAACCCTTATTGTAAATTTTTAAGTGTGGTCGAGGATTGGAAGGTAGCTTAACTCCAAGGATTTCTAGATGGTTGTTGTCTGTTATGGAGTTCAATTTTAAGGTAGAGTATGTGAAGGGAAAGAAGAATGTGGTTGCAGATTGCCTGTCAAGACTACCTATTGAGGGGTGTGGAAATGGAAGTGATGAGATGTGCAGTGTGCAATTGGAGGCCTTCTTGATTGATGGAGAATTGGCTTTAAGTAAGGAGGAAAGGGATGAAGCTGTGAAAGATGACTCAGAATATAATAAGTTAAAAGAGCTTGTGATGGATGAAAACTTCCGGGAGGAGGAAGATTTGAAGATTTTTTTAGCAGTAAAAGATGAACTAAGTTTACAAGGAGAAAAGATTATGAGAAGGAATAGAATAGTACCACCGTTGAAATTGAGGAAAAGATTGGTAACAATTGTGCATGAGGGACATTTGGGTAAGAGTGCAACTAAAAGAAGGTTGCGGCAATTCTACTGGTGGCCTGGGATGGACAGGGATGTAGAGAAGGTTGTTGAAGAGTGCCAAGCATGTAGGAATAGTGACAAGTCAAAGATTGTGAGGGAACATCCCTTAGGTGAATTGCAATTTCCCAAGGCACCATGGGAGAAGCTAGCTTTGGATTTAGTGGGGCCAATTGAAAGATTAGGAAGAAATAATCGCTTCCTCATGGTACTTGTGGATTATTACAGAAAATGGTTCCATATTAAGTGCACTGAGCAAATTACTACAGACAAAGTAATTGAGTTTCTTAGACATTCATTTTTAGAGGAGGGGGTTCCGAAAATTTTGGTAACGGACAACGGTGTACAATTGGTTTCTGTTGCCATGACCACGTTTCTAGATGGGTTGAGGATAAAACATGAGAAAGTTGCGTTAGGTCAGCCGCAGGCTAATGGTCTAGTAGAAAGGGTGAACAGAACTATAATGGGGAATATTCAATTGTCCTTAGCTAATGGATTGAACTGGAGACATGAGTTGAACAATATGTTATGGGCGCACAGGATTACACCTCATTCTGTGACAGGTGTGTCAACTTTCATTGCTCTTAAAGGGAGAGAGCCGGGTACTAAGGAATCTCCTTGGTGGATCAGTGAGAAACGGCAAGTGTGTGTTGATCAGGAGAAGTTGCAGACAAGAGTCATGTGTTCTCAGAAAAGGAATAAAATGTGTTACGACAGAAGAAAAGGTGTTAAATTTACTGAAGTGAAGTGTGGGGATCTCATAGCAGTTAAGAAGGTAGGAATGGTAAGAAAGGGTGACAGCAAATTTCACATGCCACAAAAAGTAATTTCTGTAAAAAATTCTGTAGTCAAGTTGGAAGAAGGAAGAGAATGGAGTACGGGGAATCTGTGCATAGTCAAACATAAGTAATGGTTATACACACTATTCCATGCAATCTGCACTGACTTTAATGATGTCATCTTGCGATGTGCCAGTAGTTGGAATTACATGTGATGGAAATTATACACTGTTGCATGTTTAAGAATGTATTGCTTAGGAGTATATTATATGTTTATTCTTATCTTTATTTCTTTCCATTTCAACTGATATTATTTTTTTTTTCCTTTCCAATTATTGTAATTTATTTGTGGTTATAATTGTTGTAATTCATAAGGGGGAAGATGTGTAGGATCATACCTCATAGTGAGGGAATGTTGAGAGGGTGGAATCTTAGGATCCTGGGATTCCAGAAGTGGAGAGGTGGAGAAGGAGTGAGGAGCTGAGCGGAGATGGAGATGGAGGCTTGATATGTTGCTGGGGGTTAGGTACGTTGTTGTACCATCAACATTGAAATAAAGACGAAGAAAATGAACCAGCATTACTGCATGATTCCTACAATTATAATTTGTTGGAATCCATTGTGTATCCTTAAATATGTGATGTCAAGTGTGGTAATCCACAATGTGCACCATAGCTTGCCTTTTGCTTTCATCGTAATCTACTGCTGTCGGTTCTGCTGCATTATGTAATCCGGATTTGACGTATAATTCCACTTACTGTAATTGTGATTTTCTGCAACTTTAAAACAACTGGGGTAGGGCTGGGTGAGCTTATTCAATCGAGCAGTCATCTAAGAATCTGAACTATGTAGTGCATCACAATAGAAGAAATTTGCTGAGAAAAACAATTGCCACTTCTGACCCTCATATGAACTGTCATAAAGAATGTCTTTATGAAATCTCACAGGACTTCAAGACATGGTGCCTGTCTTTGGTTAAAAAGCTATAGAATGCAGGACGACCAGTGACTTTTATTGGGATTTGCCTCAGGTGTGTATGGATCTAGTGAGTTTCTGAGTCTCTGTGGTTTCTAGGCAAATTTCTTTAATGGTAGAGATACGACCTTATATTAAGATGTTATAAATGTATAAAACACGTTGGTATAGATACATTTGAAGATATTGTGATAGGAATTAGTCTGATGACACTCTAACTGTTAAAGGTGCTAAAACATATGGGCTCTCGTTCGCATTTAAAGGTGTTATCCGACTTCCACAACCTTTTCTTAGTCTACGATCCCTGTACAGTACTTTTGAGGCCTCTAAAGGGTGTCACATTGGATTATCCACCTGCCATTTTGCATACATTTGTAATTTTGTGCATTGTATTTATTTTACTTTGCATAAGAAAGTGCACGTCATAAACTACAACTAAAAATTCATAAACAAAATACGCCATTGAATAAGGCTAAGTAAGTCATGCTAAAGGAGGCCTAGAGGAAATTTCTGTAAAAAGTAATAATTATGTCCACTCTAAGGAAAACATCAATTTCTTTTCTTAGAGTAGCAATGTTTTTCCTCTGTTATATATGCGAGAAACGCATAATCCAGACATATTTAATCTTGGATATAACATCCATATCCTGAATTGGGCAATACATAAGGTTCATGCAATGGTTGTACAAAGACAATGTTACCTTTTATGCTACACACTCTTTATCATTTAACTTTTTCCAAGGCTGCAGAACACTTACGCACCTCAACATATATGCCATCACATTCACTAATAAGTAGCAACACAGTCAAGTTAGATATTTAAAAAAAAAATTGTAAAGAAAATATTATTCTCTATTGGCAAATTTTGATGTGAACAGTCCATGGCAATGGGCAAAAAGAAAACAAATAGGACATTGTTCAGGGAGGAAAAGTGAACTGAGTGTATGCGGGCAATAGAAAAATACACATGCAAAACAGAAAGGGACAAGTCCATATACAAGGTCCAAATGGTTACCTAGAATTAAAGATCAAAACGTCATACATAAATAAGTTTTTTAAAAACTTGAGATATTGAACACTTTAATGTGAAAACTGAGGCAGATGTACAGGAAGACACCACAACAACAGGTGCTTGATGTCCAGGAGGGCATGTGGCTGCATAATCCTTCATGCTTGTCAGCATGTGTCTCCCAGTTTGCCTGTAACTTCTCAATTATCTTTTTCTACATCCTGAGATAATGTCTGCTGACCAGCACTCACCTGCCTCATGGCCCACTGAAAAGCAGCCATGCTGACATACTTTAGGGCTGGGGTACAGTATGCAAGTGCTCAGTGGTGTCTGGGGGTAATGTTTCCTTTAGTCACTGTTCCTGCAAACAGGCACTTGTAGGTGGAGAAAGTATAGAAGAGGTGCCATTGTTGTGGGGCTTCTGAAGAAATTGGGATGGCCACAAGATGTTGGCATGCCCTTCTCCTGGAAAACCCTGATGTTTCATCTTCTTGCCCATGAGGAGCCCCCTTGTCTGTCCACTCCTGCCATATGATGTGCAGCTTTAAACCCCCTTGATGTGTTCCAAAGCCTCTGGCTGAGTCTTTTCGATTGAGAGTAAATGACTTTCTGAGTGGGTGCTCCCTCTCTGAATGTGGTAGGCTACTCCTTCCCACTTGGGGTGTTCTTTAGTGCCCACCTAGCAGCCAAGGTTCTTCTTGTTCCTTGTCCTAGATTTTTGGTGACAACCAAATGAAATAATGAGTACATTTGTCCAATACTTTATGCACATTCAAATAAACAAAATCAACAATAAATGTGACAAACATCAACATTGTGAAATGCTCCACACCCCTTTGAATTGGAAAGTTGCATTTTCCACAATCCACATTTGACAGTGATTGTCTATGATAAACCAATATGCAGAATAAGCGCTCCAATTTACCTTCAAATATTATCATTTGTCTATGCTTGACATGGCAAACTACACCTTATCATATGGGTTACCTAGAATTACATGAACGATTTCACCCTTTCATTCTCTTATAAGGACCAATAGGAACTTAGATATGAGTCAGCAGTCAAAATATGACTGTGGATTTCTGTACCCATGGCTAGCTCCTGGACATGTGATGGTGGAGAGATATGTCATCATGTACATACATCAATTTTTAAAGACACATTTTGTGTTTCTGAATTTGTCCATTTGGCTGAGACCTGTGTTGTTCATTGTCTCATAACTGTATCTGGTATGCAGGAAACAGGAGACCTATTAAATGTTATTTATAAATTGGAATATTATCTTAACTTTTTTTAAACTACGGACATATACCAATGATGATGATTATAGTTATTTTACATAAGCATGCCATCTCCTTATGATGCTCCTGTCTTAGTCTTATCAAAATATAGCATTTCGTACACAAGTACACAAAATGTTAAAAGAAAAACATTCATTCCACAACAGATGTTAAAGGACAACATAAGGTACAAGCAACATGGACATGTCCAAATCACAAAACCTTTACACATGCCTGGACATCACTTTCAAAATAATATATTAACTTCTCTGTCAATCATTAGGCACCATTTACTGCTTCTGTGTCTCCAGCTTACCAAGAACAGCTTGCTAGGTAGTTTATAGGACCCTTGTGTGCAGTTGAGTAAGCCTGGGGTTCTGCCAATGTGGTTGAAAGGATTCCTACCACTTGCGATATTCCCTGGATTTCTGGGTGTGTACACACACCGCCCAGCAGCACATACCTATTTCCTTCCAATTTTCACTCCATTCTACATTTGCACAATTGATTGTCTTCCTCCCCCAAAATACATGAGAATAGTTTTGCATGACCTCCTCACAGATGATATATGTCAGTAAAATGGAAAAGCCTTGCATCACATTCACCAGCCATTTTGTGAGACTAAAGCAGCAGGATGGGGATAATTGTATTCTCATCAATGGATGACTTAGGAATGGCTGACTTACTGTTCCTATTTCTGATTTCCTTTTTGTTCCATTTGGTGGAGATCTCTGTCCTGACAGTTGTTGCAAAGTAGTCTGATAAGAAGGTGGAATACAATAATCTAAAACTAGAAGGAAATAGCAATGCATGTCTCTACAAATAAAAGTATCACTATTATTAGATGAACATCTACATAAGAAAAATGTTTTTAAAACCTTTTAAAGAAAATGAAAGTGCCATTGAAAATGTGGGTGTGCACATCATATACATTTTGACTTAATCTATGCACACTGTACATGAAGGATGCTAGGATGTTAATATATGTGAATAACATACATAGTCAAAACATCATATGTGAATGAATGAGTGAGAGAGTGATGTGTTTTATATTATGCATATTATGTATATTACTTTGAAACGTGCATGTCAGTTGTGCTATCATTGTGTTGAATCAGTCTTGTCTCAGGATGATGTATGTGGATGGTGTCAAAGCCCACTAGTCATCATTGATTTGACAGTGTCCTTCCGCCCAACCACTGTGATGCAACAATAATAGCAGCATAGGTGAAAAATGAGGCCACAATTTGGTCAGGCACCTGCAGACCTTGAGCTATGCTCTGGGTCCGTGTCCAGTCCAAGAAGCTGGATGTGATCGTAGTTCAGGGTTAATGTCTGCATGCAAGCCAAATCACATGGCAATGTTGTCCCACACTAACACACTACAATGATCTGACACACAACTTCCAAGAAGTAGATCAAAACATCTGAAGCGTGACTTCCAGGATGGTAAAACAAAAACCACTCAATGATGGCTTGAGTGTATATGTGCTCCCTATTGTACCTTCAATTACGCTGTGTGGGAGGATGTCAGAATGAGATGATGAGCTTGGGAGAGAGGACATACCCATACAATCATAGAAGCTATTGGTTTAAAGATTATCAGAGTTTCCAAATCTGTAAGTGTCATCTTTATTTTGGTACTTTTCAGTATAAAACAGTAAAGGATGGACCTCAGCATATCATTCATACAAACAGAGAATATGCAAGCTCCTTGTCATGGCTGTTTGTTCTGTTTCATCTACCTTAGTAAGATTGTCCTAGCATGACAGGGGTATGATGTGTTGCAGTTCTAACCTCTAAGCAATTCATGGGGCAGATGCACATTTTCATTTTGTAAGAGTTATATTTAAATGATAATGTAGAAAGAAATTATTGAGGCCAGTGGAAAGAAAAGAACTCTGACACAAACTTTTTCTTCAAGCGCATTTATAGTATGGAACTCCGCTCAATCACGAGACACGGGAGCTGAATTAGTGTTTGGCAGATGGTACTCTATCCTTTAAATCGATGAAGGACAGACTTCTTTTTATCAAATTTAGAGATGACAGCTAGCTCAGGGGCATCTCCAAACATCATGGTGATTTCCTCCACGGTACCAAAAGGTTGGTGGATGGTCGCAATCGGTTTTGACGGCCATTCACCATACCTTTAACACTTTACCTAGGGAGTATGAATTTGAAAAATGAAAATAAAAAATGAAACCCTAATGACTACCAAACCATGGGAATTATCTGTCAGGGTGTGGGGCATCATTATAGTTTTTTCTGTACTTCAAAGCCAGATTTTTCTTGACGGTGAAGCACAAAAAGAAAAGAACATCACATCCCGCACCCTCACCAAAGAAGGTAGTAAGATGTGTCTTCCTCTGACAGCCTCTATTCTGTTGGGCTGTCAGAAGAAGCTTTCTAACGAAGAAGCCAACAGATGTACAGACGACAGAAAGCCTGCAGTTCGCCATCTCTAAATGTAGCAGAGTAGTCTCTCACGCTTGCAACAGAGTACCAAGTTCAGACTCGAAGTGTTTATTGTTCTAACTTAATTTTCGCAGCATTTTCGCATTTTCAGAGGTGTTTGTAGTTTACAGCCAACTCAGAAACCAGTTGCAAATGCGCACATTTACAAAGATAATGGTGTTCTATTCAACATTATCGGGGTCATTCTGACCCTGGCGGTCGGTGATAAAGCGGCGGCCAACCCGCCAACAGGCAGGCGGTCCAAAAAAAGGAATTCTGACCCTGGCGGGAACCGCCAACACAGCCCGCCACTTTAACACTCCGACCGCCACGGCGGGACAGACAAACAGCGCGGCGGTCACCGCCAACAGGCAGGCGGCAGACAATGTACCGCCCACCCTATCAGAACTCACCAATCCGCCACCTTTTCCGGGGCGGGAGCCCCGCCGATAAAAACACGGCGGAAACAGACTACGAACGGGAAAACGCTCACCTATACACACTCCACGAGGAAGGAGGACAGCATGGAACCCGAATTAAACATCCTACCAGCTATTGTCTACCTGCTCATCTACCAGGAGTACGAACGCCGGCGCAGACGACAACGGTGAGTACTGCACCTATGACACAGGCGAGGGGGGAGGAGGAAAGCTTACACGCACACACATGCGCCATACACCCACCACCCCACCACAAATACCTACACCCCAATGCCGAGCAACAAGTCAGAGTGACACCTCCAAACCCACCGGAATAATGCAAAGACACAATTAAAATGATCTATAAAATATATGTAGAAATAGCTCCATTAAAGGTATGGGAAATATGCCATATAAAAGATACAAAAATAAGGAATGAACAGAGTCAACAATATATACATAGACAATAAGTCCTGCACATACCCTCAAAGTTCCATAGTCCGTGGGCCAATGTGCACAAACACATGGGCAAAGCCCACACAGGAGACCAGATACCATTGGAGAGAACACTGCTGGGGCATCAGATGATAAAACTACAGGCACCTCATGGGGAAGGGAAGGGGGGGGCACCTCAGCCACATGAGTCCTTGACTCCAGATTCACGAGGGGCCTCCATGCCCACTGTCCCATCCTGGGGAGTGCAAAGCCACAGTCTCACAAGTCTCTACAGTGGGTGGCTTGCCCACTGTTCCATCCTGGGGAGTGCAAAGCCACAGTCTCACAAGTCTCTACAGTGGGTGGCTTGCCCACTGTTCCATCCTGGGGAGTGCAAAGCCACAGTCTCTCGAGTCTCTACAGTGGGTGGGTTGGCCACTGTTCCATCCTGGGAAGTACAAAGCCACAGTCCATCAGATGGATTACCGACTCCACTGTTAATGGAGGAGGCATGGTGCCCAGAGTGCTTCCTGAAGCCCTGGTCGACACAGAACCGGCACTGTCAATGGGCCAGCGGTGCTTGAGATGAAGGCCCCAGCGGAGCGGTGCTTGAGAAGAAGGCCCCAGCGGAGCGGTGCTAGAGACGGCGGGACCCAGCGGAGCGGTGCTTGAGATGAAGGGCCCAGCGGAGCGGTGCTTGAGATGAAGGGCCCAGCGAAGCGGTTCTTGTCCCGACGGGCCCCTGTTCAGCGGTTCTTGTCCCGGCGGGCCCCTGTTCAGCGGTTCTTGTCCCGGCGGGCCCTGTTCAGCGGTGCTCCTCCCGGCGGGGCCCTGTTCAGCGGTGCTCCTCCCAGCGGGGCCCTGTTCAGCGGTTCTTGTCCCGGCTGGGCCCTGTTCAGCGGTGCTCCTCCCGGCGGGGCCCTGTTCAGCTGTGCTCCTCCCGGCGGGGCCCTGTTCAGCGGTTCTCGTCCCGGCGGGGCCCTGTTCAGCGGTGCTCCTCCCGGCGGGGCCCTGTTCAGCGGTTCTTGGCCCCGCGGGGCCCTGTTCAGCGGTGCTCCTCCCGGTGGGCCCTGTTCAGCGGTGCTCCTCCCGGCGGGGCCCTGTTCAGCGGTTCTTGTCCCGGCGGGGGCCTGTTCAGTGGTTCTTGGCCCGGCACGGCCCTGTTCAGCGGTGCTTGTCCTGTGTGTCTAGGGAGCCAGACCTGCCCAAGACTTCCCGCTCATTCACCATCCGAACTTGCGGTCGCGGCGCCCTCCTGTGATGGAGTCCTGGGCCCGTGGGTGTCGTCCGTCACACCCGGAATCGGGCTGGTGGGGCACTCCTGGGCAGGTCGCCTCCTGCCTGACTTCTCCGCCCTGCTGCCCTTGCCCTCCTTCGCTGAAGCTCTGTGGCCCTTGCCTCCCTTGGGTGATGTGGCAGGTGACGGGGCAAGGCTACTGTCCTTGGTGGCAGCCGTCTCAGTCTTGTCACGTCGGGCCTTTTTCTTTTTTGTCCTCTTCCCAGGGGGTGGGCTGGCTGTCCCCTTGCTGCTGGCCGATGTTCCTGCCCTAGGATCTGGTGGACTCCAATAGCCCTGCACTTTGGTCACAGTAGATGCAGGGCTGGTGGTGGCTGAGGTGCTTTTTTTACTCTTACCAGATGGAGGGGGTGGGTCAGTGATTGGAAGGAGCTCAAGGTTGGAAAGGAAAAGGACTTGGGAAGGACAGGGACGGGTAGCTGTAGTGGGTGTGGGAGTGGAGGAAGAGGATGTGGTTGTAGGAGAGTCAAGTGTGCTGTCTTTGGGTGCAGGTGCCTGTGACGGAGGCTGTCGTGAGGTGGATGGCTGTTGGGTGGGTGGCTGCCTGCGTTTGTGTGCTTTGGAAGAAGGGGTGACAGACACACTGGGAGAGGACACAGGGGACGTGTAAATGGCAGTGGGGGTGGTGACTGCACATGTGCGGACTGTAATGGAGCGTGTGCTGGTGATGTAAGTACTGGCTGATGGTGGTGTGCATGCAGGTGTGAGTGGAGACGTCACAGGGAGGGAGGAGGGAGATGAGGAGGTGGGGGACACAGAGGTGGTAGTGACTGTTGGCATGTCTGCATCTGGATGTTGCTTGGGTAAATGCTTGTGTGATCTGTGGCGCTTATGTCTGGATGAGCTGCCCTTGGGTGTAGAGGTGTGTGCAGGCTGGTCTGATGGTGTGGATGGGATAGGCAGAGGAACAGGAGACTGGGACTGGGTGGAGGGAGTCAGAAGAGGGAGGCTGGAGACAGGGACAATGGCTGCCGTCAGTGCTGAGGCCAGAGCGTTGAACGATCGCTGATGGGCAGCCTGACCCAAATGAATGCCCTCCAGGTATGCATTGCTCCGATGCACCTCCCTTTCTACACCCTGGATGGCATTTAAAAGGGTAGACTGCCCAACAATGAGTGTCCTGAGGAGGTCAATGACCTCCTCACTGAGGGCAGCAGGGGTAACTGGGGCAGGGCCTGAGGTGCCTGGGGCGAAGGAGATGCCCGCCTTCCTGGGCGAGCGGGCACGGAGCGAAGGCTGAGGGGCTGCTGGGAGGGCGGGGCTGGTGCGCTGGGTGGCGGCTGTACCTGTTGTGGCGGTGGGCACGGATGTTGCCGCCACCGCTAGGGAGCTCCCTTCCGAGGACGTGTCGGTGTCGCTGACGTCTCCACAGGTCCCCGTTGTGGAGCTCCCCTCGCACTCCGTCTCACTGGTGTACTCGGAGTCTGTTGTATTGCCCTCCGGGGCCATGTGAGATGCAGCTCCCTTGTGCGCCGAGGCCACTTCTCCTCCGCCTCATGATGCTAATGCACACATGAACAGGAAGACAAAGAAAATGGGGGGGGGGAGAAATGAAGACAGGTTGAGTGCATGCATTGGCAACACCGTTGTCGGAGAGGACAGACACAGAAGCCCCCTGAACTAGGCCACGCAATCGGGGTACACTACTCAGTTATTGTGACTAGGCCTACAGGTTTCTGGACGACAAATGCACACATGGGTGAGGCCGGACCATGGATAGCTGTACTTGGCACCCTACAGAGGTGGGGGGCGGGGCACAGGGCCGTGTCTAATGGAGGGGCCTAGCCTACAGAATGCGCCCTGGCCTGGAGATAGCCACAGCCCTCCTCCCCCACCCAGACACCTTCACTGCGCGCAAACATAGCAGAATGTGCTGATACTCACCCCCTTGTGTCTGCTGTGATGTCCTCATGCGCCCATCCAAATCGGGGTGGGCCACCGCCAGGATCCGGGACATCAGTGGGGTCAATTGTCGGCTGGCACCCCTCCTACGTTGGGAGGCCATCCCCAGCAGAGACTCGGCGGTCTTTCTGGTCCCGCGGCGGATGTCCTCCCACCTCTTTCGGCAGTGGGTGCCCCGTCTGTTGTGGACCCCCAGGGCCCGGACGTCCTTGGCGATGGCACGCCAAATGTCGATCTTCTGATGGGCGCTGACCTATGTGACATGTACAGGGTGGTAAAGGATATCGCGTCAGTTTTCTGCCTGGTCAATGTGAGTGGCCCCCCCTCCCCAACCTTGCCATGTGGCACATGCTCTCATCTTTCGTGCCTTGCACTCCTCATTCGCTCCCCTCCCCACCATCTTACATACACCCCACTCAACACAGGCATAGCCCATTCTACGTGCACCCTGTGTACTAACCTGTTGGTCTGGAGGACCGTAGAGTAGCGCATACTGGGGGAGGACCCCATCAACAAGTTTCTCCAATTCTTCAGAAGTGAAGGCAGGGGCTCTTTCCCCAGTCGCAGCAGCCATTGTATCTCCCAGACCGAGGTCACAACAGCACTTGCAGTATAGGTCCTCTCCTGTGGATGATCAGGTCTCGAGTGATTAAGCTGATAGAAAATGGCGGTCACGCCCGCGGCGGTGCGTGCCGCGACCGCCGGCGCACATCGTCATTGGCTCCTGAGACCCATAGGGTTCAATGTTAACCAATGCTGCTTTGCGCCGCGGTCTTCGACCGCCTACCGCCACGGTGTGCCACGCCAGCGCAGTGACCTCACATCCCACTGTCACACTTCACAGGTCAGGCAGCCGCCATTTCAAGGGCCCACATGGCATGATTTCTACTGCGTCACACAGGCCTAGGCCTTGCATTGCCACTCATACAAGCCTTTCAATGCATAGCGATTCGTGTACAGTGCAAGCTGTGTGTACGAACCTGTGGGTTGCTTGACTGTGTGCTCCATGTTGTCCTTCCTAGGCACCGTCCGCTGGGACTTGCGAGGAGAAGGATGAATCCTCCTGTGTACCGACCGCTGGTGGACCTGTCGACAATGGAAGAACGACATATCATACTTACATACCGGCTTGACAGAGCAACTATACATGAACTGTGTGCCCAGCTAGAGCCAGACCTGATGTCCCCCATCCACCAACCCACAGGGATTCCCCCTCTGGTGCAGGTTCTGTCAGTACTCCATTTTTTGGCAAGTGGGTCTTTTCAGACAACAGTGGCCATATCATCTGGGATGTCTCAGCCTATGTTTTCTAAGGTTTTGTCCAGAGTGTTGTCTGCCCTGATGAAATACATGCGGAGCTACATTATTTTCCCTGAGGTGGGTGAATTGGCTACAGTGAAGGGTGATTTCTATGCCCTTGGACACATCCCCAACATCATTGGTGCCATTGATGGGACCCATGTGGCTTTGGTTCCCCCCAAAGAAAGTGAGCAGGTGTACAGAAACCGAAAAAGTTATCATTCGATGAATGTCCAGGTGGTCTGTTTGGCTGACCAGTACATCTCCCATGTAAATGGCAAGTTCCCTGGGTCAGTGCATGACGCGTATGTCATGCGAAATAGCAGCATCCCTTATGTGATGGAACAGCTACAGAGACACCGTGTGTGGCTAATTGGTGACTCTGGTTACCCCAACCTGTCGTGGCTACTGACCCCAGTGAGGAATCCCCGGACCAGGGCAGAGGAACGGTACAATGAGGCCCATGGGCGCACTAGGAGGATCATAGAAAGGACCTTCGGGGTCCTGAAGGCAAAGTTTAGGTGCCTGCATATGACAGGGGGATCCCTAATGTACTCACCAAAGAAGGTGTGCCATATCATCGTGGCCTGCTGTATGCTTCACAATCTTGCTTTGCGACGCCAGGTGCCTTTTCTGCAGGAGGATGGTCCAGATGGTGGTGTTGTATCAGCTGTGGAGCCTGTGGAGAGTGAAGAGGAGGAAGACGACGGGGACGACACGGACAACAGGGATACAGTCATACAACAATATTTTCAGTAGCACACAGGTAAGAATCAGCCACGCCATTTTACATTTACTGAAGGCCTCATGGGTCTCCACTGTCTGTGTTTCCCCCCAGTTCCTGTTAACTGATTTGTGACTTTCCCTTCCCTTTGCAAAGCTGTATGACCCACTGCCTGACTTCAGCTTTGTTTGCCCATGGACTAAAGCTTATTGAAATTGGTATGTTGTCATCACAAAGTAACTGGACATTATTGCACCGTTATGTGTAATACATTTGTAAAGAATACAAGCAGACTCCTGTTATTTTAAGTGCAATAAGTGATTTATTTTAAGTGCTACATATAGGTTCATGATTGTGAAACGGTGATGGGAGGGGGTGGAGTAATGTCCATGGCAGAGTCCAGTTCTCAGTCGCACAGGTGCATTGTCTATATGCCTGTGGAAGGATGGAGCAGGGGCAGTTCAAGGTTGGACAGGGTGACAATGTGGGACAGTGGGAGGACATCAGGGGGTATCTTTGGCTGGCGGGGGTCTTGCAATCCTACTCTGTCTTCTTGTGAGATCTCAGGTTCTGCTTGCGGGGTGGTTCTTCTTCTGCAGGAGGTGGGGTTCTGGTGGCCTGTCGTTGTGTGGGGGCCTCCTGTCCACCAGCGCCGGCGGAGGTGGTAGGCTGTTCCTGGCCAGGGCTAGTGACAGGGGCCCTTTGGGGTGCCACATGGTCCCGCAATGTGGTGACGATCTGGGTAAGGGCCACAACGATGGTACCCATTGCGGAACCGATTGTTCCTCAGTTCCTCCCTGAACCCCATGTACCGTTCCTCCTGCAGTTCCTGGATCTCCTGGAACCGGGCCAGTACCGTCGCCATCGTCTCCTGGGAACGGTGGTATGCTCCCATGATAGAGGAGAGGGCCTCTTGGAGAGTCGGTTCCCTGGGCCTGTCCCCCCCCCTGTCGCACAGCATCCCTCCCAGTTCCCCTGTGTCCCTGGGCCTCTGTCCCCTGGACGGTGTGCCCACTACCACTGCCCCCAGGTCCCTGTTGTTGGGGTGGTGGGTCAACCTGGGTGCCCTGTAGTGGTGGACACACCGCTGATTGACGTGTCCTGGAGACAGAGGCATGGGCCCACTGGGTGGGAGCTGTGCTGGTGTTCCCAGAGGGGGTTGGGTCTGGTGTAGCCTGTGCCTGTCTGTGGGGAACCGACTGTCCAGAGGTCCCCGATGGGCCGGGCTGGTCATCTGGCTCCAGGGAGACAGAGCTGCTGTCATCGCTGGGGGCCTCTTCTGGGGGTGGGATGGACATCTCTGGACCCTCCGTAGCGGTGTGGTGGCGTTCGGGTCCTGCAGGGGTATGAAGGTATGGTTATTGCTTCTGTGTGTGACATTTCGTGTGATGGGTGGGTGTTCGTGCACCCAAGTGCAGGCATTTCCTTGTGGGGGCTTTTGTGAGGGTGGCTTGTGGGGGTGATGTGTGTGTGCAGTGGGCATGCTTTGGTGATGGGTGTCCATGCTTTGTGGTCGCATGCAGGGCATGGTGTGGGGATGGGTGGGTTGTGATGGTGAGCCATTTGCAAGGAGTTGGTGTGATGGGGGTGGGGGTGAGGGTGGGGGTATGATTTGGCATGCAGGTGGGGTGGGGGTGGGAAGCAGTAGTGAAGATTTGATTTACCAGAGTCCATTCCTCTGCCTACTCCTGCGAGGCCCTCAGGATGCAGGATGTGCAAGACTTCCTCCTCCCATGCGGTAAATTCTGTGGGAGTAGGTGGGGGTCCGCCGCCAGTCTTCTGCACCGTAATGTTGTGCCTTGATACCATGGAACGCACCTTCCCCCGTAGGTCGTTCCATCTCTTCCTGATGTCCTCCCGATTGCGTGGATGCTGTCCTACCGCGTTAACCCTGTCCACTATCCTTTGCCATAGCTCCATATTCCTGGCAATTGTGGTGTGCTGCACCTGTGCCCCGAAGAGCTGGGGCTCTACATGGACTATTTCCTCCACCATGACCCTGAGTTCGGCGTCACTGAACCTGGGGTGTCTATGGGGTGCCATGGGGTGGTGTGGTTGAGGTGTGGGGTGGCGTTTGTGGTGATGAGTGTGGTGCGTGTGGTGGTGTGTGGTGTTTGGTGCGTGGATTCTGTGTGGGTGATGGTGTTGTGTGCCTCTGTGTTGTGGGATTGTCTATTCTGTGCTCTCTCTCTAGCCTTCGTCAATGATTTCGGGTCGTAGGGGCTTGTGGGTGATGTGGGTGTGTGTTTTATATTGTGTTGGGTGTGTGGGAGTGGTGTTAGTATGTGTATCAGGTGTGTGTATTTCAAACTTACCAATGTGTCTGAGTTTTCTATGTGTGTGTGTATTTTGACCGCTGCGGTGTGTACCGCCAATGGAATACCGCGTTTGAAAGACCGCCGCGTGGATTTGTGGGTCGGAATGGTATGGGCGTATTTCTGTTGGCGTGACGGTGGAGGTTTGGTCATCGACATTTTTTCTCTGACCTTTGGTGTGGCGGACTTTTGTGGATGTCGGGTTTTTGGCGGTTTGCGGGTCAGAATGAACGTGGCGGTTTACCGCGGCCACGGCGGTGTTATGGCGGACTTCTGGCCGGCGGTAAGCGCCTTTTACCGCCGAGGTCAGAATGACCCCCTATGTTTTGAGCTCCCTTTCAGAGACACATTTCTTTCTGCTTGTATTCATACTTTTGAGTACCCTTCAGTTTTACTCCCATGCTCTTTTATGCAATCTGGTACCTTGTATTATGCGTAAGTGCAATTGTGAAACATGTAGCATTTATTTTTCTCTCTAAAGATTACCCTTATAGTTTATGTTTGTGCTATGAAAACCCACTAAATCAATAAACAGATGCTTTCTTCATACCTATCTGCAAAAATGAAGACAATTCTTACATCTTTCATGAAGTATATAGCAGTCTTACAAATACTGAAACCTTTAATAACCCTCTTAGTAATTATTTGGAAAAATAATCTGTACAGTTAGTTTCTCAAGGCTTTACTGTTTCAAAGGGGTACACAACAGCCTCAATGAATGTTTTAGGTAAAACATACAGAAAAGTGTTCTGAAATGCTATCACAATTCTTAACATTGATATCTATGTAAACAACACTGTTACACTTATCGGCCTTAGGGTGGCCTTTTCCTAAAACCTTTGCCTACTCACATCCAATTATTGCTAGATGTTTTCTTCTGTATGCCTTAAGACTCTGTGCACTTTACCACTGCTAACCAGGGCTAAATTGCTTGTGCTCAGTCCCCTAAAACTTCACACCCACTTTCAGTTGACTACTGGACCTACGGAATGACTTTTGGAGGACTATCTGCTGCTGCGACCTGCTGTCCACTCTGACAGACTACTGCTGTACTGGAGGGACTGCTTTGCTGCCTGGAGTCTGCCTTGAACCCCCAGCGGCCAGCCCTTCTCTTGAGCCCTGCATCTACACATGTACCTAGGACTACCAGAAGTGACTCCAAGGGCTAGAGTGCTGGCCTCCTGTTCAGAGACACAAGGACATAACAGACTCCCACCATCTTGAACCCACACCTTGTCTAAGTCAGAAGGCAAGCGCTGACCGGGCCCAATCCACTTATCATATCCAAACTGTGCTCCATTGTGTTCGACCTTAACTTTCGACTTTGACCACATCTCACATGACTAAATGTCCGTGGTTGTTGCTTTAATCTTCTAGGTGCTAAATTTCACTTTGCTTCAAATATTAATTGGGACCACAGTTAGCAAAAAAACATCAAAGCTAGACAAAAATGAATGAAATGACTATCAACATTTGTATCATGTACACCAAGTAAACAGACTCTTACCCCCCGTCAGGTGGGCAATATAAAAAATAAGTGTGATTTTAGATATTTGTTAAAAGAAGTTGAGGAGGCTGTATCTATCAATGCCTAAGGCAAATAATTCCAGAATTAGGGCTCTTTCATGAACAAAATCCTCCCTTCTCTCCACTTGAACTTCACTTGAGGGATGACCAACAGAATCCCGTTTCAACTCTTTAAAATCTTCACAGGCGAGTTTAATTTCATTCTTCAGACCTTTGGGGTTACCTTTGTAGCACATCTGAACATAACACAGGCCACTGCTATCCTTTCACTGCTAGGGTGTTTGTACACTTGAATGCAGGAGCTTTTTATCCAACTCGCAATTTGCGAAATGCTAAAAGCGATTCGGAATTTCATGTTGCAAATTGTGAGACACAAAATGCGACACGCAAAACCATGTTGCTTCGCAAAAAATTGCAATTATTGCGATTCCTTGTTTTTGGCCTGCGAATGCCTTTCATGCATCGCAGACCACGTTTTTGCATTCGCAAATGGCCGATTTCTGCGAATCGCACCGTTTGCGAATGCAAAATCATTTGATACATCTGGGCCCTAGATTCTAGACACCAGGAAATGTTTTTTAACCAAACTTTGACCTTTGCAGGGACTTCTCTGTGGCAAGTTCACCGTCCAAAACTCCTCAATTTGTCTAGTGTACAGAAATGTTTACAGTTAGTATGTGTTCGTAGGTGCTGCATGACCCCACCTCCACAATGTATTAGTGTGTCACAGCAAGGAGCCTGGTGCTGTTTGGAATTATTCTTAGACTAATAAAAAATCGAAGCAGTTCCTGGGCTCCTAGCTGGATCACAGTTGGGTACATCTGTGCGCCCTAGGAAGGAGCCAGGCACAATATGGATTTTTTGGGAGGCTAATAAAAGATCCAAACTGGGTCTGAATTCCTTGCTAAGGCACTGACATATGTGTGTCTAATCCTCAGCAAAGAGCTAGGTGCTGTTTACATTTTTTCTGAAGGGAAGAAAAAGTCTGAGCAGCATTCAAGAGACTCGCTGGATCACTGACCTGTGTGTGTCTATGCCCCAGCAAGGAGCCAGTGCTGACTGTACTTTTTCTCAGGCTAATAAAAATCCACACATAATCTGGGCTTTTTGCTGATGTGCAGACGTGTGTACGTTTAACTACAGTAGGAAGCCACGTAGTGGCTGCATTTTGTCAGAGGCTAAGAAAAAGTTGAAACAATATTTGGGCTTCTCTTTGGCACACAGATGTGTGTGTCTGTCTGTACTTTAGCAAATATGCAGCTGCTGTTTGCATTTGTTCTTGAGATGAAAAAAATATCAAAGAGTTGTAGCTCCTTGCTGGGGTGCAAAACCATGTGTCAATGAGCCAGAAGAGAGTCAGACACTATTTAGAATTGTTTTTAAGCTAACGAGAATCCAAATAGTGTCTGGCCCATAGCTGAAACACATAGACATATATTCTTCCTCTCCCAATGCTTCTCTTGGACAGAAATGCAATAGAAGACAAAGGAGCTGTCCTAAAATGAACCAGAAAGTAGAAGGTGGAATAGTAAGGACTGTGAACAATCATAATCCATCCCCTTCAAAGTCCTACTGTGTGGTTCATTTTTTTCTGTTAATAGCATAACAGGGCTGGTGGGAGGGAGATAGAGAGGGGTCCTCTCTCCCTCTCATCTCACTTCTTCCACCTACAGAAAAAATGTTGAAAGTGGTAGGCATGGCTAGGGAGTAGCTAAGAGCAATGATAGGTTACCCTAATACCTCCCACAGCCCTGCTTATCAGCTTGATCCTTGGATGTCTCTGGAAGAGGCTATGGAATCCCTCCCAGACCCATCTGATATGTCACTAGTGATGTCACATGCATATTAATGAGGCAGACCTGAAATGAGCCCTGGGCCACCTCATTCTGGAGTTTGTCAGTCCCCAGTCAGGATCGGACCTTGGAAAATTCCTTTCCCTATTCCCCAGGCCAAGAAAGGGTTTTTTCCCCCATTTGAGGTGAAAATAAATGGCTGTTGGGGCGAGGGACCATTTCAAAGATTAGTGTATATTGATGTACTATGTGTGCCTTGTGAACATCTTTCTATGATGTATATGAATGTCATTAGTGCATCAAAAGTGTAAAACTTGACTTGATCTTGTACAAGTAACCTGTATAACCGACTGCAGGCCTGAGACACAACACCTCCTTTATTTAGCCCTGAAGAAATTCAAAACACAGCAGTCTCTGCTTTCTGGAGCCCATGGATTTGATAGAAGGTGAGATCAGCAAACAATTATTGCAATAATAGAACACTGAGCTAATAAGTCATTGAAAACGTTCAGGTTAGACTACATGTGTAGATTTAGAAACAAATGGAATTAGGTCCTCTCAAAACAGTTGAGTATTGGGTGATGGAAAGACTGGATTACCTTCTCAAAATATGCAGAATGTTGGTTATGAGCCTCCACTCAACCAAAAAATAAAATATAACATGTTATATCAAGACGCCCATCAAGTACTTGAAGGGGAAACTGACGGGCTCTAATAATTAATGGAAATGTGGAGTGTCAGTAGAATCCTGCAACATTTCTTCTGAGTGAAATAAAATCAGGTTGATCTGGAAAGGCATTAAACTAAGGATACACATGTTTCTCTGAATCTCATAAAACACATTTTCAAAAATCCAACATAATGAGATACAATGTACAAGTATGATATTTGGGGAAATATATAGTTGGTGGAATGAGCATCATATTCATACATTGGGAAACAAGGGCGCATGTGTATACTTTTTTATGCAAAACTGCGCACACAAAGTTTTGCATCAAAAAGTATAGTGCCGGCTTGCGTCATTCCAGAGTGCCATCCAAGCGCCAGATTTATAGAATCCTGCAAGCTGGAGCTCAGGTTGGGCTGGCGTCAGAAAAAATTACATTAGCCGGGTGGGGGTGGCAATATGGGGGAAGGAGGGTTTCCCTCAAAAAATGACACTAGGCTGGCTAGAGGCAAAAAAGTGTAATTGATCAGCCTAGTGTCATTTCCTGACTCAAAACCATCCATACCACATGGCTGCAGTCTTATAAAAGACAGGAGTCGTGCCCACCACCCCAATGGTCAGCACAGGGGACCAGTGTCTCCTGGGCATGACCATTGTACCCAGTCCCGTGTACGGGGGCCCATTTCAGGGCCCCTAATGGCACTTAACTTTTAAAAAAAATACTTACCTATACTCACCCTAGTTACCTGGGATGGGGTCCCACATCCCCTTGTGTCCCTATGGTGCGGCTGGGGGTGTTCCTGGTGCGTGAGCACCGGTGGGCCCTTTTCACAGTGTTTGACCATGGAAATGGATCCACAGGTCCCGTAACGCCTTGTCTGACCCAGGTGTTAAATAATGGCGTTAAGCAGGCTTAGCGCCTGTGGTGGGCTATCGGCGGTACAGAGGACTCTGAGTCGTAGGTAGATAGTGAGTATTTTATTAATGATTTAAGAAGGTGAGGTTAAGATAATGTAAGGTGTTATGATGATCATAAATCTTGTTGGTTCTTCCTTGTCTTTTAACCGTCTCTGTTCTTTCTCTTCCTCTAGGTCTGGAGGGTGTCAGCTCCTACGGTCTCTCCCCGTTGGCACCAGAAAAAAGAACATAGGGGTACAACGAAGGTAAGTCGTTGTGTTTTTTTTTTTTGTCTGTTCTTAGTGTTTTGGCATGCAGGAGGGGTGGGTACTCTGGAGTTAGAGGTGAAGGGATAGAAAGGTAGTGCCCGGTAGTGAGGGTGAGAGTTTGGGGTACTCGTGACAGGCTCTCTCTCTTTTAGTGCTCTGTTCAAGCAGTTACCCACTGTTACTGTCCTCAGTGTCCCCCTTTTCCTTGCTCACCTCAGTCCCTCCCCTCGTTTCCCCGTTCCCCCTACCTTGTGCTTTAAAAGATAGGCTGGGTTGACGATGTCCTAATAAGGACCGTACCTTGGTGAGCCACGACCCTCCAGGGTCGTGGCGGGGAGTGCAGGCCTTCAAATCTTCGCTTTGGTTCGGGACTCCTCCTCGGGGCTCTGTAATCCTTTCTGGTCCGTCTGGTTCCTTTTCGGCGTGCGGCGTCCCTCTCGGCCCCTTCTTCTTCCTCTCGATCAGGGACTCCCTCTCTCTTGAGTCCGTCGTTTCTTTTTGTAGGGAAACCCGGAAATCCGGGTCCGGAGCATCTGAAGGCGTTCCCATGTTCCCATGGGAACGCAGGAGGTCTTCGAGGGAGGCACGCGAAGAGCGCCAGCCCGAGGAGCTGCAAGACGCGGTTGCGGAGACCCGTCTACAGCGCCATTATTTAGGCCCGCCTCCCACCCATCTGCCTTGTTTGCACAGGATGATAAATAAGGTGCTAGGGGCTTTGAGTCATTTTTTGGAAGAGTACGCCTTCCTTGCATCTCATTGACGCAAGGTGGGTGAAAGCATCTAGAAAATGACATTAACTCCAAAATGTTGATGCTAGATGGGTCTAGCATCAAAATATAAATATGTAGTTAAGTTTGCGCTGAATTTGCGTAAAATAAAATGATGCAAATTCAGCGCAAACAGAGTTTAAATATGCCCCAAAATCTTTCCTGAGGTGAGGAATTGACTAATGTCATGTCAAGTCTAGCGTCATTTGAAAGTGTATTATTTTGAAGTAGCCATATAGAAAACATTATGCGATTTCTTAGTTGACAGCATCTAGATCTGTATATTTGCTAACTCTAAAGGATGATCGGCAATCCTCATCAATCTTGCAGTTGTGCACTTTCAAACTGGTTTTATGTTTTGTATGTGTGCATTCTTATGTAAAAAGGAAAAGACCGTTCTCTTTATCACACAGACGAATCACTGCATATTGAATAACTTATGATATATTGTTATTTTTAATGTAATTATAGGGTCCATGTTTCAAATAGTACGTGTAGATACTTATCTCTAACTCGAGTTTATTTTAAAAGAAGTACAATACTAGTGTGAAAAAGAGACTTCACAGAATTAGAGAAATTGAGGCCCATATTTATACTTTTTGACGCAAAACTGCGGTAACGCAGTTTTGCGTCCAAAAAATTTGCGCCGGCTAACGCCATTCTGAAGCACCATGCGGGCGCCGTATTTAATCAATGACGTTAGCCGGCGTTAGCCGCCGGCGCTGCCTGGTGTGCGTTGAAAAAAACGACGTACACCAGGCAGCGCCGGCGTAGGGGGATATGGAGCTTGGGCGTCAAAAAATGGGGCAAGTCAGGCTGAGGCAAATTTTTCGCCTCAACCCGATTTGCGGCATTTTTTTCGACTCCCAACCCCCATAGAAATGACTCCCGTCTTAGCAAAGACAGGAGTCATGCCCCCTTGCTCAATGGCCATGCCCAGGGGACTTCTGTCCCCTGGGCATGGTCATTGGGCATAGTGGCATGTAGGGGGGCACAAATCAGGCCCCCCTATGCCACAAATTTTGTTTTTAAAAAACATTTACCTGAACTTACCTTAATGTCCCTGGGATGGGTCCCTCCAGCCTTGGGTGTCCTCCTGGGGTGGGCAAGGGTGACAGGGGGTGTCCCTGGGGGCATGGGAGGGCACCTCTGGGCTCCTTCCGAGCCCACAGGTCCCTTAACGCCTGCCTTTTCCAGGCGCTAAAAAACGGCGCAAAAGCGTCCGTACGTCATTTTTTTTGACCCGCCCACTCCCGGGCGTGAATTTTGCCCGGGAGTGTAAATACGGCACACATGCCTCGGAGTCACTTTTTTAGACGGGAACGCCTACCTTGCATATAATTAACGCAAAGTAGGTGTCCACGCAAAAAAATGACGCAAACTCCATGGACTTTGGCGCTAGACGCGTCTAACGCCAAAGTATAAATATGGAGTTAGTTTTGCGTCGGAATTGCGTAAAGAAAAACGACGCAATTCCGGCGCAAACGGAGTATAAATATGCCCCTGAATGCGTGCAATTAAGGGAGAATTGAGGCTTGAGAGAAAAATGACTTTTTACACAGAACTGCCCTTATAACCAGGCTTGTCAGACCTTCTTGAGAGCCTTGGGGTCACAGTTTAAGCTTGGTCAATAGCCCCTCTTGATGCTTATTCCATTATGTAAAATAACACAAATGGCTTTTGTCAGTATTAAAAAATAATGCACTCAATTGAAAGGCAAAACGTGGTATTTGACACGATCCTGTGAGCTGACAAGTGAGCTTTCTTATTAGTACTGGAGAAGACTAGCTTGCTTGTAAATAAAAACCTATATACAGAAGCTGCAGAATGTGAGGCATTGCCCCACAGTGTCCGTGAAGGCCCTGCACTTAGGGGCTGGAAGAGCTAGAGAACAAGGCTATGGAAGCTTAGAAAGGCGGGAGTACTGGGATGCAAATTTCCCAGATATCTACACTCACTCACTTCCTTGGTTAAGGTAATTTCCAGGACAAAAAGGATAGAACTCTATAGAGATCACCAGATAAACTAAGCCAGTGCCTGGCAATGAGTTGCATTATTACATTAACATTTACAATTCTCAGTATAGTCCACAGCTTTTTAAGCATCCCTCATTGTTTGTTGTTGGTTTTTCCCTATTGATTCTCTCTTTAGTGCCCCCCATTGGTTTTGTCCTCTTAGTTCTCTGTCGTTTAACCCCTGTGTTTGTAGCATCTTACCGGTTTGTATGTCTAGCAGTGCCCTGGTACTTTCAACGGATGCCTGGTCGGTACTAGGCTCTTAATAGCATAATCTGCTGCTGGAACCAGTAAGCATTGTTTCAATTGTCATCTGTAATTTCAGACTGGTATATGTATTCACCCTCTGCCCTGTATTTTCCAGCTGCTCTGATCAACACAAGATTCGGTCCATCGAGGCAGAGTGATGTCCCTTAAATCAGACGAAGTATCGTAGAGTGAGCTCCAGTCCTGGACTTCACTCATACCCCTTATCTCTGTTTTCAGGTATCTAACACTTAATATGTAAAACAAAACAAAGAGCAGGTATGAGTGATCACAAAGAAACTAAGATCAAAGTCCGCAGAGTTCCTGAACACACTTCTTCTTTATAGATCATGAAGTTAAGAAGAATGATAATTAGAACATTGAATTGTTGAGAGACAATGGAGCAGTAGTGGCTTACATGAACTGGTGTAGGTCCTCTGCTCTCAACATTTCAATGTCCTAATACACAGCATCTGCTTTCTCTTTCCCCTGCCTCTCGAAAACAGATTATTGAGGCAGAGGCCATGCAGGAGGACACACGCAACCTTCACCCTTCCCCCCGTCACTAGGGCTTCAGCAGGAGGGAAGGGTGAATGCTGCTCGGCGTCTGGGACAACCTGGATTGGCTTAACTACAAACAGCAGTTCAGCCAAGTGGGGGAAAATCAGAAGCTGACTGTAGGAGGCTGGACTGGCTTGTAGTGAGTACCAAGGGGTACTTGCACCTTGCACCAGGCCCAGTTATCCCTTATTAGTGTATAGGGTGTCTAGCAGCTTAGGCTGATAGATAATGGTAGCTTAGCAGAGCAGCTTAGGCTGAACTAGGAGACGTGTGAAGCTACTACAGTACCACTTAGTGTCATATGCACAATATCATAAGAAAACACAATACACAGTTATACTAAAAATAAAGGTACTTTATTTTTATGACAATATGCCAAATTATCTTAGAGTGTACCCTCAGTGAGAGGATAGGAAATATACCCAAGATATATATACACAATAGCAAAAATATGCAGTATAGTCTTAGAAAACAGTGCAAACAATGTATAGTTACAATAGGATGCAATGGGGACACATAGGGATAGGGGCAACACAAACCATATACTCCAAAAGTGGAATGCGAACCACGAATGGACCCCAAACCTATGTGACCTTGTAGAGGGTCAATGGGACTATTAGTAAATAGCGAGAGTTAGAAAAATAACCCCCCCCCCAGACCCTGGAAAGTGAGTGCAAAGTGCACTAAAGTTCCCCTAAGGATAAAGAAGTCGTGTTAGAGGAATAATGCAGGAAAGACACAAACCAACAATGCAACAATGATGGATTTCCAATCTAGGGTACCTGTGGAACAAGGGGACCAAGTCCAAAAGTCACAAGCAAGTCGGAGATGGGCATATGCCCAGGAAATGCCAGCTGTGGGTGCAAAGAAGCTTCTACTGGACAGAAGAAGCTGAGGTTTCTGAAGGAACGAAAAGGGCTAGAGACTTCCCCTCAGGTGGACGGATCTCTCTCGCCGTGGAGAGTCGTGCAGAAGTATTTTCCCGCCAAAAGAACGCCAACAAGCCTTGCTAGCTGCAAACCGTGCGGTTAGCGTTTTTGGATGCTGCTGTGGCCCAGGAGGGACCAGGAGATCGCAAATTGGACCAGGAGGTAGAGGGGACATCGAGCAAGACAAGGAGCCCTCTTAGCAGCAGGTAGCACCCAGAGAAGTGCCAGAAACAGGCACTACGAGGATGCGTGAAACAGTGCTCACCCAAAGTTACGCAAAGGAGTCCCACATCGCCGGAGACCAACTTAGAAAGTCGTGCAATGCAGGTTAGAGTGCTGTGGACCCAGGCTTGGCTGTGCACAAAGGATTTCCGCCGGAAGTGCACAGGGGCCGGAGTAGCTGCAAAAGTCGCAGTTACCAGCAATGCAGTCTAGCGAGGTGAGGCAAGGACTTACCTCCACCAAACTTGGACTGAAGAGTCACTGGACTGTGGGGGTCACTTGGACAGAGTTGCTGGATTCGAGGGACCTCGCTCGTCGTGCTGAGAGGAGACCCAAGGGACCGGTAATGCAGCTTTTTGGTGCCTGCGGTTGCAGGGGGAAGATTCCGTCGACCCACGGGAGATTTCTTCGGAGCTTCTAGTGCAGAGAGGAGGCAGACTACCCCCACAGCATGCACCACCAGGAAAACAGTCGAGAAGGCGGCAGGATCAGCGTTACAGAGTTGCAGTAGTCGTCTTTGCTACTATGTTGCAGTTTTGCAGGCTTCCAGCGCGGTCAGCAGTCGATTCCTTGGCAGAAGGTGAAGAGAGAGATGCAGAGGAACTCGGATGAGCTCTTGCATTCGTTATCTAAAGTTTCCCCAGAGACAGAGACCCTAAATAGCCAGAAAAGAGGGTTTGGCTACCTAGGAGAGAGGATAGGCTAGCAACACCTGAAGGAGCCTATCAGAAGGAGTCTCTGACATCACCTGGTGGCACTGGCCACTCAGAGCAGTCCAGTGTGCCAGCAGCACCTCTGTTTCCAAGATGGCAGAGGTCTGGAGCACACTGGAGGAGCTCTGGACACCTCCCAGGGGAGGTGCAGGTCAGGGGAGTGGTCACTCCCCTTTGTCCAGTTTCACGCCAGAGCAGGGCTAAGGGGTCCCCTGAACCGGTGTAGACTGGCTTATGCAGAATTGGGCACATCTGTGCCCAATAAAGCATTTCCAGAGGCTGGGGGAGGCTACTCCTCCCCTGCCTTCACACCATTTTCCAAATGGAGAGGGTGTAACACCCTCTCTCAGAGGAAGTTCTTTGTTCTGCCATCCTGGGCCAGGCCTGGCTGGACCCCAGGAGGGCAGATGCCTGTCTGAGGGGTTGGCAGCAGCAGCAGCTGCAGTGAAACCCCAGGAAAGGTAGTTTGGCAGTACCAGGGTCTGTGCTACAGACCACTGGGATCATGGGATTGTACCAACTATGCCTGGATGGCATATAGGGGGCAATTCCATGATCATAGACATGTTACATGGCCATATTCGGAGTTACCATTGTGAAGCTACATATAGGTAGTGACCTATATGTAGTGCACGCGTGTAATGGTGTCCCCGCACTCACAAAGTCCGGGGAATTGGCCCTGAACAATGTGGGGGCACCTTGGCTAGTGCCAGGGTGCCCTCACACTAAGTAACTTTGCACCTAACCTTTACCAGGTAAAGGTTAGACATATAGGGGACTTATAAGTTACTTAAGTGCAGTGTAAAATGGCTGTGAAATAACGTGGACGTTATTTCACTCAGGCTGCAGTGGCAGGCCTGTGTAAGAATTGTCAGAGCTCCCTATGGGTGGCATAAGAAATGCTGCAGCCCATAGGGATCTCCTGGAACCTCAATACCCTGGGTACCTCAGTACCATATACTAGGGAATTATAAGGGTGTTCCAGTAAGCCAATGTAAATTGGTAAAATTGGTCACTAGCCTGTTAGTGACAATTTGAAAGAAATGAGAGAGCATAACCACTGAGGTTCTGGTTAGCAGAGCCTCAGTGAGACAGTTAGGCACCACACAGGGAACACATACATATAGGCCACAAACTTATGAGCACTGGGGTCCTGACTAGCAGGGTCCCAGTGACACATAACAAACATACTGAAAACATAGGGTTTTCACTATGAGCACTGGGCCCTGGCTAGCAGGATCCCAGTGAGACAGTGAAAACACCCTGACATACACTCACAAACAGGCCAAAAGTGGGGGTAACAAGGCTAGAAAGAGGCTACTTTCTCACACAACCCCCCCCCCAAACGAAGGACAATAAGGCTAACCTTGGCCAGTTGAGACTTTATTGTCTAAGTGGTGATAATTAGAGAGTAGCTCTGCAATAGACTGGTTACTCCCTTTATCATCCACTATATGGTTACTTCCCTGTGGGGATGTAAACCACCCTGTTTGAAGTTTTTTAGCTAAGCAACAATATGAAGATGTATTTTCAGAGTTTCTATCAGTAAGTTTTAGTTTAGAGCAGTGGGAATCGTCCACTGAACCTATTTGTAGTGATGGAAATGCCAGACAGGGATGCTGTCTCAGAAAAGCCATAGCTGGGCAAAAACTTTGTCCATATGGCTGGAAGAGAGAACAGGGATGCTGTTTCTCTTGAGTTGGAGCAGGGCAGGGATGCTGTCCTATGAGCTCCACACTAGGGCAGGGATGCTGTCCTAAGTGTTGTGAGGCAGTGCAGGGTTTCTACACTAAAGTTTCTCTGGGAGGGTTGGAGGGATGCTCCATGTTAACTAAAATGGTGCTCTTTTTCTCACCAATGTTAGTTATCCCACAGAGAGGTACTTCCACCTCAGGGAGTACAGTTTTGCCAACTGATTATTCCCTTGGAACAGGTGCCACCCCAGGAGAGGTTTCTCCCACCACAGGAATGGTATCCTGAATGGTAGGGTGGTTAGGGGATACTGTGATACCCTTTTTACCTGTTGATGGAGAGGGATCCTGAGTTTTCAGGCCTTCTCTCCTTTGCTTTTTCATTTCAGTAGAAATGAGAGGGAACAATTCCTCTGGGATGCCCAGCATGGCTGCATGGGCATAAAACTCTACATCAGACCAACCTGAGGCCTCTAGGTCATTACCTAAGAGACAGTCTACAGGTAAGCTAGGTGATACCACCACCTGCTTAGGGCCAGTAACTCCACCCCAACTAAACTGAATTATAGCTAAGGGAAGAAACTTAGTGGAGTTATGGACATCAATAATTTTATACTGTTGTCCAATGATGTGTTGTTCAGGAGCCACTAGGTTTTCAGTCACCAGAGTGATACTGGCACCTGTGTCCCTGTAGGCCAAGGCCTCAACACCATTTATTGAAACTGTCTGCCTGTACTTATCCATTGTAAGGGGACAAGCAGCCAGTGTGGCAAGGCCAATGCCACTAGGTGTGACAGAAACTGTCTTGGGACTGACTACCCCAGTTTCTACTATGGACCCATAAGTGAACCCAACTACACCCTTAACTTGACTGTTGCCAGCGGTCCCACCACTAGTACCACTACTGCTAGGGGCACTAGAGCTTGATGTATTAGTGGTGGTAGGCTCAGGGGGTTTACCTGGACAGGACTTATCCCCTGGCCTATGGCCTCTATTTTTACACACAAAGCACCAAGGCTTTTTAAATTGTGTAGGTTGAGAAGAAGAGGAAGAATTTGTTTTATCCCCACCCCCTGAAGAGTGTTTAAGATTTGAAGTGGAATCTTTGGTTTTACTCTTATCCCCATGCTTATCTTGAGATTTTTCACCATCTTTCTTCTTATTGTTCTCTTTGTCACCCCCTGTATGAACTTTTCTGTTCACCCTTGTTCTGACCCATTTGTCTGCCTTCTTTCCCAATTCTTGGGGAGAGGACAGATTAGAGTCCACCAAGTACTGGTGCAACAAATCAGACACACAATTATTAAGAATATGCTCTCTCAGGATCAAGTTATACAGGCTGTCATAATCAGTAACTTTACTGCCATGTAACCACCCCTCCAAGGCCTTCACTGAATGGTCAATGAAATCAACCCAGTCTTGTGAAGACTCCTTTTTGGTCTCTCTGAACTTTATCCTGTATTGTTCAGTGGTTAAGCCATAACCATCCAGGAGTGCATTCTTAAGTACTGTAAAATTATTGGCATCACTTTCTTTCACAGTAAGGAGCCTATCCCTAACTTTTCCACTAAATGATAGCCATAGGATAGCAGCCCACTGCCTTTGAGGGACATCCTGTACAACACAGGCCCTCTCAAGTGCAGCAAACCACTTGTTAATGTCATCCCCCTCCTTATAAGGGGGAACTATCTTATGCAGATTCCTGGAATCATGCTCTTTTGCAGGATGACTATGGGGAATACTGCTGCTGCCACCATGGGTTTCTAAACCCAGTTTCTGTCTCTCCTTCTCTACTTCTAAAGTCTGTCTATCCAAATCCAGCTGTTGCTTCTTGAGCTTCAGTCTGGTTTGTTCCACTCTCAATCTATTGAGCTCCCTTTCTAACAATCTGTCATCAGGGTGGGTGGGAGGGACATGTCTTGAAACAGAAGTATGGTGAGAATGGACAGAAGGAGACCTGTCCCTTACAGAGGGCACCCTAACAGCTTGCCTAACAGAAACATCAGTACCACTGTGGTGAGAATAAATGCTTTTGCTATGATGTGAGATAACACTATTTGTATGGTGTGGCTCTTCATCATTACCAACTATGCTAGACTGTCTAGTAATGGGCAGGCTAGGAAGTTTCTTTCCTGAACTTTTTCCTGGGGGAGTCCCTGGATCAGATTGGGAACCATTAGCTACTTTTTCAACAGATGGGGCACTTTTAGCCTTATCTTGTTCTCTAAGCATGTTAAGTAACAGTTCCAAGGAAGGATTCTTCCCTACACTCAAACCTCTCTCTATGCAGAGACTCCTTGCTCCTTTCCAGCTAAGGTGATCATATGCAAGTTTGGACAGATCAACATTTTGGCCTGTGCCAGACATTTTTAGAGAGAGTTAAAGTGATAGCAAAAGATAAAAAGTTTGTCAGAGCTTTTAGAAAGACAGAGAAAAAAACGTTTTAAACTTTTTACAACTTTTTAGAAAGTTAGAAGTATTTTCAGCACTTAGAAAAGAGTGAAAAGAGGAAATGCAAAACTTTTTGGCTATGTGTATATACACTGAACTTGTTTTGTATATTTTTCTCTTATGAAAAGTACAATGACAAGAGTGGTAATTAGTTTCAAAGCACTTATCCCACCGCTGCACAACCAATGTAGGAGGCTGGACTGGCTTGTAGTGAGTACCAAGGGGTACTTGCACCTTGCACCAGGCCCAGTTATCCCTTATTAGTGTATAGGGTGTCTAGCAGCTTAGGCTGATAGATAATGGTAGCTTAGCAGAGCAGCTTAGGCTGAACTAGGAGACGTGTGAAGCTACTACAGTACCACTTAGTGTCATATGCACAATATCATAAGAAAACACAATACACAGTTATACTAAAAATAAAGGTACTTTATTTTTATGACAATATGCCAAAGTATCTTAGAGTGTACCCTCAGTGAGAGGATAGGAAATATACCCAAGATATATATACACAATAGCAAAAATATGCAGTATAGTCTTAGAAAACAGTGCAAACAATGTATAGTTACAATAGGATGCAATGGGGACACATAGGGATAGGGGCAACACAAACCATATACTCCAAAAGTGGAATGCGAACCACGAATGGACCCCAAACCTATGTGACCTTGTAGAGGGTCGCTGGGACTATTAGTAAATAGCGAGAGTTAGAAAAATAACCCTCCCGAAGACCCTGGAAAGTGAGTGCAAAGTGCACTAAAGTTCCCCTAAGGATAAAGAAGTCGTGTTAGAGGAATAATGCAGGAAAGACACAAACCAACAATGCAACAACGATGGATTTCCAATCTAGGGTACCTGTGGAACAAGGGGACCAAGTCCAAAAGTCACAAGCAAGTCGGAGATGGGCATATGCCCAGGAAATGCCAGCTGTGGGTGCAAAGAAGCTTCTACTGGACAGAAGAAGCTGAGATTTCTGCAGGAACGAAAATGGCTAGAGACTTTCCCTTCGGTGGACGGATCCCTCTCGCCGTGGAGAGTTGTGCAGAAGTGTTTTCCCGCCAAAAGAACGCCAACAAGCCTTGCTAGCTGCAAATCCTGCAGTTAGCGTTTTTGGATGCTGCTGTGGCTCAGGAGGGACCAGGAGGTCGCAAATTGGACCAGGAGGTAGAGGAGACATCGAGCAAGACAAGGAGCCCTCTTAGCAGCAGGTAGCACCCAGAGAAGTGCCAGAAACAGGCACTATGAGGATGCGTGAAACAGTGCTCACCCAAAGTTACACAAAGGAGTCCCACGTCGCCGGAGACCAACTTAGAAAGTCGTGCAATGCAGGTTAGAGTGCTGTGGACCCAGGCTTGGCTGTGCACAAAGGATTTCTGCCGGAAGTGCACAGGGGCCGGAGTAGCTGCAAAAGTCGCGGTTCCCAGCAATGCAGTCTAGCGAGGTGAGGCAAGGACTTACCTCCACCAAACTTGGACTGAAGAGTCACTGGACTGTGCGGGTCACTTGGACAGAGTTGCTGGATTCGAGGGACCTCGCTCGTCGTGCTGAGAGGAGACCCAAGGGACCGGTAATGCAGCTTTTTGGTGCCTGCGGTTGCAGGGGGAAGATTCGGTCGACCCACAGGAGATTTCTTCGGAGCTTCTAGTGCAGAGAGGAGGCAGACTACCCCCATAGCATGCACCACCAGGAAAACAGACGAGAAGGCGGCAGGATCAGCGTTACAGAGTTGCAGTAGTCATCTTTGCTACTATGTTGCAGTTTTGCAGGCTTCCAGCGCGGTCAGCAGTCGATTCCTTGGCAGAAGGTGAAGAGAGAGATGCAGAGGAACTCGGATGAGCTCTTGCATTCGTTATCTAAAGTTTCCCCAGAGACAGAGACCCTAAATAGCCAGAAAAGAGGGTTTGGCTACCTAGGAGAGAGGATAGGCTAGCAACACCTGAAGGAGCCTATCAGAAGGAGTCTCTGACGTCACCTGGCGGCACTGGCCACTCAGAGCAGTCCAGTGTGCCAGCAGCACCTCTGTTTCCAAGATGGCAGAGGTCTGGAGCACACTGGAGGAGCTCTGAACACCTCCCAGGGGAGGTGCAGGTCAGGGGAGTGGTCACTCCCCTTTCCTTTGTCCAGTTTCGCGCCAGAGCAGGGCTAAGGGGTCCCCTGAACCGTTGTAGACTGGCTTATGCAGAATTGGGCACGTCTGTGCCCAAGAAAGCATTTCCAGAGGCTGGGGGAGGCTACTCCTCCCCTGCCTTCACACCATTTTCCAAAGGGAGAGGGTGTAACACCCTCTCTCAGAGGAAGTTCTTTGTTCTGCCATCCTGGGCCAGGCCTGGCTGGACCCCAGGAGGGTAGATGCCTGTCTGAGGGGTTGGCAGCAGCAGCAGCTGCAGTGAAACCCCAGGAAAGGTAGTTTGGCAGTACCAGGGTCTGTGCTACAGACCACTGGGATCATGGGATTGTGCCAACTATGCCTGGATGGCATAGAGGGGGCAATTCCATGATCATAGACATGTTACATGGCCATATTCGGAGTTACCATTGTGAAGCTACATATAGGTAGTGACCTATATGTAGTGCACGTGTGTAATGGTGTCCCCGCACTCACAAAGTCCGGGGAATTGGCCCTGAACAATGTGGGGGCACCTTGGCTAGTGCCAGGGTGCCCTCACACTAAGTAACTTCGCACCTAACCTTTACCAGGTAAAGGTTAGACATATAGGTGACTTATAAGTTACTTAAGTGCAGTGTAAAATGGCTGTGAAATAACGTGGACGTTATTTCACTCAGGCTGCAGTGGCAGGCCTGTGTAAGAATTGTCAGAGCTCCCTATGGGTGGCAAAAGAAATGCTGCAGCCCATAGGGATCTCCTGGAACCTCAATACCCTGGGTACCTCAGTACCATATACTAGGGAATTATAAGGGTGTTCCAGTAAGCCAATGTAAATTGGTAAAATTGGTCACTAGCCTGTTAGTGACAATTTGAAAGAAATGAGAGAGCATAACCACTGAGGTTCTGGTTAGCAGAGCCTCAGTCAGACAGTTAGGCACCACACAGGGAACACATACATATAGGCCACAAACTTATGAGCACTGGGGTCCTGACTAGCAGGGTCCCAGTGACACATAACAAACATACTGAAAACATAGGGTTTTCACTATGAGCACTGGGCCCTGGCTAGCAGGATCCCAGTGAGACAGTGAAAACACCCTGACATACACTCACAAACAGGCCAAAAGTGGAGGTAACAAGGCTAGAAAGAGGCTACTTTCTCACACTGACTTTTCAAGCTCTTGCCCTGATCGTGCTCTTAGCTGTCAAACATTCACAGCAAGAGCTGTGAAACAAAGACTTCGGAGCCCAAGGGGAATTTCAGACACCCCCCTCTCCTCCAGGCTCCCACAGGCATTTGTGTATTTTAAGTAGAACATTCTGCCCTCATGGGGTGAAATGTTTTACTAGCTTTAGTGCTTATAAAGTTAGGTTGCCAAATGAATTTTCAATTCAGAAATGCAGCTGCATCCTCATAATCTTTTAAGAAGATTATATACCATTATCATACTGTGTAAATAGTAGGTTACAAGATTTGTTAAACATTCTATCGTAGGTACAAATAAGAGGGAATACTGCAGCCACCTAAATTATAATGTCAACTCCCAGGGGAAGCTAATTCCAACAGTTAAAGAATCATTTAGCTGTACCCACACCTCTCAAACATCTGATTATCTCAATAAGGTAACAGGTTTAAGTGCAGTGCTGTTACAATATCACAGTCTCTAACTGTTGATAAATTAATGACATACAGCTAAAAATTATGATGAGCTAAAAAATATAGGCAGAGTGGCCCTAATTAGAAAACTAATCGTAACAATAGTTACATTCTTAGTACTGATAATGCCATCTCAACAATGTACTCAAAATAAATAATCATCCGTCAGCTTAGACAAACATATTAAATATGTGACAATTAAAAAGTAACAGCATCTTCAACCTCAGATGTGCAGTAGTCAATATCCTTTAGCAAATCAACATTCTTCACAAATTCCATTGTCAAAAAATCAATATGGAATAACATTATCCAAAAATAGCCAATTTAGAATACCACCCTTGGAGGCCCCATGGTGACAGAGACTGTGGGCGAGTCTGAGGGTGGGGCTGCGGCAGACGCGGCCTAGGCAGCCTGCCTTGCTGAGCTGGTAGACACCAGTTGGTGCCAGGGCTCACCTCCTCTGCCTCTGCTGGAGTCTGGCTGGGCCCCGTGATACTGGGCCATAAGGAGGACTCCGTACACGCACAATCGGCGGGCCCGCCTAATTTGACTAAGCGGATGCAGACCACCAGATGGCAAAGGCCAGATGAGTCTGTGGAGTTGGAGGCAGCTGATAGCTACACATCTGCTGCACAAGTTGAGGGTGCCACAGTGATAATGATGGAACTCAAAGAGGCTTCAGGGCCATAGAATCCCGATTTGATGCCCCGACCATACGCCTTGACAGTATGCATAAGCGCCTGGACAGACACACTACCAGACTGGATGAGTCAAGACACTAGGGTCTCCCTCATCAAACGAGTCATCATCCCACAACTTCTTAAGGTGTACATTGAATCCCTGGTGCATGAATCCCCCCGTCACAATGAGTGAAGCAGTAATTTCACTACTACTTAAGCCTGGTAAGCCACCACACGCAACCACAACAATAAGATATTCCATTACATAACTATTATACTAGAATAAACATTGTCAGCTCATTGTCTATAGTTTCTAAAGACAGCCAAACAAAACTGAAAACAAGCCAGACTAAAATATATTGTCACTATTTTAATTGGCACAGTTATCTTTTCCTCTAAAGATTTAGGGCCTCATTCCAACCCTGGTGGTCGTTGACTGCCAGGGTTGAAGTGGCGATCGTACGGCCAACAGGCTGGTGGTACAAATCGCCATATTTTGACCGCAGCATTAGCTCCGTGGTCACACCGCCGGGACCGGCAGTTTTCCGCCATTGTTGTCCCGGCGGTCAGAATTTGCCAGGGCAGCGCTGCTTGCAGCTCTACCCTGGGGATTTTGACTCTCCTTCCCGCCAGCCTGTCCATGGCGGTGGGGGGCCCTCCACTGCCATGCACTTATCATGGACAGTGCAGGCCCCCCCAGGCACAGCCCGGTTGCGATTTTCACTGTCTGCCTGGAAGACAGTGAAAAGCGCGATGGGTGCTGCTGCACTCGCCGCACTGGCACATTGCCGCTGGCTCCATTAAGAACCGGCGGCAATGCTACGGCTGACATCCCCGCTGGGCCGGCGGGCGGAAACTCTGTTTCCGCCTGCCAGCCCAGTGGGGATGTCATGGGCGGCCGAATGGCGGTACAGCCTTGGCTGTCGGCCTCGTCCGACTGCCAAGGTTGTAATGAGGGCCTAAGTTCTGTAGTTCTAAATTGATTAATCCAATAGTTTTCTCTCATTATGATCTTAAATTCCAGATCTTCATCTCTGAGATTATCAATGCATTTGATCTCTAATAATATGACCTTCTCATTTTTTTCGGTGTATGTCAAGTTCTGTGTGAGGTCTTATTATATTTCATGCCATTGTTCTTTGGTGCTCCCATGTGTTTCTTCCATCTCTCTTTCAGCTTCCTCATAGTAGATCCTGTATATTGTAAATCATATGCACACACCTTCAGGTATACCTAATAAGGTTATTTGCAGCACACAGTTCCCACATTTGAGACACCCCATAAGAACGCCTGGTAACCAACTTAGTCAGTCCAATATAGGTATTCCTATCTTGTCATATTTATAGTATCAGTAGGACTAAAGATATTCCTAAGTGCTGATAATATTTTGTAAGTAATTAAAGTTTTCCTCTAAAAAGAGTTTTCAATGTCTAGATCTAAAAGCAACACTTTACAAAGTCTCATTAAACTGTTATAAACCAATGTCTTGTCATCGTAATGAATGTGATCTTATCAACTTATCCTGTATTCATTTTAGGTTTATCCTTTAAAAGTCCAGCTCTGGGTATCTTATATGTCCTCTAAGCTGCCTTATTCAAAATTAAGAGATCATATCTTCTATTAATTCATTTTTTATAATGTTATTCTCCTTTATCCTGTAATCTTCATTTCTACAGTTTCTACTGGTTCTGAGAAAGCTTCTGTAAGGAACATTAACTTTTTGTCTCTTTGGATTTCCCAAGTCAGCAAGTAGCACAGCATTAACTAAAGTAGATTTTGGGGGCATGGTGAAGATGGCATCTGGGAAGGTCATAGCTGTGATCTTTGTCTGTGAGGCCCTTGAAACATCCTGAATTGATATTATTAACCATACTGGAGAGTTGTAACAGGTAGCTGGCAATGACACAACAGCAGCAATCACTAAATTGTGGCCTCAAATGGCCATTCAGCCTTGAGTGAAGAAGATCTGGAACTGAAATCTGTGTCTGCCATTGGGACCATGACCTATCGTCAAGGGTGGGGCTCAGGAGTCTTGCAGGCATAATTGTTCTAAACAATCCAAAGATGAGTGAGTGAGTGAGTGCAGAGAGTGCCCTTCGTGAAAAGAGACGGGGGCTTGTCCTCCTAGTGAAGACATTAGAGATCTGAATTCTCCTTGATAATGTACAACTCATGAATTGATAAAATTTTACTATTTATGTCTTTGCATATTGTTTCATTAGATACATTGTGATTTTTTTTTCTTTTTTTATCTCTGTTTATTCGGTATTAGGATAGCATTGACAGCCTTGAAAAAAAGGCAGGACTGCAAAAGCGTGTTGGCTGTGGATTCAATTAATGTAACGATTGAACATGAAGTACATTATTGCAATATTTGAAATGGTGACTCCATAGATGAAAACTACAACCAATTATCATACTTCTCAACTTCAAGATTAATAAAAAAAGATGTATTCAAGAATGGTAAGACCTTTGGGACTTATTTACAAGCCCTGTGCACTGCCGGTGCATCACATTTCGTGATTCACCAGTGACACATGGTGCAGGTCCATATCTAGAAGGCCAAGAAAAGCCTCTTTGCATGGATTTTCATGGCCTTGCAGATATGGTGTAAGGCAACACAGCACAAGTCGCTATGCTGCCTTACACTGCATCAGGGAGGTGTTCCACGGGTGTTGCAGTGGGTTTTCCCATGCAACACCCATGGATTTTGAGGCATTCCCAAATTTACAAACATCTGAAAACAAGGGAATGTGTCAAAATCTTACGCGTCCCCAGGGGAGGTGCAGTGAGGAGAAATATCTGTATTTCTCTTTAATTTGTCCTCTTTCTATGTGTACTGCATTCTACAGCAAACATAGGAAGAGGAAAGAGGATAAAGACTCTGTGTATTGCTTTTGTGCAGGAAGGTGTCCCTTCATGCACAAAAATAATCCTGTCTGCAATACAGACATCCTTGCATCATGGCTTTAATCTTAATGAGTCTGCGATTACCTCTATTTGCTCTACTTTTCACTCTGCTCATCAGTAAAGCAGCTAATGGAAGGCAAGATTCCTGACACTGCATCATCTATCCTTGGAAGCTTTCAGTTTTTTAGGAAAATCAAAACATATCAGTGCAGTACTTTGTTGGCAAAGCATCACTAATTTTTTGCTCCTTCTTTTTGTTTTTCACAGTTTCATTTGTTTATTGTTGCCCAATGGCCTGGGCTTTGGGATAGGGGAGATAGGCACGCCTAAATGGAATGATGTTATAAGCGATTAAGAAAAAGGCAATGGACATTTTGGGGTGGTGGAGACTTGGGTCCAGATTCTCAAAGGTTTAGCGTTGGTTTACCGTTTGTTTTTTAATGCTAAACCAAAACTAAACTTTTTTGGTGTTCACAAACCAACAGAAAATAGGTATTAGTGTTAGTTTGTGTGGCACAGTAATGCAAAGCAGTGTGAAACACTGCTTTGCGTTACTTTGCGGCAAGGAGGCGTTACATGAGTGGTAAATGAGCGTACATATGCTATAACCCACCTTTTTTTACGCTAAACCATATTCTGAAACATCAGAAATGGTGTGCTGCACTGTACATGACACATACAAAGTGGGTAAAGCATTTGCACTTGTCTAGGCATAGAGGTGGTCATTACAACCGTGGTGGTCGGTGTTAAAGCGGCTGAAAGACGGCAACATTCCGGCGGTAAAAAAAATGGAATTACGACAGTTGCAGAAACCGCCAACAAAGACAGCCACTTTAACACTCCGACCGCCACCGTGGTACAAACAAACAGCATGGCGGTCACCGCCAACAGACAGGCGGAGGACAATGTACCGCCCACAGAATTACAACCTACCAATCCGCCACCTTTTCCTGGGTGGATTCACCGCGAACAAAAACACAGCAGAAACAGGACTTCGAAGGGAAAACGCTCACCTCTGCACACCCCACGAGGAACCAGGACGTCATGGAACCAGAGCTCCACAATTTTCCAGCCTTTATCTTCTTGCTCCTCTACCAGGAGCACGAACACCGACGGCGAAGACCACAGCGAGTACTGCACCTACCACACAGGGGAGGCGAGAGGGAAAAAACAGTGACACACACACGCAACACGCAACACTCCCACCCCCACCCTCACCCACTACAACACTCACACAAGTACATTATAGTTACACCCCGCAACCCCCCCGGAAAAAGGCAAAGACAAAAGAAAATGAGGTAAACGATTGTAATATATTAAAATTCAGTATCCAAATAATATACATACACTATTTACAAATATATACACCAATAATATTAGTCCAAGGTATTCCACTCTTAAAATCTGTGGACCACTGGGCCCACAATGCATGGGCGAGGCCCACACAAGATACCTGAACAAGACGGAGAGAACACTGCAGGGGCATCAGATAGAAATAAAACAGGCACCTCAGGGGGAAGGGAAAGGGTAGGCACCTCAGCCGGTTGAGTGCACGATGCCAAATCCACGAGGGGGCCCCATGCCCACTGTTCAATCCTGGGGAGTGCAAAGCCACAGTCTCTCAAGTCTCTACAGTGGGTGGTTTGCCCACTGTTCAATCCTGGGAGAGAAAAGCCATAGTCTCTCAAGTTTCTACAGTTGGAGGGTTGCCCACTGTTCAATCCTGGGGAGTGCAAAGCCACAGTCTCTCAAGTCGATAACAGTGGGTGGTTTGCCCACTGTTCAATCCTGGGGAGTGCAAAGCCACAGTCTCTCAAGTCCCTACAGTGGGTGGTTTGCCCACTGTTCAATCCCGGGGAGTGCAAAGCCACAGTCTCTCAAGTCTCTACAGTGGGTGGTTTGCCCACTGTTCAATCCTGGGGAGTTCAAAGCCACAGTCTTGCAATTCTCTACAGTGGGTGGTTTGCCCACTGTTCAATCCTGGGGAGTGCAAAGCCACAGTCTCTCAAGTGGATAACAGTCTCCACTGGTTCTGGAGGGGGCCTTGTGCCCAGAGTGCTTCATCCTGCCACGGACAGAGGTAGTGGATGCATTTCTCCACTGGTTCTGGAGGGGGCCTTGTGTCCAGAGTGCTTCATCCTGCCAAGGACAGAGGTAGTGGATGTATCTCTCCACAGGTTCGGAAGGGGGCTTTGTGCCCAGAGTGCTTCATCCTGCCAAGGACAGAGGTAGTGGATGTCGTTCTCCACTGGTTCTGGAGGGGGCTTTGTGCCCAGAGTGCTTCATCCTGCTCGTGGCGGCCTCAGTTGCGTCAGAGCTTTTGACGCTCATGGGCCTGCGGTGCTTATGGCGGCGGTGTCCTTGGCAGCGGTGCTTGTGGCGGCGGTGTCCTTGGTAGCGGTGCTTGTGGCGGCGGTGTCCTTGGCAGCGGTGGTACCGGAGCTTGTGGCGGTGGTGTCTTTGGCAGCGGAGCTTGTTGCAGCGGTATCCTTGGCAGAGGTTCAGCTGCTGGCGGTTCTGTCTTGGGCAGCGGGGCTGCAGGCGGTCGCCTTCTGGGCAGCGGGGCTGCTGGTGGTCACCTCCTGGGCAGCGGGGCTGCTGCTGGCAGTCCTGTCTGGGGCAGCGGGACTGCTGGAGGTCGCCTCCTGGGCAGCAGGGCTGCTGCTGGCAGTCCTGTCTGGGGCAGCGGGGCTGCTGCTGGCGGTCCTGTCTGGGGTAGTGGGGCTGCTGGCGGTCGCCTCCTGGGCAGCGGGGCTGCTGCCGGAGGTCCTGTCTGGGGCAGGGGGGCTGCTGGCAGTCGCCTCCTGGGCAGCGGGGCTGCTGCTGGCGGTCCTGTCTGGGGCAGCGGGGCTGCTGGCGGTCGCCTCCTGGGCAGCGAGGCTGCTGCTGGAGGTCCTATCTGGGGCAGCGGGCTGCTGACGGTCGCCTCCTAGGCAGCGGGGCTGCTGCTGACAGTACTGTCTGGGGCAGTGGGGCTGCTGCTGGTGGTCCTGTCTGGTGCAGCGGGGCTGCTGGCGGTTGACTCCTGGGCAGCGGGGCTGCTGCTGGCGGTTCTGTCTGGGGCAGCGGGCTGCTGGCGGTCACCTTCTGGGTAGCGGGGCTGCTGCTGGTGGTCCTGTCTGGGGCAGCGGGGCTGCTGGCGGTTGCCTCCTGGGCAGCGGGGCTGCTGCTGGCGGTCCTGTCTGGGGCAGCGGGCTGCTGGCGGTCGCCTCCTGGGCAGTGGGGCTGCTGCTGGCGGTCCTGTCTGGGGCAGCAGAGCTGCTGCTGGCGGTCCTGTCTGGGGCAGCGGGGCTGCTGGCGGTCACCTCCTGGGCAGCGGTTCAGCTGCTGGTGGTCCTGTCTGGGGCAGCACGGCTGCTGACGGTTGCCTCCTAGTCAGCGGGGCTGCTGCTGGTGGTCCTGTCTGGGGCAGTGGGGCTGCTGCTAGCGGTCCTGTCTGGGGCAGCGGGGCTGCTGCTGGAGGTCCTGTCTGGGGCAGCGGGGCTGCTGGCGGTCACCTTCTGGGCAGCGGGGCTGCTGCTGGCGGTCCTGTCTGGGGCAGTGGGCTGCTGGCAGTTGCCTCCTGGGCAGCAGGGCTGCTGCTGGCGGTCCTGTCTGGGGCAGCGGGCTGCTGCTGGCGGTCCTGTCTGGGACAGCAGGGCTCCTGGTGGTCGCCTCCTGGGCAGCGGAGCTGCTGCTGGCCGTCCGGTCTGGGGCAGCGGGGCTGCTGGCAGTCGCCTCCTGGGTAGCGGTTCAGCTGCTGGCGGTCCTGTCTGGGGCAGCGGGGCTACTGACGGTCACCTCCTAGACAGCGGGGCTGCTGCTGGCGGTCCTGTCTGGGGCAGTGGGGCTGCTGCTGACGGTCCTGTCTGGGATAGTGGAGCTGATGGCGGTCGCCTCCTGGGCAACGGGGCTGCTGCTGGCGGTCCTGTCTGGGGCAGTGGGGCTGCTGGCGGTTGCCTCCTGGGCAGAGGGGCTGCTGCTGGTGGTCCTGTCTGGGGCAGCAGGGCTGCTGCTGGCAGTCCTTTCTGGGGCAGCTGGGCTGCTGGCGGTCGCCTCCTGGGCAGCGTGGCTCCTGCTGGCGGTACTGTTTGGGACGGCAGGGCTGCTGCTGGCCGGCTCCTGGGCAGCGGGACTGATGGCTGTCTTCTCTGCCATGCTGATCTTCCCAGGCTTGACGGTTTTATTGTGCCCCTTCCCCACCTTGGAAGGTGTCGCAGCTGACTCCACACTCCCATCTGTACCCTTGGGAGCGGCTTTGGTGGCTGTTTTCTTCCCCCTCTCCTGCTGGGCACTGGCCAACTTTTGATGCTTGACAGGTGGGGGACTGTCTGTGCTGTGGCTCCTTGCCACACTGGCTGCCCTGCTGCCTGGTGCACTATGGAATCCGGTGACTACTGGCACCACTGGTCCCGCCGATGTTGTGGCTGAGGTGCTAGGTTGGGGCCTGGAGAGTCGGGCCCTAGGAGACTGATGGGGTGAGGGAGGTGAGGGAAAGAGGTCAAGGGTGGCCAGGAAAAGTTTCTTAGGAACACTGGGATGGGTAGATGGAGGGGGTTTGGGAGTGGAGGAAGAGATTGTGGTTGTAGGAGGTGTCCGTTTGGTGACTTTGGGTGAAGGTGCATGCGCTGAAGGCTGTCGTGAGGTGGATGGCTGTTGGGTGGGTGTGTGGCTGCGTTTATGTACCTGGGAGGTGGCCTCACAGACACACTGGGAGAGGACACAGGGGATTTTGAATGGTAGTGGGGGTGGTGACAGCACGTGAGCAGGGTGTGGTGGTGGGTGTGCTGGTGATGGAAGTAGTGTCTGAAGATGTAGTGCATGCAGGTGTGAGTGGAGACGAGACTGGGAGGGAGGAGGGAGACGAGGAGGAGGGGGACACAGTGGAGGCAGTGGATGTTGCTATGTCTGCATGTGTGTGATGCTTGCGTGAGTGCCTGTGGGATGTGTGGTGCTTATGTTTGCCTGAGTTGGGAGAGAACAGGTGTACAGAAACCGTAAGAGTTACCATTCGATGAATGTGCAGATGGTGTGTTTGGCAGACCAGTACATCTCCCATGTTAATGCCAAATTCCCTGGCTCAGTGCATGATGCTTACATCCTGTGGAATAGCAGCATCCCTTATGTGATGGGGCAACTCCAGAGGCACCGTGTGTAGCTACTAGGTGAGCACCTGGAACCAAATGAGTGGGAACAGTTGTCTGGGTCTAGGGATGTCCCTACAGGTTAGTGTGTGTCTAACAGTTGTCCCTCGCCATTTGTAGGTGACTCTGGTTACCCCAACCTGTCATGGCTACTGACCCCAATGAGGAATCCCAGGACAAGGGCAGAGGAACACTACAATGAGGCCCATGGGCGACCTAGGAGGATTATGGAGCGGACCTTCGGCCTCCTGAAGGCCAGGTTCAGGTGCCTCCATATGACAGGTGGTTCCCTATTCTACTCACCAAAGAAGGTGTGCCAGATCATCGTGGCCTGCTGTAGGCTTCACAACTTGGCTTTGCGACAACAGGTGCCTTTTCTGCAAGAGGATGGTCCAGATGGAGGTGTTGTGGCAGCTGTGGAGCCTGTGGACAGTGAAGATGAGGAAGCAGAAGAAGAGGACAGGAACTCTGTGATCCTGCAATACTTTCAGTGAGACACAGGTAAGAAGACAAACCTGCCTACTACATGTACTTTAACACTACTACCTCTCTACTGTCTGTCCTTTTCACCCAGTGTATGGTCACTGAGTTGTCACATTCCCTTATGATTTCACAGATGTGGGTCCCACTGTGTGACATCTGCTTTGTTTCCTCATGGACTAGAGCTGTGTGACATAGGTATGTTGATATTACAATTGAAAGAGCATTTTGTCACTGTAACTGCTAATACACATTCTTGAAATCACAGACAGACTCCTGATTGTTTTGTGCTTTAAGGGTGTTTATTTAAGTGCTCAATATTGGAGGGGGCTGCAAAATGGTGAGGGGTGATGGTGGAGGAATGTCCATGGCAGAGTCCAGTCCATTAGTCTCACAGGTGGATTGTCCAAAGGGGAATAGAAAGTGGAGCTGGGTCAGTTTTAGAATGGACAGGGTGACAAGGTGGGACAAAAGGATGACATTCAGGGTGGTCTCATTTCTTGGCGGGGGTCTTGGCTTCATTCTCTGTCTTTGTCCTGGATCTCAGGGACAATTTGCTGGGTGGTTCTACCTCTGCAGGAGGTGGGGTGCTGGTGTGGTGATCATGTGGCGGGGCATCCTGTCCACTAGCGCCGGCGGAGGTGGTGGGCAGTTCATCATCCAGGCTAGTGTCAGGGGCCCCTTGTTGTGCCACAGTGTCCCTCCTGGTGTTGAGGACTTCCTTCAGCACCCCTACGATGGTGCCCAGGGTGGAATTGATGGATCTGAGTTCCTCCCTGAAGCCCAAATACTGTTCCTCCTGCAGCCACTAGGTCTCCTGAAACTTGGCCAGTACTGTTGCCATTGTCTCCTGGGAATGATGGTAGGCTCTTATGATGTTGGAGAGGGCCTTGTGGAGAGTGGGTTCCTTGGGCCTGTCCTCCCCCTGTCGCACAGCAACCCTCCCAGTTCCCCTGCTTCCCTGGGCCTCTGTCCCCTGAACCCCAGGTCCCTGTTGTTGTTGGGGTGGTGGGTTAGCCGGGGTTCCCTGTAGAGGTGGACACACTGCTGCTTGACGTGTCCTGGGGACAGAGGTATGGGCCTGCTAGGTGGGTGCTGTGCTGGTGTTTCCAGAGGGGGGAAGCTCTGTGGTGGCCTGTGACTGTGTCAGGGGAATCAACTGTCCCGAGGTCCCAGATGGGCCTGGCTGGTCATCTAGATCCAGTTGGACAGAGCTACTGTCATTACTGTGGGCCTCTTCTGTTGGTGGTGTGGACATGCCTGGACCCTCCTGTGCAGTGACGTTGGGTAGGGGTCCTGCAGGGGTGTAAAAGCATGATTATTGCATCTGTGTGTGCCATGGTGTGCAAAGGGTAGGTGACTGTGTACCCCAGTGCTTGCATTCCTGTGTGAGACCTTGTGTGATGATGGTTTAGGGGGGTGTATGGGTATGTGCAGTGGCCATGCATTGGTGTTGGGTGTCCATGCTTTGTTGTTGCATGCAGGGCTTGGTGTTGGGATGTGTGGTTTGTGCTACAAGGACATTTGTGAAGAGTTGGAGTGATGGGAGTGAGGGCGAGGGTGGGGGTATGTGATGGCATGCAGGTAGGGTGGGGGATATTGTAGTAGAGCTTTGACTTACCAGAGTCCATTCCTCCAGCTACTCCTGCGAGGCCCTCAGGATGCAGAATAGCCAAGACTTGCTCCTCCCATGTTGTTAGTTGTGGGGGAGGAGGTGGGGGTCCGCCGTCAGTCCTCTGAACCGCAAGGTGGTGTCTTGAGACCACTGAATGCACCTTTCCCCATAGGTCGCTCCACCTCTTTCTGATGTCATCCCATGTTCTTGGGTGCTGTCCCACTGCGTTGACCCTGTCCACGATTCTGCACCATAGCTCCATCTTCCTAGCTTCGGTGGTGTGCTCCACCTGTGATCCGAATAGCTGTGGTTCTACCCGGATGATTTCCTCCACCATGGCCCTGAGCTCCTCCTCAGAAAACCTGGGGTGTCTTTGCGGTGCCATGGGCTGGTGTGGGTGATGTGTGGGGTGGTGTGTGTTGTGATGTGTGGGGTGATATTTAGGGGTGTGTTGTGTGAGGTGCGTGGATGTTGTGTGAGTGATGGTGTTGAGTGCCCGTGGATGCTATTGTTGTTTCTGGTGGTGTCTCTCTTTGGCCTTCTGTCACAATTTTTGTCGTAGGGGTTTGTGGGTGATGTGGGTGTGTGTTTTATATTGTATTGAGTGTGTGGGCGTGGTGTGTGTATGTGTATCAGGTGTGTGTATTTCAATTTGACCAATGTGGATGTGTTTTGTAAGAATGTGTGTATTTTGAGCTCAGCGGTGTGTACCGCCAATGGAATACGCGGTTGAAAGACCGCCGTGTGGATTCGTGGGTCGTGATAGTGTGGGCGTATCCTTGTTGGCATGACGGTGGTGGTTTTGTTTTCGTCAGTTTATCACTGACCTTTGGCGTGGCGGACTTGTGTGGGTGTCTAAATTTTGGCAGATTCCGAGCTGTGGGTCATAATGACCGTGGCGGAATTCTGCTGCTGCGGCGGTGTGTTGGCAGTCTTCTGCACGGCGGTAAGTGTCTTTTACCGGCAATGTTGTAATGACCCCCAGAATCTTGTACAGGAAGGATGCCCTTCCTGTACAAAACCCATGCTAGACTCATTCACACACCCTATCACTATAGCGCTAAGATGTGTGCGCAGTGCACGGCAGCTGAAATCAGTGCCGGTGCTAAGGAGAGGGGATGAGAATGCCATTTCTATGTGAATATGGCCTCTCCTGCTCTCTCCTTGTCACGCAGCACAGCACATGTTTTTTTGGATGCTACACATCTACCAGAATCGGGGCCTTGGAGTAACATTTGTTTCCTACCTTTGTTGGTGATTTAGTGACTTTTGCCCAGATTGATCATTATCCTGCAGTATTTCACTGTTCAAGGTCTAGTGTGCCGTAGATCTTGGATGCATTTTTAATGTATTGTCTTTACATGCTTTATTTTTAATTTTAGATGCTTTTAGATGTTGTTGAATTCATGTAAAAGTTAAGATAATTTTGATCTGTATATACTTGTTTTTGGCCTGGGTTGTGTGAGGTTCCAGATCTCCTGGCCCATGTAGCCCTTATTTTCCTTTGTTCCTAGCCACCATCACCCCATATACTTGACTACGATTTTGTGTGTGCGTGAAATGGTTGATTAAAGTGAATTTCTAGCACCTCTTAAAAGTGTTTAGTTGGTGTAATTGTTGCTTAGCGTTGTTTGTGTATGGGGCTTTTTTATGGTTTCTTTTTATCTGTTCAGACTGTTTCCATGTTACTGTGCTATTATATCATTTGTTTAGGTTTTATAGTGTTATTAAAGCTCTTTTGATGATGTGCAAGAAAGGCCCATGCATATGCTCACTCACATTATGGTTATGTTTATTTGTGCAATTATTTATTTAAACATGCTACAAGTTTTTGTTGGGGGAGGTTCACTTTGTTCTCCAAGCCTCAATCTCTGCTTGCTAGATGGATGATTGTGGAATCAGTGTGTAAATGTGTGTGTCAGAGACATACATTTTATCTTTGTTTTCCATGTCTCCTTTGCTTGCCATGTGGGTGATCACCATTTTGTGGAGCCAGTGAGTGTTCATTTTTTTGCCACAGGTGACTTTTTTGTGTTTGTTTTCTAACTTTTACTTGACATATGCATGATCCCCATACTGTTGGGTCATTGTGTGTGTCTGATTAAACTTTTTATGTCTCTTTTTAAAAAAACATTTTGTTAAGAGCATGATTATTATGAATATGACCCTTTAAAAACAAATAATTTTTGTTCACTTAGTGTTTTTTCCTAAATTTTCCTTGCTATAATTGTTTGTGCTTGTGGCTGGATATAGTAGTCTGTAGTACATTATTTAGCTTTCAATTCATTTAAAATATCTTTGCATACTTCCCACTGCCTTCTACAGGGATCCTATTGTCTCAAAAAGGACATCACACATGTTCCAATTAATTTAATTGATTTTTACAAGGTTCCCCCGCCACCCATATGTGCCCTATAGTCCCTGAATGAAGACCAGTTTTTTTTTTAAATTAATTTATGTTTTTTATTACCTAGCTCCATAGGGGCTCCATAAGGCCCTGGACTGACAGCAGCTAGTGTTGAATTAATCTAATTGATAATTGATTTCCACCTATAGGGCCCAAAGACCTTGAAGGGACTCCAAGTATCTCCAAGTTTTTTCAAATTTGTTTTAACTGCTTTTTCCAGCTTCCTGGGAGTGAAAGCCCTGCAGGGCTATCAGGATTTTTCCTACTAATTTAATACATTTTGCCTGCCTCTCGTAAGGGCATCATGGGTTCTTGAGAGATACCAGACATATTTTTTTACTAATTTAATCAATTTGTATCATATTGTTATGAGATTATACTGTTGATGAAGACTTGCAATTTGTTGACAAGAATTACTAAGTCTAACTCACTTTCTTCTTATTTTATATTGCCTACAAGTGAACAACAAGATAATGAGATAAGAGAAGTCTGTGAATCAGCTGAAACCTGACTCTAGAAACCTCACTGCCAAGTGCTTCTGCTTGTGTTGCTGACCAACAATATAAGAAGAAAATGACCCCAAAGAAGCAGGAAGTGCCAAGAAAGCTGCATGTGAGAAGTATTTTGCTACCTCTGGCATCAAACACTCATCCTTTTTCCGGCAGTGAGGCATACCTTCTGCATCCACTTACAGGAAGAAGGACACTGGGATGAGGATCACTCCGAAATCAGCAACAGTACAACTACCACCAAAACCAAAGCAGATGTCTATGAGAACTACTGTGACTGCAGTCATGGCTAACAGCAGGTAGTCTAACATGAAATTGTTGATACAGCAAACCAAATCTTCCCAGAACACAAAGCAACCACTAGAGTCTGCTACACCTAATATTCCAGAGGTAGGATCGGAGCAGGATGTTGAGCTTGCTGCAGAGGTGTATGTTGTGACTCCTCTTCCATTGGGGACATTGTCTTCAGTATTTCCTCTGAGGAAAGAAAATAGCACTTTCCCATCTTTTACAAGCTCCTATTGATGAACAGGAGATGGATTGGACCCCAAGCCCACCATAGGACACAAGGGAAAAGGAAGTTTGCCAAAAGCCTTGGAAACAAGGAAGATGAATCAGTGATTGTTCATGTGGAGAATGGTACAGAGGAAGTGCAGATCACTTTTATTCAAACTGGTTTGAGACATAGAACCATAAATACCATTTGCTTCCATTTTTTCACTAATCAAAACCCTGCTCCAATCACAGCCTGTCCTAGGGAAAGACAAATATAATTGCCTAGCTTCATCACAACAATGTCTTTGGGCTTTGGCTCTATATCTCCTCCACAGAGTTGGACTACTCAGTGCTTTGGCTGCATGAGGATCACATGCTAGCCTGCACATTTTGCTACAAATCTATGAATTGTGGTAAGCCAGATGGATATTATGGTTCCCGGGCCAATTGGACCATCTGAAAAATCAACATGCAATCATGTGGAAAGAGCATCTAAAAAGGATATCTGCTGATAACAGAGACAAGAAGTTGAACTGATAAATGAGGTGGCGAAGAAGAGGATGCCAGCATCACGCAACAAGTCCTGTAACTTTTGCTCCTCTTGGAAGTTATAACTTGCAGCAATCTATATGAGGCACAAGAAAAAGAGGGATAGAGTCAGTGCTTAATTTGTGCTTGTTGTTTCCGGTGCTGAGCACCAGCACTTATTTTTGAGGGCCGGCGCTTAGTATTCTGCCTCAAGCATTTGCTACGAGCAAAAGACACATATGGGAAAGACGGAGGAAGAGAAAAACAAAAAAGCGTCACAAAGGTAGGAAGCAGAATGCTGCAAGAGTGAGCGGAAGGGGCAGGGAGTGGCTTTAAATGGATTGAAGAGGCCCAAGATGGCTTCAGGATTACGCTGCCTCACTTTTCTGTGCTCGCACATTTAAATGCAGCAGCCTCGTGTTTAAGAGGAGGACTTTGGGCACCGGCACGTGTCGTTTTACAAATTAAGCACTGGAAACAGTCACTTCAAAGCATAGAGCAGCATACTTGATAATGGTGTGAAGGTATCTTCATGAAGAAAACAAGAGTCTCAACAAACCCACTATTAAATCTATGTTGCCATGCCTGTGAACACATGAGCTTGTCTATTTATAGAGTAGTAAACTTGCTAAAGTAATAGTGCTTGAGCTTTTATCTCTTTCTTTAATTGAAGTAGAAGGGCTTCTGGAATTTGTAGAGACCTTTTTCCAATATTGTGGGTTCCAAGTCAAAAATATGTTAGTACAGTTGGTGTGCCAGTGCTGCACCATTAATTGCCAGACTAGGTTAGTGAAGCAATGAAGGAAAGGGATGTCCAGTCCACCTTCCTCACGATAGACATATGAATCAGACTAGATATTCATCACTCACACTGACTCTTCTTTAAGAGACTCAAGCAAAGGCTAGCCACTGGTCAGCCACTTGCTGATGCTTCTAAAGTCATTCTTTTGTGTGTACAGTTTCAATGTATTCCATGGAGAAATCAAGTACAGCTGTCAACATTCTGGAAGAATTTAATACAAAACAATAAACAATGCCTTTAACCCAGAGATCTCAGCATTGGATTTTTTGCCATGGACAATGACAGTAATATTAAGAATGCCATGGCGGATAGAAGATACTTCAGAGAACTTTGTTTAGCTGATTGCATCAACTTAATTTTGCAGCAGTTTCTTAAAAAAAGAAGTAGCAGTCAACAAAATACTGGCCACCAGTCACAGAATTTCCATTCATTCCTCCAAACCTAGAAGCAGATGAGGATAATTAAGTATACTAATAGTTTCACTGTAAAAGATCTCATTTAAGAGGTTGCAAGCCATTAGAACTCCACATTCTACATGCTACAATGTCTGTTGGAAGAGTACAGATGTGTAATTGATTTCAGACTACAAAGGAAAAGGAATCTAATTGTTCAAGCCAAGAGGTTGGAGGTTAACAAATGAAGGATTTTGGAGTGCCTGATTCAAATTCTAATGCCTTTTGAGATTTTGACATGGGAAGCCAACAAGGAGGATTATACAATGTGTCTCGTATTTCCATTCTTGCACATTCTGAAGGACTATTTTCAAAATGCGGAATAAACATATACAAATGTTAATGAAAAACAGCTGATTTGGTCAAAGGGTTAATCCTTTAAGTGTGTCCTTCAAAGAATACATTGATGTTACAATAGTGGACCCACAGTACAAATGGGCTACCTACTTTGATTACTTTATCATTAACAGTGCCACTGGAAGTATGTCATTTTGTGGCTGCAGCATTTTCTTCATAATTATGGATTTGCCTCATTTGTCACATAATCCATCATCCACTGCATAATCTGCAGTTCTAAACAAAAAGTTATGTCTAGCTCAAATGGATCAAAAATACCTCAAATGCTGCAAAATGTGTTGCCAAACAGTGGAAGGCCCTTCCAAAAGGTTGACTGGTCACCTTTGTATTGATTATTTCTGGTAGTAATGAGTTAAACCTTTGCCCAGTTAGTGTTAATGTGTGAAAATTACAAAATAATGAGCTGATACTATCATAAAATGTGTCATATTATGCCACATAGTCCCTCTTCATGACATTAGCGATCTTTTCCGAAGACCACTGTGGTGACGGGCGCCAACAGACTGACGCAAAGGCGGCAATCCGCCCACCAGATAATGACTCACAAAAAAACAATTCCACCAGACCCAAAGATGGTGAAAAACAGTCGGTCCCCCACCCTCCCCGCCACGCCTTCAACACATCGCCCGCCAAATAATGACCCACGAATCACCACAGCGGACACTCAGTGGTGCTTACCCAGTGGAGGTGCACACCGCCGCTGTTGATTTGGTCACTCCACACCAACAGAAGACAACATTGGACATATTGAGAAACCCACACGGACACCCATACACACACCATACACACCTACCAACAACAGTATAAAACAGACCCTCTCACAACCCACAAGTCTTTACAAATGCAAAAATCTAACTATACGTTCCCAGCCCAAACAATTACAGAACTGCACACACAAACCACAACCACCTGTACACCCGTCACGAATCACACACCACACACCATACCTCAACACCTAACACACAACAACACTGTACACAATCACTACACCACAGCATCCCACATACACACACACCCTGTATCCCAACAAAACATTCCACCCTCTGCACAACACACCCACTACACCCACTACACAATAGGTATATCCCCACAAAAGAACCCTTGGTTCACTGATGAGGAGTTGCAGATCATAGTAGACAAAAGTGTAAGGGTGGAGCCACAGCTTTTTGGTGCACAGGTCCAGCAGATATCCATTGCCAGGAAGATGAAGCTATGGCGGAGGTTCGTGGACAAGGTGAACTCAGTGGGAACCTATCCACGCCCAAGGGATGACATAAGAAAGAGGTGGAATGACCTACAGTAGAAGGTACGTAAATTAGCATCCAGGCACCACATTGCTGTCATGAAGACTGGCAGTGGACCCCCACCTCCTCCCCCACAGTTGACAACATGGGAGGAGAAAGTCTTGGCTATCCTTCATCCAGAGGGCCTCACTGGAACCACTGGGGGCTGGACACTGGTACGTCACCATTACTACTCCACCACCACCTACACCTGCATGCCATGTCACCCCATCACCCTGACTCCCTTCATCCCACTCCATCCCAAACACAGAACCACCCCCATAACTACACTCAACTGTGTACCCCTGCATGCCCTACTTACTGCTAGCACACTCCTCCAAGCTCAGCATGCAAACACATCAGCAATGCATGGGCAGCATGTAGCACTACCAATCCCACAATCCATCACTATACACAAATCAAAGGTGGAAAAACAAGACCCATCCCATAGGTAAAGACAGAAATGCTGAATATGTAACAGATAATGATTGTAGCAAATCACATACATGTCCACAGGTACTCCAGCCAATATCAGCAGCCAGCATGTGCCACATAAATCCAGTACTCCACCAGAAGAAAGCTCCAGTGTTGACAGCAACTCTAGATGTCTGGATCTGGATGATCTTCCTGGCTCATCTGGGACCACTGGTCAGTAGGACACCACAGCGAAACACCCCGTCTACCACAGGGCACCTCACATCGGACTCCAATGCCACAGCAGCCACCCAACATCCCCAAACTTCTGTCCCCAGGACACGTCAATCAACAGTGTGCCCACCTGTACAGGACCCGAGTCAACCCCACACAGGCAAGATGACGAAGGTCCTGGTGTCAGTGGGCACACAGTTCAGGGGACACAGGCACAGGTGGCCATGGCCAGTGGCAGGATAGCTGTGCGCCAAGGGGTGGCCCAACCCAGGGAATTGACTGCCGAGGAGGCACTCACACATGTCCTGGGAGCATACCAGTAATCCCAGGACAGGATCGGCCAGGTACTTACCATCTTGCAGGAGAACCAAAGACTGCAGGGGGAACACTACCAGGAGGTCATGCAGCAGTTGCAGGCCTTAAATATCAACATGGCCACCATTGATGGGGTGTGGAGTGACATGGCTACCATCATGCATACCCAACACACCAGCAGGCCCCTTCCACTAGCCAGTGATACACAACACACCAGCAGGCCCCTTCCACTAGCCAGTGTACTGACCAGCCCTTCAAATTTGCTGTAGCTAGTGGACAGGAGGACCTGCCACAGGACTCACAGTCCACCAGCGCCACTCCCTCCGAAGCAGAAGAACCACCATGAAAACTTTCCCTGCGACCCAGACAGCCACCAGAGACTGTAGCCAAGACCAAAAGCATTGTTGAATTTGGACTGCCATTGCTCCTTTCCCTATGGCCCCATGGATATTGGAACTGTGCTACAAACCAACTGGGCCACTACACTAAAGATTTGGTCCACCATCACCCCCACTCTATTGCACTAGCCCTTCCTTTTTGTCATTTCAATAAACACAACTGAAGGTTTTGTGCTTTAATTATAACAATATGCAATGTCTTGATCTGTATTATCCTATGCATGTGGAACGTAAAGCGTGTATCCATCCAATGGACAGTCAGTTTGGGGTACACATAACCAGTGTGAGAGCATGCCACAAGTCACTATCCACCAAACTGTGTGAAAGCAGTCTGTAGGCATCATATGAATTCACAGACCACACCAACATCTGCAAAAAGGGAAGCCATTAGTGACATTCACATGAGAAGTAAAGGAAGTAGAGCAACAGGAACCCCTGTAACATAACAGCCTATATTCAGCTGGTCACTTCAACTCAGAAAGTTGCACAGCAATTGGCTCCAAACACCTTAAGTGAGGAGAAACTACTAATTTCAGGCTCTCACACAAGATGCCACAGTATTAGCTATGCCAAGTTGTCAGTATGCCGATCCCTCCTCTGGATCACCTAGTCTGGGCCACACTGTCAGGAACAATGAAGCCACAGAGTGGTTTTGTAAGCTCACTGTAACTCACATAACATTCCCGGCAACAACTGCTAAGTACTGTGTGGAATGAGGACACAGTTTGACGGGGGCATGTATTTGAAGATGCTAAACTACTGATATATTGCATGGGCTCCATAAGCTTGATCACTATCACCATAACACTGACATGACTGACCACAGATGGGACAGAGTCAGGTCAAATAATGCTCACAGCTGTGCTTGGTACAATACAGCAGCCACACAGCATAATATTGTAATGGAGGTATGAACAGAAGTACAGTCTTACCTGAGTGCATTGGAAGTACTGCTGTATCATATGTGTCCTGTTGTCCACATCCTCCTCCTCCCCATCCTCATCATTGTCTTCAGTGTCCTCTACTGTCACAGGTGCATTATCTCACCTGGCTGTCCTCCTGCAGGAATGGTACACGGCATCTGAGGGCCAAATTGTGCAGCATGCAGCAGGCCACCATTATCTGGTAGACCTTCCCAGGGGCGTAGAGTAGGGATCCACCAGATATATGGAGGCACCTGAACCTGGTTTTCAGTAGTCCAAAAGTCCTTTTGATTACTCTTCTGGTCAGACCATGTGCTTCATTGTAACGATTCTCTGGCCCTGTCCTCGGATTCCTCGCTGGTGTCAATAGCCAAGACATGTTTGGGTAGCCAGAGTCACCTGGAAGTAGTGAGAGACACACATTACTCAGAACTCAGTTGCACAGAAGAAAACTCCAGGTGGCAGACAGTGACATACATTGTGTGAAACGTTAGGCTCACCTACTAGCCACACTCTCCCTATCTGTAGTTGTGTAATCAAATGTGCAACACTGCTGTTCTTCAATACATTGGCATCATGCACAGATCCTGGAAACTTGACAGTAATGTGGGAAATGTACTGATCAGCAAGACACACCATCTGGACATTTATTAAATGGTATTTATTTCCATTTCTGTAGACCTCCTCATTTGTCCTGGGAGGGACCAAGGCAATATGGGTCTTGTCAATGGCCGCAATCACATGTGGTATGTATCCCTTTGTGTAGAATGCAGCCTTCACAGTAGGCAAATCATCACTTTGGGGGAATGAGATATAGCTGCTCATGTATTTCAGCAAGGCAGCCAAAACTTTTCTCAGCACACTTGAAAACATTGGCTGTGACATACCTGAAGCCAAGCCCATTGTCATCTGGGAAGAACATTTGGCCAGGAAGTGGAGCACTGACAGCACCTGTCCTTCAGGGGGTATTTCTGTAGTACTTCGAATGGCAGGAATGAGATCTGGCTCTAATCGTTGACACAGTTCAGTGATTGTGTCCCTGTCCAGACGATAGGTGAGTATAATGTGCGTTTCTCCAGTTTAGCCAAGTCGACTAGGGGTCTGTAAATGGGTGCATGCCTCCTCCTCTTCCTCCTCTGCAGTGGCTGGTATCTAATGAAACCAAACATCAGAAGTGTGTGACAATAGGAAGGATGGACTCACAACATCAGAGTACACAGAGCAGTCTCATCCAATTCATGAAACCAATGATTGTAATTTGCACCGGTGTCCTCTTCATGCAAATGGACTTCTTTATAAAGACATACTATTCATTTGCCATTGTGTCTCACAGATGTAGTCAGGGTTGTGTGTCATTATTTGTAGCATCCCTTTGTACATGTTCTGTCAAATACTTATCTGAAAGCAGTCCACTGGTAAGAGATCTAATGTGAGTGCCAGAGTCTACAACCAAACCAAAGTATGTAACGGATTGGAATTGCCCTGGTGTGTACCATCAGTACCTATGACGTGCATTAAATTGACCGCCATGAGTACCAGCATCAGGAAATGGTAACTGCCTGTCCTGCATGCAGGGACAGATGGAAGTGACCTCACTCTGCTGGCATTTGGCATAATCACAACGACGGTCTGCACCGCCAGGCAACTCCTCATTGATTAACATGGAAGTCTCTGGAGCACAGGGGCGAATGATGATCACCACTAGCGGTGATGGTATTCACCAGCGGGAACTTGACCGCCATTTTCTGTATCCCACTTCACTCTGTTCCTGACTCTCACCATAACAACACCTCCACTGCACGTGCTGCTGTGCCCTGTGTCTGGAACCCCCAATGGTCCGTGCTACAGAGGATAGGCCCCCAGCCTTCACATCTGAAGAACTTGAAAAGCTTGTGTATGGGGTCCTACTCTTGTATGGACAGATGTATGGGTCTTCAGATCAACAGGTGAGCACCTTTTGGGCACTTTGAATGCAACATGGCTGTATGTAGATGTTGTGTGTGCAGGCAATGTGTTGTTTGGGGAGTGTAATTATGCTGCATGCAATGTGTAAACAGAGGTACAAGTGATGTGTAAGGTTAATGTGGGAGCTATGCAGTATGTAAGTAATTGCTGTAACAAAAAGTAGTGTGGAGTTCATGGTGTCATTCTGTCTGCGTTCCCTATGCAGGTCAGTGCCCATCAGATGAAAGGGTTATGGTGTGCCATTGCCAAGGATGTGCGGCTCCTGGGGGTACATATCCAGCAGAACACCCAATGCAGAAAGAGGTGGAAGGACCTGCGACACTGGGCCTGGAAGACTGTGGAGGCCCAGCTGGGGACGTCCTCCCAACAAGGGAGGAGTGACCGTCAGACCCTGACACCCCTAATGGCCCACATACTGGTGGTGCCCAATCTGGAGTTGGATGGGCACTTGAAGGCAGCACAGCAGCCACAAGGGGGTGAGTACACATTGTGTGGAATTCTTTCCTGATGCCTTTCATGGTGTTTGGGTGAAAGGTTATAGTCAGTGCACGGGCCTATATGCCCGTGTAGCTAATCTTGTAGAGTTTTGCTTGGCAATGGTGAGTGGTATGTACATTTGGTATTGGCAATTAGCTGGTATACCATCTTTAGTTGAGACCTACATCCCGACTCACCAATGTTGTTGTGATGACCCACTGCCTAGGTGGTGTGACCTGGCAATTGCATGTTGTGCAGTCACTTGGTTGGAATTGTGGGGCTGTGCCTTTGTCAACAGGCAGACATGGCTTAGTGAGTTGCAGTAGGTGTGCATAGGTAGTGTCTGAGTTAATTTCTGCTGTTGTTCCCAGCAATGGTTTGGTATTGTGGTTGTTACTTCACAGTGTTAGTTCCAGTGAGTCATTGTGATGTGTATGCCATATCTGCTGGTATTGCTGTGATTGAACCTGTGCTACCTTTCTTTCTCCCACACCCTCTTTCCTTTTCTTCTCCTGTCCTTGTGTGCATTAGCATCATCTGGTGAAGGAGCAGGGGCACCAGCGAGTGGGGGAGTTGCAGCCCACGGGACCCAGGAGGCAGTGTCAACCGAAGGTGAGGGGACCAGTGTGTTAGACGGCGAGGGAAGGACCACGGGGAGACAGGAGCTACAACAACTAACTCATCTACCTCCTCTGATGGAAGCTCCCTGCTGGTAGTGGACCCCTCTGCGACCATCCCAACTACATCATCTTCCACCACCCTCCTTACCAGCACCACCCTCCCAATAGCCCACCACCTACTTGACCGTGCCCCCTCACCCAGGAGGGAGGGCATCCCATTCACCGAAGGCACCCTGAGCCCAGGCCCAGTCAGCCCTGCTCATCTCACTGAGGAGGATATCGAACTCCTGAGATCCATCTCTGTAGGGCAGTCAACCATAGTGAATGCCATTCAGGGGCTGGCATCCCAGATGCAGCAATGAAATTGCTTGTGGAGGGCACTCACGGTGGCTTGGCTGCCCTACAGAAATAGTTTCAGGCTCTGGCCTCCACTTTGCTGGCAGCCAGTGTCCCTGGTTCTTCCATCCCCCCTTCCCCCTCTAACTACCTGTCCCCAGTCCCAGAGCCCTCCCCCCCCCCACCATCAGACCAGCATCCACCCAATACAACAGACAGGACTTGCAAAAACAAACACAAGCACAACAGATCACAACACAGCCAATACACAGAAGCACACACAACAGCCACTGCCTCCACTGTCTCCCTCTCCACCTCCTCCCTCACAGTCAAATCAGCACTCACACCTGTAAGCACTGCATCCTCAGTCCCGGGTCCTGCAAGGTGTAAAGCCTTGCCCACAGTCACCACAACAGCAGACATGCAGACTAGCACCCCATTCACCACATGAGCAGTCATCACCACCACCATCACAATCACATGCAGCACACCCACCTCACTTGCAGACCATCACAACATACATGCACACGACCTGTTTGTCTTCTCCCACCCTGTCTATCCCCTCCACAAAAATACAAACGCTCCCACTCAGACACTAAACAGCCATCTACCTCACACACGCACACTGTACGTGCTCCTGCAACCCAGTCCAGCACACCTGCTCCACCTACAACCATTCCCTCTACTTCCACTCCCAAACCTCTTCCCACTCTCTGCCCCACTGTGCCTAAGAAACTTTTCCTTGCCTACCTTGACCTCTTCCCTCCACCTGACCCACCCCGTCTTGTCCGGAAAAGGAAGGACCCGCTCCCCCAGCCCAGTACCTCCAGCTCCCAGGCCTCTCAAGACCCCCCTTGTGTTACACATGTCCCTCCCCGCTAAGATTCCTCCCACTACCGGCCACAGGACAGACACTCTGACCCCCCCACTCTAAGCACACTCATTTGCCCCCTAAACAGAGGAGCAATGGCCCGCCCCCTCCCAAACCCAAATCCAAGGACCCCCCTTCCAAAAAAAGACACCACCCACCCACGCCACCCTCTACTCCCTAAGGTGTCTGTCTTCCACATTGATGTCCCTGCCCAGTGGAGTCACTTGACCTGTCAGGATCCAAGTTGGACCTCTCACGTCCCCATGTGTAATGGCATAGACACTATTGGACTGGCCAAGCGCCCTTTGTGTATATAGTTCTATTTTGTTCATATGGTCGCTATTTCCACCGGAATACAGTGGTTGGGGCAAAGGTATTTGTACTGGTATTTTTTTACTTCTGGCTTCTATTGTTGTTGTACTTTTCAGCAGATTGTTCTCTGTGTGTGGTAGGTGGTGTGTATTGTGCGTGTGACTGTCACTCTCCCCTCCCTCCATTGTGTGCTAGGCGGCAGGAACTCACTGTCGTTGTCTTCATTGCTGTTGTTTCTCCTGTATTCCCATTGCATGTTACAGAATCGGCAGAGCTTCCAGTTCGTGTCCCATAGTGGCAGCAGACTCCTCTGTGTCCCTGGAGGTGAGTGAAATCCTGGCGGTCTGCCATGTCATAATATGGTGGGCGGTGAATGGTGTACCACTAACCTGAAGGTGGCAACCACACTGGCAGTTCAAGCTTTGCATTGGCCTTATATGGGAGGGATCACCACTGTGGGGATAATATGGAGGTCTTCACCGCCAGCCTGGCGGTTGTACAACTGCCATCGCAGGGGTGACGGTCAGCTGACCTCCAATGTCATAATAAGAGCCATAACGTGCCTTTCTTGCTGCATATTTTAGTCAGCTGTGCCACATAATTTGGTCCTCCCAAGACACATCAGCCCAGAAGCCCTGAACATCAGTGGAAGTCTCTATAAAAATTGGATCATCAGTAAAGTGAGTGACCTAAATGTTGAACAATTGCAACTTCCAGGACAAAGCAAAATTGAAGAGCTGCTTTCAACCGCTGCAGATCAGGGTGGTGGCTTGGAGTCCAGAAGCATGTCACAACTACAGCAGCAGCCCTCACCAGCGGTAAACCAATTGCCTGGTATGAAACTACCATCTCCAACAATATCACTTTCACTTCCAGCATCTGTGGCCCTAGGCAACTCCAAAACAGACAATTTCCACAACCATGACAATGTAGGATATGGTACAAGACTACTTGGCATGAGGCATTGACCTATTGGTGCACATCAATGGCCAGTGGCTAGATGCCTGTAGGCTGGTAATGAAGTATGTTGCATGTCTTTTAGCCTGTCCCTTGTACAACTGGGGTAATTCTCACAGTCAGAAGGACAAGTCTCTCTTTAAAGTGGAAATACTGACAATAATTAAGATGAATATATATTTTATGAGTGAAAATTATATGATTCCACAAGACACAACTGTAAATGACACCATTTTCTCAGACATAACAAGTGTGGTAAGTGACCATCCTCCAGACAACCTCCATTAATTTGAATATAAACTCTACTTTTCAGATTAAAAAAGAAACAAAACACAACAGAAATGCCCACTGTAAAACCAAATGGCAAATATATGTTTTATTTTTTCTATATTGTATGCAGGAAATCTAAATAAATACAAATGGGCCAGTGTACACGATACAGATAGACAAGTGTCATTTTTGCCTTGTTACTTAGTAGTGAGAGGCACCAAAGAAAGAAAACTAATTCAACGTGAAAGTCAACTGAGCAATCAGTGATATCTAAGTCTGCAATGGCTACCTCCTGAAAGAAACAAAATACTTGCCTCCCATGCCTAACCTAGCATTCTCAGCTGTCAGTGAATATGCAAAGGACTGCACCGCTTATCTATGTTCCTTACACAGAAGTGTAGATGTACACTGCACTTGGAACGGGTAACTTGTATCAGTAAATGTCGAATGATGATTCCTAAGATTCATTAATGGAAGGGGCCTAGTCTAGGTAAACTTGCTATTTAATTCTTGGGTGATAATGTGATTGTGATAATTTGGTTCATGATGAACGCTGGAAGTGTTATTTGATGGCAATCTTTTAATTACACAGCAGCATCTCAGGGTCCTTCTAAAACTTCTCAGTTTACTAGGACTAGACCAAAACAAAATTATTTTCCTTTTCTTCTGCAACAGGTCTGACTCTTTTTTGAACAAATAAAATCGGTTAGTCCTATGCAATCTGGGATGAGTATCAGTGTCTATAGACTCCTTTGAGAAACAAGAGGATTAAAAAAAACTACCACTGGGAACTGGGAAAGAGTGAATTAATTAAAATAATGCAGACTAGTGGCTCTAATGGCAAATACTAAGTGGTTGTAGACAGAATGATGGGCACAGCCAAACCTTTTTTAATTGTTTGGTTGGTCATTTATTCAGGGTATTTACAGCTTCTTGTCTTGGACCTTGAGTACCAGGTTGGCCTTTATTATTTGTATGCTAGCTTGTGCTCGTAACTCTGACTTCTTGTATATCATCATAGCACATTTACCTTGACTCTCAATTACTGTCATTTTCTTTTCTCATTGAACAGACCTTCTCCTCTGCAGGGAACCTCCATGGCCCTCCTTTTTTTGCAGTTCAGCCCTATTCCAAGCTGGACAACAATGCCAGAAGAATGTAGCCATTTGATGAAGTATCGTTAGTCTCATCTTTTATTTCCTCCTTGCTATTTTGGATTCCAGACTAGAAAACTATACCCATACCTAAATTGTGAGGCTTTGTCTGCTAAATACTGTTTCAGTAAGTTAACTTACTGCCATCTTCCTTCTATGACAGATGTGCTGCAGTATTGGAGTTGCTTAACTCTGTATTTGCTCTCTCTAAAGATTTACCCTAACCCACTAAGCTGTAAAGGTATCCACATACCATCCCAATTACCCAGGTGACTCAGAAAGGTACATCATAGTGCAGAAAATAATTATAGCACTGGTGCTTGAATGATTGGTAGTGCATACCTTTTTCCACTATGACACACATCCTTCTTTTCCAAAGTAATCCCATCTGGTGATGGGACTCAAATCCAGAGACTTGAATGCACACTTACTTTAGTATATTAATCTTAGGCTAAGTTGATTTATGCCAATCGTAATCTTGGATTTTGCCCTCACAGATTGTCATTTAGTTTCATGTGCAGAAGGAGAATCCTTTTTTGTTTGCTCACCTGCTCTTCAGAGCAAAGAAAAACTTTATTTGAGCCTCCAAGGGCCACCAGAATTTTTACCTATTTTTTTTAGCAAAACTCATGCAACAACAGCAAGGTTTGGGGAGGAGGCAGACCAACATTATTTCTCAAGTAAAAAAATTGGAAGGAGGGAATTTTGGGATTTGAAGTTGGATTTGTAGTATGTATAATGCATGTAACATCATATTCTCCCATACGTTATGGGCTGATGCAACATGTTATTACTTAGTGGTGGGTAGTGACTAGGTGCAGAGGAAAGGGGTATACATAGATGTTACCACTGACTGGTGGATAGGTGGGTGCTGAGGTAACATAAAGGTGGTCATTACAACCCTGGCGGTCGGTGTTAAAACATCGGTAAAACCACCAACTGGCCGGTGGTAAAAAAAAATTGAATTACGACCGTGGCGGAAACCGCCAACATAGACAGCCATTTTAACACTCCGACCGCCACGGCGGTAGAAACAAACACCGTGGCGGTCACTGCCAACAGACAGGCGGAAGACAAGGTTTCGCACACTGTATTACAACAGTCCAATCCGCCACCTTTTCCGGGGCAGATTCACCGGGAACAAAAACACAGCGGAAACAGGACTTGGAAGGGAAAACACTCACCTCTACACACCCCACGAGGATCCAGGACACCATGGAACCCGAGCTCCAGATACTCCCTGCCTTTGTCTTCCTGCTCCTCTACCAGAAACATCAAAGATGGCGGTGAAGACCACGGTGAGTACTGCACCTACGACACAGGGGAGGGAAGAGGAGAAAAAGAGTGACACACACAGGCAATACCCAACACACCCACCCCCACCTTCACCCACTACAACACACACACAAGTACATGTTGATACATTACATTTACTACCCACAGCCCCCCCCGGAAGAATGCATGGATAAAAGGAAATGAGTTGAACGTTTGTAATCTATTAAAATACAGTAATAAAAAAAAATATATATATATATTTACACTATAAACAAATATATACACCAAGAATACAAGCCCAAGTTATTCCACCATTAAAGTCCGTGGACCACTGGGCCCAAAATGCATGGGTGAGACCCACACTCACTACCCGATCAAAACAGAGAGAACACTGCAGGGGCATCAGAGAGAAATACAACAGGCACCTCAGGGGGAAGAGAAGGGGGGGGGCACCTCAGCCGGATGAGTGCACAACGTCAGATCCACGAGGGGGCTCCATGCCCATTGATGTATCCTGGGGAGTGCAAAGCCACAGTCTCACAAGTCTTTACAGTGGGTGGTTTGCCCACTGCTGCATCCTGGGGAGTACAAAGCCATAGTCTCTCAAGTGGGTGGTTTGCCCACTGCAGCATCCTGGGGAGTGCAAAGCCACAGTCTCACAAGTCTTTACAGTGGGTGGTTTGCCCAATGCTGCATCCTAGGGAGTGCAAAGCCACAGTCTCTCAAGTCTCTCAAGCGGGTGGTTTGCCGACTGCTGCATCCAGGGGAGTGCAAATCCACAGTCTCACAAGTCTTTACAGCGGGTGGTTTGCCCACTGCTGCATCCTGGGGGAGTGCCAAGCCACAGTCTCACATGTGGATGCCTTTCTCTACTGGTTCTGGAGGGGGCTGTGTGCCCATAGTGCTTCATCCTACCAAGGACTGAGGTAGTGGATGTGATACTCCAATGGTTCTGGAGGGGGCTTTGCGCCCAGAGTGCTTCATCCTGCCAAGGACTGAGGTAGTGGATGTGATACTCCACTGGTTCTGGAGGGGGCTTTGTGCCCAGAGTGCTTCATCCTGCCAAGGACTGAGGTAGTGGATGCCTTTCTCCACTGGTTCTGGAGGGGGCTTTGTGCCCAGAGTGCTTCATCCTGCCAAGGACTGAGGTAGTGGATGTGATACTCCACTGGTTCTGGAGGGGGCTTTGTGCCCAGAGTGCTTCATCCTGCAAAGGACTGAGGTAGTGGATGTGATTCTCCACTGGTTCTGGAGGGGGCTTGGTGCCCAGAGTGCTTCATCCTGCCAAGGACTGAGGTAGTGGATGTGATACTCCACTGGTTCTGGAGGGGGCTTGGTACCCAGAGTGCTTCATCCTGCCAAGGACTGAGGTAGTGGATGTGATACTCCACTGGTTCTGGAGGGGGCTTTGTGCCCAGAGTGCTTCATCCTGCCAAGGACTGAGGTAGTGGATGTGATACTCCACTGGTTCTGGAGGGGGCTTTGTGCCCAGCATGCTTCATCCTGCCAAGGACTGAGGTAGTGGATGTTATTCTCCACTGGTTCTTGAGGGGGCTTGGTGCCCAGAGTGCGTCATCCTGCCAAGGACTGAGGTAGTGGATGTGATACTCCACTGGTTCCTGAGGGGGCTTTGTGCCCAGAGTGCTTCATCCTGCCAAGGACTGAGGTAGTGGATGCCTTTCTCCAATGGTTCTGGAGGGGGCTTTGTGCCTAGAGTGCTTCATCCTGCTCGTGGCGGCCTCAGTAGCGTCGGAGCTTTTGGCGCTTATTGGCCTGCGGTGCTTGTGGTGGCGGTGTCCTGTTCAGCGGTGCTGGTGGCGCCGGTGTCCTGATCAGCGGTGCTGGTGGCAGCGGTGTCCTGTTCAACAGTGCTGGTGGCGGCGGTGTCCTTGGCAGCGGTGCTTGTGGCGGCGGTGTCCTTGTCAGCAGTGCTGGTGGCGGCGGTGTGCTTGGCAGCAGTGCTGGTGGAGGCGGTGTCCTGTTCAGTGGTGCTGGTGGCAGTCTTGTCTGCCGTGCAGGTTTTCGGCGACTTGCCTGTTTTTCTGTGCCCCTTCCCCACCTTGGATGGTGGCGCAGCTGTCTTCCCACTCCCAACTGTACTCCTGGGAGAGGCTTTGGTGGTAGATGTTTTGCCTCTCTCCCGCCGGGCACTGGCCAACTTTTATGCTTTTGAGGTGGGGGACTGTCCGTGGTCTGGCTCCTTGGCACACTGGCTGCCCTGCTGCCTGGCGCACTCCAGAAGCCGGTTACTACTGGCACCACTGTTCCTGCAGATGTTGTGGCTGAGGTGCTAGGTTGGGACCTGGAAAGGTGGGCCCTAGGGGACTGGAGGGGTGGGGGAGGTGAGGGGAAGAGGTCAAGTTTGGACAGGAAAAGTTTTTTGGACACACTGGGACGGATAGATGGAGGGGGTTTGGGAGTGGAGGAAGAGGTAGTAGTTGCAGGAGGTGTACATTTGCTGACTTTGGGTGAAGGTGCATGGGCTGGAGGCTGTCGTGAGGTGGATGGCTGTTGGGTGGGTGTGTGGCTGCGTTTGTCTACCTTGGGAGGTGGGCTCACAGACACACTGGGAGAGGACACAGGGGATGTGTGAATGGTAGTGGGGGTGGTGAGTGGGATGTGTGGTGCTTATGTTTGCCTCAGCTTCCCTTGTGTGTTGAGGTGTGTGCACACTGGTCTGATGGTGTGCTTGGGATAGGCTGAGGTACAGGGATTTGGGTCTGGGTGGAGGAAGTTGGAGGGGGAGGCTAGAGACAGGGACAATGGCTGCCATCAGTGCTGATGCCAGAGTCGGAAAAGCTCGCTGTTGGGCTGCCTGACCAGAATGAATGCCCTGCAGGTATGCATTGGTCTGTTGCAACTGCCTCTCTACACCCTGGATGGCATTCAAAATGGTAGACTGGCCAACAGTGAGGGACCTGAGGAGGTTAATGGCCTCCTCACTGAGGGCAGCAGGGCTGACAGGGGCAGGGCCTGAGGTGCCTGGGGCGATGGAGATGCCCACCCTCCTGGGTGAGCGGCCACGGGGCACACGCTGAGGGGCTGCTGGGAGGGCGGTGCTGGTAGGGGGGCGGCGGCTGTACCTGTAGATGCGGGGGCACAGAGGGGCCTGCCTCTGCAAGGGAGCTCCCATCAGAGGAGGAGTCTGTGTCACTGGTTTCAGCTCCTGTCTACACTGTGGAGCTCTCCTCGCCCTCCGTCCCACTGGTGGCTTCTGACTCCATTGTGTTGCCCTCCAGGGCCATGTGAGATGCAGCTCCCTCCTGCCCCGGTGCCACTGCTCCTCCGCCTGATGATGGTAATGCACACAAGAACAGGGAGACCACAAAAAGGGGAGGGGAGTCAGAAGAAAGACTTGTTCAGTGCATGCAATACCGCTACTGTTGGCGGACACCACAGACACAGAAGCCCTCTGCACTATGCCATGCTCTTTGAGTTCCCTTATTAATCACAGGGAGATGGGGTACAAGGCCTATGCCCAATTGCTGCACACATGGAAGTCACAGGAGCCTGACTAGGTGTAGTTGCCTCTGAACACAGGTGGGGTGGAGTACCACATAGCCTGCCTTAAGAAGGGACCTTGCCTACTAAAAACTCGCCCTGGCCTAGGGGAACCCACAGCCCACCTCCCCCACCGAGACACCTCCACTGCGTGCTGAATGAGCAGAATTAGAGTGTACTCACCCCCTTGTGGCTGCTGTGATGCCCTCAAGCGCCCATCCAACTCCAGATACGTCACCGCCAGGTTCCGGAACATCAGGGGGGTCATGGTGTGACGGGCACCCCTCCCACGTTGGGAGGCCATCCCCAGCTGGGCCTCCGCTTTCTTCTTGCTCCAGCAGCAAATGTCCTCCCAGCTTTTCCAGCAGTGGGTGTCCGTCTGTGGTGGACCCCCAGGGTCTGGACTTCCTTTGCGATGGCACGCCAAATATACTTCTTTTGGTGGGCGCTGACCTAAAGGAATAGTACGGGGAAAAGGAGAAGATATAACCGTCCGCACCGTCACAGTCATTGGCCGCATCTCTACCCTTGCGATGACGCACATGCACTCACCGTCGTTTCATGCACGCCTCATTCCACCCCCCCTATCTTCCATCCACACCACCCCACACAGGCATTGCCCATTTGGCATGCTCACCGTGTACTTACCTGTTTGTCTGGAGGACCGTAGAGTAACGTGTACTGGGGGAGGACCCCATCCACTAGTTTCTCCAACTCCTCCGTGCTGAAGGCAGGGGCCCTTTCCCCAGACACATGAGCCATTGTCTCTTCCAGACTGAGGTCACAGCAGCATTTGCAGTGTAGGTCCTCTCCTGTCGAAGATCAGGTATCAAGTGAGTGAACAGAGAGAAAATGGTGGTCACGTCCGCGGCAGTGCGTACCGTCACCGGCGGCGTATATCGTCGTTGGCTCCTGGAACCCATAGGGTCCAATATTAACCAATGCAGGATTGCGCTCCGGTCCTCGACCGCCTATCGCTACGGTGTACAACGCCAGTGCAGTTACATCATATCACCTTGTACCACCTTACAGGTCAGGCAGCCGCCACTTCAGGGGGCCACATGGCATTAATTTTGACTGTGTCACACATATCTAGGCCTTGCATAAACACTAATACAGGAATATATTGATTAAAAAAAAATATGGAATAAAGTTGTGTTTACGTACCTCAGTGTTGGTTGACTCTTTGCTTGCTGTTCTCCTCCATAAAGCACGTCTGCTGGGGCAGGTGAGGAGATGGCGGCATTCTCCGGTGTACAGACCACTGGTGGACCTGTCGACAATGGAGGAGCGACATGTAATTGTCACATACAGACTTGATAGTACTACAATCCTGGAACTGTGTGCCCAGTTGGAGCCAGACCTGATGTCAGCTATCCGCCATTCCACAGGAATCCCCCCTCTAGTGCAGGTCCTGTCAGTACTTCATTTCATAGCAAGTGGGTCTTTTCAAACAACAGTGGCCATAGCATCAGGGGATGTCCCAGCCTATGTTCTCAAACGTGTTGTCCAGAGTGTTTTCTGGCAGCTACATCGTGTTCCCTCAGGTGGAGGATTTGCCTACAGTGAAAGGTGACTTCTATGCCCTGGGACATATCCCCAACATCATAGGTGCCATTGATGGGACACATGTGGCATGGGTCCCCTCCGCAGGAGTGAACAGGTATACAGAAACCAGAAGAGTTACCATTCTATGAATGTGCAGATGGTGTGTTTGGCCGACCAGTACATCTCCCATGTGAACGCCAAGTTTCCTGGTTCAGTGCATGACGCTTACATTCTGCGGAATGGCAGCATTCCTTTTGTGATGGGGCAACTCCAGGGGCACTGTGTGTGGCTATTAGGTAAGCACATGGACCCAATACAGTGTGACTAGGTGTCTGGGTCTGGGGATGTCCCTAAGAGTTAGTGTGTGTCTAACAGTTGTCCTTCAACATTTGTAGGTGACTCTGGCTACCCCAACCTGTCATGGCTACTGACCCCAGTGAGGAATCCCTGGACAAGGGAAGAGGAACGCTACAATGAGGCCCATGGGTGAACTAGGAGGATTATAGAGAGGACCTTCAGCCTCCTGAAGGCCAGGTTCAGGTGCCTCCATATGACAGGTGGTTCCCTATTCTACTCACCAAAGAAGGTGTGCCAGATCATCGTGGCATTCTGTATGCTTCACAACTTGGCTTTGCGACGACAGGTGCTTTTTCTGCAGGAGGATGGTCCAGATGGAGGTGTTGTGGCAGCTGTGGAGCTTGTGGACAGTGAAGATGAAGAAGCAGAAGAAGAGGACATAGACAACAGGAACAGAGTGATTCATCAATATTTCCAGTGAGACAGAGGTAAGAAGACAACACTGCCTGCTACATCTGATTTAATTCTTCTACTTCTCGTCTGTCTGTCACTTTCACAAGTGTATGGACCCTGATTTGTCACTTTCCCTTTCAATTTCACAGATGTGGGTTCCACTGTGTGACATCTGCTTTGTTTCCGCATGGACTAGAGCTGTGTGACATAGGTATGTTGACAATACATTGGATATATAATTTTTCCACAGTTATTGGAAATACACATTTTCGAAAGCACAGACTGACTCCAGATTGTTTTGTGATTTAAGGGTGTTTATTTAAGTGCAAAATGGTGGAGAGGGTTGTAAATTGGTCAGGGTTGATGGTGGAGGAATGTCCATGGCAGAGTCCAGTCTATTAGTCTCACAGGTGCATTGTCCAAAGGGGCATAGGAAGTGGAGCTAGGGTAGTTTGAGTATGGACAGGGTGACAAAGTGGGACAGAAGGATGACATTGAGGGTGGTCTCATTTCTTAGCGGGGGTCTTGGCATTGTTCTCTGTCTTTGTCCTGGATCTCAGGGACCGCTTGCGGGGTGGTTCTCCATCTGCAGGGGGTGGGGTGCTGGTGTTGAGGTCCTGTGGCAGTGCCTCCTGTCCACTAGCGCCGGCAGAGGTGGTGGGCAGTTCATCGTCCAGGCTGGTGTCAAGGGCACCTTGTTGTGCCACACTGTCTCTCCTGGTGTTGACGAGTTCCTTCAGCACCCCTACAATGGTGCCCAGGGTGGTGTTGATGGATTTGAGTTCCTCCCTGAACCCCAAATACTGTTCCTCCTGCAGCCGCTGGGTCTCCTGAAACTTGGCCAGTACCGTTGCCATCATCTCCTGGGAATGGTGGTAGGCTCCCATGATGTTGGAGAGGGCCTCGTGGAGAGTGGTTTCCCTGGGCCTGTCCTCCACTTGTCACACTGCAGCCTTCCCAGTTCCCCTGTGTTCCTGGGCCTCTGTCCCCTGAACCGTGTGCCCACTACCACTGCCCCCAGGTCCCTGGTGTTGTTGGGGTGGTGGGTTAGCCTGGGTTCCCTGTAGTGGTGGACACACTGCTGCTTGACGTGTCCTGGGGACAGAGGTATGGGCCCGCTGGGTGGGTGCTGTGCTGGTGTTTCCAGAGGGGAGAAGTTCTGTAGTGGCCTGTGCCAGTGTGAGCGGAACCAACTGTCCTGAGGTCCCAGATGGGCCGAGCTGGTCATCTAGATCCAGTTGGACCGAGCTGCTGTCATCACTGTGGGCCTCTTCTGTGGGTGGAGTGGACATGTCTGGACCATCCTGTCCGGTAACGTTTGGTAGGGGTCTTGCAGGGGTGTAAAGGCATGATTAGTGCATCTGTATGTGCCATGGTGTGCAATGGCTGGATGACCCTGTACCCCAGTGCTTGCATTCTTGTGTGGGACCTTGTGTAATAATGGTTTAGGGGGGTGACTGGGTATGTGCAGTGGCCATGACTTGGTGATGGGTGTCCATTCTTTGGTGTTGCATGGAAGGCTTGGGTTTGGGATGTGTGGTTTGGGATAGTGATGTGTGAGGAGTTGGAGTGATGGGGTGAGGGCGAGGGTGGGGATATGTGATAGCATGCAGGTAGGTTGGGGGATGTAGTAGTTAACCCCTTCGCTGCCAGGCCTTTCCCTCTCCTGTGCAAGGCCTTTTTTTTGCCTTTTTGGAATAGTTCTCGCTTAGGCCCTCATAGCCTTTTGTCCACATAAGCTACCCACGCAAAATCTGCGTCCTTTTTTCCCAACATCCTAGGGATTGTAGAGGTACCCAGACTCTGTGGGTTCCCCTGAAGAAGGCCAAGAAATTAGCCAAAATACAGGGAATTTTTTTTTTTTTCAAAAAAATGGGAAAAAGGGGCTAGAGAAGAATGCTTCAGGTTTTTCCCCTGAAAATGGCATCAACAAACGGTTTGCAGTGCTACAATCACCAGCTCTCCAGCTTTCAGGAACAGGCAGACCTGAATCAGAAAACCCCATTTTCAACACAATTTTGACATTTTACTGGGACATACCCCATTTTTGTGTTTTTTTGCGCTTTCAGCCTCCTTCCAGTCAGTGACAGAAATGGGCATGAAACCAATGCTGGATCCCAGAAACCTAAACATTTCCGAAATGTAGACAAAATTCAGAATTTAGCAAGGGGTAATTTGTGTAGATCCTGCAAGGGTTTCCTACAGAAAATAACAACTGGAAAAAAAATATTGAAATTGAGGTGAAAAAACTGCAATTTTTCTCTTCGTTTTACTCTGTAACTTTTTCCTGCAATGTCAGATTTTTGAAAGCAGTCTACCATTATGTCTGCTGGTCTCTTCTGGTTGCGGGGATATATAGGGCTTGTAGGTTCATCAAGAACCTTAGGTACCCAGAGCCAATAAATGAGCGGCAGCCTGCAGTGGGTTTTCATTCTATACCGGTATACAGCAATTAATTTGCTGAAATATAAAGAGTGAAATATAGCTATCGAGAAAACCTTTGCATTTCCAAAATGGGCACAAGATAAGGTGTTGAGGAGCAGTGGTTATTTGCACATCTCCGAATTCTGGGGTGTCCATACTAGCATGTGAATTACAGGGCATTGCTCAAATACACGTCTTTTTTACACACTCCCTTACATTTGGAAGGAAAAACTGTAGAGAAAGACAAGGGGCAATAACACTTGTTTTGCTATTCTATATTTCCCCAAGTCTCCCGATAAAAATGATACCTCACTTGTGTGGGTAGGCCTAGCGCCCGCGACAGGAAATGCCCCAAAACACAACATGGACACATCCCATTTTTTGACAGAAAACAGAGGTGTTTTTTGCAAAGTGCCTACCTGTAGATTTTGGCCTGTAGCTCAGCCGGCACCTAGGGAAACCTACCAAACCTATGCGTTTCTTAAAATTAGAGACCTAAGGGGAATCCAAGATGGGGTGACTTGTGGGGCTCTGACCAGGTTCTGTTACCCAGAATCCTCTGCAAACTTCAGAATTTGGCTAAAAAAACAAATTTTCCTCACATTTTGGTGACAGAAAGTTCTGGAATCTGAGAGGAGCCAAAACTGTCCTTCTACCCAGCGTTCCCCCAAGTCTCCCGATAAAAATGGTACCTCACTTGTGTGGGTAGACCTAGCGCCCGCAACAGGAAATGCCCCAAAACACAACGTGGACACATCCCATTTTTTGACAGAAAACAGAGGTGTTTTTTGCAAAGTGCCTACCTGTAGATTTTGTTTTATGTTTTTCTGTCCTGCTTATTAAACTCCAAGGTCTAAATGGATCCATAGCATTTGTCAGGAACTGAAGTTAAGGAAATGTGCTTTAGCTCTGAGGATTCTGAAAAGTCACAATTCAAGTGTGTTAATTTATGCTGTAAGCAAGTTTTTAGTAGAGGCATGGCGTATACGTAACTTTTACCTATAATGATCTTAATTGATTTTAGCTTGGACAGAACGGATTTTACTTTTTTTATACATTTGGTTATTGATGGATATGTATTGTATTGTTCTCTTATGATGATTATTTTATCTTGCATTGTATTGCTTTGATGGCCTGCTGGCCGCATAAAGCTTGTGTGCAAACTGTTATAATCACAAATACAAATACTTCGCCAGTTGACAAACACCCCGCCACCAAGAACTTAGAAATTGTCCCTGGAGCCTAAGTGGCTTCTGCCCCACTAGGAGGCAGATGGGCCTAAAAAAAATAGGCTGATCTGCCTCCAAGGTGGGCAGAAATGGCCATCACTAACGTGCCCCCTTTGGGGGGCGACCCTTGCCAAAGGTGCCGCCCCCCACACACAAAACACACACACACACATAGGACCCTGGTACCTAAGTGGATTCTGCCCCCCTGGGGGCAGTTGGGGTAAAACAAATTGGCTGATCTGCCCCCAAGGAGGGCAGAAATGGCCAACAGCTCTGTGCCCCCTTTAGGGGGTGACCCTTGCCAAAGAGGGCAAACGGGGGGGCATCCCCAGCACTAAACAAAAAAAGGGGAACCCAAAAAACAAAATCCTTGCCGTATTCATGGTTTCTGGTTTCTCACATTTTGGTGACAGAAAGTTCTGGAATCTGAGAGGAGCCAAAAATGTCCTTCTACCCAGCGTTCCCCCAAGTCTCCCGATAAAAATGGTACCTCACTTGTGTGGGTAGGCCTAGCGCCCGCAACAGGAAATGCCCCAAAACACAACGTGGACACATCCCATTTTTTGACAGAAAACAAAGGTGTTTTTTGCAAAGTACCTACCTGTAGATTTTGGCCTTTAGCTCAGCCGGCACCTAGGGAAACCTACCAAACCTGTGCGTTTCTTAAAACTAGAGACCTAGGGGAATCCAAGATGGGGTGAATTGTGGGGCTCTGACCAGGTTCTGTTACCCAGAATCCTTTGCAAACCTCAAAATTTAGCTAAAAAAACATGTTTTCCTAACATTTCGGTGACAGAAAGTTCTGGAATCTGAGAGGAGCCACAAATTTACTTCAACCCAGCGTTTCCCCAAGTCTCCTGATAAAAATGATATCTCACTTGTGTGGATAGGCCTAGCGCCCGCAACAGGAAATGCCCCAAAACACAATATGGACACATCCCATTTTTTGACAGAAAACAGAGGTGTTTTTTGAAAAGTGCCTACCTGTAGATTTTGGCATCTAGCTCAGCCGGCACCTAGGGAAACCTACCAAACCTGTGCATTTTTGAAAACTAGAGACCAAGGGGAATCCAGATGGGGTGACTTGTGGGGCTCTGACCAGGTTCTGTTACCCAGAATCCTTTACAAACCTCAAAATTTGGCTAAAAAAGCACGTTTTCCTCACATTTCGGTGACAGAAAGTTCTGGAACCTGAGACGAGCCACAAATTTCCTTCCACCCAGTGTTCCCCTAAGTCTCCTGATAAAAATGATACCTCACTTGTGTGGGTAGGCCTAGCGCCCGCAACAGGAAATGCCCCAAAACACAATATGGACACATCCCATTTTTTGACAGAAAACAGAGGTGTTTTTTGCAAAGTGCCTACCTGTAGATTTTGGCCTGTAGCTCAGCCGGCACCTAGGGAAACCTACCAAACCTGTGCATTTCTTAAAACTAGAGACCTAGGGGAATCCAAGATGGGGTGACTTGTGGGGCTCTGACCAGGTTCTGTTACCCAGAATCCTTTGCAAACCTCAAAATTTGGCTAAAAAAATAAATTTTCCTCACATTTTGGTGACAGAAAGTTCTGGAATCTGAGATGAGCCACAAATTTCCTTCCACCCAGTGTTCCCCCAAGTCTCCCGATAAAAATGATACCTCACTTGTGTGGGTAGGCCTAGCGCCCGCGACAGGAAATGCCCCAAAATACAATATGGACACATCCCATTTTTTGACAGAAAACAGAGGTGTTTTTTGCAAAGTGCCTACCTGTAGATTTTGGCATCTAGCTCAGCCGGCATCTAGGGAAACCTACCAAACCTGTGCATTTTTTAAAACTAGAGACCTAAGGGAATCCAGATGGGGTGACTTGTGCGGCTCTGACCAGGTTCTGATACCCAGAATCCTTTGCAAACCTCAAAATTTGGCTAAAAAAATACATTTTCCTCACATTTCGGTGACAGAAAGTTCTGGAATCTGAGACGAGCCACAAATTTCCTTCCACCCAGTGTTCCCCTAAGTCTCCTGATAAAAATGATACCTCACTTGTGTGGGTAGGCCTAGCGCCCGCAACAGGAAATGCCCCAAAACACAATATGGACACATCCCATTTTTTGACAGAAAACAGAGGTGTTTTTTGCAACGTGCCTACCTGTAGATTTTGGCCTGTAGCTCAGCCGGCACCTAGGGAAACCTACTAAACCTGTGCATTTCTTAAAACTAGAGACCTAGGGGAATCCAAGATGGGGTGACTTGTGGGGCTCTGACCAGGTTCTGTTACCCAGAATCCTTTGCAAACCTCAAAATTTGGCTAAAAAAATACATTTTCCTCACATTTTGGTGACAGAAAGTTCTGGAATCTGAGATGAGCCACAAATTTCCTTCCACCCAGTGTTCCCCCAAGTCTCCCGATAAAAATGATACCTCACTTGTGTGGGTAGGCCTAGCGCCCGCGATAGGAAATGCCCCAAAATACAATATGGACACATCCCATTTTTTGACAGAAAACAGAGGTGTTTTTTGCAAAGTGCCTACCTGTAGATTTTGGCATCTAGCTCAGCCGGCATCTAGGGAAACCTACCAAACCTGTGCATTTTTTAAAACTAGAGACCTAAGGGAATCCAGATGGGGTGACTTGTGCGGTTCTGACCAGGTTCTGATACCCAGAATCCTTTGCAAACCTCAAAATTTAGCTAAAAAAATACATTTTCCTCACATTTCGGTGACAGAAAGTTTTGGAATCTGAGAGGAGCCACACATTTCCTTCCACCCAGCGTTCCCCCAAGTCTCCTGATAAAAATGATACCTCACTTTTGTGGGTGTCATGTCATTCACGCATGTCAACAATACTCCTTTGGAGTAAATTGCTTTCACTTACCTAAAACATGCAACTATGCAAACCGCAGGACAACTACTGCCAAAACCTCAAGGATCCACAGCAAAGGAAGCAAAAGCTTTGAACTAAAACAAAAAGAAGAAATAAACTGTTATACTACTGTATTGGGTGAGGCTATGGGTAGTCCCAGAATTGGTCGTATATAGGTCCTCACTTCTAGAATTGTTAAAATGTACTAATTCTACCTCTATACCATGGATCAAACTTGTATCCAGCTGGTTTTGCACATTGGGACGGAGGAATTTATGGGAGAACCCCTATCAACTTGAGAAATCCCATGTTAAAGTTTTGAAGGAGGCCTACTGGTCTTATGTACGGAATAATTATATTTCCCACAAATCTAATGGTCGTTTAACTAATCTTTTCATTGATTTTAAATGGTGCCCAGAATTTGAATTATATCTAGATATAAAACCTGACCTTTTAGGCAAAGGACTGTATGCCAGATTCCGATTTGGAACATTACCATTAATGGCCTTGACAAGCAGATGGGGATCCAATTTAACATCTGATATTTGTCCTGTGTGTTGTAATTCACCGGAAACAGTAGAGCATTTTATGTTTTTCTGTCCTGCTTATTTAACTCCAAGGTCTAAATGGATCCGTAGCATTTGTCAGGAACTGAAGTTAAGGAAATGTGCTTTAGCTCTGAGGATTCTGAAAAGTCACAATTCAAGTGTGTTAATTTATGCTGTAAGTAAGTTTTTAGTAGAGGCATGGCGTATACGTAACTTTTACCTACAATGATCTTAATTGCTTTTAGCTTGGACAGAACGGATTTTACTTTTTTTATACATTCGGTTATTGATGGATATGTATTGTATTGTTCTTTTATGATGATTATTTTATCTTGCATTGTATTGCTTTGATGGCCTGCTGGCCGAATAAAGCTTGTGTGCAAACTGTTATAATCACAAATAATCAGTTGACAAACACCCCGCCACCAAGAACTTAGAAATTGTCCCTGGTGCCTAAGTGGCTTCTGCCCCACTAGGAGGCAGATGGGCCTAAAAAAATAGGCTGATCTGCCTCCACGGTGGGCAGAAATGGCCATCACTAACGTGCCCCCTTTGGGGGGCGACCCTTGCCAAAGGTGCCACCCCCCACACACAAAACACACACACACACACAGGACCCTGGTGCCTAAGTGGATTCTGCCCCCCTTGGGGGCAGATTGGGTAAAAAAATTGGCCGATCTGCCCCCAAGGAGGGCAGAAATGGCCAACAGCTCTGTGCCCCCTTTAGGGGGTGACCCTTGCCAAAGGGGGCAAACGGGGGGCACCCCCAGCACTAAACAAAAAAAGGGGAACCCAAAAAACAAAATCCTTGCCGTATTGATGGTTTCTGCCCTCCTTGGGGGCAGATGGGCCTATAAAAATAGGCCCATCTGCCCCCAAGGGGGGCAGAGATGGCCAATACGAAATTTCCCCCCTTTGGGGGTGCGACCCTTGCTCAAGGGGTGCCCCCAAACACACAAAACACACACCTCACAATCCCTGGCGCCAAGTGGGTTTTGACCCCCCGGGGGCCAGATCGGCCAAAAACATGGCCTATCTAGCCCCAGGGGGGGCCGAAACATATAAAAAAAATATTACCCCTGGTGCAGCGACCCTTGCCTTATGGGTCGCTGCCCTAAAACAAAAACAATAATTTCCTTGGTGTCTAGTGGTTCTCGGTCCCCCCTGGGGGTAGATCGGCCAAAAAATTGGCCGATCTGCCCCCAGGTGGGGGCGAAATACGGAAAAAATTAGCCCCCAATGGGAGCGACCCTTGCCCAATGGGTCGCTCCCTAATATACATGCCACAAACAATTTCCCTGGTGTCTAGTGGATTTTGGCCCCCCATAGGAGCGACCCTTGCCCAAGGGGTCGCTCCCAAAACTAACAGCCAAAAGAACTCCCTGGTGCCTAGTGGGGATTCCTTCTCCACGATCGCGGGCACCATGATCGTGGAGCAGGAATCCACTGAAAACAGGCACAGGGGGAAAGGAAAAAACAAAAAAGAAAGGACTCACCTTCAGGTCCTTTCTCCCCGACGCGCTGGAAGCAAATGGCTTCCAGCGCGCTCTTGTATTGCTACATGCACTACGTGCATGTGGCAGCACTACGTGCAAGGTAAACAGTGGTGCAGAGTGTGGACCATTGGCCTCTGCTTTCATTGGCCTTCGCTTCCATTTTGGTTCACGACTCCATTTTGTCGAGTCTGGTTCGGTGCGTAAGGCACTGTTCTGTGTTTTTCCACAAGCTTCGGCAAGCTGAAGGGTGGGGTGTTTTTCTGCTCAACTTCGCTCCATCTGCCTGGTACGAAGGGCGCTATTTACATTCCACGAGCTATCAGTTAGAACAACAGGGGGATGCGCCTGTACACAAGGAGGAATGCAAGCTGCCTGTACACAAGGAGGAATGCAAGCTTCACCTTGGAGTCCTCTCCTGGGAACTTGGCCCGTTCTGAGGAGACGTCTCGAAGGGTGAACAAGGTACCGCCGATTGCACAATTTGTAAAGGGGGGGGTCTTTTTCTAGAAAAGACTCCTGGGCGTTAGTAAATACTATAAAAGTTGGGGGCCTGGATGGGCTGGTTTAGGAACTCTCTTCTGGGTTGGACGCAACGCCAGGAGGACTGATTGTCCCGAACAGAGGCTCCCTGTGCTAGCTGATTTGGGTTCCCCAGCTTTGTGTACGGCGGAGGGATGGAGACGCTCTTTTCGGTGAAGCTTTTCAATTTATTAAGTGTATTGTGTGTGCGCGCGTAATATGTACTTATTCTTGCAGTCATTTTCATGCTATTGAGCATTGAAGTATATTGTGTGTGCGCGCGTAATATGCACTTATTCTTGCAGTCACTTTCATGCTATTGAGCATTGAGGTATATTGTGTGTGCTTGTATTATATGCACTTACTCTTGCAATTATTCACAGAGTGCTTATATCTTTATCATTATTCTCATGTTATTCTCCTGATGTATATATATATATATTAGTGTGGTTTAGTTTTGCTAGCTGAGAACTTGCCCCTTAAATAAACTTGATTATTCTACTTACGAAGGTGTTTGAGAGTGATTGCTTTACATTGTGCCTTAAAATATCCTGAAGTGCATAGTTTTGATATTCTGAAGAGTAAAGCAGCACAAATTGGCGTAGTCGGCAGGATTAGAAAAAAAAAAAAAGGGAAAATGCTTAATAAGATCAAAGCGAGCTCAAAAGCAGGTTCTCATGTAGCAAATCCAGACATAGAAATACCGGGGTGGGAAACTGCCCCGTATAAACTTTTAGCTCAGGAATGGTCACGTTGTGCTGGTTTGTGTGAAAATTGGAATGCGTGTATGTTGAATGTAGAACCTGAAGATCTTCTTATATGTTTACAGAAAGTTTCAATTGACAAGGGAAGGGAGATTTGTGCGTTGGGGAGGCGAGGCTGGATCTTGCTTTCTGCGTACCGAAAGTTGTATGAAAAATGTTTACAGTTACAAAAAGACCACGAGCAGCTGGGGAAGGAGTTAGTAGAAGCCCGAAATTCCTCTACCATGCTAGCTTGTCAAAATAAATTATTAAGTGATAAGTTGGAAATGTACCAACTGGTTGCAGAGAGAACGGCTGTTAGCGTAGCTAAATATAAACACAAGAAACGAAGAGGGAAAGTTAATAAAAAGAAGATGCATTTAGCTATCTCTCAGGCAGGATTAGCCTTTGACCCTGAATTTTGGGATGGAAACATCTGGGATACATCTGATTTTTCAGATGGGTCCGGGGGCGATGACTGCCAAGATGTTAGACAGGAGAAGACAGAGCGCAGGAATGTTGTCCGTGCGCAGCCCATATATCGGCGAAAGTTACAGCATAGCCCAGCTAATCCTGGATGGGTGATGTTGGATGCCCTGGAGGATTATACACAGCAAGAACTAAGTGATGTGATAGACAGATTTCGACAGAGGTCTGGGGAAACATTGCTTACGTGATTGGTGCGGGTGCACGATATGGGGGGCCAGGGGGTCCAATTGGATCACGGCGACGCCCCGAGGCTTTGTATGTTAAGTACAGACCCGGTTATTCAAAATGAGTTTAGAACCTATCCAGGGAATGGTCCCATGACCAATTTGTTAGAGCTAGCTGCGCAAGGGTGTGCTCAGAAGTATCCGACAGAGTCAGACTGGCCGCCTAATGATAAACCTTGGTATACTTTGAGAGATGCAGTACAGAGATTGAAGGAAGAAGGGATGAAAACAGCTATCTTTATGGGTAATGCCCATGATTTGATGAATGGAATTTTAAGTGTGTCTGTGCGAAACAGGCTGATTAGGGCCGCTCCTCCTGCATATAAGCATGTCATCATGACTTTGTTAATTAATCAGACGGGTAACCCATTGTCTCAGGTGGTAGAAGCGGTGCGTGAGTTAAGTGATTTAGGAGAATGGGCTAAGCCAGAGAGGAATTCACGGTCTGAGAATTGTACTGATAACAACAGGGTGACAAGGCGAGACATGTTTCAGGCCTTGCTGCGAGATGGGGTGACCAGGAATGAAATTGATGGGATAAGCACCAAGGACATGTGGGAAATGTACCGCAAACGCGGTTTGGATAAAAAGGAGGGGAGCAGGAAAGGGAACAAGAAGGATAACAAAGTGGTGAACCAGAGAAAGGCAGGAGGGGAGGAGCGTGAGGGTGAAAAGGGAGAGAGAGGGAGAGAGCCCCACAGTAGAGAGAGATCCCCAGAGGACGGAAATTGGGAGGAAGAGCACCGAAGCGCAGAGGGAACCCGGAGCAGGGAGAGAGACCGGGAACTGACAGGTTCTGGGAAAACTCGAGGAAGAGAGTGGGAGAGGGAGCTGGTAAGCTCAGAGAGGTTGCGAAGCAGAGACAGGGAGGAGGAGTTCCCTGAGAATTACCGCAAACTGTATCCAGATTTGACTTGGGCAGACTCTGATGTGCGCAGAGTGAAAATAGATTAGGAAACAGGCCAAACTCCGGTGCAGGGATGGGCTCGCAAAGATAACAGACCTCATGTCAAAGTAGAAATTTATTGGAAACGTGGAAATGTTCAAAAAGTTCGAGCCCTCGTTGACACCGGAGCGGAGGCCACTTTGATTCATGGCAATCCAAGAAAATTCAGGGGACAGTACTTCACCATTACGGGATTGGGCGGAAAAGAAACCCCGGCAGTGCAGATAGTGGTTCCCATGAAAATAGGGGCACTTCCAAAGAGAGAATACACTGTCCTGATTGTGCCCATTCCCGAATACATTATTGGAATTGACATTTTGAAAGGGATGACCCTACATTTGGAAGATGGATGTTATCAATTTGGTTCCAAAAGATTTATATCAATAGCCGCCGCAAGGGTGGGGCTGTTGAAGATTCCTCCGGTAACACTTCCCCAAGCTACTAAGGTGATTCAAATGAAACAGTACAGAATACCGGGAGGACATGAGGAGATTAGCCAGACTATACATGATTTACTAGAGGCCGGGGTAATAGTTCCCATCACCACTGCGTGGAATAATGCCCTCTGGCCTGTTCGTAAAAGTGATAACAGTTGGAGGATTTGCATTGATTATCGCCAATTGAATAAACATACACCTCCTCTGACTGCAGCGGTCCCAGACACCATTACCTTGATTGAGAACATACAGAAACACAGTGGGACTTGGTATGCAACCATTGACATTGCCAATGCCTTCTTTACGATACCAATAGCTACTGAGAGCCAGCCTCAGCTGGCATTCCAGTGGGCGGGGCGTCAGTACACCTTCTGTAGATTACCCATGGGGTATTTACATAGCCCCACTATCTGCCACCGGCTGGTGGCAGAGCATTTGGATGAAGTACCAGTGGTTCCTGGAGTGCAAATTTCTCACTATATAGATGACGTGATGATGCAGGGAGAGACGCAAGAACAGGTGCAAATTCAGCTAGACAGGGTGGTGGAACATTTGCAGAATAAAGGGTGGGAGATTAACCCCGAGAAAGTGCAGGGACCGTCTCAGAGCGTGAAATTTTTGGGCATTCAGTGGAATCAGGGACACAGAGAAGTGTTGCCAAAAGTGAAACAAAAGATTAAGGAATTCGCAGTACCGCGAAATCGGAAGGAAGCCCAGAGTTTTATTGGACTATTCGGGTATTGGAGACAACATATACCCCATTTGTCTCAGATTTTGGCCCCATTGTACAAAGTTACACAAAAGAAAAATGCGTTTGAATGGGGAGAGCAGGAGCAGCGCGCGTTTGAATTGGCGAAAGACGCCATTCAGCATGCTTTGGATTTGTGGCCGATTCGAGAGGGAGACATTGATTTGAATGTGACAGTCCAGGGGCAGTATGCCAAGTGGAGTTTATGGCAAAAACAAGGAAGAAAGAGGGTGCCCCTGGGATTTTGGACAAAGAAGTTACCTGAGGCAGGAGAGCGGTATACTCCCTTTGAGAAGCAGCTGCTGGCCTGCTATTGGGCCCTGGTTGATACTGAGCAAATTACACTGGGACACAATGTGATTTTAAGGCCTGAAATTCCCATCATGCAGTGGGTGATGAGTTCCCCAAAAACTCATAGAATTGGACATGCGCAAGAAGCCAGCATTATAAAATGGAAATGGTATGTCCAGGACAGGGCACGAGCGGGTCCAAAAGGGACCGCCGTTTTGCATGAGCAGGTAGCGCAGGCTCCAGTGGAGAATTCCAAAATGTTGCATGATGTACCTTCAGTGTGTGAATCCCCAGTAGGGTGGGGCCAGCCGTTCGCAGACTTGTCTGCAGATGACAAAAAACATGTGTGGTTCACAGATGGTTCAGCAAAATATGTTGGAGCGAAAAGGCACTGGAAGGCAGTGTCCTATAATCCTGTTACCAAGAAGCTTTTGACAACTACAGGACAGGGAAAAAGTAGCCAGTATGCAGAGCTTTATGCCGTGTATCAGGCTTTAAAACAGGAGCTACCCGGAAAATGTCACATTTATACAGATTCCTGGTCTACCGCCAATGGGTTAGCTACTTGGCTTCCCACGTGGCATGCACATCAGTACAAAATCCATAACAAAGAGGTATGGGGGAAGGAGTTATGGCAGGAGATCTGGGAAATGTTACCTCAAAGCACCGTGACTGTCTATCATGTGGACGCTCACTGTCCAACTGATTCATTAGACCGATGGTTCAATTGTCTTGCAGACGATCGAGCCAAGATTCAAGAGGCTGAAGTGGAGGCGCAGAGTTCTGATTTGGTGGGAATGGCTAAATGGGCACACCAGAAATGCGGACATCTTGGAGAAAAGGCTACTCACAGGTGGGCTGAGATTAGAGGGATGCATCTTCCCCTAGATTTGATTAAAACAGCGATCATTGAATGTCCCATTTGTCAGCATGCACAGCACAGACCGGTCCCACAGGTGGTGAGAGGCCAGCTAGGTAGAGGTAAATTGCCAGGACAGATTTGGCAGATTGATTACATTGGACCATTGCCAGTGAGCAGAGGGTGTCAGTATGCCTGCACTGTGGTAGACACTTACTCTGGTTATCTCATAGCCTTTCCCTGCAAGCGCGCAACTCAGCAGAGCACCCTGAAAACACTAGATCTGTTGATTCTGTACTATGGGGTGCCACTCCAGATTCAAAGTGATAACGCCAGCCACTTCAAGGGCAGACTAGTGCAGGACTATTGTGCACAACGCAATATTGAGTGGATTTTTCACATACCTTACTACCCACAAGCAGCGGGACTGATTGAGAGAATGAATGGGTTGCTGAAAGAACAATTGCGTAAACTGAATGATGGGACACTGAAGGGGTGGAGGGATAATTTGTATGATGCTTTGCAAATTTTGAACAACCGACCCCTAACAAATGCCGAGACACCTCTCATGAGAATGCTGACACCTGCTTTACAGATTAATCCGTTTACAACGAGCAATACCATTGTGTATTGGGAAACAGCTCCAGGAGCTTTGGCCCCATATCGAGCTACACCAGAATCTGCAGGACTTGACTTACATGCTTTACACATGCATCGATTGAAACCTAGAGACATCACTCTGATTGAAACTGGGGTGGGAATTCAGATTCCCCCTGAGCATTACGGTCTGATCGCCCCTCGATCTGGGCTTGCCTTGAGGGGCATCCAAGTTTTAGGAGGCGTGATAGATGCAGACTACCAAGGCGAGTTGAAAGTCATTCTTTTGAACAGTGGTGACACAGACCTAGTGGTGCAACCTGGTGATCGCGTTGCCCAAATTGTCATCATGCCGGTTTATGGAGGTGTTGTTAAGAAGGGGAGCGCCCCAGCTCTTCTCACTGTGAGAGGCAAAGGAGGGTTTGGATCTACTGACAAGAACCCAGGGGCCAAAGTGTGGATTGAATCCCCAAATAACCCTCCTCAACCCGCTGATGTCATCGCCACTGGACCAGACAATGTCCTGGTAGTTATGCGACCTGGTCAAGACAAATGGGAACATGTTCCCGCTGATAAATGCTATCTGCGAGAATGATAATACGTGTTTTGTCCTTTGTTCTTTTCAGATCATCCTGTGGAGTGCCTGTGCCATGAGTGTGGTGTATGGAGCCCGTTCGGGAGACTCCACCGGGGAGCGGGAGGGGCTCATAGCCCAAAAATTCAACTGTCAGCCGCAGATGCCAACGCTGCTGCATCAACCAAACAATGTTTGGATTCATCTAGCGCAGGAAGTGCTGAATATATCTCACTTCTGTATGAGTAACATGCAAAGCGTTCAAGATTTGATTACCACTTGTCTAGTGGCAGTGCCCACTCCTGCTGCTGTATTATTACACATCTTTAACAATACAAACCAGGATGGAATGGTGGATGTGAGTGACGTTCGCTCCCATCTGTCACTCTATGAGTACTGCCGTCATTGCCCGGAGGTGGGCAGGCGGTTGTGGAGGAACATGACATCTATACTCACGTTTAACATCTCAAATGGGGATGTGTGCTATTCATTGACCTGTGATCCTATGAAAATAGGTAAATGTGCTCAGCTCAAATTGGAGAAAAGAGACAAAAACTTAACTGCTGCACAACGGACGTTGTGCCACTCACGGAATGACCTAACCTGTTTGAATGTAAATAATTCGATGTTTTGCCAACATGTGGTGCCTGCTGCCAGCCACATTCAAAATGTTAAGTTGCCTAAAGGTTGGCTCTTTTCTTGTGGTAATCTTTCTTTTACTTATATTCCAGCCAATCTAACCGGAGGGCCTTGTGCCTGGTCACGCTTAGGCTTTCTCATGTTTCCTATGGATACGGCTCTACACCCTCGCTATACCAGAGACACTATTCAATTACCTACGGACTGTGATTCTGAAATTTCATTGCTGTCCAAAACAGAATATGTTAGTTTAGCTGGTTCTATCGTAGGGGTGCCAGGACTTGCAGTATATAATACCAGAGTTATTAATAAACTTGCATGTTTAGTAGTCAAGAATATTAACTATACATCAGCTGCCTTAGCTGAGCTGTTATTAGATGTACAGGGAATTAGAAGAGCTGCTTTGCAGAATCGCGCTGCTATTGATTATTTACTGCTTAAACACAACCATGGCTGCAGTGATTTTGAAGGATTATGTTGCTTCAATTTATCCGACCACTCCATATCAATCAACTCCCACATAGAGGCCCTGCATAAGTTGGTGAAGGGGGTGCAGCAGGATGTTGACAAGGGGTGGTGGGATTGGGCTTTTGGATGGCTGCCTAATTTAGGCCAACTGCGTTATATCTTTGGTGTAATCATTATCATAACAGTTATTTTAATTTCATTATGTAGTTGTATTCAGTGTGTGCCTAACCTTCCATCTCAGTGTCGCCCAAGAGCATTGCCATTTCAGCTTATAGGATATACTTAGTTGTAAGTTGGCCAAATGGTCCAAGGGTGGAAATGTATTGCTACATGCACTACGTGCATGTGGCAGCACTACGTGCAAGGTAAACAGTGGTGCAGAGTGTGGACCATTGGCCTCTGCTTTCATTGGCCTTCGCTTCCATTTTGGTTCACGACTCCATTTTGTCGAGTCTGGTTCGGTGCGTAAGGCACTGTTCTGTGTTTTTCCACAAGCTTCGGCAAGCTGAAGGGTGGGGTGTTTTTCTGCTCAACTTCGCTCCATCTGCCTGGTACGAAGGGCGCTATTTACCTTCCACGAGCTATCAGTTAGAACAACAGGGGGATGCGCCTGTACACAAGGAGGAATGCAAGCTGCCTGTACACAAGGAGGAATGCAAGCTTCACCTTGGAGTCCTCTCCTGGGAACTTGGCCCGTTCTGAGGAGACGTCTCGAAGGGTGAACAAGGTACCGCCGATTGCACAATTTGTAAAGGAGGGGGTCTTTTTGTAGAAAAGACTCCTGGGCGTTAGTAAATACTATAAAAGTTGGGGGCCTGGATGGGCTGGTTTAGGAACTCTCTTCTGGGTTGGACGCAACGCCAGGAGGACTGATTGTCCCGAACAGAGGCTCCCTGTGCTAGCTGATTTGGGTTCTCCAGCTTTGTGTACGGCGGAGGGATGCAGACGCTCTTTTCGGTGAAGCTTTTCAATTTATTAAGTGTATTGTGTGTGCGCGTGTAATATGTACTTATTCTTGCAGTCATTTTCATGCTATTGAGCATTGAAGTATATTGTGTGTGCGCGCGTAATATGCACTTATTCTTGCAGTCATTTTCATGCTATTGAGCATTGAGGTATATTGTGTGTGCTTGTATTATATGCACTTACTCTTGCAATTATTCACAGAGTGCTTATATCTTTATCATTATTCTCATGTTATTCTCCTGATGTATATATATATATATTAGTGTGGTTTAGTTTTGCTAGCTGAGAACTTGCCCCTTAAATAAACTTGATTATTCTACTTACGAAGGTGTTTGAGAGTGATTGCTTTACATTGTGCCTTAAAATATCCTGAAGTGCATAGTTTTGATATTCTGAAGAGTAAAGCAGCACAGCTCTTCAGCAATATTTGATGACGTCGGCGCGCGTCATCGGATTGCTGAGGGGTGGGGTCGGGGGGGGAAGGGGAAGGGATTCCCCTTCCATCCACGACAGGGGGGGGGTGGGTGTTGGGCCCATGGAGGGAGCGCTCGCTCCCCCGGTTCCCGGGTGCAGGATGAGGTGATCTCGTCCAAGGCACCCGGGAACCGGTGTCTTGGACGAGATCACCTCGTCCAAGGCACCCAAGCACTTAAGATTTGACTTACTATAGTCCATTCCTCCAGCTACTCCTGCGAGGCCTCAGGATGCAGTATAGCCAAGACTTGCTCCTCCCATGTTGTTAGTTCTGGGGGAGGAGGTGGGGGTCCGCCGCAAGTCCTCTGAACCGCAATCTGGTGTCTTGAGACCACGGAACGTACCTTCCCCGTAGTTCGCTCCACCTCTTCCTGATGTCATCCCATGTTCTTGGGTGCAGTCCCACTGTGTTGACCCTGTCCACGATTCTGTGCCATAGCTCCATCTTCCTAGCTATGGTGGTGTGCTGCACCTGTGATCTGAATAGCTGTGATTTCCTCCACCATGATCCTGAGCTCCACCCCAGAAAACCTGGGGTGTCTTTGCGGTGCCATGGGCTGGTGTGGGTGATGTGTGGGGTGATGTGTGTTGTGATGTGTGGGGTGATATTTAGGGGTGTGTTGTGTGAGGTGCGTAGATGTTGTGTGAGTGATGGTATTGAGTGCCTGTGGATGCTAGTGTTGTTTCTGGTGGTGTCTCTCTCTGGCCTTCTGTCGCAATTTTGGTCAATGGGATTTGTGGGTGATGTGGGTGTGTGTTTTATATTGTATTGAGTGTGTGGGAGTGGTGAGTGTATGTGTATCAGGTGTGTGTATTTCAATTTGACCAATGTGGATGTGTTTTGTAAGAGTCTGTGTATTTTGAGCTCAGCGGTGTGTACCGCCAATGGAATACGCGGTTGAAAGACTGCCGTGTGGATTCGTGGATCGTGATATTGTGGGCGTATTCCTGTTGGCGTGACGGTGGAGGTTTTGTTATCGCCAGTTTATCACTGACCTTTGGTGTGGCGGACTTGTGTGGGTGTCTAAATTTTGGCGGATTCTGAGCTGTGGGTCATAATAGCTGTGGCGGAATTCCGCGGCCGCGGCGGTGTGTTGGTGGTCTTCTGCACGGCGGTAAGCGGCATTTACCGCCAATGTTTTAATGACCCCCAAAGTCATCCTGAAGGAAGAAGGCAATGCAATGTCAGTTTTCTAACATTGATTGCAAAATGGTAGAATGAAGGCCCATATTAGCCATGGAAGGGAAGTCAGGTCAGGTAGACACTAAAGAGTGAACGAAGAGGGTGGAAAATTGGAAAAAAACATGTATTACATAAAATAAAATAAACCTGCCCATTCAATCCACAACAGACATGTGCCCTCCGAAAACCCTAAAAATATACCAAAACAAATCTACTCCTTCCCAAACTGTTAGCAACAGGCCCACCCTCAACCTAATGAAAATGCCACTCTAAAACTCCCAGACTATTTACAATGTCCATCTGAGCCTTTTTGATCTGATCCAGGCCTTGTAAAACCTCCAGAGGAGGACCTCTGTGGTGTGGATGGGATTTGGGGGGGTGGGCAGATCTTTGGGATGGTGGTAAGCTCAGCTGACTGCAATGATGACAGTAAACGTGATGCATTGGGGAAACTTGCTAGCAACTGGAGGAGACTGAAGATTTTCCGGCTGCTGCCTCCTTTTCCTCTAATTTGACCAGTTGACAGTAGACTACTGCAATAGTATTCAGCTTGTAGCGGTGTAGTAGAGAGGCTATCTTCCACTGGAGCTTGTGTTCCTTATCCCAGGACTCTCAGATAGGGCCTCAGGTGGGGACAGCTGGATGCTTTGAGGAAAGAAGAAAATAACATGATTTGCATTTCCCATTACAAACATGTTTGTATAGTGAGACAATCAAACATTGTTGCTGGTTTCTTCTGGCCACTGCAATTGTTTTATGTGAGTCTATGTCCTTTGTTATTTTACACAAAATTAAAATAGTACTCTACTATTGCAGTACGAGTCCGTCTTAACTCCAATCTGTCTTCAATGGCATTCCCACTAGACTGTGTTGAGGGGATTATTATTATTGAAAACTTTTGTGTGCCTAGGAAGGGTCTTCCTGGGATCCCTCTTTCAAAGGCTAGCGTCAGGCTATCCCTCCCTTGTCTCCCTTACATCCTTTTCAATGTTATTTTTTTGCACTTTGTGACTGAGTCTCTGCATCCCGTAATGGCAGTTGCAAGATTTGTCTTCGTGTTGCAGTCACCCAATTACAAAACTAGGCCCTACAGGCATCCTTGAGAGCCAGCTAATCAGAATATTGTTTTTCCATTTTTGTTGTTCACGGAGGTCTCTTGAGAGTTCCGTGAAAACAGATATTGCTATCTTCTAAAGCTTAGTTTCTCTAAAACCCCTGAATCATTTTATTTCAAATCGCAAAAAGCATGCCCTTTTGGATAAATATCTAGCTTTCTGACAAATTTGGTCTAATTTAGTTTAGCAATTATTTCTGTATCATTGTCTATCTTTTCCTATGGAAATTGCATGAGAAATATGTGTTTATGGACCACCCTTTTTTCTTAGCCTATGCATAATGGATCACCCTGAAACAGAATTACATAACCTTTTTTAAGAAAGCTAGATGTGCACCCAGAAAGTGTGCAGTATGTGATTTGGAGTAAATCCATTCAGATGTTTTGGAGAAAGTAAGGTTAAAAATATGTTGATTTATTGACATTTGGGCAGATATTAAAAAATCCAAGACTTCTCAATGGCATTGATTTTTTGGATAAGCAGTCCACTTGGGTAGCTGCAACATGAATAGTAATGTTATGGCAGGTATTACAGGACTCTAAAACTTATGACCAGATTTATACTATTTTGCGCTGAATTGCGCAAGCCAGCAGTTTTGCGTCAAAAAGTATACATATGGGATTCATTAGGAAATGGTGCAGTGCGGTGCTGCAAGCAATATTGCTGTGCCGAGCTGTATCATCATTTAAAATACACAGGAATGCACCACATTTTAAGGAATACCGTGCCTCCCTGTGATTACCTCTGTGCCAGCCCTAAATCAGCTGCCTAGCGTCAACGCCGGCTCCCTTCCGTCATGGTGCAAGGATGCCTGTGTTGCAGGGGGGATTGTTTATGTGCAGGAAGGGACATAAACAATAATTGAGGGCAATTTGCTCCTTCTATTTGTGCTGCAGAGTGCAGCACACATAGAAAAAGCAAAAAAGAAGGAGAAATAAAAGTATTTATTTTCGTTGCTCCACTCTAATCGCACCCCTGGGGAGACATTAATTTTTGACATTGCTTCAGGTTTATGATTTCACATAAATCTGTAGCAGCATCAAAAAGCAATGGGTGTTGCGCGGGTATGCCCACAGCAACATCTACTGCATGCCCCTTTGCTGCAGAAAACTGTGTGGTCCGTCCTATATTTACAAGATGACATCAAGCCACAAAAAGTGGCTTAATGCTGCCTTGTAAATGTGGAGTAGGGCACAGCGTCATGGGAGCTTCGCTAATACTGACATTCCGGTGGTGCAAGGGTCTCGGAAATTAGGCCCTTTGGACCTCATTTACAAAGAAGTGGTGCAGTGCGACGCTGCAGCAAATCTTGCAGCGCTATGCTACCCCATTTCAGAAATGCAGGAATGCATCATATTTACTACAATAGGGTGCACTCCTGTGTTTTCCCTAGAGCTGGCACTAAAATTAGCTGCCTAGCACGAACACAGGCACCCTTGCACCATAGTGCAAGGGTGCCTGTGCTGCAGGGAATGATTGTTTATTTGCAGGAAGGGACACCTTCATCCACATAAACAATCATTAATGGTGTTTTGGCAGCACACATAGAAAAAGCAAAAACGAGGAGAAATAAAAGTATGTCTCCTCGTTGCACTACTCTAACACCAACCCTGGGGTGGCGTTAGTTTTTGGCGCTGCTTTAGGTTTACAACATCTCATAAATCTAGGGCAGTGTCAAAATGCAATGGGTGTTGCAGTGGGATACCCTTTGCATGCCTCTCTGCCACAGAAAACTGAGTCGGGCCCATATTTAAAAGGCAAAGTTAAGCCCAAAAAGTGGCTTAACGCTGCTTTGTATATATGGAGCAGGACATTGTGTCACCGGAACATCTGGAAAAGTCACATTTTGGTGGCACAATGCTGTTGTAAATGAGGCCCTTAGCCCCCGTCCAGAAAATCTTTTAGGAAAGGATATAAGTGGGTAGGTTAGGGATATACTGACACCAAGGACTTCAGGGAGGTTCTCCCCTGGCACAAAAAATTAATAAAAACTTTATCACATTGTGGTCCAGTAGGAGTTCCATACAAGAACATATTGAATTTCCTGCAGAGTGTGCCAGGGGTCAGCAGACTTTTTGTTTAAAATTTTTATTTCGTATTTGGGGAGAAGTGCATGAGCCCCAACCCCATGACCAGCTATGGCCCTAGGGACCCCATTATCCAGGGCACTTTGCCGGGGTCCTCATAGTCAGGGACAGAATGGGGATTGCAGCGGAATGTACTTTCACTACCCCCCATCCTTTTTTGGGGAGGTAGGATGTATTGCACAGTTTCCAGAGTGCACTGCCTGCCTTCAATGCCTTCAATGTGGGCAGGGTACCCAAAGAAAAATTATTTTGCTCCTGTTTATGGAAGCCAAAGGAAAAAGGTGCTCCAGGAAGAGCACAAACAAAATGTTGGTAGCTCCTGCATAGCCCCAGTGGAAAGGGGATACGAGTGAGAACCCAGTGGGCCTCATTCCCCATTTGGCTCCCAACAAAAGAATACAGTGTGGGTGCCCCAGTGGGGCCAGAAACAAATTAAATAATGCATCATGAGGCTGTAACAAATAAACTAAAACAAGTGGCAGGAGCTACCAATGAATTATTCACTACTTCCAGAAAGGTATGCCCATAAGTCCCTTTATGGGCTAATTTGCATATTGTTTCTTCGGCACCACCAACATTATGCTAGAGTGTTGGGAGGAATGCAGGGAGTGCAGCAGATTCTCAAAAATGATTTAACAAAAATAACATTGTATTTCCTGGGACTTATAGATCATGACTTAAAGAAAGGTTTAAAGCTTTTGTTTTTCAGCTATGAATTGCTCAGATCCCTTGTGGTTGATTTAATGGTTGCATTGTGGCTTGAGTCCAAATAAAAACCCTGGCACATATTTAATGCTGTTTTGTGTACAAATGCTCTATTTAACCCTTTTGGTGCAAGGGTACTGTGTGGAGCCATCCTCCCCTGCGGTGGGCATGTGCAGAGAATGGCTCCACACCATCTTGGCACCAACCTGTGCTTGAGCTGCCACTCTGCCCCCCACCATTGGTGATCTGATGATGTCAGTAATGTAGTGAATCCTAGTTTGTTTTAACTGGTAAACAGGAGTTAGCTTAGCCCTAGGCTTATAAACTCGTGCCCCCGTCACCCAGTGACTTTTAACCTACTTAGCTTGCTCTGGCTTAGTCCATTTAATTATTTATTTCCTTTAAAATGGCGGCCTTGTTTATAGTTAGGCCACTTGTTATGGGTTCTATTATCAGTGTCACTGCGCCAAGGCGTCAAGATCAAGCACGAAAGACAAACATACAGTAGGCATTCACACTTAGGGATTTTCCCTCTCTATACTTTCGAGGGATTGTTGATTTAATTGCCGTCCCAAGCATGCCTGTTATCTATTGCTATGAATAACACTTATGTCAGGGGACCTTGTAGATCTGTATAAATACAACACACTTTTAGACAGATAATCAGAGGGATTCCGACCAGAAGGCATCGCCACCATCGCTGATACCGATGCTGCAGTCATCGTGAAACTGACCCAGTCTTCGTGTCCCTGCGGAGTCTGAGATAGAGACCTCATTCCAAGGTAACGAGGGTTGGGGGCTCCTCTCATGGACACGGCTTCGGCAGATTAGGTTTAACGAACCCAGCTCTCCTTTTTTAGGTAGGAGGTTAGACCTATTCTCCTTAGGGTAATAGGGCTTATTCCATCTTGTACATATACATATATTTCTTTCATATATTGTATAATGGTGGGGGTCTTTATAACAATGACTCTCCTCTTCACCATACTGTTGCTTGGTATATTCATTATCCTAATCATTGCCGTTCATGTAATTTATCACAAATTGCAGTTATGTTGAATAAAAACTATTATAACTTTACTGCATCTGTGTTATTGCCTTTGTTTGTATGAGACATAATAAATCTGTGAGAAAAGGGTAATTTCCGTTTAACCACGACAACCCTGAGATATTGTACTTTGAGTCCATGCATAAGCGACTGCTACAAATCACCTTTTACTATTGTGTTTCTGGTGAGGTACTGCTAGTAAGCCGGTAAGGTTTGGACAACAGTTACAACTAGTTGTAGGAAGAGACTTAGGGGGTCATTCCAACCCTGGCGGTCGGTGATAAAGCGGCGGCCAACCCGCCAACAGGCAGGCGGTCAAAAAAATGGAATTCTGACCCTGGCGGGAACCGCTAACACAGCCCCGCCGATAAAAACACGGCAGAAACAGACTACGATCGGGAAAACGCTCACCTATACACACTCCACAAGGAAGGAGGACAGCATGGAACCCGAATTAAACATCCTACCAGCCATTGTCTACCTGCTTATCTACCACGAGTACGAACGCCGGCGCAGACGACAACGGTGAGTACTGCACCTACGACACAGGGGAAGGGGGAGGAGGAAGGGTTATGGGCACACACATACGCGATACACCCACCCCCCAGCCCCCCCCTCCAAATACCTACACACCATTGCCGAGCAACAAGTCAGAGTGACACCCCCCAAACCCCACGGAATAATGCAAAGACAAAATAAAATGAACATTGAAATTGAAGTATATTATAGCACAACTGAAGTAATGTGAAATATGAAATAAGAAAGATACAAAATAAGGAATGAACATAGTTAAAAATATATACATATGCAATAAGTCCTGCCCATTCTGTTAAAGTTCCATAGTCCGTGGGCCAATGTGCACAAACACAGGGGCAAAGCCCACACAGGAGACCCGAATCCATTGGAGAGAACACTGCTGGGGCATCAGATGACAAAACTACAGGCACCTCAGGGGGAAGGGAAGGGGGGGCACCTCAGCCACATGAGTCCACAACGCCAAATCCACGAGGGGCCTCCATGCCCACTGCACCATCCTGGGGAGTGCAAAGCCACAGTCTCACAAGTCTCTACAGTGGGTGGATTGCCCACTGCGCCATCCTGGGGAGTGCAAAGCCACAGTCTCACAAGTCTCTACAGTGGGTGGATTGCCCACTGCGCCATCCTGGGAGTGCAAAGCCACAGTCTCACAAGTCTCTACAGTGGGTGGCTTGCCCACTGCGCCATCCTGGGGAGTGCAAAGCCACAGTCCATCAGATGGATTATTGACTCCACTGTCAATGGAGGAGGCATGGTGCCCAGAGTGCTACGTGAAGCCCTGCTCGACACAGAACCGGCACTGTCAATGGGCCAGCGGTGCTTGAGACGGCGGTGGCCAGCGGAGCGGTGCTTGACAGGAAGGGCCCAGCGGAGCGGTGCTTGACAGGAAGGGCCCAGCGGAGCGGTGCTTGAGACGGCGTTGGCCAGCGGAGCGGTGCTTGACAGGAAGGGCCCAGCGGAGCGGTGCTTGAGACGGCGTTGGCCAGCGGAGCGGTGCTTGACAGGAAGGGCCCAGCGGAGCAGTGCTTGAGACGGCGGTGGCCAGCGGAGCGGTGCTTGACAGGAAGGGCCCAGCGGAGCGGTGCTTGAGACGGCGTTGGCCAGCGGAGCGGTGCTTGACAGGAAGGGCCCAGCGGAGCGGTGCTTGAGACGGCGTTGCCCAGCGGAGCGGTGCTTGAGACGGCGGTGGCCAGCGGAGCGGTGCTTGACAGGAAGGGCCCAGCGGAGCGGTGCTTGAGACGGCGATGGCCAGCGGAGCAGTGCTTGACAGGAAGGGCCCAGCGGAGCGGTGCTTGACAGGAAGGACCCAGCGGAGCGGTGCTTGACAGGAAGGGCCCAGAGGAGCGGTGCTTGACAGGAAGGGCCCAGCGGAGCGGTGTTTGAGATGAAGGGCCCCTGTTCAGCGGTTCTCCTCACGGCGGGGCCCTGTTCAGCGGTTCTACTCACAGCAGGGCCCTGTTCAGCGGTTCTCCTCACTGCGGGGCCCTGTTCAGCGGTTCTCCTCACGGCGGGGCCCTGTTTCAGCGGTTCTCCTCATGGCGGGGCCCTGTTTCAGCGGTGCTTCTCACGGCGGGGCCCAGTTCAGCGGTTCTCCTCACGGCGGGGCCCTGTTCAGCGGTTCTCCTCACGGCGGGGCCCTGTTCAGCGGTTCTCCTCACGGCGGGCACTGTTCAGCGGTTCTCCTCATGGCGGGGCCCTGTTTCAGCAGTGCTGCTCACGGCGGGGCCCTGTTCAGCGGTTCTCCTCACGGCGGGGCCCTGTTTCAGCGGTGCTTCTCACGGCTAGCCCTGTTCAGCGGTTCTCCTCACGGCGGGCCCCTGTTCAGCGGTGCTTGTCCTGTGTTTCTAGGGAGCCAGACCTGGCCAAGACTTCCCGCTCACTCGGCATCCGACGGTGCGGTCGCGGGGCCCTCCTGTGAGTGCAGGCAAAAATGATGCACAGGAGAGAAAAGTGATGCATTTCACCAAATCCATTGCTTTGTAAATATGGCGCAAAGCAGACACTGAAATACGCGACGGGTGCAACTGCACCCGTCGCACCTTCCCACTACGCCGGCTCCATTCTGAGCCGGCGTCCTCGTGGGAAGGTAGATTTGCCCTGGGCTGGCGGGCGGCCTTTTGGCGGCCGCCCGCCAGCCCAGGGCAAATCTCAAAATACCCTCAGCGGTCTTGCGACCGCGGAGTGGTATTTTGTCGGGGGAAGACTGGCGGGCGGCCTCCGCCGCCCGCCAGTCTCAGAATCACCCCCTATGGCTCTTATTTACAATGTACTTGTGCTGCCACTGCATCACTTTTTTGACGCAACAGCACAACTTTCTTTGTGCCATATTTACAAAGCAATGGATTTGGTGAAATGCATCACTTTTCTCTCCTGTGCATCATTTTTGCCTGCACTACAACCAGCTGTGTCAGGTTAAGTTAATGATGCTAGGCAGGCGTTCCCACTTAAAATCTGATGCAGAGCTGATGGATCCATATTTACAAGTTTATAGAGATCTGACCAGCTGAAGTCACTTTACACATTGGAATATGTCTGTATTTCACTTCCCCTCTAGTAGTAGTGGGTCCATGCATGTGCCACTTATGGTGTAGGACCACTTGACCAAGCTGGGACCATGGCACCTATGATTCCGTCAACCTCTGCAGCAAGACTATCTGACGTTGTGTATTGTTTTCAAGGAACAGGCCAGGATTTTCACTTACGTGGAGGAAGGGGTCCCCAAGTCCAGGTCTGCATACTCCAAAAGGACAACAGGTAAGTACACACATAAGGTATGTAATACATTTATTTCCACTTCACATTCCAACATATACTTGTATTCACATACATTACACTGTCACTCACTAGGTCACATATACTCAGGTCTCTACAAACACATATGTACATTATGCTCACTGTAATGTGACACGTAGACATACTGCATGCATACTCTCTTACATCCAGGATCAATGTAAAAGTATAGATGGTGATATTTCACTATTTTACAGTCTTTTACATCGGTCCTAAAACATTAGGCTACTTGTGTCATATAAAACTGATGCAGCACCTCTAAATTTTGAAGTATCACTAAAACTGTGTTAGTTCTGATGCCACCTTCAGTGATGCACCACTGATGTTTTTATCAGAATCTTTACATCAAAGTTCCCACAGATGTGTCTGAATTTCTGATGCACCTTGGGTCCTTGTGCCATGCAGCCCCTTATTGTAAATTTGGCACATCTATAGTGTTGTAATGGATTCCTGAGCATCACAACTGTTTTTCATGGATCGCTGCTGCAATGCAGCGATGCATTATTTCTTGCATATATGGCCCATTATATTTTTGGATGAGATTGTTGACCAAACTAATTTGTAAGTTGAGCAGTATATGAGGGACAATGTCAGACTTATGTCCCACTCTCGAGGGAGCTGTTGACTCCCACAAATCTGGATGAGTTGAAGAAATTCTTAGGTTTCAATTTTTGATGGCTTGATGAGGAAGCCTTCACTGTTTCCTATTGGTCCACTAGTCCCTTGATGGCAACTGCTATATTTCCTGCAACCACGAGTCATGATTGATGTTTGCTTCAGCTTTGGGTGCTGCATTTTGTTGATAATGCTTCAGAATTGCCACAGGATCACCCTGATTGTGACCGCCTCTTTAAGATTCGGCCTGTTTTTGATCATTTTATAGATCGCTTTTCAGAGATCTATGCTCAAGGGAAAGAAATAGTTATGGATGAGTCTTTGGTGCTGTTCAAGGGCCATCTGGTTTTTAGGCAGTACGTTCCTAGCAAGAGGGCATGTTATGGAATTAAGATGTATATGCTGGCTGAGGATAGAACTGAATATGTCTGTAATTTGAGGGTGTACACTGGTAGAGATTCTTCTATTAACCCCCCAGTTGTCCGTCCACTTCTGGAGTTAGTGAGAAAACTGTGTGGAAACTTGGTATAGGACCTTTTAACAAAGGTCACAATTTATACATATATATCTTCTATACAGGTGTACAATTGTTCAAGGAATTGCTCAAAGTACACAGTGTTGATTGTGGCACAATCTGCCCTAACCGTAAAGGTTATGTTAAAGAGCTTATATGTAAAAACAATTCAGAAGGGACGGTGCATTGTCTTGCACAGTAATGAACTTCGAGCTGTGAAATTTTCAGACATAAGATATGTCCACATGCTGACAACCATTCATGAGGAAGGTAGTACGTCTGTGACTGTTTGAGAGTCAGTGTTAGAAATGAGGTCTCAAGTTGGCAGTCAGTTTACACCCTGTCCAAGTAGGAGTCCTCACTCTAGTCAGGGCAAGGGAGATAAACAGCTCAGATAACCCCTACTCATCCCCTTGGTAGCTTGGCACAAGCAGCCAGGCTCATCTCAGAGGCAATGTGCAAAGTATCTATAAATACACACACTGTAGCACAGTGAAAACACTACAAAAAAATTACACCTCAGTATAGAAAAGTAGCCAATATGTATCTAAGTCAATCAGGACCAAAGCGAAAAAAATCCAGCATACACAAACAAAGGTATCACTTTTTAAAACTTTAAAAGAGTCTTAGGGCCAGATGTAGGTACATATAATTTTGTGACTTGCAATTTGCAAGTCCCAGTGACTCGCAAATTGCAACTTGCAAAACCAAATGCAGAAAGGTGTCTCAGACACCTTCCGCGACTCGCTATAGTCCATGCACTCACAGGGATGGCGGCCTGCTGGAGACAGCAGACCTCCATGTCTGTGACTGCTTTTTTTAATAAAGCAGTTTTTTTTTTCTTTTTGCAGCCCGTTTTCCTTAAAGGTAAATGAGCTGCAAAAAGAAAAAACTTCCGAAACCATTTGGTTTCGGATTTTTCAGAGTAGTGCCTGCATTTGCGGTCACAAAGCAACTCAGCATAGCGATGCGGTCACAAAAAGGAAGGGAACACCCCTTCCTATTTGCGAGTCGCAGCCTCAAATTGCGAGTCAGTAGTGACTCGCAATTTGAGGTTGTGCATCGCGTTAGGCCTTTTGCACGTTGCAAACTCCGTTTTTCGCAGTTTGTGACGTGCAAAAGGCTTTCTACATCTGGCCCTTAATTCTGAAAAATCTGTGGCTGTATGCTTATAACACAAAGTACCTTGGATGTATCAAAACAAAGATGATGCAGGCAACAAAAGAGGAGATGCATCGTAAAAGCAAGTGATGAGTCAATTATTTTCATGCTGGACAGGCAATGCGGCGATTCTTTTCCTACCTGGCTAGCGATGCTTTGATTCTTTTCCTGCCCGGCTGGTGATGCGTGGATTCTTTTCCTTCCGAACTAGCGATGCATCAAATCCTTGTTGTGGAGCAACGTCAATGAGGAAATTGATGCCTAGGGATGATGCCTGGAAAATTTTAATGCACGGCAATTATGGATCTGTGTTGAAGCAGGTGATGTGTCAATTTCGAAGCCGCTAGACAGGTTCTGTGTTGATTTTTATGCCGCAATGGCCTTGGTACGTTGATTTTCACTCAGGTCACCAGCTTCTACTTCTAAGGGCCCAGGGAATGGATTTGGCACCACTTAGCAAGTCAGGAAACCCAGCAGAAGAGCCCAGGCACTGGCAGATTAAGTCTTTGATGTCCTTGAGACTTCACAACAGGAGGCAAGCTCATTTCAAGCCATTGGAGAACCTTGGGAATCAGGATGTAGAAAGCAAAGTCCAGGCCTTTCACTCCCAAGACAAAAGCAGCAAGCAGCAGGCTGGAACAGCAAAGCAACTGGGAGAGTGGCAGCTCCTCCTACAACATCCAGTTCTTCTTCCTTGCAGAATGTACTCAGTCCAGAAGCGTTCTGAAGTTGTGGGAACAGCAGTCCCATATTATACTCATTTCTGACTTTGCAGTAGGTAAACTTCAAAAGGAAGTCTCTATAGTGCAAAAGACCCTGCATCTCCCTATCCTGGGGCCAGACCCACTCTAGGGAGTTGGAGACTGCTTTGTGTAAGGGCAGGCACAGCCCTGTTCAGGTGAAAGTGTCAGCTCTTCCTTCTACTCTAGCGCAGGAAGACTCTTCAGGATATGCAGGACATACCTCAGCGCCCTTTGTGTGACTGTCTAGAGTGAATTCACAAATAGCCGAACTGTCAGTCTGACCCAGATGTGTATTCCACAGCCAGGCGAAGGCACAGAATTGTTAAGCAAGAAAATCCCCACTTTCGAAAAGTAGCATTTTTAAACTTTACAATCTAAAAAACAGCTTTACCAAAATATGTATTTTAAATTGTGAGTTCAAAGACCCAAACTCCACATCTCTATCTGCTCCCAATGGGAAACTGCACTTGTGAGATACTTAAAGGCAATCCCCATGTTACCCTATGGGAGAGATAGGCCTTCCAATAGGGAAAACCAAATTTAGCAGTATTTCACTATCAGGATATGTTAAAAACACATTAGTACACGTCCTACCATTTAAATATACAGTACCCTGCCCATACGGCTGCCTTGGGTCTAGCTTACATATAGTAAAATGGAAGGTTTGGGCCTGGCATGTGGGTACACTTGCCTGGTTGAAATGGCAGTTGAAAAACTGCTCACACAGACACTGCAATGGCAAGTCTAAGATGTTTACAGAGTTACTCATGTGGGTGGCACAATCAATCAGTGTTACAGGCCCACTTGCAGCATTTGATTTACAGGCCCTGGGAAAAGGAGTGCACATCACTAGGGACTTACTAGTAAATCAAATGTGCCAATCATGGATAAACCAATCCCCAATACAATTTACAGAGGGAGCGCTTGCACTTTAGCACTGGTCAGCAGTGGCAAAGTGCCCAGAGACCTCAAGCCAGAAAAACTATGTTCAGCGCAGGATCAAAAACAGGAGGTCAGAAGCAAAATGTACAGGGGAAACTACGCCAAGAGCTGACAGGTCTAACAGTCAGGTTGCTGAAGTTTGGAAACCTTCATGCATTTCAGATAACAATAAGCACATGGGTGGTATAGATAGAGTAGATCAGAGGTTAGAGCAATACACTCCAGTTCATAAGCCATACATCTTGTATAAGAACTTGACTGTCCATTTGTTTAATTTAACAACCTTCAATGCTTTTTTTGTATCGTAGAATTGTTTTCCAGATTCAATATAACTTTTGTTCAGCTTCAGAAGTCTGTGATAGACAGCCATGTTGTACTGGAGCAGTAACTGTTTCTAGAGTTGAAGTGGTGGAGAATGTGGCTAGATTTAAAGATCATCACTTACCTGATTATATTACTACCACCCCCAAGAAAAACTTTCCCTGTAGGAGATGATAACGCTCTGGTGGCGTAAGCCTCTCAACCATATATATATGAGGTCACGTGAAGCCACTTAGCAGGGCTTTGCATGCCCTCATAGATATGGAGAAAGACAATGAAGCTTAAGTCGCTGTGTTGATTTACCCTGTGCCAGTGAGGTGTTCCATGGGCATTTTGGTGGGATTTCACATGCAAAACCCATGGAGGTTATTGCTGCCCCTGATTTACAAAATCACGTAAATATTGGGCAGTGCCAAAGCCTCACATCTCCCCACAGCAGGCGTAATGAGGAGAAATCTATGCATTTCTCCTTGTTTTTTCCTCTTTCCATGTGTGCTAAATTCTGCAGCACGTATAGAAAGATGAAACACCTCTTAAGATTACTTTTATGCAGGAAGTTTTTCCTTTCTGAACGAAAATTATCCTGCACGCAATGCATGCACCCTTGCACCATGGGGCAAATGTACCTGCGTTGGCAATAGGCAGTAAAATGTGCACCATCACAGGGGGAAAGGACAGGAATGCACTGTATTTCATAAATACAGAGCATTCTTGCCCTTTCACATTGGTGAAGGGCAGCACAGCAAGAAGACTTGCGGCACTGCCCTACTCCAATTCCCTTAAATATGGGACGTAGAATCTGTGTTCAAAGAGGCATACGTAAGAAGAGCCATATGTACCATTATAATTTTCCTTCTAATTCTGGACTATGTGTGTACAGGTGCTTTAAATTGTACCACAGGCAACTGAAGTATATGGAGCAACTGTGAGGATAAAAGTGAACTGACTATTGTGGATCATTTTATATTTTTTGATCAGTTTCACAGTTGGTAGTAGTTTGATGTATTTAGTTAGACTTGTTCTGTGTGTAATCATAGTTGGTTTTTCATCTCCTTCAAGTTTTTTTTTTTTTTTTTTTTTTGTTAAAAGAAAATGTGATGGCAGTGAGAGTGCACTGATGCCTGGCAGCGGTGTGTGTGGGCTGGCACTTGGCTGGCAGATGTCTGGAATTGCGCATTGCTGGCAGTATGTGTGGACTGGCGCATGGCTGCAGTGTGTGAGGACTGGCGCTTGGCTGGCAGTGTGCGTGGACTGGCAGTTGTCTGGTGGTGTAAGTAGTGACTTGCTGCTGGTCACTACACAAATATTACAAAAGAACAGATGATGGACGGAATGCTCAATAATGTCACACATTCATCCCCAGTTACAGATCTGGGCATAAAACCATTTTTTTGTTGCTTGCCATGTCATTCCAGTTTGGACCTAGCCATATGAAAATCTGTTTTTATCCTACTTCCCAAGGAAACACTCCAGCCTAAACATCGAGGCCAGGTCATCCCTGGACCAGAAGCTAAGACCCCTCATCAGCTAACCTATCTTGAATCCAGTGGCGTAGCGCACACGAGAACGTCTCGCCACGCCATTCCAGTTTAGAACTAACCATATGCAAATCGGTCTTGACCATGCTCTCCATGGGAACAGTCCAGCCCAAACTGTGAGGCCAGGACCTCCCTGGACCAGAAACAAGCATCCTGGGATGGATCCTGTGGTATCACTCCTCATTAGCCAGGCTTGCTTAAATCCACTGCCATATAAAGCACTGGATCAAAGTCTGGGCGTAGCGTTCCCACTCAGGGAGACAAAACCAAAAGAAAAGATGATAGATGGAATGCTAAACAATGTAAAACATTCACCTCCAGTCACAGATCTAGGCCTAAATCCATCATGTTTTGCTCACCACACCATTCCAATTTGGACCTAGCCATATACAAATCAGTTTTGACCCTGCTCCCATGGGAACAGTCCAGCCCAACCTGCCAGGCAGGTCCTTACTAGACAAGACAAAATCATCCTGGGACCTGTTTCAGGGTATCTCCCCTCATAAGCCAGGCTAAGCTGCCTCAGTTGCATAGCGAGCATGGGACACAGGTCTGGGGGCACACACATCCTACTTACGAAGATAAAGCAAAAATAACAGATGATGGATGGAATGCTAAACTATGTCAAACATTCATCCCCAGTCACAGATCTGGGGCGAAAATCCATCATTTTTTGCTCACCATACCATTCCAGTTTGGACCTTGCCATATGCAAATCAGTCTTGACCCTGCTCCTGTGCTGCCAGGCCAGGTCCCCCCTCAACTGGAAACAAGCATCCTGGGAGGGCTTTCTGGGTATCTCCCTTCATCAGCCAGTCTAGGTTGAATCTGGTGGCATAGCGAGCATGAGACCCACATCAGGGCATACTGTTCCCACTTAGTGACAGACAAGTACAAAAAGTGCAGATGATGGACGGAATGCTGAACAATGTCAAACATTCATCCCCTGTCACAGATCTGGGCCTACATCCATAGTTTTTTTGTTCACCATTCCAGTTTCGACCAAACCATTGCAAATCAGTATTGACCCTGCTACCCATTCGAACAGTCCAGTTCCAAGTGCTAGGCCAAGACTTCCTGGACTTGAAACAAGCATTCTGAGACCTGTCTCAGGGTATCACCCCTCATCATCCAGGCTGGCTTGTATCTGTGGTGGCATGGTGGGCAATAAGACGATGGATTGGGATGCTGCACCAAACTATGGCCAGTGGCTCAGATTAATTCAAGCATTCCATCCATCACCATGTTGTTTTTACACTATACATATTGCCAGCCAAATGCCAGTCCACACACTCCATCAGTTGCTAAGGTAGTGTAATTGCTGTGTCAGTTTTGTGCGTGTATGAAAGTTATGGGACCTTGAAGGGTGTTGTATGTTGATATGAGTTTTGGAATGTGCTATGCCCATGGCTGGCAGTGTGAATGGTTTTGTGTGTGTTATATATTAAAAGTGCGTGAATGGCCTTTAAAACGGTTGGTGCCTTGTCGTGGCTTTATAGCTCATGAGCCGTGAGTCATTGCTTCAGTTTTTTAAACTTTCAGTTATTAACATTGTATTTCACTTTTGTGAAATCTCATGTTAATAAAATTGACATTTTGAGCCTTTCACTTACCCTTGTGCTAAATCCAAACAGTAAGTGTGTGTACTTGAGAAGTAGAGCTGTGCTGCAAGATTTGTCTTTTCTGTCTTGCCAGTGTCTCTAGGGAAAATCTACCAGCTCTATTTATTTTTGTAAACCAGACACTGGGGGGCTCCAGCATGGCTTGCGTGGATCGCTCAAAGTACTGGAATCTGCTGGGTGCCTTAAAATTCCTACCACCCAGAATTTTCACATATCTCCTGATAAAAAAGGTGCCTAACCTGTGTGGGTGGGCCTAGTACCCGCATAAGTGCAGGGCACAAGACGCAATGTGGCAACATGAGCAAAAGGGCTAGCTACATTTTTTTGGCCTAGATTTGGCCACCATCCAGGAAAATCTGCCAAAGCCAGACATTTCTGAAAACTAGACACCCAGGGGAATCACATAAAGCTTTCTTACCCAGAATGCACTGCAAACCTCAAAATTGGAGTAAAAGCGCACATTTTCCTTTCGTTTCTCTGTCATATACTTCCAGAAGGAATCCACATAATTCCTACCACACAGCATTTGGCCATTTATCCCAGTGAAAAAGCTGCCCCACTTTTGTGGCTGGACCTAGTGCCCATGACAGGAACAAATCAAGCAGACTTCAATGGGAGTCACTGCAAAGGGACACAGATTTGATCTGTTCTTTTGCATGCACTATGCCCAGCCACACAAGTGAGGCAGCATGTTTATTTAGATAAGTGGGAGAATGGTAGATGGAAGGAATATTTTGGATTCCTGCTGATTCCACATCTTTACATCACAGGAATGCAAGGAAAGTGTGCAGCAATAGTCAAAATTTGCGGTTTACAGGAGATTCTGAATAACATAACCTGAGAAAAGTCATGAAAGTCACCCCATATTGAATTTCCCCAGATGTCTAGTTTTCAAAAATGAACATGTTTACTATGCTACTCTATGTGCCAGCTGAGCTGGGACCCAAAATCCACAGCTAGGCACACTGCAAACGTAAAGGGTCAGTTTTCAGTGGAAACATGTGATGTGTCTATGTTGCATTTTGGGCCATTTCCTGTCATGGCACTAGGCCAACCCACACAATTGAGGTACCATTTTTATTAGAATACTTAGGTGACTGCTGAGTGGAAGTAAGTTTGTGGCTCCCAGCAGATCCCAGAATTTTCCAACACAGACATGTGAGGAAAATGTATGCCTGGTGAGCACCATGCAAATCACCCCAACCTGGATTTCTCAGGTGTCTATTTTTAAAAAACATACAGGGTTGCTAGGCTTCTCTATATGCCATCTGAGCTAGGGCCCAAAATCCAGAGCTAGGCACCTTGCAGAAAAAGGGTCAGTTTGCACTGGAAAAATGTGGTGTTTATATGTTGCGTTTTGGTCAATTTCCTGTTGTGGCACTAGGTCTACCCACACAAGTGAAATACCGTTTTTATCAGAAGACTTAGGAGAATGCTGTGTGGAAGGACGTTTGTGGCTCCCTAAAGATTCCAGAACTTTCCATCACAGAAATGTGAGGAAAATGTTTTTAGTTAAGGTTTGAGGTTTACAAAGGATTCTGAGTAACAGAACCTGGTGAGAGACAAGTAAGTCACCTTATCCTGGAGTTCACCAGGTGTCTCGTTTTTAAAAATGTACAGCTTTGCTAGGTTTCCCTAGGTGACAGCTGAGCTAGGGACATTGAAAAATAAGGGTGAGTTTTTATTGGAAAAATGTGATGTCCATTTTGAATTTTGGGCTGTTTCCTGTCATGGGCATTAAGTCTACACAAGCAAGCAAGGTGCCATTCTCATTGGAAGGCTTAGAGGAACACAGAATAGTAGAATAAAGTTTAACACCAATTGTGTTTTCCTGCATTTGTGCATTCTAAATGTAAGCCAATGTAAAAGAAAGAAGACATTTTGAGAAATGTCCTGTAATTCACTTACTAGTATCGGTACCTACAAATTCAGAGATGTGCATATACTGTATAGACGGCTTTGAAATTCCATATCTTATGGTCATTTTGGAAATGTACAAGTTTCCTTGAAATCTATTTTTCACGCTTTATGTTTTACCATATATATAAATTTCTCTGTACCTAGTACACAATACAAAAGCATTGCAAGTTGCAGCACAGTTATTGGCTCTGGGTACTTTGAGTTCTTCGAAAACCCACAAATCCTATATATCTACATAACCAGACGAGGTTAGGTGGTATATTGCTTTTGTTACAAATGAAAATGTCACTAACGACAGTTTTGGCCTACTAATTTTCAATATTTTTGTATTTCAACACTCAATCCCAGATTTATGGGCTTTGTGGCACAGGGCATGTCACCTTGCTACACTGCCCTGTGTCACAGGAATGCACTGTATTTATCCAAAACTGCACATTTCTTTCCTTTCTCCCTACACTGGCTCCCTTTAGACTACCTAGTGCCAATGCAGACATCCTTACAAATTGCTGCATGGGGCACCTTCCTGCACAAAAACAATCCTGAGCGGCTTTTTCCTCCTTGTTATGCCTGACCCGGAACAGCGTAGGATTTTGGCTCATGCCCAGGTTTACCAGGGTTGGTAAATCTGGGAATGCATCCAAAACCATCGGAGTTAAGTGGGAACACCCACACAATGCTCATGGAGCTGTGAGCACTGAAAATATTTACTAATAAAATATTTCATGTATTGTGTATGTACTGTGTATTTTGTATTCACATAGAAAATGGATTTACGTAGAAACTAACTAATGTATGTAGAAACCTGAACATTCAAAACTGTTACAAATGTTAACTTGAAATGTGTGACAAAACAATGTTCCCAGGAACTAAAAATGGATGTACTGACAAAAGGACGGAAGGAAATAAAAGTTGCTTCTTGATGAGTGTAGGAGGCTGGACTGGCTTGTAGTGAGTACCAAGGGGTACTTGCACCTTGCACCAGGCCCAGTTATCCCTTATTAGTGTATAGGGTGTCTAGCAGCTTAGGCTGATAGATAATGGTAGCTTAGCAGAGCAGCTTAGGCTGAACTAGGAGACGTGTGAAGCTACTACAGTACCACTTAGTGTCATATGCACAATATCATAAGAAAACACAATACACAGTTATACTAAAAATAAAGGTACTTTATTTTTATGACAATATGCCAAAGTATCTTAGAGTGTACCCTCAGTGAGAGGATAGGAAATATACACAAGATATATATACACAATAGCAAAAATATGCAGTATAGTCTTAGAAAACAGTGCAAATAATGTATAGTTACAATAGGATGCAATGGGGAAACATAGGGATAGGGGCAACACAAACCATATACTCCAAAAGTGGAATGCGAACCACGAATGGACCCCAAACCTATGTGACCTTGTAGAGGGTCACTGGGACTATTAGAAAATAGTGAGAGTTAGAAAAATAACCCTCCCCAAGACCCTGAAAAGTGAGTGCAAAGTGCACTAAAGTTCCCCTAAGGACAAAGAAGTCGTGTTAGAGGAATAATGCAGGAAAGACACAAACCAACAATGCAACAACTGTGGATTTCCAATCTAGGGTACCTGTGGAACAAGGGGACAAAGTCCAAAAGTCACAAGCAAGTCGGAGATGGGCAGATGCCCAGGAAATGCCAGCTGTGGGTGCAAAGAAGCTTCTACTGGACAGAAGAAGCTGAGGTTTCTGCAGGAACGAAAAGGGGTAGAGACTTCCCCTTTGGTGGACAAATCCCTCTTGCCGTGGAGAGTCGTGCAGAAGGGTTTTCCCGCCGAAAGAACGCCAACAAGCCTTGCTAGCTGCAAATCGTGCGGTTAACGTTTTTGGATGCTGCTGAGGCCCAGGAGGGACCAGGAGGTCGCAAATTGGACCAGCAGAGAGAGGGGATGTCGAGCAAGACAAGGAGCCCTCTCTAAAGCAGGTAGCACCCGGAGAAGTGCCAGAAACAGGCACTACGAGGATGCGTGAAACGGTGCTCACCCGAAGTCGCACAAAGGAGTCCCACGTCGCCGGAGACCAACTTAGAAAGTCGTGCAATGCAGGTTAGAGTGCCGTGGTCCCAGGCTTGGCTGTGCACAAAGGATTTCTGCCGGAAGTGCACAGGGGCCGGAGTAACTGCAAAAGTCGCGGTTCCCAGCAATGCAGCCCAGCGAGGTGAGGCAAGGACTTACCTCCACCAAACTTGGACTGAAGAGTCACTGGACTGTGGGGGTCACTTGGACAGAGTCGCTGGATTCGAGGGACCTCGCTCGTCGTGCTGAGAGGAGACCCAAGGGACCGGTAATGCAGCTTTTTGGTGCCTGCGGTTGCAGGGGGAAGATTCCGTCGACCCACGGGAGATTTCTTCGGAGCTTCTGGTGCAGAGAGGAGGCAGACTACCCCCACAGCATGCACAAGCAGGAAAACAGTCGAGAAGGCGGCAGGATCAGCGTTACAGAGTTGCAGTAGTCGTCTTTGCTACTATGTTGCAGGTTTGCAGGCTTCCAGCGCGGTCAGCAGTCGATTCCTTGGCAGAAGGTGAAGAGAGAAATGCAGAGGAACTCAGATGAGCTCTTGCATTCGTTATCTAAAGTTTCCCCAGAGACAGAGACCCTAAATAGCCAGAAAAGAGGGTTTGGCTACCTAGGAGAGAGGATAGGCTACTAACACCTGAAGGAGCCTATCAGCAGGAGTCTCTGACGTCACCTGGTGGCACTGGCCACTCAGAGCAGTCCAGTGTGCCAGCAGCACCTCTGTTTCCAAGATGGCAGAGGTCTGGAGCACACTGGAGGAGCTCTGGACACCTCCCAGGGGAGGTGCAGGTCAGGGGAGTGGTCACTCCCCTTTCCTTTGTCCAGTTTCGCGCCAGAGCAGGGGCTAAGGGGTCCCTGAACCGGTGTAGACTGGCTTATGCAGAATTGGGCACATCTGTGCCCAAGAAAGCATTTCCAGAGGCTGGGGGAGGCTACTCCTCCCCTGCCTTCACACCATTTTCCAAAGGGAGAGGGTGTAACACCCTCTCTCAGAGGAAGTCCTTTGTTCTGCCATCCTGGGCCAGGCCTGGCTGGACCCCAGGAGGGCAGATGCTTGTCTGAGGGGTTGGCAGCAGCAGCAGCTGCAGTGAAACCCCAGGAAGGGCAGTTTGGCAGTACCAGGGTCTGTGCTACAGACCACTGGGATCATGGGATTGTGCCAACTATGCCAGGATGGCATAGAGGGGGCAATTCCATGATCATAGACATGTTACATGGCCATATTCGGAGTTACCATTGTGAAGCTACATATAGGTAGTGACCTATATGTAGTGCACGCGTGTAATGGTGTTCCCGCACTCACAAAGTTCAGGGAATTGGCTCTGAACAATGTGGGGGCACCTTGGCTAGTGCCAGGGTGCCCTCACACTAAGTAACTTTGCACCTAACCTTTACCAGGTAAAGGTTAGACATATAGGTGACTTATAAGTTACTTAAGTGCAGTGTAAAATGGCTGTGAAATAACGTGGACGTTATTTCACTCAGGCTGCAGTGGCAGGCCTGTGTAAGAATTGTCAGAGCTCCCTATGGGTGGCAAAAGAAATGCTGTAGCCCATAGGGATCTCCTGGAACCCCAATACCCTGGGTACCTCAGTACCATATACTAGGGAATTATAAGGGTGTTCCAGTAAGCCAATGTAAATTGGTAAAATTAGTCACTAGCCTGTTAGTGACAATTTGGAAAGAAATGAGAGAGCATAACCTCTGAGGTTCTGATTAGCAGAGCCTCAGTGAGACAGTTAGTCACTACACAGGTAACACATTCAGGCACACTTATGAGCACTGGGGCCCTGGGTTACCAGGGTCCCAGTGACACATACAACTAAAACAACATATATACAGTGAAAAATGGGGGTAACATGCCAGGCAAGATGGTACTTTCCTACACAACCCCCCCCCCCCAAACGGAGGACAATAAGACTAGCCATGACCTGATGAGTCTTCATTGTCTAAGTGGAAATATCTGGAGAGTCCATCTGCATTGGAGTGGCTACTCCCAGGTCTATGTTCCACTGTATAGTCCATTCCCTGTAGGGATATGGACCACCTCAACAATTTAGGATTTTCACCTTTCATTTGTTTTGGCCAAAGTAGAGGTTTGTGGTCTATCTGAACAATGAAGTGAGTGCCAAACAGGTATGGCCTCAACTTCTTCAGAGCCCAGACCACAGCAAAGGCCTCCCTCTCTATGGCAGACCAATGCTTTTCTCTAGGGGTCAACCTCCTACTAATAAAAGCAACAGGTTGACCCTGGCCCTCAGAATTAAGTTGTGATAGGACTGCCCCTACTCCTAATTCAGATGCATCAGTTTGGACATAGAATTTTTTAGAGTAACAAGGGCTTTTCAGGACAGGTGCAGAGCACATGGCCTGCTTCAGCTCCTCAAAAGCTTTCTGACAGTTTGCTGTCCATAATACTTTTTTAGGCATTTTCTTGGATGTGAGGTCATTAAGAGGGGCTGCAATGGAGCCATAGTTCTTAATGAACCTCCTGTAATACCCAGTGAGGCCTAGGAAGGCTCTCACCTGAGTCTGAGTGGTAGGGGGAACCCAATCAATAATTGTTTGGATTTTCCCCTGAAGTGGTGCAATCTGTTCCCCACCAACAAGGTGTCCCAGATAAACCACCTTACCCTGCCCTATCTGGCACTTTGAAGCCTTGATAGTGAGGCCTGCCTTTTGCAGGGCCTCCAAAACTTTCCATAGGTGGACCAGGTGATCATCCCAGCTGGAGCTAAAGACAGCTATATCGTCCAAATATGCTGCACTGAAAGCTTCCAGCCCTTGCAGGACTGTGTTCACCAACCTCTGAAAAGTGGCAGGTGCATTTTTCAAACCAAAAGGCATTACAGTAAACTGGTAATGTCCTCCAATGGTTGAAAATGCAGTCTTAGGTTTAGCATCTTCTGACAATTTGATCTGCCAATACCCTGCAATCAAGTCAAAAGTGCTTAGATACTTGGCAGATGCCAGTGTATCTATGAGCTCATCTGCCCTGGGTATAGGGTGAGCATCAGTTTTGGTTACCAAGTTGAGACCTCTATAGTCTACACAAAACCGCATTTCCTTCTTTCCATCTTTGGAATGGGGTTTTGGTACCAGTACCACAGGAGAAGCCCATGGACTGTCAGAGTGCTCAACCACTCCTAGTTCTAACATTTTCTGGACCTCTTGCTTTATGCAGTCCCTGACATGGTCAGGCTGCCTATAGATCTTACTTTTGACAGGTAAACTGTCTCCAGTATCTATAGTGTGCTCACACCAAGAAGTGGTACCTGGCACAGTAGAGAAGAGTTCAGAGAATTGATCTAGGAGATTTATGCAATTATCTTTCTGCTCAGCAGTAAGACAATCAGCCAAAGCTTCACCTTCCACAAGAGCATCTTGTTCTGTGGAAGAGAAGAGATCAGGTAGAGGATCACTATCTTCTTCCTGTCCCTCATCAGTTGCCATGAGCAGGGTGAGATCAGCCCTGTCATAGTAGGGTTTCAGGCGGTTGACATGGAGCGCCCTAAGGGGGCTCCTGGCAGTGCCTAAGTCAACTAAATAGGTGACTTCTCCCTTCTTTTCAACAATTGTGTGGGGACCACTCCATTTATCTTGGAGTGCTCTTGGGGCCACAGGCTCCAAGACCCACACTTTCTGCCCTGGTTGGTACTGAACCAAAACAGCCTTCTGATCATGCCATTGCTTCTGGAGCTCTTGGCTGGCCTGAAGGTTTTTACTGGCCTTTTTCATGTACTCAGCCATCCTTGATCTGAGGCCAAGTACATAGTCCACAATACCCTGCTTAGGAGCTTTTAAAGGTTGTTCCCAACCCTCCTTTACAAGTGTGAGTGGACCCCTAACAGGGTGTCCAAAAAGAAGTTCAAAGGGGCTGAAGCCCACTCCTTTCTGGGGTACCTCTCTGTAGGCAAAAAGGAGGCATGGTAGAAGGATATCCCATCTCCTGCGGAGTTTTTCAGGGAGACCCATAATCATGCCTTTGAGAGTTTTATTAAATCTCTCCACCAGTCCATTTGTTTGTGGATGATAGGGTGTTGTGAACTTGTACGTTACACCACACTCCTTACACATGGCCTTTAAGTATGCAGACATGAAATTGCTTCCCCTGTCTGATACTACTTCCTTTGGGAAGCCCACCCTGGAAAATATTCCCAGGAGGGCCTTTGCCACTGCAGGTGCTGTAGTGGTCCTTAAAGGAATAGCTTCAGGATATCTTGTGGCATGGTCCACTACCACCAAGATAAATCTATTGCCTGAAGCAGTAGGAGGGTCAAGGGGGCCAACTATGTCAACCCCTACCCTTTCAAAGGGAACCCCAACCACAGGCAGTGGAATAAGGGGTGCCTTTGGGGTGCCACCTGTCTTGCCACTGGCTTGACAGGTTTCACAGGACTTACAAAATTCCTTTGTGTCCTCAGACATCCTAGGCCAATGAAACAATGGAACCAGTCTGTCCCAAGTTTTCATTTGACCCAGGGGCCCAGCTAGGGGAATGTCATGTGCCAGGGTTAGGAGGAACTTTCTGTACTCCTGAGGAATCACTAATCTCCTGGCAGCTCCAGGTTTAGGATCCCTATGCTCAGTGTACAAGAGGTTGTCCTCCCAGTAAACTCTGTGAGAGTCACTGACATCCCCATTAGCCTGTTTGACAGCTTGCTGTCCGAGACCCTCTAATGTGGGACAGGTTTGCTGTGCCACACTCAGCTCCTCTCTGGCAGGCCCCCCTTCACCCAAAAGCTCAGCAGTGTCTGCTTCCAGCTCCTCTGGTGTAGGTTCTGCACAGGGAGGGAATTCTTCTTCCTCAGAAGTAGAATCCACTGTAGAGGGAGGGATAGTAGGAAGTGGTTTGCTTCTACTAGCCCTAGCTTTAGGGAGCACTTGGTCCATTGTTCCAGGATCCAAGCTTCCCTGTCCTTTTTGCTTTTTGGCCTGAGCCCTTGTCAAAGCAAAAATATGCCCTGGGATGCCCAGCATTGCTGCATGGGCCTCCAACTCCACATCTGACCAAGCTGATGTCTCCAAATCATTTCCTAGTAGACAGTCTACAGGTAAATCTGTGGCTACCACAACTTTCTTTGGACCAGTAACCCCCCCCCCAGTTGAGATTAACAACAGCCATGGGGTGGCTAAGTGTGTTGTTGTGAGCATCGGTTACTTGGTACTGGTGACCAAGTAGGTGTTGTTCAGGGTGGACCAGTTTCTCTATGACCATAGTCACACTGGCACCAGTGTCCCTGTAGGCCTGAACCTCAACACCATTTATTAGGGGTAGCTGCTTGTACTTATCTGGCTTATCTAAATCAATAGCCCCCTCAGAGACTAACACAGCCTCTGTGGCCTCCCTAACAAGGCCAACCCCAACTAAGTTACCAATAGTGAGCCCAGCTACTCCCTTGGATTGGCTATTAGTAGGTTTGCACCCACCACCACTGCTATTAGTAGGGACACTAGGTGTAGCAGTAGGGGTTGTAGTGGTAGGAGGCTTGGTGCCTTTCTTTGGACAACTGGGATCTGTTGTCCAATGGCCTTTTATTTTACATAAATAGCACCATGGTTTCTTTTCCTTGTTCTGATTAAAAGAGGATTTGGGCCCACCACCCCCACCAGAGTGTTTTTGTGGGCCTGATGAAGACTCATTTTTAGATTTGTCCCCACCCTTGTCAGAAGACTTACCATCTTTCTTTTTGTTGCCATCTTTGTCACCCCCTGTATGAACTTTTCTGTTCACCCTTGTTCTGACCCATTTGTCTGCCTTCTTTCCCAATTCTTGGGGAGAGGTCAGATCAGAGTCCACCAAGTACTGGTGCAACAAATCAGACACACAATTATTAAGAATATGCTCTCTCAGGATCAAGTTATACAGGCTGTCATAATCAGTAACTTTACTGCCATGTAACCACCCCTCCAATGCCTTCACTGAATGGTCAATGAAATCAACCCAGTCTTGTGAAGACTCCTTTTTGGTCTCTCTGAACTTTATCCTGTACTGTTCAGTGGTTAAGCCATAACCATCCAGGAGTGCATTCTTAAGAACTTGGAAATTATTAGCATCATTTTCTTTCACAGTAAGGAGCCTATCCCTACCTTTTCCACTAAATGATAGCCATAGGATAGCAGCCCACTGCCTTTGAGGGACATCCTGTACAACACAGGCCCTCTCAAGTGCAGCAAACCACTTGTTAATGTCATCCCCCTCCTTATAAGGGGGAACTATCTTGTGTAGATTCCTGGAATCATGCTCTTTTGCAGGATGACTATGGGGAATACTGCTGCTGCTACCATGGGTTTCTAAACCCAGTTTCTGTCTCTCCTTCTCTACTTCTAAAGTCTGTCTATCCAAATCCAGCTGTTGCTTCTTGAGCTTCAGTCTGGTTTGTTCCACTCTCAATCTATTGAGCTCCCTTTCTAACAATCTGTCATCAGGGTGGGTGGGAGGGACATGCCTTGAAACAGAAGTATGGTGAGAATGGACAGAAGGAGACCTGTCCCTTACAGAAGCCACCCTAACAGCTTGGCTAACAGAAACACCACTACCAGTATGGTGAGAATAAATGCTTTTGCTATGATGTGAGACAACACTATTTATATGGTGTGGCTCATCATCATTACCAACTATGCTAGACTGTCTAGTAATGGGCAGGCTAGGAAGTTTCTTTCCTGAATCTTTTCCTGGGGGAGTCCCTGGATCAGATTGAGAACCATTAGCCACTTTTTCAACAGATGGGGCACTTTTAGCCTTATCCTGTTCTCTAAGCATGTTAAGTAACAGTTCCAAGGAAGGATTCTTCCCTACACTCAAACCTCTCTCTATGCAGAGACTCCTTGCTCCTTTCCAGCTAAGGTGATCATATGCAAGTTTGGACAGATCAACATTTTGGCCTGTGCCAGACATTTTTAGAGAGAGTTAAAGTGATAGTAAAAGATAAAAAGTTTTTCAGAGCTTTTAGAAAGACAGAGAAAAAAACTTTTTAAACTTTTTAAAACTTTTTAGAAAGTTAGAAGTACTTTTCAGCACTTAGAAAAGAGTGAAAAGAGGAAATGCAAAACTTTTTGGCTATGTGTATATACACTGACCTTGTTTTGTATATTTTTCTCTTATGAAAAGTACAATGACAAGAGTGATAAGTAGTCTCAAAGCACTTATCCCACCGCTGCACAACCAATGTAGGAGGCTGGACTGGCTTGTAGTGAGAACCAAGGGGTACTTGCACCTTGCACCAGGCCCAGTTATCCCTTGTTAGTGTATAGGGTGTCTAGCAGCTTAGGCTGATAGATAATGGTAGCTTAGCAGAGCAGCTTAGGCTGAACTAGGAGACGTGTGAAGCTACTACAGTACCACTTAGTGTCATATGCACAATATCATAAGAAAACACAATACACAGTTATACTAAAAATAAAGGTACTTTATTTTTATGACAATATGCCAAAGTATCTTAGAGTGTACCCTCAGTGAGAGGATAGGAAATATACACAAGATATATATACACAATAGCAAAAATATGCAGTATAGTCTTAGAAAACAGTGCAAACAATGTATAGTTACAATAGGATGCAATGGGGAAACATGGGGATAGGGGCAACACAAACCATATACTCTAAAAGTGGAATGCGAACCACGAATGGACCCCAAACCTATGTGACCTTGTAGAGGGTCGCTGGGACTATTAGAAAATAGTGAGAGTTAGAAAAATAACCCTCCCCAAGACCCTGAAAAGTGAGTGCAAAGTGCACTAAAGTTCCCCTAAGGACAAAGAAGTCGTGTTAGAGGAATAATGCAGGAAAGACACAAACCAACAATGCAACAACTGTGGATTTCCAATCTAGGGTACCTGTGGAACAAGGGGACCAAGTCCAAAAGTCACAAGCAAGTCGGAGATGGGCAGATGCCCAGGAAATGCCAGCTGCGGGTGCAAAGAAGCTTCTACTGGACAGAAGAAGCTGAGGTTTCTGCAGGAACGAAAAGGGGTAGAGACTTCTTCTTTGGAGGACGGATCCCTCTCGCCGTGGAGAGTCGTGCAGAAGTGTTTTCCCGCCGAAAAAACGCCAACAAGCCTTGCTAGCTGCAAATCGTGTGGTTAGCGTTTTTGGACGCTGCTGAGGCCCAGGAGGGACCAGGAGGTCGCAAATTGGACCAGCAGAGAGAGGGGACGTCGAGCAAGACAAGAAGCTCTCTCTGAAGCAGGTAGCACCCGGAGAAGTGCCAGAAACAGGCTCTACGAGGATGCGTGAAACAGTGCTCACCCGAAGTCGCACAAAGGAGTCCCACGTCGCCGGAGACCAACTTAGAAAGTCGTGCAATGCAGGTTAGAGTGCCGTGCACCCAGGCTTGGCTGTGCACAAAGGATTTCCGCCGGAAGTGCACAGGGGCCGGAGTAGCTGCAAAAGTTGCGGTTCCCAGCAATGCAGCCCAGCGAGGTGAGGCAAGGACTTACCTCCACCAAACTTAGACTGAAGAGTCACTGGACTGTGGGGGTCACTTGGACAGAGTCGCTGGATTCGAGGGACCTCACTCGTCGTGCTGAGAGGAGACCCAAGGGACCGGTAATGCAGCTTTTTGGTGCCTGCGGTTGCAGGGGGAAGATTCCGTCAACCCACGGGAGATTTCTTCGGAGCTTCTGGTGCAGAGAGGAGGCAGACTACCCCCACAGCATGCACAAGCAGGAAAACAGTCGAGAAGGCGGCAGGATCAGCGTTACAGAGTTGCAGTAGTCGTCTTTGCTACTATGTTGCAGGTTTGCAGGCTTCCAGCGCGGTCAGCAGTCGATTCCTTGGCAGAAGGTGAAGAGAGAGATGCAGAGGAACTCGGATGAGCTCTTGCATTCGTTATCTAAAGTTTCCCCAGAGACAGAGACCCTAAATAGCCAGAAAAGAGGGTTTGGCTACCTAGGAGAGAGGATAGGCTACTAACACCTGAAGGAGCCTATCAGCAGGAGTCTCTGACGTCACCTGGTGGCACTGGCCACTCAGAGCAGTCCAGTGTGCCAGCAGCACCTCTGTTTCCAAGATGGCAGAGGTCTGGAGCACACTGGAGGAGCTCTGGACACCTCCCAGGGGAGGTGCAGGTCAGGAGAGTGGTCACTCCCCTTTCCTTTGTCCAGTTTCGCGCCAGAGCAGGGGCTAAGGGGTCCCTGAACCGGTGTAGACTGGCTTATGCAGAATTGGGCACATCTGTGCCCAAGAAAGCATTTCCAGAGGCTGGGGGAGGCTACTCCTCCCCTGCCTTCACACCATTTTCCAAAGGGAGAGGGTGTAACACCCTCTCTCAGAGGAAGTCCTTTGTTCTGCCATCCTGGGCCAGGCCTGGCTGGACCCCAGGAGGGCAGATGCCTGTCTGAGGGGTTGGCAGCAGCAGCAGCTGCAGTGAAACCCCAGGAAGGGCAGTTTGGCAGTACCAGGGTCTGTGCTACAGACCACTGGGATCATGGGATTGTGCCAACTATGCCAGGATGGCATAGAGGGGGCAATTCCATGATCATAGACATGTTACATGGCCATATTCGGAGTTACCATTGTGAAGCTACATATAGGTAGTGACCTATATGTAGTGCACGCGTGTAATGGTGTCCCCGCACTCACAAAGTTCAGGGAATTGGCTCTGAACAATGTGGGGGCACCTTGGCTAGTGCCAGGGTGCCCTCACACTAAGTAACTTTGCACCTAACCTTTACCAGGTAAAGGTTAGACAAATAGGTGACTTATAAGTTACTTAAGTGCAGTGTAAAATGGCTGTGAAATAACGTGGACGTTATTTCACTCAGGCTGCAGTGGCAGGCCTGTGTAAGAATTGTCAGAGCTCCCTATGGGTGGCAAAAGAAATGCTGCAGCCCATAGGGATCTCCTGGAACCCCAATACCCTGGGTACCTCAGTACCATATACTAGGGAATTATAAGGGTGTTCCAGTAAGCCAATGTAAATTGGTAAAATTAGTCACTAGCCTGTTAGTGACAATTTGGAAAGAAATGAGAGAGCATAACCACTGAGGTTCTGATTAGCAGAGCCTCAGTGAGACAGTTAGTCACTACACAGGTAACACATTCAGGCACACTTATGAGCACTGGGGCCCTGGGTTACCAGGGTCCCAGTGACACATACAACTAAAACAACATATATACAGTGAAAAATGGGGGTAACATGCCAGGCAAGATGGTACTTTCCTACAATGAGTCAAACGATGTGTGTAAAGAAGAGGAGCCAATCATCAACGTGTGAAAGACTGTTGAAATATATCTTAGATTTGAAACAATATTATTGGACTAATGGCTATCGCATGATTCTTTGACCAATGACAATGTGGGAAAATGTAAATTTAACTGCACTGCACTAAGAATTCGGGGGTCCTCTCACTCAGCAGAGATCTACTCCACTCAATACTTCACTCTTCTTGTGCTCTATGCGTGATGCTGGTACTTACTGTTGAGCTCAATCCTTAGAGCTAGAAGGGCCTTTGCTGCCAGAGCTTAGAGTCCCCGATTCTGAACCATTACCCCTTTCATGTCCTGCTGACGATGCCGATCAAACTGATGTCTGTCTGATGAAGACTATCACCGGTTGCTGATCCAAGATGACAGGTATAACAAAATTGCTAATGTCTTTATTGTTGATTTTGTCTTTGATTTCTAGGTAGCAACTGTTGACTTTTGATAGAGCCATAGTTAGATGTTTTCCACATTTACGTTGACTAAATTATTTTGCATGAAGTCCAAACATGCTGATGCTAATCTGACGTTAGTGAGTTTTCTTCCATTCAACTAAATTGCTAATTGATGTTACTCAGTTGCTGAATTCCATTGTATGTTATTACCATTGCGCAATTACTCTTATTGTTGATATGTACTTTGGCTTTAGAAGGATTAGTTATTAACGTATTAGTTAAATTGAGATTCTTTAGGAGATTTGTTCAACCAGTATTGTTCTTATACTTATATCATATGGTTTTGAGACTAATTCACATCATACTAGCATTGTCAATCTGGAGAAATACATTTTCTAACTGATACTAAAGGTGTGATCATTCATGGCCTAATGGGTCATGGTGTGTGAGAATTTCTGACTCCAAAGAATTCCTAGTGTTTGTTTGACAATATTTATGATATGTATGGATTATGGGTGTGAACATCCTAAAAGAGTCAGAAGGTCCATCGACCCATGAATGCGTCCCCTTATCAATTGACATAAATAAATCAATAAAGTCAGACCCGTTTGCAAGAAAGCCTTCCTAAAGCAGAGTTAGACAACTCATCAATTTACACTGTGTTGCCTTACTCCATATTGTTAAACTCATTCAAAACCACACAAAGTGGCTTTGTGTGGCTTAAAAAATATGACTTTGGGCCTGATTTAGATCTTGGCAGTCACACTGCCAAGAAACATTGGCCATGGACCTAAGAAGACCATCAAGATGACGGTCTCCTGCCCGCCTCATTTAGATGTTACAGCTCTGCAAGTGGATTGACTAATGACAGATTGCTGATGGGGGAGACTGTGGTGGGTCCCAATGAATTTCGTACAATGGCAAGGGCTATGGAAGAGAGGTAAATGACACACACGCTCTACCTTGGCCATATGTGTACCCTTGCAGTACACACTACACTTCATTCACACAATACTCCATTGCCATTCTGACATAGTACAACCCATACATGCTGAAAACATTCACTGGCACCATAATGACAATTGTGTAGGTGTCCAAACTGTATCGTGCATCAGTGTATCCCCAACCATGTCTGACCCACTCATCTCCACTACATATGCATGTCACAGTGATTTAAAAATTACTCTGACATGTATATGCCTGCAGTGGTCACGATCTCCCCTGCAGTTCCTACCCAAAGTACCCTGGCAGTCCAATGATCCTACCTTCAAGTCCAACAATGAGGGGTCATGTTTTCTCCATGGGATGGTAGCAGCAGTAATGGTAGTTGTTGTCCAGTTATGTCCAGTTGAAGATGGGGGTGAAATGGGTAAAAAAATGGGTTTTTACCCCTCCCCCCAATCTGCCAACTCAGACATGGTGGTGAGACTGACACTCTGACACTTTTTTAATGGTGGTAAGGCACATCCAAATCTGCAAAGCGTGAAGGATATCTGGGTTCCTGCTGGCATCCGTTTATCCTCTCCTGCTGTCGATGTGTATGGTATTTCTTGGCAGAGACGGTGGTTCACACTCACAACTTTGTATCTCCAATCTACATCATTAGCCCCACACCATTACTTCACATACAACATTTTACATAATAGATCGCCAACAAAGTGGTCCCTAGTGGGTGCCCGTCAGGCATTGCAAAGCAGGCTGATGAGAAGCATACCCTATGATGAAACATGACTCCCTTCTGGGTATGTGAGGGCTCTTGCTCCTGAGGGATCAGACCTCTTCTGGTACATCAGACTTGAACCGTACCTATTCCATTCTTCATTTTTCTTCAAAAGGAATGGCATACCCTTGTTGTGATAATTACCTGAGTGATTTGTGCCATACATGTACGACGTTGTGTGGTGCAAGTATGGCACAAATCCCTCATAAATATCCCTTTTAGTTTATTTAGGAAAACCTTAAAGGATATATGCAAATGAACCCTTGCTGAATTTAGAATTTTGTCTTGTTTTTAGAAACGCATATCTTTCTGGGACCTACCATGGATTCCACACTGTTCCCACCACAAACTGGAAGGAATTTGAAAGCACAAAAAAAGGGAAAATTGGCTTTGTCTCATCCACAAACCACAAACCCTGGAAATATTTAGAACCCCTAGGAGGTTGGAAAACAGAACAAAGATTTGGCATGGATTGCTTATGTGGACAAAAACTTATGCTGGCCTAAGAGCAAACTACCCCAAAAAGTGAAAAAGGGCTTAGCACTGACGGAGGAAAGGCCTAGCACTGAAAGGGTTAAAAGGTTTATTGACAAACATTGCAATGTTTGTTAACAAATGTGAATGTCTTTGGATATGTTTTTTATTCTGTTTGTTTTAATGTTGAATCCTGACATGTGAATACTTTTTTATTTAGGTAGTGAGCTCTTGCCAATGCCAACAGGCTTGCCTTTCCATATTTATGTGATCACCACTTCACAAAGCCACTAGACCTGCCTTATGTATGTCAATGTGGTCACCCCTTAACAAAACAATTTTGCTTGTCTTATATAAAATGGCACCCATTATATTGTGATGTTGCATCTGGCACAGGTGGAGAGCTTGTTATGGGGGTCATGAGCCGCTAAGGGTCAAATATGCTTTTAGGGTGTCACTAAAGGTATTTACATATACCAAATGAACATATTTGTAAGTTAATGCATAGTATCTAATAGTGTGTGTGTAATAAATGTGATTTAACTTTTTAAAAGAAAAAAACACTGACTGAAAAATAATTTATTGAGTGTTGATGTTGCATGTCAGTGAATGGCAAATACTAGTCCACTCCACCTCCCCTGACCAGGCTGTGAACTGCTTTGCTTCTCTACCCTGAGAGGGTAAATTGTTACAATGAGCTAGGTGGTTTCTACTAATCAGAGACTTGTGAAATTATTACTTGTAATAAGATTGTACCATACCTTACAAAAAAAACAAGAAATTATCTGAGAAAACAAAGATTAAAGTGACTTTATAGTAGGGTGAAAATGTCAATTAAAGCTTAACATTTTAAACTTGAAATCTACTGAAACTCACCAGTTATAGTTTACTGAGCTGCATATAACTAAATCTGAAATAGACTTGTTTATAGAGTAATTTGGAAAATGGTTGAATAATGTCATACAAGATGGCGTCAGTGGTGCCATCAATGATGTCATTGGACATGTCATGATTCATGTTTATATGAGGTCATGTGCTGAGCCTGGAGGGGTGCAATGTATAGTTAGCTCAGTAAACTCTAACTGGTGAACTTTACTGTTTTTTTTAACGTAAAGTTTTAACTGACATTTTAACCTACCTATAATGTCACTTAATAAATATATATCATGCAAAATTAGTTGAGCTATCCTGGAGGTGCATAATGATTTTTGGACACATAAGGTATAACAATTATACTAATTTCAGTGACCCTGCTCTTTCCTTCTCCTGAGTGCCTACCCAAGCCCCACTTCCCACAACCTACTACCTAATTGATTACAGTACAGTACTCAAAATATAATATTCCTGGTTTCTGGAGAAAGTGGATATTAGGCAAGGTTAAAACTGTCAGGCATTGGTCTAGGTTTAGAGGTTGGGTCACATGGTTAATGGAAAAAAAGAAGCCAGGCCAGTGAAAGAGATGGCTTTGTAGGAAAATACATTTAGGAAGAAGTTGTGGAAGAGTTGTGGCATATGCCAGGACAGGACACAATGAGAGTTAGTAGGTATGGGAGTAGGCATTGGGCCCTGGCCAACACACCTCTTCTTCTATCAATTAATTTAAATGGCAGAGTCAGACAAAAACATAGTAAGGTGGATAATTTGAAATGGGTTGGGGGATCATGATTAAAAGCAAGGACCTTAGTATCACTGCTGCCATTAAGGAAGGAAACTGACCTACCACTCACCCTCTTGACCACCCTGCTTCCCCTCCTCTGGTGTCCATTGGTCCTGGCCCTCCTCCTCTTTGGTACGACTGAGGCAGTCTATAGACAAAAGAAAACACACACTCATTTAGTTGTATTGCTACCAACCAAAGTATTTGCAGAACTTAAAAACAACTAACAAATCTGCAAATATTACTACAGAAAGTATCATTTTGAAAGGTTTCCTTCTACATTAAAAAAAGGAATAGTAAACAATTCAAACCTATATACACTCATGTAAACGTACTTCTGTAATACCTCTTGCAAAGTAACAAAAATAACATAAAATTGTTTTGAAGTTCATTTACCGTTCAGTATTGTCACCTCAATGTCGAGCAGGCACAGCAGGGACTGATTATGGTTGATGAAGTCAGTCCAGTGGTGCATCATTTGCTGGTGGGCGCATGCAACCTATGCAAGACAGTGCAACCTGTGCTGCTCTTGTCTCCAGCGCACCTTCCTCTTGGGAAAGCTGTACTCCTTGCTGTGCCTGCTACCAACAGAAGCAGCAGGTGTTACTGCACAAAAAGTGCTGTTGCCTTCTCCTTTGGAAAAAAAATGTTGTGCAGGAAAAAGCCTTTCATCCAACAATGGAAGTAGGTTTTCTCCCAAGGTCCACTGCCTGCTTCTGCCATAACTGAAGAGGATGTGGGAATATGAGGTAGAGCAACATTGTGATGGAAGAATGCTTCAATTAATCTCACCCACTCGCAATTTTCTCCCTTCTGTGCTATTCTAGAAAGAGACTCATCTTTTCAAAATAAGTTTTGGTCCTGCTCCAATGGAAACAGTTGACCCTGAACTGCCAAGCCAGGTTACTTCTAGATGAGCGCACAAGCAACCCCATACCAGTTTCATCGTACTTAGTTATCATCAATGAGGCATAGCTTCAATCCTATGGCACTGTGAGCACTGGACCAGTGTCAGGTATGCCTGTCACACTTGTGAGTATTTACTGCAAAAAAAAAAAAAAGTGGTGGAAGGACAACTTAAGCTGTCAGGAGGGGGACGAAAGATGGTGACAAAAGCAAAGCAGACAGCCAGGGAAAAAACAAAAACTGAAGGCAGAGGGAAAGCAGATAAAAAGTGAAAGTAAAGTTGTAAATATTGGAGCGATTGACTGGAATGGATGTGATGGAGGGGGTGGTCAGTGGAACACGAGGAAACAGCTAGGCAAGAGAAGGATGGATTTAGGAGTGAGTGCTCCACTAACCAAAATTGCCGCACATATGCATTGCTCGTCATGCTGTTTTACCCTATTTTTTTAACATGAAATGCATCCTTACATAATTTTTGAGCTCGACATGCAGAGACATGTATTTTGCGAAATTTCGCTCAATTTTCCAAAGGTTTTTGGGAGAAATTGCGTAATTACGATATCGTAAATTATGCAAATATGCGACATAGACATTGTTCATATGAGCTACGTCTCCACCTAGAGCTTAACATTTCCGTTGGACTTTTAATGTAAAACATTTTATTTATGCGAGAAAATTAATTTCTAAAAAAAGACAGTATGAATATGATTTGTGCTCAAAGGTCGGTACTTACATTAATTATCTTACATTTTCAATCAAGTGAATGTCGTAATGTGCAGTGGATCTTCAAGGGCCTTCTTGGGGAATACGATAGCAGTACTACTGCTGTAGAACATGATGACCTATTTTCCGAGCCCAATAATTGCAACCAATTTCAATTCATTTTCAGTATATACATGTATATTCCTTTTAAAATATGAGCTCTGCCCTTGCCTCTAGGTCATATGTTATGTTTTCAATTGCAAATTTAATTTGAAATCTATTATTTTTGTTCCTGGAATTTGACGGAGCATGTAGAGGTTGAAAAGACAAACTGGCATTTTCCCTAGGTTTAAATTGCTTTAAATGCTTAATGTAACTCCCACGTTGTTCAAATTAAGTGCATTAGTAAAATCAGTGAAAATTACTTGCATGCATACTCTTCCTTCAAATTAATATATCATATACCTTTTCCTTCTGTATTAAGCCTCTACGCACACATTATGTACTGCAGCCTTTCTATCTCTTATCTCTCTTGACAGTCCTTGCCAGTTCGTTCAGGCCAGCAAATGTTCTGTACCATTTTCTTGCTGTTTTGGAATGTTTCTGCAAAGGCCCAGACATACCACTGGCAAAGGGTTTTTCTTTCTTTTGCAAAAGATCCTTATCAGGAATTGGGTGCCTAAAGGAGTCTGATTTCTGCTTTGGTCAAGAATGAAGCGAACATTCTCTTTTAATATCGCTTAATGGTCTGGTCCTATTAATTTTTAGGTTTAAATTGTACTTTTCTTTCTATATTGCTACTTACATTTGCAGCACTACTAATGCCTGAGCGAAGAGGCATCTCATGAGCTATACAACTGGTGCATCTTTTTTACTTAAACCAAATCGTGACAACTGTCAGCAGACTACTCTCAGCAGCATTTTGCCCAACAAATGAAAACTAAAAATGTTTTTTACGATTGCATATTATGGAATTAATCTATGATATCCTGCTGTTAGTAGCTCATTGTGTCTCTTTGTAAAGTGAAGGAGAGTAATATTACTGTGTAAAACATATGTATTGGCTTGGGTAGTTTTCATAAAAATACATTATAAAATACAAAGAATGTTGCAAGGTAGAGTGCGACTACAGTGCATCCCATTTTCGGACATTCTTCCGCAGCATTCCAAAGGGAGGAACTCTTATTTGTGTGGGAAGGTCACAGTTAAGTAGAACGTTTCTCTAGGGGAGGACATATTTTTCAAACGTAAAATGTTTAACTATCTTAACACAGTCTGGAACGTACCATTTGTGGAAGGTTTAATTCAGAATTTCAGAACTCATGGTTACGTTTTCCTTTGTGCTACCAAATGGAATGGATGGACTGTGAAGCAATGTTTGTCCACAATTCCTTGAAGGTTGCAATGTTGCTTAAGAAGAAACAGGACTAGGGATTTTGAATTACAGCAAACTAATTATTATGGGATTTATTTTTAGCATACCTGTAGTAAAACCAGGTGGGTGATCATTTTCAGGAAGATCTTCATTAAATATTGAAAGAAGTTAAAATCTCATGAATTGTATAACAGGGTTAAACATATTTGTGGCTAAAGCTTCTTGCCATCTGATTAACGTTTTAACATGTAGAAGAAAAAACGACCCTTGTTGATGGAATACGTGAAATAGAGGTAAACGTTCGGCCATTGATCCCATCTGTGAATTCAGTTGTCTGGTTATGTTTGCCCTGACACACTACAAAACATTGCAATATAACAACGCCATAATCAGATATACTCATGGAAAGGGTGTCTGTCCAAATGAATTTGCCCTGATATTTATAGGCTTAGGGTAGAACCAACATGTGTGTGACACAAATGCTATTATTTTGGCTTGCAGTACCGCGTTCCCCATTTAAACTACTTGCTTCTACATGTTTTTATATTTTGTCTGTTACATCTTACATTCCTGGTTTTCCTGGGTAGGAGGAGAGTAGCATAAATGGGGGTGTAAAATGCATCAACATATATGTAAGGTGCTCCACCTATTAATTTGCAAACTACCAGAATAATTCACAAGGGTAATTTACACTTTGGAGAAAGTTTACTGCATTTGGTATTCACAGACTCCGAGTGTAAACTTACGTAAAAAATGTAAGTTACATGTCTCCAACCCCGGAGTAAAGCCATTAGCTTACTCTTGTGTAGGTGGATGACATCTCTCGGTAAACCCCTCCCTGGCTCCACCTAAAGCCTTGTTTCTCTTCTCTAATCCTATTTTCTTAAGGAGTAAGTTCCCCTCCTTCTCCTACCCACTCCCCTGTGCCCATCCCTAATTTACTACTAAAACATATACTTACATGAGCAGAGACTCCACAGTTGCGCCAGAGAACTCTGTACACATAAGCAGAGGTTAAACTTGTATTTTATAGTATGTTTTGTAGTTCTACAAAAAGTACTAAAAGTGCAGTTTGTGAATCAGGCCATAAGTGCAGTGTTTTTAAAGGTTTTGTATTACATATTGCATCTCTTGTTTTATTCGGCAACTCCTAGATTTACTAGAAAACTACAAGGGTGTGTACAATGTGGTGTGACTGCCTTAATATATGTTGTTTTTATCTCCTACCAATGGGCAGTACCATTTGTATATACAATACTGCATATGCATGGCAGCATTTTATTCTATCATCTTTACCCTATTTCACACCTTGCTAGGGAAAAGACTAGTCTACTAATTGTTAGGGGTTGCCAATGACCTCTTACGAAAGATATGGACACACAAAGGCCAATGAGCATACGTATAAGCAGGCAGAATGTGTGCCTAAATGTAACCCAGTTGAATCCACTTTCCCCTGTTTCTGAACATAGCAGGGGGACCCAAAATAAAGGATACTGGGATAGCCTTGAGGTACTGGTAAGCATCTTTAGTCCTCCCTTCAACCACGCATTATCAAAGCGCTCCCTCCATTGAGGAAGCACCCATTTTGTTTTTTAGTATGTTAGGATGAGATGTAGAATAAAACATGCCACTAATAGATTGGGAGCAAGGCTTTTTTACACAGTCGGTGGGTACCTGATAGTTGCATTCTTTAACATCTCACACCATTTCTATAGTACATCGGTTTGGTATACCTTGGTGTGATATGATCAAGTTGGGAGGGTGTATTCACAGGCCATTACCTCTCACCCCAGCCCTCATTTGGTGAAATGTATACCCTTTTTTCTTTACAAAGGGTCCTTGTGGGGTGGAATATAACTTAAATGATACACCTGCCTTCCTCACCTAAGTACTTAGAAGACATTCACAACAGTCTCAAGCTCACATACTATAATAGGCACTTTTTAAAAGTACTAAGGGCTGATTTAGATCCTGGCAGAGATGAAAACTCTGTCACAAACATGACAGATATCCTGTCTACCTTATTACGATCCCATTATATCTTATTGAGATCATAATAGGGCCCATCAGGGGGGCGTTTACCTGGAAGGGGACTATCTCATCCAGAGGTCCTGGTGGCCTTTGGAGGAGTAGGTCTGTGATCCAGCTGTGCGATACAGCACTTGGCCCTATAAAGCACACTGACACCTCCCGCAGTGTGGGTTGCTTACCTGAAAGGGGACTACCTGGCCCAAAATCCCTGGGGGCTTTTGGAGGAGGAGTCCAGTGATCCCACTGTGCAATGCCACTTTTGGCTCTATAAAGCTCACTGACACCACCCACAGTGTGGGACTTTAATCTGGAATGGGACTACCTGGCCCAGTATCCCTGGGGGGCTTTGGAGGACGGGGAGGCCAGTGATCCTGCTGTGCAACGCTGCTTTTGGCATTATAAAGTGCACTGACACAACCCACAGTGTGAGCTGTGCCTGGCCGGTGCTTAGGTGAATCCCAGACCAAGAGTGGGGCCCATCCTGCACTCGTCGGTGACAGGATGAGGCAGGATAGGGCCACCCCCATTGGTTTTGCCTTTTTGCCACAAGAACAATTTCTGGTAAGCCCTTCATTCTTTTTCCCTGTGGGAATTGATTGACTTTACACTCTCGGTCTTAAGCTGAGTGCGTCATATGGTGCACCCCTGTATTTGTATCTGCACCTTTCGCAGTCGGTGGGCACCTGAGAGTGAAACTTGGAACTTTTTGAGTCCTCAATCCCGGCTACTGACGCAATTGAGGGGAGGGTCATATGGATTTATAATTAGGTATCCTATGTTGCTGTACAAAGTGAGACCTTTCATTTATGAGCGTGGCTCACAGATTTTTTTGGGGGGGCTTTAGGCCAGTGTTTCTTGGAAGTGTTTGGGGTGATAGGGAGATATGCTTTAACTACTAATAGCTGTTTCGTATCATCTTGACTTCTTTTCTTCAGTGATATTACTTCTTTTCCATATCATCCAGTCCTACGCTGACCCTCTCATATAACTTGGGGGGGGCGATACAATAGATTGTGTGTCAGTACTGAGCAAGTGAGTGGGCAGACCAGGAGGGGCACCACAGATAGTCCTCTGTTTGACAATGGGCAAGAGGAAAGCTTCAGATGCTGGGCCAGGTAAAGGGAAAACACTGAAGATAAGGAGGTCTGCAGTGGAGAACTGCACTTTAGCTGAGATTGACAATCTAATTGAATAGGTGGAGTCGATATTAAGTGACAAATGCAAATCTGCTAGTACACAGAATTTGAAAATGACAGCCTTCTATGAAAAAATGTGAAGGAGCGCTCCATTTAGGGGAAGATGTAGGCAGCATTATGACAATCACCTCACAGCAAGAGGTAGGCACTACACAGCTAATATACTCCTACCTACTTTGAAGGATATTGGTGGGTCCCAATGTGTGGGTCCCTTTCTAACAGGGAATAGCATAAACAATATGGCAGAAGAGGGGGTTGTCTCCACTATTCATCTCTCAAACAGATTTGAACCTCTTGCTCCTCTGTGAACAATGGATGATGTGGAAGTTGAACCTTTAGCATTCAATCCCAGTACACCTTCAAAGAAGATAAATCAGCTTTCCCCCTAAAGATCATCCCTCCCATGCCCTGTATGTGAAGCTTTGGGAGTAGACAATCTGAAGCCATGCTACCTCTGCAGCTGTGTAGTGATAGAGCTTCTTCACAAATTGGACATATGGACAAGAGAGGGAACTGATCTAAAAAGAACTAATAATGAGTTTATCAAATGTTAGACCGGGCATCCTTGGCGTGGTCTCCCCTGTCTTTTTTGCATCTGCTCTTCATGTTTTGACTGTGTGTTGGACTCTGTTTTTGCTGTCTTTGGTACTCTGGGCTCTTTGCCACTGTTGACCAGTGCAAAAGTGCTCCTGTGTAAATTGTATGTATAGTTGGCTTTTACATGATTGGCATATTTGATTTACTAGTAAGTCCCTAGTAAAGTGCACTAGAGGTGCCAGGGCCTCTAACTTAAATAGGGCATGTTTCTGTGGGGTACTTGGGACACCAAGTGGGGAGTGGCCAGGTGGCACCCCTACAGCCAAAGATTGATAACATTCTGGCTTGGGTGCCTCACAAGACCCAGACTGAGGTGAGAGCCTTTTTAGGTCTCACAGGATACTACAGGAGGTTTGTCAATTGTTATGGCACTATTGTTGCTCCCTTAACTGAGTTAACCTCCAAAAAACAGCCCAGAAAGGTGATCTGGACTGAGGCTTGCTAGACAGCTTTTGATGCCCTGAAGGCACCTAACTTCTCTAAAGAATTTGTCATGTAGACTGATGCTTCAGAGCATTGTGTGGGAGCAGTGTTGTCACAGCTAAATGAATAGGGCTTAAACTAGCTTGTAGGCTTCATTATAAGGAGGTTCTTCCCACGAGACCGTAAGTGGAGTGCAACTGAGCGGGGAGCATTTGCTGTAGTCTGGGCACTGAAGAAGCTAAGACCCTACTTGTTTGGGACTCACTTTCGGGTTCAGACAGACCACAGGCCCCTCAGATTTCTGTTTGCTCCAGGAACCATGGCTGTTAGAATCACCATATAAGCTAGGTTACTGATTGTTCAGTGCCAGTGCAATATCTTTGAAAAGAGGATGACCATATGGGGGGTGGTTATATGGGCAAACATTTCTTCAAATGCGACTTTAGAACTATTGGGCATTCTGTCACCAGACATTATTTGTTTAAAGATAAAAGCACATAATAGAGCTGAAGGGTATACACTAAACATTTACATCAAGCCAAGAGCAGCGGACATAGAGTCTATCATGGTAGGAATACTTGAAAAGTTTCTTGATTACATAGATCCTGAGGCTGCAGTCATTTCATTATAGGTGTCAATTTTAACTGTAAATTTGGGCCAATTGTGGGGTTGAAATCTATTCCAAAGAAAGATGACATAGTGAGAGGCATCACGGTACTGGATACAGGTGATTCTGTACTATGCACTGCAGCTACCACACAGGTAACTCATTTCATTCTAAGGCATGCGTTGCGAGCCAGTAACTGAAGGATGCCATCTGATAGCCCAAGCACATATGCCTTTAAAAGGAATGCTGTCTAATCGAGAGTTGATTATATACTGGCTAGTGCCAACATTTGTGGCAGCCTAGTTGACTATAAAGTGGGTAAAAGGTAAAATAGTGATCATTACCCACTTTGTTTAGAAGTGTCTTTGAGACTTGGACATTGGACATGATTAGAAATCCACTACAACCGATAATTGCCATCCATTGAGAACAGGCCTGAAAGTATGATAGTGATTTTTAACGCACTTTTCAACACCCTATCCCCTTTTGTAGATAGCCTTCCTAGTGATATGCCTGTCCTACAAAGTCATTGTTGCCTGGTCGAACCAATAAACTCGTTTTTCATCAAATTCCTATTTGGTGAGGGTGTTTCCTTGTGGGAAAGAATGGCGCTCAAGGCTACGAAGTAAGTATTGAGTTGTTCCTCAGTTTACACACGGTGCACCCTTGGAGGACCACACCCCTAGTCCCCAACTGTGTGGCAATCCATACAGCTAAAATAATAAGCAACAAGAGGCACTCGTTAAATCAATATTGGTGAATCAAATAGTACAGTAACATTTGCTGTAGTTACTGTAAATGTCCGTTATGGTAGAGAATCATACCCTGTATCTCTGGAATGGTGTGAGATACAAACACGAAAATTGAAATGCGAGGCAGACTTCAGTACGGTTCCAAATTTCTTGTGCTTTAATACCAATGTCCAATATCAATTTAGTCAGTATTTAGCGATAATTGCCATAGGTGATGTTCCACTCTGTCCCACAGCCAAATATCAATGTACAAAATCAATCCAATCAATTATTGAGCAGCAATTGCCATGCGTGACGTTTCACTTTGACCTCACAGCCAACACGTGTTTCGTCTGGGGGATACCCCATCGACTTCGTCAGGGCTGCAATTTCACCAAACGTAAGCCTAATGATCAAATTTGAACAATTGTCAAATCCCAAACTGATGTATAAATCCGTCACCATATCCAGAAAGGTGGGATGGATAGTTGGGGGCTAATATGAAATAAGTGCTTTGAAAAAACTCAATCTATGGTGTACAAACCAGTGATTGTGTCCTCAAACAAGATCTGTGAGTGTAAGCATTCCCAGGAAAAACCTAACAGTGTGAATTCAATAGTGATGAGATGTAAGTAATATTAGAACACTGTTGTGCAAATGGAAGTTTGACATGTGGGAAAAGTCTTGTCTCTGAAGACTATAGTGCCTGAATGACCAAAAGTCATCAAAGTATAGGAGTACACCCTCATGAAATATATAGTCTGCTGTTTAGCACGTGTGCCAACGAACATGTAAGTTGAAGAGAGACCAGTAACGGGATTACCTGTATACACCAATCTGATATCTGGATGATCCACCAAAAGATATTGATATTCATCTTTATTTAATCAATCTGGACCTACCGAAAAAATATCAGAATATGTGGATGTGTTTCTTCAACAAATGGTTAATAATCAAAAATACTACACATATTTTAAGTATATTAAGTGATATTGAATGGGACACTAATATGTTACTAGTTACCTTGGATGTTGTTTCTCTGTAAACATGTATAAGACATGACTTGGGTCTAAAAGCTATTGAATTGTTTCTGAATAGAAAATCTGTCACTTTATGGGAACATACAAGGATGATATTGGATATGATTGACCTAATTCTGAACAATAACTTTTTTCTTTTCAAAAAGGACTGGTACAGACAAAAGCAAGGGGTGGCGATGGGCTCAAGATTTTCCCCTTCATATGCCAACCTATTCAAGTGTTGGTTTGAGGAGAGGTGGGTCTGAGGCCCTGATGCCGCCCAATGGCACACGGATATACTATACTGGGGCCGCTACATTAATGATTGCCTCATGATTTGGATGGGCAGTGTGGAGCAATTGATCAAATTTTGTGAATTTCTTAACCTAAATGATATGAATGTGAGATTCACGTACCAATACAGTGCCAATCTTATTGAATTTCTGGATGTACAACTATTTATAGAAAATAATAGAATACACAGCAGATTATACAGGAAGTCTACTACATGCAATTCGATCTTACACGCTGAAAGTGCCCACCCACAACATCAAATTACTTCAATACTCTTTGGAGAAATGATCAGGGCAAGACGTAACTGTAGTAAAAATGATGAATTTGAGACATGTATGGTTCACAGGGAGGATACACTTAAACCTAGAGAACATACCACACGGGATGAGCAGGATGAAGTGAGACTGGTAACAGATTACACCGAAACCTCTAAACTGTTGCGGAAATATGTCCACAAACACTGGCATATCTTACAACAAGATGATACTTTGAGGGATATCATTAGTAATAAACCAGAAATCACATATTGGAGAGGCAAATCCCTTAGAAGTCTTCTTAGTCCTAGTTTTCCCATAATGCGTGGTAGAGAGGATTGGCTATCTGCCCATAGAATGGGCTTTTTGAGTTGTGGACACTGTGGATTATGTAAATGGGCCTGCCAAGGAACAAAGGAATTCACAGGCAACACAGGCCAGACCTTTAAGATCTGATTGAACATTAATTGAAGTACCCCATATGTGGTCTACATTGTTTCTTGCAAATGTAATCGTTACTATGTGGGAAGTACAATTCCTCCGCTAAGACTGAGGATTGGAGAACATGCAAGGGCACTTGTACATGAGGACTACATATACCCACTGGTAGCACACATAATGTCATGTGAATCACAAGGTTTCCGTAAAACCTTTGAGTTTTTTGGTATTGAACATGTAAAAATGGACCCCAGAAGGTGCAATAGAGAATTGGCTTTAAGAAGGAAGGAGGCATTGTGGATATTACGCCTCAGAGCGGTAGAAGCAGGTCTCAATACGGTTAGAGAACTAGAATATCTTCTAGGAGACTAGGGTAAGTTGGATATGGGTCTGGGTGTTCTAATGAATAAGCACAAAACTCTGGGAATTTGTTATTACACATGAGGTCTTCTAATGACAGGCGAACTAGCCTACCAGTCTCGCCATATGTATATGTGTTTCTGTTGCCTCTATAATTGAATATGTGCTGTATGATTAGACTAAGAATAAGACAAATATAACCATGTTGTCAAGCATCGAGAATTGTAAAGAATTTCTGTGTAATATCAATTCGATTTTTGGATTTTATGATTCATATTGATGTTAATGGGCTCCTACATTGGTTGTGATATATGTGTTGTGCTATTGATTTCTTGCACAGATAAATATACATCATCACATCACAGAAGAGATTAGAACTTTTCTCACCCATACTGATGATGCCCTTTTTTTACTCTTTTTGGTTCTGAATCTTCGCTATATATCACTAATATTCTAAGCATAAAAACATTACTGTTTAACACCCATCTCTATGAGGGATACCTCCCTTCCCCTTTTCCCCTTTTTTTTCACTTGTATAGAAGCCAGCATGTTTGTGGCAGCTATTTTCTTTCAGCATACTTTTTCTCTTGTGAAATATTTCATAAGATGGTTGCATTTTTTTATTATCAGTCTCCTTTCATTGTACTGTATTTCCCAGCTTTATGTTTATGCATATTTGAGAGGAGCTCTATAGTCCTCTTTTTGTTTGTAGTTATTAGGATAGGCTTTAATGGGTAGTAGGTACTACATTGTTGGTTGGCCTATTAATATTGATTGTTTACATCAACAATAATTTATATATTCTACTTTCATTGTGATATCCAAATATATCAATATAATTAATTTGTACATTCTAATTTCAGTTTGACACTAAAAAACTATTTTGCTAATGCTGCAGGTACAGTGTTGGAGCATTTCTCGAATGATGTCCGTATATACACCTCTTAAGATGGCCGCGCACTTTAAAACTAGTCCTGTCATTATGTTGCTGTCGGTTGGTTCCGTCATTGCGTGATAACTGTGTCCGATAGGCAGTAGCTTTTTAGTCCTTTCGCCACTCTGGGCTCTAGAAATACGGACAAAGCGGGAAGTCACTCCGACGTGAACTCGCGTTCGGAATACACATATTTAGAACGGCGAACCACATACTCCTCCATACTCAGGTGGGTTCTATTGATAAATGAATGGTATTGGTAATTTTGGTAGTCTGGTTTTTGTATTTTCATTTTGGTTTCATTTACAACACATTAATAACGGAGTTAAGCGATGTTTACCAGTGGTACCATTCTGTTCTAAATAGATACATATTATTTAGCAGATTAGTATAAACCTCAAACAAAGGTGTTTTGGAGCGGAGCATATTGGGGCTCATAAATAGATGATCCGTCCCTACAGTATTCCAAGTTTTGAGACATATAGAAGATTGGTGTATACAGGTTATCCCGCTACTGGTCTCTCTTCAACTTACATGTTCGTTGGCAGCGGACTATATATTTCATGAGGGTGTACTCCTATACTTTGATGACTGTTGGTCATTCAGGCACTATAGTCTTCAGAGACAAGAATTTTCCCACATGTCACACTTTCATTTGCACAACAGTGTTCTAATATCACTAACATCTCATCACTATTGAATTCACGCTATTAGGTTTTTCCTGGGAATGCTTACACTCACAGATCTTGTTTGAGGACACAATCACTGGCTTGTACACCATAGACTGAGTTTTTTCAAAGCACTTATTTCTTATTATCCCACGACTATCCATCGCACCATTCTGGATATGGTGACGGGTTTATACATCAGTTTGGGATTTGACGATTGTTCAAATTTGATCATTAGGCTTACGTTTGGTGAAATTGCAGCCCTGACAAAGTCGATGGGGTATCCCCCAGACGAAACACGTGTTGGTTGTGAGGTCAAAGTGGAACATCACCTATGGCAATTATTGCTAAGTACTGACTAAATTGAAATTGGACATTGGTATTAAAGCACAAGAAATTTGGAATCGTACTGAAGTCTGCCTCTCTTTTCAATTTTCGTGTTCGTATCTCACACCATTCCAGAGATACATGGTATGATGCTCTACCATAACGGACATTTATAGTGACTACGGCAAATATTATTGTACTATTTGTTTCACCAATATTGATTTAACGAGTGCTTCTTGTTGTTTATTATAGTTTTTCATCACGTTTGCTCCGAACTACGAGGCAACAGACTTGGTTACGCCAAGTTGTGGTATACCAAGAGTTGCAGTGCGGCAAACAGGGTGATATTTGAAGGCACTGAGAACTAGTGGTATAAAGGCAGTATAAAATGCAAGGGTGGAGTAAAGAAAATATTAGCCTTAGTCAAAAAGGATTGGGAAGACACAAATTGGAATTAACTGATTGTCGCAGCCAATAGTAAGGACCATGCATCTTTTTGGAAAATAAGGACCCATGGTAGCAAAACTGGCAATCTAATTTCAGACCATCATTTGGATCCTGTCAGTTAGTGTAGGCATTTTACCAATTTGTACTCCAACAAAACCTCACCTTTTAAATCTTCCTGGGGTCGAGCTATACCAAAATAGATTTATTGTCCCTAATTTCAGCTTAGATGAATCTAGAGCAGCAATAGAAGCAATCAAGCCAGGGAAAGCTCCAGGCCCTGATAAATTACCAGGTGATCTTTTGAGACATGATAAGCCTGTGTGGGTTCCAGACCTAAATTTGCTTTGCAATACAGTGACCTCAGGGGCACCGGTACCCAATACTTGAAGAGGACCCAAAATTGTTCCTATTAGTAAAAAAGGCAACCAGCAAGATCCTGTCAATTACTGGCCAATTAGCTTAGTTGACACTCTACAAAAAGTCTATGCCAGGCAAGTCCTAAAAAACCTAGTACCCGGATAAACAAAATTAATATTCTTTCCCTTAATCAAGTGGTACTCAAAATGAAAAACAGCATGATTGACCAGGTCTTCAGGCTCCTGTGCATAGCATGGATGTACACCAAATTGAGGGGAAGGCACCTGTAAATGGCGTTTATTGATCTAAAAGTAGCCTTCAACTTTGCATCAAGAGTTCTCTTTTGGTGCTCGTTGAAAAGTCAGAAGAACTTCTGATGGAAAGAATCAGACTCAATCTAGATAACTATGCCAGGGTTCGATGGTGGCCTGTGGCAACCTCTTAGAGTCAATAACAATTAGAAGGTGAGTAAAACAGGGATGCATGTTAGTGCCTACCCTCCTTTTGTTATATGTCAATGTCATTGTGCAGCATCTCCAACACTGCAATCATGATTCCCCAAAATTGGAACGGTCCCCGGTACCTGCGCTACTATATGCAGATGATGCCATTCTCCTGTCCCAGACACCAAAGGGGCTGCAAAGTCTGCTAGACAGCTCTAACAATATTTGTATTATAAAGGGTCTAGAAATTCCAGTAAAACATAATATATGTCTATAAGGCCGCATAAGTCCTTCAGGAAAAACATTACTGTCCAAAACCAGCAACTGTAGCATGTAACAAACTTCAACTACCTTGGTATTACAATAAACTCAAAAATGTCCTGGACTGCTCAAATAAATAAATCCAAAGCTGCCCTGTTAAAAAATACTCGAGCCACCGCTAAAAACATCAGTCTTCTAAATTCAATGCAGTATCACCGGCTTAGGAGGTTTATCAATATAGGGTTCAAACAGCAGGCCTCTGTGGGCAGAACTGGGTGGGGGCAGGGGTGCAATATGGGCACAATCACCATAGATTAAAATAAATAAGTGAGAATGTTGCTTAGTTTACCTAAACTCACCCCCATGACACTTGTATATGACAACATTATTAATAGGAGAATAGAGCATCAGGCAGCATTGAAACTCGTATTATTTTGAGTTTGTTTATGGGTTACAGGCAAACTGACTTGTTACAAAGAGGGATTAAAGGAACTTCTGCAGATTGATAACCACACTACATTTGCCTGGCTTTGTCTTGTAGAGTCTTGGTTCAGCAAATTAGGTTTGAGCTGCTTCTGGGGTGCTCTTAAGCAACTGACAGTACACTCAAAGAAAGTTTTAAAGTGCCTCTATCGGGAATATGCACTTAATAGTGTACATTGTAACCGTAGTGTAGACAGGCTCACTACACAATATTTGAGTATCCAACCACTTCCAGCTTTTGAATCTTACTTGGAGAATGTACAACCTAAACTTGCAAAATCTCTACATATGAAGTTCTGCTTTGATATTCTTCACACCAAATCAAACACACCCAGATGGTCATAAGGGCCTACTGGTAAGGGCAAGGAACATTGCACATTATGCACTTTAAGGCAAAAGAAAACCTTGCACACATTCTATTATTTTCCTCGACATACACCATTTCAAGAAGAAAGAGGATCAAGCCATTGTGCTGTAACATAGGGGCCCGGAAAGTTTGAGAAGAATTAAGAATTTTAAAAGCGGATATGTCCCAGCCTATAGTTTCTGGTCTTAGTAGATATCTCTTTGCTGTAAACTTACGTCCATATTTATATTTTTTTTGCTCTGCATTTGGGGCATTTTTTGATACAAAAGCGGCTCAAATGTAGAAAATACAATTATATTTTGTAAGTTTGTGCCTCTTTTACGTCAAAAGAAGTCACAAATGTGGCGCAAAAAAGTATAAATGTGGGCCTTAATACGCAAGGGAAAGAGTTTGAAATTGTAACTAATAAACTGAATAGACTGATCATATTGATTTTAACTTTTGTATCTGTTTTATTTCCTTTTAAGGAATTGCAAACAAATTAAAATTGGCTGTGATTGGTGATAATATTCATGTTGGTCTGTTTTACATGATATTTTGTTGATACTGTTTTATGTTTTTTTTTGCCAAAGTGAAAGATATGATGATGAAATCAGACCCTACGTTCCGAGGTAGAAATCTTCACTGGGCAAAGAAGCAAAAAATGTCCAGCCATTGAGCGACCTTCTATGGGAGTGAAATTCAAGTTTCTCCCACTCAGAGTTTTAACACCAAAAGTCGAAACCTTCACGAGACCGCGTTCAGATGTGGAGCACTCTTCAACCACAGCCTGCTGCCTTGCCCCACTGAGTATTTTAACTTCAATTTCAGAGAATAGATTCAAAGGCAAAACTTCTGCCTGGGTCAAAATTGTTTTGTGTATCTGAACAGGGCTCCATTGTAATCAGCCTTAACTTGTGCCTAGGTACCAGTCAAGTGCAAACAGATGACCTTGGTTGGTGCTATTTTCATATTTAAAATATGAAAATGTATAACTCTGGATACTATTATTGGATATTTGTTGTTTTATTTATTAAAATGTACTCTATTTTTCAAAATTACTTTGTTTTTTTTGTGGTGTGTCTTGACTTTATTTCTGTTTTGGTACTGCTTAGATAATTCACACATTCCCTCTGAGATAAGGCTGCTTGCTCTGTGCCGCTGCTCTAAGAGGTTGAGCTCAGTTTAAGTTAGTGGCTTTAAGTGTTTACTCTGACAAGGATTGTTATTATTATTTATTGTGGATACTCACCACCCCCAAATAATACTCCTATTTCTTTCACACACAATTCCTTGTGTTATCAGAGAGAGATATATATTTCCACTACAGAAAGAAATTGAAGTGCATAATTTGGATATTATCACTGCTCCCTACCCCAACGAGGTCATAACCAAAATTTCAATGGCCATGTTTTAGGTCAGAAAGAATGAGCTAGAGGAACTTTAGCCCATCCTACCATTTAATTCATTGACAATCCCTATTACAGACATAGACCTAAGGAATGGGAAGTGAAGGCATGAAGTTAAAGGAACACATTTGCTCCCAGTAATTGCACTTCTACTCCACCTCCTTTCCTTCAGTTTCCCTAATGGCTTAAATGGCTGTACAGAGATCTCTCTGCTCCTTCCAACTTGTATTATACCCTTATGCCACTCTTGATCTCCAGCAATGTTTAGAGGGTGGGAACAGGGAGGTTATTTCTGCTCTCCGCTCCTAAAGCACTATTCTTTCTCAGTACCTTGAACATTGATTGATATCTTATAAGTCAAAACTGTTGAAGGTCACTGAATAGGAAGACACGATTCAATAACTGCTGATAAATGTGAATTGTGCACTTATCAGCAATATGTCACTATTTAAATAAATAAATGGAAATGCAGCAATGGTTGCCTTTGGGGAAGTGGGAATATTGTGCTACTTGCAAAAGTGTTCTAATTGGAAACAGGCAGTGATGTTAGCTAACTGGAAATCGACAATGGTATATGTATTCTGCACACTAGAGAGATCAGATGCATATAGTGAGAGCGTTCAAGAGAGAAATCCCCATCTGCCACAATCTCTTTCATTGAGGACTGGTGGGAGGATGTGGTCATGGTAAGAACAGAGAGGTGCCATAACTCCTCCCAGCTTTTTACATGGCATACCTACCCACTGAACATCTCAGTAACCGGCCTGAAATGGCAGGGGAGATTTAGGGGAAGCCATTGCCTTCCAGACTCTCTCCCACTGTCCCCTTCAATGACATTCTTAAACTCAGAGACTGTGAAGTTGAACGGTGAAGTGTAATACCTAAGGATAACTATATTAAAAGCAAAAAACACTTTTTTAAGATCCACTACTATAATTTGACCTCCTCCTTAACCAGGCAACAAATTTGACAATTTGAATGGGAGTCACTTGTACGTTTCATAACCAAAGTTTGGTGTAGAATGCTGAGGAGAGGCTAAATATATTAAAAGTGCAAATAGATGGTTTTCTCTGGCCTGCTGTATCAACCTTAACTACAGAATTTGGAAATACAGCTCAGTAATAGATACATGAACTGGTTATCTTTCTATGGATGATAAAGAACTCTAGAGATAAAGTTGATAACAGACAAAACCTAATGTTAAACTGCAGTCCAATGTGAATAAATACTATTGTGCACCAAGGACTAGCAGCTTTACCACTAAAACTGAGATCCTATCTGTGAAACAAATTGAGAGGTCCTGCACCAGTAAAGAGACACATGGGTGTGCACCTATTCTTTCTATTCCTTATGTGGCAGCCTAAGGCCAAAAGCATTTTGTCAGATGAGATGAGCAAAAGTGGTGTTATTCAAAACCGGGGCATTAACAATGCTGGTCTCTCTACTGAGAATGTACAACCTGCTCACACACACAAAGATATGAGGCTACACTTCTTGCCACTAGGAATCTGTTAAGCTCCTCCTACCTCACTGCTAGGATGCTGCGTGAACCTGCAATGAGAGGAAATTCACTTATGAGGGAGCTCATTGTATTTCAAGTTACACATTTCTTCATCCTTTAGGAGGGCTTACTAGTAGCATAGGTACTTTTAGATGTGTTCAGGTCAAGACAAAAGTGATTAGGGATTCAAATTGTACTTTAACGGGTCATTGCTTGATTACTGTTTATCACAGCTGTAGAAATCATAATTACCATGAGATTAAGGGACTAACTATAAACAATAATGTCAGCCCCTGTCCAGGGTTTCAGACAGGTTTTGCTCATTTTTCCATTAATCTAATGATCAGAATAAAATATGCCATTGTGTGTCAATAGTTGTATTTGACCTTAGTAATTTTACTAAGTAGACACCTTACAGAGCTCTGAAAAACTGTTCTTCAAAATCTTTGCCTGCTTACTGGATCCCTTGCTCCCACTACCTCTGTTGCCCGGTAACTTACAACTGATGCTTTACAGTCTTGTTTCACTTGGATTGAGAAACATTAAAATATTCCCGATATGAAGCAGCAGTTTGCAATAACTAGTTGTAAAGATTAATTATTTTTTTGGGTAAAACATTTCATCAGCATTTTAATCTGTATTAGACGGTATATCAACAAGTTATATTGACAGTACTAGCTCATGTATTCTTCCGTAACAACACTTAACAATATGTGTTCATTATAGTTTAAGCCTCTAATCGCCTCTCGCTCATGACAGAGAGACCAGGTAGATCCAAAAACACAATTATCCAACAACATCCTTATCCACCTTTGCCTCCAGTCTGGAGAAATCAGGTCACCTTGTGCTTTATCTACGTAGACTAAATCCCCTTATATTTCATTGGTCAACCTGTGGCCTAGTCTACTGCTTTTTCTGCTAATGCACATCTGCCAATGCCTTCCTTCCACTTGCCTGAGGTCAGAGGAACAGCATTCTGTCATTTCTGCACTATGTCCCATTTGACAATTAAGTATCCTAGTCCCACCAGTAAATATGCACACCAGCCTCCCTCCTAGCCATCCATGATCCCCAACAAATCCATCCTAGGATAATCTAAAGTCTTAACTCAGGGCCTCTCCAAGTATGTATGTATTGTGAAACAATATGAGGCAAGTACAATGGATTCCTATATAACATACAGGAAAGTCCCTTTATGTTATTACAGAGCCAACGTGTGGCTGATGGGGCCCTGCCCATAGGCCACAGCCTAAAATGGTGGAAGTATATACTGTGTCAATACTTAAATTGTATAAGCATGAGCCTGGCCGATATGCTAGAAGTCTGGAGAACATTTGGCTTCAGTTCAGTTATTGTTGTCCATTTGTCTTGGAGACACTGTAAGGAGTCATTTGAGTTACCCACCAATGATTTATAGATTGGCAATATCCAATAGTTCCGAATCATATAAAGGATTCCCCGAGAACTACCATTTAAAAGGGCATCTTCATCCCATAATGGTGAGAGGGCGTTTGGATGAGTTATCATGGTCCCGATTGTTTCTTGTTTATAACGAGCTGATGTTAAAGTTCCAACAAAGGTTTAGATATGTCATAAACATCACACCAGAGTATTATGTACAAAGTGGGGTGTATTCAGAGGGTGAGAAATGGTGCACTGAGGAGAGTATTAACGATAAGTAACTAACAACTGCAAATTCTTAATGCAACGGTGCACTACTTTGGGGAACACACCTAAATCCCAAAATTCCTGACTGTGCTACCAGTCAGGTAACCTAAAAAATAATAATTGTGGCACCCGTTGTTCTAAAGTAAAATTAATTAAAATAAAAAATCAAATTATATCACATATACATGATTCTTCGAATATATCAAAACAACCACTATCTATAATCTATAATTATTTAATATTTGCATTTTAGTAAATTCTTAGTTTGAATTTCCTATTGTTTACATCATCCAATTAAACAATCAATCCTTAATATATTTCACAAGTCCCAATTATATCAGTCCATATAATTCCTAGTGTGCTTCATACACTGAGGTTGTTATATTAGTTTCCAAAGTCCATTTAATTCAAAACTGATGTTCCTATGAAATTTATTTTCACCTCCGATTTGAATAAGAATCCACATTGGAATCAAAAATTGTCCAACTTCCTTGAAACAACCTCTCAGCCAACACGTGTTTCGTCATTTGACTTCCTCAGGGCTGGGATATAGTTGCTCCTTATAGTAATAATCTGGAACCCAAGAGTCCTCACAAACACATTATTTAAACTCTATTTGACTTGAATAAATTTATATATGGATGAATCAATAGCTAGTACCAGCATAGAAACCTATAACCAAGAGTGATTCAAAATGGTGAATAAGTGTCAATATCCAAATCAGACCCCAACTCATTTAGGTTTTAATTTAATTTAAACAGACCACCACAGAGTAACTGCCTCAAAATGCATACCCAACCATAGTGTCACCAGAGTGCAAGAGAAACAGTGTGCAACCCTGTATAAAAAAGTTAATTTAAGAACCAAAGAAAAAGACGTTATCCTTATATAAACATACCCTTATTTGTCCCAAAATAAATAGACAATACGTCTTCCTATATAAGCCAATGGTCACCCCAAGAAAAACTCCAATGATAAATATATATATAATAATAAAATACCTTCCAACTTGCCACCCGTATATGCACATTAAGTGTATCAACCAGTTGACTCCCCTGTCATCTGGAAAGTTCTATAGGTCATCTTTCATTTGCCTCGTACATAATTCCAAAAGGAGTAGCCTGTGTGAAAAAGGACATGTACAAATCTTCATTCGCTTTCCACATATTACCGTTCCCCCGATAGTACTACAAGTCTACTCCAATAAACTGAAGTTATATAACCTCCTGCCAGATCTCACCATAAAAACGACCTGTGAATAATTCGTAATACCGAATACATTAGACTCCCCACAGTTGAAATTATCCTAATTATCCGTACCTCTTCTCCAATCTCCAACCGGTTGCCCCAGGGAACGTGGCCTGCCTGCCGACCTCCCTGTAATTCTTCTCCTCGCGTGTCTGTATCTACGACCGCATAGACGCCGTGACACGCATAGAGCAGCTCGTCTAATTTCAAACTATCCCCTACGTAAACGCCATTTACGGCGTGTTCATAGACCCCTATTACAAGGGTTCTTCCATCAATAACATCAAGGAAGGACTACTTCCCTTCCACATTGATCAACACAAAAGTAGGACTGCTGCTACACACTCATGTAATTTCAACCACAACCCTGATAAGTTATTAAGACTCAATACAAAGGAAAAAGCCAATAAATATCAATATTGATCACAATATATATCTATAACTCCACCCATATTATTTAATAAATAAACTCATTTATTTCTGTCTGTTTATTTTGTATGTGACAACTAACGGTAGTTAGTAGAGTCAGTATGAAAAAAGGAAGTCAATTATTCAAGAATCCAACACCGGGAAAAAATCATATTTAATTGAATAACACTAAATATGAAAAATAAAAAATATACAAACTATATATTAGAGAAATTTTATGCAAATAAAAATAATAATAAAAATAAAAATAAAATCAAAGAGTAAGTGAAAGCAGAGAAAGAAGGAGAAATGTTATAACTAACTCATCCCACATACCTTCAACAAAATAATCTATCATAAAATATTCAAGTCATACATTAATATAAATACAATCATAATTACAATCTTCCTCTGTTATAACAGAATACCTTGTACTTTCTGGTATTAATTAAAGGCTATTCTTATAGTAACAACATCACATATTACATATCCTCAGAGAATTTTTTACTTCACAATTTAATAAAACACTTCACAGAGCTACTTTTAGATTACTCTCAAACTTATGTAAATTAATATGTTCAATCTCCCAAAAAATACTCTAATTCCCTATCAGTATTCAATCCGTCTTCTACTGCCCTTAACCGCATTATCCACATTGCTTCTCTTCTGCGTAGTGTTAATTCTCTATTCCCACCTCTCTGATCTCTTAATATTTGTTCGCAACCAAAAAAAGTGAAGCCGATTCTTGTATTTTGTGATTTACAATTGATCATATGCGCTACCACTGGATATCTAACATCCTGCTGAGCTAAAGCTCTAGCATGTTCTCCAATCCTGATTTTTAACTATCGGATTGTACTGCCAACATAATATCTTTTACATTTGCAGACCAAAATATATACTACAAAGGAGGTATTACAGGCCATATATGACCTAATAGGAAATGTTTCACCCAATAGATTAGAAAATTCCTTACGTCCATGACAGGCCCATCTACAGAGTCCACAACCTCCACATTTGTAAAATCCCACTTTCTGTATTTGCAGCCAATTAGTCTTTGAAACAGTTCTGGGGAAACTAGGACTCAGAATCTCATTCAATGACCTCCCCCTTCAGAATGTAAATATGGGTTTGTTAGTTAGAAATTCTGTCAGTATTTCATCTCTAAGTAAAATGTGCCAGTGTTTGGTGATATATTTCTTCAAAATCCTTGTACTATCTGTAAAATCTGTAATTAGTCTCACTTTCTCTTCCATTTGCCTCTGAGTGCCTTTATTTTTTTATATCAGTGTTGCCCGACGCGGAAGCCGTCTTATTCTGTTTTGTGCTTTGATAATGACCTCATCATTATAACCTCTATTTCTGAAACGATTACCCATTTCTTCAATGCACTTTTCAAATTCACCCTCATCACTACAATTTCTCCATGCTCTAACCATCTCTCCGTAGGGAATTGACTCAATTTGGTATTTAGGATGTGCACTTTCTGCATGTAATATTGAGTTGCAGGTAGTAGATTTTCGAAACAGTTTACTCTCAATATGACCATTTTTTATGTACAATTCTACATCCAGAAATTCTATACTGGTCATACTATATTTACACGTAAATTTAACATTCATATCATTTGAGTTAAGAAAGTCCACAAAATCCATTAAAAGACTGGCACCCCCGTCCATAACATTATACAATCGTCTATAAAACGTCCCCAGAGTATTTGGCATTAGACGAGGCCACCATTAGATATAATCGGGCATTCTGCAGTCCTTTATCCACTAGGGCTATGTATATTGAATTCCCCAACTTTCCCAACTTTACTTGGAGTCCCAAAATGTCTCTGATTACCAGTGGCATGTAGAAAACTGACGGGTGTAGTGGGTTTATGGCACTGAACCAAAAAGAGGTGGTCATCTGCATAAAGTGAAATCTTTGAGTCCTCCAGGAGGCAATCTATAGAAATACCAAACAAGTTCCATTCACAAGTAAGTTCCACTCCAAATGGTTTCATTATTTTCAGATATAAAATTCTTCACCATATTCTCGTATGAGAACATTTCCATGATTCGACATAAGTACAGCCTGGTTGACACGAGTACAACCAACATGTGTTTCAGGGACATACCCCTTCATCAGGGCTGAAAATTAAAGAAAGGAACACAAGAAACCCTCATAGCAATATCACCACAATAGCTAATTATTTTACAAATCTTTTTTGTTAAAAGAAAGAAGAAAACAAAACTGAAAAAAAACTGTATATATCATCATGTTTCTTAGTAACAATCAATTTGATCAAGTTTATGGGTTACATTAAATCAATTGTGAGCAGGGATGTAACCTTGAAAATCCATTTTCTTTCTGTGCTATACACTTTGTAAATCACAAGACATCATATCTAGTTTTTCATTGCTCTACCTGGTAACACAATAGAAGTTGGAGAAATGGCAAAATTCTTGATTTATAATAATGCAACAAGATTAATCATACCCAGTTTGGGACCCTAACACCAATTTGATTATAGCCATCAAGTTAATAATCCACCTGTATATGATAAAGCTATAGGTATACTCTCAACATAAACCTCCATGATCAGATACATTGTTTTCACCAATAATATTATCCTTTGATAGCATTATTAATCAACATGAGTTGTCTCCCTTTCAATTCCCGTATTCTCTCATTTACTCATAAAGTAATCCTCATCAACCATTATTTAATCTATAACTGTTGGCTTCCATGTAATTGCACTCCCCTTAATTTCAGAAAATGTCATATGCGATTTAAACTCATCAATCTCAAGTCAGAAGATTACCAAATTTGTATCATTATATTTCTTTCTTTAAAACTGATATTGTTTCTACTCAGTAAATGGAATCTGAATAATAATAACACAGCATATTGCTAATGGCAAAACATTGTCGAGCCTCTCAATACAATTATAAAGTTATGGTGTTGAATATTTTAAAATTAAGAATCATTGGCAAACACAAGCACTGAAAAAAAGTGACCTACTCTGTTTTTCTGCCAAAAGTGGCACCATATTGCCCACTTCTTTTATTCTGCATAAACTCATGCCCAAATCTCACCATGCTTGTAACATTGAAGTAGAACCCCTTCAACCTTTGCAATGGAAGAAATAATGTTGCTACTTAGCTCGATTAAAAAAAGAAAATACATTTTCTTTATCTAGTGCAGGGAACAATTGCTGTTTTTTCAAAAACACGCCTACAGATGAGATGATGTGATGGAATGTATTTGGAGTAAGGTTAAGGGAAAATAAGTGGGATGCAAAGAAAGGACTCTGAGCTGAGACTCTGTAAAGGAAGGACAGAGTTGTGTTGTCAATGTTCAAATAGTAATTTAAAAACAATTAAAAACTTTCAATACAATTAAAAATGTTTTTTTTTCCACGTGAGAGCACTCTGTAACAAGACTCTGTAATTATCTCTTCACTGTTCAGTCTAACTGGATGTTGTGCTAAAACAGTAACCACAGTTTAGAATGAACCACTTTCTTTACAGCAGAGCTGGTTATATAGTTATTGCTAGTATGGGGCCAACTATTTAAGTTAGCATAAATACTAATTGCTGACAAGAGTTGTTCAGGTTCAAATAACAGAGGATATCTCAAATAAGGTTTTAACTTCAGGCAGTGCACAATTGTCTCTAATACAATTTTCTGACAAAAGTTCCTTTGACCAAAATTCTGATGATATCCAAAAAAATGTAACTTTAAACTATGTAAGATTGTCCCATTATAGGGTGTGGCCTACTTAAGTTGACCACAAAACCAGAAAGAAATATGAAATTACCTCTCTCCTAGTGCACATTAAACTAAGATTTGCACAATCTCTTCTCAGAAGACCCACTCTGTAAATATGTCATAGCCTTGAAAATGCTGGAGCATCAAAGCAGAAATCCCACTGGTGGCTGGGAGTCTCAAGAACTGGCAGTTGGGAAAGGAGAGGCCTCCATTTATAGACAGTCCCTGTCTGAGATTGCTGCTGCCTAATTTTGGACAAGGTGCCGTTATCATGAGGGGAGTAATTTGGAATGGTGGCCGTAACTCTTCTGAAGTTCCTGGCAATGTGAGAGGGGTGCAAGGTCAGAGTGGAGAGTTTCTGAAGTCAACCTGCCAATTAAAAATAATTTGTCTATCTGGGTTTCAGTGACAATGCTTTTGGAATAATGTAATCTTTGAAGAACTGGGATGGGGACTTCCAGTGGAAGATTCAGATTCCCCTTGTCCTTAGCTGAGAGCAGACCTTACTGAGACATATCCTTATACTTAAATTCTCTCTGGCTTCATGCCTCTGCACCTTTCTTAACAGAAACTTCTACTGAAGATTCTGTTTGCTGACTCTTTACTCTTTACTTGAAATTCTTTAGCATTAGAATAGTTACTTAAATGAAATGGTCAGGCAGGAGAACTTGAATTCAGAATATAAGCATCAGACTTTATTTATGATATTCTGCATTATTGTTATTGAAATATTTGTCTTTATATGCTTTTGAAATTTAATATAGTACACAACTTTAACTCTCCTTTGATGATTGTGTATATCCATTGTATGGTTTTGAGAATCATTTATGCAAGTTTGAGTTTGAGTTTGTAATAAAGCCCTTTGAAATTTAAGATGTCTCTGAGACTTATTGTGTGGCTCCTTGATGGATGCAGGTTCTCCTCTTTGCTCAGAACTGAGAAGAAAAGATTAATCAGACTCCAGATTTATAGATAAGGCCCAGCAGATGGTATCAGAGGATGATTATCTTTCTGAAAAGGGGAGAACTAGAGACATATTCTAGAGCAGTTAGTCCCCAAAACCCCAACCCTTAGTGGTCATGTCCAGTGCTGGATAATCGGCAAAGTTGTGGAGAGTTGCTAAAGGCTCATATTTGTAGCAAGAATGTGAGTATCAACAGGGCTGTGTATTGCAGCAGTTCACGCTTAGCTTGCAGTGAAGTTGGATGGTGTCTTGCAGATATATTTTGTGTGTTGTGTGAATATGGTGAATTTTTAAAAAGGTTGAAGAGGTTATCAGGTCCAACATGGCTTAAGATCCCAGGGTAGTTTAAAAGGTGTTGAATTATGTTGTTATTGATTAACAACATCATCAGGCGGTGCGTTGCGATTGGTCGTTGTGTCGGAGCAAAGGATTGTGGATACGATGCTGTTTGAGTTGAAATTTCATTGTAAAATTGTTGACATTTGATAGTGAAAACTGAAATGCTTCAAAGTTGCACAATATTTGTTTAGAGGTGAAGCTTATATCACTCATAGGGAGGGTGTAGTGGCACCTCCTGAAGGCACTCCAGATCATTATATGATGATAACTGTAGGGCTTCACACATGCCTTTGGCTTGGACAATGGTACAATATCACAGAAAAAGAAGGTTCATTGAGATTCCAATAATATGGCACATTTAATCTGCAAACTATTGAAAATTTGAGGTGGATACTAAATGAAATGAAAGCGCCTCCTACACCTGCACAGTACAAAGCACTTAATGCTTGGGAACAAGCTGCCCATGCAAGGGATAAAAAGAAATATCAGGGTAGAGCAAAGAAAGCCGTATGTACTTATGCAGATGCTAAATGGTATACTGAGCAGAAAAGTTGGAGTCTAGATGTGATAGATAGTGTTAAGCTGTATTCGGCTTTAACCATAGATGGGGCAGAAGGAGAAGGGGAGTGATAAACAATTCAGAAACAAAAAGAAAACCGATGACATGAGTGTGGACATTAGCGATTTTGGAGGTAGCCTTCTAGATGTGCTATACTCTGAACATCCACCCCGTATTAAGAAGCTAATAGTGAGAGTGGGGACAATGATGCTGGAAGCAGTGGTGTAATGTATTTTCTTACTGCACCAGTCAGGAATTACTTCCAGTTCTGCAGGACCTATTCCCAATTGTGTGCTCCGTGAAATAAGGAGCAGGAGCTTGGGAGGATGTGTTCCACTTGATTCTACTGTGAGTACTCTTGATGCCCTTACCATTCCAGTCACTATTAGTCCGGTAGTGCCTATGCATGCATCAGAAGGTTCTGGGAGAAATAGGTACAATTTGCCTCAACGCAGAGCCAGGGAGCGGCAATGACCGGCAGCACCAGACCCTTGATGAATGTGTGACTACAGGGTGGTGCTCCCACCCAGCTTTGATAAAAGCGAGTGATAAAAGAGAATTTTCTCAAAAGCACGAATAAGTGAACCTCCTGATTGAATGACAGGTAGGGATACTTACAAATACAGGGACAGGACGAAGGTCCTGACGAAGGCCGTATGACCCTAGTTGGCAATTTGAAACGGCCAAAACATGTTGACCCTCCTCAGATATTGGGGTGAACAGATAATTAATCCCTGAAAATACCACTGTTTACATATTTTAATCCTGTCCAGGCTACACTAGAATAAAATAGAACGATTGATTAGCCTGAGTCAGTTTTATGTTTTTTTTGTTGTTCGTCTCTGATCCCTGTGCCATTACTGTTGGTCTTGTCTGATGTGCTTTTATGTTTCCCCACCCTAAGTGCTCCATTCCAAAGGGGATATATTTCTTGGAGTGTGTTAGCAGGGCCCTATGATGAAGCATGCTACAAATTGTGGGTGAGGGCCGTTTTTTCTACACATAGATGTCGAACTAATCTGGTCTTTATACCAAATATTTTTCTTGTCCTTTTTGTGAGAATTCAATTTGCCTGTACCCAGCAATGTCAGAGTCCTGAACAGTCCAGATGCTAAGCAATTAATTCCATTAATTCCAACACATACAAGTACTTCATGCAGAGCAAGTACACTGAAAAATTCAGAATGTACTGCAACAGGCACTTATCAAAAGACGCCCACCCATACTACTCCTGTATGGGAATAACCTTTAAATTTGGGAAACAATGCTCAGGGAAATATTTTCACACCTGTGGTTACTCGTCCTCTTAATCCAAAAGAAATAGATGATGCAGTTCCTTAATGAAAGTACTCCATCCAGAGAGAGTACAACTACAGAAGTGAGTCAGAGAACGATTCAATCAACATCGAAAGAAAGGACTCTGGATGTAGCAAAACTGAGAATAGAATTAGATGCAATAATTGTTGGAAACCTTGGTCTAGAAAAGTTAGAGACTTACCAAGAAGATGAGCTCACCTTTATGTGTAGGGATATCACTAAGTGAGTTCAGGATAGGTTGACCGAAATAGCTTAGAAATATGAGGTTGATCTAAATAAAACTAAAGCTCTGCAGAAGAGCAATCGAATGTGCTTCAGTGAGAAGGATATTGCTGATATGAGATCTCCAGGACTGAGAACCCAAGTTAAGGAATTAATTCAGAATGTAAGAGATAGAATGAGTTAGATAAGTGGGGGCTTAAATGAGCGAAGAAAAAGGGAGTAAAGAAATCTTCAGGTGAGCTGTCTGCCATTGGACCAGAGGAAGGTGTTACAAACTTCCCCCTGAGATAAGTGCCTAGTGAGGGCTATGTACACGTGCCATGGTGTAGAAGTGATCTTACATCACTTACCATCATTTTTCCCAAATTATGAGAAAAGCTAGTGGAATGGTACAAACAGGTTGAACGGTTTGTGAAAATCTCACAGGTGTTATGGGTTGATTTGAATATGTTGTTTGACATTGTTGCTCCAAGTGATTTGTGGATGGAATGTAAGATAGCTATTCGATGTCCTAAGGTGGAACCAACTAGAAATGTGATAACCAAAGGTCCTTCACCACTGGTTTTGAGGAAATATCAGGAGGTCATGACATTCCTGAAAGGGAAAGTGCCTACTCAGGATGTTGATTGGGTGAAGATTGATTGAACGACCCAACAACCAAAGGAGTCGATACATACTTACTATGAGATATTATTGTAGGCTTTCAAACAGTACAGTGGTGTGGAGACCTTAGAGGCAAAGGATATGGGACATTTTGTGTCAAGGTTTGTGACAGGAGTGAGGCCAGAAATTAGCCTGATGATTCAGCAGCATTTGATTTTTTGGTAGAATATATCAATTGATGAAATTTTACAGTGTGCAAAGTACTGCCACAATGAAATAGAGATGAAGCAGAAAAAGTTAAAGGAAAATCTGATGCTTGCTCAGATGAAATTAACCCAAAGAACTAGACAGATGCCCATAGCTGTAAACAGAGCAGGTACAATATAGGGTGTGTATCAACAGCCACAAAATAAAGTGCAAGGCAGAGGCTGAGGAGCCCCAATAGATCCTGGTACAGGAATGGTTGTAATTAATCTAAAAAGATTAGCACCTTGTCATCTGTGCAATAAAATGGAGTATTGAAAGTGGTAACATCATTTAAATCCAGCTAATCGGGTCCAAAATGCAGGATTTATGCCTTCACAGAATAATAATCCTAACCAGATGCAGGTTGTGCAAAGACCCAGGAGTCAAAATTTTAATGTACCTCAAGCACCAATAATACTAGTATCTCCCCTTAGATGCCACAGCAAAACACTGGTGGATTTCGACAAAATATGCATCAGGGCTTGAGAAATAATACAAATCAGGCATAAGATAATAATGCATTTCAACAATATCCGTTGTTTCAAATGGCTCTGACCAGTCAGCCTAACAGTGCCTGAGAGGGGAGGAAGAGTCCATGCTTGACGCAGCCTTAGAAGTAGAAAAGCAAGGACCATTCTTAGATAGAGAAGTGGATGGCCATCCCGTATAATTTCTGGTTGATAATGGTGCTGCCCGTTCTACTCTGAGAACAGTAGAAGTCCCAACCTACCCCTTCAGAAAAAAACAATCCAGGTTGTTGATGTGGAGAATAAACAAATGTCAGCCCAAGAAACCCTCCCCAGTGTCAGCCAAAAAATAATCTTTTGAGGATAAACACAAGTCTGTAGTGTGTGATCGCAGTCCAGTGAATATAGATGCTCTCTAAAATGGACAGTTTTTTCTTCTGCACTCCAGATAGAATAGAGGTACAAACCCAAGATGAGGATGCTGCTTTTAAGTCGGTGAAACCTGAATCCCATGGCATGTTGTTGGTATTGCTAACAGTGGATGATTTGCCACCAGATTTTAGAGTGACTGTCAAACTTGAAGTGTGGGATTTTTCAGCTCAAGATGTCGGACTGATTAAAGATGTACAACCTGTCCAAATCACTATTAACCGTCATGTTGAATTCCTAAGGATGCCACAATATAATTTAAAACCCAAAATGATTCCTGTAATCAAGTCCATGTTACAGCAGGGAATCTTGAAAGAGATAAGGGGAAGTCCTTGTAAGTCTCCAATTATGGGTCTTCAGAAACCAAGTGGGAAATACAGAATTGTACAACACCTTAGAAAAATTAATAACCTTGTTGTTCCGTGTTGCCCCAGGATACCGAATCCAGCTGCAATATGGTTTCAGATTCCATTTGAGGCTGAGTGGTTAACTGCCACGGATGTGTGTCAGGCCTTCTTTTCGATACCGTTGCACGAGGACACTCAGTTGTGTTTTGCATTCCGGCTCGGAGACAGGGTTTTAATGTGGTGTTGTGTCCCACAGGGGTGTAGTGAGTCACCATCAATCTTCAATCAAATTCTAAAAACATATATGGAATCTTTGATCATGTCTTGTAATTCAGTCCTGATCCAGTATATCAACAACCTGATGGTAGCGTTGAAAACTCAAGAAGCTTGTAAACAGAATACTATTGCATTACTGAGCCCCCTAGCTGAGAATGGATATAAAGTGTCTCCAGGAAAGTTGCAATACTGTCGAAAATAAGTCTAATACCTTGGGCATCACTTTGAAAAGGGAGTGAGAAAGGTGAAAGATAGAATCTCAGCCATACTAAAAATGAGTCTGCCAGCTATGCAGAGAAAAGTGTGGATGTTTTTGGAATGGTGGGATACTTTAGAAAGTTGATACTCAACTTCTACCTGGTAGCTAAGCCTTTACAGAGGCTGACACTCAATAATGTGTCTGATCCGGTACCATGGGATAACGATTGCCTTGAAACGTTTCTAGAGCTGAGAGAATGTCAATTTCTCTGTCATGCCGCAGCTCTGGAGATGCACGATTCTAATAAATGTTCTGCAATTTTCTGCAGTGAGAGGGAGGGCTGTGCTCTCGCAATGCTGACTCAAATGCATGGAAATACATAGAGTCCAGTGGTGTTTTTTGAGCCACTTTGAATCCTGTTGCTTCTGCTTTACCTGGTTGTCTAAAATCTGTAGCAGCAGTTAGTATAAGTATTAAGAGGTTTGCAAATATTGTTATGGGGAACCCATTAACTGTATAGATGCCCCATTCAGTTGAGCTTTTACTAACCAGAGCCAGGAAACAATATTTGACTAGCACCAAACTTACTAAGTATAAGCAGATAGTGTTGGCCACAGAGAATGTGATGATTAAACATTGTGGAATTTTGAATCCGCTACTCTTTTGCCAATACTGAGTCAGGAAACTGTTGATGATTGTGAATGGCACCATGACTGTCTAGATATCACAGAACTATGCAACAAACCAAGACCATACATTTAGGAGGAACCATTGCCTGAATATGATTTTGTCCTTTATGTTGATGGTTCATGTTTAATAGATGATGGAGGAATTCTGAAAGCAGTATATGCCATATGTACCCTTTCTGGAGTGGTTGAAGCTTCCTGGCCTCAAGGAATACTTTCAACCCATTTTGCTGAACTGATTGCTCTTACTAGGGCATGTTGTTTCTCTGACCAATTGAAAGTAGCAACCTTTACTGACAGTCAGTGCGGCTTTGGTGTTGTCCATTACTTTGGACAACTATGATCTCAGAGGAGATTCATGACATTTTATGGATCTCCAATCCGGAACGGCGAACAAGTGAGAGACCTCCTGGATGTATTACAATTCCCTGAGCAAGTTGCAGTGGTAAAGTGCCCTGCACATCATTCTGGAGATGATCATGTGACTTTGGGCAATGGATACCCTAATGAGGTTGCTAAATACTGTGCTTACGATATCTATACATTTAAAGACAAATTCACAAATTAAGGAATGGATGAGACTAACTTTAACCTCTTGTTGATAATGCTTAGTACTTTGGATGAAGTGAAAGGGCTTCAAGAGGAAATGTCTGAGGAAGAACAGCAGAGCTGCGTCAGAGCAGGTTGTGTTAAATGAGATGATGACATTTAGGTTTTGATGAATGAACGAACAGTATTGCTAAATAGTCAGTTGCCTCCTATGGCTAAATACTTTCATGGTCCAGCCAGTAGGAAAGAAGCCTTTTTTTAGTATGATTACCCCCCTTTCTACCTGTTGTCAGTGTTTTGACTTTGTTCACTGGGATCTTGCTAACCAGGAACACAGTGACTGTGCTCTCTCCCTTTAAATGTAGTTGCTTGGACCACAAACACCACACATTTGGCATACTAGTGCCCCCTTATAAGTCCCTAGTGTATTGTACCCAGGTAGCCAGGGCATTAGGGCACCAGGGATCCCCCATGAGCTGCAGCATGCATTATGCCACCGATGGGGAGCCCATGCAAAGTGAATATGCAGGCCTGCCATTGCAGCCTGTGTGAAAGGGTGCATGCACACTTTTCACTACAGGTCACTGCAACAGGTCACTGTAAGTCACCCCTATGGTAGGCCCTCGTATCCCAGAGTGCTAGGTGCAGGTACCTGTGTTTGAGGGCACCCATGCATGAGCAGAGGTGCCCCCACAAACTCCAGCTCCATTTTCCTGGACTTTGTGAGTGCAGGGGTGGCATTTTATGTCAGGTGCTAGCCGGCGCCTACAGGGCCGATCGGGAGATTGTAGTCATTAAGGACTACACTTCCCATGAAGCCCAGCGCGGTAGAGATCGCGTAAAAGTCGGCGCACCCTGGAAAGGGTGTGCGTTATTTGTGCTAATGAGGCAGGTCGGAGCCTCAACGAAGTAGGAGCGGACGGCGTTCCCCAGGGGGGAATTCATCGGCGGCCCGAAAAGAGGAATGAGATTCAGCATGGCCCCCTCCTGGAAACTGACCTTTTACCGGTAGAAGGAGTTCCGAGCTGCTCCTCCTTTCGAATTCCGAGTACTAAGAAGGTGGTAAGCGGCAAGCTTGCTACTTGCCGGAGGCTATCGCCTTTCTTTATTCCTGCATTCCTTACGGCCAGGTTGGGGGTGACTGTCATAAATTGGAGCACTTTACTTTTGAGGTACCATAATAAAGGAACGGCGATCTTATGAGACATAATCTTTTGGCTTTTTGTTGGCGGCGATTCAGAATGAGATTTACTGTTTGCAGGATTCCAAACAGCCGGGACAAATAATTCTTGTCAACATTCACTGAGATATGAACGAAGTACTTCTTCAAATATACGTGACATTAACGAAAGGCTTAGTGGGTTAACTGAATCATAGGAAGAAGTACAAAATAGATTTTCTTCACCTTATTCTTTCTCCTCATGTTCGTTTCGTTATACGTTCTGTAGTATTGTTTAGGAGGAAGGGCGGTGAGACCCTTAGGTGATTATTAGTGGCCGTAGGTGGCTTGGGGCATCCATTGGTGATGCTGATGGAACATAGTCAGGCTTTGGACTAGTTCTGCCCTTATGAGTTATGGGCAGTCCAGGTCGTTTTGGTTTTAGTGAGACCTTATGAGAATAGACAGACAATGTGATAATTAACACTGTGTATTTTTCTTTACAGTTATCCCGTCCCTGCTGATCCTTCCCCTTCCTTCCCTCGCTTGATTACTCCAATGCACTGTGGTTTTTTTATCAGTGACTTGGTGGTGTCAGGAGGTGGACCTTGTTTGCATCACACCGAGTCTGAGGAGTACCTACACCGTGACATTTTATACGTGTACTGGACATACCTAAGTCCAGATACATAATGGTAACTCCTAACCTGGGCTTGTTTGGTATCAAACATGTCAGAATCATACCCCAATACTGTTGTCAGTAATGGTTGTATGATTCCATGCACTCTGGGGGCTCCTTAGAGGACCCCAGCATTACTCCTAACAGCTTTCTGTGGTTTTAGCCCTAGCTGCTACCACCACTCAGATGTGTTTCTGCCCTCCTGCTGCGTGAACAGCTCAAGCCCAGGAAGGCAGAACAAAGGATTTCCTTTGGGAGAGTGAGGCAACACCCTCTCCCTTTGGAAATAGGTGTTACATGGTTTGGGAGGGGTAGCCTCCCCAAGCCGTTGGTATGCTTTGATGTGCACATTTGGTACCCTCCTTGCAAAAACAAGTCTGCATCGGTTCAGGGACCTCCAGTCCCTGCTCTGGTGCGAAACTAGACAATGGAAATGGGAGTGACCACTCCACTGTCCATCACTACCTCAGGGGTGGTGCCCAGAGCTTCTCCAGATGGCTCCTTGATTCTGTCATCTGCCATCTTGTTTACAAGGTGGGCAGAAGCCTCTGGGAGCATCTGAGTGGCCAGGTCAGGCAGGTGACATCAGAGCCCCCTCTTGATAGGTGTTCACCTGCCTTGGTGACCAATCCCCCTTCAAGGGCTATTTAGGGTCTCCATCTTGGATGGGTCCTGAGATTTGATGGTAACGACTCCAGCAGGACTCCTCTGCACCGTTTACTTCAACTTCTGGCCACTGGAACTGCAAATGGACTCCACAGGAACCTGCAATCTGCAGCAGCAGCGATGATTTCACTCTGCAACGTTGTTTCTCCAGCTCCTTCAAGCAACTGCAACATTTCCCCAGCTGTGCATCCTCTGAGGGTGGCAAGTCTTCAGTCTGCACAAGAAGTAAAAAGGAATCTCCCTTGGAGTGAAGAAGTCACTTTCATGCATCTGCAGGCACCGACTACAACGACGACTGGCTTCGTATATCTCCTCTCATCCTGAGCTGGCTGGATCCTGCATCATGAGTGGTAGTTTGGAGTGGTCTCCTTAGTCCTCTCTGCTACATGTCCAACGTTTGTGAAGGTAAGCCCTTGCCTTCCCACACAGGACAGTACCCTCATGTACAGCATTTCTTGCAGCTACCAAAGCTTGTTGGCATCTTCTCCAAGGGATATTCAGGCTCTGTGTATCCCCAGCCTCCAGCATGCTTCCCTGTGATGCACAGACCTCTGCATGCATTTCCTGTGGTGTGGGACCTCTCTTTATGTGTGCTGTGTGGGCCTCTCTGCGACTCCTGGGCTCCTTGCCTGTGGGTCTGCTATGGGGGCTACCTCTTCTTCTTTGGACTATCTACACTGCTGAGGGTCACTGGGATTCCTCCCGCGGGTTGAGTCCCCCTTTGACATTGACGGTCCCAGGCAGCTCCACTTTTCCTCCGACCACGATATTTGACTTTGCCAAAGCTTGTTGGTGGTTTTTCCATGCCACAGACTGACTACAGTCCTTCATTTGGCATGGGACATTGACTGGATCACCCAGGAACTCTTCATCTGCTCCAGTGCTGTATTGTTGACCATCTTCGTCTCCCATCAACTGACTCCTGCATCCATAGACGGGTGGGTAGTGTTCCTGCCACCACCGACCACTCCAACTGGAATTGGACTTGGAAGGATCCACCTTTGGTATCTTGCAGTCTTGTCTGGGTCTTGCATTATCCTTCTCTGAGGTCCTGTTGGTTGGTTTGGGGAGAACCAGTAACTTACCTCTTTCCTCCTGGTCACTGTGGGAACTCTAGTACTTACCTTTGGAGTTGCCTAGTACCTTTAGCTCCCCTCTACCGATTCCACTTCCTTGGGCGATGACCCGACCTTTGCATTCCACTTTCTTAGTACATGGTTTGGTCTCTCCCTAGTCCTTGAGGATTGCCTATTGCTTTTCACTGTTTTCTATTACTTTTTAGGCCAATTCCTGATTGTTATTGTACATATATAGTGTGTTTACTCACCGCCTATTGGAGAGTTGCCTATCTAGTATTTTATTAATTGTGTCACTAAAATACAGTACCTTTGTTTTTGTAACACTGTGTGGTCCTTTCTTGAGTGTAAATGATGGTTGACTACAGTGGTATTGCATGAGCTTTGCTTGTCTCCTACATAAGCTTAGGCTGCTCATCCACAGCTACAGCTAGAGAGCCTGGCTTCTAGACACTGTCTGCACTTCACTAATAAAGGGATACTTGGACATGGTATAAGGTGATAATACCATAGGTATTCACCACACACTAAGCCAGCTTCCTACACAGCCCATCTTGATAGGGATGCTATGGAGAGACTGTTTAGGCAGAGTTGGTTCATGTTAAGATTTAGGTTGATGGCTGAAATGTTGTGTCACAGATGTGTTGTGTGTCAACATAACAATGTTTGAAACAGAACTGCAGTCACACTGAGTCACATAGGAAAGTCAGGAAAGCCTTTCAACAGAATTCAGATGGAATTCATTGGGATGCCTGTGTGCAATGGATTTAGGTATGTTTTGGTCATTGTATGCGTCTTTTTCCGATTGGTCAAAGCATACCCAACTAGGTGAAACGATAGCCTCACTGTGACTACACTGTTGTTGAGGGAACTCTTCCACAGATCTGGTATCCCAACCTCTTTGGAATCAGATCGAGGAAGTCATTTTAATAATGAGGTCCTAAAATTGTTGTGTGCAGTATTGCAGATAGGCCAGCGATTGCATTGTAGCTATAGACCGGAGTCTTCTGGTCTTGTGGAGCAAGTGAATGGTACTCTGAAGTCCAGATTTGTGAAAGTGTGTGCTTTGACATCATTGAAATGGCCTGATACTTTACTTCTGGTGTTGATGAGTCTTCAGAGTGTACCTGATCGAAAGACTGGATTGTCCCCCCATGAGACCATAAGGGGGAGGGCGATGAGACTGCCGGAGATTCCTGTGAATGCACTTGTGAACATTACTGATGACATGGCCCTAGACTATTGCAAAGGACTAGCTGATGTTGTGTGTTCTGTGTCTCATTAGGATTGAGCAGCCACAACTCCTCCGAATCAAGAGCAGTGCCATAATCTCATTCCCGGCGATTGGGTTTTGGTAAAGAAACATGTCAGAAAAACATGTCTGGAGCCTTGTTGGCGTGGGCCATACCAGGTGATCCTGGTTACCACAATTGCTGTGGAGTGTGGAGGTCTCCTCAATTCGATCGACTCTTCTCATATTTGCAGAGTTGAGTGTCCCCTTAAATGACAGCGTCTGTTTTGGAAGGGCCTGTGGTATGAGAAAGATCGCAGGAGCAATTCAGCCAAGCTGTTGGGACCAAACTGAGTTTGAACCAGCACGTGGGTGTGGAGAATGGGGTCTTGCACAAGCCACAACAGAGTCAGAAAAAAGAGAAAAAGGAACTTTGGCCTGTGCTGAACAAGCTGGACTCCGAACAAGACTCTAAAGAAGAGACTAGTGCTGGGAGGAAGCAAGTGGAAGCGGGAGACCATAGTCCCAGAAGACAGGAATGGGAAAAAGTGACTGTGTCCCGAGAATGAATGACACTGATGATTGCTGAACAAATAGAAAATTCAGACCTGAGTAGAAGTGACGATGAAGGTGTGGCACTGAGAAGATCAGGAAGAATGAAATTGCCCAGTCACAAGTATTCTTCTCTCGAGTGGACCTACTTTGTAAATGACATAGTCACATATAAAGTGTTCTGGAAATTTTGAGATCAACATATTGGTTGGGAGGAACTGTCATGGTTCAAACATAGCGGTTGAACTGCACATTGAATTTTCCTTGTCACTGATGAGCTTAGTTTGTGTAGAAGTTAAAGGTATTTACATTGACTGGGATATGGAACCAGTATGATTACCTAGGCCCGAGTAAAAGAAGCATAAGGGTTGTCATTTAGAAGAAAACAGACTAGGGCTAGCGAAGTCTCACAAACATCTATACCTTGCTGCTAGACGAACTTTGAACTTTTTACCTTTGTTTGCTGCTCACTTTGGCGAAACCAACTAAGCAATCCTTGTTGTTGCTGCTGTACATATTTGAAAAAGAAAAAAATCTGGTTCGAAAGACATAATGGTGCCAAATAAACATACAGATGTAGATACATACTAAGCACTTTATCACTTATTTTTGTAATAGTATTAATAGTGTTTCTAATAGGAGTGCTTTCCCTTACAAATCCTGTAGATAATATATCCCCTTGTGTTACCAAGCAAACTATAAGACCTCAAGGTAAATTTAATTATATGTTTGTTGAGAATGTATTACCCCTTAAATGAGTCTAGAGAGATTATTCCGCAAATTTATATTTTAAATTGTTATATCGGTGCGTTGATATGATGAACGCAAGGGACTATTAAGTTTGTGCTCAGTTACCTACTTCAGCATCAGAAGGTATTACATATCATCATATCCTGTTAACCTATAGTATTTCTTGCAGTCTGTTGTTAAGCATATTTTACAATGAAGGAAGTTTTCAATATTATTTCTCAAATTACGACCTTGTATCATCAGAAGTTCTTTTGTTTAAGCATCTGAATAAGATTCCATATTTCAAAGGAGCAGAACTTGTAGGGAAATATTTCTTTCCACTGAAACAGTCGGACACTGCATATGCAGATAGACACACTTTGCCTGTTCAATTACTGGCATTGAGAAGAAATTCTTGGATTTAGATTAGGATTGAAGGAGGGAATTAGAAGCCAAATCTAAAACAGATAAAGATCTTAATTTACAACATCAATGGACAAAGGAGGAGATATAACATCAAGAGGAAAAGAATTTGCCAGCTTTAACCTTAGACTGGCAACACAAAGACAGGTTGTGCATATGTATTGATCAGAGCTCTATAGATCTGTTGTTCCTAGGGAGAGTGATTGCAAGCATATTTTTTATGTCAGAGGGAAAACTGAATTATTTTTAGATGGAAAGGATACTGTGATCCCTGGAGTGTATTTTCTCTGTGGACAAAATGCATATTTTAAGTTGTCAAACGGATGGCATGGTATAAGTTATCTAGTGATAATATTTTCAAAGATCTATCATGTGGAACATCTTGAAGTTCCTGTGTGGGAGACAAAGCATAGAACTAAGTGAGGAGCTAGTGCCTAAGAATAGTGGGAGATATTTTTTGAGCATTTATTCCATCAGTGGGAGTGATTCTGAATGACATACAGATTAGGAAGTTGTCTATGATAGTGGATAAATTGGCAACTACCACAGCAAATTTGTTGTTGTTTATCTACACAGAGATGGTAGCGATAAGGTCAATGGTTTTGCAAAATTGCCTTGTATTAGATTTGTTGCTCGCAAATGAGACCGGAGACTGTCAGATTTTGAAAGTTAAACAATGTTGTACCACTGTTCCAGGATAAGAGTAAGGATTTGCAGAATATATCCGGAAGGATTTGAAAGAGTTGGAAGGGAGAGGAGGTGCATGGGAAGCTACTGGAGATGGATTTCAGATGGTTTGGCAGCTTGAAAAGTGGCACTGTAGGTTTTTTGCTTCAACCATTATTGTTTATTTCAATAGCGGCAGTAGTTTTGTGGATTGGATACAAAGATTGCCAGAGACAAAACATTTAGAAGGGTCAGAAGAGGTTGCGTTGGAAGATAGACAGTATCAATATTATGCTGACATGAAGCATTTGAAAGACACGCAATGAAAGTTGCTCAAACTAGGTCATTGAGAATCTCATTCCAGAAAGAAAAGGGATTTGTAATGACTATGAGGCCCTGATTTATACGTTTTGGGGCAAAACTGCACTAACGCAGTTTTGCACCATTTCTGTGCACTAGTCGGGCACCATATTTATGGAATGGTGCAAGCCAGTGCAAAGGGTAGGCTAATGTTAAAAAAAATGATGTCAGTCGGGTGGGGCTGGCAATATGGAAGAAGGGGGTTTTGCACCAAAAAATGACATTAGGCAGGTTAGAGTAAAAGAAATGACTCTAAACTGCCTTAAGTCATTTCCTGACGCAAACCCATCCATACCATTTGCCCACCACCCTAATGGCCAGCACAGAGGATCAGGGTCCCCCGAGCATGGCCACTGCACCCTGTGCCATGTATAGGGGCCCATTTCTGGGCCCCCAATAACACTTTAAAAAAAATACTTACCTGAACTTACCTATACTTACTTGGGATGGGGTTCCTCATCCTCTGCTGTCCCTCTGATGTGGGCGGGGGTGTCAGTGCACCTGAGAAGGGCACCTGTGGGCTTATTTCATGGTGTTCCATCATGGAAATAGACCACAGGTCCCCTAACGCCTGCCCTGACCCAGGCGTTAAATAATGGGGCACAGCAAGCTTTGCACCATTATTTGAGCCCTCTTCCCCCATGCCTGATTTTGGCACGGGGATAAATATGGCGCTAAGGCCATAGAGTCATTTTTTGTACACAAACGCCTACCTTGCATCTCATTAACGCAAGGTAGGTTTCCACGTCCAAAAAATTACTTTAACTCCATAAATTTGGCTCTAGGCGGGTCTAGCACCAAAGTATAAATATGGAGTTAGTTTTGCACCGAATTTGCATCAAGAAAAATTACTGCAAATGCGGGGCAAAACAAGTATAAATATGTCCCTGGGTGCAGGGCGCTGTAGGCGCATGTAACTTTTTTGTAAATGTGAGAGGTCCTGACAATGCGGATCTTTTCATCAACTCATATACTCAAGTGCATGCTCAACAATTCGCAGGTCAGGTGCCATTCAAGAAATGCACATGAAAACCGGTCCTGCACAGGTCCGAGAAAGTGGCTTTTCAGGCTTTTCAGGTTTCTGAAAGGGAAAGACACATCCAATATTTTATTGGTTCATAAGGGTTCTCTCCGGCAGAAAATATGTTTTCCTAATGTGAAGAGCTTTCAAGAAATAGATTTGCTTTTCAGCATTTCCCTCTGGCATATTTATGTGGTATGTGTGCCACACATCAATCCCTAGGAATAACCATAAGGAACTAGGAGTGCGTGCGTAATTGTACATTTTAAAAGATTTGTCTGCGTATTCTTTTATGGTTTTCAGTGAACCAACATAAGTCACAGGCATAAATCTGCCGAGTTTGGACTCACGCGTACTTTGTTGAATGGAGGTCTTATGATCAGTAAAACTGTAATTCACGTTGCAAAATTGCAGAGAAATCTAACGTCCAGCTGAAAGTTTTAAATTCGGTTCTTAAACACACTGGCAGGTCCTACATTTAAAGAGAAAGATTTCCCAGATGGGTCATTTTTAAAACGAACCTCTCCAGATGCAGGAAGGCCTTTAGACCTCCACATTAGATGCTACTCGAAAGGAGAGGGTCCCACTAGACGTGTTGGAGGTATTTCATCATGGGATTCACCACTATTTATTTGTATCCCGTAGAAACCAGATGCAGCGATAGCCTGTTGTGTAAGTGTCGCCATATGTCTGAAGCATTCCAGCTTCGTCAGCGCAGATATTTACCGTGTAAAAATTATGGTGGCATTAACCACAGTTCCGAATATAGTCACCCAACGGTAAAACCACACCAGCTCGAAAATGAGGCTGCTTTATTATTCGTTAAGAGAAAGAAAGACGCGTTCGGTACCCGTTCAAATTACAAAAAGAAAGCAAGTAATGTACCACACTTCCTTGTCACATAAATTAGACCTGGCACCGTGTTGCTTTTTACGGTGCCAGACGTGAAGAACAGTCACACAGCTTTTAGACATGCAGTTTGATTAATTAATACCTGCACATCTGGCCGTCTCTGTGTGGCTTTGTCGACTGCTGGTATCTCACGGCAGAAGTCGAAATAGCTCTGGGTGCAGCTGCACCGCCTTCCATGAGTTATGGCGGTTTGCCTTTGAAACAGACTTGCACCAACAGGAAGCAGCTGTGTCAAAGGCAATTTACCCCGAATATGCCTAATGCACCGGAAGGCACACTCTTCACCTAAGCCCCTGCTCTCCTGTCACTGAACCGGGAGGAAAATTTGATGGTGATGACCGAAGTAGCTCAGCTGATTTATCAAACGTTGCCCCGAGATATTTCACAGAATTTCCTCTCAGCCTCCTGGGTGTACACGATTGCTTCCAGTTTCATTTTTCATTATTATTCTTCGCTATTTCTCATCCTCTCTCATTTCCCCTTAGGAGCACATCTTTTAGGAAAAGAGCTGACAGTGAAGCATTTGCACACACGTTTCGAAATCAATTTAATGTGCAAAGAACTCTCTAGACTGTCTACCTATGGAAATACGACGATATGAAAATTACCTGCTAGTTTATTTTCAGGATACTGGGCGCTTGAGATGAAAATCTTTTGCTAGCTGTCTTTTTGTCCTTCACGTTTATTGAAACAGTAACCTATTTTGGTTATTTTTACCTATCTGGCCTGCGTGCTCAGTTGGCAAAAGAATATTGTCGCACCGTTGTTGGTCTGTCGAACGTGTGAGACATGTAAGTGCGAATTTGCTTAGCATTTTGCGGCCGTAATTGAAGCGGCATTGACTACAAATTAAAATGGTCTACTTTTTTTGTATCGTAACGACAGCTTCTTGTTAGCTGAAATACTGTATTACAGTTCACCAATTACAGAGAATCTCGCAGCACAGCACATCCATCAGCCTACTATATTTATGATAGATTACAATGTAAATGGGCTCAACACGTGCTTGTGTAAATTGCATTCTATTTTCAAAAGTTTTAAGACCGGAATAACTCAGCGAATTAACAACGTGTTACAAATCTATGCAAAAATGAAAAATTAAAACGTTTTCTCTGTTGTATTACTTTTGGGTATGCCCAGGGATGTGTCGGGGGAGTCGTTAGGCAAATCACATACACAATGAGATGCACATCCATTCAGAGGAAACGCTTTTACGATTTACAACTATTACAGGTCAGGAACTCTTCCCTGTTTCCTGATTCTCTGAGGCAAATATGTGCATGCATTTAACCGTTTCATTCCTTGCAAAACGTCTTTAACTGTAATTATGCAAAGTTCTTCTTTTCCCGAGCAAATCTATTTTGCTCAACACACAGGATTTCACAGTGACGTGTTCATCACTTCCTCTCTGCTTTTCTGGTAGAGGAGAGAGACACAACAGAGAGAAATGACAGAAAAAAACTGTGCCCCATGGACTGTAAAACCAGAGGAAATAAACTAAAGGAGTATAGTAGTCGAAACATGCAAGATCTTTTGCAATGAAAAATATGAATTGGGAAAAAAACAATAATAACAGCAATTAAAGATTTTTTGAAAGACATTAACAAATGACTGTCTGTATTTAATTATAAACCTTCATCGGAAAAGTCCCCACAAGGAATCTGGATTCGGGACAATTGGTTGAGCAGAGTCAGTACAATTAATTTTAGTATAACACAAGTAAAAATGTGAGTGCAGGAAAGGTTAACATCAGTGATTATCGGAGCACTAATTATCCAAGTCTTCACTTCAAGTTGGAAAAAATGACAAAGAAGAAAAAATAATTGTAAATGAGAGCAGAAAGAATTTCCAAAGTTAACATGCTTAAATGCCTATTCTAAACTGTTGTGTTTTACACATATTCACAAAACTAAATTTAGGGCTATGACAAAGTTGTAGGTACCGTTTTTTTCATTGATTGCAGAGGACCTCAGTTAGAGTTTGGTGGACGAGATACTCAATCACAAACATGGCAGATGTCCTATCTGCCTTATTATAAATACATTATAGCATGTGGCTATGCAGTGGACACCATCTCTGTCTCGTTTTGATGGAGTGACCCGTCTGCCAACATCGAAATAAGGCCCTATTTCTAGAGGACTGTTTCCTGGTGGAAAGTTATGACTGTTTTGAGGGGAAACCGTGTTGGGAGCTCCAGTCATGCACCACGGCTGATTCATTGATGGCTGCTGAGAGCGTTCATGGTGGTACGTGCTGGAGAAAGTGGTGTTCAGGGCTTCTTTCCCCGATGAAGATACAGAACTACTCCATCATCATTGAAGACAAGAGTGGGATGCTCACAATTCCAGCCCATAACAGCAACGGCTTCACTTCGCTCCTGCGGATTCATGGCAGCATTGTGCAGCCCTTCCCTCCTCCCGCTCACTCTGCCCCGGTGAAGTATGTAGTCGTCAGCACCAGTCGCAGCCTTCTGTGGCCGCACTCAAACGGGTCCCCTGATTATTGGATTAGATCGCAGTATAATACATGGGACTCGGCATTGGTGAGATGATACACCCCTCATATCTATACATTTTTCAATTAAATATTTCAGATGTTATGGTGTCCCCTATCCAGGCTTTAGGGCAGATTGAGAGTAGGAGATGGGGGTGAAGGAGTAAAGGACTAAAGGAGGGCATAATGATATGCACACTGTAAATGCTGGTCTAGCAACAAGTATTAACTGGCTTTTCAGGAGCACGACCCAGCATGTGCAATAGGCAGTGTGCTTCGGTGGGGGAGCTATTGGGCTATCACAGAAGCGACCTGCATTGCTGTGGGTGCGGTTTGTGGCCTTTGAGGAGCACCCCTTGTGCAGTTAATGAGCCACTATGGAGAGGATAACCCCTAATGCCCAATTTAAGGTGCACTCCTCCTCTAAATCTGAGTGAGGTCATAAACAGCAACTCCATAATTCTCTTGGCTCTCACGATCAAACCCAGAACCGTCTCCATAGTGGTCGGAGCACTTGCTTTGGACATGATAAGATTAATTGGCTCCCCAATTAACTTGGAGAATGAAGCAGAGGTGGAAGCATTTAATGCTTCTAAGACTGATGGTAAAAAAGCAACTGTGAATGGTGAGAGGGGTATATCCCCTCTAACTCAAATGAGGTGCATCATGAATCAAACCTTCTCTCTGCACCTGTTGACAATCGCAGAGTGGAGGAATCTTTCAGGGCAATGCAGCACCAAACATACCCCCTGTTTGTGTTGGCTACCTCAAAGGACTCCTCAAAGGAACTGGTTCCTGTTTAGAACCCTGTAAGCCGTAATTCAGTACTTTGTATATGGATCTCGAGGCTAGACTTTCGACCTGAGATGAACATTCATGTCCAAGTCATGCACTCACCAAGCTCTCTATCACCTACACCTATTGGTGGGTCAGCAGTGAGCGCACAAAGCATTGACATTCTCTTCCTGGTATCCTTCATCTAGTCTACTAATGGATGAGACAGATCATGAGCATACTTTTACAATTGAAGGTCTCCTTCACCAAATCTTAATCGAAATTAAAGCAATGAAAGTCTCACACTAGGAGGCAACTAAAAAGACAGAACAACAGTATTAGTAACAGCATAAAGCAGCTTTCTAAATAACTCACTGAGGCTGAACAGTGCATATCAGGCTTAGAAGATGATAGCACCCAGCTCAATACTTCACAGGTTAAGCTTCAAAGAGAACTGCTGATTTATAGATACAAATTGATCATGCTGAAAACAGATTGGGTTGGGCGAACCTTAAGTTTACAGGAGTACCTGAAGGGCACAATAATGGGAGACCCCTACTACCTTAGTTTCCAATCTTATTCGCAAGCATGTATATCCTGAGGTAGCTGCTAAAAAATTGGATCTTACCATCACGCAGGCCCATATAGTACCTGTGATTCAGCCACCAACTGACATTTATCCACTTTACACTGGTAAACTTTAGAGACTATCATATTAAAGAAGAGATCCTTTCTAGAGCTATTAAATCTAAACTTTTTCAGATTCCAAGTGTTAGAAATTGGGTCTGTAGTTGGCAGATATCTACACACCCTTGTCGAAGTAGGGACCACAAATCTAGTCAGGGTACGTCAAAGCATATCCCAAATTATCCTGTGCTCACTCTCCAGTAGCTTGGCACAGAGCAGTCAGGCTTAACTTAGAAGGCAATATGTAAAGTATTTGTGAAATAACTCACACAGTAACACAGTGAAAACTCAACAAAAATAAACCACACAGGTTTAGAAAAATAGATATTATTTGTCTGAATATATTGAGATACAAATGGGGAAAATCCAATGTACACAAGCAAAGTTATTAATTTTTAAAGATTAAATCCCACTAAAGTGCTTATAAACTTAATAGCTTTAACTGGGTCTATCCCGGCGTCATTGACGGAGTCTTTCCCAATAATCTGATGCCACAAGCTCCAGTCACAGAGTCTCATGGACCCCCAGGCACAGTACCTTTGGAAGCAAAGACATTGCACGGAGTCATGGAGATGAAGCATCGCTGGAGCCGGTGCAGCGTCAGTCCCTTACGGCATCCGGGTAGGTGAGGTGTCGGTTCCGTACTGCGAGGCAGGGGAGGCGAGGCACGAGTTCCTTCTGGTTGCAGGGGAAGCTGGGGTGCCGTCAGTGGTGAGGCATCAGTTCCTTGTGACCCAGCGGGGTCCATGAATCCAGTCAGTCAAGACATGATGAGTCGACTTTGCAGTGTCGCGACCAGACTGCACAAGGTCAGCAGCTTAGCAGCGATGTCAGACTTGCGTAGCAGGTCAAGGTCGTTGCATGCAGTGAGGACCACTGAGCCAGAGCAGGCAGCGGTGTGACATCAGGCAGCGGCGGGTATGCTGGAGTTGCTGAAGTCAGTGCTGGAGTTGCTGAAGTCAGTAAACTAACTAAAAGCTAGTAGGTGAAGTCTTTTTTGGCCCTGAGACTTCAGAACAAGAGGCATGCTGAATCCAAGCCCTTGGAGAGCACTTTTGGGGAAGGCAGAGTCCTTCCAGTAAAATCATAGGCCAGCAGGCAGCAGGGCAGCAAGTAGAGCAGAAATCCATCTCAGCAAAGCAGTACAGATGTGTCCTTGTGGCAGCCAGGCAGTTCCTCTGGCAGAGTTCAGGTGTTGATCGTGAAGTGTCTGCTTTGGTGGGGTCAACGACCCAGTTTATATACCCAAAATGAAGTGCACAAGTTCCCCTTTCAGCCCAGCCCTGTCTGCCAGGACCCCTGCGGGGGGATATCAGTCCTTTGTGTGAGGACAGGTCACTGGCCTTTGAAATGTAAGAGAGAGACCCTCCAACCTTAATGCCCATGGAGAACCACTCAGTATGAAGATGAATGCAAATGTGACTGAATGTCCTATGTTCATGGCTGTCTCGGTGGATTGCACAAGGGGAGCTGTCAACCAGCACAGACCAGACGTGGATTGGAGACAGGCTGTAAGGCACAGATGGTAGTAAGTGCAGAGAAATGCCCACTTTCTAAAAGTGACATTTCTAAAATAGTAATATTATATCCACCATCACCAGTAAGCAGGATTTTCTATTACCATTCTGGCCATACTAAATATGACAGGGCCACTCCTTCCAGATCAAAATCTACCACTCAAAAGTATATGAGGGCAGTTCTAATGCTCGTCTATGAGAGTAGCAGGCCTCATAGCAGTGGAAAACAAATTGGTGATTTTTTCACTACCAGGATATGTAAAACACATAAGTGCATGTCCTGCCTTTTACCTACATAGCACCCTGCCCTATGGGTTACCCAGGGCCTACTTTAGTAGTGACTTATATGTGGAAGAATGGGAGTTTGAGGCTTGGTAATAAGTTTTAAATGTCAAGTCAAAGTGGCAGTGAAACTGCACACACAGGCCTTGCAATGGCAGGCTTGAGACATTGTTAGGTGACTACTTAAGTGGGCAGCACAATCAGTGCTACAAGCCCACTAGTAGCATTTAATTTACAGGCCCTGGGCACATGTAGTGCACTTTACTAGGGGCTTACAGGTAAATTAAATATGCCATTTAGGTAGGAACCAATGTTACCATGTTTAGGGGAGAGAGCATATGCACTTCAGCAATGGACAGCAGTGGTAAAGTGAGCAGAGTCCTAAAACCAGCAAAAACAGGGTCAGAAAAATGGAAGGAGGCAAGCAAAAAGTTATGGGATGGCCACCCTAAGGCTGTCAGGTCTAACACCAAGGGATTTCTCTTTTAAGATCGTTTTAGATATGTCAGCTCTCCTAGCCCGACACAGATGGCATTCTAAGGATCTGATCAAGGATTTTCAAAGTGCGGGTGCCAAGGCAGGTGTTGTGCAGCAAGCAAGACATAAAAGCCCAAATTTAAACTTTTTTTGCACCGCATTTGCATCTTTTTTTGATGCAAAAGCGGTAAGTTTGTAATTTTGCGCCGCTTTTGCGTCAAAAAGTGACGTAAGTGCGGCACAAAAAAAGTATAAATATGGGCCAAAGATCTCTGTGAAGGGAAATTGCATATTTTCCATTCCGTTGTCAAAGCAAAAGCTTTTCTAGACTGAACCCAGCAGCGCCTGAGGGGGTGGGAAAATCAGATGGTCAGAGGGAGGGAAAGCTATATTCTTTGGTAATTTGGCATGTAATATTATCTTCTTGTGGTTTTTTTGCTTTTTAAAATGCCTTTGGTGGCCTAGGTGGCAACAAGTGCCATAACTAGGCACCACATTAGGGAAGAGGTGGGTGGACGGGTAGGGGGAGGAGAGGCTCGGGTGTCAGAAAGGGTGGTGGTGTTGCTCCTGTTGGGAAAGGGGCCAATGATGGGATGGGCTCCAGATGGGTGAGGGAGCTCAGGAGTAGGAGGGGGGACGTTTTAGGAATGAGGTGGGAGGGGGTCATGGGTGGGGTAGGTGTAGGGTGGTGAAAAAGTTGAAAATCTGAAGCAGGATTTTTTGTGATAGTATATTTCTAAGGTTATGTCTTGTAACACTTTGAAGATTGCCTCATGTAATGTTAACATCCTAAATAATAGACTAACATTCTAGGATATTTTAGCATGGCTTAGGTCTTTAGCTGTCAATACTGTATAATAATTCTGCAAGAAACAAACTTAAAAGATAAGGGACATCAATTGTGCGTGCTAGCCTATAAACAATATTTGTTCTTTTCCTCCTGTCAAGCGACACATCTTGGCATCGCAATAATGATTACACATAATGTCCTAGCCAAAATATTAGGTATAGTGCAAGATCCGTCAGCCAGATGGATTTAGGTCAGAGCTACAATTCATAGCCAAATTTATAATTTTGTAAGTTATTATGGCCCCATCGAGGAGTCATCCTCATCCCAGGAAGAGCTTCATATGGTAGTTCAACATGCATCAGGGTTCTGGATTTTCTGGGGTGATTTTTAAGCAATTCAAGATATGGCGCTTAATGAGTCATGATTAAATAAGCATCAAAACAAGCAGAAATCAGTTTGCACTACGCTTCCTTGATTCATGACTATGCCTTAATAGATCCTTGGCATGTAAAAGATACATCAGCACATCAATATGCATTTCACTCTAAGTGGTATGGCACTGCTTCACACGTAGGTTTCTTTTTGTGTCCCATGCGTTATCATGGGTTAGCGATTCTATTGTCACTAATGCTTTTTCGGATCATTCATTGATTACTTTTGGAGGTCGTGGCAGCTCTAGCACACCCCTTGAGGCCGAGATGGAACTTTTATAAAGTAGTTCTAACTGATGAACTTTGGGTTTCACAGATGAGGGGCAGCCTGTGGTTTTTAAGTCACAATCTTGATACTGCCTCTGTTTTTTAAGATGTGGGGGGCCTTTAAAACGTTCTTTCGAGGTCATGCTATTTCATACTAGGTAGAATTGAGAAAGGAGGAAAAGACCCCATGTTCTAGTTTGCAAGGAAGACTGAACACCACAATAGCACCCTATGAGTTGGCCCCTAATAAACACACGCAGGCAGAGCTATCTCAAGCCATAAAGGATATTCAAGAGCATTTTTCTTGTAAAGAAATATTGAATCATACTTCAGATCTTCAGAAAAGATACAAAGAAAGTGAATTTCTGGGGAAATATTTAGCTTTGTTAACCAAACTTAGAGCTAATTCCAACATCGCCAGGATGATCAATTATCCTCAGACAGGCTCAGTATATTCACAGCCAGCCGATATTGTCCAAGTTTTTCAAGATCACTATACTGGATTGTACTATGAGTCCCACTGTTCGAAATTAGAGAACATTGATGCTTGGCTGCAGGGTGTCGAGGTTTCATCTCTGACGTCGACATTAAGTGAGTCTATAACTGCCCCTTTAACTTTAGCAGAAGTACAGCAGGTAATAAAGGCATCCCCCAATGCTAAGGCTAATGGCAAAGATGGTATACCAGCTAAAGCAGATAAGACCATTTCCTCGCAGCTAGCACTGTTTCTTGTTTCTCTTTTAAATCAGATCATAGAAGGGTCCCCTATTCCTAGCACTTTTAATGAATCTGTTGTGGTGAGTGTTCTAAAAAAAGATAAATCGGTCACAAATCGCAACTCGTATCATCCCAATAGTCTCCTCAACAATGACTACTAATTATTTGCTAAGATTATGGCTAACAGGATCACGTCAATAGCCCAGTCAGTCATTCATCAGGATCAAAATGGTTTCCTGCCTGGGTGGGACATTTCTCGTAATACTAGTTTTTTGGTGCAAGTGATAGACTTTTTACCAATCAGAAAATCCAAGCTGTGGTGGTGATGCTCGATGCTGAAAAAGCTTTTGATTTCGTTGGGTGGGAGGTTCTCTCTGTGATTTTGCATAAATTTGCATTTTCACAGTGCCTTATCTGTTTGTTAAGAGAGCTATACTCAGAGGCCAAAGCACCATCATAGTCAATAGTTTATTAGCAGGGGAGATATTAATAAAGCGTGGTACACAACAGGGATGCCCTATGTTGCCCATTTTATTGGTTCTGTTTATAATGCCACTAGTATGCGCCATATGTCAGCGTCAAACTATTTATCCTCCTGTGACTGGAGGTCCCAAATTGAAAATATATGCAGACGATATGGTGCTATATTTGACAGCGAATGAGGCTAACATTCTGTGTGCTTTTGATAATGTTGCTGAATTTACAGCAAATGGTGGGCACAAAATTAATCAGTCAAAATCAGAGGCCCTTTTACTTAACCGTAAACCTACGATCCTACCTCATCTTATGCTTTTAGTGTATCAACCAGGTCACCCCATTAGATAACCTGGCATTCACGTGACCACTAATTTCGGCGATTTACATGCTATAAATAATGCTCCGTTAATAGCGAAGGCTTGAATATTAACCCAGCAATGGGAAAAACTTCCTCTCACAATTAATGTTCGTATTTCACTTATAAAAAATGAGTAGACTTCCTTTATTCCTGTTTGCTTTCATTAATCTACACATTAAATTATCTAGATCATTCTTTGAAGCCACAGACGCAGAGATTCACAAATTGTTATGGCAAAAGAAACAGCCACGTCCAAAGCTACCAACTCTACAACTAGCTCAGGTGGAGGAAGGAGTTGATGCTCCCAAGTTTTAAATCAAACTATCAGCTGCTCTTTTAAACTGGCCCACTACAGCATATAAAACAAATAATTCCAATGATAACTATTATTTGAATATCATGCTGAAATAATCTAACATTGATCTTTTCCCGTTTGTGTAAATCCCCAGATTGCCCAAATGAACACAGTATAAGATTCCAAGAATAGTGTTTGATCATTTTAATCTCATTTGGCAAGAAAATATTCCTCACTTCCATCCCCTCGTGAATCTGATTCCAGTCACTCTCTGGGTTTGAGGTTTCCTCGGTCCATATGTAGTTGTTGGAAATCACTGAGTTTTATACATTGTAAGGGCTTCTACTGTAATAATAGTTTTATCTCACGGCCTGTGCAATGGCAGATTAATCCTTGTGTTAACTCCACACTTTTATTTAGCTATACGCAGATACGACATCTATGTTCCGACTATCCTGAGCATCCTAATGAACTATCAGATAAAATCATCTGGGCCTTTTTTTGTTTCTTGATTAATAGGTGTCGGGAATTTGTATTGAATTCTTGGTCCAAAGATTTTCCCTAATCATACAAGTAAAATAGACACGACCACCGCTTGTACTATAACTTTAGCACAATGGAGAGATCTTAATCAGATTAGCATGAAAGCTATACCTGCAGCTAACTACAAATGAATGGCTTTTTCCTGTAGGTGGATGATTTATTATGATTTTTGTTATCAATCGGAACTGTAAGAGCTTTCCTGTTTTTCTTTTTCGTCTTTAAGGATTAATTATTGCTAAGCAATCTTGTCTATTAGGCTGTTATGTAATGATAAATTATACCTGCTGCTAAAAAGAACAATAACAAAAAAAGAAAGTTATGCCTGTTTTGAAAGGGAGTGCTAAAATTATAACCGAATATTCCAAATTTACAAAAGTAGATGTAAATTACAAGAATAATAGGTTGCGCCTTTTTCATAAATCAGGGCATTTGACATGTTTAAAAGTATTTCAAACTTTCTGCTGGGAGAAGGGATGGAATGGCGTGAATAACCATATCATAAGTAATGCATTTTACACAGTTTATGATTACAGATAAAGATAATACAGTTGTATTACCAGGTCCCAAAATGCCTTCTGGATGTTCAAAGTCACTGCAAATATTTTGTGTGTTACAAATTTTAAAGTCGAAAAGAAAATATTTCACCAGTTGTTTCATTAAGATCAAGCATATTTATACATCGGTCTGATTTGCAGGTAAAAACATCATAATGCAAATAACATTTACACCACTGCGAAGGTTATATTGAACCTGTTTTACACATTAGTTTAAACAGGCATTGACAAAGCCAGGAGGTCTTGCCACTGCAAGGTGATGAAATGGTTAAGGCATATGCCACAAAAATAAAAATGAAAAGATGAAAATATAGGTGCATATTTATACTTGGCTTGCGCTGTATTAGCACCAAAAGGTTTGACGGTAAAACGGCACATAGTTAACTCCATATTTATATTTTGATGCTAGACTAGAGTGTCATGTTTAGGATGCACAAAACCACCTTGTGTCAATGAGATGCAAGGTAGGAGTTCCCATCCCAAACACAACACTAACCCCAAGTGTCATATTTATCCCCCCTATGTCAAAACAGTGCTAAAGAAGGAAGTGGACTGAAAAAATGGTGCAAAGTGCTAAATATAGGTCACACACACATTACAACAAACAAAGAAGTGCACAGGTATGTCAATGACATAGGCTATGGTCATGTTGAGAAAGTCACAGATAGGCACAGTCCCATGTAAATCATGTGGTGTAAGCCTCGGGCAGACCCTAAATCCAATGCCACCCACACTGTGCCATAACTAAGTATACATCAGCTACACATACCTGTAATGTTCACATTCACCTGTCTGAGGCTTTGTGTCCCACACATATGTATGAAAAAATATTTGCCATTGAAGACCATGGGGTTGAATCATGAGAAAAGGGGCAGCACCTACTCCGGTGTCTCCTCACATGCGTCCCTAGTGCCCACTTAGAACACCATGTCTGTTCCAACTACCAGAAATATTACACCATGGTCTTGTGTCTGTGAAAAAACACTAATATCCATGGATGACATAGGCAGATGTGGTAGGTGCATAGTGGAGATACCTGACCTTCAATGCACCGTACTAAGGGGCCCATGTGAAAAATAGCTGTGACCCCTCCCAAAGCCTGCACTGTGCATGTGCTGAAAGTGTCTGTCAGAAATCATGTAATAGAAGGCAGGAGAAACTTCTACAACAAATTACTTCATCCTACCAATGTGGGACACACATTCCCGTACACTTCATGGCTGGCACAACCATCATCTGCCACAAAGGGTCACTAGGGCACATAAATTAAAGGAAAATGACAGAGTACAACACTGTACCAAAATAGACCGCGCTGCTGACCCTCATTTACACAACACAGGGTTGCACCTAACTTAATAGTATCCAGCACACCCTTCTGTTGTCCCCAGTGCTTGCACAAACATTAGCTACCAGCACCAGCCTAGGCATCCTTGCAGCATCATGCAAGGATGTCTGCATTGAGGGCTGTGATTGTTCATGTGCGGGAAGGGACACCTGCCTGTACATAAGCTACCATTTTGCTCCTACTATGTGTGCAGAAGTATGCAGCACACATCAAATCTACAAAAACACAAGGAGGAATTAAAGTATTCCTTCTCGTTGCGACTTGCTAATGCCACCCCTGGGGTGGGGTGAGGTATTGGTGCTGCCTCAGGATTACAAAAACTCCCAAATAAGAGGCAGCTAGAAAATGCTATGGGTGTTTACTGTGGCACACTCACAGCAACATCCATTGCACGCCACTTCCAGGCAAAGAGTAGTGTCTGAAGGGGCCATAGTCACAAGGTGGCATCAAGCTACAAACAATGGCATAACGCCACCTTTAAATATGGGGTAGGGCATAGCGCCTACAGAGCTTCTATAAAAGTGAGGCTCTGGTGGTGCTAGGGGGTCAGAATGATGCCCCTTAGTGTCACACTGCATGCATAGTGCAATATGTCAAAAAGGACGGCACAATCTTGCTTTGTAGGGCAACAATGCTGTATCAACATCTGACAGCATTGTGTTGCTAGGAAGTGGTATGTGCCATGTAAGAATAATATACAGCTCCAAATATGGAGTACACAACACATGGACCTAAATCAGGACCATCACTTCTGTGAAAAACGTAAAAACCTCTCAAGCCTTTGAGCCACTACCCAAGTTTGTCATGTCCATCAACAGAGTTCAAAGAAACCATTTCCCAAGAACAGGAACATACAGTACACCACACACAAGTTTGTGTCACAACTCCAACTAAAAATACAACTGTTCTGGGATGTACCAAACCACTATCAGCACTTACCAACACATCTCCTCTCTATCCTTTGCAGCTGACCAAGGGTATGGCATCAAGTCGTGGGTGATGACCCCTTTTGCTAATACCACAATGGTGGAAACAGTGGGCCTACAAGGAGGGACACAGGAAAATCCGCAATGTGGTGGAGAGGGCATTTGACCTCCTGAAATCCAGGTTAGGTGTCTGGCCCTGACAAGAGGAAGCCTCTTATATGCTCCACCATTTGTTTGTAAGGTCATCTTGGCATGTGAAATCCTGCACACCATTTGTTTCCAGACAAATATCCCCTTAGATGAACAGGATGTTGTCCCCAGTGAGGACAAGGATGATGATGGAGCAGATCATGTGGAGGGGGAACAAGTTAACACTGCAAACAGAGTTCGTAGGAGACTCCACATCGTGGAGAACTTCTACATATGACCACAACCTCATTCTTGAGTACATACTGCATTGAAATGTGAGTCTTACCACAGTTAGCAGGTAGGTAACGCAAAAGTGACCAGTATGGTAGCATCAACGTTTTTGACATGAGTAGGTCTACTGCCACCATATCAAATATCAGTGACAGGCAGTTTGCGGGCAGTGGAATCCTGAAGGTCTAGATTCATGCACCACAACATATATTGTCCTGTCAAGTAGGAAAGGTGCCAATACCTAGCCCATCCACCACAATGACACCATGCATAACAGGATGAATATAAGGGGGCACACATGAGGTAGGCACTGTCACCAAATGGATAACAAGTCATGTAGGAACAGAACACTATCACAACTCATGGTGACAGTAGCATGGCCTGCATGGTACATGTGTGACAAGGGTGGTACATCATTGTTAACTGTGGTCCCTCAGTTAAAGCCCAGGGATTGCAACCAATGTCCCATGCCAAGCATGCACAGTGTAACCATGGAAATTTGTCACAGCACTGCCAATGTGCACAACCCGGGCACATGGTGGGCAGTACCTCACATATGGTACACACACGTTGGATGGGGAGTGCGCAATAGCTTGCCTTGACTACATAAGCAGCTATGGGTGCAGAATCACTATCCAAACACAACACCCATTGTCACCATCCATGGATGTTTGGGACAATGCACCACCACATATTCAACTGGGTTGAATGTAATCAGAGTAGCAAATGATCACAATGTACATAACATGCAAACTTGTCACACAAATCTCCTGTCCTGACACATGGCTAGGCTAAATCTAGGCAAACATGTGCATACTGATGTATGGGTGTATGTTCTAGGTAGCAACGGTTTTGCCAGGATCAATAATGCTTGATGTGACAGCATGTATATCTGGTATGCTGTGTACAACTACATCACACAGCACAAAGCAATACACATCACCCATTGTCACGCACATGACAGGACAAGTGCATGATGGCAATATTGGTAAGAGTTACCTAGGCTGTGCAATGCTGGAAGAAATGCTAACACATGTACAATGGACATACTGGATGGACTGCTTTCAGGCAGCCACACATGCTTGTAAATACAACATGTCAAATGTAGACAACAGAAGTGCTGTGGCAGGAGTGATGTTGTGTGTGTGTAACACATGACAACCCACAAATACAGACAATGGAACTGTACCTATCAAGCTGGCAGGAGAAGGAGATGTGAAGATATTCCATGAACACAAGCCACATGTTGCATCATGTACATGCATATATAGACAATGTTTCAGTATGAGATGAGCACAAAGTGCTAACAGACTAAAGAATGGGAGCAATGTAGGTGACAATACATGCCTCACCAGTAGTGCAGCAATACATGGAGAAGGGACACACTTAGATCAACACTGACTGTATAACACATCATTGCCTCCATGTCAATATTTCACATATGTACAGAGATGGTGGCCAGGTCAGTACATCACCCAATCATGTTGCCTACTTGCATACCAGGGTATTTGCCCATCGCATGCAACCATGATAGAAGGCTGCCACAGATAGCCCACAGATAGCACCATCTGTAGCCTGGCATGTTTCCAATGTTGAAGTCACAACAGAGATACTAGGCCAAAAAGATGCCCAAGGTGTTAGAAATGGGGTCTTTGATTGGCAGTCAGGTTACCCCATGTCCAAGCAAGAACCCTAACTCTAGTCAGGGTAAAGGAGAATCACCCTCAGTTAACCCCCGCTCACCCCTTTGGTAGCTTGTCACATGCAGGTAGGCTTAACTTCAGAGACAAGGTGCAAAGTATTTGTACCAACACCCACAGTAACTCAATGAAAACACTACAAAATGACACAACACAGGTTTAGCAAACTAGGTAATATTTATCTAACAAAACAAGACCTAAATGACAACAATCTAACATACACAAGTCAAGTTACAAATTTAAAAAGCAAAAGAGTCTTAAATCCTTTAGAAAACAGTGAGAATGCAGTTAGCACTCAAAAGTACCTTGGAAGCGTCAAAATAAAGCAGCCCGGGCGAGTGTGCATCGAAAAAGGCCAGCTATGCGTCGATTTCTCACTCGCAAGCGAGACCGTGCATCGTCCCTCCTCGGGTCGGATCGGCATGCATCGTTTCTTCTCTTTTGCAAGAGAGCGATGCATCGATCTGGACAGGCTCCTCGGGTCCAGGTAGGCGCTGCATTGATTTTCTGCACAAGCGATGTTGCGTAGAAAATCTGGTCGCACTGTATCACAAAACCATGCTGCATGGGATTTACGTCGTTATCAGCCTCCATTAGCAGGTGTTGCAAGTTGTTTATCCAGGGGCATTGCATTGATCTTCCAGCCATGATGCAGGTGGAGAGTTGATTTCACCTGCAAAGCTGGAGGCGTGTCGTTTATCAGCGGTGTCCACTGTGCGTGGATTTTCAGCCTTGGTCTGCTAGCACCTTTCAAGGGCCCAGGAACTGGATAAGGTACCACTTGGCAGGGCAAGAGCCTAGCAGAGAGTCCAGGTGCTGTCAGGGGAAGTCTCTGATGGCCCTGAGACTTCAAAAACAGAAGGCAAGCTCAGTCCAAGCCCTTGGAGATTCTTCACAAGCAGGAGTGCACAACAAAGTCCAGCCTTTGTCCCCTTTCAAATGTAGAAGCAGCAATTGCAGGATAGCTCCACAAAGCACAGTCACAGGCAGGGTAGCACTTCTCCTCAGCTCTCCAGCTCTTCTCCTGGGCAGAGGCTCCTCTTGATTCCAGAAGTGATCTAATTTTCAGGGGTTTAGGGGCTCTTCTTCTACCCCTTTCTGCCTTTGTAGTAGGCCTACTTCAAAGAGAAGTCTCTGTTGTTTTCTAGATCCTGCCTTGCCCACACCAGGCCCCAGACACACACCAGGGGGTTGGACACCGCATTGTGTGAGGGCAGGCACAGCCCGTTCAGGTGTAAGTGCCCACTCCTCCCCTCCCTCCTAGCACAAGTGGCTCATCAGAATATGTAGGCTAAACCCCAGCTCCCTTTGTGTCACTGTCTAGAGAGAGGTGCAAACAGCCCAACTGTCAAACTGACCCAGACAGGGAATCCACAAACAAGCAGAATCACAGAATGGTTTCAGCAAGAAAATGCCTACTTTCTAAAAGTGGCATTTTCAAACACACAATCTAAAAACCAACTTCACTAAAAGATATATTTTTAAATTGTGAGTACAGAGATCCCAAACTCCATGTGTCTATCTGTTACCAAAGGGAATCTACACTTTAATCATATTTAAAGGCAGACCCCATGCTAACCTATAAAAGAGATAGGCCTTGCAACAGTGAAAACAGAATTTGGCAGTACTTCACTATCAGGACATGTAAAACACATCAGTACACGCCCCGCCTTTAACATACACTGCACCCTGCCCATGGGGTTAGCTTGGGCCTACCTTAGGGGTGCCTTACATGTATAAAAGGGGAAGGTTTAGGCCTGGCAAGTGGGTACACTTGCCAAGTCGAATTGGCAGTTTAAAACTGCACCCACAGACATTGCAGTGGCAGGTCTGAGCCATGTTTACAGGGTTACTAATGTGGGTGGCACCAACAGTGCTGCAGGACCACTAGTAGCATTTTATTCACAGGCCCTGGACACCTCTAGGGCACTTTACGTGGGACTTACTGGTAAATCAAATATGCCAATCATGGATAGCCAATGAACACATACAATTTATACAGGAAACACCTACACTTTAGCACTGGTCAGCAGTGGTAAAGTGTCCAGAGCAAACAAAACAGCAACAACAGAGACCCGCACACAGAAACAACCTGGGAAGTAGAGGCAAAAAGTTAGGGGAGACCATGCCAATGATGGCAAGTCTAACAGAATGGAAATGCTAAGGACATGAAAACATGTCACATGTACAAAATGTCCATGATCAGAGTGATGTACGTGAAAGGGGAAAGCTGACATCAAGTACGGCAGTGGTAAATGTGAGATCAAGGACTGTATGACCACAATTGTGGTGTGTCTGCTGGGGACTCTATAAAGTACTGTTGAGTGGCAAACATGAAGAGACTAAGGGGGTCATTTTGACCTCAGCGGTCTTTTTTAAAGACCGCCGAGGGACCGCCGTGCGGAAGACCGTCAGTACAGGCGGTTTGCCGCTCGGCCTATTATGACCGTTGGCAGCTCTCCGTCCCTTTAAGGACAGAGAGCCGCCAACAGCCATTCTGGCGGGAGGTGGGGAAGTGGAGGTTACTCCACCTCCACCGCCATGCCAACAGAATGCCGCCCAGCGAATCACGTCCTGTGATTCGCCGTGGCGGTGTTCTGTTGGCGGTGTGGTGTCGGCGGAGCTGCCCCCATGGCTCCCCTCCCCTCCCGGAGGATCGTCGGACCAGCTAAGTCGATCGTCTGTGAGGGGAGGGGGGGTGTTGTGTGGGTGCATGGGGGTGTGCGTGTGTGTATGTAGAGGGGTGTGTGAGTGCGTGTATGCTTGCAGGGGTGTTGTGTGTATGGGAATGAGTGTGTGTATAACTGTGGGTATGTCTGTATGGATGTGTGCGTGTATGTTTGAATGTGGGTGTGCGTGTCTGACTATGTGTGTGGATGTAGGCATGTATGTTGGCGTGTGTGCGTGTAAGTGTGTAGGTGGTGCCTGCGTGCGTGTCATGTGGGTATGGGTGATGTGAGGTTGGGGGTTGGGGTGGGGAGGGGGGCCCTGCCACCTTTGGGGGGTGGCAGGGGTGGTGGGGGGTGTAGGGGAGGGAGTCGGGGTGTGGGTGGGGGAGAACCCTATCAGTGCCAGGGAAGGAATTCCCTGACACTGATAGTGCTTACCGCCATGGATTTCATGGTGGTTCAAACTGCTGGAAATCCACGGCGGTAAGCCGGGTCCAAATACCGCCGGCGGTCTAGTGACGGCCGCCGGGCTGAAGACCCAGGTCTCCAACCCAGCGGTCGTCTCCGTCCTGGCGGGCGGAACGGAGAACCAGTGGATGACCATGGCGGTAACCGCCATGGCCATAGTTCCACAAAGTAAGACCGCCAGCCTGTTGGCAGTCTTACCGCCAGTTCTCCGCCTTCCGCCAGGGTCATAATGACCCCCTAGGTCCCTGCTCTATTGACCCATACAACCATTGCTCTAGCTACTTGAACATATCACATTGTCAAGGGCTTGATACATGTATACAGAGGTGTGATTAAACTGGGGCTTCATTGACTAACCTTTTCACATGCAACCATAGTTTTGTGTTGCTATAGGAACTCACACTGTTGTGATGATGAGTAGAATGGCAGCTTTGTCAGACTGCAACACTGTGACACAGTGGTATGCCATTGTTTGTGACAATCATTACTAACCTGATGTGGACAAATATGGGTGCCAGGTTGATGGCATGCACACATATGCCACATATGTCAGCACACATGGGCCACTGTATTGGCTCAGCCATGGAAATTTGTGTGGAATGAGAGCAAAGGACAACCTAGCACAAAAGTAGGGCATAGGTGTCACAAGATCAGTGACTGACAGAAATGAGCTACACATGTGTTCCAACATACGGAAACATGGTTGGAACTGATGTAACAACAAATGCATTTGTCAAATGGTGACATATGTCCATGTAGGAAGAATGGAATGTAAGGTTTCACATCCCTTGAACACACCACTGTCATCACATGTGACAGAAATCACAAAAGATATGTCCATACACACACGGCAGATACCATTCTTACACAACACATGTGTCCATGACATCTCCTGCAACTATAGTGCATGGGGGCACAAATGGCACACGTGTAGAAGAGCAACATGAAGAGAAATACAACGACACAGCACAGAGTGAACACACATACACATACACTGGCAAATTGGCTAGATTGAAGTGATGTTACTGCAGTCCTGTGTGAGTACTGTGTGTAGAGGTTTACATGGTTGTCATATGCATTACCATGTGTTGGACATAGGCCACCAAACATGTTTGGTGTCATAGGTATGTGTACATCTGTATCTCAGACACAACAATGTAGTCAACACCAAAATTAGCTGACGTACACATGTATACACACATAGCACACATGTGCCAACATGTCTGTGGACACAGTGTAGCTACAAATACACATGTGCATGAGGTATTCAGTAATCAGTAATCACATGCAGCACACTCACAAACGAACCCATAGGTCCAACATACCATTGTCACCGTAATGACAGTACTGGACATACACCCACATGTTGCCATTACACATAGACACCATAGTTGTACACCCCATGTAACACCTGAAGTCACTCAGGAGACACTCAAGAGACACAATGCAAAAATAAACGTAATACCGTCATGCATGAAACATTTACACACATATGCATTTGCCATACAATACCCCTAGTATACTAGACACAAAACATCTATTGCAGATCCAAAGTCTCTTTTCACGCTAATGGAGTGAAAATATGGCACAAAACTACCATGTGTCCAAAGAAAATGACACATGGCTGAAAAACGTGATGCACACACCTAGGAAGTGATGTACCAGGACATCCTGCCTGCAAACATGCCACAGTGAGTGTAGTTTCACTTCACTTTACAGTCTTTTTCCCTATGACTGTGTGAGGTTGTGTTTTTGGTGCTGGTGTAATTTTGGTCTGCGTGTGTTGTGTAAATTGTGCTGTTGTAGGAAAGTACCATCTTTCTTGGCATGTTACCCCCAATTTTACCTGTATGTCAGTATGTTTTTGCCTGTCTCACTGGGATCCTGCTGGTCAGGACCCTAGTGCTCACAGTTTATGGCCTAATGTGTGTGTCTGTATAGTGAATGTGTCACAGTGTCCTTTCCTCAGGATCTGCAGTGGAGAAGCCGCTGGAGATTGTGATGGCTGAATTAGCTTGTTGGCTAAACATTGATCAAGGTATTCTCGTAAGACTTGATTTTCTTTCTCCAATAGTGCATAGATCCTACAATTTGGTATATTGACGCCAGGTACAAGGTCGATCTGACAATCGTACGGCCTGTGAGGTAGTACTGAGCTCGCTTTCTTTCCACTGAAAACATCAGTAAATTCTGAATACTGTGATGGCAAATCAATTTCTTTCTCAACTGCAGTAGCAATGGAGTGTTGAAGATTTCTTTCTTTGTTTCATCTTGATTGAAAACATTTCTTTGCACAAGAAGAAGAAGAAAAACGCAAAACCTGGTTGCGCCAGTCTATGCATGGATTTTGTAACATTAACCACGACATTCCTAAAATAAAAGCATCTTGAGGTGCTTGGATTATATCAAAGCAAATTATCTCACAGTGGTTCTGATTCTCATCATCTTTGCAAATCACTTGTATTCGTGAGGTTTGTTTAGTAACGGGGCCTCCTGCCAACTCACTACCATCAACTGTATACACAGCTTTTGGAATCTTTTTCTTGACACTGGGTATATGCAAGTCTAGTGCAGTTTGTTGGGCCACAAAATTTCCTGTAGCCCCTGAATCAATTAGAACTTGTACATTAATGCCATCATTACAACTCTGGCGGTAAATGCCGCTTACAGCCGTGCCGAAGACCGCCAACATACCGCTGCGGCCGTGGAATTCCACTACAGCTATTACGACCCACGGCTCGGAATCCGCGATAATCCAGACACCCACACAAGTCCGCCACACCAAAGGTAATTAAAGTGGCGATAACAAAACCTCCACCGTCACACCAACAGGAACACACCCACACTATCACGACCCACGAATCCACACGGCGATCTTTCAACCGCGGTATTCCATTGGCGGTACACACTGCCGCACTCAAAATACACACACATTTACAAAACACAACCACATTGGACAATTCAAAATACACATACCACACCCACACACCCAATCCAATATAAAGCACACACCCACATCACCCATAAACCCTTACTACCAGATTTCTGAAACCACGCCAGAGAGAGACACCACAATAAACAACACCAGCATCCACACACACACAACACCATCACTTACACAACATACACGCACCTCAAACAACACACACCAACACATCCCCTCACACATCACAACACACATCACCTCACACATCACCCACACCACATCATGGCACCTCAACAACACCCCAGGTTCTCTGAGGAGGAGCTCAGGGTCATTGTGGAGGAAATTGTCCGGGTAGAGCCACAGCTATTCCGATCACAGGTGCAGCACACCTCCATTGCAAGGAAGATGGAGCTATGGCGCAGAATTGTCGACAGGGTCAACGCAGTGGGACAGCATCCAAGAACTAAGGATGACATCAGGAAGAGGTGGAACGACCTACGGGGGAAGGTGCGTTCCGTGGTCTCCAGACACCAGATTGCTGTAGAGAGGACTGGCGGTGGACCCCCACCTCCTCCCCCACAACTAAAAACATGGGAGGAGCAGGTCTTGGCAACACTGCATCCTGAGGACCTCGCAGGAGTAGCAGGAGGACTGGACTCTGGTAAGTCACATTTTTACTACCCCATCCCCCCACCTGCATGCCATCACATACTCCCACCCTCACCCCCATCACTCCAACACCTCACATATGCCCCACTATCACAACCCACCAATCCCAATACCAAGCCCTAAATGCAACACCAAAGTATGGACACCCATCACCAAAGCATGTCCACTACAGATACCCACACAGACCCCAAACCAAATATCACACAAGGACCAAGCCAAGAATGCAAGCACTGGAGTACAGGGTCACTCACCCATGGCACACAATGGCACACACAGATGCAATAATCATGCCTTTACAGCCCTGCAGAACCCCAACCCAACATCACCGTACAGGAGGTACCAGACATATCCAGTCCCCCCACAGAAGAGACCCACAGTGATGACAGCAGCTCTGTACAACTGGATCAAGATGACCAGCCCGGCCCATCAGGGACCTCAGGACATTCGGTTCCCCTGACACTGTCACAAGCCACCACAGTGCCTCCCCCTCAGAAAACACCAGCACAGCAACCACCCAGCGGGCCCATCCCTCTGTCCCCAGGACACGTCAATCAGCAGTGTGTCCACCACTACAGGGAACCCAGGCAAACCCACCAACCCAAGAAAATCAGGGACCTGGGGGCAGTGGCAGTGGGCACACAGTTCAGGGGACAGAGGCTCAGGAAAACAGGGAAGCTGGGAGGACTGCTGTGAGACAGGGGGAGGACAGGCCCAGGGAACCCACTCTCCACAAGGCCCTCTCCAACATCATGGGAGCTTACCATCATTCCCAGGAGACGATGGCAACGGTACTGGCCAAGTTTCAGGGGACCCAGCAGCTGCAGGAGGAACACTATCTGGGGATCAGGGAGGACCTGAAGTCCATAAACAACACCCTGGTCACCATTGCAGGGGTGCTGCAAGACCTTGTCAACATCAGGGGGGACACTGTGGCACAACAAGGGGCCCCTGACACTAGCCTGGACGATGAACAGCCCTCCACCTCCGCCGGCGCTAGTGGACAGGAGGCACCGCCACAGGGACATAACACCAGCACCCCACCCCCTGCAGATGGAGAACCACCCCGCAAACGGTCCCTGAGGTCCAGGAACAAGACAGAGAACATTGCCAAGACCCCCGCCAGAAAGTGAGACCCCCTTGAATGTCACCCTTCTGTCGCACTTTGTCACCTTGTCCATACTTCAACTGCCATTGCTCCACTTCCTATTCCCCTTTGGACAATGCACCTGTGAAACAAATAGACTGGACTCTGCCGTGGACATTCCTCCACCCTTGCCCCTCCCCATTTTACAACCCCCTCCACTTATTTGCACAGAAATAAACACACTTCAATTACAAAACAATCTGGAGTCAGTCGGTCTTTCATAAACGTGTAATTGCAATAACCATGGAATATAGCAATGTCAATTTACTTGTGCACATACCGATGTAACACAGCTGTAGGCCAGGAGGACATATAGCAGAGGGCACAAAGTGGGACCCACATCTTTGAAATGGAAAGGCAAAGTGACAAGTCAGGGTCCATACACTGAGTGAAAATGACAGACTTATGCTAGCTCCAATAATAGTATGAGATATGGGAGGCAGTGACATCTTCTTACCTGTGTCTCACTGGAAGTATTGCATGATTATGTTGTTCCTGTTGTCAATATCCTCTTCTTCTGCCTCCTCTTCTTCACTGTCCACAGGCTCCACAGCTGCCACAAGACCACCAGCTGGCCCATCCTCCTGTAGAAAAGGCACCTGGCGTTGCAAAGCCAGGTTGTGCGGCATACAGCAGGCCACGATAATCTGGCACACCTTCTTTGGTGAGTAGTAGAGAGAACCACCTGTCATATGGAAGCACCGGAATCTGGCCTTCAGGAGGCCGAAGGTGCATTGAAGCACCCTTATAGTTTGCCCATGTGCCTAATTGTAGCGTTCCTCTGCCCTTGTCCTGGGATTTCTCACTGGGGTCAGTAGCCATGACAGGTTGGGGTAACCAGAGTCACCTGCAAATATGGAGGGCCAACTGTTAGACACACACTGACCCGTAGAGACAATTCCATACCCAGACTCCTATTCACACTGAATAGGGTCTTTGTCCTCACCTATTAGCCACACACGGTGTCTCTGGAGTTGCCCCATCACATAAGGGATTCTGCTATTCCTCAAAATGTAAGCGTCATGCACTGAGCCAGGAAATTTGGCATTCATATGGGAGATGTACTGATCTGCCAAACACATCATCTGCACATTCATAGAATGGTAGCTCTTCCGGTTTCTGTAACCTGTTCACTCCTGCGGGCGGTACCAAGGGCACATGTGTCCCATCAATGGCACCAATGATGTTGGGGATATGTCCCAGGGCATAGAAGTCACCTTTCGCTGTGGGCAAATCCTCCACCTGAGGGAACACAATGTAGCTGCGCATGTGTTTCAGCAGGGCAGACAACACTCTGGACAATACGCTAGAGAACATTGGCTGGGTCATCCCTGATGCAATGGCCACCTTTGTTTGAAAGGAACCACTTGCCAGGAAATGGAGCACTGACAGGACCTGCACTAGAGGGGGGATTCCTGTGGGATGGCGGAAATGTGACATTAGGTCCGGCTCCAACAGGGCACACAGTTCATGGATAGTTGCACGATCAAGTCTGTAGGTGACTATTAGTTGTCTCTCTTCCATGGTCGACAGGTCCACCAGCGGTCTGTACACTGGAGGATGCAGCCATCTCATCACCTGCCCCAGCAGACGTGCTCTATGGACGAGAACAGCGAGCATAGAGTCAGCCAACACTGAGGTATCACAAAATGTCATTTGCACACATTTATTAATCTGCAATGGGCCTGTAACTGTGTATTCAAGGCCTACATCAGTGTGACGCAGTTAATATTAATGCCATGTGGCCACCTGAAATGGTGGCTGCCTGACCTATAAGATGGGACAAGGGGATACGAGGTAACTGCGCTGGCGTTGTACATCGTTGCGGTGGGCGGTCGAAGACCATTGCGCAATCCAGCATTGGTTAACATTGGACCCTATGTGTCCGAGGACCCAATGACGATGTACGCCAGTGGTGACGGTACGCACCGCCGCGGACGTGACCGCCATTTTCTGTCTGTTCACTCACTTGATACCTGACCATCAACAGGAGAGGACCTACACTGCAAGTGCTGCTGTGACCTGTGTCTGGAAGCGACAATGTCTCATGTGTCTGGGGAAATGGCCCCTGCCTTCACTTCAGAGGAGTTGGAGAAACTAGTGGATGGGGTCCTCCCCCAGTACACACAACTGTACGGTCCTCCAGACAAACAGGTGAGAACACTGTGAGCATGCTGCATGGGCAATGCCTGTTGGAGTGGTGTGGATGGAAGATAAATGGGGGGGGGGGCTGAGGCCTGCATGTGCGGACGGTGAGTGTATGTGCGTCAGGGCAAGGGTGGGAACGTGGGTCAATGAGTATGATGGTCCGGACGGGTAATGATTTTCCTTTCCCCCTGTACTATTCCTCTAGGTCAGCGCCCACCAGAAGAAGGCTATTTGGTGTGCCATCGGCAAGGACGCCCGGACCCTGGGGGTCCACCACAGATGGAGCACACACTGCCGTAAAAGATGGGAGGACCTGCGCTGCTGGAGCAAGAAGACAGCGGAGGCCCAGATGCGGATGGCCTCCCAACGTGGGAGGGGTACCCGTCGCACCATGACCCCCCTGATGTTCCGGATCCTGGTGGTCGCATATCCGGAGTTGGATGGGTGCTTGAGGGCATCACAGCAGCCACAAGGGAGTGAGTAAACTCTCATTCAGCTGACTCTGCACGCATTACGAGGTGTCTGGGTGGAGGAGGTGGGCAGTGGGTTCCCCTAGGCTAGGGCGATCTTGGTAGGCAAGGTCGCTTGTGAGGCAGGCTCTGTGGCACCCCAACCCCACTAGTGGTTAGTGCCATCTACACCTAGTCAGGCTCCTGTGACTTCCAGGTGTGCAGCAAACGTGCATAGGCCTTGTAACCCATGGGCATATGATTAATCTAGGAACTATAAGTGCATGGCGTAGTGCAGAGGGCTGCTGTGTCTGTTGTGTCCACCAATGGTAGTGGTGTTGCATGCACTGAACATGTCTTTCTCCTGTCTTCACCCCTCTTTTTGTGGTCTCCATGTTCTTTTGTGCAATAGCATCTTCAGGTGGAGGAGCATTGGCACCGGAGCAGGAGGGAGCTGCATCCCACTTGGCCCTGGAGGGCGAAACAACGGAGTCTGAAGCCACCAGTGGGACAGAGGGCGAGGGGAGCTCCACGGCGGGGACAGGAGCAGAGACTAGCGACAGTGACTCTTCCTCTGATGGGAGCTCCCTTGCGGTGGTGGGCACCTCTGTGCCCACCGCATCAGCAGGTACAGCCGCCACCCCCCCTACCAACACCACACTCCCAGCAACCCCTCAGCGTGTGTCCCGTGCCCGCTCACCCAGGAGGGTGGGCATCTTCTTCACCCCAGGCACCTCAGGCCCTGCCCCAGTCAGACCTGCTGCCCTCAGTGAGGAGGCTATTGACCTCCTGAGATCCCTCACTGTTGGGCAGTCTACCATTCTGAATGCCATCCAGGGTGTTGAGAGGCATTTACAACAAACAAATGCATACCTGGAGGGCATTCATTCTGACCAGGCAGCCCAACAGAGAGCATTTCAGGCTCTGGCCTCAGCACTGATGGCAGCCATTGTCCCTGTGTCCAGCCTCCCCCTCCAACTTCCTCCACCCAGACCCAATCTCCTATACCTCAGCCTATCCCAAGCACACCATCAGACCAGCATGCACTCACATCAACACACAAGAGTGGCTCAGGCAAACATAAGCACCACACATCCCACAGGCACTCACACAAGCATCATACACATGCACACATACCAGCATCCACTGCCTCTACTGTGTCCCCCTCCTCCACGTCTCCCTCCTCCCTCCCAGTTTCGTCTCCACTCACACCTGTATGTACTGCATCCTCAGCCACTACCTCCATCACCAGCACGCCCATCACCACACACCGCTCGCGTGCACTCACCACCCCCACTACCATTCACATATCTCCAGTGTCCTCTCCCAGTGTGTCTGTGAGCCCTCCTACCAAAGTACACAAACGCAGACACACACACACCCAACAGCCATCAACCTCTCACAACAGCCTCCAGCCCATGCAACTTCACCCAAATTCAGTAGACGTACACCTCCTACAACCACTACCTCTACCTCCACTCCGAAACCCCCTCCATCTACCTGCCCCAGTGTCTAAAAAACTTTTCCTGGCTAACATTGACCTCTTCCCTACACCTCCCCCCATCCTTCCCCTAGGGCCAGGCTTTCCAAGTCCCAACCCAGCATCTCAGCCACCACATCCCCAGGCGCAGTGGTGCCAGCAACTGTGGGGTCATGGGATGCCCCAACCATCAGGGCTGCCAATGTGGGCAAGGACATTCCGCCACCTGCCAAGGTGAAAAAGGTGCCCACATCCCGGAGGAACAAGCCGGAAACACCTGCCACCAAGGGGTCAGGGAAAACGAAAGGGGATAGTGGCAAGACAGCTGTGCCACCATCAAAGGTTTGGAAGGGCCAAAAACTGAAGGTCAGGTCAGGAGAGGGCATGGTGTGACCGACTGAGGGACCAGTGTCATACCTTCTGTCCACGTTGACGCCAACCTGTATGGCGGAGAACACCGCCACCTGCACCGCCACTTGCACAGCCACAGACCCCGCCGCCAGCACCGCCGCCACAGACCCCGCAGCCAGCACCACCGCTACAAACCCCGCCGCCAGCACTGCTGCCACAGACCCCGCAGCCAGCACCGCCACCACAGACCCCGCAGCCAGCACCGCCACCACAGACCCCACAGCCAGCACCGCCGCCACAGACCCCGCCGCAAGCACCGCCATGACTGACACCGCCGCAAGCACCCCCGCGACTGACACCGCCGCAAGCACCGCCAGCGGCCCAATGACGTCCTCAGACAGTGGCACCACTGCTGACATGGCTACCATTCCCAGTGGTCAGTCGTCCAAGGCTGGTGGTGAGTTCCAGGATCCTGGGCAGCTTCCATGAAGCATCACTGTCATCGCAGTTTTCACCTGCATATGGAAAGCAAAGCTGCAGCAGTGTGGGGTATGTCTCTGCCTCCATGGCGTATCATGCTACCTGTACCTCGACAATCTTGTGGTATACACACCCAGGCGAGTGTATTGTTCTGGCCACACTGCACATGGAGCACTCTGGGCACCAAGCCCCCTCCAGAACCAGTGGAGAGATACATCCACTACCTCAGTCCTTGGCAGGATGAAGCACTCTGGGCACAAAGCCCCCTCCAGAACCAGTGGAGAGATACATCCACTACCTCAGTCCTTGGCAGGATGAAGCACCCTGGACACCATGCCCCCTCCAGAACCAGTGGAGACCGTTATCCACTAGAGAGACTGTGGCTTTGCACTCCCCAGGATAAAGCAGTGGACAACCCACCCACTGGAAAGACTTAAGAGACTGTGGCTTTGCACTCCCCAGGATAAAGCAATGGGCAACCCACCCACTGGAAAGACTTGAGAGACTGTGGCTTTGCACTCCCCAGGATAAAGCAGTGGGCAAACCACCAACTGGAAAGACTTGAGAGACTGCGGCTTTGCACTCCCCAGGATAAAGCAGTGGACAAACCACCCACTGGAAAGACTTGAGAGACTGTGGCTTTACACTCCCCAGGACCAAACTGTGGGCATGGAGCCCCCTCTTGGAGCAGTGGCGTTGTGCTTTCATCACGCTGAGGTGCCCCCACTCCCCCTCCTCCTGAGGTGCCTGTATATTTTCTATGTGATGCCCCTCCAGTGTTCTCTCAGTTTGGAGCCAGGTATCTAGTGTGGACCTCGCCAATGCATTTTGGGCCCAGTGGTCCACAGACAATGATTGGTGCACTGTCCGGACTTGTGTATTTGGTGAACATAATTGTATATACTGGATTTTGCATTTTGATAAGGACATTTCACATGATTGCATTCGCTCAAATCATTTCCTTTTGTCCTTGCGTTCTTCGAGGGGGTTGGTGGGGTGTATGTGTAATGTTGCAGCATGTGTTTGTGTGTATGGTGTTGTGGGTGAGGGTGGGGGTGGGGGTGTTGCGTGTTGTTTGTGTGTGCCACTCGCTTTTTCCTCCCCCTCCCCTGTGTTGTAGGTGCAGTACTCACTGTGGTCGTCACCATCATCGTTGGAGCTCCTGATAGAGGTGCAGGAAGACCTTCCCCAGCAGTATCTGCAATTCGGGCTCTATGGTGTCCTGGTTTGTCGTGGGGTGTGGAAAGGTGAGTGTTTTCCTCTTCTGCTACTGTTTCCCCCGTGTTTTTATTCGGGTTGTTTCCTCCCCGGATGGCGGATATGCCTGTTGTGATAGGGTGTTCGGTACATTGTCTCCCACCTGTCTGTTGGCGGTGTCCGCCGCGCTGTTTGTTTGTACCGCCGTGACCGTCGGAGTGTTAAAGTGGCTGTCTATGTTGGCGGTTTCCACCACAGTTGTAATCCCATTTTTTTTTCTACCTGCCTGTTGGCGGTTTTACCACCGCTTTAACACCGACCGCCAGGTTTGTAATGAGGGCCTATGTCTTTTTCCCCACAGAGTCATTTGCACTAAAATTCGGAAATGTTTGACATAACAATTTGTGCAAGAGCACACTGAAGGGATTGTCAATTTTCCCAAGAGGTCCCCTCATTTTTTTTTTTGGGCACTTTATTTTTATTGTGAATTTTCCAAAGAAACCGCTATTTTTTTCTTAGTCACAGATGTTGGGTCAATTTTACCTTTGGGTTTCTTTTGACATTCTTTTCCGAAATGACCCTTTTTCCCACAATACAGACACTGACCATTTTTTCGTTGCATGTCTTTCTCCTTTTTGGTCAGCAGTGGGCGAACAGTTCTGATATCCATCAGTTCTATCATAGAATCCGAAGACAATTGAAAGTGTCTGGATCTTTCCATTCGCCAGTTTGTTTTTTTTCCCATCTTTTCCTTACTCCTTTTCTTTCAGAAAGTCTGTGATCTATCCGTAGGGTTAGATTAGTTAAATCAGTGCAAGTTTCTAGTTGTGGTCCAACTTGGGCCAATACATCTTTTAGTTCGTCTTTTAGCCCTTGATAAAATACTGCTGACCTTTTTTCCTCAGGCCATGTGGTTTCCACCACTAACCGGTTGAAGTGTGACAAATACGTTATCAGGTCTTTATTTCCTTGACATAATAGTGATTGCGCGTCTGTCAAAAACCTTTACGAATTCTTCTGCAAAACGACACCAGTTATATAAAAGAGGACTGTCTAATCGGACTAATAGCACTGCCCAAGTAGCTGCATCACCATTCAGATATGATATAAGGAATGCAATTCTAGATTGTGTGTCCGGAAAGGCACTAGGCCGACACGTAAAATGAAGTTCCACCTGTGTCAGAAAAATGTGAACCTTATTGGGGTCCCCAGAAAACCTCTCTGGTGCAGCTAAAGGAATCTGTATCAGCACATTCACAGCTATGTTAGTAGGTGCGGAAGGCGTAGGATGAGACTCAGATTCAGAAACATCCACCTTACTCTGTAACTGAGTTACTTTATTCACTAAATAGGGTGGCCATTTTCCGCAGCTCAGGTACAGACCAAGAGGAAGTTATAAACTTGTGGGCTCACTTTTCTGTCACAGTGTCCTTTCCTCTGGATCTGTACGTCGCTGAACAAAAGGTCCACCTTCCGACGTCACCAACTCAGAAAGCTATCATAGCACAGAGTTATGATGAAGCCAGTTGGGGGGAAGGGAATTAGGGTAGGGAACAGCAGGGAGAGAGATCTGAAAAGAAAAGGTTAGAACAAATACGCATTTACTCATTCATAGAAATGTAACTCATTAATAGACTCTTGACTAAATGCGTCTCCGAGATATCAGATGGAGACCCCTTTTGAAATGAGTGTAAAGCCCCTTCTTTGAAACATGGAACAAGAGTAAACTACGACCTCAGAATCAAGAGATGGCAAGAGCTTTGGACTATGATTATACTCAGAATATCAATCCTGTAGAATCTATACATTCACAACATAAACCTTTGATCATGACCTAGAAAATCTCAAAGAATTAAAAATGCTTTTCACATCGTAAGCTTTTCAAAGAACAATGAAAACTATGATTTTGCTTATCTCCAAAAATACTTTCACATTCACAACTATAAAGGCGGAAACGTTTTTACTCATTGAACTTGAAGCGCTTTACTTATAAAAACAGGAATCGCTTTTACGTGTCTTGCCGTAAATCGCTACGCTCATTATGCTAAGGGGGCGCTTTTACTCAAGTGGCCTGAATCACTTTGATTTGTTGTGCCAAGAACCTTTTACTCCTGTGAATTGAAGCGCTTTGATTGTTGTGCCAAGAGCGCTTTAAACCTGTGGATTGAAGCGCTTGAATTGCCGTGCCAAGAGTGATTTACGTCTGTGAACTGAAGCACTTGAATTGTTGTGCCAAGAGCGCTTTACATCTGTGAACTGAAGCGATTGAATTGTTGTGCCAAGCGCGCTTTACATCTGTGAACTGAAGCGCTTGAATTGCCGTGCCAAGAGCGCTTTACACCTGTGAACTGAAGCGCTTGAATTGTCGTGCCAAGAGTGCTTTACATCTGTGAACAGAAGCGCTTGAATTGCCGTGCCAAGAGTGCTTTGAATCTGTGAACTGAAACACTTGAATTGCCGTGCCAAGAGCGCTTTACATCTGTGAATGAAACGCCTTTGATTGTTGCGCCAAGGCCACTGTACTCTGGAAACTGAAAATGCTTTGCTCGTTGAGCTAAGCAGCGCTTTACCTTTTGGAAGTAACAACTTCCTCCAAAATTGGATTCATCAAGGCCTTACCGCTACGAGTACGACCTACTTCTTTTTGGATGCACCATGGAAACAAGGATACTTCGATTGGATGTCACTCTGCCATTCAGGACCTCTGCTTTTCTTCAGAGAAACCCCCACGAGGTCTGAATGCATCAAAGTCTTCAAAATAGTGAGCAACGTGCTTGGGTGTGGCTGGGCTTTATAGGCCTGCCACACCCCAATATGGCTGCTGCCTCCAAAAACATGGGAACTGTAGTCCCTTCATGGAATAGCACTGATGAGTGCATCTTGTCAACCAATGTCCTGAACCTGCAGCTCTATGAGCTTTGCCACAGGGCAGGGGAAACTGATGGCCACCTTTGAAACAAGAGGACAACCTTGCACTAGCAAAGGTGCCCCCACATAGTTCAGGGCCATTTCCCGGGACTTTGTGAGTGCGGGGATGCCATTACACACCTGTACTACATATACATATAGGTCAATACCTGTATGTAGCTTCACAATGATAACTCCGAATATGGCCATTCTAAGATCATGGAATTGTCCCCCAATTCCAAATCTAGTATTGGGGAGCCAATTCCATGCATCCTGGGGGCTCCACCATGGACCTCAGTACTGCCAAACCAGCTCTCTGAGGCTTGCACTGCAGGTACAGCTGCTGCCACCTGGGGCCTCTGCCCTCCTGGGGCCTGAGCAGCTCAGTCCCAGGAAGGCAGAACAAAGCATTTCCTTTGGGAGTAGGGTGTTACACCCTCTCCCTTTGGAAATAGGTGTTACAGGCAGAGGAGGGGTAGCCTCCCTCAGCCTCTGAAAATGCTTTGAAGGGCATAGATGGTGCCCTCCTTGGATAAGCCAGTCTACACCGGTTCAGGGACCCCTTGTCCCCTGCTCTGGCACATAACTGGACAAAGGAAAGGGGAATGACCACTCCCCTGTCCAACACCACCCTAGGGGAGGTTCCCAGAGCTCCTCCAGTGTGTCCCAGACATTAGCAAACTTGCTTTGCAAGGTGTGGGGGCACTCTGGAGGGCTCTGAGTGGCTAGGGCCAGCAGGTGACGTCAGAGACCCCCCCGATAGGTCCTTACCTGATAAGCTAGCTAATCCCCCTCTCAGGGCTATTTAGGGTCTCTCCTGTGGGGTCTCTTCAGAATCTACTTGCATGTTTCCAGCAGGAATCCTCTGCAACTACTACTTCATCCCCTGACCTCGGATCAACCACAGCCTGCTCCAGGGACCACTGTGACAGCAACAAAGTATCCACAATGGATACTTTTCTTCTGCAACTTCAGCTCCAGCCAGCAACTGCAACAGTTTCCACAGTTTGCATGCTCTGAGGACTCCCTGTCTTCACCCTGCACCAGAAGGACTGAAGAAATCACTCCCCTGCTAATGCAGGCACCTTCCAAGTCAACGACCAGTACTCCTGGTCTCCTTTCCCAGCGACGATCGTGCTCCTAGACACACAGAGGGTGGACCCCATCGACGCAGACTGTCCTGAGGTCCTGCTGATGCAATTTGGATGAGGTAAGACCTTGTCTTCCCTGAGAGCAACAGTACCCGGAGCACTGGGTTTTCTTCACCTCCTGAGGCCTCTGTGCACTATTTGCAAGCACAGCCTGGCCCAGGTCTCCAGCACTCTGTCCTGTGACAGTCAACTTGCTGAGTTGACCTCCGGCGGCGTAGGACCCTTCTTTGTAGTGCTGCACCAACTGTATTTTGCACCTCCTTTGTCCCTGTCTCCTGGAACTCCTGTGTGTGCTGTCTGGCATCCTGAGGGCTCTCTAAAGTGCTGAGAGCCCCCTCTTCCTCCTCACACAGAGTTGAAGACCCCAGGTCCTTCCTGGGTCCAGCCAGCGCCATTTTGATGCAAAATGCACATTTTTTCATAACCAAGGCTTATTGTTGACTTCCAACACGAAATTACCTCTGCATCCATCTTCATGTCGTGGAACATCTTTTGCATCATGCAGGAACCCACTGGCATCTTCCTAGGGTGCATTCCTGCAGTCTTCGTCCAACAGGGACTCTTCTTTTGCCCCCTCTTCTGGGTTGGCAGGGGCTCCTGTCCTTCCTGGAACTTCTTTCAACTTCTGGACTTGGTCCTCTTCTTTTGCAGGTCTAGGAATCTAGCAGTTGCTGTTTGCATACTTGGTTGGTTACTGCAATAATTCATATCACGTAGTGTGTCCTAAGGAAACTTGCAGTACTTTACTCCTTCTTTTCTGGGCTCTGTGGTGGGGTAATTTACTTACTTTTACTGTATTCTTACTCTCCCAGCGATTCTACACATGTCTAGGGGGGAATTTGTGATTCGCATTCCACTTTCTTAGTATATGGTTTGTGTTGCCCCTAGACCTATTTTCTCCCATTGCATTCTTTAGCATTTTCTATTGTTTACACTATCCCATGTCTAATTACTTGCCTTATTTTGGTGTCTAGTGTATATATTGTATATAATACTTACTCCAGAAGGAGTATTGCCTCTAAGATATTTTTGGTAACACTGAGTATTGTCTTTAGTTGTGTATAAGTACTGTGTAACTATAAGTAGTATTGCATGAGCTTTGCATGTCTCCTAGTTCAGCCGAAGCTACTCTGCTGTAGCTACCCCTATCAGCCTACACTGCTAGAACACTACTACTTCACTAATAAGGGATTACTGGACCTGGTATAAGGTGTAAGTACCCAAGATACCCACTACAAACCAGTCTCCTACAGCTGTGTCCTGTGTTAATATTGTATTATTATTGTGTCAATACTTGTATTTTGTCTATTGAGTGTACTTTAATTGTCTCTGTATTGTCAGGAGTTTGTCTGGGGTAGTTAAGTAGTTGGAATAGTATGGGTATTTGGGGTATGAGTAGGGGTTAAGTTTCATTTTTTATTATTGGGGTGAGCTTCATTTACCAGTGTAAATGGAGTGTCTGGCAAAGGGAGGATGAGCTGGATGTCTGCTGATGAACTGGGGATGGGGGGGTTCATCTGGCTTGTGGCACACTCTTCCCCATGATGCTTCAACTGGGTGGCCGGGTGATCCAAAGCTGCCCCATGGAGGCAAGGCAGCTGTGGTGGGAAAAGGTGCTCCATCATCTTACCTGGATTTTCAAAACAGGAAGGAACAACCACCAAATCAAGCACCACTGGCAGATCTAGTGTTGGGAGAGTAGGATCTGCTCGATCATTTGGAAATAGAGATTGGTGCAACAGTTGGTAAGTATCCCATTGCCATACAGTTGTATTTTGTAAGTTTGCACCACTTTTACCTCAAAAAATGGCACAAATGTGGCTCTAAAAAAAGTTTCAATATGGGCCTTGGTATTAGGTTAGTGTAGGGTCGGCATTAGTTAGGTTAAGTATGTTGGGTGTTATAATTTTTTTTATTGGTAGGGGGTTGGTTCGGGGTAATATCGGGGTATGTGTATTTATGTAAACACAAATAAAAAAATAAAAAAATTAAACAATTTATAAAATTCCCCAAAATATATATTTGGATAGGAAATAGGACAAGTCAGTACATGTGTAGTTTAGCAATTGTTGTCCTACTTGTATCTTGTTTCTTAAGGGGTGTGAGGGGGTCAATGTTTAGAGTATGGTATTCCATGTGTAAGGTAAATTTAGATTAGGTTAGATAGATGTAGTTGTTTGATGATTATAGTTGGTATAGGTTAGCTTAGGACAGGGTAGGTTTTGGTTACAATATAGGTTTATGTTTTAATAATAAATCCTCTTTCTTTTAGCATACATTTTGTGTCAATTGCCTGAGTATCTGGGCCTTCTTGTGAGTGCACAGGGCAAATTGGGGGGATGGCCAATGGAATCCTTACTGTCTTGTAATCCCAGATTTACCATGTGCCTCCCATATTGACAAAGGAGCTTTCACTTTGTCTGCAACATCACATCTACTGGTCCATGCATTTGCGCTCCAGTGTCCCGCCATTCACAATGTCCATGTGTACTTTGACTTGGACAGGTAAGTCTGGTATATCAGCTGTCATAAGAGGGGCCCTGTAGTTTCATTATTGGGAACTGTGACACATCTGGCGCAAGGCACAGTTCGAACTATATCCTGCAACACTGGCAGGTGCCCATCACTAATGAGGTTAGCTACCTCTGCACCACACAAATGAGTTGTTCTGGGAGTCCTAGCTATCTACTTTGGCAATGACTTTCTTCCCAGCCACACCTGCTGTATATATCAGAATTAAATTATATATGCAAACATTTCAGTTTTTATACTCAGTGAATTGGTTGTATCAGACAACACCATCATACACCTTTCTCATGTTAGCATCCTTGTGTGTAGCTTGGTGTCCCACAGTCCTGCACTCATGTACTGCTGTACTGTAATCATTGCAATGGAGTCATACAATTCAATCATTTACCTACGCAGTTGGATCACAGAAAACCTAGACATGCTAAATGTGTACAAGGTGTTTATATACAGGTGAAAGTGTGAAAGTGACTTATTTACAATGTCCTGGTCTGAGACCCCGTTAGTAAAAGTCACAGATTTGTGACACAGAGTCCAGGGTTGAGGGACATGTCATGATACATGTTTAGGAGAAGTGTCCATTAGTGTGGAGGAACACAAATTGACAATTGGTATTTCAGAGACAATGACAGTACATAGCAGACAAGTCAACAGTGGGAGGGTGAAGAAAGCACATTCCTACTGTCACAACACTGGCATGATGTTAAGGCCAGAACTAAGGAGAATTGCCCATGTGGCACAGACTGGTACTACTGGGTACTCTTCCAACTGAAAGTAATTTGTTCCATATCTTCATCCTCTGATGTGTGTGGTACCCCTTGTACCATTGGTGGTGCTGTTGTACATGTAGAGGGGGCCACTCACACTTCAGGAAATAAAGATGTGGAGTCCAAGATCCCAGCAGCAGCCATTTGTGGTAACAAATAAGACATCACTGTAGCAAGGATGAACTGCTGATTTTTCAATGCAGCTGCAACATCGCGGTGATAGCAACCATGTCTTTCCTGAGGAAGGGCACTTCCAGCTGAATGGACTGCAGCCTGTTGTTGGCTATGCTGCTTTCAGTTTGGGAGGGGAATTTTTGTGGTCTCTCCCTCATGGTACTAGCTATGTCCACCAGGGACTGTTGGACTCCACGCAGTGGGGAGTGTGTGCCTCGGATGGCAGCTGTGTTTTCATTAGATGTCATGAGGCACGTCCGCACTCCCTCTAGGCTGCCTGCCACTGTCTCCATCTCCACCTGCACCTGCTTGGCCAGCTCCCACTGGACTCCTACCACTGTCCTCTGAAAGCTGGTATCTGGGTCCTCAGAGCCAGGGCCGTGTCAGTACTGGCAGGTGGTATAATTTGGTTAAAGGGTGGTTCATGTGGAGACCCCTCAATGCTGTGTGTCCTCCTTGCAACTGGAGGTGATGTGTGGGGGGATCCTAGGACATCCTGGAAAGTCCATTTATTGATGATTGTCAGCTGGTTATACAGGTCATTGTTGAAATCCAGGACAGGCAGGTCGTAAGGAGGGAAGCCATCATCTTCTGCAATGAGAGTGTGTAAAATCAATCATTGAATTTTGTGACAGTTGACATGACACATAGGCCCTCATTACAACCCTGGTGGTTGGTGATAAAGTGACGGTAATACTGCCAACAGGCCGGCGGTAATATGAAATTATGACCACGGTGGAAACCGCTCATACAGACTGCCACTTTAAGACACCGACCACCAAGGCGAAATCAACAGGCACCACTGCAGTAACCGCCTACAGCCAGGCGGAAGACAATTTTCCACCCACTGTATTATAAGACACCAATCCGCCACCTTTTCTGGGGCAGTACCAATGACATCTAAAGCCTGGCGGAAACACTGCACAGAAGGGAAACGACTCACCTCTGGACATTCAAGGAAGAACCACAGCGCCATGGAGCCCAAGTTGCATATGTTCCCTATGATCTTCTACCTTCTGCTCCACTACGAACATCAATGCCAGCAAAGATAACCATGGTGAGTACTGCCACCTAGCACACATGGGAGGGTGGGGGGAAAAGAGAGTGACACACACACGCAACACGCAACACCCCAACTCCAACACCATACACATAAGCAGATGCACTAACATTACATATTCACCCAGTACCCCTCAGGAATAATGCAAGGACAAAATGAATTGATTAAAGTGAGTGTAATAATATAAATATAGTAGCAATGCGTGCATCCAAATCAACAAGTATATACATATTTACAAATGTAGGGACACTGCCCAGTCCTCAATGTCCGTGGGCCACAGAGCCACATCACATAGTCCAAGGCCCCACCTCACTCCTGCAACAACACAGAGAGAACACTGCAGGGGCATCAGACCAAAAATAGCCAGGCACCTCAGGTGGACGGGGAATGGGGGCACCTCAGCCGGAAGATGGTACAACGCCACTGGTCCTGGAGGGAAGTGCAAGGCCACAGTCTCTCAAGTGGGTGACTTGCCCACATGCTCTGGAGGAGGCAACATGCCCTGTGCTTGGTCCTGAGAAGTGCAAGGCCACATTCTCTCAAGTGGGTGACTTGCCCACATGCTCTGGAGCGGGCAACATGTCCATTGCTCTTTGTCCTGGGGAGTGCAAGGCCACTGTCTCTCAAGTGGGTGACTTGCCCACATGCTCTGGAGGGGGCATTGTGCTCTGTGAGCTTCATCCTGTGGAGGATGGGGTGAGTGGATGGCTTCTTCCACTGGTTCTGGAGGGGGCATGTGCCCTGTGAGTTTCATCCTATGGAGGATGGGGTGAGTGGATGGCTTCTTCCACTGGTTCTGGAAGGGGCATTGGGCCCAGTGAGCTTCATCCTGTGGAGGATGGGGTGAGTGGATGACTTCTTCCACTGGTTCTGGAGGGGCATTGTGCCCTGTGAACTTCATCCTGTGGAGGATGGGGTGAGTGGATGGATTCTTCCACTGGTTCTGGAGGGGGCATTGTACCCAGTAAGCTTCATCCTGTGGAGGATGGGATGAGTAGATGGCTTCTTCCACTGGTTCTGGAGGGGGTATTGTGCCCAGTGAGCTTCATCCTGTGGAGGATTGGGTGAGTGGATGGTTTCTTCCATTTGTTCTGGAGGGGGCATTGTGCCCAGTGAGCTTCATCCTGTGGAGGATGGGGTGAGTGGATGGCTTCTCCACTGTTTCTGGAGGGGGCATTGTGCCCAGTGATGCAGGAGTGCAAGGTCACAGTCTCTCAGCTGGGTGTCAGACCCACAGGATTTGCTGGGGCCAGGCAGCACAATAGCCCATGGCCGCAGGACTACACACTGTCCGCCGGGGGTGACGGCTTCCCAGTGGTGGTAGTGGTGGTGCTGCTGGTGGAGCTGGCAGTGGTGGGGAAGGCTCCAGCCGGCTGCCCACTGGAGCTGCTGCTGCTAGCAGTGGTGCTGGTGGTGGTGCTGGTGGCAGTACTGGGCCTCGGACGGCTGCACCACCATGGTTGGTGGTGGGGGCTCCAACTGAGTCCGTGCACCATGCCCCTTCCCCCTCATTCCTGCAGCTGGGGCTGCCTCCTCGCCCTTCCTTCCTGCAGCTGGGGCTGCCTCCTTGCCTTTCCGTCCTGCAGCTGGGGCTGCCTCCTTGCCCTTCTGTCCTACAGCTGGTGCTGAATCCTTGCCCTTCCGTCCCGCAGCTGGGGCTGACTCCTTGTCCTTCCTCAATGGACTTGAGTCTGGCACCCTGTCCATTTGCCTGGCTGGTGGCCGGGATCCTTTCCCACCTGGAGTAGTTAGGGACACTACTGTGCCAGTGGACTGGGTACCTGAGGTGCTTGCCTGGGTTTTGACCACCCTGACCTGACGTGAGGGATAGAGGGGGGACGGGTAGGGAAGATGTGAATGGTGAAGAGGAAAAGCTTCTTAGGGACATTGGGGTGGGAAGAGGGAGATGGTTTGGGAGTGGAGGAAGAGGGAGCACCTCTTGTTTGTCTCTTTGCTGTGTTTGTGTGCAGGTGCATGGGCTGGATGCTGTTGTGAGGTGGATGGTTATTGGGTGTCTGAGTGCATGCGTTTGTGTACTTTGGGAGGAGGGGGCACAGACACATTGGGAGAGGACACAAGGGACGTGTGCATAGAAGTGGGGGTGGTGACTGCCAGTGAGTAGAGTGTACTGTTAGGTGTTCTGGTGATGGGGTAGTGGATGAGGATGTAGTGCATGCAGGTGTGAGTGCAGACACTACTGGGAGGGAGGTGGACGACAAGGAGGAGGGGGCCACAGTGGAGGCAGTGGATGTTGGTATGTCTGATTCTGGATGGTGTTTGTGTGAGTGCTTGTCGGATGAAGTGTGGTGCTTGTGTTTGCTATGTTCACTTTTGTGTTGTAAAGGGTGCATGCTCGTCTGACTGTGTGCTTGTGAAAGGTTGGGGTTAAGGGGAATGGGATTGGGTAGAGGAAGTTGGAGGGGGAGGCTGGAAATAGGGACAATGGCTGCCATCAGAGAGGAGGCCAGAGCCTGGATTGATCTATGTTGGGCCGCCATGCCTGTGTGAATGCCCTCCAGGAATGCATTTGTCTGTTGCATTTGGGCTGCCAGCCCCTGGATGGCATTCACAATGGTTGACTGCCCAACAGAGATGGATCGCAGGAGGTCAATGGCCTCCGCACTCAGGGCAGCAGGGCTAACTGGGGCAGGGCCTGAGGTGCCTGGGGCGAAGGAGATGCCCACCCTCCTGGGTGAGCGGGCACTGAGGGGCTACTGAGAGGGCGGTGCTGACACAATGGTGATGGCTGTACCTGGGGTGGGCACAGAACTGTCCGCCACCACCAGGGAGCTTCCATCGGAGGAGGTATCTGTGTCCGAACTGCCCCTTCCTGTCTCCTGCCCCCTGTCTCCACCGTGTTGCTCCTCTCACCCTCCGTCCCACTGGTGACCTCACCATTGGTGGATTCAGCCTCCTGGGTCCTGTGGTGATGCAGATCCCTCTGTCGCCGGTGCAGCTGCTCCTCCGTCAGATGATGCTAATGCACATAAGGACAGGTTGACAAAACAAAAAGGGGGGGAACAAAGGATACACTTGGTCAATGGCGCCAACAACACCATCGTTGGTGTACACAACGCACTCACACACAGGGAACAGCCCTACGCACTAGGCAATGTACTACCAGTCACAATGCTAGTCACCAGGCCATGGATAGGGACACCTAACGCCAATTGCAGCATACCTGAGACCCACAGACTCCTGCCCAGTGGTGGATGCCTACTAGCTTGGTTGGAGTACTTTCACATCAGAACCCTGCCGAACATGGGACCAACCCTGCAATACCAGACCTGGCCTAGGGGCACCCACAGAGACCACATCCCCCTCTGGGATCCCACCCCACCAGACACAAGTTGCATATTCTGGCACTGTACTCACCCCCTTGTGGCTGCTGTAATGCCCCCAAGTGCCCATCCAGCTCCAGATAGGCCACCGCCAGTATGCGGGCCATCAGGGGGGTCAGGGTTCGATGGGCAACCCTTCCTAGTTGGGAGGCAAAACCCAGCTGGGCCTCCGCGGTCTTCCGTGCCCAGCATCTCAGGTCCTCCCACAGTTTCCGACAGTGGGTGCTCCAGCTGCCGTAGACCCCAGGATCAGCACGTCCTTGGCGATGGCATGCCATATACCCTTCTTTTGATGCACGCTGACCTACAGGGAAATAGATGCAGGGAAAGGTATTAGTCTGACCGTCCTGCCTGTTACACTCATGGCCCACCATGCCCCTTCCCATCCCCATTAACATAGACATGGCTCACCATACATGCTGCATGCTGCCCAGGGCCCATCACCACCCACTCCCTTCATGAGGCTTTCACACACAGCACTCCATGCATTCACGCACCATGCATTGTACTCACGGTGTACTCACCTGTTGGCCTGGAGGCCCATACAGCATTCAGTACTGGTGTAGGAACCCATCCACCAGTCTCTCTAACTCTGCCGAGGTAAAGGCAGGGGCCGTTTCACCAGTCACACAAGCCCTGGTCAGTTCCAGACACAGGTCACAGCAGCACATGCAGTGTATGACCTCTCTTGTTGAAGGTCAGGTAGCAAGTGAGTGAACAGATAGAAAATGGCGGTGATGTCCACGGCGGTGCATACCGTCACTTCCGGCGTATATATCACCATTGGCCACTGTACCCCATAGAGTCCAATGTTAACCAATGAGGAGTTGCACAGTGATTTTTGATGGCCTCCCGCAACGGCGCACAACATCAGCGGAATTACCTCATTTCCACCAGTCCCTCCATACAGGACAGGCAGATGTCATTTCGGGGGGGGGGGGGGGGGGCAGGCCATGGATCCTAACTGCGTCACAGTACACAAATGCACCTTTTGGACCTCTCCAACAAAATACTGTTACAATCACAACATGCATTGAACTGTAGTTGTTGGAATTAAGAGATAACGACCAGCTGATCACCATTTTGCCCCATAGATTGCAACTGCTGCGGATGAGTAGGAGATGGAGATATCCCCCTGTGTACAGACCCCTGGTGGACTTGGCAACAATGGTGGACAGGCAAATTATCCTCACCTATAGACTGAACAGTGCCACAATCACAGAGCTGTGTGCCCAATTGGAGCCTGACCTAATCTCTGCTATCCGTCACCCCACGAGAATCCCCCCTCTTGTGCAAGTGATATCAGTGCTCCATTTCCTGGCAACTGGCTCCCTCCAAGTGACAGTGGGCTTGGCAGCAGGAATGTCTCAACCAATGTTCTCAATAGTGCTGACCAGAGTGTTGTCTGCTCTGATTAAACACATGTGCAGCTAAATAGTTTTCCCCCAGGTGGAGGATTTGGCCACAGTGAAAGCTGATTTCTATGCAATGGGACATATCCCCAACATTATTGGTGCTATTGATTGAACACATATTGCATTTGTCCCCCCCAGTGAAATGAACAGGTGTTCAGAAATCGAAAAAGCTTTCACTCCATGAATGTGCAGATGGTGTGCCTGGCGGACCAGTACATCTCCGCCGTCAATGCAAAATATCCTGGGTCTGTGCAGAATGCCTTTATCCTGAGCAATAGCAGCATCCCAAATGTGATGGCTCAACTCCAGAGGCACAGGGTGTGGCTAATAGGTAAGCCCTGGTTTCCACCCAGTGGGTGTTGGTGTATGGGTATGGTATGGGCCCTAAGGGTTAGGGTGTGGCTAACAGTTGTCTCTCGATATTTGCAGGTGACTCTGGTTACCCCAGCTGCTCATGGCTACTGACCCCTGTGAGGAATCCCAGGGCAAGATCAGAGGGACGTTACAGTTAGGCATATGGGCCAACAAGAAGAATTATAGAGGACTTTTGACCTCCTAAAGGCCAGGTTTTGTTGCCTCCATCTGACAGGTGGATCCCTGTGCTACTCACACAAGAAGGTCTGCCAAATCATTGTTTCTTACTCTATGTTGCACAACCTTGCCTTGTGTCATCAGGTGCCTTTTCTGCAGGAGGAGGAGGCTGGAGATGTCCGTGTGGCAGCAGTGGACCCTGTGGACAGTGAAGATGAGGAGGCAGAGGATGAGGACAACAGAAGTGCAATAATTCGTCAATACTTCTAATGACACACAGGTAAGACAGTGATAATTCACATTTAATTGACAGTTTTGTGTTTGACATTGACAATGGCAGGCTATTTTTCTCACTTCTAGGGGCCCTCACTGTACCCTTTGGCATCTCTATTTGCAGATATTTGTGCCCTACTATCGCTCCTGCAGCCAACTGCAGGTCTTTCCTATGTATACATTACTGTACAGTTGAATTGCAATGTTTAAACCTGGAAAAACGAATACATACTTAAATCATTTGAAATACTCTTTACTTGTATTTTTTCAAGTGGTATTTATTTAAGTGCTAAGAATTAGAGGGGGTAGTGGAATGGGCTGGGTTGATGATGGAGGAAAGTCCAGGTTAGAGTCCAGTCTATTTTTATCACAGGCACATTATCCAAGGGGGCACAGGAAGGGGAGCAATGGCAGTTCAAGGTGGACAGGGTGACAGAGTGGGACACAAAGGTGACAATCAGGAGAGTCTTATTTCCTGGCAGGGGTCTTGGCAATAGTCTCTGGCTTCTGCCTGGATCACAGGGAGCATTTGAAGGGTGGTTCTCTTTCTGCAGGGGGAGGGGTGCTGGTGGCCTGTTGGTCCTGTGGCGGGGCCTCCTGTCCACTAGTGGCAGCAGAGGTGGAGGGCTGTTCATCAGCCTGGCTAGTGTCAGAGGCCCGGTGGTGTGCCACTGCCTCCCTCATAGTGTTGGCCATGTCTGCCAGCCCCCCTGCAATGGAGACCAGGGTGGTGTTGATGTCCTTCAAGTCCTCCCTGATCCCCAGATACTGCATGTTCTCCTGCAGCTTGTCCAGTATCTGGCCCATCGGGCATGTTGGTATGCTCCCAGGATCACGGTGAGTGCCTCCTGGACAGTCAGCTCCCTGGACCTGTCCTCCCCCTGTCGCACAGCAGTCCTCCCAGCTTCCCTGTTGTCCTGTGTATCTGTCCCCTGAACCGTGTGCCCACTGCCACTGACCCCAGGTCCCTGATCGTCCTGTGTTTGTGGGGTGGCCTGGGGTCCCTGTAGTGGTGCTCACACTGCTGATTGATGTGTCCTGGGGACAGACATATGGGACCGCTGGGTGGGTGCTGTGGTAGTGTTTTCTGAGGGGGGAGGCTCTGTGGTGGTTGTGACTGTGCCTGGGTAACCGACTGTCCAGAGATCCCTAATGGGCCAGGTTGGTCATCCAGATCCAGTTGATCAGAGCTGCTGTCATCACTGTGGGCCTCTTCTGGGGGTGACTGGATGTTGCTGCTACCTCTTCTCCGGTGACATTGGCTAGGGGTACCTGTGGGGATGTGAATGTAGCATTATTTTTTCTGTGTATGACATATTGTGCATAGGTGTGTTGCCCTCTATGGTTGTTCTTGCCCTGGCAGATTCACCTTTGTGTGAGTTGCTATTTGGTGGGCTAGGTGATTCTCTCCAGTGTGCATGCAATGGTGATAGGTGTCCATGCAGGTGATGGGGGTCCATGCAGGTCTGTGAGGAGTGTCCATGCATTGGTGTTGCATGAAGGGATTGGTGTTGGGATGAGTGGGTTGTGATGGTGGGGTATGTGGGAAGTGGTGAAGTGATGGGAGTGAGGGTAAGGGTGGGGGTATGTGATGGCATGCAGGTGGGGTGGTGATAGTAATAGCAATTTGACTTACCAGAGTCCAGTCCTCCTCCTGCTCCTGCTAGGCCCTCAGGATGCATGATTGCCAGGACTTGCTCCTCCCATGTTGTTAGTTGTGGGGAAGGAGGTGGGTGTCCACCGCCAGTCCTCTGTACAGCTAGTTGGTGTCTTGCTGCCACGGAACGCACCTTTCCCCATAGGTCGTTCCACCTCTTCCTGATGTCGTCCCTTGTTCTGGGGTGCTGTCCCACAGAGTGCTACAGAGTTGACCCTGTCCATGATTCTCCGCCATAGCTCCATCTTCCTAGCAATGGATGTCTGCTGCACCTGTGATCCAAATAGCTGTGGCTCTACCCGGATTATTTCCTCCACCATGACCCTTAGCTCCTCCTCTGGGGTGTCGTACTGGTTTAATGGGTGTAGTGTATGTGGTGTGTGGGGTGATGTTTTGGGGTGTGTGATGTAAGGTGCGTGGATGGTGTATAGGTGACGGTGTTATGTGGCTCTGGTTGTGTGGGTGCTCTTGCTGTAGCTCTCTCTGGTGGAAATTATTTCTAGTCATAAAGGGATGTGGGTATTGTATGTGTGTGTTTTATAGTGGTGTGGGTGTGTGGGTGTGGTGTGTGTATGCGTGTCATGTGTGTGTACTTTGAATTGTCCAATGTGGTGTAGTTTTGTTTGAGTGTGTGTATTTTGAGGGCAGTTGTATGTCCTGCCAATGGTTTACCGCCACTGAATGTCCGCCTCAGTGATTCTTGGGTCATAATGTCATGGGCATAGTTCTGTTGGCGTAGTGGTGTGGGTTTGGAATCTGCCAGTTTATCACTGACCTTTGGGCTGGCGGACTTGCGTGTGTGGTTGTATAGTAATTGATTGGTATGTGGGTGGGTCGTAGTATGGTTGGTAGTTTTTCCGCCGCTGCTGCTTTATATTGGCAGCTGTCGGCATGGCGGTAAGTGGGATTTACCGCCAATGTCATAAAGAGGGGTATAATGTTTTCAGTAGTGGGGTCTCAGTGACTAGTTAAATCCCAAGGTTGTTGTTGTACATTATGTGGCATATATTTTTAGCCCCTAGTGCCTCTGGAGTGTGACGTGAAGGGATGCTACAGTGGTTATATGGGCTGCGTCGTATTTCCTAGGTGGCATTCAATCACTTCTGGAAAGGGCTTGCAATGGCTGTTGCTGTGGGCAGCCCACGCCAACACCCAGTGCATGTTGACGCAGCCCCATATTTATGTTTTTTTGTAGACCTGAGGCTAAGCCAATATCTATCACCACTAGCAGGGAGCAATGTCGACATATACTTTATTTCCTCCTCATGTTTCCCTTTGTCAATGTGTCCTGCATTACACTGCACACATCGACCAAGCAGACTCCCATATCAGTTCCTTGGTGTGCAGGAAGGTGCTCCTTTCTACACAACAATATTTTCCCCCTCAACGCAGACTTCCTTGAACTATGGTGCAAGTGATACAACGTTGGGGCTGGACAGCTAATGTACCACTGGCACAGGGGTGGACTCAGGGATTGCCAAGAATGCATTCACTAAATGTCAGTGTGTGATCCAGCCTAATTTGGTACAAAGGCACCCACCTTCATTTCCAGCTTTATCTGGCCCCCTATCATGTTTGATCGTGGGATTGCAGCTACTTTTACTACTGAACACATGGGCCTCATGATGAGTCTGGTGGTTCTATGACCACCTAGCTTGCAGTGGTGCTCTGACCACCGCCAACTGCAGAAGTCCAACAGGCACATTGGGACAATGGTGTGAGCACCACGGTCCAATGTCCTGGCATTGCCAGGTTGGCACCAGCCTGCGGTCTGGCGGTGCCACCGGTTTTGATCTTCCAGGCCAGCACTGCAATCAGCGCCGCCCTCCAGATTATTATCCAACTTTCCTACTAGCCTTTGCATGGCAGTCCATCCACCATGCAAAGGATGGTGGTAATGGAATGTGGGCTGCCCCTGCACTGCCCATGCCCCCATGGGCAGCCCCTTTGTGCTTTCCACTGCCCAATTTACAGGCAGTGATAAGCACACCCCAACATTGGCGCTGGCTATGTTACAAGCCAGTGTCAATGTTTTGGTGAGTTTCTCACAGAGCTGGCAGCCTGAGACATGGTTTCCAACTACCGTCTCAACTGGAATCCCGTAATGCCTACCGCGGAGAGAAGACCGCAGTGGAGGTCTTTCCAACACAGGACTTTGGTGGGCAGCCTCCGCCGGCGAATTTCTTCATGGGCTCCATTCTGTTCACAGACATGCACCATGTGTTGTATGTGTTCAATTGTTTGCCCATTCCCATGTGTGTAATATGGTTGTGTCTGAGTTTTTATGGGTTCACCCTGTATATATTGTGTTCCTCAGGTTGCAAGCTTTAGTGCAGATTTTTCTCTTGTGGCACAGTTCAGGTGAGCAGCAATATGTGCAGCTCAATACTGCACCATGTTAGTTACGCAGGGAAGTGCCATGTTTACTGGTACATGGGACAGCCCTACATTTCCAGCTGCAGATGCACTGATTTGTTCTCCCTGCTCCAAGACAGGCATTGTTGCTGTATGATGTAGGGGTGGCTGTCTTGAGGGGTTGAATTGTTTCTGTGCAGGGTGGTGTCCCTTCCTGCACATGTACAAGTTACCTAAGGTGTAATTTCAATGTGTGCTGCAAGATGTGACACACGTGTATTGGCAATGCTACAAGGAGGTAGGGGAGAATTTTTGTGAGATACATCACCCTCAGCCCACTCAATGGAACTGACTTCCGTCATAGTCTCAGATGTCTATGTTGTGTAAGTACAGGAAGTTTGACATTATGTAAGGGGTGTTGTGATGGCACAGCCCCAGTCACAGTGTATACACACATCCCTTCCAGCCAATGTGCTGCATATTTACGTGGTGAAGTATAGCCCTTGTGATTGGTGTATATCCATGTTGTGTATATGTTGAGGGGCATAGCACAACCAAGGCATGTGTACATGTGTTGCTTGTATGGGGATGGGGCATCTGGATTCAGGGCGCATGTGTCCCCATGCACTCCTTTAGCATGCATTGGGTGTGTCCTATCTACCTCCCCCTTCTTGCAATTAAGATGCCCATTAATACCCACATGCAACTTACCTTGCATTTGTGGTGGTGGTTGGTAGTCTGCACTGTCCTGTCCTTGGATTTCTGAGACCAGCTCTTCCGGGATGACCGGTGCAACCTTCGTCTCCAACTCATCTGGGTCCTCCTGCGGTGCAGGACTTCCACCTCCAGCCTTTCTGTTCTTGGACAATTTCTCTTTAGTTCTACGCTTGCAATCATGCCAGCACTCAGTGACAGTTGTCTTCACCTCTGCCACACTGTTGATTTTGTCCACTATTAGCTTCCATATAGCCGCTCTCTTACCAATTGGCATTTTGGAGGTGATGAAGAGCTGGTGTTGGTGCTCCATCACCTCTCTGACAAAGATGTCTTGCTTCTCCTCACTGAAGGGACACGCGCTTTTTCTTTGTCTTTTCCAGGGACTTCTGTGGATTCACCTGGCTGGTGGATGGGTGACTGATTCTTCCATTTTTTGTTGCACTTGCACTTTTTCCTGCTTGTGCATTTAAATTCAGCGCTAATGCGGACTTGACCTGGCGATAACCCTTTTATGACATGGTTACATGCTACAAAACAGTTTTGTGCCACTTTTGAAGCATTAATGTCATTTTTCTGTAGGACAGGGGACAATGGTTAACGTCATTTTTTACGCTCACCGTTCCTTTGCACTGGCTTGCCCCATTTCATTAATATGGCGCCCGGCCTGCGATCAGGAATGGCATTAGCAGCCGCTAAGATTTTTGGCGCAAAACTACATTAGCGCAGTTTTGCGTCAAAAAGTTTAAATATGCCCCATAGTGTCAAGTAAAAATGCCCACCTTGTGCTTGAAAAACAATGCTGATTTTATAAAACATTCACTAAAGTCACTGTGACCAGCTTGATGTAATACAAGCTGTCAGGTTCTTAATCCTTGGGCTAGTCCTTTGACCTGCAATCTCTGTAACTTTGTTTGTCTTGCTCCCACTAATCGTGATGATGCCTACGCTCCACAACAAACTTCTGTTAACTGTTCATTGACAGAAAATAATGCTGGCCTACCTAGTGCTGGGTCTTCAGTTGGGCACGGTCACACTAGTTGAAGGGGGGATATCTGGAACTCCACTAATGGCAGAAGTGGGAGGCACATAGGACACACAACGCATGCTAAAGGGTTGAATCAGGACACATAGGCCCTGAATCAAGATGCACCATCCCTACCCAAGCTGCACATGTACTGATGCTTCAATTATGCAATACATTGAAACATATACACAACATCAACATAGGCCACTCACTATGGCTATACTCCACCATGTAAATACGCACCACATTGCCTGGTAGGCCTGTGCAAATAGTGTGGCTGTAGCTGTGCCATCACAACACCCATTTCATATAGTCAAAGCCCCTGTACCAATGCAACGTAGACATCAGAGACTGAGACAGAAGCCAATACCACCCCAGGGATGGTGTCAGTGTAGTGTCTCTGGCCAAAATGCTTTCCTTCCTCAATGTCGCATTGCCTTTACTCATGGGTGCTACATCTTGCAGCACAAATTGAAATGCCATCTCAGCAAAAATAGTTTGTACATGTTCAGGAAGCGAGACCTCCCTGCACATGAAAAAATCATCATTTCAAGGCAGGCACTGTGTCATCGTGCTGCAACAATGCATGTGTTGGTGCAGGGAGCACAAATCTGTGCCGGTGCAAACGGAATTACAGGGCTGTACTGTATTCACTAAATATGGCACATCACTGCATATCTAAACTGCTGCAGTGTACTGCAACACATCTTGCAGCTGCCCTGAGCCATGCCAAATGAGAACAAATCTGCCCTAAAGCTTGCAACCTGTGGAACACAACCCATACAGGATGAACCTAGAACAACTCACAACCAACCATATGTGTCATATGGGAATAGCCAAAAAATAAAACACATACAGTACATTGTGCATGTATGTGGACATCATGTGTGCAGCTGTACAAGTGGCTGCGATCTCACCATGTGACAAGATAGAGGGCTAGATCAAACAGAAAATGATGGTGTGTGCTGCTGTGCAAAATGAGGCAGCATCATGCACTGTCATTTTCAAAACACAGGGATGCGCCATATACATAAGAATACAGAGCACCCCTGTGTACCCTCCTGCAGAAGTGGAAATTAGATGTTGTGCGCCAATGCAGCCACCCTTGCACCATAGTGCAAGGATGACTGTGTTGAGGGGGAGAAGGTTTTTGTGCAGGAAGAAACATTTTCCTGCACAACAACACACTTAAAGTGTGATTTGCTCTTACTCTGTGTGCAGCAGAATGCAGAACACAACGTAAAAGCAAGAAATCGAGTAGAAATGTAAGCATTACTCCTAGATTTTGCCATGCTAAACCCACCCCTGGGCTGGTATCAGATATTGGCCCATCTTCTGGTTTACAAATAGTCCAAAATCTGAAGCAGTGTCAAAACACAATAGGTGTTGCCGTGGTACGTCCACAGCAACACCCACTGCACACACCTTCCACGCAAAGTGCTAGGTGTGAAGGGGCTATATATACAAGGTGGCATCAAGGCACAAAAAGTGGTTTCATGCCACCTTGTACATACGGGGCAGGGCATTGTGTCACCTCAGCCTCTCCAAAAGTGACACTCAGGTGGCGCTTGGGGCACCTACATATGCCCCAAAACACCTAGGGGGGAATTTATGAGCACCTGCCACCACTGGAGAATACGTTTTCGTGACGCTCCAGTGGCACAATGTCCTGGGTCGTATTTACGAGGTGGCGTTCAGCCACTTTTTGTGGTTTAATGCCACCCTGTACGTACGGCCCTTCACACACAGCCCTTTGTGTGGAAGGGGTATGCAATGGGTGTTGCTGTGGGCATGCTACAGCAACACCCAGTTCATTTTGATGCTGCCTCAGATTTATGAGTTTTTCGTAAACCTGAGTCAGTGCAAAAATCGAACGCCACCCCAGGCGTGGTGTTAGCAGGGCACAAAGAGAAGGTATACTTTTATTCCTCCTTGTTTTTTGCTTTTTCTATGTGTGCTGTATTCTGCAGCACACATAGAAAGAGCAAAATGCCAGACATGATTGTCAATGTGTTGGGAGGTGTCCCTTCCTGCACATAAAAAATAATTTAAAAATGACGCTTTTGAACTTCTGTGTGTGCTGCATTCTGCACCACACAGAGAAGTGTCAAATCACCATTACTGATTGTTTATGTGCAGGAAGGGACACCTTCCCACACATAAACAATCAAGCCCCTCAATGCAGGCATCCTTGCACGATAACGCAAGAATGCCTGTGTTGGCGCTAGGCAGCTCAATTTAGCGCCAGTGCAGGGGACAACACAGGGGTGTGCTGTTTTCAATTATATACAGCGCATCCCTGCATTGTGAAAATGACAGAGCGCGGCTCTGCCACTTTTGGTGCAGCGTGGCGCTCTGTCATTTTCCGTTACTAGTGATTTAGACGCATGAGGGATGCAAATGTTTCACATAAGTACAACCACAAACTTGGGTCACTGACATGTCACTGAGCCTCTAGTAGCAAATACATGATGTCCCATGTCAACAGCCAATACAATTGAATATTGATTTTCTCATTGCAGAGGATGATGGCTTACCCCCTGCCGACTAGCCAGTCCTAGTTTTTGCAGATGACATGGATGATCAGATGCCAACCATCAATAAACAGACTCTCCAGGTTGTCCTTGGATCACTCCATACACCATCTCCAGTCACAGGGAGGACACACAGTGTTGTGGGGTCTCCACATGAACCATCCAGCTACCAACACACGCCACCAGCAAGTACTCACACAGCCCTGGACACCAAAGACCCAGAGATCAGCTTTCAGAGGACAGGGATAGGTGTTCAGCGGGAGCCTAGAGGGAGTGCAGATGCGCCTCAGTCCAAATAAGGACAACTCAGCTGCCATCAGAGGCACCCACTCTCCACTACGTCATGAAGCAGAGGCTACAACAAATGCCCTCCCTAACTGACAACAGCAGAACAGACAACAGACTGGGGGCTATGCAGATTACCTTGGAGTCCATACAGCGGGAAGTGGCCTCCCTCAGGGAAAACATGGCTGCTTACAGTCATGATGTTGCTGCGGTGCAGAAAAATCTGCAGATCTTCCTTGCTGCAGTGATGCCTTATGTGTTGCCACAAATGGCAGCTGCCGGGACCTTTGACTTCACATCTCTATCCCCTGAAGTGTGTGTGGCCCCCTCTACCACTACAATAGCACCAACCATGGCACAGGAGGCACCACACTCATCAGAGGATGAAGATGTGGAAGGAATCATCAAACAACACCAAGGAGGGGCATAAGTGGGAGATTCGGAGGGAAGAACTCCTGGTCCTGTGTGTATGGCTCCCAATAACGTATAAAAAAATAGTATACACACTGTTCCAAAACACAAGGGGGTTTCTTTCAAGATAATGGTTCTGAATAAAAATGGAAATTCATATATTTGAAGCAAGAGCCCTCACTCACCTTCCGGTAACATGTTTCATCATAGGGCTATGCTCCTCGTCAGGCCGGCGCTGCAATGCCTGACGGGCCCCACGAAGGGGCTCTTTGCCGGAGATCTTTTGAGAGTAATGCACAGCCGGTCAAGCGTAATATGAGGATTGGTATTAGGGTGTTAAAAATGCCTAGAGGTAAAAATTGCTATTTATTATGGTACTAATACCTCTGACATGGTTAAAAACAGCAAAAGGGGATATGGTAAAATAATGTCTACACTCCCCAGGTGACAAGAAAAAATATATAATCACTAAATCCCACAGTGGAGAATAGTAAAGGTAAACACAGGATCCCCTGCGTTACTCTATCTGATAGGTCAACATGTTTCTCGCTGTTTAGTCAATAAATGATCTTATGTGATTCGTCAGGACCTTGTCACATACCTAATCCTTTGAGTAGTTAGAACCCATACTAGGGAAATCAGAAACCTAAAAAACACAAAAGAAAGAAACAATCATCAAAGAATTTCTTTGTCATTTAAAATATTGCGTGTACACATTGTCCTAAGTCACTAACCCATACATTCGTGAGTAGTTCCATAGGTGCTAAGTGGAAGTGGTACATACGTGAAAGAAAAAATGAAAAATAGAGGACCCACTTGACGAAGGTATCACAATGCTTACCCTCCAAATTATAAAGGTAGGGCCTCATCGGGGAAATCATCAGGCTTGAGAAATCCACTCAGGTCTAAATATATACAGAAAGAGCCTTTAATAACAAATTACATTCATTAGTTATTAGACTATGTAGAAATAACATGAAGACCTAAAAGTAATGTTACAGCCAAGGTGCCGTATCGAAACAGACTCATATCTGAGAAGGAAAAGAATATAACAGAAAAGTTCTCCTGTAATGACAAAAAATAGAAAATAAAAAATATAAAATAAAGGTTGTAGGACTCACAATATAATATAGTGCAAGCCAAATTCAGGCCAGGGAAGGGGTTTGGGAAGATACACACTGTTCACAGAAAGACAAATGAGCAGTGTCTAAAAGGAGCCTCAGTATGCAAAAAAGTCGGAGGAAAACCACAGCGAATCAATATAAGGCTTTTACTACTGTATAGGTAGACAGGCATATGTAGAAGTGACAAACATAACCCATGACGGCCGAAATATCCAAGGGTTCGAACGTATAGAAATACCGGCACGGACTAATGCTGGTAAAGCGGCGGCCGATTCAAGGAAAAAGAGAAATACTGAACTACGGAGGGCGCGTGGCACTCATGGAGCGTCTCACCTCCTTTAACTGATCCGTACTGTGGATCAAAATAAAGAAATAAAGAGAGAGTTACCCGGGCCGGGGTGGTGCAGGAATTAGTCACATATGACGGCCTGAATCACAAAGCAGGCCGTATGCGGTAAGAAAGTAAACAACCATTTGGAGAGTGGAGCGCGCAGGTATAGTAGCGCGTACTCCTTACAGTCACGAGCACAGAGGTAAAAATGAAAACGGAGGGCGCGTAGATGATTCCTGCGTTTATCCTGTCAACACCAGTCTAAAAAAGACACAATGGGGGCCATTCTGACCCTGGTGGACGAACGACTGAAGCACCGCCAACAGGCTGGCGGTGCTTCATAGCCCATTCCGACCGCGGCTGTAAAGATGCGCTCGGAAAACTGGGTCTGGCGGTTTCCCGCCGGATTAGCCCCGGCTGGGCGAATCCTCCATGGCGGCGCTGCAAGCAGCGCCGCCATGGGGATTCCGACCCCCTTCCCGCCAGCCTGGGATGGGCAGTGCAGGGGCCCCCTAACAGGGCCCCAGTATGCTTTTCACTGTCTGCTTAGCAGACAGTGAAAAGCGCGACGGGTGCAACTGCACCCGTCGCACACCTGCAACACCGCCGGCTTCAGTGTTGCAGGCCCTTTCCCGCTGGGCCGGCGGGCGCTCCCTTGGCGGGCGCCCGCCGGCCCAGCGGGAAAGTCAGAATGGCCCCTGCGGTCTTTTGACCGCGGAACGGCCAATTGACGGTCCAAGTTTGGCGGGCGGCAACCGCCGCCCGCCAAACTTGGAATGAGGGCCAATGTCTAATTAGCATGTACCTACATATTAGGGTATAGCCCTCAAAACAAGCGGCGATTACATTAAACCAGCCTGGTATGCTGCTGGCAAGGGTACGAGTACCGTCGCCCAAGGCAGCTGCACAACTATAATTCACGGACACACCAACAAGCACTTACTTCTAGGTAGATCGGCCAACTGTGGTAAACCTACGTATCCTGCGAGACCCCGGAACTATGGGAAGAGGTCATCAGCACTCAAGAGGTGGACCTGGGTGAACACAAGAAATGGCAATTGAGATCACATACTATACCTGCGCGCTCCACTCTCCAAATGGTTGTTTACTTTCTTACCGCATACGGCCTGCTTTGTGATTCAGGCCGGCACATGTGACTAATTCCTGCACCACCCCGGCCCGGGTAACTCTCTCTTTATTTTGATCCACAGTACCGATCAGTTAAAGGAGGTGAGACACTCCATGTTTGCCACGCGCCCTCCGTAGTTCAAGTATTTCTCTTTTTCCTTGAATCGGCCGCCGCTTTACCAGCATTAGTCTGTGCCGGTATTTCTATACGTTCTAACCCTTGAATATTTCGGCCGTCATGGGTTATGTTTGTCACTTCTACATATGCCTGTCTACCTATACAGTAGTAAAAGCCTTATATTGATTCGCTGTGCTTTTCCTCCGACATTTTTGCGTACTGAGGCTCCTTTTAGACACTGCTCATTTGTCTTTCTGTGAACAGTGTGTATCTTCCCAAACCCCTTCCCTGGCCTGAATTTGGCTTGCACTATATTATATTGTGAGTCCCACAACCTTTATTTTACATTTTTTATTTTCTATTTTTTGTCATTACAGGAGAACTTTTCTGTTATATTCTTTTCCTTCTCGGGTATGAGTCTGTTTCGATACCGCACCTTGGCTGTAACATTGCTTTTAGGTCTTCATGCTATTTCTACATAGTCTAATAACTAATGAATGTAATTTGTTATTAAAGGCTCTTTCTGTATATATTTAGACCTGAGTGGATTTCTCAAGCCTGATGATTTCCCAGATGAGGCCCTACCTTCATAATTTGGAGGGTAAGCATTGTGGTACCTTCGTCAAGTGGGACCTCTATTTTTCATTTTTTCATTCACGTATGTACCACTTCCACTTGGCACCTATGGGACTACTCACGAATGTATGGGTTAGTGACTTAGGACACTGTGTACACGCAATATTTTAAATGACAAAGAAATTCTTTGATGATTGTTTCTTTCTTTTGTATTTTTTAGGTTTCTGATTTCCCTAGTATGGGTTCTAACTACTCAAAGGATTACGTATGTGACAAGGTCCTGACGAATCGCATAAGATCATTTATTGACTAAACAGCGAGAAACATGTTGACCTATCAGATAGAGTAACGCAGGGGATCCTGTGTTTACCTTTACTATTCTCCACTGTGGGATTTAGTGATTATATATTTTTTCTTGTCACCTGGGGAGTGTAGACATTATTTTACCATATCCCCTTTTGCCGGTTTTAACCATGTCAGAGGTATTAGTACCATAATAAATAGCAATTTTTATCTCTAGGCATTTTTAACACCCTAATACCAATCCTCATATTACTCTTAACCGGCTGTGCATTATTCTCAAAAGATCTCCGGCATAGAGCCCCTTCGTGGGGCCCGGCAGGCACTGGAGCACCGGCCTGACGAGGAGCATAGCCCTATGATGAAGCATGTTACCGGAAGGTGAGTGAGGGCTCTTGCTTCAAATATATGAATTTCCATTTTTATTCAGAACCATTATCTTGAAAGAAACCCCCTTGTGTTTTGGAACTGTGTGTATACTATTTTTTGATGTGGAAGGAATAACATTCACAAGGAAAAACACCTGGTAGGCCCAGTCTGTGCCACATGGACAGTTTCTCCTTAGTTCTGGGCTTACGATCATGCCAGTTTTGTGACAGTAGGAAATGTGTCCTCTTCACCTAACCACTGTTGAATTTTCTGCTATGTGCTGTCATTGTCTCCTTCATACCAATTGGCAATTTTTTAACTCCTCACTAATGCACACTACTCCTAACCATGTCTAATGATGTGTCCCTCAACCCTGGACTCCAATTGTGCTATATATAGCTAATGTTCACTCATGAGGTCTGTGAAATGGATATTGTGTAGAAATCACAATTACAATTGTACCTGTAAATAAAGCACCTTGTACACATGCAGCATTTCTACATTTACTGTGATCCATCTACTCAGCTAAAAAATAGCATTGCGTCAATCCATTTCAATGTGTACAGAATATAAGCACATGAGTGCAAGACTGTCAGACACTAAGGTCCTCATTATAAACATGGCGGTAATGACCGCACTGCCGGCAGTTGTGGTCATAACAGCAAATGGCATGGCGGTTCGGACCTCCATATGATGAACACAGTAGTGAAATGGCTGCAAAGCAGCAAGTTCACTACTACCCACCGCCAGGCCAGATTTAACTACCGGGCTGACGGTAGGCACTTTCGACCCGGCGGTGGAGGCCAGACCGGCAGTGGGATAATGTTCCCATTTCCACCAGGGATTTCCTGGCGGGATACCCGGCCAGGTAATCACTGGCAGAAAGCACACGGGTGACAGGAATTCTCATTACTGTCACCTGTATGTGACACACCAGGCCCCCCCCGCCACAACCCCCACCCATCCCGACAAGCCCCTAGAACCACCCCCACCTCCTGAACCACGAAAACTGACCCTCATCCCTCCTTCCTCAAATCTCCATGTAGGCCCTCCCCAACCCCCCTCACCATCCCCCACCCCCTACCTCCATACAGGTCCCCCAAACCACAATCCCCCCACATCCACATTCACCCATATTCTAACATGCACACATGCATTCATACACGCAGACACACATCCCCCCTTCACAAACACACACGTTCCCCCCATGCACACACTCAATCACCCAACACACAAAGCCACCCCCCTTCCCTCTTCCCTCTCAGGCTGTCCTTACCTGCTCTGGGAGGGAACAGGCTCCTAGGATGCTGCTCCACCGGCATCACCACGTCTCCATGCACCGCCATGCCTATGACTGCATCATTAAAGGTGTGGCAGTGTCTGGACTGACGTGGAGGTGAGGGGGGAGCAGCATCCACCCCGCTACGAACCGCCAGCATGGCGCATGGCAACCCTCACCTCCATCAATGGTGGTGAGGCTCCACGCATCAGAATATAGAGGGACGACATCAGCATGGTCGGCGGCGGGCTATCCCGCCATGTTCAAAATGAGGGCCTAAGTCACACACTAGGAACCTAACATAAGTAAGCTGAATGATGGTGTTGTTGGCTGCAAACAAGTTAGTGAGTATATTATATGAATTTGAACTGATATCCTTTTAAGTAGACATACGGCAAGTATAGTCCTGGACCAGTTCCATGGTAATTTACCCAGATGGGAGTACCAGTACAACTTATTTGTGTGGTACAGGGAAAGCTAACCTTAGCAGTGATGGCCACCTGCCAGTGTTGCGGGATACAGTTCCAAATTTGTCTGTTGTCAGATGTACTACACTTGCCAACAATGAAGTTGCAGGACCCCACCAATGACAGGTAAAGTACCAATTTTACCTGTGCAAGATAAAGTATAAATGCACATGGTGAATAGCTGGAACACTGGATGGCAAAGATATGCACTAGAAAAAGGCTTCTTGGTCTTTTTGGATGCACATGGTAAACCTGGGAAATCGAGACAGTAAGCATACCCTAGGCCATTCTCCCAACTTGGCCAGTACACTCATGAGACCCCCAACACACTCAGGCAACTTAGAAATGTTTTAGGCTACAATAAACAGCATTTATTGTTAAACCATATACCAAAACATTACCTAAAACCTACCCTATGCTAAACTAACCTATGCTAACTATACTTAACTAACAATTACACCTATCTAATCTATTTTAGATGTATCTTACACATGTAACACCACACTGAACATTAGCCCACCATGGCCCACCACCCCTCTAAGAGACAAGATACAAGTAGGACAACATAAAGTATGACTACACATGTACTAACCTAACCTATGGCATAAAGAAATATGTATTTCTTTGGTATTTTTTTAACACAAATACCCCAACATGACCCAAACCCAACCCCCCAAAAATCAGAAGAAATGTAGAAAAACCCACCCCCTGTGTACTTAACTTAACCTATGCCTACCCTACACTAACCTAATACTACCCATCTAAAGCTCAATCTAAAACTATGTACATCTGTAAAAGGAAGGGGAAGAAACTGGGAGGTTGTACAACACAATAAGGTAATTTCCTGTTTTTCTTCATTTTCTTCATGATGTATCGCAACATTCTCTATTTCTCAGCACTTTCCTCCTCCAATTTTTTAAGTCTGGCTAAAATCTTGGTCATGTCCTGTCTCATTTATGGTTCAAACAGGCTAGCAACAACTGCAGCAGGTGGCTGAACTGGTGCCTGGGCCATGACTGGTGCAGCTGACGTGGAGGGCCTTGGTCCGGCTGTGGCCCATGCACCCCTGATGTTTTTACTCCAGTGTCCTTGTGTGGCTGTGGCTGCTGTGGAGGTCCACCATGTGTAAACACACACCATTCCCCAGATGTCTTCTCACTGCGGATCCTCCTTCCTATTCGGCTGCATCCTGTCTCAACCTCCATTATGTGAAGTTAGCGTTTGGCACTCTTGTGAAAAGTGCGCCTCTGGTCTTGTGTCATATTGGCAGCTGGAATATGGGGAAAAGCAAGCATCAGTATCAGCATTGGGTGGAGATTGTACAGACATATTATGTACAGTGCAACTACAGATAACACATACAGTCCACCACACATTCCTCAACAGTGACTTACTCGTAATCTATGACTATTTCCTACCAGCCATGAACAGTATCATGTACCCGTCACTAGGATGACAGCAATCCATTGTGAACCAACAGGGCCCAGAGCTGATTGGATAGAATTGTCCATGATCATCATTTGTGTCATCAAACTTCTGAGGATCACGTGCCCCAACAAGTTTGGATTTCCTGTGTCTCTGTTGCATGGAATCCATCACGTCAACACCCCTGGTGAAACATCAAGGCTTGCCCAGTCATAATGGATGCATTTGGGGGGCATATGATAGAGGGTCTGGTAACTTATCACCAGCTATTTTATGGTTTGGTAAAACATCATTCATGTGTCCTGGTGTAAGACCTGCCCTGGGCATAAGTTGCAATGGGGCACGCCATTGCCCATGATGTGCCCACATGTACAACTGATGCAATGTTCCCAGAAAGTTTGGCCAAAGCCTGAGCTGGACATCAAAGTTGTCAACACATTACAGAACTGAAGCCCCCAACCCTGTGCTATGTTGTGCTACATGTGTTAAACCGCACGCACATTGTGGCTGTATGGGTGCCCTAGCCCACACTGAGATTGGCACTGCACTGGGTGCTGCAACAGTATCCTGCTACATTGTACATAATTTGTACATGCATGTCAGACATCATCAAAGTGCCAGGTATGCAAACAGCATTCATATCATATGCATATGTGATGTGAACTACATCACTCACAAATATCATGGTGCAGGACCATGTTGCAAAAACTGAAAACAATTTCCTGCCAACACATACTGTCCCTTGACCTACAAGCAAGCCATTCTCATTGCAAAACAGTCCAACAGACAGGATGTCACCATCCATTCTCCAATTATATCATATCATTGGTCAGGCAAAACCATATTTCATAGTATTCCACAATTCAGACTGACTCACACCAAACCCTGGATTAGCACAGATGAACCACAAGATGCCTCTTACTGGCTGCATCGGGGTCTTTAAATTGGGCCACCTCACCTATGGTGTAGGGCGGATGTCCACCTGCAAGACATGAATGGAAAACATTGCTTAGTGTAATTTGTACATATCAGTTAATGGACAACATTGTTCACTGTAAACTTGTTAGCCTGAGTGAGCAAGTCATCCTAGTGGTAGATCAGAGCAACTGACACACATCTATGATCAGTCAATCACACATAGTCTCAGATAATGTCGACCTACAAACCATCACTGTCCCTGACACTCCCGTGGTACTTCTCACTGCGCCATTTATACATGGCATTGTCATGCATGTGTCGGTTAGCTCTACACCTCCATGACCATATGGAACTGCTTAACACTGTATACTACAGCTGAGGGGCCTGCAATGGCTGTTATAGTGGCTGTCTCATTGTGACACCCATAGCATTTGAGGCTGCCCCAGATGTTGTGGACATCTACCTCAATGTCACAGCAAACTGACAAACTACTGCCCAGGGTTGTGTGGGTATTCCAAAGTGTTGAGGAATGCTGTGATACATCCTTCTGTGAAGTAAGTAATATGTGTGTGCCATCACAAGACACACACTATCAATAATGCAATGGCAGTTTACTCGTGTGAAAATATTTTTACCTACCTGCACATTGACTGATTGAAATCATGGATGTATTGTCAATAGTTTGTGGTAAGCCAATGTTGGCACCATATACCATTTGTCCAGGGAGGGATAAGAACATGGGCATAGACATATGTCTCAACACAGACACACTTACTCTTTGGTCCAATGACATGGCAATCCCAGATCCAGCATCATGGGGAGGGTGCTTTACCAGCCACATAAACCCCCCAGCTCATCAGCCATCCTTACCATTCTCCCTTTCTCAGACATAGTGGACTGCAAATGCAGTTCACCCCAATAAGTGAAATTCCAAACAAATAACCCAACTACCCTAACTACCCCAACAACTATACTACCCCAGACAAACACCCCACAATACAGAGACAGAAACAGTACACTTACAATGCAAAAGACAGATGTAAAGACAAATAAAACACAATGCCTATAGGACACAGCACAAAAAACAACACTCCAAAACTTGTACAGCACCAGCTCCACACACCCTCAGACTGTCACAGGCAATAACACTGTGAAGTGAAAGTGAACTTACTGTACCATGTTTGCAGGCAGGATGTCCTGCTTCATCAGTTCTTGGGCCTGTGCGTCACGTGTCCAGTTGTGTGTTTTTTTTTTTTTTTGATGCATGATGGTCATGGGTTAATTTTTTCACCTTTTGCATGAAATTGCCTGTGGACGTGCAATAGACGTTCAGGGGCTAGGCGTCTTTTAGATAAGGGGAATTGCATGGTATATGAGTATGTATTAAGTTTTTTGACGCATGATGGTCATGTGTTGATTTTTCACCAGGGTGTGTTAAAAGGTGTGTGAACGTGTGATTGCCGCTCAGGGCCCAGGCGTCATTTTACTTATGTTGCAGTGTGTATTTAATGTGTTTGCATAATTTTTTTTGGACGCATGATGGATTTGCGTAGATTTTTGCATTGTAAGCCTTGAGTTCACCCTGATTCACTTAACATATCACATTGGCTGTGCCACAATGTTGTATATGTGGTATGGCTACATGTGGGTGACTATCCAGTAATGTCATAATGGTGAAATTGGTATGAAAAATCCATAGGTTTGTCTATGAGTCTGCTGCATGCAATTATTTATAGCTTGTGCATATCTGCATGCGTAGCTATGCTGTGTCCACATACATGTTGGCACATGTGTGCTATGTGTGTGCATATGTGTATGCATACTAATTTGTGGATGGACACCATTGTTATGTCTGAGATACAAATGCACACATAACTACAATACAATATATATGATGGCCTATGTCCAACAGATGGTAAGACATGTGACAACCATGACAATTTGTACTCAGTGTATTCAGTGGACTAGGAATGCATTGATATCACGTTACCCCAGGCAACTTGTGTGTGCATGTGTGTCCACTTTGTAGTGTGTTGTTGGATTTTACTTCATGTTGCTCTGCTACACGTGTGACATTTGGTCCCCCATGCATCTTAGTTGCAGGAGATGTCATGTACACATGTGTTAGTGAAGGTTGGTATATGCCGTGTGTGTGTGTAAAGACGTGTAGTGTCATTTCCGTAACATATGGCCACAGTGGTGTGTTCACAGGATGTGAACCATCACATTACTATCTTCCTGCATGGACACATGTTGGCATTTTACAAATGTATGTGTAGTCACATCAGTGCCACCTATGTTTTCGTATGTTGGAACACATGTGAAGGTCATTTCTTTCAGTCACTGATCTTGTGATACCTATGCCCTTATTTTTGGGCTAGGTTGCCTTTTGTTCAGAATCATGCATATTACCATGCCTGAGCCATTATAATGTACATGTGTGCTGAGATATGTGTTATATGGGTGCATGCCTCCAACTCAGCACTCACATTTGTTCACATCATGCTTGTTATGGCTGTCACATACAATGACATACCATTGTGTAGCAGTGTTGCAGTCTGGCATAGATGCCAGCCTACTCACAATCACAACTGTGTGAGTTTGTATGGCAACACAAACCCATGGTTGCATGTGAAGGGGCAAGTTAGTGGTGCTCCGGTTTACTCAGCCCCCTGTGTACATGCACCAGGCACTCCACAATGTCATATGTTAATGTAGCCAGAGCACTGGTGTGTGGGTTTATGGAGCGGGGATCTAGACTCTTCATGCTTGCTATTCAGCAGAACTATTGCACCCTCTCCAGCAGACAGACACATGCACAATTGTTATCATACAGACCAGGATATCACATTTTCATCAGTGGTACTTGATGCCAGTCTTCCCCTCTCATTTTCAGAGCTCTGGGTGCTTGCACATGTAGGACGTCTCATTATTTGATGTCCTTAGTTGTTTCCATGGGCAGCTTGTTTAGGGGTTATATATGTGTTGTGACTTCAATATTGGGAACGTGCCAGGGTAGAGATGGTGTTGTTTGTCACTGTCTCCTGTCATGGTGGCATGCAATGGGCAAATACCAGGGTATGCTAGTGGCCAATATGACTGCGTTATGTACTGAACTGGCCACCCTCTCTGTACATATGTTAAATGACATGTAGACATTGATGTGTTGTACAGTCAGTATTGGTCTACGTGTGTCCCTTCTCCATGTTTTCCTGCATTACTGGTATGGTGTGTATTGTTTCCTACATTGCTCCCATTCTTTAGGCTGCTTGCACTTTGTACACATCTTCTACAGTAACATTGTCTGGTTATACATGGACAGGAGGTAACATGTGACTTGTGTAATTTGTAGATCTACACATCTACTACTGGCTTTTTGATAGTTACGGTTCCATTGACGGTATTTGTGAGATGTAATGAGTGCCACACAGACATGACAGTACACCTGCCACTGCACTTGTGTTGTCTCCAAGTGACCTCCTGTATTGTATTTGCAAGTATCTGTGGGTGTCTCTAAGCTGTCCATCAACATCCTCCGTTGAACATAGGTATGCATTTCTTTTCAGCATGCCACAACCTAGGTAACTCTTACCATGACTGAATGTGTGAAATCATATCAGTGCTGTACTTTTCATTAGCCAAATGCAACATATATTGCTAGGTGTGCTCCCACTTAGTTTGATGTTGTGTCTCTGATATTATCAAACAATGCTTGGCATTGCAGCACATCCCACACCTGATTGCGATGTTGGAGCCCAGAACATGTACAGGATAAATTGTTACCTGTTGCTACCATGCATTTGTTCTGTCATGTGAGTGACAATGAGTGGTGTGTATTGCTACGTGCTGTGTGATATTGTTATACAGAGCATACTAGGTAAACATGCTGACACATGTCAAGCATTGTTGATAATGGCAAACCTGTTGCTTCCTAGGGCTACACCCGTACATCAGCCTTCACATGTTTATCTGGATTTGCTCTTGGCATGTGTCAAGACAGCAGATTTGTGTGATAAGTGTGCAGCTCATGTACATAGTGAGTTTAACACACTCTGCCTACTTTCCACCCAGACTATTATTTGGTGGTGCATTGTCCCATTAAACTCTTAGATACTGACAATGGGTCATATGTTTGGATAGTGATTCTGCACCCATAGCTGCTTATTTTGTTTGGCAACCCATTGTTCTTTTGCCCACAATGCCACCTCACTTTGGACCCAGCCATATGCAAATCAGTCTTGACCATGCTCCTCCTGGGAACAGTCCATCCCAAACTACCAGGCCCTGTCCTCCCTGAACCGGAATACAAGCAACCTAGGACTAGCCTCACTCTAGTTAGGGCTATTCAGACAGGTATAGCTTGGTTCCAGTGGCACTGTGAGCCCTAGGAGACATTTTCTGTACTTTCAAGTACTCCTGGAAATTTGTTTTTTACCAGAAACGACTCACAGCAGGTGAGTTTGGGCTCAATAGCTGTGTGAACTCTAAAAATGTGTCAACATAGGTATTGTGCACCTGACATCAATTATACATTTATAAATACATGTGTAGTATTGAATAGTATGTGTGTAATAAAGTATTATTCCTTTTTATAAGTGAAAGCACTGACTGCACAAGATTTATTAGATGTAATTTGCTGTGTGCTTGTGAACTGGCACTGGACGTCTCTGCCTCATTACTACAAGAGAGTTAAGTGATGCAAAGGGGTATTTGTTCACCAGTAGATGGAGGGTTGCAAACTTATTATGTGTGATGAGTTCACTTGTTTCCCAACCAATAACCAGTTTTTTACATGCATTATGCTAATGAAGAAGATGAGATATCTATCTGAGCCAAATCTTTTAAAATATATTTGAATAGCCTACTCTTAAGATCCTTGTGAGTGAGTAGAAGATAGCACTTTATGACAGATGAAGGACTAGCCATTAATGTGAACTAGATGGACAGTCTCAGAGAAGTAACATCAGAAACTTCAGACATACTTGTATTACAAATCACTTACATTCAACCATAAGTGAAGCAGATGGTGCAGAAAAGTTCAACCATCTGTACAAGTTCTGCAAGATGGTGACTACACCATGAAATGTGTTCTTGATTGATTTGTGATATAGGAGAGAGAAAAATAGTTTGTGGAGGTCCATTTTTATGGCTGAAATGTGCCATGTCTTGTAGATACGGCACATTTCCGCATTTTCCCAGTTGCACTTGCTGCGCCACCCTGCTCCAAGGGTCTTGTAATTGAGGCCCTGAGTATTTTGGACGCACTGTTGTGCTGGAGGACTCTCTTCAGGATAACCTGCTGCTCTACATAAACTGGAAAAGAAGTGTGTCTCATCATTTCCTCTTCTTGTTTATTCTTAAGTTGCTTTTCCGAATATGTATTCTCTGAAAGTTGCAATCTGAAAAAGAAGGCGGAAACATTTGTTAGATGTTTACTCATAATAGGCCAAAAATATTGAATACACTACAAGTGAAGATTGCCCTTAAATATCAGAAATTAATCTCAGTATACTTCATGGGGTGCGTTGACAAAGTGGAGGTCCTATGAATGCCATATTAAAATTGATCAGGCCAAAAAAAAATGTTGTTACTGCACAAACATCATCACATTCTAAAAGGGGATATGTTCAACCCACAACTCTGAGCAGTATGGACTCTTTCATAAGCCCAATGGAAAATGCTAGACTGGTGAACTGAAGATGGAATCTAAACATAACCAATAGATAGCTGTGGATTGTGGAGTTGTCAGGGCTGAACGTGGCTCGGGTAGGGGGTGTATGAGCCCCCTTCTCTTAAAAAAACTAAGAGCTTGTGGGATGAATCTTCATGGCTCTGCTCCTCCCACCCTCTCCCCTTTAAAAAAAAGGCCCCGAAAGACGGGGTCTCATGGGCCCGAAGTGGCTTGGAGAGAGGAGTGCACCAATGGGATGGACACAGAGCCTGGCCATAGGCCAGGTCCTAAGGCTAATGCCATGCAGTGCATGGCCAAAGGCTGTGCATAGAGTGGGGTTGGCTGCCTGTGAGGGGTTGGCCATAAAGGGCCTGACTACAGGCCAGGCCCGGAGGCAAAACCCCGCAGCAAATGGCTGAAGGCCATGCATGGACCTGGGTGGGGTGACTTTAATAAAATATTACTTTGCATTAAAAAAACTCAGAAAATTCACCAAAAAACCCCCAAAGATTTAGGTAACGTTATAGATAGGTGAACATTTCGGTGACAATGTAACATTCTAAATGTACAAAATCACTGGGGTACAAGTTACTTAATAAGAGTATTCCAGGTCAAAACAACCTAAAGCTTAAGCAACAAGACCTCTTTGGCCACTTGAACCTGGATCTAGAGTAGCTGACAGAAGAGAAGTAGAGAAATACCAAATGGCACAGAGAGAGTTGGCAAAATTGGCAAAACTATGACAGATCCAGTGTAATTACCTTCACCAAATGAGAATGACGGTGGTAGATACAACTGAGGCACACACTAGACTGCAGACTCATAGAAGGAACAGTTATTTTGTGCACGATCTAGCGGGGTGAAGTGGTCCAGGGCTTTTTGATGAAAGTCCTTTAAGGATTTACCCTATGTAGTGTGCTGGTGCACAGGATGCACATGTTGCCCTTGCAGAGGTTTTGATGGTAAATGGAAACAGTAAGTCTTTGCTACTGACTAAATGCTACATCTCCTACAATTAGAGGAATACAGTGATGTTAGTAGATTGGGCTTGGCATAGGAGTATAGATTGATGGCTGCTGCTAGAGCTACTTATTATCTCAGCAGGGTTTGGCCCTGGAAGCATATAGAAATCTATGATCCCTTGAGGAACTTACCAGTATTCTGTGTTACTGGAGATCGCATCCAGCAAGAATTCTTTATGAGAGTAGTTAACAGACCCAGCTTTTGAACAGCTTAGTTGGGGAGGAATAGTAGACTGGCATTTAAGTTTCTTTGGATGGTGATATGCAAAATGTATCCTACTTGCAGTCGTTGGTTTTGTATTTTAAATGAGTCATTATATTCAAACAAATGACAAGAAAACTAATCATAAAGAAATAAGATTTTTCTCTTTGTGCATCACCGCTCAAAGAGACTGTTGTTGGTACACATTCAGCAAACTCTTGAGTCACCAGAGCAGCTACTTCATCAACAGTTATGCTGAAGATTTACAGCTCTCCAGCATGCATGTGGGGATCTCTAAATATCGTAGGTGATCTTCTACTATTGGAGAGGAAGCCATAGACCCCACTGACCTGCCGGGCCAATCTACCGCCTGTCAGGGTATGAGTGACCCTATTAGGTTTTACTGAGCCTGGCCCCTCTAGTTAGTTAGCACCAAAGGGTATATATCCAAGTATACATGGTACTGCCTGTACAGTCCATGCAGGACACCAGGGTAAACCCACTGTTCTGTGACAACTAGAATGTTAATGAACTCTTGAATGTATAAACTTAGGGCCTGATTCTCAAAGGTAACATTGCACTTTTGTGTTAGTTTACTATTTACCATTGTTTTAGTATTCACAGTATTGTGTATTAATACAGAATGAGTATTGTGTTAGTTTACTATTTACCATTTTTTTAGTATTCACAAAGTATGAGTTTAATTTTGACTGTGGAGACTCTGCAATCGTGACAGACACTCTGCACATAAAAACAGTCCGCAGTCGTAAGATTCCTATTTGTAAAAAGTAAACTGGGAATTGTGAATCAGGTCCCATATGTGTAGGTTAGATGCCTTATATGGAGCAAGAAGTTTTGATATTGCACTGATTACAGTAAGTTCAGAAAATGATATTTGCTCTTCTTTAGTTCTCTTTTTTCTCCAATTTTACTTCATTATACAGAATGAAGATTCGTATAGCAGTTTAGATACATAAGCTGCGATATTTAGCCAAAATGTTTTAGGCTCCTCGCGGTGACAGGAATGCCTGTCGTGTGTAAAACACAGAACTTACAGAAAAATGTAGGCCCATATTTATACTTTCTGACGCAAAACTGCGCTGATGCAGTTTTGCGTCAAAAATTTTAGCGCCGGCTAACGTAATTTCTTTGCGCCGCTCGGGCGTCAAATTTATACTTTGCAAACCACTGGTTAGAGTCATTTCTTTTTTACTCAAAGCAATGCGTCATGTCGTAAAGAAAAATGACGTTAATGCGGGGAAAATGACTTTTATCCGGTTTACGATGTCGCAAACCGGATACGTGCCTTTTTGTGCCGCAATTGTGTCAAAAAAGCAGTGCAAACACAGCAAAATCTGCAAAGGAGAGGGAACATGGATCCCAAAAGCAATGAGAGACCCCAGGAAGATGACAACTGACCAGGAACCAGCCAGGAGGACCCACACAAGGGAGAAGAAGAAAAGGAAGTGTTGGTTCAGTGCAGTGGAGCAGGAAATACTGGTGAAAGAGGTGACGGAACACAAGCACCAACTTTTTGTCAGCTCTAAATTTCCAATTAGTAGGAGAGAGGCAATTTGGCAACAAACTGTTGACAAGATAAACATTGTGGCAGAAGTACGGAGTACAGTCATCGAGTGCAAGAAACGCTGGCATGACTGCAAGAGCAGGACCAACGAAAAGATGGCAAGGAACAGGAAGGCAGCACTGCAGACTGGAGGTGGGAGTCCAGCACCGCAGGAGGCCCTGGACCACATGGAGGAGATGGTGGCAGCTATAATCCCAGAGGAGATCGTCACAGGGATTCAAGTACAGGACAGCGCAGACTACCAGGAGACAACACAGATGCAGGGTAAGTGGCATGGGGAACTAAAATGCCTAATTGTTAGCTGCAAGCAGAGGGGGACATACCTACTACCCAATGCATGTAAGTCATAATATTCAGGAAGTGGAAAGGGCACAGGGGCATGGCACGGGTGCATGGACTGTGTAGGGCAAACCTGGGGCAGAGCACAACACTACACCAACAACCTTTGCATTGGGGTATGTTGCCATGCCAAGGATGTTGGAAAAGCAAAGCCAGTCCAGGCGGGTAGGGTACAGCGTAAAGCTGGCATGCTGTCACATGACAGCTGGTATTCTCTCTACATGAACTAGGGCTCAATTAACAGTCTCAGGCCATATCTGCAAGTGGAATTTAACATTGACAACAGTTGCCAATACCACCTCTGCTGTGTATGCAGGTCAAGTAGCTAATGGCAGTTATGTGCCCATGGATCAAACGCACCCAAATTAGAGGATGACAACATTATCAATCCCCTGTAATTCCTAACAAAGTGCAAATCCTGTCAAATGCTAATGTCCATAGTTGCTACAAACATCAGCCATTGTCATAAACATTATGAGGTACACAGCAGTAATGTCATACCCATGCTGCACATGTCAGGGTCCACACTGTGCCTGGGTCACAATAGCTGCAATGCCACCATGCAACATCCCAACTGTCATACTGCTAAGACAACAGCATTGAGGGGGAGGACATATGTTTCCGGCTAGTGAAAGACACCTGCACAGTCAGAAGAGGAAATGGAACACTGCTAGGACCATAAGTGAAATCCTATGTAGCACACATTCCCCAACATCAACATTACACACTACCAATGCTGACACCTGTATTGTGCCATGCCAATGCAATACATAGTATATGCTAGGTCTCAGCAAAATATAGCTGGATGTGAAATATCTGAGACTGGGGCAGTTCCAGACTGTTAAGTGTGGTGCAAGTGCCATCAGAACACCCACAGCCAGTGCAAGGCCACAACATGAGAATGGAAGTAGACGGAGGGTTGAGTTGTACAATAAGGTGGCAACATACAATTTGGGCAGAACCTACACCTAGAGGATGTAACACAGACAATTCCCCAAACTGCCCACTCTACATGTGACATGCAGTGGGGCATAGGAGAATGCTAATCTTAATGACAGGAACAATGAACAGGAACCAAGATCACAATGTGCAACTAATAGGAAGTCAGGCATGTCACATTACAACTGCCACAACACAGACACACTAATTGTACAACATCTCATTGCAGAGGATGAATGCTCTCCTGGGGATATGCCTGTCCTGGACTTCCCTGATGACATGGATGTCGAGCTGACAAACATCAGCCAGCAGACCCTCCAAGATGTACTTGGAACCCTCCAGACCCCACCTTCAGTCGCAAGGAGGAGCACAGAAGTAGCAGCCATCACAGAGGACCCACACACCACCCCAATAGTACGACCTGCCAGCTCCAACCCAGCTGAGGACTCTGATGACACTGGCACCAGCTTTGAGAGGACTGTAGTTGGAGAACAGCGGGATGCTGGCAAAGGAGGTGCGGGTGGGGATGCAAAATATGGCAGCCAGCCTACAGGGGGTGCGTTCATGCATGATGTCATCTTCAGAACGGGCAGCAGCCTTGCAAGGGCGAACATCTATCTTGCAAGAACTTCAACATAGTGTGAAGGAAATCAGCACAGCAGTAAGGGAGTTGACACAACACCTTGGACAACAAACCTTTCAACGCATGCATGAATGCAGCATGGACCCCCTCAGGGCCGACCTGACTGCCTACCACAGTGATGTAGCTGTTATACTTAAGAACCAGCATCTCCTCCTTGCTGCAGTAATGCCCTTAATAGCCCCACAGTTGGCAGCTACAGGGATTTCTGACTCCACTTCTTCAAACACTGAAGTGTGTGTTGCCCTTTCAAACCCACCACCACCAAGGGCAGAGGAGACGACACACACATCAGAAGATGAAGACGTGGAACAGATTACCTTCACCCGTAAGAGTACCCGGTAGCATTAGTCCATGCCAAAAGGGCACTTATAACCAAGGTCCTGTGCTTTGTAACATGCCAGTCTTGCAACAGCTGTTCACAAGCACTGTTCTCCAGCCCACTGTTTACCTTGACACTATGCTCTGTGATTGAATCTCACTACCTCATTGGCAATTCATGTCCCTCTGCACTGTATGGCACATCACCCCAGCATGTCCAATGACATGTCCTTTTGCACTTGTGTAGTATCACAATAGAAGGTGTCACACTAATGGACTCACAATCTTGAACTATGTAAATATAGCACTACAGCACTTTAAAATAAATAGCACTTACACAACCACTTTGTCTCTGTGTATTGTGACACATCAACTGTGAGGGAGATTAGTGATGTTTGCCTCATGGCAATGCCCATAGAATGTCAATACAACTGCCTTGAAAGATTGTGAGCTGATAACTATGCACTGGGGTCTGGATTGTACCACCACCTGCCCTTACTGAGGGTTAATTCTGAAGTAAATAGAACAATTATAGTATAATGCTGTGTTGGACAGAAAAAGTCTGCTTCAAGGGATGTCTAAGAAGAAACTCAGGCCCTGATTATGACCTTGGCGGACGGCGGAGGCCGTCCGCCAAGGTACCGCCGCCAAATGACCGCACCGCGGTCAGAAGACCGCGGCGGCCATTCAGACATTTCCTCTGGGCCGGCGGGCGCTCTCCAAAAGAGCGCCCGCCGGCCCAGAGGAAATGCCCCTGCAACGAGGACGCCGGCTCAGAATTCTCAATTCTGAGCCGGCGTAGTTGCAGGGGTGCGACGGGTGCAGTTGCACCCGTCGCATATTTCAGTGTCTGCTTTGCAGACACTGAAATACTTTGCGGGGCCCTCTTACGGGGGCCCCTGCAGTGCCCATGACATGGGCACTGCAGGGGCCCCCAGGGGCCCCGCGGCACCCCCTACCGCCATCCTGTTCCTGGCGGGAGACCCGCCAGGAACAGGATGGCGGTAGGGGGTGTCAGAATCCCCATGGCTGCGGAGCGCGCTCCGCAGCCATGGAGGATTCTGTAGGGCAGTGGTAAACCGGCGGGAGACCGCCGGTTTACCCTTTCTAACCGCGGCTGAACCGCCGCGGTCAGAATGCCCTCGAGAGCACCGCCAGCCTGTTGGCGGTGCTCCCGTGGTCGGTGACCCTGGCGGTCACCGGCCGCCAGGGTCAGAATGACCCCCTCAATGTCTTCAAACTTTTCTTCCAGACAATCTTTAGGTATGTGACATTTGACTCAAGCTTTCATCAAACACCATACAGCAGGAATGGATGTGTACGAGTGTACGGATAAATAAGTATAATGACAAAATAGTACACTGTTCCAACCAAAAAGAATAACAGGAGCGAACCAAATTCTTCAGGAGCGAGAACCCTCATGCATCACACTGGATGACTGGCTTCATCATTGGGAAAGCTCCTCATCAGGCCGGTGCTGCAATGCCTAATGGGCTCCCCACACGGGGTGCTCTTAACCGAATTGCTCAGATAGTAGCAGATGCAAAACGAATCGTTTCAATCGGGTGCCCAATTCTAAGTACCCAAGCAATAGTGGAGAGAATATAACGTTAAAATTGGTTCACCATCAACAAATATAAATCATAATTTTAATCAGTCTTAATGTGATGGGGACCAAGATTAAAAACAAAAGGAGGAGTAACGGGTGATTAGTAATGTTCACCTACTCTCACTGAAAAAAGAGAGGATAAAACCAACTATGGTACCTCACTGTAACAGATCTACATGTTTCGCGTCTAGGTGGTCCAGCCAGATCCAATGACGCTTCATCAGGACCAATAAAAACCTTCTCCAAAAACTAAACTCAAATAATCAACAATGTGTGAAAAAAGCAATCACTTACTTAGTTCTACTCGTTAAATCAATAAGGTCGCCCTAAGTAAATGAAAACAAAGTAGCCATGGTCAATGAACATGAGTGAAATTGCAGTCACAAAAGTTGGTGCACGTGTGAAATTAAAGTGATCAAAGTGAAACACTCATGTGGAAACTATGAAAAAAACGTAAGCTTACCATCCCCAGTGTCAGGATAGAGCTCGAAAAGGATCGCTTGTCAGAACAAGGAACTAAAATTCTGTAAATTAGCAATCATGAAGAATAACAGATAAAAAGATCATGACATAATGAGTTAAAAGGATACTCAGCTCACAGTACATCATATCTAATAATTCTAGACATGGAAACAGTTATTTATTTCAGACAAGGCGCAGCCACAAAACAGGGAAAACCCAGCAAATTCTATATCACTATATGTTATTGGTGGACACCATCTCGCCACTGGCATCTAAAATCAATCAGGTAGAGCGATGGCCTTCATAATGAAATGATAAATAGGAATCAATATGGAAAAAATTCTAAAAAGGTACTTGTTTGTGTAGTGAGGGAAATTCAATGTAATGCACATTTAAAAGTTAGTGCATAGACTTGAAAACAAATATGTACTTTAAAATTTCTAGATTAAATTACAGGGTAAAAATTAGCAGAGTCAGTAGAGCGTGTAGAGATCCATAATGCCGGGACTATAAGGGAAACTTACTTCAGTGTCCTGAATGTAGGCAATTACACCCAGCCCTCCGACACGCGTCCCCGAGGAACACAGGCTTGTCGTTCGGCAAGGTCTTTTAAACCCGATATGCGAGACCCGGAAGAAGCTGCCGGCTCGCGTAATAGTAAACAGTGAAGACAGACTGAATCCGTAGTCCGAGGGCGTTCGTCAACATAAACTGAATGACCCTCCTCGTCTCAAAAAGGCAAAGTGGAAAATTAACGACTAATGTCTACAAAAAAAGGGGGGATTGATATCCAATGAAGCCGAGTCTTTCTGAATAGGACGATGATAAATGACCCTGCTGACGTGGAGAGGCAGGAGCGAAAAATTAACGAATAATGCCTCCACGGAAGCATAGTTATCAGTAGATCAGATCAAAACATGGGTATATACCGGGAGTGTCTCCTATATTGAATATTGTATGGAAACCCAAGTCAGTTCGAAAATTAATGTCATTAACCCAAACAAGTCCAAAAGTTATTCAATGAGGGCAAAATCGAGGAATGGTGAAATTAAATTTCTAATCAAGGTAAAGTAGGTTATAGACTGAAAAGAGGTTTACTGATATAGTGGTCAGCAAAACAAGTCTAGGATGAGAGAGTAATCCAAGGGATGTCGTCGTTCAGTCCCCGTGATGCCGTCCCCAATTTAAAAATCCATTGTTGTTTGATTCTAAAAAGTGAATTGGAACCATTAGGGAGGGCTCTCGGGACTTCTAGGACAACCCATTGGAGGTCATCTGGCGTATGTGCAGTGTCCAAAAAATGGGCACAAAGTTTCGTAGTCACTCTCTGGCATCTAATATTACTCCTGTGCTCATTTATGCGTATCTTAACTGGTCGTGTTGTCATCCCCACATAGCGTAACCCACATGGACAGGTGATCATATAGATACAGTTCTTAGAATTACAATTTGTATGTTTCTTTAAAAACCACCTTACAACCGGGTCCAGGTCTAGTGACGTGATCCTGCTAGTTAAAGGACAAACATTGCAATTCCCGCACGGAAAATGGCCTTCAACGGGGGGGAGGTCCCACAATGTTTTTTGTTTCGGGGTGTCACAACTCCGTGGGCGTGTATGGACCACTATATCTTTTATATTGGAAGTGCGCTTAAAGGCAAAAATGGGTTTTGGCATTTCAAAACCCCCACTCTCCAAAATTGACCAGCGCTTATTAATCACCTTTTTGATGGTATTAGACAATGGGGTGAATTGAGTAACACAGGTTATGCGTGTCTGGGGAGTCCTTACGTCTTTAGCCAATAAACATTCCCTATGATTATGTTTTGCTCTCTTACGGGCAGCATTTACAGTCTTGGTTGGATAATGTCGGTCCTGAAGTTTTGTTTGAAGGATATCAGCTTGTCTATCAAATTCCCGTATGGAACTACAGTTACGCCTCAGCCGTAGGAATTGGCCCACTGGCAAATTGTCCCTAAGAGCTTTTGGGTGGTAACTTTCGTATAAAAGAAGACTATTTCGGTCAGTTGGTTTATGATAGGTAGTAGTACTCAATGAGCCATTGTTAATAGTGATCATCAAATCCAAAAAAGGCAGCTGGGTAGAAGATACTGAAGCTGTATATTTTAAGTATGAATCAAGGGAATTTATCCAGATAATAAATTCCTCGGTTAGTGATAGAGGTCCTTGCCAAATGATCAAAATGTCGTCTATGTAACGCTTCCATAGATTGATATCTTTTTCAAAAGGGTTAGTTGATGTTAAGATATATTTCTTTTCGAAATCATACATATATAAGCAGGCTAGGCTAGGAGCAAAAGTGCTACCCATTGATGTACCTCTAATCTGGTGAAAAAATGGTTCTTCAAACTCAAAATAGTTCTCTGTCAAAGCCAACGTAGCACATTGCATGATGAAAGTTATAGGTGTGGATGTACTAGAAGAATCATTCCGTAGTGCCGATTCAACTACCCGTAAGGTAGCTTCTTGAGGGATATTGGTATAAAGTGCTTCCACATCTAGGGTAATAATACCCTGTACTTCGCTGATCAAGTTGACAGATTCGATTAGGTTGAGGACATCCTTGGTGTCCTGTAAATAGGTAGAAGAATGTCTCACGAGGGGCTGAAGAAAATGGTCGCCACAAATTGACAGTGGTTCTAGGATCAATCACTCAATCAATCAGTAAATTTCTAAAGCGCACTACGTACCCGTTAGGGTTTCAAGCCGCTGAGGGGAGGGGGGGTAGCTGCTATTGGTCGAAGAGCCAGGTCTTGAGGAGTCTCCTGAAGGTGAGGAGGCCCTGGGTCTGGCGCAGGGGGGTTGGGAGGGAGTTCCAGGTCTTGGCGGCGAGGTAGGAGAAGGATCTGCCACCGGAGGTCTTGCGTTGGAATCGGGGAACAATGGTGAGGTTGGTAGAGCGGAGTTGGCGGGAGGGGAGGTAGAAGTTGAGTCTGTTGTTCAGGTAGGCGGGTCTGGCATTGTGGAGTGTTTTGTGCGCATGGGTGAGGAGTTTAAAGGTGATCCTCTTGTCTACGGGGAGCCAGTGGAGGTCCTTCAGGTGGTGGGTGATGTGGCATCAGCGGGGTACGTCGAGGATCAAGCGGGCGGAGGCGTTTTGGATGCGTTGGAGTCTTTGGATGTCTTTTGCTGGGATGCCTGTGTAGAGTGCATTGCCATAGTCAAATCTGCTACTGACGAGGGCCTGAGTCACTGTTTTTCTGGTTTCCGTCGGGATCCACTTGTAGATTCTACAGAGCATGCGGAGGGTGTTGTAGCAGGAGGAGGAGACTGCGTTGACCTGTTTGGACATTGTGAGAGCAGAGTCGAGGATGAAGCCGAGGTTGCGTGCGTGGTTGGCTGGTGTAGGTGGGGGTCCTAGCGCGGTGGGCCACCAGGAGTCGTCCCAGGCCGAGGGGGTGCGTCCGAGGATGAGGACCTCCGTCTTGTCGGAGTTTAATTTCAGGCGGCTGTTTTTCATCCACTCGGCGATGGATTTCAATCCCTCATGGAGGTTGGCTTTGGCGGTGTGTGGGTCTTTGGTGAGGGAGAGGATGAGCTGGGTGTCTTCGGCGTAGGAGAGAATGCTGAGGTTGTGCTGACGGGCCAGTTGTGCGAGGGGTGCCATGTAGACGTTGAACAGCGTCGGGCTTAGCGAGGAGCCTTGGGGGACGCCGCAGATGAGGTTAGTGGCTTTGGAGCGGAAGGGTGAGAGTCAGACTCTCTGGGTTTTGCCGGAGAGGAATGAGGAGGTCCAGTTGAGAGCTTTGTTTTGTATTCCGGCTTCGTGGAGGCGTGTTATTAGGGTGTGGTGGCAGACCGTATCGAAGGCAGCGGAGAGGTCCAGGAGGGTGAGGGCTGAAGTTTCGCCGTTGTCCATTTGCTGTCTGATGTCATCTGTGGCGGCTAGGAGTGCAGTCTCGGTGCTGTGATTGCGTCTGAAGCTGGATTGGGAGGGGTCCAGGATGGAGTTGTCCTCGAGGTAGTGGGTGAGCTGGGCGTTGACGATCTTCTCGATGACCTTCGCTGGGAAGGGGAGGAGGGAGATCGGGCAGAATTTTTTAAGGTCGTTGAGGTCAGCCTTGGGTTTCTTGAGAAGGGCTTGGATATCAGCGTGCTTCCAGCTGTCCGGGAAAGTTGCGGTATCGAAGGATAGGTTGATGATCTTTCGAAGTTGGGGGGCGATGGTGGAGTCGGCTTTGTTGTAGATGTGGTGTGGGCAATGGTCTGAGGGGGATCCTGAATGGATGGAGTTCATGATCTTTCGAGTTTCGGCGTCATCTACGTGGGTCCAGGTGGTAAGGCGGTGGGCGTAGGAGGAGTTGTCGGGGGTGGGGTCTGGCGGAGGTGTGGTGTTAAGGCTGTCATGGATGGCGGCGATCTTCCGGTAGAAGAAGGTGGAGAGTGCGTCGCAGAGTTTCTGGGATGGTGGGACGTCGTTGGCGCTGGGGTTGGAGAGCTCCTTCATGATGCAGAAGAGCTCCTTGCTGTCGTGTGCGTTGTTGTTTAGGCGTTCTGTGAAGTGGGAGCGTTTGGCGAGTCGGATTAGTTGGTGGTGCTTGCGGGTGGCTTCCTTGTGGGTTGATAGGCTGTCGGGTGTGCGTTCGAGAAGCCATTTCTTCTTAAGTTTCTGGCAGGTGCGTTTGGAGGTGATGAGTTCGTCTGTGAACCAGGCTGCTTTTTTCTTTTCTTGGTTGACGGTGGGCCTCTTGAGTGGTGCGAGGGTGTTGGCACAGTTGAGGATCCACTGTTGGAGGTTGATGGCGGCGGTGTCCAGGTCGGTAGGGTCAGTAGGCGGGTTCTGGGCGAGGGTGCTGGTTAGTTGGTCTTCGGTGACTTTGCTCCAGCGGCGGTGAGGAGGTAGTGGGGTGCGGTGGTGCTCGGTGTGTTTCTTGAATGTGAAGTGGACGCAGTGGTGGTCGGTCCAGTGGAGTTTGGTGGTGTGGCTGAAGGAGATGTGGTTGCTTGCAGTGAAGACTGGATCGAGCGTGTGGCCGGCGATGTGGGTGGGTGTGTTAACCAGTTGTCTGAGTCCAAGGTTAGAGAGGTTGATGGTCAGTGATATGGTGTTGGCGTCGTTGTTGTTTTCCAGGTGGAAGTTGAGGTCTCCAAGGAGGATGTAGTCCATAGAGGCGAGGGCGTGGGTGCTTGCGAGGTCGGCAATGGTGTTACTGAAGGGGGCTCTTGGTCCTGGTGGTCGGTAGATGAGACTCTGGTGGTCCCTGATAGGACAGAGCCAATACCAGATACAATCGGTCGTCCAGGCGTATCAAGGAAATCAGCTTCCTTGGGGGAGATCCATAAATTGCTTTTAGCTTCTTCTAACAGGCTTCTAATCTGGATTTGGAGTCTCTCAGTTGGATCTCTAGTTATCCTCGTGTAGTAAGTAGTATCACTCAAGAGGCGTAGGCACTCACGTCTGTACTCCACTGTATCCATAATCACAATGGCTCCACCTTTGTCGGCTTGTTTGATCACAATATTGGGGTCAATTGCTAGCTATTGTAGTGCCTGTTTTTCTCGCTTGGGAACGTTAATGTAAGGGTGTTTTGGACACAGACGAGAGACATCGGCTAGTACTGCTTTTTCAAATGTCAGTACTTCACTAGGCATTAACGTTGTTGGAGGTAAAAAGGTAGAGGGTTTCTTTAGGCCAGAGTCACATACTGGTTCAACTGGTTTATCTTTAAAGAACACATGGAGGCGAATCTTATGAAAGAGCTGGGCTAGTTCAATATGTAGGGGAAGAAATCTTCACTGGGAGTAGGGACAAAACCTAGACCCCTATTAAGGACGTTGGCCTCATCAACTGAGAGATTTCTCTGGGACAGGTTAACCACTAGGTTCTCGGTGTGGGATTCTTTGTGTGGCTCCTGGTCACCATTTGTGGTTCTTCCTTGGACCATTGAACATATCTGCCTCTTCCTCTTCTTCTGCCTCTGCCTCTGCCCTGGCCGCGGCCTAAAAAAGGCACAAATGGCATAATGGGACGGGGTTGAAAGAATGGGTAGGGTGGTTGCAAAGGCATTGGTTGGTTAATGGGGTAGGGAGAATAATTATAGAAAGGTTGTGGTGTATTCTCATCAGTACTCCACCCATCAGATGATGATCCACTACTGAATTGGCGTGGTTTTTTGTATGAACCAGTAGATTCATCAGAAGAGCGTGACTGAGTGTCAATATCATAATGCTCCTTGATGTAAGGGTAAACCTTCTCCCTACTAAACTTGACTATGGTGGTCATCACAACCCTGGCGGACGGTGTTAAAGCTGCGGTAATACCGCAAACAGGCCGGCGGACAAAAAAATGGAATTACGACCCTGGCGGAAACCGCCAACAAAGACAGCCACTTTAACACCTCGCCCGCCAGGGCGGTACAGACAAACAGCGCAGCGGTCACCGCCAACAGACAGGCGGAAGACAATGTACCGCCCACACTATCACAACACACCAATCCGCCACCTTTTCCGGGGCGGATTCACCGTGGATAAAAACACGGCGGAAACAGCTTTTTCAATGGGAAAACGCTCACCTCAACACATCCCACGAGGAACGTGGACTCCATGGACCCGGAACTACAAATCTTACCTGCCCTTGCATTCCTGCTCATCTACGACCAACAGCGACGTAGGCGCAGAACATACCGGTGAGTACTGCACCTACGACACGGGGAGGGGGGAGGCAAAAGTTACGGGGACACCCACCAAACACCCCCACCCCCACCCTCGCATATTACAACATACACACCAATGCAGTCACAAAAATCACAGTAACAACCCACAACCCCCCCGGAAGAATGCAATGACAAAGCGAATAGCGCCCAAACTTTGTATTAAGCCAATATACAACTCATTAAAAAATATACGGATATATATCACCATATCTGTCAAAAATAAATATACAAAACAAGAAGTAGTGCAGATATGTACACAACAATATCCGTGCACCAACAGTCCAAAAATGCATGGGCGACGCCCAAAATAGATACCTGACCAAAATAAGAGAGAACACTGCCGGGGCATCAGATAGAAACACTACAGGCACCTCAGGGGGAAGGGGGGGCACCTCAGCCACATGAATGAGAAGCCAGATCCACGACGGGGCTCCTTGCCCATTTATGTATCCTGGGGAGTGCAAAGCCACAGTCTCTCAAGTCTCTACAGTGGGTGGGTTGCCCACTGTACCATCCTGGGGAGTGCAAAGCCACAGTCTCTCAAGTCACTACAGTGGGTGGTTTGCCCACTGTGCCATCCTGGGGATTGCAAAGCCACAGTCTCTCAAGTGTCTACAGTGGGTGGGTTGCCCACTGTGCCATCCTGGGGAGTGCAAAGCCACAGACTCTCAAGTCTCTACAGTGGGTGGATTGCCCACTGCCATATCCTGGGGATTGCAAAGCCACAGTCTCTCAAGTCTCTACAGTGGGTGGATTGCCCACTGCCATATCCTGGGGAGTGCAAAGCCACAGTCTCTCAGGTAGATGCAGGTCTCCACTGGTTCTGTAGGGGGACTGGTGCCCAGACTGGATGAGTCTCCCCGTGGAAGTACCTGTCATGTCACTGTCCCAGCTGCACATGGGAGAACGATGCCTGATGTGCCGGACTATTCATACCCACACGGTCTTTGCCCTGTTCAGCGGTCTTGACCATGGCGGTCTTGGCCTTGTTCAGCAGTGATTTGCCATGGCTGCCTATGGACTGTTCAGCGGTGCTTTGCCATGTTCGGTCTTTGCCCTGTTCAGCGGTCTTCACCATGGCGGTCTTGGCCTTGTTCAGCGGTGCTTTGCCATGGCTGCCTATGGACTGTTCAGCGGTGCTTTGCCATGGCTGCCTATGGACTGTTCAGCGGTGCTTTGCCATGGCGGTCTTTGCCCTGTTCAGCGGTCTTCACCATGGCGGTCTTGGCCTTGTTCAGCGGTGCTTTGCCATGGCTGCCTATGGACTGTTCAGCGGTGCTTTGCCATGGCGGTCTTTGCCCTGTTCAGCGGTCTTGACCATGGCGGTCTTGGCCTTGTTCAGCGGTCTTCACCATGGCGGTCTTGGCCTTGTCCAGCGGTGCTTTGCCATGGCTGCCTATGGACTGTTCAGCGGTGCTTTGCCATGGCGGTCTTTGCCCTGTTCAGCGGTCTTCACGATGGCGGTCTTGGCCTTGTTCAGCGGTGCTTTGCCATGGCTGCCTATGGACTGTTCAGCGGTAGCCTAAGATGGCGGTTCAGATACTGACATTGGTGTGTGGCATGACGTTCCATCATTGCCCAGCGGGGCTGTGAGATTCTGGACCCTCCTGGGCTGTGACTCCGGCGGTTGCGGTGGTCTCCTGACCAGTAACGATACTTGAGCCCTCCTGGGCTATGACTCTGGCGGTGGTCTCCTGACCAGTAACGATACTTGAGCCCTCTGGGGCTACGACTCTGGCGGTGGTCTCCTGACCAGTAACGATACTTCAGCCATCCGGGGCTACGACTCTGGCGGTGGTCTCCTGACCAGTAACGATACTTGAGCCCTCCTGGGCTACGACTCTGGCGGTCGTCTCCTGACCAGTAACGGTACTTGAGCCCTCCGGGGCTATGACTCTGGCGGTGGTCTCCTGACCAGTAACGATACTTGAGCCCTCCTGGGCTATGACTCTGGCGGTGGTCTCCTGACCAGTAACGATACTTGAGCCCTCCTGGGCTATGACTCTGGCGGTGGTCTCCTGACCAGTAACGACGGTGCTGGCGGTTGTGTCTGGACCGCCGGAAATGATGGCGCACTTCTCCGCCGTGACACTCACAACAGGTTGGGGAGACTTCCTCGGGACCTTCCCCACCTTCTTTTGAGTTACAGATGACTCACCAATCGCCTTGGATCCCATTTCACTGTTTGTACCACCAGGAGTCTTGACACGGTCCCGTCGTCCAATCTCCAATTTCGGAGCCTTCACAGGGGGTGGGCTGACAGTGCCTTGGCTCCGGGTCCTACTGCCTGCCCTGGTGGACGGGGCACTCCAAAAACCTGGAACACGCACCACTGGTACTGGAGGCATTTTGGCTGAGGCGCTACGACGGGACTGATGAATTGGAGGGGGGGGATAAAAAGGTCAATTTGACATAGGGACAGTTTCTGATGTACACTGGGATGGGTAGTTGGAGGGGCTCTGGGAGTGGAGGAAGAGCAGGTGGTTGTAGGAGGTGTCACTTTAGGTGTTTTGGGTGCAGGTACTGGAGGCTGTCGTGAGGTGGATGGATGTTGGGTGAGTGATTGCCGGCGTTTGTCTACTTTGGGAGGGGGCGTCAAAGACACACTGGGAGAGGACACAGGGGACGTGTATATGGCAGTGGAGGTGGTGACTGCAGGTGAGCGGCTTGTGGTGCTGGGTGTCCTGGTGCGAGTCCTAGTGCCTGTAGATGTGGTGCATGCAGGTGTGTGTGTAGACAAGACTGGGAGGGAGGAGGGAGAAGAGGAGGAGGGGGACACAGTGGAGACAGTGGATGTTGCTGTGTCTGTATGGGTCTGATGCTTGTGTGAGTGCTTGTGGTGAGTGTGGTGCCTATGTTTGCTTGAGCTACTTTTGGGTGTTGACTTGTGTGCATGCTGGTCTGTAGGTGTGCTTGGGATGGGCTGGGGTACAGGGGATTGGGTCTGTGTGGAGGAAGTTGGAGGGGGTAGGCTGGGCACAGGGACAATGGCTGCCATCAGTGCTGAGGCCAGAGATTGCAGGGTTCGCTGAAGGACAGCCTGACCAGAATGAATGCCTTCCAGGAATGCATTACCGTGTTTCAACTCTCGTTATACACCCTGGATGGCATTCACAATGGTAGACTGCCCAACAGTGAGTGACCTGAGGAGGTCAATGGCCTCCTCACTGAGGGCAGCAGGGGTGACAGGGGCAGGGCCTGAGGTGCCTGGGGCGAAGGTGATGCCCACCCTCCTGGGTGAGCGGGCACAGGGCTGAGGGGCTGCTGGGAGGGCGGTGCTGGTAGGGGAGGTGGCGGCTGTCCCTGTAGGAGTTGGGCGCACAGATGGTGCCGCCACCACAGGGGAGCTCCCATCGGGGGACGAGTCCGTATCGCTGTTTGGTGATCCTGTGGCCGACGTGAAGCTCCCCTCGCCCTCCGTCCCACTGGTGAAATCAGAGTCTGTGGTGTGGCCCTCCATGGCTATGTGGGATGCAGCTCCCTCGTGCTCCGGTGCCACTGTACCTCCGCCTGATGATGCTGAAGTACAGAAGGACAGGGAGAGCAGAAAAAGGGTGGAGACAAAAGAAAGAGAGTTTTAGTGCATGGCATACCGCTACCGTTGGCGGACAAGACAAACGCAGCAGCCCCTTGCATTACGCCGTGCCTCTGCACATGCAATTCCTGGGAAATGGCCTACATGGCAATGGTAGACATCCGCCCACATGGATGGCAAAGGGGCAACTATACATCAATTTGCCTTTTTTTTTAGCTGGGGTAGAGTGCCACATGGCCTACATAACGGAGGGGCCTTGCCTACCTAACTCGCCCTGGCCTAGGGAAACCCACAGCCCACCACCCCACCCAGACAGCTCCACAGCACACAAAGTCCATTGCATGAGGTTGAACTCACCCCCTTGTGTCTTCTGTGATGTCCTTAAGCGCCCATCCAACTCCGGGTAGGCCACCACCAGGATCCGGAACATCAGGGGGGCCATGGTGCGACGGGCACCCCTCCCACGTTGGGAGGCCATCCCCAGCTGAGCCTCCGCCGTCTTCTTGCTGCAGCGGCGAATGTCCTCCCATCTCTTACGGCAGTGGGTGCCCTGTCTCTGGTGGGCCCCCAGGGTCCGGACCTCCTTGGCGATGGCATGCCAAATGTCCCTCTTCTGGTGGGCGCTGACCTACATGACAAGCACAAGGAAAGAGGAACAGTCATTACCTACTGCACCGTCGTTGTAATTGGCCCCCTCCCAACTCTATCCCTGTGGCCCATTCATCCCCATTCATGACTGTTCTATGTACTCTGCCCCCTTCCCTCATCCACCCAGCTCTCTCCACCCAGGCCTAGCCCATACAACGTGCTCCCTGTGTACTAACCTGTTGGTCTGGAGGACCGTAGAGTAGCGTGTACTGGGGGAGGACCCCATCCACAAGTTTCTCCAACTCCTGTGCAGTGAAGGCATGGGCCCAGACGCAGCAGCCATCGTCGCTTCCAGACCGAGGTCACAGCAGCACTTGCAGTGTAGGTCCTCTCCTGTTGAAGGTCAGGTATCTAGTGATTGAACAGATAGAAAATGGTGGTGACGTCCGCGGCGGTAACGTCCGCGGCAGTGCGCATCATCACCGCCAGCGCACCTGTTCGTTGGCTCCTGGGACCCATAGGGTCCAATGTAAACCAATGCAGCATTGCGCCGCGCTCTACGACCGCCTACCGCGACGGTGTGCAGCGCCAGCGCAGTTACCCCACAATTCCATTGTCCCATTTTAGAGGTCAGGCAACCGCCATTTCAGGGTCCCACATGGCTTAATTTACTATTGCGTCACACATACCGAGGCCTACACTCAAAACCTTTCCCGGATGGGTTAATTGTCTGGTGTAGTCTTGTGTATGACTGTGGGTACATACCAGGAGGAATGCTGACAGTTTTTTCGCTGTTGTCCTTCTCAGGCACCGTCAGTTGGGACATATTGGAAGATGGCAGAACCCGCCGGTGTACCTACCGCTGGTGGACCTGTTGACAATGGAAGAGTGACATGTCATCGTGACCTACCGGTTTGACCGTGCCACAATCCGGGAACTATGTACCCAGTTGGAGTCTGACCTGATGTCACCAATCCGCCATCCGACTGGAATCCCCCCTGACGTGCAGGTGCTGTCAGTGCTCCATTTCTTAGCAAGTGGGTCTTTTCAGACAACAGTGGCCATGGCATCAGGGATGTCCCAGCCTATGTTTTCCAACGTCTTGTCCAGAGTTTTGGCTGCCCTGCTGAAACACGTAAGGAGATACATCATTTTCCCTGAGGTGGCGGATTTGCCTACAGTGAAAGGTGACTTCTATGCCCTTGGACATATCCCCAACGTCATAGGTGCCATTGATGGGACCCATGTAGCTCTGGTCCCCCCCCGCAGGAATGAACAGGTGTACAGGAACCGGAAGAGTTATCATTCGATGAATGTCCAGATGGTCTGTTTGGCAGACCAGTACATCTCGCAGGTAAATGCAATGTTCCCTGGCTCAGTGCATGATGCCTACATCTTAGGAATAGCAGCATCCCTGATATGATGGGTGAACTCCAGAGGCACTGTGTATGGCTATTGGGGGGCTCTGGTTACCCCAACCTGTCCTGGCTACTGACCCCAGTGAGGAATCCTAGGACCAGGGCAGAGGAATGCTACAATTAGACCCATGGGCGGACTAGGAGGGTAATCGAGCGGACCTTCGGCCTCCTGAAGGCCAGGTTCAGGTGCCTCCATATGACAGGTTGGTCCCTATTGTACTCACCGAAGAAGGTGTGCGACATCATCATCGCCTGCTCCATGCTCCATAACTTGGCATTGCGACGCCAGGTGCCTTTTCTGCAGGAGAATGATCCAGATGACGGTGTTGTTGCAGCGGGGGAGCCTGGGGAGCCTGTGGACAGTGATGAGGATGAAGCTGATGAAGATGAAAACGACAACAGGGAGTCAGTCATACAGCAATATTTTCAATGAGACACAGGTGAGTACAATTTCATTTTTCACATTATATTACATCTCACACGTCTACCTCTATCCTGTACCTACATTTCACTCCCTATTTGTTAACTGAGTTGTCCCCTTCCATTTCAGTTTCACTAATGTGTTGATCTACGTGTCAACAGCTTGCACCCTTGAAAGGCTTGTGATGTGTGACATAGGTATGTTGACCTTCCAATGGCTAACCTTTTTTAACACTGTAATTGACAATACAAAGTTCACAATCATTGACTGACTCCAATATTATTGAGGTTTCAAGGGTGTTTATTGAAGTGCATAAAAATGTAGGGGGTTGTGAAATGGGGAGAGGTCATGGTGGAATAATGTCCAGTCTATTAGTCTCACAGGTACATTGCACATCTGGCCATTGGAAGTGGAGCTGGGGCAGTTCCAATCTGGACAGGGTAACAAAGTGGGACAGTGGGGGGACAATCAAGGTAGTCTTATTTCCTGGCGGGGGTCTTGCCATCTTGCTGTGTCCTGTTCCTGGATGTCAGGGCCCGCTTGCATGGTGGTTGTCCGTCTGCAGGGGGTGGGGTGCTGGTGTGGTGGTCCAGTGGCCGGGCCTCCTGCCCACTAGCGCTGGCGGAGGTGGTGGGCAGTTCGTCGACCTGGCTAGTGTCAGGGGCCCCTTGGAGTGCCACGGTGACCCTCAAAGTCTTTTGAATGTTCGTCAGCACCCCTACGATGGTGCCCAGGGCGGAGCCGATGGTCCTGAGCTCCTCCCTGAACCCCAAATACTGCTCCTCCTGCAGGCGCAGGGTCTCCTGCAACTTGTCCAGGACCGTTGCCATCGTCTCCTGGGAGTGGTGGTATGCTCCCATGATGGAGGATAGGGCCTCGTGGAGAGTGGGTTCCATTGGCCTGTCCTCCCTCTGTCGCACATCAGCCCTCCCAGTTCCCCTGTGTTCCTGTGCCTCCGTCCCCTGGACTGTGTGCCCACTACCACTGCCCCCAGGTCCCTGTTGTAGTTGGGGTGGTGGGTTAGCCTGGGTGCCCTGTAGTGGTGGACACACCGCTGATTGACCTGTCCTGGGTAGGGAGGTATGGGTCTGCTGGGTGGGTGCTGTGCTGGTGTTCCCAGAGGGTGGCAGTTCGGTGTTGGGCTGTGGCTGGGCAAGGGGAACCGACTGTCCTGAGGCCCACGATGGTCCGGGCTGGTCATCAAGATCCAGTAGGGCAGAGCTGCTGTCGTCACTGTCGGCCTCTTCTGGGGGTGGAGTGGTGTTGTCTGGACACTCTGGTGTGGTGACGGTCCTTCGGGTTCCTGCAGGGGTATGAGAACATGATTATTGCATGTGTGTGTTTCATGGTGTGCTATGGATGGGTGTGTGTGAACCCCAGTGCAGGCATTCCTGTGTGGGGGCTTGTGTGGTGATGGTTGGGGGGTGTTGTGGGTCTGTGCAGTGGGCATGCTTTAGTGATGGGTGTCCATGCTTAGTTTTGTCATGCAGGTCTTGGGGTTGGGATGGGTGGTTGGTGTTATGGGTAGATTAGTGAGGAGTTAGGGTGATAGGGGAAGGTGTGAGGGTTGGGGTGTGTGATAGCATGCAGGTAGGGTGGGGGATATGATAGTGAAGATTAGACTTACCAGTGTCCGTTCCTCCGACGACTCCTCCGAGGCCCACAGGATGCAAGATGGGCAAAACTTGCTCCTCCCATGTAGTTAGTTGTGGGGGAGGAGGTGGGGGTCCGCCGCCAGTCCGCTGTACTGCGATGTGGTGCCTCGATACCGTTGAACGCACCTTCCCCCGTAGGTCGTTCCACCTCTGCCTGATGTCCTCCCTATTTCTTGGGTGCTGTCCCACAGCGTTGACCCTGTCGTCTATTCTTTGCCATAGCTCCATCTTCCTGGCTATGGATGTGTACTGTACTGCGCGCCAAATAGCTGTGGCTCTACCCTGATGATTTCCTCCACCATGACCCTGAGCTCCTCCTCAGAGAAGCGGGGGTGTCTTTGGCGTGACATGGGGTGGTGTCTGTGATGTGTGGGGTGGTGTATGTGTTGATGAGTGTGGTGGGTGTAGTGGTATGTGGTGTTTTGTGCGTGGATGTTGTGTGGGTGATGGTGTAGTGTGCCTCTGTGTGATGGTGTTATCTATTCTGTGCTGTCTCTCTCTGGCCTTCGTCTCTAATTTGTGGTCGTAGGGGTTTGTGGGTGATGTGAGTGTGTGTTTTATATTGTATTGGATGTGTGGGAGTGGTGTTTGTATGTGTATCAGGTGTGTATATTTTGAATTGTCCTATGTGGCGGTGTTTTGGAGAGGTGTGTGTATTTTGGAATACCGCGGTTGAAAGACCGCCACGTGGATTCGTGGGTTGTAATAGCATGGGCGTGTTTCTGTTGGCGTGGAGGTGGAGGATTTGTTTCCGCATATTTATCGCTGACCTTTGGTGTGGCGGACTTGTGTGGGTGTCTGAATTTCGGTGGATTCAGTGATGTGTGTCATAATAGCTGTGGCGGTCTCCCGCCGCCGCCGCCGCAGTGTATTTGCGGTCTTCGGCACGGCGGTAAGCGCCTTGTACCGCCAATGTTGCAATGAGGGCCTATGTCTTTTTGGAGTTTAGTGATCTTTTGCTGAGTTAGAAACTCTTTTGTCTCGTTTAATCCAGCATTAATTTCTGTAAGACGACTTTTGAAGGCTGTCAACGTAACTGTGTGACTCGCAAATTGCAACTCGCAATTTGGTATGCAGAAAGGTGTCTCAGACATTAATATTAATGAGGTGGGTCGCATTTTGCAACCCCATTGCAAGTATGGTCACTCACGGGGATGGTGGCCTGCTGGAGTCAGCAGACCACCATGTCCGTGACTGCTTTTTAATAAAGCAGTTTTTTTTTCCTATCTGCAGCCCGTTTTCCTTAAAGGAAAACGAGCTGCACTTAGAAAAAAACCCGAAACCTTTTGTTTTGGTATTTTTCAGAGCAGGCAGTGGTCCATAGGACCACTACCTGCTCTGAAAAATTATTTTTGTGTCCATTCACAAAGGGGAAGGGGTCCCATGGGGACCCCTTCCTGTTTGCGACTGGGTTACCATCCACTTCAAGTGGATGGTAACTGCGATTCCATTTGCGACTGCTTACGTGGTCGCAAATGGAATTGAATCGCATTGCGAGTCGCAAATAGGAAGGGAACACCCCTTCCTATTTGCGAGTCGGAAATGCATTTTGCGAGTCGGATCCGACTCGCAAAATGCATTTCTGCATAGCAAAGAGGCTTTTGCGCCTCGCAAACGGCGTTTTTCGCTGTTTGCGAGGTGCAAACCCTTTGCTACATCTGTCCCTAAGACCCCTAAACCCACTAAATATAACAACCAGGAAAGAGGAGGGAGGGGAGGGAATCATGTGTTAGGGTCACAATGTCACAGGTTTTTCCTCTGCAGGGTCTTCTTTATCCCACGCACTCTCCTGTTGATCTGGGACACCTCCTACTGCAGCCCGTCCAGTCTGCGCAACATCCGTTGCATGTTACAAAATTATACATTGTCAATGACTGCAGCAGGGGTGGTATGTGTGGCAGTTGTGGAGGGTTGTGCAGTTGCCGGTGCCATGCTTGGAGGGGGAGGTGCAGGGGCTGCTGTCAGTGGTCCAGGAGTGGATGATGTTGATGGACCTGCAGTGGTGGCTGTCATCCTTACTGCCAGTTGGGTCGGAGTGGTGGTGCTGGTGGTGGCGACTGTTGTGGACACAGATGGGCCCCAATAAATATGTTGTTAGGTGTGCGCTGAATTTGCGTAAAAAAGTTTTGTTGTAAATTCAGCTCAAACAGAGTATAAATATGCCCCTTAGGTGGGTATGCGGCCTTTATTCAGTCAAAGTTGAATGTTGGCTAAGATTACTTGTGCGTGGATAGGCCAGAGGTCTAAGCAGTGTTGGGGCTAAGCACGAGGGACTGAGGAACCACTGTCTCAAGGCCTAAGTTATCTAGCCTGGAACACTCATACATGAGGGATGCTACAGCCCTCCAAATACTAACTAACATCTTGCACACACACCTTTCACTCTAGATGATGTGAGGGGTGCTAACAAGACTGGGTTACTCAGGGCTTTATAGGGATAGCTAGCAAAGAGCCTCTCCAAATTGGGTGGAAGTAAAAGGTCTGAACCACATGGCTGGTACTGAATTGTCATCAACCCAATCTGCAGAAGAGTCTAGTAGTCGTGTGCCTGTTCCAAAAACACACCAGTCACCTGCCAGGGGACTCGGCACATAAATATCCTGTGCAGGAAATCATACCATATTGTTCAAAAAGGACCAAAGGAGGAAGTGTACGACAAAGGGCAGCTCCTCCAGGTATTTGTTTTACCCAACAATTATCTAAAACATGAAATGCTTTGTGGAGCAGTACGGAGCTTATGGTCCTCAGTCGAAGCCAAATTACAGAAACCATAATGTAAAGGGAAGGAAGGCTGGAAACTTGTAATAGGGACCCACTAGATTGTACAACTATTTTATTTGGTACATAATCTTACATATTTCCGCACAGCTTTAGCTATAGTGTGTTAAAACGATTTACACATAAACTGATAATTTTTGGTTAAAGGCCTAAACCGTGATTAACACATAGCTTTCAAAAATGTATAAAAAAAAGTAAAATAAAAACGTTAAATCTAGTTTAAAATGATCTATTGATTGTTGGACGATTGGTAGCAATACTGCCATTGATAATTAATAACCAAATTTGAATGGACTAATGTCCTAAATTGAGTATTCAGTTATTCGAATTATACTTCTGGCAGCGTTGCCAGTCCTTGGAGACAAGCTAACATATCTCACTTAAATGAAAGGGCATTAATAGCTTACTGGAAAAGATAATTGATCATCATTGATGGGAAGAGCAAATTGTGAATACAGAAGTTAAATTGCAACATTTGTTACAGGAAACTATGAAAACAGTACTGCTATGAATGTAACTTACTGGTTAATACATTGGCATATTTTGTATTGAATGACTGTTAAATGAATCAATTATCCCGTAAATCATAACCATGACTGGAGAAAAGGCTCCTTTTGTATTTCACAAGAAAACCAACAATGTTCCTTTCAATTTAAAGTTCTTTCCATTCCTTAAAATGTAAATATTTGTTAAATATTTTTATTAGTAGCAACCACATTATGAAACTACCCCACTCCTACCTCTGGTCCTCTGTATAGGAATACATACCAACATCCAATGCCAAATATAAAAACACAATCACCTATGGTCTTGCTCCCTGCACAATATACCTTTAGGCACTACCCCGTTCTTGACCCCCATTTGGCTTGAGTCTCAGTAGTCAATATGGTGCGCATCTGGCCAGGCATGGTCCTGCAGCCCTGGCCTCTATCCTTTCACTTAGTCCATGAATTGCTTCCATGGGCACCACACCTCAAATTTCTGAGGAGCGACACAAGACCGATGTTCCAGTTGTTGGTGTTGCATACACCAGTCCAGGCCCGATCTCTAGTCCTTTACCTCTGCGGGTGCTCCCTTATCCTGATTTTGGATTATGTTCCTTTTTGTAACAGCCAGCGCCACATAACAAAAACAGATGTGAATATTTGTCTAATGACTACCCTCCCAATATACCTACCATTACTAGAGTTGGAGAAAGGTTTAGGATAAGTCCAGGCGCTCTCTGCAATGTCCAATTGTGTACTTATCTCATGGTAAACATGAGCAGTCCCACAGAGTATGTGCCAATGTGCTTCACTGCCAGCAACCTCTGAGGTATTTGTCACTGCCAGTCCTGTCCATCGCCAGCAGACATGTTCTAGTATAGTATGCTCAATGGACCATCTTTAGCTGTACCAGCCTGAAGCCTGCCCTTATGGCCGCTCCCCTTGGGTATCCACGTTGATTCCTCCAAGGTGTCATCCTCAAGTCTCCCTAGGTCCCATTCTCACTTGTCCCTGAGTACTTTGAGGGGAGGCAGGCTGTTGTTGAGCAGTGTTGAATAAATATGTGACACTGCATATTTATATAGTGGTGTCCCCAAGACTTTCATCTCTAACCATGTCTCTTCCTCTAGCTCAACTAAGTTGCCTATGCAGGCCCTTTGTCTATGCCTCATTGCATAAAGTAAAAGACTGGGTTACCTGTCAATTTGTACTGTTTCTGAAGTTTCTGGAGGGGTATCACATCTCCATCCTTCCATACATCTCTTAGCTTACAGATGCCCAACAGATCCCACTACCTGTAGCCTTCTATTTTACATAGATCTTTCAGTCCCTCAGTCTTCCACAGAGGTTTCTCCAATGCTAACCTCTCGAAGCACACAGCTACTCTTGATTTTGTTGACAAGCGCACCACCGTTGGCATTGGGTGTGGAAGGGAGCTCATGTAGTCTCCCCCCCATAAGTATCAGGTATCCACTTGGGTCCATGCCCCACCTGTCTGCCATCAAGGCAGGCTTCTTCTGGCTCCCTACATCCAGTCACTGGCCACCAACAGCTCGGATGCCCAGTAGTATATTTTTAGATTTAGAATATCCACCCCTCTATCGTGGGGCTTTCTGGGCAGGGTCGCTAGTGCAATCCTACGGACACCACATCCCACAACAGATCCCTTGTCGTTGCATCCACTTCTCTAAACAAATGGTCCAAGACCAGAAAAGCAGTGTTTTGCAGGACGTATAGGAATTTAAATAAGTGACTCATCTTGCACAGGGCTGACCTGCCCAACATCGTTAAGGGGAACCGTTGCCAATGCCTTACATCATTATGACAATTCTCAAAGACCCTACTGTTAGGAATGGGGTCTTTAGTTGGGAGTGGTTTGTACCGTGTCATGTAGGGATCCTCACTGCAATCAGGGTGAGGGAGCCACGCCGGTGAAAGATAACCCCTGCTCACCCCCTTAGTAGCTTGGCACAAGCAGTCAGGCAATGTGCAAAGTATTTGTATGCACACACACACACACACACACACAGAGAAACACAGTCAAAACACTACAAAATGCCTAGAATACCAGTTTAGAAAGATAGCCAATATTTATCTGAATAAAACAAGACCAACAGAACAAAAATCAACATAGACAAGGGAAGGTATCACCTTAGAAAAGTTGCAGAGTCTTAAACCAGAGGAATCAATGGGTATCTCTTTTTAACACACAGTAGCTGGGATGCGTCAAAAACAAAGATGAGGAGCTGAGGTGCTGGAAAACAAAGTGATGCATAGGTTCCTTACTGCACAGGGGAAGTGATGCGTTGGTTCCTTATTGACAGGGGAGGTGATGCATCGATTCTCTCCTTCCAGTAGAGGTGATACACCAGTTTCTTACTTGCAGGAGACGGAATGTTACAGTTCCTTACTGACAGGGGAAGTTATGCATCGGTTTAGTAATGTTTCGAGGCTTTTTATTTTAGCAACTAGACCTGCTGCTTATGCCCTTTCGCTGAGTTACATTTTATTCTGCTTCATTTTTATTATTTCAGAATCAGCCACATTTTTGCTGCTGTTTTATTTTCTGTATCTAATTGTTCTTTCACCTAGGAAAACGTTGTGTTTCTTAGCAAGACATTCTTTTCACTTTCTCCTTTCCTCAAGGATGCAGAGAGCTAGGGTTGCCAGCAAAGTGGTACACTGCATTGCCAACATTCACAAAAACATACACATCCTTACGGGAGGACATTTTCTCAGAACATCAGCTGTTTTATTATAATACACTTCTCTGTCCCATGCATGTTAGATGGAGATTCCAACCAGATGACCATGACTGCATGCTGATTGACTTTGGTACAGCCGCTTGCTGAGATCACCTCTTCCCTGATCTATGTGGGGATGGTGCCTCTCTAGACAACAGGCTGCCTTGCTCAGGTATAGGGGATGTTGTCTATCTACGGGGGAATTCTGAAGGGCGGATTAGGACTTATCATGCAGTGTTCTAACATAGCTTAGGTAGGAGCGGCATATATTACACATACTGTAGTGACAGTATGGTGGGCCTTTTCCTGTGCTTCACTTTTCTTGTCACAAGTTTGTTTCTAGTGTGTTTCATCATTCTAATTATTGTAATTCATGCCATTTTATCTATGAAGCAGCTGCTTTGATAAATCTTATTGTTCCATTTCCTGCCTCTGTTTGTCTGTATTCGGCTAATATAACTGAGAGAAAAGGATGAAATCTGATAACTCCACAACTTCCCTTAGAAGTCATTCTTGTCATGCACCTGGTTGCCACAATTCATCCATGCTCCTGGGCAGAGATGAGGCCCTCCTAGTTGGTGAGAAATGGATTAGGGTGACAGTTGTCACAAGGTGTGGAATTGGATTCAGTTCCCCACAATACAGGTGAGACTGCCGTCCGAATCCAACTTCCTCATTAGGATAATGAGAGCCCACGCAACAGGTTCTCTCCCAACAGAAGAGAAAATATGTCAGTTTCTGGTCACGCAGCCTCGTTTCCGTGCTACGGTGCAGGGTTGATCTGAAAATGACACCCACGGACATTGTGTGAGAAAATCCAGATGTACTGTGATGATAGAGCTGTGGCAGAACAGGCGCTGTGTTGGTCCTACAGACGCTACATTGATCCTTCCACCCCAAGACAGGTGCTGCACGATTCCCCAGCCACAAGGCAGGTACTTCGTCAATTCTTCTGCTACAAGCCAGGTGATGCCTTGATTTTCAGCTGTGGTGATCCAATGCATGGATTGTTTTCCTCAGGCCACCATTTCCATAAGGACTGGATTTGGCACCATTTGGCAAGTCAGAGCTCTCAGCAGAAGTGACAAGCACTGGCAGGTGAAGTCTTTGATGTCCCTGGAACTTCTTAACAGAAAGCAAGCTCAGTTGAAGCCCTTGGAGAACCTTGGAAAGCAGGATGTAGAAAGCAAAGTCCAGTCCTTTCACTCCCAGGACAAAAACATCAAGCAGCAGACCAGTACAACAAAGCAACAGGCTGAGAGGCAGTTCCTGCTACAACATCCAGCTCTTCTTCCTGGCAAAATGTCCTCAGTTCAGAAGTGTTCTGAAGTTGTGGTCTCAGAGGCCCAATACTTATATTCATGTCTGCCTTTGAAGTATTCAATCTTAAAAGGAAAGTCTTTGTAGTACACAATACCCTATCTTTCCTGCCCTGGCCCCAGACACACTCCAGGGGGTTGGAGACTGCTTTGTGTAAGGACAGGTACAGCGCTATTCAGTGCAAGTGTCAGCTCCTCCCACCACTCTAGCCCAGGAAGACCCATCAGGATATGCAAGGCACAACTCAGGTCCCTTTGTGTGACTGTCTATAGTGAATTCACAAATAGCCCAACTGTCATCCTGACCCAGATTTGTATTCCACAGAAAAGCAGAGGCACAGAATGGTTAAGCAAGAAAATCCCCACTTTCCAAAAGCGGCATTTTCAAACTTACTATTTAAAAACCAAATTCATCAAAAGATGAATTTTTAAATAGTGAGTTCAGAGACCCCAAACTCCATTTCTCTATCTGCTCCCAATGGAAAATTACACTTGAAAGCTATTTCAAGGCAATCCCCATGTTACCCTATGGGAGAGATAGGCTTTGTAGTAGCAAAAAAAGTATTTCACTATCAGGACCTGTAAAACACACCAGTACGTGTCCTACCTTTTAAATACACTGCACCCTGCCCACGGGGCTGCCTGGGGCCTAACTTAGGAGTGACACATGTAGTAAAGGTAATGTTTGGGCCTGGCAAGTGGGTGCATTTGCCAGGTCAAACCGGCAGTTAAAACTGTACACACAGACACTGCAGTGGCAGGTCTGAGACATGTTTATAGAACTACTCCTCTGGGAGGCACAATCAGTACTACTGGCCCACTAGTAGCAATGGATTTACTGGTCCTGTACATACATAGTTCACTTTACTGGGGACTTACTGGTAAATCGCATATGCCAATCATGGGTAAACCAATTACCAATACAATTTAGAGAGAAAGCACTTGCACTTTAGCAGTGGTAAAGTGCCAAGAGTCCTAAACCCAGCAAAAATGAAATTTAGAACTGGATTAAAAAACAGGAGGTCAGAGGCAAAAAGTCAGGGGAAATCCTGCAGAAGTTGCCATTTCCAACACAACCCTCTCCCACTCTAAAGCCAAGGTAGGACCAATCAATAACTTGCTGGACTTCCCTGCTAAGGGTGATATAACCAGGACAGTGTCCCACTACTGCAGAGGCTCTTGCCATTTCTACATCTCTGTGAACCCAGGTGGATCCCTCTGGCTACCCTCTCAAGGCCCACTGAACTAACCCAAGGGGAACTCTTCTCCTCATCTGTGGTCTCTATCTGTGCAGGACCTAACCTTACCTTGCTCACAGATGCATCCCAGTAGGCAGACAGTACCACCATGGCCAACAGTGTGATGTGGCCCATTCCACCCCTTGGGTCTAACTTTGGTCCCCAACCCATGCAAAGCTCTTACCTCAAGGACAACAACCAATAGATGCCACTGACAGCTGTCAGTGTTAAGAGCCAGGCCCCAGAAATCACAGGTTTTCTACCTCTGTTGTTTTAAAAAGTGTGGGATAGTAGTCCCATGTGCTTTGCATGCTTTTCCACTCCACCTCCCACAAGTTCAGCGGTGGTATTCTTAGACTGGTCACTCAGTTTAAGGTCTATACCCTCAGGCTGAGCAGAGGACAGGGGTGGTGTCTCCCTCCTCCTGTCCCTCTCGCTGGGGTCCTGTACCTTCCGTTTTGGAGTGGTTTCCCCAGAAAACTGAATTGTTAGAGCACCTTTGGTGGCCAGCCCTCCCAGTTCCCCTGACACTGGGCAACTAATTCCCCAGAATTCAGTATATGGGCATCTGGGGACTAACTATGACTCTTCTCTGGGTCACATCCCCACCCCACTCTAGGTACACCAGAACCATAGGGTTGAAAAAGTCCTGCCCATGGGCTGGAGTCACTCTACACACCAGGGCAGTGTACTGCTCAGGGGCAATCAGTCTTTCCACAACCATGGTCAACTAGCCCCTGTTTACCTTAGAGCAGTGACTGGGACCCCCTCCAATTTCACCTGGTAGAAGTGATGACTCACACCCACTGGGATCACCAACTCACCCTCTAAGTTTGCCTCCTAACTAAGAGAGATCACGGTATGGTCTATGACCTGCCCCAAGGGATTAGCTCCCCCTAAGGCCACATTGGCCATCCCTGTAGAGGGGTCACCACTGGGGTTTTTCTTAGGACAGACAGAGTCCTTTATTGTGCCTTAGCTGGGAACACTAAAAGCAACAGGGTTGGAAATGAGGTGCCCTGGGTTACTGCCCACCTCCCTCCTTCCTGCCAAAAGGGGCATGGGAACCCTTTTCTCTCCTCTTATCCTGGGACCTGTCTATGCTTCTCTTGACCTACCCCTCCTTTTTCTGTTGGGGCCCTGCTCACTGTTGGCTGAGTCTCCCACATACAACCTCTTTTGGACTCTGGTGCTGAGCCAGTGGTCTGCCTCCTTGGCAAGCTTCCTGGGGTTAGTAAGCTTGCTATCAATCAAGTGCTGGTGCAGCTCACAAAACAACGACTAGACAAGTGTTCCCATGCAATCAAATTGTATATTCCCTGCCAGTCAGTTACCTCACTGCCCTTCACCAACCATCCAGTGCTCTATAGAAAGAATTAACATACTCTACCCAAATGCAGCACTCTCCCTAAACTTGACCCTGTAACTCTCTGGGGTGAGGCCATACCTCCTGGTCAGGGCATCCCTCATGCCAGGACACCTCATCGGATCCTCTACGTCTAAGGCCAACGAAGTATCCCTCCCATTCATTGAAGAATACTTCCACAGGCATGCTCCCAATCTCTCTCAGGGACCCTGTTCATCCTCAGTACCATCTCATATCACCTGAACCACTGCTCAATGTCATCACCTACAAAAAAATCATCCACCACCTATTTGGGTATATTACTCTTCTCCTCAGACCGCACTGAATAACTGCTGCCACCATCTGTGCTGGCCTTAACTTTAAAGTTCAGCTTCTTTAAGCTCAGTTTGAGAGCCAAGATTATTATTCTTTACTCTATGGTCAGTTTCTTTGCCTCCATTTCCAACCAGAGCCTTTCGATCTCAAAAGAGTGTTTGCTAGCCTCCCGCCTTTTCTCCAACTCCTCTGGGGTCAGACCCTTGTAAGAAACATTGCTTTCTGCCCTAGAGGCTGCCTTCTTCCCAGGCATATCCTGTTGTGCCATAAAATCACCAAGTAGCCTCTGCTCCTCCAGATCAACCCTGTTTACCTCTGCATGCTCGTCAGCCTCCCTAGTTGCCGAGCAGGCCCTCAGCATCTTTGCAAGATCCTCCTTTCTAGTGAGGCCTCTAAAAAGGACACCTGAACTCTTTGCAGAACGTTTTGAGCTGAGGCACTGTATAGGTTTCAAGCCTCTCCTGCTCAAAAACCAAATCTGCAATAACTGCTGCTATTTCAAGGCAATCCCCGTATTACCCTATGAGAGATAGACCTTGCAACAGTGAAAAACAATCTTAGCAGTATTTCACTATCACGCCATGTAGAATACAACAGTCCATGTCCTATCTTTAAAATACATCGCACACTTCTCATGGGGCTTCTCGGGGCCTACCTTAGGGGTGACTTACATGTTGTAAAAGGTAAGGTTTGGGCATGGCAAGTATGTGCACTTGCCAGGTCGAACCAGCAGTTAAAACTGCACACACAGACACTGCAGTGGCAGGTCTGAGACATGTTTACAGGACTACTCATGTGGGTGGCACAATCAGTACTGCCGGCCCACAAGTAGCATTTGATTTACAGGCCCTGTGCACAAAGAGTGCACTTTACTAGGGACTTACTGGTAAATCATATATGCCAATCATGGGTAAACAAATGACCAATACAATTTAGACAGAATGAACTTGCACTTTAGGACTGGTCAGCAGTGGTAAAGTGTCTAGAGTCATAAAGCCAGCAGAAACTAAATTTAGCTCAGAGGAAACCCTGCAGAAAGGGCCATTTTAAACACCTACTGATGTTGTTGGTATAAAACCTATCCTGGTCCGCTGTCACAAAGATCCCAAAATATCTGAATCCCATGTGTTCCCACTTTAGTGGAATATCCAGCTGTTTCCAGGTTTCCAGTTTGTCAAAGGATAAATCACTGATTTGGCCCAGTTTATGCAGATTCCTGTATGTGTCCCGAATACCTCCATTATCTGTAAAACCAGCCTCATGGAGCCTTCTGGGTCTGCCAAGCAGAGGAATTTGTGTTCCGCATGAAGTGAGATTATGTCCTCCCAGGCAGGATTCCATCTCAGGCCCTGAAGCTGAGCATTCATCAGAGTCAGATGTTCAAGAGCCAATGCAAAAAGGGGGACAGCGGGCAACTGTGAGAGGAGGCCTCTTTTTGCATGGTTAGTCCCCCACGTGTTGCCTGATGTTGATGTGTCCTAGAAGTTGTAGTATCCAGGGCACCTGCTAACCAGGTTCCCTGGGCCAGAGCTCTTTCCCTAAATATGTTGTGATGCCCGGCACAATTGGACACACTCCTAAATATCACTGTAAGTCCCTAGTAAATGGGTACACCAGTACCCTGGGCACAGGCTATTAAGGGTAGGCCCCTGAGGGCAGCAGCACTGATTGTGCCACCCCTTCTAGGGCCCTGCACCCAAATGCATCCAGCTCTGCCATTGCAAGCTGAGTGTACTAGGGCAACCGTAAAAAGACAAACTCGGCATGGCACACTCCCTGTGTGCCCTGTCCACCATACACTGCATATGTTATGGGTGAGTTGCCACTCTAGCACGCCTTCCAGCCCTAAGGCAGGGTGCATCATACTATGGCCCTCATCATGACATTGGTGGTAAATCCCTCTTACCCCCACACTGATGGCCGCCAACATACCACCGCAGTGGCCGATAACCATTCTGCATATAACGACACACACGCACACCAAACCAACAGAATATAACCACATACACAAATCCACCAGCACAAAGGTCAATGCTAAAGTGGCGGTCCCAACACCATATCGTTACACCAACAGAACAATGCCCACCACATCATGACCCACAAATCACCACTGCAGACATTCAATGGCGGTAAACCATTTGGGGTACACACTGCCGCGCTCAGAATGGACACCCAAAAACTAAACTATACAACATTGGCCAATTCAAACAACACACACCTGACTCCCATACACACACCACACCCACCCACTCACACCACTATAAAACACCCCCCACATTACCCACAACCCTTTACGTATACAAATCCTTGCCACCAAACAGACATTAAGACCACTGTGACAAATACACACTCACCCATACATCCCTCACGCACTCCACTATGCACACCCAATCACACCCCCCAACACCCACACACTCACCCACAACACCCATGGCCCCACAAAGGCACCCCGTTTCACAGATGAGGAGTTAAGGGTCATGGTGGAGGAAATAGTCAGGGTAGAGCCACAGCTGTTTGGAGCACAGGTCCAGCAGATATCAATTGCAAGGAAGATGGAGCTATGGCGGAGAATTGTGGACAAGGTGAATGCCGTGGGGCAGCATCCAAGAACAAGGGACGACATCAGGAAGAGGTGGAATGAACTACGGAGGAAGGCACGTTCCGTGGCAGCAAGGCACCAGCTCACCATACAGAGGACTGGCGGTGGACCCCCATCTCCTCCCGCACAGCTCACAGCATGGTAGGAGCAAGTGTTGGCATTACTGCATCCTGAGGGACTCTCTCGAGTAGCCGGAGGACTGAACACTGGTATGTCAACATTTACCACTTATCACCCCATACCTGCATGCCATCTCACCCCTAACCCTCACTCCTGTCACTCCACTCCATCCCACACACTGCACCAACGCAGATGACTAACCACAATGCCAAGCCTTGCATGCCGCACCAATGAATGGACAGCCCTCCCAGCCTGCTTGGACACCCATCACAAAAGCATGCACAGCACAGAGGAACTAACAATTCCCCAATACATCCCCATACACAATTAAAGGTGGCATGGCAAAAGCAACCATAGAGGGGAAGATAGGGATGTACAACATGTCACAGGCATGAAGCATAATACATCTCTTACATACCCACAGGTTCCCCAGCCAACCTCAGTGGAGAAGAGGTGCGAAGACTATCCAGTACCCCAACAGAAGATGTCTCCAGGGATGACAGTAACTCTGGACTCCAGGATCTGGATCAACAACCTGGCCCATCAGGGACCAATGTGCAGTCAGTCACCCCAGCTCACTCAAGTCTACCACAGAGCCTCCCCCATCAGTTACCAACACCACAGCACCCACCCAGCATCCCCACACCTATGTCCCCAGGACACGTCAATCAGCAGTGTGCCCACCTGTACAGGGATCCCAGTCCACACCTCATACCCAAGACAATCAGGGACCTGGGGTCAGTGGCAGAGGGCACACCGTTCAGGGGGCAGGTGCACAGGGCAACAGAGTCAATGGGAGGACCGCTGTGCACTAGGTGCAGGACAGGCCCAGGGATCCGACTCTCTACGAGGCACTCACCAATGTCCTGGGGAATGTCCTGGGGGCCTACCAACAATCCCAGGACACGATGGGACAGATCCTGAACAACATGCAGGAGAAAAAGCAGCTGCAGGAGGAACACCAGCTGGGAGGGCTTGCAGGCACTCAACACCACCAGGATCTCCATAGCAGGGGTGCTAGCAGACATGGCCAACATCATGAGGGAATGGACAGCATAGCAGTGGGCCTCTACCACTAGCCAGTCTATTGACCAGTCCTCCACTTCCGCTGCAGCTAGTGGACAGTAGGCCCCACCACAGGACCTTCAGGCAACCAACACCCCTCCCCTGCAGAAGGGGAACCACCCCGCAAATGTTCCCTGCAAACTAGACAGAAGCCAGAGACACTTGCCAAGACCACCACCAGGAAATGAGACTCTCATGATTGTCCCCCTTGTGTCCCACCCTGTCACCTTTTCAACTTTGAACTGACATTTCTCCTCTTCCTATGGCCCCTTGCACACTGGACCTGTGCTACAAACTGACTGGAGCAATGCCCCAGGCTTACTTCCACCATCACCACATCCCATTGCACTTTGGCCTCAATTATATAGCATTACAATAAACACCCTTTGAGTAACACTGTTCTATGTGTCTTTAATGTGCAATTGCCAAACAGTCACATTGAGTGCAAATGATCTGAACACTGTGATAGCAAACAAATAATGACCTGGAACAGTCTGTAGTGATCACATCAGGACAATGTTGTCATATCACCAACATCTGGAAAATGAGAATCCATAGGTGATAGTAAGTTCAGATACAAAGGAAGTGAATGCCATCATGCCACAGGCACACAGATAAATCAATATTCAGAGTCATGGTCAGTTCCACTGTCTCACCTGTTGTCATTGGAAGTATTGTCGTATAACGGATGTTCTGTCATCCTCATCCTCATCCTCTGCCTCCTCATCTTCACTGTCCTCAGGGTCCACTGCTGCCACAGGGTCATCTCCAGTCCCCTCCTCCTGCAGAAAAGGCACATGTCGTCAGAGGGCCAGGTTGTGCAACATGCAGTATGCCACTATCATCTGGCAGACCTTTCCAGGTGAGTAGCACAGGGATCTACCTGTCAGATGGAGGCACCTGAACCTGGCCTTCAGGAGGCCGAAGGTCCTTTCAATAATTCTTCTGGTTCTCCCATGTGCCTCATTATAGTGTTCCTCAGCCCCTGTACTGGCATTCCTCACAGGGGTCAGGAGCCACAATAGGTTTGGGTAGCCAGAGCCACCTGCAAGTATTGAGAGACAATATTTAGCCTTAAACAATCCTATGGGGAGAACACCTGAAGGCATACACTGACATACAGTGGGTGGGGAATCTAGCTCACCTATTATCCACACCCTGTGCCTCTATAGTTGGCCATCACATTTGGGATGCTGCTATTCCTCAGGACGAAGGCATCATGCACCGACCCACGAAACTTGGCAGTGACGTGGGAGATGTACTGGTCCGCTGGGCAAACCATGTTCACATTTAGTGAGTGGAAACTCTTCCGATTCCTGAACACCTGTTCTTTATGACGGGGGGTGGACTAACACAATATGTGTACCATCAATCGCACCAATTATATTGGGGTATGGCCCATTTCATAGAATTCCTCCTTTAGAGTGACCAAATCTTCCACCTTTGGGAAAGCAATGTAGCTGCACATGTGTTTCACCAGGGCAGACCAGATCCTTGCCATCACAATAGAAAACATTGCCTGTGACATTCCAGCTGCCAAGCCCACTGTCACTTGGAAAGAACCAGTTGGCAGGAAATGGAGCACTGACAGCACTTGCACAAGAGGGGGGATCCCAGTGGGTTGACAGATAGCTGATTTCCGGTCAGGCTCCAATTGGGCACACAGCTCTGTGATTGTGGCCCTGTCCAGTCTATAGGTGGGTATAATGTGCCTGTCCTCCAGAGTAGCCAAGTCCACAAGGGGTCTGCACATGGGGGCTCGTCTTCTACTCCCATTCATCAGCAGCGGTAGGTAACTAAGGGTCACAAGAGTGAGTAGGCTGTCACAATTTGAACAATGGAACCACAACTTCACTGTACATGTTGCATTTATGTGATGGGACAGTGGTAATGATAGGTATGTGCAAATCTAGGCAGTGATGCAGTCAAGGTTAATCTGATGGTTGTCCATCTCCATGACATGGCGTCCGCCTGTCCTGTATGTTGGGACAGGTGGAAGTGAGGTAACTCCGCTGATGTTGGGTGTTGTGATGGAATGTGGTCTTGCACCGCTGTGTAATTCCTCATTGGATAATATGGGGCTCTATGGAGTACAGTGGCCAATGGGGATCAGCGTCGGCGATGATGGTGTACACCACCACGGACGTGAGTGCCATTTTCTATCTGAGTCCTCACTTGTTTCCTGACCTTCAACAGGAGAACACCTACACTGTGTGTGCTGCTGTGACCTGTGTCTGGAACCTACCATGGCCCTTGTGACCTGTGGAAAGGGCCACTACCTTCACTTCAGAGGATTTGGAGCGATTGGTCGATGGGGTCCTATCCCAGTACAGACAGCTGTACAGGCCTCCAGACCAACAGGTAAGTACACTTTGGGCACAATGCATGTGGCAAGGATGCATGGAGATGTGTGTGCAAGCATCATGTATTAGGGGGATGTAATGTGGTGGTGTACATGGTGTGTACCGGGCAATATGTGTGCCAATAGTGACGGAAATGGGATTGGTGGACCATATATCTGACAGGCTGGATTGTATTTGTAATGGTGTCCTCCAGTCTGCATCGCCTCTGCAGGTCAGCGCCCAACAAAAGAAAGGATTTTGGCGTGCCATCGCCAAAGACGTGCTGACCCTGGGGGTCTATGGCAGGAGGAACACCCACTGTTTTTTAAATAGTGGGAGGACCTGTGATGCTGGGCATGGAAGGCCGCGGAGGCCCAGCTGGGGATGGCCTCCCAATGAGGAAGGGGTGCCCGGTGCCCATTGGAACCTGACCCCCAGATGGCCCGGATACTGGCGGTGGCCTACCCAAAGCTGGATGGGCGCTTGAGGGCATCACAGCAGCCACAAGGGGGTGAGTGCAGTGGACATTACTACAATAATTGGTAGGTGGCATGGGATCCGGATGGTGAGTGTCAGTTAGTGGATGCCCGTTAATGCCAGGCCATACATTGCAGCGTGATCCAGCTCAAGGATAACGGTTGAAAGGGAAAATAAGGTAACCTAGCTAGGTTGCATTCCATGTCAGACAGGGCTTAGTGATTCCCAGGAGGCTTGCATTTGGCAGTGTTTGGCACTTATCTTGCTGTAACATCTAGCCAAATCAATGGCAGTGCAATGCATAGTCCTCAATCCTCATCCCTGTGTGTGACAGTTCTGTGTATGCCAACAGTGGTGTTGGTGCAGTAATTGACTCTGTGTTCTCTTTCTCTCTCGCCCTTTATCTTCTGCCATCCTGCCCATGTGTGCGTTAGCATCATCTGGGTGAGGAGCAGGGGCACCAGTGACAGAGGGATCTGCATCCCACAGGACACAGGAGGCAGAGTCCACTGACGCCGAGGGAACCAGAGGGACCGAGGGTGAGGGGAGCATCACGGCGGAGGCAGGAAGTGACAACACAGATTCGGATACCTCCTCAATGGAAGCTCCCTGATGGTGGTGGACACTTATTTGACCACCCTAGCTGCAGGTACAGCCGCCACCCTCTGTACCAGCACCGCCCTCCCAGTAGCCCCTCAGCAAGTTGCCCGTGCCTTCTCACCCAGGAGGGTGGGCATCTCCTTCGCCCTAGCCACCTCAGGCCCTGTCGCAGTGAGCCCTGCTGCCCTGCGTGAGGAGGCTATTGACCTCCTGAGATCCATCTCTGTAGGGCAGTCAACCATTGCGAGTGCCATCCAAAGGCTGGCATCCCAGATCCAGCAAGGCAATGCATTCCTGGAGGGCATCCATGGTGGATTTACGGTCCAACAGAGATCAATTCAGGCTCTGGCCTCCTCTCTGATGGCAGCCATTGTCCCTGTCTCTACCTCCCCCCTCCAACTACCACTTCCCAGTCTCCTCAATCCCAACCAGTCCCATGCACACATACAGACAAGCATGCACACAAGACAACACACAAAGTAGCACAAACACAGGTACCTTCAACACACAAGCACTCACGCAAACACCAGACATTTGCAGACACAACCACATCCACTGCCTCCACTGTCTCCCCCTCCTCCTCCACCTCCCTCACAGTCACATCCACACTCACACCTGCATGCACTGCTTCAACAACCACCAACAGCATCACCACGCCAAGGAGCACACACACCTCACCAACAGACACCTCCACAACATCCATGCATGCGTCCCCTGTGTCCTCTCCAACCCTGTCTTCCCCCCGAAGCACACAAACGCAAGCACTCAGACACCTAGCACTAATCCATCTCACATCAACACACTCCCCATGCACTTGCACCCAAGTCCAGCAGACGTACTCCTCCAACAACCACTCCCTCAACCTCCATTTCCATTTCTCCTCCCTCTTCCCACCCCACCATCCCTAAAAAGCTTTTCATTGCCCAATTTGATCTCTTCCCTCCCCCCCATCCACGCGGACAGAGGAGGCGCCTCCTAGTTGTGGAGGCAAAACAGTGATGGTTCCCACACCACCAGCCTGGAAAACTAAGGATCCCACAGCCACTGTCATGAAGGGGAAAAAGCCCTCGACTCCTGCCATGAAGGGGAAGGAGGCCACACCTCCTGCCATGAAGGGGAAGGAGGCCGCACCTCCTGCCATGAAGTTGAAGAAGCCCTTGACTCCTGCCATGAAGGGGAAAAAGCCCTCGACTCCTGCCATGAAGGGGAGGGTGCCCACATCTTCTGCCATGAAGGTGAAGAAGCTCTTGAAGTCTGCCATGAAGGGGAAATAGCCCTCGACTCCAGCAGAGGTTGGCAGGGTGACACCACCACCACCAGTGGTCATGGAACCCTTACCTCCAGCTGAGGCAGTGCAGCCCACTCCTCCTGCAGAGTCTGCATCTTTAACCAATGAGACAGTGCAGCCCTCACATCTAGCAGAGGCTGCCCAGGAGGGACCTTCACCTGCTGACACAGTGCAGCCCTCACCTCTAGCAGAGGCTGGCAGGATGACACCAACACCACCAGTGGTCACGGAACCCTCATCTCCAGCTGAGGCAGTACAGCCTACTCCTCCTGCAAAGGCTGCACCTTTACCCGCTGAGACAGTGCAGCTCTCACCGCCAAATGAGACAGTGCAGCCCTTACCTCCAGCAGAGGCCACCCAGAAGGCACCTTTACCTGCTGACAGTGCAGCCCTCACCTCCAGATGAGACAGTGCCGCCCTCACCTCCAGCAGAGGGCATGTAGGCTACCCTCCAGTGACTGCTGTACAATGAGCCCCCTCCAGAACCAGTGGGAACATCACCCAATCCAGAGACTGTGGCCTTGCAGTCCCCAGCTCAGAGAAAGTGGCAAGGAGCCCCCTCCAGAACCAGTGAGAAAGTCACCCATTCCAGAGACTGTGCCCTTGCACTCCTTAGCACAGAGAAATGGGCATGGAGCCCCCTCTAGAACCAGTTGGCAAATGCCCCAACTCAGATGAGGTGCCCTCCACCCCCTTCCCCCTGAGGTACCTTAGAGGGTAACTTCACTGACTGGATGATATCTCCACAACTGGAAGTTGCAGCTGGACCAGAAAACACACAAGGACAGCCTGGACAAGACCTACAATTATCCTAACTTTGGTGACACTGTGTCCTCCCATGGCTGAGCTGTGCCAATACCCATGTACTGTCAGTGCACGTCAGACAACAACAAAAACAGCTCACCCAGAGCTGCAACTTGGCCAGGGGAAAGCCCTAGTCAAGGGACTTCAGGAATACCCTGGACCTCCCACCTGAGTACCCTCGTTATCCTGCAAGGCTCCTGGAAGAAGACTTACATCCAGCTCCAAAGGATTCCCTTGCGACATCCAACTCAGCCTGCATCGCGGGACCTGCTGGGTGCCCAGGGTCTCTTACCCCTTGTGACCTCAACATCCCAAGGGGGCCCAAAGGCACCACCTTTAAATCTGCAAACCAGCTCCCTTTCCAGCTGGCCCCTCCAGGTAGTCCTGTGCCTGTGCCAAGAGCCTTTCCAGTACTGCGTCCACTGGAAAAGGGAGAAAGCCTAGACTCTCCAGCTGGTACGGTGTGCCCACCAACCTCATCAACCATCCTGCGAAAGAAGAGACTGGTAACTCACCTGTCTGATTTTATATGCATTTTTCTAGATGGCCTTCCATTGATTCCTATGGTGCGTAATTACGCACAGAAATACTAACTTTAATAACACTTTGAAAACTTTGAAAAATCATAACTCACAAAGTACTCAACATATCCTAGCCATTTTGGTCTTAACAATTATATAAAAAACTAAAGTATTTTTTACCAATTTTGCTCTTGAGTTATTCTTTGAGTGTGTGTGGTGCATGATTGATTTTGTGAGTACACAAAATGCTTAGAGCATCTCCTGGATTAGCCTAACTGCTCAACCAGCTATCTTAAAAATTGGAGCATTAGGTGGTCCAATTTTTACCCCTGAAAACCAATGTGTGGTTGCCTCAACCCCCTAGGAAGTTTGCCTAGTTTTGCACACTACATAGAGGGCCATCCTCCTACATTTGGTGTATCAGTGGTGGGATATAGACTTTGCATTTGCTGATACCACTTTTTCAATTGTGTGAACACATAAATAACTCTCTAAATTGTCTTTAGATAATTATGTTTGATTTCCTAATTGACTAACATTTTTTTACACATTTCTAAAATAACTGTTAGGGCCCTGGTTAGGTCCCTGCAACTTTAGAGACAGTTTTAAAAATGCTTTGCTTTAGTTGCTTATCCAAAAAGAAGAATTCAAAATTCTAAAAAGGTCCCAACTTTGCTAAGATAACCATGTCAGAAGTAACGTTCAGAACCCAGGAGCCCAACCTGGAACCTTATGAGGCACATAGCTATAACCAATTAAGGAAACTCTGCAACCTGTAAAAGATTCATACTGGTAAAAGCCTTAAAAGAGAGAAACTTCAGATTCTGGTGGCCCAGCATTAAAAAGATAATCCCCCAGGTGAAGATGATGATAATACATCAGAGGTGGATAAAAATACTGTGGATGATGGGGATGAGGGTAGCTCCTCTTCCCTAAGAAGCTCTAGAGCACCCACAGACACAGACCTGGACATTGCCAGGCTGACCAAATGACTGGCTTTAGAAAGTCAGCTTTTGGAGATAGAGAAACACAGAAAAGAGTTGGGCTTGACACCCATCTCTGGTGGCAACATTCAAGTGTTGAAAGAAAAAGCTTTCAACATCAAACTCCCAAAAGGAGTTGTCCCCCCCTTCACTGAACGGGATGATAGAGTGAAATGATTGTCTGCCATTGAAAGAGCCTGTATTGGGTGGGAAATTGGGAAAACACACTGGGGCACATTTTTGTGGGAGTTATTATCAGAAACGTTCAGGGATAGTCTCCTGACACTGAATGAGGCAGATTCTAAATCCCATAACATCATCAAGGGTACCCTGATTGATGGCTTTGGATTTACAACTGAAGAGTACAGGATAAAGTTCAGGGAGGCTCGAAAATTCCAGAGGCAGACCTGGGTTGACTTTGTGGACTATTCAGGAAAAATGCTGGGTGGTTGGTTAGCTGGGGACAAGGTACAAAATTATGATGGGCTGTACAATGTGCTTGTGAAAGAGCATCTGCCGAGTAATTGTTCCAATGATAGGCTAAATCAACATCTGGTAGACCTGGGTCCACTTTCCCCGCAAGAGTTGGGGAGGAAGAGTGACCAAAACTACCACTGGTGGGGTAGACCAAAAGAAAGAGGCCAAAAAACAATAAAGAGTCTTCTCAAGGCCCCCAAAAATCTGCACAGGAGGGTGGGATGAGAGACTACTCACTGTCCAGGGGAGGATATAAAGGGAAACACTTTGACCCCAGCAAGGCTTAGTGCCAAGATTGTAGAACCAAAGGATACCAAACTGGAGACTCCGGCTGTAAAAACAAAAAAGAATGCCTCTATTCAACCTGCATTAAATGCAGTTGCCAACATCCAGATGGGGTCAGAGGTGTGGCCTGACCATGTCAGTGACCCCACAGAGGCAACATTAGTCACTGAGGGTGAGGTAGATTATCCTTTGTTGCCAGGCCAAGTAACATGAAAAAATAGAAAAATAAAGGCAGCACACTGTGATTAATGAGGAGAGAGCAGAAGCCCTGAGGCAAATAGGGGCTACTATCACTATGGTATCTCTACACCTGGTTCCCTCAACTCAGTTCCTGGTAGGGAGGTCTTATCCTGTCACCAATGCTAACAACGAGACAGAGTTCCTCCTCATGCCTATGGTAAACTTTGAATGGGAAGGAGCAGCAGGGCAGAAAGACGTGGTCATGTCCTCATCCATCCCTGTAGATTGCCTGCTTGGAAATTACCTGGAGCCTTCGCCCCGGGCTGAGTTAGAGCTAAAGACCCATGCAGCAATTCTAGGGATCCCTGAGTGGGCATGTGTCAAGACTAGGGCACAGAGACAAAAAGGAGAGCTGGATCCTGAAATAGTGGACCAGCCTTCCAAGAGAAAAGGCAAGAAGACTTCAAAACTGATCCCAAGACAGGACCCCCATTCTGAGGAGGAGGAGTCACCCACCTTAGAGGGAACTGAGCCTAAAGAGCTTGGGCCTTACCACCCAGAGCTCTTTGGCCCAGGGGGACGTACTAGGGAAGAACTGTGCCAGGGAAAAAGAGATTTCCCACTCTTGAAGGCCTGAGACAGCAAGCTGCTCAGGAGGAGCTAGGACATGTCAGTTGTACCCACAGGGTCTACTGGGAGAAGGGGGTTCTGTACACTGAGGCTAGAGACCTCACGCCTGGTGCAATCAGGAGGGCGGTAATGCTGCAGACGTTCAGGGACTTCTTTCTCACTTTAACCCATGTCATCCCCCTAGCAGGGCATCTGGGCCAGAAAAAGACATGGCGTAGGTTGGTTAACCACTTCTATTGGCCAGGTATGTCACAAAAAGTGAAGGACTTTTGTCAGTCCTGTCCCTCCTGCCAAGCCAGTGGCAAGGCAGGTGGGCACTTAGAGGTCCCCTTAATACCATTACCTGTGGTTGGGGTTCCTTTGAAAGGGTAGGGTTGACATTGTTGGCCCCCTTGACCCTCCAACTGCATCATGATATAGATATATCGTATTGGTAGTGGGTCATACCACTAGGTATCCTGAAGTTATTCCTCTTAGGAAAATCACTGCACCTACAGTTGCAAAAGCCCTCCTGAATATCTTTACCAGGGTTGGATTCCCTATGAATGTAGTATCAGACACGGGGTCAAACCTCATATCTGCATATTTAAAACACATGTGGCAGGAATGTGAAGTGACTTATAAATTCACTACCCCATTCCATCCACAAACCAATGGGCTGGTAAAAAGGTTAAACCAGACACTAAAAGGCATTATTGGAGGACTTCCTGAAAAACTCAGGAGATTGGATGTTCTACTCCCTTGCCTGCTGTTTGCCTACAAGGAAGTGCCACAAAAGGGATTAGGTTTTTCTCCTTTTGAACTTTTGTTTGGGCAACCTGTTAGGAGACCGCTAAGCCCTATAAGGGAAGGCTGGGAGAGACCTCTCAAAAAGCCCAAACAGGATATTGTAGTCTATGTGCTTGGCCTACGTTCTAAGATGGGTGAGTACATGGAGAAAGCCAGCAAAAATCTTCAGGCCAGCCACAAGCTTCAAAAGCTTCAGTATGACCAAAAAGCTGCTATGGTGGAATTCCAATGAGGGTAGAAAGTTTGGGTGTTGGAGCCTGTTGCTCCAAGGGCACTCCAGGACAGATGGTCTGGGTCCTATCCCATTCTTGAAAAGAAAGGGGAGGTCACTTATCAAGTGGACTTAGGGAGTTGCAAGAACCCCAAAAAAAGCATCCATGCCAACCACCTAAACGCCTTTTATGACAGAGCTGATGTGACTATGCTTATGGTTACAGATGAGGGACAGGAAGATAAGCGTGTACCTCTCCCTGATCTCCTCTCCAGCAACCCCCAAGATGATTCTGTAGATGTAGTGGTCTTGTCAGACACCCTCTCACAATAACAACAGACTGATTGCAGGCAAGTACTTAACCAGTATAATGGGCTATTTTCTCTGACCCCTAGAAAGACAAACTGGTGTACTCTTGATGTGTACACTGGTGACAGCCTGCCTGACAAAAACAAAATGTACAGACAGTCTGACCATGCCAGAGAAAGCATAGAAGCTGAAGTCAAGAAAATGTTTGATGTGGGTATCATTGAACCCTGAGGGAGCCCCTGGACTAGCACAGCAGTGTTAGTCCCCAAACCTCACTCCAAGGGTGACAAGAAAGAAATTTGGTTTTGTTTGGACTACAGGGGCCCCAACTCAGTAACCGAGGCAGATGCACACCCAATCCCAAGAGCTGATGAGCAAACAAGAGGTCAGCATTGGTATGGGGCTATGGGGATAACACCATTTTTTTTATGGGAACGCCTACCTTGCATCAAATCGATGCATGGTAGGTTCACTCACACAAAAAAATAGTTCAAACTCCTATATTTTGACGTTAGACGTGTTTCACATCAAAATTTAAGTGTAGAGTTAAGTTTGCGTCGAATGTGCGTAAAACAAAGACGCATATTTTGCACAAAAGAAGCGTAAATACGGGCCTAACTTTATTAAAACTTTATTAAAACTTTGAAAAATCATAACTCAAAAAGTACTTAACGTAGCCTAACCATTCTGGTCTTAAACATTACAGAAAAGCCTGAAATATTTGTATAACTTCTGGTCTCTAGTCATTCATTGAGTGTGTGTGGTGCATGATTGATTTTGTGAGTACAACAAATGCTTATCACATCTCCTAGATTGGCCTAACTGCTCGACCAGCTTTCTTAAAAATTAGAGCATTAGGTTTTCTAATTTGTACCTCTGGAAACCAACATGTGGTTGCCTGGAACCCCTGCACAGTTTAACTAGTTTTGCACACTACATAGAGAACCAGCCTCGTACAGCAACCCTGCCGGGCTCCCCTGCCCAGATGGAATTGATGCAACATTGCTCCATTAACCTGAACCCATGCCAGCGGATCTCTATACAGTAACTTAACCCATGCCGTGAAGGATGGGCCAAAGTCTATCTTGTGCATGACTGTCCTTAAGTGCAGCCACTCTACAGAATTGAGACATTCTCAGCACCTATGGATAGAAGTTTGGCAGGCTCCAGCACAAACTTTTGGCATGCCAGACATTTAAAGAGTCTCTTCAGATTTTGCCTCATCACTGGCTTGAAGCCGGATCGATTCAGTGTAATCAGTGTGTCCCCCCACCCTAGTCAGATGATCAGCCAGTACTTTGGCCAAGACCTTAGTTTCGATGTTCAGCAAGTAAATTGGCCTATATGAGGCACACTCATCCCTTGATTTCCCCTATTTAGAAATGAGCACTATTGTAGCTTGCCTCCAGCCCCAGGGTAGTACCCTTTCTTCCTTTGCCACTTTCAGTGAGGCCTAAAAGGCCCTGAAATTAACGATTTCAGGCAATTGCAATACGCATCCGGGAATCCCTTAGGACCCAGAGCTTTCCGACTATACAATTGGGTTATCCCCTCAGAGATCTCGATTTGTGTGATCTCCATTTCAAAAGTAAGGCTTGCCTCAGCTCTCAATTGAGGCACTGGAAGGTCCATACTGGTCTCTTTTACTGATCAAAATTTGTATTCACTTCTTGCTTTAAAGCTCTTTATTCCATTATGTGGCCTTTGTGAATGTATAATGAAACAAATCATTTGATAAAAAATTGTACATTGTTTTTTTAATTCACAACTAATTGACAATAGTTTATGGTGTGCTCATAAAGTTCGCAAGGTCCTTACTGACCTGCTTTGTTACTGATTGATACTGTTTATTCAAATGGGTGGAAAATGCCTGAGCTATGTCAACCGCCATGGTCTCCAGAGTCCCATCCAGTCCATAAACTCTATGCTCCCACCTCTATTCTTCCTCCCTGTGGGACAACCAGGCCAGTAACTTCCCAGGCCTTGTCACCCACTTGATATAAGTGAGTCTGCTTACTCCAAAAGAGTGCCCTCGCCTTGTGAGTGGCCAGGGCCCGATATTCCTGCCTGAATACATCTATGTCTTGCCCTCTTGTAGGTTGGATCGCAATGTGTTTTGCCTCCTTGCACACCAATTGCTCTTCTAATTCCCTAATGTCCTTATCACATTCCTTCTGTTTCCTAGTTGTATGTGTTATTACCTGGCCTCTCATGAAAAATTTGTTTGCCTCCCATGGGGTTGTATTGTAGCTAAAATATACAGGCCCTCATTATGAACACGGCAGTTTTCACCACTGTGTTCAGGCCGGTGGTCATTCTACTGACCACCAGCCCTCCTGGGTCCCTTCCGGCCGCATTATGAACATTTTGCTGGGCCGGCAGGTGGAAACATTGTCTCCGCCCGCCGGCCCAGCAGAATGCCTGGCCGGGATATTGCAGGCAGCTCCACATGGAGCCACCGTCAATGCCTCTGTGTGGCGGGTGCAGCTGCACCCGGCGCTCAGATCACTTCCACGTATATCGGGCAGTGACCTGCACTATGGGGTATTGCACAGGGGCCCCTGTACTGTCCATGCCAAGTGCATGGGCAGTACAGGTGCCACCAGGGGGGCCCCAGAGCACCCCTTCCGCCAGCCTTTCTCTGGCGGGGGAACCCGCCAGGGAAAGGCTGGGGGCAGTAGGGATCATTATCTGCAGGGCAGCAGTGCTGCCCTGTCAGATAATAATTCCTTCCACCATCAGGCTGCCTGTCGGAGGCAACCTGGCGGTGGATGGCCCTCCATGTGCTCATTATATGGCTGTTCAGCCCGCCATGCCGGTGGCAGGCTTTTCTCCCAGGGCTCATAATGACCCCCATAGTGTTTTCCTGTAAGTAGTTCTCCATTTTCTTGAAGTATAAATGTCCACATTGTCCAGTTTGTCAGGTCTCAAGGGTTGAGTCTCCACCCTCTGCCTGGTTAAGGAGGACGGAAGGCTGGTCATGATGGGAGAGTGGTCCAATATGCCCCTCAGAAGGTAGTGTGTTTCTCAAAATATTTCTTCCTGGTGTGTGGGGACATGCAAATAGTCCAGTCTGGCCAAAGAGCACGTGATAGTTTGGCAGCACATGAGTATGGGGGCTTGGATGGGTAAGTATCCCTCCCGATATGCACCATGCCTGTAGCCTCTAATAAGGCTCACACAAGTATATCTTGCTTGGGTGGTCTTCCAGATCTAATCACTCAAAATTGAAATATTTTCACATTTCTGACCATGACTAATACATGTAGCCTATCTTCTAATTTTCAACAAACAGGTATTAGCCGAAGAAATGATAAATTATATATTTGATATATTTTTATACCAAAGAAATGAAGCCTTTAAAACTGGGCCTTAAGTTGTAGTGTCCCTTTGGTGTTGGAGGGCTAAGCGTAAACCGGAACAACACTTGCCTTAACCCCTTTGCTGCCAGACCTTTTCCCCCTCGGGTGCCAGGCCTTTTTGTGGCTATTTGGAGCAGTTTGCGCTTAGGCCCTCATAACGTTTTGTCCACATAAGCTACTCATGCCAAATTTGCTTCCTTTTTTTCCAACATCATCAGGATTCTAGAGGTTCCCAGAGTTTGTGGGTTCCCCTGAAGGAGACCAAGAAATTAGCCAAAATACATCGAAAATTAGACTCTTTAAAAATACATTGGAGAAGAAGGCTTGTGTTTTTTTCCCTGAAAATGGCATCAACAAAGGGTTTATAGTGATAAAATCACCATCTTCCCAGCTTTCAGGAACAGGCAGACTTGAATCAGAAAACCTATTATTCAACACAATTTTGGCACTTTGCTGGGACATAGACCGTTTTTACTATTTTTTTGTGCTTTCAGCAATGGGTGTGAAACCAATGCTGGATCACAGAAAGATAAACATTTATAAAAAGTAGACAAAATTCTGAATTCAGCAAGGGGTAACTTGTGTAGATCCTTGTAAACAAGGTTTTCCTACAGAAAATAACAGCTGAAATAAAAAATTATTGAAATGTAGGTGAAAAAGCAGCCATTTTTCTCACATTTTACTCTGTAACTTCTTCCTGCTATGTCAGATTTTTTAAAACAATATACTGTTACGTCTGCTGGGCTCTTCTGGTTGCAGGGATATATAGGGCTTGTAGTTTCATCAAGAACCCTAGGTACACAGAGCCAATAAATGAGCTACACCTTACAATGGGTTTTCATTCTATACCGGGTATACAGCATTCATTTGCTGAAATATAAAGAGTGACACATAGGTATCAAGAAAACTTTGATATTTACAACATAGGCACAAGATAAGTTGTGGAGAAGCAGTGGTTATTTCCACATCTCTGAATTCCCGGGTCCCCATACTAGCATGTGAATTACAGGGCATTTCTCAAATAGATGTCTTTTTTACACACTGTCTTACATTTGGAAGGAAAAAATGTAGAGAAAGACAATTGGCAATAACACTTGTTTTGCTATTCTGTGTTCCCCCAAGTCTACTGATAAAAATGGTACCTCACTTGCATAGGCGGATCTAATGCTCACGACAGGAAACGCAACATGGACACATCACATTTTTACATTGAAATCTGATGTGTTTTTTGCAATGTCCCTAGCTGTAGATTTTGGCCTCTAGCTCAGCCGGCACCTAGGGAAACCTACCAAACCTGTGCATTTTTTTAAACTAGACACCTAGGGGAATCCAGGATGGGGTGTCTTGTGGAACTCTCACCAGGTTCTGTTACCTAGAATCATTTGCAAACTTCAAAATTTGGCCCAAAAATACTTTTTCCTCACATTTTGGTGACAGAAAGTTCTGGAATCTGAGAGGAGCCTACAAATTATCTGTCACCCAGCATTCCCCCAAGTCTCCTGATAAAAATAGTACCTCACTTGTGTGGGTAAACCTAGCGCCCGCAACAGGAAATGCCCCAAAACACAACGTGAACACATCACATTTTCCCAAAGAAAACAGAGCTGTTTTTTGGAAAGTGCCTAGCTGTGGATTTTGGCCTCTAGCTCAGCCGGCACCTAAGGAAACCTACCAAACCTGTGCATTTTTACAAACTAGACACCTAGAGGAATCCAAGATGGGGTGACTTAGGGGGCTCTCACCAGGATCTGTTACCCAGAATCCTTTGCAAACCTCCAAATTTGGCCAAAAAACACCTTTTCCTCACATTTTGGTGACAGAAAGTTCTGGAATCTAAGAGGAGCCACAGATTATTTGCCACCCAGCGTTCCCCCAAGTCTCCCGATAAAAATAGTACCTCACTTGTGTGGGTAGGCCTAGCACCAGCAACAGACAATGCCCCAAAACACAACGTGGACACATCACATTTTCTCAAAGAAAACAGAGCTTTTTTTGTAAAGTGCCTAGCTGTGGATTTTGGCCTCTAGCTCAGCCGGCACCTAAGGAAACCTACCAAACCTGTGCATTTTTACAAACTAGACACCTAGGGGAATCCAAGATGGGGTGACTTGTGGGCTCTCACCAGGATCTGTTACCCAGAATCCTCTGCAAACCTCAAAATTTGGCCAAACAAACACTTTTTCCTCACATTTCGGTGACCGAAGTTCTGGAATGTGAGAGGAGCCACATATTTCCTTCCACCCCGCATTTCCCCAAGCCTCCCGATAAAAAAGGTACCTCACCTGTGTGGGTAGGCCTAGCTTCCGCGACAGGAAATGCCCCAAAACACAGCGTGGACACATCACATTTTCCCAAAGAAAACAGAGCTGTTTTTTGGAAAGTGCCTAGCTGTGGATTTTGGCCTCTAGCTCAGCTGGCACCTAAGGAAACCTACCAAACCTGTGCATTTTTGAAAACTAGACACCTAGTGGAATCCAAGATTGAGAGACTTGTGCGGCTCTCACCATGTTCTGTTACCCAGAATCCTTTGCAAACCTCAACATTTGGCCCAAAAAGCACTTTTTCCTCAAATTTTGGTGACAGAATGTGAGAGGAGTCACACATTTCCTTCCACCCAGCATTCTTCCAAGTCTCCTGATAAAAATGGTACCTCACTTGTGTGAGTAGGCCGAGTGCCCGCAAAAAGAAATGCCCCAAAACACTATCTGGACACATCAAAATTATCAAATACAAAACGACCTGTTTTTGTGGGGGTCACCTGCGTGTTTGGTCCTGGGCTCAGCAGTCATACAGGGAAACCAACCAAACTCGGACATTTCTGAAAACTAGACACCCGAGGGAGTCCAGGGAGATGTGACTTGCGTGGATCCCACAGTGTTTTCTTTTCCAGAATCCTCAGTGAACCAGAAATGTAGCTGGAAAATCAAATTTTCCTACATTTCTGTGTGTGATCACCTCACTGGGACAAATTTCCTACCACCCAACGCTCCCCTCAGCCTCCCGGTAAAAATGATACTTCACTTGTGTAGGTGGACCAAGTGCCTGTGACAGGGAAGAACCAAAAACATGTTGAAATTGAGGGGGAACCAAAGCAGGTCCAAAAGTGCAGTTTGTAAAAAAAAATTAGGCTGGCAAGTGGGGCAGAATTTTTATTGGTATAGATGAGACAATGCTGGGTGGTAGGAATTTTGTGGATTTCTACATATTGCGGAAGGTTCCATCACAAAAATGTGGAAAAAATGTGTGATTCCAAGAAAGTTACAGGTTTGCAGGGCATTGTGGGTAAGAAAATGGTGCAAGGTGCATGTGAAGCACACCACCCTGGACTCACCTAGAAGTTTAGTTTTCAGATGTGTCTAGGTCTTATGGATTTTTCTACATGGAAGCATCCCAAAGTCAAAAAAAGTGCAGCTCTCACCATTCCAAGTGAGACGATTTTGAGAGCTAGCCAAGCTCTCATGGCCCAAATGTAAAGCCAAACCCCAAAATAATCAAATGTCCTTTTGCTTGCCATGGGATATGATGTTTTAGTGTGTGGGGGATAGCTCAAAGACTGTTACCCCCTTCAGTTGGGGTGGGGGCATAACCATGCCCATACTGGTTGGTAGCCACCACCACACTATTTTCAGATTTTTTTTTAAATTCCCTGGCATCTAGTAGACTTTCTGCCCCCCCGGGTGTGCATCGGGGGTAATTGCCCCATCTCACCACTGGTTGGAAGAACAACTTTAGCCCCATTTATTTGTGGTGGCGGTATGGCCACACCCCCACCCTCTTATTTAAAAAAAAAAATCTTCCCTCGTCTCTGGTGGACTTTCTGCCCCCCTTGGGTGCAGATGGGCCTTCCAAAAATAGGCCATCTGCCCCCAAGGGGGTCAGATATGGCCAACAGCAATGTGCCCACATGGGGAGCGACCCTTGCCCAAGGGGCTGCCCCCAAACAAAACACACACATACACACACACCAATCCCTGCTGCCTTAGTGGTTTCTGCCCCCCCCGGACAGATCGGCCTAATAGATATAGGCTGATCTGCCCCCAAGAGGGAGCAGAAACGGCCTATAATAGGTTTGCCCCCAGGGTAGTGACCCTTGCCTAAGGGGTCTCTCCCCTTGCATGAAATTGGTGCAAAAAACGAAAAGCCCTGGTGCTTAGTGGTTTCTGCTCCCCTTGGAGGCAGATCGGCTTAATAAAAATAGGCCAATCTGCCCCCAATGGGGGTAGAAATGGCCTAAAATAAATTTGCCTCCCAGGGGAACAACCCTTGCCTAAAGGGTCGCTCCCCTTGTGTGAAATTGATGCATAAAAATAAAACTCCCTGGTGTCTAGTGGTTTCTGTCCCCCTTGTGGGCAGTTGGCCTAATAAAAATAGGCCTCTGCCCCCAAGGGGGGCAGAAATGGACTAAATACAATTTGCCACCAGGGGAGCGACCCTTGCCTAAGGGGTTGCTCGCCATATATAAAAAAATAAAGTAAACAAAAAATATATATATCCCTGGTGTCTATGGGTTTCTGCCCCCCAGGTGGCAGATTGGCCTAATTATAATAGGCCGATCTGCAAATGGGGGGGGCGCAGAAAAGGCCTAAAAATATGTTGCCCCCCTGGGGAGTGTCCCTTGCCCAAGGGGCTGCTACCCTCATTCAATAATATAAAAAAAATCCCTGGTGTCTAGTGATTTCTGCCCCCCCTTGAGGGCAAATTGACCTAATAAAAATAGGCCGATCTGCCACCATCGGGGGCAGAAATGGCCTAAAAGTAATTTTGCCCCACGGGGAGCAACACTTGCATAAGGGGTCGCTCCCCACTTATTAAAAAAAAACAAATAAAACAAAAAAATATCCCTGGTGTCTAGAGGTTTCTGCCTTCCTTGGTTGCAGATCAGCCTAATTATAATAGGCTGATCGGCCCCCGGGGGGGCAGAAAAGACCTACAAATATTTTACCCACCTCGGGAGTGGCCCTTGCCCAAGAGTCCGCTCTCCTCATTCAATAATATATTTTTTTAAATCCCTGGTGTCTAGTGGTTTTTGCCCCCCTTGATGCAGATTTGCCTAAAAAATAGACCGATCTGCCCCCAAGGGAGGCAGAAATGGCCTAAAAGTAATTTTGCCGCCCAGAGAGTGACCCTTGCCTAAGGGGTCACTCCCCACATAAAATAAAATATATATATATATATACCTGGTGTCTAGCGGTTTCTGCCCCCTCCCCCTCTGAGCAGATTGGCCTAGTTATAATAGGCTGATCTACCCTCGGGGGGCATAAATGGCCTAAAAATAATTTGCCCCCCTCTGGAGCAACCCTTGCCCAAGGGGCCGCTCCCTTTATTGAGATTATTGAGAAATACAAAAAAAACTCCCTGGTGTCTAGTGGGCATTTCTGCAGCCCGATCACATCGCGATTGGGCAGCAGAAATGCTGAGAAAGATATCAAAGGAAAGGAAAGGTCTTTCCTTTCCTTTGATGCCTCTCTCGGCCCCTCCACATGATTGGTGGAGAAATGCAAAAGCATTTCTCCTCCGATCGGCCCTGGTAGCTGAGCTTCCAGTGCTGAGGGGCAGGCCTCTGATGAGGTCAATGCGCGATCGGGGGTAAGGGAGGAAGGGAGAGCGATTCCCTTTCCATCCCTGCCCAGGGAAGGGGGTGCGAAGCCCCCGGGTGGCGCGCTAGCGCTTCCCCCGAGGGCCCTTATCTCACGTAATGGTTAGGTCCTGGGCACCAGAGGGCTGCTGCCCAGGATGTAACTGTTGCATCCAGGGCACCCGAGGGATTAACTATGAATGGTTGCATGTCTGCCTTAACCACGCATATGCCTAAACTACGCTTATGCATGGTTAAGGCAGAGAGTAGTCTAGTGGTGTGAATGGGCGGAGCAGGAAGGATCAGAAGAGGACACAGTGAGGTGAGTGGGTCTGGGGCATGGTTTGGGGTTATTTCCTAAGGGTAGGGTGGATTTAGGGCTTAGGGTGGGTGGTGAAAGGCTATTTTATTATATTTGTTTTTTTACAGGGAGCATGGTTTTAAGGCAGGGAGCGTCTAGGGCCAGGTTTTGGGTAGGGGAGTTTTTAGGGGTGGGGGAAGATTTTAGGGCTAAGGGCGGGTGGGGGGTGTCAGGGTAATTTCATTTTTAGGGGTTGAGGAAGATTTTAGGGCTCAGGGTGGGCAGGGGTCTTTGTAGTTTTTTTTTTTTTTTACAGGGGCAGGGTTTTGGGGCTTAGGGCAGGTAGGGGCTGGGGTCAGGTTTTGGGGAGGTTTTTAGGGGTGGGGTAGTTTTAGGCCTCAGGGCAGGTGGAGGGGTTGATATTGTTTTTTTTTGTTAGGGTGTTTATATAACACAACCATGCATGCAATTACCACACATTCCTTTACAAAGCAGGCTTATACAATGAAATTCATTGTAAAAGCATGCATGGTAATGACACAGTCATGGTTCCGACCCCATTATTAAGGCATGCGTGGTTCTGGCATGGGTTGTTGTTTCATAGAACCGGTGATTGTATTATTGACTTAGATTCCCCCCCTTCTGCTATTGTGACAAGATCCGATGATCTCGTTTAGTGCACACCTGAGATGCTCCAACACATGCAAAAACCCATGATTTTTTGTATGTAAATCCCTATCTACAAACATTGGCAGACACAGATTTGCACCAAAATCTTAACCATCTCCAGAAAAGTGTAATGAGGAGAAATGTTTTCCCATTCTCATCATTGTTTGACCTTGCATATGTGCTCCGTTGTAGAGCACATGTACAAAGTGGAAAAGTCGTAAAGCATAGTTTTAATATTGGGAAGGGTTGCTGGAAGGACCCTTCAGTTAAAAATCTATGCTTCAGGCAACACAGGTACTCTTGCAAAATGGCACAAAGATGTGTGCATTGGTGCAAAGCTGCCAAAAGTGCACCAGAGCTGGGTGAGTGAAAAAATGCACTATATCTCACTAGATGTGGAGTATTTATCCTTTCCCTTTGATGCAAGGTAGTGCAGTGACTTTGGTGCTGCATTGCTTTGCACCAAAGAATAGTAAATCTGGGCCTTTGTGCTTTAGATCAGGGAGCTCTTCCTCTGCTTGTGATGTTGAAATTCTCACCAGGTTTCAACACTGTTAATTATTTGATTCCATTGCAGTGTTTGTAGGCGATGATCCTGTAATTTACTTGACAATTTTAGAATTCCTTTTTGGGGGGAAAACTACAATGTGTTTAGGCCTTTTACTTCGGGATTCCTTCCAATAGACCATGGAGTCTTTTAATGTTTGACACTTTCTCACTTGTTAATTAAAAGATATATTAGTTGTTTACTCCAGAGTATCCACCTCAAAGGCCTCAAATTCTGCTCATATGTCTGACAACATCTTTATCTACTAATGATACCTCTGAACAGTTAAGTTGCTGTCTAATTAGATTTGCTAGCTGGCTGGGAGCCAATGCGTTGAAGCTCAATGCACCTAAGCAAAGGTCATATTGTTGGGCACTAGTCAAAATGGACCTTCCCCCTTGTGATATCTCCTGCCTCCACCTTAGTTGGGGTTTCCTCAATACTTGCTGACCAAGTAAAGACTATTAATGGTATCTGTGATGAAGAAAGACATATCAATCCTCACATAAGCAGTATTATTAAGAAATGTTGGTTCAAAATGTTCCAGCTCCTCAGGGTAGTTATGTGATCCTCGCCTATATACACACAGGTTGGTGTCATTACTTTGATAGTAAAAGTGCTTTTTTGTGGTCTATCAGGATTACTACCTAAGCACTGCAAGTCTACCTGATTTTTGGAATTTAGAAGAGGGATTATGTTTCTTTTCTATGGGAGTTCCTTCACTGGTTACTCGTAGAAGTTGTTATGTTCTTTAAAATCCTGACACTTGAATTTAAGTGCCTGCATGACCTAAAACGATACTAAGTTACAAATGGCATCTATTTTCACTAATCAGATTGGCACTATGTTAACGAGACCTTTGCCTTCTCACAATCCTGCAAACTAAATCGTGAATTTAGGGGAAATAATAGATTTTCAAGACGGGAAAGTGCCATTTTACATTTAGAAAGAGCTATTGATATTAGTTTTCCAGAAAGCTATGAGTAATGGGCTCTTCTGCTGATCACAAATTGTATTCACTGCTTACATTCGCTGGTCCTTAGTGCCTAGAAGCAGTTTAGTCCATTATGTGGACTTTGTGAATATATAATGAAATCAATAAATTCATAACAAATTATACATTGTTTTTTAATAGACAAATAACTGACAATGGTTTGTGGTGTACTTTTTAACGAACCTATCAGCAATTATATCTTGATGGTCTTCCACGCCTACTGGAAATGTGATATGCTCCTTTGACTGACCAGGCCAACAATATTTTATTTAAAAAGCAGTGTGAATTAAGACTGGTAAGACTTTTCTAAGGTGGGAGCATCCATTTTATCTGCATTGCAAAAAAACCTGTATTTGAGTTCATGCTGCAAGGCATTGAAGTTTATTAGAAACATAAGTGACCCTCCTTTTTCATTTGTAAAATGATCTAGGTAGCCTTCCTTTAACCTTTTGCCTCAAAATCAGCACTCCTTCGTAGTTTTTCCACAATATTTGTCTTAGACATGAGTAGCAAGGTAAACTAACTGGAGACCTTTTATAAACCATAGTTTAATGTTTGTACTTCAGTGACTGAAATGTTTGAACTTTGCAGTGATGATTTATATGAGGTTGTAGCCCCCTTTTAATTGGTTAAATTATACTCTGGTAGAACACGAACAAGCATTACATCCTCCATATTTTTCTGTCAATGCGTGGAAAGCACACATTCTTCCAAGCTAATTTTAAATGTAGGCCTCATATGGCAAGAGAAGGATCAATACTAAGGATAAAAAATGAAAGCAATACAAGGGAAGATTTGTGAAATATTGGATGGCTGGCAAGCCAGGATAACGCTAAGGTTATTATGAATCTGAAGGTGGGACTTGTTATGTACTCAGATCTGAAATGTATTTCTTTCAAACACTGACAATCATCAACAACCCGGTGAATCCGAGGTACGCCAGTGAGGTTAGGAAGAAAGGTTTGCATTTTATAATTCTTCCTTTGAACCAAGACTCACTGATATCCAAGGACAACGGAGAGCGATCATAATTATTAAAAACGCTAGCAGGATCCTACACCTGTCTGTGTTCTGTTTTATAGCTTGAGAATGAAATTCATGTGAAATCAAAAGGGGCAAACATATTGGGGGTCCTGTTCCCTTCAACTTAGGATTTATGATCTATTTTCGGCTCATTCACTACTACTGAATTGGGATATTTCATAATCAGCAAAAAATAAAGAAGACAATTGAATAGGCAATTACATATATAAAATCTGCAAGTAAGACAATTGTTTTTTAAATTTTTGATATGCAGTGGTGTATAATATAGATTATTTTGTGATGTTTTATGATTTTGTGTGTCTTAAGTTATTAGTATGTACATTTGAGGTTTTTGTTTCTGTGTAGTTTGAGTTTATTGCATTTTTTGTCATTATTGGTAGGTTATTGGATTTGTGGGGGAGTACGGTGGGAAAATAATATTTATATTTGTTTTTTAATAAACATTTCGCAAATTGTTACATTTGAATGGGTAATTACCTTAATAATTATGCAAATCAGGCTATCTTTACGTTATTTTATGGATATTATTAAAAATGTTAGTCATTGTTTCTATTGGGTAACTGGATTATTACTTATGTAAATTTGAAACTCATTATTTATTTATGTATTTATTCACTTTAATTTCAGTTTTTATTTTAGTTGAATAGTTATGGTTACTAATTATATAAGTTATTTCATTGTTTAAACAAATTAAAACACTTTGTTTGTTTTACTATGTTATGTTTTTGTTTTATTTATGGTTTTGCATTTTTTGTGATTTATTTAATTATTTTAGTATCATTTCACTTTGATGTAGTCTGTGGAGATTGTGAGAGAGTGATTTGGGATGTAGGTTTCTTATGCATTTGTAGTATTTTAAATTGGTAAATAATGACTTATGTGGTAGTCTTTTAATAGGTCGTTTTTTAGCCTGTTTTTAGATAATTTCTTTGTTTATAGAAAATGCCTTTAAATGTATTGTATTATTGTAAAAAAAAAATTATATTAATTTATAATATTGTGATTTTTTAAAGTATATTATATTTCATAATAATTATAACATATTTTTTAAAAATGTTCCTCTGTTGCTTAGGTTGGAGCGGGAATAATAAATCTGACCCACCAAAAGTCCAAAACCTTCCTTTGTTTGGTAGTCTGGAGTGGGAATAGTACATCTCACCCCTCCAAAGCCCATCATTTTGTTTACTGTTGTCTATGTTGGAGTGGGAAAGGTATATCCCACCCCTACAAACTCATACACTTTTTGCATTGTAGCTTAGGTTGGGATGGTGATGGGAAATCTTACCCATCCAAAGTCCAACACTTTCCTTAGTCATGCATAGTTTGGAGTGAGAATAATAAATCTAACTCCTACAAAGTTTAATACCTTCACCAATGTTTTTTAGATTGGAGTCGGAATAGTAAATATGACCCCCCACTAAACTCCAACACTTTCCATTCTGTCACTTAGATCTGAGTGCACCTAGTACTTTTTATCCTTATAAAGTGCAATATTTTCACTCCTGTTTTGGTATTCTTTTGTACAGTGGGCAGTAGCGATACATGGAAACATGGACCATGCAATAGGGACCATTCTCTCTAAAAAGAACATGCATAGCTTGATTTAAGTTATGAAATGGCTGCATGGTCTGGACCATGATGCAAGCTATACTATCTAACAAGCACTATTATGGAGCCTTGCAACACTCACACATGTGTACTGAGATCGGAAGTGGCAAGTGTGAGTTACAGTGATTGAACAAGTATGATTCTCTGAAAAGGACATGTGTAGTTTGATTTGAGTGACAAAATTACCTTATGAAAAAATGTAATTGATCATGCATTCAAGCGTGTCTTTCTTGAATAACCGATTCTGCATGGACATTGCATGTTGTGAATCTTTTTGCATGTACACTGTATGCACATTGCACTTTCACTTGTAAAAGTTTTTGCACAATTTGCACAATTTGTCTTGTCCAACTCATTTTACAAAGTACTAAGATGGTTTTCTTCACAATCATTAACTAGAAATAAAAATGGAAGAAAGAATGTTTATGTTATAAACAGAGATGTTAGACTGGTAGAATTCAATTATGTTATCAAGGTCTATGGTGGACTAAAATGCGGAGGGAGTGTTTTTAGTGCTGACTTTATTGTGAGGCAATAAATTGGAGTGTGACTCATCTTTCCATTACTGTGAAAACAGTGTTGTTTGATGTCAAGGTGATGAGCTTCTGGTGCAGGACTCTAAGCACCACCGTAAAATGTAGAAGTGCGCCCAAGCACCCAACAAAAAGGCCAATTGGAGCTAATATACTTATATCTCTGGAAGCATACCCCTGGGCCTAATTTCATAAGGGGTAGGAGGGTTGCATGTACATATAAATATATATATATATGTATATATATATGTATACATTTCTTCAATATATACATTTCTCCTATTGTAACATGTCACATATATATATGTATATAGATAGATAGATAGATAGATAGATAGATAGATAGATAGATAGATAGATAGATAGATATAAATAAATATAAATAAATATATATACATGACATTACAATTGGAAAAATATTTAGTGGTGAAGTGTAAACAAAGGTTTTGTTCAATGAAAAAAAAGTTTAAACCATTGTTATAGTTAGAAAAACCTTTAGCATTATTTCTATACAAATAAAATAATTCTTAAGTTATAGTTATACCTTACATTTATTATTTATGCACTATCTTTACAACTATATACAATTAATCTTTATCTACAACCCAAAGTTAAATTACACAAAAATCTTAATTTCTAAATTTGTATTTATACCTGTAACTCACAATTTGTCCCACACTTTCAAATTGTTATAACTCATGTACATCCATACATAGTGTATTCAACTAGGTGCCCGCTCTACATTAACTGTAACTCACATCCCTGCATGCACTTTGTTCTCATTAAACATTTAGGCGGTCATTATGAACACGGCGGTAAACACCGCTGACCGCCGTGGCAACGGTGAACAGGAGACCGCCATTGGCGGTGAACAGAAACCCGACATATAATGAACGAAAAATCTGAATCTGACAAAAATCACCAGTCCACCAGTCTCCGTCAGGACCTTGTCGGCAGAAATGCTGGACCTCCCACCCGCCAGCACACCCACACCCCGCCCTCCAAATATTGATGGCACAAATCACCTTGGCGGTCAGTGGAAGCCGAACGACCATTGGCGGTGCAGATCGCCATGGGCGGCAAGTGGACCAAACAGTAAGAAGCACACACATTGGATAAGTTGAAAACCCACACACCTGACACACATCCACAACACCATAAAACACTCACAGACACACCCCACAATCCTTTGCAATGAAATTAGGCCCACGAAAACAGAGATCACCAGAAGCAGACACCGAACGCCACAATTAACAATACTTTCACCCAACCACAGAAGAGCACCTTAACCGAGATCCGCACCAGACACCATTCATGAAACTCACCATGGCACCCCCCAAACACCCACGCTTCACAGAAAGGGAGCTAAGGGCCATGGTCGACGAGATCCTGAAGGTCGAACCACAACTATTCGGGGCTCAGGTGCAGCACACACCCAACGCCAAGAAGATGGAGCTATGGCAGATGATTGTCAACAGGGTCAATGCAGTGGGACACCATCCACGCACCAGGGATGACATCCGCAAGAGATGGAATGACATGCGGGGGAAGGTCAGGACCATGGCATCCAGGCACCACATTGCAGTCCAGAAGACTGGGAGGAAATGGTTCTGGCCATCCTGCACCCTGAGGGCCTCACTGGACTCACTGGTGGAATATATTCAGGTAAGTCGTCTACATTTACCCCATATCCATCACACCTGTAATGCATGCACCACCCCACCCCTCCAACACCCACCAGGACCTCTACCCCACCCAGCCCACAGGCACTGAATCTAGTACTCCTGCATGTCCACAAACCCACTAACAGGCCCACATCCCTCCCCCTGTGCACAGCCACCCACCCCTGCAAGGAAACCCAATGGCATATAACACCCACAATGCACCTCCACATCCTAAGCAAAAAGCAATGCTAACCTCACTAAAGCATGCTGCATATCCCCAAAGTGTGTAAGCTGCACAAACCCGCCTAAGCGCCTGCCCCCCCATCCGACCATGCAAATGTAATAGACATGTCCATTTCCCCCAACAGGCACCTCCACCCATGCCACCCTGACAGACAGGACAAGGAGTGGCAGTGCCCCCAAGGCAGACAGAAGCACCTCACAGGACACTAGGGATAGAACCCTGGACATTGATGAGCACGCTGGCTCCTCACACAGTCCTGGACTGTCACCATCCAGCAGCCCCACCCAGGATACCACTGACACCCCTACCACCCAGCCAATAACCATCAGCCCAGGGCAACCGCCCCAACACCTGTGTATCCAGGCCACAGACTGGTGGAACACAGGTACAGAGGCCACCGTCACCCCCTACCAACAAGCAGGAAGACAATGGCCCCAGTACAAGTGGTACCGCCAGACCTGTGCAGGGGACACAGGCACAGGGGGCTAGGCCCAGTAGAAGGGCATCACTGGACCAGGGGGGAGGCCACATGGTGGATGTTGCAGCCCAGGACGTGATCTCTGAGGTCCTGGGAGCCTACCACCATACCCAGGACAGATTAGCCCAGATAGTATCCACCCTGGAGCAGAGTCAGAGGATGCAGCAAGCACACCACCAAGAGGCCATGGAACAGTAAAAACTGCACAATGCCACAATGGCCAGCATAGCAGGTGCGCTGCAGCAGCTTGTCCAAACACAGCTTGAGACCCACACAGAACAGGAATCCCCCACTACAGCACAGGAGACAGACCGGACAATAAGAGCATCAGCACCAACTTCGCATTTACTACCCTCTGAGGAAACATAGGGGACACCCATCTCATCCCCTACAGGCCAACAACAGGCACCCAAACAGACCCCCAGGCCAAGATATGGGACAGGAACACCTGCCAAGAACAATGCCCCCTCTAAGAAGTGACTCTGCAAAAAACTGTCCACCAACTATCCCACTCAACCAACCACCAAACAGTGCTACCAATATTTAAAAACTCATGTAAACATGGATGGACCTACCAATACTGACAACAATGCTGCCACCATGTTGCCATTATGGATAACCACCATTGACCCACTGTCATCACTGTAATTTGCACAATTTTATCCCTGCACCAAATGAAACACATATCACACCTGTTACAATGTCCCCTGTCATTATGTGTGAACAAAGTAAAGTATGGATGCAACTGGTTGATAACTCCTTTATTTGCACCTGCGTAGCGTGAAATGCACCTCTCGCCTTACATGTTGTTGTGCCTAAATATGTTTGGAAAAAATACAATAAATTGTATTCTGTCCTATGCAGACCCGGACACAGTGGCAATTAGTACATTCCAACCCCCCTCTAGATGACAAGGCACACTGATAGTATTATGCACAAACATCAGTCTCATCCAATTGTCCCACCTAGTTACTGGAAGTAGAGTTGTATCAGTTGGGTCCTGGAATTTACATCTTCCCCTTCCTCATCATCACCATCACTCTCGTCCCCTCTCTGAGGAAGCGGATCTGGATATACAGCACCCTCCTCCTCCAAGAGGGGGATAGAATTTCTCACAGCCACATTGTGCAGCATGTAGCAGGCCCCCACTATTCTACACACCTTTTCAGGACCATAGGCCAGGGAACCACCAGAGATATGTAGACAACAAAATCAAATCTAGCCTTCAGGAGACCTATGGTGCACTCTATCACCCTCCTAGTACATCCATGGGCCTCATTGTAATTCCTCTCTGCATCTGTTCCGGGATTCCTCACTGGTGTCACGAGCCAACACAAGTTGGGATAGCCAGAATCACCTATAAAAAGGTTAACAACACAACTTAAAATGACAAGCCTCAGAGGCAGACAGGCTGGTTGCAAGGTGGAAATAAGTGACAGAAACACCTACCTATCGTCCACCCTCTGTCCTCTTGTAGTTGTTCCATCTTCTGTGGCACACCACTGTTCCTCAGGAATAATGAATCATGGACTGAACCAGGGAACATGGAATTCACATGTGTGATGTACTGGTCTTCAGTACACACCAATTAAATGTTCATGGAGTGAAAGTTCATCCGGTTTCTGTACACCTGTTGACTTACTCTTGGGGGGATTATAGGTATGTGGATACCATCGATGGCACCTATCACATGGGTTATGTTGGCAAAGGCATAGAAGTCCGACTTGATGGCAGGGAGGTCAGTACTTTGTGGAACCTCACATATGACTGCAGGTGTTGTACAAATGCATTCAGGAATCTTGGCAGTATAATGCTCAACACTGTCTGTGAAAAAACAGCACCCATGCCCACTGTCACTTGAAATGAGCCCATTGCCAGGAAATGGAGTGCAGAAAGCCCCTGAACTTCAGTAGGGATGGAATGCTGATTACGTTTTGCCGGAGTCAGAGCAGGATCCAGTAATGCACAAAGTTCAAGAATTGTTGCACGGGTGAGTCTGTAATTGATAATCATGTTACGCTCCACCATGGTCTGCAAATCCACAAATCCTTCCTGCCCACAAGGGTCTGTATCTAGGAGAAGTTGGAAACACGTCTGAGGAACACACATACAAGGGCACACATTGTCAGTCTTTGAGCACTGCTGGCTTGATTGTCGCGATACAAATGCATAATGTGTATGACATAACATCAACTTGACCACAATGATAGATCAGGGCTTGTAAAGTGAGGTAATGTTAATTGTCACATGCCTATGTGTGTTTGGGGAACAGTAGGGCCTGCATTCTGCAGATGGGAGTTTTATAAATGCGTAGTTTTTGCCAAAATGTCTGCCCCATGTAATCCAGAACTGTCGTTGTGGAAGTGACCTCATACCGCTAGCGGTTGACGTAACAGCGTAAGGCGGTGTTTACCGCCTTGCTCAAACTCATTGTTTAACATGGATGTAAATGGGGAATCCTAGCGTTTCATGATCAGCGCCAGCGGTGACGGTGCACACCGCTGCGGTGCGTACCTGAACTCGGCACCCCAACTTCACTTGACTCCCTGATCTCGTGCAAGCAGGTACGCCACTGAGTGTACTGCTGTGTCCTGCCTCTTGTCACGGAAGTGGCATGTGTTGCAGGGGAAAGGGCCCCGGCCTTCACCCAATAGGGTTTGGAGAGGCTTGTGGATGGGGCCCTGCCCCTGTACGCCAAGCTCTACGTACGGCCAGAGGTACAGGTGAGTAGGAGGATTGGGAGCCATTGATGTGTGTATTGGTTGGTGTTGGCAGAATACATGTGTGCACCTCTGACCCTGGATGGGCCAGGGTTCCTGACATGCTGCATGTGTATGTGCTGTTAGTCCGTTTGTACTGTCCGTCCCATAGTGTATATGTCCAGCTGTATATGTTTGGCCAGTGCCTGACCTTTGTGTTACATTTCTGTATGTCCCTTTTAGGTAAGCATCCACCAGAAGAGGGAACTTTGGCATGCCATCGCCAAGGAGGTGTGGACCCTGGGGGTCTACAACCAGCAAAGCACCCACTGCAGGAAAAGGTGGAAGGACAGGCAGCACTGGGTGCGAAAAATCTGCGAGACCCAGCTGGGGAAGTCCTCCCAACGGGGAAGGGGTGCCCATCGTGCACTGACCCCCCTTATGCTACGCATCCTGGCGGTGGTGTACTCAGACCTGGATAGGCGCTTGAATGCTGCACAGCAGCACAAAAGGATGATGGACGGAGTCTTGAACAAAACAAACACTCACCCCCAGTCACAGATCTGGGTTTAATCCATCGTTCTTTTGCTCACCATGCCACCCCAGTTTGGACCCAGCCATATGCAAATCAGTCTTGACCCTGTTCTTCATGGGAACAGCCCAGCCCGAACCGCCAAGCCAGGTCCTCCCTGGACCAGAAACAAGCATCCTGGGACCGGTTTCAGAGTATCACCCTTCATCAGCCAGGCTAGCTTGAATCCAGTGGCAGAGTGAGCAAGGAACCCACATCTGGACATACCCTTCCCAGTAAGGGCAACTTTAGCAACACAAAAGGATGATGGACGGAGTGCTGAACAATGCAAACACTCACCCCCAGTCACAGATCTGGGTTTAATCCATCGCTCTTTTGTTTACCATGCCACCCCGGTCCCTTGCTCGCTGCGCCACTGGATTCAAGCTAGCCCATGAAGGGTGATACCCAGAAACCGGTTCCAGGATACTTGTTTCCTGTCCAGGAAGGACCTGGCCTAGCATTTCGGGCTGGACTTTTCCCATGGGGAACAGAGTCAAGACTGATTTGCATATGGGTGGGTCCAAACTGGGGTGACGTGGTGAGCAAAATAACAATGGATTAAACCCAGATCTGTGACTGGGGGTGAGTGTTTGAAAAGTTTCAACACTCCGTCCATCATTTTATTTTGTTTTGTGATGTTGCAGGCTGCATAGCAGTCACAATGGGGTGAGTACACATATCATATATTTGACCCTTGATGGATGTCTGTGTGTGCATTCAGGTTTATGCTACTTAGTTGCAGGGACTCTGAGTCAGTATGGCCCCTGTGGGGAGCAGGGGTGTTTTGGTCAGGTCTCCTACATGTTGGGTCCTTCAGTTGTTTGGGGAATGGTTGTAGAGCAGGATTCTGGGCACTAGTCAGGGGCATAGCGATGGATATAGCGGTAGGTGCTGCCTGTTGGAGAGGCTTCTGGGTGGGTGTATGTATGAACCACTATGTTCACTCCATTCAGCTATTTTCAAATGTCTCTGCTTTTTTGTCTCCCCATCCCTGTTCTCTTGTGTTTTGCATGTGTACATCAGATTCATCTGGCGAGGGAGCTGAGGCACCAGCGAGTGGGGATGCAGCGGCCCACGGATCCTTGGAGGCAGAGTCGTCTGACGCCAAGGGGACCAGTGGGTTGGAGGGTGAGGGGAGTACCACGGGGTAGGCAACTACCACTGGAGGAAGTGACTCAGATACCTCCTCCAATGGGGGCTCCCTGGCAGATCCTAGTGGGCCCACACCTACTGTGTCATCTTCTACCACCCCTCAAACCATCACAGCCCTCCCATTTGCTCCCCACCGAGTTGCCCAGGCCCACTCACCCAGAAGGGTGGGTGTCTCCTTCGCCCCAGGCACCTCTTCCCCTGCCCCAGTCAGCCCTGCTGCCCTCTCGGAGGAAGCTATTGACCTCCTGAGAACCATCTCTGTAGGGTAGACAACCATCGTTAATGCCATCCAGGGGCTAGCATCAGAGATACAGCAGACCAATGCCTATCTGGATGGCATTCATGTGCTGTGTTTGGCCTACAGAGATCTTTTCAGGCTCTGGCCTTCTCTTTCACAGCAGCCAGTGTCCCTGGTCATTCCGTCACCCCTCCAACCTCCTCTAACCCTTCCAGCACCCCACTCCCTTCACCTGTCCAGAGCACACATTCTGACATGCAGGCACACACCTCAACACACAAGAAGCACACTTCAAAACACAAGTACCACACCTCCCACCAAAAGCATTCACACAGCCAACATACACATGCACACACAGCAACATCCACTTCCCCCAGTGTGACCACCTCTTCCACCTCCCTGTCTGTTCCCTCTACATACACACCCCCTGGCACTGCACCTTCATTCACTGTTACTGACACTATTCCTGCAGTCACCACAATAGCAAACATCCATACATGCATCCCAGACACCACACCTGCACTCACCACAACTACTTTAGTTGACACATTCAGCACACTCACCAGATTTGCAGACACCCAAACAACATACATTCACACTGGCAGCCTGTCTTGTCCCACTGTGTCCACACCACCTCCTCCAAAATCACACAAACGTACCAAAACACCCACCCATCATGCATCCACCACACCTCAGCATACTGTCCAGTCACCTGCACCCACAAAACGCACACCCACACCACTTACAAACACACCCTCTACCTCCACTCCCACGCCTTCCTCCAGGCCCAACCCAATTGCACCAAAGAAACATTTCCTCTCCCGTGCTGACCTATTCCAACCCACTGGCCCACCCCGTCTCGTCCCTAAATGTGCACACCTCCTTGCCCTAGCCACTCCTTCCACGTCACAGCCCGCCCCTGTCTGCCCCTTCACATTCCCATGCCCCTTCCCCAGAGAGGAAGAAGCCCCGTGCTGAGCCTATTCCATCTGGCTCCACCCGGTCCAAGCAGACTTCCCTCCACCTTCTGAACGCAAATCCAAGCCCCACCCTGTCGTAAATCCCCAGCCCCACTACCTCCTGCCCCTGTTCCCTGAGGTGCCTGGATGCCCCATTGTTGCCCCTATGAGGTGGAGTATTGCAGCACTTGAGGGAGTCAGGTTGGGGCCATTGTGGCCCATGGGACTTCTAGCACTATGGACTGGCCATTGGCCTTATTTACAATTCATTTGCTCAGAGAGCTGAATTAAAAATGAATGTGTGGCCTGTGTTTTGGCGGCACACTCTGGATCCCTGGTCTCTCGTTTCATTGTTTGTGGGTGTGGGGCACATGTATGTACTTTGGACAGGTTGGATTTGCCTTGTGTAGTGTAAGTCCCTCTTGCTGTGGGGTGTATGGCTTGTGCTGCTGTGAAGGGTTGTGGGTGCGTTGCAGGGTGGGTGGAATGGGTGGGTATGTAACTGTGCCCTTTCTTCCCTTGTTTCGTAAGTTGCGGTACATACCGTCATCGTCTTAATCAATGGTCTCTGTCGTGGAGGTTTATGGCAAGGAGAAGGGCTGGTATAATCTGCAGCTCTCTATCCATGTCTGCTTCGGCATGTTGTGTTAGCCTGTGGTGAGTGTTTCCTTATATTTGGTTCGTTTCCGCCTGGCTTTGTGTGGCGGTGGTTCCCGCCCCGGAACTGACGGCGGTCTAGTGGTTCATTATTTGATGGGCGGGTTTGGCCTTTCCGTCGGCCTGTGGGCGGGCTCTGCCGTCGTTGTCGGCACTCCTCTGCTGGAGGTGAGTGGTTTTCAGGATGCCTGTGTTTCAGTTGGTTCATTATTTGGTGGTCCGGATCGCACATCTGTTGGTGGATTTTGCCGCTGCCGCAGGCGGTGTGCTGTTTACCACTGTGTTCATAATGAGGGCCTTAATTGCCTTGTCATAACTGTTCTTGTAAATACTATTATATTAGATGGTATAAGTGAGATAGTATAAGCAGTGTATGGACAAGGTGTGCTTTATAATTAATGCACAGTGGTTACCAAGTCAAATGCACTGTGTATAGAGTTGCGTGTTGTACAAAGTATTGTTATACACTGGAACATTGTGTGGTAGAGTCGAGGGGTGTATACTGTTGTTGAGTGGAGTATAGTGTTGTTGAGCCTGGTAAAGTGGAGTGGCATGGAGTGGAATAGCATAGAGTGGAATGGAGTAAAGTGCAATTATGAACAGTGGAATAACAGAGTACAATGTCATACAGTGGAGTGATTTACTGTGTCGTGGAGATGTCTGCAGCGGCATAGAGTGGAGTAGCGTACAGTGGAAAAGCATACAGTGCAGTGTTGTATCATAGAGTGGCATACAATAGAGGGAAGTGATGTACAGTGACCTAGCAAATTGAAGTGGTATAGAGGGAAGTGGCATAGAGTGGAATAGTGCACCGTTTAGTAGTATACACTGAAATAGAGTAGAGTGGAGGGGCATACACTGGAGTGCCATGGATTGGAAAAGCATAAAGTGGAATGGCATACAATGGAGTGGCCTACAGTGCAGTGGGGTATAGTAGAGTGGGGTATAGTAGAGTAGAGTGGAATAGCATACAGTGGAATGGCATAGATTCGACTCACTGAGTAACATACATTAGAATAGCTTACAGTGGAGAGGTGAAGAGTGGAGTGGCGTAGAATGGTGCATGTTTAGAATGTAATAGCATACAGTAGAGTAGCATAGAGTGCAGTGGCATGGTGCAGTGACATAGAGCAGAGCAACATGCACTAGTGAGATACAGTGTAGTTGCCTACTGTGCAATACCACAGAGTGGAGTGGCATAAAGTGGAGTGGTGTAGAGTGGAACAGCGTACAGTGGAATGGCATAGAGTGTAGTGGAGTAGAGTGTAGTGGCGTACAGTGGAATAGGTTATTGTAGAGTGGAGTTGTGTACCCTGAAGTATCATAGTGCACAGTGGAGTGGCAAGAGTGAAGTTGCGTACAGTGGAATAACATAGAGTGGGGTAGTGTAGAGTGTGGTAGCTTAGATTGAAATGGCTTATAGTGAAGTACCATGGAGTGGAGTGCTGTAGAGTGTAGAGTAGGGCAGAGTAGAATGGCATACAGTGGAGAGGCATACAGTGGGAAAGTGTATAGTGAAATGGCATACAGAGGAGTGATTTAGACTGGCATGGCTTAGTGTGGAATAGCATAGTGTGCAGTTGTATACAATAGAATAGTATAGCTTTCTGTGAAGAGCTTTGCACAGGGCGAACCCTTGCAGGCCTGTGGCTTATTGTTTGGCCATGATAATTTAGCTATCCTCAAAACGTTTGCTAGAGTGTGAAGGACACACTTAGTAAGTGCTTAGGATCCTATCGGGAAATAGGATCTGTAGGCGGGCGGCTCTTCATTAGAAGTTGTGCTTATCAGCGAAGATCTTGCCCATCAGGTACCTGCTAATGCATGTTTGTTTGACTGTCCAAAAGAGATCAGCTATCCATGAAAGATTACATACAGGGAGAAGGCTGTTTATAGTAGGATCTTGGCAGTCTTAGCTGTCTGCAAGAATTTATACTGGGGTGTTGAGAATGGCATGTAACATTAAAACAATGCTTACAATCACACCGTGGCTTGTGTTTGTAAGTGAATTAGATGCACAGTATATGCTCTTCAACAAAGTCTTAACTCCCATATTTTCCACAGAACTTCTGAACCGAAAAATCGGCATTTTATAAAACTGCACTGAATATTCAATTTGTTTGAACCATGATATGGCTACTTTGTCATGTCACTTTGTTCACAGAAATGCATTGGTAACTGATTTATTCAGAAGATAAACTTTACCTTTTCTCTTAAAGTTTTTAGAACAACCCACTGATTTAAAATGCAAATTGTCTGAAACCAATTATTGCAAGTCTTGCTACATATGTGAGGGTTCACCTTGTTTTTCTGAAGTATTGTTCAGATTAAGAAGTTTTCTAGCAGCTATAATGAGCACAATTTCACTTGTATCAGAGCAGATAACGCTTGTCTTCGGACCAAACCTATTTTGTATATACACACATGTTCAGGTAATTTATACTTTACATGACTGCACCACACACGGCTTACTTTCATATCTGAAATGCTATACTGGTTTGTACAGTAATTTGAACAGCAGTAGGTTGGATGTTGCCATCATTCCTGTCATCAATGATGTCATTTGATATGTCATTAATGATGTAATCAATGATATCACTGAACATGTTATCAGTGATGAAATATGTGAGGTCATAAGTAGTATATGCAGTGGCACACATTATCCATAGCTTGCTGAACTATAACTTGAGGAATTTCGTGGATATTCTGGTTTAAATGATTTAGTATGACTGACACTATCTAACTATAATGTCCCATTAATCTATGCTATATTAGTGAATTTCTAGGTTTTGTTTTCATAAGTTACTGTGTTTTGTCTTCACCTAACCACACGGCCACTTTAACCTTTGTGTTTGTTTCCAGTGAATTTCTGAGGATTTATTTTTAATGTAACGTAATATTTTGTTACCATAACTAACTTTAAGATTTTTTTAGCCTTTTCATTTTCAGTGAATTTGTATGATTTTGTTTAACATAAAGAAACCTTTATTAACAAGGTTTAGTATAATCTCAACCTTGTATTTATATTTTGCATGTGAATTTTCAGTAGTGTGCTTTAATGTTTAACTTAAAGTGTGTTAATAATGTTATTATTTGTTTTTCTTTACTCTTTCCAAGGTCCTGCTATACACCTGCTGGACTCTTATTACCATTTGTAAGTATGCATGGGAGTTGCATGTGGATTTTACTTCCTGTTCTGGGTCCCAGGGCAGTACGGCATGACCGGCAAAAAATAATTGAAAAAAGTTGTGTTCGGTATGAAAGAGTGATTTTTATTTAAATTCAAGCTTAGAGTTTTTCTTACTGGGTCAATTAGTGGTGATCCCTTAATACTTTTGGTAAAATTGCCTCATGTTGCAGCACCAGGGTATCTGAATATGGTGTATAGTAGGGCCTATGACAGCAAGAAAAGACATCTGATTGGTTGAAATCCCTTTCTTTTCAGAAAGTTCTCACTCTTTCAAGTTCAATTGTGGGGGCTTGAGCTGACATTTGGTGCAAGCAGCATGGTCTTGGTGCAACCAGGCCACTTCATGGATGTGAAGAGCCCAAAAGCTTGAATTTAAGAGCTCAAGAGCCACACTTAGGGTAGAGGGCCTGAGAGGCACCTCGTAGGGGTCAGAAATTCACTGGAGATGGGTACAGGAGCAGTTGGGGACCCTGTACCTGAGGCTCATATCAGGAGGCCAGCAGACTAGCCCTGTGAGTCACTTTGGGATCCTGGGTTCAAGATGGAGTTGCAGGTCTATTTCTTCTTCCCAGGTAGGAGGGCAACAGGTTAACACCGCAGACTTCACCAAGTTAGGATTTCAAATTAGGATTCCAGGGACAACAAACATTAACTGGTTATCCCTTCCTTTTTTGAAACCACATTTATGAAATGTAATAAGGCAACTCCAATATTATCCATGTGAGGGAAAGGTTTTTCAATATCAGGACACGGTAAACTTAAACATGTGCTCCCAAATTTTTCAATACATTGCACCCTGCCCTCTGGGCTGTCTAGGTCCTACCCTAGGGGTGACATATGTATTGAAAAAAGAAGGTTTGGGCCTGTAAAACAGTTTATTTTGCCATGTAGAAATGACAGTTTAAAACTGCACATACAGCCTTCAATGACACACTTGAGACATTTTTAAAGGGCTACTAAGGTAGGTGGCACAATCAGTGCTGCAAGTCCACTAGTAACTTTTCATTTACAGGCCCTGAACACATGTACTTTAACTAATTTGCCAATTGAGGATAAGCTAATAATACCATGATTTAAGGAGAGAGCACATGCACGTTGGCCCTGTTTAGCAGTGGTAAGGTATGCAGAGTCCTCATGCCAGCAAAAACAAGATCATAAATAATGGAGGTGGAAGGCAAAGCACTTGGGGGGAGAGATGACCCTAAGACTGACAGGCCTAACAGCAACCAATTGGGGGAAAGGAGACAGTGTTGGTTGTGGCAAAGAGTGTGGTGGGGGATCCCAACCATGGCTCCAACAATCCAGATCTCACTAACCTTTGAACCTTCTTTTCTCAAAAAGAGCTAAACAAATTTACAACAAAGCACAAAAAGCACACTTTATGAGTAATGGTCTAGCTTTCAGCCAAATGCGGTGTACTTTTTTTCAATCATTTTTTCTAAAGCACTTCTTAAAATTCATATGTGAAATTGTATAGAAAAACATGTTTAGGAAATTGCATAGGGAAACCTCTCTTTCTCCCCCGCTTGAAAGATCACTCTGAAATTTTCCAGGAAGAAAGAAGTTGAAGTGGATAATCTTCATGTTTCATTAATTTTGTGACGATTCATCAAACAGTGCCAAGGTTACTAGCAAAACAAAAAGATTCTTCCAATGGAACCTCTGGCTTAATTATCACTGCACGGTGCTGACCACCACTGTCTTAGACATGAGAGTGTTAAACTGTGTGCTATATGAAGAATTTCCTTCTGAACTGTAGACAGATGTGTCTAAACCTCAGACATCATACTTGTCCACATCATTTTATTATAATTCATGCAATAATGCTATAAATTAAATTCTAAAAAAATACTACAATGATATATATATATATATATATATATATATATTTATATATATATGCACAACCACACATATATATTCATATATATTTTCTTTTCACTTAAAAATCCAAAGGTTACAGGGACTTTATAATTGTACTTGCATTTTAAATGTACCAAACCATAGAAATTCAACTGTTAAAGTTATCTGAAGTAACTATAACTCAGAAATCGCCGCCCGCCATGCACAGTTTTTTGATGAATACTTTTACAACAAATGTTACAGTGATATCAATGGTTTTATAAAAGATGTCATGATTGCTGTAATATCTGGAGTAATTAGCAGTGCATGGCGAGGGCGCGGGTTATAGAGACTTTAGATATTTCTAACTATAACTGTTGAATTTCCACGGTTTGGTACATTTAAAATGTGAACCTAACTATAATGGCCCTGTAACGTTTGTTTATTTTAAGTGAATTTCTATGGATTTTTAAAATTCTATTTCCTAACTATGATGTCTCTGTAACCTTTGTCTTTTTTCAGTGAATTTCAATGTATTGTTTACCGTAAAGTAATTTTCATTACTATACGTTAATCCAAACACCTAAGCGCACGCATTTGGCCGTGTGTGCCTGAGGTTGGCCCCAGGGCCTGGCCTGTGGCCAGACCCTGTGGCCAACCCTCCTAACCACTCAACCCCACGCTGTGCATGGCCCTTGGGCCATGCGCAGTAGGAGTTGGTCGCTGACTGTCTCCCTGTGTTTGAGAATAGGTGTCAGAGGATGTATCTGGTGGTGAGAATCAGTGCATAGGGGTTTGAAGGGGTGCGTCAGTTTCTGTGTGGGTCTGTGAGTGGGGGCCTGAAGGTTTCAATGGGTCTGTGACTGGGTGCATAAGGGTCTGAGTGGGTCTGTGAGTGGGTGCATGAGTGTGAGTTGGTCTGTGAGTGCGTGTGTGATTTGGTGAAAGAGATTGAAAAAGAGAAATTGAGAGAGAGAGGTAAAGAGATTTTTAGGCTTTGATGGATGATATACTTAAAATTAGATTTTTCTGGACAAATTGAAAAGAAAAATGTATTTATCAAATCAAAAGAGTGAGATCACATTTCAGTATAAACCTTAAACTTTTAAAGTAGGGAAATGACCACAGACACACCTAAACTAGAACTTTAACAATTACACCACTCCTTACTGTAGTCATTGCATGGAGAGACCATTGCAATGACTTCTCTCTGTCTTTCTCTTCCATGCCATTATGGGATAGAAGAGAGAGTGACAGAAGTGCGGGGGGAGCCTCAAGGCCCCTGCTGTCCTAGCTGGCTCCCCGCATCCTATGGGAGCCGGCATTGCTCCCACAAGCAGGGTCCATCTTTAAGTAGCAGCTCCCTGCATGTGGAAGAATTGCTTTCATCTGTCTTCCCAACACCCATATATGTGTGCAGGGAAGACAGATAAAAACTCCACTTTCTGCAAGGGAGAGCTCTCTCTTGCAGAAAGTGAACTTTGTTTGCTTTTGCTTGGTGGGAACTGTCAATGCTCCCGCCAAGCAAAAGCAAACAGCTATGTGTCGGGTGGGCAACACGGGACATAGCAGGAGCCGGCCCTAGAGGGTGGCAGTCCCCAGGGCAATCAGTGGCTCCTCCAACAAGCATAGCCCCAGGGAGGTGGTGGTCTCTGGGGCTGCAGGGGGGCCAGGTAGTTCCCGCATCCATTTTGATTATAGCCCCGCGTAGGTGGCGGTCGCCAGGAATATGGGGGGGCCTGCCCCCCGCACTCTATATAGATATAGCACCAGGGAGGTGGTGGTTCCTGGGGCTGTGGGGGGCTCAGGCAGTCCCCCGACATCCATTTTGATTATAGCCCCAGGGATGTGACAGCCCCTAGGACTGCAGGTTGTGCACGGCCTCCCACATTAAATTTGATAATAGTCCCAGCGAGTTGATGGTCCCTGGGCTTTGGGGGGACTCACGGTCCCCTGCATTGAATTGCATTTAAACTCTGGGGAGGTGGTGGACCCCGGGCTGCAGGAGTGCAGGTGGCCCCCCGCACACATCATTTTATTAGCCCAGGGAGGTGGCGGTCCCTGGGGCTTTAAAATATGAATGCCCCATAACTTGTCCCACCCAGGGGCTACAGTTAAACAAGCACGGGAGCCTGCACTTGTTTTTTGTTTTGAATTTTTACTGGATCCACGGAGCCACCATGAATCACAGTGAAATATTTTGTTTTAATGTTTTTTAGCTCTGGGTGGGAAAGAGTATTAAAATCAAATAAAATTAAATGTGATATTAACAATACGTAATTCTGGTCCTATATTGCCATCTCAGAAATCAGATGACAATTATAGAACACTTTAGCTTCATCCTCGTTTTCTGTAAATGCCACTATGGCCTCAATGGCAGCATAGGCCCATGTTACACTACTACCCATAGAATTAAGAACAGTGAGTCATTGCTTACCTATGTATATGTATGTTTACCTTGACGCAATTGTGTAGTCAATATTTGATATTTATATAACGATGATATAAAACATTCAGGCCCATATTTATACTTCTGTTGCGCCGAATTGGCATCATTTTTTACGGAAATTTTGCACAAACCTAACTCCATAAAAGTTTGCATCATTTTTTGGATGCGTGCACCTATTTTGCTGTCAATGAGTTGAAAGTAGGTGTTCCCATCTATAAAATGGTGCTTAACCCCATATTTATGTCCCGTGCTAAAATGACGCATGGGTGGGAGGTGGGGCTAAATAAATATGCTAAGCTTGCTTTGCACCATTATTTAACGCCTGGCTCAGACCAGGCATTAGGAGACATGTCGACCCATTTCCATGGTTAAACACCAAGGAATGGATCCACAGGTGCCATCCCCAAGTCCTAGGAACACCCCTGCCCCCACCAGAGGATTGAGGACCCCATCCTAGGTAAGTCAAAGTAAGTATTATTTTTTTTGCCATTGGGGGCCCTAACTTGGAGCCTCTGTATGGCACAGGGTGTAATGGCCATGCCCAGGGGACACTTGTCCCCTGTGCTGGCCATTGGGCTGGTAGGCATGACTCCTGTCTTTCCTAAGACAGGAGTTATATTTTTGGTGGTTGTACACCAGGAAATGGTGCTAGTCTGGTTAGAGGCATTTTTTTGGCCTTTTACCAGGCTAGTGTCATTTTCTGACTCACAACCCCCTCCTTCCCTACCACCACCCCACCTGGCTAGCATCTTCTACTAAGAGCTAGCACAAGTTTAGAGCTGGCTTGCGCCATAGAATAAATACAATGCCCGGCTGGTGTTGATAAATGATGCAAGTTGGCGCTAATCTTTTTGCTGCAAAACTGCGTTAGCGCAGTTTTGGAGCAAAAAGCATAAATATGGGCCTCAGTATTTTGACAATCAATCTAGGAAAGTGAACCTTAGGAATTGTGTTATTCGGTTTAAACTTTAACTCTGCAACTTTTATTTAACTATGTTCTTGTATTTTTCAAACATGTATATAAGTACTTGATTTTATGTACTTTTGATTAATCAATAAAGATGTGTAGTTTTTGCTGATTTAATATATGGACAGTGTGAATATTTCATGTTTGTGCATGCTAGCAGGGGAGGCAAACGTGTTGTCCTTTTAAATCTTAATGATGTCAGTGCTTAATTTGTAAAACAATTATTGCCAGGACCATTGTTAGGAGGCCACTTCACCCTGCAACACCTACAGTGCCTGCCAGCGCTGCCGCTGACAATTCAACTAGAACTACTACCTATCACACTCCTATAAGTGTGACAATACAGACTATTCCAGTCTGTTAGAATGGCTGGGGCTGGGAGTATTAGTCATTTTACTGTATAAGAATTTATAAATTACAACTGTTGAGCACATCTTTAAATAAAAAAAGAGCACCACCATGTGGCACATTGTCATAGGTGCGTGTGTTGACAAATAAGTGCCAGTTCCATGCACCTGAAACCAACGGCTCAAATTATGCACTAGGAGATGTACCAATAAATTTGCACTGTGTAGCTAATAGTTCTATCTTTTATGAATTCTGTGTCTTTGTGGTTTTAGCTGTATGCCAGTGTTTGTTATCGTTGTACAGATGCACAGTCAAACAACACGTTTACAGTACTCCTCTACCCACAAATAGGGATACACACACAGGCAGGTTAATTAAATGCACACATGAATATTTGGAATATGCAACACTAATGTGGTAGCTGGAACAAAGTTTGTGTTGAATTATGCTGTGGTAGATTGGGTGGATGAAAGGGTCTGGATGGTTGAATATGTGTGCTGGTAGAAGGGTGAAGCACTCTGTGATAGATGTCAATCTTTACCTTGCTAAATCTAAAATGTTAAGTTTAAATTCAAGCACCAGTAAGTGAGCCTTGTCAATAAATGAGCGGTGCTAAAAACTGTTTTAGCAGACAAAAATGGTTAACTCCAAAATATACACAAGCTAACTCCATATGGAGAATTTATTTTCTGACTGGCAAGTACGTTTTAGGACAGTTATTTCAAAGCAGGCAGTATCTTCTGTCAAATATTTTCATTTCACTAAAATTAACCTTTTTGGCTAATATCCTATGTGCTATTTTTCATTTTGACCCCTTCTTGAAAATCTAGGCCCATATTTATACTTTTTGACGCTAAACTGCGCTAACGCAGTTTAGCGTCAAAAAAGTTAGCGCCGTCTAACGCCATTCTGAAGCGCCATGCGGGCGCCGTATTTATGGAATGGCGTTAGCCGGCGCAAGCAGACCGGCGCTGCCTGGTGTGCGTGGAAAAAAAACACGTAGACCAGGCAGCGCCGGCGTTGGGAAAAAATGACGTTAGGGCGTCTTAAAATGGGGCAAGTCAGGTTGAGGCAAAAGAATCGCCTCAACCCGATTTGCGCCATTTTTTTACGACGCCCAGACGCCATTTCATGACTCCTGTCTTAGTAAAGACAGGAGTCATGCCCCCTTGCCCAATGGCCATGCCCAGGGGACTTGTGTCCCCTGGGCATGGTCATTGGGCATAGTGGCATGTAGAGGGGCACAAATAAGGCCCCCCTATGCCACCCAAAAAAAAAAAAAATATATAAAAAATTATACTTACCTGAACTTACCTGAATGTCCCTGGGGTGGGTCCCTCCATCCTTGGGTGTCCTCCTGGGGTGGGCAGGGGTGGCAGGGGGGGTCCCTGGGGGCAGGGGAGGGCACCTGTGGGCTCATTTTGAGCCCACAGGCCCCTTAACGCCTACCCTGACCCAGGCGTTAAATAGTGGCGCAAATGCGGGGTTTTTGACCCGCCACCTCCCGGGCGTGATTTTTGCCCGGGAGTATAAATACGACGCATTTGCGTCGCCGTAATTTCTTTAGACGGGAACGCCTTCCTTGCATCTCATTAACGCAAGGAAGGCGTTCACGCAAAAAAATGACGCTATTTGCCCATACTTTGGCGCTAGACGCGTCTGACGCCAAAGTATAAATATGGCGTTCGTTTTGCGCCGAATTTGCGTAAAAAAAAACGACGCTAATTCGGCGCAAACGGAGTATAAATATGGGCCCTAATGTTTTCGGTATATTTGGTACAATTTTACAGTACGTGTGGTGTGTTGTCTGTGTGCGTGAGAGAAAGAGAGAGAAAGAGAGAGAGAGAGAGGGAGAGAGAGAGATGACTGGGACTTTGCTCTATAAAAGTGCCATGTGCCCGTAGTTATATTGTGATAGCATGTTCTAAACAGCAACTGTGATGAAATGAAGTGCGAGGTAGGTGGTGGAACAATTTGTGCTTTGTGTGATTTGGAATTGTAACAAAACAAGAATGTAGAGGAAAAACTTGTGTGTTTCCTACTGAGCCCGTGATAAGTAAGCAGATCGTAGGATAATTTTGCTGTAAAGTGGCAAGTGTATGTGTGTAGCAAGGCTGTCATACAGAAGGACTATCACAAAAAACAAGATTGCCTCACGGTTTGCCAGCTGCAAGCATTAAATAGAATTTTCTGGAAGATGAAGATGAGGGAAAATGGCTTTATTGTTAAACAAGGTTTTGATCAACTACTAAGGCCGTCAGAGGTGGTAATGCTGATCCCTAAGGATGCAATAAAAGTTGACGTTCTTGTGACTTGTTAACGCTGTGTGTTGTTATTTTGAAAGAAAAGATGGCTCCGCTACACAGCTAATCGGTGGTGCTGGTGACCTACTAATAAAGAGAGGGGCGATGGGCTTTCAATAAATTTATTTGTTAATTGGGGAAATGAGTGTAGTTGTAGAAAGAAAGTGTAATAGTGCGTTGAATCATTCTGGCCTGGTTGACATGAATTGCCCCATGTAATGCTAAATATGTTTCTGTTCAAAATAGTGCAGTGGTTGTGTTTTTAGTTTACCCGTTAATTTTTGCAGCTAATGATCCTTGAAGCCCCTATACTTTTTAAAACTGTATTAACATTCCTTTAATCTAAAAATCATTACAAATTGTAGTATGCTCATTTCGCCAGTAACACGCTGAAATTCAAAATCTTCTTACGAACTAATCACTGACTTATTTGTAATGTACCTCGACATAGTACTGCTTTTATGTCCTTAAATTGTTTTGTCAAGTTGAAAGTGCCTGCAAACGTGGTTTTCTTCCCTTCTACTATGACATTTTATGCAATTTATGTATCAAATATAGTTTTATGAGGCATGACTGTCCAGTGTGTGACACAGGATCTTGACTTTAGTACAACAGTATTTCTTCAAACGCTGTTTCCTGTAATTCTGTTTTTTCAGACTTTCCTCTTTTATCGCGCGCTCTTCTCGCCCTTTCGTTTCATCTCCTTCTGTGTGAGTTGTTAAACTGTCTGCCTTCTCGAGTTGAAAGGCATTTCACATACAATAATTGCCTCAGACCCTATAATTCAAGCCCGCTTTTATGACCAAAATGTGAACTGTGTATATTTCTGTTCTGTCTGCAGTAGAGAGCAGGAGGCAATTATTCCACTAGACGAGAAAAGGAGAGATGAGGGAGAAGAGAAAGAGTTAAGAGTGAGGGAAGACCATAGAAAAAATATTTGCTTCGCAAGAGCAGAATATTTTTACTGAGAAATAAACGTTCTGTTGTAAATCTTAATGCTTCACACTGTCGTGCTTTCTCAAACGCCATTCTGCCACTTTCCACCTCTTACCTGCTTCCCTAACCCCTGCTGTCTACAAACTGGAATCACCAGATGCCTAGATTGGACAGTAATACTTAGATTTCCTACTCTGTACAGTATCTGAACTCCATTTCCCCGGTGGGCTAAATTACTTAAACTGCCTGCTTGGTAGTAATTTGTACAACAGTGTTTTTAATATCATATTATGGGCCTCATCTACAAGGAAATGGGGCAGCGTGGTGCCCCCAGCAATCCCGCTGAGCTGTGTCATACCCAAAATGCAGGGATGTGCTGTATTTAAAAGAATATGGTGCATTCCTACGCTTCCCCCTGTGCCAGCGCTAAATTAGCTGCCTAGCGCCAACCCAGCCACCCCTGGGCCATGGTGCAAGGAAGGCTGCGTTGAGGGGGAGATTGTTTTTGTGCAGGAAGGGTCCCCTTTCTGCATAAAAACAATTCTGAATGGCTATTTGCTGCAAAAAATGAAAAGAAACAAATTTATTTCTCCTCGTTGCTCCCTTCTTAGGTGAGGCGTTAGTTTTCGGCGCTACCTCAGGTTTACAATTTCTAGTAAATCTGAGGCAGTGTCAAAAGGCAATGGGTGTTGTGTGGGTACGGCCACATCAGCATCCATTGCATGCCTCTTAGCCACAGAAAACTGTGTTGGAGGCCCATATCTACAAGGCTAATGTAGGCCAGGAATAGTGACTTAATCCCTCCTTGTAGCTATAGTACACTGCACAGCGCCACAGGAGCGCCATAAAAAGTGACGCTCCAGTGGCACTAGGGCCTTGTAAATGAAGCCCTATGGGGCAGATTTAAGAGCCCCTAGTACCACCTTAGCACTGCCATAGCATAATTTATTTGGCACAAGGGAGGCCCTAAAGTAGCATTTTCCCTCTGTCATATTTACAAAGTGGCGCAATGCATGCATTGCGCTACTTTGTAAACCACTGCGCCACATTACGCCTCCACCAGGCATAATGTATGCTAGGGGGTGTTCCCCTGTTAGAGGGGCTGAAATAATGGTGCAAGGAAATCTAAAAGATTTCCTTGCACCATTTTTTCGTCACTTTTAACTCCTGCTCAGAGTAGGCATTAAATGGGGTCTTCAATTAATTAGAATGGGCTCCTATATACTCTGCAGGAGTAGCACCAAACGTTTAGCGCTACTCCTGCAGAGCACATCAATAGCGTAAACAAATGATGCTATTTCCCCCTACCCTATGCCATGGTGGCGGTAGGGGGCGCTAAGGGGTGCAAGGAAAGTGGCGCTGCACCAAGTGCAGCACCACTTTTCTTAAATCTGCCCCTATGGACACTTTTTTTGTGCCCTTTAGCCCCCTCCCCCCAATACTGATGGTAATCCTGCAAAGCACCCAGAGGCCCACAATGGAAGCCTCCTTTTAATGCTTACTCCGAGCAGGCATTAAAAGTGCTGAAAACAATGGTGCAAAAAAATCTGTTAGATTTCTTTGTGCCATTTTTTTGTCCCCCCTAATGGTGGAACACCCCTTTTGCATAAATTATGCCTGTCGCAGGTATAATGTAGCGCAATAGGTTACAAAGTGGCACAATGCATGCATTGCACCACTTTGTAAATATGGCGCAGCATTTTTGGCCTTCTAATGCCACATTAATGTAAAAAAAATTACGCTAATGTGACATTGGAATGGCGCGAAGGACTCTTAAATATGCCCCAATCGTTTTCATTATGCACTATTTTGCCTTATTAATTTTTGCAGCGGTCCTTGCTTTTTATTGCCAGCACAAACCAATGGGGATATTTCATCTACCTGTACTGCTGCAAAACAGCACTGATTCCCACTGAAGGAAATGGAGAAAACAGCACAAGATTTCAATATGACCCTGGTTCTCATTCGGTTTGTAAATTTCAAAATCTTCCCATTTTTTTTGTGCAGGCATCAGAGTTCCATTTTATGTGGTTACTACCATACATTTGCATTTTTCCCCTGGCGAATTTCTGCAGGTCAAAACAAATGAAATTTATCAGATGAAGGCATGCCCTACTGATATACATGATTGGTGGGTTAGGCGTCAAATGTCCTTATGCAATTTCTCATTTTCAGAAGAAAACTCCTAGGCCCTCATTACAAGTTTAGGTGCTTTTATCCTACCTGACAAATAACGGAGTACCTTATTTATCGGGTGTGATGAATAATAACTATTAGGTGTTAGTGGGAAATAGGGGTTTTACGCAGGGGTTAGAATATACTGACCAACTCGTAATAAGGCCCCTACTCTTAATTCTGACCAGTGCGTGAACAAGGGTTGGAATGTACCAACCAACTTGTAATCAGGGTCCTGGTGGGGGTTATTTAGCGCCCATTAATTATTACACCATGCATTAGCAGTATTTACAGAGTGATTTAAATACCTCTCCAGCTTCCAGCTCAGTTGGAATCAGGGCTTAAGTGATATGGTGCTAACTATCACGTCGTTGATAATTAACGCTGCTCGGGCGGTTTTGGGAATCGGCAAAGTTGAAAAGGTATCGCAGTTTACATTATGCCGTTTTACACCGCCACGTGTTGTAAGCAGTACAGCAGTCGCTACAATTTGCCATGTGCATGCTGAGCGAATAATGCGTGGTTGTCCACGCCTTTTACTCCACATCAATATAAATGTAAATCTGAGATGGCAGAACGAGGCGTAAAGCGCTTCTCCATAACTGCAGGCAGGGACCATTAGCTGTGATAGCTGCACATTTCAAAAGCCACATCTGCCTGGGACGGGAGGTAGGATTACCACAGTGTGTATGATTCATTCCTAATTAAAATTGGAATTGCTGTGTAAATTCCATTAATAATGGATCTACGGAGCCTTTGATCAGGTTCTGACGCGGTTGGCTAAGCCAACTCTCCTGCCCTGGCTTTGTTCCCCAGAATGACGACTTTTAAAGGTTAGCGATTAATTATGCCGCAGAACAAATGAAGGAAGAAATTACCCAGAACGCTCAGAGAAAACAAGAACATAATTTGATACTGTAGGAACACTCTTAAATGCAGGTTGGAGGGGGAAACAATTGCATCTGAATAGTTACAGATGTGCAGGAAGGGACGTGCAGATCATGACCAGAATTTGAATAATGTGTTGGCTGTAAAGAAAACACGACAACAATTGCGTGTTCGAAATAGCAACAAAAACAACATCCTGCTACTTTTCGCCCTCCTTCAGCTGCGCATTGATAAAGGAACGTCATCTTCAAGTGCACCAGGGAAATATGTTTGCAAGGTGTTCAGTGAGGTATATGATTATGGCTGTTTGCATCAAGCAGGCATAAATTACCTAGGATTTTAATAGTTGTCACATTTGGCACGGTTTAAACAATTTTGACAGTTATCACTTTAACTGAAAGCTGACAAAAACCCTGCTAGACAGTTAGGGGATGTGCAATCTTGATCATCTTCTCGGCTTAATGGACCCTTCTGTGTTATTTCATGTGTGTAAGGGGGAACAGCCTGGAGGACATTTGCTCTGCTTCTAGCTCCTGCCGCCGAGGCCACAATAAGCAGTGATCAAATATGCTTTAAAAATCAGTCATAGTTCTATCAATGAAAAAGTGAAATGTCACAATTACAAGCCATTAAAATATGACATGGCTCCTTTATTGCCATGCATACCTTTACCACGCATTTCTTTACCAAGCGTAGTGGTACATATAGGTAAGTGTTTTGTAAAAAAAACAAAAATATTTCAATCTGTTTAATTTACTTAACATTTTAAAATATGCAAAATAATGGGTTTAGGAGCAGGAAGTGAGTACTATTTGAGTAATGGGTGGGGAAGAATTCTGATACTTGTGTATTAATTAAAATACACGAGTATTAAATAATTAAATTAATGTAAATGTATTTTGTAATGATTACAATGATGAATGCATATTATTTGAAAATATGCAAATTAATGTTTTAGGAGTGGGATGCAAGGGATATAGGGGTAATGGGTGGGGAAGTGCAATACTACCCTGGTATTAAATAAAACACCTGAGTATTGAATATTTAAAATAACCTGAATACATTTTCCGATTATTAAAATCATAATTCCATATTTAAGAAAACATGCAAATTAATCATTTAGTGGTGGGCTGTAAGGGAAATGGGGTAATGGGTATGGAACTGTAATAATGCTCAGGTATTGATTATGATCACTGAAAATTAATTACGTAACATGATTTAAATATATTCTATATTTATTAAAATAATTAATCCATATTACTTTAAAATATGCCCATTAATGTTTTAGGAGCTGAACGTAATGGATATTGGGATAATGGGTGGGCGAACTGCCTTAATACATAGGTATTAATTAAATAACCTGGATATTAAACATTGAAATTAATTTAATTGCATTTTATAATAATTAAAACGATTCAGGCATATTTGTTTTTAAATATGACAATAAATATTGTGGGAGCAGGATGCAAAGGATATTGGGTAATGGGTAAGGACGTGTTTTACTACTCAAGAATTAGTTAATATACCAAAGCATTAAATAATGAAACGAATGTAAATGTATTTTATAATTATTAAAATAATAATGCACACTATTTTAAATTATGCACATTAAAGTTTTAGGAGTGGAGTGCAAGGAAATTAGCGTTAATGGGTAGAGTAGTGTGTTATTACAACTGTATTCATTTTAATACCTGAATATTGATAAATGAATGTAAAAAAAAATATCTTTATATTCGATTTAATGAAAAGTAATTCATGTTAAATAGTCTAAATAAGTATAGAATATTAATTTCATTTTTAATGTTAACTTGAAAAATAATCATTAAACACATTGTTATTTTAAATATTATGAAAATGTCATTACTTATTTGAAATATTGTATTATTTATAAAAAATAAAAAAGAATATCATAATTCAAAATAAATATATTATTATAAAAAATTAGTTATACATTTTTGCAGTAACATCTTATACTTTTTACATATTTTTTTAAACTTTCCCATGGTTTCCAATTTATTTCAATGGGAGCAATTGTTTTTGTTGATTTCTTGCTTTTCAGGTTATTGTGAACAGTTTGGCGTCTGTTTCTACAGTTGGTAGAGTGTCATGGTCAAGGTCATCAGGACGAAGTTGCTGTGGTCAGCTAAGAATGATTAAATTTTCCTTAAATAACATATAGGTTAGTCAATTTCTTGTGAGGAGTGCTGGAGGCAAGTAGTTAGATTTTTTTAAAACAAATAAGCATGTACTGTTATTTTCAACCAGTTGTGCACTCCCGTACAGGTTGTTTTTCTATGCCCAAATTGGGAAGGTCATCTTTGAAAAAAAAAAAAAAAAAAAGATTTAAAAATAAAAATACAAGTATTTAAAATAACTCGTTTTAACCCCTTTTTTGAAAAAGAGACAACTTTTATTTTACAATCGTCTGTTTTTATTTGGCTTTTAACTTTAAAAGAAGAATTTGTCAATCGAGGAGAATGAAGAACGCTTAAGTGAAGTGAATTTTATTTACTATTTCTTTTGAGAAAAGTATTACGTTTTTTTATTTCCAGATTGGAGCTCTACAGCACACCTTTTTTGGGATTGATGTTTTTTGTGGAAATTGAGGAAGGCAGCATAGCAAATTATTTGCAGGATTTAATAAATCATGTTTCAGCGTATAACTAGTTGTGTCTTTCATGGTTTATTAAATTTCCAGTGCCTCTTGGTGAGGGATTTGTTAACAAATTACCAAGAGCCAAAGAAAGAAGAGATCTTCAGGTAAGATAGAATACTTTGTTTTTATTAAAATGATTTCAAGAATGTCCGTTTAATTTTAAAAGTTTTTCAAAACAGTCTTGTTTGTAAAAATTAGCAGGGTTTAAAAGTATAAAATGTAAGCAAAAGTCAGAATCCCAAGAAAACTGCTGTGTTTTTGCCAAACTGCTGTGAAAGTCCAATATTACAGCTTTTTAAAAAAAATTCAAGTATTCAGACTACCTGTCAATAATTGTGTCATTCTCATTTTCTGAAAATTTTGCTCTTTTTTTTAGTACAGGGGGAATGTTAATATCATAATGAGACTGAAGAGTTACTCTATGGGTATTAATCACCTGTTTTTGTCATTTCACCATTCTTCTTAAAGATTGTGGACATACTGCTTGCAACATGCATGGGGATGTTATGGGCTACCACCCTCAAAACTGAGCCTCAGAGTTCATTGGAGGTGGACTCTAGTGATTTTATATAATGAGCATGCTTTCTAACTTCTAACTCCATTGCAGGGGCAGAGTGCTTTTGCCTGGTGGCTCTCGCCACTTTTTCTTCAAGGGTAATCGCTCTGCTTTTGCAACGGGTTGAGAAACATTCATCACACCTCCAATAACCCATGAGTTAATGTCTCTTTACAATAAATGTAACCAAAATATTTCAAAAGCCTATTACCCCTTTTGGATAAAACATACTGGGCCTCACATGGATTTTCCATAGTTTGTTAATCTGATAAATGAACAGAAATGACAAATATACGTATTTTGTTATAATGTTGCTATACTGTACAATTTATATGTTATACCTCTAGAGGGAAATAGATTTTTGTTAATAGTTTATACCCACTGAAGTTATTTTATGATATCCAATCTGAAAAAAGGTAAAGTTGAATTTATTGTTTTGAAAAGAGAGTGTGATTATTTTTCATATACATATTTATTCAGATTTTACTTTACAAAATACTACTTTCTTTGAGTTTTTGAATTCAGGTTCCCACTGGTTAAATTCTGGTTCCTTTCGATGATTTTCTTCTGTTGCTTTTGGCTTGTTAGTACTGATTCTGATTTGAGAAAGAACATTGAATTATGCTTTTATTTTCTTTCTGCTTGGAACTTAAGTTTTGGCTACTGAGGTTTCATTTTTTACCTTCATTATGGCTCTTTCTTCTTTTTGGGAGGTACAGTTGCCCTTCTGTCTGTCTGTGATGAAGGTTGAATGTTTTTAAAGTGTTGCTTTGCTTCCTATGTCTTTAATGGCAAAAAGAGGTTGTAAAAACTCAATAATGTAGCTATTTTTTATTTCTTTGGTAGCTAAACAAAGGTACATTTTTACTTATTTTTATATTCTTCCCTATTGTGTCCATTACCTTTTCTAACCTGAACCCGACTTGAGTTGGAAATATAAAAATGCTCTGTCTATGGACAAAGTTCTTCCTAACTATAACTACCTACTGGCTGTCACCAGTAGGCAGTATGTGTGCACACACACACACACTAATGTAAATGTCCCTCATACACTCAAGAAAATATATTCCATCATATTTATATATATTTATATCAGATAGACAATTTTAAGATCATATCCTACTGTACACAGAGATCACAAATTTATAAAAAAAAATCAAACATGTGGTTTGATATCATATATAATGCATATAGTAATGCATATACAATTGGAAAGGTATAGTTGCTTAATTGTGTGAGAGACATCTACATTTAGATAATGCTGTGGCTCATACTGTAACTTAAGCAAATTCTGTTTTAGTCACCAAGGAATCTATTTGACCATAACTATGGTATATCTTCAATTTCAGCTTTATTTCGGCACAATAATGCCCTGATAGCAAATTTGTCACAAGATCTTCAATATAGACACAATATAAAAAGGATAAAAACCATTAGATTCTTAAGACTAGTTAAGAGAAATTCATCCAAAAACGTGTAAAAGACATTTCACAAAGTTTAAAATGTAAATAAGAATTGCAATATATACACGCAATGTGCTGAAACAGGTTAAAACATAGTTGCAAATGCAATTCTTCATAGGAAAAGTAGCTCGGGCCTTATCCACCACACTGTATCCCATATTACCAAAGTCAATATATACAAGATTGTATTCATTTCCCATTGGGGGAGATTTCCAATCTAAAATTTCATTTCAAATCACAAGACGTCATGCCCTGACGTAGGGATCCAATTTTAAATCTGATATGAAGTGCACATGCTTGAGGTGTTAAAATCATACCAAGATAAGGCTCAAATTCGTAGTGACACTTAGCTAATAAAAAACTATCAGTTAAACTAGAGGACGAGACTGATGCTAACCGTGCGAGTAGCAAATTCATCCAATATGTGTCCTTCAAAGTTTGTATAGCACTTTTTGGGAGATGGAAAGGGTCTGATCAAAACAAACCTAACCCTAATTTGAAAAAGGCCTTTTTCACGTAGCTGCACCATGGAATTTTTTCGTTTTGCGGGGAAGATAGCACCGCTTTTAACCATATTGTATACAGGTCTAAAACATCTGTAGACCATAATCTTATCCAATACTGCAGTGGCCTCATGGCGGCTAAATCCGCAATCAAGTATAAATTCAAATCCATTCGAATAGGGAGTGTGGGGGAACTCAAGGGATTTTTAAGTAGGCCTTAAGAAAAAAGTTCTCCGCTCTCTCTAAGTCTTGTAGTTTACCATATTTCCAGAGCTCTGTACCATAAAGGGCTCCTCCTCTAGCTTGGCTTTTGTACATCTTTATTGCTGGTGTAATAGAGAAACTGGGAGATCTACTGGCAAATCTCAGAATGTCCCAGTTGTTTCAGGGACATGGTACATTTTAACAATTGAGCTTCCCACTTTTGCGAGTCCTCCATCCTTACTCCCAAATATTCAAAATCTTTAAACTCTTTCTAAAGTTTTGCCATCCAGCGATATAGTTTTCTTCACTCTACATTTAGGATTGCCAAACACCATATACTGGGTCTTAGTGGCATTGATTTGTATGCCAAACTCCCTACAAAACCCCAAAAATGTCTCATGGAGTCTATCAAGCCCAAAGGCAGTTTGTGAAAGCAGGAGAGTATCATCCACAAACAAGAGGCAGGGGGTCTTTACACCACTTAATTTTGGAGCATCATTTTCACATCATAAAGGTAGGGGATGCAGGCATTTATAAAGAGTAGAAAAAGTGTAGGAGCCAACACACATTCCTGTCTCACGTCCTTTTGTAGTCGAATTTCCAACGTGAGTTCGCCATTCATACCCTACCTTACTCTGGCATAACTTTCAGAATATAACTCCTGGATCAGCTTTAACAAAGGGCCCAGGATTCCAGCCTTATCTAGGATCTCCCATAATTTATCTCAAGGGACCAAATCAAAGGCAGACTTAAGGTCCACAAAAGCAACAAAAAGTCTTCCAGCATCCAGGTCAACAGTATTCCATTTGATTGTAAGAAAGCGGAAGACCTGCTCTACTGTACTGGTCCTTTGCTTAAAACCTGCCTGAATGTGGGATAAGATATCATTTTCCACTAATTAATCCTTGAGCCTACCCAGGACCTGATAGGAAAAAATCTTCTGCAAGTTATCTAGAAGACTTATAGGTCTATAATTACCCGGGACTGATCTATCCACTTTTTTGTAAATTGGGACAATTATTGCGCGCTTCCAAAAGCGAGGGGGATTGCAGCCCGCTAAGACTGCATTGAACACATTATTTATATAAGGTCCCCAAAAACTTAAATCAGACTTAAACAAATCAGATGTAATTCCATCAAAGCCAGACGCCTTTCCTGATTTTTGGGCTCTGATAGCTATCACAGTCTCTACTAATGTAAACGGAGTGAGCGTGTCTGCACCTGGGCTAACAATCTTTATTGCGCTTGTTGTGCTCACAGAAGGCGCAATCCCCTGTCTGTCGAGATTAGTAAAATAATGCAACCAATTATCACCAGAGATATGGCAATCGGGTCTAGGGTTTACATTCCGTCCTTCATGGGCACTCAAAAACCAGAACAGATTTGAATTGTTTTATTTGCTGCTAATAGCAATTCCTGCCAGGTTATCTCCTCCCATTTGCTCTTGCTAGTCTTTATTGTGAGAGCATACTCACGCCCTGCAAGAATGAACTTTTCTCTATCTTTTGAACGTATTGCTTCCAAGAGTCTGCCCTTGGCCATTCTACATGCTTTATTAAACCATTGACAGTTGACTTCTCTCGACTGCAATCTTCCCTTGCTCGCTCTGAAAAATACATCTTTTAGAGATATATCTAATGTTTGTGAAGTTTAATTGTTTTTGTTTTTTTCTGAATTTTATAGGGTTTTAGATGCTGTAATTGTTTTTCAATGTGTTCTTATGGTACTAATGTGAATGAACATTTATATATGAACATTGTTAGTAGAAAGTATGTTTCCTCGTTTGGTAGTATAGTGGTACACTAGTGTTGCCTAATATATTGTGTCTATATGTTTTTTGCTAACTATTCTGAAGTACTCTTATGTTAATTAGATTTTAAAAAAAGTGTTTTTATAAGGGGGGTATCCAGTGTGCACGTCCATAGTATTTGGGAATATTTTTGATGCTTGCCGGTAATGCAGTACTATCTCAGCTGTACAGGAGTACCTTGCAATACTAAGTAAGCTTCTGACAGGCTAGAAGCATGTGGTTCCCAACCAATAGGAATCTCTGTTTTATTTTTATTCATTCTTGGTGTGCTTTTGACCTGTTCAGAAGAGCAACAGTTCTGCTACTGCTTTCGGTTTATTTTGGTCAAATTATTGATCACTGCAGAAGGTGGACAACCCTTTGTTTTGCTGGCTGCTGCAATTCAGGAGGAAGAGGAGGCCTTTGCTTTCATGGAGGAAGAATTGGAGTGGCGAAAGCTTCTTAAACAGTCAGTGGTGTGGAAGTTCTTCACTATCCTGGGGGGTGAGAAAAAGGTGAACACTTGGCATATGACATGTTTTTTGCGTCATATAGTCATATCCCAATAGCAGTACTGCTTAGGGATGACAGGAATGTGGAAACACACCATGAATTCTACCTGTTTTACTCAGACTGAAAGGAGAGGAGAGCTGGAGTTGACACAAATGGAGGAGAGAGTATCTGTGGGAGCTGAGGATATTGCCACAGCTGGACCGTCCACTTCGGGAATGGGCACCTCACCAGCAACTACTTCTGCACCACATGCCATTCCACCACCTGGTTTGGCAGTGAATGTGAACCTCCTGAGGTGGCAGCAAAACATTATTGAGCCGTATGCAGGGACAGTGACATACTGTTTAGCTTGCCAAACAGTTAGATTCACTGGGAAGTTTAACCTTAACATCCACCAGGAGTTTGTAAAAGCTCACAGCTACCCTCCTCAGAACCCCTATTTTATTTTGCAGCATGTTTTATCGTGCACTGTTGGGTTTGTGTTTTCTTAGTTTTGTAGTTGGTCTGGTTGATGTATACTTTAAAAGAAAGTACAAAACAAAATGAACAAAAACATTTCTTCTCAGATCAATTTTCCATTTCACTACAACAGAGAGGTGGTTGTTACTATAACTTTTTCATTTACAGGAGCAGGTATGAATATAAACAAAAGTAGAAAGAAGGAGTAAAAGATAAGGTACGTGAAGGGTAAGTTTCCATATGTAGGTAAATATACAAAAAGGAATAGTACTTTAACAGCCAAACATTAAAAAATAACATTGTAACTGCATTTAAAACTGTTAAATATTAACATATTTCATCAACATTTGTTCAGCTACAGAGAAAATGTATAAAACATTTTCTGTGTAGACTTGAACATTTAGAAGCAAAAATGTATTTAGGAATGTATGCTTTTATGTAAACACAACAAAGAAGATGGGAGAATTTTTACAATAAGTATAGCCATTGATAATAGCTTGGGTTGGCAGTATAAGCTATTGTTATTTTGCTCAGAATGCCACCTCTTTTTTGCCCTAGTCATTTGCAAAACAGTCTTGAGCCTCATCCTTGTAGGAACAGTCTAGCCAGATCTGTGAAGCCAGGGCTTACCTAACGCTAAAAACAGGCAAACCAGGGCAAACCCTATGTATCACTTCATCAGCGGTGTACACCTTGGTTCCAGTGACACAGTAAGCATAACACCCACATATGGCCATGCCCGTGACACGTACGGCAGTATATGAAAGACAGGAAAGATAGTGGGAGGCTAGTTGAAATAAGTAAAAAATAGCTCTGGGTAGCAATCCAATCCATTGTTGTGCTCAGCATGCCACCTCAGTTCAGACCTAGCAGTATAGAAATAGTCTTCAACGTGCTCATAATGGAGACAGTGCAGTTTGTACTGCTAAGCCAGGGTCTAACTGACCCTCAACATAAGTATCACAGCAGCGGTTTCACACTAGTTATGGGCTCATCAGCCAGGTACAGCATACTTACAGTGAGACATTCTGCACAGGATGCAATTGTGACCATAGCCATGCCACTTGTGAAAGTATATAAAACACACAGAAGATGATGGGAGGCTGGTAGCAGTATTTCTAACCACTGGCAATAGATTTAGATAGCAGTCCAAGACATCATTGTTTTACTTTCCACAAAACCATTTTTGGGATCCAGTCATATGCAAACCTGTTTTAACTTTGCTCCTTATACAAACAGTCCAGCCTCAACAGCTTAGACAGGTCCTCCATGAACCTCAACTCAGGCAACCCAGGGCCATTTTCATCATAGCTCTAAGGTCATCAGCCAGGTCCAGTTTGGTTCAGATGACACAGCGAGCATGGAAGCTAAGTCTGGCCATACCCAGCCCAGTTAGGTTAGTATATAGAACACATTAAAGCTGATGGTAGCCTGCTTACAATAAGTGAAATCATTGCCAATAGCTCAGAGTAGCACTCCAACCCATCATTCTTTTCCTCCGTATGTTGCCTCATTTTGGACCCACCCCTATGTAAATCAGTTCTCACCCTGCTCCATATTCATCACTCAGCAGTGTGCCCATACATATTGTGGCGATTAAATAGTATTTTCATAAGTGTAGTAGTATTGGTCTATGTTTATAGTATAATAATAAAAAACATCCAATAGCAATACGCGTTACACCTCAATAGTGCTTTTGTAGGTAGCATACTATTAGTTATTGTTATGATATATTGAAATTTATTTCTCCTCTATTTCACATCTGGTACTGAGTACATAACATTTATATGGTGGATTTCCCTTCTAATCATATACTGTATTGCTTTACATGGTTACATCACCTTAAATAGCAAACACTTGTAGGTAGAGTCTTTACTACTGTTTGGACTATATAAGTATCCCAATCTTACAGAAAACCAATCACAAAATGTACTTCATGCACATCATACCTTAAATAGTATCTCATTGGACAGTATTGTAGGCTGGCACATACATGTTTGACTTTAGTATATTCAGTCAGTGTTTCTTGAACATTGGTGGTATTTTTCTAAAAATATGGTTCGTGGAAGTGGATTGTTTGATATTTTCGTCTTTTGTGCTCAAGAATATGCCAATAAGTGTATAATAGACCACAATTTAGGTTTAGTAAATGTTGAAATCACACGGGTGGCAGAAAGAGGTTTAAGGTGGAATAACATCCTACCTCTCATTTGATCTCTTAGTGTTTATGAGCATCCCCCTTTTATAATTCTTCTTTGTGGAGGCAATGATATTGGTCACCTTACTGGTGTTCGAATTCAAATAGAGATGAAAGGGACATTTACACCTTTAATGACTGGTTTCTGACACCCATTTTGTGTATACTAACATTTGTCAAAGGATAAAATTGAAGTATTCTTTAGAAAATGCTCGAAAGTATGAGAAAATGTGCATACATATAAACAAAATGCTGTCTGCCTTTCTAAGAAATCATACCATGTCTTCAATATATTACCTAAATAATCTTTTTTGTAAAGCTAAACTATATCTTGCTGATGGTGAACATTTCATTTTCAATGGCAATAATGTCTTCATTAATAACATCCAGGAATTCCTGCCGAAGCATATGTAAATTGTATGACCATATTTCTAATCAAAGGGTCTTTTATGAGCCAACCTACAAGGAAGATAAGTAAATATAAAAATCTATGTTTTTTTAATACACTTTTGTAGTATTGTGTACTCTCTAGAGTCCTATGCAAAAGTACTGTGGTACTCCGTAAAATGTGAAAAACACATTAGCACATCTCCAAACTTTCAAAAGTACATAGCACAACAATAGTGACCTCAGTGCAATTACATTTACAACCCTAATCTGAACATTTTGTTTTAATGTATATTCCAAAACAAAATGAAAGTTCAGTATAAAACAACATGGCTACCATAAGGTTTTGGAGAAGTTCTCATTAGCTAATCTGGTTATCCCTTGCTATCGGTACGTAACAAGGTGGCACCTAGGCCTGGGTGGAACTCACAGAGTTTTGCTTCATAGAATTCTGTGGAGCTCCAAAAAAACTAGAATCCACAAAACTTCACAAACGGGTGGGAGAATGCTCTCCCGCCCATTCCTGCTGCTTTTTTATGCCAATAGTGCATTCCAGACTGAATAATCAACAGCACCCTGCAGTCCGCATGGGTGTGGCTATTTTGTTTTACCTGCTTTCTGTTCTCTTCATGGTGCTGAGCTGAATTTTTGCATCCCTTTAAAATTTCTTTCAGTCCTCCCCCATCCCACTCACCGACATCCCATTTAAATTTTTTTCTATTACTGTGTGTCTTTGTGTATTTTACATTTTTTCTTTTTTTTTTACTTTTGTTTAACTTTTTGTACTTCTTTTGTTTTCCTTTTATACTCCCCTAGTTCTTACTTCATGCTCCTTTTTCTTATTTCTACAGATTTTTTCCAACCTCAGCACCATGTTGGAGGAGCAGCGGGCAGCAATCCTGCAAGGGGTGCAGTCCACCTCATTTTTCCTGAGGCAGAGGTGACCGCACCTGTTTTTTATGTGCAACATCACCTCCCCTCCATGCTGGGAGCAGGCGGCAGGCCGGGGGGGGGGGGTATGCCCTGGAGGAGAGTGCGCTGGCACAGGCACCAGAGCACTGGGGTTCAGTGCACCATGCAGCACCTGTCACACTACTGGGCTGACTTGATGGACAGGGAACAGGACCTGCATGACTTGATTGGCGTCCAGGTTGTGGAGCTCAGTGGGTACTTATTTATTTTTGTATTCTACAATGCTAATTGTTTTTTCAAATTGCATGCTGCTCACACTCAGAGGTAAGTTAAGTTTACATTATGAATATTATGTGATCCAGCTTGAGCTAGCCAGGTGCTAGACACTACCAAGTCATACTTGTTGCGTCTCGCTTGGGCTGATTATTTAAAAAGTCATGCAGACTTCTCTGTCGGCCGATCAAAGGGGGTTGAGAAGCAAACATCATTCGTTGCAATGCATTATTAGTTCCAAATGTAGTTTAGGTTTAGGAAATTAGGAATAGGTCAACTCAATACTAGTATAGACTAGTATAGACAATCTGATTTGGAAAAGTAAAATGTTACTGTGTTTTCCTGTCAGAATATTTTTTGGCAGATTAACTGTACCACTAACCTATTTTTAAAAAATCTTTTTATTTTTTACATCAGCACCCAAGGGCAAGAGGGCATCTAAGGCGGGTGAAGATGAAGGGGCTGCCACCAACAGTGTTGTGCTGGATAGAACTACTACAACCGCCACCAGTGCTGCAGACATTGGCTTTGCTGAACCCAGTCAGTCCTAGTCTTATCCTTTTCCTAACGTTCACCTCTCCCTACTATTAGAATAACTTTGCCTTGTTTATTTCACTCCTCTAGCTAATGTTTGTTAAATTTGTGTAATCCCTGCCTTATCCCTGAATTAGCCTTCTTTTCTATATTGCATGTTTCTGTAGTAGTGTCTGTAATAGTCTGTAGGTTTCATCAGCTTGGAATTAAGTCATTCCAGAGGGTGTCCAGTGACATTGTGGCCATTTCTCAGGCATGCCTGTCCCGATGCTTGTGTCAGGTTCTGAGCTGCATAAATAGGAGAGTGCATTAGTACATAGTGATGCCACACTGGCAGGAAAGCACAAGGTTGCCAGGGATTTCTACATCTTATCCCGCTTCCCATGTGTTGTTGGTGTAATTGATTGTACTTATGTGGCACTTCATCCACTTGCCACAATGCCCACATCTTCCGCAACAGACACTGCTGGCACTCCATCAATGTGCAAGGCGTGTCTGATGCCAGTGGCTGATTTACGGATATGCATGCAGTGTTTTTATGTAGTACATATGACAGCTACATCTTCTGCAGGTCACCTCTTACCTGACTGCTGGCAGCGGGAGAATTTGGCAGCATGTGGCTTCTGGGTAAGCAACAGACAAATTTGTATGTGTGTAAAGTTGTTTTAATACACACCCATCACAACTTATTATTTCTTGTGACACATACATGATGCCAAATACACTTTACATAACATTTGATATCTTAGCAACTCTATAAATTCAATGGGGATATGGACCAAAATCTTTAACTTTTCTTCCTCAGGTGATGCTGTATATGCACTCTTCCCTCATCTCCTCCCACCATATAGATATGAAATCACTGTACCTCAGCATAGGTGCAATAAGGCACACATACAGACACGAGCCATCATACAGCATACGTTTGTACTACTAAAGTGATGTTTCAGAAGTCCTGACCATACGGGGGTGTGCTGCTGTACTCCATTGAAGTTGTTGCAAGATAATAGCAGCCTGTTGTGTCTTACACAAGATTGCATTTCGTGAGGGCTTACACATGCCTTTGAACCCTCACCTGCATCAGAATCCAGGGAACAGGGCCATTGTACCTAACAGAGAGTAGAGTATGCAGATGCGTGACCACCTGGTTGACACTTTTTTATTTTGAGCCACTAGTTGTGTGACAGACTTTATGCAGTTGCACAGTCTGTTGTCAATGATGGTTGGTGGACATTTAACACTCTGTTCATAAATTCCATACTAAGACTACTCTGTAAGCCATACATATAGGGCCCAATTCACAAAGGTAAACCTAAACCAAAAGTCCTAGTAAAGTTAGACTTTTGATCAAGTACGGACCAAAAGTCTAACTTAGACCAAAAGTTTACATTTACTAGTAGACTTTTGGTCTAAAATTAGACCAAAAGGATAACTGTACTACTAATAAATGTAGACTTTAGGTCTAACTTCGTACTTCTGGTCTAAGTTTGCCTTTCTGAATCAGACTCATAGTTTGTCAACAACAGATGTTTTCAAGAGTCAAAAGTCCCTCCCTCAGATTAGTGTTGAAAAAATCGCAAATGACTCAGTTGCCTAAGGTGAGTACATGTCAATGCATTTGTGAAATCTTCCTGGACAATGGAAATCTTTGTCCAGACCTGGGGGCATCTTTATACTTGTTTTGCACCACATTTGTGTCTTTTTTTACGCAAATTCAGTGCAAAACTAACTCCATATTTATTCTTTGGTGCTAGTTATGGAGTTAAAGTAATCTTTGGACGTGAAAACCTACCTTGCTTCAATGAGATCCAAGGTAGGCGTTCCTGTGCAAAAAATGACTCTATGGCATTAACGCCATATTTATCCCCGTGCTAAAATCACGCACTGGTGGAGGAGGGGTCAAATAATGGTGCAAAGCTTGCTTTGCACCGTTATTTAACTCCTGGGTCAGGGCAGGCATTAGGGGACCTGTGGGCTTATTTCCATGGTGGAACACAATGGAAAAAGCCCACAGGTGCCCTCCCCAGGCCCCAGGGCCACCCCCACCCACACCAGAGAGACAGCGGAGATTGGGCGACCCCATCCCAGGTAAGTATAGGTAAGTACAGGTAAGTATTTATTTTTTTAAGTGGGCCCCCCTATATGGCACTGGGTGCAGTGGTCCCCTGTGCTGGCCAGTAGGGTGGTGGGCATGACTCCTGTCTTTTCTAAGACAGGAGTCATGTGGAATGGATAGTTTGGCGTCAGAACATTACGCTAGGCTGGTTAAAGTCATTTTGTTTACCCTAATCTCCCTAATGACATTTTTTGGTGCAAAACCCCCTTCTCCTATACCACCACCACACCCGGCTAACGTCATTTTTTTTACGCTAGCCTACCCTTTGTGCTGGCTTGCACCATTCCATAAATATGGTGCCCGGCTGGCGCTCAACAATAGTGCAAGCCGGTGCAAAACTTTTTGATGCAAAACTACGTTAGTGCAGTTTTGCACCAAAAAGTATAAATATGCCCCCATGTGTCACAAGGATTGATGCCTATGCCTAGAGTCAGTGAGGTTTGACACTGTATACAAGAAGGAAACCTACAGGTAAATGCAAAACTGAAGATTGTACAAGTAAATGTTAATCTTAGAATTGTGAGATACCCATACTCCATATAAGCACACCTTCCCCCCATTGATTATATGGGGCTTGCTGTGTGGCACACTGTACTTTGGCCCCTAGGCACACATGACATGGGGGTGTCAGGCAGTGTTATGAACTTGGGGGCATACTCACTAAAAAAAAGTGGCACAGTGTTAGATAGATAGATAGATAGATAGATAGATAGATAGATAGATAGATAGATAGATAGATAGATAGATATGATTGGGATTATATATGTAGTAAGTACATTTTTAGGATGAAGTTGATGTTTGTATTGTTCGGATCTATGTGTAATAAGGGGCGAGGGTTGAAGTTTTACTTTTCATGTATGAGTAGTGGATAAGATAGTTATAGAGTAAGATAAGTTAGTATAGGCTAGTGTTAGGGAGTTATATAGGATCCGTTCATTTTTGTAGGTTTGACTTTAACTAGATTAATAAATATATTTTCTTCTTCTTTAGTTGGATATTATTTTGTTTTTTAATGTTGATACTATTTTGTTAAGGGAGTAGAGTACATGATGGACAAATTGTCCTGAGTTCACTCTTTTTATATGTTGCTTTGTCAGAGGCCTCTGAACAACTGTAAGTCTTCCTCAGATTTGAGTTCTACATGGAACCATTTCCATATCTAAGATGCTGACAGCAGGACTCAGAAAGTGAAATTGCACACTGCACAATACAGGTAGTCTCCCACTGTAGCACTCTGTTTGAAAGGAAGTGTGTAGATAAGTGTTTAATTTAAGGTTTTTTTTTCAGATTGCTTCTCCCTTCCTCCATTGTGACCTGAACTGCTGCACAGCTCTAATGCTAACACCCTTGCAACATTGGGCAAGTAGGTCTGCATTGTTGTGTGAATTTATAATGTTCACAAAGTAACACATGGTCCGACATCCTTCAACGTAAGTTAACATTTCCGACTGCTTTGTGTGCCACATCAAGCAGTTCTTTCATAATTTGGAAACACAAATGGCTTTCTTACTATAAGTCTATCATTTACCCCTCCCCTGGGTATGTGTAGCATTTGTACAAGCTTGCCGGTGTTCCACTGATGTAAAAACTGTATGTGCAAATGTTTTGATATGTGGATGCACTCACAGTTAAAATATGTGAGAACTCTCTGTGGCAGAGTATCAGTATACATTTATTTGATCCTGTGTTGAGTTATTCTACACTTATGAGTATACACAGATGTAGGAAGGTTCACTTGCATGTCTTGGGCACAGTCATTTACAGCTTTGGCTCGCCCTTGCATGTCTTTCTGTGGCATAAGTACAATGCTAAACCATGTCAATTATGGACATTGCTATCTGACTAGTATAGGTAGAACAGTCAATACTTTGTTGTTGTTTAGTGTGATTTAGGAGTCCAGTGATGTTTACACATTTTGAAAAAATTGTAGCACTGTTGACATTGCAACATTATTGTTGGCCTTAACTATTTTTACCTCACATACCTCACGCATTCTATGTATATGTGGAAATATTGTGTGTACTTTGTCACTAGGTTCTCAGTGTGTGTCTATCAAAAAACTCCATCTTGTTGGTATATTCTGGCATCACATTGCCAAAGTACACATTGCTAATCAAAACATTGCAATGGGTGGAATTGGTATATGTGCCCAAACAAAGGTACCAGTTCCAAATATGTTTAGCTCAATCTTTGTTACAATCACAAAAGACACATTGTTATTTCCAAGATGTTTGAAGACCTTTGGGGCAAACCCATACAAAACTCAATATGGTTCTGAAAAAAACAACAGACCGTGTAGGGGTTCCCAACCTCACATTACATCATGTGAATAGGTTTGGCCTCACAGAATAGCACATACACATAGCTAAAAAGACAATTATTAGGTCTAGTCACAATTAATTTCACCCATGGAATAAAAGGATTACATTTGTGTTGTGACTTCAATGAGGAGGAGAACATTTCCATTAGGGGGAGTTGCTTAAGTTTTAGGGGCCCAGGTGGACAAAAATATTCATGAACAAACAAAGAGCACTGTCCTGGGTTCACAAGAGGGTGGCATAATGTCCGATACAGGACAGATTTGAAAATTGGCCAAGGGCAGTTACAAGTGTTCATTGGAATGTTCTTTTTCAAAAACTGGGGAAATCAACATCTATCTCCTCTGATGAATGTTCAGCATCCCCTGGATGTTGGTGGGTTTGTATGCGATGCACCCACACATATCAAAGGCAGTGTGTGAATCCCATGCTCCCACGGGCATTTTTGAGTGCCAGTAAGGTGGCGAAATAGTTCCTGGCAAGGGCTAACTGGTTTGCCAGCAATGCAACAACGGTGCTAATTTGGCCTGCAGAGACTGGATGGAGGTATTAATGCTCCCCAGCTGCCTGACAACTTCACAGGCGTCAGATGTAGAAGGCTGGTGTTGTTCCTTCTGCATCATGACACCAGTGATGTCAGCTAGGGACTCATCAATCCCATGGAGCCAAGTGTAGGTGTCTGTGATGGCCTTTGACAAACTCTTATTAGAGCTAAGACACCTATGGGCTCCCTCAAGAGTACCTGCAATAGTCTCCATCCCCACCAGAACCTCATCAGCCATCTGCTGCTGAACTCCTTCCACTCACTGTTGAAAAGTAACTTAGGGGTCCACAGAGTTCTCAGCAGTAATGTCCTTGGTAGATGGCCCCTGTTCTGTGCATGTCGGCTCATCTGGAGCCCCAACAACATTGTCTACCCTTGCCATTTCTGGAGGAGAACTGTCAAAAGAATCCAGGAACTGTTGGAAGGTTTCATCATCCATGGGGGGCACATTGATGTCCTCAACAAGTAGGACATCACGGATAAGCTGATCTCCAAGAGGTGTTGTTGGTTCTCTGGAAAGATATATTAATATTTTTAGAGGATATCCTGAATGATTATGACATAAGTGATATCTGTAACATTCAGACAGTGTTTTTCTTCATTTTCAAGTACACAGGGATATGTGGAACATATGTTTCAACAAGTGTGTATGGCCATGTTGTACTATAGTTACTTTATACATTGCATGACGTATGTTCTTCACACAACCTCAGTATGCACTAGGTGGCCTATTCGTGTACATTTCATGCAAGCCAACACAGCTCACCAGTTTGCTGCCCTGCTCATTCTGACTGAGTAAGTGCAAGTATGTGACACATTTTACATGTTTGTGCTGCCTGCCTGCCTGCACTGTAGCAAAATTGGTTTCTTGGTACCGCTGCAGAGACCATTCCACTGTGTAGCAAGGGTGCCTGAATTTCGCCGGGCAGCACTAATCAAGACATGTCAATTGTTATTTCAACTCACACTATCTTGACTCTGTCATTCACACAGTACTACAGACCAAGCTGCCTTGCTGTAATTTGTGCAGTATTGGATCCTAGGGTTCATCTTTCAGTAACATCCACACAAAACAACACATCAAGCCACCTTGCTGCACTGCTTGTGAGGGGAAGGTCCTGTAGAAGGCCTTAATACAAATTCCCATGGAGAATCCTGTAGTTTTACAACACACACAGTCAACTTTAGACTCCTTAGAACCCAAGGGATTCATCTCCAGAGTCCATGAAATTGCTTCCCTCTGCCCCACTCTCTTGGACATGTAGTTGGATCTTCCGGCAATCATTATTTAGACCCAGGTACTGCACTTTATCTCTTACACTGATGACACCTAGGTGAAACACTAACACTCATGAGACACCAACACCATCAACAGTAGTTAATATATGCCATTGATCAACATGACTACCTTCAAGTGAGATTGGTTGCTCATACTCAGCATTAAAAGATAGAGGTGTTGGCATTCTGCAAGATGTACTCACTGTGGTTGCCATAACCAACACCCAGGCTGTCATCACATGTTGACTGTAATCCACCAATGACTTCTAATACAGCATCTCTGCACACCTGCTACACATGCTGGAAAATATCCAACACACCACTGCCAGACTATTACTCAGTCTACCTTGCGGCACACATATCTCACATCAACTCCAAAATGTACATTGCCTCACTATTCAAACGCATTGGCAGTTCAAAAAGCTACCTCACCTATGGCCTCATTTATGAGACCCTTGAGCCACACGAGCCTCATTTTTAGAGGTGCATCGGTAGCGCAATGCCTTGCACCATATTTACAAGGCAGCATTAAGCCTTGTATATACGGCCCCTTCAAATGCTTCTCTTAGCGAGGATGGGAGTGCAATGGATGTTCCACTGCAACACCCACTGCATTTTGAAAGTGCCCCAGATATACAAGGAATCATAAACCTGAGGCATCGCCAAAAATTAATGCCCACTCCAGGGGTGTCGTTAGCATGGCACAACGAGGAGAAATACTTTTATTTCTCCTTGTTTTTGCTTTTTCTATGTGTGTTGCATGCTGCAGCATGCATAGAAAGAGCAAAACATCATGAATTATTGTCTATGTGTGGGAAGGTGCCCCTTCCTGCTCATAAAAAAACATTAAACAATTGTGATTTTCTACTTCTATGTGTGCTGGAGAATGCAGCACACATAGAACTAGCAAATTGCAATTATTGATTGTTTAGTTGCAGGAAGGGATACCTTCCTGCAAGTAAACAATTATTCCCTGTAACACAGGCACCCTTGCACTATGGTGCAAGGGTGCCTGCGTTGGTGCTAGGCAGCTAAATTTAGCTCCAGCCCTAGGGGAAACACATTTTTGTAAATATAGTGCATCCCTGCATTTCTGAAGTGCTGCGGAGCTGCCAATGAGGCCCCTAGTTCAGACACCATCTACACTTCTACCAAGCAAACATGACCCCTGCAATGCATCACTTCCACTCACCCACATCCCCAAACTTCATATGAACATGCCAGGAGGTAGGGTATTTTCATACATGGTACAACCGCCCCCACCACATCAGATCAGTTCTGTCCAATATGGATTTATACTAGTAGTTGTACACATGGCTATTTGAGTGATACTACCTGCGGTGCATACACCTTTTCAGCACCTGGAGACCCTCTTGAGTGACACATTAACATTCTACAAAGACACAATGACTACCGTTACATTACAGTTCACTTTGGGCTACTTGGATCAGACACAAGCATATTTGTGTGATGGTGCAAGGTCCCTCTTTTGGCACTGACATAAATGCCATGTTTCCCAGGTCCATGCATGATGGGATACTCCAGTCCAGGTTTTGTATTTTGAATTCTGTAACTTGTAATCCTGTTATGTGAAGAGATAAATGACAGTACAAGTCCCTATATTGAGGTCATCCCTTGAAAGGTGTTGCACATCACGCATGGACCTCTGAAACTTGGCAGGGCTGGTAAAATAGGTACTACGCATGAGGACAGTGATGTGCAGGGTGATTTGACATGTTGTGCATTCCTGCCCTTTCCCTTTTGTGCAGTGAAGCACAGCACAGAGAAGTCTGTTGCTGCATTGGCTGAATTTCAACATGCTACTCTATGGTCCACTGTTTTGCTCACCCTGTGGTAGTCCCTGGTCCTCCACTTCAACATTGCCCTGCCTTTCCACTCCACCTACCACCTCTATTGTAATAAAGGATGCCACCGGCTCGTTCAATGGATCCAACTCCTCTTGGACATCAGGTCCTCCTCTGTACCTCATGGCTGCCTTAAGGTTCCTGGACAGTTTTTCTTTGGTTTTATGCTTATAATCATGCCACCTCTTCTTGCACTCCAGAATGGCCCTTTTTGCGAGTGGAATGCAGTTGATTTTGTCCACTATCGATTACCAAATGCCCTCGTTCCTCCCGAATGGCAATTTTGAGGTGAGGAAAATTAGATGTTACATTTTTGTCACCTCACTTATTAATATCTGATTCTCCACCTCATTGAAGTTGGACTTCCTCTTTCCTGGGATGCTGGCAAGTCTTCTGGAGCAGGTTGCTCCCTGAGGCTCCTTCCATGGTTGTCAGTACTGTGAAGTATTGCTGGGTTAAAAGCGTCACTTTTTTATGTACTCTCACAACTCAAAGCACTTTTGTTTCATGCAATACTGACTTGCTGGACATAATGGTGCTTTACAACACGCAAATCAGCCTTGCGTGACATAGGGAGTACTTGCATTGCAACATCTTGCGCCTTTCCCGGAACCACAGTGCTGGAATTTGTGATGCACCTTTGCACTTTGCCCCATGGTGCATCTACCATATATACGGCGCATCCACAGAGCAAGAAAATGTCACAACGCAGCAGTTTTTTTCTGATGCAGTGCATTATTTTTTATGGCACTTTTAACGCCTGTTCAGAGCAGGTGTTAAAAGGGGGCTTCCATTATTTATCATGGGCCCCTAGGTACTATGCAGGAGTAGCACAAATATTTTGGCACGACTCCTGCAGAGTACATCAATAGCGTCAATAGAAAATGACGCCATTGCCCCCTACACTGCCATGGTGCGCCATATCTGGCGGTGGTAGGGAGACGCTAAGGGGCGCAAGGAAAGCCACTTCCCTTAATTATGCCCCTGACTTTGTAGTGCATGAACAGTATTACAGTAGTACTACTTAACATACTACAAAGTGCTGCTAGTGAATTAGTGATCAGGCCCATAGTTTATTGAGCTACCTTAGCCACTCACTTGCATAGTTATTAGTTATTCTTCTCAAAATGCCCCACGCCATTGTTTGTCTCATGTTAAGTTAATGAACTATGCCAGAAATTGTAGTCATCATTGTTAGTGCCTGGGTGTTGTACCAGAATGTTTTAGCAAATGTGGTTGGAGGACCATGCTATCTGCACATTGTTCTGTGAACTGTGATAGGCTGGATGGGACTGCCAGCCAGGATACCAATCATATTTGGAAATTGGTCAGTGTTATTAAAACTTAACTTCCGACTTGGTAGCAATGTAGCAGTACCCAAATAGGTATGTGGGTATTGATGTTAGTGAACATAGTTATATGAAATGTGTGGGTTGAATGTCACACTGCAATATTTGATATCCCCTGCCATGGCTGCTATGGACTGATCAGTCTCAGGATTCAACGTGGTCAGGGCATGTAAATGAGTAGGAAGACAGTGAAACCTGTGGGTGTTAAGTAAATTTACACATGTAGATTTGTTAAAGTTTAAAATCTACTACGGTATCTAGGTGTAAGTCTGACGTTTGTTGCTATGTATAATTTTGAGTGTAGATATGCACCTAGACATAGATGTTTATGTTGCCACTCTTTCAAGTTAGGATGGAGACATCTAATACTGAATTTATGAGTGTAAAGTTATAACTAGTAGCTTTTCACGTATACTCAGAGATCTCCAACAGCGGGTAAGAGAACTCCATATGGCAAAATAAGTGGAAAACGAATACAGTTTATTAAGTCTTAAAACTATTTTAAATATTTTACTCTAAAATAAAAATGTACATTCATTTTAAATATATATTATTTATCTTGAGCAAATAAAAAAACATTTTACAACTCATTGCCTTACCAAATTAAATATTTATTAAATAATTCATTATTTAAAACAATATTATTTAATTTACAATATCATTTATTACCTATAATAACATTTTACTCAACATTTTAACAAAATAAACACAAGCACTCAAATATTAATTTAATATTTTGCCAATTTAATTAGGTTACGTGCTTTTATTTTAATTTAAAATAATTTTATTTTCTGTTCAAAGTTTATTGATGTTTAAAAATTATTAAATCTTAAAATGATTGAATAGCTATAATTCTATCTACGTTTTAAGAATACAAATACATTTATACATATTTGTTAAATTTCATAGATTAAACAATGTAATGTATTTAATATTATTTCCTATAAAGTGTAATATTAAGTCGCCTGCCTCCATTATTTTCTATGAGAGTGATTTGATTTGGTCATATATCACCTCCTCCATGAATCTTTATCACCAATATAAGTGTGCCCTCTGTTCCCATCTCTTCCGGTCGTCCGTTGTCTGCAGCCAATAAACAGAGGCGTCTTATCACCATGAGGAGTCCTGCGACAGTGCGTGGACGTGTTACTCCCTGAAATGTTTTTCGTTTATTGCGTGACTCACCCACTAAAGGCCATATTTATACTTTTCGACGCACAACTGCGCCAACGCAGTTGTGCGTCGAAAAGGTTAACGCTGGCTAACGCCATTCTGAAGCGCCATGCGGGCGCCGTATTTATTCAATGACGTTAGCCGGCGTTAGTGTGCGTCAAAAAAAATTACGTACACCAGGCAGCGCCGGCGTAGGGGAATATGGAGCTTGGGCGCCAAAAAATGGGGCAAGTCAGGCTGAGGCAAAATTATCGCCTCAACCCGATTTGCGCCATTTTTTTCGACTCCCAACCCCCATTGAAATGACTCCTGTCTTAGCAAAGACAGGAGTCATGCCCCCTTGCCCAATGGCCATGCCCAGGGGACTTATGTCCCCTGGGCATGGTCATTGGGCATAGTGGCATGTAGGGGGGCACAAATCAGGCCCCCCTATGCCACAAAAAAAATAATAATAATACTTATCTGAACTTACCTTATGATCCCTGGGTGGGTCCCTCCATCCTTGGGCGTCCTCCTGGGGTGGGCAAGGGTGACAGGGGGGGTCCCTGGGGGCATGGGAGGGCACCTCTGGGCTCCTTCCGAGCCCACAGGTCCCTTAACGCCTGCCCTGACCAGGCGCTAAAAAACGGCGCAAAAGCGGCTGGACGTCATTTTTTTTGACCCGCCCACTCCCGGGCGTGATATTTGCCCGGGAGTGTAAATACGGCGCACATGCCTCGGAGTCAATTTTTTAGACGGGAACGCCTACCTTGCATATCATTAACGCAAAGTAGGTGTCCACGCTAAAAAGTGACGCAAACTCCATGGACTTTGGCGCTAGACGCGTCTAACGCCAGAGTATAAATATGGAGTTAGTTTAGCGTCGAATTTGCGTACAAAAAAACTACGCAAATCCGGCGCAAACGGAGTATAAATATGCCCCTAAGTTTTCCTAATTGAAAGTTATTTGCAGCGCTACCCCACAAGAGCAATGCAACTTTATATGTCGTACATTGCTAATTCAGTTTGTACATGAGCAATCGGATTTGGGACCCTTATCAAATTTACAGCTCTAGGTGAATCTTGCCGATTTTGCTTTTTCAGTTTATCTGCGGGGCTCATGGTATCAAGTAGGAAGAGAAAAACAACTTTACAGCGATTTGTTTTGGCCTTGTATAACATAAATGTGTCTATTTACCGGGTAGCATTTGTTTCACACAACAGTCCCCAGCGGTTAATAAATCCCTTGTCAAAATTCATTCCACGCGCATTTTCAAGTATACAGAATTTTACTGAATCAGCAAATGCCAGCACGGTTTTCTAATAGGAAATGACCGTCGGTGAATTTATTTTTCAATATTTGTTGAGGCGACTGTTTTATAAGTGTAATATAATGTCTCTCCTTATAAAAATTGCAAATCAGGTTTATAGAAAGCAAGAAGTAAACCAGAAATTCGTCTTGGCCCTCAAAATGGTCAAATATGTAGAAAGAGTGTCATTAGTCCTTATGCAAACCGAGTGATAGATTGCTGGAGTATACAAACCTTAGACGCCTCCCCTCTCGTCCTATCGGTAATTCAATCAAAGATGTTTTGCCAACTGTCATGAGACAGCGTCCATCTTGCTTTAATCGGTCTGTGGTTAAAGGTATGCCACAGCAAACACCTACACTGTTTATATTTGTGGCTGCATAGGTTCATTTGTTGAAAAAAACAATAAAACGCTACTTCGTGAAATTACTTTGCTGTTCCACTATCTCCTCCTTTTAACATTTAACACATTGCAACAGGAGGTTTGCTGCTAGCACTATTATTAAGCATTGGCAAAGCCAATATTTTTTGCCTTTGGGCTGTGATTTTGCTGATGCAGTTTAGCTTCGCAAAATGAACAGATAAATGTTTAGCAGAGATGCTGAGCAGTTTTAGCAAATTTAAGAAAAGTGCTATCATGTATACAAAGACATGCCTCACCATGCATGCGCACTCGTGTCGTTACGCTGGAACAGCCATTTATTACCTTTTATAGTTTATGGCGGACACCAAGCATAGAGCAGTAAATTAAAAAAATATATAAAAAGAGAGTTAAAGTGCTTTGCTTAATTCATTTATTTATCTATTTGTTTATTTATTTACTTATTTATGTATAATTTTTAACATTATCAGTCACATTCTGAGCATCGTTTATTTACTGTTCCGCTTATATAACTCTTCTATCTAGACTCATCCAGTTTTTTTTTTCATTTAGAGTTTAAGGGCCATATTTATACTTTTTGACGCAAAACTGCGCTATCGCATTTTTGCGCCAAAAAGATTAGCGCCGGCTAACGCCATTCTGAAGCGCCATGCGGGCGCCGTATTTATTGAATGGCGTTAGCCGGCGCTAGCAGACCGGCGCTGCCTGGTGTGCGTGGAAAAAAACCACGTACACCAGGCAGCGCCGGCGTTGGGGAAAATGGCGTTAGGGCGTCTTAAAATGGGGCAAGTCAGGTAGAGGCAAAAAAATCGCCTCCACACGATTTGCGCCATTTTTAACGACGCCCAGACGCCATTTACATGACTCCTGTCTTAGTAAAGACAGGAGTCATGCCCCCTTGCCCAATGGCCATGCCCAGGGGACTTATGGTCATTGGGCATTGTGGCACAAATCAGGCCCCCCTATGCCAAATTTTTTTTTTTTTTTTTTAAATGTATACTTACCTGAACTTACCTGAATGTCCCTGGGATGGGTCCCTCCATCCTTGGGTGTCCTCCTGGGGTGGGCAAGGGTGGCAGGGGGGGTCCCTGGGGGCATGGGAGGGCAGCTGTGGGCTCATTTTGAGCCCACAGGTCCCTTAACGCCTGCCCTGACCCAGGCGTTAAAAAGAGGCGCAAATGCAGGTTTTTTGCCCCGCCCACTCCCGGGCGTGATTTTTGCCCGGGAGTATAAATACGACTCATTTGCGTCGCAGTCATTTTTTTAGACGGGAACGCCTACCTTGCATCTCATTAACGCAAGGAAGGCGTTCATGCAAAAAAATTAAGCTCATTCCTCATACTTTGGCGCTAGACGCGTCTAACGCCAAAGTATAAATATGGCGTTAGTTTTGCGCCAAATTTGCGTCGAAAAAAACGACGCAAATTCGGCACAAACGGAGTATAAATATGCCCCTTAATTTCTTTTAACAAATCCTCCAAGGTAAGATATGCAGGGGATTTTTAAGGAGAAACAGAGGGTCATATTTATAAAGCCCTATCGCCACCTTGCGCCACATTAATGTCATTATTTTTTACGTTAATGTGGCGCAACGAGGCCGAAATCCCCATCCCGTATTTACAGGGTGGCACAATGCATGCATTGCACCACCCTGTAACCCTTTGTGCCAGGCATAATGTATACAAAGGGAGAGTTCCCCTGTTATGGGAGCCGGAAAAGTGGTTTAAGAAAAACTATGTGATTTTCTTGCGCCATTTTTTACAGCACTTTTACAGGCGTTAAAAGGGGGCTATCATTCTCTTGAATGGAGCCCTATGTACTCTGCAGGAGTAGCGGCAATATTTCTGCGTTAAAGATCGTCGCAAATGCAACGCTAAAAAAGTAGAAATATGGGACAAAATTTGCAATGTTAGCAAATAACATTTGTTTAAACTAAGTGAAATTGCATGTCCTTGTTTAATAAAAATCATTACAAAATCGTATAAACCACCTTAAAGTCTATATTCTTGATCATAGTTCTTGGTTAGGAACATATTAAAGTATCGCAGTTAATCTGCCATTACAAGCGATCTTAATAAACTAATACTGCTACCATGGCATTAAAAAGTTAAATCTAACTCATAAAAACTACATAAGTGACTAACAGTACCTGGGCATTATAAAATTTCGTAGTAGATCAAGTTTTTTAAAGTTAAAGGGCAGCTGGCGGATGCCATCTAAGAAGAATATGGTATCACAACTGACAAACTTGCAAAATAAGAAGACGATAATGCACGGTTGCAATATTTAACTCACAGCATGGTAATGTGCAGGCCTGCAGAGAATGGTCAGGCCTGCAGGCCCCTGAAAACCTTCAGGAAGAGTCGGAAAGACAGCACTGCAAACCCCCAAAACAGAAAAAAACAGGCAGCTGCACACCACGGACTATCATGATGCTCGCACCATACCAAAAGAGACACCTCAAAAACAGACATATCATCCAGGCATGCATACATATGTAAGTCACCCATCAGACTAATAAGAGGTGCACAGGAAAAGGAGGTCCAATAAAGGAAAACACTGAAGGGCAGATTTACCATTCTTTAACTCAAGGCAACTTGCGGTGCTGTGTGAAAGGGAGAGGGAAGGAATGTGCCATATCTGTCTCTGCATGTGCTGGCACACAGTCTACTGCCTAGAGAAAACGCAGGCACCTTTGTGCCACAGTGCAAGGGTGCCTGTGCTGCAGGCAGGATAGATTTTGTGCAGGAAGGGAAACCTTTCTGCACAAAAACAATCCTCTGATGCTTTTCCTCTTTATAAGTGAGCTGCATAATGCAACACACATAGAAAGAAGAAACAACAAGGAGAAAAAAAGATATTTACCCTCGTTGCAGCTTCCCTGAGAAGGTGTAGCATTTTGATGCGTTCCCAGGTCCATCAGTATTGGTAAATCTAGGAATGGGCCAAAATCTATTGGTGAATGCACGGACACACCTAGGTTCCACCCAGGGGATACCTTCCCAGGGCATAGTTATGCAATGCAGCGACTTGCGCTGCCTTGATTCACTTCACAATTACCAGGCAACGCAAGGCCATGCAGGGTGGCCTTGTGTTGCGTGGTACATCTAATTTAGGACTTGCGACTCTATACATGAAACAAGGGCAACACAATAACTTAATAAATCTCATCCCCTTAGTGAGAACACCCGAGATGGTTCATCCTAACCAAGGACATCATCAATTTATTACAGATCCCTCTTTAACCTCACTGAAGACCTATTTGCTATTTCATAAACTTCAATCAACCAACTGCAAGGCATTGTGGCAAAGAATAAATGCACCAAAAACAATATAGCAGGTCATCTTGTCCCTCATATCATGGTAGACTGCACATGGTAAGAGGGACTTTATGAGACATTTTGTTTTCTTCTCAAAACTGTATGCACACAGCTCACCAGCAAGAAGCATCATAGAAATCCGTTTGTATAATACAGCTGCAAGGAACTGTTCGGTCTCAACATCTCCGTAGTGTGTGATGCCCATGCACAGTACACTGAATACTGCAATTGTGACATGATATGGCAAACCGGGCAGCACACATCCTCCCACGAGTCCATTCCATGCTCCATAATACAGCTATCAACAGAAGACTCCCCATCTTTGATAACCATGCATGGCTAATGTCCAGTCTACCTCTCCAATTACTCTGGTGGGGTTGTTGTGGGTCCATCCTAGTTCCTTGCCTGGGCACTGTGTTTGGCTTAGCTTAGGCCTGCAGCCTGGCCCTTTTACCCAGATAATATGCTCTGTTTTCATTTATCCTACTTTATTTATTTTAGCACAGCATGTTTTAGCAGCAATGTTTTTATATTCATAATCAGTCGCTATTCTGTGAGAGCGTCACTATCAGTGTTATGGATGACATATTTTTCATTGTGTTCTTTTACCCCAAATTAGCAGGAAAAGAATGCAAGGCACACAGGATAATATTTGTACTGTGGCCACAAGACTGCGTAGACAGTCCTGCACTTAGGTACACCCCTGCGTCAGACTTCTGAACAAGAACTAAACATGTCCCCTATATAAATATCTTGTGGGACAAAGGGCATTAGATGGGGCTCCGGCCAGGACTTTCCATCCACACTCCATGCCAGTTTGCGGCGGACCTCAGCAATCATGTATCTAGAGAGGCTGATCTGGAGACTTGAGGCCTGACCTTGTGCCAAGGTTACAGGGATAGGGTGTGCTTCTCATGGACACTGCACAGAGAGATTTGGCTTACATTGCCATGTTCTCACTAAGGTACTAGAGATTAGGGGGCATAGTTATGCTCTGTTTGTGCTGAATTTGCGCAAATTCAGCACAAACTTCACGCCAAAATATAGGAATTAACGTCATTTATTGGCGGTGTGAAATCTCCTTGTGTTAATGAGATGCAAGATAGGCAGTCCCGTCCCAAAAATGACCCTAACCCCCTATTGCAGAGGTCTTCAATCTGTGGGTCGCAACCCCCCGGGGGGCCATGGAGCCCAGGAAAGAGGGTCGCGCATTCTCCCAGCCGATCGTTAACTCTCATTGATTGAGTCTCCTGTGCTGCGAAAGGAAGCTGCAGACAGCTAAAGAAGCCATCGTGCTTGCTTCCTGAATTAAATGCAAATGTGAGTTAGGAGTTGCTCTGCAAATGTAAAGGATGCTTTGGAGCTGGTTCCGGCTTTAGTTGATCGAATCATTTAAAGCTTTGTGATGACAAATATTTGTTCTCTTTGAGTGGTAGTGCAAAGAGGTGTGTGCTTTTAATTGTGATTGTATATACAAAGAGCCAGATTTATGCTGGCCTTGCACCGTTCCAACGCCACATTAGTGTCATTTTTTTTACACTAATGTGGCATTGGAATGGCAAAAAAACTGCGTCATATTTACAAAGTGGCGCAATGCTTGCATTGCGCCACTTTGTAACCCCTTGTGCCTAATTATGTCTGAGCCTGGCATAATGTATGCAGGGGGGGCATTCTGGCGCTAGGAGGGTCCGTAAAAATGGCACAAAAGAATCTATGAGATTCCTTTGCGCCATTTTTAACCGGCATTTAACGCCTCCCTAAGCAGGCGTTAAAAAAGAGTCTCCCATTGATTACAATGGGCCTCTGGGTGCTTTGCAGGGTTAGCGTCATAATCTTTTACACTAATCCTGCAAAGCGCAGGACTAGCATAAAAAATTATGACGCTAGTCACCCTAACTACCACCATGGTGCTCTGTATTTTAAATCCGTTGCTACGCTGTGGAGTTAGTGCAACTCCACTTTTCTTGCACCCCCCCAAGTGCAGCCCCACTTATATATCAGCCCTGTAGTGCTTACTGCCACTGAGGAGGTGTTGAAGCGAAAGCTATAAAAAAAAAAATGTTACATATGGTCTGGTATTACTTAAATCTACATTTTGGAAATTTTATCTTTAACCTTTTTGTGCATTTTTAGTGCCCTATTTTATACCTTGTGTAATACAAATAGAAAATAATGACTTACATCTTCACAGTGCTTTCTGTCGAAGTTGTGACCTCATGGCACTGAAAATACACAAGTCACTATTCTCCACTTCACCAACCAAGATTGAATTCTGTGACTGTCTGGTTACACACAGACCTCTGCAGTGCAATAACTAATAGAGGTTTCATAATGCACTGCGGTGCATTTCCCAATGAGTAACTGCTTTCTTGTATCTATTTTTCCTTTAAGCTACTTGTTATTTCATATGTAGCTACCTGACAGTGAAAGACTTAAAAAACAAAAACGTACAGAATATTTTGGGGCATATCTGAGGGGCTTGCACCACCAGAGCATCACTTTTATTGATTCTCCGGCAGCACAAGCCTCTCATTCATACCTATGAGGTGACGCACAGCCATCCTACGCAGCTTTGCATGGCCTCATAGATATGGAATACGTCAAAGCAGCGCAAGCCACTGCGTTGCCTTACTCTGTGTCAAGGAGGCGTTCCATGGGTTTTGCAGTTGGTGTTCCCACACAACACCCTTGGATTTTGACACTGCCCAGATTTACAAAATCACTAACTGGAGCACTGCCAAAACGTTACACAGACAGAATGAGGAGAAATGTTTTCATTTCTCCTAATTTTTTTCTCTTTCTATGTGTGTTGCATTCTGCTGCACACATGGAAAAAGGAAAGTACCTCTCAGGATTGTTTTTGTTCAGGAAGGTGCCCCTTCCTGCACAAAAACAACCCTGCCTAAATTGGCGCTAGGCAGCAATTTGTGCACCAGCGCAGGGAGGGAGGGCAGGAATGCACTGTATTTCATAAATACTGTGCATTCCTGCCCTTTTATATTGGCGTAGGGCAGTGTAGCAAGACGAGTTGCGGCGCTGTCCCACGCCAATTCCTCATAAATGAGGAACTTTGTTTTTAGCCACACCCCTGACCACGCCCCCACACTCACTGACCTTTGGTTTCTCACCGTAAAAATGATGTGCAGTGGGAATTGGGGATGTTTATGACTGTTGATGATGAGGAGTACCAGGTTCTAGAATTTGTTGTCAGGAGCGGGTCCTTAAGCCTAAAAAACTTTTGAGAGTGGGTCCCTGCATCAAAAAGTTTGAAGACCTCTGCCCTAGTGCCTTATTTATCCTCCCGTCCAAAAATGGCGCATGGTGGGAGGCAGACCTAAATAATGGTGATGGCTGCAATTTATGGCGCAGAGCTCTGGGGCCATTGTAACTCTAGGAACCTGACATTGGTTCAAAAACCGGTTGATATGCTTTTTGTTGCGCTTACCGACGAGTACACCTCTTATCCCTCTTAGATTTGATCTAGAGCTTAATAAGATCCATAATGAAATTGCTTTGAGACTGCTTATATATTGGGTGCGCCTATGGTCTTCTGATCATTTGGCTCCTTACCGAGTAGCGTTACTAGCTCTTGATGACACATTGTCAATCCCTTGGTTCAAATTCATTAGAGATATGTGTCATTATATCAAAATGGAGGAGGTGTGGAGAGTGACATGTGATTTAACAAAAGAAGTGATACCACGCATAAAGCGATGTTATTGGGAGATGGTCTTGATGCAGATATGGTCTAATCAGGGGCAAGGCAGTAGGATAGTGCAATTTTTAGATCATAAATGTTCACCAAAGTTTGAAACCTATCTGGATAATGTAAAACTACCCTATATTAAAAGTCTCTACATCAAATTCAGACTATGGATCCTGCTGCTAAAGTCTTTTACCTCGGGTGGAATAAGGCTAATTGCACTCTGGGTTTTTGTTACTTCTGCCCAACGCAACCTGAGACCCTGGCACACTTTGTTTTCTTTTGCCCCCGATACTCAATCCCTAGAAGGAAGTGGATTATTCCCTTATGTAGACTGCTTGGAATAAGAAATTATAGGGCATCTCTCCGTATACTGATAAGCGACACAAGTGATAAGGCAGTCTTTGCAGTTGTGAGGTACCTCCAATGTGCCTGGGCAGTAAGATCTAGAGAATCCCCACTTGATTGACTTATAAATCTACAAAGATATCCGGTCGATTGTTGATTAGCCAATATGATATAGGCAGATTTAATGTATATATGTATTTATTATCTTGGTTTGGTATCTTGGGGTTTGGTTGGTTTATTAATTATTAATTGGGTGGTACTTATATTTTTTGCTAAGCCTTCTTTTAAGACTAATGATTACATGTATTTATTTTCATGAATGCTTTTATGGCTTTTAGCAGAGAGACTGACAAATGCCTGGGTCAGAGCAGGCATTAGGGGACGTTTGGACCCATATACATGGCCAAACACCATGGAAAGAGCCCACCCCAAGCCCCAGGAACACCCCCACCCACACCAGAGGACACAAGAGGATGAGGGACCCCATCCCAGGTAAGTAGAGTAAGTATAGGTAAGTATTTAAAACTTTTGTTTGAAGTGCTGTTGGGGGGCTGGAATGGGCCCCCCTACATGGAACTGGGTGCAATGGCCATGCCCAGGGGATACTTGTCCCCTGTGCTGGCCATTGGGGTGGCGGCATGACTCCTGTATTTTCTAACACAGGAGTCATGTGGTTTGCATGGTTTAGCATCAGGAAATAACGCTAGGCAGGTTAACTGCATTATTTATGTCTCTAAGCAGCCTAGCATCATTTTTTAAGGCAAAACCCCTACCCTCGTACCCCCACCCCCACCCGGCTAATGTCATTTTTTCAGACGTTAGCCCAACCATTGGCCGGCTTGTGGGATTCCATAAATCTTGCGCCGGGTAGCACTCTGGAATGGCGCAAGCACATGTTTGTGTCCAAAAAGTGTAATATGGGCCTAGGTTTTAGGTAGGAATTATATATTCTTTTCATTGCAGTATGTTGAGGCTGTTTATGTTTACATCTCTGATTTTCACAATCCTAATTTTGTTATTCCTCACTATACCAATCATTGCAGCTCATTCATTTTTATCATAGATTGCAGTCTTTTCAACAAATGTATTGAAAACTATCCTGCATCTTTTTCCTTGCCTATGTGTGTGTAAGAGACTCGTATGAGAAGAGAAAAGGGTATGGCTTGCTGAACACAATTTCCCTGAGGGGTTTTCAGAGTTCCACACGCTAGACTGCCACAAATCACCTTTACCGTTTGGGTTTGGGTGAGGTGCTGCTAGAAACCTGGGCGGGTTGGGCCGACAGCTGCCAACTGGTGTGGGAATGACTCAGTCCCATACAAGCAGAGGTGCTGCCATTCCAAATCCAGCAGTCTGGTTATTATACAAGAGAGCTGACTACACAGAGTAGTTCACAAACTCCCATAACACCTACACCCCTCAAGAGCTAGTGTTTTGTCACTAGCACATACAAAGCATCAATTCACATAAGTTTGTTTATGGAAATACAGGGAGTATTGGGACCTTCTTTAGAGGTTGATGGTTACTTCTTCTAGTTGTTCAAAAATGTCTATGCTCCCACACTAACACAGGTATTCTGGCTTCTGAAGTCATGTTACTAAAACCTGTTAAAGCATCTGTGACTAGAACAAGAATCAGACAGGCAACATGGTAAACTTGACACAGGACTTCTTGCGTTACTAAGAACAGCCACTACGTGAGCAGGCATGGACAGGTTAGATCCAAGCGCATCAAGCTGCTGAAAGTACATAAGTGCCTTCCTAGAGGAGTGACAGAAGAGGGTGAAAAACACTAAATAAGTCTGTGCTGTCTGGTGAATAAGACCAGTAAGTCACTGTAGAGGTACCATTTGTGCAATAACAACAAAATGGTACAGCTGCGCAGCATAATGCATAGCATTAAGGACTGCTGGACAGTGGTGTAGCCCATTCAACAGGGTTCCCCTTGGCCCAAGCGTGAGACACCGTTGGCTTGCATGGCAAAGTTATTTATTTCTCCTTGAGGTGCTTGGATTTCTGCAATGCTGACCTCTCAGTCATATTCTATCTACTGCCAACTTATGACATGCATATATAATGCATTGCCTGTACCCAGTTCCTCTGCAGACTGTCCTTCTGTGAATTTTCCCTCGACATATGCCCATGGTCTAACATTTTAATGCCCGTCCATTGTTTTCAGTGACTTGCTCTACCCTGTAGTCAGTTCATGTTGCAGCTTGTCACTGAGCAGTCGTGCCTACAAATGATTTAGGCCCTCATTACAACCTTGGCGGTCGGTGATAAAGTGGCGGTAATACCGCCAACAGGCTGGAGGTAACTACCGCCAAATTATGACCATGGTGGTGAGAACTCAGATAGACAGCCACTTTACCACACTGACCACCAGGGCGGAAACAACAGCCATCACGGTGGTTGCCGATAACAGCCAGGCAGAAGTCACCGTATTATGAGGCAGGAAACCACCTCCTTTTCTGGGGCAGTACCAACGACCTCAAAAGCCTCCCGAAAACACTGCACAGAAGGGAAAGGTCTCACCTTTGGAGACACAGGGCAGAACCACGCCGCCATGGAGCCCGAACCACAAATATTCCCAATGATTTTGTATGTCCTGCCTTACCACGAACACCAACAACGGCGAAGATGACGACGGTGAGTACAGCCGCCTAGCACACTGGAGGTGGGGAAGGAAAAAGAGAGTGACACACACACATGCAACATCCCCACCCCCAACACCATACACACAATCAGCTGCAGTAATAAAACATATTTACCCCGTACCCCTGATCAATAATGCAAGGACTACAGGTATGTATGAAAGTGATTGTAATAAGATCAACACAGTAGAAATAAGAAAATGCAATGTAACTGGCATATACATATGTACAGTTCAAGGGACACTGCCCAGACCTCATTGTGCATGCACAGAGAGAACTCTGCAGGGGCATCAGTTGGAAAATAGGCAGGCACCTCAGGGGGATGGGGGATGGGGGATGGGGGGGGCACCTCAGCAGATGGAACAAGACCACTGGTTCTGGAGGGGACTAAATGCCCGTGCTTGGTCCTGGGGAGTGCAAGGCCACAGTCTCTCAAATATGTGACTTGCCCACATGCTCTGGAGGGGGAAACATGCCCTGTGCTTGGTCCTGGGGAGTGCAAGGCCACAGTCTCTCAAGTGGGTGACTTGCCCACTGCTCTGGAGGGGGCAGCATGCCCTGTCCTTGGTCCTGGGGAGTGCAAGGCCACAGTCTCTCAAGTGGGTGACTTGCCCACATGCTCTGGAGGGGGCAACATGTCCATTACAGTGTCCTGGGGAGTGCAAGGCACAGTCTCTCAAGTGGGTGACTTGCCCACATGCTCTGAAAGGGGCATCGTGCCCTGTGCTCTTGATCTTGGGGAGGCTGGGGCTGGTGGGTGTCTTCCCCAATGGTTCTGGAGGGGGCATTGTGCCCTGTGCTTCTGATCCTGGGGAGGCTGGGATTGGTGGGTGTCTTCCCCACTGACTCTGGAGGGGGCATTTTGCTCTGTGCTCTTGATCCTGGGGAGGCTGCGGTTAGTGGGTGTCTTACCCACTGGTTCTGGATGGGACATCGTGCCCTGTGCTCTTGATCCTGGGGAGGCTGGAGTTGGTGAGTGTCTTCCACACTGGTTCTGGAGGGGGCATTGTGCCCTGTGCTTCTGATCCTGGGGAGGCTTGGGTTGTTGGGTGTCTTACCCACTGGTTCTGGAGGAGGCATCATGCCCTGTGCTCTTGATCCTGGGGAGTGCAAGGTCACAGTCTCTCAGCAGGGTATCATACCCACAGGATACGCAGGGGGCAGGCCGCACAGCAGCCCAGGGGGGCAGGACTAAATACCGTCCACCGGCAGTGATGGCTGCTCAGTGGTGGTGGTGCTGCGGAAGCCGAGGGTGGTGGGGAGAAGCTCCTGCCCATCCCCTGCAGCCTCAGATGGCTGCCCACTGGAGGTGGTGGTACTGCTGCTGGAGGTGGGGGGAAGCTCCTGCCCATCCCCTGCAGCCTCGGATGGCTGCCCACTGGTGGTGGTGGTGGTGCTGCAGCTGGTGGTGGGGGAAGCTCCTGCCCATCCCCTGCAGCCTCGGATGGCTGCCCACTGCGGTGGTGCTGCTGGTGGTGGAGGGAAGCTCCAGCCCATCCTCTACAGCTTCAGATGGAAGCATAACCATGGTTAGTGGTAGGGGCTCCTTCTGTGTCCTTGCACTAGGCCGCTTGTCCTTCCTGCCTGCTCCATGCCCTTCCTGGCGGCAGCTGGGGCTTGCTCTTTGCCCGTCCTGGCAGCAGCTGGGGCTGGCTTTTGCCCTTCCTGGGAGCAGCTGGGGCTTGCTCCTTGCCCTTCTGGGCAGCAGCTAGGGCAGGCACCCATTCCTTGAGGCTGCCTGGTGCCCTGGATCCTTTCCCACCACTAGTGGGTGTGGAGACTACTGGGCCAGTGGACTGGGTGGCTAGGGTGCTTGCCTGGGTTTTTGCCACCCTGGCCAGACGGCAAGGATGGAGGGTAGGGAAGAGGTCAATGGTGGAGAGGAATAGCGTCTTAGGGACATTGGGGTGGGCGGAGGTATAAGGTTTGGGAGTGGAGGAAGAGGGGGTGGTTGTAGGATGTGTATGTCTGCAGTGTTTGGGTGCAGGTGCACGGGCTGGATGCTGTTGTGAGGTGGATGGCTGTTGGGTGTCTGAGTGCTTTAGTATTTGTACCTTGGGCGGGGGGACAGGCACAGTGGGAGAGGACACAGGGGACGTGTGCATGGCTGTTGTGGAGGTGTCTGCCAGTGAGGTGTGTGTTCTGCTAGGTTTGGTGGTGATGCTGGTAGTGGATGAGGATGTTGTGCATGTAGGTGTGAGTGTAGACGGAACTGGAAGGGAGGTGAAGAAGGAGGAAGAGGAGGAGGAAGAGGAGGGGGAGACAGTGGAAATTGTGGATGTTGGTATGTCTGCATCTGGATGGTGTTTGTGTGAATGCCTGTGGGATGATGTGTGGTGCATGTGTTTGCCTGTGCCACTCTTGTGTGTTGTCTTGTGTGCATGCTCACTTGCCTGTGTGCTTGGGATAGGTTGGGGTTGAGGGGAATGGGCCTAGAAGGTGGAAGTTGGAGGAGGGAGGGTAGAAACAGGGACAATGGCTGCCATCAGAGAGGAGGCTAGAGCCTGGATTGATCTCTTTTGGACTACCAATCCAGTGTGAATGCCCTCTGGGAATACATTAGTTTGTTGCATCTGTGCTGCCAGCCCCTGGATGTCATTCACAATGGTTGACTGCCCTACAGAGATAAATTTCAAGAAGTCAATAGCCTCCTCACTCAGGGCAGCAGGGATCACTGGGTCAGGACCTGAGTTGCCTGGGGTGAAGGAGATGCCCACCCTCGCTGAGGTGCTGCTGGGAGGGCGGTGCTGGTACGTGGGGTGGCGGCTGTACCTGTAGCTGGGGTGGTCAAAGAGGTGTCCGCCACCACCAGGGAGCTTCCATCGAAGGGGGAATCTGTGTCTGAACTGTCCCCTCCTGTGTCTGCCGTGGTGCTCCCCTCACCCTCCATCCCACTGGTGCCCTCAGCTTTGGTGGACTCTGCCTCCTGTGTCCTGTGGGATGCAGCTCCCTCCGTCACCGGTGCCTCTGCTCCTATGCCAGATGATGAAAATTCACATAAGGACAGGGTGACAAAACAAAAAGGGGGGGAAGAGACAAAGGCTACGCTAGGTCAATGGCTGCACCAACACCACCGTTGGCGTACACACCACCGTCACACACAGGGAACAGCCCTACGCACTATGCATTGCACTACCAGTTATAATGCTAGCCACCAAGGCATGGGGAGGGGCACATACCACCAAATGCAGCACACCTGGGACCCACACAGCCCTGACCAGTTGTGGATGCCTACGAGATAGGTAGCATGATTATCACTTCAGAACCCTGGCCAACATGGGACCTACTCTGCAATGTCAGGCCTGGCCTAGGGGCACCCACTGACACACATCCACCACCCGGGTACCCCCCGCTGTCTTGCGTAAGTTGTAATGATGGGCACTGTACTCACCTCTTTGTGGCTGCTGTGATGCCCTTAAGTGCCCATCCAGCTCTGGATAGGCCACCGTCAGTATGCGGGCCATCATGGGGGTCAGGATTCGACGGGCACCCCTTCCTCATTGGGAGGCCATCCCCAGATGGGCCTCTGCCATTTTCCGTGCCCAGCATCTCAGGTCCTCCCACCGATTCCGATAGTGGGTGCTCTGCCTACCATAGACCCCCAGGGTCTGCACGTCCTAGGCGATGGCACGCCATATACCCTTCTTTTGATGGGCGCTGACCTGTAGAGAAATGCACACAGGAAATAGTATCAGTCAGACCATCCTGCCTGTTACACTTATGACCCACCATACCCCTTCACATCACCATTTGCACACACATGTCCCAGCACACATTCTCATGCTGCCCAGGGGACATCCACCCACCCCCCCTATACAAGGGCTCCACACACACCACTCCATGCATTCATGCCACATGCATTGTGCTCACAGTGTACTCACCTGTTGGTCTGGAGGCCCATACAGCAGTCCGTACTAGGGTAGGACCCCATCTACCACTCATTCCAACTCCGCCAAGGTGAAGGCAAGAGTCATTTCCCCAGTCACACGAGTTGCGGTAGGTTTCAGACACAGGTCACAGCAGCACATGCAGTGTAGGTCCTCTCCTGCTGAAGGTCAGGTAGCAAGTGAGTGAACAGATAGAAAATGGCGGTCACGTCCTCGGCGGTGCATACCGTCACTGCCGGCTTACATCACCATTGGTCACTGTACCCCATCGGGCCCAATGTTAACCAATGAGGAGTTGCACAGCAGTTCCCGACCGCCTACTGCAATGGTGCACAGCGGAATTACCTCACTTCCAGCTGTCCCCCTACACAGGACAGGTGGAGGCCATTTCATGGGTGGGGCAGGCCCTGGATAATAACTGCCACAAATTTAAAAATAGGACATACAGGGCAAATACCACTTAACCATTACAAATTATCATCATGCATTGTACTGTTGTGGGTCCGATGTTCAGTTTATGACTGGCTCCTCACTCATTTGTCCCTTAGACTGCAACTGCTGTGGATGAATAGGAGATGGAGACATACCCCCGTGAACAGACCCCTGGTGGACTTGGCAACACTGGAGGACAGGCACATTATCCTCACCTATAGACTTGACAGGGCCACAATCACAGAGCTGTGTGCCCAAATAGAGCCTGACCTGATATCTACTATCCGTCACCCCACAGGGATCCCCCCTCTCGTGCAAGTCCTATCTGTGCTCGATTTCTTGGAAACTGGTTTCTTCCAAGTGACAGTGGGCTTGGCAGCAGGAATGTCACAGCCAATGTTCTCAATAGTGCTGACAAGAGTGTTGCCTGCCCTGATTAAATACATTTGTAGCTACATTGTTTTCCCCCAGGTGGAGGATTTGGCCACAGTGAACACTGACTTTTATGCAATGGGACATATCGCCAACATAATTGGGGCGATTGATGGAACTCATATTGCATTGGTCCCCCCCAGCAAAATGAACAGGTATTCAGAAATCAAAAGAGTTTCCACTCCATGAATGTACAGATGGTGTGTTTGGCAGACCAGTACATCTCCCATGTCAATGCTAAGTATCCTGGTTCAGTGCATGATGCCTTTATCCTGAGGAATAGCAGCATCCCAAATGTTATGGGCCAACTACAGAGACACAGGGTGTCGTTAATAGGTGAGCCCTGGTTCCCACCCTGTAAATTTTGGTGTATGGGTATGGTGTGGGCCATATAGGATAGTGTGTGGCTAAATGTTGTCCCTCGATATTTGAAGGTGACTCGGGTGAACACAACTTATTATGGCTACTGAACCCTGTGAGGAATGCCAGGATAAGGGCAGAAGAATGTTACAGTGAGGCACATGGGTCAACAAGAAGGATAATCGAACAGACCTTTGGCCTCTAGAAGGCCAGGTTCAGATGCCTCCATCTAACTGATCCCTGTGCTACTCACCCAAGAAGGTCTGCCAGATAATCATGGCATGCAGCATGTTGCACAGCCTTGCCCTGAGACACCATGTGCCTATTCTGCAAGAGAAGGAGGCGGGAGATGGCTGAGTGGTAGCAGTGGACCCTGTGGACAGTGAGGATGAGGAGGCAGAGGATGAGGATGAGAACAACAGAACTGCAGTGATTCAACAATACTTCCAATGACACACAGGTAAGACAGTGTTACTTCACATTTCATTGTAATTATTTTGATTATCTTTGGCACTGGCATGCTGTTATTTCCCACTTCTATGCCCATTCACTGTACCCTTTGGCAACTCATTTTGCAAATGTTGGTTCCCCACTATTGCTCCTGGTGTGATCACTGCAGTCAACTACAGGTCTTTCCTATGTGATCATTACTGTACAGTTGAATTGCAATGTTTGAACCTGGTTAAACTAATACATACTTAAATAAGTTTGACCTACTCCATACTTGTATTTTTTCAAAGGGTGTTTATTGAAGTGCTAAGAAGAAGAGGGGCAAGTGCATTGAGATGGGGTCATAATGGAGGTATTGCCCCAGTATATTTCGTGCACAGGTGCTTTGTCCAAGGGGACATAGAAAGGGGAGCAATGGCAGTTCGAGGTGGACAGGGTATCAGAGTGGGGCACAATGGTGACAATCAGGAGAGTCTCATTTCCTGGCGGGGTCTTGGCAATAGTCTCTGGCTTCTGCCTGGATCACAGGGAATGTTTGCGGGGTGGTTCACCTTTGGCAGGGGGAGGGGTGCTGGTGACCTGTTGGTCCTGTGGTGGGGCCTCCTGTCCACTAGCGGCATCGGAGGTGGAAGTCAGTTCAGATGTCTGACTAGTGACAGGGGCCAGCTGTTGTGAGACTGCCTCCCTCATAATGTTAGCCATGCCTGCCAGCACCCCTACAATGGAGACCAGGGTGGTGTTGATAGCCTGCAAGACTCCCTCATCCCATGGTACTGTCTCTCCTGCAGCCACCTGTTCTCCTGCACGTTGTGCAGGAACTGGCCCAGCGTATCACGGGAATGTTGGTAGGCTCCTAGGATCTCTGCAAGTGCCTCCTGGAGAGTCGGTTCCCTGGGCCTGTAACCCCCAGAGCTCAGCAGTCCTCCCAGTTTCCCTGTTGTCCTGTTCCTCTGTCCCCTAAACCGCGTGCTCACTGCCACTGACCTCAGGTCCCTGATTGTCTTGGGTATGAGGTGTGCCCTGGGGTTCCTGTAGTGGTGGACACACTGCTGATTTACGTGTCCTGGGGACAGAAGTATGGGTACGCTGGGTGGGTGCAGTGGTGGTGTTTCCAGATGGGGGAGGCTAGGTGGTGGTGTGTGACTGTGCTTGGGTAACCAACTGTCCGGAGGTCCCTGATGGGCCAGGTTGGTCATCCGGATCCAGGCGACCAGAGTTGCTGTCATCACTGTGGGCCTCTTCAGTTGGGGGACTGGATAGCGCTGGCACCTCTTCACTGCTGACATTGGCTGGGATACCTTTGGGGATGTAAATGCAGTGTTAGTGTTTCTGTGTGTGACATATTGTGCATCAGTGGTTCACCCTCTTTGTTTGTATTTGCCCTGGCAGCTTTCACTGTGTACGCTGGTGTATGGTGGGATGATTAGTTCTCTCTAGCGTGCAAGCTTTAGTGATAAGTGTCCATGAAGATCTGTGAGTGGTGTCCATGCATTGGTATGGCATGCAGGGCTTTGCATTGGGATGGGTGAGATGTGATGGCAGGGGGTGTGGGAGGTGGTGGAGTGATGGGAGTGAGGGTGAGGGTGGGTGTATGTGATGGCATGCAGGTAGGGTGGTGATAGTAGTATAGAGTTGACTTACCAGAGTCCAGTCCTCCTGCTACTCCAGCCAGGCCCTCAGGATGCATGATTGCCAAGATTTGCTCCTCCCATGTTGTTGTGGGTGAGGAGGTGGGGGTCCACCGCCAGTCCTCTGTACAGCGAGTTGGTATCTTGCTGCAATGGAACGCACTTTCCCCCTTAGGTCATTCCACCTCTTCCTGATGTCATCCCTTGTTCTCGAGTGTTGTCCCACGGCATTGACCCTGTCCACAATCCTCTGCCATAGCTCCATCTTCCTAGCAATGGATAACTACTGCACCTGTGCTCCAATAGCTGAGTGTCTACCCGGATGATTTCCTCCACCATGACCGTTAGCTCCTCCTCTGAGAATCTGGGGTTTCTTTGTGGTGCCATGGGTGTTGTGTGAGTTGTGTAGGTGAGGCTGTGTAGGGTGATGTGTTGGGGTGTGTGATGTGGGGTGTGTGTGTGGTGTTTAGGTGTAGGTGGTGTGTGGCTCTGGTTTTGTCTGTAGTCATGGTGTCTGTCTCGTGCCAATGGTTTGTATTAGTAAGGGGTTGTGGGTAATGTGGGTGTGTGTTTGATGGTGGTGTGGGTGTGTGGGTGTGGGTGTCAGGTGTGTGTTATTTAAATTGACCTATGTAGTGTTGTTTTGTAAGTGTGTTGGTATTTTGAGCGCAGCAGTATGTACCGCCAATGGTTTACCGCCATTGAATATCCGCCGTGGTGATTCGTGGGTCATAATGTGGTGGGCGTTGTTCTGTTGGCGTAATGGTGTGGGTTTGGATACCACCAGTTTATCACTGACTTTTGGTGTGGTAGTCTTTTGTGTGTGACTGAATAGTGACAGATTGGTGTGTGTGTGCCATAATATGGTGAACGGATATCCGCCGGGGCAGCGGTATATGGCGGCATTCAGGATGGCGTTAATTGGAATTTACCGCCAATGTTATAATGAGGGACTTAGTGTTGTCCAGATGCTGCCCATCCATGCCCTCCCTTATTCCGCCATGTGTTTCCCTTCCACGGTCATCATCCTCTTTTTTCATGACACACTGCCTTCTAAAAGGATCATCTTTGGGCCTTGAAGATGAGTCACTGAAGATGACATTTTATTTTCTTTGCCACTGATAGCCAGTAGAGCCCTTAGAGGTCTGGATAAACGTGCTCAAATTTCTTTCAAATGAGACAGTAGGTGATATGATTTGCAGTTTCTTTTTTGGGACGATATTGGTGTAATTGCTATAACGCCAAAGCCTCGGTCAGTTCAATGCAGTGTAGTATCTGGAGCAAAACGAGGATCTTTCTCAGAAGCATGAGATGAAAGTTGATTTTCTTTTCAGAATAATTGTTAATTGCTGCTCTAAAAAGATGTTCTTTAAGCCATATACCATTGCTATTTACTACATAGAGAGAGCTTTAGGTAGCATCCAATATGCTCAGTTAAAAAGCAGCACAGGAATATAACGAGAAAGAGCAGGCGTTATGTGGAAGAATATCTTGAAATATATTTTCTTCTGCGGCGGTAAAGATCATTTTCCAAACAGAACTTGGGTGACCTGAAAAATACTTTCTTTGAGGAACCTATGTTTTTGCCAGAAGCAGTGATTACAATGTCTTGCGATACATTTTATAGATGCAACCAATTTTGAATCACTTTCTCAATTATAATAGCAAGAAACATAGGTGATCCCTGAAGAGAAATAAGTATTGGTATCATCTCAAACATGGTGTTCATGACAAATATATATTTAATCCAGGGACTGATCATAATGTATTTATTGTGCGAAAATATATATTTTTGGGATGTAAAAACTGTAAATCTCTTAATAAAAGTGTTAGTTATGCCATAATTCTAAATTGAGCCCCAGGTTCAAGAAAATGCACCCTTTCGAGTCTAAACTCCTACTATAGGTTTTAACATTATTATTAATATAAATATTATAACAAGGTACCGTTTTCCAACACACACTACTTTTTACATAGTATTTCTAATGTTTTACCATTCAGGTACAACATAAATGTTGGATGCCGTTAAAGCCATAATCTAATCATATCTAATATGATTGAGCAGATACATGATATTAATTTAAAAACGTTTTTGCTTTTCCTATAAAATTGGGTTCATCAAAAAGATAATGATGTTCTTTGGCCATGTGGTCGATTTGTTGAAAATTAAAAGTTAAGTTGTCACAAGGAAAATACAAAAAGAGTCTATTTGCAGGAAACCGTAAGTGGTACTATTTCCATGCTTAGCTCTCTGTTTTTTATTAATTATTTATATTGCAGCAGCCTACTGTTTTGATGATAACTTAATCACAATATGATATTTAGGACTGATTTAAGAGTTGGGTGAATATGGATGTAAGAAAATGTTTTATTAGCTCGGGAGAAAAAGAGTCTTTCCCAAGTACTATGTGCAAAGTCTTGTCAGGGCCAGTCACAAGTTGCACAAATATGCTTGCGAAACGCTTAATGTAAGGAAAAGCATGCAACACGTTTAGCAGTGGCAAAACAATTACCAAGTAAAAATATAACATAATAAAAATGTCATAACCAATTCCACAAAATGTAGAAAAAAAATAAGAAGAAAAACAATTCTGAAATTATTAAAATGCAATAGGGGAACTAGAGCTTTGTTTTTTTTACGTTTTAGGTAAAAAAGCACGAAGAAAAAGAAAAGCACAAATCAGAAGTAACTGTGCTTGGTTAACCGGGTCCTAGGCACAATTTCAGATTGGATATGACAAGCAGGTGATACAGGTCAAAGATTTTACCTTCTGACTTAGACTCTGAAATGAAAGTCAAAATCATGCAGTGGAGCAAAGATACAGGCTGTATTTCGTGAAGTCTTTTCAAAGTTGGACAGCTGTTGGATGAGGTCCCACTGAACCCTTTGATTTTGGTGGGCAAAGCTTAGAGTGGGAAAATTTACATGAGGCACCTGTCGAAGCCATCTTGTTGGCCAGATACTTTTCATGCCTTCACCCAGTGACGATTTTTGGAAATTCTAGGGAGCTCAAAATCCTTCAGTGGGACAAGCCTGAAGCTGTATCTAAGTCGTTCAAGTCTCCACACATTCAAATTTCTGAAGGAAGTGCTAAATACAGAGGGCCTTTTAGAGGTAGAATTACTTCCATTATAGGCATATTCTAGAGGAATTCCTTTTTAGATTTTCACATTTCAGCTATTCAGAAAGATAATCTCCATAAGTAAAGCAGATCACCAAAGGTCTCCTGTTTAGTGTAGCATACGTGGCTTCCTACCAGTGCCACTCTACATTAGGTTCTTATATTTTCATGAGGAGGTGGGCATGCCAATTTTGGGAACACTTCTAGTCTTTGTTATGTAGCAGATTTCAAGTCGCCCTGCACTATTCATCTCTGGGTTTGGGAGTTATGGTTCTCAATCTCTGATACATACTGTACATACACCAAGTTCGCCTACCCTTTTAGCTCATTTTATCACAAGCCACTTGCACTACCCTGTCAACACTGACCCAATTGATCTCTCTAGACTGCCCTAAATAGCAAGTTAAGTTCTGAATTTGTATTGCAAACTGCTGATCTAAAACAAATTCAATACAATCAATTATCTGAGTTTCATAACGTCTTTTGCACTGTTAATATTGTTTGAGCTCCTAGAAAGGCTGGGACTTTGACTGCATGGCAATTTAGGAGCTAAGAATGCATTGGATTTCTTGGACACACTAATTTACATAGCCGTGAATAATCTAAACCTGTTTTTCAAAATACTAATAAGGAAATCCTTGGGAACTACAGCTGTTTAATACTCTATTAAACCACTATGGTGTGTTCCCAGTTTCTTGTAAAATTATTTAATTATTATAATGTTCCCCTTTGTCAGTTACCATTGCTTACCAATGCTTTAATGCAATACTACAGCGTTGCATTTGCATGGAGGAAATCACTGTTGTAGGAAGTTGGCTCTGTATCTACTATTTCAAAGTAAGAAATAGCATGAACAGAGTCCAAGGGTTCCCCTTAGAGGTAAGATAGTGGCAAAAAGAGATAACTCTAATGCTCTATTTTGTGGTAGTGTGGTCGAGCAGTAGGCTTATCAGAGGGTAGTGTTAAGCATTTGTTGTACACACACAGGCAATAAATGAGGAACACACACTCAAAGACAATTCCAGGCCAATAGGTTTTTATGTAGAAAAATATAATTTCTTAGTTTATTTTAAGAACCACAGGTTCAAGATTTACAAGCAATACTTTAAATGAAAGGTATTTCACTCAGGTATCTTAGGAACTTTGAATCATCACAATAGCATGTACAGTTTTGGCAAAAATCGCAATAAGCTATTTTAAAAATGGACACAGTGCAAAAATCAACAGTTCCTGGGGGAGGTAAGTATTTGTTAGGTTCACAGGTAAGTAAAGCACTTACAGGGTTCAATGTTAGGTCCACAGTAGCCCACCATTGGGGGTTCAAGGCAACCCCAAAGTTACCACAGCAGCAGCTCAGGGCCATTCAGGTGCAGAGGTCAAAGTGGTGCCCAAAACACATATGCTTCTATGGAAATAGGGGTGCCCCGGTTCCAGTCTGCCAGCAGGTAAGTACCCGCGACTTCAGAGGCAGACCAGGGGTGCTTTGTTGGGCACCGGGGGGGACACAAGCAGGCACAGAAAATACACCCTCAGCGGCACAGGGGCGGCCGGCTGCAGAGTGCAAACAGGCATCGGGTTAGCAATAGAATTCAATGGGGAGACCCAGGGGTCTCTTCAACGATGCAGGCAGGCAAAGGGGGGGGGGCTCCTCGGGGTAGCCACTACCTGGGCTAGGAAGAGGGCCACCTGGGGGTCGCTCCTACACTGGAGTTCGGTTCCTTCAGGTCCTGAGGGCTGCGGGTGCAGTGTGTTTTCCAGGCATCGGGTTCCTTGAAGCAGGCAGTCGCGGTCAGGGGAAGCCTCTGGATTCCCTCTGCAGAAGTCGCTGTGGGGGCTCAGAGGGGGTCAACTCTGGCTACTCACGGGCTCGCAGTCGCCGGGGAGTCCTCCCTGTAGAGTTAGTTTACCGCAGGTCGAGCCGGGGGCATCGGGTGCAGAGTGGAAAGTCTCACGCTTCCGGCGGGAAACGTGTGGTCTTTAAAAGTTGCTTGCTTGTTGAACAGGGCCGCTGTCCTTGGGAGTTTCTTGGTCCTTTTAGATGCAGGGTAGTCCTCTGAGGCTTCAGAGGTCGCTGGACCTTGGGTGATGCGTCGCTGTCGCAGTTTTTCTCGAAATGGGGAGACAGGCGGGTAGGGCTGGGGCTATAGCAGTTGGTGTCTCCGTCTTCTCTGCAGGGCTTCAGGTCAGCAGTCCTTCTTCATCTTCAGGTTGCAGGAATCTATCTTCCTAGGTTCTGGGGGGCCTTAAATACTCAATTTAGGGGTGTATTTAGGTCTGGGAAGATAGTAGCCAATGGCTACTAGCCCTGAGGGTGGCTACACCCTCTTTGTGCCTCCTCCCGGGGGGTAGGAGGTCACATCCCTAATCCTATTGGGGGAATCCTCCATCTGCAAGATGGAGGATTTCTAAAAGTCAGTCAACTCAGCTCAGGAAACCTTAGGGGTTGTCCTGACTGGACAGTGACTCCTCCTTGTTTTTCTCATTATCTCCTCCAGCCTTGCAGCCAAAAGTGGGGGCAGTGGCTGGAGGGGCGGGCATCTCCACTAGCTGGGATGCCCTATGGCGCTGTAACAGAGGGGGTGAGCCTTTGAGGCTCGCCGCCAGGTGTTACAGTTCCTGCAGGGGGAGGTGAGAAGCACGTCCACCCAGTACAGGCTTTGTTCCTGGCCACAAAGTGACAAAGGCACTCTCCCCATGTGGCCAGCAACATGTCTGGTGTCTGGCAGGCTGGCAAAAACTAGTCAGCCCACACTGGAAGTCGGGTATGTTTTCAGGGGGAATCTCTAAGATGCCCTCTGGGTGTATTTCACAATAAAATGTACACTGGCATCAGTGTGCATTTATTGTGCTGAGAAGTTTGATACCAAACTTCCCAGTTTTCAGTGTAGCCATTATGGTGCTGTGCAGTTCATGTATGACAGACTCCCAGAATATATACTCTTATGGCTACCATGCACTTACAATGTCTAAGGTTTTGCTTAGACACTGTAGGGGCATAGTACTCATACACCTATGCCCTCACCTGTGGTATAGTGCATCCTGCCATAGGGCTGTAAGGCCTGCTAGAGGGGTGACTTACCTATGCCATAGGCAGTGTGAGGTTGCCATGGCACTCTGAGGGGAGTGCCATGTCGACTTAGTAATTTTTTCCCTACCAGCACACACAAGCTGGCAAGCAGTGTGCATGTGCTGAGTGATGGGTCCCCAGGGTGGCATAAGACATGCTGCAGCCCTTAGAGACCTTCCCTGGCATCAGGGCCCTTGGTACCAGGGGTACCAGTTACAAGGGACTTACCTGGATGCCAGGGTGTGCCAATTGTGGAGACAAAGGTAGAGTTTAGGGAAAGAACACTGGCACTGGGGCCTGGTTAGCAGGCCTCAGCACACTTTCAAATCATAACTTGGCATCAGCAAAGGCAAAAAGTCAGGGGGTAACCATGCCAAGGAGGCCTTTTCTTACACAACCCCCCAAACGAAAGAGGATGAGACTAACCTTTCCCAAGAGAGTCTTCATTTTCTAAGTGAAGAACCTGGAAAGGCCATCTGCATTGGCATGGGCAGTCCCAGGTCTGTGTTCCACTATGAAGTCCATTCCCTGTAGGGAGATGGACCACCTCAACAGTTTTGGATTTTCACCTTTCATTTGCATTAGCCATCTGAGAGGTCTGTGGTCAGTTTGAACTACAAAGTGAGTACCAAAGAGGTATGGTCTCAGCTTCTTCAGGGACCAAACCACAGCAAAGGCCTCCCTCTCAATGGCACTCCAACGCTGCTCCCTGGGGAGTAACCTCCTTCTAATGAAAGCAATAGGCTGGTCAAGGCCATCATCATTTGTTTGGGACAAAACTGCCCCTATCCCATGTTCAGAGGCATCAGTCTGCACAATGAACTGCTTGGAGTAATCTGGAGCTTTTAGAACTGGTGCTCTGCACATAGCTGGTTTCAGGGTGTCAAAGGCCTGTTGGCATTCTATAGTCCAGTTTACCTTTTTAGGCATTTTCTTGGAGGTAGTTTCTGCTGGGGTGTCACTATTGATCCATATCCCTTCACAAACCTCCTGTAGTACCCAGTCAAACCAAGGAATTCCCTGACTTGAGTCTGGGTTTTTGGAACTACCCAGTCCAGAATGGTCTGGATCTTGGGTTGGAGTGGCTGAACTTGGCCTCCACCTACAAGGTGTCCCAAGTAAACCACAGTCCCCTGCCCTATCAGACATTTGGATGCCTTGATAGAGAGGCCTGTTGCTTGCAGGGCCTGCAAAACATTCTTCAGGTGGACCAGGTGATCCTGCCAGCTGGAGCTAAAGACAGCAATATCGTCAAGATAAGCTGCACTAAAGGACTCCAAGCCAGCAAGGACTTGATTCACCAACCTTTGGAAGGTGGTAGGGGCATTCTTTAAGCCAAAGGGCATCACAGTAAACTGATAATGCCCATCAGGTGTAGACAATGCTGTCTTTTCTTTTGCTCCTGGTGCTATTTTTATTTTCCAGTACCCTGCTGTCAAGTCAAAGGTACTCAAGTATCTGGCAGCACCTAGTTTGTCAATTAACTCATCTGCCTTGGAATGGGATGGGCATCTGTCTTGGTGATAGAATTAAGTCCTCTGTAGTCCACACAAAACCTCATCTCTCTCTTACCATCCTTGGTGTGAGGTTTGGGGACTAAGACCACTGGGCTAGCCCAGGGGCTGTCAGAGTGCTCAATGACTCCCAATTCCAGCATCTTGTGGACTTCCACTTTGATGCTTTCCTTAACTTGGCCAGACTGTCTGAACATTTTGTTTTTGACAGGCATGCTGTCTCCTGTGTCCACATCATGGGTACACAGGTGTGTCTGACCAGGGGTTAGGGAAAAGAGCTCAGCAAACTGCTGTAAGACTTTCCTACAGTCAGCTTGCTGTTGGCCAGAGAGGGTGTCTGAATAGATCACTCCATCTACTGAGCATTCTTTAGGGTCAGTGGAGAGGAGATCAGGGAGAGGTTCACTCTCAGCTTCCTTGTCCTCATCTGTAACCATTAACATGTTTACATCTGCCCTGTCATGAAAGAGTTTGAGACGGTTCACATGGATCACCCTTTTGGGGGTCCTGCTAGTGCCTAGGTCTACCAGGTAGGTGACCTGACTCTTTCTCTCTAGCACTGGGTAAGGGCCACTCCATCTGTCCTGAGGTGCCCTGGGAGCCACAGGCTCCAGAACCCAGACTTTCTGCCCTGGCTGAAACTCAACCATAGCTGCCTTTTGGTCAAACCACATCTTCTGGAGTTGTTGGCTGGCCTCAAGGTTTTTACTTGCCTTTTCCATGTACTCTGCAATCCTGGAACGTAGGCCTAGTACATAGTTCGCTATATCTTGTTTAGGCTCATGAAGTGGTCTCTCCCTGCCTTCTTTTACAAGAGCTAGTGGTCCGCTTACAGGATGGCCAAACAGAAGTTCAAAGGGGGAAAACCCTACTCCCTTCTGAGGTACCTCTCTGTGGGAGAAAAGCAGACATGGCAAGAGGACATCCCATCTCCTTTTGAGCTTTTCCGTGAGCCCCATGATCATGCCCTTCAATGTCTTGTTAAATCTTTCCACCAGACCATTGGTTTGTGGATGGTATGGTGTGGTGAATGTGTAAGTCACCCCACACTCATTCCACATGTGTTTCAGGTATGCTGACATGAAGTTGGTACCTCTGTCAGACACCACCTCCTTAGGACATCCCACTCTGGTAAAGATACCAATGAGTGCTTTAGCTACTGCAGGGGCAGTAGTGGACCTAAGGGGAATTGCTTCAGGCTATCTAGTAGCATTATGCACTACTACTAGTATGTACTGGTTCCCTGAGGCTGTGGGAGGTTCAAGTGGACCCACTATGCCACACCCACTCTTTCAAAGGGGACCCCCACCACTGGAAGTGGTATAAAGGGGGCCTTTGGATGGCCACCTGTCTTATCACTGGCTTGACCGGTGGCACAGGAGACACAAAACTCCTTTAATTTCTGGGACATGTTAGGCCAATAGAAATGGTTGACTAACCTCTCCCAAGACTTGGTTTGTCCCAAATGCCCAGCAAGTGAAATATCATTGGCTAAGGTCAGAATGAACTCCCTAAACTCCTGAGACACTACCACTCTTCTAGTGGCACCAGGTTTGGGATCTCTTGCCTCGGTGTAGAGGAGTCCATCTTCCCAATAGACCCTATGTGTTTCAGTGATTTTTCCTTTGGTTTCCTCCGCAGCTTGCTGCCTGAGGCCTTCAAGAGAGGGACAGGTTTATTGCCCCTTACACAACTGTTCCCTTGAGGGTCCCCCTGGGCCTAAGAGTTCAACCTGATAAGGTTCCAACTCCATGGGCTCAGTTCCCTTAGAGGGCAGAACTTCTTCCTGGGAAGAGAGGTTCTTTTTCTTTTGTTGTGTTGAAGCTGGTTCCCCAGTCTTCTTTCCTTTTCTTTTGGAGGGTTGGGCCATTATTCCAGGCTCCAACACCTCTTTTTCACCCTGAGCTATGCACTGTGCCCTTGTCTTGACACACACCAGTTCAGGAATACCCAGCATGGCTGCATGGGTTTTGAGTTCTATCTCAGCCCATGCTGAGGACTCCAGGTCATTTCCAAGCAAACAGTCTACTGGGATATTTGAGGAGACTACCACCTGTTTCAGGCCAGTGACCCCTCCCCATTCTAAAGTTACCATAGCCATGGGGTGTACTTTAGTCTGATTGTCAGCGTTGGTGACTAGATAAGTTTGTCCAGTCAGGTATTGTCCTGGGGAAACCAGTTTGTCTGTCACCATTGTGACACTGGCACCTGTATCCCTCAGGCCTTCTACACTAGTCCCATTAATTAAGAGTTGCTGCATATTAGGGGGCCAGGCAGCCAGTGTGGCTAAGTCCACCCCACCCTCAGAAACTAATGTAGCTTCCGTGTGAACCCTGATTTGCTCTGGGCACATTGTTGATCCTACTTGGAGACTGGCTATTCCAGTGCTAACTGGAGTAGAGTTTGAAGTGGAACCTTTCTTGGGACAGGCCTTGTCTCCAGTTTGGTGTCCCTGCTGATTACATCTACGACACCAGGCCTTTTTGGGATTAAAGTTTTTACCCTTGTACCCAAAATTGGATTGTGAAGAGGCTTTGGACCCTCCTGAGCAGGTTTTTTGGGCCCTGTTGAAGACTCTTTACTTTTTCCCTTGGATGTCTCAACACTCTTCCCCTGGGGAGTCTTTGTGACCCCTTTCTTTTGGTCAACCCCTGTGGAAGTCTTGGTCACCCTAGTCTTGATCCAATGGTCTGCATTCTTTCCCAATTCTTGGGGAGAAATTGGACCTAGGTCTACCAGATGCTGATGCAGTTTATCATTGAAACAATTACTTAAAAGTTGGTCTTTCATAAACAGATTGTACAGCCCATCATAATCATTTACACCACTGCCATTAATCCAACCATCCAGTGTTTTGACTGAGAAGTCAACAAAATCAACCCAGGCTCGAGGATTTTTGAGCCCCCCGAACCTAATCCTGTACTCCTCAGTTGAGAATCCAAAGCCCTCAATCAGGGTAGCCTTCAGGAGTTCATAGGATTCTGCATCTTTTCCAGAGAGCCTTAGGAGTCTATCCCTACACTTTCCAGTGAACATTTCCCAAAGGAGAGCACCCACGTGAGATTTGTTTACTTTTCTGGCTGCACAAGCCCTCTCAAAAGCTGTGAACCATTTGGTGATGTCATCACCATCTTCATATTTACTTACAATCCCTTTGGGGATCTTTAGCATGTCAGGAGTATCTCTGACCCTATTTAAATTGCTGCCACCATTGATGGGAGCTAAGCCCTTCTCTTGTCTTTCACTTTCTATGGCTAGGAGCTGTCTCTCCAAAGCCAATCATTTGGCCATCCTGGCTAACAGGAGGTCATCTTCATTGAGGCTGCCCTCAATGCTTCCAGTGCTGTTGGACTCTCCTGTGAGAGAAGCAACATCTCTGACTATCACTTCTGGAGTCAGGGTTGGAGAAACCCTGGTTTCCCTAACTAGGACTGGAGGTGGGAATTCCTCCACATCACTAGTTTTCCCCTCTGTGAGGACATCATCAGAGGGGTTGTTTTTAGCAAACTCTGCCAAGAATTCCTGGAGCTGTACTTTGGTAGGGTTTGAACCTGTTTTTATCTTTTTGATTTTGCAGAGAGTCCTTAACTCTGACATCCTAAGATGCAGGTAAGGGGTGAGGTTGAGATCCACCACCATCTCTTCTGCAGCAAACATTATTTCTCTAAAAGTTGGGATACTTTTTAAGAATCTAAAACTATCCCTAGAACTTAATCCACACTTTTACAAAACTTTTAAACTCTAAAAGAAATGCTAACAGGGACTAACACAAGGCTCTAGCAGGACTTTAAAAAATTTAGAAAAATATCTCAAATTTCAAAAATCAGTTTCTAATGTCAATTTGTGGAATTTAGTTGTGTGATCAGGTATTGGCTGAGTAGTCCAGCAAATGCAAAGTCTTGTAACCCACAGCTGATCCACCAATGTAGGAAGTTGGCTCTGTATGTACTATTTCAAAGTAAGAAATAGCATGCACAGAGTCCAAGGGTTCCCCTTTGAGGTAAGATAGTGGCAAAAAGAGATAATTCTAATGCTCTATTTTGTGGTAGTGTGGTCGAGCAGTAGGCTTATCAGAGGGTAGTGTTAAGCATTTGCTGTACACACACAGGCAATAAATGAGGAACACACACTCAAAGACAATTCAAGGCCAATAGGTTTTTATGTAGAAAAATATCCTTTCTTAGTTTATTTTAAGAACCACAGGTTCAAGATTTACAAACAATACTTTAAATGAAAGGTATTTCACTCAGGTATCTTACGAACTTTGAATCATCACAATAGCATGTACAGTTGTTGCACAAATGGCAATAAGCTATTTTAAAAATGGACACACTGCAAAAATCAACAGTTCCTGGGGGAGGTAAGTATTTGTTGGGTTCACAGGTAAGTAAAGCACTTACAGGGTTCAAAGTTGGGTCCAAGGTAGCCCACCATTGGGGGTTCAAGGCAACCCCAAAGTTACCACACCAGCAGCTCTGGGCCGGTCAGGTGCAGAGGTGAAAGTGGTGCCCAAAACACATAGGCTTCAATGGAAATAGGGGTGCCACAGTTCCAGTCTGCCAGCAGGTAAGTACCCGCGACTTCGGAGGGCAGACCAGGGGGGTTTTGTAGGGCACCGGGGGGGGACACAAGCAGGCACAGAAAGTACACCCTCAGCGGCCCAGGGGTGGCTGGGTGCAGAGTGCAAACAGGCATCGGGTTTGCAATAGGATTCAAAGGGGAGACCCAGGGGTCTCTTCAACAATGCAGGCAGGCAAAGGGGAGGTCCTCGGGGTAGCCACCACCTGGGCTAGGAAGAGGGCCACCTGGGGGTAGCTCCTGCACTGGAGTTCGGTTCCTTCAGGTCCTGGGGGCTGCGGGTGCAGTGTGTTTTCCAGGCGTCGGGTTCCTTGAAGCAGGCAGTCGCGGTCAGGGGGAACCTCTGGATTTCCTCTGCAGGCGTCGCTGTGGTGGATCAGGGGGGCAACTCTGGCTACTCACAGGCTCGCAGTCGCCGGGGAGTCCTCCCTGTAGAGTTAGTTTTCCGCAGGTCGAGCCAGGGGCGTCGGGTGCAGAGTGGAAAGTCTCACGCTTCCAGCAGGAAACGTGTGGTCTTTAAAAGTTGCTTCTTTGTCGCAAAGTTGCAGGTTTGTTGAACAGGGCCACTGTCCTTGGGAGTTTCTTGGTCCTTTTAGATGCATGGTAGTCCTCTGAGGCTTCAGAGGTCACTGGACCCTGGGGGATGCGTTGCTGTTGCAGTTTTTCTCGAAGTGAGGAGACAGGCCGGTAGGGCTGGGCCAAAGCAGTTGGTGTATCCGTCTTCTCTGCAGGGCTTCGGGTAAGCAGTCCTTCTTCGTCTTCAGGTTGCAGGAATCTATCTTCCTAGGTTTGGAGGCCCCGAAATACTCAATTTAGGGATGTGTTTAGGTCTGGGAGGATAGTAGCCAATGGCTACTAGCCCTGAGGGTGGCTACACCCTCTTTGTGCCTCCTCCCGGTGGGGAGGGGGTCACATCCCTAATCCTATTGGGGGTATCCTCCATCTGCAAGATGGAGGATTTCTAAAAGTCAGAGTCACCTCAGCTCAGGACACCTTAGGGGTTGTCCTGACTGGCCAGTGACTCCTCCTTGTTTTTCTCATTATCTCCTCCAGCCTTGCCACCAAAAGTGGGGGCAGTGGCCGGAGGGGCGGGCATCCCCACTAGCTGGGATGACCTGTGGCGCTGTAACAAAGGGGGTGAGCCTTTGAGGCTCACCACCAGGTGTTACAGTTCCTGCAGGGGGAGGTGAGAAGCACCTCCTACCCAGTACAGGCTTTGTTCCGGGCCACAGAGTGACAAAGGCACTCTCCCCATGTGGCCAGCAACATGTCTAGTGTGTGGCAGGCTGGCAAAAACTAGTCAGCCCACACTGGAAGTCGGGTATGTTTTCAGGGGGAATCCCTAAGATTCCCTCTGGGTGTATTTCACAATAAAATGTACACTGGCATCAGAGTGCATTGATTGTGCTGAGAAGTTTGATACCAAACTTCCCATTTTTCAGTGTAGCCATTATGGTGCTGTGGAGTTTGTGTATGACAGACTCCCAGACCATATACACTTATGGCTACCCTGTACTTACAATGTCTAAGGTTTTGCTTAGACGCGGTAGGGGCATAGTGCTCATGCACCTATGCCCTCACAGGTGGTATAGTGCACCCTGCCTTAGGGCTGTAAGGCCTGCTAGAGGTGTGACTTACCTATGCCATAGGCAATGTGAGGTTGGCATGGCATTCTGAGGGGAGTGCCATTTCGACTTAGTCATTTTCTCTCCACCAGCACACAGAAACTGGCAAGCAGTGTGCATGTGCTGAGTGAGGGGTCCCCAGGGTGGCATAAGACATGCTGCAGCCCTTAGAGACCTTCCCTGGCATCAGGGCCCTTGGTACCAGGGGTACCAGTTACAAGGGACTTACCTGGATGCCAGGGTGCGCCAATTGTGGAGACAAAGGTACAGTTTAGGGAAATAACACTGGTGCTGGGGCCTGGTTAGCAGGCCTCAGCACACCTTCAAATCATAACTTGCCATCAGCAAAGGCAAAAAGTCAGGGGCTAACCATTCCAAGGAGGCATTTCCTTACAACTGTGTATCCATTTTTCTGTTATTGTGACATTTTATATCTAGCCACTACAGTATACATCATATGGCAATGGTTCAGTCCACATAAATCATTCCCTAACTTCATTGTGAATGACTGCATTCTTTCCATTTATTAGGTGCACATCTGCACACTAAGGCCCATATTTATACTTTTTTAACACCGCATATGCGCCACTTTTTAACGCAAAAGCAGAGCAAACTTACAAAATACAATTGTATTTTGTAAGTTTGCGCCGATTTTGCATCAAAAAATGACGCAAATGCAGCGCTAAAAAAGTACAAATATGGGCCTAAGTAGTTCCCTTAATTGTTAGGAACTACTATGACAGGGTGCTTTTGTGGGGAGATAAAACAATAGTTGTATTAAGTGCCAGGGACTACTGTGGCAATTTGCGCTTTTTGAGATATAAAATAGACTTTGTCATTTTTTTTAGATTGATAAGGATTCAGCAGCTTCCCCAAACATTTTGCAAACCCATGACAAAACAAAACAATAATTGACAAAGCTAAAATGCTTTTGGAAACCGCCAGCCCCTTTGGCTTTAACAGTGCTTGTTTTTAAGGAGTGTTTGCCATTTATCATCACACTCAGGGATAATACTGCTTTTCGTTTTTTCCTATATGTAGTAAAATACAAGCTCCATGATATTCATTTGGGGATTAATAATACGCATGATTAGGTATGCCGTTTATGAATAACAAACATTTCTTCATGATGTACATATCGGTTGTGTGCAATGCGTAATTTTAAATGTAACATTTTCGTTCATTTGAGAACTGGGAAATTCTTGACACTACCATTAACTTGTAATTGCTTGGCTTTGAAAAAATAACAGTGATTTCAGCATCATTTAGCCGTTCTACTGAAGCACAAATCATAGATAATATTTTGCACAGTACAGCGTTATTTGTAGAAATATTGTGGGCCATATTTATACTTTTTGACGCAAAACTGCGCTAACGCAGCTTTGCGCCAAAAAAATTAGCGCCGGCTAACGCCATTCTGAAGCACCATGCGGGCACCGTATTTATTCAATGACGTTAGCCGGCGTTAGCCGCCGGCGCTGTCTGGTGTGAGTTAAAAAAAATGACGTACACCAGGCAGCGCCGGCGTAGGGGGAAAATGGCGTATGGGCGTCCACAAATGGTGCAAGTCAGGCTGAGGCAAAAAAATCGCCTCAACCCGATTTGCGCCATTTTTTTACGACGCCCAACCCCCATTGAAATGACTCCTGTCTTAGCAAAGACAGGAGTCATGCCCCCTTGCCCAATGGCCATGACCAGCGGACTTCTGTCCCCTGGGCATGGTCATTGGGCATAGTGGCATGTAGGGGGGCACAAACAAGGCCCCCCTATGCCACAAAAAAATAAAAATAAAATACTTACCTGAACTTACCTTAATGTCCCTGGGGTGGGTCCCTCCATCCTTGGGTGTCCTCCTGGGGTGGGCAAGGGTGGCATGGGGTGTCCCTGGGGGCAGGGGAGGGCACCTCTGGGCTCATTCTGAGCCCACAGGTCCCTTAACGCCTGCCCTGACCCAGGCGCTAAAATCCGGCGCTAATGCGGGTTTTTTAGACCCACCCACTCCCGGGCGTCATTTTTGCCCGGGAGTATAAATACGACGCATATGCATCGGAGTCATTTTTTAAGACGGGAACGCCTACCTTGCATATCATTAACGCAAGGAAGGTGTTCACGCAAAACAATGACGCTAACTCCATGAACTTTGGCGCTAGGCGCGTCTAACGCCAAAGTATAAATATGGAGTTAGTTTTGCGTCGAATTTGCGACTAAAAAAACGACGCAAATGGAGTATAAATATGCCCTTGCATGTATAGAAAATCTCAGTTTATAAATAAAATTAGAAATTAATTGGAAAATAATTAATTGTGTTGGAAAACCCTCAAATAAACGAGTAACATAGCATGAATGGTTTCATTGTGTTACCAAATTTGTTTTTCAAACTAGCTGAGAGGAGACCTCTGGCACAGTAAAATAAAAGCTGCAGAATGAGTAAAAAATAAAACATTCAGGGGGTCATTACAACATTGGCGGTAAAAGGTGCTTACCGCCGTGCAGAAGACCGGCAATACACCGCCGGCGCCGCGGAACTCCGCCACAGCTATTATGACCCACATCTCGGAATCCGCCGAAATTGGGACACAAGTCCGCCACACCAAAGGTCAGTGGTAAAGTGGCGAAAACAAAACCTCCACGCCAACAGAAACACACCCATGCTATTACGACCCACGAATCCACGCGGCGGTCTTTCAACCGTGGTATTCCATTGGCGGTACACACCGCCGCGCTCAAAATACACACACATCTCCAAAACACCGCCACATTGGACAATTCAAAATACACACACCTGAGACACATACAAACACCACTCCCACACATCCAACACTATCTAAAACACACTCCCACATCACCCACAAACACCTACGACCACAAATTAGTCACAAAGACCAGAGAGACAGCACAGAATAGCCAACCCCACCACACAGAGGCACACAACACCATCCCCCACACAATATCCACGCATAAAACACACACACCACTACACATCACCACACACATCAACACTGACACCGCCCCACACATCACACATACCACCCTGTGTCACGCCAAAGACACCCCCGCTTTTCCGAGAAGGAGCTCCGGGTCATGGTGGAGGAAATCCTACGGGTAGAGCCACAGCTATTTGGCTCACAGGTGCAGCACACATCCATAGCCAGGAAGATGGAGCTACTGCGCAGAATAGTCGACAGGGTCAACGCTGTGGGACAGCATCCAAGAAATCGGGAGGACATCAGAAAGAGGTGGAACGACCTACGGGGGAAGGTGCGTTCAGCGGTCTCCAGGCACAACATCGCGGTTCAGCGGACTGGCGGCGGACCCCCACCTCCTACCCCACAACTAACAACATGGGAGGAGCAAGTCTTGACCATCATGCATCCCGAGGGGCTTCGGAGGAGTCGGTGGAGGAATAAACACTAGTAAGCCAATTCTTAACTATCATATCCCCCACCCTACCTGCATGCTATCACACACCCCCACCATCACCCCCTCCCCTATCACTCCAACTCCTCACTAACATACTCATAACACAAACCACCCATCCCAACACCAAGCCCTGCAAGCCACAACTAAGCATGGACACCCATCACTAAAGCATGCCCACTGCACATACCCATACACCCCCCTAAACCATCATTACACAAGCCTCCACACAGGAATGCTTGCACTGGCGTACACGGTGAGCCACCAATTGCACACCATGACACACACACATGCAATAATCATGCACTTATGCCCCTGCAGGAACACGAAGGACCGTCACCACACCGGAGGGTCCAGACAACTCCACCCCACCCACAGAAGAGGCCCACAGTGACAATAGCAGCTCTGCCTTACTGGATCCTGATGACCAGCCCGGACCATCGTGGGCCTCGGGACAGTCGGTTCCCCTTGCACAGGCACAGCCCAACACTGACCTTCCACCCTCTGGTAACACCAGCACAGCACACACCCAGCAGGCCCAAACCTCCGTACCCAGGACAGGTCAATCAGCGGTGTGTCCACCATTACAGGGAACCCAGGAGAACAAACCACCCCAGCAACAACAGGGACCTGGGGGCAGTGGTAGTGGGCACACAGTCCAGTGGACGGAGGCACAGGAACACAGGGGAACTGGGACGGCTGCTGTGCGACATGGGGGCGGACAGGCCAAGGGAATCCACTATCCACGAGACCCTCTCCTCCATCATGGGATGATACCACCACTCCCAGGAGACGATGGCGACAGTCCTGGTCAAGTTTCAGGAGACCCAGCGCCTGCAGGAGGACCAGTATTTGGGGTTCAGGGAGGAGCTCAGGACCATCAGCTCCGCCTCGGGCACCATCGTAGGGGTGCTGAAGGACATACAGCAGACCTTGAGGGACACCGTGGCAGTCCAAGGGGCCCCTGACACTAGCCAGGACGATGAACTGCCAACCACCTCTGCCCGCCCCGCCACAGGACCACCACACCAGCACCCCACCCCCTGCAGACGGACAACCACCACGCAAGCGGTCCCTGAGATCCAGGAACAGGACAGAGCAAGATGGCAAGACCCCCACCAGGAAATGAGACCACCCTGATTGTCCTCCCACTGTCCCACTTTGTTACCCTGTCCATACTTAAACTGCCCCAGCTCCACTTCCTATGCCCATATGGGCAGTGCACCTGTGTGACAAATAGACTGGACTCTGCCATGGACATTCCTCCACCGTCCCCCATCACCATTTTACAACCCCCCTCCATTTTTGAGCACTTAAATAAACACCCTTGAACCACAAAACAATCTGGAGTCAGTCTATGATTTGGTAAAATGTATTATCAATGACAGTGTGAAAATGCGTTTCTAGTTGTAAAGGCAACATACCTATGTCACACATCACAAGTCCTTGAAGGATGCATGCAGATGACACACGTTGGTAACCACACCTGTGAAACCGCAATGGAAAGGTACAACTCAGTTACCAAATAATGCTATGAAATTACACACAGGATAGAGGAAGACGTGTAAAAGTGAATGTAATGGTAAAAATGAAAATGTTCTCACCTGTTTGTCACTGGAAATATTGCTGTATGACTGACTCCCTGATGTGGTTGTCTTCTTCCTCAGCTTCCTCCTCATCACTGTCCACAGGCTCCACAGGCTCCACAGCTGCCACAACACCGCTATCTGGACCATCCTCCTGCAGAAAAGGCACCTGGCGTCGCAAAGCAAGATTGTGAAGCATCGAGCAGGCGATGATGATCTGGCACACCTTCTTGGGTGAGTAGAATAGGGAGCCACCTGTCATATGGAGGCACCTGAACCTGGCCTTCAGGAGGCCGAAGGTGCGTTCGATCACCCTCCTAGTTCGCCCATGGGCCTCATTGTAGCGTTCCTCTGCCCTGGTCCTGGGATTCCTCACTGGGGTCAATAGCCAGGACAGGTTGGGGTAACCAGAGTCTCCTAATAGCCACACACGGTGCCTCTGGAGTTGACCCATCATATCAGGGATGCTGCTATTCCGCAGGATGTAGGCGTCATGCACTGAGCCAGGAAACATAGCATTTACCTGAGAGATGTACTGGTCTGCCAAACATACCATCTGTACATTCATAGAATGATAACTCTTCCGGTTCCTTTACACCTGTTCACTCCTGTGGGGGGGGACCAGAGCTACATGGGTCCCATCAATAGCACCTATGATGTTGGGGATATGTCCAAGGGCATAGAAGTCACCTTTAACTGTAGCCAAATCTTCCACCTCAGGGAAAATGATGTATCTCCTTACGTGTTTCAGCAGGGCAGACAACACTCTGGACAGCACGTTGGAAAACATAGGCTGGGACATCCCTGATGCCATGGCCCCTGTTGTCTGAAAAGACCCATCAGGGGGGATTCCTGTGGGATGGCGGATTGGTGACATCAGGTCTGGCTCCAACTGGGTACATAGTTCCTGGATAGTGGCACGGTCAAACCTGTAGGTGACGATTAAATGTCGCTCCTCCATTGTCAACAGGTCCACCAGCGGTCGGTACACCGGAGGATTCCGCCATCTTCTCAAATGTCCCAGCTGACGGTGCCTAGGAAGGGCAACAGCGACCACAGAGTCAACAAAATCCCAGGTATGTACCCACAGATACACAGAACACAACACCAAACACAAAATCCTTCCTGTATGTGTGTTGAGTGTAGGCCTAGCTATGTGTGACGCAGTAGTAAATGAAGCCATGTGGGCCCCTGAAATGGCGGCTGCCTGACCTCTAAACTGGGACAATGGGATTGTGGGGTAACTGCGTTGGCGTTGCACACCGTCGCGGTAGGCGGTCGTAGACCGCGGCACAATGCTGCATTGGTTAACATTGGACCCTATGGGTCCCAGGAGCCAATGAAGAAGTGCGCCGCCAGTGATGATACCCACCGCCGCGGACGTCACCGCCGCAGACGTCACCGCCATTTTCTATCTGTTCGATCACTAGATACCTGATCTTTGACAGGAGAGGACCTACACTGCAAGTGCTGCTGTGACCTCGGTCTGGAAGCGACGATGGCTGCTGCGTCTGGGGAAAGGGCCCCTGTCTTCACTGCTCAGGAGTTGGAGAAACTAGTAGACAGGGTCCTCCCCCAGTACACGCTACTCTACGGTCCTCCAGACCAACAGGTTAGTACACAGGGAGCACGTTGTGTGGGCTAGGCCTGGGTGGAGAGGGCTGGTTGTAAGAGGGAAGGGGGCAGAGTTCAGGGAACATGAATGCATCACAATGAACTCACATCGACGGTGCAGTTGATAATGACTTCTCTTCTTCCCTTGTGCATGTCATCTAGGTCAGCGCCCACCAGAAGAAGGACATTTGGCGTGCCATCGCCAAGGACGTCCGGACCCTGGCCGTCCACCAGAGACGGGGCACCCACTGCCAGAAGAGATGGGAGGACATTCGCCGCTGGAGCAAGAAGACGGCGGAGGCTCAGCTGGGGATGGCCTCCCAACGTGGGAGGGGTGCCTGTCACCCATTGACCCCCCTGATGTTCCGGATCCTGGCGGTGGCCTACCCGGAGTTGGATGAGCGCTTGAGGGCATCACAGCAGACACAAGGGGGTGAGTACAACCTCATTCTGGGGACTTAGCGTGCAGTGGAGGGGCTGGCTGAGGGAGGAGGGCTGTGGGTGTACCTAGGCCAGGCAGAAATACGTAGGCTAGGCCCCTCCGTAATGCAGGCCATGTGGCACTCTACCCCACCGCAGTATAGTGCCAAGTACAGGTATACATGCCCCTGTGGCATCCATGTGTGCAGATGTCCACCATAGCCATGTAGGCCAGATCCAAGAAATTGCATATGTAGAGGCCAGGAGCACGGCGTAGTGCAGGGGGCTGCTGTGTCTGTATTGTCCACCAACGGTAGCGGTATGCCATGCACTCAACCTGTCTTTCTTCTGTCTTCCCCCACCCCTTTTTCTGCTCTCCCTGTTCTTTTGTGCATCAGCATCATCAGGCGGAGGTACAGTGGCACCGGAGCACGAGGGAGCTGCATCCCACATGGCCATGGAGGGCCACACCACGGACTCAGAATGCACCAGTGGGGCGGAGGGTGAGGGGAGCTTCACGTCGGCCACTGGATCACCAACCAGCGACACTGACTCGTCCGCCGATGGGAGCTCCCTTGTGGTGGCGGCACCATCTGTGCGCTCCACTTCTACAGGTACAGCCGCCACCTCCCCTACCAGCACTGCCCTCCCAGCAGCCCCCCAGCGTTCGCCCCGTGCCCGCTCACCCAGGAGGGTGGGCATCACCTTCGCCCCAGGCACCTCAGGCCCTGCACCAGTCACCCCTACTGCCCTCAGTGAGGAGGCCATTGACCTCCTCAGGTCACTCACTGTTGGGCAGTCTACCATTGTGAATGCCATCCAGGGTGTAGAAAGGGAGTTGCAACACGGTAAGGCATTCCTGGAGGGCATTCATTCTGGTCAGGCTGTCCTTCAGCGAACCCTGCAATCTCTGGCCTCAGCACTGATGGCAGCCATTGTCCCTGTGTCTAGCCTCCCCCCTCCAACTTCCTCCACCCAGACCCAGTCCCCTGTACCTCAGCCTATCCGAAGCACACCATCAGACCAGCATACACACACCTCAACACACAAAAGTAGCTCTGGCAAACATAAGCACCACACAACCCACAGGCACTCACACAAGCATCACCCACATGAAAACACAGCAACATCCACTCCCTCCACTGTGTCCCCCTCCTCGTCGTCTGCCTCCTCCCTCCCAGTGTCGTCTACACTCTCACCTGCATGCACTACATCTACAGGCACCAGGACTCGCACCAGAACACCCAGCACCACACCCCGCTCACCTGCACTCACCACCCCCACTACCATTTACACATCCCCTGTGTCCTCTCCCAGTGTGTCTGTGACGCCCCCTCCCAAAGTACACAAACGCGGGCACCCACACACCCAACATCCATCCACCTCACGACAGCCTCGAGGACCTGCACCTGCACCCAAAACACCTAAAGTGACACCTCCTCTTCCTCCACTCCCAGACCCCCTCCAGCTACCCATCCCAGTGTTCGTCAGAAACTGTCCCTCTGCAAAGTTGACCTTTTTGCCCCCACCCCTCCAATTCATGAGTCCCGTCGTAGCGTCTCAGCCAAAAAGCCTCCAGTACCAGTGGTGCGTGTTCAAGGTGTGTGGAGTGCACCGGCCACCAGAGCAGGCAGTGTGACACGGAGGCAAAGCACTGCCAGTCCACCCCCTGTAAAGGCTCTGAAGTTGGAAAGTGGCCGACGGGACCGTGTGAAGAATCCTGGAGGCAAAACAACTCACAGGGGTCTCAGGGGGATTGCAGAGTCAGCTGTGACTCCTCCAAAGGTGGGGAAGGGCCAGAAGAAGTCTGCACAGCCTGGTGTCAGCATCACGGCGGAGAAGGCCGGCATCCTTCCCGGCGGGCTGGACACCACCGCCAGCACCGTCGTCACTGGTCAGGAGACCACCGCCACCGCCAGAGTCAGTTCCCAGGAGGGCCCAAGTATTGTCACTGGTCAGGAGACCACCGCCGCCGCCGGAGTCAGTGCCCAGGAGGGCCCAAGTATCGTCACTGGTCAGGAGACCACTGCCGGAGTCAGTACCCAGGAGGGCCCAAGTATCGTCACTGGTCAGGAGACCACCGCCACAGCCAGAGTCAGTGCCCAGGAGGGCCCCGGCAGCCACAGCCCCGCTGGGCAATGAGGGGCCGTCATGCCACACACCAATGCCCACTCCAGAGAACGTCTGGAGACATGCATCCCCTCTGTCTGTCCTTCACAGGATGAAGCACTCTGGGCACCAGTCCCCCTCCAGAACCAGGGGAGACATGCATCCACTCTGTCTGTCCTTCACAGGATGAAGCACTCTGGGCACCAGTCCCCCTCCAGAACCAGTGGAGACATGCATCCACTCTGTCTGTCCTTCACAGGATGAAGCACTCTGGGCACCAGTCCCCCTCCAGAACCAGTGGAGACATGCATCCACTCTGTCTGGCCTTCACAGGAGGAAGCACTCTGGGCACCAGTCCCCCTCCAGAACCAGTGGAGACATGCATCCACTCTGTTTGTCCTTCACAGGATGAAGCACTCTGGGCACCAGTCCCCCTCCAGAACCAGTGGAGACATGCATCCACTCTGTCTGTCCTTCACAGGATGAAGCACTCTGGGCACCAGACCCCCTCCAGAACCAGTGGAGGCTGTTATCTACTTGAGAGACTGTGGCATTGCACTCCCCAGGATGGGCCAGTGGGCAACCCACCCACTGTAGAGACTTGAGAGACTGTGGCTTTGCACTCCCCAGGATGGTCCAGTAGGCAACCCACCCACTGTAGAGACTTGAGAGACTGTGGCTTTGCACTCCCCAGGATGGTCCAGTGGGCAACCCACCCACTGTAGAGACTTGAGAGACTGTGGCTTTGCACTCCCCAGGATGGTCCAGTGGGCAACCCACCCACTGTAGAGACTTGAGAGACTGCGGCTTTGCACTCCCCAGGATGGTCCAGTGGGCAACCAACCCACCCACTGTAGAGACTTGAGAGACTGCGGATTTGCACTCCCCAGGATGGTACAGTGGGCAACCCACCCACTGTAGAGAATTGAGAGACTGCGGCTTTGCACTCCCCAGGATGGTACAGTGGGCAACCCACCCACTGTAGAGACTTGAGAGACTGTGGCTTTGCACTCCCCAGGAAACATCAATGGGCATGGAGCCCCGTCGTGGATCTGGCTTTGCACTCATCCGGCTGAGGTGCCCCCCGTTCCCTTCCCCCTGAGGTGCCTATTGTATTTCTCTCTGATGCCCCGGCATTGTTCTCTCCATTTGTGGACAGGTATCTTGTGTGGGCCTCGCCCATGCATTTTTGGACTAGTGGTGCACGGACATTGATATGTGCATATCTGCACTACTTCTCGTTATGTATATAATTTTGAATGATTTTATAATATATCTGTATATATTTGAGACATGTATATTGATACATTACAATGTTTGAACTGATTTTGTTTTGTCTTTGCATTCTTTCGGGGGGTTGTGGGTTGTTACTGCGATGTTTGTAGATGCATTGGTGTGTGTGTTGTAATGTGCAAGGGTGGGGGTGGGGGTGTTGCGTGTGTGTCCCCCTGACTTTTGCCTCCCCCCCTCCCCTATGTCGTAGGTGCAGTACTCACCGTTGTCTTTCCGGCGCCGGCGTTGGTCTTTGTAGATGAGTAGGAATACAAGGGCCGGTAGGATTTGTAATTCCGGCTCCATGGTGTCCTCCTTCCTCGTGGGATGTGTTCAGGTGAGCGTTTTCCCATTGCAGTAACTGTTTCCGCCGTGTTTTTATCCACGGTGAAACCACCCCAGAAAAGGTGGCGGATTGGCGGGTTGTGATACTATGGGCGGTACATTGTCTTCCGCCTGTCTGTTGGCGGTGACCGCCGCACGGCTTGTCTGTACCGCCGTGGCAGGCGGTGTGTTAAAGTGGCTGTCTTTGTTGGCGGTTTCCGCCAGGGTCATGATTCCCTTTTTTTGTCCGCCGGCCTGTTTGCGGTATTACCGCCGCTTTAACTCCGTCCGCCAGGGTTGTAATGACCCCCTCAGTGTTATTGTAAGAAAGGAACCAACTGCTCAGAGATATTGTTAGGAAAACTTTTCATAAGGAGGTTTATATATTGTAGCTGTTGTAATCACAATGGATACAAGAGCTGTTATTAAATTACTTTATATTTAAAGTAACTGCCTATCCCAGATTAATTTCAGTTCTGTGTTGGTTCTAATAGAATCAAACGGTTTCACTGGAAAAGCACATTATTATTTTACCCAGAACAAATTGCTGTTTCTAGGAAGATTGACCACCAGACAAAAAGACCAATCAGGAAGTGAGTATTTACAAGAAAGTGGCGCATCAGAGATGATGCACCACTTTTCTTGCATCTCCCCCTACCGGCACCTAACAACACCATGGTAGTGCGGTATTTAGGCCAATAGCTTCAGAATTTTTGATGCTATTGTGGCACGTTGCTGCACTAGCATAAAAAATGTTGACGCTAATGCAGCAAAGTGCAAGGAGGCACTTAGGTTACTATGGGTGCTTCATTTTAACGCCTGCTTTGAGGCGTTAAAAATGATGTCCAAAACTGTGCAGTGAAATCTTGTAAATTTCACTGCGCCATTTTTGCAGGCCTACTACAGCCTGAACACCCTCCGTGCCTACATTATGCCTGGCGCATGCATAATGTGGCTCAAGGGTTACTAAGTGGCGCAATGTATGCATTGTGCCACTTGTAAATATGGCACGGCAAACATGTTTAATTGACGCTGTAGGAAAGTACCATCTTGCCTGGCATGTTACCCTCATATTTCACTGTATGTATGTTGTTTTAGTCCTTGTGTCACTGGGACCCTGCCAGGCAGGGCCCCAGTGCTCATAGTATGTGCCCTGTATGTGTTCCCAGTGTGATGCCTAACTGTCTCACTGAGGCTCTGATAACCAGAACCTCAGTGGTTATGCTCTCTCTGCTTTCCAAATTTGTCACTAACAGGCTAGAGACTAAATTTACCAATTCACATTGGCATACTGGTACACCCATATAATTCGCTTGTATATGGTACTGAGGTACCCAGAGTATTGGGGTTCCAGGAGATCCCTATGGGCTGCAGCATTTCTTTTGCCACCCATAGGGACCTCTGACAATTCTTACACAGGCCTGCCACTGCAGCCTGCGTGAAATAACGTCCACGTTATTTCACAGCCATTTACCACCACACATAAGTAACTTATAAGTCACCTATGTCTAACCTTCACTTAGTGAAGGTTGGGTGCCAAGTTACTTAGTGTGTGGGCACCCTGGTACTAGCCAAGGTACCCCCACATCGTTCAGGGCAAATTCCCCGGACTTTGTGAGTGCGGGACACCATTACACGCGTGCACTATACATAGGTCACTACCTATGTATAGCGTCACAATGGTAACTCCGAACATGGCCATGTAACATTTCTAAGATCATGGAATTGTCACCCCAATACCATTCTGGTATTGGGGGACAATTCCATGATCCCCCGGGTCTCTAGCACAGAACCCGGGTACTGCCAAACTGCCTTTCCGGGGTCTCCACTGCAGCTGCTGCCAACCCCTCAGACAGGTTTCTGCCCTCCTGGGTTCCAGGTAGCCCTGGCCCAGGAAGGCAGAACAAAGGATTTCCTCTGAGTGAGGGTGTTACACCCTCTCCCTTTGGAAATAGGTGTGAAGGGCTGGGGAGGAGTAGCCTCCCCCAGCCTCTGGAAATGCTTTGATGGGCACAGATGGTGCCCATCTCTGCATAAGCCAGTCTACACCAGTTCAGGGATCCCCCAGCCCTGCTCTGGTGCGAAACTGGACAAATGAAAGGGGAGTGACCAGTACCTCCCAGGGGAGGTGCCCAGAGCTCCTCCAGTGTGTCCCAGACCTCTGCCATCTTGGAAACAGAAGTGTTGGGGGTACACTGGACTGCTCTGAGTGGCCAGTGCCAGCAGGTGATGTCAGAGGCTCCTTCTGATAGGATCTTACCTCTCTTGGTAGCAAATCCTCCTTCCTTAGTAGCCAAACCTCCTTTTCTGGCTATTTAGGGTCTCTGCTTTGGGGAATTCTTCAGATAACAAATGCAAGAGCTCACCAGAGTTCCTCTGCATCTCCCTCTTCACCTTCTACCAAGGATCGACCGCTGACTGGTTCAGGATGCCTGAAAAACTGCAACAAAGTAGCAAGACGACTACCAGCAACATTGTAGCGCCTAATCCTGCCGGCTTTCTTGACTGTTTCCAGGTGGTGCATGCTCTGGGGGTAGCCTGCCTTCACCCTGCACCAGAAGCTCCAAACAAATCTCCTGTGGGTCGACGGAATCTTCCCCCGCTAACGCAGGCACCAAAAGACTGCATCACTGGTCCTCTGGGTCCCCTCTCATCCTGACGAGCGTGGTCCCTGAAACACAGCAACTCTGTCCAAGTGACTCCGACAGTCCAGTGACTCTTCAGTCCAAGTTTTGTGGAGGTAAGTCCTTGCCTCCCCACGATAGACTGCAAAGCTCTGTACCGCGTGATTTGTAGCTGCTCCAGCTCCTGTGCACTCTTCCAGGATTTCCTCTGTGCACGGCCTAGCCTGGGTCCCCAGCACTCCTTCCTGTATTGCAAAACCTTCTGAGTTGTCCTCCGACATCGTGGGACCCCCTTTTGTAACTTCGCATGGACTCTGGTTCACTCTTGTTCTAAGTGCCTGTTGGGGTACTTCTGCGGGTGATGCCTGCGTCTGTGAGGGTTCTCTGAGTTGCTGAGCACCCCCTCTGTCTTCTCCTCCAAAAGGTGACATTCTGGTCCTTCCTGGTCCTCAGCAGCACCCAAAAACCTCTACCATGCCCCTTGCAGCTAGCAAGGCTTGGTTGCGATATTTCTGCATGGGAACACCTCTGCAAGCTTCATTGTGACATGGGACATCTGTCTTCTAAAGCAGAAGTTCCTAGTCCTCTTCTTTCTTACAGAACTCCAAGCTTCTTCCATCCGGAGGCAGCTTCCTTGCACCTTCAGCCGGGGTTTCCTGGGCTCCTGCCCCCCTGGGCACTGTCATGACTATTGGATTGGTCCCCTTGCCTTGCAGGTTCTCAGGTCCGGAAATCCATTGTCAGTGCACTGCTGGTGTTTGTTCTTCTTGCAGAATCCCCCTATCACGACTATTGTGCTCTTTTGGGATAGTAGGTGCACTTTACTCCTACTTTTCAGGGTCTTGGGGTGGGGTATCTTGGACACCCTGACTGTTTTCTTACAGTCCCAGCGACCCTCTACAAGCTCACATAGGTCTGGGGTCCAATCGTGATTCGCATTCCACTTTTAGAGTATATGGTTTGTGTTGCCCCATACCTATGCTTGCCTATTGCAACCTATTGTAATTCTACACTGTTTGCATTACTTTTCTTGCTCTTACTTACCTAATTTTGGTTTGTGTACATATAACTTGTGTATATTACTTACCTTCTTACTGAGGGTATTCAATGAGATACTTTTGGCATATTGTCATAAAAATAAAGGGGCATATTTATACTCCGTTTGCGCCAAATTTGCGTCTTTTTTTCGACTCAAATTCGACGCAAAACTAACTCCATATTTATACTTTGGCGTTAGACGCGTCTAGCGCCAAAGTTCATGGAGTTAGCGTCATTTTTTTGCGTGAACACCTTCCTTGCGTTAATGATATGCAAGGTAGGCGTTCCCGTCTTAAAAAATGACTCCGATGCTATTGCGTCGGATTTATACTCCCGGGCAAAAATGACGCCCGGGAGTGGGCGGGACTAAAAAACCCGCATTTGCGCCGGATTTTAGCGCCTGGGTCAGGGCAGGCGTTAAGGGACCTGTGGGCTCAGAATGAGCCCAGAGGTGCCCTCCCAAGCCCCCAGGGACACCCCCTGCCACCCTTGCCCACCCCAGGAGGACACCCAAGGCTGGAGGGACCCATCCCAGGGAAGAAAAGGTAAGTTGTGGTAAGTTTTTAAAAAAAAAATGTTGTGGTATAGGGGGGCCTGATTTGTGCCCCCCTACATGCCACTATGCCCAATGACCATGCCCAGGGGACATAAGTCCCCTGGGCATGGCCATTGGGCAAGGGGGCATGACTCCTGTCTTTGCTAAGACAGGAGTCATGTTAATGGCGTCTGGGCGCCAAAAACAAATGGCGCAAATCGGGTTAAGATGATTTTTTTGCCTCAGCCTGACTTGCCCCATTTTGGGACGCCCAAACGCCATTTTTCCCTACGCCGGCGCTGCCTGGTGTACGTGTTTTATTTTCACGCACACCAGGCAGCGCCGGTCGACTAACGCCAGCTAACGCCATTCAATAAATACGGCGCCCGCATGGCGCTTCAGAATGGCGTTAGCCGGCGCTAATTTGTTTGGCGCAAAACTGCGTTAGCGCAGTTTTGCGTCAAAAAGTATAAATATGGCCCAAAGTACCTTTATTTTTAGTAACTCTATGTATTGTGTTTTCTTATGATATTGTGCATATGATATAAGTGGTATAGTAGGAGCTTTACATGTCTCCTAGTTCAGCCTAAGCTGCTTTTCCATAGCTACCTTCTATCAGTCTAAGCTGCTAGAAACACCTCTTCTCTACTAATAAGGGATAACTGGACCTGGCACAAGGTGTAAGTACCTTTGGTACCCACTACAAGCCAGGCCAGCCTCCTACATACGCCACATTAGGATAACACAAATTACGCTAATGTGGCACAAGGAGGTTGTAAATATGCCCCAGTGTGTTTTAACTCATGCAAATATCAAATCAAAATGTGCTATAATCTGGAAAATTGAGGAGGAAAATGTATCTTAAATAACTTTAGAGATTTTTGCACAATAGCACTGTGTAAGCGTGGAACTGCCTTGCTTTTTTCCAGAAATGCTTAATGATACACATCGTCTTCAATGTATTTGAGCAAAAATGCCGTACCTCTCTCTTTCAGGCAGAATGAAAACAATAAGCCACACGTGGAACATGGGAATCATTATCACACCCTTTGATACATAAACTGGCCAACGATCCCAGGCTGCTGGCATTGTGATGTTTCTGGCTACCTATATGCATAATTCCAGGACTTCACTTTCAAGTCCAACTTCCACAAAGTCGCCAAGCTCTTCTCTCATAATAGTACATCTGCTAAAACAGGATTTATATAATATACACATCATATTTAGTAGGGCAAATCTAAATATGAATGTTGCAGCTAACAATTGTTTTAGTCTCCAAATATAATTTCCAACTTCTTTTTCCCTAAAAGTTTATTTTTCTTTATATGTATCAACTTAATGATCAAATGTATAATTATTCTCATGAAACAGGAATCATCAGTGCATTTCTACAAATCATTCACAAGTTTTCTTAAAGACTGAATGATAAGAGTTGACTCAGCATTGTACTGCACTTAACAGACAGTATAACACTTCTACTTCCTGTTTTGGCAGCATAACTTACTCTTGTTGAATTCCCATGTGAGAGGAAGGATTAGAAACAGATCCTTTGCAACACTGCCCCTTCCTCTTATCTTTGCCAAATGGGTAAGTGGTTTCGATCTAAAAATATTCTTGGAAAGATGGCAGATCTAGCATTTTTTTATTAATCAGCCATTTTGATCATTTACTCATGGCATGGGAGCAGCAAAAGAGAATGGATCTGTGTGGTGAGAAGTTGATCATTTTTTGCATTCATGGGTACTGCATTGTCACTGTAGTATTGTCTGAATGTAAATGATGGAACTCTTTTGGCTTCTGAAGAACTCCGTAGAGCTGTGACCTAAGTGTTCAAACATTATCAAGCAAATGCAGGTTTAGAATGTTGAGTTTGGGGTTACACGCAGAGGAATAAAGACTTGTCATGCATAGCTCTGTGTGCTGTGTATTCATTGGTCGGTATCCAGGCTTGGAAGTACGCTACAACTGGCAATGTGATAGAGGATGAGTAACCTGAAGAATGGCAGTGCTTGCCTAGAGAGCTTGCCATGGTCCAAGCAAACTGCTTGTGTGTACCACGTGTGCCTCTGTTGAAGAGGAGATTACACGTTTGGCGTGCGTGGATTCAAAGCACAACTACAGACGGTGTGAAGCTTTTGAAAAAAACTTCACTGAGAATTCAATGCATCCATCGTTGGCCAAGAACCTACTAGCAAGGCCATAGAGAGATGTACCACACTGCTATGCAATATAAAGCTATTCAGTGAACAGAGTGATAACACAAAAGTCGGCCCAAACAGATACAGAAAAGAGCATTAGCTAAAAGAACAATTGATAACAAAGCATACTGTCATTACACTTACCAGAGGCTCGAGCAGAAAAGCTCTACAACCTTAGTGGTGGGCAAGGAGACCCAAGAAAAAGCACAAGGGTTGTGCCTACTGAGTTGCCCAATACCCAAAGCTGCACACCACCAAAGTTGTCAGGTGGAGACTCAGCACCACTCCAGAAGTTTCCAGAAAGTGAAGCGCTACTTTGACAATCCTAACGACACCATGGCATTCTGCAAACTCAGGCCCATATTTATACTTTTTGACGCACAACTGCGCCAACGCAGTTGTGCGTCAAAAAATTTACCGCCGGCTAACACCATTCCAACGCGCCATGCGGGCACCTTATTTATGGAATGACGTTAGCCGGCGCTGCGGACTGGTGTGCGTAAAAAAAAATGACTCACACCAGGCAGCGCCGGCGTATGGGAAAATGGGGGTTGTACGTCAAAAAATGGGGCAAGTCAGGTCTGAGGCAAAATTCAGGCCTCAAACCGGATTTGCGCCATTTTTTTTTACGCCCAACCTCCATTGACATGACTCCTGTCTTAGCAAAGACAGGAGTCATGCCCCCTTGCCCAATGGCCATGCCCAGGGGACTTATGTCCCCTGGGCATGGTCATTGGGCATAGTGGCATGAAGGGGGGCCCAAATCAGGCACCCGTATGCCACCAAAAAAAAAAACAAAAAAAAGTCTTACCCCAACTTACCTCAACTTCCCTGGGATGGGTCCCTCCATCCTTGGGTGTCCTCTTGGGGTGGGCAAGGGTGGCAGGGGGTGCCCTGGGGGCATGGGAGGGCCCTTAACGCCGGCCCTGACCCAGGCATTAAACAACGGCGCCCATCAGGCTGGGCGCCGTTTTTTAAGGCCTGCCCCCTTCTGTGCGTCAAAATGACGTCAGAGTATAAATATGGGCACAGGCCTTAAAGTCATTTTTTGGAAGGGAACGCCTACCTTGCATATAATTAATGCAAGGCTGGTTCCCCCTTCCAAAAAATGACGCACATGGTGGAATTTTGACGCCCGCGGGGTCGGACGTCAAAGTATAAATATGGGGCAGGGTTTGCGCCAATTGTGCGTCAAAAATTTTGACGCACATTCGGCGCAAACAGAGTATAAATATGCCCCTCAGTCTGGTCTTGGTGGATTGCTCAGTGGTTCCTCTCAAGGGTGCGATAATCTGGATGCTGGGTCCGCTTCTACCTTGAAACTGTTCCCAACAGACTAGATTGGGCTGATCGATTTGTAGATCCCACCATGTTTTACTAAATAATATATCTCCCTGGATTATATATGATGATCACTGTTTCACTGCTCTGCTGCCATTAATACAGGTTTCTTAGATAGCCTGCCCTCTCCTGTTCCATACTGACATTCCTGATAGCCGTCCGGGAGTACTCTGTGGCTGTGTTGTCGTGCTCCAACGGTTTATACCAAGATATCTGTTCTTTTGTTGTAATGGTCCTTGTTTAAGGTTATGCGGGTTTCACTTGGCATTTTTAGGCTGGGTATGGGAGGTGGGAGGGCTGTTCTACCCCTACGGGTTGTGCGTTTACATTTTGTTATGTTATGCAATGCAGTTTATTCTCATATTCACATTTCCTATGTATGACCACACATTTCCTACATGCTGGGGCTAACGACTCGACAACAATAAAATCCTTAGACCTAACACTCATGTCCTGGAACATATCTGGCCTCAACAACCCCCATAAAGGCAAATTGGTGCTACAATACCTCCACAGATACGCAGTGCAGATTGCTTTCTTACAAGAGACCCACGTCCCCCCTGGTGCAGTGCCCTCCTTTGCATCTACTTGGGGCCCCCACTGCTACTTTGCCAACTACAGCACCTACTGTCGAGGTGTGTATTCTGGTATTCTGGGTGTGTACCGTTTAGGCCACTGTCGACCTGGTCAGATGGCAGTGGTAGATATGTGATGGTTGCAGGGCTATTGGATAACCGTAAGATTTTACTTGTAAACATTTATGCACCCAATATTGACGCTCATTAATTTTTTCATGATCTCCACTCACACATTGATCGCTTTGATGTAGAACACATTCTGGTGGGTGACGACATTACTATGGCAATGGACCCAGTATTAGACACCCCTTCTCATGCCCCGACGTTTACGCCACACTCCCTTTGGGCTTCAAGTGATTTACGGAACTCTCTTGCTTTACACGATTCTTGGCGATTGTTTGGCACTGATTCCCCTGGCCAACAATTTTCACTCAGCACCCCATGGCACCTTGTTGCGTATTGACTATTGGCTTTTTGCTAGAACTGTTGCACAATGGGTCATAGCTATTAAACACTTACCCCAGACATTGTCATATCACTCACCGGTGCAAGTCAGACTCGCTGTCCCCACAGCCAGCGGCACTGGGAAGTTCTGGAGGTTCCTGGACATGGCGTTGCTGGACGCTCCATTCTGCACAACCATGAGGGGAAGCAATGGTTGACTTTTTCAAGTTAAATGAGGGCTCAGTGACTAACTGGGTGGTGCTGTGGGATACCTTTAAGGCATATGCCAGAGGTGTTTGCATTTCCACACATTCTGGTGTCCTGCGTGACATACATCGTGGTCTAGCACAAGTGGAGGCGCAGCTTACTGATATTGACCATGAGGCAGTGACCACTGAGATTACCCCAACTATGTCGCCATAAGCTCTTGCTTGATGAGTTTAACTTAGTGGCAGATAGCGAGGTGCACTACATGGGCAAGTACACCAAGGCCCATAGATATGATGAGGGGGACAAACCCAGGAGGATGCTAGCCAGATTGATCTGATCCTCCTATCCTGCATCCCATATACTTGAAATTAAAAGGCCCGATTGAAGTACTGCAGGTGGTACCGCTGAGGTCCAGACGGGGCTCTTTACATACTACTTCAATCTGTATCAGTGCAACCACGCTGCTAAGTCCCCCATTGCAAAATTATCTAGATGACATTGCTATGATCTAGTTAACCACCGCCCAACAGCAGTTCCTTAGTTAGCTTTTCTCTGTTGAGGAGGATTCACAGGTGTTAGATTCCTTGGCTGAGATGCGTGCCCCAGGGCTGGATTTACTGGATGGGTTTACTGGAGCGTTATATAGAAAATATAAAGAAATTCTTTGTCCTCTCCTTACATCAGTATATGCTGAGGCGTTGGAGACTGGGGCTCTCCCCGGGACAATGCGCAAGGTGGGTATTACACTTTTGCCAGAACTCGATAAGGACCCTCTATATTGTGGTTCATACTGACCCCTTTCCCTATTAAATTTCAACAATAGGTTTCTGGCCAAGATGGTCACTACCTGCCTCTCCTTCTTGCCAAATAAGATTATCTCCCCCGCTCAGTCTTGCTTTGTTCCACACCGTTTCACCTCCCTCAATCTTCGCACTGTTTTTGTGGTGCTATACAAAGTGTCCCCAGAGGTTCCAGCAGCTATTACCATATTAGATGCTGAAAAGGCACTTGATTCACTTCAGTGGCTGTTTTTAGATGCTGTCCTTATAAAGCTCGGATTCTCCTGAAGCTATACCGATTTGCTCTCCCTGCTGTACTCGAAGCCCACAGCTGCCATACGGCCTAACTCTGAGCTTACCCCTTTTTTCCCCATAACACACAGTATACGGCAGGGGTGCCCTCTCTCCCCCAGGCTCTTTATTCTGGCAATGGACCCCCTGGTGCACCATCTGCGGAGAGGACATATACAAAGAGGACTACAATTTACCAGTCAGCCACTCCTGGCATCACTGTATACGGACAATATATTACTTTTCACTCGCCACCCGACACTAATCTTAAACCAATACTGAATGGAGTAACACACTTTGGTGAATTCTCTGGGCTGCATATTAATTGGAACAAGTCAAAGCTTTTTTTGCTGACTAACATTACCCATCCACCTGCAACGGAGTTCCCTTTGCGCTAATGCTCTGACTCTGCAAAATCCTTAGGTATTAATATTCATAGAGACAAGGAACAGGTGATACGTTTTAATTATGGGCCTGCGGTGGAGAGATTAACTGCCCAGGTGGACAGATGGGTTGATCACTCGGATGGTATGCGCAGATAGACATTGACACATTCGATGGGAGGTCCTCACTCTCAACTATGAGCGTGGTGGTTTCGGGGTCCCCCACTTCCAGGTATACTACCTGGTAGCACAATGTCAATATACATATCACTGGTATCATCCTGATGCTCGCCTTCCATACTCCATCCCAGAGAGGGACCTGTCGGCTCCTGTTCCACTGAGCACCCTCTCGCCCCGGGGTGTCCCACTACATTGCAGAGATATTCAAACTCTTTCTACAAATAGTTGGGCTTGGCATAAACTTACTCGCCTACTTCACTGCGACACACTGTATTCCCCAGAACTCAAATTGATTGATAACGTTTCTATACCCATTAAATGGAAGGTACTGGTTCAGTGAACATTGCATTCTTTTCAACTTCATACCCTTGGAGACGTTTTCCCGGACGATCATATACTTTCACGCACTACAGTTCCCCGTTTCACAGACTCCACAAAAATGCAGCACTTCATACTATGTAGTTTACAATGCGCATTGCGTGCACGCTACCCCACATATCCATTGGCACCTTGCCGAATTTGCACCACTTACCCTGGTTGCTACGATGGACTCAGGTGCTCGATTGGTATCCAAACTCTCAAGTGTGTATTAAGGCTCTTCCTGTTCTAGATGCCCGGCTCAGGGAGTCCTGGGAAAAAGATCTGGAGTCTCCACTCTCTCAAAAAGTCTGGGAGGCTTGCTGTGCCCAGAGCCGGTTTGTCTCACTTAACCAGCGCCACAAGCTAGTCCACTTCAATTTCTTAAGGAGGGCCTACATCATCCCCAGGGATACAGCCCTTATTGAACTGGGCCGCTCCTCTGCCTGCCCCAAATGCCATGCACCGATTTCAGACTTTTCATACATGACTTGGACCTGTCCAAACGTTAGTCTCTTTTGGTGTGAGGTGCATGATCGATTATTGGTCATTGTGGGTTGGCCTCTCTGTCCTGAACCACTTATGGCCCTTCTCAGCAACACCGGTGATTTGCCGAAGTCCATTAGGCGCCTTACTGTGATTTCATTCTTGTTGGCTAAGCAGGATATAACGCTTCTATGGGGCTCAAAATATGTACCAAACATCACTTCCTGGCTGACTAGCCTCACACACTGTGACACTAATAGCAAACTTTACACCTGGCTACAGCCTGTGTCGTCACACCCAAAAATATATGGCTACCACAAAGGGACTATTTGAATACATTCGCCACTTATCCACCACCCTCTCAGACCTCTAATGATGCAAGCTTATGCTGAATCCACATTTACATGTCATTAATTCTGCCTTGTCTCTAATTGACATTTTACCGAATGTTGCCTGACCACTCTTAGATTGTCAATAGAAACACTATTTATGAATTGTAATGATGGTCTACTGCTCACATGTGGTACAGTTTCTCCACTTGAACTGCATTGCTTTGTGCTTGTTCTTTGTTATGTTTAAAAATAATAAATACAATTTTTAAAAAATGTAACAAGGTAATCCAAATTTTAACCTATGGGAGAATATGCCTTGCAGTAATGCTGAACAAATTTAAGAGTTTTTCACTACCTGGACATGTAAAACTTACAAGACTAACTTTTAAATACACTTCACCCACTCTTGAGGCTGTCCAGGGCCTACCTTAGGGGTATAAGTATTGGAAAAGGAAGTTTTGGGCCTGTCAATTGGGTCAACATGGCAGTTTAAAACTGCACACACAGGCTCTGCAATGGCATGCCTGAGTCTTGTTTAAATGGCTACTGAAGCAGAAGGCACAATCAATGCTGCTAGCCCACCAGTAGCATTTCATTTACAAGCCCTGGGCATATAAAGTGCACTTTAATTGGGACCTATAAATACATTTATTAGGCCAATTGTGGATAATCCAACCGTGGCATTTTTTAGAGGAAGTGCACATGTGCTTTAGCAAAGGATGCCAGGTCTAGCAAATAGAGATTGAATCTACTGGCAAAAAATAACATTTATGAAAAAGGACAAATGTACACCCTACCCCTTAATATTGAAAATTTACAAGGCAACATGTTGTTAACATATACCAGCTCATAGAACAGAGACAGAAGTGGGGTTCCCAGTATAATCCCCAAGCACTTTACTACAGAATCCAAGGCATGAGGTTGAAATGGTTACGGCCTATGACTTGACTAAGGAAGAAGTAATCAATAAAATACTGCTAGAGCAATTCTTAGAAGCACTTCCAGGCCCTACCTGAACATGGGTAAGACAGCATACTGATGTAACCATCTCCAAGGCCATAGATTTAGCCTGTGCTTACCATCGCTCAACGGAAACTTGGGGGTGGGCTTTCCTCACAGGTCATCCATAACCCCACCCATATAGAAAACTAGTACAACTCCAAAAAGTTCCCCTAGGAATTTTGCAGAGGTCACAAAAACTTCCTGGTTCCCAGGAAGGGATATGGGACAAGTTCCACAATGTTTTCACTGTGCAAAATGGGGCCATAGCGCCCGGAACAGCCCACAGGAGGGTCAAGGGAACAAATCCATGGAGGTGGGGCTTTCTCGAGGGAGAGTTTGTTGTACAACCACTAGTGGAACCCCTTTTTTCAATGGGGATGCAAGTAAACAATAGACAAGTTATAGTGTTATTGGACTCAGAGGTGTTATATGGGCATCACTGGTATTCCCAGATCAGTGGGTGAAAATGCAGCTATAACCTTAGTCCATAGGGAAACCCAAATGTATCCACTAGCTCGGGTAGAGATTAAGTGGTAGAGATAAAAAGAACCACTCAGGGTGGTAGTTATCCCCTACCTGATCGAAGACCTGGTGCTAGAAACAGACCATGGGGACTTCTTACTATTACAAAGGCTCAACCCCTCAGAGTATATACCACGAGGGCAGTTAGCAGACCTGGGTTGTACTAAAATAACTCAGGGAGGTAAGAAAAACCAAAAGCTAGATTGTACCAAAGGAAGAAAAAGAGAAGTCAAAATTCTCAACCAGACTCACCAGGCTAATGTATTTTCTCTCTCGCCTATAGTCCACTCTAATGAAGAAATCCCAGGAAGTTTTCGAGCCTATCAGAGGAAGGACCCATCGCTAAAATATGCATGGGCACAGGTAATTCACGACAACCCCGAGAAGGTAGGATTTTTTTTCTGTGCGGGGTGGCTTATTGTATCAAAATACGAAAGTACAAGACTCAATACGAACCCAACTGATAGCCCCCACACTATACTGGATGCAAGTGCTCCATTTAGCCCACAGTCAAATGGGGGAGCATTATTTTCGGGATAAGACTAAGGAATGCCTGTTGTCTCGTTTCTATTGGCCCGGAGTCTATTCTGAGATACGGAAGTACTGAGTATCTTGTAGTAGATGTCAGTTGGTTAGCCCGCACACCTCTCCAAAAGCACCTTTACAACCCCTCCCTATTATCGACATACCATTCTCCCGGGTGGCCATGGACCTAGTCGGACCCCTGGTAACCTCCTTGAAAGGCTACCAATACATTTTGGTATATATGTTTTATGCAACAAGACATCGGGAAGTGATTCCTCTAAAAGGTATGACAAACGTGTGTGGTGGCTCAATCAATGGTTGAGGTTTTTTCCAGGGTGGGGTTCCTGAAAGAACTACTGACCAACCAAGGCACTCTGTTTATATCAAAACTGATGATGCAAATCTGTCACCTGCAGTTTACCACCCACTGACAGATGATTTGTTGGTAAGATATAATAAAACAATCAAAACTCTGTTGAAGAAGAACATTTCTGAAGCCAGGAGGGAAACTTCCCATCGTCCTATACACCATCCATACTCATGTGCAATATTCAAACCTTTGCAGTCCTTTTGAATTAGTGTTTGGGAGACAACCCAGAACCTTACTGGACATGGCGGCTGACCATTGAGAGGGAGAAGAAAATGAGGAGAAAACTCTGCCTGAGTACACTCAGACTTTAAAAGATAAAACAGATACTCTTTGGGGGGAGGTCCACCAACATGTGGAAAAAAGTCAGGACCAACAAAAACTTTACTATGATAGGAACATCAGGTTAAGACATCTATTGACAGGCATTAAAGATCTTATACTTTTTCCCCCCTATGAGAACAAACTCCTAGCCAAGTGGCAGGGTCCCTATACTGTCAAGTTACTCCTGTTATCTATAGAGTGTCAATACCCCAGATGAGAAGAGACAGACAAATATTCCATATTAACATATTAAAAGAGAGGAAGGAAACTGATCCAAGGAATCCTTTATTACTGATACCCAGCTCTTGGATATCCAGTCCTTACCATACGAAGACAAGAAACTTTAAAACCTCCCTTGCATTGGTCCTACTTTAACCGAAAAATAGCGATAACAAATAATTGAATTAGTAAACCAGAACCAGGATATATTTCACTCAAAGCTAGGACCGACATCTCTTATGCAACAAACAATCCAGACAGAGCCCGACAAGATCACCTAGCTGTGACCATATAGAATACCAGTAACCTGATGGGTAGCAGTAGAACAGGAGGTGAACAAAATGGTAGAAGCCAAGATCAATGAACCCTCCAAAAGCCCATGGTGTTCCCCTATTGTTCTGGTCCCAACACCAAATGGAATGGTTTGTTTCTGCATATACCTCTGCCAACTAAACGATTTCGCTAAATTTGTTGCATATCCCATGCTCAGAGTTGATGAACTTATGGAACAACTTGGAAGAGCCACATTTCTCTCCACCATCAACCTTACTAAAGGGTACTGGCAGATACCTCTGTCAGGGATTCTCATCTACTCCACTTAGAGAACGTTTTAGCTATTCTTCGAGAGGCAGGCTTAACAGCCAATCTGGGGAAATGCCACTTAGCCAAAGACTCCAATCAGTACTTAGGGTATATCATATCGAAGGGTAAAATCCGTCCTCAGATAGAAAAGGTACAAATTACATGGGATCTCCCTTGCCCCACAACAAAAGAAAAGAAGTTCGCTCTTTTCTGGGATTAATTGGGTATTACTGGTGCTTCATTCCACAGTTTTCTGAAAAAGCTGACCCTCTCACTGAGCTCTTAAAAAAATCCCATCCCAACAAAATTGGGGACCTTACAACCCTAGAACGGTGAGCGTATTGACTCCCTTAAAACAGTCCTATGTACTAACCCCATTCTCAGGGGCCCGAACTTTACCCAAGCCTTTGTTTTACAGACTGGTGCCTCCAATCAGGGACTCTGAGCTTTCTCTCCCAACCAGATAAGTTCCACCACCTTCATTTCATGGCCTACATTAGCCGTAAACTACTGGATCAAGAACTATGTTACCCGACCATAGAAAATGAATGTTTGAGTATTAAATGGGCAATTCAGGCTCTGCAGTACTACCTTCTTGGATTGGTCTTTTACACTACTGTTAGAAATGGGGTCTCTAGTTGGCAGAGGTATTCACCTTTGTCCAAATAAGGACCACAATCCTAGTCCGGGTAAGTCACACACAATCCAAATTATCCTGTGCCCACCTTCTGGTAGCTTGTCACTGAGCAGTCAGGCTTAACTTAGAATGCATTGTGTAAAGTGTTTGTACAATAAATCATACAGTAACACAGTGAAAACACCACAAATATGCACCACACAGGTTTAGAAAAATATAGGACATTTATCTGGATAAATTGAGGTCAAAACAATAAAGATGTAATAAGCACAAATTGAGATATCACTTTTTGCAAGATTAAAAAGAGTCTTAAATCTTGGAAATCAACAGTTGTCTCTTGTTTGCACAAAGTACCTGGTTTGTGTAAACAATAACACGCATGGAGACCGCAGAGGAGGAGATGCATGGAAAAGTTGGGTGTGCGTCAGATTTTCCGATGCGGCACAGACAATGCGTTGTTTCTTTCCATGCTGCAAGGGGCTTTGCTTCGATTTTCTGCATGGAGTCTTGGGGCCAGATGTAGGTAGGCTTTTGCACCTCGCAAACGGCGAAAAACGCCGTTTGCGAGGTGCAAAAGCCCTCAAGCGATGCAGAAACACATTTTGCGAGTCGGAACCGACTCGCAAAATGTGTTTCCGACTCGCAAATAGGAAGGGGCGTTCCCTTCCTATTTGCGACTCGCACCGCGATTTAAGTTGATTTGTGACCGCGAAAGCGGTCGCAAATCAACTCGCAGTTACCATCCACTTGAAGTGGATGGTAACTCATTTGCAAAGGGGAAGGGGTCCCCACGGGACCCCTTCCCCTTTGTGAATGCTCACAAAATTATTTTTTCAGAGCAGGCAGTGGTCCTATGGACCACTGCCTACTCTGAAAAAAACCGAAACAAAAGGTTTCGGTATTTTTTTCTATTTGCAGCTCGTTTTCCTTTAAGGAAAACGGGCTGCAAAGAGAAAAAAAAAACTGCTTTTATTTAAAAGCAGTCATGGAGATGGTGGTCTGCTGTCTCCAGCAGGCCACCATCCCCGTGAGTGCCTAGACTCGCTATGGGGTCGCAAACTGCGACCCACCTCATAAATATTTATGAGGTGGGTCTTTGCGACCCCATAGCGAGTTGCAGAAGGTGTCTGAGACACCTTTCTGCATTCCAAATTGCGACTTGCAATTTACGAGTCGCAGGGACTCGCAAATTGCAAATCGTAATTTGGAATCTTTCTACATCTGGCCCTAGGTTCCTAACTGCAATGCAGGGATCATTTTGATACCTTGGGATGATGCAGCGAAAATCCTGGGTGTGCCGGAAGAGGTCACAGGTGTTTCATTGATCCGATAGGTGATGTGTCAAATTTTCTGTGGCACGGCAGGTGCTGCATTGATTCTTCACACCGGAAGTCGAGCTGCATTGTTCCGGTTTGGCTGTGCGTTGATCTGGTAGGCTGTGCGTCAAATTTCCAGCCACAAGGCAGGTTCTGCATCCATTCTTCACTTGGGAAGTCAGGCTATGTCGTCCGGCTCGGCAGTGCAGAGATTTCTCTGTCGTAAAATGGCTGTGCGTCGTTTCTGGCTTGCTGTGTGTTAATTTTTGGTGCACAAGAAGTTTCCTGAAGAGATAAAGAGGCATATTTATACTCTGTTTGCACCAAATTAGCATCATTTATTTTTACTCTAATTCGGTGCAAAACTAACTCCATATTTATACTTTGGTGCTAGACCCATTGAGCACCAAATGTATGGAGTTAAAGTCATTTTTTGGAAGTGGAAACTTATCTTGCCCTAATGAGATGCAAGATAGGCATTCCTGTGCAAAAATATTACTCTATGGCCTTAACGCCATATTTATACTCCGGGCAAAAATGGTGAACGGGAGGGAGGAGGGGTCAAAAAATGGTGCAAAGGTTGCTTTGCCCCATTTTTTAACGCCTGGGTCGGGGCAGGCATTAAGGGACCTTTGGGCCTATTTGCATGGTGGAACACCATGCAATAAGCCCACAGGTGCCCTCCCCAGGCCCCAGGGACATCCCCACCCACACCAGAGGGACAGAGGAGGATGGGGGACCCCTTCCCAGGTAGGTACAGATAAGTATTTTATTTTATTTTTTAAAGTGCCATTGGTGGCCCTGAAATGGGCCCCCCCACATGGCACTGGGTGCATTGGCCAAGCCAAGGGGATCCTGGTCCCTTGTGCTGGCCATTGGGGTGGTGGGCATGACTCCTGTCTTTTCAAAGACAGGATTCATTTGATATAGATGGTTTTGCATCAGAAAATGACTCTAGGCAGGTTAGAGTCATTGTTTTTACTCAACCCTGTCTAACGTCATTTTTTGGTGCAAAAACCCCTTCTTCCATACTGCCAGCCCAACCCGACTAAAGTCATTTTTTTGCCACTAGCCTACCCTTTGCACCAGCTTGCACCATTCCATAAATATGGTGCTCAGCTGGTGCACAGAAATGGTGCAAGCTGGTGCTAAACTTTTTGGTGCAAAACTGGGTTAGTGCAATTTTGCACCAAAAGTATATATCAGGGCCAAAGTCTTTTTGGTCCTGAGACTTCAGAAAACAGCAAAGCAAGCCCTTTGAGAGCATTTGTCAGCAAAGTTAGAGGCCAGCAGGGTAACATCAGGGCAGCACTCCTTCTCAGCAAAGCAGTCCAGATGAGTCCTTTTGGCAGCCAGGCAGTTCCTCTTGACAGGTTGCGTGTTCAGGCCCAGTAGTGTTTAAGTTGATGGGGTCAGGGACTCAGTTTATATACCCAAAAATGCCTTTGAAGTGGGGGAGACTTCAAAGAGTGTTTGTGAAGTATGCAAGGTCCCCTTTCAGTACAAGTCTGCCTGCCAGGGTCCCAATAGGGGATTTGTCAGTCCAGTGTGTGAGGCAGGCCACTACCCTTTGAAATGTAAGTGTCAGCCCTCTGCCCTCCCAGCCCAGGAAGACCCATTCAGTATGCAGATGAGTGTAGGTGTAACTGAGTATTCTGTGTGTGTGTTGTCTGAGTGAAATGCTCAAGGGAGCTGTCATCCAGCCCAGCCCAGATGTTGATTGGAGACAGGGTGTAATGCACAGATTGATTTTAAGTAAATAAAAAAGCTCACTTTCTAAAAGTGGCATGTCTATAATGGTAATATAAAATCCAACCCTATGAATAGGCAGAATTCTCTATTACCATTCTGGCCATACTAAATATGACCTGGTTTCCCCTTTCCGATCAGACTCTTTCACTCAAACAGTACACGAGCGCAGCCCTAATGCTATCCTTTGAAAGGAGCAGGCCTCACAGTAGTGGAAAATGAATTTAGGGGTGACTTAGATGTAGAAAAAAGGGAGGCTTGTCAATTAATTTTAAATGCCAAGTCGAAGTGGCAGTAAAACTGCACACACAGGCCTTGCAATGGCATGGTTAGGGGGCTACTTATGTGGGTGGCACAACCAGTGCTGCAGGCCCACTAGTAGCATTCAATTTACAGGCCTCGGGCACACATAGTGCACTTTAGTAGGGGCTCACAAATAAATAGAATATGCCAATTGGGGATGAACCAATGTTACTATGTTTAAATGTTTAAGGGAGAAAGCATATGCACTTTAGCTCTGGTTAGCAGTGGTTTAGTGCACAGAGTCCTAAAACCAGCAAAAACAGTATCAGAAAAGTGGAGGGAGGCAGGTAAAAAGTTGGGGGATCACCACCCTAAGGATGTTAGGTCTAACAACTGCTAACTGATCATGCACTGCTAAATTGCTTTCCCACCACAGGGATACCAATCCAACTGTTTTAAGACGGTTTTTGGCTCTCTAACCCTTCTCATTTCAGACATTGCACATCCCTGGGAAAAGCAAACTGCTGTTGATTTTCTCTACCACATGCCGGTTTCATGGCCCGATCAGCCATGCCTGGAAGGGGTGTAGAATAATAGAGAAGCCACAGACCGGGAGGACGACGCAGGAGCTGCAGCTAGAGTTCACTAACTGGAAGTCTCTATGACTTCCAGGTTAAGGGGTGTGAGGAAAGCAGTGACAGGGATGTGAGGAGGGATGAGGTGGAAGGATACACAGCAAGACAGAAGGGGCGAGGAGACCTAACGAGGTAGAAGAGCCTGGGATTGCTGGGGAGATGACCAAAATCAAGAAAGGTGGTCCGCAAGAAGCAAGAGCAAGCAGAGGAGTTGAGCGGAACCAAGGGAAACAACAGATGTGCACTTCCAGCTACGTTTCAGGAGGAATGTGGCTGTCGAAGGTACGGACCCTCTTAGGGGGAGGAAGAGAAGAGAGAAGGGGTGGGGGAAAAGAGGGAGAAGGGAAGTGGGCGAACTGAGGTACATGTAATGACACATCAACAAAACCGGACCTTGTTTAAATAGACACTGGGGAGCAGGGCCAACTGAGGTGCATGCAAGGACACCCCAACAACACTGGGCCTTGTCTAATTAAACACTGGGGAGCACTAAGAAGTCCGGTATCACCACAGTGGAACCCTTCCTTTTTCCCTCATGAGTGCTACCTTTTTTCCCCTTAAAACCCAAACAACACTTACCGGATTCCTTGTTCTATTACTGCTCCACCGAGGCACGACGGACTCCGACAGCGGTACCTCCTTGGAGAGAAAAGAAATGGGAAAGACCATTACAACTTCGAACGAAGGCAAAGAAACTAAAAAAGAACACAACCACCCCAATCCACAATATACCTGACCTAACAACAATTTAACAAATAAATATGAGAGTAACCCTTTGCACAGTGAATTCATTTATTTCAGTAGAACAGGGATGAATGGCCACCAGGCGGCGGTTACAGTTATTTTCATGGCTTTTGTAATTTTCATTTGGATATATTCCTTGTATACTGAATGTGGACACATTAATTTGATGTGGTATTGGAATTTTTTATTTGATATTAGTATAAAACCTTCTCATATTTTTCTAATTACATGTATAATACTTTTTTAAATACTGTTGTGTGTGCATGCCAGAGCCCGGGGGTTTGCAAAACACTACACGCAGGATGGGGTTTCCGACCGCAACTGCATTCACACATACACTATCCCCATGTGCTGGATACCCCATGGAAAAAATATACACCCCAACACAAATGCGTCCCAATGTCAGGTGTTAATTTTAGGACAACAGGGTCTGTAGACTGTTACAGAATGCCACAGGATATCATAGAGGGCAACAGGCTGCTTAAGTTATGTTGTGTAATGTCCCATGTAGAAAGGAACCTACCTCTTTGACTGAAAACCCAGGACAAGAGCAGCAATTCTATTCCAAACCCTCTTTTTCAGTAGTCCTATGACCCTTAAGGTCACAGAGCAGGATTTGGACCTTGTGTCACCAACGATAGGCCTAGGTCTGTCTATATACACTACATTGTTATGGTTACATAGCCACACAAAAAGGCAGGATACCAGTTTCACATGTAGTTGGGCACTCAGTCTGTAGACTGTTACAGAATGCCACAGGATATCATAGAGGGCAACAGGCTGCTTAAGAATGTTGTGTAATGTCCCATGGAGAAAGGAGCCTACCTCTTTGACTGAAAATAAGCACAATTGGTATATCAGATCCAAATCCTGTGTAGCTAAGGATCCGTCTGGACACAGAATCATCTGTCCGGTGCTAGTGAGGGGGAGGGGGCGGTTGGGAGGAAATTGATTAAAAACAGATACATCAGACCACAAGGGAGCTAGTGGGATACTATGATTCATTTTGTATGTCTAAATGTTTACAAGATATCTTCATTTTTTTTTTTCTGACCAGGAGAGATCAGGGACCTAAGTATCTGTACCTGCATTGTATATCTTGTCACCTTAGTTACACCTCATGGTAGCAGGGGTGTAGTCTGTTATAGCACCAGTTAAAATTCAAATTTTGGTCTTTATAACATTAATCATCTCTACTGGGGATTGTGTGGGCATTTCTCTCCACTGCTACCTTTGTGATGATCTAAAGTTTACTCTCACCTGACAGAGAGAAAAAGTTTGGATCATAACTAATGTATTATAAAACGTGGTTTGCTGTTACCCTCGCTTTAGGTGACTAACCCAGGAAAAGAGCAGCAATTCTATTCCAAACCCTCTTTTTCAGTAGTCCTATGACCATTAAGGTCATAGAGCAGGATTTGGACCTTGTGTCACCAATGATAGGCCTAGGTCTGTCTATATACACTACATTGGTATGGTTACATAGCCACACAAAAAGGCAGGATACCAGTTTCACATGTAGTTGGGCACTCAGGGCAAGGGGACACACTAGTTTACAGTGTTGCAGACATACCCATCTAAACACTGATGTGTGATTGATTCTGATTGAGCCCTACAAGCCTACTTAATACACAAGATGATCACATATAAAATGAAATAATTAACTAATCTCAGCCACGGGTAATTAGATTGAGCAAAATTGTAATCCATTATTTGTTTTTGCTCACTGTGCCATCACAGATTGTGGCAGTCAAGCTCACAATTTTTATGTGATTCTAATTTTAGAGATTAACTCAATAGTTTAATTTATCTCCTTTTGTTCTTCTCCACATGTTGCACTTTCCTGCTTCACAAACAAGAAATTTTTCCTGCAGACCAATGTAATGCTAGGTGGTGGAGCTGGGATAAGGACTAACATGGAGTTGAAGAAAGAAGTGACACTAGCTCATGGGGTTATCTTTGATAGCACACCTTCAGGAAGTGTAATGGTGGAGCAGATAGTACAGGTCGTCTATAGTGGCATAGCCTTGGTGATGAGTCAGATGATTTGTTTTGATTGAATCTGTTGGTCCTAGGACTGGGTGCCAAACAATATCTCAGTCAAAGTACTCTGCTTGTTTTGTAATGCATGAATCCAATTTTACATTTATATTTTTCAAATATAACCCAAAAATAGGATCTTTTTTTAATTCAAGTAAATTGAAATGGTACCTTAAAAGTTGAATTTACAGTGAAACCTCTATTTTCAAAGAAGGCCGTTTATGTGACACTAGGTATAATATATACCTGGTGTATCATTAACATTACTTATTTCCCAGAATTGCAGAATTCTGGAATTAAGTTGCCATCCATCCAAGTGAAAACTGTTTTTCTTCTCGCTGGATCTGGCTTAGACACAGTGTGCCAGATTCATGAAAATGATTTACCTGTAGTTTTATGTCTACATGCGTGAGCATGTTTGTTTCTTTTTGGTATCTGTGCTAGGTGCAGTTTTCCAGTTGTATTACTGGGGATGACAGGTGACTACTTAAGCACAGCTGCCAACCTGCTTTGCGGAGTTCTCCATAGCCCCCCACTTTTGCCTTTGTCTACAAAAAGGAAATCATTATGTCCAATGATGAAAGACCTTCCCTTACACTCTGTAATAAATCAGGGTAACTAGTTCCCCCTCCTGTGATGGAAAATGAGTTAATCTAATCCTCTACTGGACTACTAGACTAAATTTCCAACTCTTTCCAAGATCAAAAGAAGCCAATTTGGAGTTTGGAGATGCCCACAAATGTACATTTGTTGGTAATCCCACGCTTACAAAGCAAACCGCACTTTGAAAAAGCCCACTTCCTACCCTTTAAGTTGGATTTATGCAGGTCCTTCACACATATGGCAAGATATCATATTTACTCCCACCAGGAATCCCTTTGTTTATTCTTGACAGGAATTAAAAGCTAAATTTGGTTGTAACCTTATATTTATGACCAAATTTACCTTTGTAAATCAAACCTACTTTGTTCTAGAGAGACAAAAACAGGAAAAAGTACCTGGGAGAACTTGAGGTGAGGGGCAAAAACCATTATATTGTAGAAGGTGGTAGTGGTAAAGGTGAGGGTGTGAGGGGGAGCCAATGGGTGAATTGCTGGTAGTTCATCTGGCATGAACTGATGTGTGACTTGGTGACTGATAATAAAAAGATGCCTAAGAAGCAAGCATAACCTGAAAGTAGCATGTTTACCAAAAACAGCAAGTCAGTGGTCAGTGCGACTGCAAATGCAGTGCAAACAATAGACACCAGTTGAACAATCCATTGCCCCAAACTTGAATAACCTAGATAGGTTGAACCACATTGCCATGAAGTCCTGTGCCCACTAAACCTGCACCCCCAACAAAACACAGTAACTGATGGTGTGATGTCATCAATGTTTTCCTGATTTGCACATTGAAAAAACAGAAAATTTGGTATCTGTGTGTGCTGCCAAAAAAAATATTTATTCAAAAAACAACACTTGTTGCAGCTTCAGAGGGCAAATGAGTAGACTGGAAAGGAAAGTTGGCCACATGACTGTTCTGCTCTTAGTCTGCTTATTGGCATAGAAAATGATGGTGGAGAAGACTACAAACCTTTTCTAATTGCACAGTTTTCCACCCTGGGAACTTGTCAGGGGTGGATTCAGATTCCTTCTGGATCAATGCACGCATATTAGTTTGAATTTAAATCTTGATAGTTGATATGCTTTGTGTTTACTCTATACATGCATATGTTGAAAATGGTCCAGTCATAACAAGATAGTGTTTCCAGTTTACACGAAGATCCAATCTCCAAAGTAGATGCACATATAAATTACAGGAACTGCTTGGCACCTGATCTAACACTGATGCTTACCTCTCTTTCTCTGAAGGAAATCATCTTTTTCTTTCCTGTGCTTTGTATATTTGCCACTTTTCCTAGATTTTCAGCACCATATTCTTACCTATATTAGATTGGTAAAGGGTGAATGCTAAGATTCCAGCTACTGTACGTTTAGACATTTCCAACACAACATTAAGGTGCTGCTCGGATGCCACCTCTTCCCTTTTGCTACAGTCAGCTAGTAGTTGGTCATTTCAACAAAACCGTCATCCTCACCGCTTTCAGTTAATTCATTGCCCAATAAAATAAGTCAGTATCTGCACATATTTGGCTCTGGAAACAAGTTTTCCAAAACCATACTATGATGCAATACAAAGCAGATCAAACTATCCCTAGACAGAATGTTCTGTATTCCTTTAAGGAAAGAGAAATGTCTGGATTTTTACGGGATTATGTTCTGTAATGGTAAGTATTAGACCTGACATCCTTGGTGTGGTATTCCTCTGTCATTTTGCCTTCATCTCTCTTGTTTGCTGAGTTTGTGTTTGTTGGGTTAAGGACTCTGTACACTATGGCCCTCATTCCGACCTGAAGCTGAAGCCGCCCGCCAAGATCTGACCGCCGGGCGGCCTCCAATGCAGCCACACACCTGCCGCGGTCATTTTGAGATCCCCGCTGGGCCGGCAGGGATCACAGCCGCAACACAGGAGCCGGCTCCTAATGGAGCCGGCTGTGCATAGCAGACAGTGAAAAGCTGCACCGGGCCGTGTCAGGGTGCCCCTGCACTGCCCATGCCAGTGACATGGGCAGTGCAGGGACCCCCAGGGGCCCCGCGACTCCCCGTACCGCCAGCCTTTTCCTGGCAGTTCAAACCGCCAGGAAAAGGCTGGTGGTAGGGGGACTCGTAATACCCTGGGCAGCGCTGCAAGCAGCACTGCCCTGGCGGATTAAAACCGCCGGGACTGAAGTGGCAGTAAACCGCCGGTCCCGGCGGTGCGCCCGTGGCACTTTCACTGCGGTCGTAATACTAGGGATTTCACCGCCAGCCTTCTGGTGGTGAAATCCGCCACAACAACCCTGGTGGTCCAAGACCGCCAGGGTTGTAATGAGGGCCCATATCACCTATAACCAAGCTAAAGTGTTTGTGCTCTCTCCTTCAAGCATGGTAAAATTGGACTACACCCGATTGACACATTTAATTTATCTGAAAGACCCTAGTAAATTGTATCATTTGTTCCAGGGGTCTGTAAATGAAATGCTACTGGTGAGCTTGCAGCACTATTTGTGTCACCCACTCATTGTACCACCCACCAAAGTAGCACTATAAAACATACCCGTGGGCTGTCACTGCACCCGTAGTACACTTTTATACTGCCATTGTGAACTGGGAAAATAAACTTTTTGACAGATCTAAACCTTCCTTTTTAATACTTATCAGTCACCCTTAAGTTAGGTCCTGAAGGCTCATAGGGTAGTGTGCATTGTATTGAAAAAAGTAGGAAATGTAAGTTATTTTTCAATGTTGTAAGGGAATGTTGCTTACTAACTAATATTGGGTTGACTGATTACAGTTAATAAGTGCTAAGTGCTAAATTTAGATCGGGAGCAGATGGAGGTATGCTGTTTACAGTCAAATTAACTGTTATTTGAAATACTCTTTAATGGTAACATGGAATTTTAGGTAACAATTTTGAAAATACCACTTTTAGAAAGCTGGCATTTGCCTGTCTTAACTATTTGCTGCCTGCAGCCTTGGAGGGATTAGGTATGCCTGGGTGGGTGCCCAACTGGCAGGATTGAGGGGGCGAAGCTGGGTATAGCCCACTTGCAACTGAATAGGCTATGCCCTGCCACACAACAGACCTGTCACCCATGCATTGTGAATATAACCAGCTTGGAGCCAGGGCAGGAGAGTCCGGAAACTTAAAGCACATCAAAGTGAATTCTCTAGAAACGTTTCCTACTTTAATGAAGGTACCAGATATAGATATAAGACCCACAGAACCTCTCTTCAGTTCACTTTCTGGACCGGCTGAAGGACTCTCAGATGCATGCCGGCTACTGTGGCTTGCTGTGTACTCCACAAGACTGCTTTGCTGCACCTGGAAGGACTGATTTGCTGCCTGGAGACTGCCTTGAGCCCTCAGAGGCCTGCCCTTCTGTTAGAACACTGCTTCAGCTGTTGAACCCAGAAATACCAGAGTGACTCCAAGGACTAGTTGGCTGAACTCCTTATCAGAGCATCAGGACTTGAAAAGGCTGTAATCATCTTGAACATGCACCTGGACCCAGCCTGAGTCCTAAACCCCTGATTTATACCCCTCCAGTCCTGGACCCTTCAGTGTGGTGCCAGGATAGCAAAAATCCAAAACTTGGACTTAAAAAAATATTTGGCTATAAACGTCTATGAGAACTGAGAGAGTATCAGGACCCGCTTCCTTGTCTATCCACCCAAGATGCATTGCCGGTCGGCCTGACTTCTTGGCAGGTCCAACTACATTCTTCTCCATATCAGGAAATCCTTTTCATTGGTCTATCCCCAGAGGGATATCTGGCCTTGTGGAGCTATTGTTGGCTACAGCCTCCAGCCTCATTCAACTGGGTTTTGTGATTTAAAAAAAAAGTCTAAGGGCCTAATTATGACCTTGGCGGAGGGGATTACTTTATCAGAAATGTGACAGATATCCCATCGCCATATTACAAGCTCCAGAGGATATAATGGAACTTGTGATATGGTGGGTGGGATATCTGTCACATTTGTGATGGAGTAATCCCCTCACTAAGGTCGTAATCAGGCCCTAATTCTGTACATAGAAATCTTCACTGCAGTTTTGTTCAGTGGCTCCCAACGATTATACTCCCTCTATTGCACTAGCTGCAGCCTTGGCCGGCTAAAGTTTACCTTCTCAGAACATTTTGATCAGAATTTCTTCAGATTCCGATGGTAAGCACCGACTGGGCACAATCCATTCTTTTCATCCGACCCATGTTCCATCGCCATCAGCTATGTTTTTCAACATTGACCTGGTCCCACGTGACTAGATGCTAGTGGTTGGCATGTTGATCTTTTAGGCAGTAGTTGTTGGACTTGGCATCATTGGCATAGTCTCCCCTAAAATTTTTCCTCTACTTCCCAAGTTGTTTCAATGTGCTTGACTCAGGTTTTTGGTTTTGTTTGCTCTGGACACTTTACCACTGCTGACCAGTGCTAAAGTGAAGGTGTTCCCTATAAAACTGTATGGGGCATATTTATACTCTGTTTGCGCCAAATGTGCGTCAACATTTTTGACGCACAATCGGCGCAAACCCTGCCCCATATTTATACTTTGACGTCCGACCCCGCGGGCGTCAAAGTTCCACCATGTGCGTCATTTTTTGGAAGGGGGAACCAGCCTTGCGTTAATTATATGCAAGGTAGGCGTTCCCTTCCAAAAAATGACTTTAAGGCCTGTGCCCCATATTTATACTCTGACGTAATTTTGACGCACAGGAGGGGGCAGGCCTTAAAAAACGGCGCCCAGCCTGATGGGCGCCGTTTTTTAATGCCTGGGTCAGGGCAGGCGTTAAGGGACCTGTGGGCTCAGAAGGAGCCCAGAGGTGCCCTCCCATGCCCCCAGGGACACCCCCTGCCACCCTTGCCCACCCCAGTAGGACACCCAAGGATGGAGGGAGCCATCCCAGGGAAGTTGAGGTAAGTTGGGGTAAGTATTTTTTTTAATTAATTTTTGTGGCATAGGGGGGCCTGATTTGGGCCCCCCTACATGCCACTATGCCCAATGACCATGCCCAGGGGACATAAGTCCCCTGGGCATGGCCATTGGGCAAGGGGGCATGACTCCTGTCTTTGCTAAGACAGGAGTCATGTCAATGGAGGTTGGGCGTCAAAAACAATGGCGCAAATCGGGTTGAGGCCTGAATTTTGCCTCAGACCTGACTTGCCCCATTTTTTTAGGCCCAACCTCCATTTTCCCCTACGCCGGCGCTGCCTGGAGTGAGTCATTATTTTTGACGCACACCAGTCCGCAGTGCCGGCTAACGTCATTCAATAAATAAGGCGCCTGCATGGTGCGTTGGAATGGTGTTAGCCGGCGGTAAAACTTTTGACGCACAACTGCGTTGGCGCAGTTGTGCGTCAAAAAGTATAAATATGGGCCTATGTGTTTATTGGCTTATCCATGATTGGCAAATTTGATTTACTAGTAAGTCCCTAGTAAAGTGCACTAGAGGTGCCCAGGGCCTGTAAATCAAATGCTACTAGTAGACCTGCAGCACTGGTTGAGCCACCCACATTAGTAGCCCTGCAAACATGGCTCAGAGCTGCAACTGCAGAGTCTGTGAGTGCAGTTTTTACCTGCCAATTCGACTTGGCAAGAGTACCCACTTGCCAGGCCTAAACCTTCCCTTTTTATACATGTAATGCACCCCTAAAGTAGGCCCTAGGTAGCCCCATGGGATGGGTGCAGTGTATGTTAAAGGTGGGACATGTACCTATGTGTTTTACATGTCCTGACAGTGAAATACTGCCAAATTCGTTTTTCACTATTGCAAGGCCTATCTCTCTCATAGGTTACCATGGGGACTGCCTTTAAATATGATTGAAGCGCAGATTTCCTTTGAGAGCAGATAGACATGTGGAGTTTGGGGTTTCCCAGTTCACAATTTAAAACTACATATTTTAGTGAAGTTGGTTTTTAGATTGTGTGTTTGGAAATGCCACTTTTAGAAACTAGGCATTTTCTTGCTTAAACCATTCTGTGACTCTGCTTGCTTGTGGATTCCCTGTCTGTGTCAGTTTGACAGTTGGGCTGTTTGCACCTCTCCAAAAGTGGCATTTCCAGTGACACAAAGGGAGCTGGGGTGTAGCCTATATAACCTGACGGGCCATCTGGGCTGAGGGGAGGGGAGGAGTGGTCACTTACACCAGAAATGGATGTGACTGGCCTCACACAATGCAGTCTCCACCCCCCTGGTGTGTGTCTGTGGCCTGGTCTGGACACAGCAGGATCTTGAAAACAACTTCTCTTTGAAGTAGGCCTACATCAAAGGCAGAAAGGGGTATAAAAAGAATACCCAAAACCCCTGAAAATCAAATTACTTCTGGAGCCAAGAGGAAACTCTGACAAGGGGAAGAGCTGGAGAAGCTGGAGGAGGAGTCCTGCCCTCTTTGCCCGTGGCTGTGCTTTGCTGGGTTGGCCTGCAGTAGCTGCTTCTGCCTGAGAGAGGACACAGACTGACGTTTGTGTGACTTTTCACCGATAAAGAATCTCTAAGGGCTTGAACTGAGCTTGCCTAATGTTGTTGAAGTCTCATGGACAACAAAGACTTCTCTCTGCTAGCATTTTGACTTTCTGCTGAGAGTCCTGCCTGCCGAGTGGTGCCCTAGCCTGTCTCAGGGCCCTTGAACGGTGCAGTTGGTGGAAAAGGATAGAAATCTATGCAAAGACAACCATGCAGGGAAACGTTTGATGCACCACCTGCCTCGTGACAGATCAACAATGCGCCGCCGGCCTTGCGGCTGAAATCGATGCTCCACCCGCATCGCATCTGGGAGATCGACACAACATGGCTGGAGAAACAATACGCAACACCCGCAGGAGCTACTGTTAATGACACAAGCCCCCACGCAGTGCAACCCAAATTTGATGCAACATCTCTGGGTGCGGAAAATCAAAGCAAAGCCTGCCCGGACCCAAGGTGCCCATCCAGATCAACCCTTCGCTTTCTTGTGGGAGAGAAGTAACAACGCATGCCGACCCGACCAAAGGAGGAACACTGCACGTTCTCACTTGCGAGTGAGAAATCAACGCATCAATGGCGTTTTCTGATGCCTACTCACCAGTGCGGCTTTATTTTGACGCTACCCAGGTACTTTTGTGTGCTAACAGTGTTCTCACTGTTCTCTAAGGATTTAAGACTCTAAGGGGGTCATTACAACATTGGTGGTAAAAGGCGCTTACCGCCGTGCAGAAGACCGCCAATACACCGCCGCCACGGCGGTAGTCCGCCATAGCTATTATGACACACATCTCGGAATCCGCCGAAATTCAGACACCCACACAACACCGCCACACCAAAGGTCAGTGATAAAGTGGCGGAAACAAATCCTCCACCTCCACGCCAACAGAAACACGCCCATGCTATTACGACCCACGAATTCACGCGGCGGTCTTTCAACCACGGTATTCCATTGGCGGTACACACCGCCGCGCTCAAAATACACACACATCTCCAAAACACCGCCACATTGGACAATTCAAAATACACACACCTGATACACATACAAACACCACTCCCACACACCCAACTCAATATAAAACACACACCTACATCACCCACAAACCCCTATGACCAAAAATCCGAGACGAAGGCCAGAGAGATAGCACAGATTAGAGACTTCCACCACACAGAGGCACACAACACCATCACCCACACCACATCCACGCACAAAACACCACACACCACTACACACCACCACATTCCTCCGCCATCACCCGTCCTCATTTTACAACCCCTTCCCATTTTTTAGCACTTCAATAAACACCCTTGAAACACAAAACAATCTGGAGTCAGCCTGTGATTTAGTAAATATGTATTATCAATGACAGTGTCATAATGCGTTTCCTATTGTAAAGCCAACATACCTATGTCACACATCACAAGTCCTTTAAGGATGCAAGCAGATGACACGTTGGTAACCACACCTGTGAAACCGTAATGGAAAGGTACAACTCAGTTACCAAATACTGCTTGAAATTGACAGACAGGATAGAGGTAGACGTGTGAAAGTTAATGTAATGGTAAAAATGAAAATGTTCTCACCTGTGTCTCACTGGAAATATTGCTGTATGACTGACTCCCTGTTGTGGTTGTCTTCTTCCTCAGCTTCCTCCTCATCACTGTCCACAGGCTCCACAGCTGCCACAACACCGTCATCTGGACCATCCTCCTGCAGAAAAGGCACCTGGCGTCGCAAAGCAAGATTGGGAAGCATCGAGCAGGCGATGATGATCTCGCACACCTTCTTCAGTGAGTAGAATAGGGAACCACCTGTCATATGGAGGCACCTGAACCTGGCCTTCAGGAGGCCGAAGGTGCGTTCGATCACCCTCCTAGTCCACCCATGGGCCTCATTGTACCGTTCCTCTGCCCTGGTCCTGGGATTCCTCACTGGGGTCAATAGCCAGGAAAGGTTGGGGTAACCAGAGTCCCCCAATAGCCATACACGGTGCCTCTGGAGTTGAGCCATCATATCAGGGATGCTGCTATTCCGCAGGATGTAGGCGTCATGCACTGAGCCAAGGAACATAGCATTAACCTGGGAGATGTACTGGTCTGCCAAACAGACCATCTGAACATTCATAGAATGATAACTCTTCCTGTTCCTGTACACCTGTTCACTCCTGTGGGGGGGGGGGACCAGAGCTACATGGGTCCCATCAATGGCACCTATGACGTTGGGGATATGTCCAAGGGCATAGAAGTCACCTTTAACTGTAGGCAAATCTTCCACCTCAGGGAAAATTATGTATCTACTTACGTGTTTCAGCAGGGCAGCCAACACTCTGGACAACACGTTGGAAAACATAGGCTGGGACATCCCTGATGCCATGGCCACTGCTGTCTGAAAAGACCCACTTGCAAGGAAATGGAGCACTGACAGCACCTGCACGTCAGGGGAGATTCCAGTGGGATGGCGGATTGGTGACATCAGGTCTGGCTCCAACTGGGTACATAGGGCCAGATGTAGGAAGCACTTTGCGAGTCGCAAACGGCAAAATTTGCCAATTGCGACTCGCAAATGCGTGATTCCTATGCAGAAATGTATTTTGCGAGTCGGGACCGACTCGCAAAATGCATTTCCGAATCGCAAATAGGAAGGGGTGTTCCCTTCCTATTTGCGATTCGCAATGGTATGCAATTCCATTTGCGACCGCGTATGCGGTCGCAAATGGAGTCGCAGTTACCATCCACTTGAAGTGGATGGTAACCCATTCGCAAACGGGAAGGGGTCCCCATGGGACCCCTTCCCCTTTGTGAATGGACCCCATATTATTTTTTCAGGGCAGGGAGTGGTCCAAGGGGAAACTAAAGGTTTCGGAATTTTTTTAAATGCAGCTCGTTTTCCTGTGAGGAAAACGGGCTGCACTTCAAAAAAAAAAAAAAACCTTTATTTAAAAGGCAGGTCGCTAACATGGAGGCCTGCTGACGTCAGCAGGCCTCCATGTTAGCGAGTGCCTATACTCGCAATGGGGTCGCAAACTGCGACCCACCTCATAAATATTTATGAGGTGGGTCTTTGCGACCCCATTGCGAGTTGCAGAAGGTGTCTGAGACACCTTTCTGCATGTCAAATTGCGACTTGCAATTTGCGAGTCGCACAGACTCGCAAATTGCAAGTCGCAATTTGATTTTTTCCTACATCTGGCCCATAGTTCCTGGATTGTGGCACTGTCAAACCTGTAGGTGACGATGACATGTCTCTCTTCCATTGTCAACAGGTCCACTAGCGGACGGTACACCGGAGAATTCCGCCATCTTCTCACATGTCCCAGCTGACGGTGCCTACGAAGGAGAACAGCGACAAATCAGTCATTTCTCATCCAGGTATGTACCCACACTTACACACAAGACTACACGACTCACTAAACCCTTCCTGTATGTGTGTTGAGTGTAGGCCAGCTATGTGTGACGCAGAGGTAAATATAGCCATGTGGACCCCTGAAATGGTGGCTGCCTGACCTCTAAACTGGGACAATGGGATTGTGGGGTAACTGCGCTGGCGTTGCACACCATCGCGGTAGGCGGTCGTAGTCCGCTGTGCAATGCTGCATTGGTTTACATAGGACCCTATGGGTCCAGGGAGCCAATGAACAGGTGCGCCGGCGGTGATGATGTGCACCGCCGTGCACGTCACCGCCGCGGACGTCACCGCCATTTTCTATCTGTTCCATCACTAGATACCTGACCTTCGACAGGAGAGGACCTACACTGCAAGTGCTGCTGTGACCTCGGTCTGGAAGCGACGATGGCTGCTGCGTCTGGGGAAAGGGCCCCTGCCTTTACTGCTCAGGAGTTGGATAAACTGGTAGACGGGGTCCTCCCCCAGTACACGCTACTCTACGGTCCTCCAGACCAACAGGTTAGTACAGAGGGAGCACGTTGTATGGGCTAGGCCTGAGTGGAGAGGGCTGGTTGGAAGAGGGAAGGGGGCAGTGTTCATAGAACATTAATGCATGTCAATGAATGGGCCACATGGCCAGAGTAGGGAGGGGGCCACTCACATCGATGGTGCAGTTGGTAATGACTGTTCCTCTTCCCTTGTGCATGTCATGTAGGTCAGCACCCACCAGAAGAGGGACATCTGGCGTACCATCGCCAAGGACGTCCGGACCCTGGGGGCCCACCAGAGACAGGGCACCCACTGCCGGAAAAGATGGGAGGACATTCGCCGCTGCAGCAAGAAGACGGCGGAGACTCAGCTGGGGATGGTCTCCCAACGTGGGAAGGGTGCCCGTCGCACCATGACCCCTCTGATGTTCCGGATCCTGGCGGTGGCCTACCCGGAGTTGGATGGGTGCTTGAGGGCATCACAGCAGACACAAGGGGGGGAGTACAACCTCATTCTGCGGACTTGGCGCGCAGTAGAGGGGTCTGGGTGGGGGAGGAGGCCTGTGGATGTACCTAGGCCAGCCAGTAACACAAAGACTAGGCCCCTCTGTAATGCAGCCCATGTGGCACTCTACCCCACCTCAGTACAGTGCCAAGAACAGGAATAGTTTCCCCTGTGGCATCCATGTGTGCAGATGTCCACCATTGCCATGTAGGCCATATCCCAGAAATTGCATCTGCATAGGGCAGGAGCACGGCGTAATGCAGGGGGCTGCTGTGTCTGTCTTGTCCGCCAACGGTAGCGGTATGCCATGCACTCAAACTGTCTTTCTTCTGCCCCCCCCTTTTTTTGCTCTCCCTGTTCTTTTGTACATCAGCATCATCAGGCGGAGGTACAGTGGCACCGGAGCACGAGGGAGCTGCATCCCACATGGCCATGGAGGGCCACACCACAGACTCTGAATACACCAGTGGGACGGAGGGTGAGGGGAGCTTCACGTCGGCCACCGGATCACCAAGCAGCGACACGGACTTGTACGCCGATGGGGGCCCCACTTCTACAGATACAGCCGCCACCTCCCCTACCAGCACCGCCCTCCCAGCAGCCCCTCAGCGTTTGCCCCGTGCCCGCTCACCCAGGAGGGTGGGCACCACCTTCGCCCCAGGCACCTCAGGCCCTGCCCCAGTCACCCCTGCTGCCCTCAGTGAGGAGGCCATTGACCTCCTCAGGTCACTCACTGTTGGCCTGTCTACCATTGTGAATGCCATCCAGGGTGTAGAACGAGAGTTGCAACACGGTAATGCATTCCTGGAGGGCATTCATTCTGGTCAGGCTGTCCTTCAGCGAACCCTGCAATCTCTGGCCTCAGCACTGATGGCAGCCATTGTCCCTGTGTCTAGCCTCCCCCCTCCAACCTCCTCCACCCAGACCCAATCCCCTGTACCCCAACCCATGCAAGCACACCTACAGACCAGCATGCACACAAGTCAACACACACAAGTAGCACAAGCAAACATAGGCACCACACACACCACAGGCACTCATGCAAGCCTCACCCACGTACAGACACAGCAACATCCACTGCCTCCACTGTGTCCCCCTCCTCCTGTTTTCCCTCCTCCCTCCCAGTCCCGTCTACACACACACCTGCATGCACCACATCTACAGGCACCATGAATCGCACAAGGACACCCAGCACCCCAAGCCGCTCACCTGCACTCACCACCTCCACTGCCATTTACACGTCCCCTGTGTCCTCTCCCAGTGTGTCTGTGACGCCCCCTCCCAAAGTACACAAACGCCGGCAATCACTCACCCAACATCCATCCACCTCACGACAGCCTCCAGTACCTGCACCCAAAACACCTAAAGTGACACCTCCTACAACCACCTCCTCTTCCTCCACTCCCAGACCCCCTCCAACTACCCAACCCAGTGTTCGTCAGAAACTGTCTCTCTGTAAAGCTGACCTTTTTGCCCCCACCCCCCCTCCAATTCATCAGTCCCGTAGTAGCGCCTCAGCCAAAGCCAAAAAGCCTCCAATACCAGTGGTGCCTGTTCAAGGTTTGTGGAGTGCACCGGCCACCATGGCAGGCAGTATGACCCGGAGCCAAGGCACTGGCAGCCCACCCCCTGTCAAGGCTCTGAAATTGGAGAGTGGACGACGGGACATTGTGAAGACTCCTGGTGGGAAAACAACTGACATGGGTTCCAAGGGGATTGGAGAGTCAGCTGTGACTCCACCAAAAGTGGGGAAGGGCCAGAGGAAGTCTGCCCAGCCTGTTGTGAGTGTCACGGCGGAGAAGGGCGGCATCATTCCTGGCGGGCGAGACACAACCGCCAGCACCGTCGTCACTGGTCAGGAGACCACCGCCACTGCCGGAGTCATAGCCCAGGAGGGCCCAAGTATCGTCACTGGTCAGGAGACCACCGCCGGAGTCACAGCCCAGGAGGGCCCAAGTATTGTCACTTGTCAGGAGACCACCACCGGAGTCACAGCCCAGGAGGGCCCAAGTATCGTCACTGGTCAGGAGACCACCGCCGGAGTCACAGTCCAGGAGGGCCCCGGATGCCACAGCTCAGGTGGGCTATGAGGTAACGTAATGGCACACACCAATGCCCAGTGTAGGGAACGTCATGCCACACACCAATGCCCAGTGTAGGGAACGTCATGCCACACACCAATGTCCATACCAGAACCGCCATGGCAAAGCACCGCTGAACAGGCCAGAACCGCCATGGCAAAGCACAGCTGAACAGGGCAAAGACCGCCATGGCAAAGCACCGCTGAACAGGGCAAAGACCACCACAGCAAAGCATCACTGAACAGGCCAAAGACCACCATGGCAAAGCACCGCTGAACAGGGCAAAGACCGCCATGGCAAAGCACTGCTGAACAGGCCAAAGACTGCCATGGCAAAGCACCGCTGAACAGGGCAAAGACCGCCATGGCAAAGCACCGTTGAACAGGCCAAAGACCACCATGGCAAAGCACCGCTGAACAGGCCAAAGACCGCCATGGCAAAGCACCGCTGAACAGGCCAAAGACCGCCATGGCAAAGCACCGCTGAAAAGGCCAAAGACCGCCATAGCAAAGCACCACTGAACAGGGCAAAGACCACCATGGCAAAGCACCACTGAATAGGCCAGAACCGCCATGGCAAAGCACCGCTGAACAGGGCATGCACCGGGTATGCATGAATAGACCGCCACATCAAGCATCGTTATCCCATGTGCAGCTGGGACAGTGACAGGACAGGAACCTTCACGGGGAGACTAATCCAGTCTGAGCACGAGTCCCCCTCCAGAGCCAGTGGAGAATGTTATCGACTTGAGAGACTGTGGCTTTGCACTCCCCAGGATGGCACAGTGGGCAAGCCACCCACTGTAGAGACTTGAGAGACTGTGGCTTTGCACTCCCCAGGATGGCACAGTGGGCAAGCCACCCACTGTATAGACTTGAGAGACTGTGGCTTTGCACTCCCCAGGATGGCACAGTGGGCAAGCCACCCACTGTAGAGAATTGAGAGACTGTGGCTTTGCACTCCCCAGGATGGCACAGTGGGCAAGCCACCCACTGTAGAGACTTGAGAGACTATGGCTTTGCACTCCCCAGGATGGCACAGTGGGCATGGAGCCCCGTCGTGGATCTGGCTTTGCACTCCTCTGGCTGAGGTGCCCCCCCTTCCCTTCCCGCTGAGGTGCCTGTAGTATTTCTATCTGCTGCCCCAGCAGTGTTCTCTCCAATTGTGGTCAGGTATATTTGGTGGGCCTCGCCCATGCATTTTTGGACTGTTGGTGCACGGACATTGTTATGTACATATCTGCACTACTTCTCGCCATGTATATATTTCGGCCTGAATTTCGATTATATCTGTATATTTTTGCAAGACATGTATATTGCAACATTACAATGTTTAAACGGATTTTGCTTTGTCTTTGCATTTTTCCGGGGGGATTGTGGGTTGTTACTGTGATTTTTGTGGATGCATTGGTGTGTAAGTTGTGATATGCGATGGTGGGGGTCGGGGTGTTTTGTGGGTGTCCCCCTAACTTTTGCCTCCCCCCTCCCCTATGTCGTAGGTGCAGTACTCGCCGTTGTCTTCGGTGCCTACGTAGATGGTGGTCATGGAGGAGCAGATAGACAAGCGCAGGGAGTATTTGGAGTTCCGGCTCCATGGAGTCCTCGTTCCTCGTTGGATGTGTTCAGGTGAGCGTTTTCCCATTGCAAAAGCTGTTTCCGCTGTGTTTTTATCCACGGTGAATCCGCCCCGGAAAAGGTGGCGGATGGCAGGTTGTGATACTATGGGCGGTACATTGTCTCCCGCCTGTCTGTTGGCGGTGACCGCCGCGCTGCTTGTCTGTACCGCCGTGGCAGGCGGTGTGTTAAAGTGGCTGTCTTTGTTGGCGGTTTCCGCCAGGGTCATAATTCCCTTTTTTTTGTCCGCTGGCCTGTTTGCGGTATTACCGCACCTTTAACACCGTCCGCCAGGGTTGTAATGACCACCTAATTCTTTTTAAAATTCAGATCTTGACTTGTGTATGTTGGATATTTGTTATTTTGGTCTTGTTTTGTTTAGGTAAATGTTACCTATTGTTCTAAACCTGTGTTGTGTCATTTTGTAGCATTTGCACTGAGTTACTGTGTATGTTGGTACAAATACTTTACATATTGCTTCTGACGTTAAGCCTGCCTGCTAGTGCCAAGCTACCAAGGGGGTGAGTGGGGGTTAACTAAGGGTGATTCTCCTTTACCCTGACTAGAGTGAGGGTCCTTGCTTGGACCTGACTGCCAACCAAAGACCCCATTTCTAACAGGAGTTTTTACCTTAAATTTTAAAAATTCATAACTCCAGTTGTACTAACTGGATCATTGCCATTTTGGTGTCAAATAATTTACTAAAATGCACTCCATTCTTCTAAGTTGTTGTAGAAATGTTCTTATGTTGTGTTTTCACGTTATTATTGTGTACATATTTTATACATTGCCTCACAGTTAAGCATGACTTATTTTGTTGCAAGCTACCAGAGGGTTCAGCACAGGTTAATTTTGTGACTTTTTTGGGTCACCCTGACAGGGATTTAGCTGTTGCTTCAACAGGGGTCACCCCCATTCAACCAATAACCCAATTTCTCACACCTGTACTGTAGGCAAAGCTCAGAGAATTCCACTGGCCAGAATAGCTGCCTTACATATAGCATCTTCTGTAGTCCTACTGACAAATCTGTCTTAATTCGTCAGTTGGAAGGAAAACTGTCTAACTAGGCCATCAGTGATACCCTTTTTAGCTGGTAGGCAACTGACCCTGCCACATGTACATGCAGGTTCTAGCCTTCATCTCTGCACAATTGTTCATTCTACCGACCCAAAGAGACACATAGATATTCTTTAGACTATATTGTTCTGTTTCTTTTGAGACCAACCCAGTTGATCTTGTCCATTGTTTTTCCTGATGGATTCTAACCCCAAACATACCTTTAAATTATGTCATGTGTGTTGCTTGTCCAGTTGACATAGACTGATTGAAGGAGGAATTTATCTCTGCATATTCAGAAAGTTTTGCACCCTTGGTCAGCTTAATGACCTGAACATGGACCAAAAAAACTCTTTTATAAGCTTGATATGATTGAACAGTTGTGCCAATGTCTGGAACATATCCAGAGAAGAAAATTAATTCTCTGACATGCTTGCTTTATGATAGAATAAATAGTTTTCCTTGTGACTTTAGAGACATTTCACCCAAAATGCACCTTTTTTGTGTGAATCTATTGCCTTTGTATGCTATGCTCCGTCCACACCGTACTGCTTGAAAATGTTTGTTTTCTGAATAAACAGCTTGTTGCTTGTAGCCAAACCCAACAACTGTAAGTATGGACCTGATGTACTTTTCCTTTGCCATTGGTAAACATGCCTCTCTCCTTTAAATTCAATTTAAGGAGTAAAATACAACTACTCCCAGAAACAGATTTGTGAATTTGGCCTTTTGGTAGCAGAGACAGAACCTTATTTAGAGTTTCACAAATAGTGATGGATATCTTGTCTACCTCTTTACAAGCAAATTATATCCCATGCCATTTATATAAAGATGGATGAGACGTCTGTCATGTTTATCAAAAATTAACCATCTGCCAGACCCTAAATGAGGCTCAGTTAAAGTCTGTGCTTATGTTGTGCTGATGTTGCAGGTGGTGGGCATCTCCACTAATCATTTTGCAAACCTGGACTTATTTTGTATCATCAGAAGGAGAGAAAAAGGGGGAATTAGAGATAGGAAAACATAGACAATGGGACAAACCAGAGATAAAGAAAACAAACAACAGTAACATAAAGACACAGAAAGAATAGAGTGGTGAAAGAAAAAGGCATGCAGTGTACTAAAATCTACAGGGGCTTGGTATCCAGCACTCCCAGCATTCGGCAGTGCCAGCAACTCGGTACTAAGTAAACTTTTGCTGCCCTGCAATTATGTTTTATTTTCAAATTAAGAACCAATTGAAGCCATGATAGTAGTCAGATCACAGAGTGGATTTCCTTGCTGGTCAGATTAAGTAGGGGAAATGCAATATGCATATCTTTTCACTAGTTTTCAGCAATGTAATAACTCAGGACCTGATTTACAAAGCTAAACTTACACTTTTGTCTAAGTTTACTCTTTTTCCATATACACAAATGTTAAACCTGCCATCCTTGGCCTGTTCTCCCCTGTCTTTTTTGCCTCTGCTTCCCATGTTTTGACTGTCTGCTGGACTCTGTTTTTTGCTGTTTTTGGTACTCTGGGCACTTTACCACTGCTGCCCAATACTAAAGTGCTAGTGCTCCCTGTGTAAAACGTATGGGTAAATATCTTGTTCATAATTAGCACATGCAATTTACTAGTAAAGTGCACTAGAGGTACCCATGGCCTGTAAATCAAATGCTACTAGTGGCCCTGCACCACTGTTTGTGACACCCACATCAGTAGCCCTGTAAATATGGCTCAGACCTGCAGTGTCTTTGCGTGCAGTTTTACCCTGCCAATTTGACCTGACAAGTGTGCCCACTTGCCAGGCCCAAACCTTCCCTTTTTATACATGTAGGGCACCCCTAAGGTAGGCCCTCAGTAGCCCCATGGGTAGGTTGCAGTGTATGTACTGATGTGTTTTACATGCCCTAACAGTGAAATTCTGCCAAATTTGTTTTTCACTGTTGCAAGGCAGATCTCTCTCATAGAATAACATGTGGACTGCCCTTAAATATATTTTAAGTGTAGTTTCCCTTTGGAAGCAGCTAGAAATTCAGAGGTTGGTGTTTCTGAACTCACAATTTAAAACTACATCTTTTGGTAAAGTTGTTTTTTAAATTGTCAGTTTGAAAATGCCACTTCTAAAAAGTGGGCATTTTGTTGCTTAAACTATTCTGTGACTCTGCCAGTTTGTGTATTCCCTGTCTGGGTCAGACTGACAGTTGGGCTGTTCGTGAATTCCCTATACACAGTGGCACAGAAGAAGCTGAGGTGTAGCCTGCATATCGTGATGGGCCAGCTGGGCTAAAGTTGAGGAAGGAGTGGTCACTTACATCTGAATGGGCTGTGTCTGGCCTCACACATTGTAGACTCCAAACCCCTCATGTGAGTCTGAAGCCAGGCAGGGCAAGCAGGACCCTGTAAACAACAGAGTCTTTTCTTTGAAGTTTGGCAACTTCAAAGGCAGAAAGTGGTATAATTATTGGACCCAAACATCACTGTGTGGCTGGATTTCAAATGCATAGTTGCTGGGCGTCGAAGTCATTGTGAGCCTGCGCAGATCCGAAGTGCCCCATTCGGAAACCGAAGCATCGCTCTCTTGCCGGAGAGAAAAATGACACATCACCTACCTGACTGGAGAAGAAACGATGCACAGCCTCACTTGCAAGTAAGGAATCAACACATAGTTGACTTTTCCGATGCATGCTCACCAGTGGGGCTTCATTTTTTATGCAAATCAAGTACTTTGTGTAAAAACAATGTTCCCATTGTTTCCTCTGGAGTAAGACTCCTTTTCGTTTGAAAATTCATAACTTTACTTGTGTATGTTGGATTTTTGTTGCTTTGGTCTTGTTTGATTTAGATAAATATTACCTAATTTTCTAAACTGGCATTGTGTCAATTTTGTGGTGTTTTCATTGTATTACTGTGTGTGTTGGTAGAAATACTTTACACATTGCCTTTGAGATAAGCCTGACTTCTTGTGCCAAGCTACCAAGGGGGTGAGCAGGGGTTAGCTAAGTGTGTGTTTCCCTGACTTGAGTGAGGGTCCCTGCTTGAACAGAGTGCAAAGTGATTACCAACCAGAGACCCCATTTCTAACATCAAATACATGGTTCAACAGTAAGTTTACAACTGCTTATCTTTTTATGTGCTAAATTCTCCTCCTAGACTGCGAACTGTTTGCTGTCATAAAATTACTATTAAATTGTAGTTTAGTGAATGCCAAAACACAGTAAAGTTACACAAACATGCAGGTTTACCTTAGTGAATCCGGCTGTCGGTGTCAACAGAGTTTAGTTACTTTACTTTTTAAGAAATGTCTGGAACTATGTTGAATCCCAAATTGTTGCTACAGCCTGGTTAAAAAATAGGTCTTGTCTTATTGTTTACTGATAGCACCCTCATTCATTTTTCACCTTCTGCCAAGAGTATCTAATGGTGCCCAACAAACAGTTGGTTTCTCTCAGTCCACATCACAACCAGGAATGTTTTGTTTCAGAAAATGGCCTTGGTTAAGAGTACCTGTTTTGGGGTGGAACAGTGAAATAACCAGGCCAAGTAAGAGTAAAAGGCTGCTTTTCATAGGACAGATTTGCAGTTCTGACACTTTATTAACATATTTACAATGCAAAATTCTTAGCCTCATTAATACATAAACAACAACCCCAGCCATAAACCTCCCCTCCAAAAATAAAAATTCACCAAAACATTCTCCCAACTTTCAATCTTCACCATCCCCTTTCTTTCATCCCCAGCCTTTCTCCTCTGACCCAATCATGAATCCCTCTGTACACCACTGCCAAAGTTAATTCTGCAGTGCCCTCAACCCTTCCGGACTGTTGTGAGCGTACTACTTCCAGCAACCTGTCCAAAGTGACAACCTAAAGCCTTAGAAATGTAAATCTCTTCCTAAAAGCAAAACCTAAGATTTGTTTTTTTAAAACACAGTTGGAAGGTGGGTGGGACATAGGGATAAACTACTGATGGCACCCTCCTCTACATGACCACAGGGTCATAATGGCGCAAATAGCCTCCGAAAGACTGACGTCTCTTAAGCCCCGCACTAATTCAAACCCACCAATCCAGACACCCACAAGTGCCTGGAACCCACCACTTGCCCAAAGATGCTGGAGGGTGGAAATCCTTTGGATGCCACCCCCAGGAGCCCTCATCTAGCAAGACGTGAAATAACCAGGCCAAGTAAGAGTAAACACCCCTTTTAATAGAACTTTACAGTTCTGACACTTTCATTAACATATTTACAATACAGAATTCATAGCCTCACTAATACATAAACAACAGCTAACTCTCCAGCCATAACCCTCCGCTCCCAAAAATAAAAATGCACCAAAACATTCTCCTATCTTTCAATGTTCACAGTTTCTGTTTTTCCATCCCAAGCCTTTCTCCTCATCCAAACCATGGCTCTCCCTGTTCCCCTCTGCCAAAGTTAATTCTGCAGTGCCCCCAACCCTTCCAGCCTGTTGTGGAGCTTATTACTTCCTGCCACGAGGAAAAAAACCCTGTTATGGTGTTTTTCTTGTCCCCGCAGCTGTCTTGCAAATGTTCTTGGGATGAATAAAGAAAAAAAATTGTCGCCAAAACAGGAAGCCTCTAAAACCATAGCAGGCCTCTCACAAATAGACTGTCGCCAAACCAGCCTCAAATACATATTAGCACCATCTGCGAATAGCAAGTATCAGAGCGGGTTCTCTCTCATTTCAAGTAAACAATGCTTGTTACTTACAAAGGAAAGATGTACTCCATCCTGCCTGAAAAACTGGAAATCCTCCTTCCTAATATCAGAATGTTCCAGCCAAACTACACCTCTGGTTTAACAAAATCACTGCATCTGTCTGTTGACGGTGCGTTTTGCTCTCTCTATCTCAGTGAACTTACTAGCACCCACCAAACTCTCCTAGGTACCAAAACTGTAAGAATTATCTGTGTACCGCTCCATGCCATTCTATGATGTCCAGGTCTTTTTTTATTTCTTTAATGAGCATAAGCTCAGATAACTGTACCAGGTCATTTTCACCCAAATGCAACAAAAGCACATCAGCACATACTCTTATTGCTAAAAGTTTACATAAGCATGGTAGAAGTTGAGCCTATTTCATACCACCCTACCCTCACCAATGAATCTTTATTTCTTTGCTACAGAAGCCGAGGTTCTTGCCAAAAGGTCACTTCTCAGGTTGTTTAGCTGCCCACTTGATAAAATAATGTCCAACTATTCATATGGAAAGAAAAGCCAATGCCGGTCCTGCCACACAACCTGAAATGAGAAACAACAGTTAGACACTCCTACTGGCTAAGCATCTTCAATCTCTATAAAGTAACGAAAGCAACATTCTGATGACCACAGTCCAAAACTTTTTACCTCTGCATTAGAAAATCCTAACCTGGCTGCTTTTGATGCAGCACCAATTCTAAAGGAATGAGTGCTATAACAAAAAGACTCTTCCCCAACCTTACTTAAGACCTTCCTCTTCACCACAGTACTTGTGTTTGCGTCAACCTTGACCCATCTTTATGCCCAAAAACCTTACCTAAAATGGCAACCCCGCTTCTTTAAAGTCCTTCCAAGCAGTTAATGGGCATATCCAGCAATTTATCTTGCTGAGCAACACCTTTGTACCCTTACCTCTTTGATCCATTTTCAACTGTTCCAAAAATATCTGTATATTATCATCTGTTGTCTTTATATTCTGCACACACACTCCACCCGTTTCCTAAGAGCTCTGAGATCTTGAAGGCTACCAAAAGTAACTATGGCATCCATAACCAAAACAACAACTGTTCAAAAGAGGAAAAACATACCAAACCAACATTCCCAACTATGCGCACCAGCAGTTTCATAAAAATAGGTTCACATATGAACCTACCCCTCTGGAGTTTTTTAGCCCAACCTTGTAATATTCTTTTAACCATCTCACCTTCCAAGGGCTCATAACCTCAGAAAAACTTACCATAAAAACTTAAGCCTGCTAGTTTACCAGCAATTGTGGCTGCAGAAATCTTCTTATGGATATTGCTCATTATAAAATTCAAAACATCATCTCTATGCAAACAATATCGCTGTTCATCTTAAAGTCTACAGGATGCCCCCACCCTTATAAATTCTTCCTATGCTCTCCTATAAGTTGTCCTACTACTTACTGTCAATTCATTTTCAACCAATTCAAGCATCTTTAACCTGCTAGCTCTCATACCTCTTGAGGCACTCGTGTTTTCAGTAAATCTGCTCCAAACACCAAACCACAGAATTTCTGCCATTGTGAAAGAGACAATGCATCTGCTATATTATTGTTCACACCTGGTACATGCTTGGCTCTGCAGACAGTGCCCATGGTGAGGATGGTGCACGCATTTCACACTTCAGCATGTCAGTGTCTCACATTGCAAAGAAGTCGTTCATGCTCTTGCTTTGTGTGTGCGTGGTGGACGTTTTGCTACTTAGTGTACATTGTTAAAGGTGTGTTGAGGTGCGGAAATGTGTGCTGAGGTGCGGAAAAGTGTGCTAAGGTGTGGAAAGGTTGACATGCTTACATACTCCAGGAAGCTGCCGTAGACGTGAGGACGAGGGCGTTGCCGCTGCCTTGAAGGCAACTGAGAGAGGGGAGAGTGAGAGATGCAGGAAAAAAACGCTCCCGCTGCCGCACTGTCGGAGCTCTCTGGCAGGCGGTTAATAGTCCTTAAGGCCTCCCGGTGGCCCCCCAGCGGCCTGGAGGTCCCCTGAGATTCACCATCGGACCACCAGATCCACCAGATCCACCAGGACAGTAGGATGCCAGGGCCCTAGGACATCAGGACGTCTGCTGGAGGAGTAAGGCGGTGGTGGTGGGGCTGGCTGAGCATTCAAGAGGAACTTGGCACTCCCTACAGGAAGACAGGAGGCAGGATCCCCTCCCCCTTCTCCTTGTTGTCAGGTGCAGAAGGGGTGTGAGAGGGGTGCAGGGGGGTGCAGGAGGACTGTTGCAGCAATTGCCTTGCCCCTCTCCTTTTTCACCTTCGGCCTCGGTTTCAGCCCTAGCCCGCTACCTCTACAGCTATAGCATATAGGGGGTCATTCTAAGTGCCGCCCGCCAAACGGGAACCGGCAATTGGCCGCTCCATGGTCAGAAGACTGCTGGGGCCATTCAGACTTTCCCGCTGGGCCGGTGGGCGCCCACCAAGGGAGCACCCGCCGGCCCAGCAGGAAAGGGCCTGCAACACTGAAGCCGGCTCCGAATGGAGCCGGCGGTGTTGCAGGTGTGCGAAGGGTGCAGTAGCACCCGTCGCGCTTTTCACTGTCTGCTTTGCAGACAGTGAAAATTCTTAATGGGGCCCTGTTAAGGGGCCCCTGCACTGCCCATGCCAGTGGCATGGGCAGTGGAGGGGCCCCCAGGGGCCCCAGGACACCCGTTCCCGCCATCCTGTTCCTAGCGGTGAAAACCGCCAGAAACAGGCTGGCGGGAAGGGGGTCAGAATCCCCATGGCGGCGCTGCTTGCAGCGCCGCCATGGAGGATTGGGCCAACCGGGGTTAATGCGGCGGGAAACCGCCGGACCCGGTTTTCTGACCGCGGCTTTACCGCCGTGGTCAGAATGGCCCAGGAAGCACCGCCAGCCTGTTGGTGGTGCTTTCCGTGGTCTGCGACCCTGGCGGTTTTTACCACCAGGGTCGGAATGAGGCCCATAGTCTGTCCAGTCTGCAAAAATCCGATATTGCTACAGCTGCTGTTACTCGCCACTGTACACTGCTACTGTGTACTACTGCTGCCACCACCGCTATTGCTGTCGACACAGCTGCTGCCATCATCACCACCATCACCACTTCCGCTACCACCGACACTACCACACAATATTGCCAGAACCTGTCAGAACCTGCAAGAACCCACGTGCCTAGTGCCTTTTCTTCCTCTCTAGTCTGGTCCTGAAGAGTTACTGAGGCAGTAAGACTTGAGGCGGTTGGTTAGCCGGAGTGGGGTGTGCGTGGCTGGGCATTAGAGCCCTGGGCCTTAGGGTAAAGCTGGAGAGAGGCGGAAGCGGGCGGACTAGGTTTTGATGCAGCTTGCAACACTCCGTGTACTCCCCCGCCACCTGAATTAAGTATGAGCAGAGTATATTGTGCGATCACTGCAATCACTGCGATCACTGCAGCCCAAGTCCTTTCTAGTGTGCTGCACTGAACAACAAATTAACGACAAACCATCCGATCTCTGCCAGAAAAGCAACAGAGAATGACACTTAGAGACAGAGGGAATCTCAATGCAAGACAAACAGTACCCAGGCGCTCAATGAGGGTATTCAGCAGTTTAGATATGACACATCCCAAAGCAAAAGGATTCGGGTGCAAAGCCACAGGTGCAAGTGGGCTGTTGACACCTTGTATCCTCAGTGGTCCTATGCTTGCAGGACCTGGACTCCTCTGCTGCACTTTCTATGCCCCCTAAACCCTCTGCTGGTGCTAACAGAAAGGCAGCCCGCAGACGCCCCAGGAAGTTAATCAGAAGCTCCTACCAGAAGGTGGATAAGGCACCACTACTGGAGCAGTTCACCAAACAGATAGAACTAGAGAAGGAGTGGCCAGGGGTGCAGGAGGCCGCTTCAGATATAGGCGACAATGACAGAGGAGTGCCCCATGAATGCCTGGAGAGAGACAATGAGAGAGATAATGTGAAGAGAGATGCTAAGAGCGTTAAACTTACCCTGGCTGGACCATTAGGGATTTACCGGTAGATGAGGAGCAAATTTACAGTAAATCATGATCTACACCAAAGAGCCAACTCAGTGTATCGGGGTCCCTAATGCTGGAGCGGCAGGGGAGCGAGCGGACCTAGGGCACTATTAGAAAGGGAGGGCTATGATGCTTTACTTGAGCCCCTCCCTCACAGTTGACCTACCAGTGAATTACTGCCAATGAGTAGTGAATCCATTGACTGGAGAGATCGGATTGACGGCAACCATGGAGGAAATCCCGACTATCTAAGTGAACGTTTTCTGATGTTTCTGGATTATACGCTTCCTGACATACCTTGCAGTGCAGCACCGACCAGAAACGACCAGAAACGCGATGAGATCCTGTGAGCCATCTAAAGCTCGGCTGGCATCTGGAGGCAGTTTGGCGGAGGCTGCCTTTGATTTCAAGTTCACAAACAATAATTCCTCCCCCCAGTGGGGGGTTCTGTTCGACTGACTCCGTATACCCGCACCTTTCTCCCTGCCCACACCAAAGGACCAATCCTGCATCTACAGAGTCCCCACAAGGGGTTATAGTCATAAGCCATGATTGCACACAAACAATGCTCTAGCATCGATTCTTGCATTGCTGGAGACATTTCTTGTGGGATCAGAGCGTATAGAGTCATTGCTAACGATGATATTACAGGCTCTACTCCCGGGCGGAAGAACATACGAAGCAAACCAGGATATTTCTCACCATCCTCCCTGGCATGCTAGACACAGCCAGTCCAACTATTCGCAGCCCACAAGGAGTACTGTGCAGACGCAACTAGAGATCTTACCACTGCCCAATCAACAAGTTTACCACGAGTTAGTGGGCCTATGGCTATGGGTTATTCCCGTACTGGCTCCACCTATGGCAGTTAAGAAGGTACCGGGCAAGCTCACATAGGGATGGACACCCCCTCTGTTGAAGAGCACCATGGTAACACAGGAGAAAGAGCTATGTGCATATCTAAAGTACCCTAGGATCTGCCAGTGGGCTCTGGGGAATGTGGAAGGAGGGACGGGGGGCTGTAAGACGAAACCCTAGGTGGAGCAAGTATGATCCCGAGTAGAGATATAAAAAAAAGGAAACGCTAAAAAAAAGGGAAAGAGAGCTATACCATTCCCAGTGTACTCCCTTAAATGGCTGTTCAAGGATGATGTAGAGGGACAATTCCAGCTGTAAGCCCTGTGGATGCGCCAAGTGGGGGTGAGTACAGATACCAGCAACTTGGCTGTCCCCACACCTGCTAACTCCCTGGCAGGCCGTTGGATGCTGGGGTGATGCAGCCCCCCCACAATCCACTCAACCCTTACATTGTGAGACTATGCAAAATAAGGGTGATGCAACGGAAGGCGCAGAATGGCAAGTTTAGCCACTAGGGAAGAGGAGGCCTAGGAACAAGAAGAAAGTCTCCACAAAGAGAAAGAGAAAAAGAATGGTGCTGGGGACAGGCCCAAGGAGAACATCTGAGGCAAGCAGTCCCTTGCCTTCACTCAGGAGATGCTAGTAATTTCAACTGAACAGGGTGATCTGCAAATACCTAGTGAATACCTGGCTCAAACTTGAATCCGGATGTCGTACCATTTGCGACAGCCCCAGGAACCACTTGCACAGACAGATTTACACCATGCTGGCATTGCCGCAACTCCTGGGGCAGTGCCAGCCAGAACACATAGCGGGCACTGTCTGGAGTTCGTTGACCTTTTCCCGAATGAAGGACTAAATTTACCCCTAAAAAGGTCATGGTTACTAAGCCTCTTCTATGCTTTACCGGAGCTGAGAGTCCTTTCTTACAGAGATATGAGATTAGTAAAACTGGGATATAAGCAAAGACAGACTGATTATGGCAGGAGGTATGCTTGCCCTGTAGCCTCCCAGGGTGACTCAGTTCACTCCTGCCTTTCAGCTCTGGTCAAATTTGCTTTACCAGGTACAGCCAGCCTAATTCTTAACCATGCATATTGCTTCCACATAATTGGGGTTGATGTGCAGCCATGCCCCAATTTCAACCAAGAGGAACCCGGGGGGATGAGCAGTGTGGGACTAGCCCAGATATGTTAAGGACTGGGAGTCCTTTCAAGTATGGACCGATACTATGGCAAGAAAAGAAGAAAATCACAGCTAAGGGCAATGGAGTGGGAGAATCATTGACCATCACCATTCACAAGAACTGTAGAAAAATTTGGATTCCAAGCCACTATGAGAGGAATAAAGGGAACATCTGCGAGGACTGGTCATGGGTAGAGGCTGCATTGGCCGTGAGCTCCGGAGCATCCTCTCAAATAGGTGCGGATTGAACGACGAAGACACCCTTCCAGCATTTTACTTCCCCCCTAGTACGCTCTTCTCCGTGTAGGAACTTGAAGGGGGGCTGCCTGCGAATCCTGTCCTGGAACATGGCAGGGTTGGCTAGCAAGATGGAAGACAATGACTGGTTACAATTTGTTAGCCTATTTGACATTTGCTTTCAAGAAACGTGGGCTGTTGAAAGAACTTGTAATAATGGGTACCTGGGGTTTGACATGTTGGCCACCCAGTCCAGGCAGGGAGGCCCATTGGGCGGTATTTTAATCTGGGTCTCGTGCAGGTTAAACTGCCAAGCAGAGCAAGTAGATGTGCCACTTTCAACAGCTCCCACTAATATCCAGCATGTGAGACTTTGGGCAGGTAGAGACAAAGGGGGTGCAATGGACATTTTGAATGTATATATTTCGCCTGGTTGGTCCCTGGGGGTTCAGTTAATTTGAAAAGAGTGTTGTGCATACATTAGTAAAATTAGAAAAGGCAGTGCAAGTGATAAAACAACAAGTGGCCACGAAAGAGATGGGGATGTGATACTGGTCAGTGGAGACTTTAACACATCGGCCTGTGACACTATTAATAGTAGTGAAATTGTGACAGAAGACCACAGCATGGGGATTTCTGAGACAGGGATGAGTTTCCCAAAGCTAAAAAAAAAGATGTAGCCTTTACTTATCTTTTGCTTGGCAATGGTCTCCTCTTTGTCAATGGCCATTCCAAGTCGGATGGTGCCGCGAAGGCAAGCTTCGACAATGGTAGATCCTTATCGGTCATTGACTATGTTATTGTTAATGTGGAAGCTTGGCCAGCTGTCCTCGACATGGTCGTGGTCAGTAGAATGGAAAGCGACCATAACCCACTTACTCTTAATAGGAGGCCAAATGTCCTGGGGATAGGAAGTATGATAAGGCAGGCACCTGGGCTATATGAGAGGGATATTGTCCCATCCAATTGCAGAAAGAAAATACAGTGGGATGGCAAAAAGTACCTGCAGGGTCTTTTGCAACTTGAATCAATAATGACTAACTATGGACAATTTATTATAAATGCTTTGCCCAATGACAGCCCTCTGATCTTAGCGGCATATGACGCAATGATAGAGGAGTTGAGGGCCCTGTGGTCTAAACCTGTAACATACAAGCCAGATGACAACAGCAGAAAAAGGCAGATGGGTTGCAAAGGCTGGTTCAATAAGGAGTGCACAAGGGCGAAAAGAGAAGTCTTGCTTGCCCTATCCCGGTGCCATGATAGTTCCTCCAGTGAAGAGAAATTTAGAGCATATAGAAGGGGCTTTAAGCATCTACTGGCATCAAAGAAACAGTTGTACCAAAATACACTCAGGGCTGAACTTCGAGAAACTACTGTTGACCTCAACCCAAAAAGATTCTGGGCACTGGTGGCCTGAGTGGGGAAGGGGTAGGGAATGTTGTAGAAGTCTGCATAGGCTCCCTTGCTTGGGTTGACCATTTTAGTACACTATATAATATCTCTTCAGTTGATTCAGTGGTTTCCAGGTGGGCGCAAGATATCATTTCTATTGCCCCCTTGTAAAAATAGGAATTTTGATCACAGAAGCAACCAGAGCACTGGGAGCAATGAAGAGGAACAAGGCTCCAGGCTCAGACATGGTACCGGTGGATCTTTACTGTGAGGCACCTTTTTATTGGGAAAATTCCTTACTAAAGTGTTCAACACAGCCCTTGAGGGGAATACTCTTCCGCAGTCCTGGCGTTCCCCGCCATAGTCCCAATTTATAAGAAGGGCATCCAAGGATGCCCCAACTATCGGCCAATCTCTCTGTTAGACAGGGCCGGGAAGGTTCTAGGGAAGGTTCTGCTTAATCGCCTCCAGGGGTGGGTTGATACCCAGGATGTGATGACAGAAGTGCAAGCGGACTTTTGTTCTAGGGTTGAAAATATCGACCAGATCATCCATGTCTACCTGATTGCATATACGTTCACAGTAATCAGGAGGTCCTCGCTGTACCTGTTTTTAATTGATCTGAAAGCTGCCTTTGATTCATTAGATAGGGGCAAATTATGGAAATCATTTTTAGGCTTAGGGTTTGATGCCTCCCTAGTGAAAGCCATAGCAGCACTGCATTCAGACAACACAGCTAGAGTGAGATACGGGATGGGAGGGGAGTGTACAGACCCTTTTCAAGTACAAAAGGGTGTCTGGCAAGGTTGTGTCTTGGCACCCCTACTCTTCAGCCTCTTCCTGAACGATGCAACCCAATTCCTCTTAGAGTAGCAGCAAGATGTCCCTCTTGTAGTTGGAAGGAGGGTTCCAATACTATTATTCATGGATGATGCAGTCCTTATGGCACACACTGAAAACGTGGCCCATAGGCTCCTCGTCTGCCTTGTCAAAATTTGTGAGGAGAAATCGTTAACTATCAATTGCATGAAGACCATGGGGATTACTTTGCAGCCCTCTCTTAGCCTATGGAAGAAACTAATGATTAATCATGCCCCAATTGAGGTTACCAAGCACTTTGACTACTTAGGTGTGCGGTTCTTTTAGAATCTAAGCTGGGACCACAAAGTTCGGAAGGCAGCCATGGCCCTTAAACAAGCAGCTGGGGCAATACTGAGATTTAAGCACAAGGCCGGTGGCTGAAGTATCAGTATTATCCTGGAGATATATGTTTGAAAAGCAGTGGCCGCAGCGCTCTATGAAGTGGAGCTCTGGGTATATATAAATACTAGAGTGCTGCAGGTCGGTCGCTGAGAACAATTTTCTGAGAATCCTTTAGGGGTTGGGGCAGGGAACCCCCTGAAAGCCCTCTTTGCAGAATTAAACTTGATACCGATATCGGAGCTAGAAGCCCTAAGGCCAATAGTCTATTGGGTGAGGTTAGTTCGTAATCCTAGGGCGTAGGTATACCTAGAAACCTTGGAAGAGGTCATTGCGTATGATGGATTGGGGGGCGCTCCTGGGGAGCTCACGTCAAAAAGATTCTGGGGAACCTACAGTTGGAGAACCTATGGGCGGACCCAGGTAGAGTCAGCAAGGATACAGTGGGCCTCGTAAAAGATCAGTATTGGGAAATTAACAAGATGAGAGTGTACTGGGAACTCAGGCCTGACTTGATTACACATTAGTACTTTAATAACGTTCACAATATAGTCCCCCAGGCGTACTTGGATATGTTGTATCCTGAATTAAAGCAGACACTTTATATAAAATACAGGCTGGGAGTGCTGCCCTTAAGAGGCTACCTGGTCCGCACTTGCAGGCTGGCCACAGATTTGGAGCTCTGCGACTGTACTACTGGGGAGGTGGACAATGTGGCTCATTTTATTCTGACCTGTAAGAAATTTGATGAGGCAAGGCGCCAGTGGCTCCTACCTCTTTTTAAGCCCAATGGAGCAAATTGCACCAAAACTGCACTTGCACTTTACATAAGTCTAGGTAACATGAGCAAACATAATTTGGTCACTTCATATATATGGGCCACTTGGCCCCGGTTAAAGGAATTGCCAAATAAACCAGGGGTGACTGATCTATAAAACTCTGTAAGACCCAATTGGCCCCAGATGCTGGTGGTGAGATGGAATTATGGCTTTCCCCACACTAGTACAAGGCCTTCCCCTTTTTTCCCTCAGAAATCCTTGTAGCCACGAAAATCAGTGCTGCTAACATAAAACGCTACAAGCACAAGCACTTTTCTTCTGGGCTCCAATCCCCCCCCAAGTAAAGGGTAGGCACTGACAAGGGACTGCCCTTTTCTTTGTTTTAAAATTTGTTTGGGAGGTGTAGCAGTTTATTAATTATTTATATTAATTGTTTAGGGTTTGAGATGTCTTTTTTATGAGTAATGGACTTACTAGACTAGCGTTGATTGCTGCTTCTATGCTTTTAAACTATGGTTTTACATGGATTTAAGTTTATTGTTGTGTGTATTATTTTATATTATTGTAAGGCTTGTTGGAGATACAATTTAATAAATTAAGAACAGGCTCTACAAACAATATTACACATCAAACAGCCCAGCATGAATCTTTGGAGTAGCTTTAACAGGTGCTTATCCTTAACTTTTTTGGCATTTATCAAATCAACCACTGTTCTGTTGTCTACTTTAAAGATTACAGTTTTATTCTCCAACTGTTTTCCCCAAACTGACAATGACACTACTGAAGGGAAGAATTCCAAAAATGCAATGCTCCTCTTTTCTCTGATCCATTTTCCAGCCATTTTTCAGCACACCATTTTCTGCCCCAAAATAGACCAAAACCAATGGAACCATCTGCATCCCAAAAACATTCCACCATCCAATGAAAATCCAGTAGACCACATTGTAATTCCATTAAACCCCTTCAAAAACATTAACCACACTTCATTATCCACTCTTATTGAGGCTGAAATCCTGATCCTGTGGAGTGGTAACTGTGCTCCTGACATTGCAAAACTAAGGCACCTACAAAAAGAGCAACCTGCTCTTACGATCCTACAAGCAAAGTTCAGATGTCCTAATATACACTGTATCTGCTGACGCTGGAGTTTAGGGGCTGCCAATGCCTCTTTAGAGCCACTGTCTCTTTAATCTTCTTGTCAGGGAGCCTTGCTTCCATCTTTATTGTGTTGAGTTCTATTCTAAGACATACTAAGCAAGTACTAGGACCTTATGTTTTTTTCAGGGGCCAAAGGTACACCAAGCTCACCTGGCATATTCTTAAACTGTTGCATGGCCCATTCATATTCATGAGTGTCACCTATACCCACAAATAGAAAATCATCTAAGTAGTGACTTGTTCAAAGCCTGTCCGGTATGTCAAGCGCCACAAAAATGTGCTAAATGCTTCAAACAAGCTACAAGAGATGGTGCAACCATAGGCAATACATTATCAGCATATAACATTGTCAAATTGAATCATTGAATACCTAGCAAAGGAGAATCCATAGGTTGCACTGGAAGCAACTGAAATGCTTAGTTAATGTCACATTTTGCCACTTGAGCTCCCGGGCCAACTGCTCTAATCAAGGCTATGGCAACATCTACTGATGCAAACTGCAGATATGCGTCCTCTCTTGCTATGTAATCATTGACTGTCAAACCATGTGGCCATGATAAGTGATGGAACATACGAAATTCTCCTTCAGACTTTTTGGGCCCCACTCCTTTTAGGGGAATCATTAAATTTGGTAAAGGTCAATCCAAAAAGGATCCAGCCATCCTGCATTCTGAAACTTCTTTACACAATTTCTGCCTTACAATATGAGGGTATTTTTTAGCTGATTTTAAGTTTTCTGCACCTATGCATTCTGGTCACTTGATAACCAAGTCTAAAACCTTCTTTAAAACGCCATTCCAACTTTATTGCATCTTCGTTGTTAGAATAACATTTCAACCAATAAGCCTAACTTCAATATTAATTGGCATAGAAGCCTTTGTATCCAGACTGAAGTGGTCCACCCCTGCTTCTACCCTGCCCGGTACCTCCAAAATGAGTTTGTTCACCGAAACACTGCAGGACTACATATTTTCCCCCACACTTGGCACATACGTTCTTGTAACTGCATTGATTACGTGAACCGTAGCCCCTAGTGAACCCCCAGCAAGCACCTGAGGTGAGGTTTTGTCCCCTATTTCATGAACCCACCATCCCTGGAGTGGATTTCCCAAGGAAGGGCTGATGAGGTACATCAAGGCCACTAGCTGTATGAATTGTAGGAGGTGGCCTTCGTGGGTACATCCATTGCACTCATAGCTCATTGTCTACCTCTCCCCAGGTCATTTTAGGCAAGATCACCATACGTGCTCTAAACTCCTCATCATAGTACAGCCATGCGAAACCTCCAAACTCTGTGTATGCTTTGCATATTGTATCCATATATTCAAACAAGGTGACTGTCCTTTCAGGGAATTTCTCACAATAAATGCTTGCAAAAATTTAAAAAGCGGATGTCCATGTCTCTATGTTACTAGATACTTTGGGTTGTTTCTCTAATTCCTAGGCCTCTTCCCTGGAGCCTTTTTTTATCGCAGTTCTCTGTCCAATGATTTATACACATCCACAAAATCAATTTTTTTCTTTTGTGGTATTGCTCAAATGTGCCCCCAAAGGAATGGAAAGACCCATATAAGCTCATCTCTTTGAGTTATCCTTTTTACGTTTTCCCCACTTCCTTTTGTTTGCTCCTCACCCTTTGTTTCCTCCTTCTGTACGACCTCCTCTGACCCTTTTATCTTGCTATTCTCATCCACTGGCGTCCCAGCACTTGTCCCTTTCTCACCTGTACATGTTACTTGTGAAGCCTTTTGTTTTGTCCCCACCACTTTGTCTTCTAACACCTTGTCTGAATCTCTGCCTGTTGATGGTTTGCAATCTCTGCTGTCTACCGCCTCCCTACAGGTGCTCCACCATTAAGTCTCACCTGTCATAAGCCTTTGCACCGCTTCTGGTTAGGATTTCCATTTTGCCCCTTTGTCCTGCAAACATTTAACACCCCTTCATCTTTCTTGTACTTCCACTTGTGCTCCGTTCTCTGAAAAATATAATCTTTGGACAATTTCATCAAGCCCCCCCTTTTTTTCACCTCCCCATATATGAATGGGGTATTTCCCCTTCTTAGAAATCCTCCTCTTCATCCTCATAATGAAGCTCACACTCAATCTCCACTTCTAGATGCACAGCACTCCCACTCGGGCGCTCACCATCCCCAACACCCATCAAAATACTTCCAATTACTGTTTTATGAATTCATGTATGTGTCCGCCTCATTCTACTCCCTTGATGTCGAATGGTGTGCCTGGGTCGCCTTGTATCCCAGCCGACTGTTCTTCGACACTTCCAATATTGTGCAGTATTCTCTCCTCAATGCCCTTCTGGCCGCCATAATCAGCAAGGACTGTGGTCCTCATTACTTCCTACACTGCTTTGACACACTTCTTCGTCACTAGGTACCCATACCCATTTACCTGCACCTAACTCACTCTGGGGTTTATGAGTGCTGACATCTAAAACCACTCTTGGGACACTTGGGCATTTAAGAATTTGTTCCATATCTGTGGTCTCCTTCCTAGTCTCAACTGTAGCCAACATTTTTTGTCTCACTTTTTTCTCCCTTGTTTCAACACCAATAGTCTTATTTATAACCTTAAAACTGTCCAATAAAGGGCCCCCAGTTGTGTTAAATATTGGTGTCAAAGCATGTTCATTAGACGCTTGCAACATTTCTTGGCTCATTGCCTGTTTTATAGTCCTTTTAAATATCGATACAGTTTTTTCCTTGTGAGCGCGCATTCTTTTTCACAATATTGTGGTCTCTGCTGCCCCCTTCTAGCCAAAAACCTTCACTGTACTCTTCCCAGGTGGTACAGACACAGCACATTGCTCTCTGGCCCGCTCATTAAATTTGGACTCCCTCGGGTACATCTTTCACTTTCCGATCAACGTTGTAACTTGATCAGAGAGCGCACCCAGCCTCTGCCTCTCTCCCCACCCTGGCTTATCTTCTGCATCACTACTTTCTCTACCTCGTGAGACATCTCAACTACTCCAGTCTCACTTTGACCCACTTCAAGACCTCAAGCATGAGACAATTTTGTTTTTGTCTGAGGTGATGAGCAAGCCCAAACTGCCACCGTCACACCGCTCACAGTCACTCCATACCGACCAATGCCTGCAATAGTACTCCCAGCTGGAATAAATCTGCCCTGCTCACTTCAAATAACATGTGGAGCACTTTCCTAAAGTCTTCGGCTTTATCAGCCATTCTCACACCTACCGCTGTATTTCTTTATAACAGCAAAAAAATGTTCCTAATAAACTTTGACAAGGGGAAAAACTACTGATGGCACCCTCCTCTACAGAACCACAGTGTTGTAATGCCGCAAATGGCCTCCCACTGACTAACCTCTCTTAAGCCTTGGCCCTAACACAAACCCACCGATCCAGCACCCCCAATAGGACTGGAACGCACCACTCCCCCGAATACGCCAGGGGGTGTTGCCAGCACTCATTCCAAGCCCACCAAAGCAGATAGTTCTTATCCATTGTGAAGCTAATTAACCTCCCATTGAAGCATTCTCTCAATTGGAGAAAATAATGAACTCAAAATGTTATTGTTGACTCTAGAGAAGGATAATGTGTATGGGTTAAAATATAGGCAAGATTTTATGTAACTTTCATCATCTGTGGCAACAATGCAAGAAAGGAAGATTCCTCCCCCACAACTTGTCTCCAAAATGGGTAGTAAAAGACAGTCACAACTTGTCTGCAGTTGGCCCCTCATAATGTTGGGCCCAGTGCACACAATCCCCGCTTTGACTCACTATGTTAAGTTTATGAAATTCGGATTATCACAATAAATTTGCCACTCTGGATCATTAAAAAATACATTTATTTGAGTGAAATCATTTGATTGCCAATATATGTTTTTAGCATACAAGGGTGAAAAGTGGATGACCTTGTTGGGCACTTGACCTGAGTGTTGTATAGGCTCATCAATACCCAAAGATGAGAGGAGACATTGGAGAGTAGGAACTGGCTTTATTACATATACCTCAACCACCACTGGAAAAGCAACTGTCACTTCAGAATTCCGGGGCAGGTCTGAAGCTCAACATAGAACCCTCAGATGTCTCTCTTCCAGCATATTCTCAAAGAATAATAGGTAGGTGCAATACCATGACTACAATCGGCAGGATGAGAGATGCATACCATAGTGAAAGATGCCATGCCTCACCTTACCCTTAAATCACAGGGAGTCGAACAGTCAGCTCAATTTGTTACAAACTTAAAATCAAGAAGATTTTATGCTGTCATTAGTTACAGAGTAGAGTAAAGTGTTAGAATCCCCTCCATGTGACACATATTTCTCTGCCTAAATAAAACTTAACATTTTGGTCCAGTGTTTAAGGCCCCATGAAACATTACAGCTGCTCTTCTTATATTAATGGCTTTTTGAGTTTATTATTCTTCAAAATGATCAGTGCATGGCATCAAAAGGTGGAATGCAAAGTAACTAAGGGCCAGATGTATGAATCTGGCCCATTGCGATTCGGTAATTGCGATTTTTAAGAAATCGCAATTACGGACTCGCAAAGGGCCATGTATCACATTCGCGATTCGGTAATTGCGATTTCTTAAAAATCGCAAATGCAATTACCGAATCGCAAATTGCGATACTGGCCCCATTCGCAGCTATGGGCCTGTTGGCCCATAGCTGCGAATTTTTTGCATTTACTAAATTGCGATTTCTGAAACAGAAATCGCAATTTGGGAAATGCAAAAGGCCAGGGTGCTGGGGGCCTAAGGCCCCCTCTCCTGCACCCCAATTTTTTTTTTTTCCATGTAAAGTACACACATGCCAAAAGGGCATGTGTGCTTTACATGTTAAATTTAAAAATGCAGTTTTACTGCATTTTTAAATTTTGCACCAGGTTACCACCTGGTTGCAGACAATGGTATTTTGCATGTGCAAAATACCATTCTGCGAAAAATCGCAATTTGCAATTTTTTGGAGAATTGCCTTGCGACCTGGATTTTGCGAATCACAAATTGCGATTCGCAAAATCCAGGTCGCAACGCAGAAAATCGCAATTTTTGCGATTTTCATTTTGAGGTCTGCGAATGCCTTTGATGCATTGCAGACCACGATTTTGCACTTGCAAACGGCTGATTTCGCAGTTTGCGAGTGCAAAATCATTTGATACATCTGGCCCAAAATCTCATTCAAGAAGCTTCTCAAGTGCAAAGAAATTAAGGCCAATATTTACAAGAAATGCGCACAATTGCTCAGTTGTGTGTCAAAATATGTAACACCAGCTTACATCATGTCTTACAGCCATGCCTGTGCCATATTTACAAAATGGCGCAGCATAGCGGTAAGAAATGGTCAGCATAAAAAAAGGGATGTTAACCTTTGCGGCATGTTTCAAACTAAACTATGCTAGTGCCAGAAAAGTGGCACCAGCAGGATTTGCGGCATGTTTTTAACGCTAATCATGCTAGCATCACTTTCTTACCTAAAAATGTCTAAATAAAACACAGCAAAAATGCCAAACAGAAGTCACAACGTAGAAAAATGGAGAAATCATGACCAGAGAGACCCCAGAGAGACCCCAATCAGCCCAGTGTAAGCCAAGGTCGACAGACAGAGTCCCAGGAGTAGGGGAAAAGGAAGAGGAAGTGTTGCTTCAGTCAAGAAGAGAATCAGATTCTGATCACAGAGGTGACGGAGCTCCGACACTAACTCTTCATCTCTAAAGTGTCAATAAGTAGGAAGGAGGCCATATGGCAGTCCATATTTCATAAAGTCAACAGTGTGGCAGAAGTGAAGAGGACTGTGACAGATTGTAAGAAGCTCTGACATGATTGCAAGCACAGAACAAAAGAGAACTGGCTAGCAACTAGAAGACAGCAATGCAGACCAGAGGTGGATGTCCAGCACCCCAGGAGGAGCTGGAGGAGATGGAGGAGATGATGGTGGTGGTTATCCTGGAGGAGTTGGTCACCGGAGTCCAGGGACAGGACACTGGGGTACATGATGAGCAACAACAAACACAGGGTAAGTTGCAATGGGGGGATGTGTTTAATAACTAATGGCACAAGGGGGGTACGTAGGAGGCACTCTATGCATGCAAAAAAGTTACATGAGGTACAATTATGGTAAAACAGCAATCATATATAATGTGTACTGACCCCACCACCATATGTGCAGATCACTTCACAACCATCACAACACTCCCTTCAAAGTATCATCTGAACTATTTGGCCATGTGTAACTTTCATTAGCCATCATGTACCAGGCCTGTTGGGCTGTGTGGGCCACCCGAGGGCAGGGATATGCCTTCCTTCACAACTGGGATAGAGCAATAATGTGACTGGGCATTTCTGTCATTATAGTCTGTTCTGGTGCAAATGTTACTGCCATATGCCTACAGAGGCACACCTGTTCCATGCTGCAAGGGTGCATGTGATTTGGGGATGATTGCCGTTGTGCATCAAGGGAGACCTTCCTGCACAACATCAGACACAAGTGGTGTCTCTGTCTGACTATGTGTGATGCACAATGCAGCACATAGAGTAAAATGACATCAATAGGACAAAGTTTGCACTCACCCCCATGTCTCAACGACACAAACCCTGAGGTGGTGTGTGAAACTGCAGCATTCTCAGATGTGAATATCTATGAAGGCATCAGAAGTTGCGTAGGTTACATGTGTGTTCTGTGGGAACAAGCCCAGCAACACATATGGAATAACACCTACATTTAGTCTGAGCTGTGAAAGGGCCACATAATACCAGGCCATCTAAAGCCATACAAGGTGTCCTCCGTTGTCTAGAAAATATGGAATGGCACTCTGCCCCACTGGAGTGTAACATAAAAAGTAAGCCCTGGTAGGGCAGTGTGCAGTCAGTCTCTTGGAAATGCGGCCCATTTTTAAACATGCATAATGAAGTCATGCAGTACAATACAGGAGCCCAGCCTACTGCTCTGTATCATCTTGAATATGAAGGGATTTATAGTTGTTACTAACAAGCAATGCATCCCTGTACTAATCTTGGTCATGGGGCACTAACTGCTGCCTAACACCAACCCTGACACACATTGAGCTTGGTGTAGGGGTGCCTGTGTTGCAGGTATGAATGCAAATGTGTAGGTAGGGACACCGTGCAACATCAACAATCAGGAATGCTGTCTGCCAATGCCAATGTCTGTTGCCAATTGCAATACACATTGAAAGGTGGACTCAAAGAGCCAGTAACAATGTGTGTCATATGTTATACAATCGCAATGCCCCCCCTGAGGCAGTGATGCTGCCTCATGCATTCACACATTGATATGTTTGAGAATGTGTCAACCCCAAATGTCAACCCATGTGTATTGTAACAGTAATGTAAGGGAGACAACTGTCCACATGCATTCGCCGTCTCACCTCTTATCATGTGTGCTGTATCCTGACCCATCCTTAGTAAGACACAACCACCTCTCATGTATGGGATTGTACAGGAAAGTGTCCTTTCATGCACAACAACACTCAGCCCTGCATCACAGGAACCCTTGCACCAATGCTGCAAGGAAGCCTTTGTTGCAGGGATTAGTGTTGACACCTTCCTGTGCAATCACATACTCGAGAGGTGGTTGCATCTTACCATGGGTGGTTCAGGATACAGAACACACGATAAGAGGTGAGAAGGAGAACGCAAGTTGACAGTTGTTCAACTTACATCACTCTTATAAAACACGTGGGTTGGTAGAAGATTGTGACACACATTAAAAGTTACAGATCTGGCAATGCAATAGATTCTGTACATTTCCTTCGGTGTTGCATGGGAACACCCCAAGCAACATCCATGCCACACAACTGTTATGCAGTGTAATGCATGAAAAGGGTCTAGAGGCAGTACACAAAAAACACACAAGGTGGCTTGGAGTGGACTAGGAAATGTGGGCTGCCATAATGTGCCAACAGCGCGTCTAAAAAATTGACACCTTGGTGGCACATTGGGGTGCTAGGGACATATAAATTCAGGACCTGTTGCGTTGCTCTGTTCCATCTAAGTGATGCACCATGTTTAACAACATAAAGACTCATGTGAACAGCTAACACAGATCAACATTGACCTATTTACATCTCCTTACAGAGGATGATGCCATACCTCACAGCAAGCTATGTGTCCTGAACTTCGCAGATAATGGTGATGACCAGCTCCAAAGAACCAATTCCGACACTCTCAAAGAGATTCTGGGTGCCATCCAAACACCACTTCCAGCTGCAAATAGGACTCTAAGCATTGCAGGGTCTCCAAATGAACCACCCAGCACACACCACCTGCCACCTCATCCACATCATCTTCAAAATACAGCAGTTGGAGTCCAGTGGGAGCTGGCACAGCATGTGCGGGTGGAGAAGGAAACCATGGCGGGCAGCCTAGTGGGAGCCCATAAGTGCCTCAGTCTGAACAAGGACAGCTCTGCTGACGTCAGAGGCACCCACTCTCTGCTATGTGGACTCCAGCAGTCCCTGGCTGACATAGCTGGTGTCCTAAGGCTCAGGTTCGAACAACTGCCCTCTCACATTGGCACCAGCATGATTGACAACAGGCTGGGGGCTATCCAAACTATTCTATTGTCCACACAACAGATGCGGGCTCCCTCAGTGACACCCTTGCTGTCTACCACTGTGACGTTGCTGCTGTTTTGGAAAACCAGCAGTACCTCCTTGCTGCAGTGATGCCTTTCATCCTTCCACAGATGACAGCTGCTAGAGCCTTTGAACCCACATCTCCAGCCCCTGATGTGTGTGTGCCTCCCTCACCTTCAACACCGCCACCCATGGACAGGAGGCATTTCATACATCTGAGTATGAAGATGTGGAAGGAACATGATGCACACAGTAGCTACAGACTGTAGCACATGGACAGTTTCTCTTTTGCTCTGTGCTGAAAATCATGACAGTGTTAAAACATCTATCAATGTCCCCTCTTTACTCCCCCACTAGTGACCAATCACACATGTGAACTGTTATCCTGGGCAGTTCCTACCAATGCACTCTTCTCCTATACATGGGTCATGCCTTGCCCCCCTCCTTCGACTCTGCCTGGACTTCCAATGATTCAGGATCTCTGATAAGGTTAGACTTATATGTAATTTACAGCAAACCAATAACATAATTTCACATACTAATACATTTCCTCTAAGCATCATTTGTCATGAATCTGTGTCTGAGGCAGTAACTGTGTGAAGCATATACACTGAGGGACCTATATACCATAACAAATTGGACAGCATGGTGCTGCAAGCAATGTAGCTGTGCTGCGCTGTGTCATAAATAAAATGCATGCAAGTACTGTATGCAATAGGATAATGACCAACCATGTTTTTTGTCTAGCACTAATGCATATGGAGCTATATAGTGCCAATGCAGGCACACTTGCACCATTTAGCAAGGGTGTCTGCGTTTCAGAGATTGGATGTTTATGAGCAGGAAGTCTTCTTCCCTGCATGGATACAACAGTGAAAGGTCCTTGCACCTACTATGTAAGTGGCAAAATTCATCACACACTAAGAAAAACCATCCTAACAGTTTGTCTGTCTCCCTGTTGTCCTATGCAAAACACACCCCTGGGCTGACGTCATAGTTTCAGCACTGACTCAGGTATACATTCCACTCTAACTCTGAGGCAGTACCAATTGCAAAATGTTGCATGGATAAGCCCACAGCAATACCCATTGCATGTCCCTCTGCCACAGAAATTTTAATTGAGTGGGAGCCAAGTTTACAGTGCGGTGTTAAGACACCCAAAGTGGCTTCATGCCATCCTCAAAAATTTGTGAAATGGCACAGTGGCACTGGAGTAACACAAAAAGAGAAGCTCTAGTGGCGCTCGAGGCTTGTCATCATGCTCCTGAGTACTTGCCTTAGGGATATGTGTGGATTTGTGACATACACAAAGTCACACACATACTGGCAGCAACAATAATGAGGTGACCTGATAGCTATATGAACAAGCAAGTTGAACCTGGGTGTCCCAAGCATGGCATTTGACAGTTAGCATGCATGTAATTTGATAGCTGACAGCAATCGCAACACAAGTGACTGGTCCTAAAAAGGATGGTAGCAACAGGAAAACCATTCACATTACAGATGAATGATGCATGTGTAAGAATGTGAGGGACAGTCATAAGTGTCTCAGTTACAAAATCTAGATGTAGGGGAAGTGCAATTACAACAACATGCTGACAGTGCAAGTCACATTACTGAAAAATACAGACATGCTGTTTGAATCCCTGTTCTGGTATGTGTAACCATGCACATCCAGAGTGGCATGCACATTGCGTAAATATGTCTGGGGTTGCAGATGTGACACTATTGCCAGCCTGACAGGAAGCATGTGCTTAACATGACCTGTACATACATGCTACCACCTACACGCTAAATCTGAAAAGCAACCATAGATTAGGAATAGTAAAATGATTTATTGAACTATGAAACTGAGCCTAAAAATTCTAAACTAATTAAACTATGTAAACTAATCTAAACTACACTATCTTAGCCTACCTTATACTAAAAACTTTACTTATCACTACTTATTCTAAACATATGACGCCACATGATAAAAATCAACCCCCTGCACCCGCTTCAATATACATCTAATGACGAGGGGGTCATTCCGACCCCGGCGGTCAAGGACCGCCGGGGCCGAGGATGCGGGAGCACCGGCAACAGGCTGGCGGTGCTCCTCAGGACATTCTGACCGCGGCGGTTCAGCCGCGGTCAGAACAGGAAAACCGGCGGTCTCCCGCCGGTTTTCCGCTGTCCTGCAGAATCCTCCATGGCGCCGCCATGGGGATTCTGACACCCCATACCGCCATCCTGTTCCTGGAGGGTCGCCCGCCAGGAACAGGATGGCGGTATGGGGTGTAGTGGGGCCCCTGGGGGCCCCTGCAGTGCCCATGCCAATGGCATGGGCACTGCAGGGGCCCCCGTAAGCGGGCCCCACTTTGTATTTCAGTGTCTGCTTTGCAGACACTGAAATACGCGACGGGTGCCACTGCACCCGTCGCACATACCCACTCCGTGGGGAGGGGTTTCCCGCTGGGCTGGCGGGCGGCCTTCTGGCGGTCGCCCGCCTGCCCAGCGGGAAAGCCAGAATGGCCTCCGCGGTCTGGCGGCTCCCTCCAGGCGGGCGGCTCCCGCCGCCCGCGGGGGTCAGAATGACCCCCAAGGACAACAGTTACTAAAGCTAAACATTGACTGACTAAACCTTTGGCCTAAACAATAATATATTTTTAGTACTTTTTTTTTTTTTTTTATTATTATTTTTTTTCACATATACCCAAACTTCATCCCCCTCTCCAACCTGCAAAAAAGTAAGATACCCTACACCCACAGCCCAAAGATAAACTATCTATAAGTACTACAAACTAATCTACACTATGCTAACTTAACAAACCCCAGCTAACTAAATACAACAAATATATACATGCACAGTACAAAATGGGAGGGACGTGCTGAGTTAGTGTCCACATGACCCCCTCAATGCCTCATCATATGTGCTTTCAGTTCTTGAAGCAGTGTCAAAATCTGCCTATTCTGATGCTCCAAACTTGCATTACATTATTTTTCATCAGCCAACTCCCTATGAAACTCCTGCATGTAGGGAGGGCTCCACATAGCTTTGTGCTGCCGTTGTTGATGTTGTTATACCAGTTGATGGAGCCAAGGTTGAGGGTCCTGCCCCAGGGGAAATTGCATTTTCTGTAGCCACAGGCCTTGTTGCAGCATGGGTGGTGGTGGTGGATGACTCCTTTGATGGACCCCTTGAGGGAAGGCCTTTCAACCCCCTGAGGCATGATCCAGGTTGCGCCTCCTTTGCATCCACCGGTACCCCTTGGCAACTTGTCTGATGTGGTGGTACCTCCCTGTCTTCTTTGCAAATTCACGCCTCTGGGATGCATTCATGTTTGCAGCTGCATCATGAAGTGGACATGTCAGTCAGCTTTATATTTTGGTCAATCAACTGCACACATGCTATGGGTACACCATCAGCAGTCGTAACATATTGGCTAGCGCTAATGAACATAACATCCTGAAGGGCAGGAGAACATACATCTACACACCAACCGCAAAATACACATTGCCCATGCACATGGTATCGAGAGTAGCTATTATTGTACAATTATTTTGAACACCTTGGAAAATCATTGAATGTCCATGTCACCATTGACTATGATTGTCATACACATCAGCCATGTTACCATGCAATTTCATACTCATCATGGTGGTTTGTTCATCAATGTACCTCATGTTTGCGCAAGTGACCTCAGATCCGTTGACATTTAACTAACGCATTAGAAGAAGTACTGCAAGTACAACAGGACAACATATGGCAAGTAGAGATGTCAGGACATATTGCTAAATAGTAAACTGATTGTGACAGATGGTGGTGCAGTCATTCACGTCACACAGAGGATGATACCAAAACTCTCATATTGACACAGGTCAGTACCAGGAGGGCTGTGCCATGACTTGATGCATAGGCCCTCATTCCGACCCTGGCGGTTTCAAACCGCCAGGGTGGAGGACCGCGGGAGCACCGCCGACAGGCCGGCGGTGCTCCAATGGGCATTCCGACCGCGGCGGTAAAGCCGCGGTCGGACCGGCAACACTGGCGGTCTCCCGCCAGTGTACCGCCGCCCATAGGAATCCTCCAAGGCGGCGCAGCTAGCTGCGCCGCCGAGGGGATTCCGACCCCCCCTACCGCCATCCAGTTCCCGGCGGTTCTCCCGCCGGGAACCGGATGGCGGTAGGGGGGGTCGCGGGCCCCTGGGGGCCCCTGCAGTGCCCATGCCACTGGCATGGGCACTGCAGGGGCCCCCGTAAGAGGGCCCCTAAATGTATTTCACTGTCTGCTTTGCAGACAGTGAAATACGCGACGGGTGCAACTGCACCCGTCGCACAGCTTCCACTCCGCCGGCTCGATTCCGAGCCGGCTTCATCGTGGAAGCCTCTTTCCCGCTGGGCTGGCGGGCGGCCTGAAGGCGGCCGCCCGCCAGCCCAGCGGGAAAGTCAGAATCACCGCCGCGGTGTTTCGACCGCGGAATGGTATTCTGGCGGCCCCCGACAGGCCGGCGGCGACCGCCGCCGGCCAATGTCGGAATGAGGGCCATAGTCTCTGAGTGACTTATTTCCTCACACTGTGCTGGCCATTGCTTGCAAATGTATCCCAAACTATGCTCAGGAGTGTTGCATAATGACACTCAGCACCACCACCTCATATGTGGGTGTATGCATGCTCCACATCACATCTGCACAGGGATCATGGTACAGCACAGGCTAATGCTGTATGCTGTATGTTGTGTGTCATTTATTAATACATCAGATCCTGGACAATATCTGGATCAACACAAGTAGATAATGCTGTCGTTCATGGCATGTCAAATGGCAATGTAGTATGGATATCTCTCTGGTCAAAAATACATGACAAGACATGTGAGGATGACATAGGTTAGAAATGTTGCAAACTATGACTTAGATAATGGGACATCATCCCACAAAGGTGGTTGAAATGTTGCCACGTCAAGTCCCTTGCACCGCTGGTGCATCATAACATACCCATATGACAAGTGATGTACCAGCAGCACTAGTGACTTGTAAATAAGCCCCCAAGTTTGGCATGATGACCACTGACCTGCTACTGTTAGTTGACTATTCACATGGAAATGCATCACATCATAAACTGAGTTACTCAGTGCTATGTGTGGCACACAGATCAGTGACATGTGTAGTCAACAACATCTAGCAACCCTGCACACATGTGTTGGACCCTTTACTTCTGCCACATGACCATACTGTCATCACTGATATGGGACTCATGTATCATGTCCAACATTTCCATGGCCTTTACTACACATGTTGCCACCAATGCAATCATTTCCTGGGATGCACAGCCTGCACCCATCTGCATCCATACAGTACATATCCTGGTTAAACCTACTATGTTTGTGGTAGCATACATGCACTTGGTACATGACATTGCATACAACATGCAACTGCACACTCAACACTTGCAAAACACATTACACGCACAGGCCCAGATTTAGGAGGGCCTTGCACTTCCTTGCGTCACATTAGTATCATTTGTTCATGCTAATGTGGCTTAAAGGGGCCAAATTTGATCACACATGATCCTGGTAACCATGTTCTCGTCCACTATGACACAGTTGTGTCGGCATTGGTGTACAACAGAATTAAGTGGCAAAACCCAGTGGAGAAAGACAGGACCAAGCCTTTTGTCTCCTTAATGGTGCAGTGTTGCCATTGTCATGGTTGCTTTTTTTGAACCAACACTGTACTTAAAATCATGCCCTTTGTCCTAACATGATAAAGGAGGCCCCATGGCCAACAGTCTTGTACCTGCAATTGTAAAGCAATAGTCAATCACAAACTTTGTGTACTCACCCACTGTTCCGCTAACCTCAATCTTAAAGTGGCCCAGAAGGTACTTCTCCCTGCTGACTATGTCTTCCCAGCTATGATACAGTTGCTAGTCTGGGAGTGAACCTTCCTCCACCGCAGATTCCTCGCCTCATTCCTGTAGCCCTGGATCACTCCTCGACCCATGGACACCATGTTGGGCAGATGATGGAGCACCAGCCAGATGAAACTCCCTACCTCTTCAGCTCTGAGGTGACGTGCCCTCTCCCATCCAGACATTCTGTCACACATACCCTCTATACCCTGAACACCCCCCAAAAATAACCCAAACAACCTGCAAGAAGCCAAACAACCTATGCTACCCCAGAGACAGACACCCAACAATACTATGACAAAACAATATAAAATACTATGGGCCAGATGTATCAAAGGTTTTTACCCATTGTATGTCTATGGGAAAATGTGTTCATACATATGGCCCTAATAGACAGGAAATACAGAGGTCAGGGACAAAAATAGGACAGCAGACAGCACAAAATTACACCTCAAGCGCCACTTTCTCACACAGATCTCCAAAACACATCCTGTCAACAAAACAGATAAAAAGACTGTGACTGTAAAAAAAAGAGAAGTAATTTTGCAGTTCCTGGTATGCATGGTACATCCATCACCTCACGTCCTGTGATGATGCGTCATGTTTTTAAGGATGCATCATTTATTTTATGCTACACACCTGTGCATGATTTTTAATGTTGCATGGCAAGGCAACATTAGACAGTTCCAATGCATTGCATGATATGCATCATTTTTGGTAGAAGCAGTGCCATCAAAAAGCACTAATGGCGGCATCTCGTCAATTTTTTTGATGCAAGGGACTTAAAAAATACTAAAATGTATAGTGTCCTCGGCAAAATGTATATTTACATTTAAACTGTCATGTGCAGTGTTGTGTTACTTGTGGATAAGTCAGGTCAACATTCTGCTCAATTTCCATGTAACTAAGTGTAAGTGTGTGATGGTACATGCCTTACAAAGACAGGACAGTACATAGGTCACATTTCCCATGAGGATGTCAATGTGAGCTGCATGGGGTGACCTTATATGCCACCAATGAGACACAATTAAAAATGCCCTTGTGCACATTTGTGCATTTGCAATGTCGAACACACTACGGTGGCATTAAACAGGGCCTCACCATGCACCATATATGTGTGAAGTGGCACAATGCTAGCCACTTTGTGAACACATTGCGACATATCATACCTGTGTAAGGTATGATGTGTACAAATGTGCATGCCCCCTTAGGGAGGTCAAAACTACTATTGCACTGTGAAAGTAACTAGATGTCTTTGCACCATTCTTGCCTCATTTTGTAACAAATGGCCATAACAAGTCTTAGACTGATGCTCGTGCTATGTACATTGTTTGGTGGCAGTCCAGCAATGCTCCACAACTGCGTCCATTGTTTTTGGGTCAGCTGTACTAAATAGTGCCATGGAGTACTGTATTGGGAATAGAGCGCTACCATGTTGTCATTGGGGGGTGCATTGGATTCTTATAGAGGTTGCTCATCATAGCCAATGCATCAGTTACTTGTGAATGCCCCTATGTGTAGTCACCTTAGACATTGATCAGTGCACATCCAGGGCTGCCATGGACTGACCATGGAATGCAGCACATACACCCACATGGTGATAGCAATTATGGTGATGTGTTTGTCAAGGCACTTGCTTGACTGGAGTCATCTCACTCCTTCATGTATTCCCATGTGTACAACATGTTTTCTGTAAGTGTACGTATGTGGAGGTACATGCTTTTTTGGGATCTGACTACAGAGATAGAACATTAACACTATTTGTATAGCCACACAGCTTAGGGTAGATGACCCATGTGTTAGACATGTTCACTCGAATGATAACCTTCGTAAGGAAATGGCTCCCTGTTGCAGTTACTCCCCACTTTTTGCCTGATACTAATGCTGACTTGACTGAGAAGTGTGCTGGGACCCTGCTAACCAGGCCCCAGCCACCAGTGTTCTTTCACCTAAAATGTACCATTGTTTCCACAATTGGCACCCCCCTGGCACACAGATAAGTCCCTTGTAAAAGGTACCAGTGGTACCAAGGGCCCTGTGACACGGGAAGGTCCCTAAGGGCTGCAGCATATGTTGTGCCACCCTAAGGGACCCCTCACCTAACACATGCACACTGCCATTGCAGATTGTGTGTGTTGGTGGGGAGAAAAAGGCAAAGTCGACATGGCATCCCCCTCAGGATGCCATGCACACAAAATACTGCCTGTGGCATAGGTAAGTTACCCCTCTAGCAGGCCTTACAGCCCTAAGGCAGGGTGCACTATACCACAGGTGAGGGCATAGCGCATTGGCAATATGCCCCTACAGTGTCTACGTCTATTCTTAGACATTGTAAGTACAGTTGTGGCCATATTAAGTACATGGTGTGGGAGTTAGTAAAAAACTAACTCCACAGCTCCGTAATGGCTACACTGAATACTGGGAAGTTTGGTATCAAACTTCTCCAAATAATAAACCCACACTGATGCCAGTGTTGTATTTATTACAAAATGCATCTTAGAGATGCCCCCTGTATTTTACCCAATTGTTCAGTGTAGGACTGACTGGTCTGTGCCAGCCTGCTGCTGAGAGACGAGTTTCTGACCCCATGTGGTGAGGGCCTTTGTGCTCTCTGAGGACAGAAACAAAAGCCTGCTCTGGGTGGAGGTGCTTCACTCCTCCCTCCTGCAGAAACTGTAACACCTAGCAGTGAGCCTCAAAAGCTCAGGCTTCTTGTTACAATGCCCCAGGGCACTCCAGGTAGTGGAGATGCCCGCCCCCTGGACACAGCCCCCACTTTTCTCGGCAAGTCCAGGGGAGATAATGAGAAAAACAAGGAGGAGTCACCCACCAGTCAAGACAGCCCCTAAGGTGTCCTGAGCTGAGGTGACTCCTGCCTTTAGAAATCCTCCATCTTGATTTTGGAGGATTCCCCCAATCGGATTAGGGATGTGCCCCCCTCCCCACAGGGAGTAGGCACAAAGAGGGTGTAGCCACCCTCAAGGAGAGTAGCCATTGGCTACTGCCCTCCCAGACCAAATAACACCCCTAAATTCAGTATTTAGGCACACCCCAGAACCTAGGAAATCAGATTCCTGCAACCTGAAGACGAAGAAGGTCTGCTGACCTGAAGCCCTGCAGAGAAGACGGAGACACCAACTGCTTTGGCCCCAGCCCTAAAGGCCTGTCTCCCCACTTCGGGAAAAACTGCAACAGCGACGCAGCCCCCAGCGTCCAGCAACCTCTGAAGCCTCAGAGGACTACCCTGCATCTAAAAGGGCCAAGAACTCCCGAGGACAGCGGCTCTGTTCCAAAGAAACTGCAACTTTGCATCAAAGAAGCAACTTTTAAAGACAACACGTTTGCCGCCGGAAGCGTGAGACTTTCCACTCTGCACCTGACGCCCCCGGCTCGACCTGCGGAGAAACAACACTACAGGGAGGACTCCCCGGTGACTGCGACCCTGTGAGTAGCCAGAGTTGACCCTCTTGAGCCCCTCCAGCGACACCTGCAGAGGGAATCCAGAGGCTCACCCTGACCGCAACTGCCTGCTTCAAAGAACCTGACGCCTGGTAAAGACACTGCACCCGCAGCCCCCATGACCTGAAGGATCTGACCTCCAGTGCAGAAGCGACTCCCAGGTGGCCCTTTCCCTTGCCCAGGTGGTGGCTGCCCCGAGGAGCACCCCCCCTTTCGTGCCTGCTTGGCTGAAGAGACCCCTGGGTCTCCCATTGAAATCAATTGCAAACCTGACGCCTGTTTGCACTCTGAACCCGGCCGCCCCTGTGCCACTGAGGGTGTACTTTTTGTGCTGACCTGTGTCCCCCCCGGTGCCCTACAAAACCCCCCTGGTCTGCCCTCCGAAGTCGCGGGTACCTACCTGCTGGCAGACTGGAACCAGGGCACCCCCTTCTCCATTGAAGCCTATGCATTTTGGGCACCACTTTGACCTCTGCACCTGACCGCCCCTGAGCTGCTGGTGTGGTAACTTTGGGGTTGTCCTGAACCCCAAACAGTGGCCTGCTTTGGACCCAACTTTGAACCCTGTAGGTGTTTTACTTACCTGCAAAACTAACCAAAACTTACCTCCCCCAGGAACTGTTGAAAATTGCAGTGTCTAGTTTTAAAATAGCTTATTGCCATTTTTGCAAAAACTGTACATGATATTGTGTTGATTCAAAGTTCCTAAGATACCTGAGTGAAATACCTTTCATTTGATGTATTACCTGTAAATCTTGAACTTGTGGTTCTTAAAATAAACTAAGAAAATACATTTTTCTATATAAAAACCTATTGGCCTGGAATTGTCTTTGAGTGTGTGTTCCTCATTTATTGCCTGTGTGTGTACAACAAATGCTTAACACTACCCTCCGATAAGCCTACTGCTCGACCACACTACCACAAAATAGAGCATTAGAATTATCTCTTTTTGCCACTATCTTTCCGCTAAGGGGAACCCTTGGACTCTGAGCATGTTATTTCTTACTTTGAAATAGTACATACAGAGCCAACTTCCTACATTGGTGGATCAGCCGTGGGGTACAAGACTTTGCATTTGCTGGACTACTCAGCCAATACCTGATCACACGACTAAATTCCAAAAAATTTCATTAGAAACTGATTTTTGAAATCTGAACTATTTTTCTAAATTTTTAAAAGTCTTGCTAGGGCCTTGTGTTAGTCCCTGTTAGCATTTCTTTTAGAGTTTAAAAGTTTTGTAAAAGTTTGAATTAAGTTCTAGAGATAGTTTTAGATTCTTAAAAAGTATTCCAACTTTTAGAAACAAAATGTCTGCTGCAGAAGAGATAGTGATGGAACTCAAACTCACCCCTTACCTGCATCTTAGGATGTCAGAGTTAAGGTCTCTCTGCAAAATCAAAAAGATAAAAACTGGTTCAAACCCTACCAAAGTACAGCTCCAGGAGCTTTTGGCAGAGTTTGCTAAAAACAACCCCTCTGATGATGGTCTCACAGAGGGGGACACTAGTGATGTGGAGGATCTCCCACCTCCAGTCCTAGATAGGGATCACAGGGTGTCTCCAACCCTGACTCCAGAAATGATAGTCAGAGATGTTGCTTCTCTCACAGGAGAGTCCAACAGCTCTAGAAGCATTGAGAGCAGTCTCAATGAAGATGACCTCCTGCTACCCAGGATGGCCAAAAGATTGGCTTTAGATAGACAGCTACTAGCCATAGAAAGGGAAAGACAAGAGATGGGCTTAGCTCCCATAAATGGTGGCAGCAACTTAAATAGGGTCAGAGAAACTACTGACATGCTAAAAATCCCCAAAGGGATTGTAACAAAATATGAAAATGGTGATGATATCACCAAATGTTTCACTGCTTTTGAGAGGGCTTTTGCAACCAGAAAAGTAAACAGATCTCACTGGGGAGCTCTCCTTTGGGAACTGTTCACTGGAAAGTGTAGGGATAGACTCCTCACACTCTCTGGTAAAGATGCAGAATCCTATGACCTCATGAAGGCTACCCTGATTGAGGGATTTGGATTCTCCACTGAGGAGTACAGGATTAGGTTCAGGGGGGCTCAAAAATCCTCGAGCCAGACCTGGGTTGATTTTGTAGACTACTCAGTGAAAAGACTGGATGGTTGGGTAACTGGAAATGAAGTGCATGGCTATATTGGGCTTTATAATTTATTTATGAAAGAACACATTTTAAATAACTGCTTCAATGAAACGTTGCATCAGTATCTGGTAGACCTAGGTCCAATTTCTCCCCAAGAATTGGGAAAGAAAGCAGACCACTGGGTCAAGACTACGGTAACCAAAACTTCCACTGGGGGTGACCAAAAGAACGGGGTTACAAAGCCTCCCCAGGAGAAAGTGGGTGACACTAGAAATAAAGAAAAAGAGTCCTCTGTAGGCCCCCAAAAACCAGACCAGGTGGGTGGGCCCCAAGACACAACCCAAAACAAAGGTACCAGGTTAAGAGCTGGGCTGCCACTAAGGCATTGTGCCAAAACTGTAGACAGACAGGGCACCACACCAAGGACACTTAGGTGGTCATTCCAACCCTGGCGGTCGGCGTGAAAGCAGCGGCTAAACCGCCAACAGGCTGGCGGCAAAAATATTGGCATTCCGACCGTGGCGCTAACCGCCAACAGAGGCCGCCACTTTAACACACTGACCGCCACGGCGGAACCAACAAACAGCGCGCCGGTCACCGCCAACAGGAGTCAATGTACCGCCCACAGTATCACAACCCACCAATCCGCCACCTTTTCCAGGGCAGTAGCACCGCAGATAAAAACACGGCGGAAACCGCTATACCGAAGGGAAAACGCTCACCTCAATACACCCCACGAGGAGCCAGGACAGCATGGAACTGGAACTTCACATACTCCCAGCGATAGTATACCTGCTTCTGTACCAGGAGTACGAACGCCGGCGCAGAAGACAACGGTGAGTAATGCACCTACGACACAGGGGAGGCAAAAAATTACGGGCACACACATACGCGACACACCCACCCCCACCTTCACCCACTACAACACACACATCAATGCATAGCAAAACATCACAGTTACACTCCCCAAACCCCCCGGAAGAATGCAAAGACAAAAGGAATTCTTTTGAAACATTTGCATATATAAAAAAACTAGCTATTTAAATATTTACACCAAAACACAATAATAAATACAGTAATGTACAAGTCCGAGCATTGTAGCAGGCATTGTCCGTGGACCACTCGGGCCAAATCACATGGGTAAAGCCCACACAGGATACCTGAATCCAACGGAGAGAACACTGCAGGGGCATTAGATGGCAAAACTACAGGCACCTCAGGGGGAAGGGAAGGGGGAGCACCTCAGCCGGATGAGTGCACGACGCCAGATCCACGAGGGGCCTCCATGCCCACTGTTCAATCCTGGCGAGTGCAAAGCCACAGTCTCACAAGTCTATACAGTGGGTGGTCTGCCCACTGTTCAATACTGGGAAGTGCAAAGCCACAGTCTCACAAGTCTATACAGTGGGTGGGCTGCCCACTGCTCAATCCTGGGGGGTGCGAAGCCACAGTCTCACAAGTCTATACAGTGGGTGGTCTGCCCACTGTTCAATCCTGGGGAGTGCAAATCCACAGTCTCACTAGTCTACACAGTGGGTGGTCTGCCCACTGTTCAATCCTGGGGAGTGCAAAGCCACAGTCTCACAAGTCTATACAGTGGGTGGGCTGCCCACTGCTCAATCCTGGGGAGTGCAAAGCCACAGTCTCACAAGTCTATACAGTGGGTGGTCTGCCCACTGTTCAATCCTGGGGAGTGCAAAGCCACAGTCTCACAAGTCGATGACAGTCTCCACTGGTTCTGGAGGGGGCCTGGTGCCCAGAGTGCCTCATCCTGTGCAGGACAGAGGTAGTGGATGCCTTCTTCCACTGGTTCTGGAGGGGGCCTGCTGCCCAGAGTGCTTCATCCTGTGCAGGACAGAGGTAGTGGATGCATGTCTCCACTGCTTCTGGAGGGGGCCTGGTGCCCAGAGTGCTTCGTGCAGGCCTGCACGACACAGATGCGGCCCAGCCCCTGCCGCTCGTGGGCCAGCGGTGCTTGAGACGACGGTGCCCGGTTCAGCGGTGCTTGAGTTGGAGGGCCCAGTTCAGCAGTGCTTGAGACGGCGGTGCCCAGTTCAGCAGTGCATGAGATGAAGGGCCCGGTTCAGCGGTGCATGAGATGAAGGGCCCAGTTCAGCGGTGCTTGAGACGGCGGTGCCCGGTTCAGCGGTGCTTGAGTTGGAGGGCCCAGTTCAGCAGTGCTTGAGACGGCGGTGCCCGGTTCAGCGGTGCTTGAGATGGAGAGCCCAGTTCAGCGGTGCTTGAGATGAAGAGCCCAGTTCAGCGGTGCTTGAGATGAAGGGCCCAGTTCAGCGGTGCATGAGACGGCGGTGCCCGGTTCAGCGGTGCTTGAGTTGGAGGGCCCAGTTCAGCGGTGCTTGAGACGGCGGTGCCCGGTCCAGCGGTGCTTGAGATGGAGAGCCCAGTTCAGCGGTGCTTGAGATGAAGGGCCCAGTTCAGCGGTGCTTGAGATGAAGGGCCCAGTTCAGCGGTAATTGAGACGGCAGTGCCCGGTTCAGCGGTGCTTGAGTTGGAGGGCCCAGTTCAGCGGTGCTTGAGACGGCGGTGCCCGGTTCAGCGGTGTTTGAGTTGGAGGGCCCAGTTCAGCGGTGCTTGAGATGAAGGGCCCAGTTCAGCGGTGCTTGAGACGGCGGTGCCCGGTTCAGCGGTGCTTGATTTGGAGGGCCCAGTTCAGCGGTGCTTGAGATGAAGGGCCCAGTTCAGCGGTGCTTGAGTTGGAGGGCCCAGTTCAGCGGTGCTTGAGATGAAGGGCCCAGTTCAGTGGTGCTTGAGATGGAAGTGGGCAGGTCAGCGGCCCCGGCCATGGCGGGGTGCTCATTTCCCACCTGACTTGTGGCTGGCGGTGTCCTCCTGGGCAGCTGGGCCGGGCCTGTTGGTGGGGTCCTGCCCACATGGGACGGGGCTGGTGGGCCACTCCTGGCCAGCTGGGCTGATGGCGGTGGTGTCGGCCGTGCTGACCTTCCCAGCCTTCACAGTTCGCCTGTGGCCCTTCCCCACCTTGCCCGGTGTGGCAGCTGTCACCACACTCCCTGGCGGAGGCCTGGTCGGGGTTTTGGTGCCTGATGTCATCTGCCTCTCCCGCCGGCCACTGCCTATCTTCGGGTTTTTCTCCGGGGGTGGGCTGGCCGTGCCTTGGCTCCGGACCAAACTGGCTGCCCTGGTGGGTGGGGCACTCCACTGTCCCTGGCAGACCTTGATGGCAGGGCCCGGTTTTGGGGGGGCTGAGGTGCTCAATCGAGTCATATGACATGGACGGGGTGGGGGAGTTGGTGGGAAGAGGTTGAGTTTCGACAGGAAGAACTTTTTGGGAGCAGTGGGATGGGTAGGTGTAGTGGTTATGGGAGTGGAGGAAGAGGTAGTGGTTGTAGGAGGTGTAAGTTTTGTGGTTTTGGGTGCTGGTGCTTGGGCTGGAGGCTGTCGTGAGGTCGATGGCTGTTGGGTGGGTGGCTGCCTGCGTTTGTGTATGTTGGGAGGGGGCGTCACAGACACACTGGGAGAGGACACAGGGGACGTGTAAATGGCAGTGGGGGTGGTGACTGCACGTGTGCGGGGTGTTCTGGTGTCTGTGCTGCTGAGGGACGTATTGGCTGAAGAAGGTGTGCATGCAGGTGTGAATGTAGAGGTGACAGGGAGGGAGGAGGGAGACGTGGAGGAGGGGGACACAGTGGAGGCAGTGGCTGTTGCTATCTCTGCATGGGTATGATGCTTGTGTGACTGCCTGTGGGATGTGTGGTGCTTATGTCTGGCTGAGCCCCCCTTGGGTGTTGAGGTGTGTGCAGGCTGGTCTGATGGTATCTCTGGGATAGGCAGAGGTACAGGTGATAGGGAATGGGTGGAGGAAGTGGAGGGGGGAGGCTAGACACAGGGACAATGGCTGCCATCAGTGCTGAGGCCAGAGTCTGGAACGATCGCTGAAGGGCCGCCTGACCAGAATGAATGCCCTCCAGGTATGCGTTGCTCTGGTGCACTTCCCTTTCTACACCCTGGATGGCATTCAAAATGGTAGACTGCCCAACAGTGAGTGTCCTCAGGAGGTCAATGACCTCCTCACTGAGGGCAGCAGGAGTGACTGGGGCAGGGCCTGAGGTGCCTGGGGCGAAGGAGATGCCCACCTTCCTGGGTGTGCGGGCATGGAACAAACGCTGAGGGGCTGCTGGGTGGGCGGTGCTGGTGCGGGTGTGGCTGCTGTACCTGTAGTTGGGGTGGCCACAGATGTTGCCGCCACCACAAGGGAGCTCCCTTCAGAGGACGAGTCGGTGTCACTGTTGTCGGCCCGAGTCCCCGCTGTGGAGCTCCCCTCGCCCTCCGTCCCACTGGTGAACTCAGACTCCGTGGTGTGGCCCTCCATGGCCATGTGGGATGCAGCTCCCTCGTGCTCCGGTGCCACTTCTCCTCCGCCTGATGATGCTAATGCACACATGAACAGGAAGACCACAAAAAAGGGGGGGGGAAACAAAATAAAGACATGTTGAGTGCATGCATTGGCGACACCGTTGGCGGACAGGACAGACACAGAAGCCCCCTGCACTACGCCGCACACTTGGGGTCGACTACTCAATCCCTGGGACATGGCCTACAAGCCTATGGATGACATCCGCACACATAGATGAAACAGGGCCATGATCTCCTGTACCTGGCACCCTACAGAGGTGGGGGCGGGGGCACAGGGCCATGCCTTACGGAGGGGCCTAGCCTACAGAACTCGCCCTGGCCTAGGGAGACCCACAGCCCTCCTCCCCCACCCAGACACCTCCACTGCGCGCAAAGTCAGCAGAATGAGAGTGTACTCACCCCCTTGTGTCTGCTGTGATGCCCTCACGTGCCCATCCAATTCGGGGTAGGCCACCGCCAGGATCCGGGACATCAGGGGGGTCATAGTGCGACTGGCACCCCTCCCACGTTGGGAGGCCATCCCCAGCTGAGCCTCCGCCGTCTTCCTGCTCCTGCGGCGGATGTCCTCCCATCTCTTCCGGCAGTGGGTGCCCCGTCTGCGGTGGACCCCAAGGGTCCGGACGTCCTTGGCGATGGCACGCCAAATATCTACCTTCTGGTGGGCTCTGACCTATATGAAAAGTACGGAGGGAGAAGAGAAGTCATTACCTTCTGCACCGTCAATGTGAGTTGCCCCCATCCCTACCCTTGCCATGTGGCACATGCAATCACCGTCGTTTCATGCCCGCCTCATTCTCCCCCCCCACTCCCCCCCCCCAACTTTCATATACCCCACTCCACACAGGCATAGCCCATACAGCATGCTCCCTGTGTATTTACCTGTTTGTCTGGAGGACCGTAGAGTTGCGCGTACTGGGGGAGGATCCCATCCACTAGTTTCTCCAATTCCTCAGTGGTGAAGGCGGGGGCCCTTTCCCCAGTCGCTTGAGCCATTGTCTCCTCCAGACCGAGGTCACAGCAGCACTTGCAGTGTAGGTCCTCTCCTGTCGAAGATCAGGTATCGAGTGATTAAGCAGATAGAAAATGGCGGTCACGTCCGCGGCGGTGCGTACCGCGACCGCCGGTGCACATCGTCATTGGCTCCTGGGACCCATAGGGTTCAATGTTAACCAATGCAGCATTGCGCCGCGGTCTTTGACCGCCTACCGCCACGGTGTACAACGCCAGCGCAGTTACCTCACATCCCATTGTCATACTTCACAGGTCAGGCAGCCGCCATTTCAGGGGCCCACATGCCCTAATATTTAAACTGCGTCACACATACCTAGGCCTTGCCTCAACACTCATACAAGCCATTCTATGGATTAAGATTCTTGTTCTGTGCAAGCTGTGGTTACGTACCATTGGGATGTTTGACTCTGTGCTCGCTGTTGTCCTTCATAGGCCCCGTCCGCTGGGACATGTGAGGAGATGGCGGCATCCTCCGGTGTACCGACCTCTGGTGGACCTGTCGACAATGGAAGAGAGACATGTCATACTGACCTACAGGCTTGACCGTGCCACAATCCTGGAACTGTGTGCCCAGCTGGAGCCAGACCTGATGTCACCTATCTGCCAACCCACAGGAATCCCCCTCAAGTGCAGGTGCTGTCAGTGCTCCATTTCCTAGCAAGTGGGTCCTTTCAAACAACAGTGGCCATATCATCAGGGATGTCCCAGGCTATGTTTTCCAAGGTGTTTTCCAGAGTGTTGTCTGCCCTGCTGAAACACATGCAGAGCTACATCGTTTTCCCTGAGGTGGGGGATTTGCCTACAGTGAAGGGTGATTTCTATGCCCTTGGACATATCCCCAACATCATAGGTGCCATTGATGGGACCCATGTGGCTTTGGTCCGGCCCCACAGGAGTGAACAGGTGTATAGAAACCGGAGGAGTTATCATTCGATGAATGTCCAGATGGTGTGTTTGGCAGACCAGTACATCTCCCATGTTAATGCCAAGTTCCCTGGCTCAGTGCATGACGCTTACATCATGCGGAATAGCAGCATCCCCTACGTGATGGAGCAACTCCAGAGGCACCGTGTGTGGCTAATTGGTGACTCTGGATACCCCAACCTGTCCTGGCTACTGACCCCAGTGAGGAATCCCAGGACAAGGGCAGAGGAACTCTACAATGAGGCCCATGGGCAAACTAGGAGGGTGATCGAGCGGACCTTCGTCCTCCTGAAGGCCAGGTTCCGCTGCCTCCATATGACAGGTGGATCCCTATTCTACTCACCAAAGAAGGTGTGCCAGATCATTGTGGCCTGCTGCATGCTTCACAACCTGGCTTTGCGTCGCCAGGTGCCTTTTCTGCAGGAGGATGGTCCAGATGGTGGTGTTGTAGCAGCTGTGGAGCCTGTGGAGAGTGAAGAGGAGGAAGCAGAAGAGGACGACATAGACAACAGGAACACAGTTATACAGCAGTATTTCCAATGACAGACAGGTAAGAATACATAGCTGCCTACTACATGTACTTAACCACTACTACCTCTCTCCTGTCTGTCGTTTTCACCCAGTGTATGGTAACTGACTTGTCACTTTCCTTTGCGATTTCAGAAATGTGGCCCCCAGTGTGTGACATCTGCTTTGTTTACCCATGGACTACAGCTGTGTGACACTGGTATGTTGGCATCACAATGTAAATAAGCATTTTGGCACAGTAATGTCTGATACATTTGTTCAAAATCACAGCCAGACTCCTGAGTTTTTTGTGCAATAACTGTGTTTATTTGAGTGCTCTATATTGTGGGGTGGTTGCAAATTGGTGAGGGGGGATGGTGGAGGAATGTCCATGGCAGAGTCCAGACTGTTGGGATCACAGGTGCCTTGTCCAGATGCCTGTGGAAAGTGGAGCTGGGGCAGTTTAAGGATGGACAGGGTGACAATGTGGGACAGTGGGATGACAATCAGGGTGGTATCCTTTGCTGGCGGGGGTCTTGGCATCTTACTCTGTCTTCTTCCTGGATCTCAGGGACCGCTTGCGGGGTGGTTCTCCTTCTGCAGGGGGTGGGGTGCTGGTGGCCTGTTGGTCCTGTGGCGGGGCCTCCAGTCCATTAGCGCCGGCGGAGGTGGTAGGCAGTTCTTGGTCCATGCTAGTGTTAGGGGCCCTTTGTGGTGCCACGGTGGGCTGCAATGAGGTGGCTATCACATTCAGCACCCCTACGATGGTGCCCAGGGCGGAACTGATGGTTCTTAGTTCCTCCCTGAACCCCAAATACTGTTCCTCCTGCAGGCACTGGGTCTCCTGACACCTGGCCAGTACCGTCGCCATCGTCTCCTGGGAGCGGTAGTATGCACCCATGATGGTGGTGAGGGCCTCGTGGAGAGTGGGTTCCCTGGGCCTGTCCCCCCCCGTCGCACAGCAGCCCTCCCAGTTGCCCTGTTTCCCTGGGCCTCTGTCCCCTGGACCGTGTGCCCACTGCCACTGCCCCCAGGTCCCTGTTGTTGTTGGTATGGTGGGTTAACCTGGGTGCCCTGTAGTGGTGGACACACCGCTGCTTGACGTGTCCTGGGGACAGAGGTATGGGCCCGCTGGGTGGGTGCTGTGCTGGTGTTCCCAGAGGGGGGAAGGTCTGCTGTGGCCTGTGGCTGTCTGAGGGGAACCGACTGTCCCGAGATCCCCGATGGGCCGGGCTGGTCATCTTGATCCAGGTCGACAGAGCTGCTGTCATCGCTGTGGGCCTCTTCTGGGGGTGGGGTGGACATTTGTGGACCCTCCTGCACGGTGACGTTGCGTTGGGGTCCTGCAGGGGTATAAAGGCATGATTATTGCATCTGTGTGTGCCATGGTGTGAAATGGGTGGCTGCCCGTGTCCCCAAGTGCTTGCATTCCTGTGTGGGGGCTTTTGTGATGGGGCTTTGGGGGGGGATGGGTATGTGCAGTGGGCATGCTTTGGTGATGGGTGTCCATGCTTTGTGGTCGCATGCAGGGCTTGGTGTTGGGATGGGTTGGTTGTGATGGTGAGACATTTGCAAGGAGTAGGAGTGATGGGGTTGAGGGTGAGGGTGGGGGTATGTATTGGCATGCAGGTGGGGTGGGGTGGGGGGGATGAAGTAGTGAAGATGTGACTTACCAGAGTCCATTCCTCCAGATACTCCGCCGAGGCCCTCAGGATGCAGGATCACCAAGACCTGCTCCTCCCATGTTGTAAATTCTGGGGGAGGAGGTGGGGGTCCGCCGCCAGTCCTCTGCACTGCAATGCGGTGTCTGGACACCATGGAACGCACCTTCCCCCGTAGGTCGTTCCACCTCTTCCTGATGTCATCCCGATTTCTTGGGTGCTATCCCACAGCGTTGACCCTGTCCACTATTCTGCTCCATAGCTCCATCTTCCTGGTAATGGATGTCTGCTGGACCTGTGATCCGAATAGCTGTGGCTCTACCCGGATGATTTCCTCCACCATGACCCTGAGTTCCTCCTCCGAAAACATGCAGTGTCTTTGCGGAGCCATGGGGTGGTGTGGGTGATGTGTGGGGTGGTGTGTGTTGTGATGTGTGGGGTGATATTTAGTGGTGTGTTGTGTGCGGTGCGTGGAAGTAATGTGGGTGATGGTAATGTGTGCCTGTGGTTGCTAGTTTGTAGATGGTGGTGTCTCTCTCTGTGCCTCGTTCCTAATTTTTGGTTGTAGGGGTTTGTGTGTGATGTGGGTGTGTGTTTTATATTTAATTGGGTGTGTGGGAGTGGTGTGTGTATGTGTATCAGGTGTGTGTATTTCGATTTGTCCAATGTGGCTGTGTTTTGTAGGTTTGTGTGTATTCTGAGCGCGGCGGTGTGTACCGCCAATGGAATACCGTGTTTGAAAGACCGCCGCGTGGATTCGTGGGTCGTGATAGTGTGGGCGTATTTCTGTTGGCGTGACGGTGTCGGTTTTGTTTTCGCCAGTTTATCGCTGACCTTTGGTGTGGCCGACTTCTGTGTGTGTCGGTATTTTGGCGGTTTCCGTGTTGTGGGTCAGAATGACCGTGGCGGTTTACCGCGGCCGCGGCGGTATGGTGGCGCTCTTCTGACAGCGGTAAGAGGCTTTTACTGCCGATGTTGGAATGACCCCCTTATTGTCCTAAAAACAAACCCCCTAGCAAAATCCCAGGGGTGACCAGTGTAGCCATTGGGGATGAATCCTCAGATGAAGAGGTCTTCATAGCCTTCAACTGGAAAAAGGGCCCAACAGGTGAGTTGGAGATTCCACAGGGAAGTAGACACTTCCACCACCTACTGGTGAATGGAATCCCAGCCACTGCCCTGAGAGACACTTGTGCGAGTCACATTATTGTGCATGACAGTCTGGTGTTCTCAAACCAGTATATCCCAGGTGAGACTGTCAGAGTAAGAGTTCGCCCAGACAGGGTCACTGATAGGCCTGTGGCTTTTGTTCCCATAGAAGTGGGTGGGAATTTTAGCTGGAGAAGGGTGGTAGTCAGTACAGACCTCCCCCTTGATTGTCTCCTTGGAAATGACTACCCAGAGGTGAGTCAGAGCCCAAGAGAGGAACTAGTCCAGTGCCAGTCCTCTCTCAAGAATTCTGGAGGTGCTACCCCTGCAGTAACTGCAAGTAGGCTCCAAAAGAAAAAGAAAGGAAAACAGAGTAGGAAAGGTGGAAAACCTTTAGCCAAGGTTCCAGCAAGCCAAGGAGATTCTGCTCCAGTAGGGGAGAACTCCAAAAGTGGCACTGGTAAAGTCCAACCTGACCCACAAGAAGTCCTGGCTAGTCTGGCAACTGTTAAACCTGAGTGGGTGGCTCCTCAGTTGACAGAAGAGAGTGGAAGAAGGGTGTTTACTACAAGATGTAGTAACCCCCACTCTTACACAGCAGACAGGCACCCTGAACCCAAAGAAGCCTGTAACTTAGTTCCTTCCCTTGCAGGTGAAGAACTAAAGGTGTGGTTCTGGGCACTGACAGCTGTCAGTGGCCTCTGCTGGGTGTTAGCCTTTATGGCTGCACTATCCTTGGCATGGTGGCCTGACCCCATGTCAAATAGCAAGTTAGGCCCCCTGACCCTGTTGGTCATGGTGGGGTTACTCCAGCTCTGGGTAACTTCTTTGGGTAAGCTAGAGGTGACCCTGGCCAAGGTAAGATTAGCAGAGGTGGATACCTCTAATCCCAAAATAGAGAGAATGGGTGAAGACATTAAAAGCACAGACAAGAGGCAATTCAGACTAGGTCCTATCACTGTGGAAGTGGGTCAGTTCCCCAGAGGGAATGACCTGAACAGGAGGATGTAAGCAGAGTAGGCACTGCAACAAACCAGCCTATTTCCTCTACTCTTCCTCGCCTGACAGACTAGGCAGACTCTCCCAGCTTTGGCTGAGTCTCCTGGCCTGAGGGCTGGGGGGGGGGGGGGGGCTTGTGTAAAGAAATGGCTCCCTGTTGCAGTTAGCCCCCACTTTTTGCCTGATACTGATGCTGACTTGACTGAGAAGTGTGCTGGGACCCTGCTAACCAGGCCCCAGCACCAGTGTTCTTTCACCTAAAATGTACCATTGTTTCCACAATTGGCACACCCCTGGCACACAGATAAGTCCCATGTAAAAGGTACCAGTGGTACCAAGGTCCCTGTGACCAGGGAAGGTCCCTAAGGGATGCAGCATATGTTGTGCCACCCTAAGGGACCCCTCACCTAACACGTGCACACTGCCATTGCAGATTGTGTGTGTTGGTGGGGAGAAAAGGCAAAGTCGACATGGCATCCCCCTCAGGATGCCATGCACACAAAATACTACCTGTGGCATAGGTAAGTCACCCCTCTAGCAGGCCTTACAGCCCTAAGGCAGGGTGCACTATACCACAGGTGAGGGCATAGCTGCATGAGCAATATGCCCCTACAGTGTCTAAGTCTATTCTTAGACATTGTAAGCACAGTTGTGGCCATATTAAGTATATGGTCTGGGAGTTTGTCAAAAACGAACTCCACAGCTCCATAATGGCTACACTGAATACCGGGAAGTTTGGAATCAAACTTCTCAGAATAATAAACCCACACTGATGCCAGTGTTGTATTTATTACAAAATGCACACAGAGGGCATCTTAGAGATGCCCCCTGTATTTTACCCAATTGTTCAGTGTAGGACTGACTGGTCTGTGCCAGCCTGCTGCTGAGAGACGAGTTTCTGACCCCATGTGGTGAGGGCCTTTGTGCTCTCTGAGGACAGAAACAAAAGCCTGCTCTAGGTGGAGGTGCTTCACTCCTCCCTCCTGCAGGAACTGTAACACCTAGCAGTGAGCCTCAAAAGCTCAGGCTTCTTGTTACAATGCCCCAGGGCACTCCAGGTAGTGGAGATGCCCGCCCCCTGGACACAGCCCCCACTTTTCGCGGCAAGTCCAGGGGAGATAATGAGAAAAACAAGGAGGAGTCACCCTCCGGTCAGGACAGCCCCTAAGGTGTCCTGAGCTGAGGTGACCCCTGCCTTTAGAAATCCTCCATCTTGATTTTGGAGGATTCCCCCAATAGGATTAGGGATGTGCCCCCCTCCCCACAGGGAGGAGGAACAAAGAGGGTGTAGCCACCCTCAAGGACAGTAGCCATTGGCTACTGCCCTCCCAGACCTAATAACACCCCTAAATTCAGTATTTAGGGGCACCCCAGAACCTAGGAAATCAGATTTCTGCAACCTGAAGATGAAGAAGGACTGCTGGCCTGAAGCCCTGCAGAGAAGACGCAGACACCAACTGCTTTGGCCCCAGCCTAACGGCCTGTCTCCCCACTTCGAGAAAAACTGCAACAGCGACGCAGCCCCCAGGGTCCAGCGACCTCTGAAGCCTCAGAGGACTACCCTGCATCTAAAAGGATCAAGAACTCCTGAGGACAGCGGGTCTGTTCCAAAGAAACTGCAACTTTGCAACAAATAAGCAACTTTTAAAGACAACACGTTTCCCGCCGGAAGCGTGAGACTTTCCACTCTGCACCCGACGCCCCCGGTTCGACCTGAGGAGAAACAACACTATAGGGAGGACTCCCCGGCAGCTGCGACCCTGTGAGTAGCCAGAGTTGACCCCCCTGAACCCCCCCGCAAAGCCTGCAGAGGGAATCCAGAGGCTCCCCCTGACCGCGACTTCCTGCTTCAAAGACCCCGACGCCTGGTAAAGACACTGCACCCGCAGATCCCAGGACCTGAAGGATCCGACCTCCAGTGCAGAAGCGACCCCAGGTGGCCCTCTCCCTTGCCCAGGTGGCGGCTACCCCGAGGAGCCCCCCCTTGCCTGCCTGCTTTGCTGAAGAGACCCCTGGGTCTCCCATTGAAACCAATTGCTAATCCGATGTCTGTTTGCACTCTGCACCCGGCTGCCCCTGTGGTGCTGAGGGTGTACTTTTTGTGCTGACTTGTGTCCCCCTGGTGCCCTACAAAACCCCCCTGGTCTGCCCTCCGAAGTCGCGGGTACTTACCTGCTGGCAGACTGGAACCAGGGCACCCCCTTCTCCATTGGAGCCTATGCGTTTGGGGCACCATTTTGACCTCTGCACCTGACCGGCCCTGAGCTGCTGGTGTGGTAACTTTGGGGTTGCCCTGAACCCCCAACGGTGGGCTACCTTGGACCCAACTTTGAACCCTGTAGGTGTTTTACTTACCTGCAAAACTAACCAAAACGTACCTCTCCCAGGAACTGTTGAAAATTGCACTGTGTCTAGTTTTAAAATAGCTTATTGCCATTTTTGCTAAAACTGTACATGATATTGTGTTGATTCAAAGTTCCTAAGATACCTGAGTGAAATACCTTTCATTTGATGTATTACTTGTAAATCTTGAACCTGTGGTTCTTAAAATAAACTAAGAAAATATATTTTTCTATATAAAAACCTATTGGCCTGGAATTGTCTTTGAGTGTGTGTTCCTCATTTATTGTATGTGTATGTACAGCAAATGTTTAACACTACCCTCTGATAAGCCTACTGTTCGACCACACTACCACAAAATAGAGCATTAGAATTATCTCTTTTTGCCACTATCTTACCTCTAAGGGGAACCCTTGGACTCTGTGCATGCTATTTCCTACTTTGAAATAGTACATACAGAGCCAACTTCCTACAACCTTGCTAAGTGTTTTTCCTGGAATGCATTAGATTTTCCCTGGATTGTGCCAGCTCACACACCCCATGAAAGTGCATTTGTTTGTCAGTCTAATGGAGTAGACATCAGCCTGTCATGCAAGATGGACATCTTACAGTCCCCATTCAGGCAACTGTTGGGATGTTTATCACAGGCATGTGCCATAGGTGCGTTTGTCATGCTGAGCATGTTGTTGGTTTGCATTCTTTATGTGCGCTTTTTTCTGCCTACTGTCAGCACACGCGGAGCGGTGGTGCCTGGCAGTACCGGACCCTTGATGAATGTGTGACTACAGGGTGGTGCTCCCACCCGGCTTTGATGAAAGCGAGTGTTAATGAAACTCGATAACTGAGTGTGCTGACAAACAAAAGTGTACCTAGCGGCACAAATCAGTGAACCTCCTGATTAAAGGACAGGTAGGGACTTTTATAAATACGGGGACAGGACGAAGGTCCTGACGAAGGCCACATGACCCAAGTTGGCATTTTGAATAGGCAGAAACATGTTGACCCTCTACAGAGATTGGGGTGTACAGGTAACTAATTCCTGAGAACACCACCAATAACATTTTTAATCCTGTCCAAGCTGCACTAGAATAAAATAGGATAAGTGGTCAGCCTGAGTCAGTTTTATGTCTCTTTCTGTTGTCCGTCTTTGGTCCCTGTGCCATGATTGTTGGTCTTGTCTAATGTGCTTTTATGTTCTCCCGCCCTTACTGCTCCACTCCGAAGGGGATTTATATCTCGGAGTGTGTTAACAGGGCCCTATGATGAAGCATGCCACAAATTGTGGGTGAGGGCCTTTTTTTCAAAATATTGATGTTTGAACTAGTCTGGTTTTTACCGCAGACATCATTCCTTGTCCTCGTTGCGAGAATATTATTGGTTTAGGGAGGTCGGACAGGAAATCCCTCTCACCCCTTTATAGTGTTTTGATACTACAGTGGTATGTCTGGGAAATCAGTTCAATAATGTTCATGATCCATTCTTTGGACATAGCGCTCCTTCAGAACAATATCTTTGCTCCTTTCAGAGACTAACATGTTACCCTCTGTAGATACATAGCTACTGTTTTTAAGTGTTAAGAGGTGGTTTCCCCAGACACGAAGAGCTATGATGCATCTTAGAATTTGTCCATGCTCACAATTGAGGACCACACAGAGCCTGGGGCACCTGGGGAGGGCATTAAGGCTGTACTTTGTGACAACTTTTTTCCACATGCATTTTGACAGTACAATTTCTCACCAAGTAGGTTTGCACATAATTCCCTTCTACCATACACTGTGCATGGCAGAGTTGCAATCAGACAGGGATGGTAAGCTGCACATCCGGGCACACTCAAGTGCAGGGTTCCAAATATACATCCACACTACCCTGCCCTATTATCTACTAGGGTCTTGCAGGATGTTGATGTCAGCCTTTCCCTATTATCTACTAGGGACTTAAGGGGAATTTCTTTCAGCCTTGCCCTATTGCCTAGTTACTTACTAGGTACTTAGGGGGATTTCTGTCAGCCTTGCCCTATTATCTGCTACGGACTTACAGGGATTTGTGTCGGACTTGCTCTATTACTCTCTTGGGACTTACAGGAGATTTCTGTCCACCTTGGACTTTATCTATTGGGAAATACGTGAGTATGTGATTAGGAATTGTATATGAACCTTTATTATTTTGGCACTCCATAGATCGATAACGGGACAGGGACATGTGTGTAGGCCCAGGGTATATATATTGTCAGTTTACACATGCATCACTCATACTTGTTTGTGCTGAGCAAACACACAGGTGGACTTGCTGACAGTGTGACTGGGATGTCAAGTGGCCAACATAGTGTGTGTGTTTATGCTTATGGTCTTACCTATGTACAATGTTGTATTGTAGACTAATATGATGGAATTGTTTGACATATCCACCTGTAGAAGCCAGATGGTGTAATGTAGTCCTGAATTGCCACATTGCTGGCAGTGTTTGGACAATTGGTATTTGTCATTCATCATTCTCATCCTCACTGTCTTGTCCTTAATGAATGTCACTGTATCATTTCAATATGATATTTGTCAATGAACCTTGAGTTTGCTACAGGTCAATCAAAGTTAACTGTTCATTATCCATTGTATGCAGGATGGAAGGCTGACATCCACACACCTATGTACTCCTGACACAGCACTTGTGAAGTCTTTAGGTCATCTCCACAAAGTGGCTGTGCCAGTTCAGTACAGAGTGTCTCAGCTACCCTTCAATATGTGTGTGTTTAAAATGGGCACTTACACACAGCTGCTTCCAACATCCTGTGTGAGATACACAGTGAGTGTGGATTGATTTTATGTGTACTCCTAACAGCTAGGGCACACACATGCATGATTTAATATGTCTTTGTCCAGATTGACACATGGATTTTGTCAAGGGAATGAGTAATGCAAAAACATTTTTAGACATTCAAGGGAGATGAGTATTTTTTCAGTGGGACAGTGCTGTGTCCTCTGTATGTCAAACACTACTTGTTATGCATGTGTGTGTCAGTGAGGGATAGGTTAGAATGTTTCCACCTGTGCTTATGACATGAAGAAATAAAGTTATCACATTACTGACATTGACCTACTGTTGTGGGCGCTGACTGCTCTTGTTCTATCAGGGGCTGACATCTGGATAACATTCCTCACAAGGAGTGACATTGTGGTTGCTGTCAAATTTTAACCCAACAGACCTGTGTAACGTATGTTACACTGACATAGCAAACATTACACCCATACATTCCATTCTCATTGTTTTGTGTGTTGTTGTTTGGTGTTCCTGACTAAGTTCCTACTTGTTTATCCACTGCTAGAGCCTAGCCTTGATTTCCTAAATGTGTATGACTTGCAGTTGCATTTGCATGTGACAGATACCCCAAGACACTTGTGTGAATATGTGATTTATTTACAAGTTGTTTCTAAGTTAAATTGTAGGTGTGAAATTCAGGAGAAAAAATTGTCAACAATATGTGCATGCCTGCGAGCCCCAGTAGTGTTATATGGTCCTTCCCAACCCTGAGGTAGATCACCATTGTCTTCATTCTCCTCCCTGGGGTCCTCCACCTGATCCTCCCAGGGAACCTTAGTCAGCACACATACATTGTGCAAAATTGCACAGACAACAATAATCTTAAATACCAGTCGAGGTGGATATAGCAGTCTCCCCCTGAGACATCTAGGCTTCAGAATCTTGCTTTGAGAATACCAAATGTACGCTCATCTTTAGTCATGGTGCGGACTAGCATCACATTGTAGGCCTTCTCATTGTCACTCTGTGGTTTAAATAGAGTGTCATCACCCAGGGATGGATGCCATAACCTTGGTCAGATACAATGGAAGAGGAGAGACAGTGTTTGACTTGCCCTTGTGTTTGGTGACAATTGACCCTGCTTAGTATATGTTTCTGAAGTAGGGATACAGACTTGCTTCTGGCATTGTGTGGTTTCTATGTCCATGCATGATTGTAATTGAATGTGATAATGCACCTTCCAGTCAAGGATATAGGCCTAGGGGCTTGCTGATGGAGTTAATTGTGTGGCATGACAGTTCACCCATGCAGGATGTGTGTGATGTTGCAGATACTTGTATGTGTGTACAATAACATAGGACCTAGCAATGAGCCATGCCGTGTATGTTTTGTCCTAGTTTGTGTTATGTGGGCAATGAGACAGGTGTTGTGCACTGTGTGTTGCATGCCCCCACTCCCACCCCTCCTGGACATTATACACTTCCTTTGCACACAGAGCTGTTATCCATATTTTATGGCAGACATGTATGTGTATGCATAAACATCATGCAAAGTGGGGCATAGTGGCTACAGATCTATTGCGAGGTCTGTGGCTAATTTACAAGGCCCTGTGGCATAGGGCAGTGCATTAAATGTATTGCTGCGCTACCCTGCACCACTGTGAAAGGCCAGCAATGCACCGTATACACCAGATACAGTGCATGTCTATCCTCAGTCCCTGCACTAGCACAGAGTCAGGTGCCAAGCTGCAAATGGACACCATAGCACCATGGTGCACAGATGCCTGTGTTGTGGCTGTGATTAGTTATCTGCAGGCAGATGTTCCTTTCTGCACATGACCAATCAATTATGTATATGTAGTATTCCTATGTGTGCTTCTGCAAGCTTCTGACATCGGAAGATGAATATAACTTCAGTGAAAGATGGATTACCTGCATTGCACCATGATAATGCCACCCACAGGGTGGAGTATACATGTTGGATGCTGCATTATGTCACAATTTTTCCATAAAAAATATGCAATTGGTGTTGTGGATGGAACGGCCACAGCAACACCCATTGCACACACCTTCCACACAAAGTGCTACGTGTGAAGGGGCTGTATTTACAAGGAGGCGTTAAGGCACAAAAGTGGCTTGATGCCGCTGTTAGGAATGGGGTTTCTGGTTGGCTAGGATATGCACCTCAGCCAGGCAGAACCTACCCACTCTAGTCAGGGCAAGGGAGTTACACGTCCAAGATAACCCCTGCTCACTCCCTCTGTAGCTTGGCACAAGCAATCAGGCCTATCCCAGAAGCAATGTGTAAAGCGTTTTGCACAACACACATAACACACGTGACGCAATATCCCCACCACAAAGGAAACACAACACCAGATTATATGGAAATATCCTGTATTGTACACAACACTTTATTAGACCAAACAACACATATTAGTACTATCCTGCCACCTTATCAGTTGTCAGAATGTTATACATTAGTTACTCTGCAAACTAGTAGTAGTCACATATAACACACAGGTTACTCAGTATTCTGCAACATAAGCAGTGGTCAGGAAACACGTTATTACACCAAAACACTTGTCATAAGAATATCATAAACGCCTATAGTAGGAACATTAGAAAACGTATGGCAAGTCATAAAAATATATTTGCATGTTATGCCCATAAAAGGAACATTTGCACACATATATATTAAAACATCATCAAACAGGTAGGCAATATATAAATCAGCAAAGCCTTTAGAACAAACTTAGATTATATATATATATATATATATTGGTCCTTTAGGGAGTACCTGTAAAAAATGAAGGCACCTCTCGTGCCCAAAGAACAAAGAAGGTGAAAAATGGGGCCCCGGCGCTCCTCTGGGCAAAACAGGGGCCTACCTTATCCTTAGATCAGAGGAGGGCGGCATGCACTTCCTCTCTTTTGTGGACGGGCCCCTCCAGGGACCTGTGATCACTAGGGGCCCCCTCAGGCCTCAACCAGCACGCACAAGGGGGTCCAACGTCCTCGAGATAAGGTGGAAGGAGGGGGCACCACGCACCCAATCCGACTTCGTAACTAGCCCCTCCATGGGCCAGTGGTCTCCTAGGGTCTCCACCGGGCCTGTCCGGGCCCTCCACAGTAGGGGAGACCACAACTGCCAAGACCTGCCCGCACAGGGCTGCACCAGGGAGTCCTGGATGTCGGGGGAGCAGGGGGAGGCTCCGGTGAGGCTTTCCTTCCCCCTGCCTGGCTCGTGCTCCAAGTTTGCTGAGAAAGGATGCTTCGGGTGATTCGGGGGCACAGAGCAGCGCGCACACTCAACAGCAGTTTTCCCCGGGCTGCAAAGATGATTTTCTTCTGGCAAACAAAGAAAGAAAGAAAACACCAGCAAGGGGAAGTGCATTCAAGCATAAGGAAATCCCCTCCGGAGCGCTTTCCCAAGCGCTTAGCTTTTCAGCAAGGTGATGCACCCCTTGTGCTTCAGGGTGAAATGCAGGGGTCAGGGGTCATAGCACCCTGCCCCTGGGGAGCCAAGTGACAAGAAAAGGCCCACAGGTGGAGGGCCCAATCCCAGGCCAGCTCTAGGAGTATGTAGCAAGTGGAAAGTCCTCTTAAGTGACCAAGCAGGTCACAGGTCAGCACAGCAGCAGTAGTCCATGATGGTTCCTGGTGAGTTCCTCTAGCATTTCTGTGTCCAGTAGATGATTAAGAGTCTCCAAATTGTGGGGAAAATTCCCCTGTACTGATACTCAGTCCTTACAATGTTTTGCTTTGGCAGGGAGAGGAGGTTCCAGACAGTTACAACTGGTTCTGGGAGTTCCCCCCTCTCTCCTTCAGCACACGCTCCAAACATCAGTAGGGGGTTAACGACCCTATTGTGTGAGGCCAGAGCACAGCCTTTACAAATGTAGGTGTGCCTCGCCTCTCCCTTCTCTTATCCCAGGAAGACTATTCAGTATGCAGATGCACCTCTGTCGCACCTCCACCCTCCCTGTGTACAGGCTGTCTAAAAAGTATGCACAAAGCCCCAACTGTCACTATGTCCAGACGTGTATTGGAGTCAAGCTGCAAAACACCAGAGTCATAAGCACAGATAGAGGTGCACTTTCTAGAAGTGACATTTCTGTGATAGTAATAAAAAATACACCTACACCAGTAAGCAGCATTTATTATCACAATTTCAACCATACCAAACACGCCTATGCTACCCCTTATAAATCAGACAATACCCCTAACACATACGGCAGGGCATTTCTAATGCAATCCTATGAGAAGGCAGGACTCACAGCAGTGAGACACCAAGTTAGGCTGTTTGTCACTACCAGAACAGGCCACGCAACCTGGCACATCTCCTGCCTTCTACATGCATCGCGCCCTGCCCATAGGACTAGCTAGGGCATACCTTAGTGGTGACGTGCATGTAGTAAAAGGGGAGTTCTGGGCCTGGTAAGTAAATTTAGATGCCAGGTCCCTGTGGCAGAAATCTGCACACACAGGCCCTGTTCTAGCAGGTCTGAGACAGGTTTGAAAGTCTGCTTCAGTGGGTACCACAAGCAGCGCTACAGGCCCACTAGTAGTATTTAATTTACAGGTCCTGGGTATAGAGACACCACTGTACAAGTGACTTCTAGGTAAATTAAAGATGCCAATTAGGTATAAGTCAATCATACCAACTTTAAATGGGAGAGCACCTGCACTTTAGCACTGGTCAGCAGTGATAAAGTGCTCAGAGTCCTAGAGCCAACAGTGAGAGGTCAGAAAAACAAGGAGGAAGTAGGCAAAAAGACTGGGGATGACCCAGCATAAGGGAAAAGGTCCAACAGCCGCCTTGTAAATATGGCACAGTGCACAATACAACCAGAGAGGCACACAAAGTGATGCTACGATGGAGCTCGGGCTTGTATATGAATCCTTACTGGCCACATCATTTGGACATTGTGCATTGCTCCCAATGCACCTGTTTTTATGCGTCCCACTTGCCCTTCCTAACTACACCATGATTGCGCAGAATTTACGATATGGAGCAACATGGCTGTCATTACCAAGACAGAGTCATAATATTTCACAAAGTTATGGTGCTTTAGCTGGACTGGTGAGAAGATGATTTGGACGCTAGTGCAGCAAAGGTCACGGAGACCCATAGATTATGATTGGGGCATCACTTTTACATCTTCCCTGAATAGGCATTTGAACTCAGGTAAAACAATTGCACAGTGAAATCTTGTGATTTTCCTTGTGCCATTTTTTTCATTTTTTGGCAATGCCCCCCTTTGCATACACTGCGCCTGACGCTGCCTTGATACAGCACAGAAATTTGCAAAGTGGCACAATGCGTGCATTTCGCTACTTTGCTACATGACATGGGTGAATAGCCACCTTAATAGCATCATAGACAGGACACTGAGGTGGTGCTAAGACAGCACCAGGGGCGTGTATATGTGCCCCTAAGCGATGAGTGTGAAGGTGTGGCATTTCCAAGACAGCAATATTTTGAGAACATGTTTCTGTCTCTTGGGGTGCCACAAAAGTGCTCAACAAAGCTCTATTATTGCAGCATTCATCAATCATCTTGCTGTTATGAAATGAAACCGTAGCTTTACAGTAGTAGTTTTTTGTATTATGAAGCTGAAATAAAGCACATGCTTTGTTATCACGGATTACATATGGTCCCTGGGTTTTTCTTTGTTGCTTTAAAGAGTGAAATTCAATATTGCTGACTGTTTCACTTGCATTTTAGGATACACCTCTCTTCCGATATAGTTAACTTTATTCAAATATGTAAGTATTCATGTCTGCCTTATATCATACTTCCTTGAAGACATAATTGCACATAAACAGGGCTTAATTTGTAAAGTTATAAGTACTGATGCCATAAATGTTATTCAGAAAACCTCAACTGGATCTATTAAAAGTTAAAGTGTCATATACCAAGGTGGTGTAGTCTTTATTCCACCTCATGACTCCTTAACCCACCGAGACACTGTCTGCCCTTTTATCTCACTCTTACAGGTTCTGTTTTAACCCTGCTTTTCCCTTTGTCATTTTTTTTACATCTTTTACTTCATCTGTCTTTTTATTTTGTGTTTTTTCTCTGGTTCAAAGTCTGATTCAAAAGAATAAGTGTTGGTTCCCAAAAATGGATGCCAGCATGTCCCACCTGCAACAAACAGCTCAAATTAAGCACTGTACATGAAGAAGAGAACACTCTCCTGTATGAGTTTTCAAGCCTTAGTTTAATTCATGGTAGCCTGCCTATTTCACAGAAGTCAGCTGAGATGGTCTCATACCACTTGTATCCAACCCTCACTACCTTAGTCATTCATAACCAAATGCACGTGCTACTAGTAGTGTCTTCCCCAGCCTGGTACCTGCTCAATAACTAGGTCACACATGGACCTGTAAGTCACACGTCATTATTCCTTTGTGTGTACCTGTGAACTCCAACATTCTAAACCAAGCCTTCATTACATTTTATTCTAGCGATTACGTCACACTCATGGAGTCCTCGGGGAGCCTGAAAATTTCCATTCTAAATTGTGCAAGAATGCAAGACACTAGGGCCCACATTTATACTTTTTTAGCGCCGCATTTGCGCCGTTTTTTGAGGCAAAAAAAGTATAAATATGGGTCTAGATCTCCCCTTATGTTAAATGAAAAATTGCAAATTTGTGTTAAATCATGACAGAGATAGACATATCTACATATATTGAAACATGTACAACTATACTTCTTCAATTAATTTTCTTGGCACTTTGATAAGTTCACATGATTTGGTTACTGGAAGCTGTGAACAGTCTTCTTCTATGTTGGAGACTGCCAATGATGCCAAGGAATCAGTAACAGTCACTGAGTTTTCAGAATCAGTCTTTCTTTCACCATCTTAAGTTGAAGACCGGTGAAACACAGGCCGGAAGTGAGAGGAGTCTCTGGTAAGGGACTTCCTAGGTTGTTGGGCAGTCATGATGCGTCCTTTGGTAGACACTACTTGAAGAGATTCAGCATCATAAGGAACATCAGATTTTTTTTTCTGTAACTGCTGAGCGATCACCAAATCTCTTTTTCAGAGTGAGAGGTCTTTAGTATGGCGCCTCTTGTCTGCATACACTTTCATTTTTTGTTTTTGAACCAAGTCCCTTGTACAAATCAGGTTCTCTTACTTTGGTCCATTGAGGTAAATTGGTTGCCATTTCTCTCCTGAATATCAAAGTTGCAGGACTTTTGCCTGAGGCTGAGTATGATGTAAATTGATAAGCTCCTAGAGTTGAGTACTGTTTTTAAACTGAGCTTCTCAAGAGTTGCCCGCTGCACTGCTTTCTTTAGCATGCTCATAAAAAGCTCAAAAAGTCCATTGTCCTGTGGCCATAATGGTGTGATCTTTTGATTCCTTATGTTCAGTTGCTCATGAAATGTTTTAATTTCTTTGCTGTTTAAGAGTTGACCAAGGTCAGACTTGATAGTAGAAGGTTTGCCCCAAGTTGTAAGGATGCCATCACGTTTTCTGATTACTCGCTCATGTGTCATGGATAAAAGATCTTCGACCAAAGCAAAAAGTGAATATTCATCTACAATCACCATTAAATTATGTCCAGTGTCAGCAGCATTTTAATCCCTTTTCAGATCTATGCACACTTTTATAATTGTACTTTTGCAATCATTGTTCCTGTTGTTCAATTCAATGAATCATCTTGGCTTTTGGATTGCTGAAGGTGGTCAGCAAAGCTTGATGATCAGTCACTATAAAAGGTTTTCCATAGAGGAATACAAGGAAATTTTCACAAGCCCATAATACAGCCAAACGTTCTTTTTCAGGCTGTTAGTATGTTCTGTTTGAGACAAACTTCTACTAGCATAGGCCACAATCTGCAATCTGGCATTTGAGCGTCCACTATGCTATGCTATACTATTCAAGTATAGTGCCTAACCGAATGGGGCTAGCGTCAACCATAATCTCAGAGCTTTGGACTGAGGTATGTCAATTTCTGTAGCATTTTCAATGGCATGTTTGATTCTCTTTGAACACTTTTCACATTCTCATGACCATTTAAAGGAAATATTTTTCTTTGTTAACTTTCGTAATGGAGCACTGACAGTGGAAAAATTCTTCATGTATCGTGAACAGTACCTGGTCATTCCAATAATAGAACGTATTATTGAAACGTCTTGTGCGGGTTCAGCATTTGTCAAGGCTTGGACTTGTGCATGATCAGGCGTTATGTGCCCATAAGAAAAGATATGGCCAAATAATTTAAGTTTTGTCATATGGAACTCATATTTCTCTGTATTTAAGGCAAACCCTCATCATTGAGCAATTGACATACATGTGTCAGGGCTCTATTGTGCTCCTATTGTGTCACTCTAAAAACTAATATATTATTGCTGTAGTTGAATGCATTCACAACAGGTTGTATGATGCGTCGTATGATGTCTTGGAAAAGTTTTGCAGCAGATGACACAACAAAATTAAGGCCCTCATCACAACCCTGGTGGTAAATTCCACCAACCGCTGTGCTGACGGCTGCAAGGATACCGTGACCGCGGCGGTATACCGTTACAGGTATTATGACCCACACAAAGAAATCCGCCACTATACAGACACCCACACAAGTCTGCCAGCCCAAAGGTCAGTGATAAACTGGCAGTACCAAAACCCACACGCCAACAGAAAAAATATTGCCAACTGAGAGAGAGACAAGCCAGGAGCACCCACTCAATCTGAGCCACAGAACACCATCACCCATACACCATCCACGCACCTCACAACACACACCCAAACACAGCACCCCACACACCCTCACACATGCCACTCACACCACACCCATGGCACCCCAAAGACACCCCAGGTTTTCAGAGGAGGAGCTAAGGGTCATGGTGGAGGAAATCATCCGGGTAGAGCTACAGCTATTCGGATCACAGGTGAAGCAGAGGTCCATTGCTAGTAAGATGGAGCTATGGCGGAGAGTCGTGAACAGGGTCAATGTCGTGGGACAGCACGCAAGACCAAGGGATGACATCAGGAAGAGGTGGAACGACCTACGGGGGAAGGTGCGTTCTGCGGCTGCAAGACACCAGGTAGCCGTACAGAGGTCTGGCGGTGGATCCCCACTTCCTCCCCCACAACTAACAACATGGGAGGAGCAAGTGATGGCGATCATGTATCCTGAGGGCCTCGCAGGAGGACTGGACTCTGGTAAGACAAATCTTTACTACTATATCCCACCCCCTACCTGCATGCCATCACAAACTCCTACGCCTACCCTCAACCCCCTCTCTCCACCACCTCACACATACCCCACTATCACAACCCACCCATCCCAATACCAAGCCCTGCATGCAACACCAAAGCATGGACACCCATCACAGACCTGCATGGACACCCATCTCCACAGCATGCACACTAATGACCATCACTTAGTCAAAGAATCACAACTCACACAAGCCAAAGCTGCCTTGCTAAGGACAACCATAGAGGGAAACATACCCATGCACAAGATGGCACACGCAGATACAATAACACAGCATTTCATCCCCACAGGACCCCCCACTCAACGTCACCGGAGAGGAGGTGCCACCAACATCCAGTCCCCCCACAGAAGAGGCCCACAGTGATGACAGCAGCTCTGCACGCCTGGATCACGATGACCAACCTGGCCCATCAGAGACCTCTGGACAGTCGGTTACCCTGCCCCAGTCCCAACCCTCCACAGAGCCTCCCCCCTCAGGAAACACCAGCACAGCACCTACCCAGCAGGCCCATCCCTCTGTCCCCAGGACATGTCAATCAGCAGTGTGTCCACCACTACAGGTAACCCAGGCAACCCCACCAACCCAAGACAATTAGAAACCTGGGGTTAGTGGCAGTGGGCACACGGTTCAGGGGACAGAGGCACAGGACAAGAGGGAAGCTAGGAGGACTGCTGTGCAACAGGGGGAGGACAAGCCCAGGGAACCCACTCTCCACAAGGCACTTGCAGGGATCCTGGGTGCATACCACTATTCCCAGGAGACTATGGGCCAGCTAATGTACAAGTTGCAGGAGACCTAGCGGCTGCAGGAGGGACAGTACCTGGGGATCAGGGAGGACCTCAAACACATCCACACCACCTTGGTCTCCATTGCATGGGTGCTGGCAGACATGGCCAACACCATGAGGGAGGCAGTGGCACACCAACGGGCCCCTGACACTAGCCAAACCGAAGAACAGCCCTCCACCTCCGCTGGCGCTAGTGGACAGGAGGCCCGCCACAGGAACAACAGGCCACCAGCACCCCTCCCCCTGCAGATGGAGAACCACCATGCAAAAGTTCCCTGCGATCCAGGCAGAAGCCAGAGAACATTGCCAAGACCCCCGCCAGGAAATACGACTCTCCTAATTGTCAACCTTCTGTCCCACTCTATCACCCTGTCCACCTTGAACTGCTATTGCTCCCCTTCCCATGCCCCATTGGACAATGCACCTGTGATACCAATTGACTGGACTCTACCCCTGGACTTTCTTCCATCATCAACCCAGCCCATTGCAATACCCCCTCCACTTATTACCACATAAATAAACACCCTTGGAACAAATACAAGTATGGAGTCTGTCAATTGATTCAAATATGTATTCATTTAACAAGCTGTAAACATTGAAATTCAACTGTACAGTCATGTATACAGGAACCAGAGTGGGGCACAGAGATCTGAAAACAGAGATGCCAAAGGGTACAGTAAATGGCCATAGCATATGGGAAATCAGGCTGCCATGTACAATGTCCAACACAAAACTGCAATGGAAAGTGAAGTTACAGTGTCTTACCTGTGTGTCACTGGAAGTACTATTGAAAGAGTGAACATATGTTGTCCACATCTTCTTCCTCTGCCTCCTCTTCCTCACTGTCCACAGGCTCTCCCCCAGGCTCATCTTCCTGCAGAAAAGGCACCTGGCATCTCAAGGCCAGGTTGTGCAACATGCAACGATGATCCTGCACACCTTCTTGGGTGAGTAGTACAGGGATCCACCTATCAGATGGAGGCACTGGAACCTGGCCTTCAGGAGGCCAAAGATTCTTTCAATTATCCTCCTTGTTCACTCATGTGCTTCATTGTAATGTTCCTCTGCCCTTGTCCTGGCATTCCTCACTGGGGTCAGTAGCCATGAGAGGTTGGGGTAACCAGAGTCACCTGCAAATATTCAAGGGATACCTGTTATACAGACACTCACTCTTAGGGACAACCCCACACCCATACACCTACATCAACTGTGTGGGGACCAGAGGCTCACCTATTAGCCACACCCGGTGCCTCTGGAGTTGAGACATCACATATGGAATGCTGCTATTCCTCAAGATGAAGGCATCATGCACAGAGCCAGGATACTTGGCATTCACATGGGAGATGTACTGGTCTGCCAAACACACCATCTGCACATTCAGAGAGTGACAGCTTTTTCTCTTCCTGAACACTTTTTCATTCCTCCGGGGGGGGGGGGCGCAAATGCCATATATGTACCATCAATGGCACCAATGATGTTGGGGAAATGTCCCAGGGCATAGAAGTCAGCTTTCACTGTGGCCAAATCCTCCACCTCGGGGAAAACGATGTAGCTGCGCATGTGTTTCAGCAGGGCAGACAACACTCTGGTCAACAGGTTTGCGAACATAGGTTTTGACATGCTTGATGCCATGGCCACTGTCGCTTGGAAGGAACGACTTGCCAGGAAATGGAGCACTGACAGCACCTGCACTAGAGGGGCAATACCTGTGGGGTGGCGGATATCTGAAATCAGGTCTGGCTCCAATTGGGCACACAGTTCTTGGATTGTGGCCATATCAAGTTTGTAGGTCAGGATAATGTGTCTGTCCTCCATTGTGGCCAGGTCCACCAGGGGTCTGTACACGGGGGGATGTCTCCATCTCATATTCATCCTCAGTGCTTGAAGTCTAGGGAGAAAAACGGTGAGCAGAGGGTCATATTCACACATATGTTGAAATAATGATGCATTTCTTCCTTTACAGAAACAGTATGTGAATTTGAGAGTCAGTTGATGTGCCAATGTCTGCTGTGATGCAGTTAGGTGCCATGGCTTGTGCCCCCCTGAAATGGTGGCTTCCTGACCTCTGAGGAGAGGCAAGTGGAAATTAGGTAATTCCGCTGGCGTTGTGCGCCGTAGCGGTCGGCGGTCGATGATCGCCGCGCAACTTCGCATTGGTTAACATTAGGCCCTATGGGTTCCAGGAGTCAATGACGATGTACGCCTGTGGTGATGGTACGCACCGCCCCAGATGTGACCACCATTTTCTATCTGTTCACTCACTTGCTACCTGAACTTCAACAGGAGAGGACTTACACTGCAAGTGCTGCTGTGACCTGTGTCTGGAAGCGAAAATGGCTCAAGTGTCTGGGGAAAGGGCCGCTGCCTTCACTTCGATGGAGTTGGAGAGACTGTTGGATGGGGTCCTACCTACCCTAGTACACTTTATTCTATGGTCCTCCAGATAAACATGTGAGTACACTGTGAGCATGATGCGTGGGCCATGAATGTATGGAGTGCTGTGTGTCTAAGCCTCATTTGGGGGGGCTGAGAGGTACTGGTCAGAGTGCTGCATGTATGGTGGTCAATGTATGTGCGTAAGGGGATGGGAGGGATATGGTGGGCCATGAGTATGACAGTCCGGATGGTATGACTAATCCCTTTTCTGCTGTATTTTTCCTGCAGGTCAGCGCCCATCAGAAAAAAGGTATTTAGCATGCCAATGCCAAGGAGGCAAGGAAGACGGTGGAGGCCCAGCTGGGGCTGGCCTCCCAACGAGGAAGGGGTGCCCATCGTTCCCTGAGCCCCCTGATGTTCCGCATCCTGGTGGTGGCCTATCTGGCATTGGATGGGCGCTTGAAGGCATCCCAGCAGCCACAAGGGGGTGAGTCCAGATTTTGAATCAGGACTTTGTGCGCTACAAGGTTTTACCTGGGTGGGGGATGTGGGCTGTGGGTGCCCCTAGGCCAGGGCAAAAACGGCAGGGTAGGTCCCTTGTTGGGCAGGCTCTGAAGCACTCCGGCACCAATAGTTTCAGTGGCCATCTACTACTGGGCAGGGTCATGATGGTTTCAGGTGTGCAGCTGATGGCGTTATGCTATGTACTGCAATCACACAAAGTGTGTGGGTTGGTAGTAGAGAAAACAAGTCTCTTTTGGCCTGTTCAAAGTATGCCGGTTAGGCAATTGCCTTAGTGGGTGTGGAGATATGGATGTAACAGGTCGCTAAATTTATGAGGGAGTTTCCTTTACGGACTAGGTGGTCTCACACACATTATAGTGTCACGCTTCATCATATGGCCCCCTAGCCCCACCCAGGCCAGATAATACTATCTGGGTGGACTCAACCTCATAGTTAAAGGAACTTTAGAGGGAGTACTGAAAGTTTATCATGCTGGATATTAAAAGGGATCCAGATGAGAGTGGTGATAGATAAAATTATCTTACAAATCACCTGGTGGTTTCGGAAATGTAATATCGGTGGTTGTAGGTAAGAGTAAAAACAGGGATGGAGACACCTTTTAGTATGATGACTCAAGGAGTCTAAAAATTGGAGACCAACATATTTCTGCCCACGTTAAGAGTCTAAACGGTCTGGGGCATTCATCAGGGTCATGGATCCCTAAAAGGGAAGAGCACCATTAGATGCTTGTTGGTAAAGGTGAGTGTTTAAAAGAAAGAGGGCCTACTTGAATATATTAAAGGAGTATGGCCCTGTATGAACAAGGTGAATAGCCTCTGGTCTGGGGACTGATGGAGGGGGTTGCCCCTTATAGTCACACTTACTCCAAAGGAAGCAACACAATAGTGCACCTATGAGGTCCGTTCTTTACCTCGGGCCAGGGTGGCCAGAACCCAGCCCAGCACCTCAGCCACCAAGTCCACATCCGCTGTGGTTTCTGCAGCAGTCAGAGGCTCTAAGGGGGCACCCATCAGCCCAGCCAGTGTGCCACCAACACCTGCCAAGGCCAAGAAGGTTCCACCACCTGGCAAGGGCAAGAAGGGGACAGCATACAGTAAGGAGAAGGAGCCACAAACACCCAGCAAGGCTCGTCAAAGACTCCGGACGCAAGGAGGCAACACTATCTGCCAAGGGCAGGAAGGGGCACAGAACACCAGCCAGGGCACTTCAGCTGTCCGAGCCTGCAGGTGAAAGCATGGTGACTACCAGCACAACCGCCAGCACCGCCACCTGCACCGCGGCCGGCACCACCGCAAGCACTTCCCAAGCACCGCCACCTTGCCCGCCACAAGTAGCACCACTGGCAGCCGTCTGAGGCTGCAGGGGAAGGGCTGGAGCCTACCCCCACCACTGGTAGCAGCTGCACCTGCACCGCGGCCAGCACCGCCACCTGCACCCCCGCAAGCACTGCCACCTTGCCCGCCGCAAGTAGCACCACTGCCAGCAGCAGCAGCCCCAGTGGGCAGCCTTCCAAGGCTGCAGGGGAAGGGCTGGAGCCTCCCCACACCACTGGCACAACTGCCACCTGCACCACCGCAAGCACCACCATCTTGACCGACGCAAGTAGCACAACTGCCAGCAGCAGCAGCCATAGTGGGCAGCTGTCTGAGGCTGCAGAGGAAGGACTGGAGCCTCCCCCCACCATTGGCACCACCCCCACCAGCGCCGGCACTACCACCACTGTGCAGCCGTAGCCGCCGGCAGGTGGACTGTAGACCTGCCTCCATGGAGTGTCATGCATCCTGACACCCAGGTGAGGGACTGTGACCTGGCACTCACCAAGTGCTGCATCACTGGGCACAATGCCCCCTCCAGAACCAGTGGAAGAAGGCATCCACTTACCCTATCCTTGGCAGGATGAAACACACTGGGCACACAGCCCCCTCCAGAACCAGTGGAAGAAGGCACCCACTCACCCTATCATTTGGCAGGATGAAGCACACTGGGCACAATGCCCCCTCCAGAATCAGTGGAAGAAGGCATCCACTCACCCTATCCTTGATAGGATGAAGCACACTGGGCACACAGCTTCCTCCAGAACAAGTGGAAGAAGGCATCCACTCACCCTATCCTTGGCAGGATGAAGCCCACTGGGCACAGTGCCCCTTCCAGAACCAGTGGAGAAGCCATCCACTTGAGAGACTGTGGCTTTGCACTCCCCAGGACCATGCAGTGGGCAAACCACCCATTTGAGAGACTGTGGCTTTGTACTCCCCAGGACCATGCAGTGGGAAAACCACCCACTTGAGAGACTGTAGCTTTGCACTCCCCAGGACCAAGCAGTGGGCAAACCACCTACTTGAGAGATTGTGGCCTTGCACTCCCCAGGACCAAGCAGTGGGCATGGAGCCCCCTCCATGAGCAGTGGTGTAGTACCATCTTCCAGCTGAGGTGCCCCCCACTTCACCGTCCCTCTCAGGTGTCTGTGTTATTTTCGACCTGATGCCCCTGCAGTGTAATCTCCGTATTGAGGCAGGAGTCAAGTTTGGGCTTGCCCTAGGTGTTATGGCCCAGTGGGCCACAGACTATTTTTGTGTGTCGTTATTGTCCCTCATTTTGTTCATATTGCACATTCTGTTTATTTATTTATGAAACTATTGCTCAAAATTTCAAATATTACACTCGTTTGACTCAATTCCTTTTGTCCTTGCATTATTCCTGAGGGTTTTGGGGTGTATATGTAATGATGCATGTGTTTCTGTATAGGGTGTTGAGGTGAGGGTGGGGGTGTTACATGTTGCGTGTGTGTGGCACTCTCTTTTTCCTCCCCCCCTTCCTTGTGTGCTAGGTGCAGTACTCATGTGGTCGTCATCGCCAGCATTGCTCCTGGTATATGAGCAGATATACCAGCATGGGGAAGACCTGCAGCTCGGGCTCCATGGCGTCCTGGTTCTTCCTTGAGTGTCAAGAGGGGAGTGGTTTCCCTTCAAAGTACTGTTTCCGCCGTGCTTTTGATGGCATTGGGACCCCCGTGGAAAAGCTGGCGTATGGGCGGGTTGTAATGGAGTGGGCGGTACGTTGTCTTCCGCCTGGCTGTTGGCGGTTACCGCCACAGTGTTTGTTGCTACCGCCGTGGCGGTCGGAGTGTTAAAGTGGCTGTATGTGTTGGCGGTTTCTGCCGGGGTCATGATTACATTTTTTTCACCACCGGCCTCTTTGCGGTATTACCTCCCCTTTAACACTGATCGCCAGGGTTGTAATGAGGGCCTAAGTCTCTTGTATCTAAACAAACCAATATGTGCAGCAAAGGTTGTATTATATCTGCAGCTTTCATCTAGTTCGAACTGATGATAACCTTAATTAAAATCAAGTTGAGAGAAGATTTTGGCACCATTCAATTGCTTGATCATGTCAGCAATATGAGGCCTTGGATGTCGCACTAGTTCATTCGCTTTGCTTTCCTGGCGCATGCCAACGCATATGCGCACAGCTCCTTTATTGTTCTTTTTAGGCACTACTACTGTGGAAGAAACCCATGGTGTTGGACCAGTGGAAGGTTCAATAATGTCATGCTTACGTGATGATTCAAGTTCTTTTTCAATAGCTTCTTGTAAATGAAAAGCAAATTGTCTATGTCTGTGAGAAACAGGACAGACACACTTATTAATATGAAGTCTTACTTTTGTAGTCTTTAACTTTCCTAGATGATTAAACAATGATGGGAATTGACGTATTGTTTCAAGCGTGTGAGCTAGCAAGTCTCAGCATAGCCCGTGGCGGCAGACCGTGATAACTCAGAGAGGAAAATTGAGTAAACTCAGCAGTGAGGCAAGCCGAGGATGGGATGTTCCCTTGCTGAAAGGTGTGGTGGCGCTGAGAGGCAAGGAAGGGTGCAAGATCGGGAACAGCAGTTTGGCACCATATTATAATAAGGCATTCTGCAATTTATAATTCTTTCTGATCACATCCTGAACCTTGCACCACCTGGGAACGGTGTTTTTCTCTCTCCCAAAAAGTTCAAAGAACATTAAAACTCATGACTGCTGTATCTTCACTAGTCATTTGGGCTATATTTGAGGTAAACTGGCTTGCAGAATTTGCTTGCTCCTTTTTGACCGTCCAGCTGGTGTGGGATACTACGTACCTTGGCAGGCTCTGCACCATTTGCCACCCAGGAGGAGGGACTTTCTGGATCATGCTATTAAAACGCTTCTGGGCCACCTGAGCATGAGTGGTGCTTGCAGATACTTTGCTCCTTTTTGACTGACCTGCTGGAGTGGGACTACATCCCCTAGCAGGCTTTGCACCATCTGCTATCCAGGAGGAGGGGATTTCTGCATTACGCTATTAAAGCGCTTTTGGGCCACCACAGCATGGGACACGTTTTCCGAGACTTTGCTCCTTTTTGACCAACCTGCTGGAGTGGGTCTACGTCCCACAGCAAGTTTTGTACCATCTGATGCCTAGGAGAAGGGGCTTGCCGCACCATGCAATTAGAGCACTTCTGGGGCACTTCAGATTGGGATGAAAGTGGGGTGCGCCAGGGCGCATGTCCAGACCAAGACTAGCCAAAAGTCGGCCTGTCTGCCCACGAATACAGAATAGTCTTAGATTACAGCCATTTAAACTGTCATACACACACATATGCTATACAAAAGCATAGCACTCATGAGCAACATAGTGCACAAAAAATAGAAAACAATACTGGATGTTTCCAGTGGTTTCTCCTGCCAAAATATAGTGCCAGAGAGTAGAGACTTACAAGTTTCAGAGCACTAGCTCCCCAAAAAAATTCTGTTGTTTACCCCAGGGGCACAAGAACAGTCCAGGGCTGTTCGTGGCTCCTGTGACTTCAATATTGCACGACATTGACCCTTAAGCATTGTCCTATGTAGATGATATTTATCTCACGGAATATGAATTACTGCAACATCCAAGACGGGTAGCCTGCATTGTTGTGGGATTTGCTGAATTTGGTATAAATTCAATTAAAAAAAATATATAGCATTCCTTAACATTCTGTTTTTGAGATACGAGCTCTCAAGTGAAGGAAACAGCCTAGCACCACAATTCTTGGAAAAATGCACACAGTTACAACCTCCAAATAACATTAAAAAAACTCCAATCCCTATTGGGTTTTCTACATTTTGGCAGAACTTACATTCCAGATTACGCATCACAGATAAAACCCTTAAATGACTTAAATCTTCCTGACTTTTCCAGTAAATTCTGGATAGTCGAACACGCACGCATTCTCAGAGCTTTGCAAACAGACATGCTTGCAGCACAATATTTACACACAAAGGACAATAGAAAAACATCTGGTCATCAGAGTAATTTCTGGTGCCACTGGTTTTACCTATGTAACTTTCAGTGAGGGTGAGACAGTCCTGATAGCATACAAATCACAGTTGTACTCTACAGCAGAACAACGCTGTGCTCCCACTGAGAAAATTCTCACTTATGGTCAGATGGCTGTCATTAAAGAAAGACCACTGGCCCAGGGGAAAGGCATTATTGTGGTATCTTCAATTCCAGTCCTTGGGGCTGTTACGAAAGACAGCTTTCCAAACACTAAAGCATTACATCCACGTTGGATTCAATAGGCAATGTCTTTGACAGCCACTGATCTTGACTATGGCGGTCATTACAACATTGGCGGTAAAAGCCGCTTACCGCCGTGCAGAAGACCGCCAACACACCGCCGCGGTCGCGGAATTCCGCCACAGCTATTATGACCCACATTTCGGAATCCGCCAAAATTCTGACACCCACACAAGTCCGCCACACCAAAGGTCAGTGAGAAACTGGTGAAAACAAAACCTCCACCATCACGCCAACAGAAATACGCCCACACTATCATGACACATGAATCCACGCGGCGGTCATTCAACTGCGGTATTGCATTGGCGGTACACACCGCTGCGCTCAAAATACACACACACATACAAAACACAGCCACATTGGACAATTCAAAATACACACACCTGATACACATACACACACACCAATCCCACCCCTCCAATACAATATAAAACAAACACCCACATCACACACAAACCCCTACTACCAAACATTGAGAACCAAGCACAGAGAGAGACACCACAAGCAAGTACAAAAGCATCCACAGGCACATAACACCATCAACCACACAACTTCTACGCACCTCACACAACACACCACTACATATCACCACACTTATCACCACACACACCACCCCACACATCACCCACCCCATCCCATGGCACGGCAAAGACACCCCAGGTTCTCGGAGGAGGAGCTCAGGGTCATGGTGGAGGAAATCGTCCGGGTAGAGCCACAGCTATTTGGATCACAGGTTCAGCACACCTCAATTGCAAGGAAGATGGAGCTATGTCGAAGAATAGTCGACAGGGTCAACGCAGTGGGACAACACCAAAGAAATCGGGAGGACATCAGGTGGAACGACCTACGGGGGAAGGTGCGTTCTGTGGTCTCAAGACACCACCTGGCGGTTCAGCGGACTGGCGGCGGACCCCCACCTCCTCCCCCACAACTAACAACATGGAATGAGCAGGTCTTGCCGATTCTGCATCCTGAGGGACTCGCAGGAGTTGGTGGAGGAATGGACTCTGGTAAGTCAAATCTTAACTATTACATCCCCCTCCCTACCTGCATGCTATCACATACCCCCACCCTCACCCTCACCCCTATCACTCCAATTCCTCACAAATGTACCAGTATCACAAACCACCCATCCCAACACCAAGCCCTGCATGCAACAACAAAGCATGGACACCCATCACTAAAGCATGCCCACTGCACATACCCATACAACCCCCTAAACCATCATCACACAAGGTCCCACACAGGAATGCTAGCACTGGGGTACACGGTCACCCACCCATTGCACACCATGACACAAACAGATGCAATAATCATGCCTTTCCACCCCTTCAGGACCACTACCCAATGTCACCAGACAGGAGGGTCCAGACATGTCCACTCCACCCACAGAAGAGGCCCACAGTGATGACAGCAGCTCTGTCCAACTGGATCTAGATGACCAGCCCGGACCATCGGGGACCTCTGGACAGTCTGTTCCCCTCACACAGGCACAGGCCACCACAGACCTTCTCCCCTCTGGAAACACCAGCACAGCACCCACCCAGCGGGCCCATACCTCCTTCCCCAGGACACGTCAATCAGCTGTGTGTCCACCACTACAGGGAACCCAGGATAACCCACCACCCCAACAACAACAGGGACCTGGGGGCAGTGGCAGTGGGCACACGGTCCAGGGGAGGGAGGCCCGGGAACACAGGAGAACTGGGAGGGCTGCCGTGCGACAGGGGGCGGACAGGCCAAGGGAACCCACTCTCCACGAGGCCCTCTCGTCCATCATGGGAGCATACCACCACTCCCAGGAGACGATGGCAACGGTACTGGCCAAGTTTCAGGAGACCCAGCGCATGCAGGAGAAACTGTATATGGGCTTCAGGGAGGAACTCAGAACCATCAGCTCCGCCCTGGGCACCATCGTAGGGGTGCTGAAGGAACTACTTAACACCAGGAGGGACACTGTGGCACAACAAGGGGCCTCTGACACTAGCATGGACGATGAACTGCCCACCACCTCCGCTGGCGCTAGTGGACAGGATGCCCCGCCACAGGACCACCACACCAGCACCCCACCCCCTGCAGACGGAGAACCACCCCGCAAACGGTCCCTGAGATCCAGGAACAAGACAGAGCACGATGCCAAGACCCTGCCAAGAAATGAGACCACCCTGATTGTCATCCCACTGTCCCACTTTGTCAACCTGTCCATAATTAAACTTCCCCAGCTCGACTTCCAATGCCCATATGGGCAATGCACCTGTGAGACTAATAGACTGGACTCTGCCATGGACACTCCTCTGCCCTCACCCCTCACCATTTAACTTCCCCCTCCAATATTTTGCATTTAAATAAACATACCTAAAGCACAAAATGATCTGGAGTCTGACTGTGATTTCGAAATTGTGTATTTGCAATTACTGTGATAAAATGTTCTTGAAATAGTAATGTCAACATACCTATGTCACACAGCTCTAGTCCATGAGGAATCTAAGCAGATGACACACGTTGGGACCCACATCTGTGAAACCGTAAGAGAAAGTGACAACTCAGTGACCATACACTGGGTGAAAATGACAGACAGTAGAGAGGTAGTAGTTGAAAAGTACATGTAGTAGGCAGGATCGTATTCTCACCTGTGTTTCACTGGAACTATTGCTGGATCACTGAGTCCCTGTTCTGCATGTCTTCTTCCTCTGCTTCATCCTCATCACTGTCCACAGGCTCCACAGCTGCCACAACACCGCCATCTGGACCATCCTCCTGCAGAAAAGGCACCTGTCATCGCAAAGCCAAGTTGTGAAGCATACAGCAGGCCACGATGATCTGGCACACCTTCTTTGGTGAGTAGAATAGGGATCCACCTGTCATATGCAGGCACCTGAACCTGGCCTTCAGGAGGCCGAACGTCCGCTCGATCACCCTCCTAGTTCGACCATGGGCCTCATTGTAGCATTCCTCTGCCCTTGTCCTGGGATTCCTCACTGGGGTCAGTAGCCATGACAGGTTGGGGTAACCAGAGTCACCTGCTAATGGCGAGGGACAACTGTTAGACACACACTAACCTGTAGGGATAACCCCAGACAACCATTCCCACTGTCTTGCTTCCAGGGGCTCACCCAATAGCCACACACGGTGCCTCTTCGAGTTGACCCATCACATAAGGGATGCTGCTATTCCGCAGGATGTAGGCGTCATGCACTGAGCCAGGGAACATGGCATTCACATGGGAGATGTACTGGTCTGCCAAGCATACCATCTGTACATTCATGGAATGATAACTCTTCCGGTTTCTGTACACCTGTTCACTCCTGTGGGGGGGGGGGGCAAAGCCACATGGGTCCCATCAATGGCACCTATGATGATGGGGATATGTCCAAGGGCATAGAAGTCACCTTTCACTGTAGGCAAATCCTCCACCTGAGGGAAAATGATGTAGCTGCGCATGTGTTTCAGCAAGGCAGTCAACAATCTGGACAAAACATAGGCTGGGACATCCCTAATGCCATGGCTACAGTTGTTTGAAAAGACCCACTTTCAAGGAAATGGAGCACTGTTAGCACCGGCATCTGAGGGGGGATTCCTGTGGGATGGTGGATTGCTGACATCAGGTCTGGCTCCAACTGGGCACACAGTACCTGGATTGTGGCACGGTCAAACCTGTAGGTGATTATCAAATGTCTTTGCTTCCTCCATTGTTGACAGGTCCACAAGCGGTCGGTACACCGGAGGATTCCGCCATCTCCTCATATGTCCCAGCAGACGGTGCCTATGAAGGACAACAGCGACCCCAGAGTCAAACAACTCAGAGGTACGTATACACAGTTTACCCGGAACACCAATCATACACAATAGGTGGCCTGTATGTGTGTTGAGACTGGGCCTAGGTCTGTGTGACGCAGTTGGAAATTAGGCTATGTGGGCCCCTGAAATGGCGGCTGCCTGACCTCTAAAGTGGGACAAAGGGATGTGAGGTAACTGCGCTGGCATTGTACACCGTCGCGGTAGGTAGTCGAAGACCGCGGCGCAATGCTGCATTGGTTAACATTGGACCCTATGGGTCCCAGGAGCCAATGACGATGTACGCCGGCGGTGATGGTACGCACCGCCGTGGACGTGACTGCCATTTTCTATCTGTTCAATCACTCGATACCTGATCTTCGACAGGAGAGGACCTACACTGCAAGTGCTGCTGTGACCTCGGTCTGGAAGAGACAATGGCTCGTGCGTCTGGGGAAAGGGCCCCTGCCTTCACATCAGAGGAGTTGGAGAAGCTCGTTGATGGGGTCCTCCCCCAGTACACGCTACTCTACGGTCCTCCAGACAAACAGTTAAGTACACAGGGAGCATGTCGTATGGGCTATGCCTGTGTGGAGAGAGCTGGATGTAAGAAGGAAGGGGGCAGAGTTCTGCATGCATGAAAGACAGTGGGTGCATGTGCCACATGGCAAGGGTAGTGATGGGGGCAGTTGGTAATGACTTCTCTTCTTCCCCTGTACATTTCATGAAGATCAGCGCCCACCGGAAGAAATATATTTGGCGTGCCATCGCCAAGGACGTCCGGACCCTGGGGGTCTACCACAGACGGAGCACCCACTGCCGGAAAAGATGGGAGGACATTCGCCTCTGGAGCAAGAAGACGGTGGAGGCTGAGCTGGGGATGGCCTCCCAATGTGGGAGGGGTGCCCGTCGAACCATCACCCCCTGATGTGCAGGATCCTAGCGGTGGCCTACCCGGAGTTGGATGGGCGCTTGAGGGCATCACAGCAGACACAAGGGGGTGAGTACACTGTCATTCAGCTGACTTTGCGCACAGTGGAGTTGTCTGGGTGGGGGAGGAGGGCTGTGGGTTTCCCTAGGCCAGGGTGCGTTCCGTAGGCTAGGCCCCTCCGTAAGGCATGGCCCTGTGGCCCCCCACCCCACCTCTGTAGAGTGCCAAGTACATCTATTCATGCCCCTGTGTCATCTATGTGTCCAGATGTCGTCCATAGCCTTGTAGGCTATTTCCCAGGAATTGCACTGAAGAGCCCAAGAGAGCGGCGTAGTGCAGGGGGCTTCTGTGTCTGTCTTGTCTGCCAACGGTAGCGGAAATCCATGCACTCAACATGTCTTTATTCTGTCCCCCACCCTTTTTATGGTTTCCCTGTTCTTGTGTGCATTAGCATCATCAGGCGGAGGAGCAGTGGCACCGGAGCACGACGGAGCTGCATCCCATATGGCCATAGAGGGCCACACTACGGACTCGGAATTCACCAGTGGGACGGAGGGCGAGGGGAGCTCCACGGCGGGGAAAGGAGCTGACACCAGCGACACAGACTCGTCCTCTGATGGGAGCTCCCTTGTGGTGGTGGCAACATCTGTGCCCCCCACATCTACAGGTACAGCTGCCACCCCCCCACCAGGACCGCCCTCCCAGCAGCCCCTCAGCCTTTGCCCCGTGCCCGCTCACCCAGGAGGGTGGGCATCACCTTCGCCCCAGGCACCTCAGGCCCTGCCCCAGTCACCCCTGCTGCCCTCAGTGAGGAGGCCATTGACCTCCTCAGGTCACTCACTGTTGGGCAGTCTACCATTTTGAATACCATCCAGGGTGTAGAAAGGCAGTTGCAACAAACTAATGCATTCCTGGAGGGCATTCATTCTGGTCAGGCGGCCCTTCACCGATCCTTTCAAACTCTGGCCTCAGCACTGATGGCAGCCATTGTCCCTGTGTCTAGCCTCCCCCCTCCAACTTCCTCCACCCAGACCCAATCCCCTGTACCTCTGCCTATCCCAAGCACACCATCAGACCAGCCTGCACACACCTCACCACACAAGGGAAGCTCAGGCAAACATAAGTACCACACATCCCACAGGCACTCACGCAAGCATCACACACATGCAGACACACCAACATCCACTGCCTCCACTGTGTCCCCCTCGTCGTCGTCTCCCTCCTCCCTCCCAGTCTCATCTACACACACACCTGCATGCACTACCTCTACAGCCACTACGTCCCTCACCAGCACACCCACCAGCACACCCCGCCCACGTGCAGTCACCACCCCACTACCATTCACACGTCCCCTGTGTCCTCTCCCAGTGTGTCTGTGACGCCCCCTCCCAAGATACAGAAACGTAGGCACACACCCACCCAACAGCCATCCCCCTCACGACAGCCTCCAGCGCATGCCCCTTTACCCAAAGTCACCAGACGTACACCTCCTGCAACCACCACCTCTTCCTCCACTCCCAAACCCGCTCCAGCTACCTTTCCCAGTGTGTCCAGACAACTTTTCCTGTCCAGCCTTGACCTTTTCCCACACCTCCCCCACCCCGTCCATCTCATAGATCCCGAAGTAGCACCTCAGCCACAACATCTCCAGGACCAGTGGTGCCTGTAGTCACAGGTATGTGGAGTGCAGCGGCCACCAGGACAGCCAGTGTGGCACAGAGTCACAGCACAGCCAGTCCCCCCCCTGTGAAGCATCAGCGGTTGGCCAGTGCCCGGCGGGAGAGGGGGAAGACTCCAGCCACCCAAGCCGCTCCCAGGGGTCCTGGTGGGAGTGTGGACTCAGCTGTGACACCTCCCAAGGTGGGGAAGGGCCACAAGAAACCCAGGAAGTCTGGGATGAGCAGCCCCACCAGCCCCATCCCAGCTGCCCAGGAGGGCCCCGCCAGCCCCATCCCAGCTGCCCAGGAGGGCCCCGCCAGCCCCAGCCCAGCTGCCCAGGAGGGCCCTGCCAGCCCCAGCCCAGCTGTGCCATGAAGGACCGCCAGCACAAGACCCGCTGGCCCATGAAGGACCGCCAACTCAAGCACCGCTGAACAGGGCACCGCCAAATCAAGCACCGCTGAACAGGGCACCGCCAACTCAAGCACCGCTGAACAGGGCACCGCCAACTCAAGCACCGCTGAACAGGGCACCACCAAATCAATCACCGCTGAACAGGGCACTGCCAACTCAAGCACCGCTGAACAGGGCACCGCCAACTCAAGCACCGTTGAACAGGGCACGCCAACTCAAGCACCGCTGAACAGGGCACCGCCAAATCAAGCACAGCTGAGCAGGGCACCGCCAAATCAAGCACAGCTGAACAGGGCACCGCCAACTCAAGCACCGCTAGCCAATGAGCGGCAGGGGCACTGACGCAACTGGTACCGTCACGGGGTGAGTGATGCACTCTGGGCACCAGTCCACCTCCAGAACCGGTGGAGACATGCATCCACTACCTCTGTCCTTCACAGGATGAAACACTCTGGGCACCAGTCCCCCTCCAGAACCAGTGGAGACATGCATCCACTACCTCTGTCCTTCACAGGATGAAGCACTCTGGGCACCAGGCCCCCTCCAGAACCAGTGGAGACTGTTATACACTTGAGAGACTGTGGCTTTCCACTCCCCAAGATTGAACAGTGGGCAAACCACCCACTGTAGAGACTTGAGAGACTTTGGCTTTGCACTCCCCAGGATTGAACAGTGGGCAAACCACCCACTGTAGAGACTTGAGAGACTGTGGCTTTGCACTCCCCAGGATTGAACAGTGGGCAAACCACCCACTGTAGAGACTTGAGAGACTGTGGCTTTGCACTCCCCCAGGATTGCACAATGGGCAACCCACCCACTGTAGAGACTTGAGAGACTGTGGCTTTGCACTCCCCAGGATTGAACAGTGGGCATTGAGCCCCCTCGTGGATCTGGCATCGTGCACTCATCCGGCTGAGGTGCACCCCCTTCCCTTCCCCCTGAGGTGCCTGTTGTTTTTCTATCTGATGCCCCTGCAGTGTTCTCTCTGTTTTGATCTGGTATCGAGTGTGGGCCTCGCCCATGCATTTGGGCCAGTGGTCCACGGACTATAAATGGTGCAATACCTGGACTACTATTCTTGGTGTATCTTTTGTTAATAGTGTAAATATGTATATTTTTGCTTACTGGATTTTAACATATTACAATGGTTACACTCATTTCCTTTTGTCTTTGCATTCTTCCGAGGGGGTTGGGGGGTGTAACTATAATATATAGATATGTATTAGTGTGTGTGTTGTAGTGGGTGAGGGTGGGGGTGGGGTGTTGCGTGTCCCTGTTTTTTGCCTCCCCCCTCCCCTGTGTCGTAGGTGCAGTACTCAGCGTGGTCTTCGCTGCTGGCGTTCGTGCTCCTGGTACAGGAGCAGGAAGACTATCACAGGTAGGATATGGAGTTCCGGTTCCATGGTGTGTTTGTTCCTCGTGCAGTGTGATGAGGTGAGCGTTTTCCCTTCGAAATTCCTGTTTCCGCCGTGTTTTTATCCGCGGTGAATCCGCCCCGGAAAAGGTGGCGGATTGGCCTGTCATAATAGTGTGGGCGGTACATTGTCTCCCACCTGTCTGTTGGCGGTGACCGCCGCGCTGTTTGTTTGTACCGCCGTGGCGGTCGGAGTGTTAAAGTGGCTGTCTTTGTTGGCGCTTTCCGCCACGGTCGTAATTCCATTTTTTTTAACGCCGGCCTGTTGGCGGTCTTACCGCCGCTTTAACACCGTCCGCCAGGGTTGTAATGACCACCTATATCTTCGACCCAAAAGTACAAACTCAAGAATTTTTGCAATATGAACTAGAATACCCTTTTCCAGCAAGTACATTGCCTATTGATCAATATCAAAGAGTCATGTACAACGATGGGTCAGCACAACCTGCAATAGGCACAAAGCATCAATACTCCGCTGCTTGCGCAGTCCTAAGCGGCTATACGGAGGGTAATACATTTTATCCACAACATACTTTCACGCAAACCCTAGGGGATTGCACTGCACAACTGGCAGAGTTAAAGTCTCTGTTGATGGCACTGGAAAATACCGATACCGTACAGCTAACACTCATTGTCTGTGATTTGTACTATTGTGTCCAGTCCTTCAATGAATACCTGCATTACTGGCGCCAGAATGGGTTCAGAGATTCCAAAGGCAACACCATCAAACACAGGCTTCTGTGGGGGAAAGTAACGGATCTGAAGGAAATGTTACAAAACATCCATGTTTTACATACACGTGGACACCAGCGCATTGGAATACACGTTGCTAGAAATACACAGGCTGATGAAGCAGCCAAATCAGCAGCAGCTACGGCTGCTGTTGCTGCAGTAACTCGTTCTAGAATGAAACCGGATGATGAAATATGGGCTGCCGTGAAAGCCACGGCTGAAGGCACGCCCTTTCCAAAAACATTTCCTGATAAAAATTCTTACAGCATGGGAGGCTTTCTTGATGCGGAAATTAAAATACCAGGCATGGGGGTTCGGATAATTCCCAATAAAGATCTAAGACCAGAGTTGATTAAAGCAGCACATGAGGAAGTTGCATCTGCCCATGCTGGTGTGGCAGCTACAATATCATTATTGCAAGCACGTTATTGGTGGCCAGGTCTATACAAACAGACCAAGCAGAATATACTTTGTTGTGACATCTGCCAACAAGTAAGGGCTCCACCATCAAGCACCCACCGCAGACACCCCTCCTAATTTCTAACAAACCTTTACAATGTGTGTATTCAACCATTGTGGTCCCCTAACACCGGACAGTGCATACAAATACATCTTAGTTGCTGTCGACTCTTGCTACAGATTTCTATGGGTGTGGCCACAACGCTCGGCTGACTCTCGGACTGTTAATAAAGATTTGCAAGTCTTTATCAGCACATAAGCAGTTGCGACTTTCCACTCAGTCCAAGGCCCTGCTTTTGCCTCAAGGGCATTCAGGGACACCATGGCTTTGTTAGGGGTCCAACTCAATTACTCCATTTCATCCCAAGGGAAATAGAGTTGTGTAGCGACAAAACTGTGATATAAGACAATCCTTAACAGCCAGAATATTAGGTACGAGTTGGAGTTGGCTTAATCACCTATATGGAGTCCAGAGAGCACTTAATAATCTACCTAGAAGGTCTCTGGGGGGTCATACTTCATACGAGTGCCTGTTTGGAACTTGAATGTATGTTCCAGATCTTGATGGTCCTGGCGTGGAGGTGGCAGAAACATCTTTTGACATAAATGAACGTGTTACTTTTGTGCAGTAATTACAACAGTTCTGTGTTGACAACGCTTCTGCCAGTGCTGCCTCCACTGGAATTAAGGATGTACCAATAACATCTACTGTCTGGATTGCAAAGGTTGGGGATCTAGTACGTGAAAAAGTTGCTGTGAAAAAGGAGTTTGGTCATTCTTATTGTGCACTGGTCCCAGTCTTGGGAATACACTATGCCAGAACTTTCATTCTACCACCATTGCCTGGGGCTAAAGAAAATCACTTTGTTTCTAAAGACAATGTCAAGTTACACCATGTGGCCAATCCTGCACAGTAGACCAAGAGGAGCAGCAAGTGTAGTTCCTGAATCCCTCTCTCTACTGACCGAGATGTCCCTCTACAAGTTTTGAGCAGCAACGCTGACACCGCTCTGAGCTTGGGGAGGGTGGACAATGATCTTCCATTAGTTCCACTAACATCTGTTACAACAAACAACAGAGAAATTACTGATTGATTTGACACAACTTCTATACAGAAGGATGGTGTAATTTACTGTGAACCACTGTTGGAGTCCCCTATCAATTCTACTCCTACAAATACGGCTCATGCTTTTGCACGAACTGCTTCTGGATATTTTGCCGATATCAATAACACCTTCTCGGACTCATTTACCTCTTTTACATCTGAACTGCCAAAAACACATAGGCCCTCATTACAACCCTGGTGGTCGGTGGTATAGTGGAGGTATTACCGCCAACAGGCTGGCGGTACCTACTGCCACTATTATGAGATTGGCGGTTTGGCCAAAACCAAACCACCACTGTACCACACAGACCTCCATGGTGGTAATGACCGCCTGGCTGGAGACTAGGCTGCCCATGGCATTATGACCCCTCCCACCGCCATGGTTTCAGTGGTTTCAGTACTGCCACTGAAACCATGGCGGTAGGCGCTACCAGTGCCAGGGAATTCCTTTCCTTGGACTGATAGGGTTCTCCCTCGCCCCCTCCCCAGAATCCTCCCCAACCCTCCCCCTCCCTCTCCCGACTCCTCCCGCACATTTACACACATACATACACACCCATACACACACGCATACACACATTCACCCATGCACTCATACATTCATACACACTCACAGCAACAGTCATGAACATACATCCAGGCACACATGCCATCTCACGTCACAACATGCACGTACACTCACACCCACTCATGCACACATTCATTACCCACGCCCCCACTCATGCACACAACACCCCCCTCTCCTGTCGGAGAACTGGACTTACCTGCTTGCAGGGGGTCCTCCGGCAGGAGACAGGACGCAATATTGATGCCAGCAACAGCATCCGCCAGCAAAACAGCGCCAGGCCGTATCATGGAACATAATACAGTCGGTGGTATCTTGCTGGCATGGCGCTGTTACATCTTACCGCAGTCCGCCGCCATGACCGTTGAAGGAATTCCACCAGCCTTCTGGCGGTATTACGTCTACGGTCATAATGCCATGAACGGTCGGTAGCCACGGCATGTTGGCAGCCAATCTCATAATGAGGGGCATAATCTGATAAATTGGCTTAAAACAAATTACTTTGTTTTCCCATGCACCTATCTGTGGCTTTCTTTGACTATGTTTGATTTCCTCCTTTGGATCGGCTTTGTTATCACTTTCTTTCTACTAATACATGGTAATTACCTTCCTGAAAGATCAACAATTGAACTGGTGGATGAGATCCTAAAACCACATTTTTCTTCTCACAAGGTCTGCAGAAACTTGTCTTTCGTGAACATTTCTGCTATACCAATTCCTGATGGGATTGTTTGGGATAAAGTCACATATGATATATACGGCCCCAAGGAGGTCATTCAAATACCATATGTGTTTAAACTTTCTATGTATTAACCGGGAGTTGTTTCTGATGGGTGGGATGAAAAACAGTTGATACTATAATGACTGAATTTCAGTACTGTAAGTGAGGATGTTTATCAATCCAAAGAGAATTATGGAGACAAGTTCTTCTATGATTATTATGGACAGCATTTCATTCACAGAGCAAGTACCCCAAAAATGATTTTAATTACAAACAATGGGAACAGTATCCAACTCCACCAGAAGGAACTTCTAAAACATATTCTGAAAAATGTGCATATTTTTCTGGGGACAATGTTAAAAATGCTGAGTCACATTATTTTAAATTGCACTTGATGGAAAATGTACATATATCATTGACAGATACGACATTAATATATTAGGATTCTTTGTTTCCTGGTTGGCTATAGAAGGCTATGAATATTGGCTGAAGTCGATTGACTTAAAAAGTGTGTGGGGAACAAAATATTAGCAAACAAGGGGAAAGGAAGCTTTATTTAGAGCATGCCTGATACCTGTTCAAATTATATTTTTAAATGAAACAGTACAACAGACAAGCTGTTTAGGCTTAGCAAAAATGAAGGAATTGAATACACCCAGTATTCCTGCCCCTGCAAAAGTTTATAAATTGCAAAAACATATAAATGCAACTGAAATCAGCTTGATAAATGGGCCCAGAATTGCACATTTAATGCTTCACTTTCACATCCTGGTGGGAGGTTATTGTGGCCAATAGATACCAACGGGTGTCATAAATGTTTTATAAACTCCTAACAACATACAGTGTAGAGAAACTATGCCAGCAATGGTTGAAGAGTCCCTCACTAGATGCTGTTGGAGAACACCTCAGTCTCCTGTCTAATAACACTGACTTATAAGATTTCCTGTTAGGCCCCAGAAAACAACGCAGAAAGTGCTTCTTATATGCAGTCTATAATGAAATTTGGATGCTTTCTCAACAAGAAGGTGCTGCTCAGTTAAGGCAAATAGATCAGGAAAACTTACAGAAGGCATTAGCTGTTGTAGATAATGGAATTAATACACTGTCCGACTGGATATAGAACATAAACAACATTGTTTCCTCTGCAATAGACATAATACAAAGTGACATGTCTTCTTTACACCATGGACAGAATCATCTAAGGTCCATGATGTAGTTGGGTTGGGAACAACAAACACTGAAGCAGGTCGCGTTCCCTTGTAACACATCAACGCAAGGGACATACTTTCCACATTCAGTTTAACGTGACAGCAATAACTAATGGTTAAGAAAGAAGCGACTTATGTCATGTTAAATATTGAGGAATTAGAAAAGTTGCCTTTTACTGTGTCTGAAATACCATCTGCTGAGTGGTTAATACACGGGGTTATTAATCTGCCTATTTCAACACTTCAATTCATGTCCTGCTTGAAACACATTCCAGTAGGCAGATATGAAAGGCTAGGAGATAGTTACATCCATGAGGTGTGGGGGCTACCCTTCTCGTACAAATGTCCTAGTGGCATGAAAGAGGTATTTCATAGTGGTAGTGAATGCGAGCCTTCTGTCATCCATTCAATGGTTTGTAAACAGCTGTCCGTGCATGGAGCGTGCAGCTCTACAGCAGCAAACTTGACTTGTTATCTGAATGGAGTCCCCTCCCCCTTGATTAGACCTGCTCTCCAGGTACTTTCGAATGGCAGCTCTGTCCTCCTCAATAGTGAATACTGTTGTGGGATGCGAGCTGGAATAGTTTATGTTGTTTTGGTTGCTAAGATTGTTACATGCTGCGGGAACTTACTTTTTCCTCCTACACGACAGAGGGAAGTAGCTGAGATTTGGCCCCATATCGCTACTTCAAATATGCATTTTGACAAGTTGAGTAGACTCAAGGCTTTATTGTTTCAGAAACATGCGGCGCTTACATCTGCACACAAGACCTATGCGCTTCAGGTTGCAAGGTCATCAGCAGAGATACAGTCCCTTTTAAGTACCAACTTTCCAAGACACTTTGGTGAGCTTGTGGGATGAATATTTAATGCTCCCAGTACTACTGGAATCACAAATTTATTTAAGGCTGTTAGTTCTGGTTTTGTTCACACTTTCTTCTCTATATTCGGTTTAATACCTTCAGCCATTCACCGAATATTCTCCATATTTTGGGGGGATTTCAAACAACTTTGGCTATAATCGGTGGCATTGTGCTATTGCTAGTTTCCCTGGGCGATGGCTGGTCCGTCACAACAAGGAGGACGGAGAGCGCTTGAACCAGCGCAGCTGTGCCATGAACGCATGATGCAGTATTTTGGGGCATCACTCCTGGAGCAATTGGAGTGTGACTGGTCTCTGTCATTCAGACCGGTTTTGCATTGTGTGCAGCCCATGTTTCGGTTCCTCTGGTGCTCGTTCGAACATGCACTGAAAGTTTGTCTTTCTACCCAGCGCTTGCTTTCATTGGCTGCTGACCTGTTGATGTTCTCGCTGAGGGCTCATTACCAGACATGTGCATTGAGGATGCGTTTGCTATGGGAAGCTGCTTATGAGTTGCCTTTCGTGGAGGATGCAGCTCTAAACTTATAGTTGGGCACACCTTGGAATGCTGCTGCCTTGGCTGGAGCTCAGGCTTTGGAACATAAATGCTCCTTGGTTTTTCTTGGCGATGATCTTCCTAACTTATTACCTGCAGAGGTGGAAGATTTCCTGTCTTCAATTATCCCGAATTCGATTGGCAACTTCCAAAATGACACTGGCTCTTCAAATTCTGCCTTTTTAATGTGTCCTTTTTACACATGCTCAAGTGTCTTTTAACTTGTCATTATTGACATTCTTATGTATACACCTTAGGTTGGATTTTAGTAGCTTTTATACATAATTAGGCTTTGAACCACCTTTGAACTGGCCAGGCTAGGCCTACTGCTGTTCACTTTAAACTAGACATATTTTATTCTGCTTTGTTTTGTTATTTTAACAATAGCCACATTTGCTGTCATGTTTTATTTTCTCTATCTAACTGTTCTTTGCCTTGGCCAGAACTGCGGTCTTAAACAAGACATTTCTTTCAGTCAGTGCTTTTCTCAAGGCTGCAGTAAGATAGGTTGCTGACAAACGTGGTACGCTTTGACTCTAATGTTCACAGAAACATACACACTCTTACGTGGGGATCCTTTCTTGGAACATCAGCTGTTTTATTATAAAAATACTACTTTGACCCATGTACATTAGAGGGAGATTCCAGCCAGAAGCACACAACTGTATGCTGATTGCTGAGTGCTTCACTGCAGCTGCCTATTTAGACTACAGACCTCTTGCTCAGGTATTAGGGATGATGTCTTCCCAGGGGAACCCGAAGGGCAGAATTAGATCTTAACATGCTCTGCTCTAACATAGCTTAGGTAGGAGCTTTTGTTAACTATTTTATTGGCAATATGGTAGCGCTATTTTTATGTTTCACTCTCCTTGTCACAATTTTAATCCTGTCATGCTGCCTCGTCCTAGTTATTGCAATCCACAATTTATTATCTAAGATGCAATTACTTTAATAACATTGTATTGAACAATGCTTTGCCTCTGATGGTCCTTGTGTAGGAAAGTCTTGGTCACCCCCAAACTTTATGAACAGATACTGGTGGTTACTGTCTCTTGGCTGTGCCCTGGGTACCGCTTACCAGTCCCAGGGCCAGAGCTCTGTGTAAGGCAGATATTCAAATTAGGCTTATTATAATTGGCAAAAATACCCTACCTGTAAGTCCCTAGTATATGGTAGGGCATGAAGGTTTAGGGATCTCAGCATAGGTAGTGCCCCTGTAGGTGCACTGCTGAGGTGCCCAGTGTAATTTTAAAAGCAGGCCTGCCTTGCTGGCTGCTTTTAAATTAAAGTTAATGCAAATTCAACTTTGGAATTAAAAGTAGTTTATTTTTTCATATAAGTCACCCCTAAGGTGTGCCCTATGTGCCCCTAGGGCTGGGTGCCATGTAACTATAAGCAGGGACCTTACTAAAAAGTTTTATAAGCCCTTGTGAGGTAAAACCGCCAAATTTGTTTCCCCCTCATTGCAGTGAATGGCCTCCTTAGGCTAGAATGAGGAGACTTTATTTTAATTTTAAAAGTCCCCTTAAGTAACAGATACCTCACGTTTGGTATCAAATTAATTGTTATAATAAATCCCACAACTTTCAGTTGTGGGATTTAATACAACGTGTTCAGGTAAAGAGTTTTAAACTTTACCTGAAAAGTTGCCAACTTTAGCCCTGCAGTGTTTTTGCTACTCTGCTCTGATTGGCCAGCCTCTGGCAGCCTGGCCAGACTGCCTTGATGAGGTGTAAAGTGGCCTGACCCAACACAAAGAGATGTGCCTGAGAGAGGAGATCTCCCCTCAGCAGATGGGGAAGCAGGAAGGGGGAGGGCTGCCAAACTGGTCTTCAAAGGCACAGAAGGATATTTGGAGCAAATCAGGACCTGCCTCACATTGTGCAAACCTAGACAATTATGTGCCCCCTTGATTAGATTAGGAGAGGGCAAGAGAGGCTTATGTTTAGGATTTTTAGCCACATCAGTGGGTGGGCACAGCCAGATGTAACCTCCAAAAATGATTTTCAGCCGTGATGGATTTTTGAGGAATGTTACTCCCTGGGATTGATTTTTGCCACACTTCCCAGGAAGTGGCCATCACAGGTGGAAGGACCCTGCACCTGATTGAAGAACCAGAACCCTGTTGTTTTTTACCCAGGAGCTAGGATAAAACTGGAAGACCTGCACCCACACCTCAGATCCCTACAAGGAAGAACTACAGGAGAAGAAGGACTGCCCTGATGGACCCCTGGCCTGCACCTGGAGACTGCACTCTGGAGGACTGCACCAGCTGCACACTTGGGCTTCACCACAAGAAGGACTTTGCCTGGTTTCAACTGGTTCAAGAATGGAGTCCCTGTTTGCTATAGGTGAAAAGTTGCTGACCAGAGTCCCCTGCAACAACTCCTGAAGAAACCAACCAGTTTACCACTGTCCAGTGGCCAAAAAGGAGTTTGCACGAGGTGCATTCTGGGAGTGGTAGACCACACCCTCATGGAGCATCTCAGAGCTTCTAGAACCTTAAGGGTGAGCTGTTGACCTCAAAGGAACCTTAAAGGAACATCTGGAAGAAGATCCAGAAGTTTGGAGAACTTTTGGAAAAAAAGCTCCTTAAAGGGACTGACCCGCCACAGCAACTGTAGCCAGCTTGCCTCAACTGCGACCCGAAGAAGTGACTAAGCCTAAATGTAGGAAGTTGACCCAGGATATCCCAGGCAGTGTATCCGAAGAGGGCTCCAGAGATGTCAGATCAAGATTCAGGTTTGCCCTGGTCGAAGGATTTTCATCTAAAAAAAACAACTAAGTCCCAAGGAAAAAATCTCTACTGAGGGCTACCGCGACACGTCTCCGAGGAAGAGTTCCAGGAGGTCAGATTGGACTGGCAATTTGGTCCTGCTGAAGAAAATCATCAAAAAAACCACTAAGCCCGAAGGTAGACTTTTAAAGGCGGCCTCCCATGAGCTGTAGTCAAGCAGGGCACCCTCGCGGTTGGCCGCAAACTTTACTTTGCCCCGGTTGAGGTGCGACCAGATGACCATATTGGTGCTATTCATTTCTAAGTGCTAAAAAGCATTAATTCTTTACAAATTCATATTTCCAGTTCCCTTTATCCAATTTTATTCCTTTTGGTGTAATTTTAATGCTAAAATTATCTCCTATGTTTATAAATTGGTTTTGGATTTTTAAACTGTTTTCTATGTTTTATTTAATTACTGTTTTGTGATATTTGAATGCTTTACGCTTTGTCTCCTAAGTTAAGCCTTGTCACTCGATGCCAAGCTACCAAGGGTTGAGCTGTGTTTAATTTACTGAGACCTAACTGGACCTAAGTGGAGGTTAGTGGCCTATTGCTAAGTGTAGGTACTTACCTGCCCTTACCAATAACCTATTTTCCATCACCTTGCATATGTGAGACTAATGTAACAGTGAGAAACGGATGAGATCTGGGTGACCACGATTTCCCTGGTGATTCAATTGTTTCATGCGCTCGTTGTGCAATCATCCCTGCTCTTGGGAGGAGATGAGGCACTGCTAGTTATCCAGAACAAAACCCGGATTAGGCCGACAGGTGTCATCTGTAGTGGGATCAGACTCAGTCTCCCACAATGCAAATTATTTTGGTGCCCAAATCCAGTAGTCTCATTAGGATAATGAGAGCCTAAGTGACAATGTTAGAGCCACTTATGTTTAACAACTCATGACTAGTTTTGCCAGAGGACATGCAGGTGCACTATCAGACCTCATGTCCTATTAGATACTTGAGAATTTAAGTCTCACACAATTTCAAAGAACTCTATGAACTCAATTATTTGTCTACTGTTAGTAAAGCACAAACTCTTCTATGTCAATGGCAAACATTCCCGCAAACCATTATTGGCAGAATTTCCTTGAATAAAATTATGATCCTCCCATTTTTCCTTTTTGTATTTTTAAATGTGATTATTCATATTCCTCAAAATGTTTTTAAGGAAATAGATCATATTTTGCGGCAGATTATATGATCAGGGAAATTTAAAAAACTGTCGCAAATTGTAAATATTGAATTCGGGGATCGGAGATGGTGGTGTAGCATTACCCCACTTCAAGAAATATTGTCAAATCACATTTTTTGATTGGATTATCAGAGCAGCAGCATCTCATAATTTACTGATTTTACCTAAAAAAAATGCTGGCAGGCGATAATGTTCCACCATTCTGCTTTCTCAAAATCCCAAGGCTTCCAAAAAGAATTAGGTATAAAATTCCCTTTGCAGAGGTGTCTAGATTAAATCAACTCAAAGAGGAATATAAGTTTCTTCAGCTGTCATCTACAAATGTTACTGCAAGATATCGGGACTCCCGGATGAAATTCAAAGTATCAAAGAATGGGAGAAGCTAGGCTAGCTACAACCTAAGGATCTTGTATCCACAGGGCAAATAAAAACATGGGACTAGATCAAAATAGTCAACCCAGAGATCTCACAGTCATTACATTTTTCATACTTGCAAATTCACTACTTTATTCGATCTGTGCAGAAGATAGGAGATCCAGTAGCTCCCTCAACTGTGCAAACATATCTTGTGAAGGGCCAGATAGGGGTGGGGAACTGGTATCAGGTACTGCAGCAACAGCTATAAGGCAAAATAATCCCAGAAGCCCTGAGGACGATTGAGACAGCAACAGGGTGTAAAAGTGGCGTTCTTTATGAAATATATAGGCTGATAAAGCTATGAGGGGGTGAATTTTGAAAGACTGGGCTTTGCTACAAAATGGATGTTGCAAGCTCGCCTGGTCCAAAGAAAGTAAACTTACAAGGGGACGCGTATAAGCCGCTGAACCTTTTGGATCGCATGAAGTATCCTAGCTATGTAGTAATCGATGAACATCAATTATCAATGTAATCAATCAACAACCATTAAGAGAATCTTTAAGCATGAGACAATAAATCAACATTTCATAAATAACCACAACTCAATTATATTTTCCTATTAGTTACAATACTAAGTCATCAGGTTTGATCAAACTTTATTCAATCAACTCAGAATTAGTTCACTAATGAACACCCATAACATAATCTAATCAGAACTTGAGAAAACATATGCTCGAATGTTTCAGCATAAGCCAACAAAGATGAATATAACAGCATTAATAGCAGAGTTCAGCAATCAGTCTGTCAATCATTTGTCACTGTCAACGTCACCCAAAGGACCCTTACCTAGCCCAGATTAGCATTTAGCATGTGGGACTTCATGCAAAAACAATTTAGAAAACGTGAATTTGGAAAAAATCTAGCTAAGAGAAAACCTATAAAACAGCTCAGTTGGTACCTAGAAAGAAAGGCATAAAAATTAATAAGTCATATTGTCATAGCTACCTATCCATGAAATGGATCAGCAGCAAAGTCAGTCTTCATCTTCAGGTCATCAATCGATCAGCAACGCATCAGGCTCTCAAGAGCATGAGCCCAATGACATAATCTCAAATCGCGTCTTCTGGCATCATCAATTCAGCCCTCGCATCTCCAGTTTTAGCCCCTTGTCATGACTGTTTATTAGAGTTTTTCAGTCCACTCCCCTAATTCCTATTTGGTCAGTCAATCGGCAGATATGACTCTAACCTATAATATTAATTTTACAAATCTATTAGTTGATTGGTTTGTTGTACGATGCCCTCATCATTCGGCTCATCAGGTATCGAAAATGTTGCATCTTCTTCTCCAGTCAGTGCTTCTATTGTTACTATTGTTTGAGTCCTGGGAAAGTACATGGAGTCTGTCTTACATCAAACTTGTTACAATGGAAAATTCTAGCTAAGCAGCTTTTATTAACATATGCAGTTCAGGGACAGTTCAATGCACCAGCTTCCCTGCAGTGCACAAGAAATTCAGCTTCTGTCTGAGGCCTGGAAAGACTAGGCCACAACTTCGGCTATGGTAATTCTACAATATAATGCAAAACATAGGTTATATCTCAATATGACATATTATTACATTATTCTTATACATTTTCATTATTTCACACATTTTTAGCTCTGTTAGTACAAATTTGTATAAGTGGCTGACATACCGCATGGCACATTATCAAACATACGCATTAATTTTACTCTACGATTAATTTCTCTATGAACTTTTGTAAATCATAATGCATAAGCATTTATTAATAATTTCTAATCAGCATATCTGCGTCAACAATGTTATACTATTCACCTGCTTGTCAGGAAAATGTATCCTTCAGTTTCCGGGGCATGTTTTTGATGTCACTATTATGTGGGGGAATGGATACACGTCTTCTCGGAATTTTGGGAAAAAATCTTCGACTGGTTTAGTGCCCAAACGAAGGTACGTATGAATCCATACCCTTTGGGAACACGTTTCAGAATTCCCAGCAGCTCTGATTTTCCAGTTCATCAAAAACAGTTGATTTTTATCTCGTCCCTGATAGCTGAAACATTAATACCACAGCAGTGAAGAACGGTAACACCTTCACACAAACTGGGGGGAAATAAGGTGATACAAGTCCAGACAAGGGAAAAAGACATGCTCAAAAATAGGAGCAATGCGGAAATTTGCAAATCTTTGGGGTGAGGAGTGAGCACTTACAGTAGTAATCCTGAATACAGTATAATCAGAATATGCTAAGTAAGTAATGAATTATGTTAATCTTTTTGTATACCTTTCTTGCCTGCGAAATAATGTATTGAGTAAATAAAATATTTTTTTTTAAAAGAGAGAAAGGGAATGCATTTTGAACTTTTGCCAGATTTAGGCCCATATTTATACTGTTTGACGCAAAACTGCGCTAACGCAGTTTTGCGCCAAAAAAATTAGCGCCGGCTAACGCCATTCTGAAGCGCCATGCGGGCGCCGTATTTATTGAATGACGTTAGCCGGCGTTAGCCGACTGGCGCTGCCAGGTGTGCGTGAAAAAAAACGACGTACACCAGGCAGCGCCGGCGTAGGGAAAAATTGCGTTTGGGCGTCCCAAAATGGGGCAAGTCAGGCTGAGGCAAAAAAATCGTCTTAACCCGATTTGCGCCATTTTTTTGGGGCGCCCAGACGCCATTAACATGACTCCTGTCTTAGCAAAGACAGGAGTCATGCCCCCTTGCCCAATGGCCATGCCCAGGTGACTTGTGTCCCCTGGGCATGGTCATTGGGCATAGTGGCATGTAGGGGGGCACAAATCAGGCCCCCCTATGCCACAAAAAAAAAATATATATACTTACCACAACTTACCTTTTCTTCCCTGGGATGGGTCCCTCCATCCTTGGGTGTCCTCCTGGGGTGGGCAAGGGTGGCAGGGGGTGTCCCTGGGGGCAGGGGAGGGCACCTCTGGGCTCATTCTGAGCCCACAGGTCCCTTAACGCCTGCCCTGACACAGGCGTTAAAAAGAGGCGCAAATGCGGGGGTTTTTGCCCCGCCCACTCCCGGGCGTGATTTTTGCCCGGGAGTATAAATACCACGCACATGCCTGGGAGTCATTTTTTAAGACGGGAACGCCTACCTTGCATCTCATTAACGCAAGGAAGGTGTTCACGCAAAAAAATGACGCTAACTCCTTGAACTTTGGCGCTAGACGCGTCTAACGCCAAAGTATAAATATGGAGTTAATTTTGCGTCGAATTTGCGTCGAAAAAAACGACGCAAATTCGGCGCAAACGGAGTATAAATATGCCCCTTAATGTATCTTTTAAACTGTGGGCCATATTTATACTCCGTTTGCGCCGAAATTGCGTCGTTTTTTTTGACGCAATTTCGACGCAAAACTAACGCCAACTAACGCCATATTTATACTATGGCGTTAGAGGCGAATAGCGCCAAAGTTCCCGGAATGTGCGTCATTTTTTAGCGTGAACCCCTTCCTTGCGTTAATGATATGCAAGGGAGGCGTTCCCGTCTAAAAAATGACTCCCAGGCCTTTACGTGGTATTTATACTCCCGGGCAAAAGAGACGCCCGGGAGTTGGCGTGGCAAAAAACGGCGCATTTGCGCCACTTTTTAACGCCTGCTCAGGGCAGGCGTTAAGGGGCCTGTGGGCTCAAAATGAGCCCACAGGTGCCCTCCCATGCCCCCAGGGACCCCCCCTACCACCCTTGCCCACCCCAGGAGGACCCCCAAGGATGGAGGGACCCACCCCAGGGACATTCAGGTAAGTTCAGGTAAGTATAATTTTTTATTTTTTATATTTTTTTTTGGTGGCATAGGGGGGCCTTATTTGTGCCCCCCTACATGCCACTATGCCCAATGACCATGCCCAGGGGACAGAAGTCCCCTGGGCATGGCCATTGGGCAAGGGGGCATGACTCCTATCTTTACAATGATAGGAGTCATGTTGATGGGGGATGGGCGTCGTTAAAAAATGGCGCAAGTCGGGTTAAGACGATTTTTTCGACGTAACCTGACTTGCCCCATTTTAAGACGCCCATGCGCCATTTTCCCCCTACGCCGGCGCTGTCTGGTCTACGTGGTTTTTTCCCACGCAAACCAGGCAGCGCCGGTCTGATTGCGCCGTCTAACGCCATTCCATAAATACGGCGCCCGCATGGCGCTTCAGAATGGCGTTAGACGGCGCAAAACTTTTTGACGCTAAACTGCGTTAGCGCAGTTTAGCGTCAAAAAGTATAAATATGGGCCTGTGTTAATCAGCAATAGCATGGTAGACACTGAGGCCCATATTTATACTTTTTGACGCTAAACTGCGCTAACGCAGTTTAGCGTCAAAAAGTTTTGCGCCGTCTAACGCCATTCTGAAGCGCCATGCGGGCGCCGTATTTATGGAATGGCGTTAGACGGCGCAATCAGACCGGCGCTGCCTGGTTTGCGTGGGAAAAAACCACGTAGACCAGACAGCGCCGGCGTAGGGGGAAAATGGCGTATGGGCGTCTTAAAATGGGGCAAGTCAGGTTACGTCGAAAAAATCGTCTTAACCCGACTTGCGCCATTTATTTTCGACGCCCATCCCCCATCAACATGACTCCTATCATTGTAAAGATAGGAGTCATGCCCCCTTGCCCAATGGCCATGCCCAGGGGACTTCTGTCCCCTGGGCATGGTCATTGGGCATTGTGGCATGTAGGGGGGCACAAATCAGGCCCCCCTATGCCCAAAAAAATTATTAAAAAAAATAAAAAAAATACTTACCTGAACTTACCTGAATGTCCCTGGGGTGGGTCCCTCCAGCCTTGGGTGTCCTCCTGGGGTGGGCAAGGGTGGCAGGGGGGGTCCCTGGGGGCAGGGGAGGGCACTGTGGGCTCATTTTGAGCCCACTTGTCCCTTAACGCCATGCCTGACCCAGGCGTTAAAAAGTGGCGCAAATGCGCCGTTTTTAGCCACGCCCACTCCCGGGCGTCTCTTTTGCCCGGGAGTATAAATACCACGTAAAGGCCTGGGAGTCATTTTTTAGACGGGAACGCCTCCCTTGCATATCATTAACGCAAGGAAGGGGTTCACGCTAAAAAATGACGCACATTCCGGGAACTTTGGCGCTATTCGCCTCTAACGCCATAGTATAAATATGGCGTTAGTTTGCGTTAGTTTAGCGTCGAATTTGCGTCGAAAAAAACGACGCAAATTCGGCGCAAACGGAGTATAAATACGGCCCTGAGAAAGCAGACTGTGGTTTATACATTTAACCTGCACATAATTATTAAATAAAGTACGCTAACCTATGCCAGAAAGCATATTGGAGCGGATGCAAACATCTTTAAACATAAACTAACAAAAACATATAAGCTCCCGTGTTGTGATTCATGACGTAACACGATTTTTTCACCATTATAATCACCTGCTTCCTGCGGTTTTTTCCAGAGTGAAATAAGCAGTAATTGCCGTGCATACGCCACTTACTAGTTTTCCTTTAATGAAGCGTCGGGCAAATCCTTCAGATGAGGGCCCATATTTATACTTTTTGACGCTAAACTGCGCTAACGCAGTTTAGCGTCAAAAAGTTTTGCGCCGTCTAACGCCATTCTGAAGCGCTATGCGGGCGCCGTATTTATGGAATGGCGTTAGACGGCGCAATCAGACCGGCGCTGCCTGGTTTGCGTGGGAAAAAACCACGTAGACCAGACAGCGCCGGCGTAGGGGGAAAATGGCGCATGGGCGTCTTAAAATGGGGCAAGTCAGGTTACGTCGAAAAAATCGTCTTAACCCGACTTGCGCCATTTTTTACGACGCCCATCCCCCATCAACATGACTCCTATCATTGTAAAGATAGGAGTCATGCCCCCTTGCCCAATGGCCATGCCCAGGGGACTTCTGTCCCCTGGGCATGGTCATTGGGCATAGTGGCATGTAGGGGGGCACAAATAAGGGCCCCCTATGCCACCAAAAAAAAATATAAAAAATAAAAAATTATACTTACCTGAACTTACCTGAATGTCCCTGGGGTGGGTCCCTCCATCCTTGGGGGTCCTCCTGGGGTGGGCAAGGGTGGCAGGGGGGGTCCCTGGGGGCATGGGAGGGCACCTGTGGGCTCATTTTGAGCCCACAGGCCCTTAACGCCTGCCCTGAGCAGGCGTTAAAAAGTGGCACAAATGCGCCGTTTTTTGCCACGCCAACTCCCGGGCGTCTCTTTTGCCCGGGAGTATAAATACCACGTAAAGGCCTGGGAGTCATTTTTTAGACGGGAACGCCTCCCTTGCATATCATTAACGCAAGGAAGGGGTTCACGCTAAAAAATGACGCACATTCCGGGAACTTTGGCGCTATTCGCCTCTAACGCCATAGTATAAATATGGCGTTAGTTGGCGTTAGTTTTGCGTCGAAATTGCGTCAAAAAAAACGACGCAATTTCGGCGCAAACGGAGTATAAATATGGCCCGAGGTGTTTGCCTTTTACACCCACGCAGGCCCTTACGCTGAGACTTGTCCGTTCAGTGATTTCTGCTTATTTCTTGAGATAAATCACAGTAAGCAAAAACAATCAAGGCTGCCTTCGCAAAATATCTGAAAGGCACTGGTGAATGACATTTTATTGAGGAAAAAAGGATACTTTTTAAGAGATCATGTTAGTCATTCAAAAGGCGTTTCGTAAGGGCTTAACTATTTTTTGACTGCATGTTGACAATATTGGTTACAAATGTGCATTAATCAATTGCAATACATGATCCAGATACTTGGATAACCCTGCCCCCAATATATGTCGCACGTGTCTTCAACTTTTGGCGAATCCGTTCGACCACGTATAAGAGTTCCCAAACAGTATAAAACAAAGGAAATGCAATACATCGAAAAAAATACAACAAAACTGCACTAAGTGAATTACTCTCATTCATATGTGTAACGGTAAAATAATTACAACTTAGGCTAAAATAGAAGCACAACGTATACACAGTAATTGAAAGTAAATTCGAAACCGCGTAGTAGAAAAAGTTACAAATATAGCAAGTCAAAATCAAGATTACAAGGGAAGACATTACTTCCGCAACAGAAATTATCACAAAATCATTAACACCACTCGAGCAATTGATAACCAAACTGGAGCACATACACGCATAGTACCCGATTCTCAAGCCTATTCAGGTGCTCACTCCCTGACACCCATGTATTCACATGCCTGCACACATACACCAAACATTCACAGGCACATACACATGCACACACCCATTCATAGCATGCACGAATACATACACATAGATTTGTGCATGCACTCATGCGCCCAAACATTAAAAAAAAATTCTTGCGGGGTTATGGCAGGTCCGGCAGGGAGTTGGGGGGAGAAATAAAAGGCACCGGAAGGAGCTGAATGCTTCAGGGAGGAAAGAGAAAATAGAATAGGGTGCCATTATCTCAGCCGTGCAAGGAGCACCATGTGGGAATCGCCAGGCCTGCACCACCTTGTAGTGACCTCAAAAGCCAGAGGGGCCGCTGTGGTGAGAGCAATCCCACTGAAAAGTCTGTGACCAGACCATGAGTATTGTGTGCAAGCCTATGTGCCATGATAAGCTGCCGGTACACCTGTGGTCAAGAGTTTGGGTCGTAGTCCATATGGGAAGATTGGAGCTGTGACCAGTTGGTTAGGCCTACACCCTGAGACCTATACCTGACTGATCCCTCTCATTGGGTTCCATTTGAGAGGTGAAGAACCTCCCCCTTACATGAGGGTAAGAGTGACATACCTCGTGTTTGAGAACAGTGTCGCTTTGGCTTTCATTGTACAAATGAGGCTGCTGGATTAGGGTGGTAGCATCACCTGACCTGTGGGGAACTGGGTCCAATCTGACTTCATGTGACAGCTGTCTCATAATTCATTTCCTGCCAGCAAGCAGCGCCTCACCTCTGCCTAAGAGCAGGGATGATCTGTGACATCCGGGTGCATGACATTGTGACTTCTCAGAGAAATCGTGGTGGATCAGATTTCATCCTTTTTTTAGGGTCGAGCCTGTACTAGCATGCGCTTGCACATGAGTATCGCTTGCATGATGCTGTAGTAGTTAGAAAAGGGCTGGGAGCCCCGTCCATGTCACTTCAGTGTCTTTCATTAGTTTGTGGGCTTAACTTTTAAAACCTGCTTGCTTTCATTAGATGAAGGCATGCATAAATCTTGCCTTTTCTGGTGGTTAGCCCTCCTCGAGTGCAGCAACCAAGTACTAAAAACATATGAGGTTCGCTGTTTTCCATCCTGTTTGTGGATTACTTTTTCTCTTTTTTCGCAGCACGATCTGGCTTGGCAGAAGTCGAGCGCTTTTCAGGACATTGACCCTGTTACATAGTTAATTGCACTTTTGCCAGTTACGTAGATAATTGCACTTTTGCCGATAGGTTTCACTACGAGTGAACTGTAGCAGAGGGATAATGCTATTTTTTTCCATTTAATGAGGCAAGAAAAGTCTGGTTGGGAGTTTACAACTTCTAATAGCTCTAACTCGGAGAAATGCAAGACCCGTTGCATTACAAATGCTTGTTTCAGTTACATTCATCTTACACATGCAAAGACAAGCAGAAGCAGGGAATGGTTCAATAAGAGTTATTGAATCAGCTGTATCTTAGATAAAATAACTTGAAATGCAATAATTAGGATGATGAAATATATTAGAAGCAAAATGGTTGAAAGAAAAATGAAACAGGAAAAGTCCCACTATACTTTCACTTGTGCAGGATGTGTGATTCCTACCAATGCTACTAATGTTCCATGTTAGAGCATAGCAGGATGCACCTTAATCCACCCTTCAAGACCCCCAGGAAGACATCATCCCCCATACCTGAGTATGACAGTAGCAGAGAAGCCTGTTGCCTATAGAGACATCATCCCCATATAGACCAGGGAACCAGTAGTCTCAGCGAGCAGCTGTAACAAAGTCTTGCAGCATGCAGTCATGGTCATCAGGCTGGAACTTCCCTCTAACATGCATGGTACAGAGAGATGTTTATAAAATAAACAGCTGGTGTTCTGATAAAATTGCCCTCATGTAAAAATATGAGTGTTTCTGTGAAATGTTAGAGATGATGTGTCGCACTTGTGCCGGAAATCCTATCTCGTTGCAGCCTTGAAGAAAGCACAGAATGAAATAATATTGTGCTAAGCAAAGTAAATACTTTCCTATGGGAAAAAACAGCAAGATAAAGGAAAATAAAACATCACCACAAATGTGATAATTTCTAAAACGATAAAATGAAATAAAATGAAATGTTACTGGGATAAAAGGCACAGGCAGCAGGCCTAGTTGTGAAAATAACATGCCCACAGACATCATTAAAATGGCTCCACAACAATGGGAGCAGCTCCGACCACTGGAATGAACCTACAACACTGCTCAGAGGAGATAACCCACCATTTGCCGGGTGCTACCGCATGCACTGCGAGCAGGATGCATTTACTGTACAGTATCAGGTCTAGGGAGCACCTTTTGTGAGGGCACTCACTGCACCAGTGAACACTTCCATACTACCAGAGCAGGCAAGACAGGAACTGGGCCTGTGGGGGACTTGCTGCTAATGATGCTGCTGCGCCATAGACAGTATTGACCTTTTACTAAGGAGTCAAAGGGGAACTCTTGAGTATGGCCTAATAGTACACATTCCCTTAATGGAGCCTCAACTGAATGGGAAATAACCTCAACCATGTTATAAGGAAGAGGGTGGGACAGGAATTTCCCTGACAATTAATAGTGCACTAACTTATATGGGATTGTTGCTCACGAATGTCGTTATTCTTTTGCATGTCTGAGTTAACAATAAAATACTTATTTTTCCCTTCAAACTAAGCATTTGTGTGGACATTGATTTACTGTTATTACTTTGTGCACTGTAAATTATGGGACACATTCACTCAACTGCATCTACACTCCCCTTGCCCCCCCAGGGTGCCTTTGACTACTTGTCCACAGCCACTACAGAGACTGCAGTACAAAAGGAGTACTTGGCCCAGTAGCTCAGGATCCACAGAAGGTTGGGCCCGGGGAACAGCAGTAGTAAAAGGCCTCAACAACCACAGTTGTGCTCAATAGACCCTGCGTACCCATGGCCCTCTGTAAGGGATTCTGACACCCAACTACTCTGTTTGTGCCATTTCACATTTTCAAATTGGTGCGTTGGGCACAATTAGTGACAGTGTGCCCTATTACAACAAGGCGCAGTCCCCCAGCGCAGCTGAAAATGCAGTCTTCCATGGATGTAGTGCCTTAGTGAACTATGGAGCTGCTACTTGAAGCAGCCCCTCCGTCTTTCATTGTTCAGACGGTGTTCACCTGCACCTCAAAGAGGGTGTGGCAATGTCCCTGAAGGAGAATGTAGTGAGCAACTGCACTGAACTTCAGGAGGATGTCTCAGAAGGTCCATGGGACCATTATCCACCTCCAGAAAGCTGTCCTTAGGGGAAAGAGGCTGTGCACCATCTCTTTGTTGTGCACAATCAGTATGCCTCCTGACAGCCTCTTTGCCTCCACACCCATGTTTATAATAAGGCATATGTGCAGATGCAAAGTTTTCAACTCTTTTGCATTGGGCCATGTCCACCAGCATATGAGGGAATGGTATCTTTCTTAAAATAGCACCAGTATCCCATATATGCACCTGCCCTAACTGTATTACATAAAGGCCCACTTCTGCAATACTACAGTGCCCCAAGGTTGCAAAACAACAGCACTCACGCCGATTTCACCTCAGGGGCACTTTACATAATATGGACCCAGATTGTCACAAAAATTTCCTGAATAGCTCACCAAAAAATGTCCTGCTTTATAACATATCAAACACAAATTCAGCAGTATCATTATAACTAAAAAGTGTATGCAGGAACTAAGCCCCAGGGCATTCACCAAAGGCCAAATAAATATATGTGTGGGGGAATCCTGTACTTTACAAAGAATTAAGAATGCATGCTTGTTTGGCATATCACCCAGTGTACAACCCTGGTATTCTGATAAGAACCAGCATCTTGGAAAGTGTGACATAAATCTAACAATGCCCTGTCCAAAGCTTATAAAAAGTATCCTGCTTGCTGTATTTTTTAAGCCATGTGAAATTGTCTTAAGGGAAGTTCGATATTTTTAAGGACATATTCATACTAACAGATGAGGTTACCTATGTCCTGATTATGATCTTGGCAGATGGGGTTACTCTGTCACAAATGTGACGGATATTCTGTCCACCATTTTATGATTCCATTATATCCTATGGAGACCATAATTTGGTGGGCAGAATATCTGTCACGGTTATGAAGGAGTATTCCATCCGCCAAGATAATAATCAGGCCCCTAGTGTTCTCTTCAGTATGTTTTATGGCCAAAAGAAGCTACTTTAATGCTCCTTTTGTGATGGCAAGTAATAGTGCAACAGGCAATGAAAACCAGAGCAGCATTTGTGCACATCTACAGGAAAAGCACTGAGCCAATTACATCTTGTTTCTTCAGTGCCAGAGTTCAGGATGCTATAAACTGTATTAAAGAACTATTTAGGATTCCCAGATCTGATAGAGCAGTCCGATCCTGCTCTAGCCAGTTCAGGAGATATGAATAAATGGGATTCAGAGTTGCTTTTTTTGATAAAGTGGAGAAAATAGGAAATCACATAGACAGTACAGTGAGAAGGCAACAACTGAGCTCAATGAACTTGTACCTTCTAGTGTATCCAGAACCCAACTTTCTCTCTGTCTAAAGTAACATATTCCAAGAATGAGACAATCATCAACCAGATGAATGCAACTTAATGCCACAAATATGCTTGCTTTTCAAATCTGGTTAAAGAACTAGAATTTACATTAGCTTCAGAAACTGCAGACATTGTGAGTCACTCTTTGCAGAGGGGAGGATTTCAACCTCTTAGAAATCATTTTGAGTGACTATTTGCTATGGAAAGCATTGCTAGTCCCCCCAAATCCTAGAAATCTGAATTCTATTGCAGTAACCACCCTTCTTGTTAAAACTCCTGGAGAAGGTGGTACAATCCAATTGTCAGTGTCACTTGACTCCAACAGGCTACTGGGGCCAAGGTTAGCACTTCCTACAGAGGCAGTGCTACTGGATATTATAGATAGATTTCCGGTCATAGTGAATAAATGATCGGAGGCACTTGTGGGGCTGTTAGATCTCTCAGCCACGTTGATACCATAGACCAAAAGATTATAATACACCATTTACTGCGGGTATCAAGGATCCCTTCCATCAATTAATCACTTTTTCTTGCTCAGTAGAACCTTTCAGGTGGGGAGAGTGTGTTTAAATGTATCCACAGTGGCTATAGGTTGCAAGGTGTCTCATGGCTGTCCTCCCTCACAAGTGCTGCAACATGATTTACTGGTCACACAGGGGACTGAGTTCCATATTTCTGAAGATGACACTCAACTGGAGGTCCTACTTTTGAAAAACATTGAGTTACACTGTTCTCAAGAGAGCAGGCTTCTGAGAGACATCCAGTTTGAATGACATGAAAGCAATATTGTCACCACCTAAGGAATCACAACACTCTGGTGGGCATTACAACCCTGGCGGTTGGTGTTAAAGCTGCGGTAAAACCGCCAACAGGCCGGCGAAAAAAAAAATGGAATTACGACCGTGGCGGAAACCGGCAACATAGACAGCCACTTTAACACTCCGACCGCCAGGGCGGTACAAACAAACACCGTGCGGTAACCGCCAACAGACAGGCGGAGGACAATGTACCGCCAAATTATTACAAGCCACCAATCCGCCACCTTTTCCGGGGCAGATTCACCGCGAACAAAATCACGGCAGAAACAGGACTTGGAAGGGAAAACGCTCACCTCTACACATCCCACGAGGAACCAGGACGCCATGGAACCGGAACTTCAGATTCTCTCAGCCCTTATCTTCCTGCTCCTCTACTAGGAGCACGAACACCAGCGGCGAAGACCACGGTGAGTACTGCACCTACGACACAGGGGAGGGGAGAGGGAAAAAACAGTGACACAGGCACGCAACACGCAAAACCCCCACCCCCACCCTCACCCAAGACAACACACACACCAATACATCATGATACATCACAGTTACACCCCCCCAAACCCCCCTGGAAGAATTCAAGGACAAAAGGAAATGAGTCAAATGATTGTAATATATACGAAGACAGTAATCAAAAATATATACATATATCAAGATATTCACACTATAAACAAATATATACACCAAGAATACAAGTCCAAGGTATTCCACTATCATAGTCCGTGAACCACTGGGCCCAAAAGGCATGGGTGAGGCCCACACTCAATACCCGAACAAGACGGAGAGAACACTGCTGCGGCATCAGATAGAAATAAAACAGGCACCTCAGATCCACGAGGGGGCTCCATGCCCATATCCTGGGGAGTGCAAAGCCACAGTCTCTCAAGTCTCTCCAGTGTGTGGGTTGCCCACTGCTATACCCTTTGGAGTGCAAAGCCACAATCTCTCAAGTCTCTATAGTGGGTGGTTTGCCCACTGCTACATCCTGGGGAGTACAAAGCCACAGTCTCTCAAGTCTCTACAGTGGGTGGTTTGCCCACTGCTTTATCCTGGGGAGTGCAAAGCCACAGTCTCTCAAGTGGATAACATTCTCCACTGGTTTCTGGAAGGGGCTTTGTGCTCAGAGTGCTTCATCGTTCCAAGGACAGAGGTAGTGGATGCCTTTCTCCACTGGTTCTGGAGGGGGCTTTGTGCCCAGAATGCTTCATCCTGCCAAGGACAGAGGTAGTGGATGCCTTTCTCCACAGGTTCTGGAGGGGGCTTTGTGCCCAGAGTGCTTCATCCTGCCTGTGGTGGCCTCAGTTGCGTCAGAATCATTGGCGCTCACTGGCCTGTGGTGCTGTTGGCGGCGGTGTCTTGGGCAGCGGTGCTACTGGCGGCAGTGTCTTGGGCAGCGGTGCTGCTGGCGGTGGTGTCTTGGGCAGCGGGGCTGTTGGCGGCGGTGTCTTGGGCAGCGGTGCTGCTGGCGGCAGTGTCTTGGGCAGCGGTGCTGCTGGCGGTGGTGTCTTGGGCAGCGGGGCTGGTGGCGGCGGTGTCCTTGCAGGGGGGATGGTGGCGGTGGTGTCCTGGGCAGTGGTGCTGCTGGCGGCAGTGTCCTGGGCAGCGGGGATGGTGGCGGTCTTGGCCGCCGTGCAGATCTTCCCAGACTTGCCGGTTTTACTGTGCCACTTCCCCACCTTGGATGGTGGCACAACTGTCTCCACACCCCCAACTGTACCCCTGGGATCGGCTTTGGTGGCTGATTTCTTTCCCCTCTCCCGCTGGGCACTGGCCAACTTTTTATGCTTTACAGGTGGGGGACTGTCCGTGCTCTGGCTCCTTGCCACACTGGCTGCCCTGCTGCCTGGCACACTCCAGAAGCCGGTTACTACTGGCACCATTGGTCCCGCAGATGTTGTGGCTGAGGTGCTGGGTTGGGACCTGGAGAGTCGGGCCCTAGGAGACTGAAGGGGTGGGGGAGGTGAGGGAGAGATGTCAAGGTTGGACAGGAAAAGTTTCTTAGGAACACTGGGGCCGGTAGATGGAGGGGGTTTGGGAGTGGAGGAAGAGGTAGTGGTTGTCGGAGGTGTACGTTTGGTGAAATTGGGTGAAGGTGCATGGGCTGGAAGCTGTCGTGAGGTGGATGGCTGTTGGGTGGGTGTGTGGCTGAGTTTGTGTACCTTGGGAGGTGGCCTCACAGACACACTGGGAGAGGACAGAGGGGATGTGTGAATGGTAGTGGGGGTGGTGACTGCACGTGAGCGGGGTGTGGTGGTGGGTGTGCTGGTGATGGACGTAGTGGCTGAGGATGTAGTGCATGCAGGTGTGAGTGGAGACGAGACAGGGAGGGAAGAGGGAGACGAGGATGAGGGGGATGAAGTGGAGGCAGTGGATGTTGGTGTGTCTGCATGTGTGTGATGCTTGCATGAGTGCCTGTGGGATGTGTGGTGCTTATGTTTGCCGGAGCTTCCCTTCTGTGTTGAGGTGTGTGCATGCTGGTCTGATGGTGTGCTTGGGATAGGCTGAGGTACAGCGGTTTGGGTCTGGGTGGAGGAAGTTGGAGGGGGGAGGCTAGAGACAGGGACAATGGCTGCCATCAGTGCTGAGGCCAGAGTCTGAAAAGCTTGTTGGTGAGCTGCCTGACCAGAATGAATGCCCTCCAGGTATGCAGTGGTTTGCTGCAACTGCCTTTCTACACCCTGGATGTCATTCAAAATGGTAGACTGCTCAACAGTGAGGGACCTCAGGAGGCCAATGCCTCCTCACTGAGGGCAGCAGAGCTGGCAGGGGCTGAGGTGCCTGGGGCGAAGGAAATGCCCACCCTCCTGGATGAGCGGGCACAGGGCAAACGCTGAGGGGCTGCTGGGAGGGCGGTGCTGGTAGGGGGGGTGGAGGCTGTACCTGTAGATGTGGGGGGCACAGATGGGCCCGCCACCGCAAGGGAGCTCCCATCAGAGGAGAAGTCCGTATCGCTGGTGTCAGCTCCTGTCCCCGCCGTGGAGCTCCCCTCCGTCCCACTGGTAAATTCCGACTCCGTAGTGTCGCCCTCCAGGGCCATGTGGGATGCAGCTCCCTCCTGCTCTGGTGCCACTGCTCCTGCGCCTGATGATGCTAATGCACACAAGAACAGGGAGACCACAAAAAGTGGGGGAAACAGAAGAAAGACATGTTGAGTGCATGCAATACCGCTACCGTTGGCGGACAATACAGACACAGAAGCCCCCTGCACTACCCCGCACACTTGGAGTTCCCTATTCAATCCCTGGGACATGGGTTACAAGGCTATGCCAGATTGCTGCACACATGGATGTCACAGGAGCCTGACTAGGTGTAGTTGGCACTGTACACAGGTGGGGTGGGGTGCCACAGGGCCTGCCTTAAGAAGGGTCCTTGCCTACTAAACTCGACCTGGCCTAGGGGAATCCACAGCCCACCTCCCCCACCCAGACACCTACAATGTGCGCTGAATCAGCAGAATGAGAGTGTACTCACCCCCTTGTGGCTGCTGTGATGTCCTCAAGCACCAATCCAACTCCGGATACGCCACTGCCAGGATCCTGAACATCAGGGGGGTCATGGTGCGACGGGCACCCCTCCCACGTTGGGAGGCCATCCCCAGCTGGGCCTCAGTCGTCTTCTTGCTCCAGCGGCAAATGTCCTCCCATCTTTTCCGGCAGTGGGTGCTCCGTCTGTGGTAGACCCCCAGGGTCCGGACTTCCTTGGCGATGGCACGCCAAATGTCCTTCTTCTGGTGGGCACTGACCTACAGGAATAGTACAGGGGATAAAGATAAGTTATTACCGTCCGCACTGTCACAGTCATTAGCCCTCATCCCTACCCTTGGCATGACGCACATGCACTCACCGTCGTTTCATGCACGCCTCATTCTCCCCCCTATCCTTCATCCACACCACTCCACACAGGCATTGCCCATACAGCATGCTCACAGTGTACTTACCTGTTTGTCTGGAGGACCGTAGACTAGCTTGTACTGGGGGAGGACCCCATCCACGAATTTCTCAAACTCCTCCGTGCTGAAGGCAGGGGCCCTTTCCCCAGACACACAAGCCATTGTCTCTTCCAGACCGAGGTCACAGCAGCACTTGCAGTGTAGGTCCTCGAAGATCAGGTATCAAGTGATGGAACAGAGATAAAATGGCGGTCATGTTCGCGACGGTGCGTACCGTCACCGCCGGCGTACATCATCATTGGCTCCTGGAACCCATAGGGTCCAATGTTAACCAATGCAGGATTGTGCTGCGTTCTTCAACCACCTAGCGTAACGGTGTACAACGCCAGCGCAGTTACCTCATATCCCAATGTCCCACTTTACAGGTCAGGCAGCCGCCATTTCATGGGCCCACATGCCATTATTTTGGACTGCGTCACATATATCTAGGCCTTGCCTAAACACTCATACAGGCATATGTTGATTTGCTAATATTTCTGAGTATGTTGTGTTTACGTACCTCAGAGTTGGTTGACTCTCTGCTCGCTGTTCTCCCCCATAGGCACCGTTCGCTGGTGCATGTGAGGAGATGGCGGCATCCTCCAGTGTACAGACCGCTGGTGGACCTGTCCACAATGGAGGAGCGCCATGTGATCATCACCTACAGTCTTGATCGTGCCACAATCCAGGAACTGTGTGCCCAGTTGGAGCCAGACCTGATGTCAGCTATCCGCCATCCCACAGGAATCACCCCTCAAGTGCAGGTGCTGTCGGTACTCCATTTCCTAGCAAGTGGGTCATTTCCAACAACAGGGGCCATAGCATCAGGGATGTCCCAGCCTATGTTTTCCAACGTGTTGTCCAGAGAGTTGTCTGCCCTGCTGAAACACATGCAGAGCTACATCGTTTTCCCTCAGGTGGAGGATTTGCCTACAGTGAAAGGTGATTTCTATGCCCTGGTACATATCCCCAACATCATAGGTGCCATTGATGGGACACATGTGGCTTGGTCCCCCCCGCAGGAGTGAACAGGTTTACAGAAACCGGAAGAGTTACCATTCAATGAATGTGCAGATGGTGTGTTTGGCCGACCAGTACATCTCCCATGTGAACGCCAAGTTTCCTGGCTCAGTGCATGAAGCTTACATTCTGCGGAATAGTAGCATCCCTTATGTGATTGGGCAACTCCAGAGGCACCGTGTGTGGCTATTAGGTGAGGACATGGACCCTATAAAGTGTGGATAGTTGTCTGGGGTTGTCCCTAAGGGTTAGTGTGTTTCTAACAGTTGTCCCCCGACATTTGCAGGTGACTCTGGCTACCCCAACCATTCATGGCTACTGACCCCTGTGAGGAATCCCAGGACAAGGGCAGAGGAATGCTACAATGAGGCCCATGGGCGAACTAGGAGGATTATAGAGAGGACCTTCGACCTCCTGAAGGCCAGGTTCCTGTGCCTCCATATGACAGGTGGTTCCCTATTCTATTCACCAAAGAAGGTATGCCAGATCATCGTGGCCTGCTGTATGCTTCACAACTTGGCTTTGCGACGACAGGTGCCTTTTCTGCAGGAGGATGGTCCAGATGGAGGTGTTGTAGCAGCTGTGGAGCCTGTGGACAGTGAAGATGAGGAAGCTGAAGAAGAGGACATAGACAGCAGGAATACTGTGATCCTGCAATACTTCCAGTGAGACACAGGTAAGACGACAACACAGCCTGCTACATTTGATTTTATTCTACTACCTCTCATCTGTCTGTCATTTTCACCCAGTGTATGGTCACTGAGTTGTCACTTTCCCTTAAGATTTTACAGATGTGGGTCCCACTGTGTGACATCTGCTTTGTTTACACATGGACTAGTGCTGTGTGACATAGGTATGTTGACATTACATTTGATATAGCATTTTGCCACTGTAATTGCAAATACCCATTTTCGAAAGCACAGACTGACTCCAGATTGTTTTTGATTTAAGGGTGTTTATTTAAGTGCTCAATAGTGGAGGGGGTTGTAAAATGGTCAGGGCTGATGGTAGAGGAATGTCCATGGCGGAGTCCAGTCTATTAGTCTCACAGGTGCATTGTCCAAAGGGTCATAGGAAGTGGAGCTGGGGCAGTTTAAGTATGGACAGGGTGACAAAGTGGGACAGAAGGATGACAATCAGGGTGGTCTCATTTCTTGGCAGGGGTCTTGGCATTGTTCTCTGTCTTTGTCCTGGATCTCAGGGACCGTTTGCAGGGTGGTTCCCCATCTGCAGGGGGTGGGGTGCTGGTGTGGTGGTCCTGTGGCGGTGCCTCCTGTCCACTAGCGCCGGCGGAGGTGGTGGGCAGTTCATTGTCCAGGCTAGTGTCAGGGGATCTTGTTGTGCCACAGTGTCCCTCCTGGTGTTCACGAGTTCCTTCAGCACCCCTACAATGGCGCCCAGGGTGGAATTGATGGATTTTAGTTCCTCCCTGAAGCCCAAATACTGTTCCTTCTGCAGCCACTGGGTCGCCTGAAACTTGGCCAGTACCGTTGCCATCGTCTTCTGGGAATGGTGGCAGGCTCCCATGATGTTGGAGAGGGCCTCGTGGAGAGTGGGTTCCCTGGGCATGTCCTCCCCCTATAGCACAGCATGATTAATTTCTCTACGCATTTTTAATTAGTAAACACATATACATCATTAACATTTTTCTTAATTAGTATATCTGCTTCAACAGTCCCCCCTCTGATGACTAAATATGTCATCACACCTTTCTTAACCAATATTGCATAATTCAGTCTCTTCTATATTTTGTCTTTTTCTTAAATTTTCTCCATAGATTCGTCCCCTGGGTTGTTCTTCCCTTCTCTGATTATTTTTCGATCTCCTTAATTTTAATTTTTACCAAAATTTGCAAATGCTCCATAATCCTAATATACAAGCAATCACAATTAATATTCCCTGTACAATTATTAATGATACCCCATTCCAAATTTGACTAAACCAATTACCCACTGAAGCAAATCCTTTTCCAACTTTCTCCCAAACCCCTGGTTCTTTCAATTCCTTCAACTCCTTGCTTGAATTAGTTAAGTTAGTAAGTAAGTCTCTTCTTATCACTATTAGGTATGTAAGAACAGCAATGCCTACATTAATCATCCTACAGACTCCGCCGTCTTTCGCTAAAAGTATGTCTAAAGCAAGCCTATTTTGCAGCGTCATAGCTCTATCTGCAGCTAATTCAGTATCTAACAAGAGTAAAGTTTGTCAGCATGTTATCCACAATAGTAGACAACTTTCGTATCTTGATTGGATTCAAAATAACTCCTACAGAAGGAGCTACCACACCAAAAATGTCTCCCACAATTGCAGAAGAGGTTTCCCTCCTCTGTCACTTATGATGGAATTCAGTCACCTTCGGAAACTTCTTTAAATCATCTATTTGATAAATTTTAGGGAAAACTATCCCCAAATAGCATGTCCCATACCATCCTCTAGGATGACGGAAATAAGCATTAAATCCACAAATATAGTAGATCCCAGGAATCGCAGGGTCCTGACCATTCATCATAAAAGTCAATTTACTCTGAAAAAAAAACACATGCCTACATTCGCATGTTCCCACAAATAAAGTGTCAGTCCCTGATTTTTGCCTATATATACAAAGCTTACCTACATGTAATGCATCTAAAGCTAATTTCCCTTGTGTTTTAATAGCAGTGTAAGCATAATCATTTTTATAAGTCATTTTCTCTAATCCTTTTTCTAATTTCTCCTTCAATGCTTTTCTCCTGTCATCAGTATGCCCTATAAAACTCCTTTCTAACAGGGTGAGTAAGCATGTCAGATTATTTTTGTGAGCGTATGCTGTGCCAAACATTAATGTTGGTTCAAAGAAGCCTCTAACTAATACTATATCCTGTTCCTTAGCCACTTTACTCAGGTATCTAATAATAGGAACAAATGAAAACACTACGTCATAGTCTGAGTAAAAGTACTGAATGTACTCTTGGTTATAGAATCTTGTTAGTTGCAGACTACAGTTTATGCCATATGTTAGTGGCAGACTATGGTACGTAACCCCTTCTTCCACAGAGGAAAGAATTTGCTTACACACAAGATAATTCCTTGCATCCATCGTCTCAACATACTCACTCAACAAGCGATAGAATACATTAGAAGAAATCTCTCCTTGAGCATTAGTATAGTCATGCAGGTATTTCTCATCTAACTTAAACCTCTCTAAAACTCTTTTGAAATAGAAAGGGGGTCAAGGTGATCAATACGGCACCTTCATCTTAAGTTCTATGTATATGGTTTATGGCACTTTAGGTGCATGGGTCTTGAGGACCAACCCCCTAGACCTCAGATAACCAGAAGGTTCATAACATTGAAAAGAGGACCCAGCACATCCAAGTATCCATTAACATCCAAATAAATATTAACCCATATCTTCACAAATCACATTATTCAGGAATAAGTCTTGTAAAATCACTGTTCCATATTCATCCAAAATGACAATAACTAATCCATAGCCATAGCCAACGTGTTTCGTCCTAACGGACTTCTTCAGGGCTATAAAAGTATGAACACATAAAATCATAAATCAATATAACATTTTATCTACATCCCCAACCAATTGGCATTTAAAATGCTGTGAAAGATGTTAGAATCACATTATGCCATCATCATGATTAATTCCTAATGTTTGATTGGATAGTATTTTATTATCAAAGAGACAGACAGTACCCCTATATTTTACAATAAAATCTCATAACCGTCTTAATTACAAATCAAACTACCAGTGCCAAAGATTTTATCTAAGTCCTATTGACAATTACTACAAAATTATTGGTCATAGTATGTTCCATCTTTATCATTTTTTCTTTCAGAACCACCCCAACCATCTTATTACAAGTGTTTTTATAAAAAAATCCAATATTGAAACTGTTCAATTTCATTTACACATCAATTGCATTCTAACTTCTTGCAACTGAAGAACTCTGTCAGCATCATATAACTTTTTTACCAATTATATTAACAGGTAATCACAACTCCTACTTCATAACCACAGGCTATACCGCGCTCCACACCGGAACGCCATCTATACAGCATACGGTAAAACTGACAATGTTCTCTCATGCCGTTTGTATATTATCATTAACCGTTTACATCTGGGTGACCCATCAAAAAAGCCTCACTTCGGCCTGTATGTCTTTAGCGGCCATTTTGTAATCACACTTACTTTTATACAATCGTATACTTTTAACCAAATTGTTTGCGTGACCCGTTGAAAAAAAAAAACCACTTCGTGCTGTATATCATTAGCGACCATTTTGTAATAGCACTTACTTTTGTACGATCATATACTTTTAACCGAATTGTTTTAGGATGACAATTTTATTGTCTTAATTTGCACCATCCGATGTTGAAAAACTACTAACTTCCAATTACACATCAATTAAATTTTAACTTAACGCGTCATTATTAGAAAAATAAAGTTCATACATTTCCTTGCAGACCATATTTCCAGAATATTTGTAGAACTTAATTTTAGACAAATTGGACTCCGTATCAATATATAATATCATTCTACTATCTTTAATAAAAGACTGGATATACCATCAGCATCACACAACTTATGTGCTAATTCGTTCAACGGAAAACCCAAACTCCAACCTCATAGTTACAGCGTGTAACGCGCTCTACGGCAGAACGCCATCTGACACCATGCCAGCAAAACCGATTATGTTCATTTTTATACTTGCAATAAACGCTTCCACCTGGGAAGTTTGTTGAAAAACCTTGTTTCAAGCCGTGTATCTACGGCGGCCATATTGAAATGGCACTTTTATTCATACGATTGTATGCCTTTAGCAAAATTGGTTTGTAATATTGTTTTCATTATTAATAATATGATATTGATTCCAATAAATTCTTTGCAAGCACATACAAACATTATGAAACCTTATTAATTATAAAAAAATTCGTATACTAAATTATACTTTTACTAACCTCACTATGAAACCATATTTAAAGTCTATCCATTTGAATCCAAAAATTCCAATTATCCAAGTAAAAATTGCAGTTTATATGCCAACCTGTGTCCTATAATTGTTGTCACATAATTATATCATATGCCCAATCCTGGGATGATTCCAATTATAGTAAATATCAAAAACGACTCGCCTGATGTACAGCTTCTAGTCATCTATGATTTATCCTTTCTCTTTCTAAATCTCCAAAATTTAATAGAATCAACTATTAACATTCCTACACCATATAGATATATTCCATGAAGTAGCCTGTGATTTATCCTTCTTCTCGTCAAATCTCCAAAAAGTAGTGAAATTCATTATTGACATTTAGGGGCATATTTATACTCCGTTTGCGCCGAATTAGCGTCGTTTTTTTCGACGCAAATTCGGCGCAAAACTAACGCCATATTTATACTTTGGCGTTAGACGCGTCTAGCGCCAAAGTATGGGCAAATAGCGTAATTTTTTTGCGTGAACGCCTTCCTTGCGTTAATGAGATGCAAGGAAGGCGTTCCCGTCTAAAAAAATTACGGCGACGCAAATGCGTCATATTTATACTCCCGGGCAAAAATCACGCCCGGGAGTGGTCGGGTCAAAAAACCCCGCATTTGTGCCACTTTTTAACGCCTGGGTCAGGGTAGGCGTTAAGGGGCCTGTGGGCTCAAAATGAGCCCACAGGTGCCCTCCCCTGGCCCCAGGGACCCCCCCTGCCACCCTTGCCCACCCCAGGAGGACACCCAAGGATGGAGGGACCCATCCCAGGGACATTCAGGTAAGTTCAGGTAAGTATATATATTATTTTTTTTTTGGGTGGCATAGGGGGGCCTTATTTGTGCCCCCCTACATGCCACTATGCCCAATGACCATGCCCAGGGGACATAAGTCCCCTGGGCATGGCCATTGGGCAAGGGGGCATGACTCCTGTCTTTACTAAGACAGGAGTCATGTAAATGGCGTCTGGGCGTCGTTAAAAATGGCGCAAATCGGGTGGAGGCGATTTTTTGCGTCAACCTGACTTGCACCATTTTTAAGACGCCCTAGCGCCACTTTTCCCAATGCCGGCGCTGCCTGGTGTACGTGGTTTTTTTCCACGCACACCAGGCAGCGCCGGTCTGCTTGCGCCGGCTAACGCCATTCAATAAATACGGCGCCCGCATGGCGCTTCAGAATGACGTTAGCCGGCGCAAAATTTTTCGCCGCTAAACTGCGTTAGCGCAGTTTAGCGTCAAAAAGTATAAATACGGCCCTTAATCCTTTTTGCACTGTTCGCAATCTACTTATCCATTTTGCCTCAGCTTTTATCAATGACAATTCTCTGTTACCTCCCCTTTAATCATGAGGTGCATGTTCTAAACCATGAAACCATATCTGTGTATTAGTAGGATGAGATGACTGTATGTGTGTAGCCACAGGATATCTTATATCTCCATTTTTATAGCTCTTACATGTTCCATCACTCTTATCTTTAAACTCTGTATGCTGCTGCCAACGTACAATTTGCCACATGAGCAGCCCAAGACATAGATCACAAATATTTCTTTGGATATTAATGGATACTTGGATGTGCCGGGTCCTCTATAAAGCTGTTAGTGTAGTAGTTTCAGCAACAGAAACAATATTAGCCTTCTTCATATCATGCACAGACATTCCCACAATCATTATTATAAACATTATTCCACACATAATTGCCACTCCAACACTCAAATACCTAAAATATCTAATATTTCTAACTTGATTATTTAATAAAATAAAAAATGATAAAAAAATTATTATTTTTCTCGAACTGATAACGCGTCCTTCTATGTTAATTTATACATTTTAGGACTCGTTTTAGGCCAATGAATCTTTGGACCCAGTGGTGACACACCGTAGGACGAGGTAACTGATCAATATATCAAGCAATATATCAATAATATTGTCAACATATATCACCACAATATATCTCAATTTAGACATTAGTTAAGATCGTTAACGCAACCATGACCTTTAAGTCATGAATAACCACACCTTATTGAAGTTTTGTGAATTGTATTCCCTATTGATTACAATCTAATAGCAGATGTATTAATCTCAAAACCAAGAAGCAAAAGAACATAGTCACAATACAGCAACTATGATAAGGTTTCAACAATGCAAAGATCACAAACATAAGATAGTAATATGAAGGTAAACAAATCAAAATGCATAGAACCTCATATATGTCTTAGTTCAGCATAGCACCACGTCAGTCACGTCAGTTACGTCAGTCAAGGTGAATGCCTCATCTAGCCACTAATTAGCAAAAGCATGTTGGGCTTCATGCAAAACAATTTAGAACATCAATTTGGAAAACATCTATCTAAGATCTCTAATCAAAAATACAGCAGTTGGTACCTAGAAAGGAAAAGCGAATAGACAAATTACAAGAGCAACTGTCATGATTACCCTCCTCAGAATGAGTCAGCATACAGGATCAGTCTTCATCTTCAGGACATCAGTTGAATCGCTGTCAGTCTATCTAGTTTAAGGGCAGGGGACACTTCCCTTATAAGGAAGAAAGTGCAATGGGGCGACTAAGGGTGAGGATGGTTTTATTAAGTCTCAAGTCACCAAACAAAGTGACAGAGTTTGTGGATGCAATCAATATCATTCCCTACCTAGTTCTCTCGAGTCTCCTGTGTCATGGGTTTTTATCCCTTTTTCATAATACATTCCCCCAAAATTCTATTGGATAGTCACTACACCCCGCTATCTGTAACCTATCAAATTATACATTAAGTAATGCACTTGTCATTTCACGATAGTTTATAACATTTTGATTGATCTTCATAATTGACGTTTTTCGTAGGTGGCACATCCGGGGTCACTTCATTCTCTGGCACGTTCTTCGGGTCAAAAGTTCTCTTTTCCGTGGTTCAATGTCCTTGAAAGTGTCCATATTTTGTTGCAAAGAGTATAAATTTTATACTAAAGCAGCTAGCATGCGGATGAGAAAAACTAGCAATGTTACATAAAACGGAGAAAAGAACAATTGCTGGCTCATGGCCTTTTGCGAGTCAGCACACTGAAGAAACAGAAAAATATGCTTTAATATGAGAGTTACACAGCTAGTTTTCTACTCAGCTAACTTAAGACTTATGGATGCTAATAAATACAATCTTCGTAGATGTTAACGTATTCAATTAATCATAGTACAAGCAATTATTTCTTACAGTCGACATTAGTTTATGCATACAATAATTCTTCACGTTTATAGGTATGTTAGAATACATTTCAAATGAATAATATTTTATAACTATTAATGCAGCTTTGTTAATTGTAAGCATTTCACATCTAGATATATAATATTTAAACTACGCTCTCTCAGTCCCTCCTCTGATGACCCTCGTCATCACACAATTTTCTTTTTGATCTTAATTTTTCACCTTGCGCATAATACGCTTTTCAACATCTTGCCCTTTATGTGAGCTTTCCCATATTTCATTGAACATTTTCTCTCTTTCACTTTCTTCATTTCGTCGGGCTCTTTTAGTCCAATTTCTTTTTACTTTGTCATTGATTTTACATGCCCCCCATAATCCTAATAGACAAACCAAAACAATTAATAGACCCATCACAATTTTTGCAAGTACCCCATTCCAAATGTTGGTAAACCAGCTTCCCACTCGGGCAATTCCTTTCCCAAATTTCTCCCAAACACCAGGTTCTTTCAGATCCTTCTAGTCTGTACTATCTCTAGTAAGGTTAGTAAGCATGCTTCTAATTTTCTTACTGTTATCTGGTATGAATGAGCAACAATGATGTTTATAGGCATTTTGCAGACACCTCCACTCTTTGCTAAAAGAATGTCTAAAGCAAGCCGATTTTGAAGAGTCATAGCTCTTTCTGCAGCAAGTTCAGTATCCATCAGGAGTATGGGTCATGTAAAGTTTGTCAGCATGTTATCCACTATAGTAGACAACCTTTGAATTTTCATAGAATTCAAGATAACCCCTACTGATGGTATTATAGCTCCAAATATATCACCAATGACAGCCGCCACTGATTCTCGTTTTTGTCTAGAATGTTGCAATTCGGACGTTTTAGGTATTTGTTTTAAGTCATCAATCTGGTATATCTTTGGGAATACTATTCCCAAATAACATGTCCCATACCATCCCTTAGGGAGACGGTAATATGCATTTAGTCCACAGATATAATAGATTCCAGGGATCGCTGGATCTTGTCCATTTAACATAAAGGTCCATTTACTCTGAAACAAAAACTCATGTCTGCATTCACTCGTACCCACAAATATATTATCTTGATCAGATTTTGGCCTATAAATACAGAGCCTTCCTACGTGTAATGCGTCTATAGCTAATTTGCCTTGCGTTTTGATTGCAGTGTAAGCATAATCATTTGCATAAGTACGCTTCTCTAATCCTTTTTCTAATCTTCCTTTCAGTGCTTTGCGTCTATCATCTGTGTGATCTAAAAAGCTTGTCTCTACAGGAGACAATAAGCAAGTCAAATTGTTGCGATGTGCATAAGCAGTTCCAAATGTAAGTGTTGGCTCAAAGAATCCTCTAACTATTTTTATATCATGCTCTTTAGCTAGTTTATTCAAGAATTCAATCACAGGCACAAAAGAAAACACAACATCCAAGTTTGAATAAAAGTATTGCACATGCTCTTGATTATAGAATCTTGTTAATAGCAAGCTGCAACTAATTCCATAAGTAAGAGGGAGGCTATGATAAGTAACTCCCTCCTGCACAGATGAAGGAATTTTAGTACATACATAACAATTTTTCGCATCCATGGTTTCCACATACTCATTTAATAAGCGATAGAAGACATTAGTAGATAGTTCTCCTTTTGCATTAGTCCCTTCATGCATATGTCTTGCATCTTGCTCAAATCTCTCCCACGGTGTTAGTTTAGTAGTGGTAGTTTCAGGTTTCGAAGTTGCATTAATAGTTTCTTTCTCTCTCCATGGCATTCCCACAATCACTCCCACAATCATTACTGCACATACAACACCTATTATAAGACCTAGCCAACCACACACCCTACTCCCTTTGCTACTATTCCTATTGTAAGCCATGTTTGTATAGAATCAGTATAGCAGATCAACAATCAACTTGATGATAAACTCTTTGCGTATATTACAGCGTCTTCACTCACTCCAGGACCCCTTTTTTTTTTGTCGATTCCGGTTAGCAGCTTGTTGTAATCAGGTTTCTTTAAAAGTCAAGTTCGGTTTTAGTGTCACTTCCAGTAGTTTCTAAAGTCTCTTTCTCTTTTTTAATTTTTTTTTAGCTTTCACGAATTCAATTTTAGCCGAGTTTCCCTTTGAATATCTTCAGGTACCGTAGTATTGGCCTGGTACTTCTCGATCAAAACAAAATGCTAAGAATTCTTGTTGCCATTCAGAGGTTGTAGCATATGCCCATTCAGGACCTGTATATCTTCTGTTCACTATTCTTTTTCTTTTTAACCTTCGTTCACCTTGTTGTTCTCCTTCACTCATATCATCTGCTTGTGAAGTATCACTTTCTTCTATTATTGTGTCATTCGATACCTCTCTTATTTTAGGATGTGACTTGTCTGGCCAATTATCGCCTCTATGTGTCTTGGTTCGATGTTTTCCTTCAGGACGTTGGACAGCACCCTCCTCTTGTGATATGGTGTTTCCTCTTGACGGACCTGCAACTGGTTCGGGAGACTCTGACACATTTTGATTTGTATCTACAGTTTCTCCTTCTCTTTCGTCTTCTGGTTCTATGTTGGGTTCGGACTCTAACCCGTACTCGTCTACTTCTGGGAGAACTTCTCCTTGGCTTAGTTCTCCTGCTGCCTCGACTGAGATAGGCACTCTGTCACCTCTCTCAAACTCATTGACAGTTTGAGTGACGAGGCTGTTCTCAGTGGGCTCTCCGATAGTCTCAGTTACTTCTTGACTGTTTTCTGACCCTGAGACCTCTCTTCCTGAAGTCGCAGTGCCAGAAATTTCAAGTCCTTCTTCAACCGGACACGTTACCTTTTTCGTATGACTGGCATGTATCCAATTGGGAACTCCGGCACATTTCACAGCAGTGGTAGTCGTCAATATTACTTGATACGACCCCTTCCAACGCGGCTCAAGACACGATTTTCTCACGTGTTTCTTGACAACCACCCAATCTCCAGCTTGCAGAGAGTGACCTGGATCGCCAATCGGTGGCAACGTGTTAGCTTCCACCTGGTGAGAAAAAGAGCGAATTACGTCAGCCAAACCTTTGCAGTAATCCAACACCATATCATCTGTAATATTCACTAGTGCATTTGTAGGTACTGCTGGTAATCTCATTGCTCTGCCCATGAGAATTTCGTGGGGAGATAATCCCGTCTTCTTGTCTGGGGTATTTCTCATAGTCATCAGCACTAGAGGTAAGGCGTTTGGCCACTTCATGTTTGTAGCTGCACACATTTTTGCCATTCTTGATTTTAAAGTACCATTCATCTGTTCAACTAGTCCTGATGCTTCAGGGCGATAGCTACAATGCAGCTTTTGTTCAATGTTGAGTGCGGCACACAGAAGTTTAATCACCTCATTGTTGAAATGTCTCCCCCTATCTGATTCTATAGAAACCGGAAACCCGAATCTTGGTATCAGCTCCCTGAGTAATAGTTTTGCAACTGTAAGACTGTCATTCCTACGTGTGGGATATGCCTCAATCCAATGACTGAAAACACACACAATCACCAACACGTACTTCAATCCTCCACAAACAGGCATTTCGATAAAATCCATTTGCATTTTGTTGAATGGACCTCCAGCTCTCCCAATGTGGCTCAAAGTTACCACAGTTCCTTTTCCAGCATTCATCTGTTGACAGGTGACACACCTGTGGCAAGTGATTTCTGCAGCATGTCTGAATTTTGGATTGAACCAATCAATCTTAAAGGACCTGATCATCGCATCTCTTCCCAGATGTGCCTGGCCATGATAAAGCCGGGCAAACTGTGATAAAAGACTATTTGGCAGAACCAATTTTCCCTCTTCTGAAACCCATAGATCATCTGCTCTTTGTACACATTGCATTCTCTGCCAGGAAAGTTTTTCTTCTTTGCTAGCACGACTTTGTAATGTTTTCAGTTCGTCTAAGGTATCAACCACTCGTAATGCTAGACTTAAACTTGTGTCATTTTCAGTTTGTGGTAACAATTCCCACTGCTCTTTAAACGATATACAGTTCAATGCACAAAATCTTGCGACTTGATCTGCATAGCTGTTTCCCATAGACACAAAATCTTGTGATCTGATGTGAGCACTGCACTTCACCACGGCAACTTCAAGAGGTAACTGAATCGCATGTAACAAATCTCTAATTTTTCACCGTTTTTCACAGGAGAACCAGAGGAGGTCATGAAACCCCTCTGTGACCAGAGTTGGCCAAAATCATGCACAATTCCAAATCCATATCTGCTGTCAGTATAGATAGTGACTTTCAAATTTACAGCTGCGTGGCATGCCTTAGTAAGAGCTATTAATTCTGCCACTTGTGCAGAAAACACTTTCTCGAGCCAGGAGGCTTCGACAATGCCAGTTATGGTACATACTGCGTAACCGGCTCACAATGTTCCTGCTGAATCTCTTAGACAGGACCCATCAACAAACATAATGCAATCGTTTTCTTTTAACTGGGTATCCTGTATGTCTGGGCGAGGTTTGGTACAGAGTTCAGTCACCTCAAGACAATCATGTTCAAATTCTTCCCCATCTTTGATTTCAGTATTTTCATTGGGAAGTAAGGTTGCCGGGTTCAGCACAGTGCATCTCTTTAGTGTGACATTTGGTGACCCCAGTATAATCATCTCATATCTAGTGAGATGTGCATTTGTCATGTGTTGTGTCTTAGTTCGTGTCAACAGAATTTCAACTGAATGTGGAACCATTACTGTCAGAGGGTATCCCATGACTATGCCTTCGCATTGTGAAAGGCTTTGACCAACTGCTGCAACTGCCCGCAAACAACCCGGTAAGGCTGCTGCAACAGGGTCCAAGGTAGCTGAAAAATATGCTACTGGGCGATTTGCATCTCCGTGGACCTGTGTTAAAACAAAGAACAAGCATCACGTTCATGACAAAACAACAGAAAAGGTTTCTTATAGTCAGGCATTCCCAATGCTGGTGCCCTGCACATGCATTCTTTTAATTCTACAAATGATTCAAGCTCCTCTTTTTTCAAAGTTATTGTGTATGGCTCATCCTTGACTTATTTTCCTGTCAATTTTATTAAAGGCTTTGAGATGATTGAGAAGTTGGGTATCCACTGACGACAGTAGCCCACCATTCCCAAACACATCCTGACATCTCTTTTTGTTGTTGGGGGATTCATCTGCAAAACAGCTGTTATTCTTTCCTTTGATATTCTTCGAGACCCTTTCTCAATCAAATGTCCCAAGTATTTCACTTCTTTTTGACAGTATTGTAACTTTCTGGGTGACACCTTGTGTCCATTCTTTCCCAGATGATTCAATAATGCAATGGTATCATATTTACAACTGTCTCTGGTTTTGGATGCAATGAGCAAATCATCAATGTACTGCACAAGAGTCGAATTAAAAGGCAGCACAAGAGGTTCCAAGTCCTTCTTCAATATTTGATTGAAGATGGATGGTGACTCTGAGAACCCTTGAGGAATTCTGCACCAACTGTACACCTTGTCCAAAAATTTGAAACTGAACAAAAATTGGCTGTCCTCATGAAGAGGTATCGAAAAGAATGCTTGTGATAGGTCTACCACAGTAAACCATTCAGCATCACAAGGAACCTGGAACATTATTACCGCTGGGTTAGGTACCACAGGGCAGCATTTTATCACAATTTCATTTATTTTCCTCAAATCCTGCACAATTCGAACTTTTCCACAGGGCTTCTTTAAACCCATTATGGGAGAGTTACACGGACTGCTCAAGACTTCTTTCAGGACTCCCTGTCTGAGAAAATCTGCAATTATTTGTGACACCTCAATGAGGACGTCTTGGGTCATGTGGTATTGTGACACTTGTGGGAACACTGCATTCGGCTTTATCTGAACCTTGACTGGTTCTACTCCTTTTATCAATCCTACTTCTTTCCCAGTCAAATCCCACACTTTTTCTGTCACGGTCCCTTGTAGTTCAACAGGTAGGTCGATCAAAGTATGCATTGGGAATAAAGTAATCAAAGGGTATTCTTCATTTGTCTCTCCTCCTTCCTCTATGAATTGACTCTTATCTCCCTCATCGTCACTATTTGCCTGTACTTCTTTTCCATCGTTGGAACAGGTAATTGAACATTTTGTCTTACACAGTAAGTCCCTTCCTAGTAAGGATACTGGACTTGAATCGCATACAACAAATCTATGCAGCCCTTGAAAGTTGCCAATTTCAACCTGCACCGGATCAGTAATCGGATTAGTCAGGTACTGATTTGCCACACCAACCACTCGTATAGTACGCCTGAGAGAGGTAATCTCGGGACTTCTGCACTTCGAACTGTAGAGCGTGTAGCTCCTGTGTCGACCAAAAATGAAACCTTATAGCCCATTACTTTTCCCTCTACGTATGGGCCTCTCTGATCCACCTCTAGAGATGCTGCAAGCCTGCACTCTTCACTGTCTGAGTTGTCATCTGACCAATCCTCATTCATGCCATTTTCACCTCATAATGGGAATTGTTGCACAGTATTATTTTGATTAGTTACCTGGCCTGTGCCCTGCTGAGGAAGCATCACCTGTTGCTGTCCCATCGGAGCCATTGGTAATTGCATTTGCTGTCTAGGCACCATAGGAATCTGCTGCTGTACTGGTTGCATTTGTACTGACTGAAAACGCGGCATTTGCATTTGCTGCATGGGCTGTACCCCTTGCATTTGTACCAAATTATTCTGAAAATTCGGGTTTTGATGTCTCACTTTTGGACCTCGTGAATTTTGTAATGTACCAACATTAATGCTCTGCTGAACTGCACCATCCTGCACCATATTCGGGCACTCCCGTTTCCAGTGCCCCACGCCCCGCACGCGTTACATGGTGACATCCTTTTTACTCCTTGAACATCATTTTGAACAACAACATTATTCATGTCCAAACCACGGTTCACAAACCCTCGACCTCGGCCTCTTGGTTGAGCCTGAAACACACCATTGATTTGCGGTTGTTGCTGTATCATTTGCTGAACTCCATTTCCCTGTATTCCAGCTTGGGCAGCCCTTATCTGCATCACCATCACCTTTTCCTTCAACTTTTTCTGCTTCAACTCAATCTCATCACTACAGTATTTTGCATACTGCAACACCTCATCAATCGGTTTAGCTTGCCAACAAATCAAATGATTCTTAATCATTTGGCTAACCTCTGGTCTCAACCCTTCAACAAATCTAAACACAAGGTGATTCATGTCCTTCGGTTCAATAGTCTCAGTACCACTGTAATGTTTGAACGCTTTCAATAATCTCTCGTAATAAGCATGTATTGACTCCTTAACCTCTTGAGAGGTCCGGTCGATTTTCTTCCAATTGGTTACCTTCGGCAACACCTTTTGTTTCAAGAACTCAATTACTTTATGATAATATTTCATCACCTCTTCTGAAGGTGCTCCAGTCACCTTATCTCTTGCCGGCTCCTTCATTGGCCAATCTACCCCTCTCTTGCACTCGAGCCACAAATCAGGCGGAACAATGATCACAAATAAAGTATTCAAGTCTTCCCAGAGACACTTTGCAAGTTTCACGAACCTGTCCGTTTGTTGATACCACTCAATCGGCTTCTCTCTTAATCTAGGATAATCGTTCGTAAAAGATAAAATATCTCCTCTAGACCACGGCACATGTACTAAAACACCACGAGCTGTCTCTCTCATAGGTAAGATTTTTACTGATCCCAGGTCAGGTGACGTCCTAACTTCATTGGACCCTGGACTGTCTTCCTTTCCCTTATCTCTTTTCTTTGCCCATCGGCCTTCCCATTTCTCCAATGCACCCCAAATTTGTGCACTTTGCAACAGTTCTCTCAGATGTGCCTTCATGCCTGCAGATCTCATGTGTTCAAAATCTTTGGAGTCAAAATCTAATCTGTAACTTCTTTTCAAATGCTTAGGGGCATATTTATACTCTGTTTGCGCCAGAATTGCGTCGTTTTTTTTTACGCAATTCCGACGCAAAACTAACTCCATATTTATACTTTGGCGTTAGACGCGTCTAGCGCCAAAGTCCATGGAGTTTGCGTCATTTTTTAGCGTGGACACCTACTTTGCGTTAATGAGATGCAAGGTAGGCGTTCCCGTCTAAAAAATTGACTCCGAGGCATGTGCGCCGTATTTACACTCCCGGGCAAAATTCACGCCCGGGAGTGGGCGGGTAAAAAAAAATGACGTACGGCCGCTTTTGCGCAGTTTTTTAGCGCTTGGAAAAGGCAGGCGTTAAGGGACCTGTGGGCTCTGAAGGAGCCCAGAGGTGCCCTCCCATGCCTCCAGGGACACCCCCTGTCACCCTTGCCCACCCCAGGAGGACACCCAAGGCTGGAGGGACCCATCCCAGGGACATTAAGGTAAGTTCCAGTAAGTATATATATATATTTTTTTTGTGGCATAGGGGGGCCTGATTTGTGCCCCCCTACATGCCACTATGCCCAATGACCATGCCCAGGGGACATAAGTCCCCTGGGCATGGCCATTGGGCAAGGGGGCATGACTCCTGTCTTTGCTAAGACAGGAGTCATTTCAATGGGGGTTGGGAGTCGAAAAAAATGGCGCAAATCGGGTTGAAGTGAAAAATTTGCCTCAGCCTGACTTGCCCCATTTTTTGGCGCCCAAGCTCCATATCCCCCTACGCCGGCGCTGCCTGGTGTACGTCGTTTTTTTTCACGCACACCAGGCAGCGCCGGCGGCTAACGCCGGCTAACGTCATTGAATAAATACGGCGCCCGCATGGCGCTTCAGAATGGCGTTAGCCGGTGCTAATTTTTTTGACGCAAAACTGCGTTAGCGCAGTTTTGCGTCAAAAAGTATAAATATGGCCCTTAGTTCCCAGGACACTCTTTACCCACCCTTTCTCAACCTATTGTCTCTCACGGACGGCAGCCAATCCGTGCGCGACCCTTCTCGACATCTGACCTATCTCAGCGCGGCACCACTTACGTCACACTCACACACACACAGCAGCTGACAAAGTCTTGAGACTTATCCGCTCTTCACTGACCCCTACAACTCACACAAACTAATGCAAATTATTGCGAGCACCTTAAAATGACAACTCAAATCTGTCGGTTTACTACAGGAAGGGTAACACATTCGCTTCAGAACTTTACAGAGATTTCACTTGAAGCCTCAGCCGCTACTCTCTCCTTATCAGTTCCCGCATATGCAAGCAGAATTCGACCCGCAAATTCTACTCTTGACTTGTCAATGACTCCTTCTAGTGCACTTTAGAATTTGTCAAATCTCCATCGAAGGTTTCATTCTCACGTTACAACTCAAACTCGACTTGTCAACCACGCCCGATTGACCTATTAAACCGTACAGATTACAACATAAACCACATTTGTCTTCAATACTCTGGAGTCTTAGACCTCGACAGGTCCGTACACAACAACCAACCACGTGGATAATTTTGAGCAACAAGCGCTACATTCACATGAAGTACGCCAACTTCCCTACTCTCATACTGTGGAGTACGCCCACTCCTGCTAAACAATACTTAGGGGCATATTTATACTCCGTTTGCGCCGGAATTGCGTCGTTTTTTTTTACGCAATTCCGGCGCAAAACTAACTTCATATTTATACTTTGGCGTTAGATGCGTCTAGCGCCAAAGTCCATGGAGTTTGCATCATTTTTTAGCGTGGACACCTACTTTGCGTTAATGATATGCAAGGTAGGCGTTCACGTCTAAAAAATTGACTCCGAGGCATGTGCGCCGTATTTACACTCCCGGGCAAAATTCACGCCCGGGAGTGGGCGGGTCAAAAAAAATGACGTACGGCCGCTTTTGCGCTGTTTTTTAGCTCCTGGAAAAGGCAGGCGTTAAGGGACCTGTGGGCATAGGGGGGCCTGATTTGTGCCCCCCTACATGCCACATGCCACTATGCCCAATGACCATGCCCAGGGGACAGAAGTCCCCTGGGCATGGCCATTGGGCAAGGGGGCATGGCTCCTGTCTTTGCTAAGACAGGAGTCATTTCTATGGGGATTGGGAGTCGGAAAAAATGGCGCAAATCGGGTTGAGGCGAAAAATTTGCCTCAACCTGACTTGCCCCATTTTTTGACGCCCAAGCCCCATATCACCCTACGCCGGCGCTGCCTGGTGTACGTTGTTTTTTTTCACGCACACCAGGCAGCGCCGGCGGCTAACGCCGGCTATCATCATTGAATAAATACGGCACCCGCATGGCGCTTCAGAATGACGTTAGCCGGCGCTAATTTTTTGACGCAAAACTGCGTTAGCGCAGTTTTGCGTCAAAAAGTATAAATATGACCCTTAATTTGGCCTAAATACACACACATTTTTCACAACCACCTGCAAGATGCATAAGCTTAGACAAGCGCAAAGACGCTAACCACGCACACTATGGTGCTGAGAACATTCCCAACTCATTTAGGCAGGCTCCGAGATCCCGGGGAAGCCATGGTGAACTTAGAAACCCATCATATCTCCAAATTGCATTATCACAGAAAACAAATTAAACAATGAAACTCCGTCCTAGGGCCCCCAAGGGCCAAACCGTCGCTCTGCTACCAGAACTGATAACGCGTCCTTCTATGTTAATTTATACATTTTAGGACTTGTTTTAGGCCGATGAATCTTTGGACCCAGTGGTGAGACACCGTAGGACGAGGTAACTGATCAATATATCAAGCAATATATCAATAATATTGTCAACATATATCACCACAATATATCTCAATTTAGACATTAGTTAAGATCGTTAACGCAACCATGACCTTTCAGTCATGAATAACCACACCTTATTGAAGTTTTGTGAATTTTATTCCCTATTGATTACAATCTAATAGCAGATGTATTAATCTCAAAACCAAGAAGCAAAAGAACATAGTCACAATGCAGCAACTATGATAAGGTTTCAACAATGCAAAGATCACAAACATAAGATAGTAATATGAAGGTAAACAAATCAAAATGCATAGAACCTCATATATGTCTTAGTTCAGCATAGCACAACGTCAGTCACGTCAGTTACGTTAGTCAAGGTGAATGCCTCATCTAGCCACTAATTAGTATCAGCATGTCGGGCTTCATGCAAAACAATTTAGAACATCAAATTGGAAAACATCTAACTAAGGTCTCTAATCAAAAATACAGCAGTTGGTACCTAGAAAGGAAAAGCGAATAGACAAATTACAAGAGCAACTGTCATAATTACCCTCCTCGGAATGAGTCAGCATACAGGATCAGTCTTCATCTTCATGACATCAGTTGAATCGCCGTCAGTCTATCTAGTCTAAGGGCAGGGGACACTTCCCCCATAAGGAAGAAAGTGCAATGGGGCGACTAAGGGTGAGGATGGTTTTATTAAGTCTCAAGTCACCAAACGAAGTGACAGAGTTTCTGGATGCAATCAATTTCATTCCCTACATAGTTGTCTCGAGTCTCCTGTGTCACGGGATTTTATCCCTTTTTCATAATACATTCCCCCAAAATTCTATTGGATAGTCACTGCACCCCACTATCTGTACCCTGTCAAATTATACATTAAGTAATGCACTTGTCATTTCACGATAGTTTATAACATTTTGATTGGTCTTCATAATTTATGTTTTTCGTAGGTGCACATCCGGTGTTACTTCATTCTCTGGCACGTTCTTCGGGTCAAAAGTTCTCTTTTCCGTGGTTCAATGTCCTTGAAAGTGTCCATATTTTGTTGCAAAGAGTATAAATTTTATACTAAAGCAGCTAACATGCGGATGAGAAAAACTAGCAATGTTACATAAAACGGAGAAAAGAACAATTGCTGGGTCATGGCCTTTTGCGAGTCAGCACACTGAAGAAACAGAAAAATATGCTTTAATATGAGAGTTACACAGCTAGTTTTCGACTCACGCTAACTTAAGACTTATGGATGCTAATAAATACAATCTTCGTAGATGTTAATGTATTCAATTAATCATAGTACAAGCAATTATTTCTTACAGTCGACATTAGTTTATGCATACAATAATTCTTCACATTTATAGGTATGTTAGAATACATTTCAAATGAATAATATTTTATAACTATTAATGCAGCTTTGTTAATTGTAAGCATTTCACATCTAGATATATAATATTTAAACTACGCTCTCTCAACACTTCAGTTTCACATCCAGGAACCCTTTTTCTCCTTCGTTGAAAATCGATTAGCAGCTTGTCACATCCAGTTTTTCAATTGCCATATCAAATTATCAATGTCTTTTCCGATTTTTATTTCAATAGTCTCTCTTCAGATTTTACTTTATATCAGCTCAACAACTCAGTCTATTGATCACCCTCAGGTTACATCAAAGTACTAACTCGGAACTTCTTTATCAAAACAAAAGGACATAAACTTGTTTTGCCATTCACTTGTAGCTGCATATGCCCATTCAGGACCTGTGTATCTTCGACTTGCTACTCTCTTCCTTTTCAACCTCTGTTCACCACCTAATTCTCCTTCACTCAATTCTTCCCTTCTTGTAGTATCCACTTCTTCCTCTATTGTTTCATTTAAGACCAATCCCTTCTTCTTCCCAAATTGTGATTTAGGCCAATTATCTACTTTTCTTGTTCCCTCTGTCAATATTCTCCTCAGGATTAGGTTCTCTCCTTTTTCTTTCTCTATGGTGTTTTCTCTTGATGGACCTGCAAGGGGGTCAGGAGAAGTCAAATCACTTTGACTTTGATCAGCCTCAACTCTTTCACCTTCTTGATCTGGTACTTGCTCTGCTTGCTTTTCAGCACCGTCTGCTTCTCGGAGAACCCCTGCTGTGCTCGGTTCTCCTGCTGTATCCGTAGAGTTGAACTCTTGCTCACCCTCCTGCAATTCTTCACTCTCCTCTCTTACAGGGGTGATAGACCCATATTCCACAAGCTCAGGTTCAACCTTAGGTTCAGCTTGCTCTTGTTCCACCTCATTCACAGTCACTTGTTTCGCTGTTGTTGGTGCTCTCAACAACACGTCTTCATAATCTTGTGGACTCACCACTCTCTTTGTATGGCTTGGATGTCTCCAGTTCGGCAGTCCTGCACACTTTACAGCTGTCGTAGTTGTTAACAACACCTGATAGGAACCTTTCAAACACGGTTCCAAACAGGTCTTGCGATCGTGCTTTTTGATGATGACCCAATCTCCATCTCACAGATTGTGACCTGGATCATGGATGGGTGGCAGGGTAACAGCCTGCACCTGCTGAGAGAAAGAGTGAACAACATCAGCCAGACCCTTGCAGTAGTCCAACCCCGTATCATCTGTAATATTGACAAGTGCATTGACTGGAATTGCTGTCAATCTCATTGCTCTGCCCATGAGGCTCTCATGGGGTGACAGTCCTGTCTTCCTGTCAGGCATGTTTCGCATTGTCATCAACACCAAAAGTAATGCATTTGGCCGTTTCAGATTGGTTGCGGCGCACATCTTGGCAATTCTTGATTTCAATGTACCATTTGTTTGTTCCACTAGTCCTGAAGCTTCTGGGCGATAGCTACAATGCAACTTCTCCTCAATGTTTAGTGCTGGACATAAGAGTTTAATCACCTCGTTATTGAAGTGAGTTCTCCTATCTGATTCTAAAAGAGATCAGAAATCCAAACCGTGGTATTAACTTTCTAAGCAACAGCTTTGCTACTGTGAGACTGTCATTTCTTCATGTGGGATATGCTTCAATTCAATGACTAAACACACACACAATCACCAACACATACTTTTAACCTCCTCACGCAGGCATCTCAATGAAATCCAATTGCATTCTTCTGAATGGTCCCCCTGCTGTTCCAGTGTGGCTCACATTCACCACTCTCCCTTTTACCACATTCAGTTGCTGACAAATTACACACCGATGACACACTGCCTCTGCTGTTTGCCTGAATTTAGGATTGAAACAATCAACTTTGAACAGCCTGACCATGGCATCCCTTCCAATATATGCCTGCCCATGATAATAACAGCCCATCTGTAAATTATTGGGAAACACCATCTGACCCTCCTCAGAAACCCAAATTTCATCCGGTCTTTCATTGCACTTCATCTTAACCCAAAGTCATTTTTCTTCTTTGTCTGCATTCTCCTGCAATGTTTTCAACTCCTCTAGAGTATCAATCACTTTTAAAGCAAAACTTGTGCAATTATTCTCTTCCTCAGGCATCAATTCCCACTTGTCCTTAAACGATATACAGTTCAATGCGCAAAACCTTGCGACTTGATCCGCATATCCATTTCCCAATGAAATGCAATCCTGCGTCTTTTGATGTGCACTGCATTTTACCACAGCGATTGACCAAAATCATGAACAATTCCAAATCCATGTTGACTGTCAGTATAGATTGTGACTCCTAGTCTTGCAGAAACGTAACATGCTCTAGTAAGAGATACTAATTCTGCTACTTCTGCAGAGTATACACCTGGAAGCCAGGAAGCTTCTAACGTGCCTGTAATTGTGCATATTGCATGTCCTGCTCTCAGTGTCCCTGTTCCATCTCTGAGACATGAACCATCAACAAAGACAATTTGGTCATTTTTTTCTAAATGCGTGTCTCTAATATCAGGTCTTGGTTTTGTACACAGCTCAGTTACCTTAAGACAATCATGCTCAATGTTTTCTTCTTTTTCAATTTCAATAGTATCACTTGGAAGCAGCGTCACTGGATTCAACACTGTACATCTTTTTAATGTTACATTCGGAGCACCCAATATGCTTATCTCATACCTTGTCAGTCTTGCACCCGTCCAGTATTGTGTTTTCGTCCTTGTCAGTGAAATTTCAACAGAGTGTGGTACCATTACCGTCAAAGGTTATCCCATGACTACCCCCTCACGTTGGGAAAGACTTTGACCAACTTTGGCTACTGCGCGCAGGCAACCTGGTAAAGCTGCACCGACCAGGTCCAAGGTAGCTGAAAAATAAGCTACTTGGCGATAAGCACCTCCATGGACCTGTGTCAAGACAGACAAAGAACAATCATCACGTTCATGACAAAACAATGTGAAAGGCTTTGTGTAATCAAGCATTCCCAACACTGGAGCTCTGCACAACCTCTCTCTCAATTCAGTGAACACTTTCATCTGGTCCTCATCTAAAGTAATGGGATCTGTAACATCTTTGTGTGTTAACTGCTGAAATGGTTTTGCAATCTCAGCAAAGTTTGAAATCCACTGTCTACAATACCCCACCATCCCCAGGAACATCCTGACATCTCTCTGCAAAGTTGGAGCACTTCTCTGCAGTATCATGGTAATTCTTTCTCTAGAGATTCTCCTCAATCCCATTTCAATCTGATGTCCCAAGTATTTCACTGATTTCTGACAATATTGTAATTTTACAGGTGAAACCTTATGTCCAAAATTTCACAAATGATTCAACAGGGCAATCAAGTCGTACTTACATTTGTCCCTTGTTCTCGATGCAACCAGCAAATCATCAATGTATTGCACTAGAGCTGATTGGTATGGCAATTCCAATGACTACAGGTTCTTTTTCAAGATCTGATTAAACAGTGATGGTGACTCCGTATACCCTTGTGGAAGCCTGCACCAGCTGTAGACTCTGTCTAGGAATTTGAAACTAAAAAGAGACTGACTATCCTTATGAAGAGGCACGGAAAATAAATCTTGTGACAAATCAACCACTGTGAACCACTCTGCATCGCAAGGAATCTGAAACAGTATCACTGCTGGATTTGGCACCACTGGACAACATTTGACCACCAAATCATTTACTTTTCGCAAGTCCTGCACAATGCGTACTTTCCCACATGGCTTCTTTGAGCCCATTATTGGTGAATTACATGGACTGCTTAACACTTCCTTCAAAACTCCTAGTTTTAGAATATCTCCAATTACTTGTGCCACCTTCATCAGCACATCTTGTGGTTTGTTATATTGTGGAAGTTGTGGGAATACTGCATTTGGCTTCAAAGTGATCTTAATCGGCTCTACTCCCTTAATCAGACCTACTTCTTTACCTGTCAGGTCCCAAACTTCTTCTTTCACTGTTCCCTGTAAGTCTGCATGCACTTCTTTCACAGTCAACATTGGGAAAAACTCAATGAATGGGTATTCCTCACTATCAGTGTTAACCATTGTCTCAGACACCTGTTCTTCTTCATCATCGCTATTAGTTTGTACTTCAATTCCAGTGTCCGAACAATTAATGGACCATTTTGTCTTACACAGTAAATCTCTTCCCAAGAGGCATATGGGACTCGAGTCACACACTATAAATCTATGTAGTCCCTGGTAATTGCTGATCTCAACCTTCACTGATTCTGTGATTGAGTTTGTCAACTGTCTATTCTCCACACCCACAATATGAACTGTTCTACCTGAAAGGGGTAAATTTGGATCTTTCACACTTCTCACTGTAGAGCGTGTAGCTCCTGTGTCCACCAAAAATGAAACCTTATAACCCATAACCTTTTCTTTCACAAAAGGTCCTCTCTGATCTACCTATAGGGATGCTGCAAGCATACACTGCCCTTCATCCGAACTGTCACTCATCCATTCTTCATTTATTTCATCCTCACTGTAAAACGGAAATTGGTGTACTGTGTCATTACTACTGTCCTGTCTCTGACCTGCTGAGTAAGCATCACCTGTTGCTGCTCCATCGGGGCTTGAGGTATCTGCATTTGCTGTCTATGTACCAAAGGAACCTGCTGCTGTATTGGTTAAAACTGTGTTAATTGTGCACACAGCACTTGCATTTGCTGCACAGGTTGGAAATTCTGCACTCGGTTTTGTACATTAGGAATAAATCCTTTCATTCCTGGGACTTTCGCATTTTGAAATGTACTGACAGAAACCTCCTTGCGGAACAACACCATCCTGCACCATCAACGGACACTCCTGTTTCCAGTGTCCCACGTTGCTGTACAAATGACACTGTAACATCTTTTTCATCCCCTTCATGTCATTCTGAACCACTACAGTACCCAAATCCGGACCACGCATCATATCCATTCCACGACCTCTACCTTTCATCTGAGGCTGGATCATCACAGCTCTCTGCTGTGCTGGCATAGGCGGTACTATAGCTTCCTGCACTCCAGTCTGCCTTTATTTGCATCACCATTGCTTTCTCCTTCAGCTTTTTCTGTTTCAATTCAGTTTCATCACTACAGTATTTTGCATACTGCAACACCTCATCAATTGGCTTTGCCTGGCAGCAATTCAAATGACTCTTAATCATCTGCCCTACTTCTGGTCTTAAACCTTCGATGAACCTAAACACAAAATGCAACAAGTCTTTCGGCTCAATTGCTTCCTTACCACTGTACTCTTTGAACGCTTTTAGCAATATTTCATGGTAGATATGTATTGACTCTAGATTCCTGAACGGTTCTGTCAATTCTCTGCCAATCAATATGTGTGGGAGAAATTCTTGTCTTCAAGAACTCAATCACTTTATATTAATTTTTCATCACCCCAGGTAAAGGTGCACCCTTTCCTCTATCCCTTTCCAGTTCATTTGTTGGCCAATCCCCTGCTCTTTTACACTTGACCCATAAGTTAGCTGGAACCACTATCTCCAATAAGGTGTTTAAATCCTCCCACAAACATTTGGAATGTTTCACAAATCTGTCTGTCTGCTGATACCAATCGACTGGTTTCTCTCTCAAGTTTGGGTAATCATTTGTGAATGACAACATGTCATTCCTGTGCAATGGGACATGAACAAACTGACTCCCTGTAATCTCTCTCATCGGAAGCATCTTCACTGATTCCCTTTCTTTCTGAACATCTTCAGACTCCTCTTGTGAATCTCGCTTTTGTTATCCTTCTTCTTTGCCCATCTACCTTCCCACTTTTCTAATGCTCTCCAGATTTGAGCACTCTGCAGGAATTTCCTCAAATGAGCCTTCATTCCTGCTGACCTCATGTGTTCAAAATCCTTTGCCTTGAAATCTAACCTATAACTGCGTTTCAAATGTTTTGTTTTCTCAATCTCAATGTCATATTTCTCTGCTAGCTCTGCCAATTTCTGTATTTTACTCACTTCTTTTGTAATCATTGGGCACAAATACTTCAGTTCTTCTTCAGAGCAAGACTCTGACCTGTTCATGCCCATTGTACCCTCAACTAACTTGGTTGCTTCTATATTTATCCTCACACAATTTATCTGCTCTTCACCCTTGGATGTATTTTGAGGGGTATTTATACTGTCTAACCATTCAATCAATTGTTGCGCTGACAATCCCTGTAATGAGATGCTACTTGCATTTTGCACTGGTACTTGTTGTACCACTGCTCCTGGAGTTTGCGGCTTCAAAAGTTTCAGACTTTGACTCGCATTTGGGCCATTCACTGTATCTGGAAGTGCTACAAGTGGACTAAGATCCATTAATGGCCTAGCTCCATTGAAAGTCTGTCCCACGGATGACATCAACTGCACAGGATCACTTGCTCCCCTTCTCACAAGACTCTGTGACATTTCGTTCTGCTGTCCTGTACTTGCTTTCTTTTGCACAAATAAGGGTACCGCTGGACCAACAGTAACTGAAAGCGATATTGCATCCGGAGCTGCCCTGACACTCGCACCTAGTGGAAAAGTTACCCCCATCGCCTGGTGCATGACTGGTGTAATATCTGACTGTGTTCCATTCAACGGTGTAAACTTCTGCAAACCCTGTGGCTGTGCCGCCGGCAATAACATTGAAGTCAGCTCTGTCTGAACTAATATTGCCCTCAGGAGTACTTGCTCCGTTGGTACCACTAAGTCTGAAATTGTCTCAAGGACTGGCACCTCTGGACAAATTCTCTGTACTGATGGTGGATGCATCTGTGCTTGGACCACAGTCGTAGTCCCTGCATTAGGTGTACTCTGTACTACCCCTGGTATCTGTCTACTGTCTGTCTGTACTGCCCCTTCTATTCCTGATGCTTCTACTGGAGCAGTTGCAATGGCACTAGTACTTGGACCCCCTGAATAAGTCCCAAAGGGTTGATCCCTTAACAGCTGTGTACAATGGTCCTCAACATCAGACTCCTCATCGTCTACATAAGGCTTTTGCTTTTTTCTGCACTCTCACTTTCCTTAGTATTATCTTCCTTCTCTGTCGCATCTTCCTCTGTAATCGCAGGGAACAACTTAACACCCTGTATTTCTCTGCTCTTCACCTTTTCTGTTCCAAATCCCACCTAGCTTCAGCTAAGGATTTTTATACTCATTTCATTCTCTTCTTAAATTTCATCTCTTGTTGCTGTCTGGCCACCAATTCCCACCCGTTAAAGCCTCAAACTGTGCTGGCCTCGGTAACGGCTTCATCTCATATAATGCCATTCGCAATTCATCCAAAATTCTCAAATTAAATGTTCCATGCTCTGGAAATGCTAAGGATCCTCACTTCTTTGTTAGCTTACACAACTGCTTTAACCAAAGTCATGGTGCTACACCTCGCTCCTCCATTACAATGTAAGCCGGAGAATTTTCCGGTGGGGTTGGCTCCCCACTGACGCCTTAATGTAAGAATCACCTTTCATCGCACTTCTGAATGCCTTGAAAAACTTCATTTGGTCTATTTTATTTACTTCGATTCAATAATGAAATGACTTTACTCCCAAGATTCCCTTCACCCACTTGATCAACTAATTGCCTCTTATGGACGGCTGCCAATCTGCTTGCGACTCTTCACTAACCAACCTATCCCAGCGCAGCACACTCTGACGTCACACTCACAGACAGTGGCTGAGAAAGTCTTGTGGCTTGCCCTCCTGAACTTCACTTACACAACTAATGCAAATTATTGCGAGCACCATAACCAAAATAAGTAAAACAAACCTATGGATTTACTACAGGAAGGGACACAATCGCTTCAGAGACCTTACGGATTTTCACTAATGGCCCTTTTGCTCATGTAGCTATTCCTCTTTCTCAGTCCCACATTTCTGCAAGCAAAATTCGACCTGCAAATTTTACTCTCAACTGATCAATGGGTCTGTCCTGGTGCACATTGTACTCGCCAAATTTCAGTGGAAAAAATGTCTTTTGCTCATCTATCTCACACACCGACTTGTTGACCACGCCCGATCAGCCTACTAAACCAGACAGATTACAACATATAACCAAGTGTCCCCTACACTTGTCAATATACTCCGGAGTCTTAGACCACGCAGGGTCCATACATCATCAACAACCACGTGGATAATTTTTTAGCACAAAGCGCCACAGACGTGAAGTTCGACGACTTCCCTACTCTCATACTGCGGAGTACGCACACTCCTACTAAACCTTAACTGGAGCATGCAGACTTCCTACTTTACTTCACATACATCACAATTCACCTGTGGTTTGCTTAAGCCTTGCAAGCGCAACCCACCACTTTCACACTACCACAAGAAACGCCGAGAACATACCCAACCTTTACTAGCGGGATCCAGGATCTGGGAAAGTCATTTCTGGGCTTAAGAGGACATCATCTTTGCTACAATTGCCATTTCAGAACAACAAAATTCAAACCTCATGAAATACGAACAACTAACCCTAACTTAAACTACCACTATAACCAATAATCACCACATAACCACTTCTCCAAGGAAACTAACCATCAAGCTGCTACCAAAAACAACTAGTGTGCCTGGTCCTTAGTAAGTAAACTTACAAGGGGGCGCGTATAGGCCAATTAACCTTTTGAATTGCATGGAGTACCCTAGTCATGCAGTGATTACTGTATCTATAATTAGTCATCAACAACCAATAACCAATGTGAAAGATCAACTACTCATGAAAAACCACAGTTCGGTAAGGAGTTAATAATTTTTATTTCCCTGTTGATTACAACTCTAAATCATCTCTTAATTCAATTTTATTCAATCCACTCCATTTATTAATAGAAACATCATCACTTGAAAAAAAACATATGCGACAATGCAATTTCATAAACTACAAATATCAGCATCAATAGCAAAGTTCAGCAAATAAGTTCATCAGTCATTAGTCATTGTCAACGAAACCCTTAACAGCTTACCTATCCCAGATTAGCATCAGCATGTGGGACTTCATGCGAAAACAATTTAGAGAAAAACATTAATTTGGAAAAATCTACCTAAGGAGAATTCTATAATCAGCTTAGTTGGTACCTAGAAGAAAAGGCATAAAATCGTCAGTCACATTTTCATAGCTACCTATCCAGGAAGGATCAGCAACAAATCAGTCTTCATCTTCAGGTCATCAATTAGTCAGCTACGGATCAGGCTCACAGAGTATGAGCCCAATGACAGCACCTCGGACAGCGTCTCCTGACGTCATCAATTCTCTCCCCGTATCTCTCCTCATCATCTGAAATTTTAGTCCCTGGTCATGACTTTTTATTAGGGTCTCCCAGTCTATCCCCCTAATTTCTAATTGGTCAGTCAGTCAGCAGATATAACTTTAACCTATAGTATTTGTTTACCGAACCTACTAATTTCCATATTAGTTCGTTCACAAGATGTGGATTGGTTCTCCATACGATGTCCTCATCATCCTGCTTTTCGGGTCTCAAAATTGTTGCATGTTCCTTTTCAGTCAGTGCCTTCATTGCTCAATTCCTGGGAAAGTACATTTAGCCTACTCTACATATAATTGTATCAAATTGTCTTCATCATTTCCTGTCCGTCTTTACATTACAGAAAATTCTAGCTAAGCAACTTTAACATCAAGCAGGTCAAGGCTAGTTCGTATCAGCTTCTGTGCAAAGACGGTTATTGTTTTCTGCTCTCAGTGTGCAAGGCCAAAGGAGACTAGGCCTTTAGTTCTGCTACCTTAGCACTACAAATTAATGCAAAACATAGGTTATACATCTCATGATGACATATTATTACATCATATATTTTCATTATTTCATACATTTTCAGTTATATTAGTATACATGGTGATCACACCCCGAGGGCACATTTTCAAAACGTGTACATTATTTTTCTATGAATAATTTGTCTATGCATTTCTCATTTGTAAACACATATACATCATTAAAAAGATTCTTAATTAGCATATCTGCTTCAACAACAATCACCCTCATCTGTCACCTTGAGGGCCTGATTCTTGCCCCCCTTAGTGCCCCCCTAATGCCACCATGTGCGCACCGTATCTAAGATACGGCGCACCATGGCGGTAGTTAGGGAACTAGCATCAAAACTTTTCATGCTAGTTTGGAGCTTTGCAGGATTAGCATAAAAATGCTGATGCTAATTCTGCTAAGCTCACTGAGGCCCCTTGTAAACAATAGTGTGCCTCCTTTTAACGCCTGCTCTGAGCAGGGGTTAAAAGTGCCCAAAAACAAAATGACTCAAAGAAATCTCTTCGATTTCTTTGTGCCATTTGTTTGCCCCCCCTAATGGAGGAATGCCTCCTTTGCATACATTATGCCTGGCGCAGGCATAATGTAGCGCCAAGAGTTAGAAAGTGGCGCAATGCATGCATTGCGCCACTTTGTAAATTTGGAGCTGAGATTTTGGCCTCGTTGGGCACATTAGCATTAAAAAAATGACAATAATGTGGCACAAGAATGCGCTAGGGGCTCTTAAATCTGCCCCTAAGATTCGCTATGTTCAATTACCAAATCACGTGTCAAGCTCTTCACTTTTGAGGTAAGTACTGTAGTTGGACCAGTTGCCTTCAAGTTCTTGAAACTTACCTGTGACTTCTGTATGAGGCAGGATGCAATGTAAAATTTCTGAAATAGGTTGTTTTCCTGGTCTGATCTGAAGCACACACCTCAGAGTTTGTTTGCTTAATGTAACTTCTTATGGATCACCTGAGAAATATACTGCCTCTGAAAATATATATTTGTCCAGTAGCACCAAAAAACAAAAGTATGCAGATATTACCCTGTTACAAATTGGAATGAAACATTATAAAGGAATGGGAAATAAATCAACTAACTAGAAAAACATCCCTGAATGTCAAGATCACATCTATCACTTGATGAGTGGCATGTGTATTTTGTAAATGGATCGACAACATACATGTAGAGGATATGTGGCAAAAGCCACAACACCCATCCCTAGACAGGACCACAGAAACCATAAAGATAAGCCCCTCGTTCAAACCCCAAGACCAGGAATGCACTACAGATAAAATGTAACTAATTATTGTGGTCAAGAAAGTACTGTCAATACTGAACACTGATCATAGAAGAGATCCTGTATGACTTTTGTTAACACAGAATTACTATACCATCTTGTGAACAGACCTTACCAGAACAGAAAATTAATTATTGCAAAAGAAACTAATGAACACTGGGGACAGAATGTGTTCAAATCTCCAGAAGTAAGGCCAGGTTAAAATAACTCTACTTGTTTGCAGGGAGTAAAGAATGAACTTTGGTGCCTATGCTTACTATGCATCGCTTTCTTGGACAAAAGCCAGAACACCCTAATACAAAACTACACATCATTTTGAAGTCCTGAGACCTAATAACCCCTAATTTATCAGTCCATAAATCTTCAAATAAAAGAAGCATATAACAATCAAACATGATGTGATAGGGGCCACATGAATCAACTCTTTGGATCTCTTCCTGAGGTCATAAGTGCATCACAAAAGGTTTGGAGTAGATCTAACATTTTTAGCTTTCAAACAGTAATTCTCCTGGTAACTGAAGACGAATAAGACTACTGTAGTTTCCCTCTATTGGACCTGACCCTGCAACGTCTACTTTATGTTTCCTGCTGATGCACTAACCAACCCTCCCATTATGAACCAGCCGACCAATATCAAGAGGACTATCCATCTACCCTTGCTTGCATGGTTGCAAAGGGACTTAGACAATTCACCAATGTGTTATATTAATGACTGCAGTATCTCTGATGTAACCACCATTATGGATGTTACACTTACAAGGGCACAAACGCATTGTGGGCTACATAATCAAGAGAGGAGTAATGAAAATACAGATTCAGAAACAGATACTGGGGCTACTGGATAATTGTTATTTGACATGGACTTGCTATCCATTCACCCTGTACTGCAGCTAGACATAAGAGAAAAACATATGCACATACGTACACATATGAAGGCTTTAGTAAAAATGTATGCATAACTCTTGAGAGTGTTTATGCCATTTGGCACATAAAGAATGTGAATAAAGAAAGGAGGTGCAGTTAGTGGGAAAAGAGAGGCGCTCAAGGGTTAAAATTCGGCCACGGAGACACAGAATGGTGCCCTCACGCGGGACCACACCCATCCCTCAAACCGTTTACAACAGTAAACACAACACTGAAAATACCTACGTGAGGCACTCATTAACAATTATAACATAAACATGTACATATACAAACAAATAATGTAATAGAAAATTTTACATTAAAAATGGGTCATACAGACAGTCCATGTGTAGCAGATCAAGTTACTCAAAATTTATTGCAGAGAAAAAAAGTCCTCCTGAAGAAGAAATCGCCACAGTATTCGATCACTGGAGGTTAACAAAATTAATTTGAGATACAACATAGGTCTTGAGATGCAAACAAGCCAACACGTGTTTCGTCACGGGACAATAATCCCAAAGACTTCTTCAGGGCTCAAAAGTGGAAACATCTTAGTATGACGAGAATCCCTCAAAATCAATAGTGTCACAATCATCAACCGTCCGAGTCCAACTGCATAAGATTCCTCATACATAAACCACCATATCTGTATTACGAACTCCCAATGTCATATAGACCGCATGAATTCGGTCCCCACACAACCGCCAAATATCATGAACAAATTCAAGCAGCGTGCTGGTGTCAGTTCCAAGTGCGACCGCGAGTATGCGAACTCACCAGCACGCTGCTTTTTTTTCTGCAATAAATTTTGAGTAACTTGATCTGCTACACATGGACTGTCTGTACGACCCATTTGTAATTTAAAATTGTTCTATTACAATATTTGTTTGTATATGTACATGTTTTTGTTATAACTGTTAATGAGTGTCTCACGTAGGTATTTTCACATAAAGAATGTGTCCTATATTTTTAGAGGATAGTGACAACAAATTTGATATCACATACCCTAGCCACCCAAATGCCGACATTCGCCACTACACACCCCTTTCACTATTCGAAGCTTCACACCTGCAATCTCAGACTATTTGTCAAACTCTTCCAGCATCTGTGTCTGTGATATCAGAACACTATCTATTTCTGCCTCTATACTTCCCATTGGAATTATTTTACTCTGATTACTCCACATTATAAATGCTACTATAGATAACACTGCAGCACCCCACACAGATGCCTTGGCCCTAAAACTCTATACTGCCGTCAGAGATTGTAATGTGCTCATCCACTCATTTCAACCACAACACACACAAATCTCTCTTTATCATACTATCACAAATACACCCACATTTCAGAAACTGTCCAGCTCCAATCATCAAATCACCTATGGACTCATTTAGACTTTAGAGCTGGGTGCGTGGCCCACCAACCCTTGAGAATAGTAAAGAATATGATCTCTGTTCCCCTGGTAGAACACCACCAGCTCTATTTAGAGATCCCCAACTGCCTGGCTGGAATGTTTATAGCCTCCACTGCGATTGTTGGTGCAACAGTTTTAGTAAAGGCTGTGATCTTGGCTGGGCGGGTACAATGTTTGTTATGCCACTTATCAAAAACAAACCCACAAATCAGGAGTTCATTATAAACTAATGGCCATGAAGTGCAGGGTGAACTGAGCAATTTCTCTGCCAGACACTCCCATTGTAGCAAATGGGTTCTGCCAATTTAATCCCCATGCATTTTCTGTATTTGACTACCTGGGTTTTGGACTGGTATTGTGAGTGAATCTCACCACTTGAGTCTCACTCACAGTATTTTCTTAGTAACTCGACTCAGAGTGCTAACTGTACATGGCAGCCTTTTAAGATAAGGACACTGCTGTGGAGCTAGTGTAAGAGGCTCTGGGCTGGTTACATGTGAACACATAAGCATGTGTATGTGCACACATTTGCAGGCTGCATATGTGGGACTACCGTGTTGCATCATCTAGTATCTGCACATAGGAATGCTGTCACAGAAGCACCTCCTCAAGGAATGCTTATGACCTGAGGTAGGCCTTGTATTTGAGAGTAGGTATTCATAGAGTAGGTCTGCAGTACTTACTTAAGGTCAATGGTGCTTACACTCTATTACACATTTTATGTTGAAATCCACACTATATTACAGTTGTGTCTCACCTAGGCCTACAGGGTCCAATGAGGTATAAACCTAGAGGCAAACATGCCCGCAGGAGTAGATTTACCATCCATAATATCAGACACTCACTCCTTATGGCACCTTAATAATTGTCATATTTCCATGGGTCAGCTCATAATCAGATTCTAGTTCATCATCCCTTCCTACTGGGCCAGATTACTTACTCAGCTCTCCAGTAGGAGGCCCAAAGTTCTCCCCATACAACAGAGCCATTAACAGTGCTTGACCCAGTTTCTGGGAATGGAAGGGGCTGGCAGGAATATTGCATCTCTTAATTAGCTTGCCACATTGCACCTGGGCTGGGACAGCCCAGACCCTTAGAAACATAGGAGTAGGGCCACACCTCTGGAGCCAACAAAGAAGGGACTCACCTTTGAAGATTTGGTAAGAAGGGATCAGGCAACTGTATCAGCTGGGGGTCAAGCTGAGGCTCTCATGTAAGCTCTTTCCACTAACATCTTGAAGTAAAAAGATGGGATTGTCCTACAATGTTCTGCAGGAGGATTGGGAAAGGGGTGTAATGATCATGTGGCATCCTAGGATTGGTCAGGGGTGCCTGACTACTAGAACTTTCAACTTCACTTAAAAATGCAGGCACAAGGGAAAAACATATGCAAAGATACTAGTCTTTGGGGTGACAGCTGCAAAAGAATGGTCAACTGGAAGGAGAAGGCACCTCATGCCCTGCAAGGATGGATTTTGGGATTTTGACTCCAGCTGACTTCCAGGGCCAGGATGGCTCGCTCAAGGGTCAGTGGAGCTGGCCCCATTGCTCATCCTGAGAAACATTTGGGGGAATAGGTCTGCTGGAGGGCCTTGGATGGTTACCCTAGATCTTCAGTGGAATGGTCCTTGAATCTGCTGCTAACAAACAGGTGCCCATCAAGATAGCCAAGAGGTCATGGGGCCTGAGGAGTGTGGCTGGGAGGGTATTTGCTGTGGATGGTATTTGCATGCCACCGTCCCCTGAATAGCAGAGAGCCTCAGGAGCACGGCAAATGACAGGACTGGCCAAGGAGCCAAAACCTCAGCTGCCTTAAAAAACTGACCATTAAAGGCCAGAAGGGCTGATGAAAAAATTCTCGATGGCTAGTGCTGGCCACCGGAGACACAACGAACTTAAGAACATACACCTTGGCTCTAGGCAGCCTGAGAGGAACACATTTAAAGCTCAGGAGCCTGAAGGGACACAGATCAGAACAAAGAGTCTGGCACATCTTACAGATATTCCACTGGAGAGTGCCAAACCCTCTAGACATAGTGCTATGACATTGATTTATTTCCATTGGGGAGGGTGTTTGTGTGGGGTCTGCACAGAGAACAGATTTACTCTTGGGGAACCACTCTTCCCAGGGGCTGGTGCATAGCTTTAAGGTGCTAGGGACCCCATTCCAAGGGACCTAAGGAGCGAGCACCTAGCTGGGTGTGTTGCCCACCATCAACAACATTGATGGTTACCGATACAAGGTTTTCCAGAGTACTGACTATTGATATTACCACCACTGCCTTTAATTATGTGTCATAACATGTATGACATATTGATGCTGTCCCCATTGATTCTAGTGGTGATACATCAGCATATTATGTGGCTAATTTTACTGATGTGATGACACCATGCCAAAGCTAATATGCCTGTTTTGTTGATAATAAAGTGAATACAAAAGTGATGTATGAAATGTTTGAACTAATCTCAACTATGGATAATTACTCAGGCTGCACCCCAGACCACATTTTTTGCACACCATGCCACCTCTGTTTGGACCCAGGTATATGCAAATCAGGCTTGGCTTGGCTCCAGTTGGAGCAGTTCAGCCCAAACTGTCAAGCTAGGTCATCCCTGAACTGGAACACAAGCAACCCAGGACTGGTTTCACCCTAGTTATGTGCTCAACACCCATGAAACGCTTAGTTTTAGGGACACAGTGTACATGTGGGCCATATCATGGCATACAAATCCCACTTAGGGTAGCACTCTAAAGTATACAAAAAAGGGATGTAGAGTTCAGGGCAAATGAGGGCTACAATATGAAATGAAGCTGTCACCAGTGGTATTCCCATTTACTTGATTGCAATTATTTGTAATTGAATGTCTAGTATTTCGAAGTGTGTATGACAATATTCTCTTTCCTTTTTAAAAGAAAAAGAACTAACTGGACAGTGACTTATTGAGTGTTGTTGTTGCCTACCAGCGAGCTGGGGTTACTAGCCCATACCACCTCCACTGAGTCAGCCTTGGACTGATATGCTTCATCACCCTGAAAGTCAAGTGTTACGACGGGGTACTTGGCTCCCAGTAAAAAGATAATTGTAGACTTAATACTTGTGAAGGCCTCACATGCTTTTGCAATGAAAAATCTAATTTCTTTCTCCAATGCTTTGCATGGTTATCTCAGGCAGGGAAATTTAGTTGCAGTCACTCCACACTAAATAGGCTGGGGCATCAGCTACTATCAACTGCAGCTAGGTAGTAGTCAGGCCTCTAGGTCAAAGTGTTATGTCTACAGAGCTTACTGCAGCTCTGGCAAGGAAATCAAGCATTCCCCCCCCCCACCAAATAGAGCAGGGTGAAACTTAGGGAATGATTTAAGAGCCCCAAGTGGCATCCTAACAACACATTAGCTTCATTTTTTTAATGCTAATTTGGAATTATATGACCAAAAGCGCTGCGCCATATTTACAAAGTGGCACAATGCATGTGTTGCTCCACTTTGCAACCCTTTGCGCTACATTATGCCTGCGCCTGGCAAAATGTATTCAAAGGGGGTGTTCCCCCATGGGGGGCAAAAAAATGGCGCAAGGAAATCTAAAAGATTTCATTGCACCATTTTTTTGGCACTTTTATTACCTGCTCAGAGTGGGCGTTAAAAGGGGGCATGCCATTGAATACAATGGGCCCATATCTAGTCTGCAGGAGTAGCGCCAACATTTTGGCACTACTCCTGCAAAGTACATCAATAGCATAAAAAATAATGTTGCTATTGCCCCCTATCCTGCTCCATGGTGTGCCGTACTTTAAACATGGCACACACATGGTAGCTGTAGGGGGGCGCTAAGGAGTGCAAGGAAAGTGGTGCTGCACTGGGTACACTGCCACTTTTCTTAAATCTGCCTTAGTATGGTTAGACATGAGCACTATAAATGTACCTTCAAGGAGCATAACTGTCAAAGGTGTAGCAAGCTGGAACCTTTCTCCTCCAACTAGTACACTAGTTTTCCTTTGTAAGATTGATTTTTGCTTTTAGTCGTGAATTTGAGATTTAAATGTGCAATTCGCATGCAATTTTCTATTTAGAAAATGTAATGTTCCCTTGGTGCTGGAAATTGTTGATAAAACTTTATTTTAACGGAACATATTATAAACTTGGAATATTTTTTAATTTCAAGGTATTCATTCTAGTGTTTGTGGGACCGTAATTTAGGGATGGCCATGAACTGGCTTACTTGAGTAATGTAAACAATATTTTGCAATAGAAAAATGAAATATGTGGCCTCTGCTGGTATCAAATCATCTCCTGTCCCTAGTATGCTGAACATACAGAACACCATTGTCACCCACTTCCACAAGCCACACTAAGAGCCAATCCAGTCTCTATCTCAAGTGCAGAATTCCACCCCTTAGCATTTCATAGTGCCATTAAACAATACTCATGCCATGCATGGAAACACAGAGAACTATCATCACATTGCACGCGACCTTGTCCCACTCACCATTGAGAAAGCCCAAGGCCCATTTTCTAGTTTTTTTTTAGATCTGATGAATCTTTGTAGGAGTTCCAAGGGGAAAGGAAAAATGCATCAATATTTTCAATCATTTAACAGTGTTAGAATTCAGTCACACATTGAATCTCGGAAGCAAAGATTGAAGTTCAAAGATTTCATTACAAATTCAAAGCCAGACTTATGTAAATGATTCTCAGAAACATAATATATAAGTACAGAATCATCAAAGGAGAATTAAAGTATCTAATCAATTTAAATTGTACAAGTAGAAGGCACACCAATATTTTTGTAGTGGCAATACAAAAGATGGGAAAGATTTCTTGATGTTCGGAGTCCAGCTTGCAATTCTCCTGCCTAATCATTTGAAACTAATTAAATCTAAATATGGTATTTAAACTAAGGGACACTCTAAAGATTTCTCTGAAAGTCAAGGAATCAAATTATAATCCAAAGTGTCAGCATAACAGAAACCTCAGTAGAAGATCTGCAAGAGAGAAGTGTGCATAGCATAAAGTCACTTCAACCACAAGAGTAGAGAGATCTGTACCTTTCTACGGGTCTGCTCTAGTCAAAGGGGAAAAGAAATCTGTCTCTCCTAAGTGAGTAAACCATTTCTTCAGACCTGGCAGAACATTCAAGAGTTGATGTCATGATCGGCAGTAACCTTCCACCTTCTGCACATAATTTGGAATCTGCAACTCTCATTAGGCTTTCATCTCATGAACCAAACATCAGGCCAACCTTGGACGCCTCCTGTGTCCAGGAGCTCAGAAGGGAGATCATTTTCACATTCTCTAATTAGCCATTCTATTCCTTGCCAACACACCCTCCAGTGCCTCTATTCCTCAAACCAACAATAGGCCTTTAATTTGCTGCTGACTTGTGCTGAAAAACCTGTTAATAATGAAAGTGCAATGCGAGGAGAACACCATATTGAAGGTGAAGCATAAAAAAAGAACAGTTCAGGCCTTCTTAAGTCAATTTAACATAGATTTCAGTGCACATTCAAATACATGGCTATACATGAATTTCTCCCCATAATTACAATAAGTGATCAATAAATGCAATGGTGTAACAACTCACTATGATAAAATCGAAATCCATTGAATATGAATGCTAACGTGTGTTATATTCCAGTCGGTTATTACAAAACACACAAATAACTTTTGTTTATTTCTACTTATAAGTACACCCTGTGTTATGTGAGTTTGGATGCACAGCATTAGCATGAATACAATTGAACACACATTATATATGTAATTGATTACATTTCCATGTCACTTCTGGAACGCAAATTGGCACAGCCAAGTTACGCTCTCTCAACCACCCCTTTGATGACATATTAAGGCCCTCATTACAACACTGACGGTCAGTGGAGAAGTGGCGGTAATATCGCAAACAGGCTGATGGTAAAAAAAATGAAATTACAAGCATGGCGGTGACCGCCATGCCAAACCGCCACTTCTCCACTCTGATCGCCAGGGTGGCAACGACCACTGGGCTGGAGACTTCGGTCTCCAACCCGGCCGCCATCACTACACTGCCATGGATTTCGTGGGGTTCTGTACCGCCGTGCAATCCATGGCGGTAGGCACTATCAGTGCAGGGAATTTATTCCCTGGCACTGATAGGGGTCTCCCCAGCCCCGTCCAGTGTCCTCCCCCTAATCCCACGACCCCCCACCACCCTCCAAAGGTAGTAGGATCCCCCTCCCACCCCCCCAAAACATTGACACACACACCCCCTACACGCCCACTCACACAACTACTACAAATACACGCTGACATAAACGCACACATACAAGCATACATGCACTCAGACATATGCGCACATATTTCCCATTCACACTACACACCCCCGCATGCATACATGCACTCACACACCCCCTCTACACACTCACACGCACACCCCCATGCACGCACACAACACACAACACCCCCCACCGCCCTCCCCTAATGGACGATCACCTTACCTGGTCCAGTGATCCTCCGGTAGGGAACGCGATCCATGGGGGCTGCTCCGCCACCAGCTCCCCGTCACCAGAACACCGCCACACCGAATTCTACTTCACTGCCGACCGCCAGTATGGCTTCTTGCGGCTCTCCGTCTAGAAAAGGGGAGAGGGCTGGCAGCAGTCATGATACGCTGTGCGGAAAACCATCTACACTGGCAGTCTTCAGCACGGCAGTACCTCAGTGGTCTTGGGAAAAGACCGAAGAGGTCCAAATGAGGGCCTAAGTCATCAAAAATGTACTCCTTTTTTGAAAGAGACCCACTAGAACTTTGTCATTTTCATCAGCTTTGTAATAGATTCTTCCAGATGCTAATTTCATCGTAACATTTACAGTGACTATCTTCCAGCTCAACGTCTGCTTTCTTCCTCTTCCTTGGCTTTTCAACCTTCATTCTCTGGAAAATTTTGAATCCCATCATCAGGCCAGGTATGGCAATAACCAACAATAACCAAAAAAGGCTTCAGAACAAAACCTACAACTTTACATCCTATGTTTCCAAACCATAGGTCTATAGCAGCAAGTACACCTCCAATTGCTTCCCATGCACCTGTCGCTTCTAATTCCTTCAAATCCTTTGTCAACCCAGAAATGTTTTGAATACACCTCCTCAAATCCTTACTTTTGTCTGGGGTGTAAGCACAACATGATTGAACCTCACTGTGCTGCATTGTGACGGTGGGGACTCAGTGCCCCAGAAATCAGTGCCAGGAGAGGGGTCAGAGCCCTGAACGCAAGCACTTCAAAGCACATCACGCACCCCCCCCAACGCAGGAACCTTACTCTGTTGCCTTGTGATGGTGGGGACTCTGTGTCCCAGAAATCAGTGCCAGGAGAGGGGGCGGAGCCCTGAACGTGAGCGGTTCAAAGAGCGTCACGCATCATCGCAATGCAGGAACCTTACTGTGTTGCCTTGTGACAGTGGGGATGCTGTGTCCCAGAAATCAGTGCCAGGAGATGGGCAGGGCCCTAAACGTGAGCGATTCAAAGTGCGTCACGCATCCCCTCAATGAGGGAACCTTACTGTGCTGCCTTGTGACGGTGGGGACTCTGTGTCCCAGAAATCAGCGCCAGGAGAGGGGGCAGAGCCCTGAATGTGGGTGCTTCAGAGCATGTTGCGCTCCCCCGCAACGCAGGAACCTTACTGTGATGCCTTGTGACGGTGGGGAATCTGTGTCCCAGAAATCATTGCCAGGAGAGGGTGCGGAGCCCAGAACGCGAGCGATTCAAAGCACGTCACGCACCCCTGTAACGTGGGACACTCGCGGGCCGCGCCTGGGAAAAGCCCGGGCCAAGGGTGGGCCCATCCGCGCCCTTCAGAGACGGGAGGAGGCCGGGCTGGGCCACACCTCTTGGTTTTAAGTACAAAATGGGGAAGCCCAAAGCACAAGGGAGTCCTGTGACAGCAGCTGCATCATCAAAAATTCCTAAATCCCACAAAAACCCAAAGAGATTCTCCAATTGTGCTACTAACGAAATTGATACTTTAATTGAAGGGGTGGAGTCTATGCTAAATGGGAAGGACACTCGAGTCACAAAAGGACCAACTAGTACCCATCTCGCATCCTTTTTTAGGCCTAGACCATCTAAAAAGGCATGTCCAGCTAGCAGCTTGGAATCTGCCTCAGACTTGACAACTGTAGAAGGGTCGGACGATGCAGCTGATCACGGGGCCAAAAGACACAGTCCCACACAACCGCTAGATGCGGGTGCTGCTGATGGAATTATTATAGTGCATGATACACCCTGCTCCAATCGTTTTTTTGCACTAGGAGGCCTCGACCAAAACCTAGAGAAAGGTTGTCCGTATCGTAGTTTGCAAATGTTAAGCGGACAAGATATGGGAGGGAATCTCCAGATGGAAGTGGTTAACTTAATCATGGATTTAAAACAAGAGGTAAAGGACCTAAAGTGGATGTTGTCCGATGCTCTTACCTTACTTTGCCCAGAGGTTAAGAAGAGGGTTGGGGAGACCCCGCTCGGGGAAAGTTTCAAATTCAGCCTACCTATTTCTAAAGATTGGAGCAAGGAATGCGGCGCAAGGCCCGAAAAACTATTGATCAGAACGGGTCTAACATTGGAAACTGTAAAAGCCCCAGAGTACCCAGCCGCAGTGTTTATTCTTCGCAGTCTAGCTCCTGTATAGGAGAGTCGTGGAACACCCCCACAGGTAAATTTACAGGGAAAAACTATGTTTACAAAAGTGACCATATAATTTATATGCACAGTATCCCGAAACTAACACCAAATATGCACGAAGATAGTCTGTCGTTACGGAACAAGGCTATCCATTGGATGAGACATGTCAGGGAATGTGGCTCGTTATCCACTCAGATATTATCTCTGCAAAGCACCTCATAGGCAAACAAGGCTATTTGGATACTGTTGAGCTAGTTCTAGCTACTCCCGATTTGGTCAAAGGCCTGATATCCCTGGAGGCCCGGAACTCTCTACGGAACGGATCGAATATTGTTCTCCAAACAGACTATCCCGCTCAGGATATCCCAGCTAAGGAACCATCTGCTACCCTGGAAAGCAGGGATGCCATTACATGTTTTGTTGAGCCATCTTCTATTGTTTCAAAGGTCCTTTTTGAGGACATTCCCTGGAGGTAGCGTGAGATTTGGGACAAGCGGCTGAATTCTATAAACAATATGCCAAATTATAATCTATCAGACATTGATTGACTGAAAGGAGTAATAGTCCCTCTGATCACTACTCCATTACATGAGGATGGGAATTCAAGTGGGAACTTGGAGGGTGATCCAGCAACCCCGCCTTTAGCTCCTTACCAGAAAGGTGGAAATCCTACCCAGCCCAGACCCAGGCCTCCCCACTTCTCTTTAATTTCCTGGAATGTAGCGGGTTTACGGAATAAGACTGACAATCTGGATTGGGGTTCTCTTATTGACTCCTGTAGTATTTGTCTTTGCCAGGAAACGTGGGCTACTACCAACATTCAAAGGCAAGGGTATATTTCATTTTGCAAAGAGGCCATTCCTTCACCTGTGGGGAAGGCAGGAGGGGGTCTTATTACTTGGGTAAAGATCTCCGAGGTAGGGGAAGTGAAGGAAATCCATGTAAATTCCCCTGATATTTTGGCGGTCACATTTACATTAAAATTAGGCCCACCATTATTGTGTGTTAACTTATACAATAGGCCAGACCCCTCTACCAAAATTTCAGAAACAATATCGCTGCTAAATACATTTGTGGCAGATCTATTTCCTTCGCATTTTATCATCATAGCCGGCGACTTTAATACTTCCTTAGAGCTTAAATCTTTATTTACAGAGCTAACTCAGGAAGAAGATGCAATGTGGGGAATTCCATCCTTTTCCATTTCAAGAAGCCAGCCTAAATGTAGTCCAATGGTGTTGCAGGTTATTGAATTGATGCTGCTATATGGCCTATGGCTAGGAAATGGGTGTTTCCCATCAGATATTCCAGCATGTGCAACCTTCTTTAGAGGGACCTATAGCAACCTGATTGATTATATGCTTATTGATGTCAGAATTTGGCATGAAATTAAGGACCTTAAAGTAGGAGATCAACGCTATAGTGATCACTTCCCTCTTGTCTTAGAGTGGGCTAGGTGGTTGTCTGGTTCTGGGCCAAATAAGCAAGACCAGAGAGCCACGCCCTCCCTGGAAGTGGCTAGCAATCAGCACATATTAAGATGGGAGGTTTTCACGAAGTAAGGAGTTTTAGTTGCTCAAATGTGTGATTTGGTTTCTAGGCATACAATTCCCCTGGTATCTAATTCTTACCCTGCTGACCAAATCATGGTTAAGCATGCTGAGCTCTTTGCTTCCTTGAAGACCCTTTTTACTAGGGAAAATAGAGGAAGTGGGAGACGTAGAGTGCTTAAACAAAATCCATGGTTTAACAAGGCCTGTATGAGGGCAAAAGGTGTTTTTTTGGAAGCAGTAGGACAACAGCATAGATCTGCTATAATGATGGCAAGGCGTGACTATGCTGCTGTAATGAAGTTAAGCAAGGCACAGAGGGCGGAGGACATATGGCAGGACTTGATGGTAGCAGCTAAGGACTCAGATACAAAGCAATTCTGGTCCCTGGTTTGCCAAGAAGGACGAAACCTGAGCTTCAGGCCTAATTGTCCCATCCCTGCAAAGACGCGGACCTCTTATCTTACTAAACTTTATAGCCAGGACTTTACCCCTTTACCTGATATAGAGGTGCCATAAATGGATAAGTATAATGGGGTAGGTGCAATTGTGCTGTTTACTAGGAAAGAAACAGAGGCAACTATTATGGCCCAAAAACTAGGGGAAAGTCCTGGTTTAGACGGGATCCCATCTGACCTGTATAAGTCTGATCTGACATTATGGGGCCCTTACATCAATAGAGTTTCAAATGCTTTTTTGGAGAGCAACATCTTTCCCTACTCGTGGAAGGGCACAATAATTGTCCCCATTTACCAAAAAGGGGAAAAACTGGATCTGGGAAATTACAGACCGATTAGCCTCTTATATAATCTTCAGAAAATCTTTTCCTTCCAGGTTTTGGGTAGGCTTAGAGCCTGGATGGAAGAAAATAGGTCTTTAAGCCACCTGCAGGCGAGCTTCAGGTGAGGCACAGCTACGGTTGACTAGGTCTTCTGCTTTTTTACAATTAAATGGAAGGTGGTGGACCTGTGTGGTGGGAGACTGTTTGTCGCCTTTGTTAATCTGAGATCTGCTTTTGATCTGGTACCCCGTCCTAAGTTATGGGAGACCCTGTCAAAAATTGGAGTCCTGGGCTCCTTGTTAAATCTGATTAGGGAGCTGTACTCAGGGAGTTTTGCTAGAGTAAGGTGGAGGAAGGATGGAGAGCTAACCAATGAATTTTCCACACAGAAAGGTGTTAGGCAGGGGTGTGTTTTGGCCCCAACTCTTTTCTTCCTTTTCATAAATGCCTGTATTCCATATTTATTTGATAGCCTCAACGATGCTCCGAAATTGGGTGGTACCAAGACACTGTGCTTGTTGTTTGCCGATGACACCCTACTTCTGTCCCAAACTGCCTCTGGATTATCAAGGCTTTTGGAGAAATGTTCGGAGTTTTGTAAGGATTATGGTTTACAGATTAATTGCACTAAAACAAAATGCATGGTATTTGGTGACCCTACAGTGCTGGATGGCGAGGTTTTGGAACATGTTAGTAATTTTGATTATTTGGGAATTAGATTAGAAGATTCCCATAAATGGTCATCACACCTGTCAAAGGGTGTTATGGCCCCAAACAAAAGTCAGGGGGTATCCTGAGATTTGCTGCTAGGACGCCCGCCTTCTCTATTACTCCTGCAGTGGAGATTTATAAAGTGCAGGCTAGAGCGGGCGCCTTGTATGGTACCGAGCTGTGGGGCCACAGTAAACTCGAGGATATGGAAAGAGCAGATAATCTCTTCTTGAAGGTCTTGTTAAAAGTTCCTTCGAGTTCTCCTTCCATGCCTATTCGAATGGACTTAAATTTGTATTCTATTGCCGATATTGCTGCATTGAGACCGCTACAATATTGGATTCGGATCTGGTCTAATCCTGTGCTACATCCTTCTGGATATGGTTAGGAGCACTTTTAAGAGATTCCCAGGTGTAAAAAATACCATGGTGCCAGTACGTAAAAAGTGGATTCTTTAAACTTGGGATGGGCTCCTTTTGGACTGACCCTTTGCATCTCCCAAAAAACGTACCCCAGATTGGGAAAGATGCATACTGGGTGAACGTACAAACATCTACCCTAGCAGCTGTTCCATTGGGTAGCATGATGGATAACTTTTTATCATTCAAGTGCCATTATGAGTTTGAGCACATTGTTTTATATCATTTTACATCCTGCGGCATGTGCCCTTTATGTAAGATTTAGATTAGGTTCCCTACCAGTGCATGGTCTTACTTCCAGATGGAAGCAAACTGTTATTTTGTCGGATCTTTGCCCGATGAGATGCAATACTAGGGAAACAATTAGTCATCTTTTATTTTTTTGACCGCCATATAAAAAGCAAAAGGCCCGCTGGATAAGACCTCTTTGTAACTCAATGGGAATTAGGGATTGCCATTTGGCTCTTAGTACCTATGGGCCGGTGGTGTGTGCTGTGGCTCAATGGTGGAGAAGTGTGGCTCAATGGTTAGAGCGGCAAACCCTGATGCAGAAATCTGGCCCGGGACCAGGGTTCAATTCATGCCTTGGCAGGTCTTGGGCTCAATTTCCTTGGACCTGATAAGTCTCGCATCGGTGCCTAATCTAATTCATGGGTCCCACTCTGTAACTCTGGGCAATAGCTTGCTTAATCTCCACAACGGCCCCAACAGCGCTTGGATGCCCGGCTTCACCTTGGAGGTTGCCCAGGAGTGGGCACTTCACAGGGAAAAGCCAGGAGGGGTTCCACAGCGGTATGCGTACAGCGCCTTGAGACCCTAACGGGTGAGTAGTGCGCTATACAAGTACGAAGTTTATTCCATCAATCTGTTCAGGTGTCAGGTTATATTGAGATGTTCTCTGGGTACTCAACATTTGGGTTGACAGTAATTCAGACAGGCACAACACCTTTATCAGTCCGATATTGTTTCCTGAAAAATCCCACACTTTAGATTTAACTGTGCCTTTAAGATCTGACGATAAATCATCAACCATCAAAAGAGTAAACAAAAGACAGTAAGATACCTGAGTCTTCAATTGGAAGGTGACATCCTCATCATGTGTTATCATTGGTATGCAATCAGTGTGCAATATATGACACAATTGTGTTTACAGAGTAAGCCACTCCTCAAAAGACTCACTGGGCTGGAGTCACACACCAAAATTGGTGATTGTCTTCAAAGCACCCAATTTTTACCAGTATTTCTGCAATGTCTTGAGTTATCATCAGTTTATTCATCACCTCTACAACTTGGACCATTTTTCCCAAGAGGGGTGCGTTTGGGGTTCTACTATTCTGAAAGTATGATGGGTAGCACTAGTGTCAACAAAAATGACCCGCGTGGCCATACCCTTCACTATGTACGAATGGACCACATTGGTCTACCTCCAAGATTGCACCAAGCATGCAATGTTCCTCCCCTCTCAGGCACCATCAGGCTGAATGCTCAGAGGCATAGCTGTCAAATGTTTAAAACATTGGAAAGTGTTGAAAGTATTATTGCTTTGAATCACATTAGTAGTCATAGATCAGTAGGGACTCATCCGCACTTGCCATGAATTTGATTTGATCCCTGCTGATACACACCCTGCATAGAACCAACATTCCCTACAAATGACTGAATCTGATTACTTCTCTGAGCATCTTTCATTTGGGTGACCATTAATTTCTCCTTTCATTTCTTCTATTTCATCTCAAGTTTGTTGCTGCAATACTTAGCATATCTCAGAATCTCAGCAACTGACTTATTCTGCCAACAGATCAAATGTTGCTGAATCATGCTAATCTCAGGTCTCAATCCTGTCAGAAACCTCAACACAAAATGGCTCATATTCTTAGCCTCAAACATCTCCATTCTATTATAACACTTTGATGCATGTAACAATCTCTCAGACTAAGCATAAAATGTTTTTTAAGGTTCCTGAATCGCTCCATCTATCTTAATCCAATCTATGTCCTGAGGGGGTACTTTCAACTTCAAAACTGTCATAACCTCCACCAGGCACTCTCTCAATGTTGCACCCCTCTCTCCTTCTAAAGGAGTGCATTCCCCTGTGGTTTCTTTAAATCTTTCTTCTCCTCCCGTTGAGCTTCCTGTTTCTCCAGTTCATTCCATTACTGAATGTTTCACATCAATTCTTTAATCTGAGTTTTCATCCCTGGAATTATCATATCAAATATACCCTTTTCATTAAAATATACCTGATAACTCCTCTGCAAACCTTTAGTCTTATTCAAGTCTACCTCATATCTTTGGGCTAACTCCGCTCATTTATAATAAACGTTGTTTGTTTAGGAATAACTTTACACATGAATGCGAGTTCACTCTCATGATAAGCATCTAACTGATCCAATTCAAGATTTCCATTAATTATTTTCTGCAGTTCTAATTTCAGTTTCATCATATCCACTCTCTTGGTGATGACTGAATTGTTTCCTGACTCGGTACTCTTGCTTTCCTTTGAAGGGGTACCATCATTGAAAGTCTTCACCGACTCATCTATTTCCCTGGCACTAATAGTTTGTGCCACCATAGGAACCTTAGACACATTCCCATTTCCTTTCACGCCACCACTAAGATTTAAAGGTGGTTCCAATATGAGTGTTCCAATAATGTTCATTTTTTGGTATCTTTAGAAGTATACCCTGAGAGATTCAAAGTTGAATCTGCACTTGCCACACCCTGAGTGCTTGTATGCATTGGACCTAAGGGTACAAATTGTCTAGTATCAGAACTTGCTGCAACTCTATTTGACCATCTAACTGCATTTGGGACAACTGAATTATATGTTGCTTCTCCTGGGCATTCAGGTTCATACATAGGAATCACAGGACCAATAGTAATTGGGACAGTAAGAGCATCAACATTGTTCGTAGTAGGATCAATTGGAGCACACATTTCTGAGCCCTCACTTCTTGGCTCATAATGTACATTTGCCAGAGTGACCCCCACAGGACAAGAAGTCACATTTGTTGGACCACAACATTTCCATTACAACCAGTGCCATTTCCACCCTCTTCCCAAACCTCATTATATGGGGGTGGACATTCAGACAATAACACATCCAAAAGACTCTCCAGTATCACTGTCGCTGACCTCACTAATAACATCTAATTCCTTTTACTTTACCTCTTTTTGTTTTGTGTCTTTTTTGCTTTATCTTTCTCCCTCAAATGCCTTGCTCATCAAAGTTGGAAATCATCTGACTCTCTCTATCATATCGGTTCTCAGCCTCTTCTGTTCAGCATTCCATCTAGCATCTGCAGAGGTGCGTACAACTCTTTGGGCTGTACCCTGATAACTCTCTTTCTCTTTAGCATGAGCAGCAAGTTCACAATCACTAAGTGACTCATATTGTGTGGATCTAGGAGGTGGTATCATTTCATAAAACACTCTCTTCAGATTTTCAATAATATTCAAATTAAATATGCCATATCATGGAAACCTCAATGTACCTTTCTTTTCTGTGATCTTGTGCCATTTACCAAGCCAAGCACATGTATGAAGCCCTACGTTTATTGCCATGTAGTAACCTGGGGTATCTTCAGGAGGTGCCTCTTCTTCCTCTCTGCTAGGTATATGCACATCTCCTCTAAACAAATCTTGCATAACTTTAATACATTTCATTTTCCCCAATCAAATATCAATAATCACAATAACATTTCATTTCAAATCAGAAAACAACTTTGTATCCACAATCCATTGTTCAGCAATAACTACCAATCACAGCACTGCTCCCTATAATGTTTTTGGCCAACAGCAGAACAGCAACACACCAAACATCCTAAACCAGCCCAGCAGAATGTGAAGTCAGTCTCAGCTGTTCAACCTCCTTTACAATCTGTGTGCACACGCTCTCCTCAACAACACACACGTATAACAAAATTCAAAACAACAACTCTTGCCGGCTCCACAAAATAATCAACAGTTTATAATCACCCAAGAATTTCCCAAAATTTCGAATGAAGCCTTGATCTGTGGGGTATCATCCAGACCAGTATAGGTTCACTCTGAAAATTACGTTCCAATATACCATTCATCTCACATTCACACAAAGATAAGTCCCAGTTTAAATTGTGCCCTTGAGTATATCTCACGATGAACCCCACCACTTAGCACACAATGACAATATGGTGTCTTCTACACCTTTTAATACTATTGTAGGATCTTACACCATATCGGACCCGATAACTTCTTCAAATTCTTCACTATTCACCACACTTACACAACATTCAAAACATCTCCACAAAACATCATCCAAATCTGCAAACACCACAGACTAACTATGAACCACTGCAATTTGCAACCTTAGGCCCATATTTATACTTTTTGACGCTAAACTGCGCTAACGCAGTTTAGCGTCAAAAAATTTTGCGCCGTCTAACGCCATTCTGAAGCGCCATGCGGGCGCCGTATTTATGGAATGGCGTTAGACGGCGCAATCAGACCGGCGCTGCCTGGTTTGCGTGGGAAAAAACCACGTAGACCAGACAGCGCCGGCGTAGGGGGAAAATGGCGTATGGGCGTCTTAAAATGGGGCAAGTCAGGTTACGTCGAAAAAATCGTCGTAACCCGACTTGCGCCATTTTTTTTCGACGCCCATCCCCCATCAACATGACTCCTATCATTGTAAAGATAGGAGTCATGCCCCCTTGCCCAATGGCCATGCCCAGGGGACTTCTGTCCCCTGGGCATGGTCATTGGGCATAGTGGCATGTAGGGGGGCACAAATCAGGCCCCCCTATGCCACAAAAAATTTTTAAAAAAATACTTACCTGAACTTACCTGAATGTCCCTGGGGTGGGTCCCTCCAGCCTTGGGTGTCCTCCTGGGGTGGCCAAGGGTGGCAGGGGGGGTCCCTGGGAGCAGGGGAGGGCACTCTGGGCTCATTTTGAGCCCACTTGTCCCTTAACGCCATGCCTGACCCAGGCGTTAAAAAGCGGCGCAAATGCGCCGTTTTTAGCCACGCCCACTCCCGGGCGTCTCTTTTGCCCGGGAGTATAAATACCACGTAAAGGCCTGGGAGTCATTTTTTAGACGGGAACGCCTCCCTTGCATATCATTAACGCAAGGAAGGGGTTCACGCAAAAAAATGACGCACATTCCGGGAACTTTGGCGCTAGACGCCTCTAACGCCATAGTATAAATATGGCGTTAGTTGGCGTTAGTTTAGCGTCGAATTTGCGTCTAAAAAAACGACGCAAATTCGGCGCAAACGGAGTATAAATACGGGCCTTAATGATTCCGACTACTTTATTGCCCATACAACTCTTTTCCCAATTTCCAAAGATCTGCCTGTCCTTTGAAGTCTGAACATGGGCAGTAGGGACTGGGGTCTGGGAACTAACTAATCTAGAAAACAGGGTTCTATCTCTCATTACTTTGGAGCCCTAACCGCTCTGCACTGCTACTATCTGGGAAAGCACCCAGCCCATTTTCTAGATTTACTATATCTGATGCCACTTTTTAGGACTTCTGAGGGGTAAGGAGAAACTCATCAATAATTTTAATCAATTAACAGTGTAACCCATTTGGTCACACATTGAATCTTGGAGACAGAAATTCAAGTTTAAAGATGTTACTACAAATTCAAAGCCAGACGTATGTAAATGAGTTTCATAAACATACTATACAAGTACAGAATCACCAAAGGGGAATTCAAGTGTCTAATCAAGTTAAATCATGCAACCATAAGTCATACCAATATTTCACTGGTGGCAATGCAAAAGATAAGAAAAAGTTCTTGATGATTGGAGTCGAGATTGTGATTCTTCTGCCTAATCATTTGAAACAAATGAAATTTAACTATGCTAAGTAAGCTAAGGGAAAACCTAAAGATTTTTCTGAAAGGTAAGTAATTGATTTATAATCCAAAGTGTCATGATAATAGAAACCTCAGTAGAAGCTCTGCAAGAGAGAGATGTGGTAGCATATAGCCATTTCAGCATCTCTAAGGGTCGACTGTAGTCAAAAGGGTAAAATGATTACGTCTCTCCTAACTAACTAAAACACCACCTTAGAGCTTGCAGAACATTCAAGAGTTGACACTATTATGGGCAGTAACTTTCCACCTTCATCACACAATTTGGAATCTGCAACCCCCCACGAGGCTTTCATCTCATGAATCGAACATCAGAACGACCTTGTATGCCTCCCATGTCCAGGAGCTCGGAAAGGTGTTCGTCTTCAAATTCTCTAATTAACGATTCTCGTCCTTACCAACACACCATCTCATGCTCCTTCATTTCAAACCAACAATAGGCCTTTCATTAGCTACAGACTTATACAGATGTACTTGTAAATAAAGAAAATGCAAGGCAAGCAAAACTCCATATTGAAGATTCAGCATAGACAAAATACCCCAGGCCTTCTTAAGTCAGTTTAACATAGAATTCAATACACATTTAAAGAAATGGCTAAATGGGCATTTCTCTCCATAAATATAAGTGATGAATAAATGCAGTGGTATAGCTTTTAACTATGATTCCATAATCTGTATACATTAACTGTCAATGTGTACATGTGTTATTTTCAAGTCGATAAGTGTCATTAAAAAACATACTTATAACATTTCCACATTTCTACCTATAAGCGCACCTCGTGTAATATGATTTTCAATGCACCACATTAACATGAATACAATTGAACGCACATTATATATATATCATTGATTACATTTCCATGTCACTTCTAGAATGCATAATAACACAAACAAGTTATGCTCTCTCACCTCCAAGTGTTTCTTTTCGTGAAGTTAACCCCAAATATATGACAAAACGTTTTGCTTATTGCAACTCTAATTACAATGGTTCATTATCATAGATAATCCTAATATACAAATAGAAATAGAAAAAAGAGAACCTTTGCAAAATATTCAAAAGGTTTTCTGGAACATAAAGCTCATTACCTAAACTTAAAGAGCCTTAAGAGGAAAAACATTTTCAGTTTAGTAGGATTTGTGTGCAAATCACACATAAGCTCATCATTCTTTGCAGGTTGATTAAATCAGTGGCTGTAAGAAGAAAAATAAATCATATTTCCAAACCTTGGACACATTTCCTGGATATGCCCACTGACTGACTTACCTAATCAATCAGGAGGTAGCAGTGAATGCAGCAGTAATAGACTCTAAATTGAATTAGTATTTGCATTTGGTTTTAGTTTATGTTGGATGTTGAAAAGCAGTCTAACTTATAAATTATGTCCAATGGGGAAAGACGAAAATTGTTTTTCAAATTAGCTTTTTAGATATGTTGAATAGCAGGCTTGGGTAATTGTCAAACTAATGACTTGTCCTAAGTGCCTTAAGGGAGACGACAAAATGAAAGAGAATAGTGGTTGCTGGGCAGTAATCAACCAAAGCAATACACTGTCAGTGAAAAACAGTTCCTAATTTAGCCCCACCAGTGCTAATGGTTACACCTGACATTTAGCATTATGCTAATGTAATGAATGCTATGTACAATAAGTAAATTTCAGAATCAGAAAGAAGCATACATGGAGTTTAATAACAAGTTACTTTAACAACAGGTGTGAAAAGATAACTATTCAGCATTCATACATGTGAACAACATAGTAAAAGCAAATCCGAAAACTTGAGTACATCTTATTTCACAAAATTACATAAAACCTAAAATGTGAAGTCTTATCCGGTGCTTAATTTAAGCTGGTGCTCAGCACCAGCAGTTCATTGTCAGCACTAGCACTTATGACAGTCGGCTACATGTTGGCGCTGTCTGCCTAGTTTAGAAATAAGCACAACAAAAGCTGTTTATTAATTGACAGGGGCACTGGATGGTGCAAGTGGTCCTGGCAATTATTTATTTTACAAATTAAGCGCTGGTCTTATCCTGTAACAATAAATACCGATGCAACGGTTCACAAATATGGTACTGCTCAGCAGTTTTCTGGTCCATGGAAGAACATGTATTATTCATAATAAAAAAGATAACAGATCAGATCTTAAATCTAGTCATTTTTGTGTGACAATATACTGCTCATCCAGTTAATGGTCATCTGACTCTTTGTGATAAATTAAATTACTCGGAATTTACTGTGTTTTTGTGTACCTGCCAGGTGGCCAATCAAACCAACAAGTAGCTCAACTGCTCATCATTGCAATAAATTCCACATGCCTGATGCAGAAAGTAATTCTGGTCAGCAACAAAGTTATTAAGTAGTATGGGGTAAAATAAGATCAATAAATTAAAAATACAGAAGTTTGTGCTTACTTGTCAGGGAAATGTCTTTGGGTTGACTGCAACAATATTTACATTGTTCATTTGATAATGCAGAGCCAACTCTGTCTTGCAGCAACAGGGTTGTCAAAAGTGCATTTCTTAATAGTATATGTAGAGACTAGGGGCCAGATGTATCAAACGTTTTTGCATTCGCAAATAGTGCGAAATGCAAAAATCAGCAGTTTTGAATGCAAAAATGGTCCCTGCAATGTATGAAAGGCATTCGCAGTGTGAAAATACGGAATCGCAAAAATGTCACAATCAGTGTATCGCAAATAGCAACATGAAATACAAAACGCTATTTGCGAGATGCAAACTGCAACACAGTTTAGCAAATCGCAGATAGCGATCTGCAAAATCCTGGCACAATTTGTGATACACAGATTGCGACACGCAAAACCATGTCACAATGGGATGCATAAAAAATGTGCAATTTGCGAAAATTCGCAGAATGGCCTTTTGCACATACAATTACCACGACTTGAAACCAGGTGGTAACCAGGTGCAACCTATATAAAGAGGCCCACAATGACTCAGGCGCTCTTCCACAATCGCTGAACTCTACCTGATGGCGAGGAGAATGAGGATCTTGACAGGTTTGAGGAGAGGGAGGAGGAGGAGACAGGAGCACATTTTCAGAGTGCGCATAACCCTTTTTGACCAGACAGAGGAGGAGATATATGAGAAGTACAGGTTACGCTCAGCCATGATACTTGACCTGATAGCAGATCTACAACCCCTACTGCAGTGCACCACACACAGGACCAAAAGCATACCCACCCATGTGCAGGTGTAATGCTCCCTGCATCTATTAGCATCAGGGAGCTATCAATGGGTCATAGCAGCAGCAGGAGGGGTCTCACAGAATACTCTCTCATAATTCTTAAAAGCATTTCTAAATGCCATGCTGAGAAAAATACAAGAGCACACAAGATTCCCCTACACCCAACAACAAATGAAAATCAATTTTTATCAGATTGCACAATTGCCATCCATAGGACACATGTAGCTATCTGTCCACCATCGGCCAAAAAGTATGTTTATCGCAACCGTAAAAACCATCATTCCATGAACATACAGTTGATTAGCAATGCCTCTAACATCATTACCGATCTTGTGGCCAGATACCCAGGTAGCACACATGACTCGTACATCTTTCGCCACAGCGGGATTCACGCAAGACTTCTAGCTGGGGAGTTTGGCGAAGCAGACCTACTGCGTAAAGTAATAGATGACTATGTTGCATTGAAGTTATATTGACTGCAGATTCCAACAATACTCATTTAACCCTCTGTTCATTCCAAGAGACAGTGCCTAAGCAGTGCGTACCTTTATACTGATGCCCTACCTGAACCCTGCATCACCTGCAGAGAGGAGGTACAATGCTGCACACAGGGCAACCCGCAGTGTGGTGGAGCGGACGTTTGGTCTCCTGAAGAGCCACTTCAGGTGCATCCAAAAGGGTGGAGGGGCACTACAGTACAGCCCAGAGACGAACTGCAAAATTGTGGCTACATATGCAATATTGCACAACATTGCAATGAGAAGGGGCATACCTGTTGAACCAATGGAGCCGGACTCAGATGAAGAGGATGATCCCTTACCATCCCATCACCCAGTAGACAGGACCAGTGCAGCAAAGGGTGTCCTCCAGGGGTGGACGAGGGAGGCTGGGGGTGTCCCTGGGTGCAGGGAAGGGCACCCGTGGTCTGCTTCCATTTTCTCCCACCATGGAAATGAGCCCGCAGGTCCCTTAATGCCTGCCCTGCCCCAGGCTTTAAAAAACGGCACAAATCCGGCTGGGCGCCATCTTTTAAGGCCTCCTCCTCCTGTGCATCATTTTGACACCAGAGGATAATTAAGGCGCACATGCCTTAGAGTCATTTTTTGCACGGGCACGCCTACTTTGCATGTCATTAGCGCATGGTAGGTTTTCACGTACAAAAAATGACTCAAACTCCATAACTTTGGCACTAGGCGGGTCTAGCACGAAAGTATAAATATGGAGTTAAGTTTGCAACAAAATTGCGTAAAAAAATGACCCAAATCCAGCGCAAACAGTGTATAATTATGGGGCCAACTTCCTGTGCATTGACCTCATGTGTTTGCATTGCAGGTGCTGCACTTTCAGCATGGAAGCTTCAAGGCCGTCAAAGATTGATGGGTCCTCTCTTTCCTCTGTGCACTGTCTGCCTGCATCGTGATGCCTCCATTAGGGGAGTTGACTGACACTGGGGCAGTGACTACTGTGTTCCTGTGGATCTATCCTCTGGGAGTGGTGTGGGAACTTCATCCGGCATCTCATCTGAGTCCAGGTTGTACTCTGGGAGAGATAGCACCCTCGCCTTGTGTCTGGTTTGTGCAATACTGAGAGACTCACTTGGGTTGGATTCGGCCTGTGGCTGTGTTTCAACATTCCCCACATTTCCACCTTCTGCTGAAGCAATGTGCAGCATGTCATTTATTTATATCTCACAATAAGTAGCACAATAGTAAGTTTTGTACTCCGACATCGTATCACTGTGACTTGTGTGTGTTTTTTCTCCATGTGGCTGAACACCAAGTTGTTTTTAATGTGGTTTATTGACCTTAGGATTGTGGACTATCACTCCCATAAGGCATTGTTGCGTTATATGTAAGATGTGGCATGGACTACTTATTACGCTGCATCAAGCTAATAGCTATTTCTAGAGGACATTTGTACATGCACATATGGGGATACACATTATTACTGCCCTTACCTTTGCTGGTGCTGAGGGTCCCTGAGGTGTCAATGTCAGTGACACCACTGACTGCTTCTGGAAGCAGTGTGGACTCCACCATGTCTTCCATTGGTGTGGACAGTGTCTGGGTGGGTGGTCCTCCTCTGGTGCTCCTTGCCTCCTTTAGCCTACTGGCTACCCTTTCTTTGGCACTGGAACGCAGGTCATACCATCTCTTGCATATTTCCTCCACAGAGCGCTGCGCAACACCCACTGCACAGATGTTTGTCTGGATTTCCAATCACAGTTTCCTTTTCTCACTTTCAGGAACCTGTGATGAGTTCTTCCCAAAGAGTTTGCATTGGTTTCTGACAACCTCCTCAGTGAGCACCTCCAATTCCTGCTCACTGAATTTGAGCTTACGCTTCCTGTCTCCCTTGTCATTCACCTTCCCATCAGTGGCCATGTTGCAATTTGGTTCTGGCTGGATCACAAAGCTGGCTCCCTGGTGCTAGGCTGTGTCTCCTTGCCTGCTCCTGTGGGCGTGGCTCCTGGAAACAGCATGGGCTGACTCACTTCCTGGTTGTGATGTTATCAGGCTGTTCTAGGTTGCCGTTTTCACAATTTGCGATTTCCAGATATCGAATTGCAAATGATTTGTGATTCAGTATTTGGTAATCACAAATTGCATTTGTGAATTTTAAGAAATTGCAAATACCGACTCACAATTTTGATACATCCCATTTTGCATTTCTAAAATAGCTATTTTTTAAAATTTGCTATTTTAGAAATGCAAACAGGGAGCTTGATACAACTGGCCTAAGGGTCATATTTATATGTGGGGGAAGCATACACCATTGAGACAGAGTAAAATTTCCACCAACATAATGGTCGGTTCCCCAGGTTATAAAGCTGGCTGAACTTTGGTGTAACAACAGCAGAGACTACTCTGTCTCCATAGTGGTTAGACCCCTTTGATGGCCTGACAGAGTAGTAGACTGACCTGTATGTCTGTCCACTGAATTTAGATGGGAAAACATACAAGTTCATTTTCACTGCTCGTCACTGCCAGGAAAACCCTGGCATTAAGGGGCAGTAAAGACTGCAAAATGTTTCCCTTAACACAGGAGGTAAATAGTTTTTTTATTTTTCAAAAACAAAATCAATCCCGCTTTGGGGTTTTTTGTTATTGAAAGAAAAAAATGTAACTTTACCATATGGCTCCATCATCTTTGATGGAGCTGTATGGCAAAGTTAAAATGCATTGATGAGAACTGCATTGACAGCGGTTCCAGTCAATACATTGAATGTCTGCTGGCCCTACGCTCATTTATATACTTGCCAGTCAGGACCTCTACCGAGGTGAAGGAGTTAAATATACCATTGCTTCTACGTAGAATGGCCCAATTGCCAACAAACAAATTGGTTATAAGTTCAGACTGGCCCTACCCTCATTTATAAACTTGGCAGTCAGGGCCTCCACCGAGGTGAAGGAGTTAAATATACCATTGCTTATACGTAGAATGGCCCAAGTGCCAACAAACAAATTGGTTATAAAATCAGACCATCCTTATGTGTAATGAATCTAGAGTAAAGTATCTCACAGTTGGTAAGATTTGGAAATGTACTGAGCTTTTTGTTTTCAAAGGATTGTAAGATTAAAAACTGACCATTCATAACTCCCAAAACCTAGTGGTAGAATTTCCAAAAATTCAATTTTTCAGTATTTTGTTTACGTCTGCACTTACACAGGTCATATGACTGCTTAATGGTTTCACAGTTGACAGTATGGCATCACCTATGGGGACAAAGACTCTGTAAAGCCAAAATGCACTGATTGTATATATATATATATATATATACCCACACCCCACACACACATACTCACACACACACACACATACATAGCTAACTTTCCACTTCCAAAAGTATTGTACACACTCACTGAGAAGAATTAGAAAAAGGCGTTCATTAACAAAATAGCCATATTTTCTTTATGGTCTGTAAACACCACCTCATATTACTCTCATATATGGACAAGGAAGTAAAAAATAATTCACTTTGAACTGGTTGTACAATAGTCAAAGAAATATTTTCAAATCAGCATTTGTTAACATCTCTATTTTTGGGATTATCAGTCACATATAAATCACATACACATTCTGGTTCTCTGCTAGAATAATACTTCACATTTTTTATTCCATACATAACAAGTAAATCCTAGTGTTTTAGCTAAAAAAATCATATATGTTTTTTTACACAAAGTGTGCTAGACTTTTTAATCCTTGGTGTGGTCTCCCTTAACTTTTTGCCTCTGTTTTCCAGGTTGTTGATGTATGCTGGGCTCTGTTTTTGCTGTTTTTGTTACTCTGGGCACTTTGCGACTGCTAACCAGTTCTAAAGCGCAAGCGCTCCTATATAAAATGTGTATGTAATTGGTCTATCCATGATTGGCATATTTGATTTACTAGTAAGTCCCTAGTAAAGTGCACTAAAGGTGTCCAGGGCCTGTAAACCAAATGCTACTAGTGGGCCTGCAGCACTGGTTGTGCCACCCACTTAAGTAGCTCTGTAATCATGTCTCAGACCTGCCACTGCAGTGTCTGTGTGTGCAGTTTTGAGCTGCTAATTCGATTTGGCAAGTGTACCCACTTGCCAGGCCTAAGCCTTCCCTTTCCTTACATGTAAGGCACCCCTAAGGTAGGCCCTAGGTAGCCTCACAGGGCAGGGTGCAGTGTTTGGTTAAGGCAGGACATATAATAGTGTGTTTTACATGCCCTGACAGTGAATTATTGCTAAATTGTTTTTTTTACTGTTGCAAGGCCTGTCTCTTTCATAGGTTAACATGGGGGCTGCCTTTAAATATAATTAAAGTGTAGATTCCCTTAGGGAGCTGATAGACATGTGGGGTTTGGAGTCTCAGAGCTCACAATTTAAATATGCATCTTTTAGCATTTTCCTACTTAAACCATTCCTGTTTGTGGAATTTCCTGTCTGGGTCAGTTTGACAGTTGGGCTGGTTGCACCTCTCACTAGACAGTGACACAAAGGGAGATGGGGTGTAGTCTGCATTTCCTGACGAGCCATCTCTGCTAGGAGGGAGGGGAGGAGTGTTCACTCACACCTGAAAGGGCTATGCCTGCCCTCACACAATGCAGTCTCCAACCCCCTGGTATGTGTCTGGGGCCTGACCTGGGCAAGGCAGGTTTCACAAACAAGAGAGACTTTGCTTTGAAGTAGGCCTACTTCAAAGGGCAAACTGGGTATAAGAAGGGCAACCAAAACCACAGACCTTAGGGCTTGATTTAGAGCTTGCATCCTGTTGTTTGAAGTCTCAGGGACAGCAAAGACTTCTCTCTGCCATCACCTGGAGTCTCTGGAGAGACTCCTACTCTGCCAGGTGGTGCCCATCCAGTTCCTGGAACCCTGAAAGGAGAAGCTGGCAGCCCAAGAGTGAGAAATCCATGCAGCGATCCCCGTGCGGAGAAAAGTTTGATGCAACTCCGATCTGCGGCTGAAAGATCGACGCGCTGCCGGCTTCAGGGCTGAAAATCGATGCTCGCCTGCAATGCGACCTGAAGATCGGTGCCCGTGGCTGGAGAAAAGACACACAGAATCGCTGACGGAGGCTGGTGAGATGGCAACCCGCTCTGCATGGTTTTCAGATCATCGTGCGGCTGAATTTGTGATGCAAACACAGCTGGGCGTATAAAACTGACTCAAGGCCTCCCCGGACCTGAAAGTGCTGACCGGATCGACGCATCGCTATCCTGAGGAGAGAAGAAACGACATACGCCAACCTGACTGAAGGAGAAGTGACGCAAGGTCTCGCTCGTGAATGAAATCGACGCATCACACCCGCCCGTGCGCGGTTATTTTTTACGCACACGAGGTACATTTTCACGCTGTGTATTTTTGTAGTGTTTTCATTACATTACTGTGTGTGTTGGTAAAAAATACTTTACACCTAGCACTCTGAAGTTAAGCCTACTGCTCATTCCAAGCTACCAAGGGGTTAAGCAGGGTTTAGCTGAGGGTGATTCTCTATTACCCTGACTAGCGTGAGGGTACTTGCTTGGACAAGAGGTAACCTGACTGCCAACCAAAGACCCCATTTCTAACAAAGTGCATCTGATTCATTTTTCAGAAATAATAAAAACACCAAAACCGGTTATGTGTTACTGTGTCAACTCTAAACCTAGTTTGTCCTGTAACCCCTTCACAATCACCAGTTCAATCAATTGTTCCAATAAAATCTCACCCAGTAGGCCTATTTTAAACAGTTATACCCCTTTCTGCCTTTGAAGTAAGCAAACTTCAAAGGAAAGTCTAAATTGTTTACCAGATGCTGTCCTTTCCAAGCCAGGCCCCAGACACACACAAGGGCATTGTGTGAGGGCAGACACACACAATTCAGGTGTAAGTGACCACTCCTCCTTCCACTCTAGCACAGGTGGCTGATTGGGATATGCAGGCTACACCCCAGCTCCTTTTGTTTCACTGTCTATAGGGGATTCAAAAACAACCCATCTGTCAAACTGACCCAGGCCGGGAATCCACAAACAGGCAGAGTCACAGAATGGTTTAAGCAAGAGAATGGCTACTTTCTAAAAGTGGCATTTTCAAACCAACAATCTAAAAACCAACTTCACTAAAATATGTAGTTTATAAACTGTGAGTTCAGAGACCCCAAACTCCATATTTCCATCTGCTCTCAAAGGGAAGCAATTCAAAGATATTTAAAGACAGTACCCAAGTTAACCTATGAGAGAGATAGGCCTTGCAACAGTTAAAATTGTGAGTTCAGAGACCCCAAACTCCATATTTCTATCTGCTCTCAAAGGGAAGCAATTCAATGATATTTAAAGACAGTACCCAAGTTAACCTATGAGAGAGATAGGCCTTGCAACAGATAAAACTGAATTTAGCAGTATTTCACTGTTAAGGCATGTAACACACATCAGAACCTGTTCCACCTTTAACATACACTGCACCCTGCCTATGGGGCTACCTAGCGCCTACCTTAAGGGTGCCTTACATGTATAAAAAGGGAAGGTTTAGGCATGGCAAGTGGGTACACTTGCCAAGTTGAACTGGCAGTTTAAAACTGCACACACAGACACTGCAAGGGCAGGTCTAAGCCATGTTTACAGGGCTACTAATGTGGGTGGCACAACCAGTGCTGCAAGCCTACTAGTAGCATAAGATATACTAGCCCTGGGCACCTCTAGTGCACTCTACTAGGTACTTACTAGTAAATCAAATATGTCAATCATAGTTAGCCAATTACACATACAGTTTACACAGGAGCACCTGCATTTTAGCACTGGTTAGCCGTGGAAAAGTGCCCAGAGTATCAAATACAGCAAGCCTGCACAGTTTTGAAAACTAGACACCTGGGAGTACCCAGAGTGGGATGACATGCATGGCTCTCACCAAGGCGCATATTTATATACAGCCATTCTACAGTGCCAGCCGGGTGCCATATTTAAGGAATTGCGCAAGCCGCCACTAAGCTTGGGCTATCATCAAAATAAAATATGCTAGCTGGGTGGGGGTGAAAGTGGCACTAGAGGAGATGGAGGTTAAGCGTAAAAAAATGACGCTAGGCAGGTTAGATGCAAAACAAATGCCACTAAGCAGCCTAGTGTCATTTCCTGATGCACAACCATCCTTAACACATGACTCCTGACTTATAAATGACAGGAGTCATGCCCACCACCCTAATGACAAGCACAGGGGACCAATGTACACTGGGTATGGCCATTGCACCCAGTGGCATGCAGTGGGCCCCTTGTCGGGGCCCCAAATGGCGTTTACATTTTTTAAACAAATACTTACCTATACGTACCCTACTTACCTGGGATGGGGTTCCCCATCCTCTGGTGTCCCTCTAGTGTGCATGGGGTTGTTTGAGGAGCTTGGGGTGGGCTCCTGTGGGCCCATTCCATGGCATTTAGCTATGAAAATGGGTCCACAGGTCCCCTAGCGCCTGGTCTGACCTAGACATTAAATAATGGTGCTAAGCAAGCTTAACGCCATTATTTGGGTTTGACTGTGACCCGTGCTTAATTTTAGCATGGTGGATAAATATGGCGCTATGGGGATAGAGTCATTTATTGGATGGGAACACCTACCTTTCATCCCATTGACGCAAGGTGGGTTCACGCATCCAAATATGACGATAACTCCAATATTTTGACGCTAGACAGGTCTAGCGTCAAATATAAATATGGAGTTAAGTTCGCACCATTTTTTGCGTAAAAATACTTGAGTATAAATAAAAAAAAGTTCCCCAGAATCCCTTGCAAACATCAAACATTGACTAATAGAACACATTTTCCTTGCATTTCTGTGATGGAAAGTTCGTGAATCTGTGGTGAGCCACAAATTTCCTTCCACCTGGCATTCCTACTAGTCTGCCATTAAAAATGGTACCCCACTTGTGTGGGTATGCCTAGTGCCCACATTAGGAAATGGACCAAAACACAACAATAGATGCATCACATTTCTCCGCTGAAAACCTACAGTTTTTTTTCCTAATGTGGGCAGCTGTAGGTTTTGGACCCTAGCTCAGCTGGCACCTATGGAAACTAGAAAACCTGTACATTTTTTAAAATTAGATACCTCAAGGTATCCAGTGTGGGGTGGCTTGAGTGGCTCACACAAGTTTTTTTTATTTATTTTTTATACCCAGTATCCCTTGAAAACTCAAACCTTGACTGAAAACACATTTTCCTCACATTTCTGTGAATGCAAGTTCTTGAATCTGTGGGGATCCACAAACTTCCTTCAACCTGCTATTCCCCCAGGTCTCCCTATAAATATGGTACCCCACTTGTGCGGGTCGGCGTATTGCCAGCCACAGTAAATGGGCCAAAATGCAACATGAATAAATCATATTTTTCTACTTTTAGGTCTGCTTTTGCCAGGAGCACTAAGAACAAAAAAGGTCTTGAAGCCTGTGTTTGTTTCCCACTTACTGGCTCCATTTGTTGCTCCTCCTTACTGGCTCCTGATTGACCAGCCCACATCATGCGTCAATTCCTGTTTTGAATCTGTAGCATAGAAGAAGTACAGATTGATTCCTCTTTACTAATGTCCATCCACTGCTTGTGCTGACATTGAGGTACTATTGCATTTCCTCCTATGTTTCTCATTCATCATCTCCATATTACTGCCCCAACACCCATTGCTGCTTGCACCGGCAGCTAAGCTGATTATTTTTTAAAGCACTCTGTGAGTGCATGTGTTTTCAAGCTGACTCCCTTGTTTGCTTCTCTTCAGCACATGTGCTCTATCGTCCATGAACGTTATTTAAAAACATTTTTTACTTCCATTTAACATGACTACGTATGCATTAGTCTATTATTTTGTATACAGAATTGTCATTTGTTGAAACTTTGTTTCCAAAATTACGTGTGTTCTGTCACTTTCATTCAGTATTCATGCTGAGGCGTGACAGATTGGCGTGACAGATTCGCTTTTTTTGTTTTGAAACACAACAGCGTTGGTCTTTGTTTGATCGAAGAAGAGCAATGCAAAGGGCCTACTTCTGTTTAATATATTTTTGCAAGCAGTTTCATGATTTCACTTTTAATTTACTGAGTCGTGCTTTCACAGGTTTTTTAAATAGCTGCTCATAATTACATTATGATAAAAACCATGCTTACTATTTCTATCAAAAACAGTTTGATGTGTATATGTTTACATTTGTCAACGGTGTGAGAAAGTAGCCTCTTTATAGCCTTGTTACTCCCACTTTTGGCCTGTTTGTGAGTATATGTCAGGGTGTTTTCACTGTCTCACTGGGATCCTGCTAGCCAGGGCCCAGTGCTCATAGTGCAAACCCTATGTTGTCAGTATGTTTTTTATGTGTCACCGGGACCCTGCTAGCCAGGACCCCAGTGCTCATACGTTTGTGGCCTATACGTATGTGTTCCCTGGGTGATGCCTAACTGTCTCACTGAGGCTCTGCTAACCAGAACCTCAGTGGTTATACTCTCTCTGCTTTCCAAATTTGTCACTAACAGGCTAGTGACTAAATTTACCAATTCACATTGGCATACTGGTACACCCACATAATTCCCTAGTATATGGTACTGAGGTACCCAGGGTATTGGGGTTCCAGGTGATCCCTATGGGCTGCAGCATTTCTTTGGCCACCCATAGGGAGCTCTGACAATTCTTATACAGGCCTGCCAGTGCAGCCTGCGTGAAATAACGTCCACGTTATTTCACAGCCATTTACCACTGCACTTAAGTAACTTATAAGTCACCTATATGTCTAACCTTCACCTGGTGAAGGTTCGGTGCAAAGTTACTTAGTGTGTGGGCTCCCTGGCACTAGCCAAGGTGCCCCCACAACGTTCAGGGCAAATTCCCCGGACTTTGTGAGTGCAGGGACACCATTACATGCGTGCACTGTACATAGGTCACTACCTATGTACAGCGTCACAATGGTAACTCCGAACATGGCCATGTAACATGTCTAAGATCATGGAATTGTCACCCCAATGCCATTCTGGCATTAGGGGGACAATTCCATGATCCCCCGGGTATCTAGCACAGAACCCGGGTACTGCCAAACTGCCTTTCCGGGGTCTCCCCTGCAGCAGCTGCTGCTGCCAACCCCTCAGACAGGTTTCTGGCCTCCCAGGGTCCAGGCAGCCCTGGCCCAGGAAGGCAGAACAAAGGATTTCCTCTGAGAGAGGGTGTAACACCCTCTACCTTTGGAAATAGGTGTGAAGGCTGGGGAGGAGTAGCCTTCCCCAGCCTCTGGAAATGCTTTGATGGGCACAGATGGTGCCCATCTCTGCATAAGCCAGTCTACACTGGTTTAGGGATCCCCCAGCCCTGCTCTGGTGAGAAACTGGACAAAGGAAAGGGGAGTGACCACTCCCCTGACCTGCACCTCCCAGGGGAGGTGCCCAGAGCTCCTCCAGTGTGTCCCAGACCTCTGCCATCTTGGAAACAGAGGTGTCTGTGGCACACTGGACTGCTCTGAGTGGCCAGTGCCAGCAGGTGATGTCAGAGGCTCCTTCTGATAGGCTCTTACCTCTCTTGGTAGCCAATCCTCCTTCCTTGGTAGCCAAACCTTCTTTTCTGGCTATTTAGGGTCGCTGCTTTGGGGAATTCTTCAGAGAACGAATGCAAGACCTCACCAGAGTTCCTCTGCATCTCCTTCTTCACCTTCTGCCAAAGGATCGACTGCTCACTGCTCAGGACGCCTGCAAAACCGCAACAAAGTAGCAAGACGACTGGTAGCAACCTTGTATTGCTTCATCCTGCCGGCTTTCTCGAATGTTTCCAGGTGGTGCATGCTCTGGGGGTAGCCTGCCTCCTTTTTGCACAAGGAGTTCTGAAGAAATCTCCACTGGGTCGATGCAATCTGCCCCCTGCAACCACAGGCAACCAAAGACTGCATCACTGGTCCTATGGGTCCCCTCTCAGCATGACAAGCATGGTCCCTGGAACTCAGCAACTCTCCGGCTCCTGTGCACTCTTCCAGGATTTCCTTCATGCACAGCCAAGCCTGGGTCCCCTACACTCTAACCTGCAGTGCACAACCTTCTGAGTTGTCCTCCGGCATCGTGGGACTCCCTTTTGTGACTTCGGGTGGACTCCGGTTCACTTTTCTTCTAAGTGCCTGTTCAGGTACTTCTGCGGGTGCTGCCTGCTTCTGTGAGGGCTTCCTGACTTGCTGGGCGCTCCATCTGTCTCCTCATCCAAGTGGCGACATCCTGGTCCCTCCTGGGCCACAGCAGCATCCAAAAACGCTAACCACGACTCTTGCAGCTAGCAAGGCTTGGTTGCGGTCTTTCTGATTGGGAACACCTCTGCAAGCTTCTTCACGACGTGGGACATCCATCCTCCAAAGGGGAAGTTCCTAGTCCTCTTCGTTCTTGCAGAACACCAAGCTTCTTCCAACAGGTGGCAGCTTCCTTGCACCCTCAGCTGGCATTTCTTGGGCTCCTGCCCACTCTCGACACTGTTGCGACTCTTGGACTTGGTCCCCTTGTCTTACAGGTACTCAGGTCTGGAAATCCACTGTTGTTGCATTGCTGGTGTTTGTTCTTTCTGCAGAATCCCCCTATCACGACTTCTGTGCTCTCTGGGGGTAGTAGGTGCACTTTCCACCTGCCTTTCAGGGTCTTGGGGTGGGCTATTTTTCTAACCCTCACTGTTTTCTTACAGTCCCAGCGACCCTCTACAAGCTCACATAGGTTTAGGGTCCATTCGTAGTTCGCATTCCACTTTTGGAGTATATGGTTTGTGTTGCCCCTATACCTATGTGCTCCTATTGCAATCTACTGTAACTTGACATTGCTTGCATTACTTCCTTTTGCTATTATCTGCATAATTTTGGTTTTTGTACATATATCTTGTGTATATAACTTATCCTCATACTGAGGGTACTCACTGAGATACTTTTGGCATATTGTCCTTGCTTGAACAGGGGGTAACCTGACTGTCAACCAAAGACCCCATTTCTAACAGTCATAAAAATAAAGTACCTTTATTTTTAGTATATCTGTGTATTGTGTTTTCTTATGATATTGTGCATATGACAACAGTGGTATAGTAGGAGCTTTACATGTCTTCTAGTTCAGCCTAAGCTGCTTTGCTATCAGTCTAAGCTGCTAGAAACACCTCTTCTACACTAATAAGGGATAACTGGACCTGGCACAAGGTGTAAGTACATCTGTGTGAACGGGCTCGCCCGCTCACAAGCTGCACAGCACCAGGAATAGACGTGTCGGACCTCTCCGACACGTCACTTCCGCGTTCCCACGTTGCCGTGGGAACGCCCGCGGAGGACGGATGGCGTCCTACTGTTGCCGCGGCAACCCAGGAGGGGTTCCGGGCCACGGCGACAACGCAGCGGGAAGTTCCCGATGAAAAGGGACTTCCGGACGATCAGGGGAGAGGAGGAGAGAACGAGCGCGAAGGGAAGAACGAGCACGAAGGAGAAAACGAGCAGCAGGGAGAGAACGAGCAGGAGGAGGAGTACGAGCGAGAGGAGAGACGAACAGAAGGAGCAGGAGGAACGAGAGGATCACGGAGTGGAAAGGAGAAGGAGAGGATTGTCCAGCACAGCAGCCCAAAGGAACACCCCAGCTCCAGCCACGACCCAGGAGGGTCGTGGCTTACCAAGGTACGGTCTTGGTGGGAACACAAAAGGGGTTATCACGACTAAGAGGGCACTGGGGAAGGGGACAAAGACAGAGGGAGGGGAGGATTTTGAAGGGGGTTTAAAGAGCACAAGAAAAACCACGAGAGTCACAAAAGTGCACTATTGAGAGTTTATTCACTTAACCCTAACTCACCATCATCACCCCCCCCCTGGTCCCCTCCTCCCCTTTAATTTAATAAATCATCAAGCGCATTTAATTACCCCACTTACCTTAGCGTTTCCTTTTTGTCACCACGGTACCACCCATTGGAGGCTGTCACCAGACGGGAAGAACACTCATCTAGGAAGAAGAAGAGACAAGACAATCAAGAAGAAGGAACAAGAGACAGTACCCTAAGAACTGAACCCCTAAGAGGAAGAAAAGAGACAATTAGAGACATTTCTTTAAAAACTCCAATAAACCTTTTATCTGACCAGCATACTTACTCTCTGTGGGTTATTATACCGTTCGACCTCCTACAGTGGTGTCAGAAGTGGGATATTAAGTAAAGAACTATCCCACGAGTAACCAAACGGTATAATAATGAGTGACAATCCGTCCCTAGAAGATATGATTAAACAACTAGCAGAAGGCCAACGCCATCTGCAGTTAGTTTGGGAAGCCCACCAACGAGAGGCAAAAGAGGACAGGGAGGCCTTACAGTCAGCATTGAAGAGCCAAGCAACGATATTAGCAAACAACCAATTGGTTCATGAAAAAGCCATGAAGAAGTTAACGGAAACAATCGCCACTAGCAAAGTACATCCCAATGTACCCAGTTCAGTATTGCAAAAATATCAGGAGGGAGAAGACCCGGAGTCTTTTTTCACTAATTTTGAAAGGGTTGCTTCTTCAGCTCAATGGCCGGAGGACAGGTGGGGTCAATATGTAGCACCGTCACTTACGGGTCTCCTACAAGCTGCTTATCAGGCCGCAAATCCCGGGGGAACAACACCATATAAAGATATCAAGACTAGCATCCTAGAACGGGTAGGCCACGACAGCGAATATTATCGAGTTAAATTCCGGAAAGTAAAGTGGGGACCAAATGAGGACCCCCGAACTTTCTACTTCCGCGTGAAAGATTTAGCTTTGAAATGGCTGGGTCCAATTGGGAATAGCAGAGAGGAAGTTATCCAGACTATTGTCCTCGAACAGTATCTAAACTCTTTACCAACGTCAACGAAAAATTGGATTCGACAACATCCAAAAGTGGATACCGAGATGGCCATTGAACTTGCCTGCGCATACCACCGATCCACAGATGTGAGAGGTATGCCACCACGACCTCACATCAAACCTGTTGTACCCAATCCAAAACCTTTACCAAGATTTCCCATGGAAGACCCGGGTCCTCGCAGATTTACAGAAGGTCCTCCTTTACAGGGGCCACAGTGCTATAATTGTGGGGAGTGGGGACACATAGCTCGTATGTGTCCGCGGAAATTAGAGGGAGGTGAACCTATGGAAATAGGAGTAACCCGGAGACGCGTACTCTGTGCAGGACGGGGAGACCTTAAATTTAAACAAACCCTTAGACTAAATGGTCGGTCTATATGTGCACTAATTGATTCGGGTTGCAGCCAATCCGTGGTTCGTGAAGATTTAATTAGCCCAATCGATAGGGAATCCAGTAGGTGGGTCACGATTTGTTGTATTCACGGTGATAAGAAACAATACCCCGTGACAGGAGTTAACATAGAGTGGGAAGACTACAAGGACTTACATCCGATGGGAGTAATGTCCCAACTTATTGAAGAATGTATCATTGGTACTGACTATGGACATTTCCCAGAACTTCTGGATCATGTTCGAAAACCGAAAATCCACCAGGATTGGTGGTTTGAGGCTCCTTTTTCAGACAGTAATATTGAAGGTCCCTTACCTCGAAGGAAACTGTCACGTAAAGAGAAGCGAGAGATAAAAGTTCAGTTCAGGTCTCAGAATAAGCAGGATCATAATCAGAGACTTATAGCCGAAATACATGAGGCACCCATAAGTTTCCACCAACAACAGAGAGAGGATCCCTCACTCGCTCAAGCATGGAAATTGGCAAAAACAGAAGAAACAGAGGAGGTGGGTCCTTACTTCCTGGTTAAACGAAATCTACTATATAGGGTGACCCCTACCCGGGACGGGGATCATAAACATCAGCTATTAGTTCCCGAAAATTTTAGGAATCAAGTCCTAACCCTAGCTCACAGTCAACCAGGGGGAGGACATTTTGGGAGAGAAAAAACGGAAGAGTATCTCCTCAGACGATTTTATTGGCCAGGGGTTTTTGCACATATCAGAAGGTATTGTTCCCAGTGTCCCAGGTGTCAACTGACAGACCCTGGTAAGCCCAGGAAAGCACCACTTTTGCCCCTTCCCATCATAGATATACCATTTAGGAGGGTGGGAATGGATTTAATTGGACCTTTAGTGCCGTCTTCTAAAGGGCACACATATATATTGGTGTTCGTTGACTATGCCACCCGATATCCAGAGGCCATTCCCCTGACCAGCATGACCACAAAATCCGTTGCCCAAGCAATGATAACAGTTTTCACCCGAATAGGATTTCCCCGCGAAAAACTCACAGATCAAGGGACCCCATTCATGTCTAATCTCATGAAGCAAGTTTGTAAGACTTTAGGAATTTCCCAAATAAGAACATCCGTTTACCATCCACAGACAGATGGACTGGTGGAACGATACAATCGGACCATCAAAACCTTACTAAAGAAAGTAGTCACTGATTCCGGGAGAGACTGGGATCAAAAATTACCATTAGTGTTATATGCTATTAGAACTCATGAACAGGCATCCACAGGACATAGCCCATTCGAATTAGTGTTTGGTCGACAACCACGCTCCCTTTTAGACATGGCAATAGAAACTTGGGAAGAAGAAGCTGAGGAGGGGGGAAGACCATTGCTGGAATACATCCACAACTTAAAATCCCATTTACAAGGGCTGTGGGAGGAGGTACGAGAAAATATGGAACAGGCACAAATAACACAAAAACACTATTATGACAAAGGGAGTAAGTTGAGAGTTCTGCAGACAGGAGATCAAGTTCTCATCATGCGTCCCACATCTGAACAAAAACTACTTGCCAGATGGCAAGGTCCTTATCGAGTGATCCGAGCAGTCTCTCCTGTTACTTACCTGATTGAGTTAACGGCTAACCCGAAAAAGACACAAATTTATCATATAAATTTGTTAAAGAAATGGGAATCATCGCAGAACACAGACAATGTAGTAGAAATGGGACAGTTTCTATATCCAAGTAAGGAATCACACATTGAGTGTTACCCCAACTATCAGCCTGGGAATAATAACATACCCTCTATCAATGAGTCCTTAACAAGGTCTGCGAAAGAGCAGTTATTTTCCCTATTGAAGCAATTCCAAAAGTTCTTTTCAGAAAACCCCGGTAAAACCTCTTTGATTTATCATCAAATACGAACCTCTCCGGGTAAAATAGTCCGTTTACGACCTTATCGTATTCCAGAGGCAAGAAAGCACATCATAGAGGATGAGGTTCAGAAAATGTTAGCTCTTGGAGTGGTGGAACACTCCAATAGTCCCTGGTGCTCCCCGGTAGTCCTAGTACCAAAACCTGATGGGGCCGTAAGATTTTGCATTGATTTTAGGAAACTTAATGAAATCTCTATGTTTGACACCTATCCAATTCCTAGAGTAGACGACGTCCTTGAGAAATTAGGGAAAGCGAAATATATGTCCACAATCGACTTGACTAAAGGCTACTGGCAGATTCCTCTGGCTCCAGAGGATAAAGAAAAAACCGCTTTCTCCACCCAATCCGGGCTTTATCATTTCACAGTGTTACCGTTTGGCCTACATGGAGCCCCAGCTATCTTCCAAAGGTTAATGGATAGGTTACTAAAGCCCTTCCAAACATTCTCAGCGGCTTATTTGGATGATGTAGTCATTTTTAGCGAGTCATGGGAGGAACATCTAAAACATTTCGAAAAATATTTCCATACCCTGACAACAGCAGGATTAACAGCCAATCCCAAGAAATGTGTCCTAGGGAAAACCGACATATCGTACCTCGGGTATAAAATTAGTCAAGGCACTATCCAGCCCCAAATAAAAAAAGTAGAAGCCATAAACAATGCCCCTACCCCTAAAACAAAGAAAGCCCTTCGTTCTTTTCTGGGTCTAGTAGGCTATTATCGCAGGTTCATACCTGGATATTCCACTCTTGCTGCGCCTCTCACGGATCTCTTGTCCAAATCCAACCCCAACCAGTTGTTACCCTTTTCTGATCTACAGCAGAACAGCTTTGAGGGACTAAAATCCTATCTCACTAAAGAACCGATATTACAATGCCCAGACTTTACTAAACTGTTTCATCTGTATACAGACGCTTCCGATGTGGGCTTAGGGGCAGTTTTGAGTCAGCCTGATGAGGAGGGCCGAGATCTCCCTATCCTATTTCTTAGCAGAAAACTATTCCCTAGGGAACGACATTATCCTATCATCGAACGGGAATGTCTAGCCATTAAATGGGCAGTGGATAGTTTACAGTATTATCTGTTGGGCCGGTCTTTTGTGCTATACACGGATCACGCTCCCCTCACCTGGATGGCTGCCCATAAAGATTGCAATTCACGGATTTTACGATGGTTCCTTGAAATGCAGCCTTTTTCCTTTCAGGTTCGACACGTCCCTGGGTCACAACAAGGTCCTGCTGACTATTTGTCTCGCTACCCTTGCACCTCTTCGGTCCTCGACCAGGACCCATCTTGGGAAGGGGTGTGTGAACGGGCTAGCCCGCTCACAAGCTGCACAGCACCCGGAATAGACGCGTCGGACCTCTCCGACACGTCACTTCCGCGTTCCCACGTTGCTGTGGGAACGCCCGAGGAGGACGGATGGCGTCCTCCTGTTGCCGCAGCAACCAAGGAGGAGGGGTTCCGGGCCACGGCGACAACGCAGCGGGAAGTTCCCGATGAAAAGGGACTTCCGGACGCTCAGGGGAGAGGAGGAGAGAACGAGCGCGAAGGGAAGAACGAGCACGAAGGAGAAAATGAGCAGCAGGGAGAGAACGAGCAGGAGGAGGAGTACGAGCGAGAGGAGAGACGAACAGAAGGAGCAGGAGGAACGAGAGGATCATGGAGTGGAAAGGAGAAGGAGAGGATTGTCCAGGACAGCAGCCCAAAGGAACACCCCAGCTCCAGCCACGACCCAGGAGGGTCGTGGCTTACCAAGGTACGGTCTTGGTGGGAACACAAAAGGGGTTATCACGACTAAGAGGGCACTGGGGAAGGGGACAAAGACAGAGGGAGGGGAGGATTTTGAAGGGGGTTTAAAGAGCACAAGAAAAACCACGAGAGTCACAAAAGTGCACTATTGAGAGTTTATTCACTTAACCCTAACTCACCATCATCACCCCCCTGGTCCCCTCCTCCCCTTTAAATTAATAAATCATCAAGCGCATTTAATTACCCCACTTACCTTAGCGTTTCCTTTTTGTCACCACGGTACCACCCATTGGAGGCTGTCACCAGACGGGAAGAACACTCACCTAGGAAGAAGAAGAGACAAGACAATCAAGAAGAAGGAACAAGAGACAGTACCCTAAGAACTGAACCCCTAAGAGGAAGAAAAGAGACAATTAGAGACATTTCTTTAAAAACTCTAATAAACCTTTTATCTGACCAGCATACTTACTCTCTGTGGGTTATTATACTGTTCGACCTCCTACAATCTGGTACCCACTACAAGCCAGGCCAGCATCCTACAAACGGGCATTGAGTCTCATGCAATAAATGTTGGTAATGGGAAGAGACGAACTTGCAGATTGTGTGTCTTGTAGGCACCATGCACCAGACACTCATAGTGGTATTGATCAAGTGCAGAGCGAAAACCAGGCTATTGTTTTGTTACTGATTGTTTTAGTTCTCATCAATTCAATACAATTGTTTTTGTCATTGGTGTTGTCCGGATAGTGTGTGCAACTGGCATGTCTCTTTCACTGTGTTTGTGCTGTTATTGTGCTCTCGGTATGGATCAAAAAGTTGTTCACTACGCATCGGGTACACTTTGTCATCCCTGGAGTGTCCAATGTGAGTCCAGGAGGGCCAGACCCATGGTAAAGGTACGTCATATATACATGCGTAAAAGTACATCTAATTAATCTGGATGGACTAGATATGCAGTGTAAGTGGTTGTCATGTGACTCCTGCGAGGAGGTGTTGAATGCCGAGGCCCTCAGAATAGCTGTTTTCACTTAAATCCATAATGCTGAACTGAAGCTTTATGACCTTTTAACCTACTTTCTGTGTTTATTTTCTGTATGAAGGAACAATACCCACTGTCTGCAGCTGGTGGAGTCGGTTATATTTTGATTATAGTACCTTCCATTTTGAATGAAAATGTGGCTAGGGTGACCAGCTTTTCAGAACAAGAAGCCTGGAGGGCCATTGACATAGATAGTAATACTCTGACCAGTACCTATATATATATATATATATATATATATATATATATATATATATATATATATATATATATATATATATATATATATAATAAGTGTGTGTGTGTGTATATATATATATATATATATATATATTTATAATATATATAAAATACATAAAATTAAATACTCCCTTCGGGAATTTCTTTTTTGCAGTTAGAGGACTTCACATGAGCAACACTAGTTACATCACACAAGGACACACAAGGAGCATGCAAGCTTTATTTTAAGGGCATGGATGTTTCATGTTTTTTAGACTAAAGTGCTCATCCTACCTGGAATAAATGGAAGAAGTAATATGTGGGGCCCGTGTTCATCATTTTTTTTGACCCAAGCCCAGCAAAAACGTTTGTCAGGCCTTCAAAGCTGCTGTCTACATTTAGGCTACACACTGATTTTACACACAATGGTACTTTACGAAAATGACTGCTTTCATGAAAGGCATTCACCCAGCTAGGCCAGTTGTTTTAAACTTTTGTCTGTCCATACTCTGGTGACAGCATCTGGGGCTGCAGGCTGGCGTTGTCAATGCAGCGTCGGGCCTTGTGTGATGGGCACCATAGGTACTGATTCACGCCTCATTAAATCCTGCGGTGCTGCGTGTCTAAAGCCAGGCAGCACAGTTGAGGACTCCATTCAAGTAAGCTCTGTTACAGATGTGATGAGAGGGTCAGTATTAATGTGAGCATTCACAGACAGTGGTATTAAACATGCGTGCTCTCTTGACCCTCTCTCAAAACTAGGACAAATGTTCAATTCTGAAAAAAGTGTCGGAACACCAGGACAGTCCTTGAAAAACCAGGACTGTCCTGGCAAATCCGAGACATCTGGTCACCCTAAATATGGCATGACTGTCGAGCTGAAATATTATTTAATTATTCTTTTTAGGGAAAATTTAAAATATATGTTGTTGAATCAGAACTCTTGTGACTGGTTTAATCTTTTTTTTGTGAAATAGTTTGAAATTCTGAGCTGTGAAAAAATGCTGGAGCTCAGTGTGCAGCTTGCGGAACTCGAGGTTGGGGTACCAGCTAGTCCTTTGCCCTGGCAACTGCTGGTGCCTGGGTGCATGCAAGGCTTTCCTGCTGCTCAATGAATTTACACTTGTGTTTGTGTGTGTGTAGCTGAATGAACAAATTAATGGCTTAGCTTAAAACATGCAAAGTCCTGGGGTTCTCACAACCTGACACCTGCAAAGTATTTGGGTGTCTCTCTTGGCTTTTTCTATGATTGCATCCAGGCTTATAGCACAACAACATAACAGGCCTAAAACAAGCCAGACCTATTGACTTTGTTATTGCCTGTTAGCTGTGTCAAATATATGAGTAACAGTTCATTCTGCAGCACACTACTCTGTATCAAACTACTCTATGTCAATGCACTCTATGCCACTGCACCAACCAACTCTATGCTTTTCTACTGCACTCTACGCCACTTCACTCTACATCAGCCCACACCACTTGAATCTATTCTGCACCACTGCACTCCATAGCACTGCACTCCATACCACTTTACTCTACACCACTGCACTCTATGCCAGTCTACTCTACAACTCTCACCTCTACTCTGCACCATTCCACTCCACCCAGAACCACTCCTCTCTACACCACTTCCCTCTTCTCTGAAACAATCCGCTCCACACTACTTTACATCACTCTACTCTATGCCATTGCACTTGTCAGTGCACTGTAAATCAATATACTCTACACTACTTTACTAAAAACCAATGAGCTCTGCGCCACTGCATTCTACAACAATCTACTCTGCATCACTGTACTTTATGACACTTCACTTTAGCCCACTCTTTGACACTCTACAAAACTCCACTTTATGATGCTCTACTTTATTAAACTCTACTCCACTCTATGACACTCCACTCCACTCTACAATGCTCTACTCTACTCTATTCCACTGTACAACACTCCTCTATAACACTCTACACAACTACCTCCATGCCACTTTTCTTCACTCTATTCTACAACACACTACTCCACTCTATTCCACTCTATGCAATTCCACTCTGCCACTCCACTTTACTCTACGCTGCTCCACTCTATGCCATTCCACTCTCCTGCACTACTCTACTTTATGCAACTCTGCTTTATGACAACCTCCTCTGCTCTATACGACTCTGTTCTACATCACTCTACTCCACTCAACGCAGAACCCTCTACACCATTCCACTCAGCTCCAACAACTCCATGACACTCTACTCCACTCTACACCCTTTCACGCTGTGGCACTCTACCTCCTCAATGACTCTCCATGTCATTCAACTCTACACCACTCTTCACTACTCCACACAGCTCTATAACACTCAATAACACTCCACTTTGGAACTCCACTCCACCCCATTTAGCCATGCTGAAAAGCAGCCACGCTGCTGTGCAACATGGCTAAAAGATAACAGCAAAGCCGATAGCTTTTGCATAGGGGAGACCTATTGGTTTTTGCCATTGCTTGTTTCCACTGTGGATAGCTGTAGATTTTGGACCCTACCTCAGCCAGCAGCTATGGAAACCTAGCAAACCCTTACAGTTTTGAAAACTAGACACCTAGGGGTATCCAGGGTGTGTTAAGCAGTGTGACTCTCCCCAGGTTTTGTTATCCAGAATCCTTTGCAAACGCCAAACTGTGACTAAAAACATATTTTCCCACACATTTCTGTGATGCAAAGTTCGGGAATCTGCAGGGACCCACAAACTTCTTTCCACACAGTATTTCCCAGGTCTCACAATACAAATGGCACCTCAGTTGTGTGGACGGGCCTAGGGTCCACAACAGGAAATGGCCCAAAACACAGCATGGACGTATGACATTTTTCACCTGAAACATACCCTTTTTTTTTACAAAGTGGTCAACTGTAGATTTTAGATCCTAGATCAGCTGGCACCTATAGAAACCTAGCAAGCCTGTACATTTTTGAAAGCCATGGTGGGGTGATTTGCATGGCTCACACCAGGTTGTTTTTACCTAGAACCCCTTGCAAACCTCAAACGTAGACTAAAATTGCACACTTTCCTTGCATTTCTGAGACATAAACTTCAGGAATCAGCAGGAATCCAAAATATTCCTACCACTCAGCGTTCTCCCACTTGTCCCAATACAAATGCTACATCACTTGTGTGGCAGGACCTAGTGCATGTGACAGGCATGCATCAAACCAAGGTCAATGGGAGTCTTGTGTAGCAACTCTCACAGAGCTTGGTATGATTTCTGCATGTCGAGTGGCTCTAGGCAAAGACACACAATTGGGGTAGCATTTTTATTAGGACTAGGGGAGGAATGCTCGGTGGTAGGGATTTTGTGGATTCCTGTTGATTCCGGAAGTTCACATCACAGAAATGTAAGGTAAATGTGCAATTTTAGGCACAGTTTGTCGGTGTTTGCAAGTGTGTGGACATGTGGGGATTCCTGTCGGCAGATGCATTAATGCCAGGTTTTCATGGTGGTGCGACCACTACGAAAAAGCAAGGGGTTTGCCAACTCATAATACCACTAGCGGTCTTACAGCTGCCGCCGGGCCGGATGTGCTCACCTCCGGCCCAGTGGACCGACCATTCTGGCGGTATCTGTGACACTGTGGTGGTTTGGCTTCAGCCAAACTGCTGCAGTCATAATATGCCAGTTTTCACTGGCGGACCGGTGGTGTTAAGACCACCACCATTAGTGTGGTGTTCTTCAGACTACCACCCTTGTAATGAGGGCCTATATTCTTTGCAATATTGTAAATCTCTAGAATCCTGGAAGACAAATGTTCCACAACAGGCTGATTTTTGAACAACTTGCCATCGTCTGGATGGTCCCTGGGCAATGCAGCAGAATTGTCATTGGATGCAGCATACATTGTAATAGCAAAAAACAAGCTCTGCTCATGCACGGTGTGAAGATAGGGGTTACCCAAACTATGCAAGTAGACCAGTGGGACTGTAAGGTAGATTTCTGCACTAACCCCACTCTAAGTGTAAGTCCCAAAAATATCTTCTACTCCTCAAGTGAAGTGGGAGTCCATACGTGTGCCCTAGAGTCACCCCATGCTCCCTTAGAAATTCTTCAGCACGCAAATTTGTTTGCTTCACAATTTGCTCAAGGAAGTCAACATCCAAAAAGAGATGGATATAGCCAATTGTCAAAAAAGTGGCCATATCACATTTACATCCAGTGCTGTCAATGAAAGGTGGAATTTGGGGCTGAATTAAATTGGGGGGCTGCCGAGAAAGCACTCCATCTGTTCTTGTTGCTGCAAGTGCCAGCCATTTGGGTTGATCTAACCTCCTACAGTGTATCCTCTGCACAGAAAGTGCTTGTGAAGGGACAGCATAACTACCATCATCATATCCTTCAGAATCGCCTGAAGATGAGTCATCTGATAGACCTCTTGTGACTGAAAGATCACTTTCAAATTCTGCTACATTTTCCTCTTCCTCAGATACGTTCTCAGTATCTGCTGTCTCAGTCTCTGATGCTGCCTCAGAGCTGTCCTGCATAACCTGAGTTAGGGCCTGGGCAGCAGTCATCCACTGAGATGCCATCTCTGCTGACTGGCTAAAGCCTTCCTTCCAAAACTCTGTTGTAGGTAGACGGCAGAGTATTGTTCTAAATCAGATGGTCGGTGTGTGTGTCTGTGAAATGTGTGCAACAGTAAATAAACAATAACTTATTTTTTTGGGTGAATCTGCTGGTTCGCCAAAGCTCTAAAAAGACAAAAGAAGACAGTTTTACTTCACAGTACCACATACCTAATTCCACAGCATACTTTTGTAATGGCTTATACAAACTTTATTGGTGTGTGATATGCTGCGTCACTGACAGTATAAAAAAAAAATCCCAAAGCTACAAACCTACTTTTGATCCACAGAAGAACATATTCTCATGGTAGCACCTGCAAATTTGTGCACAGGCCTGTTTCTTGTGAAATCTCACATTGCTATCACCCAAGTCACTAGACATATGGGTAAGAGCACCACATTATCAGACAGGCTTGACTGAATTATGGGGCATAATGGCACACTTTTTATAGTATTAATTCATTATTATTAAAAAAAAATTGTAAACATGGTAATACTGTCTGGGCCAACATTTCACCTCATTGGTACCAGTTTGGCAATCAAATGCAGAAATAAGCAACTGAAAGATGACCAGTCAAAGTATGTGCAGTCCTTTTCACTGCATGAACACGTATGTACTGCATAGATACTGTATATGCCACATAAATCTACCATCTGCTGCATAATCTGCAGATAGTAGATTTATGTGGCATATGCAGTATATATACTTTTTTTTTTTTTGTTGAAATGTGTGTTTTTTGCTGGGTGGGGGCACTATCTGGTCCCCAGGGGAAAATACACATTTTAAGAAATATATGTACTGGCCCCAAAGGGGGTCTACACGTGGAATGAGGGTCGACCCCCTATCTTCTTTTTTTTTTTTAAACATGTGGCTCATCTAGGGAACCACACATTTCACAAAAAAATATTGAGGCCCAAGGTGGTCGGCCCTTAAAAAAGGAGAGCCAGCCACCAGTCAATTTATTTTATGTTTTTATGTATGCACCTTTAATTCTTTTTTTATGTCCCGAAGCAGGGGATTGACTTATTACCAGAAGGGCCAAACCCCTGTCAATTTCCTTTAGATATTTATGTTTAAAAATAATATATGCTATTCCCTGGGGGTGATTTCTGCCCCAGGGGAAAGTAGAATTAAAAAAATATATATTGTAATCCTGGGAAGGGGTAGTGGTATTCCAGCTCATGGATCATGAGTAGGAATAGGTATGAGAGAGGCATTGCTGGAAAGGGGAGACTCTCCTCTTTCCAACAATGCCTTGCACAAACATGGGAAGGCATCCTAAGGGAAGAAAATCCCAGCAGATGCAGTAGGAGTGCTTGTACCTGTTGCTACTCCACTCCATGACGTTTTGTGACGTTAGTGCACTGCGTCTCACAGATAGATGGGTTGGGTTGGCAGGGGCGGACACAGGAATGATTTTGCATCTCCTTCTCCCTTAAAAAAAAAATCTCTGGTGCAAGCATCAGAGGATCCTTTTCTGCCCCCCCTAGTGTCGGCCAGTGGCTGACACATGCACTGGAGAGGGTGTGTGGGTGATGGCCATTGGCTGACACCAACACTGATAGGGTTAAAAGTGATACAGTTGATGTTGCTGATGTTGATTTAGTAGTAGGTGCGTTGTCTTGGAATGTGTATTTCTGAGTTACCACTGGCGGGTACTGCCGTTGCTGTATTTGTGACATGCTTTTAGAATTAAAAGAATCACTGAGAGGAGAAAGATAGCACTTCGATTCTTCTCTGTTCTCAAACTTGCAAACTTCCATCTTCTAGGTTACTCACTTTGTTGATGATCCAGTTCTTCTAAATTAAGACATTCACGGGCATATTTATACTCTGTTTGTGCTGAATTTGCATCATTTTTTTATGCAAATTCAGTGCAAACTTAACTCCATATTTATATTTTGACACCCGACCCGCCTAGCGTCAAAATATTGGTGGTAACGTTATTTTTTGGATGCATGAACTCACCTTGCGTCAATGAGATGCAAGGTAGGCGTTCCAGTCCAAAAATGACTCTAAGCCCGTAGCGTCATATTTATCCTCCTGTGCAGAAATGGTGCATGGGTGGAAGGTGGGCCTAAATAGTGGTGCTAGGCCTGCTTAGCTCCATTATTTAATGCTTGAGCCATACCAGGTGTTAGGGGACCTGTGGACCCATTTCCATAGTCAAACACCATGGAATGGGCCCACAGGAGCCCACCCCAAGCCCCAATAACACCCCCACCCACACCAGAGGGGCACCAGAGGATGGGGACCCCATCCCAGGTAAGTTGGGTAAGTATTTTTGTTTTTGTTTTAAAGTGCCATTGGGAGCCCAACAAGGGGCCCCCTGCATGGCACTGGGTGCAATGGCCATGCCCAGGGGACACTCGTCCCCTGTGCTGGCCATTGGGGTGGTGGGCACTGGGTGCAATGGCCATGCCCAGGGGACACTTGTCCCCTTTGCTGGACATTGGGGTGTTAGGCATGACTCCTATCTTTCCTAAGACAGCTCTTCATCGGCCAGTTAGGGGCTACCAGAATAACATCCACTCGCTACCACCTTAGATAAGCTAATAGTTTGGCAATCAATGGGAAGAGATGGAAGCCATATAAAAGTGGGGGGCAGCGATATATCAGGGCATCCATCCTCCTGGAACCTTTTTTTGGAACCCGTATAGGAATTCTGGCAGGAGGGTGCTGCTCACACTAGCAAAGAGGTGAAACTGTGAAATCCCAAACCTTTTGGATATTGTTTTTTTTAAAAAAAATAAGCTATCAGGCAGAAAACGTGGAAAAGAGAAAAGGCCTCACTCAATCTATCTGTTAGATTGACTTTTACCCAAATACAGGATGCAGACTGGGAGATTAAATTGTTTTCTTTCCCGCTCATTATCTGGTAATTGAGATGTGCTAGGGAATGAGACCTCTTGCCTGACTGTTTATTGAGGTAGGAATTCTTGACCATGCTGTCCATCCTCACTATCTCCACCTAATTTTGGTGACGATGAGAAAAGTGAAAAACTGCTTTCACTCTCTTCCAACTCGAAGAGAGCTTTCCCTCTTCTAAAAACCACCTCTCCTGAATTGTCTGATGGCTCAAGGTGGTACCCCATATCACCTTGCATGCATCTGTAGTTAGAACTAAAGGAGGTGTCATGGTCAAACTAATCCCACTGACCAGTTTTATGGTATTAATCCACCACTGTCCCCCACCCAAAATCTAATTTGTTATAGGCACCATGTCTTCCAGATTGTGGGTCTGCTGGATCTTAGAATTCTAGGAGGTGACACACCTGAGGACCCAAATGTAGATGTACCCAGGAACCACAGAGCCACATGATGCATGCAAAGGGTAGATAAAAAGAGTGCAATGAAAATGACTTATGTAGGATCCCCTAACAAAGATTCATAAGCTCAGGAAAACTATCCAAATGTGCCTGAAAATGGGAAAATGATGAGTTCTTATTGCTGAGTTAGAGCCAATCGAAATTTCTCCAGATTTATCAAAAGTCTATGGATCTTCAATGTTTGGCATACTACACTTGTATGTTCTAGAAACTGCCAGAGTAATTATGCACTGTAGTATTTCCATTTTGAAATGTCTTTCTCAAGAAATTATTTACATTTTTCGGGTTGATTATTAGTCTAAACTTTCCAGAAGATTTCTGACCCAGAAAAATACTGGAGTTAAATCCTCTTTCTTTTCTGGAACAAGGCAAATTGCTTTTTTGCTAGCAGCTCTTATATTTTTTTTTATTTGAGCCAAGTTCCTAACTGGATTTTTTGTATAGGCTTGATGCACTGTACATGAATCCAACAAACTGACTTGTTCCAATATCTTTAGAACACATCCATTGAAATGTCTTCTTGCCTTTTCTGAAGAAAATAAGAGAGACTTCCTCCTTCAGAAATCTCAGAATAGTTAGGATTGCTTCCTAAGCTTTCGTGGAGGAGGCTAAGGAGCCCTAGAATGTTTACCCCTAAACAAAAAGATAAAAAGGCCTTTCCTCCCTTGGCAAAAAAGTGCATACAGTAACAATTCCTGTTAAGAGTTTTAATAGAAATAACCATATGTACATATCTAAAAATCCAAACAACTTAGAATTTGTATTCCAGGTGCTCCAGTGAACGACACAGTGAGAAATGCCATACGTGAATGGTGCACTTACAGTGATTATACAGCAAAGATGAATACAACCACGGAGAATAAGTGTCAGGCGCAGTTTTCCGGAGGTGATGCTCTCAAGATGCGCTCCCCCTGGTATCAATGTGGCCCAACAGGGGGAGGAAAATTAGGGTGGGTACTGCACGGAGTTACTCAACAATTCTTAGCTCTACTTTCACGAAGAATTATTTTTACGATTAACACAAGAAAATGCTGGTTGTTTCCACTAAGAAAACAAAGTCTGAAATTACAGTTTCCTATTTTAAATAACATAAAGTTCTTGATATTCCTGAATCAAAAAGCTGTAATAGTCCTTCTGAAGGTTCATTGACATTTCACAAAACATGTCTGTATATCCACAAATGAATCTACCCTGAAAGGAAGCAGGACTTAGTTCCAGATTTATCTCTTATGCATTAGGTGGTTGATTTTCTTTCACCAGCCCTAGTCCAGGTCTAATTGTGCCCCCAACTTTCCACGTTAAAGGAGTGCTATTGTATCCCTATAGTGCAAAATAATTCATGCTCGAGTGCCAGAAGGTGGCACCTCCTAAGAGCATCTGAAAAGGTGAATGGGGACTGAAAGCACACAGAGCGAGAGAGCACAGTGTCTGGAAACATATGCAACCTTGATCTGAGCAAAGACCATAACAGCTCTACGGAATCAAAAAAACCTCTTAGATGTTTGGGTTCTCTATGTGCCAGCTCCTATCAAAACCAAATAAAAATGGCAATTACAGCTGAAAGGATACGCCCACTTTAAATAGAGGTGCGATCCCCGAAGGTGGTGCCCTCAATCACGTTCCTGAACTATCTGTGCTGGAAAACTGAAACAAGAAATGAGTCATCAGAGTCATCACAAGCAAATGAGTCATCAGAATCAGCACAAACAAACAAATTAATCAAATCAGTGAAGCCCATTACTGACATGAGCATTAAAACAAACAAACCAATATACTGCAATATTGATAAGATGGATATGTAATACTTGTTTGGGCTGATGGCAATAATGATACGTTTAGATTTTGTGATGTTGACATTTTGTTACCTTATACTATTAGTCCTCAGGGGGATTCCTCACTTCCTCAGGACTAGGTGGTTGCACCAATAATGACAATTAAACAAGAGATTGTTGCTAAGGGCCTCCCACAAATGAGGCTTAACTTATGAATCTGTGCATGTATTTTCCTCAATATGAACAGTAAAAGATCAGGTTCTAATAGAAGGATCCTTATCATTGGCAGGATACTATTTTAATTTCTGGCGAATGGAAAATAAGAAAAAAGATTCTGCACTCGAATTACATGTTATAAAATTAGATGTTCCATAATACCACAAAACCTCCGCGCCATGTGCCTGTTCCAGAAATGGCTGCAAGCAAGGAGAAAAAAGGTGACGTATGCTCGTCAAAGTGGACAGTAGTAATATGAAAGGCACTGTGTATATGCTTGAAAAAACTATTAAACATGCATCTTTCATCGGCACTTTACATGGTCAAGACACTCAGGAAAAAAACAATACAGGAGCAAAACACCACCAGTCTGTTGGTGTTTACTCAAATCATATTACCGGTAACCCGAATTGCTGATACCTTTGTCAAAACTGCAAAAATTCCATTGACGAAAACAGGTGCCAGTTCAAAATAATAGAAATAATGGTACAATTGAGAAATGCTCCCCGTGTCATGCATTAAAATTAAGTGATCCACCTCTGTAGTCGATTTCAGTAGAAAAAAAAGAAAAGCCTTCGCTTACCCACAGTCAGCTAATAGGCTGATCCAACATGAGGAAAAAAACCATTGTTAGCCGATCAGAGCTGGGATCTGTAAAAACCAAACCGAAAGAAGGCTCAGAACTGAAAATGAATACCCAAATGTGGACTTTTCTTGCCATGAAGTCAATGCTGGATATACGTACTGCAGTCGAAGAACTTCATCAAATCACATGTGCAAAGCACAGGCACAGAGTCTAAAAATAGAAAGAACTCCAAATGCTCTGTGCATGCTAGTCGGACCAGATCTAAAGGATTCCCATTTGCTAAAAAATACAGCAGCACCAACAGCACTCAAAAATGATGTGAAACATTAGATAACAGTGTGTATGTTTAAGCAAAATAACAAAAAAAAGACCCTTGTGTATTTTCTTCCACTCTCACTGGACTGTAATAGAAGTTTCCAGATACTGTACCAAGAAAGATGACTTCTTTAGAGAATCGGATACATTAATACTTATCTAATTGGTTGATCAAACAGGCAAGGAAGACAGCATATGGTTCAATCCTAAAGAGGAACTCTTGGAATTGTGTTTGGCTGGTTGGAGGAAGGAAATGTGACTGTTCAGGCAAGTTGGGCCTGAGTTGTATAGTGCTTTGAATGTGTGTGTGAGGAGTTTGAAATTAGGTTTTTTGTGCATCTGAAGCCAGGGGAGCTGCCCGGAGTGTGATGTGACAGAAGTTCTGTGTGGGAGAATGAGGATGAGTCTGGCTGTCGAGTTCTTCTAGTCTAGTCTTCTGGGTTCATATTTCTGACCTGTTTTTCATCTCTCTTGCACCATGCCACATGGTGCAAGAGTGACACAAACCTTAAGAGAGATTTATGATGCCCTGCAAGGTCACCTTGCTTGGCCCTGCGTGACTTCATTAATCTCGAGTAATGTAGCACAGCACATATAGCTGTGTTACATTACTTTGTCCTAGGGAGGTGTTTCCATGGGTGTTGCATTGGTATTCCCACATAACATCCATGGATTTTGATGCATTCCCAGAGTTACAAGACCTTTTAAACCTGGGAACGTGCCAAAAAGATACACCTCCCCAGGAGAGGCGTAACAAGGAGAAACATCTTTATTTCTCCTCGTTTTTTCAATTTTTATGAAAGATGAAAAAGCCACTTAGGATTGTTTTTGTGTAGAAAAGTACCCCTTCCTGCACAAAAGCAAACCTGCAAGTAATGCTGGTAACCTTGCACAAAGGTGCAAGGGTGCCTGCAAGACGCTAGGCTGCCCACAGCACCTGGGAAAGGACAGAAGGAATGTGTGATATTCTTTTAAATACCACACATTCCTGCCCTTTCCCAGTGATGCAAGGTGACTTGTTGTGGTGTCCTCCACCACCAGTCTATGAAAATAGGCCCTAGTGAGTTACTTGGTGATCCCATCATAGGCAGTGTTCCTGTAGTACAATTTGCTGGTGAGCAGGGCATGAGTGACAGATTTATAGTGTTGCTTGCAAGACATTTAAAGATCTTCCTCAGCATTGCCAGAGTGTGGAAGCAGGGTAAAGTGATGGTGTTGACTTGTGCAGGCATGTCTAGTTTGCTGCCACATTTTATTCTGAGGTTTCTTGCATGGATCATGGATGTTGGTCTGAGTGTGACTGGCCACCAGTTGGAGTCCTATAGTAATATTTTCTTGCCAAATATCACTTCTTCTGGCCATGTAGTGCTTGAGACAGTTAGCTTTCATTCAATTAGTGACTGCGGTCATCCAGGAATGAGCTTGTTTCTTGTATTAGGGGTCTTGTCTGAGAGAGCAGTATGAGTTGCATGTCGTCGACGTATGAAAGGATGTTGATATAATGTGCTTAGATGATGTTGGCCAGGGTGATCATACATGCATTGAAAAGGATGAGCTTGAGTGATGAACCTTAAACCACCCTGCTGATGAGTTTGTGGCTTTCTAAGGAGTAAGGTGCACAGCTGAGAGCTTGTGTTCTATCAGTTAAGAAGGAGAAGATCCAGCAGAAAACTGGTCCCTGGATGTCAACCTCATACAAGGTGCTTCGTAAAACTGGGTTTTAATGTTGTGTCAAATGCTAAAGAGAGGTCCAAGAGAATGAGGGCTGCTGCGTCCCTTTCCATCGAGGATCATGTGGATGTCATCTATAGCAGAGACTTGTGATGTTTCTGTACTGTGAATGAGCCTCAATCCAGACTGCATGGGGTTGAGGAGCTGGTGGTTGCCGAGGTGGTCAGTGAGGCAGTGATTTAAAAGTTTCTCTAAGACCTTTGCTGTGTATGGTTGGAAAGCGTAGCTGGGTCAGCCGGTAGTGGTTTTAGCAGGGTCATGATGGAGCTATGCTTCTAGGCGCTTAGGGATGTGGTTGAGTTCATGGAGGCATTGATGATGGGTGTTAGTGCTTTGATGATTAGTTGGAGTTCATGGTCTTCATGGAAGCTGTGATTTCAATGGAGTTAATGGTGGGCCATGTGGTCAGGGTCCGTTCTTCTGCTGTCATGGGAAGTTGAGTGGCAACAATGATGGGGTCTGGCTTAGGATCGAAGTTGCTGTATATTGAGGTGATTTTCCTAAAGAAGAATTCTAAGAGCTTGTTGTAAAGGTCTTGTGAGGGGTGATGTTGCTGGAGGTGGCAGGAAGCGCTGTGAGATCTTTGTTGATGGTGAAGATTTACTTGCTACTGCTAGGCCGGTGTTGATGCTACCTGCAAGAACTGTGCACTTGGTGTTCCACATCTGCTGGTTGTAGCCTCTTAGGGCTGTTTTGAAGATGTCTTTATCTTGATGTCTTGACTTGTTCTCAATTTGCACTCCTTTTATTTACAGTGGCATTTCATCAGCCTTAGGTTGGCTTTTGCTGTTGGCTTGTGCTTGAGGGTAGTCAGCGTGTTGGTGCATGTGGCAATCCAGCTGTTGAGTTTCCTGAAGGCTTTTGGCAGATTGCTGATGGGCTCAGCCCATTGCATGGAGAGAAGGGAATCCCACTCCTCTTCTGTGATGCTTTTTCAGGTGTGATGGGGGTTCCAGTGGTAGTGGGTCTGTGGTGGTGTAGGATGAGTTAAACAGGAGTTAATATATGTTGCTTAGTTGTTGTCAATCTGACTAATTCCTCAAAATCCCAGATGGTTGTTTCTAAAATATGGTAATGTGAATTTGTCTGCTCTGGGGAGGTGAGTGCAACAAAGATTTGGGCTGATTGCACTCATAGTTGTATCTGCATTGCCTTAAATGTAAGAAATTATCTTTCCTCAAAAATGGGGCCCATGTCTGTGTACTGGCTTGAGCCCTCCTGGCAAATAATGCTCCTGTTTTCATTCTTCTAAACATAGAAGACATCATAATGGTGCACCTGTATTATATGGCTTTTGTTCACCTAGCCTATCACTGCAATTCTTTATGTGTATACCTTAAAACCTATCAGGTATTTAAACTCCTGAGGGATAATTTTCCTTACAGAAAGGACATGAATTATGAAGGCAATAAAGAACAAATCATAACTTTAACAGGAGTAAAGTAGAATTAAAAAAATATACTGATTTTGAAAATGTTTGTGCCGGGATGTGAAGTACGTGTGAAAGACAGTGCCAGTAATATAAGCACAGTGATGTCCATTGCCATATGAGTGGTAATAGTGAATGTACAGTAGGTTTTGCCAAAGTATAAGTACTCTGTGTTTGTGGAAAAATTTTGCTGTGGGCAACAAAGCAATTTAAATCATACTTCTAGGGCACAAAGTTTGTTGTGCTCACTGACTGTAGGCTAGAGGTGTGTAATTAGAATGAACAATTGTGCATAGAAGCAGGTCATTTGTTAGACTGGCCATAATTTTTACAACACTCGCAAAGAAACATGTTGCTGTGGAGAACATACAGCATGTTAAAAAATAGAGGTGTATTGATATTCAATATTACGACTTCATGACACTGAGGAAGACAAAATTGTTGATTTGCAGGAGGATACTGAGAATAGTGACCCAGGTTATGTAAACATGTGGCTTTAGGAGTATTGATACATGGATGTCTGAGTGAACAAAGTTTAGTATACAGTTTCCAGGCTTAAATTAAGGTGGCAGCAGTATTGTCATTGAAGGATGGTTTGTTGTTTAGCGGGGACAAGTTAGCCACTTGCATCCTAAAATTACTCCAAAGTGGTCAACCATGCAAATAACAGTCATAAAGAAATAACAATATTTAAACATGGTAGATGGGTACACAATCACAAAGAGTACCTACCACATAAAAAATTTATGAAGCAAAAACTAATAGTTGGCGCGAGTTCCACAAATTAGTTTAAAAAAAGGCATGCGTTCTTACACAGAAGACCCATTCAAGAACAATATCAAAGTCAAAATAGAAAAGACCCCCTCACGGAATTTAGAGGTAGAGAGAGACATGAAAATGAATCAATATGCTTTTCAAAGACAAAAAGAATGCTACTTATAATGAAGCAACATTCACTAAAATTGGAATGGTTAAAAATATCCTCAAACATAATACTGCAGTCCCCATAAGTGGATTCCTATGGCTTTTAGGAATCAATTTGTTGTTTTGCTAACTGTTCACAAGTGCGGTAAAGATATTGCTTAGCTATAGAAAGTGACATCTCATTAAATCTTAACTGGGGACCTTGACTCAGAATCGGCCCACCGGATCAATCAATGACATGAAACATGGAGCAGATCCCTAGTGTAGGAAAGTCATCCTTTTTGCCCTGGTCACCCCCAAACTTTTTGACAGGTACTGGTGGTTACTGACTCTTGGCTGTGCCCTGAGTAGTGCTAACCAGTCCCAGTGCCAGTGCTCTGTGTAAAGTGGATATGCAAATTAGGCTAATTATAACTGCCAAAATTAACCTACCTATAAGTCCCTAGTATATGATAGGGCATGGAGGTTTAGGGACCCCAGCATAGGTAGTGCCCCCATAGGTGCACTGCTGAGGTGCCCAGTGTCATTTTAAAGGCAGGCCTGCCTTGCTGGCTGCTTTTAAATTAAAGTTACATGCAAATTCGACTTTGGAATTAAAAGTAGTTCCAAAGTCTTAAAAGACCTTATTTTTACACATATGTCACCCCCAAGGTGTACCTATGTGCCCCTAGGGCTGGGTGCCATGTAACTATAAGCAGGGACCTTTTAAAATAGTTTTATAAGCCCTGGTGAGGTAAAACAGCCACATTTGTTTTTCCCTCATTGTAGTGAATGGCCTCGGGTAGGCTAGGACGGGGATACTTTATTTTAATTTTAAAAATCCACTTAAGCTACAGATACCACAAGTTATGTATAAAATTAATTGTTATAATAAATCCCACAACTTTCAGTTTTAAACTTTACCTGAAAAGTTACCAACTTCAGCCCTGCAGTGCTTTTGCTGCTTTGCTCTGATTGGCCGGCCTCTGGCAGCCTGGCCAGGCTGCCTTGATGAGGTGTGAAGTGGCCTGGCTCAACACAAAGAGATGTGCCTGGGGGAGGAGATCTCCCCTCAGCAGATGAGGAAGCAGGAAGGGGGGAGGACTGCCAAACCGGTCTTCAAAGGCAGGCAAGGACATTTGGAGCAACCCAGCAACACCATCACATCCTGCAAACCCAGACAATCAGGTGTCCCCTTGATTAGATTAGGAGAGGGCAGGAGAGGGGTGTGTTTAGGATTTTTAGCCACACCAGTGGGTGGGCCCAGCCAGATGTAACCTCCAAAAATCACTTTAAGCCATGATGGATTTTTAAGGAATGTTGCTCCCTGGGACTGATTTTTGCCACACTTCCCAGGAAGTGATCATATCAGGGGGAAGGAACCTGCCTCTGATTGGAGAACCAGGACCCCCCGTTTTTCACCCAGGAGCATGGATAAAACTGGCAGACCAACACCCACACCTCAGATCCCTATCAGATTCCTACAAGGAAGAATTACAGAAGAAGAAGGACTGCCCTGCTGGACCCCTGGCCTGCACCTGGACACTGCACTCTGGAGGACTGCAACAGCTGCACACTTGGGCTTCACCGCAAGAAGGACTTTGCCTGGCTTTAACTGGTTCAAGCAGGGACTCCCTGTTTGCTACAGGTGAACACTTGCTAACCAGAGTCCCCTGCACCAACTCCTGAAGAAACCCACCAGCTGACCACTGTCCAGTGGCCAAAAAGGAGTTTGCGCCAAGTGCATTCTGGGGGTTGTAGTCCACACCCTCAAGGAGCAACTCAGAGCTTCTGTAACCTTGGGATGTACTGTGGACCTCAAATGAACCTAAAAAGAACATCTGGAAGAAGATCCAGAAGTTTGGAGAACTTTTGGAAAAAAGCTCCATAGAGGGACCGAACCGCCGCCACAACTCTAGCCAGCTTGCCTCAACTGCGACCCGGCCTGAGTTGCAGGTTCGTCCTGGTGAAGAAAATCTCCAAAAAAGTGACTAATTCCGAATGTAGGAAGTTGACCAGGACCTCTTAGGCAGTGGATCCGAAGTGGGCTCCAAGGACGTCAGATCAAGATTCAGGTTTGCCCTGGTCAAAGGATTTTCACCTCGAAAAAACGACTAGGTCCAAAGGTAAAAATCTCCACCCGGGGGATCCCGCGACGCATATCAGAGGAAGAGTTCCAGGAGGTCGGATTGGACAGGCAGGTTTGTCCCTCTAAAGAAAATCTCCAGAAAAACCACTAAGTCCTAAGGTAAACTTTTGACCGAGGCCTCCCATGGGCTGTAGCCAAAATGGGCTCCATTGCGGTCAGCCTTAAATTTTGACTTTGTCCCAGTTGAGGTGCGACCAGATGACCAGATTGGCGCTTTTTGTTTCTATGTGCTGGAAAGCATTAATTCTTTAAAAATTCATATCTCCAGTTCCCCTTATCCGATTTTATTCGTTTTGGTGTAATTTTAACGATAAAAATATTTCCTATATTTATACATTGATTTTGGATTTTTAAACAGTTTCCTGTGTTTTATTTAATTACTGTTTTGTGATATTTGAATGCTTAATGCTTTGTCTCCTAAGTTAAGCCTTGTCGCTCGTTGCCAAACTACCAAGGGTTGAGCTAGGTTTAATTTACTGAGACCTAACTGGACCTAAGTGGAGGTTAGTGGCCTATTGCTAAGTATAGGTAATTACCTGCCCTTACCAATTAACCATTTTTCAATATTTTTGGTGCACAGTGGTGGGATCCTGTACTTGTGTTCAGTATCATGTTACAGTTTTAAGTAAAACAAATTAAAAATCCTTTAAAATGCTCTAGTGCAAAACTTTTTTTTTTTTTATTTAGATTAATTTCAATGATAGAATTTTTGTGATTTTTCTAAATTCTTGTTTCCAATTTTTGCAAAAAGTTTTTGTTGACACAAAACTAGGGAACCATGGAGCTTGATCTGGCTAGCCTTCCCACACTGACAGTAATCCATCTTAGGGAGTTGTATACTGCAAGGGAGTTGCCTGCAACCACTGACCTCAGGAAGCATGTCCTGATTAAATCCCTGACAGCATGGGCTGAGGCCCAAGAAGTAGGCCAGGAGGAAGCTCTAGAGAAGGAAGAAGCAGGGGAGGATGCTTGTTCCAGCCACTCAGGGGAGGGAGGGCATCTGAGCCTAAGTGAGGCGGCGGAAGACCGGTCCTCACTGCACACAGTCACTAGGGGCATATCCAAAGCTAGTTGGGGGAAGGGGGTCCCTTCAGGAGTAGAGAACCTCTCCCTCAGGGAAAGAGAGCTGGAGGGCCAGCTAGCATTTATAGCTTTGGCGGCACAGAAGCTGGCCTTAGAAGAGAAAAAGTGGGCAAGGGAAGAGAAAAGAGATAGTGACAGCGACAGAGAAACTGAGGTGTCCATGGGTGAGGGGTTTTGCCCCAGATTACCCAAAGGGGTGGTTCCTAACTATGTAGAGGGGGATGACATAGATAAGTGGCTGGGGGCCTTTGAGAGGGCCCTCCAGATGAGGAGAGTTAAGCCTTAATACTGGGGTTCACTTCTTTGGGAGTTGGTCCCCAACTTTGGAAGGGATAGGCTCCTAACCTTGAGTGGGGAGGAGGAAGATTCATACCCCAGTATGAAGAGATGTTTAACTAAAAAGTTTGGTCTGACCCCAGAGCAGTATAGGCTCAAGTTTAGGGTCACCCAAAAGACAAGTACCCAGTCCTGGGTGGACTTTGTAGACATCTCAGTTAAAGCACTAGAGCTCTGGATACAGGGCAACAAGGTAAGTACCTTTAAGGGGCTTTACAATTTGATTATGAGGGAGCACCTTCTAACCGATTGTGCCCAAGAGAAGCTCCACCTGAATCTAGTTGATTCTAAGTTGACCAACCCCAGAGAGCTGGGGGAGGCAGCGGATGACTGGTTAGGAACTAGGGTTAACCAGAAACCCCTAGGGGGTGATCGGAAAAAGGGAGTACATGGTTCTTCTCATGGGAAGAATCAAGGGAAAGATGATAAAAAGCTCAAGGAGTCCTCACAACAGTCCCCAAAAACTTCTCAGGGTGGGGGAGCCCCGAGCCATTCCACTTCTAAGGGGAAAGGGTATCAGGGGAAGCATTATGATCCTGTTAAGGCAGGAAAGTTTCAGGAGCTTGCTAAGGCTGGCAAGTGCTTTGAGTGTCATCAACCTGGACACAAAAGAGGGGTTGCTATGTGCTCCAAGAAGCCTCCCACTGGTGGGCAATCCCAGGGGATTGCTAGTGAAGGGATGGGGGTGGAAGTTGGCCCAAGGCTGGGATCAGGGTACACCGAGGCCACCTTAGTATCCGTGGGTGGGGTAGACATTGCAACTATGGCCACCTTACCTCCCAGCATGGAGAGGTATAGGCAGAGGCCTAAAGTCAATGGGACTGAGGTGGAAGGTCTGAGAGATACAGGAGCCAGTGTGACAATGGTCACAGAGAAGCTGGTTTCTCCAGAACAGGTCTTCCACCAAGTAACTTATGCAGATAGCAGAACCAAACTCCATCCCAAGGCCATGGTGAGCCTGGAATGGGGAGGTGTGACTGGCCCTAAGAAGGTAGCTGTAGCTCCTGCCCTCCCAGTAGAGTGTCTGCTGGGAAATGATCTGGAAGCATCTGACTGGTCAGAGGTGGAAAGAAGGGTCCATGTACAGATGTTGGACCTCCCTGAATGGGTGTGTGCTGTGACCAGGTCACAGGCAGCACAACAGGGAAGTGATTGACACATGGACCCTGGAACAATGGGCCAAGACTCCAAGAAAAAGAGAAAGGGCACTGGGTCTGGCTTGCCAGCCCCAACAAGTACAGAGTCAGGAGGAATCCAAACCTGAGGGGGAGGATCTGACCTCTGACGGAGGGCCACTTTCCCTGCAAGCTCTGTCTGACTTGGCAGAACTCCAAGGGGCAGGTGGGCTCACCAGAGAAAAATTGTGCCAAGGACAAAGAGAGTGTCCCACTCTTAAGGGCCTAAGGCAAACTGCTGCCAGGCAAAAACAAGGGGCTATCAGTGGAACCCACAAGGCACAAGGTTTACTGGGAGGATGGAGTTCTCTACACCAAGGCAAGGGACCCCAAAACAGGGACCACCGGGAGAGTGGTGGTCCCCCAGAATTATAGAGAATTCCTCCTCACTTTAAGCCATGATATTCCCTTAGGTGTGCATTTGGGACAGATAAAGACCTGGAACAGGCTGGTCAACCATTTTTATTGGCCCCAAATGTCAGAAAAAGTCAGGGAGTTTTGCAGCTCCTGTGCTACCTGCCAGGCCAGTGGCAAGGCAGGGGGCAAGCCAAAGGCTCCCTTGATACCACTGCCAGTGGTTGGGACTCCCTTTGAGAGGGTTGGGATTGACATTGTTGGTCCCATAGACCCACCAACTGCCTCAGGCAACAGGTACATTTTGGTGGTTGTGGACCATGGCACCAGGTACCCTGAGGCAATACCCCTCAAAACAGTTACTGCTCCCACAGTGGCTAGGGCTCTACTTGGTGAGTTCACCAGAGTGGGATTCCCAAAGGAGGTGGTCTCAGATAGGGGCCAAAAGGTTATGTCTGCCTATCTGAAAGCCATGTGGGATGAGTGTGGTGTTACGTATAGGTTCACCACCCCCTATCATCCACAGACCAATGGTCTGGTGAAAAGATTTAATAATACCCTGAAGGGTATGATCATGGGTTTGTCTAACAAACTCAGGAGAAGATGGGATGTTCTCCTCCCATGCCTGTTGTTTGCCTACAGAGAGGTGCCACGGAAAGGGGTTGGATTCAGCCCCTTTTAATTACTGTTTAGGCACCCTGTAAGAGGCCCATTGTGCTTGGTGAGAGAGTCTTGGGAGAAGCCTCTCAAAGAATCCAAGGAGAATGTGCTGGATTATGTGCTGGGCCTGCAGTCACGCATGACTGCATACATGAAGAAGGCAAGGAGGAACCTGGAGGCCAGCCAAGAGCTCATGAAGCGCTGATATGACCAGAAGGCTACCATGCCGGAGTATCACCCAGGACAGCTGGTGTGGGTTTTGGAGCCTATGGCTCCTAGGGCCCTTCAGGCCAAGTGGACTGGGCCCTATCCAAGTGTGGAGAAAAAGGGGGAGGTCACCTACCTGGTGGATCTTGGCCCCCCCAGGAATCCTCATAGAATCCTGCATGTCCACAAATTGAAACCCCACCAGGACAGGGCGGACATGACCATGCTGATGGTCACTGATGAAGGGAAGGAGGAAGTGAGTGAACCTCTGCCAGACCTCCTGTCCTCAAATGAACAAGATGGGTCAGAGGTGGAAGTGGTACTCTCTCCCAAGCTGACAGACCAGCAACAAAAAGACTGCAGGAAAGTTTTGGAGCAGTTTGCTGGTCTGTTCTCCCTGACCCCTGGACTCACCAATTGGTGTGTCCATGACATTGACACTGGTGACAGCTTACCTGTCAAAAACAAGCTGTACAGGCTGTCTGACCAGTTCAAGGCCAACATCAAAACTGAAGTGGCTAAGATGTTGGAGCTCCAAGTAATTGAGCCCTCTGACAGTCCTTGGTCCAGCCCAGTGGTACTGGTACCCAAACCTAATTCCCAAGGTGGGAAGAAGGAATTGAGATTTTGTGTGGACTACAGAGGTCTAAATGCAGTCACTAGGACTGATGCTCACCCCATACCTAGAGCTGATGAGCTCATTGATAGTTTGGGGGCTGCCAAATTCCTGAGTACATTTGATCTGACCCCAGGATACTGGTGGATTGCCATAAGTCCAGGACCTAAGGAGAGGTCAGCATTTTCCATATCAGAGGGCCACTTTCAGTTCAAGGTGATGCCCTTGCCCTGAAAAATTCTCCTGCCACCTTCCAATGGTTGGTGAATAGAGTTGTGTCTGGGTTTGAACTTTCAGTGCAGCTTATCTGGATGATATAGCTGTATTTAGTTCCACCTGGGAGGACCACCTGGTCCACCTGAAGGAAGTGCTTCAGGCCCCGCTCCAAGCAGGCCTGACTATCAAGGCAAGCATGTGCCAGAAGGGGTAGAGCTCAGTTGTGTACCTGGGCCACCTTGTTGGTGGAGGCCAAGTACAACCTCTCCAGCCCAAGATCCAGACTATCCTGGATTGGGAGGCTCCAAAAACCCAAACTCAAGTCAGGGCCTTTCTTGGCCTGACTGGGTACTACAGGAGGTTTGCTCAGAATTATGGGACCATAGTGGCCCCTCGGACTGATCTTACCTCCAAGAAACAGCCCAAGAAGGTCATTTTGACCCCAGAGTGTCAGAAAGCTTTTGACACCCTAAAACAGGCAATGTGTTCAGCCCCAGTGTTACTGACCCTTGACTATATGAAGTTATAGTGCAAACAGATGCTTCAGAGGAAGGGATTGGGGCAGTGTTAGCACAACTTAATGAGGAGGGCAAAGCTTGAACAGTTGCCTTCATCAGCAGGCAACTACTCCCAGCGAGAAAAGATGGAGTGCCATTGAGAGGGAGGCCTTTGCTGTGGTGTGGTCCTTGAAGAAGTTGAGACCATACCTGTTTGGAACTCACCTCCGTGTCCAATCTGACCACAGACCTCTCAGATTGTTGTTGCAAATGAGGGGGGAGAACCCAAAACTGTTAAATTGGTCCATTTTACTACAGGGGATGGACTTCACAGTGGAGCACAGACCTGGGACTGCTCATGCCAATGCAGATGGCCTTTCCAGGTTTTTCCACTTAGCTGATGAGGAATACCAGGGTGTAGGTTAGTAAACATCACATTTCATCTGGGGGGCAGTGTAGGAAAGTCATCCTTTTTGCCCTGGTCACCCCCAACCTTTTTGGTCAGGTACTGGTGGTTACTGACTCTTGGCTGTGCCCTGGGTACTGCTTACCAGTCCCAGGGCCAGTACTCTGTGTAAAGTGGATATGGAAATTAGGCTAATTATAATTGGCAAAATTAGCCTACCTATAAGTCCCTAGCATATGGTAGGGCATGGAGGGTTAGGGACCCCAGCATAGGTAGTGCCCCCATAGGTGCACTGCTGAGGTGCCCAGTGTCATTTTAAAGGCAGGCCTGCCTTGCTGGCTGCTTTTAAATTAAAGTTACATGCAAATTCGACTTTGGAATTAAAAGTAGTTCCAAAGTCTCAAACTACCTTATTTTTAGATATAAGTCACCCCTAAGGTGTGCCCTATTTGCCACTAGGGATGGGTGCCATGTAACTATAAGCAGGCACCTTATAAAAATAGTTTTATACGCCCTGGTGAGGTAAAACAGCCAAATGTGTTTTTCCCTCATTGCAGTGAATGGCCTCGATAGACTAGAATGGAGAAACTTTATTTTAATTTAAAAAATCCCCTTAAGTTAAAGATACCACAAGTTTGGAATCAAATTAATTGTTATAGTAAATCCCACAACTTCTAGTTGTGGGATTTAATATAACTTGTTCAGGTAAAGAGTTTTAAACTTTACCTGAAAAGTTGCCAACTTCAGCCCTGCAGTGTTTTTGCTACTTTGCTCTGATTGGCCAGCCTCTGGCAGCCTGGCCAGGCTGCCTTGATGAGATTTGAAGTGGCCTGGCTCAACACAAAGAGATGTGCCTGGGGAAGGAGAGCTCCCCTTAGTAGATGGGGAAGCAGGAAAGGGGAGGGCTGCCAAACTGGTCTTCAAAGGCAGGGAAGAGCATTTCGAGCATCTCAGCAACACTCTCACATCCTGCAAACCCAGACAATTAGGTGCCCCCTTCATTAGATTAGTAGAGGGCAGGAGAGGGGTGTGTTTAATATTTCTAGCCACACCAGTGGGTGGGCTCAGCCAGATGTAACCTCCACAAATCACTTTCAGCCATGATGGATTTTTGAGGAATGTTGTTCCCTGGGATTGATTTTTGCTACACTTCCCAGGAAGTGGTCATCACAGGGGGAAGGACCCTGCCCCTGATTGGAGAACCAGGACCCCCCCTGATTTTCAACCAGGAGCAAGGATAAAACTGGCAGAACTGCACCCACACCTCAGATCCCTATCAGATTCCAACAAGGAAGAACTACAGAAGAAGAAGGACTGCCCTACTGGACCCCCGGCCTGCACCTGGACACTGCACTCTGGAAGACTGCATCAGCTGCACCCTTGGGCTTCACCGCAAGAAGGACTTTGCCTGGCTTCATCTGGTTCAAGGAGGAACTCCCTGTTTGCTACAGGTGCAAACTTGCTAATTGGAGTCCCTTGCACCAATTCCTGAAGAAACCAACCAGCTGACCACTGTCCAGTGGCCAAATAGGAGTTTGCACTCGGTGCCTTCTGGGAGTTGTAGTCCGCACCCTCAAGGAGCATCTCAGAGCTTCTGGTATCTTGGGGTGAACTGTGGACCTCAAAAGAACCTTAAAAGAACATCTGGGAGAAGATCCAGAAGTTTGGAGTAGTTTGGAGAACTTTTGGAAAAAAGCTCCATAGAGGGACCGACCCATCGTGGCAACTCTAGCCGGCTTGCCTCAACTGTGACCCGGCCTGACTTGCAGGTTCGTCGCGGTGAAGAAAATCTCCAAAAAAGTGACTAAGTCCGAACGTAGGAAGTTGACCGGGACCTCCCCGGCAGTGTATCCGAAGAGGGCTCCAAGGACGTCGGATCAAGATTCAGGTTTGCCCCAGTCCAAGGATTTTCACCTCGAAAAAACAACTAAGTCCAAAGGTAAAAATCTCCGAAGGCTCCCGCAACGCGTATCTGAGGACAAGTTTCAGGAAGTCGGATTGGACTGACAGGTTCGTCCCGCTGAAGAAAATCTCCAGATAAACGACTAAGTCCTAAGGTAAACTTTTGACTGAAGCCTCCTGCGGGCTGTAGCCGAAATGGGCTCCATTGCGGTCGGCCCTAAACTTTGACGTTGCTCCAGTCGAGGTTTGACCAGATAACCAGATTGGGGCTTTTTGTTTCTATGCGCTAGAAAGCAATCATTCTTTAAAAATTCATATCTCCGGTTCCCCTTATCCGATTTTATTCATTTTGGTGTCATTTTAAAGTTAAAAATATTTCCTATTTTTATAAATTGATTTCTGATTTTTAAACTGTTTCCTGTGTTTTATTTAATTACTGTTTTGTGATATTTGAATGCTTTACCCTTTGTCTCCTAAGTTAAGCCTTGTCGCTCGTTGCCAAGCTACCAAGGGTTGAGCTAGGTTTAATTTACTGAGACCTAACTGGACCTAAGTGGAGGATAGTGGCCTATTGCAAAGTGTAGGTACTTACCTGCCCTTACCAATAACCCATTTTCCAACACCTAGGTATATAAGTACCAGATCTTTGGAATGCCGTCAACACCAACCCAACTCCTGAAATTCCTGAAAACAGAACTCTTCAGAAATGCCTACCAAAAAGATATAAAAAGAACAGATTCATGTTGAAGAATATCAAACATGGTTACTCGCTGTTCCTGCTTAAACACCGAAACCCACTGCCAGAAACCCAACAATCAAACTGTACCTCCCTTCTGGTCAGAACTGTGAAGCTAATGAAAGGCAACGCACAGTGCATTACAAAACTCTTAAATAATAAAGTGAAGCTAAAACAAAATTGACCATCACAGCCGAACATTAGACATAGTGCACTAATCACTTTTCCTTAGTTTCACTTTATATCCTTACACAGTGTTCAAAGTGTAACTTAGTGAGGTACAAAAACACCAAAGTCAAGTTAGCTAGCGGGAGTTTTCTAAGGGTCAGTCGACCTCAGAAAGATACTTAGAAATACTTAGAACTTCTTGATAGGAAGTCAGTGGAGGTCATCAAACTGATAATAGACAGAAGAAGTGGGTGGAAGATTCAACATCAGCCAAGCTCCTGCATTTTTCGCCACCTAAAGATGATGAGTGAGATAAAAAATGATCAAAAGATATAGAGACTTGACACAGTTAAGTGTAAAGATGATTAAGGTTTGCACACCTGTCTTTCTGGCTGATTCAGAGAGTAAATGGATTATCTTCCTTAACATCTGTGCAATGGAAAAAAGAAGCCAGGTACCTTGTTAACCTGTTTAGAGCATAGAAATTTTCAATCTATTAAAACGCCAAGCTTTATGGTTGATTCAACAGTTGCAGGAGCAGGGCTAAGCTTGAATGGACACCATAACGGTGACTATGGTGCTGAAGGGTTTCCAAAGATAAGGACCTCAGTGTTGTCAGTGTTTAGTTTGAGAGAGCTTTTCTTCATCTAAGTGGAAACTTCAGCCCTGCAAAAACAACATTTAGGCCCTCATTATGAGTGTGCCACTTTTAGGCAGGCCGATGGTCCGGCGGTGCCGGCGGTCTTAATCCGCCAGGGCAGCACTGCTAGCAGCGCAGACCTAGGGATTACGACCCTGGTGCCAACCAGCTTTTGCATGGCAGTTACACCGCCATGCAAAGGCTAACGGAAATGGGAGATACTAGGCCTGGGCAGTACACAGGCAGTGCAGGGTCCCCCGTGGACAGCTCTTTTGCGCTTTTCACTGCCTGAATTATAGGCAATGAAAAGCGCAACAGGTGCTGTCACACCCGACGCATCCCTACATTGCCGCTGGCTTGATTAAAAGCCAGTGGCAATATTGTGGTGAGTTTCCCACTTGGTCAACGGGTGGAAACACTGTTTCCGCCGCCTGCCAAACTCATAATGAAGCCCTTAGTGTGGTTACCAAAAGGATTGATAAAGACAGACATGATGATCTCAGTGTCATAGCATATGACATTATGGCAAATCAAAAATATTGAACAAGGGATGAAGGAGGATTTATGTAGATATTGAACAAAGTGAGTTTGACTGATAACCTTGCGGTATCTCACAAAGGAGCATTGAGGCATCTGAGTTAAAAGGACAGCCTGGATTCGGAAAGACAGAAATTAACCTAGCCACGTGTGATTGTTCTTGAAGATGCCTAGTTTGATCAGGCTGCACATGAGGGTAGTATGTGAGACAATATTGAATGCAGATGACAAATCAATCAAATCAATCAAAACCATGGTAGTCGACCTGTCTAGGCCAAAGAGCATTCTCATTTCATTAGTAACTGATAGCAAAGCTCTTTTATTGGTATGAGAACAAGGGTTGTGGTTGGTCAAGTTGTCAGGTAGATTTTAGATAATTAAAATTTTGCTTATTTACTGCTTAGTGCTGTTTTAGATGAAAAGGTAGAAGAGAGATCGGGAGGTTTTTTCTTAGAATAATTGGATATGATGAAGGTTTTTCAGAAGGGGAATGACAAGTGTACGTTTTCACAGATGCCAGGGCCGTGCAAACAGATAGGTTGCAGATATCTGCCAGGGTTAGACATAAACGTGGGCATGTTTACTAAGGGCTTGTATTGCTCTTGCACGACACAAGCCATTGCAAGCTAATGCAAGTTCTTAAAAGGTATTTACTTTACACCTTGCATGGTTCGGCATGGTTTAGTAAATCCAAAGTAACACAAGGCAGGGCATATTGCCGCTTTTCATAATTATCTTCTGTGTGAGAGGCATTCCATGGGTGGAGTGTGGGTGTTCCCAACCATCCCCCCATCATTGTTGACACAATCCTAGATTTACTAAAGTCAGTAAATCTAGGATTGTACCAAAATGATGTGTCTTTATTTCTCCTTTTTACTTCCACTTTCTATATATGCTGCGTTCTGCAGCACATAGGGAATGGGGAAAATGCCTCAAAGACTTGGTTTTGTGCAGGAAGGTGTCCCATGCATGGCACAAGGGTGCCTGCTTAGGCAGTAGACTGCCACAAGTACCACAGTTAGTAGAGGAATCTGGTAGTTGGTGATTTTCATGATGGAGAAAATGCTGTGTAAAGAGTTTGCAAAGAATCTAGTTTTGGTGGTGCATTATGAAATGCGGATAGCACTAATCAGTCATGATAGCTGTATGAAAACTCTATTGGTTATTTGTAATTCCGTATCATACTGCATATGTCATACACGTTCAAATGCTTGCATTATTTTTTAGTGCCCCGTAGTTCATCAGTATACCAATGGGCAGAGGGTGTTATGGTGTGTGAGATATATTTTGGGTGGCATCACCTGGTCCAGTTGATAAAGTGTTGAGCATACGATGAAATATCCCTGAGACCAAAGATGAGCTCCTAGAACGGCTCTAGTGAAATTAGAGCAAGCGACTTTGGACCACTCTCTGACTGAGAAACGCTTAGTGAAGGTATCTAAACTGTTTTGATTTCTTTGATGCAGAAAAATAAAAGACACAGAAAAGTGATCAGTCTAAATAAGAGGAATAGGTTCAAAGGCCCTAACGCCACTGTGGCTGGAAAAATGGGGTCTAACGGATAGCCTGTCTGGTGAGTATGGGCAGCGAGACAATCTGTGATAATTCCAGTATATTTAGCGACTCAAAAACAGTTCTAACATTAGAGTTAGATGGAATGGCTAAGTGAAAGTTAAGATCGCCTAGAATGGAGAATTTGGCAAATTTTAAAAGGAAAGGTGTTCAATTCACAATACTTCTTGATATTTCAAAAAGTACTACGGTAAAGATACTACGGTATTTTTTTAAAAACGATTTCATGTGAGATATTACAATACAAATAAAAATCGAATCAATACGCCTGCCTTAGCAAAAGGTGATATTTCCCATGCAAAGGCACAAAATTACACGTTTTTGAATGAAAAGAAAGTCCTATTATGTTAATAAAGTATTATAAATGAGGCCTAAACTATTTAATCCGTTTTTCGTGGATGCCAAGCAGCAAACCTTAGGAGAGAATTCAGGAGCGTTGTCGATGCCAAGGCACACTTTATTTCCAGCTGACAGTCCTTCCGATAAGATATAATGGGCCAAACTGCAACATCTCAAGGAGGCCTGGCCGGCCTGCAGGTAGAGTGTTTTTTTCTTCTCACAGGTGGTGTCGAACGGCTCTGAACATTCAATTTATCACAAGCAAGCATTGGCCAAAAGGCAACGTAACCACATGATGCAAAAATGCACGTCCCCCTTTTTCCCCCGAATAACTAACAGTTTCTACTTATAATCAGCAGGGGCACAAAAGAAGAATGGCAAGGCTTGTGAACGGCAGGGATTAGGAGCATTGGCAGCCCTGCATGGGAACGCGTTCACAGTGCCTGTCCTTTCTCTGGCTAGATCTATCGTTCACTGAAGAAAAAAATACCACAAAAGAAGAACAAAAAATAGGTCCCGCAAAGGCTTCTCCAAGAATATACCCATTTGTATTAAAAAATGCAGCCATTATCCCAGACTGTATCTTGAAGCTTGAAAGACTTCACAGCTCAAACTGACAACGCCTCCATTTATCTCCACTTTATTTTTTAGAAATTAAGTTTTACAGAAATAAAAGCAACACATTGAGAATTGATGCACGTTCTATTCACCCTAATTATGCGCAGTGAGAAGTTTCCATGTCGGTGGTGCTCATCTATATTCTGTGGCTGACTTGTATGAAAATCCTCAGAATTGGATTTTTAGAAACTGGTTGATATTATCTATGAACCAAACATCCTTACGAATATATACTTTTCATTTTGTCTTTTACCTGTCTCACTGATCTTTAAATTTAAGACTAAAGATAATGCTGTCTAGAAGTAATCCAATCTTTTATGGCATTATGCAGGACTTGTTTTTGGTCAAGTGATCACGTGCGATAAATACTGCAAGTCTGAGCTATGGAAATTGAGGCCCTATGTTTAGGCCTTATCACACCTGGCTGAAATGAAATATTAGTGCGAAAGATTATTATAATCCTCTAATTACAGTATATTCAGTATGTTGTAAAGTGGCGATATTTCTTCAGCATGGAATATACTAGAGATGATGATTTACTTCGAAAGTTGAGGTTGGCAGTTCAGCGAATTAAGGGGCAGATGTAGGAAGATTCCAAATTGCGAGTTGCAATTTGCGAGTCCAAGCGACTCGCAAATTGCAACTCGCAATTTGGAATGCAGAAAGGTGTCTCAGACACCTTCTGCGAGTCGCTATGGGGTCGCAAAGACCCACCTCATTAATATTAATGAGGTGGGTCGCAATTTGCGACCCCATAGCGATTCAGGGCACTCACGGGGATGGTGGCCTGCTGGAGACAGCAGACCTCCAAGTCCGTGACTGCTTTTAAATAAAGCAGTCTTTTTTTTCAAAGTGTAGCCCGTTTTCCTTAAAGGAAAACGAGCTGCACTTTGAAAAAAAACCCGAAACCTTTAGTTTCGGTATTTTTTCAGGGCAGGTAGTGGTCCCTTGGACCACTGCCTGCTCTGAATTTTATTTTATTTTTCCAGACACAAAGGGGAAGGGGACCCCTTCCTGTTTGTGCCTGGGTTACCATCCACTTCAAGTGGATGGTAACTGCGCTTTCATTTGCGACCGCAATCGCGGTCGCAAATGAAAATGCATAGCATTGCGAGTCGCAAATAGGAAGGGAACACCCCTTCCTATTTGAGAGTCGGAAATGCATTTTGCGAGTCGGTTCCGACTCGCAAAATGCATTTCTACATAGCAAAGTGGCTTTAGCGATTCGCAAACGGCCCTAAGACCGAGTACCGAGCCAGTGCCGAGCTAAGGGACAGATGTATCAAAAAAGCCTTTTGCGATTCGGAAATAGTGATTTTTAAGAAATCCCTATTTCTGAGTCGCAAAATGCTATATATCATATTTGCGATTTGGTAATAGCGATTTCTCAAAAATCGCAAATGCTATTATCGAATCGCAAATTGCGATACAGCCCCCTTTCGCACCTATGGGCCTGTTGGCACGTATTTGCAAATTTTTTGCATTTCCCAAATTGCGAATTCCTAACTGGAATTCGCAATTTGAGAAATGCAAACTCTCGGGGTGCTGGGAGCCTAAGGCTGCACCCCAAAACTATTTTGGAAGATATGTATGGTGCACACATGCCAAAAGGACATGTGTGCGTTACATGTCAATTTTAAAAATGCATTTTGAATGCATTTTCTAAAATTTGCACATGGTTACCACCAAGTTCAACTTGGTGGTAATAGCGATTCCTTAATGCCCAATTCGCATTAAGGAATTGCTTCATACATGTGCTTAAGAAATCACTAATAAGGATTCCTTATTTGCGATTTCTTATTTAGAGAATCGCAATTTGCGATTCTCTAAGGGCCAGATGTAGGTACAAAAAAATTAGCGACTCGCAAATTGCGTGTCGCTAATGGGAATGCAGGTACAATGTCCGTGTACATTTTGCGACTCGTACCCGGAGTCGCAACGCAGATAGCGAATCCGCTGTCTGCGAGGTCGATTTTTGCGACCGCGCAAAAAACGGACTCGCAATTTGCGAGTGGGTGTCGCAAATTGCGAGTTCCATGTAAATTGATTGCAGGTGCTGCAGAACACTCCAGAAACCACTCCAGAACACTCTGGAAACACTTCCTGGCACATGATGATGACATCACAGCCAGGAAGTTTACTAATACACCTGGGAGGAGGGAGGACCACACCCATTTTAAACTGCTGAACAGCAAACAGGAGGAACAGCAGCTACAATGGCAGAAACACCAAGAAAAAGAAAACTTAAATTTTCTGAGAAGGAGCTGGAGGTGCTGACAGAAGAATGCTGTCAACACTATGATGAACTTTTTGGAAAGGCAGCCCTCAATGTGCCAGACGCAACAAAAAAACAACTCTGGCTGGAAATACAGGAAAAAGTGAACTCCCTCGGGGTCAGCCACAGGAGTGTGGATGAGATCAAAAAGAGGTGGTATGACCTCTGCTCCCGGACCAAGGAGAGGGTGGCAGAAAGGCTCCGGGAGATGATATGTATGGTGCACACATGCCAAAAGGACATGTGTGCGTTACATGTCAATTTTAAAAATGCATTTTGAATGCATTTTCTAAAATTTGCACATGGTTACCACCAAGTTCAACTTGGTGGTAATAGCGATTCCTTAATGCCCAATTCGCATTAAGGAATTGCTTCATACATGTGCTTAAGAAATCACTAATAAGGATTCCTTATTTGCGATTTCTTATTTAGAGAATCGCAATTTGCGATTCTCTAAGGGCCAGATGTAGGTACAAAAAAATTAGCGACTCGCAAATTGCGTGTCGCTAATGGGAATGCAGGTACAATGTCCGTGTACATTTTGCGACTCGTACCCGGAGTCGCAACGCAGATAGCGAGTCCGCTGTCTGCGAGGTCGATTTTTGCGACCGCGCAAAAAACGGACTCGCAATTTGCGAGTGGGTGTCGCAAATTGCGAGTTCCATGTAAATTGATTGCAGGTGCTGCAGAACACTCCAGAAACCACTCCAGAACACTCTGGAAACACTTCCTGGCACATGATGATGACATCACAGCCAGGAAGTTTACTAATACACCTGGGAGGAGGGAGGACCACACCCATTTTAAACTGCTGAACAGCAAACAGGAGGAACAGCAGCTACAATGGCAGAAACACCAAGAAAAAGAAAACTTAAATTTTCTGAGAAGGAGCTGGAGGTGCTGACAGAAGAATGCTGTCAACACTATGATGAACTTTTTGGAAAGGCAGCCCTCAATGTGCCAGACGCAACAAAAAAACAACTCTGGCTGGAAATACAGGAAAAAGTGAACTCCCTCGGGGTCAGCCACAGGAGTGTGGATGAGATCAAAAAGAGGTGGTATGACCTCTGCTCCCGGACCAAGGAGAGGGTGGCAGAAAGGCTCCGGGAGATGAGAGGCACAGGAGGGGGACCACCATCCGTACCACCACCCACACCCCTGGAGGAAAGGGTGGAGGAGACCCTGGAGCAGGAGGCAGTGTCAGGATTTGGAGATCTGGACACCTCTGAGCCCACTACATCAACCGGTGAGTACCATGTGATATGCCTGTACCCCCATCAATGCCATACCCCCACCCACCATGTACACAGGGGCATGCACAACCAAGATAACTCCATTTCAGGGTAGCAAACACCAGAATGATGCATTATGGGCAATGTAGTCAAGTAGGCAGTAAATAGGCAAATGTTTATTAGGAAGTGTGCAAAAGATAGTAGACACTGACAGTCTGTTCCCCCATGTCCCACAGGTCTCCCACAAGACCCCACCACAAGCCACAGCCGCCATCAGATGAGGAAGGCACAGGAGCTGCCACCACTCCCACCTGCACCACCAACACCATCCCCTTGATGTCAACACCTGCTGCAACAGTGGGTCAGGAGGCTGCGCCAGCAACAGCCAGGAGTGCCACAGTAGAGCTCACGAGGCATCCACCGCTGCGCAGGCGACGCAGGTTCAGGAGAGCAGGGCTGCAGGCTGAGTCCGGGCGTCCATCGTCCATCGTCCACCATCACCGAGGCACAGCTGCTCCGTGGTCAGCGCCTGCAGAACAATATGTTACAGAGAATTAGTGGGGTTCTGCACCGCTTTGTGAGGAGCAATGAGGCAAGCATGCAGCAGCTCCATTCCCAATTGGATGTCATTGGCACAAACACTGGGGACCTAACCCTGTCCATGTGGGAACTGGTGGCAGGACTACTGTCCCAGAGTGAGGGTGGGCGGCGCAGGGACCATCAGCTGCTCCAGAGGCTGGACAGGGTGGCCTCATCAATTGGCAGACTGTCAGTCAACACGACTGGCCTGTCGAGAAGGACAGTTGGCCTCCAAGTTGAAATGGGCCACTTTGCAGGGGATGTGGCTAGAGGCCTGGGCCGGATCACACATGTGATCGATTTAATGGAGGCACGGCATCTGTCCAGGGGCACAGGGGACACCCCCCAGGACAGCGAAGAGGGCTCCACAGTGAGCAGTGTCTCTGCCAGTGACACTAGGGTGCTCCGGAGTGGGATTACCAGGCAGAGCACTACAGAACAACCTGGGACCAGCCAGGCTGGCAGAGGCCGCCGTAGGACATAGACTGAACCCTGTCCCTGATGTTGGGGCACATGACAGCAATGTGCCCCATGCATGGTTTGCTTTTTGATGTACATGAACAGTTAGTCATTGTAAATAGTTCAATTTATGCACATATTAAATAGTTTTTTGTTCCACTTAAAAAATGGAGTTTTTGGCCAATAGATGAGTATGGTTGAAGTTGACACGTACCTTCCAAAGTATTGGGTTGCGATGTGTTCCCGTCTCAGTCTGCCTTGATTTGCGATGCTCCGATCCCCATGATGGCGATGTGGTTGCTCCTGCTCTTCATCCTCTGAATCAGGGTCTGCAGGGGTGAGAGGTAGCCCACGTCGGGTGGCAATATTGTGCAGGATGGCGCATGCGACAACAATTTTGAATGCTGTAATAGGGGTATACTGGAGGGCACCTCCACTGCGGTGGAGGCATCTGAACCTTGCTTTCAGCAATCCGAAGGTGCGTTCTATTATGTTCCTGGTCCTCTTATGTGCACTGTTGTATCGCCTCTCGGAATCATTGCTGGGTGTTAAGAACGGAGGCATTATCCATGGCCGTAGTGCATATGCACTGTCACCTGTTGGGCACAACAAATACACTGTTAGAAAGTCCTGGTTGGTGTTCACATTGATCTGTGTGCATGTCTACAAGGTGTATGCAGCTCTACCTAGGAGGTATCCGTCTCCAAACTCCCCACGTTCCAGGCGTTGGTGTATCCCACTGTGCCTAAAAATGTATGAGTCATGAGTACTGCCTGAAAATTTCGCAACAATGTCAGTGATGACATAATGGGCGTCACAAACAACCTGAATATTGAGTGAGCGGGTACACTTTCTGTTGCGGAACAGATATTCCAGGTTTGCAGGGGGGCATATTTGAATATGTGTCCCATCTACACACCCTATTACATGGGGAAAGTTGGCAATCCGGTAAAAGTCCAGCTTGGTGCTGTTAATTTCTGCCTCATTCCTGGGTAGGTATATGAAGTGAGACATGTGTGTGAGTATGGCATCTAGGAATGCCCTGAGGAACCTTGACAGTGCACTTTGAGATACCCCACCTGCCACAGCAATGACCCCCTGATAGCTCCCTGAGGCCAAGAGGTGCAGTGAGCATAGCACTTGCACATGCGTAGGGATGGCGCAGCCGCGCAGAGTCTGGCGTTCTAGCTGTGGTTTTAGTAATTCAATTAATTCTAGTATGGCTGTGCTGCTAAGGCGGTATTTGTCAAAGATCTCTTCCTCAGTTTGCTGAAAAAGAGTCTGCCTTGTTCTATAAATCTTCTCCTGTCTCTGGCTCCTCCTCCTCCTCTGCTGGGCTGCGTGGACTCTCCTCCTCACTGCTATCAGGTATATCTCCGCCATCTTGAGTAACCCAGATGCCTTCTGGGTCTCCTTTTATACTTTGGTAATGGTTACCACCTGCTCTGAGTTAGTGGTAAATGTGACATGCAAACTGGGCTTTTTGCGACTAGTCGCAATTTGCGAGTTGCAATTGCATATGGTTTGCGACTCGCGAATTGCGACTTCCTATTTGCGGGTCGCAAAATGGGTGTGCAATTTTTGCGAGTCGCTAACGGCTCACATCGCTTTTTGCGAGTCGGAAATGGGATTTTTGCATCCCATTTCCGATTTTGCACAGTCGCAAATAGCGATTCGGGCCATTTGCGACTCGCAAAACTTTGCTACATCTGGCCCTAAATGTGGTTGCAATTTTAAGGAATCACTAAAATAGCGATTCCTTAAAATTGCACTCCGAATGCCTTTCTTACATTCAGAAAGGTGATTTTGCATTCGCAAACGGCCGAATTTTGCAATTTGCACTGTTTGCGAATGCAAAATTCTTTGATACATTTGGCCCTGAGTGTGAGTCTTGGCTCCAAAAGCCACACCACGAGCCAAGCCATCTAAATATTTGGCATGCATACTGTGCACCAAATGTCAGCTAAAAATATGATGACAAATATTTTAAAATGCAGATGTATTACTGTATAATGCGGAAGTGTTCCATCTTAGAGCATTGGATTGTATCACTGCATTGAAGGGCGTTTTTTAAATGTGAGAAGTAGGTTTTTTGGTTTGTGGGGGCTTAACCCTACTCAAGCAACAACCACAATTCCTTGTCATGGTGAACCACAAAAAGTTGCCTAATTCACCTGCGCTCACTACTCTGGTAGCTTTGCACAAAGCAGTCAGGCTTATCTTACAGGGAATGTGTAAAGTATTTATGCAGCACCCAAACAGTGATAACATGAAACACTAACACAAGAAATATCCCACTCCAGTTCAGAAAAATAGAATAAAATGTAAACAATAATTTCACATCAAAACAACAGAAATCCAATCAGTAGGACCAGAGATATGCAGTTTCAAAGATTTAAGGAAATTATAGCTCCTTCAAACACAAAGCGCCACTTGTGGGTATCTGGTTATGCAATAATGGGTGATAGTCACAATTTTAGGCTCACTGGGATGGGCCAGATACAGGGACTTGGGGCCAGATGTAGGTAGGTTCCAAATTGCGCGTTGCAATTTGCGAGTCCCAGCGACTCGCAAATTGCAACTCGCAATTTGGAATGCAGAAAGGTGTCTCAGACACCTTCTGCGAGTCGCTATGGGGTCGCAAAGACCCACCTCATTAATATTAATGAGGTGGGTCGCAATTTGCGACCCCATAGCGACTCAGGGCACTCACGGGGATGGAGGCCTGCTGGGAGCAGCAGACCTCCATGACTGCTTTTAAATAAAGCTGTTTTTTTTTTTCAAAGTGCAACCCGTTTTCCTTAAAGGAAAACGAGCTGCACTTTGAAAAATAAACCAAAACCTTTTGTTTCGGTAATTTTCAGGGCAGGTAGTGGTCCATTGGACCACTGCCTGCTCTGAAAAATTATTATTTGGTCCAGTCACAAAGGGGAAGAGGTCCCATGGGGACCCCTTCCCGTTTGCAAGTGGGTTACCATCCACTTGAAGTGGATGGTAACTGCGAGTCCATTTGCGACAGCTTTTGCGGTCGCAATTGGAATTGCATACCACTGCGACTCGCAAATAGGAAGGGAACACCCCTTCCTATTTGCAACTCGGAAATGCATTTTGCGAGTCAGTTCCGACTCGCAAAATGCATTTCTGCATAGCAAAGTCTTTGCTACATCTGGCCTTTGGTTTGTCCAGCTGAAAGAGTTAACTTTTCAAAGTCTGGCACTGAGAGTCCAGCTCAAGGTGGAAGAAGCTACGAGGAGCAGCGAGAGCATAGCTAATGGTTATGCTGTAGTGGGAAGAGCAGGCCAGACATCGCAGACGGTCATTTCTGTACAGTAAAGATAATGTTGGGCATCACGGATGATTGCTGTTGGAGTTTCACATTTGAGGTCACCATGGTCTGTTGATGCTGTAGTGCCAAATACAGATCTTGTGTTGCCGGTCGTTGCTGGGGTTCATTGTAGCATGAAGAGTCAGGTTCACTGGAGTTTCCCGTTGGTGGTCAGCATGGATGCAAGGTCTTGGCACAAACATTTAGGGAAGGGCACACAACTTTAGGATTTCTTCTTTGTGTCCAGAGGAGTGCATTCCGATGCCACCCAAGGGGCCAGTACATTGAGAGACACCTCTTGGGTGTCAGGAACCTCACTCTTTCAGAGGACAGCATACCTCAGGCAGACCCAATTGCAGATCCAGGTGAGGCCAGTTGCAGCCGGTTAGCTGGACAGAGAGACCTTGTTATTTGCCTGTAGCTCTAAATAGGAGGTCAGTCCGCTGACCCTTGAAATCAATTCGGGTAGCCTGGGATGAAGGGAGCGAGTCCTGTCTTCCATCTCAGACAGCAGGGCAATATTCTGGCAGCAGGGCAGTCCTTCTTCTGTAGTGTCCACAGGTCGAGGAGTGTACTGAATAGTGGATCTGAGGGTCTGCTTCTGGAATTTCCTTCATCCTGCCCCGTCCCAGAATGTACAGAGTCACAAAAGACTAGTGTGAAGGTATTTGTGTGTTTTCTGAGGTAGCTCCTTTGAAGTGCAAATGTTATAGGCGACAGCTATGCCCCTACCATCAGATGAGGATGGCCTATCCTGCAAACACTGTGATACTGTCTGGTAGGAATACAAAAAGGCCAACTGCCCACTTCAATTAGTCATGTGACCTAGGAAACAGGCTTTAGGCACCAAAAGGTTAGAACCAGAAAATGCCTAATCTGACTTTGCCATTAAAAAGAGTTTTAAATTAAAATTCATGAAAGACCAAACAAGGCCTTTCTACCTAGTCCCAAAAAAATGTTATCACTTATTAGATGTAAACCCAATGTTTTCCTATGGTAGAGGTAGGCCTTGCAGTAGTGAAAAGCCAATTGTAAATGTTTTTCACTATCAGGACGTGTACAATTTATGAGTACAAGTCTAACTGCACCCCGACCTACGGGCTGTTTAGGGCCTAGCCTAGGGTTGATCTCTTCGTATGATAAAGGAAGATTTAGGCTTGGCAAGAGGTTTATTTCATCTGGTCGAAGTGGCAGTTCAAAACTGCACTCAGGCTGCAATGGCAGGCCTGAGACCTGTTTTATAAGGCTACTTAAGTGGGTGGGAGATTAAGTACTGCAGGTCGAAGAGTTCCAATTAATTTACAGGCCCTTGGTATATTAGAACCACTATACTCAGGACTTACAAGTACATTAAATGTACTAATTGGTTTCACAGTTTTTAATGGCGAGAGCGCAAACACTTTATCCCTGGTTAGCAGTGATGAAGTGTATCAAGTCCTAATGGCATCAAAAACAAATTCTGCAAAACAGGAAGGAAGGCAAAACATCTGGGGAAAACAACGGAACGAATGTCAGATCTAACATTTGTCCCACACCTAGCTCACTGTGGGGAGAGCTAACCACCCTTATGGGAGCTCTCATCATTAAGCCGGAAGAATCTGTGAAGACCATCATCATTGGTGTAGTCCGTTTGTGCTTTCCCTGTAAAGACATGGACCACCTCAATAATTTGGTATTATCACCCTTATTGGCATGAGCCATCTGAGGGTCCTGTGCTCTGTCTGAACCTAGACGTGAGCCTCAAACATGTATGGTCACAGCTTCTTCAGTGTCCAGACCACAGCTAAAGCTTTGCATGCAATAACCCTCCATCTCTGTTGCCTGGGGAGTAACATTCTGCTATTGAAGGCTAGAGGTTGGCCTAGGGGCGCTCCTCATTTAACTGTGATAGTATAGCCCCTCTGCCATGCTCTAGAGCATCTATCTGTACTCTGAATTTGTGGGAGAAGTCAGGGGCCTTGAACAAAGGTGCCATGCACATGGCCTTCTTGAGAATGTCAAAGGTTTTCTGTCAGGCCTGTGTCCAAACCACCTTCTTGGGGTGCTTTTTGAAAGTAAGCTCAGTCATGGAAGCAGCAATGGTTCCATATCCTTTGAAAAACCTCCTGTAATATTGAATGAGACACAGGAATGCCTCACTTCAGTCTGTGTTTTAGGGGGTTCCCAGGCAAGGATAGTCTCTATCTTAGTTTGGAGGGTCGGCACCTTGACCCCGCCCACAATGTGACCCAGATACATCACGGTTACCTGCTGTGACACTTGCTGGACTTGATGAACACTACTGTAATAGGGTGGCCATAGTGGAATTTGAAGGGGATGAATCCGACTCCCTTCTGTGACACCTCAGTGTAGACAAAAATTATTCATGGCAAGAGGATGTCCCACTTCCGACTCATGGGCTCTGGCAGGCCCATAATCAAGCCTTGTTGAATTTCTCAAAAGCCATTGGTCGGAGGGTGATAAGGTATGGAGAACCTATAAGTTGCTTCACTCTAATCTCTCATGGACTTCATGTGTGCAGGCATGAAATTAGTGCTATTGTCTGACACCATTTCTTTGGGGAACCAGACCATGAATAGCCTGTGGTCTAAGGCATTTTTGAGTTCCAGGGGCCCAACCATACTGATGACCACACTTTGAAAGGAGATGTCGATGACAGGCAAGGGAATCCGAGGATCATTGTGCTTTTTCCCCGTTTTCTCACTGACTGGCATGTCGGATAGGACCTGTAGAATGTCTGAGGTTGTATTCATCCGGAGCTAATAAAAGTGGGTGAGAAGTCAAGAGAAGGTCTGGTCCTGACCCAGATATCCTGCCAGGTGTACATCATAAGCCAGACCCAGTAGGAAGGTTCTGTTGCACTGGGAACCACCAACACGTGAGTTGCCACAGGCTCAGGAACCTTAGGCTTCCTACATAGGAAGCCATTTTCTCAATATATGAGGAGATCTCCAAAGGTGTCAGCAGCTGCCTGGGCCTCAATTTGCCACCTCAAGCTCTCTAGAGTTGGGCACTCCTTTTATGCTTTTTATAATTCCTCAATAGTGACCCATCCTCACTTGCCATTCAGCAAGCTCAGGCAGGTCTTCCAGGGTAGCAATGTCCTCCCTAGTAGGTTCGAGGGCAATGCACTCAGGTACTTTCTCCTGGAACATGGAAGATTCAGTTGCTGACTTCCCACTTCCCTTGCCCTTACTCTTTTTGGCAGTGCCCTGGCCCATTTTTCCAGGCTGGGTTAAGGCCTCCTTGACTCCCTTCTTGCGCAGCCATGGAGTGTGTTGTCATGCACACCCACTCAGGTAACCCTAATATCACCAGGTGTGATCTGAGCTGTACTTCCTTCCAGATAGAATCCTCCAGATCATTGTCTAACAGGCAATCCACAGGCAGGGCTATCAGTTAGTTTTAGGGGGCTTGAGAACCCTCTACTCGAAGGGAACCAGAGCCACCAGATGGTAACTCTCACTCATATGTCTCTGCTACGAAAACCGGTTGAAATGGTTTAGGTATCACCTGATCAATGGATGCGAGATGGCACCTTACTATAGTCATTCTGGCTCCTGGGTCCCTCAGGGGTTCCACCCTCTGTCAATTCATGGTGGCCCACTGAATGTACTTGAAGAAGGAGCAGGCATGTGAGCTTTGGGCACCATTTCCTTGTCACCCAAGGACACTGAGGTAACCGCTGCTCTCTCCATCATGCTAACTGGGACCACCTTACTCCCAAGTGCTACACTGACCAACCCTGGTGTCTGCTCACCAGTGGGGAGCTGTGCCCTCTTGAGGTATTTGGTATTGCCCTTCACATGCCCATACATGTAACACTTGGTACACTGGCAGACAAACCTCCCTGTTTTCTTGTGGAAAAACCCCTTTTCTTCTGATCAAGTTGGAACGGGTTACCTTTCCCTTGGCAATTCACTTGGGGGCAGAAAAGAACTCCTTATTTTTAATTTGTTCTCCCACTCTTTCTTTCTTCTGTTGAAGCCCTGTACATTCATTGGCTTTTCCACCCTCCCTAGATACCTTCTTGTAAAATGTGGTGCTGATTCAGTGGGCTGTCTGTTTAACAAGCTCCGAGGGGTCAGTGATCTAACTATCAACTAGGTATTGGTGCAGCTCTGAAAAAAAATACTGAACATGTTCTTCCTGGTAAATACATTGTACAGCCCTTGGTAATTGCTAACACCACTGTCCTTCTTCCGACCATCCAGTGCTTCACAAAAGCAATCCACATAATCCACCCAGGATTGTCTGGGAAACCTCTGGCTGTCCCTAAATCTCTGCCAGTACTTCTCAGGTGTGAGGCCATATTTCCTGATAACAGTGTCTTTTATGAGCAAAGACTTCATCCTATACCCTTTACCTAAGGCTAACAGTGCACCCCTCCCTTCATTGGGAAGATGTTGAATTGGTTATACATGATGACCAAATTCACAGTAGACTGTATAGAAAACCAACTTTGTGTAATGCTATCTTACATGCTTCCAGTGCACACCCCAAACACCAGATATTGGCAATACCTTTTGGGGAATTAGTCAGGGCAAAATGTAATTGCAGTAGAACAGAGGAGTTTAAGGAATGTGCACAAGAAATGATCTCTCGCTTTGTGCAAAGGGGGTACAGTCGGGACACGATTAAAAATGCACAGAAAAGGGTTTAGAAAGTGAATTGGACAGAGACTTTGCTACCACGTCAGAAACATCTGGACAAAAGTGCAAATGAGATCCGATTAATTACAGATTATAATGAGAGTGCATCTATTTTGCGGAGGGTGATGCAACAACATTGGAACCTTTTGAAACAAGATAACATGCTAACAAAATTTATTACATCACGCCTGAATTTTACGTACAGAAGAGGACGATCTTTGAATAATTTGTTATGTCGGACCTGTCCTAGACCTCCAAACAAGGACAATTGGCTATCTAGAAAACATCCAGGTTTTTATAAGTGTGGCCATTGTGGGGTTTGTAAATGGGCATGCCATGGTTTAACTGAATTTACTGATAATGATGGTAAGGTTTATCGAATAAGTTCACATATGACTTGTGACACGAAGTATGTTATCTATATTATAAAATGTAAGTGTAAATGCATATATGTGGGGAGTACTATACGCCCATTGAAAGTAAGGATTGGTGAACATCTGAGGGCGATCAAACAAAGGGATGAGAGATATCCTTTGGCACAAAATGTCCTGGTTTGTAAGAATCAAACCACACAGGTTACAATTCAATTTTTTGGTTTGGAATATGTCTCTGTAGACCCCAGGGGTGGAAATAGATAATTACAACTCAGTCGAAAAGAATCTCTTTGGATCATGAGACTACAGGCGGTGGAGGTGGGTTTAAATACAGATCATGAGTTGGAATATTTTTTAGGCACATAATGTGGCAACTTGAGTTTCAAACAGTCTGGACTTTATAGTTCACAGTTTTGCAATATTGGTTGGAACTTACAATCTATTTAGAATAATCTTTGATTAGTTATACATCATAACACTCAGATGTAGTATAGACTTATGGTAATAACTTAAGTAACTTAATAACTTAAGTGAGCTTGCCACTGTTTTTTAGGTTAATATATATCATTATATATTCTTACTAACACTTTACAAACTGGGTTTAAACTGTTTTAAGTGTGGGAATACTGTATAAACATTGAATATTAACATCGGTTTACAATAGGAGTTTGGCAAATTATCGGTTACACTGATATCAATTTGAACGCGTTTAATTAGCGGTTTAGAGACATTGAGTGCTGAGTGAGGGAGGAGTCCTTTCTACATCTATGTAATGCTCGTGGACACTGAGGAAGGACTAACACGTCCCAGTTAGTTTTTTCCTTTTCCTTTTCAAGACGCACTGGGGACGGTATTTATTCTCTGGCGAGAATGTTGCTCGGTTGATGAGTGCACTCGCATCAAACCAGACTGTACTTAATGATGGTAGAGATTTGGACTGAGGTAAGTGTACAGGCCCGGTCGGACTGGGACCGGGTTTCTGGGCAGAGGCACTTAATGACGGCACTCTGTTATACGCTTCATGTGATATCAATTAGCGATTGTGATTGTTGGTGTACGGTGGTCGAGTTATCTCTAAAGGGACCAAGTAAATACTGACAGCTGTTATATTTTAGGTCGCTATTGATTTGTTTACAGGCATGTTATGTGTAATGAATACCCAAATTAATGAGTAGGGCATTTTGATTAGTTCAGATTTACCTTACGTTTACTTGGTCACAATTACTAAATTGCCGATAGTGTAACTGTCGAATTTAGGACTTTGTAGGTTTACGCTATCTAGGGGCTAAGAAGCTTAACCACAGTAGTGAGGTCTTTAACCCATTTAATGTGAACTTACTTTTGGTATTTGGACAGAGAATACGAATGTCATCACTATAGACCTAGACACGTCGTTATGAAATTCACTGTAATATTGACAAGTCGTAAGACTTCTTAATGAAGGACTTTTTTGATAGTGAAGGTTAGTGACATTATGGTATAATTTTCTTTTCTCTTCTTTTTTCTCCTCTTTTCCTTGTTGGGTACTTAACACAGTGGCTTGCACACATAAATTGTTCACACTGGTGGGCAAATTTTGGGCTATAATATTGGAAGGATTGTTACTTACTCAGGTACACTCAGAAATTTCTGGTCACATGGTCACGCATGCACATCATATGGTTGTTACCTATCATATTAATATAATGTGTTCATCTGTGTTCTTTATCACTATTCAATTACCCACAGGACACCGCATGGATATGAATATTATAAGGACATTGGTATATAAATTGATACTTAATAACAAGTATGTTATACATCATTATAGCCCTGAAGAAGTCATAGGGGTAATATCCCTGACGAGATACGTGTTGGCGGGCTGAGAGAGAACAGGAGATTCTATTGATGGAATACTCAATGAGGAATTGATCTTGAATACTGAATTAGTGATCTATGGAATATGACTCATTAGACTGTATACCAAAGTGGCTGTGGATACAGTGGTGCCAATCTGAACATGTGTATGGACTAATAAATAACTGGTACATAGGTGGAACTATTTTGTATTAATTTTCACATTTCACATGACTAAATTTGACTGTTATTCTGGTGGCTTGTGTGCCTAGTAAATTTAGGAAATACTGTCAACTAGTGGCCTAATGGCCAAGCTCTTGCATGCTGGTTTGTGTGCTGGCCCAGCTCCTGACACGGTTCATGAATACCATGGCTTGTCAGCCAGCTCCTCCCCTTGCGCGTTACCTGTGCTGCACAGGTTTGGGGATCACCATCCGTATTTATTCTTCACTTCCAACACTGCCTGTCAAAGTGTGCCAGTGTGTCGGTCACGCCTCTCGCATCACCTCACAGTGCAACACTTGGCCCCATTCTGATCCCTGGCACTGCTCACTGACACTCGTCCCTCACTCGCCCAGCCACCATCTCGGCCTCTGTCTGACATCGGCTCAGCCGAGGAGCATGGCAGGAGTTCTACGCGACTCCTTCCTGCGCCATCTCAGGGCCCAGAATGCACTTCCTCTAGTTATAGGTGACATCATAACCTATCTGCAACAACTCTTAACTCAAGTCACAAAGAATTAATATTGACAAAGGCAATAGATTTGGCTTTTGTACTGTGCATGTGCACATGGGCACAAAAAATTCACATTTCAAAGATAAATAAATGACATACTGCAAGCACACTTGATGTCTGCACAGACCAGTACACCTATTTAGACCCTTTCACACAAATTCCAAGAGACATATGGCGCAGATGCTCACAGACCAGTTGTTATACAGAACCTTGTTTAGGAGGAAGTGCATGTTGATATGCACCTCTAGACCACAAAATGATGTAAACTTGAAAGCCATGAGCGGATGTCCATCAGGTGAGGCACAGGGTGATTAATGTGCCAAGGGGATCACTAGTGATCCATCTTATTAAAGCAATCTTATGATAGCAATGTGTAATGCATCTCATGAGAGGACAAGGTGGTGTACACTGCTGTAGCACTCAGTGTTCTACCTCTATATAATGCTGGTGCTATGCATGCAGCACATCAAGGGAGAATTCACCAACATACAATGCAGGGGCACAGTGTTTGTGTATTGTATAGTGTGCTCATCAGCAACCACAGGATTATGTGCATTGAGGGCACAGTTTGAGAGCGACACATCAATGTGCAATTGACTGGTGCAGGGAGATTTTAGGAAGGTCTCATACGTACCATAATTCTCCATCTTTGGTGGATGACATCTGCTCTGGAGTCATCTTACACCAGCTCACTCACCATCATCACTCGCTAGCCCTCCTTGCTACAACTGACACTTTCATCTGTGGCTCTAATCAGATGCATCTAAAAATAATAACTTCATTTATATAGTGATTTTTTATGAGATGGAAACAACAGAATGTCATTGGGATCTAATATACTGACCTTTCTAAAGATGGACTTATAAGTCATCCGGCTTGCAGGATTTGAACCTATAACCCAGTTATCAAGGTGTTCATCACATTAGCCTGCCACTCTCATATGGCCGATCATTTCACAGCTGTGAAAGAAGTACAGAGCAACAGAGCAAGTGCAAAAAAAAACAGCTTTGTTAAAAAGGTTGTGGTACTTAAACCAATGATTAATCAGTGTACTTCAAAGATTAGTCAATGTGCCTCAAATATAGGGATTTAAGTATATGAATGAATAGTAAAATAATGTCTTAATTGAGGCTTCTTTACACACCTAATCAATGAAGGAAAAGTTCCCAATAGGAAGCATTCACACTTTGGCAGAATTTACTGTTTGCCGTACTGCAAACTATCTCACAGTGTTCTATTCAGAGATGAATCCAACATGGCAGAATCTTTCCTCATAGGGAGCCTGTGTGCTACCCAGAGGTGTGCTTATAGAAATGAGTGCCCCCGGCTTCAGCTACACTTAGCTGGTTTTGGGACCAGCTCCCAATCCCATTGGGCTAGTGCCAAACTGACTACAGCGGGCCTAGTGCAAAAGGCTTCTCTCCTACAGGCCTCCGTTTACATTTAACTATGAACAGACAGGCCTCACCCTGTTCCCTTTCAAGTTAATGTAGTTCCAAGACTCTCCCCAGCTATCCTTCTTCAGCGGATATCTCTCACATACCTCTTACAAGGGCCGTCCTGTAAAAAAGCATAAGCCATTGTTCTTATTTTGGGAGCAATTTTCACACCTCATTACAGGGAAGCACTGACAGGGCCTTCTGCCAGCAGGCTAATGCTAATTAGCCACTGGAGGCTCAAGAACGTAAAGTGTAACTTTAAAAAGTCACTTTTTCCAAAATATTATTTAAAATCCAACGTCATCATTGAATGGATTCTTACTACACTTTGAAATAGTGTTGGAATCATTCCAATAACTTGTTCCAAACTCAAGATAGCAGGATTATGATTTTATTATGAAATATACCTTTTCTCACAGGACATCTACAGCCCTTTGCAGTAAAAATAGCTTTTGGGGGATAGCCGCTGTAGGTATTTGACAATGTTAAATTCTTCCATGTATCCTACTTTTGACTGCAAGGCCTATGTAGGGGTCACAAATGGTTGTTCTGACAGGTTCACCTGCATGTTTGAGAGCTGCAGGAGTCATACTACATATGGTAGGCCTGAAGCCATGTTTTCTTTGTCACTCTAGTGGATGGCACAAAAAGTACTGCAGTTGATTGGTGACATTTAACTTCCATGCCTTTGGTGTATTTTCCTGAACCATATACTATGACTTTATTGTAAAGTTAAATCCATCAGTTGGGGATTAGGCCATTTTATCATGTTTCAGGGATCAGGGCACATACATGGGGCCTGGACAGATGTGCCCTAGTGCGCAGAGTTTAAAAAAAAGCAATACCAGTCAGCGAAAATGGTGTTGACCAGGCAAACAGAGGCACATTCTCACAAGTGCTCTACCAAATTGCATTCCTCACCTACCAAACTGCCATAAAATGTTGAGAGGTATGTCACATGTTGCCTCATACGATGCTTGAGCAGTTTTTCCAGTCCTGTTTTTTAGATTGCAGTGTAGGGCTCGTTGTACTATTCTCACTATAAATAAAGGACTACAATTACCAAAAGGCAAAGTAAAAGTAGACAAGAATAATGAGATTCTCAAAGACAAAGAATTGTATTTAGGTTTTTAATTCAGTGACTGAGTGATTTGCTTAGAAAGAAGAGGGGCTATTTACAGGCATATACCATATTTGAAACGTTCTGTTTAATATAAGTACAGCGCACAGAGGCATAGATACTGGCATTCACTCAATGCACGCATACTATCGCACATGTACAGATGCTTGAGCCTGAGTTTCATGTGTAAGAATGTCTGTCGGTCGTGGGTTTTTGACCAGCTCTATTTTGCATGATGCGATTTTGGTCCATTTGGTTTACAAGTTAAAATCAAAACTACAAGTCCCAAAATTCTAACTATGTATGCTAAAATGCCAGGAATGGCCAAATGTGATCACAAGGACACACTGGACACATTGCAGCTATGCGCACTGATATATCGAAGGAAACATTTTAAAAAAGGTGACATACTTTTAATGATCTTGAGAAACTAACTTATTTTTGGTTTTCTGATTTACAGTGGTGTTAGTTTTTTGATGATATGCATTCTGAACAAATGAAGTGTGTTTTAAGTAAGGCTTTGTAGAAATGTGCTAAATTTCCATAGAAGTAATTATGCGAATTGATGAAAGCAATATGAAATACCGTGAAATACTGAGTCAGCATTCTGTGCTATTTCTTTTTGTGAAATACACCTTCAAATTAATTTTTGGATGGGAGGACACATTTTACACAAAAAAAGTTAAAAATTGCACATGATAAGAACAGCAACTGGTTGAGTCCTCTTTTTTAGTTTTGCTTTAGGGCTCCGCAATAGAATATTTACCAAAATGAAAGATCAATTTGCAACTTGGCATCTTGGCTAATTATGGGCATTTTGGGTGGCAAGCAAAATGCTGGAAATTATACAATTACACCAGCGTAATCGAAATTTCATTGGGGTCTACTTTCAAGAAATCCTGTCCCTTATTTTGAGTTTCTTTTGCTTTTTAAAATTTGTGTTCGCATTTCAATTGGTAGTGTGTGAAGATTTCTTGGGTATGCAACCTCTCGCGAAGTAGGAAACTTCAATCTTGGCAAAGGTGTGCAAAGGTTACCAGCTTCATGGGCTTTGCACTTTGTGAAACTGCTAAAGTTTTCTAAATGCACAAAGTTGTGAGTTGAAAAACTCTGTAAACACTTCACATCCTTAATGTCAAATCAGGCAGGAAGGGCCAACGTAAAAAAAGTGTAAATATATGTCAAAATGACTATAAACTTGGTGAACCCCGTACACATTAGGCAATTCTCTAAGTACCCCATATCATTTCTTCAATGATTAGGGGCAATTTTTACAAGAAAGTGGCTCATCACTAGTGATCCATCACTTTTCTTGCGGCCCCTAACGCCACCATGGTAGCACCGTATTTACAATACGGTGCACCATGACGCATGTTAGGGACAAAAGATTCATTTTTTTAATGCTATTGTGACGCTATACAGGATTAGCATGAATTTTTTTTTGCTAATCCAGTGTAGTGTTTAGAGGTCCATTGAAATCAATGGGTGCCTAAGTTTAACTCCTGCTTTAAACAGGCATTAAAAATTATGCTAGAAGTGGCACAATAGAATCTTGTACATTCCATTGCACCAATTTTATTGACCCTCTAACGAGGGAATGCCCACTTTTCATACATCATGCATATATTATGCATGATGTTGTCAAAGGGTTTACAAGGTGGCACAAACCTAGTTTGTGCCACTTTGTAAATATGGTGCTATTGAAGAGGTCCGTTAGCCTCACATTTGCGGCAACAATGTTGCCTCTAATGTGGAGCTAAAGGGCTCAAGGGCCTTGTAAATCTGGCCCTTGATTTTATCCACACTGTGCATTAACAAAACCATTGAATGCAATGCTAGCTTAACAAAAGAACCGGACGGACGTCATAATCTCACAGCAACATTAGTAACTTCATTCCTACTTCCTTAATGTTTAATTTTTCTCATTTGATTGTGCTGAGGTAATTCACCATAGGAGCTGGCACCCACATATATTATGATGTCAAGTAGTACATACTGAAGATGACTGGTATTGTCCCCCTCTAGCCGGATTAAATCCAAATAGAATATCACAGTGCTTAAAAACACATTGACAAACATATTATTTGCAAAAGCCTTTTATTATGAACTGATGTTTGAAAAAGATACTTTACATTCTTTATATCTCAAATTGATGCTTGCATTATCATTGTATATGTTTGGCTACACAAATATTTGTGGGTGTAATCTTTACTTGAACATTTTTCAGAGTCTAACATCCATATATGATGCACTGTATTTCATCTCAATGTTTATTAAATACGTTTGTAAAAAGGGCTGCTAGGTTTTTGAAAGATATGCACTTAAATTGGAACATCAGAATATGGTACACAAAAGGACGTACTGCTGTCATTGTGTTTCTTACATGCTGTGCCCCTCCAAAAGAAAAGAAGTGGTAGCACAGGGGTATACGGATGACTATAAACACCAGTGTGGCTCGCTGACCTTCACGAATACTTACAAATCAGCATCAGCATGTTCAGGTAATGACTGTGTTACAGTTAATCAATATCCAAGCTTTTTAACTGCACTGGAAATGCTCCTTCAATGAATTATTAAGCACTGTCCATAGGGGCTAGTGTGTCTTAACATTAAAATGATTTTGGAGTTCAGCATCTTACCATGTGCTACAGCTTTTTCCTAGGAGACATATTAGGGGTTTGTGGATTATCATGGAGCTAGGACTTGATTCAGATCTAAGTGGTGGTTTCACAAAATGCTGCCTAAGTCAAAAACACATTGTCAACAATTAATTCAAGGCCATTATGAATACTTTCAATTGCTCTAAAAATCTGTATACATAATTTCAAATTCATATATATATCTGTACTATTAAATTCAATGCTCTGGCCAGGATGTCAAATGCATGCTTCATTTTACATGTCGAAACATTTGAACATTTCCCCCTTGCTGATATAGGCTACTCTGAAGCAGACATTCTTTAATTGCAGCCTTGATTTAGGATTATCTTCACACAAGGCCTGCAAATTGTTCATTGATATGATTAAGAATACAGTGGTATGGCCTTCACAGATTTTCAGAACCCAAAACTGGGTGAGCACAGAGGAGCAAAATTGCAATGAATTAACACAACACAGCATCAAAAGATGTTGCACTACTTTGTGTGAAAAGAAGAGAGTAGTACATCTACTATGATATGGAACTGTTTTTCTCTCTCACTGAGCTAGCTGCCCTGCACCAACAAAAATACCCTTGCAACATAGTGAATAGGTATGTGCGTGATGTCAAGCAGAGTTGTACTGGAAGTGGACACTTTCAGTACAAAATATTATGCTTTAACACTTTTATAAATGAGTATGCATGTATTACAGTACAGCACACATGCAAAGTTCGAAAGCTTTTGAGAAAAGAAAACTTCTCTAACATTATGCTTGCCTCAAGCAGGTGTAAGTTTTTGGCAGAAACCTCTGTCCACCAATATTAGTAGATATCAATATGGGTCAAAATCCATGGGTTGTTGAAAAAGAACACTCATGTGCCACATATTGTAAGCCCCCTTGAGACAAAGTTGCATAAAGTAGTGCTACTTTGCTTTACTTCATGGCTACTTTCCAGGCCTGGAAAGTTAATTCCAAAATCAGCCCTTTGAGTTAGTTTGCATAACTTAGTGATACAGAACGCTGTCTTCAGCTGCAACATAATAGCATTAAATTTACAGATTAATGTGTTTCTTGGTCCTATCTGCATGTTGAATATAATGGGAGCAGGCAAACATGCTTCACCTTCTCTCCCACTGACTATAAAGGGTGCACACACACCCACACACCTGCAAACCTAAATAAGCACCTCTTAGTCTGTCTTTTTGCCATTCATAGTAGCTCATCTTTATTGAGTCATTGAGTGTATTCATCAATATTAATCATCAGTTTAATCAAAGATCAAAAATAAGCAATCAACAAGCCATAATCAATGCATAAAGTGTTCCGTAAAAGAAAGAATCCCCATTCTAAAAATGAGGATGGTTTTGGAGAAAAGGAGTAGAAGGTGTCAGTCAGAACTCATAATACTTCTAATTAGAGAGGTCAAGCATGGAGAATCACTATCAAATGGCAGAATCAATCAAAGCAGAACTTCTCACAAAGAAAGATTCAAGAAACTCAGTAGAGTCTCAGAGTAGCACGTGGCAAAGTAGAATTGGTCTGGGAGCTTGAAGAGCAATGAGGTAACCTTTTCTAGGAAAACATAATATCATAGTCAGCATAATCATAGCTTTTGAAGCATGTTTCTTCTTTTCCCTCCAGTTAGACAGTCAGCTCTTGAAATCTTCATGGGAACAGGTACACTCCTTTATCTTCTCACCAGGAATACAATAGTCCACAGACAGTAATGTCTAAAAAAACATTTGTATCAACTACATTGTATAATCATACAAGTGTTTTTGCCATTTGTTTGCCTGCCTGAAATTGCATTTTAAGATATAAGCATGGTTCTACAGTGTTCTTTGTGTAAGTAGAAACATTTGCAGGGTTAAGTGAAAAACATTTCAGTTCAATTATTATGCATCAAGAAATATGCCTACGGGAAGGCCAGAAAACATACCATTTCACATTTTTTAATCAGGTCAGTTTGTCAGAAAATGCTGCTTCAGCTATTTAAGCCTAATACACATGACTATGACTGCCTGGTGCATTTGCTCTGCAATCTAAAGCATCATGTTTCTTCTTAGGCCTACATGTTAATTCTGCAAGTTATTGAATTCATTTTATAATTTATTAAAATGCTCTAGCAGCCTCCCATTCTGATGGTTATTAACCTACATTCTTCACAATTGAATCTTTAGCAGTCACAGCTGATGCCACATGCTCCTGATCACATCACAATAATTGATGTCAATGAAGCCTATTCTATAACTCAAAGAGATAATGCATTACTAAATTACAGGGAGATCGAAACAACATTAATAAAAGAAAGAGTAGTTTTCATGTCAACCAGCATCAATCCATATTGAACACCTAATTCCTATTCATGTAACACATCACCACTTGAAAATGGAGGACATTCGTCAGTTGACTTACAGCACAAGCTAATCGAATAGCCCAAAAACTCATCAATACATTACACTGGATTTACCACTATCATTGGGCTACAGAGTAGTGTGCTGACTGCCATAAAGTGGTTTAACATCGTCAGGGGTAGTAAGCACTATATAAATGCAATTACTATGCAATATATTGAAGATAAAAAATACAAAATATATTGAACATGACCCAAGGTATAGGCTTGATTTACACAATTATAAAGTTTTGAATTATGATCACTTGGGATGAATTATCACACTTCGCATAAAGGTGAATAATTGGAATAGACACGTTATTAGGTGTGGAATAGAGACAGCTTTAGCTATTTTGCTCCCTCATAAAATGAAGAAAAATCATAAATAAAGAAGCATAAATCTATACATACACAGAGGGGCTTTGATTCAGCTCTCTCCACCCATTGGTATGTTCAAGTGTCATTCACACTCTGCTTCTGTCCACTGCACAATTCAGCACGGAGAAATGGGTCAGGTCACTACATCCGTTGGCTGCCTTGTGCTGTGAGTGGAGGTATCATGCCTGCCTACAATGACATATATCTATAAATATGTGGATGTCAGTTGCAGGAATAATGATCCTATACTTTATTTTCCCACTCTTTTTTTTCCATTGTTTTATTTTGTGGTCATCCTTGTGTATTTAAACTATGGGCTTTAGTCACAAAGCTGCACTTAAACCTTTATGTTAGTTTGCAATTATTTGCTGTTCATAAAGGTATTTTATGATTAGTATCTTTATGACTGCACACATAAAAAGTTAGAACAGTCCTATATTTTTATGTGTGGACCCTCTGTTTGTCCTCTTGCTACCTGCTTCAGGGATGCAAAAATCAGAAGGACCTTTGAACCTAAGTAGGCCAAGTTGGCCATTGAAGACTGGGCAATGCAGGAAATCAGACTGGAGAGAGGCCTAATTCTTAAAATCTTGCCCTGAGATGCTGGGGGCTGCAGGAGTGCCCAAAAGGATTTTTTCCAGAACTTTGAAAAAGATGGGACTTTGCCATTTTTATGACCTCCAAATTACCAGGACAAGGTGCTGAAGTGTGCCAGGGAAGTTGCACCAAAGGTGGGCAAGAAATCCAGGTAACACTCTGTCATAAATTTTAAGACTGCATCATTATGTAACATAAATCCTACTGATATGTTTCCTTGCTTGAGATGTTTAAGAAAATCGGTTATCAAGTGGGGTGGATGGGAGTTCACCAACAGAAAAAACTACAAAAATGTTATGCTACAACACACCTTTTAAATAATTTAAACCTTGGCTTAACCCACTGCTAGCTATGGGAAAGAGGCTTAACTTAGAGAAATGTGTAAAATATCAAGCAGTAAGAAAACATTTTGAAAGTCAAACTAAAACACAATAAAAATCCTACAACTAATCTAGAGAGAAATGCAATGATAATTATGACACCAAAGCAACAAATCTCCAATAAGGGAAATCAGACAAATAATTTTTTAATGATTTAAGGGAAAACGTGTGAAGAAAAACAAGTGCCATTCAGTAGACCTTGTTCAAGTTTGACTAGAGCCAGCATGCAGTTTCAGGTTGATCACTGAAGTCCTCTTAGTGCTGGATAGCTGCTGGACAAGATCCCACTAAAGTTGTTGGTTTTGTCGGGAAAAACTCAGAGTGGGAGAAATTCAAATGTTGCAGCTGATGAAGTCCTCGTGCCAGATTTTCTTTATACCTGCACTTGAGATTTTTAGTTTTAAACTTGGTTTACCAATCATAAAGTCCTTCATCAGTGCAAGTATGAAGTTCCAGCTGGTGAAGGTGCTTTAAAATAGGATACCCAACTGTACAGAGTTTCTGGAGCAGCTCTTTTTGGTACGTTATCAAGCATCAAGGACTTAAAAGACTCCACTTAGGAATATTCATGATTTTAAAAATGTTGCTACCTACCCTCCCGCAGTATGAGGGGCAAACCTAAGAGTGGTTTATGGAGCGGAGGGTTTGTTATTCCAGCCACCTTACATGTATCTCTTTATTGTAAACATATTTTAGAGCAAACATCTGTTGACCCCATCAAAAACGATGAGGAAATTAATATTCACACCAGTTGCACCACATTGTGAGTCACTGAGTTCCAATTTCAAAACCCATTTGAGTTTGCATAATAATGTAATTCTCTTTTTCTGTAACCCAGGACTTAATTTACCATAATTAGCCTAACCTGACATAGGTTTTGCTAGACCCTTAGGGGCTGATTCAGAAAGGTGTGCATGGGGTAAGTAAGAGTATTGCTGTAGTTTTCTTTTAGATAGTCTTTGTGAAGTTGTAATAAGGCTTCTAAACTGGAAATACAATGGGAATAGCCAAGTCATCTTCATGTAGAATTGGTACAAATAGAAAAGACTCTGCTGACTTTCCACTTTCACTATTGGGGAGTTGGAGAGACATTAACAAAGGAACTTAAGAGTATGTACAAGACTACTCCTGTAGTATTACTTCAATATACTCATAAATACTTTTGAGAACTGGCCCATTTAGTAGATACACTCCTTTGGGACTAATTCTCCAAATCATTAATAAATATGGGGAGTAGTACTTTTGGAGTGTAATTTTGCATGCTCTTACAGTCTTCTGTAAATCAGCTTTGAAACATTCAATACACCTTTAGTAGAAGTCTAAAAAGGGCACAATCCTTTTATCGTTGTACTAACTGTATGTGAATATGACCTGATTGGTCCCAGTTTATTCTCATTTTTAGATGTTTGGAGCCAATCTGCAAAAGGCATCCAAGAGTACATAAAATAGTACTACATGAGTACCACTTTACATACTCCAGATGCCTTTTTGAACAGGCCCATTAGATTTGGATAAATGAATAGAGAATAGATTGCAGCTGATTCACAGAATCATTTCTGAGTATGGGAGGTAGTATAACAGAAGTAACCTACTAGAGAGATTTACATGCCTTTTTTAACTGCCCCTAAATGTCTAATGTAAAGAGAGCACGGCTGTTTCTGTTTGGACTACATGCACAAGAATACCCTCATCTTATTCCAATTTGAGCTGTTTTGGGGTCAATTTAGAAGGCATGCAAGAGTATGGAAAAGTATTACAGGAGTACTCATTTTCATTCTATAAAATGCCTTTGTGAATGGGCCCTAATAATTCCAAAAAAGGAGGTTTATGCAAATTATACTGGGGCATGTTTCCAATATAGAGGACACTGTATCCAGCTACAGTATGTCATGGATCATATGCTATGTTCCCAGATCAGAAAGTTGAAGTTTCTATTTCCCATCATGTTCATTCTATAATCCTAACTCATATTCTGTGTAAATTGAATTGTGTATCATTTTTAACTGCGCATGCTATGACAATTCTGTCTTAATGGTATTAATTATTTAAATATATACAAATATGTACAAAATCAACATAAACAATAGTTGGGACAATGTATCTAAAGTTTATTAACACCCTGTAAAAAAGATTTTAAATATTATTAAACCCAACAGCAGCTATGTGACTTTTAATGATTATGTGTCATGTTTTGTATGTTATACTTAGTTTTTGTGGTTCCTATTTTAAACCAATAATGAGTTCTAATTTCTAAAAAAAACATAGGGGTAGATTTAAGGAAAGTGGTGCTGCACCCAGTGCAATGCCACTTTCCTTGCGCCCCTATCACCCCACTACCACCACCATGTGTGTGCCGTATCTAAGATACATGCACCATGGTGCAGAGTAGGGGGCAAAACCATCAGCATTTGTACCACTATTTCTGTACTGTTCAGGGTTAGCACCAAAATTTGGGCGGTAAACCTGAACAGTACATAGGGGCCCATTGTAAACAATGGTGTGCCCCCTTTAACACCTGCTCTGAGCAGGCGTTAAAACTGCCAAATAAATGGCACAAAGAAGTCTCTTAGATTTCTTTGAACCATTTTTTCAGCCCTTCTAATGCGGGAACACCCCTTTTGAATACATTATGCATGGTACTTGCATAATGTAGCTACTTTGTCAATTTGGCGTCGAGAAAAGGTCGCCTTAGAGTCAAAAAAATTATGCTAAGGCAGCCCTAAAATGGCAGTAGGCCCTCTTAAAACTGGGCCACAGTGAGGTAAAATTAATCAACATCTATTAGGAGATTAACATTCTCCATTTTTTGTTTCCCTAATGAATTGGATCTAGACGTACATGTGGCCTATTACAACCACAAAGGAACTGTGAGACCTCTGACTACTCAGACAGTGTTATCTATACCACCATAGTAATGCCAGAACTATTTATGAAAATGCTTTCTGGCGCTGGTGTGGTCTTCTGCCATTCCTTCTGCTAACTTAATGACATCTGCACCTTGCAAACTTTGTCTTGCCATTCATGTACTGTATGTATGTTTCTCTGTTATGTCCAGCCCAGTACTTCAAATATTGTTACAGTTTTATGTATATCTGCATTTCTCTCTCTCTTCCACATCTCTCCCCTGGCTCTCATATCACTGAAAGAACAATCGCTCTAAAGCAGAAGGCACATTCAAGCAGGATTATCCTGCCTTCTTGATGACTGACAATTGGTAATAATTAATTAATTCATGCTTTGTAGCAGCACAGCATTTAAGCACTGTAAATAACAGGCGCTATTGTTATGCAGTTTAACTATATTCAAAAACTCAGTTTTCACATTTCAGAACGATGGATTGGAGCTGGCGTTTTACTTTTGTCTCGAAGATCACGGCAGAAGCCACTAAGCCATCTCGATTGGTGCAAATGGAAGCAGCCAGTATATGGAAGAAGAGGAACATGACCTGTTTTCCTCTGACGCCCTCATTTTCCTTTTTCTTGATATTAGAATAGAACTCCAGTGCAAACCCAGACCCAGAAAACAATGGATGTGTCTTTTAACAGACCCTGAAGAGTGCTTTACTCACAATGGATCAGAGTTTTTCAGGTCGATGGTTAAACCACGACTCTGCATGATGAGACTAAGTTCCTCTGTTTTTTTTTGTCATCAATGTCTTCCCTCAGTTCTCTGATTACCATGTAGTCTTGCTGTAGGCCATGCATAATTTGCAGCATTTTCAAACAACACAACTAAGAGTTGCTGCTTTTTCAAACCATGATTTTTCAGAGATATTGAAGGTAAAATTGAATGAAAACATTTTGACACCATTCTAAGCAGTGACAAATCTATCTGTGCAGTTTGAATTTCTGCAATAAATCACTATGGGCCTGATTCTAACTTTGGAGGACGGTGTTAAACCGTCCCAAAAGTGGCGGATATACCACCTACCGTATTACGAGTCCATTATATCCTATCGAACTCGTAATACGGTAGGTGGTATGTCCGCCACTTTTGGGACGGTTTAACACCGTCCTCCAAAGTTAGAATCAGGCCCTATGTGTGTTTGATGCCTCTTTAGAATGTTTTCTAGTAGTCACAAGAAGCCTGGATTCTGTAAATTATTCTTATCTTTTCATCTTCCAGGTATGGGCCATTCTCCGAATTCTGTGGAAGGAACATTATCATTTTTGTACTGCAATTTGTGTAAAGAATAAAAAAGCATTATATTCTTCTGAGCAATCTTAAAATATCTGAAATGCTAATTACTGTTTTTTCCAGGTAACAGCACAAAACAGATTCATATCTAATCTTCAGATTCAGTGTTGCTGAAGACTCATTTACTTCTCGCTCAAATTACAGTACTAGCAGAATTTAGCTATTCATTTTGGTTGCTGAGCATCTGTACAAGCAGTTTTTCATGACATTAATGACAGTCAGATACTGACCAAACCTTTTCTTATTGCGATTTATGTATATGCAGGTCTGGTCATACTATCTAAAAAAAAAAGAATAGTTAATTATTTTAATATATGTTTACAATCAGTTATGATTATATTTACAGACATATATAATCACTAATTTAGATATATTGATAAGAAATTGAAAAAAGGGACCAGACGATGCACAGCTTATGAACGAGGTTTGTCACACACATGACCTCAAAATAATGATCTGCCATTGTTCATCTGTTTCAGTGGTTCTTACAATCCATACTCAACTCCATTGTGAGTAAAGCACTCTGCACCTTCTGTTAAAAGAGACATCCTTTGTTTTTTCTGAGTCTGCACTGGAGTTCTATCCTAATATCAAGAAAAAAGAAAGTAAGTGCGTCAGATGAAAACAGGTCACTTTCTGCACCAATCGAGATGGTTCAGTGGCTTCAAGTGTTTCTGCTGTGACCTTCGAGACAAAAGTAAAACACTAGCTCCATTCCATTGCTCTGAAATGTGTAAAACTATGGGGGTCATTACGACCCTGGCGGCCGGCGGTATGTTGGCGGTAACACCGCCAACAGGCTGGCGGTGTTCCGCCAGCAATTATGACCGTGGCGGAATTGCCACAACCACACAGCCGGCCCCTCCACTTTCCCGCCAGGATTCCGCCTGGCGGTCATAATCCCCAGGGCAGCGGTGCCAGCACCGCTGCCCTGGAGATTATGAGTCCCCGACCGCCGGCCTCACACCGCCATTGAGAGGTCGGCGGTAAGGGGACTTGGGGTGCCCCTGGGGGCCCCTGCACTGCCCATGCACTTGGCATGGGCAGTGCAGGCCCCCCCAGGCCCCCAGGCATAGCCCCGTCGCGCATTTCACTGCCCGAATTTAGGGCAGTGAAATGTGTGATGGGTGCTACTGCACCCGCTGCACATCAGTATTGCCGCCGGCTCTATTACGAGCCGGCTGCAATGTTGATGTGACATTTCCGCCGGGCCAGCGGCAATTATGACCGTGGCGGAATTGCCACAACCACACAGCCGGCCCCTCCACTTTCCCGCCAGGATTCCGCCTGGCGTTCATAATCCCCAGGGCAGCGGTGCCAGCACCGCTGCCCTGGAGATTATGAGTCCCCGACCGCCGGCCTGTCCATGGCGGTATACACCGCCATTGAGAGGCCGGCGGTAAGGGGACTTGGGGTGCCCCTGGGGGCCCCTGCACTGCCCATGCACTTGGCATGGGCAGTGCAGGGGCCCCCAGGCATAGCCCCTTCGCGCATTTCACTGCCCGAATTTAGGGCAGTGAAATGTGTGATGGGTGCTACTGCACCCGCTGCACATCAGTATTGCCGCCGGCTCTATTACGAGCCGGCTGCAATGTTGATGTGACATTTCCGCTGGGCCAGCGGACGGTAACACTGTTACCGTCCGCTGGCCCAGCGGAAATGTCATAATAGGGAGACAGAAATACCGCCGGCAATGGCGGTATTCTGTCTCCCGCGGCCTCGGCGGTCTTTTGAAAAGACCGCCGAGGTCGTAATGACCCCCTAAGTTTTTTAATGTAAACTGCATAACAAAAACACCTGTTATTTACAGTGTTCAAATGGTGTGCTGCTAAAAAGCACGAATGAAGTTATTGTTACCAACTGTCAGTCATCAAGAAGGTAGGAGAATCGTGCTTGGATGTGTGATTGTTTCTGTCTCCATTAGTTCCTTTCCGCAGTACAATAGAACTTTGGACTAAATGAAGGAAAAAATAGCCAGTTGCTTACCATTCATAAACTGGCTAGTGACAGCTAAATATGAAAGTTGTGGTTTACAAAGGCTTTAGAAAGGCATACTTCTTAAAATAGCAAACTGCACCAAAATTTAGTGATTCCTTATATTTGGAATAGATGATACTAGATCACTAGATGTGATTGCAAAATAGCAAATCTCCATTTCATTCTACAAAACATTTAGAAATAGGAAATTAATTAAAACCCAGCATTTTGTATATCTAAAATATGATCAATTGGAAACAAGTGGCAACTAGGTGTAAAATTTATTAGGAGTGAAAGTGCATTGCAATCTTTCCCAATGGATGCACTCCATGCTGTAGCGAGGAGGATGCAAATTCTTGGAGCTCAACTAAGCAAGAAGAGGAGTTAGAAGATTTTCAGACTCAAGATTACGCTGTTTGAACAAACAGATGAGGAGGTTTGTACTAGGTATGGGTTCACCAAAGAGGTCATTCTAACTTTATCTAATGATGTGGACCAAGTACTAAGGAGGCTGACACAATTCAGTGGTGCTATACCTACACACATTCATGGTTTGTGTAGCTTATACCTTTCAAATTCTAGTAGCTACCAATGTACTGTTTCAGTTACAGGAAGGATGTCACAGAGTATTTTATACAGTGTTTTTAGGAATTATTTTAATGAAATGTTTGCTAGAAGTAATTCACACATTACATTTTGAAGTATCCCTGGGTGAGATAAAAGCTACAAAGATCCAATTCTATGCTGCAGCGCATTGTCTCCCTTTAGATGTGTAGATGATAAACACGTTCTCATGTGCCATCCTCTGAAACAGATTACGTGAATAGCAATAGAAAGGGCCATCAATCTTTAACTATACAAGTAGTAAGTATTACATCATGCCTGATCACAGACCAATTTTTGTAATATCCTGGTGGAAGTCATGATTCCTAATGATAATTGTAAAGTGCACTGTTCCAAGATTAAAAGTGCTGAAAAAGACACAGAGCTATTGATGATCAGGAGCTGGAGAGCCCTCACACACCCATTAGGATGTCAAGCTTCATCACTGAGAAAGCTCCTCGTCAGACCAGCGCTGGAATGTGTGACGGGCCACCCCTTGTAAAGGTGGTGGTTCTTAGCCCAAGATCTTATGCCAATAATGGTGAGATCTATGATGAACACAGACTATAGGTGTATGCAGGAAAGAGAAAAGAAAAGAGAGTAAAATTGGCTCAGAACCATCGCCATCATATTTAATAATTCTGAAGTAGGGTAAGATTAAAAAATGAAAAGGGGAAGTGCTTATGGAGATAATGCTCAGCTGCACTCCGGTAAAGGATAATGGGTCACGCCCCAAATCTTACGATGCTAGGTCAACATGCTTCGCATCTAGATGGTCACAAATGATCCAGTGACGCTTCTTCAGGACCACTATTAATACTTCTCCTATAATAATACTAAAGCCCAATTAGGGTATGTGAAAGTGAGTACTGGTCGGTCACTTACTCATATGAGCTGCACGTCATGGTCAGTCTAGTCAGCAAGTCACCCTGTGAAGAATGAGAACAGTTATACATTTTTCATGAAAATATAATGCACAGTGAGTTAAAAGCCACAGTGACAAAAACTACAGTGTTCGTGACTGTTTCCAAATGAGGCGGACAAGTAATCAATTGGCTTACCATCCCATCACAAGGTACGGGATTCCTAGGAGTACACAGACCACAAAATCAAGAGTGTGGTACTGGACATAAAAATATATAGGAAACAGAAAACACATGTATTCTGGTTGAACATTGAAATCACCAAAAACATTATATATTAGTTAGATGCCACAGCTATTTTTAAGGTCCAAAACGACCATCCAAGGTTTACATTAAATCAAATATAACGATGTAAAAATTGTTCCATATCAAGTGGCAATATATGGAGTATACAGAGGCTAGGCATCAAAACAAAGTAGACCTAATGGTCGGGAATAAGAAAGAAATGGCAGCCAAATCGCCTAGTCAGATAAAAATACAGGCAATTGTCTAGATCGGGTCCTGTATTAAACAAAGGCTGTTCGGTCCCTAAAGACCGATACAACCGATGGCAGCAGTAATGTACTTACACATACATGTCCTGGGGTGAGCTGGGCACCTACCTGCAGATAATCAAGGAGCACGGTCACCGTGTATTGAAAGGGATTCAAGGTGGTAGGACGCGTTGAACCCGGAAGTGGTTCCCGTGTTCCAATAGGTCATACATCAGCGTGTGATCATAGGAAGGGGTAAATAAAGATAAAAGAAGGACAAAATGAGCTGGGGAAAACTACCGGCAGGTATTGGTGGCCATCTTGGAAAGTTTACCAAGATGGATCGAGACCAGAAAAAAAAAAAAAAAACTCTTAGTAAAGTACTAAGATCAAAAATGAAAAAAAGAACAAATAGTCAGAGTAATTCATATAATTGTATGGACATAGAATGTGATGATAGCAATTAAAAAGTAATGACTAAATAGGTAGAATGCTCAATTAGCAAAAAAAATGTCTTAAGTGGAAATGAAGAAGGTACTCATATGGTACACCATCCCTATTGTATCATCTGGAACCTTATCTTCTCAACTAATTACGAGGGGCCACAATGGAGGGAAAAACTGTCTGGACATCATAAAGCTGAAATTAATTTATATAGATGCTCAAGACATGGGCCTAAATCAATTCAGGACAAAATATAATATGTGCCCTGAATGTGGAAACCTCAAGTAAAGGTAAAGGCAAGTCCAAATTTGAATAAAGTGGGGGACCAGTGGTATGAAAAGATGCAGTCAAGGCGTTAAACTACACCAAGGAATATCATCATTTAGACCAGCAATGTGTGTTTTCAATCTAAAAACCCAGCACTGTTCAATCCTAAACAGAGTAGCAGGGTCATAATTAGCATCATCAGGACTATGTTGTACTTCAAGGAAATGGGCACTCAATTTTGTGGTTACACGGGCACACCTAATGTTACTTCGATGTTCATTAATCCTATGTTTTACCTGCCTGGTGGTCATACCAATGTACTGTAGGCCACACAGGAAAGTAATCATATTGATACAGCTTTGTGTGTTACAATTGGTGTGCCTATTGAGGTGCCATGTTCCAATAGGTTCAAGATCCAGTTTGTGTAGATGTTTTGTGAGGGAGTAGACATTACATGTACCACAAGGATAATGGCCAATAACCTGGGGGAGGTTCCATAGGGTAGTCTGCTGGAACAGGTCTTGTTTTTGACGGGATGGGTATGGACAACCAGATCCCTAATATTGGCAGTTCTTTTGAATGCTAACAGGGGCTTTTGTATCGGTGCGCAGGCACTCAGTAAAATGGTCCATTGTTTGTTGATCAATTTTTTCACAGTATTGGACAAAGGGGTATATGTTGATACACATGTCAAATGGAGGTCTGGTTCTTTCACTGTAGGTACCACTAGTGGGTCTCTGTGGTTGTTACGGGCCCTCTTGTAGGCAAGTTTAATGACACATTGAGGGTAGTGTCTCTTATAGAGTTTTGCCTTCAGGTCACTCGCTTGAGTCTCAAAAGATTGTATTGAGCTACAATTGCGGCGTAATCTGAGGAACTGGCCGAAAGGAAGGTTGTTGTGTAAGGCCTTGGGATGGTGACTGTCATAAAGTAAAAGGCTGTTGCGGTTGGTGATATTCTGGTAAGTGCCAGAGGTTAGTTTACCGTTGTCAATCTTGATCAACAGGTCCAAAAAGGAGACCTGGTTCACTGAGGTATGGGCGGAGAATTTAAGAAAAGGGTCTAAAGTATTGACCCATTCAGGAAAGGTGTCTACATCTTCAAGAGTACCCTGCCACACAATCAGGATATGATCAACATATCTCCTCCATAGTTTGATCTTATCATAAAAGGGATTGGTGATGGGTAGAATGGACCTTTGTTCAAACTCATACATATAAAGACAGGCTAAGCTAGGTGCAAAGGTAATACCCATAGACGTATCCCAGATTTGATGGTAGAGAGAATACTCAAACTAAAAAAAAAAAGAATTATCATGGCTAGTGTGGCGCACTGCATAATAAACTGCACTGGGGTTGGTGAGGTCCAGGGGCATTGGAGAAGAGCAGTCTCCACTACTCGTAGAGTGGCCTCCTGGGGAATATTGGTGTATAAAGCCTCTACGTCCAAAGTGATCAAAGCATGGACCTCTACAGTGGAATTGATGGTTTCAATCAAATTGAGGACATCTTTGGTGTCTTTAAGAAATGTGCTAGAGTTTTTCACCAAAGGTAGGAGAAAATGGTCACAAAAAATAGAGAGAGGTTCTAAGATAGAACCAATCCCGGACACTATAGGGCGTCCTGTGGGGGGGGGGAACTTGCTGTTGTGTATCTTAGGAAGACAATAGAAGTAAGGAGTCCGGGGGTGGCTAGTGTCAAGGAAGTCAGCTTCCCTGGGTGAAATCCATGCATTGCTATGAGCTTCCTCGATCATACTCCTAATCTGGGTTTGTAGACTTTCAGTCGGGTCACGGAGAAGGGGAGCGTAGTAGGTAGTGTCACTCAGGAGGCAGAGACATTCCTGTCTATAGTCAATGGCCCCACCCTTGTCAGCTGGTGTGATCACTATTGATTGATCAGCTGCTAAATTTCTTAGGCCCTTCTTTTCCGGTGCGGATATATTGATGAATGAGTGTTTAGGATGAATCTTGTCGAGGTCAGATAGAACGGCTTGCTCAAAAGCGAGGACCTCACAAGGTAAAGATTGAGGTGGAGGGACAAAAGAGGATGGTTTCTTCAGACCAAAATCGTCAGTATGGTAGACCGATGGTTTGTCCTTAAAGAAGAAATGTAAGCTGACTTTCCTAAAAAACTGGGAAAGTTCACAATTCAACCGGAAAAAATCCTCAGTTGGTGTGGGAACAAAGCCTACATCTTTAGACACCATGGACTATAAGAGTGGCTAGTAAGAGGAGAGCTTGAAGATGATGGTTGTTAGGTAATTTTGTCTACAATGTAAACTTAGGGGCCACATTTGGGGATTTCTTTGTTAATTTATAGGTGACAATGCACATACATTGAGCTCATGAATCATCAATACTTGACTCCATACTTTCATCCCTAAATCCCTAGACAAGGTAAGATGCAATGCTGCTCATAGGTACACAAGGGACATTATTGAGCGGACATTTGGGATACTTAATGTCAGATTCCAATGTCTGACAAAAAGAGCTGCGACCTAGAGTATGATCCAGAATAGCTTTGCAAAATAATAGCCACTTGTGCTATTGAGTCAAAAAGAAGCCCTATCCACATGAGTGCCACCGGTTTCAGTATAATTTAGCACCCCATCAGAGACTCACAGTTGAACCTGCAAGTGACGATCCAGATGAAGATGATGTAGGTAAGCTCATTTGCCAGCCGCCACCTCAGGACCTGATGCTGCACAAGCTGAAGAGGGATGGGCACACAGGGATGCTGTCACAAACATTTACTTTTAAGGTATAATTGACAAAAATATTTAAAAACAAATGGCAAACTGTACTGAGTAAGGCTTTTCAATTTTTTTACAGATTATTTTGAAAATGTTATGAACATATTTCTCCATAATAGAGATGCTATTTAAGTTTCAAAAAAATAGTTTTTGCTTGCTTTTCTTGAAAACAATGCCACTGTATGTTTTGCTATTTTTGCTCTTTAATTCCAGTAGTTGCTATTTGTATTGAATGCTCTGTGGGCTTACGTTGACTTTCTACACTCTGGCTTCTAGGGTGCTTGTTGTAGGTGCCTCAAAAACAAAAATTCTACTCACATTTGAGCTCGCCTCAGTTTCCTCAACCATCCTTGTTGTACTGTTGTGTACTACCTTCATCTACATGTTAGCAGTTCTCCAACACATAGATGAGGTGGCCGTAGCCAATCTTTCAGGAGATTGTTTGAAGGTTAGTATTCATGTGTCTCTATTGATGCTGGTGTGATACAGTCTTGATCCATTTGTGTGGCCAGAGTCTTAATAGCCATAGTTGATTCTTCAAAGCCTGATCTATGATCTAGTAGCTTCATTTCCTTCAGAAATGTTCCTTTCTATTTTTGCTACCAAATTCAGAGGTATGTATATGCTGATTTCTTTGAATGTTTATCATGGACTATTTTAGTCTATGAAACTGGGAAGGAGTAAGTGGGCTTTCTCGAACTTCTTGCATTCTGTACCTTACAATAGGCCTTAAGGCCCTTTTATCTCTTTCTAAAATAGGAATGTGTGGTAATTGTTGACGTTGAGTTCTGGCAGAGAAAGCTATAGTTGGAGCTAGGTAGACAGGTCTCATTTGTGCTGCTTTGTGCACTTTAAGTCTCTACTGGAATGGCAATCACATCTCAGTATTTTCAGCTTCTTTGTGACAGGATGTTTCACCAATATCCTCTTGTTCTGGTGATGTTGTATGAGTAGGGTGAGCTTTAGCAGGTATAAAAATAGTGATAGTATTAATTTAATATAAATTATGAACATGTCTAATGTCTACAATATACCTGTAACATGTTTAACAACATTATTCCTTCATTATACCTTTCAGGTTTATTTAAAACACGTTTCATTTTCAAGATATTTTGTATAGACCATGAAGCTAAAAATTGAAAGATAAAATGGATTATGTAAGAATTTATTTATGCATATGACCTACATCACCTACAATACAATGTTTTGAACACAATGAAACGATGAAATATAATATTTTCTTAGTGTTTACTGCATGTTGTTTGAGCCCTTATACTTCAAAGAGAGGAATATATAGAATATAAAACATTTTAACCAAACTTCTGGAGTTAGTTATTGAAATTTGTGATTAATCAAGATATAATATTTAAGAAAATCGTAAACTTAACCCCAGAGCATCACACACAGGCTCTGTCAATATTCGGGACTCCAGTTATGGCTTCAGGATGCTGCATCATTTCTATTTTTGTAGAACTCACTTAATTGGAACAAGATTGATGGATTTGGGGCGACATGACCACCGCTTGTGGGTAACTGAGTCAATCCTACACCATCTTGGCGGCTTTCGGCTAGCTAGCAACATCTCATCGAAACATAGAAAGCAAAGGTGATTTGTGGCAGCCTGACACATGACACTCATTGACCTCTCAGGGAAGTTGTGATTGACTAATCTGACTCTTTTCTCTCATTAGCAAAGGTCTCATAAACACACATAGGTCAAAGAAAAGACTCAGGACGATTTTCAATACATTTATTGAAAATACTGAAATCTACGATAAAATATATGAGCTGCAATTATTAGGGCAATAAGACATAGCAGGATTAGGATTGTTATGATCAGTGAGAAGAAAACTAAACAACCCATGCATATTGGAATAACATGTACATATGAATCGTACCTAGCTCCTAAGTGAAAGCATAGCATTTGATAGCCCTATCTCTCCGTACTTAGGCCCATATTTATACTTTTTTAGCACCGCATTTGTGCCGCATTTTGATGCAAAAACAATGCAAACTTACAAAATACAATTGTATTTTGCAAGATTACGCCGCGTTTGCTTAAAAAAATTACACAAATGCGGCGCTAAAAAAGTATAAATATGGGCCTTAGTTCTTAGTTCATGAGAGGAGCACCCACCCCCATTACCTGGAAAATAGGGGCCTGCCTGCCGTCTCCTTGGCTGGTTTTAGAGAAAGGGCTGAGGTAGCAGTTAAATGCCACACAGCGTGGATGGATGTCCTGGCCAGAATGACCTCTCTGTTTTCCCTTGGCCTGCACAATGTTTTTATAAGAAACATTTTTCTGTTCCATTAGATAGGCCTAACGTGGGCACGTGCCTAAGTGTCGGACTGTTTACATACTCTTGTGGCGACAATGCTAGCTGGATTATGATGTACTGTAGTTGTCAGCCTTGGACAGAGGTTCATGGTGAAATGTTGTGCACAGAAATAATACAGTGCTTTTGCATAATCACAGCTGATTAGGAACAATAAAACAGTCCCACTGGAAAGCAGGCTAACTAAAATGAATAAATGAAATTAGAGCACATATATTGGTAAAAGGGCACATGCTCCACGCCTAAGCCAGGCTAAAACATGTGTGCCCAAGCAAGATGTAAAATGAACCCACAACACCCTTCCCACTGTTGGGAGAAGAGTGCAAATTCTAAAACTAAAATGTTCTGACCTTTAAAACGCTAAAAGCATATTAAAACATACATAAAAGATATCAAAATGTTGAAGATGACAAGCAAGGCAGGCCAGTTAATTTAAAGGCTAATTTAGTATTTGAAATAAACATTCCAACGATCGAATTTCAACAATAATTATGGTCCTACCGGAAATCTCTGATGTCTTCAGTGGTGATCGAAGCCAAGAAGGAATTCACCTCAGCAGGCAACAAATTGACCAGCGCGTTAACTGAAGGATCCATTGAGCATTTGTACGCAGATGCCTGAACCATAGGACCGGAGGGGACCACATTCCTCACTGTGGCAGATATAGAAGGAGCCAGGAAATCCACAAATGGTTGCTCATAAGATGCCTCATGTATCAACCGTAGTCTTAATGGACGTGTCCGTGAAGGAATCCTCATCAAGAACATTAACAGATCTGTGTCAACAGAAGGCAGAGGCTGCACTCCAAGACACATCTTTGGTACACACTCAAAGAAGCACCACAAGCAGTGGAAAATCGCCTGCACACGGGTCAGTATTGATCCGAATGTCAATGACCAATTCAGCGCAAGCTCCTCCAGCTCTGAAACTCTACAGTACTGCATGATGCAATTATGAAAAAGGTGGGCTGATGCATGCTCCATTACTGCGCTTTGCTGAGATGTGACAGTAATTGTGTATCAAAAATAGCAACAGAAGAATGCTGCCAATCAATACCTAAGTTATTGGAAATCCACCAAACACACTCAAGTGAATGGATGGCTGAAGGTATGGCTCCAAATACAGTCTGCATGGTTCTAACAAATCTAGATCAACAGCCTTGAAGAAAGTGCAGAATTCACACAGTATTAGATGTGTTGAAAATCCTGCTCACCAACTCTCCAACGTGTTTGGGGAGGTTGGTATTTATTGAGGACTGTGGGGGTCATTCTGACCCCGGCGGTCTAAGACCGCCGGGGCCAGGGTCGGCGGGAGCACCGCCGACAGGCCGGCGGTGCCCCGCAGGGCATTCTGACCGCGGCGGTTCGGCCGCGGTCAGAAGAGGCAAACCGGCGGTCTCCTGCCGGTTTACCGCTGCCCTTAGAATCCCCTATGGCGGCGCAGCTTGCTGCGCCGCCATGGGGGATTCTGACACCCCCTACCGCCATCCTGTTCCTGGCGGTTCCTGGGGGCCAATGCCGTGCCCATGCCAATGGCATGGGCACGGCAGGGGCCCCCGTAAGAGGGCCCCGAAAAGTATTTCAGTGTCTGCTAAGCAGACACTGAAATACGCGACGGGTGCAACTGCACCCGTCGCACCCCTGCAACTACGCCGGCTCAATTCTGAGCCGGCGTCCTCGTTGCAGGGGCATTTCCTCTGGGCCGGCGGGCGCTCTTTTGGAGAGCGTCCGCCGGCCCAGAGGAAATGTCTGAATGGCCGCTGCGGTCTTTTGACCGCGGTGCGGTCATTCAGCGGCGGTACCCTGGCGGACGGCCTCCGCCGTCCGCCAGGGTCAGAATGAGGCCCTGTATCTCTACTGATGACCTTGCTATTTGGAGGTCATAAGTCTCCCTGGCTGATGTCAGAGCCACATTTTTTTGAAATAATAGCGCCTTTAACCTTCTCAGCTTATCAAAATTAATATTTGAAGTAGCAATGTGCGGCCACATTTCTGCTACTTTATCTCTAGTGTGGGGGGATATGGTACTTCATCCCACACAATCCCATCAGGAATCGGAACAGCTGAAATGTTCAAAAGGGGCAAGTCTCTTTGGACCTTATTGGAAGAAAGGTAAAGTGCCAAAACCACATCCACCAGTTCAACAGCAGGGTATTCAGGAAGATAATGTTCATTTATCAGTAAAAAGAAAAGAATTACAAACTCAATCCAAAGTATGAAGGCAAGCAAAGTCAGGAGTATCCATAGATAGTACCATGGTGAAACAAAATATTTGTTTTTTAACCAGTTATAAAGCTTACGTGCTAATGAGGCAGGTATAGCAGTAGATGCAGAGGAATTTGAAGAAAAGTTGTCAATGCTGACAAAATAACAAGAAGCAGTCTGCTCAAAAACAGGAGCCAGTGCAGAACTGGCAGATGGACCCAATGGTGGTGGTTCTTAATAAACAATGTCATTCATTTGTGTTGAATTGGAATACTAAAGATCCATATTTTGGATGGTTCTTGTTGGTGAAGTGGTAATAGGAAGTAGCAAAAATGCATTCTCCACCCTCCCCAAGCTTGGTGAAGCAATTGTAGCAATAGTACTTGCAGGAGCATTGTTGAGTGCTTGAAGAGGTGTATCCCATGGGGATGAGAGGGAGGCTAGGGAAGTACCCAGGAATCCTCATGGTCTACTGTGCAGGAGTGGGCCACATGGTGCAATGTGATGTTGTCATTTGAAACAAATCAGTTTTCCTTAGAACCAGGCAGCAGAGGTATGATGACAGTTCTGGTACTGTGCATTCCCAGCACTGGAACCAGTTCTCTATATGAAGGGCCAAACTCCTTTTTCACAGGAATCTTTTCTTGTATAGATCCCTTACTTTAGGAATCTAGCCAGTAGATGTTGTTGGCAAATCCCTCATCCCCAAGGTGGTGGCCAAGGCAGATGAATTCTCATCAAGAAATTGTTGTGTTTTCTATAAAACAGCAACACATTCATTTATATCAGAAGGTGTTTCTGCCACCACTGCGCCATGGCCATCAAGATCTGGGCCATACATAGGTATCCCAAGCAGGACCCCATAAGGGGCCAATCCTCCCAAGGACCTTCTGGGCAGATTATTTAGTGCTCTTTGGACCCCATATAGGTGATGAAGCCAACTACGACCAGAACCTAATACTCTTGCTGTTAAGGATTGCTGTAAGTCTTGGTTCTTCTACTTCACAACAGTGTTTCCCTCAGGATGATATGGAAATGAGAAATGGAGTTGAACACCCATTGTTGCCATGGTGTCCCTGAATGCCCTGGAGGCAGAGGCAGGGCCCTGGTCCAAGTGGAATGCTGCAACTGCATATGTGCCGAGGATGGCTTGCAAATTTTCACTAACAGTTTGATCATCAACTGATCATTGTGGCCATACTCAAAGGAATCTAGAACATGAATTTACAGCAACTAAGATGTATTTGTATGCACCATCAGGTTGTAAGGGGCCGCAATGGTCCAGGTACACACATTATAGTGGTTTGTTGGACACTGAAAGGGGTGTCTGCAGTGGGCATTTGATGGTGGACTCCTTCATTTGCTGGAGGATGTCACAGCAAAGGACATACTGCTTGGTCTGTTCGTATAGGCCTGGCCACCAATAGCATTTTTGTAGCAGGGAGATAGTAGCTGCCACACCAGCTTGCGCAGAAGAAACAACCACATGCGCTGCTTTAACAAGATCTTATCACTGCTCTTGGTTGAAGATTACACAATATCACCTACTCCAGGAATTGTTGTGAATGCAACATTTTGGGCACTGAAGTGGTAGGTATATTTAGCAGAGTGTGCTTCTAGTAAAGGCTTGCTGTCCCTTATGCTTTCACAGCAGTCAATGTCTTGTTATCCAGTCTCACATGAGAATGAGTAGCTTCAGCAACAGAAGCCATAGGTACAGGGGATATGGCAGCTTCATCAGTCAAAGGCCCATATTTATACTTTTTGACGCTAAACTGCGCTAACGCAGTTTAGCGTCAAAAAATTTAGCGCCGTCTAACGCCATTCTGAAGCGCCATGCGGGCGCCGTATTTATGGAATGGCGTTAGCCAGCGCTAGCAGACCGGCGCTGCCTGGTGTGCGTGGAAAAAAACCACGTAGACCAGGCAGCGCCGGCGTAGGGGGAAAATGGCGTTAGGGCGTCTTAAAATGGGGCAAGTCAGGTTGAGGCAAAAAAATCGCCTCAACCCGATTTGCGCCATTTTTTTCGACGCCCAGACGCCATTTAAATGACTCCTGTCTTAGTAAAGACAGGAGTCATGCCCCCTTGCCCAATGGCCATGCCCAGGGGACTTATGTCCCCTGGGCATGGTCATTGGGCATAGTGGCATGTAGGGGGGCACAAATAAGGCCCCCCTATGCCACCAAAAAAAATAAAAAAAAATAAAAAATTATACTTACCTGAACTTACCTGAATGTCCCTGGGATGGGTCCCTCCATCCTTGGGTGTCCTCCTGGGGTGGGCAAGGGTGGCAGGGGGGGTCCCTGGGGGCAGGGGAGGGCACCTGTGGGCTCATTTTGAGCCCACAGGCCCCTTAACGCCTACCCTGACCCAGGCGTTAAAAAGTGGCGCAAATGCGGGGTTTTTTGTCCCGCCCACTCCCGGGCGTGATTTTTGCCCGGGAGTATAAATACGACGCATTTGCGTCGCCGTCATTTTTTTAGACGGGAACGCCTTCCTTGCATCTCATTAACGCAAGGAAGGCGTTCACGCAAAAAAATGACGCTATTTGCCCATACTTTGGCGCTAGACGCGTCTAACGCCAAAGTATAAATATGGCGTTAGTTTTGCGCCGAAAAAAACGACGCTAATTCGGCGCAAACGGAGTATAAATACGGGCCAAAGTGTTTCCTACTATGTGTACTCCGACACGTTGATGGCCCAATGTATGAACTATATCAGATTTTGGTAGTCTGTCCTTAAGATATGCTACTCTCCCCCACAAGTTTTTGTGTTTGATGGTGTTCCCTTTTGAGTCCCTGAACCCATTCGGGTGCCAATGACATAAGTAATCATTGTAGGACTAGACACCATAGTACTAATCGCACACAAGCAATGTAGTCTGTTCAGGATCCGTATGTTCCAGTGCCAAAATTAGAGCCTTAAGCTCTGCTAGTTGTGCTGTGCAGTCCCCTAGGATCTGTGTGTAGGTATGTTTAGGGTGGAATGCACCATCCCTCATTACTCATTACTCATTACTCCACTAACAGCTGCGCAAGTGGCAGAGTATTGGTGTTCTGTACCCACAGTTGGTGGTGCTGAACCATTGGTATAAATGATTGCTCTTTATTGATCAAGGGGCATGATCTTAAAGGGCACGGGGTACTCAGGTTCATATTGAAGAAATTCTTGGGTTTGTAGTTTAGGATTGAAAACATAATCAACATCAGTGGCAGTCAGGGAGGTTGCCCATTGAATCCAATGTGGATGCAATGCATTGCATTTGGAACGTTAACTTTGGTAACCACCTCAAGGGATGGCTACCAGGGTAATGACAATAATCTTGGGAAAGGGGCCTCTCCTAAATGACAGCCATCTGTACAGCAGTCAGTATTTTTTCTGTTGACCAAATTCATTTTCTTGTCACGTGTGTAAATGTTGGCCTTCTAGCGTGTCCTGTTAAAAATCTCTGAGAATGTTTGCATGTTCTAGTGTCCAGTGTTTCCTTGAAAAATATGGACTGATTAAGTCATAAAGAGGTTTTATGCATTGTGCATAGTCCGGAATATATGTTCTGCCAAAATTAAAGAAACCCAGCAATGACTGTAGTTTCCTGATAGGGCTTGGAGGTTGAAGTTAATCTCATTTTTCTAGAAAGTGCAGGACTAAGCTCTTGCCCTCATCAGATAGTTTGTATCCTAGAAATTAGACAATAAGAAAAGCAATTTTGGTTGTCTTGAAATTGAATTTATAACCTCAAAACAATGCGATCCACCTGGGCCAAATGTCTATTGAAGTCATCATCTGTGAGATAGACGTCATCCACAGCGGACAACGCCTTGGGATCAATATCATGTAATATTGATGTTACACAAGCATAGAATACCACAGGGCTGTTCTTATACCCCTGAGGTAAACAGCAAAAGTGCCTCTGAGAGCCAAGCACACTGAAGATGCTTAAATCCCAGCTTTCAGGTGCTAGATTCTGTCAGGAAAAAACATTGGAAATGTCCAAGGTTGTTTTGTATTTTTTTTACGCACTGTGGCCCATATTTATACTTTTTTAGCACTGCATTTGCAAAAGCGGCGCAAACTTACAAATGGCAACTGTAATTCGTAAGTTTGTGCCGTTTTTACATCAGAAGTGGCGCAAATGCGGTGCTAAAAAAGTATAAATATGGGCCTATATTGTTGATAAGTGTTGTGCTGTGTGCATGTTGGATTGCAAATGTGCATATATGACTGTTTACATGTCTGTAATCTAAAACTATTCTATTTGAATGGTCAGGTTTTGCTACGAGGTATAACCAGTAATTCATTGCAGAGACGCAGGTTTCTATTACTCGCTGGTACTCAAGTTGTGTGAGAATCTCTCTAACAGGTGCTTTAGGTTCATGTTTAATTGGATTTTGAAGCTGGCTCTGTAGAGAGACATGCCTGTCCACTGTTTCAACTTCCAGGAAGCCGTTACTCGGTGTCACATCCAGAAGTTCTATAAGACTCTGGTGACATATTGCGATCTCTGCTGAGCTGTGCAGCAGAGTCAATGCCCTTGTCCTGTTCTTCAACAACATTCTCAATACAAGTGGCATCTTTGACTGATATTTCTGACACCTTTTCTTTTTAAATTGGAGATTTTGCTGTGGAAGTTTCTCTTCCTTTTTAGTGAAAGTCTGTGAAGAATGTTGGGAGTTGTTTTTCGGCTTCACGTAGTCGCTTCAGTGCTATGACCGCCCTCCCCTGTAACTCCGGTTATCCGGTGTGTCCTCGAAGGAAGGACTGAGATGGGTGACTGTCAGTATATTGATATCTATCTGGAGTTTTTTTAATTCCCCTATTTCCCAGGTTTTATCATTTTTCTGAGGTCTCCTGTGGTAGAGATTCTCCTCTTTGCATTCTTCTATCTTTTTTTGTTTTTTTTTATCCCAACATTTTTAGAGCTCTCTTGTGCTTGCTAAGTACTCTCTTTAGCTGAAGTACTCTGTAATTGATGTTTAGTTGGCCTGGCCCCAGACTATCCCAACCTACACGAGTAGAAGTTATAGAAATAATATTTTCCAGCTCACGCTCCAGATCCCGTTGGGGAACCTCTTGGAGCTGCTGGCTAGTTGCTAAATTATTGAGGACACTGTGTCTAAATTACACATCAGTTTCATCCCCAAGTCCAGGACTGGAGCCGCCCTGTGTTCATGTTAAATGTGTTATTACATTTCAGATACATTTTTCAAGTTTCGGTGTACCATGCATAGTGGTATATATTCTGCAAAGACCATGCCCCAAGTGATGCAGTCCTCTAATGAAGGTACCATTCTGAATGGCAAGCACATTGTGAGAATCCTTTGTTTATCTTGGGGACCCATATAGGGAAACACTGCTTCCAGCTGTTTGTTTTTGCGTAACCCAGAACATAATCTTCTCCTGCTCAGTGGGTGCTTTTCCCATTATTGAATGGACAGTTTGTGGATTTATCCCAGTATCCCTGATGTATAGATGGAGCAGTCTTCACTGCAGCAGTGTTTAAGGTCCACATTACAAACTGGCAGTGTTGGCTGCCCTCCCCAGCTCCTATTGCTGCTGCTGCTGCCTCTGCCTTTCTTGGGAACAAATTAAGAGCCTGTCTGACTCTCAGTTAGAGGCGCTCCTCCACCCGCAGGCTCCTGCCTGCACCTCATCCCTCGTGGTCTAGTGCCCATCGACAAGTAAGTATCTCTCTCTATCTCTCCTTTACTCCTGCTTCTATACTTCTGCCTTTTCTTTCAATCATTTTTTACTTTTGGCTTCTTCCATCTCTTTTCTCTTTTTCTGTCCTTTCCTTGACCCTCTCTCTCCCGTGCCGCTCTTGCCCCTGCAGCGCCGCCCAACTCCCCCCGCAAAGCACGTTTCCAGCCCTCCAGCCTCCCAGCTGACTGGACCCCCACCCCTTCTTAATGGTGGCCACAGTGCGGTGAGAGGGCAACTATACTGACCTCCTGGTCAGCGTCTGCTGCCCTCCCCGACTCCTCTGGCTGCTGCTGCCTCTGCCTTGCCTGGAAATTAACTGAAAGCCTGGCTGACTCTCAGTTTGAGGCGCTCCTCCTCTCACAGGATCCTGCCTACGCCTCATCTCTGGTGGTCTAGTGGCCATTGACAAGTAAGTATCTCTCTCTATCTCTCCTTTACTCCTGCTTCTACACTTCTGCCTTTTCTTTCACTCATTTTTACTTTTGGTTTCTTCCATCTCTTTTCTCTTTTTCTTCCCTTTCCTTGACCCTCACGTGCCACTCCTGCCCCTTCGGCCCTGCCATCTCACCTCCGTGAAGTGTCTTTAACCAACTGATCACACCCCCACTACCCCCTCCCCTTCTTAATGGCAGCTGCAGAGGGGTGAGAGGGCAACTACACTTACCTCCTAGTCAGCATCTGCTGCCCTCCCCAGATCCTCTGACTGCTGCTGCTGCCTCTGCCTTGCCTGGGAACAAACTAAGAGCCTGCCTGACTCTCAGTTCAAGGCCTTCCTCCACCCACAGGTTTCTGCCTGTGCCTCATCCCTGGTGGTCTATTGGCCATAGACAAGTAAGTATCTCTCTCTATCTCTCCTTTACTCCTGCTTCTATACTTCTGCCTTTTCTTTCACTTGTTTTTACTTTTGGCTTCTTCCATCTCTTTTCTCTTTTTCTGTCCTTTCCTTGACCCTCTCCCTCCCATGCCGCTCCTGCCCCTACGGCCCTCCCCCTCCCCATGAAACATCTTTCCCACCCTCCTACCTCTCAGCTGACCGGGCCCCACACCCCCCTCTCCTTTTTAAAGGTAGCTGCAGTGTCTGTGCCGCTGGTGCACAGAGGGTGCACCAAATGCAAGCCCGTCTGCACAGTGCCTGGACCACACCCAGTGCTAGGAACCCTGGATCTCTGACAAGCCATCCCCTGGCCAGCATCCATTACGATGCCGTGACCCTCCACAGCCTCAACACCGGACATCTCAGTGACTGCTGCACCACATCCCCCAAGGACACCCATGGATCTTTTTCATGCAGGAACTGCAAATTCAGTGCTGATCACAACAAATGGAAGGTACTCCCCACACCCAGAAACACCAACACCCACCACAACCCCATCAACTGCCTCCTCCTGAAAATCCACTCCCTCCTCAAGCACGCTACCAAACTCGGTGATTTGATCGACACCGCCCGACCAGACATCGCCTCCTCTGAACTGGACATTATCATCCTGGACGGATATAGCATCCTAAGGAGGCACCGGCACTTCCACCCGGGGGCAGAGGACTCATCATCATACACAAGTCTTCACTATTTATCAAGGCCAACTAAGAAGAACAATGCACCACCATGGAACACCTTCGCTTTCCGGTCCACACCAATCACAACGTCTCCATACACAGCACCCTGGTCTACAGACTACCTGGCCCCCGCCCAGCATTCATCGATGACATTGTAGTCATCGCCACCCCACAGGCCCTGGCGTATGACTACCTCATCCTTGGCGACCTGAATTGCCTCCTCGAGGACCTTAACGATCAAAACACCACCACTCTACTTGCCAACCTTGCCGCTCTCTGCCTCAGGCAGCTGATCACCGTGCCCAAGCACATTGCAGGACACATACTGGACCCCATTTTCACTTCAAGCAACCCCAGGAAATGGGACGAAATAACCAACGAGCAACTCACCACAACTCTCGCCAAATCACTCCTGCCTCCCTCTGATGACACCAACACCGCAACTTGCAATCTCAACACATGGATCACCAAATGCACCAACACTCTAGCCCCCCTCTGTCTGACATCAGCCAAGTGCATACCAAAGAAAGCCAGCTGGTTCACCACCGAACTCCAAGAACTCAAACGCACCCGCTGGTGCCTAGAGAAAAAATGGAGGAATAGCCAAACCACTGAAGATCTCATCTCCTTCAGAGTCGCAACCGCCATCCACCGCTGACATTTACAGAAGGCAAGAAAGAACGCGCTCTGGGAATGCATCACCTCCTCCACACACAACATGAAGGAACTTTTCTCAGTCATCAACAAGTTCACAAATCCCCCCTCCAAAGCCACCAGCATCCCCCGTAGTAAGGCCTCTGCGACAAACTCACCACCTTCTTCCACCGCAAGATTCATGACATCTATGACAGCTTCTTCTTGGAAAACCAACCCACCACCAGAACCTACAACAAACCCACTCCCTCAGAACCCACCCAGACCACACACAGTTGGTCCACACTCACCATGGAGGAAACAGAAAGCATCATGAATAGCACCCACTCCGAAGCCCCCATGGACCCTTTCCTGTACCACATCGACGTCAGCGCCAGCACATCCATCACCCCGAGCTCCAGAACACGATAAACCACACCATTAACACTGGCACCATCCCTGAGGACTGGAAAAATGCCGAAGTACGCCCCCTCCTGAAGAAACCCTCAGCCGACCCATCAGAACTAAAGAACTTCCGGCACTTCTCGCTGCTATCCTACCTGACCAAAGTACTGGAGAAAGCCATCAATACACAACTATGAAATTTCATTGAAGTCAACAACTCTCTGGACAGCTTCCAGTCTGGGTTTCGCAACAACTACAGCATGGAGACAGATCTTCTTGCAGCCACCGACAACATCTGATCACTTATAGACCGCAGCCACACCACAGCACTCATATTCCTCGACCTCTCAGCGGCCTTCGACATGGTCTCCCACAGCACAATATGCACCAGACTCCATGACGTAGGGATCTGCGGAACAGCCCTGAAATTGATCCACTCCTTCTCTCTGGAAGAACTCAGAGGGTCAGGAGCCCTCCCTACACATCTAAACTCACAGAAGTCAGCTGCGGAGTTCCCCAAGGACCTTCTCTGAGTCCAACTTTTTTCAACATATACATGACCCCACTCACAGTAATTATCAGAAGCCATGGAATGAACATCGGGTCATACGCCTATGACACACAACTCATCATTACGCTCACCGAAGACCCAGACACGACCAAAAGGACCTTCCACTCGGGAATGGAAGCTGTCGCCACCTGGATGAGAGAAATCTGCCTAAAGCTCAACTCTGACAAGACAGAGCTCATTTTCAGAAATGCCACCTCAGCATGGGATGACTCCTGGTGGCCCACATCTCTCAGCACCCTGCCTTCACCGGCCGCAACCTAGGCATCATCCTCAAAACCTCCCTGTCTATGACCCAACAGGCAAACTCAGTCACCTCCTCCTGCTTGCATACCCTCTGCAAACTCCGGAAAAGTTTCAAAAGATCCCAGCAGACTGCTGCAGGGCAGTCACCCACGCCTTAGTCACAAGCAAGTTTGGCAATGGCAACGCTCTCTATGTCGGCATCACGACGAGAAACATAAAAAAGCTGCAACTCATCCAGACCGCCGCCCCAAGACCTGTCCTTAACCAGCCACGTCACAAACACATCTCCTAGCACCTGAGGACCCTTCACAGGCTCCAGATAGAAAAAGGCTCCTTCAAGCCACTCACCCACACGGACAAGGCCATACAAAACATCGGACCAGCCTACCTGAACCATCCCCTCTCCTTCCACACCCATGCCAGATCCCTCCGCTCAACTGGCTCTGTCCACTATCCCTCGCATTCGAAAAACTGCCACCGGAGGATGATCCTTCACCTAAATCGCATCAAAGAGCTGGAACAACCTGCCCCTATACCTCAGACAAAGCCCATCGCTCACCATCTTCTAGAAGAACCACAAGACGTTGCTCTTCGGATGAGGCTCCATCCTCACCCCCCCCAAGCGCCTTGAGACCCTTATGGGTGAATAGCCGCGCTTTAAAAAAACTGTTTGATTTATTGTATTAAGCGTCTATATATTGCTATTAGCTCACTGTATAATGTGCGTACTTCAGTTACTTCCATAGCTTGCACATTGGGATGTTGTGTATATGTGACCAATGTTGGCCAGGTTGCTTAAAGGACCTAACCTAACAAGTTCAATTACATGTGCAAGGGCACCATTTAACCAATCTTATTGTTCTTAATAATTTAAAGGTATTTCTAAATATTGGCATGCTCTGTGTTGTGGCGGTACATTCGCTAGTCTGTATGTATGAAATGTATTTGAGTCTGTGTTTATTGCTGGGAACATGATCCATGAGTAAAATATTTCTGATCTCTATGCGTCGTGAGCTTCAACAATGAACATGGCACCCCCACACTCATTTGTCAATCTGTCAGCTAAAAGGAACTGTGTGACTGGTTGTCTACATTCTCTCGGATATTTAGTGGTTGTACCATATTAAGGAATAGGTATCAAAGTTGGGAACAACAATGGGGGAATCCTTTCAAGGTTTAAGCTAACCTAAATCCTAGATAAATGCTCAATGTTCAGCTGAGGAGGAGATTCCCTAACACCACAGATGTTTCGATATAACAGTACTTAGCGAACCTTTTGCATGTGTGAGGCAAAGGTACTGTGGGGATCTGTATAGTTCGTGCCTCACCAACAATGGTGGTGCCATGTCGTAAGACTCTCGTTATTGAAACAAGACTGCTGGATTTGGGGGAGCAGCAGGACTACCATCTTGGTGGCTGTCAGCTCAACCTTTTCGGCTTCCTAGCAGTAACTCACCAAAACATAGAAAGCAAAGGTGATTTGTGGCAGCCTGACGCATGACACTACGTGACCTCTCAGGGAAGTCTTGATCGATACAACTCACCCATTTTTAGCAAAGGTCTCATACACTCAAATAGGCCAAAGAAAATATGTAGGATGGTTTTCAATATATTTATTGAAAAGATTGAAATCTACAATAAAATATATAAGCTACAATTATTAGGGCAATGAGACATAGCAGGATTAGAATTGTTATGATGAGTGTGAAGACAAATAAACAACCCAAGCAAATTGGAATAACATGTACTTATGAATTCTACCTAATCCCTAACTCCCAAGCAAGAGCATAGCGGTGATAGCCCAATCTGTCCGTACTTAGGCCCATATTTATACTTTTTTAGTGCCGCATCTGCCTCATTTTTTACACAAAAGTGGCACAAACTCACAAAATACAATCATATTTTGTGATGACAATGCTAGCTGGATTATCATGCATTGTTCTTATCAGACTTGGACAGAAGTATATGGTGAAATGTCACACACAGAAGAGTGATTTTGCAGAATCACAGTTGATTAGGAAAAATAAAATAACCTTGCTGAAAAGCAGGCTAGATAAATTTAATATATGAAATTAGAGCATATATGTAGGCAAAGGGGCAAAGGCCAAAGCCAGGCTAAAATATGTGTGCCCAAGTAAGACGTAAAATGAACCTACAACACTATAAATTCTTCCTTAGCAGTGGGTGGTGGTTTGGAACTTGGTCCTCCACCTACAGCTGAAGCCTTCTTTTTTCTGGCAGCTACCTTCACCTTGGTGCAGGAGCATAGGTCGTACCAGTGCTTAGGATCTCTTCCAATGACTGCTTTGCGTTTATGCACTGTTGAATCCTTGCACCAATGTTTTCTTACTTGTCTCAGGAACTGTCACTGATGTTTTTTAAAGGAGTTTGTCATGTTCCCAAACACACTTCTCCACTAATATCTTAATCTCCCTGTTGAAGAATTTGTGCTTTCTTTTCCGCTCTATGTCCTCCTGTGGCTTCTGGCTTGCCATGCTGCCATGAGTTTGTCCTCTCTACGAATGATGTTCTGTGTCTCCTCTTCAAATTAAAGTAAATTGGTAGGGTCATCACTCTCTGTCGGTGTGACAGCCACAATCTGCAACTTGTACTGATGCGTAATTTCTGATTCATTTAAAAATACTATGGGGCATATTTATAAGCCCCTAGCGCCACCTTGCGCCACATTTCCATCATTTTTTTTTTACACAAATGTGGCGTTAATGTGGCATTTCCCACACAGCGTATTTATAAAGTGGTGCAATGCTTGCATTACATCACTTTGTAAACCCTTGCACCACATGATGCTTTTGGCAGGCATAATGACTGCAGGTGGGGCGTTCCCCCATTAGAGGGGCTGAAAAAATGACACACGGAATGCATTATTTTTTGGCACTTTTAATGCCTGCTCAGAGCAGGTGTTAAAAGTGGGCATACCATTATTAATAATGGGCCCCTATGTACTCTGCAGGAGTAGCATCAACACTTTGGCACTACTCCTGCAAACTACATCAATAGTGTCACAAAAAATGACACTAATAACCCCTGCTGTGAGCCAAGGTGCACCATATGGCGCTAGGTGGGGGGTTAAGGAGTTCAAGGAAAGTGGTGCTGCACTGGGATCAGCACCACATCCCTTAAATCTGCCCCTTAATGCTTATGAATCACTAATCGACTATAGGAAATATATATAAATAGTGTTTAGCAATTCCTATTTTGTGAATCAGTATTTGTTATATTGAGGAAAAGTTAAATATACTTTTCGTACATTATGCCTTTTGCTCCTGTGACTTGGAGTAACTGTTCTTCTTGGGCCCATTGGTAAATTAAATAAAACTTATTGATCGCTGGAAAAGGATAATTAGGAAGAGTTGGGAAAAAGGGTTGAGCTCGGAATCTGAGTCCTGATGTATGCAAACCGTTCACAAAATGATTTGTGACAACAAAATCATTTACCAAAAGCTGCACAGCTTAGTGAACATTATTGGATTCTTTAATTTATGACTTGCATTAGTAAATCTAAGATTGCCATTTCCACTTACTTGTTTGCAAATTACATGTATTAAACATTGGCAATGTGCAAATAGTCACAACAACAGCAAAATTCATGTGCAATTTACCATCAATTGGAAACAAGTGATAACCAGGTGGAAAGTATAAAAGCCCAACAAAACGAAAAACAAACTTTCCAAATGGCAGCATGTTCTGCTTTAACGGAGAGAAAATCAACAGCAAAGGAGGACAAAGGAGAGATTTTTCTAGGGAAAGGGTGGCCCTGCCTAAACAAACTGAAGAGTAGGGTTACCTAAGATATACATTTAGTAAGAAGGTGATTTTAAATATGATTGGTATTCACTGCAATTGCAATTGGTGGGGTTGCAGGGTGTCCTGCTAAGAGCTTTCAGGTTCCTGGATGCTATAGTGGAAATTATAAATTCACATATGTAACTCCCAAAGACCACTGTTATATTACAGGCTGCTAAGATCCGATTTTATGTTGTTGCACAATTACTTATGGTCATTAGATGTATGGATGGAACTCTTGTCATCCTCTGTACTCTCCTCGCCAGAGAGTGAGTTTCATTACAGAAATTGTAAGAGTAATGATTCCGTGTAAAGACATTGGTTATGCAATAAAACTATGTACATCAACAATGACCTTGTTGCTCGGTATCCAGGAAGCACACAAGACTTCTGTATCTTTTGTCACTGTTGACTATATGACCGACTAGCAATAGGAGAGTCGGTTACTTGGTAAGGGTGAAGAACTAACATTGTTTACCAAAGATATTTAGGGGTTGTTTTTCTAATTATATTCAAACCTTTAGGTGACAGTGCCCATGCCTTATGCCCATGAACATTGACACAATGCTTAAACCCAGAGTTATAAGGCTGCTCCTAAGCAACTAGATGTAATATAGAATGGCTATTTAGCTTATTAAAAGGTAAACTTGCTTGTCTGCACAAGAGTGAACATGCCTTAGAATATGATCCTGATACTTGTTATACAATACAGCTGCCAGGAAGGGAATGCCTGTACAATACAATTGTGATGATTTTTGAGAAACCCACTTTTGCCATACACCTCCCGGACAGGATGCAGCAAGAGACACATATGAAAGTGCTTCCAGACTCATCTAAAATCCATTACTCTTAAGATGAGTGAGATAGAAATATAAAAGAAGATGTAACCTTTATTTTGCAGTTCATATCATTTTCATATATTTGTATTTTTTAATTAGAAAAAGATGGAGCTATAATGACAATGAATTAAAAATGTTATTTTTTTCATTATCAAAAATGCTTTAAAAATGGTTAACATACAAGCCAGAATCTATTTAGGTCTTGGCATACTAAAACCTTTTCTGTCTGTGGTGTGCTGAGTTCCACTGCTCTCTCACCTGACCATTGCAGCTTTTTCTACTCCTTGTAATGCCTTTCTTGAGTATCCTAGATATCCTGCTGACACCTTAGACCGCTTCATTCTTCAATGGTATTGTATGGATGTGTTGACTGCATTAGCTGAGTGTATTTCCACAAGTGTATTAGTCATTTGTACAAGGCTTTTGGTGACATTGCCGCTTATGCAATCCATCTCAGCTTGAATATTTGCTGCACAGCACATCATCACATGGTTGTTGTAGCCGTCTTTCTACAGAGCATGCTATAGTCTGTAGATGTTTTTCTGTGTGACTTTACATGCTTATTTGTCTCTTAGTCAGCAGCAATAACTTGTCATAGGATCAGTACTTCCTGTATTAATTCAGGCATATCAGATCTAATGTTAACATTTACCTAGACATGGTTTTCTTAATCTCCTCAGCCCACCTACTAAGCTCACACATTGCCCTGTCCTGCTTGCTCTGAATCATTAGCACCAATTTCTCCAATGTATGGAACAGTGAGGCAGTAGAAGCACCAGTAGCTACTTTGGGCAACACTTGATGTAAGCTTTGCCTAAAGTGCCTGACCTATTTGAGCAATGATAATTGTCTTTCCCTGTGTCCTTGTCTCCATGCATTTGTGGCATTGAGTGAGTGGTGAATGATGGAGTAACTAAGGGCCTGGTTTAATTTGTGGGGGTAAGGATAACAAATGGCTATGGAATAACCTTACCTTCAAGAATGTTATCCGCTCACCCCATTTAGATGCGAGTGGACCTACTCTGTCTTCACTATGATTAAAACCCTCCAACAACCCTGTGCAGTAAGAGCTGTCAGAGACAAACCACTAATTCTGCCCGCCAGATTTAGATGGGCAGAATTAGAGGTCAGTTTCCACTGCCTGTCACACAGGAAAACCCTAGCCTATGGGGCAGTGATATCCGCTAAACTGCTAAACTTCTAAATGCTCCTCTCCCAATAGGAAAGTACTCCAATGGCAAGAGAAGCATTTTCTTTGGGATTTTCTTCTTGAAAATACAAAAGAAAACAGTTCCATCATGTTGATGGAGCCATGCACCAATCTTCACAAAGCATTGACAAGAATTGCTTTGACAGTAGTTCTGGGCAATGATTTAAGAAATGCCCACCTACTTGGTGGGCAGTTCTCTATTTTAAACTTTTAAATTAGGCCATAATTTGCTTATTTGGTAGTTATTGTAAGAAATGCCTGAAATGGATGTCATCATAAACCAGCTTCTTCAACTTTCACACCATTACTTTCAAAAGCCCTTGGTACAAGTGGACTGATGTGTTCCTGCTCTGATTGTCTTCCTTCAGTCCATGCCATGATTCTCTTTGTTAGGTGGCTCTGTGAGGGTACACAGTTACTTTAATATTATTTCTGCGTATGTAATGACATAACATCTCTTCATTCAAATTAACATTAATTGCATTAATAGCCTTCTTTATATAAAAATAATGAAGGCTATAAGAAAAAGGTATGCATAGATAACGTTGACAATGTGATTTATACATATTGAGAAAAGGCATACCTCGAATGTTGTAGATATCTCTCTGTTCCAAGTTTTGAATTTTAAAGGATGAATGAGGGTCTGCTTGGTTAGTTTTATTCATTGTTTTATGTTTATGAGGTATCTACATTCTAATGCACTCTGGAATGATTTCGATGATCGAAAAAGTGTCTTTAAAATAAAGAATTATATTGAGAGATTTTTTTTCTGCAAGTTTTTGGGAACTCTCATATATTAATAGAAATACTTGATGTAATTTTGAGTTTTTACATGTGATTGTGCCTAGATATCTGTATGTATAGAAGGTGTACCCTATTGATATGTCCATTGAGAATTCCAGTTCTCTCTCTTTATTCAAATGTTGTTGACAATCATAAAATATAAACATACACAATATAAAATCATATAACAATCTGTAAAACAGTAAAGACATATTACAATTTAAATATCAAGAATTTTAAGATGTGGCACAGCTGCCTTGAGAAAACTACCCAGTGTAAAACATACATCAGTACTTGGTAGCAATTGTAACAATCTGAGGGCAACCCTACACTGTTTAAAATGGTGGGTTTTAAACAAAGGAAATAAATAGCACATTTTAAAAGATTTACACAGCGTGCAAAATATCATGAAGTGCAACAAAGCTTGGGAAGAAAAATGATCACAAGCACATTTCTTCAATGCCAAATTCCAGTAATAGCCCTATTTGTCACATATATTAAATAAGGTTCTGGACCAGGACTAATTTTTAAGATGGAATACTTCCTAGCAAGTGTATTTGTTTAACAAGGTTTAAACGCTGCAATACAACTGAACAGTAATGTATACATAGGAACGACCTGTAGTTGGCTGCAGTCAACACACCAGGTGCCAGAGGGGGCCACAGATATCTGAAAATAGAGCTGCCAAAGGGTTCAGTAAGTGGCCATAGAACTGGGAGAATCTGCCTGCCATGTACAATGTCAAATACAAAACTGTCAATGCAAAGTGAAGTTACAGTGTCTTACCTGTGTGTCACTGGAAGTACTGTTGTATAATAGCTGTTCTGTTGTCCTCATCCTCTGCCTCTTCATCTTCACTGTCCACAGGGTCCACTGCTGCCACACACCCATCTCCAGCCTCATCCTCCTGCAGAAAAGGCACCTGGCGTCTCAAGGCAAGGTTATGCAATATGGAGCATGCCACGATTATCTGGCACACCTTCTTGGGTGAGTAGCACAGGGATCAGTTAGATGCAGGCACCAAAACCCAGCTTTCAGGAGGCCAAATGTCCTCTCTATTATTCTCCTTGTTCCCCCATGTGCCTCATTGTAACATTCCTCTGCCCTTGTCCTGGCATTCTTCAATGGGGTCAGTGATCATAAGAGGTTGGGGTAACCAGAGTCACCTGCAAATATTGAGGGACACCTGTTATACACACGCTATCCCTTAGGGCCTACACCATACCCATACACTACCATCCACTGCCTGGGAACCAGGGCTCACCTATTAGCCACACCCGGTGGCTCTGGAGTTGTGCCACCACATATGGGATGCTGCTATTCCTCAGGATATAGGCATCATGCACAGAGCCAGGATACTTTGCATTGACATGGGAGATGTACTGGTCCACCAGGCACACTATCTGCACATTCATTGAGTGAAAGTTCTTTCGATTTCTGAACACCTATTCATTTCTCTGGGGGGGACACAATGCAATATGTGTACCATCAATTGCCCCAATAATGTTGGGGATATGTCACATTGCATAGAAGTCAGCTTTCACTGTGGCCAAATCCTCCCCCTGGGGGAAAACTATGTAGCTGCACATCTGCTTAATCAAGGCAGACAACACTCTGGTTAGCACGATTGAGAACATTGGCTGTGACATTCCTGCTTCCAAGCCCACTGTCACTTGGAAGGAGCCAGTTGCCAAGAAATGGAGCACAGATAGGACTTGCACAAGAGGGGGGATCCTGGTGGCGTGATAGATAGCAGATATCAGGTCAGGCTCCAATTGGACACACAGCTCTGTGATTGTGGCCCTGTCAAGTCTACAGGTGAGGATAATGTGCCTGTCCTCCATTGTTGACAAGTCCACCAGTGGTCTGTACACGGGGGGATGTCTCCATCTCCTATTTATCCGCATCGGTTGTAATCGAGTGGGCAAAATGGGGAGCAACTGGTCGGTATGTCTCATTTCCAAACACTACACTGCATTGCATGTTTTGACAGTAACAGTATGTTGTTGGATAGGCCCAAATGGTGCCTATGTGTACTGTGACGCAGTTAGGTGCCATGGCCTGCCCCCCCCAGGAAATTGAGTCCGCCTGTCCTGTTTGTAGGGACAGGTTGAAATTAGGTAATTCCGCTGACGATGTGTGCCGTTTGCCGGAGGCGGTCGAGTACCGCCGTGCAACTCCTCATTGGTAATGATTATGCCCTATGGGTTACTGGGGACAATGGTGATGTACGCCGGCAGTGATGGTACTCACCGCCGCAGGGGCATGAATGCATGGAGTGCTGTGTGTGAGTGCCTCATGTAGGGGGGTTGGGTGAAGGGTTCTGGGCAGCGTGCTGCATGTATGGTGGGCAATGTCTGTGCGTAAGGGGATGGGAGCGCTATGGTGGGCCCTGAGTGTAACATTCTGGACGGTATGACTAATACCTTTTTCTATGTATCTTTTTCTGCAGGTCAGCGCCCATCAGAAAAAGGGTATATGGCATGACGTGCGGACCCTGGGGATCTACGGCAGGCGGAACACCCACTGTTGCAAATGGTGGGAGGACCTGAGATGCTGGGCAAGGAAGAAGGCGGAGACCCAGATGGGGATGGCCTCCCAACGAGGAAGTGGTGCCCGTCGAACCCTGACCCCCCCCTGATGGCCCGCATACTGGCAGTGGCCTATCCGGAGCTAGAGGGGCGCTTGAGGGCATCACAGCAGCTACAAGGGGGTGACAGTGTGTGCCCCTAGGCCAGGCCGAAGATTGCAGGGTAGCTTCCATGTTGGGCAGGGGCTGATTAACACTACCTCCTAACAAGCTAGTAGGCATACACTACTGGGCAGGGGTCTGTGAGTGTCAGGTATGCTGCTATTGGCATTAGGTATTCCTGTCCATGGCCTGGTGACTAGCATTGTGACTGGTAGTGCATTGTCTAGTGTGGAGGGCTGTTCCCTGTGTGTGTGTGTCGTGTGTGCCAAAGGTGGTGTTGTTGCTGCCATTGACCAAGTGTATCCTTTGTCTATCCCCTCCTTTTTGTTTTGTCATCCTGTCCTTAAGTGCATTAGCATCATCAGGTGGAGGAGCAGAGGCACTGGTGATGGAGGGAGCTGCATCCCACATGGTCATGGAGGCCGAATCCACCGACTGTGAGGGCACCAGTGGGACAGAGGACGAGGGGAGCACCAAGGCAGAGGTAGGAGGAGACAGTTCTGACAGTGATACCTCCTCCAATGGAAGCTCCCTGGTGGTGGCGGGCACCTCTGTGGCCACCCCAACTACAGTTACAGCTGCCACACCCGTACCAGCACCGCCCTCCCAGCAGCCCCTCAGTGTGCTTCCCGTGCCCGCTCACCCAGGATGGAGGGCTTCTCCTTCTCCCCAGGCACCTCAGGCCCTGCCCCAGTTTGCCCTGTTGCCTGAGTGAGGAGGCTATTGACCTCCTGCGATCCATCTCTGTTGGGCAGTCAACCATAGCAAATGCCATCCAGGGGCTGGCAGCCCATTTGCAACAAACAAATGTATTCCTGGAGGGCATTCACTTTGGCATGGCGGCCCAACAGAGATCAATCCAGGCTCTGGCCTCCTCCCTGATGGCAGCCATTGTCCCTGTCTCTAGATCCCCCTCCAACTTCCTCTACCCAGTACCATTCCCCTCAACCCCACCCTATCCCAAGCACACAGTTAGACCACCATGCACCCAAGACAACACACAGGAGTGGCTCAGTCAAACACAAGCACCATACATCATCCCACAGGCAGTCACACAAACACCATCCAGATGCAGACATACCAGCATCCACTGCCTCCACTGTGTCCCTCGCCTCCTCTTTGTCCACCACCCTCCCAGTAGCATCTCCACTCACACCTGCATGCACTACATCCTCATCCACTACCTCCATCACCATCACGCCTATCACTACACACCCCTCACTGGCAGTCACCACTCCTACTTCCATGCAAATGTCCCCTGTGTCCTCTCCCACTGTGTCTGTGCCCCCTCCTCCTAAAGTAACCAAACGCAAGCACTCAGACACCCAACAGCCATTCACCTCACAATAGTATCCAGCCCATGCATCTGCACCCAAACACAGCAGACAGACACCTCCAACAACCACTCACTCTTCCTCCACTCCCAAACCTTCACACTCTTCTCACCCCAGTGTCCCTAAGAAGCTTTTCCTCTCTGCCGTTGACTTCTTTCCTACCACTCCCCCCATCCTTCACATCAGGCCAGGGTGGTCCGAACCCGGGCTAGCATCCCATCCACCCAGTCCACGGCCACAGTAGTGTCAGCAGCTACTGCAGGTGAGAGAGGCTCCACGGAACCAACCAACAGCACTGACAGAGTGCTTGCACCAGCTGCCAAGGGGAAGGACAAGGAGGCTCCACCAGCTGCCAAGGGGAAGGGCAAGGAGGCACCACCAGCTGCCAATGGAAAGGGCAAGGAGGCATCACCAGATGCCAAGGGGAAGGGCAAAGGGCCTGCACCTGCAGGCAGGAAGGACAGGAGGCCTGGTGCTGGGACTGATTGTGAGCCCCCACCACCAACCATGGCGGTTCAGCCATCCGAGGCTGCAGGGGAAGGGCTGGAGCCTCCCCCACCATTGGCATCCCCAACACCAGCACCACCACCAGCACTGCCACCAGCACCACTGCCAGCAGCAGCAGCCCCAGTGGGCAGCAGTCCGAGGCTGTATGGGATGGGCTTAGGCCTCCCCACACCACTGCCAGCCCCGACACCAGCACCGCCACTGCCACCACTGAGCAGCCGTCACTGCCGGCGGGCGGTGTGTAGTCGTGCCTCCATGGACTGTAGTGCGTCCTGGAGCCTGCAAATCCTGTAGGTGTGACACCCAGGTGAGTGACTGTGACCTTGCACTCCCCAAGTGCTGCATCACAAGGCACAATGCCCCCTCCAGAACCAGTGGAGGAAACCATCAACTCACCCCCTCCTTGCCGGGATAAAGCACACTGGACACAAGGCCGCCTCCAGAACCAGTGGAAATAGCCATTGACTCACCCCCTCCTTGCCAGGATGAAGCACACTGGGCACAAGGTCCCCTCCAGTACCACTGGAAGAAGCCATCCACTCACCCCCTCCTTAACAGGATGAAGCACACTGGGCACAAGGCCCACTCCAGAACCAGTGGGCAAACCACCCACTAGAGAGACTGTGGCCTTGCACTCCCCAGGGCCACGCAGTGGGCAAACCACCCTCTAGAGAGACTGTGGCCTTGCACTCCTCAGGACCACGCAGTGGGTAAACCACCCACTTGAGAGACTGTGGCTTTGCACTCCCCAGGACCAAGCAGCGGGCAAACCACCCACTTGTGAGACTGTGGCTTTGCACTCCCTGGAACCAAGCAGTGGGCAAACCACCCCAGTGGGCAAACCACCCACTTGAGAGACTGCGGCTTAGCACTCCCCAGGACCAAGCAGTGGGCAAACCACCCACTTGAGAGACTGTGGCCTTGCACTCGCCAGAACCAAGCTCAGGGCATGTGGCTCCCTCCAGGGCCAGTGGTGTTGTACCATGCTCCAGCTAAGGCGCCCCCCCATTCCCCGTCCCCCTGAGGTGCCTGTGTATTTTCGACCTGATGCTCCTGCAGTGTTCTCTCCGTGTTGATGCAGGAGTCAAGTGGGGCCTTGGCCTATGTGATGTGGCCCTGTGGCCCATGGACATTAAGGACTGGGCAGTGTCCCTCCATTTGTATGTATGTATATACTGTTATGATTTTGAATCATGATTTGCTCTTATTTTCTCTTATTACACTCACTTTGATCACTTTCTTTTGTCCTTGCATTATTCCTGTGGAGTACGTGGTGTATATGTAATGTTAGTGCATCTGTTTGTGTTTACGGTGTTGGGGTGGGGGTGTTGTGTGTTGAGTATGTCTGTGTCACTGTCTTTTTCCTCCCCCCTGCCGCTAGGCGGCAGTACTCACGATGGTCGTTTTCACCGGCGTTGCTGTTCGTAGTGAATGAGGAGGTACACAATCATGGGGAAGATGTGCAACTCGGGCTCCATGGCATCGTGGTTCTTCCTTGAGTCTCTAGAGGTGAGTCCTTTGACTTCTGTGCAGTGTTTAAGCCGTGCTTTTGATGTCATTGGTACCGCCCTGGAAAAGGTGGCGGATAGGCCTGTTGTAATGCGGTGGGCGGTACATTGTCTTCCGCCTGGCTGTTGGCAGTTACTGCCGCAGTGCTTGTTGCTACCGCCACAGCGGTCAGTGTGTTAAAGTGTCTCTCTGTGTGGGCGGTTTCTGCTGTGGTCATAATTCAATTTTTTATACCGCCGGCCTGTTGGCGGTTTTAATGCCGCTTTATCACCGACGACTAGGTTTGTAATGAGGGCCTAAGTTTATTAATATAAAAAATGAATATAAGTGGTGTTAAAACACATCAGGCCAGGGAATGAAAAATCACTTTGTGATTTGCTAATTGCACATTTTTGTGATTCGCAGTTAGGAAATCGCAAACACCCATGCAACCAATGTGTGTTTGACACATTGTGCAAGGTGAATTGGGTCACAAATTGACCTGCCTCATTAATATTCATGAGGAATAGTCTCACTTGTGACTCATTGTGAATCGCAAGAATCACATGGATGGAGGCCTGATGGGGGTCAGCGGACTGCCATGTCTCTGATTGTTTTTTCACTAAAGCAATTTGTTTTTAAATGCAGTCTGTTTTCCTTAAAGGAGAACAGGATGTTTCAAAAAGAAAACTGAAAAGCTTGCTTTTCATTTTTTTAAGAGTAGGCAGTAGTCCATGTGACCACTGCCTGCTCTTAAACATTTTTTTCAACCACACTCAGGAAGGGGAAGGGGTCCCTTGGGGACCCCTTCCAATTTGTGAATGGGTTACCACCCTGTCAAGGACTTGGTAAGATGTGCATGTTTTGCAACCACATTATGGTTGCAAACATTCACACATACCAGTGTGATTCAGTATTAAAAAGGAAGTCCTAAACACTCCCCTTCCTAATACCGAACCGCACACCCAATTTGCAATTCAGTAATAGGTTACAAAATCACAAATTGGCCCTTTGTACATGCTGAAGGACTTTTTTAGCAGTTGCAAATGGCTTGATTCTGTGAATCAGACCATCTTCAACCACTAAAAAGTTTTGTACATTTGGTCCACCCATGCCTAACTTCATGGTGAAAGTTGATTGGATCAGATAATTCACCATTGGAACTAATATCACTCTGCCACTTAAATCTTGGTGGAGGCAGGCCAAAAAGTGCACAGTCATAATATCTATCCCCATCTCCAACATATTAGCCCACAATGTATTACGATTAACTTTATCAAAGGCGGAAGATACATCAAAGAAGGCAAGGTATAAAGTTAATTTTTTAGATATAGTATATTTCGCTAACAACAAATTAAGATTTAAACATTGTTCCTAAACTCTGCCTAAACCCATATTGACAGAGAGATAAAACACTATTATCATCAAATCAATCTCTTAAGCTATTAAAAATGACTCTAGTATTTTAATGGTTGAGGATTATGGGTCTGTAGCACTTAGGATCAGTGTGGCTACCTTTTATAGGATCAGTATGGCTACCTTTTATAGGATCAGTATGGCTACCTTTTATAAACAACAGGAAATATAATGGAGCTAGACCATTAAGAAGGAAGAGCTTTTGAGTCTAACTTAATAAAAACATTAGTTAACAGTGTTCTACATTAAAAAATATCAATGGGTATTCCATCCTGCCCAGGTGCTTTAAAGGAGAAACTCTTATTGAGGACAATAATCGTCTCCTCTACAGTGAATTGGAGCCTATCAGTATTATCATCTGGAAAAAATTAATCTGCAAGATCAACAGCATTAAAAGTTCTGCAGTAAATATTATTAAAATGGGTTACCCATATGTAATATGTCTACTCATTAAAGAAAGTGTTGTCATTTGTACTTGAAATTCACTGTCGCTCCCCTGAATTCACATGAATTCTTAACTGAGCCAGGACTAGTCAAATGCTAACAATTAGCTCTTTGGATTTCACACTTCCTCCTCCCCAAAGCCTCTTTATAGTGTGCCTGAGCCAAGGCAACGGCACTAGAATTACTGGGTTTAGCTGACAAGACAAGTTTCAGGTCTCTATTTGCATGGGAGCAGGATCTATTAAAAACAATGAATAGGTGAACAATCAGATCTGGCAGTTGCCTTTTGAAACTGTTTATTTATTACAATGCATAATGTTCTAAATGACTGCACGAATCCCCCCTCCCAGGGAATCTCAGCCAAACAAACCAGGAAAATATCTAAATTAGACTTACCTAACCAATCCAAACATTTAGAAGCATCTGGCAAATGCCAAACAAGCCTACAGAACACATATTACGATGGAGTGAAGACCTACTGTCAGATGTTATATAACTAAGTTTTGCATTAAAATCACCACAGATCAGAATATTACATTCAGACTGAGCAGAGTTATTGTTGGACATGTTGTAACAATACAAAATGAAATCTGAAAGTCCTTAATAATAGAACTAGAATTATTTTTCTATATAAAAATGAACTAAGATTCATAGGGACAACTTTGACCCTAACTCCAAGTTTACCTATATTTAAAAAGCTCCCTTTGGTCAACCCGATGGAGAGGGGATAGAAGGAGTAGAAAAACACAAATAACCATTGTAAACCACTGGAATTATATTCCAAGTTTCTTGCAAGATAAAAAAATAAAACTGTTTAACTAAGGAAAGTCAATCTTTCATGACCAGCTTGCTATTGATCCCTGCAATATTCCGGGACATGAAACTAAACTCAGTTAAATACTCCCTAGAATTAAAACTAGGGGCAGATCTCTGATCGGCTGAAGCCACCTCAATTCTAGCAGGGAATAGGTTATCTGAAGAACTATTCTGTACAATATCTACACTGGGCACAGAATTAAAACTTCATTACTAACACCCTTTAAAGCTCTCAAATGCTGACCATCCCTGCTATTCATAGATTTGGCATCAGACGCAACTGTGAGTCAATCGCACCCCACCAATCCTCCAAGGGTGAAGATCTAGTGGTGAGAGGGAATCTGGGAAAACTGGAATTATAATGCACCAAATTTGACCTTAAAACAGGAGCAGAGACAGAGCCAGAAGCATAAGGCAGCCTAAAGGGTTGGGGTTTATAGAAACAGCCCAGTGGAAGGGCAAGTATCTCAGAAGCCCAGGAAAGGAGAATTTGGGTCAGGCTGAAAGACTGGGAACAACTTTCAGTTCTCTAAAATTTACAACTATACAACCACCAGGTAATGTTTTTAGATATGTTCTAATCCAATCATCCCTTGTGGCCATTAAAATGTGAGCTGAGAAAGTGGGATCAAACCCTATATGCTTAGTGTGTCAATACAAGACCTTATGGATCAGCTGATCCGTTGACTCATTCTGAACCACTGAGTATTATTATTCAAAATTGAAGGTGCTTTACTATTTGGAGGGTTGGTCAGTTTTATTAACATTTCTCCCATTACACTAAGTCTAAGATGAGTTTCTCATCCTTTCTTGAGGTTTTCATCTGTACCTCATCTGACATGGTCCATTCAAGTTAATCTCTTTTCCGGTATGTGTGCTGTTCAGAAGGACTTACCCAGTGTATGGGTAACACAGTACCAAAAGATGCAAACCTTGTTTTTGTTTTCCAATTTTCTTATTGGGAAAAATCCACAGCAAACATTGTTTGATGACTTTTTCGGACAACAACCAGTTGCATCTTTCAGGTTTTGCACCACCTCTTCCCAAAATTCACAAACTATAGGTCACTTGCATATTAAAAATCAGCACTTTGTGCTCCATATCTATTAAAGGCAGAATCCCTCCCAGGTTGGACTAATGGCAGATTTCCAGGGCTAATGCTGGTTTAGTGTGGGAAGTTACATTGTGTGATCTTAAAATGTACATTGGAGGATATTATCTTAACCTGAGGTCAGGCTTTTTGCCAGTCGGACTCAACCAATAAGTCCCATATTGCTATACAGCCTCCCTCCTTCCATCTAATAATTTACGTTTTTTTGGTCATATCTTTAAAAAGTTTGATATACCACAGCAGCATGTCAAAGGCAAGACCATTGCACAACATGCTGCATGCTGCAGCTATGTGGCAGAGTAACACAAGAAGAGATCTGGGAGGCCTAGTCTTCTCCTTGACAGTGGGAGTTTTATTGTGTCCAAATTGACTCAGCTGGACCATTCCATGCTAAGGAGCACATCAGCCTATCCTGTTTTTGGAAATGAGGTAAAGGCATAGGGGACATGAATTTCTGAAAAACGTAGAGACAGCTAGGGAAGAAGACTATATTCATCAGGGATATTCTGCCCAAAATCGATAGGAGTAGCATCTTCCAAAATTCCACAGATTGTTTAACTCCTCCAAGGACACTCCCTATGTTGCGTGAATATTGGGCCACAGTCTCATTAGAGACCTGAATTCCCACATATCTGAAGTTCTTAGTTTCACACTCAGTCCCCAAATTGGGGATAGAAGGAGCCCTCTGCAAATCAAATTTTCACAGAGAAAACAATTTAGACTTGTCCCTATTCATTATAATTCTGGTGACCCTAGAAAATGTGTCCAGTATGAAGAAGCGTGGGAAGATTTGCATTTTTTATTAATATTAAAAATAGTAGTTGTATCATTCCTGTAGCATATTCTAGACCTGATATAGCACAAATAGTATTTTATTCTGAACTTCAGCTTTTCTCATGGTGACAGCCACAATCCTTTACAGTGAAAATAACTCTTGGGAGCAAGGCATTATGGGTATATATCCATATGTTCCTATTAAATTCCTGCATATACTACTTTTCAATGCGAGGCACCCTACCTTATGGGCTAAAGGATGTGAGGAAATTATCTTTTTGCACAGCCATTAACATTTGTTGCTGAATTATATTGCTGGTTTTTAGACTCTGCACACTGAGGCATTGCTGACTAGTGCCCAGTGTATGTGTTCTGACCCCTTTAAACAAGTAAACATAGGTTAAGTCCTGACTGGTATATTTATTAATTCTCCTATAAGGAAATTGTATATGGTGTAGAAATTGCACCCAAGGCATGGAACGTTAATTGTTACCTGTGGACTGAAGCTCTTATTATGCCATCAAATAGTGTGACAAGAAAACATGGTTTCAGGCCTTCTGATGTAGCTTGAAAGCTGCAGCTTAACCCTGAATACTGACCTGTCAAAATAAGCCTTTTGACAGGGGCAAATCCTTTTTTTCAAATAATAAAACATAACATTAATAAGTCAACCCTAAGTAGTCCTTGTACAGTTACTCCAGGATTACTATGCCATACAGAGCCATGCAAAGTTACTGTGTGACATAGTAAATTTCAGTTAAGGGTCTGCTTATCCGTGTGCCATGCTGCGTGACACAAGAGCAACGCAAGCTCATGATAAATCTGGCCCAATATTACTACACGAAGGAACTCATTGTCACATACCACCATCTATTATTGGGAGTGTTTCCTTCCTCATCCCATCGTGGAAAAGGATTAATGCCTGTCCCTGACATGTGTAAATCACCAACCTCTTCCAGGATAGAAATAGGTCGGAAATTGGTTTATAAATACCCACAATAAGTTTGCTGGGGGTACACAAACCTTCAGATAATGCCCATCCCGAAATACCCATTCCCCACTCACTGAAGTAGATTTACTCACAGAAATATTTGGGTGACTGAATATTGCCGTAAGTGCAAAACCAAATTTCCGAATTGCAAAGAGATTTTGCACTCATAAAGAATCCCTTTTGCATCGATGAGCCAAAAATACACTTGCAAATAGATTTGTGAATTGGACCCATGTATAGCCTATCCTAGACTTTCCCCTTACAAATCATTGTTATCCTAAGAAAGCACTGCAAATTCCAGAATGCAATGACCATATCACCTAACGTATTGAGCAAGCTACCTAAAAGCATTCTTATTTCCATATTCCTGATTTCAAGCTGAAACCATATTTACATTTCACTAGATTATAAAACTGAAAGAAACGTTACAAATTTGAGTTTTTTCACTTTGTTAAACTAACATGTTGATAAATTATTTTGCTGTTGCTGCTTTCACGTTGCTGCTATTTATGATCACCTCACAAGTTCTATTTCATTATTTTATCATGTCCAGCTATCTGCAACTGCTTATTTTGTTAGCCAACATTTCCTTCCATATTACCAAACACTGCATTAGGAGCTGTGCTTTTAGAAGCACGTTATCATTAGAAGCCACATTGATATGGGTCACAAAACTAGCTCAATAACTGTCTGAATGGAAGTGAACTGTACAAACTCACTGTATAAGAGTGCCCGCACCGCTTCAATGAAAATGCCAGAAAATGAATTAGCATGTAAAAGAAGTGAAAGACATTCCAGAGCCATTATACTTGCAAAGCTTTCTCTTTCAAACCAATAGCAACCCAGTTCTACTTAGAAGACCCCCAACTCCCGCCCTTTCTCTTTGCAATTGTATGCAACAAGGAGGAGTGGGGTGTTTAGGGGAAGGGCTAATGAACAAAAAAGAAAGAAATCTGAAATCACCAGAGGCAGAAGACTGGCTATAATATTAAACTACAGAAGCACAAGAGTTTACGAGATCTAAATGTTGTGCAAGGTGAACATCTGCTACCAACAGAATACATTTGGTGTATTCTACTATTTTTCTACATTATGACTTTTTGGAAAAATATAGCTTCCTAGAACACAATCTTTGCTCAAGTGTCAAAAATGGTTCAATGCAATATTTTCACTGCTTGCAAAATAGAGAATGAAGAAAATAAAATGTGCTTATTACATAAGCGGAAAGGCACAAAATGAGAAAACAGATTTCATTTATCTTGCATTTGTCAATCACTGCAAACCATTAAAAACACATCACCGCTATTGCGTTGCCTTGGAAAATAAAAAAGAAGGAAATTGTTTTTTACCGGCACCTACATTTTAAAAGAGGCGTAGTGTGTGTATTTCCCTTCAATACTATTTAAACACATCAATAGTAGGGAAATTGAATTTGCTCCGTTTGTATGTTCATATCAGGTGGCCTTCAGTGTAAGTCAGAGTACAGCTAATAAACATGTTGGTTCCTCCAACACAGAAGGATATATTTAGGGAAGGATCGGTAAAGGGAGGGGCAATCCCCTCGCCTACGTGACGAGTAGGAATATATGAAACGTCTGACAAACAAAATAAAATATATAGATAAATTGCAGAGCACCTTTACAAAACAGAGCAGCTCTTTCCTTCCTCTTCTCACTGCCCTTGGAAATCATAGATTTACATCGAGCTTTAAGTTCATGAGTCAGGACGCTTCTGTGGAAACATTGTAAAGAGTTTATAAAAGCACATTTCAAGGATGCCTTTCTTATTTCAGAGAAAAAGTTGCCTTTTTGACGACCTTTAGTTCTCAGAGTGATAGAGAACTTCATTGTTCACTTTCTAGCAGGAGAAGCAGTGGGGGTTCTCGTATATCTTTGGAAGAAGTAGTTAAACCTTTTATTTATAAAATTAATCTCCTCCTGGGGTGTACTACTAGTTCAGTAAGTTCTCATTAGAGGAAAATGACATATCTGTATGACCTTTATTTGTTACCCATGGTCATTGGGAGAAGCATAATATGTAAGGTACACACAGGGGGTCATTCTGACCCCGGCGGCAGGGTCGGCAGGAGCACCGCCGACAGACCGGCGGTGCCCCGCAGGGCATTCTGACCGCGGCGGTTCGGCCGCGGTCAGATGTGGGAAACCGGCGGTCTCCCGCCGGTTTCCCGCCGCCCTGCAGAATCCCCCATGGCGGCGGAGCGCGCTCCGCCGCCATGGGGATTCTGACACCCCCTACCGCCATTCTGTTCCTGGCGGGTCTCCCGCCAGGAACAGGATGGCGGTAGGGGGTGCCGCGGGGCCCCTGGGGGCCCCTGCAGTGCCCATGCCCATGGCATGGTCACTGCAGGGGCCCCCGTAAGAGGGCCCCACAAAGTATTCCAGTGTCTGCCATGCAGGCACTGAAATACGCGACGGGTGCCACTGCACCCGTCGCACCCCTGCAACTCCGCCGGCTCCATTCGGAGCCGGCATCCTCGTTGCAGGGGCATTTCAGCTGGGCCGGCGGGCGCTCTTTTGGAGAGCGCCCGCCGGCCCAGCGGAAATGTAAGAATGGCCGCCGCGGTCTTTTGACCGCGGTGCGGTCATTTGTCGGCGGGACTTTGGCGGGCGGCCTCCGCCGCCCGCCATAGTCAGAATCAGGGCCACAGTGAAGTTCAGCTCGTCCTGGCTTTGTTGGTGTGTTGCTTGAATGTGCGACCTACACGACACTAATGTTATTGCTTGTAATCTACTGTAGTGTCACTTAAATTGAGGACTGTCGTGCCTTTTAGAGGTAGCAACAACGTGTTTTTGTGTGAAACTACAGCATATCTGATTTATCTTCACTATTGCTAAAAGAGTGACCAATTATGCCTCTAAAGGCGATAGAGCTGTTCGTGGCATTACAGCTAAACCACTCACAGAGATTGCATTAGAAATAGAGATTTATAATCAAAAGAATCAAAAGAAGTGTGCTGTGTGTGCTGCAATATCATCATCACAAAATCTTGAAGATGCTCTTCAACATGATTATATCAAGGAAAATGGACTGATCCGGCCACAGAATATTCAAAATGGCAAAAAGGAGCATGTCAATTGCAAAGGGATTGAAATTCTTGAAGGATTATGGTCCCAACCAAATACAGGGACATAAGTCTACATCTTCTGCCGCCCACAAATCTGGTCTGCCCATCCAGATACACCAGGAAACCATTTGAAACAAACAATGGATAACTCACATAAGGCAAAAGGCTGCACAAGCGTTGAATGTATAGTGAAAAACAACTGAAGTAACACCATTGATTTTAACCTATTATATGCTTCCAGGAGATGTCACGATATTTTGATTAGAGAAAACATATTGAAATGTATCAAATTCCTGCCAGATCTAGTAATATTAAAACTAAAATTCCTTGATTCAAGCCAAAAGAGAGAGGTAGTCAACTCAGATCCTACAGCCATGCCATAGATTAGATGACTCCTATCCTAGATCCCTGGAATGAGAAGAAAATAGAAAACCTGAGTACAATATGCAAAACATCCAAGTTGCTTACAGACCTATATGCTGTCTAAGTATAAATCACACAACAGGAGACAGTCTGTCAAATCTGAAGGGGACAGATTTCACCAACAGACTAGAAAGAAAGAAACATTGGCTATAAATAATTGCAACAACCTGTGTAGTTCAGTTGAAAAAACTGATGACTGCTGGTTAGCAACAGCCCCTAACAAGGGCACAGAAAACTCATCCATCAGGAAACTTTGGGGAAGACTTAAGAGCCCTTAGCACCTCCTTGCAGCACATTAGTGTAATTTTTTTCATGTTAATGTGGCCCAACGAGGCAAAAATCGCTGGGCCAAATCTACAAAAGTGGTGCAATGCATGTATTGCGCCACTTTGTAACTCTTTGTAATCCTTTGCGCTACTTTATGCGTGCGCCAGGCATAATGCTTGCAAAGGGAGCATTCCCAAAAAAGAGATTTCTTTGTGTCATTTTTCTCAACACTTTAAATGCCTGCTCAGGGCAGGTGTTAAAAGGAGGCACACAATTGTTTCCAATGGATGCTAATCCTGCAAAGCTACGATCTAGCTTTAAAAATTGTGATGCTAGTTCCCTAACTACTGCCAAGGTGCGCCGTATCTTAGATACAACACACACACAGTGGCATTAGGGGGGTGTCAAGTGCTACAAGAAAAATGATGCTGAACTGGGTGCAGCGGCACTTTTCTTAAATCTCTCCCTTTTTATTTTAATATACGTTTTTATTGTTTTCGTACAGAGCTACTCAGACGGTAATCACCTTACAGATAATTGCGGCATCAACAGTCCAGTATCCTAATTCTAAGTCTAAAATGCCACTGATGCACGTAAAACATAGTTGAACGGAACGGGGAAAAAAACAAGAAGTGTAGTGTAACACTATGTGTAGGAGGGTGACCCCCTATGTTTTGTGCATAACCAGGTACACTGTGTAGAGGGCCCAGGCAGCCACACATTGGTTTACAGAGGTACAAAGTAGACCACGTAATGCTCTAATTTTTATGGTAGCTTGGTGAAGAAGTTAGGCTAATCTTGGAGAAGTGCAAAGCATTTGTTGTACTCACAGTATCAATAAATGAGACCACACACTCAGAAGAATAACTTGAGACCAATTTACAAGAATACTTTAGAGTTTTTATAAAAAATATTTAAGACCAAGATCATCAAACTCTGGCAAGTACTCTTCAAGTTATGAATTTTCAAAGTTTAGAAAATGTCTCCGTCCTGTGCGTAATTACACACCATAGGATTCAATGGAGAAATAGTTTAAAAATGCATATAAAATCAGGCAATGTGTTTACCAATGTCTTCTTTTGCAGATAGGTCGAGGTCATTGGTGGGCCCTGTGGATCATCTGGAGAAGTTCGGAAGGCTCCCGGTTTTGGCAGAGACAGCAGCAGAAATTCATTCGAGCTGATGCAAGGCCACTGTGGTGGACCACTTAGAAAAGCACTGCACAGGTGGACTGCAAGGTGAGTCTGGTGGGTCCCCTTGGACTGTGGAGGTTAGAAGTGGTGGGGAATCTATAGAACACAGCTGGATCTTTGGGTCAGGGCACAGGGCAGCCGGGTGCAGAGCACATCAGTGAGCCAGGAGCTGTGCGTAAAGGTGCCCTTGGAATCAGCAGGTAGGTTGCTTTGAGGGTAGCTTGCAGGTCAGTAGGAGCACTCTGATGGGAGGTCTTGGTGTTTTCTGAAGTGCCTCAAATGGGACTTCCTCTTGGTCCTTTTCCAGTCCGAAGTGGACTGTCATTCTTGGTGTCCGATATGGAGTGATCAGTACCTGGAGCTATTGCGTGGTCACATAAGCTCTGTCATAATACGTTTTTAAGCGGTTGACACGTATAATTCCTTTCAGGTTTTTGCAGCTGCCTAAGTCCACCAAGTAGATTACTTTCCTTTCAAGAATGAGATAGGGACCATATCATTTGACCTGGAGAGCCCCTGGACCAACAGGCTCCAACCTCCAAACTTTCTACCCTGGTTGGAGCTCCACCATAACAGCATTTTAGTCATACCAGAGCTTTTGTACCTCCTGGCTGGCCTGAAGATTGTGGCTGGCTTTTTCCAGGTACTCTGCCATCCTAGAACTTAGGCCAAGTACATAGGCCCATATTTATACTTTTTGACGCTAAACTGCGCTAACGCAGTTTAGCGTCAAAAAATATTGCGCCGTCTAACGCCATTCTGAAGCGCCATGCGGGCGCCGTATTTATGGAATGGCGTTAGCCGGCGCAAGCGGACCGGCGCTGCCTGGTGTGCGTGGAAAAAAACCACGTACACCAGACAGCGCCGGCGTAGGGGGAAAATGGCGTATGGGCGTCTTAAAATGGGGCAAGTCAGGTTACGTCGAAAAAATCGTCGTAACCCGACTTGCGCCATGTTTTTTCGACGCCCATCCCCCATCAACATGACTCCTATCATTGTAAAGATAGGAGTCATGCCCCCTTGCCCAATGGCCATGCCCAGGGGACTTCTGTCCCCTGGGCATGGTCATTGGGCATAGTGGCATGTAGGGGGGCACAAATCAGGCCCCCCTATGCCACAAAAAAAAAAAAAAAATACTTACCTGAACTTACCTTAATGTCCATGGGATGGGTCCCTCCGTCCTTGGGTGTCCTCCTGGGGTGGGCAAGGGTGGCAGGGGGGGTCCCTGGGGGCAGGGGAGGGCACTCTGGGCTCATTTTGAGCCCACTTGTCCCTTAACGCCATGCCTGACCCAGGCGTTAAAAAGCGGCGCAAAAGCGCCGTTTTTGGCCACGCCCACTCCCGGGCGTCATTTTTGCCCGGGAGTATAAATACCACGTAAAGGCCTGGGAGTCATTTTTTAAGACGGGAACGCCTCCCTTGCATATCATTAACGCAAGGAAGGGGTTCACGCTAAAAAATGACGCACACTCCGGGCACTTTGGCGCCCGAAGCGTCTAACGCCATAGTATAAATATGGCGTTAGTTGGCGTTAGTTTAGCGTCGAATTTGCGTCGAAAAAAACGACGCAAATTCGGCGCAAACGGAGTATAAATACGGGCCATAGTCCGCTATGTCTTGCTTTGTCTCTTTGAGTAGGATCTCCCAGCCTTCTCTTACAAGACTTATTTGTCCTATAAGAAGATATCCAAGCAAATGTTCAAATGGAGAGAATCCTACTCCCTTTTATGGCACTTTCCTGTAGTCAAAAAACATATATTGAAGTAAGACATGCCATACCCTTCAGAGTTTTTCAGGGAGTCCTCCTATCATGCCTTTTAGGGTCTGGTTAATCCTTTCACCCCAACACATTTGTTTGCAGATGGTATCGTGTACTGAACGTATACGTCACTCTACACTCCTTCCACATGTGTTTTAAGTATGCAGACATGAAGCTAGAACCTCTGTCTGATACTACCTCCTTAGGCAACCCTACTCTGGTAAAAATACCAAGGAGGGTTTTTGCTACTACAGGAGCAGTGATGGTCCTATGGGGTATAGCTTCAGGGTATCTAGTGGCATGATCCTCAACCACCAGAATATATAGGTGCCCTGATGCGGTTTGACGGTCAACGAGGGGCAGCAATATTGTATTTTATTGTATTGTAATAGTATTTATATACTGCTTACTACCCCATCCAACTAACACTCACATATCCACGGCTCGAATTAACTTATAATAATTCTAAAACTGTACTCATATTTTAACCCCTACCATTTCAAAGGGAATCCCAACAACAGGTGGTGACATTAAGGGGACTTTAAGTGTCCACCTGCTTTGCCACTGGTTTGACATGTAGTGCAGGACTGGCAAAAGTCCTTCACTTTTTGGGAAATCCCTGGCCAGTAAAAGTGGTTAACTAACCTACTCCAAGCTTTATTTTGGCCCAGATGCCCAGCTAGAGGAATGTCATGGACTAGAATGAGGAGAAACTCTCTGAACTACCACCCTCCTGGTACTACCACCCTCCTGGTTGCACAAGGCTTCAGGTCTCTGGCCTCAGTGAACATGAGTCCATCCTCCCAATAAATTCTTTGGGTACCTCTGACATTACCCTTTTCTTCCTGTGCAGTGTGCTGTCTCAGGCCATCAAGAGTGGGACAGGTTCTCTACACCTGGCACAGGGCTTCCCTAGAGGGTCCCACTGGGCCCAAGAGCTCTGGGTGGTAAGGTCCAAGCTCTGCAGGCTCAGTTTCCTCTGGGAATGGCAAGTCCTCTTCCTGGGAAGAGGGGTTTTGATTTGTGGCCTGTTGGGAAGCTGGTTCATCAGTCTTCCTGTCCTTTCTCTTGGAAGGCTGATTCACTATTTTTCTCTGAAGTTTACTCTTTTCCCTAGTCTTGACACTGGCCCATTCTGGGATCCCAAGCATGACTGCATGGGTCTTCAGTCCTACTTCAGCCCAGGGGGAATACTCCAGGCTGGCAATCTACTGAGATGGATGAGGACACAACCACTTCTTTCTGCCCCTTCTGGAATTTTTTCTCATTGTCAGCATTAGTGACAGGATAAGACGTCCCTACCAGGAATTGATTTGAGAGATTCAAGTGCTGGGTTACCATGATAACACTAGCTCCTGTGTACCTCAATGCTTCAACTCTCTCCCCATTATTCAAAGGGTGCTGCCTATATTTTTGCATATTAGTGGCCAGGCAGCACAGGATAACTCTACCCCTCCCTCAGTGACTAATGTTGCCTCTGTTGAATCACTGGCATGGTCAGGTCACAGCTCTGATTCCATCTGGAAATTAGCAACCACACTCACTGCAGGTTGACTAGAGGCATTCTTTTTGTTTTTACAGCTAGGATCTCCAGTTTGATGCCATCTATCTACGCAATCAGAGGACCAAGCCTTGTTGGGATCAAAGTTCTTTCCTTTGTACCCACGCCTAGACTGTGAGGAGTCTTTGGGTTTTGGAGGACTCTTTATTTTTGTTTTGGCTCCCATCTTTCTCTTTTTTTTGGGGGGGGGGCTTTTTGGCCTCTTTCCTTTGGTCTCCCTCAACAGTGGTAATTTTGGTTACCCTTGATTTGCCCCAGTGGTCTGCCTTCCTCCCCAACCCTTGAGGGGAAGGTGTACCTTGGTCTACCAGGTATTGATGTAGCCTTTCATTGTAACAATTACTCAGAAGATCGTCTTTCATGAACAGGCAATACTGCCCATCTAATCTTGTACCCTGTTACTAGTTACCCAACCACCCAGCATTTTTACTGAATAGTCCACAAACGCTACCCAAATTTGGCTTTGGGTTTTTCGAGCCTCCCTGAACTTTATGCAGTACTTTTCAGTTGTAAATCCAAAGCCCTCAATCAGGGTACCCTTCATAAGGTCATAGGATTTAGAATTTGCCTCATTCAGTGTCAGGAGCGTATCCCTGCACTTTCCTTAGAATTACTCCCACAACAGTGTGCCCCAGTGTTTTATTCTCAATTTCCCACCCAATGCAGGCTTTTTTATAGGGAAAAGAACATTTCACTACATCATCCCCTTCTGTGAAGGGAGGGACAACTCCTTTTGGGAGTTTAAGATTGAAAGGTTTCTCTTTCAATACTTGGATGCTACCACCAGAGATGGGTCCTAGGCCCAACTCTTTTCTCTTTATTTCAGTTTCCAGAAGCTGACTCTCTAAGGCCAGTCTTTTGGTCAGCCTGGCTAAAACCAGGATCAGTGAATACATTCAGAATTAGTTACAAGCGTCTAGGGCGAGACTGGTAGGTATGCACTAGTAGGTGTGAGCAGTAGCCGCAGCAGTCTGATGTGGGGTTGATGGGAAGGCCAGACAGGCTTGTCGCAGTTATGCATGTAAGGGAGCTAGGAATAGTAGAGTGCTGTTTAGGGCATCATTCTTTGCTCCATGTTTCTGATATAGATTCCCCAGCAACCATAACCCATCAGCCAACCTCCCTGCAACTGTAGTAGTTTCAGGGTATCTGCTTCAGACCTGGACCACTTCAATGACCTGGTGTGCCATTGACAAATGTTGAGGGCTTTGGGTTCCTTCCCAGCCTGTTGAACAGGATGAAGAAAGGGTCAATAAATCTATGTAGGTGCTTGGCCCCAAGGGACTTAGGGCAAAGTCCAACAAGACATGACTCAACTGATATAAAAAGGACATGATCAGCATGTTCTGCAGTTATGTGCATCACCTACCCCATGCATTCAGGAGAACTGACCTATTCTAGACCAAATTATAGAATCCAGCCTCAGGTGTCTTACAGTGAAGACATTCTGGAGTTTCTGCGAGGAACATGTGTTTGAAGCATTGCAGTGTCAGGTATGCATTATGTAAGTAACTGAACTGAGTGAAACAAAAACTAGGGTTGTGGGAGACCTCCTTTACTTGTTGGATCACTTGGCACCATTTCCTGTCTATCAGTGGTTGTGGGAGAGCAGCATCCAATCTGGCAGGTGCCCCTTTAGCTTTCCCAGAAGTGCCAGCTGTTAGTGTTGTGAATACGATCAAGATTGCTCATTGGGTGCCACCACCGGACAGGTGCATGTGTGTACTGTTGGTTCTTCTCCACCCTGCCCTCATGTAGCATGGATCACGAGCTACCATCAGAAAAAGTTAATACCAGGCCCTTACTAAGGTCAAGTTACTAAGATCAGACTTTATGCTAAGATGGGATGTTGCTGGGTTAAAATGAAAAAAATTGGAGATAAGGACTGTGCTTTTCTTTAATAAAATATGTTGGAATTTGCCCTTTTGCAGGGTCATCCCCAATCTTTTTGCCTCTTGCCTCCTATTTTTTTCAGACCTGTTTCTTTTGGCTTTTGAACTCTGAGCACTTTACCACTACTAAACAGTGGTAAAGTGCATATGTTCTCTGTGTAAATTGTATGGTTGATTGGTTTATCCATGATTGGCATATTTGGTTTACTAATAAGTCCCTAGTAAAGTGTACTAGAGGTGTCCAGGGCCTGTAAATCAAATGCTTCTAGCGGGCCTGCAGCACTGGTTGTGCTACCCCCATAAGTAGCTCTGTAATCATGTCTCAGACCTGCCACTGCAGTGTCTGTGTGTGCAGTTTTGAGCTGCTAATTCAAATTGTAAAGTATACCCACTTGCCAGGCCTAAACCTTGCCTTTTCTTACATGTAAGGCACCCCTAAGGTAGGCCCTAGGCAGCCCATGGGCAGGGTGCAGTGTATGGTTAAGGTAGGACATTTAGTAGTGTGTTTTATATGTTCTGACAGTGAAAAAATCATTTTCACTGTTGCAAGGCCTGTCCCGCTCATAGGTTAACATGGGGGCTACCTTTAAATATGATTAAAGTGTAGATTCCCTTTGGGAGCGGATAGACATGTAGAGTTTGGGGTCTCTGAGCTCACAATTTAAAAATACATCTTTTAGTAGAGTTGATTTTAAGATTGTGCGTTTGAAAATGCCACTTTTTGGATGTGAGGATTTTTTAGCTTAAACCATTTCTGTGACTCTGCCTGTTTGTGGATTCCCTGTCTGGGTCAGTTTGATATTTGGACTGGTTGCACCTCTCACTAGACAGTGAACACAGGGAGGTGGGATGTAGTCTGCATTTCCTGATGGGCCATCTGTGCTGGGAGGGAGGGGAGGAGTGGTCACTCACACCTTAAAGGGCTGTGCCTGTCCTCACACAATGTAGTCTCTAACCCCCTGGTGTGTGACTGGGGCCTGACCTGGGCAAGGCAGGATTTCACAAACAAGAGAGACTTTTTCATTGAAGTAAGCCTACTTCAAAGGGAAAAATGGGTAAGAAGGGCATCCAAAACCACAGACTTTGGATCAGTTCTGGAACCCAAGAAGAACCTCTGCCTGGAGAAGAGCTGAAGAGCTGAGGAAGAAGACCTGCCCTGCCTGTGACTGTGCTTTGTGGACCTATCCTGCAGTTGTTGCTTCTGCCTGTGCTAGAGGACAAAGACAGGACTTTGTGTGCCTTCCTTCTTGTGAAGAATTCTCCAAGGGCTTGATTTAGAGCTTGCCTCCTGTTGTTTGAAGTCTCAGGGACAGCAAAGACTTCTCTCTGCCAGCACCTGAAGCCTCTGCTGAGACTCCTACCCTGCCAAGTGGTGCCCATCAAGTTCCTGGGACCCAGAAAGGAGAAGCTGGCAGAACAAGAGTGAGAAGTCCACGCACCGAACGCCATGCGGGAAAAAAATCGACACAACTCCCATCCGCGGCTGAAAAATTGATGCGCTGCCAGCTTCGTGGCTGAAAATCGATGCTCACCTGCAGCGCGACTGATAGATCGACGCACGCAGCTGGGGAAACAATGTGCAGGATCGCTGACAGAGCCTGGTAATATCACAACCCGCAAGCATGGTTTTCTGATCATCGTGCAGCAGGATTTCCGACGCAAATATTGCTGGGTGTGTAAAAACAATGCAAGGCCTGCCCGGACCCGAGAGTGTGGTTTGAGTCAATGCATCGCTCTCCTGCAGAGAGAATAAATGACGCACGCCAACTCGACTGAAGGAGAAACAAGGCACGGTCTTGCTCGTGAGTGAAATCTGTGCACCGCAAGCCCTTTTTGACGCACACTCACCCGTGTGGGGTTATTTTTGATGCACTTTGGTACATTTCAACACTAACAGTGTTAGCATTGTGTTTAAAATTACATGAAGACTCTTTTTGGTTTTTAATTGATAACTTGTCTTGTGTTTTGTGGATTTTGCTCGTTTTGGTCTTGTTTTGTTTAGCTAAATAGTTTCTATTTTTCTAAACCTGTGATGTGTCATTTTGTAGTGCTTTCACTAAGTTACTGTGTGTGTTGGTACAAATACTTTGCACCTGGCACTCTGAAGTTAAGCCTGCCTGCTTGTGCCAAGCTACCAGGGAGGTGAGAGGGGGTTAGCTGAGGGTGCTTCTCTTTTACCCTGACTAGAGTGAGGGTCCTTGCTTGGACAGGGGGTAACCTGACAGCCAACCAAAGATCCCATTTCTAACAAAATCCTTTTATATTTGCTGTTTCAAGAAAACCTGGATTACCAGATAAATTAGACTAGACGGATACATGACATATTGTGTACCACCTACTAATTCCAAGATGTATGTAGCCCTCTGTAGCAAATGCCCAATAGACTCAGATTAATAACAATTTACAGCTCATAACTCTAGTAAACAATACCATGATTATAGATAAATTAAACATTTGTCTTCCTCCCTACAAAAAAGGTGTCTATTACTAAAAGACCTAGGCCCTGATTTATACTTTTTTTGCGCCGGTTTTGCATCATTTTTTGAGGCAAAAGCGGCGCAAACTGACAAAATACAATTGTATTTTGCAAGTTTGCACCGTTTTTGCATCAAAAAGCGGCACAAATGTGGCGCTAAAAAAGTATTATTATGGGCCCTAGAGTCAACAATATTTAAAAATCAGTCAGCAAGCAAAGGGCCTGGAAGCATAACAAAAAAATAAATTTTGGTCTGTAAATACTTTAATATTAAACCACACAAAATGATTAATGTTCCTGGTTTGCTTAGTGAGGAGTCTGTTTGAGGTGTCCCAGAGCTCTCAACAAACAGATTTTGGTCCACTAAAGAAGGTCAATTATTTGCCTCAATGATGGGAGTATGCTACCTTCTTACATTTAATGGCCAAACATCACCTGATACACTTGCAAAGAAAACCTTCAGAGTAGGCAGTCATGCCAGCATAAGACTACACCCAAGTTTACATTGAGTGTTGGCAGTTTGTTACTGACATGCGTGTTGAAACAAATGTTAAAGTAATCATGACCGAGTAATTGCAAAACATCTGCTACAGGGTTTTCAATCTCCACCTTCTAAAGTGGAGCACTATTTAATATCACTTAACCTTGCAGTAAAGTCTAGCTGGAGTGAAATAATTTACAAACAAACACAAAACCTGTAAAAACATGAAACATTTTTTAGAAAGGTATGAAAATAAGGAGTGTGCCAAATTCATGTAATGTACTTTTACACATTACTTTAAATTTTGGCAAAATTATACAAAATTGCACATGACTACACGAAATGTAAATCCATTATTTAGAGCAAAATTTTAGGGCAAAATGTGTTCTTGCATCAATTTTTGATGCAAGTATGCAATTCATGCAACAAAAGGCCAGGAAATAAAGCACCACCAGTAACAGCTGCTCAAGCTCTCTTCGTACCATGGGTTCCAAGTAAATGTTTATTGTGAGTGCCACGTTTGTGATAAATTTGTACAGCAAGTCATGCATAAGTACGTGAAGTGGTGGAATGGTGGAATTGCAGGAATTTTGCATGATGCTGAAGACTGCCTAAAGCAGTAAGACCAAGTAGAATCACTTCAAACTTCTTACAAAATAATATATCACCTTGGGCCTCACTCCTAAAAACAGTCTTGGAATATTAGGGAAGTTCCCCCATTGTTGAGAACAATAGTAATTATAGGTCTAATTTTCAAAAATGAAAAGGATCTCACTGAGATCCTGGGAATTATTGCCAGATTTCTTTGCAGGACAGGGGAAATCTATGGTAAGGTACTTGTTTAACGCATATAAGACTGGTTTGAAAAATATTAGATTAGATTCTATCCAATCTCCACGTTGGAGTCAGAAAAGGAGTGGGAACTATAGAATAGTCAATGAGGCTTTACTTCACATGCATAGGGCCTGACTCACAAAGGTTAACTTACACTTTTGTGTATATGTATGATTGTTTGCTGTTCAGAAAGGAACTTTACTAGTATCATCTGTAGGAATGCAGAATTTTCACACATAAAAAGAAAGGACTGCCCGATCTAAAAACAGAATTTGACTCTGTTCACAAATACTTTTTCAGGGCCATACAGAGTAATCAGACAATGCAAGTTAACCTCCTGGCTGCATTACAACAGTTCCATTATAAGACCACAGCCAAACTCAGTCATTGAATAAAAGGGATTATACATCTGATTTCCCACTTGAAGCAGTAGTCCAACAAGGCTGCATACTAGCACTATGTCTGACACTGACATTTGAGGCATTAGAAAGGTACCTGAGCTACAAAGGACAGAAAATAGCTTTTGGTGACATATGTTCTTCCTAGGTCAGAGCACAATGATAGAGGCTTTAAAGCTAGAACTGCACCTTCACAGTACTGAATCTGAAATCCATTTAAAGTCTTTACTTTATTGAGTTAGGCTTTGGACAAATACTGCAGTGAGGGTCTATCTAAATTATTCTTCTGACCTTTGGGCTAAAAAGGTTCCTCATGAATTTAATGACTGTACTACATTTGACAAATTCTGAAAGAAATCGGAATTGTGGACTTTTGGGATAGCCCTGACTCAGTGAAAACATCCAGTGCTTCAATAATTTTAAAAAGCCCTAGTAGGAGAACCTACTATTATCCTGTCAAAAAAAATACTATATAATGGAATCTCTTAGCATGTTATCTAGAAATGAAGGCCTGATTTATACTTTTTTGTGCCACATTTATGTGATTTCTTGACTCAAAAGTGGTGTAAACTTACAAAATCCCATTGTATTTTGTAAGTTTGCGCCTCTTTTGCATAAACAAAAGATGCAAACGTGGTGCAAAAAAAGTTTAAATCAGGGCCTAAGAGTCAGTTGTACTAAGCATTTTGAAGGTTGCAAACACTCCAATTTGTTTTTTTTTAAAGTTGAAATGCTGTTTCTCATTTACATTTTAGGAGTCAGAAAATATTTTTTGATCACTAATATGGAATTTTGAATGGATACCAATTTAGGGGCATATTTATACTCCGTTTGCGCCAAATTTACGTCGTTTTTTTCTACGCAAATTCGACGCAAAACTAACTCCATATTTATACTTTGGCGTTAGACGCGTCTAGCGCCAAAGTTCATGGAGTTAGCGTCATTTTTTTGCGTGAACACCTTCCTTGCGTTAATGATATGCAAGGTAGTCGTTCCCGTCTTAAAAAATGACTGCGATGCATATGCGTCGTATTTATACTCCCAGGCAAAAATGACGCCCGGGAGTGGGTGGGTCTAAAAAACCCGCATTTGCGCCGGATTTTAGCGCCTGGGTCAGGGCAGGCGTTAAGGGACCTGTGGGCTCAAAATGAGCCCAGAGGTGCCCTCCTCTGCCCCCAGGGACACCCCCTGCCACCCTTGCCCACCCCAGGAGGACACCCAAGGATGGAGGGACCCACCCCAGGGACATTAAGGTAAGTCCAGGTAAGTATTTTTTTTAAAAAAAATTTGTGGCATAGGGGGGCCTGATTTGTGCCCCCCTACATGCCACTATGCCCAATGACCATGCCCAGGGGACATAAGTCCCCTGGGCATGGCCATTGGGCAAGGGGGCATGACTCCTGTCTTTGCTAAGACAGGAGTCATTTCAATGGGGGATGAGCGTCGTAAAAAAATGGCGCAAATCGGGTTGTGGCGATTTTTTTGCCTCAGCCTGACTTGCACCATTTCTGGACGCCCATACGCCATTTTCCCCCTATGCCGGCGTTGCCTGGTGTACGTCGTTTTTTTTAACGCACACCAGACAGCGCCGGCGGCTAACGCCGGCTAACATCATTGAATAAATACGGCGCCCGCATGGTGCTTCAGAATGGCGTTAGCCGGCGCTAATTTTTTTGACGCAAAACTGCGTTGGCGCAGTTTTGCGTCAAAAAGTATAAATATGGGCCTTAGAATCTGGAAGGAGTGTGCTGTAGGAATCCCAGCTATATACTGAATTTTTATTTAATTTAGCAAGGTTTTGTGCCCAAAATCCAGTTACAGAACATAGATATTTTACCAACACCTCAAATGAGGTAATAACCCATTTGCAAAGGCGAAGGGGTCCCCCTTGCATCCTGTCCTCTTTGTGAAAGTAAAAAAATGCTTGTTTAGGAGCAGTCAGTGGTCCCCGGCAAAAAAAAAAAAAAAAAAACTTATTTTGAGTGTCATTTCCTTTAAAAAGAACAGGCTGCATTAAAAACAAGTTTGCTTTATGAAAACACAATAACAGACATGGTGGTCTGCTGACCCTGTGTAAACCAACATCCCTGTGATGACCTGCAATCACAGTGAGACATAATTGTCGATCTATCTCATTAAATGCATGAGATGGGTTGAATTCCAACCCACTGCGTTTTGGATTGTCAAGAACTGACCTATTAGCATTTAGATCAGTATTGAAAAATCTTTCCTTGACGCACTAATATTGGCTACAGTTTGCAAACAGTATTTTCTGACCAGGTGTTAATACATCTGGCCTTAAGTCCTTCAGAATTTAGGAACAGTGCAGGGACCAGGTACAGCCAGAGACAAAGAGAAGTTGGTACATTAAATTCAGATTAGGAGTTCTACCAGTTTTAACCTGCACAATTCATGATCTGTCAGTAAGTAATTGACAGAATATTGTACTTGCGATCGAGGTGGAACTGAGACGTTGAAACATTTTATGCTGTTATATACAAAGGCTTTGCAGAAAAAGAATGAAGCAATTTATCTCCCCTCTTTTTCGGAAGTATAGTATAGGTATCTGGGCCTGATTAACAAAGGTAAACTTAAACCTTTGTGTAAGTTAACTATTCTTCAGGTTATTCACAAACTACAAGTTTAATTTTACTTAGAGTAATTTTATGACAGTGGAATCTCAACATTTGTGGTAGACAACTACCCGTAACAAACATAGGAAATACAACAAAATAGGAATCTTACATAAAGGTACGTTTGCATTTGTGTGTCAGGCCCTCCGTAGTGAGGCTACGGCTTTATGCCTTTTTGTCTGGCATAGAATGTAACAAGATACAGCTCAGGTTAGTCTGTACTTTAACTTGATAATTGACGGATTAACTCTGAATAAAAAATAAATCTATATACAGAAGGAGATGTGCACTTTTATTTTATGTGAGCAAGCTTTTCCATGTGCATGTGTGCTGCATGCTTTTCCATGTTGAAAAATCAGCAAAGTAGAATACTAATCCATAATCTCTGTTTTAATAAACTGTGTTTCTCTCAAGGAAGCCATAGCCAAGATGTTCCTGTTTTTGCAACTTTCAAGGTCCTTTGCTCGAGGCTTTCCTAATGACCATTCATTAATTGAGCTGTCTGTTGTTTTCCTGTATTATATAAACTTCATGTCATCTCCTTAATTGTATATGCAAATCTCATTCATTAATATTCAGTAGAACTACATGTTTCTAGATGTTTCTTATTGCATGTATCTTACGTATTAAAATGTTCAAAACATTATAAGAATGATACTTAGCTAGTCCAACCCTATTATGTCATATACCACCAGTGAATGTGTATGCATTTTCCCTCTAGAACGCCTATAAAAGGCAATGGGCCATATTTATACTTTTTGACGCAAAACTGCGCTAACGCAGTTTTGCATCAAAAAAATTAGCGCCGGCTAACGCCATTCTGAAGCGCCATGCGGGCGCCGTATTTAATCAATGACGTTAGCCGGCGTTAGCCGCCGGCGCTGCCTGGTGTGCGTGGAAAAAAACGACGTACACCAGGCAGCGCCGGCGTAGGGGGATATGGGGCTTGGGCGTCAAAAAATGGGGCAAGTCAGGTTGAGGCAAATTTTTCGCCTCAACCCGATTTGCGACATTTTTTTCGACTCCCAACCCCCATAGAAATGACTCCTGTCTTAGCAAAGACAGGAGTCATGCCCCCTTGCCCAATGGCCATGCCCAGGGGACTTATGTCCCCTGGGCATGGTCATTGGGCATAGTGGCATGTAGGGGGGCACAAATCAGGCCCCCCTATGCCACATAAAAAATAAAAAAAAATACTTACCTGAACCTACCTTAATGTCCCTGGGATGGGTCCCTCCAGCTTTGGGTGTCCTCCTGGGGTGGGCAAGGGTGACAGGGGGTGTCCGTGGGGGCATGGGAGGGCACCTCTGGGCTCCTTCAGAGCCCACAGGTCCCTTTACGCCTGCCTTTTGCAGGCGCTAAAAAACGGCGCAAAAGCGGCCGTACGTCATTTTTTTTGACCCGCCCACTCCCGGGCGTGAATTTTGCCCGGGAGTGTAAATACGGCGCACATGCCTCGGAGTCAATTTTTTAGACGTGAACGCCTACCTTGCATATCATTAACGCAAAGTAGGTGTCCACGCAAAAAAATGACGCAAACTCCATGGACTTTGGCGCTAGACCCGTCTAACGCCAAATTATAAATATGGAGTTAGTTTTGCGTCGGAATTGCGTAAAAAAAAACGATGCAATCCCGGCGCAAACGGAGTATAAATATGCCCCAATGTTTTTGGAATGTGGGTTCCAGACTTTATTGGCTTACAAAGACTTTCTTTACTTTTCTAACTGTTTGGGCTGTATGCTAGTCTATCTTTTGAACTATATTTAATTCTGTCTGCTTGCTTTGCGTATGACCTTATGTTGGTCTTATATTATTTTTGGATTTTGATTTACTATTGAGACAATGATTCTTATTGATTAAATAACCACATTTTGCCTTCTGTGTGATCTTAATGTTGAATAAGCCTATAGGGTGAAGCTTGAAACACTTTCTTTAGTAAGTTTATTTAATTTGGCTTGGTCATATAAAGACTCAAGCAATCCTGATCCTACATATCAACCGTCTTAATTATTTCAATTAGAACTTTAACACTGCCATATTAAAACTATGGGTGTGGAAAGTTGCATAGGCAAACTTACAAATTTGTGCATTATTTTAAACATTGACAGCTTTGTGTGCTGTAAAGATTGTAAAGTGATCTAAAAAAGGAAGAGAAATGGGAAAAAAGGGTCCTGGGTGGCTGGAAGAAATTTTTATAGCTGACTCTAACCAGCCATCTGCTAAAGAACTGGACTTCTGGTGGTGGCACTTTTTCATCAGCAGTCTTTAAGTACCTGCCGTTACACCCTGACAGCTGGAAAATGTCAACAGTTTCCCAATATACTAGTGCATGCTGCTAAACTTCATTCATATCCTCTTACAGTGTAATTTCCTCCATCTGCACTCTTTAGATTTTGGCACACTCTTTATTATGGCACTAGTGAATGTGACCTCCTTTTGTTATGTCTTGAATGAGTGCTTTTTAAAAATCAATGGCATTCAGATACTTCTAAATGTATTTAAGACAACTAAAAAGACCCAAAGTTTGTAAATGTCACATGTACCTCCAGTGGTCTCACAATGGGATCAACTGATTTTTCCGAATAGAGTTGTTGCTTTGGTAGCTATGTTTATGTAAGCCCACCATTCACTATTTTGGTTGAGGCAATGCAAAATGTAGTTTCTTCTCAAAGGCACCTAGACTGTTCAGATGTTCAGCATAAGCTAAGGCTCAAGCACATATAAGCTACAAAAAAGAGATAAACTCATCTTTATTTTCTGCGTTTTCAATCAGCATTTGCTTGCATCTTTTTACTGTTCATTAAACCAATATTTCAATTTACTTGTTGTGCTAATCCAAAATTTCCCTTGTAATTCCCAATGCACTACAGGAAAATCCCTTCTTCTGGGGAAAACTCATATCAGTCCAAGGTTTTACTTTTAAATGTATTGCATGATTAAGGGTTTGGTGGGTAGCGTACAGTCTATCAGGGTGGCAGAGGACATTATCTCTGCACCCTGATGACTAGATAACAGTAAGCTAAATTGAAAAATGACCACCAGAGCACGTAATTTCTGTGTGTTGAAGAGACCTCCATCATAGTCAGCTGGCCGCCCAGGGAGTCAAGAATCATTATGCTTTTTGTGTCATGAAAGCAGGTAACTATGAAGCCAACCACTTCATCCTACCACAGCAGTTCCTGTATTTGGGGACCAGCAGGAGTCAGAAGATTTTGAGTCCTTTAGTAAGTATTCTTCTCCGAGCAGGTATCAAGAGTCTTCTTTCTTACACTAGGGATCTTCTTCAAGCACAGTCTTCCCAGGTCCAGAAATGTTCTGAGGAAGTTGTGATTAGATGTCAGATTTATCACAACACAAGTCAGCGACTGGAGAACTGTTTCCACTCAATGCAAATTAATTTCTCACAGTTCTTCCACCTCCTATTGCAACAATTGCTTTTCGTAACAATGTAAAGATACTCATAAGCTTGTATTTCAATATCAAAACAAACCACAGTAACCAGGTAGCCCTAACATCAGCTGCTGGGCCACTGCCCTATTTAGATGAGATCAGTTTCAACTTGACAGAGTCCAAACTGATCCTCTCCCCCACTTTGGCATGAGCCTGGTTGCAGTGGAAGGTCATGGGAATATATAGGAGAAGACTTTGCTGCCAAATCCAAGTCAAAATTTGTAGTGCTAAAGCTGTCCTTTGTTCTGCCAAGAGTTTTGCCCACTAACAAATAATTAATTCCAGCAGTTTTTCCTTACAGAGCTCCAAGGCAGGCCATTGTTTTTGAGCCAGGGTTATTAACCCTCCCAGCCGGGGATGTATATTTGAGTTCTGGAAGATGGGTCATAAAACTAGTTTTGAGACAGTTCTGGATAGGCAGCCTAAAATAATTTTTTACCAAGTCACTTTTCAGCTATAAAAAATCTGATTTTTCCATCAAATCAGAGTTTGTAAATTACTTACAAATAACTTTGAAATACTTTGCTAGCATTTTCCCACATGGAAATATGAAATCAGCCATTTTAACCAGACTCAGCTCTGCCTCATGTAAAATGCAGATGAGCCTACATAGTGAACTAATTTTTAGGTTTTCAGTCACTTAGAAGACAAATTTTCTAAAGTTGCAGTGTCCCACTTTTTTATATATTAGGCACTCTAAACTGTGAGTCTACAAAGTACACTTTGAGGGTATCTTCTTAACATGTATAAATATAGGCTTTGCTACATGGCACAGGCATGTTTTCTTGCCATGTGGTACAGCAGTGCCTTTAACTTGCAACCCAACCAGAGCAGTGTTGCTCAAGGCAGAGAAATATTTTATTCATAAATGTGGCTGGGGTTATTACACACTGCAGCCCACATATGACATTTAATTCACACGCCATTGATGCATTGTCTGCGCCATCTACTATTACCCTTCAGAAAAGTTAAATAGACTATTTCGCTGAAATCAGTTTTACCAATACCATTTTATGGGCAGTGCTGACACACTGTGGCACCGATTAACAGTGTCTCAGGATACACAGTCACAAATGGATTTTTACATTAAGGAAACAGAATGATATCATCCACATCCATCATCAAGGAATCTACCATACAACAAACACTTGATACTAATATACATTGTTGCAAATTGAATTACTTACCCACAATGCATATTGGAAATGCAACTCAAAATGAAACAACAGGTTTATACACACACACTGTTTTGTCAAAATGCCAACAAAGGTTTGCCAATATAACCCTTGAGATAACACTGGAGTGTAAACAAAAACCGATTGACGAATGTATCAAATGTATTCTCTATGCACAGCATAAACAAAGCAGATCACAAAAAGTGTCAAAAAGAAATGGTGAACACTAGAAAATTAGTTGAAAGCATGCATAATTTGAACACAAGGCCATTGTACAAAAATCAAATCTGGTTAGACATTTGGTAGAGAACAAATCAATCAATCAATCAGGGATTTGTAAAGTGTGGCAACTCACCCGTGAGGGTCTCAAGGCACTGGGGGGGGAACGGGTGCTGCTGAGGATCAGTGGAAGAGCCAGGTCTTGAGGTCCTCCCTGAACTGTGACACGGTGTGGGATTGCCTGAGGTGGATGGGGAGGGTGTTCCAGGTCTTGGTGGCGATGTGGGAGAAGGATCTTCCTCTGGCTTGGGTTTTCTGGATGTGGGGGATGTTGGCAAGGGCCTGGTTGGTGTAGCGGAGTTGTCTGGTGGGAGTGCAGAAGGAGAGTCTGCAGTTGAGGTAGGCTGGCCCGATGTCATGTAGGGCCTTGTAGGCATGGGTCAGGAGCTTCAAGGTGATTCTCTTGTCGATAGGCAGCCAGTGTCGGTCTCTCAGAAGGGCAGAGGTGTGGCTGTGTCGATGGGCGTTCTTGATGAGACGGATGGAGGCATTCTGGATGCGTTGTAGTCTTTTTCGGGTCTTGGCAGTGGTTTCGGCGTATAGTGCATTGCCGTAGTCGAGGCGGCTGCTGACGAGGGCCATGGTGACTGTTCTTCTAGCTTCAGTAGGGATCCACTTGTAGATTTTACGAAGCATGCGCAGGGTGTGGAAGCAACCCGATGAGATGGCGCTCACCTGTCAGTCCATTGACAAGGGTGCGGGCGTGGTTGGTGGTGGTGGGGGCGTTTCCGAGGCTGGTGGACCTCCAGGAATCGTTCTAGGTGGAGGGGGTAGAGTCGAAGATGAGGACTTCTGTTTTGTCCGAGTTCAGTTTGAGGCAATTGTCTTTCATCCAGGCAGTGACTTCTTTCATTCCTTTGTGGAGATTGTTCTTGGCAGTAGTCGGGTTGTTGATGAGGGAGACTATCAGCTGAGTGTCGTCGGCGTAGGAGATGATGTTGAGTGTGTGGCTTCTGATGATGGCTCCAGTGGGGTCATGTAGAGGTTAAAGAGGGTGGGACTCAGAGAGGATCCTTGGGGGATGCCGCAGCTGATCTTGGTGGCTTCCGAGAGAAAGGGAGGGATTCACACCTTGTGTGTTCTGCCAATGAGGAACGAGGAGAGCCATTGCAGAGGTGAGTCTCAGATGCCAGCATTGTGGAGACGGGTGTGTAGCGTGTCGTATGAGACTGTGTCGAAGGTGGCAGAAAGGTCCAGGAGGATGAGGGCGACAGTCTCGCCTTCTGTCGAGATGGGTGCGGATGTCTTCTGTGGCAGCGAGGAGGGCAGTCTTGGTGCTATGGTTCTTCTGAATCCTGACTGTGAGGGGTCCAGGATGTTGTTGGCTTCTGGGAAGGCGGTCAGTTGTTTGTTGACTGCTTTCTCAATGACTTTGACTGGAAAGTGGGGCAGGGAGATGGGCCTGTAGTTTTTGATGTCTGTCGGCAGTGGGGTTCTTCAGAAGAGATTTGATCTCTGTATGTTTACAACTCTCTGGGAAGGTGGCAGTTTCAAAGGAGCGGTTGATGGTATGCCGGAGTTTAGGTGTGATGATGTCACTAGCTTTGTTGAAGATGTGGTGAGGGCAGGGGTCAGTAGGTGCTCCTGAGTGGATAGTTGCAATGATGTTGTGGGTCTCGTTGTCTGTGATTTTGCTTCAGCGGAGGAGGGCGGGGGGGTGTCACAGTGCCCTTTCCTCAGGATCTGCACATTGCTGAACAAAAGGCCAACCTCCTGGCGTCACCAACTCAGAAAGCTATCAGAGCACAGAGTTATGATGAAGCCAGACGGGGAGAAGGGAATTAAGGTAGGGAACTGCAGGGAGAGAGATCTGAAAAGAAACGGTTAGAACAAATATGCATATACTCATTCATAACAGTATAAGCTCACCAATAGTTTCTTGAATAAAGGCTTCTCCGTGGTATATGATTGAAACCCTTTGTGAATTGAGCGTAGCCCCTTCTTTGAATCATGGAACAAGAACAGACTGCAACCTCTGAACCTAGAGATGGCAAGAGCTTTGAACTATGGTCATACTCTGAATATCAATCATTTAACAATTATACATTCATAACATAAATGTTTGATCTCAGCCTAGAAATTCTCAAAGACTTAAGTATGTATCTCACATATTATTCTTCCCAAAAAACAATGAAACTGTAATTTGCTTATCTTCAAAACATTTTCACATTTACTACTAAGACCTGAAAGTTTTACTCATTGAACTTGAACCCCTTTGTTCGTTGGGCAGAAGCGCCTTGTTTATTGTTCATGAAGCGATTTGATCATCATACATGAAGCGCTTTGTTCATTATGCCAGAGAGCGCTTTTACTTGCTTTGTCTGAAGCGCTATGCTCATTGTGCTAAGGGGCACTTTACTCATGTGGCCTTAAGCGTTTTGATCCTCGTGCCAAAACCGCTTTACTTATGTGGCTTGAAACGTTTAGATCCTCGTGCCAAGACCGCTTTACTCATGTGGCCTGAAACGCTTTGATTGTCATGCCAAAGGGGCTTTACTCTTGTGACATGAATCACTTTGCTCATTGTGCTAAGGGGGCGCTTTACTCATGTGGCAGTAAGTGCTTTGACCATCGTGCTAAGGTCGCTTTACTCGTGTGGACTGAAGCGCTATGATAATCTTGCCAAGGGCGCTTTACTCATGTGGACTGAAGCGCTTTGATTATCTTGCCAAGGGCGCTTTACTTGTGTGGACTGAAGCGCTTTGATTATCGTGCCAAGGGCGCTTTACACGCGTGGCCTGAAGCGCTTTGCTCGTTGTGCCAGGAGCTCTTTACTTTTTTAACTGAAAACGCTTTGCTCGATGTGCTAAGGAGCACTTTACTTTTTGAAGTAACAACTCCCTTCAAGATTGGGCTCATCAAGACCTTACCGCTATGAGTACGACCTACTCGTATCTGAATTCACCATGGAAACAAGGATGCTCCGATCTGCTGTCAATCTGCCATGCAGGAAATCTGCTCTTCTTCAGAGGAACCCCCACGAGGTCTGACCGCATCGAAGTCTTCAAAATAGTGAGCAATGTGCTTGGTTTTGTGTGGCTGGGCTTTATAGGCCTGCCACACCCCAAGATGGCTGTTGCCTCTAGAAACCTGGGAATTGTAGTCCCTTCATAGAATAGCACTGATAAGTGCATCTTGTCCACGAATGTCCTGACCCTGCAGCTACATGAGCTTTCCACAGGGCAGGAGACGCTGATGACCACTTCCAGAACAAGAGGGGATGACAAGTGGTGCGCATGAAGTGCCGCAAATACGCACAGCAGAGTTTTGGGCGGGACCTGGACTGCGAACAACCTTATTCCTCACAGGGGTCATGGTGATGCTTCGGTCGACAGGCTAGTGGTGAGAGTCGTGGGTGGCCCTAGTGGTGAAGCTGTCGTAAATGTCTGCGATCTTGCAGTGGAAATAGTTGGTGAGGTTTTTGCAGAGTTCTTGCCACAGGGGGATGTCGGTGGAGTTGGGGTTGGGGTTGGTCAACTCTTTGATGGCAGTAAAAAGTTCCTTTCTGTTGTGGGCATTTTTATTGATGCTTTGTTGCAGGGCGAGTGTTTTGGTGGTCCTTATGAGCTGGTGGTGCAGTTTGATGGAGTGTTTGAAGGTTTTGTGATTTGCGGGGATCTTGTTGGTGCGCCATTTCCTCTCCAAACATCTGCAGACCAGCTTTTATTCTTTGAGTGTGGGGTGAACTAGTTTGCTTTCTTAGCTAAACAACAAGTACCTCAAAAGAGATTACAGATCTATAAGAAAACAATAAACCACTATGAACAGGCAATATGTTACATCCTGAATCACACACGGAGGACTTCTGTAGAGCAGAAACAGTTCTAGTTTATTTGTGGTATTCAACCCAGCTGGCACCAGACAGCACACAATGCCAAATGCCTCTCAGGGCATCCCTCGTCTCTATGCCCTCTTGCTGAGCTCATAACATTCTCGAGTTGTCCGTGGAGAAACGTTCTACTGTGTGAAGTATACACAGCACATCTTCCCCCCATAAAATAAACAATAAACCACTACTAATAAAATACAAACTGAATACAAAAAACCAAGAAAATAAAACATACATAAACATTAATATAGTTGGAATATAAAATGTCAAAAGAGAAACATAATGTAAATCACGTAAAATGTAACACGGTTAAGTACTGATACAGTGGAAAATCTTATCACTATAAAATATGTACAAAACTAACATGCTAGCAGTCCCACATGTGTGGATAAGCATATAAACCTAAATACTTCACATGCTAGATACAATGAAGTCATTGTAATGCTTAGGTTTTACAACCTAGGTTTCAGACCAGATCTGGTAATGTTGCATTCTGCTGTGAAACCATCAACTTCTCTTGCCACTCCCTTATTTCTCCCAACCCACTCATCCCCTTAATTTCCATGTACGTGATTCAACAGAGTGCTTGACTGCAAGTTGGTCATGCATCATCTACCCAATCATATTTTTTTCACTTTAGATACAACAGTTTTGTCAATTTTTAATATAGACAACTTTTTTGCATGCCAAACCTTTCCATTACTCAGCAACACTGAGTTGCATAAAATCGTTTCTACATGTCTAGGCTCTTAGAATATACTTTCACCTTGATTAACTAACCTTTCTTTCTTTACTTTTACAAAGTTCCCTACTTTAAAATGGACTTTTTTGCACAATGGAACAAATCATATCTATTCTTAAACTTCTTTTGGGCCATTATTATCCGGTCTCTTACCCCAGCAGGTGACCAATTAGCTTTCTTTGTCTTAGCCAACCACCTCATGTTGTCTTCAGTATGAGGCGTTCTCCCTTTCATTAACTCAAAAGGGCGATGCTCAGTCGAATCACACCAGCTGGTCTGTAAGCCCCTACTGAATTAATGACTTCTCTTTCCCAATCCAAATTATTGTGAATGGACAATTCAATGATATTCTTTATAACACTGTAAAATCCTTCAAAATGACCAGTCCCTTTGGGATGGTGAAGGGCTGTTGATTTGTTTTCCACTCCTGTTTTTGTCATGAATCCTTTGAAGACTTCAGAATCAAACTGGCCACCATTATCACTAACCACCACTCTGGGCAGACCTTCTCTGAAGAACATTTCTTAGAAAAAATGTACCACCACTCAAGCATCAAATTTATTCACCACTTTGACTTCTGGCCATTTAGAAAAATGTTCCATGGCTATGAAAGAAGTTTAGGTACACCTTACTCACTCTGCACTGCCCCAAAATTATCTATCCTTGTTCTTTCCCAGGGCATTTGTGGAATTTCATTGGGTTGCAGGGTGAAGTCTAAAGGTATCCATATATTTGTCTGAATTGATATATTTTATGCATTCCCTCACTATTCTTTCAGTTTCTCTGTCCACAGCTGGCCATCAGTAAGACTGTTTGACTCTATTTTTAGTTTTTACACTATCCAGGTGACCTTCGTGACACAAATTAAAGATTTTTCAGTGAAGGTCATTAGGTGGAATTAATCTTCCGCCCCTCAGCAGAAATCCCTCCTCCACAAATTACTCATTCCTTACTTCCAAGAATGCTGTGAAATGTTCCTGTACACCTTTCTTTCCTGGACAACCTTCTTTGACATACACTGTAACCTTAGATAGTGGACCATCTTATTATTTCAGTGCTCTCCATACCTCTACACTAATACTTTGTAGTTCATCCAAATACACTGTGGCAACAAAACAATAATTCCACTCATTACTTGTATCTTCCATGACAGGTAATAGTAGGCTGCTAAGGAAATCAGGGATTTTGTTGCATGCTCCTGGGGCATAACAGACTTAAGACATGTAGTCTAACAGTTGCATAGACAACCTCGATAGCTTAGGTGAAACATCATTGAGATCTTATGAGGTGGGGACCTTCATCAAAGGTTTGTGGTAGCTCCTGACCACCACTTTGGTTCCCCATATGAACTGCCTAAAATGCTTTATTCCCCACATGTACCTTAAAGTTTCCCTTTGCATAACGGAGTACTTCTTCTATGTTGGGGTTAATGCATGAGGTAAAAAAGGCAATGATGTGTTCTGCTCTATCATCCCCTAACTGAGAAAGATCTGCCTCTAAAACCTTGTTGCCAGCATCAGTTGTGATCAAAATACTGCATTTGGGGTTTAAAACTTGTAAAGCTGGCACTGTACATATGTCATTCTTAATACTTCCAAAAGCCTCTTGACACTCACGTGTCCATACAAACGAACTGCCCTTTTTCAACAACTGATATGGAAAAAAATTAGAACAAATTTAGAACAGAATTCTGCTAAGCCTAAAAAACCTTGCACCCCATTTCTATTTTATGGAACAGGCACCTGTATAATTGCTTCAATCAATTCTGTCTTGGGTGTGATTCCCTTAAAACTTGTTTTAAGACCCAAGTATGTTACTTTGGGGCATATTTATACTCTGTTTGCGCCAAATGTGCGTCAAAAATTTTGACGCACAATCGGCGCAAACCCTGCCCCATATTTATACTTTGATGTCCGACCCCGCGGGCGTCAAAATTCCACCATGTGCGTCATTTTTTGGAAGGGGGAACCAGCCTTGCGTTAATTATATGCAAGGTAGGCGTTCCCTTCCAAAAAATGACGTTAAGGCCTGTGCCCCATATTTATACTCTGACGTCATTTTGACGCACAGGAGGGGGCGGGCCTTAAAAAACGGCGCACAGCCTGATGGGCGCCGTTTTTTAACGCCTGGGCTAGGGCAGGCGTTAAAGGACCTGTGGGCTCAGAAGGAGCCCAGAGGTGCCCTCCCATGCCCCCAGGGACACCCCCTGCCACCCTTGCCCACCCCAGGAGGACACCCAAGGATGGAGGGACCCATCCCAGGGAAGTTGAGGTAAGTTGGGGTAAGTATTTTTTTCCGTTTTTTTTTTGTGGCATTGGGGGGCCTTATTTGGGCCCCCCTACATGCCACTATGTCCAATGACCATGCCCAGGGGACATAATTCCCCTGGGCATGGCCATTGGGCAAGGGGGCATGACTCCTGTCTTTGCTAAGACAGGAGTCATGTCAATGGAGGTTGGGTGTAAAACAAAATGGCGCAAATCCGGTTTGAGGCCTGAATTTTGCCTCAGACCTGACCTGCCCCATTTTTTGACGCACAACCCCCATTTTCCCATACGCCGGCGCTGCCTGGTGTGAGTCATTTATTTTGACGCACTCCAGTCCGCAGCGCCGGCTAACGTCATTCCATAAATAAGGCGCCCGCATGGTGCGTTGGAATGGCGTTAGCCGGCGGTAAAATTTTTGACGCACAACTGCGTTGGCGCAGTTGTGCGTCAAAAAGTATAAATATGGGCCTTTGTGTCTTGCAAACCTGCATTTGGTTGAATCGGCCATCAGACCATAATCTTCCAGAATCTTTAATACTGCTCTTAATTCCTCATCATATTCCTCCCAATTTTTCCCCACTATCAAGATATCATCTTGGAAGAAAGTGACTCTTTTCCTTTTCTGAAATAAATTGTACATGAGATGCTGAAACATAGCTGTGGCACATACTAGTCCAAATGGTACTCTTTTTAGCTGGCAACAACCTACTGGAGTGATGAAAGCAGTTAAGCACTCACTGTCTTGATGCAAGGGTACCTGGCGTTAAGCCAGAGTGGTCTATGGTGGAAAACAAGTTCATCTCGTTGGTCACCGATAATAACTCACTGATGGGGGCAAGGGAAACTGAGAAATATGTTTTTGTTTAATTCTCTCAGGTCCACACAAAGTCTAACTCTGCCATTAGCTTTGCAAATGACTACTCATAGGGACACGTAGACTGAAAATTCCACCTGTTCTATAATACCTGACTCCACCAATTATTTCAAATCTAGCATCACCTCTTACTTAACACAAAGAGGACTATTTCTCACCTTGTGTATACAGGGACATATATTATCCTTTAGTACTATTTTGTGGACAAAACCCCTCAATTCTCAAACTTTTTCTGAAAATACCGATAGAAATTCATAGACAAATTCTTCCCCTTCTTACGCATCATCTTTTACAATCAACACGGGATATGGACTATTGGGATCAAGTGAAGTGCCTAATTTTAATTGATCCCTCCATCCCAGACTGACAATCCCTTCTCAGCTACATGCAATTTGCATTCAGCCTTTCTGCCTTTAAATTCAAATGTTAATTTGTGAAACCCCAGTGGATTAATGGATTCCCTTGTGAAGCCCTGGAGTTTGATGTCTAGTCTTTGCAATTCGGATCCTAATTTGGAGCAAAACAGCTTTAATCATACCTCCTTATTAATAATAGTATACAGCGACCCAGAGTCAACAACCAACTCACCATATACACCACTCACAACCATATCACATGTAGTTTTTTTTTTTCTGTTATGTCCATCAACCATGATCACACTATCTTGTACACAGAGTACTTCTGGGTATTCTATATCAGGACTGGAATGGTCTGTGTTCTGGCACCATTCATCAACCACACACTTCACCACTTAAGAATTGCAACACACTCTTGCAAAATATCCTTTGACCTAGCACATATCTGGTTTATCGCTGGGCATTTCCTATCATGAGGTAATTGGTTAGAGCTGCCACAGTGATAGCATTTTCCTTAAGGTAATCCATTCTTTTATTGGCGTTATACTTTTTCAACTCCTTCACATTACCATCATGTTCGTCTTTTGTGTTAACCTTTTCATTAACTACCTTGAGCATTTCTTCCCCCCTTTCTATCTTACTCACAGACACCAATGATTTTGCACATCTGGAAGTGAGTTCAGCCTTACTAGTAACTGAAGTAACTTCTTGAAGCGTAGAGACACCGTGAATCCACAGCCTATCTTGTAAACAGGGTTTATTGTGTTGCATTATTGCCTGGTCCAGGACCTCAAATACACCACATCTACATGTGACAACTAATTTTCTCAAGGTGGAGACATAATCTTCTATTTTCTCTGATTCACCCTGTTTTCTATAAATGTAAATGTAAATTAGCACTTGTATAGCACACTACTCACCCGTTAGGGTCTGAAGGCGCTGTACTCATACCGCTATGGAACCCCTCCTGGCTTTTTCCGTGAGGCGCCCACTCCTGAGCACCCCCAGGGTGAAGCCAGGCATCCAAGCGCTGTTGGGGCCGTTGTGACGATTAAGCAAGCTATTGCCCAGAGTTGCAGAGTGGGACCCATGAATTGGATTAGGCACTGAGGCGAGAATTATCTCGTCAAGGGGAATTGAGCCCAAGACCTGCCGAAGCGGGACTTGAACCCTGGTCTTGAGCCAGATCTCTGCTTCAGGGTCTGCCACTCTAACCATTGAGCCACACTTCTCCACTATGAAAGAATTATACTGATCAATGGCTATATAATGGTTTTAGGTTTTGGGGCGGGGTGGGGGTCAGGGTAATTTTAAGGGTGAGGGTAGGGGATTGGGATGTTTTTAGGTTTTAGGGGTGGGGTGGGAGGTCGGGTAGTTTAGGTTTTAGGGACAGGGTGGGGGGTTGGGGTGGTTTTAGGTTTTAGGGGTGGGGTGGGGGTTGCGGTAATTTTAGGGGCGGGGGTGTGACTAGTTTTAGGGGCAGGTGTGGGGGTTGTTTTAGGTTTTAGGGGTGGAGGTGGGGGGGTCGCGGTAATTATTAGGGGCAGGGGCAGGGGGGCTGGGGGTGTCGCATGCTGGAACCATGCATGCTGTTCATTAATGCCTTTACCAGGAATGCCTTTACAACGATAAATCGTTGTTAAGGCATTTGTGGTAAAGGCATTAGTGGTAACAACGCAGTTGTTGTTCCAACCGCGTTGTTCAGGCATGCGTGGTTCCAGCATGCGTTGTTCCGACATACATTCGAATATGCATCAAGGCTTGCTAGTGTGTGAGTGAATACATTTCCTTAATTTCCCCAAATGAGGATTTTTCGCCATGCGATTATATACTTTCAACCTCTATGGCCCAAGACAATGTACTAAGATTTTCTTTTTCCTTTCCAGAGTAAGTTCATCACTATCAAATGTAAAAATGCAATTAACAAAATACTCCTTCCATTCATCCCATTTGTATTAGGTTCACCTTCAGTCACCATAAAAAGGTGAGGAGCTGGTATATTCTATGTAGCCGTGTTTTGTAACTGAAAGAGATTATTAAATTACATGGAATTACCTTATTCAAAGTGGCCCCTGGGAACATGAACAGGAACACAGAGTAAGAATGTGTAACATGCATCATATACCAATCCTTGTGGCTGAGGTGTTGAGCCAATGACGATGGTTTACTCCTTTCCAGTACCCATGAGCATTCAGATGTAGGCGGCAAAAGCAGATCAAGTGGCCGAAGCTTCCCGTAGCCAATGAGCATCCAAAAGGAAACAGCAAATAGGGAAAAAATGTGGACGTAGCAGAGGTTTTCCCAAACATGAGGATTCTGGTAAGAGAAGCACAAGGGTAATGGCAAAGGTCAGGAGACAGCATGTAGATTATACACACAGTAGAAAAACAGCTCAGCTTTGAGAGGTGCTGCCCACACCAGTTCACTCCACGCAAGCTCCAACAGAGCTGTCAAGTTCAGAGCGCTCATGCTCCCCCATCTCGTGGCAGAATTTTCATCAACAGCACCATGGTCACAGGCTGGCAAGACATGCGCATTGTAGTGTTGGGGGCCCTAGGCCCTCATGCTGTGGAAATAAGTAACATAGACTCAGTAGCTCGGTGGTATGAACTGGCCACAGGCACGTGTGCCCGGACCCTTTTTATTGGCAGAGTTACCTGACTGGTGATGCCTGTGTTGGGTGGGTGTGGGGTGTACATGTAAGACCAGCCCTCAGCAGAGGGGCTGGCAGAAACACTAGAACGGGTCCAGCTGGACTCTACATCCCTCCCAAACTTTATTGAGGAACCAAACAAAGTCCAACCTGTAAAAGAAAACAATAACAAAGTACCACAATCAGTCTCTCGGCCTCGAAAAGGCAGACTGCAGAATTGCAGTGGACATGGTGCAGCTGGGAGCACCCAGACACCTCCGCACAAGTCCAGGATTTAACCAGGTACAGCTGGGCACGAACACTGTGTGGATGAAGTCCGGATACTTCAGTTGCTTGTCCACGACCTCACAGTTCGCTGGATATTGTCGATCCAGTCCCGCCTGGGCTCATGTAGTCAAATTCTATTTACAGTTTCTGATGCGGGTGCATCTGGAGCAGTGAGGAGTCCACTGTATATAGTTCTGGATGGCATTCTGGCTTTGGAGATTGTCTACCTCCAAAGACTGCAGATGACGTGACAGCCTGGTGCACCTGGGGGTTCAGCGGCAGAGCAGCGTCAGTCTTCCCTCTCGTGCCAGACCTCCATCAAGCAGGAGTCTCCTCAAGGCCCTTTTCGCGGGCTGCCATGGGACTGTGTGGACTGTGCCAGCCTATCGCAGGCCCAGCAAAGATGTCACAGAGGAACAGCCTACAGGACCCACATCCAAGTCTTGTGTGGAGCCACAAGGGTGGTTCATGCAGGGTCAGCTTGCTCGAGCCATCGGGATTCGGGTGCTCTGGCCATAGTGCAAAGTCTTTGGGTGACCAGACTCTCAATATAAGACCTCCGTGCTTCCTGATGCCTGACATGGAGCTGTCTCAGATGCATCTCTCTCAGCAGGATTCCTCTCTCACAGGAATTCGTTGGAGGCCCTTGCCCCTGGATTGCCGCGGGACTGCTTGGGCTGTGCGGGCCAATGTAGGCCACGCCAAAGGAGTCTCTCTGAACTCCCCACAGGACCACGTCCAAGTCTTGTGCAACCCCCATGGTGGATGGTCCAAATGATCTGGTCTGCTCTTACTGGCAGGTGTCTGGTTCACGGGGCTCATGGCAGGTGTTCAGATGGTACGTTTCTACGTTGCCAGACATGCCTTGTCAGCTTCAGTTCTTGTTACTGACTCGGGCTCCAGTTGGGTGGTGCTGTGCTCATTTAGTGGTTGGGCGATGCCCCTCATCATGATGATGATGTGTTTTTCATATTTCTGCAGAGGAGACAGGTGGCGGCGTCTTCTTCGGCAGAAAGACCCCTTGATGGACGTCGTGGCCACTGGCGGGTTTTGTGTGACCTGTGCAGTCAGTGACAGGGATGCCATCGCAGCCAAGGGGCCGGTGACAAGTGACAGGGCGGTCGCACTGAGAAGTGTAGGGTACCACCCGCATCGCTGTCTTCAGTGACGTCTGCTCACCCCAGTGACTGTCTTATGCTGATAGATACCTTCTCATCTGCTCGCACAAGTCCTCAGTTGTGTCACTCTACTTCCTTCCGCTTGCACACCTTGGATGGAGTTGATCTGTGGTGTGACCGGTCTGTCTCTTCTTCTTATTTCTTGTTCTGGTGTCGCGCCACTCTCTCTTCTCTTTTTCCTCCATGGTGTGGCGTTGTGCTACAGGTCGCCTGTTGCATCACATGGACCTTGCTCTGCACCTCTGCTGGTGCATCTTCCTCTTTGTCCTCAACGTGGCCTCGTGCCACAGGTCACATGCTGCTTCACACGGATCTATCACTGCACTTCCGCTGGTGCATCTTCCTCTTCATCCTCGAAGTGGCCTTGTGCCACAGGTCGCATGCTGCTTCACACGGACCTATCACTGCACCGCCTCTGGTGCATCTTGCTCGGTCGCAGCCTCGCGCAGGCTGAGTCATGCGGGTAGGACATGATCTGCTCTTCAGGCAGACCTCTCCAGGTCTGGTCCGTTCCCGGATCCTCTTGGTGGAGCTCTCCCTGGCAGGAGGGTCACCGCTCTCTTCCTCCATCTTTTCACTCGTGGGTGCCACGCTTGCGCCTCAAGGCTGTGCTGTTGCGGTGCTCACTCCTGCTCACTCCTGCCATCTGCTTTGACAGGGTCCGTCAGTTAAGATGACCTGCTCACTGATGGGCCAACGGTGGCCATCTTCCTTCGTTGTGTGGCCAGCTGACATGGCCTCTTGTCCCATGCATTACATCATGCTCTTGGGTGCTCTCTCCATCTTCGCGGGTTTTGCCAGTGTTGTCACGTTCTCTGGTGCAACTCTCTGCGCATGTGACATAGTCTCTTTTTTTCTTTCCACTTTGGGGTGTCCTTTGTGAACGCCTGGCATGTCCCTTCCTGTCCTACAGTGATGTCCATCACCGCTGGGGTATGTGGAGTTCTTTCAGCGGTGGCGGCGGACGGCCGCCAAGGGGTGCGCAGGCCTTGTGCACTCTCACGGTGCACTTACATCCATTCCTCACCGTTGCAGCTTGGCTGGAACATCTGCGGTCCTCTCCTTCCCTGTGCAGCATCGCACACGTCATTTCCATCTTCTGCGCCGCATCTGTCTTCTGCGCCGTTTCCGTCCGTGGGTGCACTGCTAGTCTGGAGCAGTCACTTTCTGGGGGTGCTGCTGTAAGCTTGCCTTCTACCATGCTTGCTTTCCTTTTAAACAGAAACAGGGTGCAGTACCAATTTTGGCCACTGGATACCACTAGTGCACTTCTTTCCAGGTTGAAGACAGTCTTTCTTCCTACCGGGCCTCGTTTGTTTGAAACAGAAGCCGGTGAGGGCATGCTGTCGGGAGGAGTTGTCAGGCTAGTGGGAGCTCTACGTAGTGCCATTTTTTCTTCTATTTTACACTGTTCTCTCTTTTCCTCTTCTTTTTGTTTAATGTTGTCCATTTTCCTGCACAGCCTCATTTGAAGAGGCAGGCAGACGGCATGAAGTTCAGTGAGGGGGGGTGGGAGCACTTGTTTTTTTTCTTTCTCTAGGTGGTAGCAGCACCTCAATCCTTCATTCCACACGTTTCCTTGTTTTGTTTTTTTGGGTGGAGTGGCCCTTGGCAATTCACTACTTTGGTGCATGTTTCCACCGTGGTAATTCAGTTTGTTTCGGTGCATGTCTGAACCTCTCCCAATTTCTTGTGGCCGTGGCAATCTTGCTTTGCTGCGCCCGTGTCAGGGCATTTCTGAGGTGGGGGCGGCCCTGGGCATAACTTCTTCAGTGCGCAACAGCACTATTCCGTGAAAATAAAGGGGAAAAACGCCCCAGGGCATTTTTCATTAGTCTTGGTGCACGATCGCACCATTATCTTATCTTAAAGCGCGGCCGCAGCAGCCTGGCACACGCTGCGGACCGCATTCTGTTCTTGGGGGCAGGGGCGATCGGCCTCAGTCATGTTTTGGCACCCTGTTCTTTTTTCCTTCACGGTGCGTGACAGCACCATTTGCCCACATAATGTGCGGCCCCAGCATCCTTCTCTCACGCTTCAGGCCGCGCTGCATCCGACTCGGGGGAGGGGGGCCTCTGGGTATTTTTGCACAACTCTTTGGTGAACACAGCACAGCCGCGGCAGCCTTCACTAATGCTGCGGGCTGTTTTACTCTGCCGCCAGGACTCCCTTGCCCCAGGGACGGCACGCATCAATCTTTTGCCCCATTTTTTATTTCTCCCACCGTGGTGGTGCCACACTGGCATACGCAGGGCTCACCTTCTGCACGGCAGATCAGCAGGGCACTCCACCAGACCCCTTGTGGTTTAGTGGGGTCATGCAGGCCAGAGACTGCAGGGCCTGTGACCTGGATGGTGTCCTCTCTGTTCATGGGGCGGCCTTCATGCTGGCAGCACAGGGTTTGCCTTGGACACAGGCTTCTCTTCCCCCTTGGAACAACGTCGAAGATGCTGCCAGCTCCCACGTGTGATCGTCTATCCTCGTCGCCAATGTAGTGTTGGGGACCCTAGGCCCTCATGCTACGGAAATAAGTAACACAGACTCAGTAGCTCGGTGGTATGAACTGGCCACAGGCACGTGCGCCCGGCCCCTTTTTATTGGCAGGGTCACCTGACTGGTGACGCCTGTGTTGCGTGGGTGTGGGGTGTACATGTAAGACCAGCCCTCAGCAGAGTGGCTGGCAGAAACACTAGAACGAGTCCAGCTGGACTCTACATCCATGAGGATTCCAATGCACATTAGAGGTGAGAGAGCGTAGGCATGAGGCAAAACGTACAACTGTTGCCTCAAAATGGTCAGAGGCGTCCCCAACTTAAAATAATATCTGGAAATCATGGAGAAAAGTACAAGCAGGTGAGAGGACGCGGCACTCAAAAAAGTTTATATATAAGATTTTGGAGCCCATTACAAAGTAACTGACAGTGATGTGATGGATATGAGTGGATTCGGATTGGTTAGGCAGCTCATTGCCAAACCTGTATGTCCTGATTCACACATGAAATACGTCTGTTGGCCAGAAAAAGTTCAGGTTTATTCATAGCACTCAACCCAGCAGGCACCGGACGGCACACAACGCCAACCACCTCGCAGGGCATCGTCCTCTCTATGCCCTCTCGCTGAGCTCATAACAATCTTAAGTGTTAGCGGAGACATGTTTCACTGTGTGAAGCATTCTAAACACAACACAATATAGAAACATTACACCACCAATGAGAAGCATGGTAAAGAAATCTATTTCAATTCTTTGGAACTGAACAGTCTCAAAGAAGCGGAGCGATTATCATTCACTTTATAACATCATGTTGAAGAGTTCAAACATAGCTTTAACCAAAATTAGAGAACAAGGTAAATGCTTTATTGATTAAACTACTTAACAAGAATTCATAGGAATATTGCAAGCAAATAATTAATTGATTGAGACTAAAATATAGGATTATGGTCTTGAACAACAATAAGCAGCGCACCATGTAAAAACCAACATTGGCTGCTGGTGCAAACAGAACGAACTCATGATTTACCTGAAGCCAGAAGAATAATTGAATCTCGGCATCCAGTTGCCGTAGCGCGCAGTTTGAAATTAAAGCGGATGCAGGAACACACAGGCACCCGGATGAAAACAAGTGGAGTTATTCGAAGCTGATGATATAATCCATATTCCATATTATTCTATGTATTCAATTTACTGTTATATAACTAAACGTCTTCTTTCAGGTTAAAATAAACTATTAGATGCCATTTGACATCCTGCATAACATTATGAGTTGAATACAATGATTTAAGTTCCTCCTCGGGAATAGGCTGTTTATTTCTGTAAAAATAAATGCTCATGTCTTTATAAAAATCTGAAGAGATCAAGACCTACTGTAACGATATGTAAATATCTCAAAACAATTGTATATTTATGATTGATGGTAAAATCATTAGTTATTTTTGTTTACCCAGAGGGAGACAATATATGAAATGAATTTTCCCACGAACACAAGATTTTTCTGGAAACACTTTAGGAGCTCTAAGAAAAATCAAAGTGTAAAAGATAATAAGTAAACAGGAATAATAAACAATGAAAAGATGCAAGCAAATATCTATTTGAAAATATGGAAACTAAAACGGAGTTTTTCTCCGTTGTGAACTAGGAGTCCACAGCTGCCAAGACAGAGGTTCTTGGAGATATGAAACTATGTAGAAAACCATAGGGACCACTGATCACATGAATGGTAGTATCTTTTAATATATCAACAGTCCAGTGTTCAAAATATACCTATAGATATCTAACCCTTGGAGAGTAGAATGAAAAGTTGCAGCACCGGTTTTTACGAGACTGCGCTATCTGAAGGGAAGACAAATAACAACTGTATCTATACATGTGTGTTCCCACTGCTCAATATTTCTTTGAAAGCATTGTCACCCTTAAATATATGTGATATAACAAAAAGAAAAGACAGAGGGGGTTATTACAACTTTGAAGGAGGTGTTAATCCGTCCCAAAAGTGATGGTAAAGTGACGGATATACCACCAGCCGTATTACGAGTCCATTATATCCTATGGAACTCGTAATACGGCTGGTGGTATATCCGTCACTTTTGGGACGGATTAACACCTCCTCCAAAGTTGTAATAACCCCCAGAATGTTGAACTTGTATTTTTTAATTATTCCTTCTTATCCTCTTCAGAATGCCAATACAAAAATCCACAGCTCAATCTTCGTAATGAACTACCATGTAACACCAGGACTAATAATAGACATGCACCTACAGAGGCACCTGTATCATGGATATCTCTTAACCCCCTTGATATTGGCCTCTGGTTCTCCACAGCCAAAACACTGGGAGTTTGACCGACAACTCCACTTAAATAAACGATTAGTTGTGTAAAATATGAGTTGTAATACTTTGAAATGATGCAACTTCTGTCTAGAAATGTTCACACACAGATTATTAAACTGAATAGATTCTAAGATACAAGAGATACCCACCTGGAGAGATAAATTATGGAACTATTTGATTGCCAATAAGCCTTGTTATTGGTGCTATACAAAAGTTCAGATTACGGTATGGCCGCCAGATTCTGATTATCCTTGGTTATACCAGAAAAGAAGACCTTTATCTGCATATAAATTAGAAAATACCCATCTCACGAATAAAATAGTGGGAAACCAGATCATACAATGATTGAAGTTGATTACCTGCAAATAACTGCTCCGCATTTCGAAGATGGGAGTTCGACCATAGTTCAGTAGATATCATGTGAGAAAGAGAGAACATCAGGGTTGCACTATATCAATGTATGGGGGTCATTACAACATTGGTGGTAAAAGCTGCTTACCGACGTGCAGAAGACCGCCAACACACCGCCGCGGCTGCGGAATTCCACCACGGTCATTATGACCCACAGCTCGGAATCCACCAAAATCCAGACACCCACACAAGTCCACCACACCAAAGGTCAGTGATAAACTGGCAATAACAAAACCTCCACCGTCACGCCAACAGGAATACGCCCACACTATCACGACCCACGAATCCACGCAGCAGTCTTTCAACCGCGGTATTCCATTGGCAGTACACACCACCGCGCTAAAAAAAAACATTCACTTACAAAACACAACCACATTGGACATTTTGAAATACACACATCTGAAACACATACACACACCACTCCCACACACCCAATACAATATAAAACACACACCCACATCACCCACAAACCCTTACGTCAACAATTGCAACTGAGGGCCAGAGAGAGACACCACCATCTACAAACTAGCATCCACAGGCACTCCACACCATCACTCACACAACATCCACGCACCTCACACAACACACCTCTAAATATCACCTCACACATCACAACACACACCACCCCACATATCACCCACACCACCCCATGGCACCGCAAAGACACCCCAGGTTCTCTGAGGAGGAGCTCAGGGTCATGGTGGAGGAAATCATCCGGGTAGAACCACAGCTATTCGGATCACAGGTGCAGCACACCACCATAGCTACGAAGATGGAGCTATGGCGAAGAATCTTGGACAGGGTCAACGCAGTGGGACAGCACCCAAGAACTAGGGATGACATCAGGAAGAGGTGGAACGACCTACGGGGGAAGGTACGTTCCGTGGTCTCAAGACACCACATTGTGGTTCAGAGCACTGGAGGCGGACCCCCACCTCCTTCCCCACAACTAACAACATGAGAGGAGCAGGTCTTGGCTATACTGCATCCTGAGGGCCTCGCAGGAGTAGCTGGAGGAATGGACTCTGGTAAGTCAAATCTTAACTATTACATCCCCCATCCACCTACATGCTATCACATACCCCCACCCTCGCCCTCACCCCCATCACTCCAACTCCTCACGTATGTCCCAATATCACAAACCACACATCCCAAACTCAAGCCCTGCATGTAACACCAAAGCATGGACAGCCATCACCAATGCATGGCCACTACACATACCCATACACCCCCCCAAACCATTATCACACAAGGTCCTACACAGGATTGCAAGCACTGGGAAACACGGTCACCCACCCATTGCACACCATGGCACACACAGATGCAATAATCATGCCTTTACACCCCTGCAGGACCCCACCCAACGTCACCGGACAGGAGGATCCAGATATGTCCACTCCTCCCACAGAAGAGGCTCACAGTGATGACAGCAGCTCTGTCCAACTGGATCTAGATGACCAGCCCGGCCCATCTGGGACCTCGGGACAGTTGATTCCCCTCACACTGGCACAGGCCACTACAGAGCTTGACCCCTCTGGAAACACCAGCGCAGCAACCACCCAGCAGGACGATATCTCTGTCCCCAGGACACGTCAATCAGCAGTGTGTCCAACACTACAGGGAACCCAGGCTAACCCACCACCCCAACAACACCAGGGACCTGGGGGCAGTGGTAGTAGGCATACGGTTCAGGGGACAGAGGCCCAGGAACACAGGGGAACTGGGAGGGCTGCTGTGCGACAGGGGGAAGACAGGCCCAGGGAACCCACTCTCCCTGAGGCCCTCTCCAACATCATGGGAGCCTACCACCATTCCCAGGAGACGATGGCAACAGTACTGGCCAAGTTGCAGGAGCCCCAGCGGCTGCAGGAGGAACATTATTTGGGCTTCAGGGAGGAACTGAAATCCATCAATTCCACCCTGGGCACCATTGTAGGGGTCCTGAAGAAACTCGTCAATACCAGGAGGGACACTGTGGCACAACAAGGGGCCCCTGACACTAGCCTGGATGATGAACTGCCCACCACTTCCACCAGCGCTAGTGGACAGGAGGCACTGCCACACGACCACTACACCAGCACCCCACCCCCTGCAGATGGAGAACCACCCCGCAAACAGTCCCTGAGATCCAGGACAAAGACAGAGAACAATGCCAAGACCCCCGCCAAGAAATGAGACCACCCTGATTGTCATCCTTCTGACCCACTTTGTCGCCCTGTCCATACTTAAACTGCCCCAGCTCCACTTCCTATGCCCCTTTGGACAATGCACCTGTGAGACTAATAGACTGGACTCTGCCATGGACATTCCTCCACCATCACCCCTGACCATTTTACAACCCCCTCCACTATTGAGCACTTTAATAAACACCCTTAAATCAAACAACAATATGGAGTCAGTCTGTGCTTTCGAAAATTTGTATTTGCAATAACAGTGGCAAAATGCTATATCAAATGTAATGTCAACATACCTATGTCACACAGCTCTAGTCCATGCGGAAACAAAGCAGATGTCACACAGTGGCACCCACATCTGTGAAATCGTAAGAGAAAATGACAACTCGGTGACCATACACTGGGTGAAAATGACAGACAGATGAGAGGTAGTAGAATTAAATCAGATGTAGCAGGCTGCGTTGTCTTCTTACCTGTGTCTCACTGGAAGTATTGCAGTATCACCGTGTTCCTGTTGTCTATGACCTCTTCTTCTGCTTCCTCGTCTTCACTGTCCACAGGCTCCACAGCTGCCACAACACCTCCATCTGGACCATCCTCCTGCAGAAAAGGCACCTGTCATCGCAAAGCCAAGTTGTGAAGCATACAGCAGGCCACAATGATCTGGCACAGCTTCTTTGGTGAGTAGAATAGGGAACCACCTGTCATATGGAGGCACTGGAACCTGGCCTTCAGGAGGCCGAAAGTCCTCTCTATAACCCTCCTAGTTCGCCCATGGGCCTCATTGTAGCGTTCCTCTGCTCTTGTCCTGGGATTCCTCACTGGGGTCAGTAGCCATGACAGGTTGGGGTAACCAGAGTCACCTGCAAATGGCGAGGGACAACTGTTAGACACACACTAACTCATAGGGGCATCCCCAGACCCAGACAACTATTCACACTGTATTGGGTCCATGTCCTCACCTAATAGCCACACACGGTGCCTCTGGAGTTGCCCCATCACATAAGGGATGCTGATATTTCTCAAGATGTAAGCATCATGCATTGAGCCAGGGAATTTGGCATTCACATGGGAGATGTACTAGTCTGCCAAACACACCATCTGCACATTCATAGAATGGCAACCCTTCCGGTTTCTGCACACCTGTTCACTCCTGCGGGGGGACCAAGGCCACATGTTTCCTATCAATGGCACCTATGATGTTGGGGATATGTCCCAGGGCATAGAGATCACCTTTCACTGTAGGCAAATGCTCCACCTGAGGGAAAACGATGTAGCTCCGTATGTGTTTCAGCAGGGCAGACAACACTCTGGACAACACGTTGGAAAACATAGGCTGGGACATCCCTGATGCAATGGCCACTGTAGTTTGAAATGACCCACTTGCTAGGAAATGGAGTACTGACAGCACCTGCACTTGAGGTGGGATTCCTGTGGGATGGCGGATAGCTGACATCAGGTCTTGCTCCCACTGGGCACACAGTTCCTGGATTGTGGCACGATCAAGTATGTAGGTGATGATCACATCTCGCTCCTTAATTGTCGACAGGTCCACCAGAGGTCTGTACACCGGAGAATGCCGCCATCTCCTCCCATGCCCAGCGGGCGGTGCCTATGGAGAAGAACAGCGAGCAGAGAGTCAACCAACTCTGAGGTACGTAAACACAGCTTACTCCGAAATATTAGCAAATCGACATATGCCTGTATGAGTGTTTAGGCAAGGCCTAGATATGTGTGACGCAGTCCAAAATAATGGCATGTGGGCCCATGAAATGACAGCTGCCTGACCTGTAAAGTGGGACAATGGAATATGAGGTTACTGCACTGGTGTTGTACAATGCAATCCTGCATTGGTTAACATTGGACCCTATGGGTCCCAGGAGCCATTGACGGTGTACGCCGGCGGTGACGGTACGCACCGCCGCGGACGTGACCACCATTTTCTCTCTGTTCAATCACTTGATACCTGATCTTCGACAGGAGAGGACCTACACTGCAAGTGCTGCTGTGACCTCAGTCTGGAAGAGACAATGGCTCGTGTGTCTGGGGATAGGGCCCCTGCCTTCAGCACGGAGGAGTTGGAGAAACTCGTGGATGGGGTCCTCCCCAGTACACGCTACTCTACGGTCCTCCAGACAAACAGGTAAGTGCACTGTGAGCATGCTGTATGGGCAATGCCTGTGTGGAGTGGTGTGGATGAAAGATGGGGGGGGGTGAGAATGAGGCATGCATGAAACGACGGTGAGTGCATGTGCGTCATGGCAAGGGTAGGAATGGTGGCCAACTTCTGTGACGGTGCAGACGGTAATAACTTATCTTTTTCCCCTGTTCTATTCTTGTAGGTCAGCGCCCACCAGAAGAAGGACATGTGGCGAACTCCAGACCCTGGGGGTCTACCACAGACGGAGCACCCACTGCTGGAAAAGATGGGAGGACATTCGCCGCTGGATCAAGAAGAAGGCGGAGGACCAGCTGGGGATGGCTTCCCAACGTGGGAGGGGTGCCCGTCGCACCATGACCCCCCTGATGTTCAGGATCCTGGCGGTGGCGTATCCGGAGTTGGATGGGTGCTTGAGGGCATCACAGCAGCCACAAGGTGGTGAGTACACTTTCATTCTGCTGATTCAGCGCGCATTTTAGGTGTCAGGGTGGGTGAGGTGGGCTGTGGGTTCCCCTAGGCCAGGGCGAGTTTAGTAGGCAAGGACCCTTCTTAAGGCAGGCCCTGTGGCACCCCACCCCACCTTTGTACAGTGCCAACTACACCTAGTAAAGGCTCCTGTGACATCCATGTGTGCAGCAATCAGGCATAGCCTTGTAACCCATGTCCCTGGGATTGAATTTGGTTCCCCTAGGCCAGGGCGAGTTTAGTAGGCAAGGACCCTTCTTAAGGCAGGTCCTGTGGCACCCCACCCCACCTTTGTACAGTGCCAACTACACCTAGTAAAGGCTCCTGTGACATCCATGTGTGCAGCAATCGGGCATAGCCTTGTAACCCATGTCCCTGGTATTGAATTGGGAACTCCAAGTGCGCGGCGTAGTGCAGGGGGCTTCTGTGTCTGTAGTGTCCGCCAACAGTAGCGGTATTGCATACACTCAACATGTCTTTCTTCTGTCTCCCCCCCACTTTTGTGGTCTCCCTGTTCTTGTGTGCATTAGCATCATCACGCAGAGGAGCAGTGGCACCGGAGCAGGAGGGAGCTGCATCCCACATGGCCCTGGAGGGCAACACTACGGAGTCTGAATTTACCAGTGGGACGGAGGGCGAGGGGAGCTCCACGTCGGGGACAGGAGCTGACACCAGCGATACGGAATCCTCCTCTGATGGGAGCTCCCTTGCGGTGGCGGGCTCATCGGTGCCCCCCGCATCTACAGGTACAGCCGCCACCCCCCCTACCAGCACCACCCTCCCAGCAGCCCCTCTGCGTGTGTCCCGTGCCCGCTCACCCAGGAGGGTGGGCATCTCCTTCGCCCCAGACACCTCAGCCCCTGCCACAGTCACCCCTGCTGCCCTCAGTGAGGAGGCCATTGACCTCCTCAGGTCCCTCACTGTTGGGAAGTCTACCATTTTGAATGCCATCCAGGGTGTAGAGAGGCAGTTGCAACAAACCAATGCATACCTTGAGGGAATTCACTCTGGTCAGGCAGCCCATCAGCGAGCTTTTCAGACTCTGGCCTCAGCACTGATGGCAGCCATTGTCCCTGTCTCTAGCCTCCCCCCTCCAACTTCCTCCACCCAGACAGAAACCGCTGTACCTCAGCCTATCCCAAGCACCATCAGACCAGCATGCACACACCTCAACACACAGGGAAAGCTCTGGCAAACATAAGCACCACACATCCCACAGGCACTCACGCAAGCATCACACACATGTAAACACACCAACATCCACTGCCTTCACTGTGTTCCCCTCCTCCTCGTCTCCCTCCTCCCTCCCTGTCTCGTCTCCACTCACACCTGCATGCACTACATCCTCAGTCACTACGTCCATTACCAGCACACCCACCACCACACCCTGCTCACGTGCAGTCAGCACCCCCACTACCATTCACACGTCCCCTGTGTCCTCTCCCAGTGTGTCTGTGAGGCCACCTCCCAAGGAACACAAACACAGCCACACACCCACCCAACAGCCATCCACCTCATGACCGCCTCCAGCCTATTCACCTTCACCAAAGTCACCAAACGTACACCTCTGACAACCACTACCTCTTCCTCCACTCCCAAACCCCCTCCATCTACCCATCCCAGTGTTCCTAAGAAACATTTCCTGTCCAACCTTGACCTCTTTCCCTCACCTCCCCCACCCCTTCAGTCTCCTAGGGCACGACACTTTCCAGATCCCAACCCAGCACCTCAGCCACAACGTCTGCGGGACCAGTGGTGCCAGTAGTAACCAGCTTCTGGAGTGCGCCAGGCAGCAGGGCAGCCAGTGTGGCAAGGAGCCAGAGCATGGACAGTCCCTCACCTGTAAAGCATAAAATGTTGGCCAGTGCCCGGCGGGAGAGGGGAAAGAAATCAGCCACCGAAGCCACTCCCACGGGTGCAGTTGGGGGTGTGGAGACAGCTGCGCCACCATCCAAGGTGGGGAAGGGGCACAGTAAAACCAGCAAGTCTGGGGAGATCTGCACGGCGGACAAGACCGCCACCAGCCCCGCTGCCCAGGACAGTGCCGCCAGCAGCACCGCTGCCCAGGACACCACCGCCACCAGCCCCGCTGCCCAGGGCACCGCCGCCACCAGCCCCGCTGCCGAGGACACCGCTGCCAGAAGCCCCGCTTCCCAGGACACCGCCGCCAGAAGCACCGCTGCCCAGGACACCACCGCCAGAAGCCCCGCTGCGCAGGACATCTCCGCCAGCAGCACTGCTGTTCAGGACACCGCCACCAGCAGCACCGTAGGCCAGTGAGCGCCACTGATTCCGACGCTACTGAGGCCGCCACGGGCAGGATGAAGCACTCTGGGCACAAAGCCCCCTCCAGAACCAGTGGAGAACAGCATCCACTACCCCAGTCCTTGGCAGGATGAAGCACTCTGGGCACAAAACCCCCTCCAGAACCAGTGGAGAACAGCATCCACTACCCCAGTCCTTGGCAGGATAAAGCACTCTGGGCACAAAGCCCCCTCCAGAACCAGTGGAGTATCACATCCACTCACACAGTCCTTGGCAGGATGAAGCACTCTGGGCACAAAGCCCCCTCCAGAACCAGTGGAGTATCACAACCACTCACACAGTCCTGGGCAGGATGAAGCACTCTGGGTACAAAGCCCCCTCCAGAACCAGTGGAGTATCACATTCACTACCCCAGTCCTTGGCAGGATGAAGCACTCTGGGCACAAAGCCCCTCCAGAAACCAGTAGAGAATGTTATCCACTTGAGAGACTGTGGCTTTGCACTCCCCAGGATTGAACAGTGGGCAAACCACCCACTTTAGAGACTTGAGAGACTGTGGCTTTGCACTCCCCAGGAAAGAGCAGTGGGCAAACCACCCATGGTAGAGACTTGAGAGACTGTGGCTTTGCACTACCCAGGATATAGCAGTGGGCAAACCACCCACTGTAGAGACTTGAGAGACTGTGGCTTTGCACTCCCCAGGATTGAACAGTGGGCATGGTGCCCCCTCGTGGATCTGGCTTTGTGCACTCATCCGGCTGAGGTGCACCCCCCTTACCTTCCCCCTGAGGTGCCTGTTTTATTTCTCTCTGATGCCCCAGTAGTGTTCTCTCCGTCTTATTCGGATATTGAGTGTGAGCCTCGCCCATGCCTTTTGGGCCCAGTGGTCCACGGACTATGATAGTGGAATACCTTGGACTTGGATTCTTGGTGTATATATATGTTTATAGTGTGAATATCTTAATATATGTATATATTTTTTATTACTGTCTTCATATGTATGACAATCATTCGACTAATTTCCTTTTGTCCTTGCATTCTTCAAGGGGGGTTGGGGGGTGTAAATGTGATGTATCATGATGTATTAGTGTCTGTGTTGTCGTGGGTGAGGGTGGGGGTGGGAGTGTTGCGTGTGTGTGTCACTGTTTTTTCCCTCCCCCTCCCCTGTGTTGTAGGTGCAGTACTCACTGTGGTCTTCCCCGCTGGCGTTTGTGCTCCTGGTAGAGGAGCAGGAAGATAAAGGCTGGAAGAATCTGAAGTTCTGGTTCCATTGTGTCCTGGTTCCTCGTGGGATGTGTAGAGGTGAGCGTTTTCCCTTCAAGTCCTGTTTCCGCCGTGTTTTTGTTTGCACTGTATCTGCCCCGGAAAAGGTGGAGGATTGGTGCCTTGTAATAATGTGGGCGGTACATTGTCTTCCGACTGTCTGTTGGCAGTTACCGCCGCGGTGTTTGTTTGTACCACCTTGGCGGTCAGAGTGTTAAAGTGGCTGTCTATGTTGGCGGTTTCCGCCACGGTCGTAATTCCATTTTTTTTCCGCCGGCCTGTTGACGGTTTTACTGCTGCTTTAACACTGACCGCCAGGGTTGTAATGACCACCTATATCTTGTCAGCGATGGTATTGCCAACTTAACCTTAACATTCTTCCACAGTTTTGGAAGTAATGAGTTTAGAACCAGACACTTACCCAAAAAATGTGCTTATTTTTCAAATGCTAAAATAACTCTTGCTGGATTAGAAGACCCCAACATAATGTATGAAAACAAAACTAAAAGTTGCATAATTGTTTTTAAGAGGTACAGCTTAGTGGGCTAGTGGTTGCCCCATATCTTGACTGATCTCAAAAGCCCTTAGTTTCAAACTATGACCCACTTTGACAACCTTGTTCCATATTGCTTGTTGGAACTTTTCTCAACTAACTATAGTTATTGTTATAACACTTTGATTTCTGCCTCCGACTTCTTCTGGAGAAGTGCATCTACATGCACCCATTTTAATACAATAGTTCCTGCCGTTAATGCTCATGCTGTCTAGGCAACTCCATATTCCTGTGTATAGCACAGCTTAAAGTGGAACCCAGTACCACAATGTTCATGGTATCCTACACACTAGCTGGAGAAGTTGAACCTTGGTTCTTTTGAAAAAGGTTAGTTAAGATGGCATCTATGTACTCACAATGCAAACTATTCAGCAGAATGGGCCACCCATCTGTTCATCTATTGGTTTGGCCAGAATTACCACCATATTCTCAGGAAATTCTAACTACTTGAGGATTATGGGCAAACAAAATCTATGGAAATAGATGAGCTGAAATATGTGTTGTCAGATCCAGCAAGACAAAAATAATATGGAGCCTAAAATTATGCTGATGGGGTGCAGACTAGTATGTAAAACCAAGTGAAATGTGTCAGGTAAACCACCAGCTATCCACCAGTTCATATGTATGCACTAACTGTTGCAATACTCCCCAGTCTGAACTTTGCGATGGACCGGACCCATATTTGAAGCAGCGATGTGGGGACACATAGTAATTTAAAGTCTCCACAAACAACCATTGTGTCACCCCAACATGCAAATTCAACAAGGATTTGCGGCAAAGGTATAGTCATTATTTTAGTGCGATGAAAGTTACACAATGCAACAAAAACCCTTAGGGACATATTTATAATATGCGCCACCTTGCATCACATTAATGTCATTGTTTTGTACGTTAATGTGGCCCAACGAGGCTGAAATCCCTGTGCCTTATTTACAGGTTGGCGCAAAGCATGCATTGCGCCACTCTGCAACCCTTTGCACTACATTATGCCTGTGCCAGGCATACTGTATGCAAAGGAAGCATTCCCCCAATAGGAGAGCCAGAAAAATGGTGTAAGGAAATCTATGAGATTTCATTATGCCATTTTTTATGCCACTTTTAACGCTTGCTAATTCTTTAGAATGGGGCCCTATGTACTCTGCAGGAGTAGCACCAATATTTTGGCATTACTCCTGCAGAGTACTTCAATAGCGTCATGATAAATTACACTATTGCCCCCTACCCTGTTCCATGGTGTGCCGTTATTTTAAATACGGTGCACACGTGGTGGTGGTAGAGGGGTGCTAAGGGATGCAGGGAAAGTGGCATTGCACTCGGTGCAGCACCACTTTCCATAAATCTGTCCCTTAACTTTAAGTCTCATGTTAAACCCCTATTCCAAGCTATTTCTTTGGCTATTAAGACACTTCCACAAGTTACCAAGTGCTAGAATAGCATGTCTAGTTGATTCATCATGATCTGATGTACAAATCACCGTATATCCTAATGATTCCAGCTTACTTGATTCCATTCAGGACAAATGACTTTTCTTGCAGGTAGACCAGTGATGGTCTCATAAGCGAAAGCTCATATTTACTCTTGCAAACCTTAGAGAGTGACCATAACCCATTGACATTCCAACTTATAATCCTCACTTCTTGTGAATGAAATTTGCTATTAACACAACTCATCCAGTATTGAAATAGAAAAACCTTCTTTCATCCTGTACACCAGCCACAGAACAGAAATAGCAGGGCCATCCTGCCCGACCCCACCTACACTCCACCAAACATTCCTTATCCTCAACCTGTCCCGATTCCTTTAGCTGTGAGGGTGCTTTACACTCATAAACCCATATTGATCCCCCCCCCTTCTTCCCTACCTTGAAAACACAAAAAGACAAACAGATCCAGGGGAAGTGTTACCCCTCGCTCCAAGGTGCCCCTAAAATCAAAATGTTTAGCCTACTCAAATACTAAATATTCTCCAAATGAAACCCAGCGACCTCCCTTTAATTGGAACCAACCGAATCCACACAGTCCATGGCTCAATCACTATCCACTTGAGCAGGCTATGGATATTGCTCCAAAAGTACTTTGGCCTGTCAGTCAGTCGCTGCAAAGAAAGTCTGACCATTATTGATGATTTTCCACTTTGCAGGCTCTTGCAAAAATTCCAGAGCCCCTACATCCTGAAGCTGAGAGATCACTAGTGAAGCTGCAAGCACTGAATTACAGTAGCTGAGCAAAAGTTAGATCTCACAAAAAAAACTATATTACCAACTGTGCCTGGGCTGTTACAGCATGCTAACTGATAAAGAAGCTGCTGCAATAGAACTTTTTCAATGTAGATTAGAATTTCTCTAGGCTGACAGCCTATTTCAACATGCTTAGATCTGACAAATGGAAACCAATTGGTTCTCTGGATCCAGAAATCAATATCCCACTCAGCCAAGGTGGGCAAAATCTGCTGAATCAACTGAATTATAAGCCACATGGATCATCTCCCTCTGCATCTTCCAGAACCCACAGTAATATAAATTTACAATGGTGCATTCTATTTTTAAAATCTTCCTCTTTGTGTGAAAGCTCATTAGTAACTACCTCTTGATTTTAAATCTGTTGTACCACTACTTCCATTTTATTTTTGGGATCTGAAATCCTTTGCTCGGCCCCAGAAATACTAGTGCTATCAATCTCAGCTGTTTAATCAGCCTACCTATAGCAATCTGTTTTTTCAAATGAGATGTTTTGAGTACTGCAGAGTCCTTTTCATACTGCGCCCTGTGGGTACACAGTAGGTTGTAGATTGAGGCTAGAGTTGGTGGAGCTTGTGACAGCTGCTGTTGTCTATGATTCTCCTCTACTCTAAACATTGTTGCGGCTTTTGGCCTCATCTGACATTGCAGAACAGTATCTTCAGCTAAATCACAGGCAGAAAAATCCCAGTGCAGCATCTCTCTCTGTTCCTCATCCCCACTCTTGCTCTCACCCATTCCTTGGAAACTTGAGCTGAAAGATCAATATTACCATAATAGCCTTAGGCTTCTTGAAGACAATGCCCCCTAGGACCGACAACATATAATGAATTTGTCCACCTCTAGATCCAGTGAGTCTTCATCAGAGTAGTCGGAAAGCCACAAGAACATTTTGGGATTTTCCTGTACAGTAGAGGTATATACCAGGTTGATTGCATAGCCTGCCCCTGCAGCAGCTGCCTCTTGAGTCTCAGCCTTATTTAAGAAGTCACTGTCCACTAGGGCCACAGAAGTTACAGCTGCCTCCACATCCGTGCTGCCTACAGCCCACGTTGCCTTTCTGCATTGCATGTGAATTCCCAACTGAAGCTTTAGCTGGATCTTTAACAAAATCCACATGCAAAGGCAGTATTCTCCCAGATGTCGAGGCTGTAGTATACTGCAATCCTAAGGTGGCCACCGTATCAGAGGAATTTGGTAGCACTTCCCCAGCAACGGATGAAGAGGCTGGAGTAAAAATGCTGAATATATCAACCATTTGCTACAACATTTTTCATAGAGTTAATGATATTATGGGTGACATCTCTCTCAACGTGTGCCTCAGTCTGCATGCAGGGTGTTAGAAATTGGGTCTTTGTTTGGCAGTCAGGTTACCCCCGTCCAAGCAAGGCCCCTCAACTCTAGTCAGGGTAAAGGAGAAACACACATGGTTAACCCCCACTCACACCCTTGGTAGCTTGGCACGAGCAGGCAGTATTAACTCAGAAGCAATGTGTAAAGTATTTGCACCAACAGACACAGTAATACAGTAAAAACACTACAAAATGGACACCACACCAGTTTAGAAAAATAGGCAATATTTATCTAAATCAAACAAGACCAAAACAACAAAAATCCAACATACACAACTTAAAATATGAATTTTTAAAATATTAAGAGTCATACTCCATAGAAAACAATGGAAACGATGATTTCGCACAAAGTACTTGATTAGAATAAAACATAAAGACATACAGGTGAGTATGCGTGGGAAAAGTCAGTGATGCATCGACTTCTTCCTCGCAAGGGAGGCAATGCATTGTTTCTTCTCCAGTCGAGTCAACAATGTGTCCGTTTTCTCCTTCTCAAGAGAGTGATGTGTCGATTTCTGGATGGGCCACCTCAGATCCGCTCAGAGTCGGGATGGCTTTGATGCCCAGGGAGGATGAGTGGAAAGTCCAGTTGCACAGTGTTAGAAACCTGCGCTGTGGGGGGTTTGCTTTATTATCCGCAGCCGCAAGCGGGTGTTGTGTGTCGTTTCTCCAGCCGCGATGCGCCGCTCTCCCAGCCATGATGCAGGTGGAGCGTTGATTTCAGCTGCAAAGCCAGTGGCACGTCGTTTATCAGTTGCGTTGCAGATGGTGCATCAAAATTGTCCCTGCACGCCGATATGTGCAAGGATTTCAGTCCTTGTTCTGCCAAATTCACCTTTCAGGGTTCCAGGGACTGGATAGGACATCACTTAGCAGGGCAGGAGTCTCAGCAGAGAGTCCAGGTGTTTGCAGAGGAAGTATTTGATGGCTCTGACACTTCAAAACAGGAGGCAAGCTCAGTTCAAGCGCTTGTAGATACTTCACAAGCAGGAGTCTGCAAAGTCCAGTCTTTGACCCCTTTCACATGCAGAAGGAGCAACCAAAGGATAGCATAGTCACAGGCAGCACTTCTCCTCAGCTCTTCAGCTCTTCTCCTTGTCAGAGGTGCCTCTTGAATCCAGAAGTGATCTTGAAGAAATCTAAAGTCTGGGGTTTTGGGTCCAATACGTATATCCCTTTCTGCCTTAGAATTTGGCAAACTTCAAAGGAAAGTCTCTGTTGTTCACAAGATCCTGCCTTGCCCAGGCCAGGCCCCAGACACACACCAGGGGATTGGAGACTGCATTGTGAGAGGGCAGGCACATCCCATTCAGGTGTAAGTGACCACTCCTCCCTAGCACAGATGGCCAGTCAGGATATGCAGGCTACACCCCATCTCCCTTTGTGTCACTGTCTAGAGGAAATGCACAATCAGCCCAACTGTCAAACTGACTCAGACAGGGAAACCACAAACAGGCAGAGACACAAAATGGTTTAAGTAAGAAAATGCCCACTTTCTAAAAGTGGCATTTTCAAACTAACAATCTAGAAAGCAACTTTACTAAAAGATGTATTTTAAAATTGTGAGTTCAGAGACACCAAACTTCAGATTTCTATCGGCTCCCAAAGGGAAACTGCACTTTAAAAGTTATTTAAAGGCAGCCCCATGTTAACCTATGAGAGAGATAGGCCTTGCAACAGTAAAAACTAAATTTAGCATTACTTCACTGTAAAGACATGTAAAACACATCAGTGCATGTCCCACCTTTAACATACACTGCACCCTGCCCATGGGGCTACCTAGGGCCTATCTTAGGGGTGCCTTACATGTATAAATAGGGAAGGTTCATGCCTAGCAAGGGGGTACACTTGCCAGGTCGAATTGGCAGTGCAAGACTGCACACACAGACACAGCAACTGCAGGTCTGAGACATGTTTACAGGGTTATTCATGTGGGTGGCACAACCAGGGCTGCGGGCCCATTAGTAGCATTTGATTTACAGGCCATGGGCACCTCTAGTGCACGTTACTGGGGACTTACTAATTAAATCAAATATGTCAATCATGGATAAACCAATAAACAATACAATTTACAGAGATCATATGCACTTTAGCACTGGTTAGCAGTGGTAAAGTTCCCAGAGTCCTAAAGCCAACAAAAACAGGTCAGAAAAAATAGGAGGAGGAAGGCAAAAAGCTTGGGATGACCCTGTAAAAAAGGGTCAGGTCCAACATAGGGCATCTGATCTGTGTCACTGATCTCATGGAGACTGAGAATATCCCTAGCATCAGTAACTGTATGGGCACCTGCAGCTCCTGTCCTTTCAGATCCATGTGGATGCTCCTTTGCATTGGCTTTAGCCTTCTGTGATTGCTGTTCACCTGTAAAGGATGTGGCTTCTGACCCAGAGATCCAAGCCTCCCAGGGAGGCACTAATGTTGAAGCCACCCTGAATATTGATGCTTTTAGTTAAATCGAGATTTTCCTTCATGTTAGTAGATTTTCCTTCATGTAACTACAACTGGCGGCAGATCATTCTTGCACCTCGCCGCCAGGTTCCACACACTCTTCCCACCCACCTGCATCAGACCAAAGACCTCCTTACCTTCTGGAAACTTCTCCAGCCCTGCCTGTTCGAGCAGTAGCAGCGCACCCCCCACCTCAGCACCTAGAGACCCTCACCGGTGAGTAGTGCACTTTACAGATTTCTGATTGATTGATTTAAAGAGTTTGTGTTAAAATGTGGAATTTGAACTTTGCACTGCAGGAATAAATATGTGGACCTGTGTTTATCAGTGCTCTTATTGAGACACGTTTGTTTTCATTGCCATTGCATAGCTGTGCAGATCCTCAGAGTCTTCTATGCTATTTTTCTTTTTTTGAATCTGGGGAGGATCATGACTTATGAGAGTGATGTCTTTCATGATGTCATTCTCAACGCTCAACAATAGTAATGCACGGCATATTACTCTCTATGAACCTGTGAGTTTATGTCATACCAGTTTGTCTTGTGCAGTGGTTCCCAACATTTTGACTTCTGTGGACCCCCGCTTTATCATTAGTGGAACCTGGGGACCCTCCTGAATTATTATTGGAATCTGGGGACCCTCCACTGAGTCATTACTGAAAGCTGGGGACCCAATCTGTTAAGATTATTTAAATTTCTAAGCAGTCACGGACCCCCTGAGGAGGCTTTGCGGACCCTGAGGGGTCCCCGAACCACAGGTTGGGAACCACTGCTCTTGTGCACGAGTTATAAAGAAGGGTGTGCAATAAGAACTGGAAAACAAGGTGTTAAATCAATGTATTGTCATCAGCCACACAGAGTGACTATATGCAGAGGTGTTTTCCTCTGTCTAATCATTATATGCGTTCTTTGAGACAGTAAGCAGTGTCATCTAATGTCATTTTATGTCAATTACAAAGCACTTTATAATAGTATAGAAAATTCCATTTTCATTGCATTATATAAGAATGCATACATAAATCTAATTCAAGGGTGCATAATTGTTATTTAAAACTTGTTTATTTCTGGAGCATTAAAAATTTGTTGCGATTCCTGGATAGAGAATGCTTCCAGCTCGCTAGCTTCCTAATCGCAGCTGTGCAGCCTCTGGAAATTAGGGATTACACAGATAAATTAAACAAAGCCACGTATTAGTTAGCTAATGTAATTCTCTCACTCACAAAACAATTAACTGACTCATATATCACTTCTCCTGCACCACATCCGCACCTTTCAACATAACATCCGTCTTCAAATGAACCTGCGAGCCACAGGGAGCCTTACATTCACAACAGCACAATGCAGACTGCTTTCACCAGGTGCACGTTTTGACTATCCTCCCATATTGCTTCCATTGAATTCTCTAGACAAAAGAATAAATGCCCAGCTTTCTTCTTCTGTTTTAGTGCATGCAAGACCCCCTGCCACAAGCATTTAATCAGGCGTGCGATAAAGAAGCACGCTTTCTTTATTGTGCGCGTAATTTCTTCACAGGTGCTCATTTCCATAAGTAACATCGTCGCATTTAAAGTGACAGACTGACACATTAGTGTGCATGTTTTTATCAACGCTTCTGGCATATGCCTCGACGTTATTCATGGCTAAATGCGCCTGAATAACGTGATCATCCTAGGCGAGTGCAGTGGCGACGCTCCGGGAAAGGTGTGTTGTGTTAAGCTGAAATACTCCTATGCACCATCTGATGTTTCTGTGGGCCTCTTAGAAATATATTTTCTTTGACTGGGTTGCCAGCTAATTATGTGTGAAAAAAAGCAATTTTTGTTTTGCAAAAAAAATATGTGAAATTGTCAAATATTTCTTGGAAACCTGTTGCGGTGCTAAAAGCTACCTTTGTCACCAAATATAGAACATTTGTTAACTTTTCTAAACTGAACAAGAGAACGTAACACAATCACATAACGGAAAGCAGCAAAACAACACAAATCATAAGAGGACGCAAAAAAACTGTGAAAACAGAACACAGTACAACCACAAATTGACAGTACAGCACAACACCAACACGATGAAATAATGCAGCACCAGAACACAAACGCGTAACAACACAAATAAACAAATCACCACTCAACAAAATGCAGCACAACAACTATCCTGAAACGTTCTTTCACATATCACCACGTTACACAGTGGTGAAAAGTGCACCAAGTACTGCCATAGTCACCTCAAAGGACATTCAGTCAAAACTGTCTATGTGGTCGTCAGCCAGTCTTTTTATTTCACTCTTGCTGGTACTTTGTCATCTTCCTTTGTCACCGCTTTTCCATATTTCACTTCAATTTCTACTCCCTTGTTTGCCTTTCTCTTACTTTCGGTGAAATTGTGATGAGAAATAAGTACTGGTCACCAAAAGCTAGTGCCCTTGCCCAGGACTCCGTTACATGCAATTTTGTAGGGGTGATAGGCCGATGGCTTTTCTTTAAAACAAATAAAAAAAAACTTCAACACCACGGCGAGTTCTGGAATACACTAATGATATTAAAAAGTGTTTGCCTAGAAAGTACAGAGGTTAATGACATGAAATCACAAGGTAACTCTGTTATTAGGAGTACACGATGCGATGATGTCTTACGTTCTGAAGAAAGAAAGTGCAGTTCTTTTAGGTATGAGGAATTCCATCAACGTTTATGCAAATGAACATTAAAAGCCTAATTTACAAAGCCATTTTGTGTTTACAAACCCTTTTACTCAAAAAATCACATGGTATGACACCACAGAACGACTTTTTAGTATTTTCTATAGCCATTTTCAAATCACAAAAGTGGTTTTCCAACACATTCATAAAGCTATTTAGGGATGTGATTGAAAGGGACTCACTTCCTAACAGTGAATCGTAATGAGATTTATCAATGTGACCACAATTGTGTTCGTAATCATTCAAAGGTTTCCAACTCCTCAAAGAAAGTAGCAAAGGGGAAGCTATCCCATTTGGAAAGCTTCTCTTTGGTTATTATGAGGCAACAGGGATGAAAAGCAGTAGGACCACTGTATTCTTCGCCTCTTTGTTGCCCAATGGGAAGATTTTTTTTTAAGTAGCACCAGTTCCTGTAGGTTCACAGGATGCTTTGGGAATAAATATCCATTTGAAAATGCAAATACAATATTTGAGATCTAATGTTTCTGGCAGGCCAGCGTCTCTGTGTTTGTATCCAATGAGAAGGGGTCGTAGGTAGCCACTGACCTAGTAAATATTCATTAGCAAGCTGTTCTGTGAATCCTCTTGAGGCTGGACATTTTGCTACACAGCCTATTAATACATAGGCTACATTGCAAAATCAGAGAGACGTTGCAAATGATAACCAGTGTACATTTTGCAACCACTATTTGAGGCCCATTCCTTTGTACATCTGCACTGTTCAGTGGCACAACAAAAGCCCTCACAACCCCCTGTGCAGGGGAGAGTTCCTGAGCTCGAGGGGACCCCTTCAGCACAGCACCTGGCCTGAGTGAGTTTGGAGAGGACCCCCTGCATTCTCTGTGCAGGGGAGGGGTGGGCTCCATTTCGTTAAGCCACTTCTAAAGTTCAATGCCACATGGCTACTTATGTCTTTTAACTTGAGGAAGTCACTATCATGACTTGTAGCAGTGACAATCTGGGCTAACCATATAGAAGCTGGTGAGTTTTACTTGATAATAAAATTTCTGTAGGCCTCAGTCATTTTGGATGGAGTACAATGACCTTGAATAGGCATTCTCGGAAAGCAAGCTGCAGGATTTTGATCCTTTCCTGTGGGATGCACAATTGTATAATCATACTCTTGCAATCACAGTCCCCATCTTTCAATTCGAGGAGGCGTCTCAGCTTTTGAATTGCCGAAGATGGTCAGCAAAGTTTGATGGTCAGTCACCAGCATAAAAGGCTTTCCATACAGGAATATGTGGAAATGTTCACTCAGTCCCATACTACAGCCAAACTTTCCTTTTCAAAGCTGTGAGTAAGCATGTTCAATTTGAGCTAACTTCTACAAGAATTGGCCACAAGATGTTGTCTTGCGTTTAGGCATCAACTCGGCTGTGCAAGTATAGCGCCTAACCAACCAAAGCTAGCATCAACTATCTGTATGGAGCTTTGCATTCAAGTACACCATTTCTGTAACATTTTCCATGGCATGTTGATTCTCTTGAAATCTTTTCACATTCTCATGGCCAATTAAAACAAACATTTTTATTGGTTAAGATTCGTAATAGAGCACTAAGGCCCGTATTTATACTCCGTTTGCGCCGAATTAGCGTCGTTTTTTTCGACGCAAATTCGGCGCAAAACTAACGCCATATTTATACTTTGGCGTTAGACGCGTCTAGCGCCAAAGTATGAAGAAAGAGCGTCATTTTTTAGCGTGAACGCCTTCCTTGCGTTAATGAGATGCAAGGAAGGCGTTCCCGTCTAAAAAAATTACGGCGACGCAAATGCGTCGTATTTATACTCCCGGGCAAAAATCACGCCCGGGAGGTGGCGGGTCAAAAAAACCCGCATTTGCGCCTGAATTTAACGCCTGGGTCAGGGTAGGCGTTAAGGGACCTGTGGGCTCAGAATGAGCCCACAGGTGCCCTCCCCTGCCCCCAGGGACCCCCCCTGCCACCCCTGCCCACCCCAGGAGGACACCCAAGGATGGAGGGACCCATCCCAGTGAAGTACAGGTAAGTTCAGGTAAGTATAATTTTTTTTATTTTTTTATTTTTTTTGTGGCATAGGGGGGCCTTATTTGTGCCCCCCTACATGCCACTATGCCCAATGACCATGCCCAGGGGACACAAGTCCCCTGGGCATGGCCATTGGGCAAAGGGGCATGACTCCTGTCTTTACTAAGACAGGAGTCATGAAATGGCGTCTGGGCGTCGAAAAAATGGCGCAAATCGGGTTAAGACGATTTTTTAGCGTCAACCTGACTTGCGCCATTTTAAGACGCCCTAACGTCATTTTTTCCCCACGCCGGCGCTGCCTGGTCTACGTGGTTTTTTGCCACGCACACCAGGCAGCGCCGGTGTGATTGCGCCGTCTAACGCCATTCCATAAATACGGCGCCCGCATGGCGCTTCAGAATGGCGTTAGACGGCGCAAAATTTTAAAGTATAAATATGGGCCTAACAGTGGCAAATCTTTGATGTATCATGAACAGTAGCTGGAAATTCCAAGAAAATAATATATCATTGAAAAGTCCTGTGGAGGTTCAGCATTTGTCAAAGCTTGTTCTTTTGCAGGATCAAGCATCATAGCCCATTCAGAAAAGATATGCCCAAATAATTTCAGTTTTTTTCTTATAGAACTCACACTTGTCTGCGTTTAAAATCAAATCTGCATCACTGTGTAACTGACCTACATGTGAGAGAGCTCTAATGTGCTTCTCCTGTATAGATCCAAAAAACAGTTTGCCATTGTGTTTGATGCATCATATGACGTCTTGGAAACGTTCTGAAGCCAATGACACACCAAAGCTAAGGTCCTCATTCCGAGTTTGGCGGTCATACCCAAAGACGGCCATGCAAAAGGCAGCCGACAGACCGCCATCGATGGCAAAATGAATCCCGTCGCATTACGAGTAACCAACACAACACTGTCAAATTTTGATCTGAAAAACAACACTGTCAGCCCAAATGAAGGAAAGAAGGAGGCGGTTTTACAACCACCAACGCAACGCAGAGGAAATGCTGGCCACCAAATTCCGATACACAAATCAGCAATGCGGAAACCAACATGGCGGTAATCCATTGGCGGTCCAAACTGCTGCAGAAAAATAAGGAGCCACCACCACAGCAACATTGCACCAGATAGGATAACACCAGTAGCACCACCTGAAACACATACACATCCCTGTCTACATCACTACAAAACACATCCCCACACATACCCAGAACCCTTTGCAAATTGAAACCCAGATAGAGCACGAGAAGGACACACTGAAAGGAGGCACTGCACCTACATACCACAGGCATCATCATACTAAGCACGCAGCACACAACACACCACTGCACACAAACACCACAGACCACATGCACATACTATTACACATATTCACAACTACAAACAGCACACCCACAATCCCTGCACATACACCCCCCCAACAACACAACCACTATGGCACCAAAACCAAAACCCCAGATTCACAGAAGAGGAGCTCAGGGTAATGGTCGAAGAAATAGTCAAATCTGAGCCGAGACTGTTTTGAGCACTGGTCCTGCAGACATCCATAGCCCAGAAGAACGACTTATAGCAGAGGACAGTCAACAGGGTGAATGCAGTGGGGAACCATCCACGGACATTAGGAAGAGGTGGAACGACCTTAGGGGGAAGGTACGGGCCATGGCTTCCAGGCACCAAGTGGCCGTCCTGAGGACTGGTGGTGGACCACCACCACCTCCCCCAGAAATGGCACTGTGGGAGGAGATGGTCCTGACCATGCTACATCCGTAAGGGCTGACGGGAATTGCTACTGGACTGGACACTGGTAAGTCCACTGTACTCACTTGTCACCATGTCCCTGTGCACAGCATGTAACCCCACCACCTTCACACCCCCTCAAACCACCCGAACGTGCACAATCCCATCATTGGCCCTATATCCACACTTGCATGCCACATCTCCCCACTGATGCCATTCTCTCACAGCACAACCTAGTGCACGTATGCCTAACACAGCAGAAAGTACCACAACTACCACAATGCAACACTCCCTACCCTTGCCTGACTGCTACGTCCATATTACATCTCTGCAATTGCACGTTAAACCATGTCACTCCCCATCACCAATATGTGGTAGCATTGCACATCAGTACATGGCAATGACAGTAGCAAGACAAATGTAAACTGTAATGCAAATTAGGGCCATTGCAACCTTCCACTGATGTGAACACAAGAGGTGGACTGAAAACTGTCAAAGCCATTACTGCCCTGCAAATACAGTGAATGAGGGAATGCAACCATGTGTGCCACCGCAAAAATAACATCATCTGACACAATCCCTCTCATCTCACAGGTCTCCTAAGTACTGACACACAACAGAGGAACCCAGTGACAGGAATCCCAGGCCTGGATGCAGCACCAATAGGGCAGGATCCACATGCAAGTTTGGATTCAGATAATGAACCTTGCCCATCAGGCATGAGTAGTCAGTCCACCACCACAAGCCTCACCCTGCCCACAACTCAAACCACCTCCTCTGTGGCAGCCAGTGCACAGCAGAGCCCACCTTCCCATACCTGTGTCCCAAGGTCACATCAATCATCATTGTGCCCCAAAGGACAGGGACAGGAGTCAATGGTGCAAACACAAGACAAGACGGTCCTGGTGTCATTCGGAGGGTGCACACTGCACCAGGGGCACAGGCACAGGGGGCAAGGGCCAGTGGGAGGACAATCGTGGGACAAGGGACGAGGCAGGCCCAGGACACGACTGGCCAGGAGGCCGTCTCCAGGGTGCTGGGAGCCTACCAGCAAAACCAGAACCAGTTGGGCCATATACTCACCACCTTGCAGGACACAGAAAGGCTGCAGGAGGAATACCACCAGGAGGCCAGGCAGCAGTGTCAGGCACACAATGCCACCCATGGCCTCCATATTAGGATAGCTCAAGGAACTCAACTGCATCCTGTGGACATTCTCCACCCAACAGCAGGCCCCATCCAGTAGTCAGTCAACACCACTGGCCTAAACATCAGCACCTGCTAATGGAATGGAGGCACAGCAGGAGGACTCACAGAACAACAGCACCCCTATTCCTGCAGCTGAGGAACACCCCGTAAAAGAGGTCACCCATCTAGACATCCTGTAGGACTCCAGGCCAAGACAAATCCCCGCACCAGGAAGTGATTCCTCTTCTGAAATGTCACCTTGTGTGCCACTGTAACACCTTGTTGGCTGTCCAACACCAAGGTCACATACTTCCTAGGATAATGGTCACAGGACCTGTGAACCTAACAGCTGGACCACCCACTCTGCTCATCACCTAGACCACTACCCCACTCCACTGGACTGTGAAATGCTACACTAAATAAACACCTATAATCACAAGTCAAGGTGCATGTCTCTTCATTGTTAGTATTGCAAAATATGTTGGAGAACAACAAAATAATATACAGGTCTACAAAACACAGATGTCCAAGTTACATATGTATTGTGATACTCCAGCAGGTGGGTTAGTACATCCATTTTGTTTTAATATCCACTGTCAACTACACCAACAGGCAAATCAGCAAGTAGACTGCAAACAGAGATGTCACTGGAAGAGGGATAAATAAATGGAATGAGGTACAAGGTGGTAAGGAATGTAATCTACAGTCATACATCAATAGCAGTTGGCCACAAACACAGGGTGAGTGTCCCAGCAGCTATGTTACACAATATGTAAGGGTCTGCATTGGCATTCACACATGTGTGGGACAGGAAAGATGAAACATAGGTAACATCCTCAATTGCACAACTCCCTGAGTAGTCATGAACAGGTACCTGACACCCAGCATATGTTAAAGCATGATATGCCTAAGCAGCAAGACAGTCTAAGAAGTCCCCTTACCATAACCTCAAATAGGTAGTCTGAGGACCCTAAACCTTCACAAAAAGTTGAAGACTGTACCACAATAGCACCAGTATACCACAAATGAACTGAGCAGCTTTGCATTTCCACTACCTCTCATGGTTAGTCACCTACCCTTCAAGGTCGTTAACCAATATGTAAGGCTCCAAGTCCCCACACATACATAGATGCATGCAAATACTGCCTACAGATTGCCTTTAACAATACATCTCCCAAGCCCAAATGACATGTAATGCAGACATACCTGTACATCAAGGAAAGTAGCGATAAATAATTCCTGTCCTGTTGTCATGTGCCTCATCCTCGTCTGCCTCCCCCTCAGCATCAGAGTCACCTGCCACAAACACAGTTCCAGCATTAACGTCCCCCTCCTCCAACAGTGGGATGTGCCTTATGAGGGCCTGATTATGGAGCATGCAGCATGCAAAAATGATCTTGCAGACTTTCCCTGGATTGTACTGTAGTGCACCACCAGAAACATGGAGACAATGAAATCTGGCTTTCAAGATACTGAAAGTACGTTCAATCACACGCCTCATGGTACCTGTTCTCCCCTAATGTAGTTGGATGTCTCACAGGTTTCAGGAGCAGGGGCAGGTTGGGGTATCCAGAATCACCTGTGTGGGAAACAAAACATGGCCATGGGTAACATTGCTAGGTGGAGTGCTGACTGGGTAATGAGGGGTATAGACGTCTGACATGGAGAGCAGTACACAAACCATGAACTAGGCCCTTTCTCCCTGTAACCTTGACATCATTGCGGGGATACTGCTGTTCCTCAGGATGTAGTAATCATGTTCTGATCCTGGGAATTTAGCATTCACATGTGGAATGTATTGGTCTGCAAGACACACCACTTGTACATTGAGTGAATATGTACACCTTCTGTTCCTATAAACCTGTTCATTGATCCTCGGTGGTTCCAGGGCAATGTGAGTCCCATCAATGGCCTCAATTACGTGTGGGACATTTTAGATGTTGTAGAAGGCTGCTTTCACAGTGGGAAAATCTTGAGGTAGTGGGAACCTAATATACCTGTGCACATGCTTGAGTAGGGCATCCAGCACATCCTGCAACACCTTACAGAACTGGGGCTGCAAAAAGCCTGCAGCCAGTCCCACTGTGCTATGAAATGAGCCACTTGCCGTGAAATGCAGGACTGACAATACCTGGACTGTTGGTGGGATGGCATGGGGATTCCTCAAACCCGGCAGGAGGTCTGCCTTCAACTGGGCGACCAGTTCTCTGATGCAGAAACGGTTCAGTCGATAAGTCAGGTTGATGTGGCGCTCTTTTCCATGGTTTCCAGATTAACGAGTGCCCGGAAAATTGGGACATTCCTCCTCACTTCATTCTGGCCAAATCTGTGCAAGGATACAAACACAATATAGGCTATACAGTATGACACACAACTGTCATTATGTAATAGTCATGCAAGTTGCCTGTAATGTGTCAGTACAGATTACTCTACCCCCATACCTAACCAGACAATGGCACATAGATACTGTGTGGATGGACTTATACAGGACATGTACACCTACACCTTTCCTGTGTTTTACCTTACTGGTCAAATATGCTGACAATTTTTGTGCCAAATCTGTACATTTCACTAGACACATACTACATTTGTCCATATTCACCATGTCAGACCTGAAGTATGTATTTGTGTGGAGAGGCAGGTAGTTACGCTGTGTAAAATCAGAACAGTAATGTCACAAACTGAAATGGCACCTGCATGTGTGGCATGCATTGGACTGCTGGAAGTGACCTTGTTCCACTGGCGGAAGTTGTCATGGAGGAGTGTGGTCACAACCGCCATGCAACTCCTCATTGGTTAACATTTATGTCAACGGAAGACTGGAACCAATGACGATCACAGCCGGCGGTAACATTCATGACCGCTGCAGTCCTAAACGCCATTTTGTGTGAGACAGCGCACTTGACTCCTGGCATTCGGGTGATACAGACCTACACATTTTGTGCTGCTGTGTCCTGTGTCTTGGAGCAATGATGGCACGCACAGCAGGGGAAAGGGCCCAAGCCTTCTGAACAATGGAGCTGGAAAAACTGTTGGAAGGGGATCCTACCTCTGTATGGGCGGTTGTATGGAGCTACAGGACAACTGGTCAGTACAACGTCCATGGTCCCACTAGTTGTATGTTGTTTGATGATGTATGTGTGTGCACATTGACATGTCATGACTTACTAGGTGTGTACCATGCACATGATATGTGTGGGACATTGCCAGTGTGCATGAGCAGTGTTTGTTGTGTGTCACCTACGCTCACTACTGGATTGTTATCATTACCATCATGTTCCCCCTTTTCTCATTGTTTCCCGAACAGGTCAGTGCCCACCAGAAGAAAGGGTTGTGGTGAGCTGTCGTAAGGAAGTGCGGACCGTGGGGGTCTATTTTCGGTGAAGCACCCACTGAAGGAAGCGGTGGGAGGACCTGCGTCACTGGGCCCGGAAGAGCGCAGATGCCCAGCTGGGGATGGCCTCGCAACATGGGAGGGGTGCACGTCGGACCCTGACCCCCCCTAATGGCCCACATACTGGCGGTGGCGTACCCTGATTTGGATGGGCGCTTGAAGGCAGCACAGCAGCCACAAGGGGGTAAGTGTTGACTGTCAGGTCCCTTCTGCATGGTTGTGCACTGTCACCCTCCTTGGACTTGGACTTGGAAAGAATGTAGTCAGATGTGATATAGGGTATGTGCAGTCCTGGTTGCCACACCCATCAGGTAGGAGTGTATGATGAACGCTATGTTGAGCCATGTAGGATGAGTAGTGGTGGTATAGTGACCCATGTTCAGCTGTAGGTATGGGTCTCTCAAGTTTGCTATCATGTCAATGGCTTCATCCTCCATCTCTGTGTGTACTGCTGTAGTTTGAAGTGGCAATGATGGCAATGTATATGGGTAGTGACAGGCATGTTGTGTGAGGGTTGCAGTTGCATCACTTCCTACATCAATGGATCCTCTGTACCACATGTAACTCATCACATTCTTATCAGTTAGTTAGTGTCCTGAGTCCCTCTCTGCTTAGATGAATATGATCCTGAAGTGGATGACATGTGATTGGTTATAGTCCAGGGCTTGATTCTAGGAGTAGTAATGTTGCCATTGATGGGCCTGTAGGTGTCTTCATGCAGTTGTTTGGTCTGCAGGGTTGTTATGGTTTTGGACAGAGCTTGCTTGACTCTTTTTGGTAAAGACTGCTAAATTGTACAATGTTTGGCAGGCAGGGACTGTTATCTGCATTGTTTGTATGTGAAGTGGATGTATAGGTTCTAATATTTTCCTCCCTTTCTGTTTCTGCCACCCTCTTTTTCTCTCTCCTCCTCTGTCTATGTGTACATTAGCTTCATCTGGCGAGGGAGGAAGGGCACCGGTGAGTGGAGATGCTGCAGCCCACGGGACCCAGGAGGTGGCCAGCAGTGAAGCAGAGGGGACCAGTGGGACGAAGGGCGAGGGGAGCACCATGGCAGAGACTAGAGCTACCACAACATTTGAGTCAGAATCCTCCTCTGATGGTGGCTCCCTGGCAGTGGCGGACCCTTCTGGTACCACAGCAACACCATCGTTGTCCGCCACCCCCCTTTCCAGCACTGCCCTCCCTGTAGCACCCCACCCAGTTGCCCGCGCTCCCTGTAGCACCCCACCCAGTTGCCCGTGCACGCTCACCCAGGAGGGTGGGCATCTCCTTCGCCACAGGCACCTCTGCCCCTGCCCCAGGCAGCCCTGCTGTCCTCAATGAGGAGGCTATTGACCTCCTGAGGTCCATCTCTGTGGGGCAGACAGTGATCGTGAATGCCATCCAGGGACTGGCATCCCAGATGCAGCAGACCAATGCGTTCCTGGAAGGCATTCAGAGTGCCTTGTCTGTCCTCCAGGGATCGTTTCAGGCTCTTGCCTCCTTGTTGATGGCAGCCAGTGTCCCTTCATCTTCCATTCCCCCTCCAGCTACCTGTTCCCAATCCACAAGCCCTCTCCCTACACCTGTCCATGGCACACCAATACACGCGCATACACCCAGTACAACAAACGAGGTGCGCAAAAACAGACATGACCATCCCAAACGTTCACCCAGGCATGCACACACACAACACACATCTGCAGACACAACAACAGATACTTGTCCCACCAACTCCTCCCATACAGTCACATCTCCAATCATACCTGCCAGTACAACATCATCACACACTGGTCCTGCTGTCATTCCTGTCATCCCACATTCACCACAACAGCAGACTAACAGCCAAACACCACATCCACACTCACCAGAACTTCTGTATCTGCCACCTGCAGCACGTCCACCTCACTTGCACACACAACCTCAACATTTACTCACACATCACCTATTCCGTCTCCCTGCATCTCTGCCCCCTCTCTCAAAAAATGCATACTTACCCACTCACCCACCCAGCATTCAGCCACCACGCTCAGGCAGACACTGCACACACCAGCACCCACATACAGCACACAGACACGTCAGATGAGCACTCCCTCTACCTCCACTCCCAACCCTCAATCATGTGACCACCCCGTGTACCTAAGAGAGTTTTTCTTGCCACCTTTGACCTCTTCCCTACTCCTCTCCCTCCCCATCTTCCCTGTAAACAGCGTGTCCCCCTGCCTCTCTCAGGCCCTTCCACCTCCCACCCCCCCCCCAGTGTTTCCCCTGCTCCTCCACTCAACAAAAAATCCACCCATCCGAGTGCCAAGGTCACCCCTCCCTAACCAAAGCCAAAACGGGCATATTCCACTTCCAAGCCTCCTCCACAACCCCACATCCCTGAGGTGCCTGCCTGTCCCATTGCTGCCCCTATAAAGTGGAGGCCTAGCTTCTGTCAGGAGTAAGGGTGGGCCATTCTTGATGGACAACGTGTCCTGCAAAATTGGACATTTAAACTTGCCATTGGCACTTTTGTATGTAGTTTATAGTTTCAATCCAACTGCCCATATTGCTGTGATTGGCAAGATGAGATGCTTGTCCTGGTTTCCTTCTACATTTTTGTGGGACATCTGTATGCAAAGGTGTGTGGTGTCTGTGTGTAGATTGTGTCTGTGTTGTTGCATGTGCTTGGTAGATGGTTAAGGCCATGGAGATGCGATGTGTGTGTCTGCTTACTTGTGTGTTTGCATGGGGTGATGTGTGTGTCCGTGTGTCTAGCGCTGGTTGTGTGTATTTCCTTGAATGTTGGTTGTACGTCTTGTGTCACCTGAATGATTGTCTGGATGTGTGTTCACAGCTATTGATTGTGTGTCATTGCTACATGGAGTTCATGCTGTGTGTGTGTAGTGTCGCACAATGTGCCAGTTGTTTGCCATTGTTGAGGTGTTTGTGGGGTAGTTGTTGTTTTGTGGTTATGGGGTGGCTGGTCGTGATGTTGTGTGTTGTGCTGTATGTTTGGCACACATCTGCATGGCTTTGTGTGTTTATTGGGTATTTGGCATTGACGTATGTTATGTGTATATATGTGTGGCCTTCACTGTGTATGTGGGGTATGTGTGTTGTGTGTGGGTGTGTATCACTGCCATTTCCCTCCCCTCTGTGCTAGGTATACTTACGGTTGTCGTCTTCATCGTCGGTGGTCCTGAAGGTGTATGGCGAGATACAATGCTGGGAAGACTAGCAGTTCATTTGCCATGGCGGCTGCGGTGTCGTCTCTGTGTCTGGAGGGGGGTGTTTCAATTTATACTTTCTGTTTCTGCCACGTTTTTCATGGCAGTATGGCCCCACTGAATATCCTAGTGGAGTCGTTACTCGGAATATGGAAGGCAGGACGTTGGCTGCCTCCTGCCTGAAGTTGTCTTCCACTGGCAGAACATGTTCGTCGGCGATGGCGGGGCTGGCAATGAGTTGTCTGTATTGTGTTGTATTCACCACCTTACTCATATTTGGCAGTCTGCTCCACCACCCTGCTGGCGTTCACAAGACCGCCATCGGCGTGGCGGTTTGGTTACCGCCAGACTCGGAATGAGCACCTCAGTCTCTTTTGTCTAAAGAAACCAACATGTGTAGCAAAGATCATAATATATCTGCAGATTTCTTCTAGTTTTAACTAATGATAACCTTGATTCAAATCAAGTTGAGCAAAGATTTTGGCACCATTCAATTGCATGATCATGTCAGCAAAGTGTGGCCCTGGATGTCCATCACGCTCAATCACTTTGTTTACCAGGTGCATGTCAATGCATATGTGCACATATCCTTCATGGGCCTTTTTAGGAACCACTACTATGGGAGAAACCTATAGCATTGGACCAGTAAAATGTTTGATAATATCATGCTTAAATAATATTTCAAGTTCTTTTTCAACAGCTTCTTGTGAATGAAAAGCAACTCTGCTGTGTCTCAGACAACAGGACGAACATCGTCATTAATATGCAGTCTTACTTTTCTAAACCATGACACAATGATGGGAATTGACTTACTATTACGTGATGAGCATTCATGTTGTAATTCACTACAATCAGTCACATGCCAGCAACCATCTTGAAAATGAGCAAGTAGAAAAGTAGTACAAAAATCGGTGCTTGCACTTTTGTTTTCTTATGTTTCACTGTCGCTACAAATTAATCTTTACTTTTCATGGGTGTCGATGCAGCCCAAGAGTATACTGTGGTCTTTGTCGGTCGTAGTAACAGCGACAGTTCATTGTACTTTGTTTCAGGAATTATGACCCATATTTATGGAAAATGATGCACAACTGTGCTAGCGTCAAAATTATTAACCAAAGCTACCGTCAAAATGATGCCGAATGGCGCTACGGAATGGTTAGCACAAACAAATGACTCTAACCATTGCAACATGACGTAAGGAAAAATTATGCTAATGCTGCAAAAGTTGCACTAGGTGGTTTTGTAGCCCGTATTTTTGATGCAAAGCAGGTTACCGCCATTTTTAACCACAATAGCGTAAAACAAAACATGCACAAGCAAGAAAAAACAATTTGAAAGACAAGATGGAGAGTACAGGCCAGGAGAGACCGCAATCACCCAGGTACCAACCAGGAGGGTTCAGCAAAGTCCCAGGAGAAGAGGAAGAGGAATTGTCGCTTTAATGAGGAGGAGCATGACATCCTGGTCAAAGAGGTATGGAGCACCAACACCAACACTTCATCACCTCCAAATTGCCAGTCAGTAGGAGAGATGCAATACAGCAGGAAATAGTAGACAAAGTCAGCAGTGTGGCTTAGGTGAGGAGTACTGTCACTGATTGCAAGAAGTGCTGGCACAATTGCAAGTGCAAGACTAAGGAGAAAGTGACCAGGAAGACAGCAATGTAGAATGGAGGTGGAAGGACCTGGATGAGCTGGAGTCGATGGTCGCAGCAGTTATCCCGGAGAAGGTGGTCACTGTAATCGCAGAACAGGACGTTGTAGAGTACCAAAACGAATAGAAATGCAGAGTAAGTTGCAGGGGGGAATATCTGGATTCTCACAAATGGCAGAAGGGGTAGGCACATAGGACACACTCAAAGCATGCTAAAGGTTAACAGCGGGACATATAGGCCCTGAATCAAAAAACTCTGTCACCATCCAAGCAACAACTTGTACTTATGGTTTAATTGCACAATGCACTCCAACATATGGCTATACTCCACCATGTAAATATGCATCACATTCCCTGGAAGTGGCATGCAATTAGTGTAGCTGTGACACGACAACACCCATTGCGTGTAGTCATAGCCCCTGATCCCACACAACTTGTACTTCAGAGACTAGGACTGAAGTCAATATGAGGTGTCAGGATGGTGCAACAGGCAAAAATGCTTCCTTTCCCTCTTGTCTCATTGCCCTTCTCACATGTGCTGCATCTTGCAGCACACATTGAAATGCCAGCTTAGCAAAAATAGCTTGTACATGTGCAGGAAGGGACAACTCCCTGAACGTACACAATTTATCCCCTCAAGGCAGGCACCCCTTCATTATGCTGCAACAATATCTGTGCAAGTGGTGGGGGAATTGCAGGGGTGTACTGTATGTCAGTAAACATGGTACATCCTTGCATTTCTCAACTGGTGCATCGTCGTGCAACACATATTGCTGCTGCACTCAGCTGTGCCACTTGAGAAAAAATCAGGCCTAAAGTGTGCACCCTATGGAACGCAAACCACACAGGGTGAACCCACTACATCTCTCACACAACTCCATGCGCCATATTGGAATGGCCACAAAATTAAACACATACAACACATGGGGTATGTCTGTGAACATCACGTGTGCAGCTGTACAAGGTCGCAAAGACCCACCTCATTAATATTAATGAGGTGGGTTGCAATTTGCGCCCCCATAGCCACTATGGGCACTCACGGGGATGGAGGCCTGCTGGGAACAGCAGACCTCTATGTCCGTGACTGCTTTTAAATAAAGCAGTTTTTTTTTTCCAAGTGTAGCCCGTTTTCCTTAAAGGAAAACAAGCTGCACTTAGAAAAAAAAACGAAAACTTTAGTTTCTGATTTTTTCAGGGCAGGTAGTGGTCCCTTGGACCACTGCCTGCTCTGAAAACATATTTTTGGGTCCACTCACAAAGGGGAAGGGGTCCCAGGGGGACCCCTTCCAGTTTGCGAGTGGGTTACCATCCACTTCAAGCGAATTGCATACCACTGCGAGTCGCAAATAGGAAGGGAACACCCCTTCCTATTTGCAAGTCGGTTCCGACTCGCAAAATGCATTTCTGCATAGCAAACACACGTTTGCGACTCGCAAACGGCGATTTACGCCATTTGCGACTCGCAAACTGTTTGCTACATCTGGCCCTTTATGAGGTCATTAGTGCTGGGATACACTACTCTATTATCTTGTTCCCTGCAAGCACAACATTATAAGACCTTGTTCGACCTATATCATACTCCAGCTCATATCGTCAAATGGGGGAGTCTATCAGGAACAAACTGTACAAGATGTGGGATGTATGGAGCAGATATTGTACACATGATGGCTACATGTGGGGAGCTAATGGGTTTAAGGGTGGGTATTCAATCTGTTTTGAATGAAGTTATGGGATATGTTCTTGTTCTTACCCCCGAGATTATGGTTTTAGGGGTCGCTGGAGAAGCGGGTGGTCCACATAGAGCATTTATCTTTGTGGCTATGGCAGTCTATCGAATATGTATATCATCCGCATGGTTGAATGTACGACCCCGTCTTGGCAGCAATGGTTGGCTAGATTGTTGTCTGTATATCATTTGGAGATGGCATTATTTGAACGCAAGGGGAAACATGCCAGGAGGAGAGGGAAAGCAATATGGGGGCTATTTCAGGACTGGATTTGGGCTCATAATGATTAATGTTCAAAAGTGAAACCAGACTATCCTTCTTCAACTTAATTTAAATAACTGGATATTCCTCCCCGTCTGGATTAGTCGGACTGTTGTGTTTTTCATTATTTAGACAGGTGGTACTCATCTCCTGATGTTTTTCTCTTTTGGTTTAGAATTTCATTTATCCAGTGTAAAATTATTCAAGAATGTATTTGCTGTATGATTCCTTTCCAAATTAAAAAAAAAAAAAAGGTCATTAGCTTGGTCTGTGTGTGTTGAAAAATACAGCACACATGGAACAAGTTCAAAATGAGGAGAAAGGATGGCATATAACTTCATTGCACCAGGCCCATGCCACCCCTGGGGTGGTGTAATATTTTGGTAAGGACTCTGGTTTACAAAAACTCGTAAATCTGAAGCACTGTCAAAATGCAATGGGTGCTGCTGTGCCCTCAGCAACACCCATTGCATGCCCCTACCAGGCAAAGTGCTGCGTGTGAAGGCACCCTTTTTACATGATGGCTCTAAGCCACAATAAGTCGCTTAGCACCACCTGGTAAAACCGTCACAGGGCATTGCGTCACCCGGGTATCACTAAAAGTAACGCTCAGGTGGTGCTAGGGGCACCTAAATATGTCCCAAAATACCTTGTGAGCTTAACCCATCTGTGATGCACAATGCTACACATAATATACAACTACAACCTTGGGTCTGTAACATGTCACTGAGCCCCCAGTAGCAAGTAAATGTTGTGCCCCTCAGCAGCCACCACAATCCAAGATTGACATTTCACTATCTCATTTGCAGAGGATGACGCCTTACCTCCTGCTAACCTGCCTGTCCTTGATTTTGCAGATGACATGGATGACCAGCTGCCGACCATCAATGAAGAGACTCTCCAGGATATCCTAGGTTCCCTCCAGACACCACCTTCAGTTGCAGGGAGGAAACACAGTGTTGTGGGGTCTCCACATGAACCACTCAGCTGCCAACACGCAGCACCTGCCAGTACTGACACAACCCTCGGCTCCAAGGACCCAGACATCACCTTCAAGAGGACAGTGGTAGGAGTCTAGCAAGAGCTGACAAAGCAGGTATGGGTGGGGATGGAGATCATAGCAGGCTGTCTAGAGGGAGTGCTGAAGTCCCTCATTCCAATTAAGGACAACTCAGCTGCCACTCCCCGCTACATGGACTCCAGCAGACCCTGGCCATCATAGCTGCTGACATGAGGCAGACGCTTCACAATTGCCCTCACAAAGGGGCAGCAGCATGATAGGTAACAGGCTGGGGGCCATACAGTATACCCTGATGTCCATACAGTGGGAAGTGGCCTCCCTCAGGGAAAACACAGCTGCCTACTACTGTGATGTTGCTGTGGTGTTGAGAAATCAACAGTTCCTCCTTGCCACAGTGATGTCTTATGTGTTCCCACAAATGGCAGCTGCCAGAACCTTTGACTCCACATCTCTGACACCTGATGTGTTTGTGGCCCCCTCCACCTCAACAATAGCACCACCCATGGCACAGGAGGCTCCACACACATCAGAGGATGAAGATGTAGAAGGAACAACATTCACAAGTAAAACCACCTGGTAGTACCAGTCTGTACAAATTGGACAGTATCTCCTTAGTTCTGGGCTTGAGATCATGCAAGGGTTGTGACAGCAGGAAATGTGCCCTCTTCAATCAACCACTGTTGATGTGTCTGCTTTGTACTGTTGTTGTCTCACTTCTTACCTATTGGCAATTGTGACACCTCCTCACTGATGCACACTTCTCCTAACCATGTCCCATTACATGTCTGTCACCCCTGGACTCTGATTGTACTACAAATGGCTAAGGTTCTCCCATGGGGTTTGTGAACTGGACATTGTATAGCATTTGAAATTACACTTGCACCTGTAAATAAAGCACCTTGTTCACATGTAACATTTCTACATTTACTGTGATCCATCAATTCAGCAAAATAATTGCATTATGTGAATCCATGTCAATGAGTGCAAAACATCATTACATGAGTGCATTACTGTAAGACACAAAGCTACTCACTAGGATCCTAACATGAGAAAGGTGAATCATGGTGTTGTGGGCTACAACCAACTTACAGAGTGTTCAATACATGTATGGAACAGAAATCCTTAGAAGTTGACATACGGCATGTATGGCTAAGAACCAAGTCAATAGCAATGTATGCAGATGGGAGTACCAGTACAACTAATGTGTGGTACAGAAGAGGCTAACCTAATCATTGACAGGCACCTGTCAATGTTGCAGGATACAGTCCCAAATTTGGCTATTGTCATATGTGCCACACTTGCCAACAATGCTACTGCAAGACCCCTTTAATGATAGTTGAAGTTCCATACTTACCTGTCCAAGATAATGTATACATACACAATGTGAATGGCTGGAACAGTGGATGTCAAATATATGGACTAGTTGATGTCATTTAGCAGCCAATCTGACAGCTCCTTGGTCATAGGGGATGCACATGGTAATTCATTGAAATTAAGACAGTCAGCATACCCTAAGCCATTCCTCCTACTTTGCCAGTGCACACATGCGAACACCTATACACTCAATGAACACGGAGAAAAAATAGTCTAATGCAAACGGTATTTATTGAAAATTATTTAAATAACACCTAAACCTATCCTAAAATCTAACCTACACTAAACTAACTTAACTTAACTCACAAATACACCTATCTAACCTATTCTAAACATATCTTACTCGTGTAACACCACACTCTAAACATTATCCTCCCACCCTTTTAATAGACAAGATACAAGTAGGACAACATAAACTAAGGCTATACATGTACTTACTTAACCTATGTCAAAAATATACATTTTTGGTAAGTTTTTTTTTTTTTTTGTATCTATATATATTCTTTTTAATTATTATACAGATATACCACACACTACACCCACACCCAACCCCCTGAAATAACAAAAGTACTTAAACCCACCCAAAACTATACTTACTCTAACCTTTGACTACTCTAAACTATTCCACTAACCTAACAGTACCAATCTAAAACCCAACATAAATAACTATCAACCATAAAAGGAAGAGGGAAGGAACTGGAGGTTGTGGCATTGCAACTTTATTTATTTTTATTTCCTCTTAATGTACTTTAACAACTTGTGGTTCTTAGCACTCTCCTTCTCTAAACATTCCAATCTGGCCATCATGGTGGCCATGTCCCTTCTCATGTCTCTTTCAAAGTTAGATGCGATGGCTGCAGCAGGTGACTGTAGGGGTGACTGGCTTGTGACAGGTGTAGCTGATGTTGAGGGGGTCGGACCCACAGAGGCCCCTTAAACCCCTGATTTTTTCCGCAATGTGGCCTGCTTATTTTGTGGCTGCTGCGCAGGTCCCCCGTTTCGGAAAACACGCTATGCCTCTGTGGCCTTTTCCTTCCGGAACCTCCTCTCATCCTCTGGTACCCAGCATTCACATCCAATATGTATCTGTATATGTCTTCCCTTTTTTGGAATGCATGTTGTTCTGCTGGTGTCATATTGGCAGCTGAAAAATGAGAAGAATAAAGCATTAAATACAGCATTGGGTGGAGGTAGAATAGACATGTAATATACACAGTATCCGTAGATGACACATGCAGTCCAACACTCATTCCACAACGACTTACTCCAAATCTATGACTATTTCATACCAGCCATCTGTGATATTATGTCCATGTCTCTGGGATAACGGCTGTCCATTGCTGACTATCAGGGCACAGAGGTGAGTGGACTACTGTGTCCTTGCTCAACATTTGTGTTAACAGACTAGTGAGGATCACTTGGCCCAACAAGTCTAGATTCCCTGTGCCATTGTCAATATGGTGGGCTTTGTATGCAGTCCACCACTCTGACACCCCTGGTGCTACATCAAGCCTTGCCCAGGCATCATGGATGCAAGATGGAGGTCAGCTGTTAGGAGGGCTAGAAACTTCCCACCAGCTATTCTAAGGTCTGTTAAAGCTTCATTCATGTGTCCTAGTTTAAGACCTGGTCTGAGCATATGTTACAAGCAGGCACACCATTGCTCATGGTGTGCCTACATGTACAAATAATGTAAAGTCCCCATAAAAATTGGCCAAAGCCTGAATAGCACATCAACGTTGTCTAAAGATTGTGCTATGTTGTGCAAAATGTGTAAAGTGGCAAACACATGGTTGCTGTATGTGTGCCCTTAGGGCCACAGTAAGATTGGCACTGTGCTGGGTGCTACTACAGTACTCAAAGTTATTGAACAACATGTGCACATGCATGTCAGATATCACCGAAGTACCAGGTACACACTCAGCATTCACATCATATGCACATGTGATGTGACCATAATCACTCACAATTATTCTGATTGCAAGACCAGGTTGGTAAATTTGCTGAGATCTAGCTTGTGACAATCCATAGACATTTCCCACAAACATCTGGATCTTAGTTGTATATTAATTGTGTACTCCAGTGACTGTTGTCCAGAACAATATGACTCCTTGCATGACTGCAGCCACAACTCATATCTGAAGGGTACTGAGGCACCAGCAGTGCAAGTGTCCCCTACAAAAGGCCCCTAGAGACCTCCATACATTTCCTTCATCTGTACCGTTTCATGAGTAACTGTAAGCTATGTGTGGCACACAGTGCTGTCAACAATGCTGTGACAAACTTGTTGTTAACAGGCATGCTAACTACATAAACAGCTGCTCTGACACCTATCATGATTGACATCAATGTGTATGTGGCCATGCTTATCATTTCCTAACACTCACAATTCCATAGAAGCACACGTTGCCACGTATGCAACAATCAAGTAATTTTCAATGTTCAACATTTCATCAGACGTGATGTCACCATCCTAACACAGATGATATCATAGCATTGGTCGCAGAAAAACAAAATTCATTGCATTGCACACATTGGACTGTCTCACATAAAACACTGGATTGCCATATGTGATGCACAAGGTGACACTTACTAGCAGCATTGGGGTCTTCAAATCTGGACATCTCTCCACTGGTGTGGGGTAAGGCCCACCTGCAATACATGGAAGGAAAACATAGCTTTGTGATATTTGGACATTTCTGTGCATGGACGATAATTTTAAAATCAAATTGTTAGGCTGACTGATGGTGGAGGCCCACCTGCAATATATGAAAAGAAAACATAGCTTTGTGATATTTAAACATTTCTGTGCATAGATGACAGCTTTAAAATCAACTTGTTGGGCTGAGTGAGCAGGTCAACCAAGTGGTAGATCAGACCAACTGTCAAACATCTATAATCAGTCAGTCACACATAGTCTCAGATAATGGAGACCCTGGCACCTACAAACCATCACTTTCCCTGACACTCCTGTGATGCATCTCACTGCACCATACGTACATGGAATAGTCATGCAGGTGTTTTGTTGCTTTACACCTCCTTGACCATATGGGGCTGCATGACACAGTATTCTGCATCTGTGGGACATTCACTGGCTGTTGCAGTTGCCATCCCATTGTGACAGGCATAGCTTTTGAGCCTGCCCCAGATGTTGAAGACATTAAACTCATTTTTACCTCAAACCGACGGACAACTGCACAGGGGTTGTGTGAGTATTCCAAAGTGTTGAGGAATGCTTTGATACATCCTTGTTTCTAGTTACTAATATGTCTGTGCCTTTGCAAAGCACACACACTTGAACTATAAGGCCATGGCAGTTTACTCATGTTTATTTACTTGTTTCCAACTGCACATTGACTAATTCAAATTATAGATGTCCTGCCAATACTGTGTGGCCAGCCATTGTTGCCATGGTCTTCCATTAATGCTCCAGGAAGGGATACCAACATGTGCATAGACATATGCCTCAACACAGAAACACTTGCTCCGTGGTCCAAGGATGTCTGTACTTGGTGCAGGTTTCTGAGTAATGTGCTAGTGCTGGTGCCGATGCAGGCCTGCCCCATTCTGTCAGAAAGACACGGCAGGCCTGTGGTACAAATTCAGCATATGTGTGTGGGGTATGTGTCTTTATGTGCAAGAAAACTAAATAAAGAGAAGTTCTTGTGATGATATGGACTAATTGGACTTTATTGTTCTACTTCAAGTGGTGCACTATCAAAATATCTACATATGTGTGTGGGGTAATAGACACATTATAGGGTGTATGGGATACACAATGTACCCGAAGAGGAAAGTTCTAGTACTCTGGACCCAGTGCATAGTCATGCTCCCTTAAATGGTGTTGGCCAGTGACACAAGGGGGCAAATTTAAGGAAAATGATGCTGCACCAAGTGCATCACTACAGTTCTTTCCGTACCCCTTTTCCACGCCATGTGTGCACCTTATGAGAAATACGGTGCAGCATGGTGAAGGTAGGGAGCAACTGTGTCAATTTATAGGGACACAAATGATGTACTCAGCAGGAGTAGCAACAAAAAGATTAGCACGACTTTTGCTGAGTACATAGGGGCCCATCATATACAATCATATGCCCCCTTATAACGCCTGCTCTGAGCACTCGTTCAAAGTACAGGAAATATGGCAATAGGGAAAGTCTCAAATTTCCCTGAGCCATGTACTTTAGCCCCCCAAACAGGTGTAGGGCCCGCCTCCCATACATGATGCCTGTCGCAGGCCTCATGTTGTGCTGGTCTAAATTTAAGTGGCACTATTCATACATAGCACCACTTTTTTATGATTGCGCAGGGAAGATGGCACTTCTGCCCTGGCTCTGCTTCATTAAATGTTCATTACAATGGCAACCCTAAGGTGGCGCTGGGGCTCTTAATACAGGCACAATACTACATGTCCAGATCCTTTGACAAAACATGCTGCACTCAACCTTATCACCACCTGCCAATCACATGCAAATAATGGTGTTGCTATGCAAATGGGATAGTTACCAGCTGCTCCAACAACCTCAATTCCCAGGTGATCCAGTAGGTCTTGCTCCCTTGAGATCAGGTCAGCCCAACGTGTTTAAGTTGGCGATCATTGCATCCGGCTCCAAATATACTTGTAAGGTGGTGGAGGACCTTGCTCCACCACAGCTTCCTGGCCTCTGTGTGGTAGCACTGGATAACAAGGCCACCCAACACCAGCATCATCGACAGGTAATGCTGCACCAGTCATATAAAGCCCCCCAGCTCATCAGCCGTCATCTTTGACATCCTCCCTTTCCCAGGCATCATGCAGTATTTGTATACTGCAAATATAATAGTAGGAAAAAAAATAAAGATAAAACTTCCCCAGCTACCCTAAATACCCAACAAACTATCCTACCCCTAGACAAACACCCCACACTACAGTTGCAGATGCAGTACAAACACACTACAAAAGACCAATTAAAAGACAAATAAGACTCAACTGCAACAGGACACAGCACAACAACACTCCAAAAACTCTGATCTACCAACAATACCAGCTCCACACACCCTCACACAGTCACAGGCAATAAGACTGTGTAGTAAAAGTGAACTCACTGTACCATGTGGGCAGGCAGGATGTCTTGTTTCATCTCTTCCTGGGCCTGTGCGTCACATTTTCAGTTGCGCATCTTTTTTTTTATACATCAGTCATGCATCGATTTTGTCCCATTGTGCCTGACAAGGCTTGTGGACTTATGATGCTCGGCGGCCAGGGGTCTTTTTTCTGCATAAGAATGTATGAAGTTTAGGCCTTTGCATCTAAATTTTTGACACATGATGGTCATACGTGGTATTCCTTCCCATACAGTCTGACAAGGCCTGTGGCTGTGCGATTGATGCACAGGTGCAGGTGTCATTTTCCTGGGCTTGCGGAGTATGGCCGCATGCATCAAAATATTTTGACGCATGACAAGAATGCATGGAAATTAATTAGGAAGGCTTACAGTGCACCCAGATTCACATACCATGTCACAGGGGCTATGCAATTATGTTGTCAGTATGTTATGGATACCTGTGTGTGCATGGCCGTTCATATCTTGATAATGACATTGGCATGTTTAACCTACATGTTTGTTTATGTGTATGATGTATGCGATGACTGATACTGTGTACTGTGTGTGGCTAGACTGTGTCCACATACTTGTTAGCACATGTGTACTATGAGTGTACTTAGGTGTTCTAACACATATTTGTGGGTGTACCACATTGTTATGTCAGATATACACATGTACTCATACCAACAACACAATAGATATGATGGACTATGTCCAATACGTGGTAAGGCATGTGACAGCCATGACAAATGATACTTAGCTAATTCAGTGGACTACAGCTGTGTTAAAATCATGCTACCCCTGGCAATGTGTGTGCATGTGTGTCCACTCTGTAGCGTGTTGTGGGATTAGCCTTCATGATGCTCTGCTACATATGTGACATATAGTTCCCCATGCATCTTAGTTGCAGGAGATGGTGCACACACATGTGTCAATGAAGGTTGCTATGTGCCATGTGTGTGTGTGTAAAGATATGTATAGTGTAATTTCAGTAATATATGACCACAGCGGTGTGTTCATGGGATATGAAACCTCACATATCTATCTTACTGCATGGACACATGTTGGACTTTGACAAATGCCTGTGTAGTCATATTAGTGCCACCTATGTTTCCGTATGTTGGAGCACATGTGAAGGTCATTTATTTCTGTCAATAATCTTGTGATACCTATGCACTTCCATTTGTGGTAAGTTGCCTTTTGTTCAGACTCCAATACACATTACCAGGCCTGTGCCATTTAAGTGGTACATGTGCGCAGAGATATCTAGCATATAAGTGCATGCCACCGACTAGGTACTCACAATCAACCACATCATGTTTGTTACGACTGTCACATACAATGGCATAACACTGTGTAGCAGTGTTGCATTCTGGCAAAGATGACATCCTACTCATCATCACTACTACGGGAGTTTTTATGCTGACACAGAACCATGGTTTCATGTGAAGTCACAGGTTTACGGAGTTCCAGACTACTCAGTCCACTGTGCACATGCATCAGGGCACTGATAATGCCCATAGTCTATCTCGCCAGAGCAGTGGTGTTAGGGTATGTTGGGCCGAGTTCTAGCCTCTTCATGATTGCTATTCAGCAGAGCAATGCACAGTCATCTGCAGACAGACACATGTACAATTGTGCTCAAACGGACCGGGATATCAATTCTTCCTCTGGGATGCTTAATGTCAGCTTTCCCCTATCATGTACTGAGGACTGGCTAGTTGCACGTGTTGGACATGTCTCATCATTTGGCATGGTCTGACAGACATGATATGATGTCCTTAGTAATTTCCAAGGGCAGCTTGGTTAAGGGTTGTATCTCTGTTGTAACTTTTGGGACCATGCCAGGGACAGATAGTGTTATCTGTCACTGCTTCCTTTCATGTTGGTAAGCAATGGGCAACTGCCAGGTTACAGTAGTGGCAAACATGAGTGAGTTATGTATTGATCTAGCCACCCTCTCTGTACATATGTTGGATGATCACATGTAGACATTGATGTGTTGCACAGTCAGTATTGGTCTATGAGTGTTCCTTCTCTACATTGTACCACATTACTTCTTAGGAATATTTTGTTTCCTACATTGTTGCCAATCTTTAGGCTGCTTACACTTTGTACACATCTTCGACAGCAACATTGTCAGGTCATACATGGAAAGGATGCAACGTGTGATTTGTGTACATTTTGTACACATCTTCTAATACTGGCTACATGATAGTTACCGTCCCATCACCTGGTTTTGAGAGATTTAATGAGTAGCACACACACACATGACATTACACCTAGTACAGCACTTGTGTCATCTTCAAATGACCTCCCATGTTGCATTTCCAAGTATCTGTGGGTATCTCTCAGCTTTCCATTCACATGCTGTGTAGAACATGGGTATGCATTTATTCCTGCATTCCACAACCTATGTAACTCTTACCATGACTGTATGATGTCGACGTGTGAAATCATCTCAGTGCTGCTTTTTTCATTAGCCATATGCACCAATCTGTCTACTTCTACTCCTATTCATTTTTTAGTGGGTCTGTAACATGTTTGTACATTGCTGGACATATTTGCACATCCCACACCATATTGGCATGCTGGAGACCTAAAATATTAGGGAATGTTGTCACTGTTGGTACCTTGTTCTTGGTCTGGCATATGAGTGACAATGAGTGCTGTGTATTTCTACGTGCTGTGTGATGGTGGAAAACAGACTATACTAGGTTACCTTGCTGATACGGGTCAACCATTGTTGGTAGTTCCAAACCCCTTGCTACCTAGGCCATACAACCTTACATCAGTCTTCGCTTGTATATAAAATTTGCTGTAGGCATGTGTCAAGACAATTTGTGTGACATGTGTGTATACAATATACATAGGGAGTAGAACACACTCTGTCTATATTGTGCCCAGACAATAATTTGGTGGTGCATTGTCCCATTTCATTCATAGATTCTGACAATGGGCCATATGTGTGGATAGTGGTTCAACACCCATTTCTGCTTAATTTTTCTGGCAACCAATAGCACACTCCACAGCCGACGTGCATGTGCCATAAGTAAGGTACAGTGCACCATGTGTCAGGGTTGTGCTTGCATTTTTATATTTCCTCATTCACCATTAAATAGGACTATAACCACTTTCTATTTTCCTCTTTTTCCTCTCACAATAAGAATAAGAATAGTATACCTTCCTAACTTAATCTATGGCCACACTCTATTAACACTCCCTCAGGACTTCAATCCTTGGCTAACACTGGGGAGTCTGTTATGGCACTATACCGTTATACTTACAGATGTCACCAAGAGGGAGCACAATATGCCCTGCATGATATGCACGGAATGCATGCTTGCAATTTGGTACGGTCTGGCATGCAATTTAAATTGTCCATATATATCTTCCACAGCCTTGAGAAAGCCCCCGCCTACTCGCCTATGGGGTGAAACACGTGTTGGCTGTTCTTTCATCGAATACTGTTCTTCATCTTCTTTTCATCCTTGATAAATTTTGCTTGGACTATTAAGCTGCCGACTCTTGGAACTTTCTTTCAGCTTCAAGATGATCATTAATTTAATTGAAACATAAGCCTTTGGAATTGTTGTCTCTACTGCAAATAAATCACTACTGAAGCATTGTGCTTATTATTAGAAACGTTTTTGGAGTGGGAGCTCACCTTCAATTAATCCAGTACCTAATTACTTGGGAGGTTTAGGGTCCAGGCCTCCGGCTGGAGTTCTCACAACAATTCTAATTTATTCGCCATTTTAAGGAAGTCAACTGGCTGGACTCTTTCCCTTCATTCCCTGCAGGCAGACTTAACACTGTGTCCCCAATACCAAATCTGGTAGTAAAGTATGTGACATTGAAAACATACAGCACAAAATAACCACACTTTGGGATCCATAGTAACCGTGAGTGGTGGGTTCAATGGATGGCCGAATCTCAGCTAACTAGCTTTGGTGTAGCTGCCAATGTAACAGCTCAGTTGGGATATGGTTGCTGCATGGGACACAAAAGCTAATACAAAAGAGACACTGTTCACTCATGGCAAGGCCCTGATCTACAAGCATTTGACACATACTGTAAAGGGTTACCTAGATATTTATTAAACAGTAAAAACAGAATCTAAAACCAGGGGAAACACCTTACCTAAAAACAACAAGTGATGGACGGAATGCTGAACATTGTCAAACATTCACCCCCAGTACAGTGATCTGGGCCTAAATCCATCGTTTTTTTGCTGCCCATGCCATTCCAGTTTGGACCCAGCCATATGCAAATCAGTCTTGACCCTGTTCCCCATGGGAACAGTCCAGCCCGAACTGCTAGGCCAGGTCTTCCCTGGACTGGAAACAAGCATCCTGTTACCGGTTTCGGGGTTTCACCCCTCATCAGCCAGGCTAGCTTGAATCCAGTGTCATGAGAAGCACGGGACCCACGTCTGGGCATACCCTTCCCACTTAGGGCGACAAATGCAAAAACAACAAGTGATGGACGGAATGCTGAACACCTTACCTAACCTAATGTACTCTAACTACAATTACCCACAACTGCCCCTAACTAACCTAAGCTAAACTTACTTATCACATTTAACGAAACGATCTAAACATCAACCCCCCACCACCCTTATAAGACGGGACACAGGGAGGACAACAGATACTAACCTAAACACATAGGGCCATATTTATACTTTTCGACGCACAACTGCGCCAACGCAGTTGTGCGTCAAAAAATCTAACGCCGGCTAACGCCATTCTGAAGCGCCATGCAGGCGCCGTATTTATTCAATGACGTTAGCCGGCGTTAGCCGGCGGACCTGCCTGGTGTGCGTGAAAAAAAATGACGTACACCAGGCAGCGCCGGCGTAGGGGAATATGGAGCTTGGGCGCCAAAAAAAATGGGGCAAGTCAGGCTGAGGCAAAATTTTCGCCTCAACCCGAATTGCGACATTTTTTTTAACTCCCAACCCCCATTGAAATGACTCCTGTCTTAGCAAAGACAGGAGTCATGCCCCCTTGCCCAATGGCCATGCCCAGGGGACTTCTGTCCCCTGGGCATGGTCATTGGGCATAGTGGCATGTAGGGGGGCACAAATCAGGCCCCCCTATGCCACAATAAAAATAAAATAAAATTACTTACCTGAACTTACCTTATGTTCCCTGGGATGGGTCCCTCCATCCTTAGGCGTCCTCCTGGGGTGGGCAAGGGTGACAGGGGGGTCCCTGGGGGCATGGGAGGGCACCTCTGGGCTCCTTCCAAGCCCACAGGTCCCTTAACGCCTGCCCTGACCAGGCGCTAAAAAACGACGCAAAAGCGGCTGGACGCACATGCCTCAGAGTCAATTTTTTAGACGGGAACGCCTACCTTGCATATCATTAACGCAAAGTAGGTGTCCACGCTAAAAAGTGACGCAAACTCCATGGACTTTGGCGCTAGACGCGTCTAACGCCAGAATATAAATATGGAGTTAGTTTTGCGTCGAATTTGCGTAAAAAAAACAACGCAAATCCAGCGCAAACGGAGTATAAATATGCCCCATACTATCTAATACTAAACAAATATATATATATATATATATATATATATATATATATATATATATATTATTTTTTTTCTTTTTTTAAAACTCCAAAGCCCCAACATCGCCAACACATCCACCCACCCACACACATAATAAAAAACAGTTGAAAAAAGTATGAAACCCCCACCCACTACTACTAACTAAACTAACAGCCTATACTAACCTAACACTCAGCCCCCTAAACCCACTAAGTTAAAGCAGGAAATAGGAGGGAGGGGAGGGAGGGAATCATGTCTGAGTATAAGCCTACAAGTTGGCCCTCCCCAGGGTCTTTTTGATGGCACACACCCTCCGGTTAACTTGTGCCACCTCCTGCTGCAGTCTGGTCATTTTCCATAGGACACGGTCCAAGTTCCTGTGCATCTGTGCAAAAGCTGAAGGGTCTATGGCTGCAGCAGGGGTGGTCTGGGTGCCAGTGGATGAAGTATGGGCCCTTGTCGGTGCCATGTCCATAGGCTAAGGTGCAGGTGTTGCTGTGACTGGTCCTGGAGCTGTTGCTGTAGATGGTCCAGCAAAAGTCCCAGCTACTGTTGGTGCCACCTGGGGGGTAGTGGTGGTGCTGGTGGTGGTGGCTGTGGTGGACACGGAAGGGCCCCCTTGGGCAAATGCCCTCCACACTCCGGAGGCTCTTTCATGGCAATATCGTCTTGCCATGGTGCGGTACCCATATGCGTCTTTTTTGATGCGTATGCGTCAAATTTTCTGTCATTAACTGGCTTTGGGTCATTTCTCATTTTTAATGGGACATGACAGTTGTGACAATACAGAGATAGGATGATGGCACCCACATTGGGCATTGCAGTGTATGGGCATATGTGACAGATCATACTACTGCGGACCATGATCCACTACTAGGTGTACCGGATTTTCACTCGTCACTGACGCAATAGATGGCTAAACGTGTGGGATACAATTATGTATTACCCAGTTTGGGCATGTTTTGCATCAAGAGAGGATAGAAGGTGATGCAACTCACTACAATAACTCAATGCCTATGGGTCAATGTGTGTGATTTGGCTACTACTATTGTTGTTGACCCACTGTGTGAACATCACAAGATGCATTTTTGCAAATCTGCTTGTATGCACATGGAGTCAATGTGTCCAAACCTCAGATGCAAGTCAATGTGGAAATGAGAGAGGACATGTGTTAGTCATACACATAGCAATAACTGCTGTGTGCACTTCCTAGGTTTTTTGGAACATAAACACCACCAATGACAAAGCATGCACTGGATAGATAGAAGACGGTTGTTCATGTCAATGTTCCAAAACTTAGCCATCACATGTCCTGGAATATTGGATACTACTTCCTAGGCACTTGTTTGTTAACCCACCATGAGTCAGGCATGGAATCATACTATGTGGGTACTATGTGGGTCCCAAATATAATACACAATTGTAATGTTATGCCACATTTGGAGTCATATAACTGAGCCATGTCTCTTCTGTGGCAGTGGAGGACCAACAGACCAAGCAGCACGTGTTCACATACTTCCAGTGGTAAAATGCACAGAGGTGTCTGGTTCGTGTGTGTGAGCCAATGTTTAGCCTGTATAATTATTGGGGTCTTTGTTGTCACAGTTATGTGCAGGTCTAGTCATGAGTCTGTGGAGCCATTTCCTGTATCTACAAAGTATCCTTCGCAGATCAATAGAAGGAAAGCCAATGAGGATTTGAGAACACACATGGGGATGGTCCAATCCTGTCACTGCAGACGTGTTATGAGACTGTCAATGGGCAGCCTTGGTGTGCTGATAAAGTTAATGTCTCAGGATTCCTATACCGGCAGGTTTACTCACAACATTTGTACACAGGTTGGCCTCTAAAATTCCCACAGCATCTGGGAACATCAGTGCCTCTGTGCTGATTAATCTCGCAGCTATTCACCACACAAGCCCCATCAATATGTTGGGAGCAATGTGAATCAGTGTGTGGACTGTCAGGGTCCTAACATGTGTAGACATTTCATGCACATTATCTGACGTTGTTTGTTGTGCTGGAGGCACCATACCCAATCCATGCATTTAGCCATGGTACAGTGTCACAATTTGTCACTCATGCATACATGAGACCCAGACAAGGGATAGGCCATGATTCGGATATTTGGAGACAAGTTCACCCCCATGGTACAATAAATAAACTGATTATGCTATACAATGTATTTGAGTATGCATTGTAGACCCAGCTGACACAATACCCCAGGAGGAATATGAGGGTTGGGAAAGCAACTATGATACAAATGTAGGCCCAAGGAACCTTTAGGGTAACGCAAAGACAGGAGCCAGTCAGGCTACAGGATGCAGGGTCAATCAGGATCCAAACATTTCATAAGGTAAATACACAGTGGTCAGACTGAGAGTGGTCAAAGGAGGAACAAGACAGTGGAAACGGAAAACTGTGTTTGTCCTGTGTGTTGGAACGTAACACATTAACCCAAGGGCTGTGTTACACAGCTGATTTATATGGCAAGGCATAACAATGTTATAGATAAAATGGCTGCTTCTATGCTGTTCCAAGCAGCTGCAAGGGCAGTGCATGTTCAAATGGCTGGTCTCCATGGAGGTGCTCACAGGTATGTGCAGCATCAGTCTCTCACTAGTCCTGTAGGTGAGATTTAAGTTCAAAGGGCCAACAGTACCTTTCACATGGGAAGCAATGTACAGGTGATAACAGGTCTTAGAGACTACAAGCCAGTGCATTATTTAACCTGACGTCCATGCAGACAGAAGTACAATGACTATGGCATACCATACTAAAGAGGGAAGCACACTGGATTTACATTGTGAGTCTGGGAGTGTGTAGAGGAGGGATTATCTGGGGACACATATTACCATTCCAGGGACTTCTGAAGAAGGGTGGGGTGAGACCGGGAACATGGGTGTGTCTGGACTTAGGACATGAGCTGCCATGTGCAGGGGATGTCATGTGAGCAATGCTAGTCATACCTGGGGCACTTGTGCTATGAATTTGCTGCTTATATGGAAATCTAGTCACACATATTCCTTGCAAAGATAGGTGATGTAAGACTTACTGCTGTCAAGGGTCTGGTCATACATTCCTGTTACCAATGCAATAGCACATCCACTGCCTCATGCATGAGGCATTTATTTACCTTATTGACTGATGGTGTCTTAGTTGTGTGCCATATGCTGCGATGAACCATGTTGCCAACATGTATGTGTGAAATAGGTGTGGTCCTCTGCTATTGCCCCTCAAATGTGAAATGTACAGGATATATGTCACTTACTGTGTGAGTGAATGTGGCTGTACATTCATATGCATCAAACTTGTTTAGGAATGTTCTGTGTCCTAATCGGTATTTCAGCAATCCTCCATGAGGCTACACTCTGATTCTGATAGTTAGAGATAATGTTATGCAAAAATGGTTATGCAGACCATGATATAGTGATTAGTATAGGTGCTTATTTACATGTGGTAAGACAGTGGTGATGGGTGAGTAGTGTTAAAATTAATGTTGGGCAATATGTTGTCTCCGACGCAATCCTGCAGCTGTGTTTGGATGGTCCCCCTCATGTTGATTGACAGCATCCTCCTCTTCCTCCTATTCAGGCATTTGTGGGTCGGGTTCATATAGGGGAATATTTCTTCTTACACATATGTTGTGCAGGATGGCACAGGTCAAAATTATTTTGCACACCATTTCTGGTGAGTATAGGAGGCTGCCTCGGGTGATGTCGAGGCCCCTGAATTTTGACTTCAGGATGCTAAAAGTCCTATCGACTATGGTGTGTGTCCTCCTATGTGCTTCATTATAGGCACGCTCTGCTGCAGTGCTTGGGTTTGCAAATGGGGTCATGATCCATGGCTGGATCCCATACCCCTGATCAGCTGAAAGAGAAAATGAGTGGAACATGTTGGTGTACCTTGCACCATATATATCACTTTGCATGACAGTTGTTCTCTTGTGTTGTCTGTGACTCATTAGTGTTTGTGTTATTGTGTGGATTCCTAGGCTTCTAGGATGTACCATCAGCATTGGGTTGTTTCCTTATCTGAACGGGTGTTTGGCTGTTGACCGGATGTCAGCAGTATTTTTGTAGAGTTGCAGTACAGTGTGTACTCCCTTGCATTGTGACTTGTGAAGTAGGTGTCCCTGTGTCTCAACTGGGGGTGAGATGATACTTCCATACACAGAATCAATTTGACAGTGGTGGTAACATGGTTGCATCTATATACCCTGGACATCCCATACAATTTCACATATGCAATAGAATTATTTAACCATCAATGAGACCCTTAGATTTTGCAAGGTGACAATGTGCAAAACATCTCCATACGTTGTGAGCACTGACGTGTTAACAATTGACTATCGACTAATTTCACATGTGTGACAAGTTCACTGCAGACCTATTTCTCTGCCCTTGCCAAGTCGACTCAGGTTGTAACGTGTACCTATACTACTGAACATGTTCTAGTTCAGATGGCTAACTTGGTTGTGAGGTTGTCATTTAGAGTTTCAGAAGGTCCGTATGCCAGTACATCTATTGTGTGTGTGTTAATTTGTTGCATTGCGTATGTGTAGGAATGTGCACTTTCAATATTGTCCCATCAATATGTGTTCTTCCCACAGTCCACTTGCTTCTTGGTAGTGGGCAATGTGAGAGCAGGAGTAATATGAGATATTGGTACAGCCTCAATGATTGCACGTGACCTTCATTGTAGTCATCATCATGCTATGTGTGTCATGGTGTTTGACCTGCAGCAAAAGACATTACACACCCCTTACACAGTACGTATTGGTTTGAAGGGTGTTGGATAGAGTGTTATTGATGTGATATTGAAAGATTAATCTTCCAAAATTTACTGGTAGTTGGGGACATGTCTTTGTCTTTGTGTTGTTTAACATTTTTTCCTTGTGTCTGTGGAGTGGCATCTGTTGTTATTTGAACTGTCATTTGTCCCTAGGTGTGTCTCCCATTGGGTGAGGATATCAAACATGCCTAGCAGTGTCACAAAATCAGTGTGTTCCTGTCCACGTGTCGATGTTGTGGTGTATGTGTTGTGTGTCCTAGAGGGTTGCTGTGCAGTGTGCATATAAGTAGGTTTCTTTACTTACCAACAAGTAGGCCATTTCCATATTGTCCATCTTGGAAGTGTTGATTGATGGTGCAGTGACGGAAGATTAATGAATCATGTACACTCCCAGGATACTTTGCCACGATGTTGGTGATCAATCCCCGGTGATCGACAATGGCCTACACAATAATGGAGTGTGTGTGCTTCCTGTTGCGGTATAGATGTTCGGTTGCAGCAGGTGGCACAATGCGTACATGTGTGCAGTCAATGGCACCAAGGACGTGTGGGAAGCCATTAATTTGGTAAAACCCCTGTTTTGTCTCCTGCTGCTTCTGCTGTGTGTTGGGGAAGCTGATGTGACGGGGTGTGAGGGAGATGATGGCATCCAGTACCTTGGGTAGGAAGGCGGAGAATGATGGCTGTGAGATCCCAGCAACCAGGGCGCCAGTGGTTTGAAAGGAGCCGCTTGCCAACATGTGTAGTACAGCTAGCAGCTTGGTTTCTGGTGGAATGGTGCGGGGTGTCTGCAAGCTGGGTGCCAATTGTGGCTCAATGTTGCGCAGCAGCTGCTGAATGGCTTGCCAGTTAAGCCAGTACCTCTGAATGATGTCTTGTTGGCGGAGTCCCAGAAGGGTTGTCCTGGTGCCGAATATCCTCTCCTGCCTTCTGCGTTGCCTTTGAGGTCCCTGCTGGTGTTGTGGAAGCTGCTGTTGTTGGTCCTGTGCTCTGCGTCTACGTGCATGCTGGATGAAAAGCACCTCCATGTCCTCCTTTTGGAGCTCTGCTGTTGCTTCTGTGTGTTTTCATTAAGTACAGGTGCGTTTGCCCCATTTTAACGCCTGCCCTGACCCAGGCGTTATTTTTTTAAGCAAATCGGGTTGTGCGTCATTTTCCGTCTCCACCTCCCGGCCGTGCGTCATTTTTGCGCGGTAGCATAATTAAGGCACATGGGCGTTTAAGTCATTTTTTGTACGGGCACGCCTACCTTCATGTCATTAACGCAAGGTGGTTTCCTGCATCCAGAAAATGATGCACACGGCGGGATTTTGGCGTTTGCAGGCTCGTGCATCAAAGTTTAAATGTGGTGCACAGTTTGCGCCGATTGTGCATCAAAAAAGAGTATAAATATGCCCCACAGTTTTTTTGCTACCTGCAACTTCATCATGAATTGGCTCCAAACATTATGGGCGGCTTCTGACATTCTGGAATTTTTGTCCCTGGAGGCTAAACTCCTACTGGTGAACATAAACAAACATAAATGATCCAAAATGTACAAAATGCTGTTACAGACCCTGCCGGTCCCAATGCAGTGTGCAGGGACTTGGAAAAGGGATCTAGGAGAGCTTGAGGATGACGACTGGAGGGAGGCACTGAAGACACCCAGGGAGGCAGCTATTGCAGCACATTTTAGGCATATCCCATTAAAATTGCTCCACCACATTTATTATACTAGAACTCAGGGAAATAGAATGGGCCTTCTTCCAGTTGGTGAGTGTCTGTGCCGCGGGTTGATCTTGCAAATTTGGTACACACATTCTGGCATTGTCCTGTCCTCAATGGCTTTTGGGGGTGGGAGTCCTGTGGAGGTTAGAGGGGTACTGGACTGGTGTGTCCAGAGAGACCTTAAATTAGTGCTCCTCTATATCACGAATGGACTTGGTGGCACGCAACTTCAATGGGTGCTCTCCTGTTTAGGCCTTATAGTTGCTAAAAGAGATATTGCAAAGGCTTGGAAGGTGGTGACCTCTTCCTCGGTGGAAGGTTGAGCCAAATTTATGGACTTTTGTATGGGGCTGGAATAGCACATATACAAGGCACGGGGATGCCCCAGGGAACATCATAAAATATGGAAAGAATGAGCAGAGACACGAGGAAAACATCTGGAGCCATACCCAGACAGGCCTTCAGTGACGGATAACTTGGGGGAGATTCATGGTTGACCTGGGAGACAACAAAGATGCTAGCTAGGGTATGGGGCAGATGTGAACTGTCCCTTCACACTGAAACATCATTCTTCTTACCTGTGAGATATGCGAGGTTGAGATGTAGACACTATTGACACATCTGCTGCTGTAAGTCATGTTTGTAAAGTGCGATATTATTGCATTGTATTCGAAAATTTCAATAAGGACTAATATAATAAAATAGCTATTAAATATTTTTTTAATAAATTAGAAGTAAGAAAAAAAAATTATAACTTAGATAACGCGCCATACTGTTCCCATTCAAACCCAATAACCTTCAACTGAAATATAAATTACTAATTTATCTATACAAAATAAAATATACATTAAAAAGTCGTAAAAACTCACAAATGCATAAACTATTTAATCTATGCACATAATTATTTACAATTAAATAGTTAATTAACATAAATATAATTGAAACAAAAATTCGTAATTTCTAATTTAAATAACGTCCCATGCCATTCTCTACAAATCATGACTAACTAAATTATAAATCACTAATCAACAGCTGAAAAAAATTTATTTGCACTTATATAATTACAAACTACGCGTTCAGACAGTAAAAAAATACATTCATATGATTAACACCGAAGATTCATGTTGTACCTTATATATATATTACATTTACTAAAAAAAAAAATATAATACAACAGTAAAGTAAACAAAATTATATAAAATTATGTCTTAAAAACAATATCATGCAAAAAAGACACATTTCTAAATGCTGTTCCTTGATTTTTTTTTTGTAGAGATGATATTTTGAACATGATATTCATGTCATATGATATTTTTGATTCAATATTTGTGTTATTCACCACATGGAGTTTTATAACATGCACTGTGGTTATTGAGGTTTTGTAGTTTCACACCTGAAACAACTGGTACAATTGTGATCAATGCCTCAAATATTAGTTATTACTCTGGGTTTAAAGGTCCTCACCTGTGAAGACACTATGGAATCCAAAATAGCACCAGAAATCTGTGTTTTCACACGCAATTCTGAACGTTATCCTTAAATTCCAGGACGTTAACCTGGAACAAATTAATCGAAGTTTAAATTGGTGAATTTGTCTCAGGTACCAATGGTAATACAGTTTATGGCATTACTGTATTCCTTATAATATCGTTTTGAGCGTCAATCAAGTTTCGTCCAGTGCTTCAAATGGACAGGCACTGTGAGGTATTGAGTACCTGTACTCCTTTTATTTTAAAAATAGTGTAAATGCACTTCTCAGCACTGCTGCAAAACATTTAACGGGTAGAGTACTTGTACTTCTTAGGAGCATGGAGGTACTCTAAATAGTGAGTACCGGCACTTTTATATTTTCATTCAGAGCAGCGTTTTCCATTCATATTGGTATAAAGTGACCACCCTAGAACGAAGGCCGTAGTGTACTGGAATCATTAAAGTAACTGAAGGCCTAATTATAACCCTCCCAGGCGGAGGCTCAGGTTTTCCATTAGTCATTTACCGTCTGGCTTTTGATTAGTTTTATTTTTCCTAAAAACAATGATTAATCCTTCTTTCCCAGCATTTTCCTCACCACTCACATCTGGATCATTCAGCTGGCAGTTTAAATGTGTAGATTAGTGGGAGAAATGCATTACACGTATGTGAATAACCACCGCTGACTGTGTGAGTGTGCACACGCAGATGTAGATGGCACTGCCGAAAGTGGAGGTACTGTTTTCTTCTTTGGGTTCCAAATACGTACGTCATAATTCGGCATGCACATTATTGCAGCGAAGTCAAACATGCATATGCTATGACTCACTCCACGTGCATGTCTAATTTTCATGCGGGAAAATAGCTATGAATTGGGCACTGCATGCCCTGCAAGTAAACTAGAGGCACTGAGGCCCATATTTATACTTTTTTAGAGACGCATTTGCGCCGCTTTTTGACGCAAAAGCGGCGCAAACTTACAAAATACAATTGTATTTTGCAAGATTGTGCCGCTTTTGCGTCAAAAAAAGACACAAATGCGGCGCTAAAAAAGTATAAATATGAATATCTCATATTTAGATTTAGGACCAGCACAGTTTCCCATGTTTGTGAAAATCTTTTAATATGTGTTCAAATTACATCATAGGACATTTCTGCAAATCCTTTTAGGGTTGATATGTGTTAAGCCACATGAAAATGTACACTTTGTCAGCCAGTATACCTCACATTTGTAAAATAAAAAACAACGATATTGACTACTTTTCAGCCTGCTCTAGCTTTTTTCAGTTGAATCCTGTACTACTTCGATCAGCCTTTATAAAAGAGTGCACATTGTTCAGAGAGAAGCAAATGTATTTCAGCAATTATTTAGCCGGGCATTGATAAAGCGATCCTGGTCTCAAAGAAAGGGAGAGCTGGCAATGGCATGTAAGTGGTCGTGTTATAAATACTTTATTGCCGAGACTACCACTTTAGCTCCCACATTCGTTTTGAAAAGCATAGAAGGTAGTTTGTTCTTTGCATTAATAGACCGTTACTTTCAACTACATAATGGCACTATTGTGTAAAACATCCTGCAAGTTAATGTAGCAGCTTGCCAATACAGAGTGGTACATGTCTCCACTTATTGTAAAAGTTCCTTGCTAAAGCAGGTACACGTTCCACTAAGATTGATTCTTCTGTTTATAGAGGCACTTATGTTAAAACAGTGTTGCTACTTTCTGCTTCTTAAAGTGGTTTCCCTTATAAAAAATATAAAAGCGACTGCCCATACGAATTCCATTCTCTTACTTCTCCAAACGTGTCCCAATATTGTATGAAGACATCCATAGACACAAAAAAGGCATAAGAGATGTGGCTTAACCTCCCGACCTGGCGATTTTTGAACTGAACAATTAGGGGCCTGATGTACAAACATTATGAATACAGATTCCCTAATTAAGATTCTCTCCGAATGAGCTTCCTGAAGGTAGAGACCTCCTTGAACAACCTAAAAGCAAGCGGTGCCAACACAAAAGGAGAAAAAGACTCCTGGAGACTGGGACACTGCTGGCATATGAGCATCTCGGCCTTTTACCTAATCCCCCAAATCCCCTGCCCAGTAGGCATTTTCCTGCCCTCTTTCGCCCCTCTGCCCTTGCATTCGCCCTCCTTCCCTTTCTGGCCTCCTCCCCAGTCACCTTTCTTCTCCTCTGCATGATGGATCAGCGTGAAATACATGCTGCTGCAGGGGGCTGTTACAGCAGCTCCCTCCTCCCTTCTTACATTAAGATGGGAGGAGATTGTAGAGGGCACATTTATACCTCTCTCTAGCAGCATATATCTCACACTGTGGCATGACATGTTTTGATGGTGCCAGAGAGAACATACATTTTAAACTGTAGTCTGCACTCTCTCTGCCATTAGACATTTCGGGCCAGATGTATCAAGGTTTTTTGCATTTGCAAACGGTGCGAATGGCCGTTTGCGAATGCAAAAAGCCAGTTCAGAATGTATGAAAGACATTCTGAACGCAATTTTAAGGAATTGCTAAAATAGCGATTCCTTAAAATTGTGATCCTGTTTAGAGAGTCGCAAATTGCGACTCTCTATATAAGAAATCACAAATAAGGATTCCTTATTTGCGATTTCTTAGCACATGTATGAAGCCATTCCTAAATGCGATTTGGGCATTTAGGAATCGCTATTTACCACCAGGTTGAACCTGGTGGTAACCATGTGCAAAATAAAAAAATGCATTTAAAATGCATTTTTAAAATGTACATGTAAAGCACACATGACCTTTTGGCATGTGTGCACCTTACATATCCCAAAACAAAATTTGGGGGTGCAGCAGAGGGGGCCTTAGGCCCCCAGCACCCTGGGGTTTTGCATTTCCAAAATTGCGATTTCTGGTTAAGAAATTGCAATTTTGGAAATGCAAAAAATTTGCAGATATGGGCCAACAGGCCCATAGGTGCGAATGGGGACAGATTCTCTATTTGCAATTCGGTAATAGAATTTGCAATTTTTAAGAAATCGCTATTACCGAATCGCAAAAATCATGCATAACTTTTTGCATTTCTGAAATAGCGATTTCTTAAAAATCGCTATTTGAGAATCTCAAATCGGGTGTATGATACATCTGGCCTACATCAGGCCCATTGTTCCTCACCTCACACTTGCTGCGCAGTACTGGTTCGCTGGCTGGACCACAGTATTTTCATGACAGACACATTTTGTTCATGTCTAAAAAATACTGCAAACTTAGCTTTTTGGCAGCAATTTTGTTGTTTTGCAGGCTGCAAATTTCGGCAAATCAGGCTGCAATGTCCTCAGACATCAGCTCAATATGGTAGCTCATCCTCTGCTGGAGGGGACAGATTAAAGCCTCTCTAACTGTTGGAAATGGCCCTTTCTGCAGTATTCTGCAGTGTTATCCCCAAATATTTTGTCTTACTCCTCCTATTTTCGTGACTCTCTTTTTGTTGGCTTTAGGACTCTGGGCACTTCACCACTGCTAATCTGTGCTAAAGTGCATGTGCACTCACCCCTAAAACTTGGTATAATTGGTTTACACGCTTATTTAATTTACCTGTAAGTCCCTTGAGATGTAAATTAAATGCTACTAGTGGTCCTGCAGTGCAGCTTGCACCACCCACAAAAGTAGCCTTTCAAACCTGTCTCAGGCTCACCACTGCAAGGCCAGTGTGCACAGTTTAGTTCCACATTGACATGGCCAGTCAAACTAATTGCCAAGGCCTGAACTCCCTTTTTACTCCACCTACGTCACCCCTAAGGTGGGCCCTAGGTAGCCCTATGGGTACGGTGCTGTATATGTAAAAGGTAGGACATATATTTTTATGTGTTACATGTCGTAGTAGTGACAAACAGCCTATTTAATTGTTCATTTAAGTGAGTGATGCTCCTGTCAGACGTTTGCATTGGGAATTCCATTATATATGTCTAAGAGGTAATTTCTGATCTATTAGGAGTAGTGTGGGCATGTTTGGTATGTTTGGAACGGTAGTGAGAATTCATGCTTACTGGTGTAGGTGGATTTTTCATTACTATTTCAGAAATGCCACTTTTAGAAAGTGGGCATTTCTCTGGGCTTATAATTTTGGTGCTTTGCAGAATGATTCCAATTCACGTCTCCGGACAGCTTCACTTTGTGCACACTCCCCAGAAAGCCATCCATCAGGGAGGGTTAGGTGGGACAGGGTTACAATTGCATACTAATGGTTTTCTTGAGTTTAGAGAGAGGGAATCAGGACACACTTTACATTTGCATAGGTTGTGTCCTGCTCTAACACAACAAGCTTGTTTACCCCTACTGATGTCTTGAGCCAGAGTATTGGACAAGGGGAATTCTTCGAACTGCTCAGATCTGGCTGGAACCTTCATCCACCTTTTAGAAGATGGGTATTTTGAATTTAGGCAGAGGGGCTGTAACCCCATGTTTTTAGAGCACGTTTCGGACTGGGATGGAACCTCTGCCAGAAGGACTGGTGGACTGCACAAAGGGACTCATCTGGACTACTCTTCTGTTGTTGCCCTGCTTCCTAATACTGCTTGGTGGCATAAAGGACTCAGTGTTGGACTTTTCTGTTTGCTGTTCTGCTGCAAGCTGCTCCCTGACCTTGGATGACCCAGGCACGACCAGGACTGCTAAGAGGACCCACCAGCCATCAAGATGAGCTGCTTTACCTGTCCCCATTGTGCCCCCCTTTAGTGTCTCCCAGGGAGCACATTGCAGCGAGGGCACTGTGTGCCTGTTCATTGGCTACCTCCTGAAAAGTGCATGGTGAGTGCTCTAAATCCTTTCCACGAGCTGCAGTTGTAAAATTGAACCAGCTGAAGCAGCCTGAGGGGACACTCCCTGCTGGAGCCGAGGCGCACCCCCCCATGATGACTTGACAACCAACGTGCGCTGGCCGTGACACATTTCTGGAGCAGGACATTCTGGACTACCCCAGGCCCTGCCCCCATCCAGAAAGGGGAGCCTTGAAACTGTCCAGCGCTCCTACTAGGTACTGTGCTGCATGGCTGGTGTGCCCTCGGGGGAAACTTTCAGAACGCTCACACCAAAAAGGAGTGTGCCGACTCAGAAGCCCGGTGGAAACTACTCATGCCCCCCCGCATCCAGATTTCACCTCTCAGGAGGTGGGGGAGTATACTTTCTGCGGACCCTGTGAATCTCAGGTTCAGATCCGAGGAGTCCTGGCTTGGTTGCCTGACACTGGTAACCCAGTTGCTTTCTTTACTGGCCCACAGCCGAGGTGGTAACTGGGTAATTAGTGACTTGGACTTGAGTCATTCCAGTGAGATTGCATGGCACTCCTTGCCGCTAAGAGTTCTACCATAATGTTCTTGGTGGTAAACAAGGTGTCCCTCCGACCTCTGATTGTATTTAGAGATTTGTGTGCGCTCACAGAGCTTCAGAGAATTACCACATTACACCTAATATAAGCAAAGATGTGCTACACCCACTATTCTGGTGACAGCATTTCAGTTATGTATGGGCAAAATAATGGGTCTTGCACCTAGCATCTTACTAATCACGTTGTTTTATGCTAAGGAGTTGTATTTGGCCCCATAAGTGTGTGATAAGCCTGCAAAGATGTGCCTGAGGATATGATTTGCACCATATGATGATTACAGTATCCCATGCCCTAATGATATCCTGTGTGAGGCTATAGTACCAGCCGTGTAGACACGTGCATAATCATTATGATTTGTGATACCTTTGGCCCAGTGGTACATGGTGATTCCTGTGGTTGTTACTACAACTTACCTTTGTCTCATACCCTAATGTGATATATGACAAGCTTATTTCTGCTGTGCTCTGATCAATATAACTGGTGCAGCTTCAGCATTCTTTACTTTACACCGCCCTTATCATTTGACAAGGACATATGGTGATCCACATGCTCCTTCATAGTCCAAATGGCATTTGATGCAAAGGGGCATATTTATACTCTTTGTGAGCCAAATTTGCATCAAAATATTTGCCGCAAATTTGGCACAAACCTAACACCATATTTATACTTTGACGCCCGACCCTGTGAATGCCAAAATTCCGCCATGTGCGTCATTTTCTGGATGCATGAAAACGCCTTGCATTAATGACATGCAAGGTAGGCATTCCCGTCCAAAAAATGACTTAAACACCTGTGCGCCATATTTATCCTACCTCGCAAAAATCCTGCACGGCTGGGAGGCAGAGTGGGAAAATTGTGCACAGCCCAATTTGCGTAAAAAAATAACGCCTGGGTCAGGGCAGGCGTTAAAATGGGGCAAACACACCAGTACTTAAGGGAAACATACAGAAGCAACAGCAGAGCTCCAAAAGGAAGACATGGAGGTGCTATTCATCCAGCATGCACGAAGTTGCAGAACACAGGACCAATGCTAGCAGCTTCCACAACACCAACAGGGACCCCAAAGGCAATGCAGAAGGCAGGAGAGGATATTCCGGACCAGGACATCTCTTCTGAGCCTCAGGGAACATGACATCATCCAGAGGTACAGACTAAACTGGCAAGCCATACAGAAGCTGCTGTGCAACATTGAGCCACAGTTGGCACCCAGCTTTCAGACACCCCACATCATTCCACCATATACCAAGCTGCTAGTTGTCCTCCACATGTTGGCAAGTGGCTCTTTTCAAACCACTGGTGCCCTGGTTGCTGGGATCTCACAGCCCTCATCCTACCAAAGGTACTGGATGCCATCATCTCCCTAACACCCTGCCACATCAGCTTCCACAACACACAGCAGAAGTGGCAAGACACCAAACAGGGCTTCTACCAAATCAACGGCTTCCCACATGTACTTGGTGCCATTGGCTGCACACATGTACGGATGGTGCCACCTGCTGAAACTGAGCATCTATACCGCAACAGGAAGCACACACACTCCATCAATGTGCAGGCCATTGCGAATCACCGGGGATTGATCACCAACATCGTGGCAAAGTATCCTGTGAGTGTACATGATTCATTCATCTTCCGCCACTGCACCATCAATCAACACTTCCAGGATGGACGATATGGCAATGGCCTACTTGTTGGTAAGTACAGAAACCTAGTTATATACACACAGCACAGCACCCCTGAAGGACACACAACACATACACCACTACATTGGCGCGTGGCCAGGAAGACACTGAAGTTGTGACACTGCTAGTCATCTTTGATATCCTGAACCAATGGGATACACACCTAGGGACAAATGACGAATATATGACAGAACAACTAGGTCCTAAACAGCTATAGCCTAAACCACTACTGCTAAACAACTAAAAAGTCTCTACAACTAAGTACTGAACAACTACTGTCTAAACAACAATTGTGCCTGAATAACAATTGCCTGAACAACTAATTTTAATATATATTCTAAACAACTAATAAACCATAAAAACCAAAAAGAAAACCTTACCTTAAATTAGTTGTTCAGGCAATTGTTATTCAGGCACAATTGTTGTTTAGACAGTAGTTGTTCAGTACTTAGTTGTAGAGACTTTTTAGTTGTTTAGCAGTAGTGGTTCAGGCAAGTAGTGGTTTAGACCTAGTTGTTCAGGAGGTTTCCCACAAATGACAGATGCAAATAACAACAGGTGCCACTCCAGAGAAACAAGGGACCAATTTAAAACCACACAGTGACAATGACATGCCCTAACTGGCAGGACAATTTGGAAGATGAATCTTCCAATATCACATCAATAGTACTCAATCACCCACCCCTCCAAGCAACAAGTACTATGTAAGGGGTGTGTAATGTGTTTCGCTGAAGTGTCAAACACCATGAGACACATAGCATGATGATGATGACTCTAATGAAGGTGACATGGAATCATTGAGGCAGTGCCAACATCTCACATCACTCCTGGGGTAACCTTGCCCACTACTAATAAGCAAGTGGACTGTGCTAAGAACACATATTGATGTGACAATATTGCAAATTGCACATTGCTACACATACGGATTGAGACAATTACACATATACACAACAGATGTACAGGCATATGGACCTTCTGACAATTAAATCTTCACCCCCACAACCAAGTTAGGCACATTACGTGGAGCAGGTTCAGTAGTGTAGGTACACGTTTGAACATGAGCCAACTCGGTGAGGGCAGAAAAATAGGCTTGCGTAGAACTTGTCACATATGGGATATTTGTGCATTGTCACTTGTCAACCCTTCAGTGCTGCCAACTTATGGAGATGTGTTGTACATTGTCACCTAGTCAAATCAAAGGCCCTCACTGTTGTATAACACATTCTATTGCATATGTTGAATTGGATGGGATGTTCAGGCCATATAGATGCAACCATGTTGCCACCACTGTGGAATTGGTTATGTGGGTAGAAGTATCATGTCACTCTCAGTTAAGACACATGGACACCCCTTTCACATGACATAATGCATGGGGGCACACAATGTACTGCAAGTGTACAAAAATACCACTGGCATCCGGTCAATCAGCCAAAAACCATTTCAGATAATGAAACAACCCAATGCTGATGGTGCGTCCTAGAAGCCTAGGATTCAACACAATAAAACAAACGCAGATCACAGACAACACAAGATAACAACTGCCATGCATAGTGATAATCATGGTGCAACTCCATCAAAAATTATCACTCATTTTCTCTTTCAGCTGATCAGGGGTATGGGATCCAGCCATGGATCATGACCCCATTTGCCAACCCAAGCACAGCATCAGAGCGTTACTATAATGAGGCACATCGGAGGACTCGCACCATAGTAGAGAGGACCTTTGGCATCCTGAAGTCAAGATTTAGGTGCCTCGATATCAGCGGAGGCAGCCTCTTATATTCATTGGAAATGGTCTGCAAGATCATTCTGACCTGTGCCATCCTGCACAATGTATGTGTAAGGAGGAACATTCCCCTCTATGAACTAGACCCACAAATGCTTGAAGAAGAGGAAGAGGAGGATGCTGTCCATCAACATGAGGGGGACCATCCAAACACTGCAGCAGGATTGCATCGGAAACAACACATTATACAAAACGTCTTTTAACTACAGTCACCATCACCACTTTCTTATCATATGTCATTAAACACCTAATCTAATCAATAAATCATGGTCTGGGTAATTATTTATGCATCACATGATCCTTAGCAATCACAATCAGAGATTAGCCTCATCGAGCAGTACAGTAATACTGATTAGGATACTAAAAAAAGCCACATCACATTTGTTGGGTATGAATGCACACCTAACTTCACATACAGTGTAAATGACATACATCGTGTTCATTTCACATTTGAAGGGCAATATCAGAGTAGCACAGCTATGGTGCACATCCATGTTGGCAACATGGTTCATCGCAGCATATGTCACACAACTGAGACACCATCAATCACAAGTAAAAAAACCTACTTCATACAGGAGGCAGTGGATTTGCAATTGCATTGGTAACAGGAATGTATGACCACGCCCTTGACAGCAGTAAGTGTGACATCATCTTTCTCTGCAAGGAGCATGTGGAACAATAAGTCCATGTAAGCTGCAAATGGATAGCACGAGTGCCCCAAGTATGATAAGCATTGCTCACAAGACATGCCCTGTGCATGCCATCCCAGGTTATAAGTTCTGTCACAGGCATTTATTCAGTCTCTCCCCACCCTTCTCTAGGTGGCCCTGTAACAGGACTATTTGTACCCTGATAATCCTTCATCTACACACACCCAGACTCACATTCTGACTCCAGTGTGCTTCCCTCTTTAGTATGACATGCCATAGTCCTAGTGTATCTGACTGCATGGACTGCTGGTCCGAAAATGCACTGCCTGGTAGTCTGTAGGACCTGTAATCACCTGCCCATTGCTTCCCATGTGAAAGGTACTTTTGGTCCTTTGAACTGGATTCACACCTACAGGACTTGTGAGAGACTGAAGCTGCACACACCTGTGAGCACTTCCATGCAGACCAGCCATTTGAACCTGCACTGCCATTGCTGCTGCCTGGAGCAGCTTAGAAGCAGCCATTTTATGTATATCCTTGTTGTGCATTGCCGTATAAACCACTTGTGTAACACAGCCCTTGGGTTATTGTGTAACGTTGCAGCTGACAGCACAAATCCAGTTTTCAGTTATCCACAGTGTTGTTCAGGCTATTCCCAGTCTGAGTATGCTCACTGTGCATTTGCCTTGTTCATGTTAGTTCCTGACAGAGCGTACATCCTGTTAGCCTGATTGTTTCCTGTCTTTGTGTTACCGTAGAGGTTCCCTGTGGCTACATTTCTCTCATAGTTGCTTTCCATGCCCTCACTTTCCTCCTGGGGTATTGTGTCTGGTAGGTCTACGATGAATCCACAAATATATTGTATAGTTTAATCAGTTTACATATGGTATCAAGGTCTGGGACATGTATTCAAATAACGTAATCCCGGCCCTATCCCTTGCCTGTGTTTCATGTATGCATGAGTGACAAACAGTGACAGTGTACTATGGCTATATGCATGGATTGGGTATGGTGCCTCCAGCACAACAAACAACGTTTGCTAATGTGCATGAAAGGACAAAACATGTCTGTGCCCTGACGGTCCACACACACATTCACATTGGCTGAAACCTAATGATGGTGCTTGCGTGGTGACTAGCTGTGATATTAATCAGCACAGAGGCACTCATTTTCCCTGTTGCAGTGGGAATTTTCAATACCACCCTGTGTTCAAATGTTGTGATGAAAGCTGCTGGGTTCTATTTACTTATCCATTATGTCTGTGAGCACACCAAGGTTGCCCTGTTGTCAGCCTCATAAAAGTTCTGCAGTGCCATAGCTGGACTATCCCCATGTGTGTTGTCGATTCCTCTTTGGCTTTTGGTCAATTCTGCTTTAAAGGTTACTCTGTTAATGCAGGGAATGGATCAACAGACTCATGAGTAGACATGCATGTAACAGTGACAACATGGAGGACAATAATGATACAGGCTACACATGGCCACACACTTGAACTGGACACCTTTGTGAAATTAACCACTGAAAATATGTGAACACATGAAGCTTGGTCTGCTGGTCCTCCACTGCCACACGAGAAACATAGGTCATATATGACTCAAACTGTGGAGTGACATTACATATTTGGATTGTTTTCCAACTCTGTGTCACAAACACTGTACATACGTAGCATTTTCAAAGGACTGACTCATGGCTAGTATACAAACAAGTGACCAGGACGCGGTATCTAACATTCCAGTACATGTGGTGGCTTACTCATTGCCATTATCAACCGCCCTCTATCTATTCTGTGCATAGTTTGTCATGGGAGAGGTATTGTCCCAAAAGTCAGTGCAGTTCACGCAGCATTAGATGCTGCTTGTATGACAAACACATATCCTGACTCAAATCTACACTGAATAGTTTTTGATGGTTATCCACATTTAAAACACATGCATACAAGCACATTAATGAAAGCACGCCTTGTGACGTTCACACAGAGGCCCAACAAAAATTGAAATAGCCAATTGACAGACATTAACACACCGGCAATGAGTTAATGTATTAAGTTGCGTAGCCTTGCTATCCTCTATTGATGCACAACCTGCTCAAACTGGGTAATACAAATTTTTATTCAAAAAGTCTGGGTATCTATTGCGTCAGTGAAGAGTGCTCATCTGGTACAACAACATGAGTATCATGATCCACAGTAGTGTGGTCTGCCACATGTGTCCAAACACTGGAACACACAATGCAGGTGCAAACAGCCTATCTCTGTACAGTTACATAAAGACATATTTTGACACTAACGCTTCAAGAAAGATGCATATGCATCAAAAATCACCGCATATGCATTGAAAAATGATGCTCACAGCCATGATACATCCATTGGTCCCGAGCAGTAATTCCTACACTGAACCCCATGAAATTGGTTACCAATGAAAAATATTTTGAAGTATGAATGCGGGGTAATTTTTAAGCATTTGCGTCAAAAATATTTAATGCACAGACCGTAAGGGTGATAAAATTTTGATGCATCATAATAAAAACGCACCACATTTGAAGCAGGAAGTGATGTAATAGGATATCCTGTTTACAGAAATGGTACAGTGGGTGTACTTTCACTTTCACTTTGCAGTCTGTGATGTTTCTAGAGTGTGTGGCTGTGCTGAGAGTTTGTCTGTCCAAATTGTGCTTTTGTCTGTCTGTTTTATTTGTAATTGTGTCAGTTCATTGTAAGTGTGTATTTGTCATATTTGGTGTCTAATCTTGTCTTTGTACTGTTGGGAGTGTGTAGCGGGTATTGTTAGTTTGAGGATAGTGGGGCTGTTTGTGGGTTACTTTACTTTCATTTTCCCCCCTCCTTTCACTTTATTTTCCTCTCTACCCTTTACTATTACTATTATTTCTGTCATGTTGGGTAGGCCACATCTGGGGAGAATGGATGAGGAGGAGCTGGGGGCATTCATTTGGCTGGTGTGCCACTTCTCTCCCCCCTGAAGATTGAAGCAGGTGGCAGTGTGATATAGGGGTATCACAAGGAGGCGAGGAGGCTCAGGTGGTCCAAGGTGCTGTACCATCTGCGTAGAATTTTCAACACACCGCGCAACAACCACCAACTCAAGCACTGCTGGGCTGACCTTATTGCCAGAGAGCAAGACCTGCTGGACCACCTGGGTGTTGTGATTGGTGGCCCTGTTGGTGAGTACAATTCTGAGTAATGTGCACATTGAAATGCTTTATAGTGACAGTAGCAGATTTGTTGATATGCTGCCGCAATGTTTTTGGACATGTGAAATGCAAGTTAAACATACAGTGGTCCTGAGTTATACAATACTTGCTACACATTACCGTCATTTGTTGACGCAAAAGCTGCACAAACATTACAAAAAACAACTTGAACTTGTAAATTAGTGCTGCTTTCACATCAATAGTTGATGGGAATGCGGCTCAAACATAAGTTTTATCCATGGTCTGTGAGTGTACCAGGAAAGAGATGTATTTCACAAGCTAAAGCAAGGAATTAATGTGGGCCCAAATTAATTTGAATGCATGTCTGAACTGTATACCGGGTCATACGTACAAAGTTCTTCCTAACCTCAGGTAAGATCTTAGGCTGATAGTTTGACTTGGTTTGTGCCGCAATTAACTTAGAAATGGATTCCAAAGTAATGCAGACAGGTTCATATGTAAATGTTTGGTGTTACTTTCCATAACTGTAGCGTAAAACAAAAAGCAAATACTACAAATTGAGGAATCACAAATATCCTTGGCCCTCTGTTCATTGTTCCTGTGTGTTTAAATTGGCCTTGGGTACCATAGTTGGAACAGAGCTGATGAATTTGCCATCTGGGTTACTGTATAGCCCTGCACTTCTCATAAGTTATTGGGTCATCATGGGATACCTGAAGTTGGTGAATGCATGGACACAATGCATTACTTGCATTATGTTGTGCAAGGGACCCCTGACCAATTCCATCATACATATAAAGTCCCCAAATACTTTGCTACTTTACGTTTGGTACACCCCTGCTGAGCTAGTGCAGCATATGTACAATAGCTAACTTCCCAGTATGAAGGCTATCACAGACATGGGTGTATGTTAAGATCAGAAGACCAGCATTCCTGTGACTGCTGCCATTCCCAAGGTACATACAAATTGAAGCCTACATCATCATGATTGACACAGTAGGACATTAGCTAAACCATGTTTCAATAATGGGACAGTGTCAGTTTGCTGTATAGCCACTGAGCTCCCAACTTGGCTAACGTAAGATGATAAATGTGGCTGACTGTGAATTCCAATACCCGATATGGGTACACAGGGAAATGAGTGACATATTTCAGGTGCAATGACTACACCTGTGTCCATGCATTCTGTCATTGATGACCAAAATATACACTGTCAACATACGTTTCTTTGTTGTATTAATTTCGATAAATTGGCAATCCATGTTTAGCGTCAGATTGTCATCAAGTAACACACAGGATCCCTGCCATTATGGTGTCATAGGGGGCATATGTGGCTCAGGGTACACTGTAAATGTAGCATATGTAACCTACACACAACACAGGCCCACATGTAAGGGACCATAGAAAGCATAATAAATTATGAGCTTAACTCAACCCACATTAGCATCACACAGTAACTGATTGTCCATTGATGCACAAGCCACAATACCTGAGTGACTGGTATTACAGTGCACCAGGAACGTGGCTTTGCATGTCTCTCATAACAACGAATTATGAAATGGAGTACACTCTATAAATGAGTCTGCAACCAATTGAGGAATCATGTTTGTCGCCACATGATAGTTAGGGCCACTGCATGTGTGCATATGTGTGTTTATCAGTCACTGGAGTGACAGGGTCTATACAAGTTTGCAGTGGTATGTATGTTGGAGTATCATCATGCCCCTGAGGGGCTGGACTTTCAGATATAATGCCACACACAGTATTTTTACTTTAATGTGTTGTACAGTGCACAGACATTGAGCACATTTCACCATTCCATGCTTTACAGGTGGACCTGCACCTTACACAATTGGAGAATTGGCTTGATTTGCAGACCCAGACATATCCAGTAAGTGTTGATATTTCAGTTCTGTGTTGTGTTTGAAGCTGTTGTGTGATTGACTCCTGTGTGTTGGACTCATAGCAAGGTATGCTGTCCTGGCACATGATCTGATATGTGACCTGACTGGAGCTTGACTTATTTTTCCATATTTGAGTTGGATAATCAGTGGTGTGGAGTCATATTTTGGGATTGTAGTGCAACCCTGTATGCATGGCCACGTGAATAGGGTGACATTTGTTGTTACATTTCTTGTAATGGAAAATTCAGAGAGGGCCATTTTCATGATTTAGTCAGCAAGTCATACCCTGAATCACACAGAGTAGGGATGCCAAAGTATTACCCACAGACTTGAGCCTCCCTGTTCACTACTGAACATGTAAGACTGTATGTTTGACTTCCTAGCAGCATCTAGCTCCATATGTTGTGCTATGGTTATGTGGCACTTGAGTACAATGTCATAGGTGTACATGCAGCTCATGCCCAGATGGGTGCTTGCATCTATGTGCTTGTTGTCGGACAGGTATTGGTGGTATCAAATGAGGTTGACAATTGTCCGCTATTAGGAACATACATGTGGATGGGATTGTCCAATGTTTGTGTCTATCCTAGTTGGACACCCTCCTTACCTGTGGTGGACTGACTAAACCCATGGACAGGTGTCCAAAGCTTCCTGGATGTCCTTGATGTTTGACAGTATGTGTTGCTTGTCCACACCCCCCCCCTTAGGCACAGACTTAGGGTTATTAAATATGTGTACCTAGGTGTGAGGATCCAAGTGTAATACACAGACATGTAATCCTGAAATTAATTTGTTCCAACCTAGGATACCCACTCATGATTAGCAACTGCATACCATCCTCGCAATTCCATTTACAAATCACAGATCTTGTGGCCCTTGATTGTCATTAGTTGGCCAGTCACATGTGGAGGACTAGCAGCATTTGTTATGTGACTAATGTCAGAACAATGATATTTAGAGCATTTAAGTATGTACACATCTTTTTGAGCATTGCTGTGCTGTTAGATAGGACATGTGTAGGCTGCGTTGGCATGTACTTCCTCAGGGAGAATCTATGATCTGTACTGTGATTTGGCCTGTTTCATCTACATTAGATGTATTTTTTGATTACCATCAATAGCTGTATCACTCAATGATGTAACTAATGTTTGGCTTTATCTTTTTTAACAGCAGCCAATATGGATGCCAACCAGATCCGCAAATTCCAGAGGAGGGCGATGCATTACTGCCACATTCTGGATGTTGAGTCTGGGTTCCGCCACATGGCACGGCGTTATCGCCATGAGAGAGCCACAGGGGTGTGGAGGGAATTTGCCCAAGGGGGCCCATCTGTGTCCCCAACAGCCGCCACCACCAGCACCACCACTACGACCCAAGTGGCAGTAAGGATGACAGCCACTACTGCAGGTCCATCAACATCCTCCACTCCTGAACCACTGACAGCAGCCCCTGCACCTCCCCCTCCAAGCATGGCAACTGCACAACCCTCCACAACTGGCACGCAGACCACCCCTGCTGCAGTCATTGACAATGTGGAATCTCGTTCTATGCAACGTGACATGCAACGGATGTTGCGCAGACTGGACAGGCTGCAGCAGGAGGTGTCCCATATCAACAGGAGAGTGTGTGGGATAAAGAAAACCATGTGGAGGGCAAACTTGTGACTTGGAGACCCTCAGCTGTGATTCCCCCCTTCCCTCCTCTTACCTGGTTCTTATATTTAGTGGGTTTAGGGGGCTTAGTGTTAGGTAAGAATAGACTGTTAGTTTAGTTAGTATTAGGGGTTTGGGGGTGGAGGGTATGATACTTTTACATGTTTTTTTTGTGCGTGGGTGGGGGATGACGCTGGGGTTTTTGTGTATTGAAAAACAAAAATATTTTTATATATATATATATATATATTCCAACAAAAAACACAAAATAAAAATATAGCACGCTCAGGATTCAGGGAAAGTGAAAAACATATTTAATCAAAGCACAACGCGTTTCGGCTGACACTGCAGCCTTGGTCACGTATATATATATATATATATATATAGAAACAAAAATAAAAAAAATATATAATTGTTTAGGATAAGATAGTATGTGTTTAGGTTAGTATATGTTGTCCTCCATGTGTCCCGTCTTATAAGGGGGTGGTGGGTTGATGTTTAGAGTGTTTAGTTAAATGTGATAAGTAAGTTGAGCTTAGGGTAGTTAGGGCCAGTTGTGGGTAATGTGTAGTTAGGATAGGTTAGGTAAGTTAAGGTGTTTCCCCTAGTTTTAGCATCCTTTTTTCACAGTTAAATAAATACTTAGGTACTCCTTTACAGTTTGTGTCATATGCTTGGGGATCAGGGCCTTGGTATGGGTGAACAATGTCAATTTAGTATTTGCATTTATGTTCCATCCTGCATCCAAATCCCAATTGAGCTGTCACATTGGCAGCTACACCACAGCTAATTCTCTATGCATCTGCCATCCATTGCACCCACCACTCGAGGTTACTTTGGTTCCCATAGTGTAGTTAAGTTTGGATGCATGTTTTCAATCTGTCATACTTTGAGACCACATTTTGGATCGAGGACACTTTGGTACGTCTGCCTGCAGCCTGATGTTCATGTTAACTCTGATAAGGTGAGTGATGGTATAGTCTTATGCAGTATAGCTCTAACTCACACCTATCATTTCTTACATTGTACTGCCAGGTTGCTTATTTGTACGTACACTCATACACATCCATTCCTGCTGTATGGTGTGTGTGTGATGGAATTTTAGAGTCAAAAGTCACATACCTAAAGATTGGAAGAAATATTTGAAGAGATTGATTTTCTGCTTAGACATCCCTTGAAGCAGACCTTTTCTGTCCAACACAGCATTATATTGCAATTTTTCTATTGACTTCAGAATTAACTCTCAGGAAGGGCAGATGATGGTACAATCCAGACACCAGTGCATAGTTATCAGCCCACAATCTTCCAAGGCAGTTGTATTGACATTCTATGGGCACTGACATGAGGCAAACATCACTAATAACCCTCATGGTTGATGTGTCACATTACACAGAGACAAAGTGGTTGTGTAAGTGCAATTTATTTTAAAGTGCTGTAGTGCAATATTTACATGGTCCAGGATTGTGAGTCCATTAGTGTGACTCCTTCTATTGTGATAATACACAAGTGCAAAAGGACATGTCATTGGACATGCTGGGTTGAAGTGTCATACAGTGCAGAGGAACATGAATTGCCAATGAGGTAGTGAGAGACAATCACAAAGCATAGTGTCAAGGTAAACAGTGGGCTGGAGAACAGTGCTTGTGAGCAGCTGTTGCAAGACTGGCATGTTACGCAGTACTGGACCTTGGTTATAAGTGCCCATTTGGCATGGACTTGGGTTACTGGGTACTCTTACAGGTGAAGATGATCTGTTCCACGTCTTCATCTTCTGATGTGTGTGTCGTCTCTTCTGCCCTTGGTGGTGGTGGGTTTGAAGGGGCAACACACACTTCAGTGGTTGAAGACGTGGAGTCAGAAATCCTGGTAGCTGCCAACTGTGGGGCTATTAAGGGCAGTACTGCAGCAAGGAGGACCTGCTGGTTCTTACGTATAGCAGCTACATCACCGTGGTAGGCAGCCAGGTCGGCCATGAGGGGGTCAATATTACATTTGTGCACACATTGAAAGGTTTGGTGTTGGAGTTGTTGTGTCAACTCCCTTACTGCTGTGCTGATTTCCTTCACACTTTGTTGAAGTTCTTGCAAGATAGATGTTGGCTCTTGCATGGCTGCTGCCTGTTCTGCAGATGACATCATGCACAAACGCACCCCCTCTAGGCTGGCTACCATATTTTACATCCCCACCCACACCTCCTTGGCCAGCTCCCGCTGTACTCTAACTACAGTCCTCTCAAAGCTGGTGCCAGTGTTGTCAGAGTCCTCAGCTGGGTTGGAGCTGGCAGGTCATACTATTGGGGTGGTGGGTGGGTCCTCTGTGATGGCTGCTACTTCTGTGCTCCTCCTTGCGACTGAAGGTGGGGTCTGGAGGGTTCCAAGGACATCTTGGAGGGTCTGCTGGCTGATGTTTATCAGCTCGACATCCATGTCATCAGGGAAGTCCAGGACAGGCATATCCCCAGGAGAGCCATCGTCCTCTGCAATGAGATATTGTACAATTAGTGTGTCTGTCTTGTGGCATTTGTAATGTGACATGTCTGACTTCCTATCAGTTGCACATTGTGATCTTGGTTCCTGTTCATTGTTCCTGTCATTAAGATTAGCATTCTCCCAGGCCTATGACCAACCTGCATATCACATGTATTGTGGGCAGTTTGGGGACTTGTCTGCGTCACATCCTCTAGGTGTAGGTTCACAGGGTAGGCCCTGACATGTGCAGCATGGGTATGACATTACTGCTGTGTACCTCATAATGTTTATGACAATGGCTGATGTTTGTAGCGTCTCTGGAATTACAGGGGATTGATAATTGTGTCACCCTGAACCCTCTAATTTGGGTGTGTTTGATCCATGGGCACATAACTGGCATTAGCTACTTGACCTGCACACACTGCAGAGGTGGTAGTGGCAACTGCTGTCAATGTTAAATTCCACTTGCAGATATGGCCTGAGACTGTTAATTGAGCCTTGTTCATGTAGCCACAATACCAGCTGTCATGTGACAGCATGCCAGTTTTACGTTGTACCCTACCCCCCTGGACTGGCTTTGCTTTTCTAACATCCTTGGCATGGCAGCATACCCCAATGCAAAGGTTGTTGGTGTAGTGTTGTGCTGTGCCAAGATTTGCCCTGCACAGCCCATGCCCCGTGCCGTGCCCCTTTGCCCTTTCCACTCCCTGATTATCATGACTTACATGCATTGTGTAGTAGGCATGTCCCTTCTCCTGCTTGCAGTTAACAATTAGGCATTTTATTTCCCCATGTCACTTACCCTGCATCTGTTTTGTCTCCTGGTAGTCTGTGCTGTCCTGCCTTGAATCCCTGTGACAATCTCCTCTGGGATGACGGCTGCCACCATCTCCTCCATGTGGACCAGGGTCTCCTGCGGTGTTGGACTCCTGCCCCCAGTCTGCAGTGCTGCCTTCCTGTTCCTTGCTATCTTTTCCTTGGTCCTGCGCTTGAAGTCATGCCAGTGTTTCTTGCACTCAATGACTGTTCTCCGTACTTCTGCCACACTGTTTATCTTGTCAACAATTTGTTGCCAAATTGTCTCTCTCCGACTAATTTGCAATTTAGAGGTGACAAGAAGTTGGTGCTGGTGTTCCGTCACCTCTTTCACCATTATTTTCTGCTCCTCTGCACTGAGAACACACTTCCTTTTCTTCTTCTCCCTCTCCTGGGTCTTGTGTGGGTCCTCCTGGCTGGTTCCTGGTTGGTTGTCATCTTCCTGGGGTCTCTCAAAGCTTCTGGGATCCACTTTGGCTCTCCTTTGCACATTTTGCTGTGTTTGCGCCACTTTTTGATGCAATTGCGACAAAAAAGGCACAAATCACTATAAGTATAACTGCTGAATTTCTCAAGTTTTGTGGAAGTATATTCAGAACCATACTGTAACTTCCCTGTAACTTTTGTATTTTTCCATCAATTTCTATGTTTGTTTAGGATGCACACACTTAAATATAAGCAGGGGGTTTGGCCACAGGGTCTCTTGCATGCACCCAAAGCCAAGCTGTGCACAGCCTTTGGCCGTGTGCAGCATGAGATTTGATAGAGTGGGTATTTTTTTCACATTCCCCAGTGGATTTGCAAATTCAGGATTCATGGATCCATCTGTGGATCTGCCAATCCGTGCATTGGATGAAAAAAATAATAATTGGGTAATTTTTGCCCACAAGGGGTCCTCCTTATGTGTCCTATGGGGTCAAGTTACCTGTATCCTGACCCCCTATTTGTTTTTTCTCTCTTCTTTTACCACCCGAGCCAATGCAACAAACAAAATTGTGGCCATAACTTTTCTGTCAGGTTGCGGGCAGCCAATCAGATTCTTCTTGTGGCACGTGGATCCGCAGATCGACCTGCGGTTGACCCGCGGTGAATCCGCAGCCCTATATATCTAAATTTTTGGGCCTTAAAATACTCTGAAACTACTGAACGGATTTACACCAAAGCACAAAAAGCATGATCTGTGGAACAGAATCTAGCTTCATGCCTAATTTGGTGTAATTCTGTTCAGCGGTTCGGGTTGTAGGTGTGTCTAAACGTCCTATGTAAAAATGAATGGGTAAAATGTGCTGTGGGATCCCCCCTTTTTCTTTGCCTCCACTTGACAGATCACCCCTAAACTTTCAAGACAGAAGCTGAACTTAGCAAAGTCCAAGTTTTGTAAATTTTGTAAAAATTTGTCAAGTAGCGTCAAAGTTATCAATGAAACAAAAAAAAAATTTCCTATAGAATCTAGGACCTAACTTTAGTTACCTAGTGGCAACTTATATATATATATATATATATAGAGAGAGAGAGAGAGAGAGAGAGAGTGAGAGAGAGAGATAGATAGATAGATAGGTAGATAGATAGATAGATATATCAAATCCACTTCACTTCACTCTGTCCGAGCCCAAACACGGCATACCTTGGAAGGGTCGCAAGCCCCATACATAAATACATAAATACATAAATTCAATGTTCCTCTTCTCCAAAGACCCGCGTCCTTAAGTCAAGAAAAACTACCTCGGTCACAATAATCTTGGGGTATAATCCATTTTATTTACTTTGGCACAAAATATACATCCACCCAATGCATTTCAGAAAAGGTTGTTCCCTTGTTCACGGGTATGACACTGTCCATACTTTAATTTCTTTATATTTACATACTTGAACACAAAAACTATCAACATAGACAATGGGCTTCACATGCCACCTTCTGCACACCTAATCATAGCGGCCATCTTTAAACATGTTTCTCAACTTTGTTTAAGCATAATGATCTCTGTATATATCATAATTGTTAAATCATAAAATGCAATTTCATAAATTGACACGAATTGACATCATCAATTGGTTATATAACCTCATAAATCTTCAATTACCATATTTTCAATTAGTCCAACTCAGATCGAACTCATGTATTTACAGTTCAATCGTTCCATCTTTCTATTATCATACATTTACCATTAACAGAATGTCAATCACATTATACTTTATGTGTACTGGGCTTCGATTCTTCCCCATATCTTATTTTTATTTCATTTTTTCTTTTCCATATTTTCCATTATCATTTGCTCTTTAGTACCTCAGTGGGTGCAAATCTATATATGATTGCCACAACAGATTGCCTTATGATTACTTTAGCACTTTTAATCATTTCTACATAATCCTCTATATGAAATTTGTAAAGATTTATATAACGAATATAACTCCCAAAACCCAAGCGGGTTATATTATATTTCCTTGATGCTCTATATCTCTCACCGAGAGTTATAAAGGATATAGTAGGCATTTGCTTCTCATCAGTTTGAATATCCACTGGTGCCTTCTTTTTGAATGGATATATATATATATATACGTACACATATACATACACACACACACATATATAAATATCAATATATGAATGAATTTTATTCACAGCCGAGGAAACAAATAACATGTTTTGGCTGGTATGGCCTTGTTCACATGACTATCCCACATAAACACTCCATTTTGTATCTACAACACTCCCGTGAGTAATAGACACTGACTAAAGACTTCCAAACAAAATAGCAAGCATGAATACAATTCTCAAGTGCACTACTAATCATACGTCATAGAAGTTTTACATTTCATTGAAATTATGCATTTCAAATCGTTACAGTTCATCACACTATTAAAAATCCAAAACATCCAAAATATCATAATATCCTAATAGTCTCCTTTTCTCAATTAATTTCTAGTGACCCAACTGTCAAATGTACTCACTTTTTCATTACGAGGTGATGACACATTGCTCCTATAGTCTGTGAGTGGGTGCATTAGTGTCTGAGTGGGTCTGTGACTGGGTGCATTAGTATCTGAGTGGGTCTGTGAGTGGGTGCATAAGGGTCTAAGTGTGCTTTTGAATGGGTGCATGTGTGTCTGATTAGGACTGTGTAGGTCTGTGAGTGGGTACGTGAGGGTCTGAGTGGGTGTGTGAGTCTGTGCCTGAGGGTCTGAGTGGATTCATGAGGGTCTGAGTGGCTCTGTGAGTGAATGAGTGACAGTCTGAATGGGTTTGTGAGCGTGTGCATCAGTGTCTGAGTGGGTCTGTGGGTAGGTGTGTCAGAGTCTGAGTAGGTCTGTGAGTAGGTGCATCAGTGCTTGAGGGGGTCTGTGAGTGTGTGCATAAGGGTCTGAGTGGGTGTGTGAGTGGGAGAAAGAGAGTGAAAGAGAGAAATTGAGAAAGAAAAAAGAGTGAGAGTCAGGGAGAGAGTTTTTTAGGTTTTGATGAATGACACTTAGAATAAGATATTTCTGAACAAATTGAAAAGAAAAATGTATTTGTCAATTAAAAAGAGTGACCTCACCATTCAGTACGTACCTTACAAATTTAAAGTTGAAAAGAAACTAAGGCAGGGAAACGACCCCAGAGTCACCTGGACTGGGACCCTCAACTGTCAGTGTAAGGGTTTGACACTTGAACCACTAGGCTAGAAGTAACTGATGCATCTGTGTTGTCCAGACTTACCTATGATTTTCAACCCACACATTTGGATGTGAAAAATGCTTCAATGTTCCATTACTAGAAATGTTTAACAGTCAAAACACTTGAAAATAAACATACCTGCTGCATGCGATACAAGGATTTGAACCTTCACCCTACTGAGTGACAGTCCAAGAGCTTTAGCGGTAGGCCAGAAGTGACTTTGTGCTGTTGTGTATAAAAACTTAACTATCACATTCGAACCAAACATCTTGCTAGTGTGACTTTTTCAAGTCTTTGTATGGAGAGACCATTGCAATAACAATCTCTCTCGCTTCCATCCCTTTATGTGATGGAAGAGAGAGAAAGAGATACAGTAAGTGAGAATTTGAGAGGGAGAAATGAAGAGAAAGAGATTAAAAGAGAGAACTTGAGAAAGAGAGGGAGTGGATGATGAATGTAGGATGAGATATTTTAGAACAAATTAAAAAGAAAACTACTTTAGGGGTATTTTATAAAATTGTATAATATTTATATGGCGATCTGCATGATGATGTGTACTGTATATTTTATAGTGTTTTAGTGATTAATTGTTGATTTTTTAATAACATTTATACCCATAACTCGCCTATTTGTATTGTATGGCCCTGAGGGAGCTTTGGTCTCGATCAGTTTTTAGTGTTTCTTTGTCTTTTTTCTTTTAAAAAAGTGTCTTTGTTTCTTCTAGAAATGTAAGAATTTTGTCAGTATGCTTTTATGGTATTGTTTTACCGAAATAAAGCTGTAAAAGTAAAAAAAAAAAAAAAAAAAAAAGTGTATCTGTCATTTAAAACAAGTGAGAAGACCTTTCAGTACGAACCTGGAACCTTTGAAGTTTTTAAAAAAGGAAGAAAGAAAATTACCATAGACACAACTGGAGTAGAATCCTAAACCTTTGTGACTTTAACCATTACACCATAGGTAACACCTTACGGGAAGCTTCCAGAAATACCTATGACAGTCAACTCACACATGTGACTGGAAAGACACATAAATGTTCCATCACTAGGAAGGTTTAACAGTCACAACTAGTACATAAACAAACAAACTACTAAGTGATACCAGGTTTTGAACCTTCAGCCTACTGACTGACAGCACAATACATTGATCAGTAGGCCAGAAATGACTCTCCTCTGCAACCAAATGTAACCATAACAATTGTGTCAAGCATCTTGCTAGTCTGACTCTTTGAAGTCAGTGTATGGAGAGACCATTGCAATAACAATCTATCTATCTCTCTCTTCCATCCCATTATGCAATGGAAGAGAGAGAGTGAGTGACAGGACACCGGTGGGATCCTGATCCCCCCCACAGTCCCAGGTGACTCCCCACATCCGTGGGAGCCGGCATTGCTCCCAAAAGAAGGTGGCTGCTATAAATAGCAGTGTCCCGCTTGTGGGAGCAATATTTTCATCTGTTTCCCTTCACACCTATTTGCGTGCAGGGAAACAGATGAAAACTGTGCTTTCTGCAAGCAGGAGTTGTTTGACAGATCCCACTTGCAGAAAGCAGAGCTATGTTTGCTTTTGCTTGCGGGGAGCTGTTAGCTCCCATCATGCAAAAGCAAACAGCTATGTTCCGAGGGTGGGCAGCCTGGGACATTGCAGGAGCCGGCCCTGGGGGATGGTGGTGCCCAGGTCCATATAGGGCTCCACGAAGGAGGCCACATGCCCTGGGGAGGTGGTGGTCCCCAGGGCTGGGGTTCTGCAGGTGTCCCCCTTTATTCTTTTATTGTAGCCCAGGGAAGGTGGTGGTCTCCAGGGCTGCAAGAGGAGGCCATGCAGCCCCTGACATACAATTCAGTCATTGCCCCAGGGAGGTGGTGTTCTCCAGGGCTGCCACAAAACAGAGGGATTTAGTGTTCCTGGAATGGCCATCAATTTTCAGGATGGGAGGCAGAGCTTGGCTCATCCCTACTTGCTACTGAATAGGCTGTGCCCTGCCATCACCCTTAGGACTTTTCACCAGTGAATTGTTCATGTAACCATGTTGGCACCAAGACAGGAGAGGCAGGGAACTTCACAGACGTAAAAGGGAATTCTCCATAACCTTCTCCCACTTTCAAGAGGGCACCAGAGTTAAATATTGGGCCCTCACACCCATCTCTTCAGTACACTTCTAGAGCTGTGGAAGAGGGTCTGCTGTTCTGCTGCCTGAGTGAGAGGGCTGGGATGCATCTTGAGCTCAGGACCACCAGAGTGACTCCAAGGGCCAGTTGGCTGTCCTCCTGATCAGAGCGTCAGTGACAGAAAAGGTTCCAACCACCTTGAATCCAGCACCGGGACTCTGTCTGTGTCCTACCCCAAGTGGTGCCACCCCAGTCCTGGTACCTTGGAAGTGGGCTTAAATGTCTCTGCCCACCCAGCTGTGGTCCTGTGGGCAGAAATAATACATCTCCTTACAAACATAATAGCCACAGCTGCAATACATGCCTGATCAAATACCACGTTCTGCAGCCCGCAGTTTACTCAGATCCACCACAAGGCAACACATCTTTGAGGCAGGCCTTGGCACCACAGCCTCCTTGACAATGACACAGGACTTCACACCACAGTCTTGCAGCTTTTTAGGAATCTAGTGGAGTGCAGTGCCACGTCAATGCAGGGCATCATATGATGATGGAAGATTTCAGATCGCAGACCCACAGCTCCCAAGGACCATCACTGCATTTCTCATCCTCAATGTGGGATCAAGTAACCTTCCACACACCTTAATTTAATATAAGGCACTTTGTTCAGGTGACCTAAATGGGTCCCTGTTTCTGACCCACATTGCATTGTGGTCTGCCTAAACGTGTGCCTTTGTCCTGGTCTGGTGTGATCAGATAACCACAGTTTGCACTTTGTGCTTCTGAGCACTATTTTTATGTAAAACTTTGAAATTGCATATTTCTAGTTCTACTGGTTGGAATTGTGTCATTTTTATGTCAAATAATGTATTACATATTACTCTATTGTTTTTTTTAGTTTAGAATCTAGGGAATATGGACCCCTAGTCCCGAAGAAAGCTGCAGATCCCCTGGGCCAATTGGTTGAAACCTTTTGACCTAAGTGATGAAGGAGTAATGATGACTCCCAGGCATTGCAGTATATATAATTTTAATCATCCTGTCACCCTCATAACCGAATAATGGTAGTCCTTTGTGAGGACGTCTGGGATCTGTGTCTTGCGTGGACCCCACCCGAATCCTCTTCCAGATAGACTCCCAATTATCTCATTTGTGAAGCTGACCCACCATTAGAGAATGCAGTGACACAGTAGGATGGCCGATGATAAAGCATGACACCAACTGGGGGTTTGAAGCCATGCCTTTTAAATTTTTTTTTTTTCGGAAATCTCTTCAAGTAACTTTGTGCTTAGGTTCTGCAATGACTAATGCAAGCTATTGATAAAGTCCTCAGGATCTCCCATAAAAGGAGAATATTCATATGGTGACCTGAATGTGCCTCATTCACCTTTTTTTGTGAATTGTACAGTTTTCACAACACTATGTTCCAAGGTGTGCGACTTATAGTATTTTAGGGATTATAACTTTGACATGTCTAAGCTTTGTGTACTTTAAGTTGTAAGGTTTTCCTAACTACAACTTAGACGTAACCTTTGGTTTGTGATTGAATTTCAATGAATTTTAATATTTATTAATAAGAAAGTGATACAAATTAGAAAGTATACTGTCGGTGAGTTGAATGTTCAACAGTACAGGAAAGGACAGTGTTGTACTGTGTAGTGTCATGCAGTGGAGTGTTGTAAGGTTTAGTGGAATGGAGTAATGTACATTGGAGTGCCATAGAGTGGGAAGGTATAGAGTGAAGTGGCATTTATTGGAGCGATATAGGGTGAAATAGCATACACTGGATTAGCATACAGTGAAATAGCATAGAGTGGAGTGGCGTAGAGAGCATAGAGTGAAGTGGAGTTCAGTGGAATAGTGTAGAATGAAGACGTGTGGAGTGGTGTACAATGGAGTGGCATGTGGAATGGCTCAGAGTGGATTGCCATAGAGTGAAATATCATATAGTTGAATGTCGTGGAGTGGCATAGAGTCAACTCTCATAGAATTGAACAGCATGGATTGGAGTGAAGTAAACTGCGGTCGGATAAAGTGGAGTATCATAGAGTGGAGTAGCCTAGAGTGAAATGGCATAAAGTGGAATAGCTTAGACTTGAGTGTCACAGAATGAAGAGGCATATAATGGAATGCAGAGAGTTGAGTGATGGAAAGTGAAGTGGATTGCATAAATTGGAATAGTATAAAGTGGAGGGGTGTAGAGTTGAGTGATATACAGTGGAATAGCATCAGTGGAGTGGTGTAGTGGCATAGAGTTGGGTGACATAAAATGGAACAGCATAGAGTGGGGAGGTGTAAAGTGGAGTTGTGTAGAGTGTAGTGGTGTACAGTAGAATGGCGTAAAGTAGAATAATGTAGTTTACATTAGTGTAGCATGGAGTGGAGTGGTGTAGAGTGCAGTGGCATAGATTATTGTACAGTGGAGTGGTGTAGAGTGAAGAAACATAGAGTGGAATAGCACAGACTGGTATGGCATAGAGTGGAGTGGCATAGAGTGGAGCGGCGTAGAGTGGAATAGTGTAGGGTGAATTGGTGTAAAGTGGATTGGCATACAGTAGAGTGGAGTGGCATAGAGCTGAGTAAAGTAGAGTGGAGTAGAGTAGAGTACACTGGAGTTGCAAAGCTTAGAATAAAGTAGCGTCGAGTGACATAGAGTGAAATAGTGTAAAGTAGGGTGGTGTAGACTGGTGTACCTTCAAGAGGCATATAGTGGAATAGTGGATAGTGGAGAGGCTTAGAGTGGAGTGACAGAGTGGAACAGCCTAGAGTGGAGGGGTGTGGAGGGGCTTGGAGTGGCACAGAGTCAACTGGCTGAGAGTGGAATAGCGTAGAGAGGATTGGCATTGAGTAGATTGGCATAGAGTGGGATAGCATTGAATAGATTGGTATAGTGTGGAGTGGCATAGAGCTGAGTAGTGTAGAGAGGAGTGGCGTAGAGTGGAATGTCATGGAGTAGAATATCATAGAGTGGAGTGGCATGCAGTAGATTGGCGTACAGTAGAGTTGCATGAATTAAAGTGGTGTAGAGTGCAATAGCATAGATTGTGTCCTACAGTGGTGGAGAGTAGAGCATCATACAGTGGAACAGTTTAGAGTGCTTTGATGTACAGTAGGGTGGCATAGAGCGGAGTAGCATAGAATCAACTAGCCTAGACTTAAGTGGTGTAGAGAGAGTGGCATTGTACAGAAAGGCATCAAGTGGATTGGTGTAGAGTGTAATGGCATGGAGTGGAGTGTGACAAATCATGGTAAAGAGTTGAAGTGGAATAGCATAGAGTGGGGTGGTGCAGTGTGTAGTGGCACACATTGGATTGGTGTGCATGAGAGTGGCATACAGTGAAGTCAGGTAGAATGAAGTAGAGTAGAGTGAAATAGTGTGCAGTGTAGTTGTGTAGAGTGGAGTGGTGTAGAGTGGAATAGCATTGACTGGAGTGACATTCAGTGGAGTAGCACAGAGTGACATTCCATACCGTGTGGCATAGATTGGATTGCCACAGTATAGAGTCATGTATACTGGAATAGAATATAGTGGAGTGGCAGATAGCGGAGCCCAATAGAGTGAAGTGGTCTATAGTAACGTAGAGTTGAGTGTTGTACAGTGGAATAGCGTAGAGTGAAGTGGCGTAGAGTGCAGAGGCGTACAGTTGAATGGCGGACAATAGAGTGGCATAGAGTGGAGTGGCATAGAGTGAAACAACAGAGTGGAGTGGTGTTGAGTGGAGTGGAGTGGCATAAAAGGGAGTGCAGTTGAGTGTAATAGAGTAGAGTGAAATGGGGTAAAGCTGAGTGGCATACAGTTGAATAGTATGCAGTCTTGTACAGTGGCGTGGCATAGAGTCAAGTGACATACAAAGGAATAACACAGTGGAGTGTTGTGTAATGGAATGGCATGGAGTAGAGTAGCATACAGTGGACTAGCGTAAAGTGGAGTGGAGTAGAGTGGAGTGACATACTGTGGAGTGGAATAGAGTTTAGTGGTGTAGAATGGAGTGCCCTAGAGTGGAGTGGCATAGAGTGGACTAGCATTGAGTGGAGTGGCATAGAGTTGTGTGGAGTCAAGTGGTGTGGAGTGGAATAGCATACCATGGAGTGGCATAGCCTGGAGTATCATACAGTGGAGTGGCTTACTGTGGAATGATGGGCAGTGAACTGGTGTAGAGTGAAGTAGCATACACTGGAGTAGCACGGAGTAGAGTAGATTAAAGTAGAGTCACTTATAATGGAGAGGCGTAGAGTAGAGAAGCATACAGGGAAATGAAATAGAGTTGAGTACTGTAGAGTGGAATCACGTACACTGGAATACCGTAGAGTGGAGAGACATAGAGTAGAGTGACGTTGAGTGAGGTAGTGTACAGTGTGGTGGCATATAGTGGAGTGGTGCAGAGTGGATTGGCATGGAGTGGAATAGCATAGAGTGGAGTGGAGCATGCTGGAGTGGTGTACAGGGGAGGTATAGAATGTTAACACATCCATAGGTCTGCCAGTAATGGTAAATATGGTAGTGCACCACAATCTATGGGTGGATGCTTAGGAACACCCGTGCTCCACCCATGGAATGCCTTCCCAGGGCAGAGTAATGCAATGCAGTAATTTGTGCTATGTTGCTTTACTCAAGATTTATCAAGGCACACAAGGCTATGCAAGGTGGCCTTTCCTGGCTTGATAAATATAACTTAAGAGTTGCATCACTCTTACATCCCATTGTGTGGCACAAGAGGGGAGCAGCTCTTTGACAAATATGCCTCTGACTATCAGGGGTTATAAAGAGAACTGGAAATGTAAGTAAATTAAGTTCTGTTGAATGTTCATCAAGTATACCCCCTCTTACCACACCTCCACACAATGATAATTAAAAGCATGTACTGCAAAAGCAATCGGTCTACGCCAAAACAAAAAAAAAGTTCAAGTTGACATTTTCAAGACATGAAGCAGCACAATAATTAAGAACAAAAATAGAATTTGCAACACGATATGATCATCTCCAAAGTTCAAAGAAACCCGCATGATGTTTGATGGATTTTATTGTAGTTTTTCAAACATTAGCACATATGATCGGATAGATAGATTCTTATGTCATTAACTTAAGATGAGAAAAGAGATGAAATTGAAGAAGGGAAATCCTACACACTTTGATGTCTAATTGAGCTGAATTAGTCAATATATAATCTTACTGTTATTGTCCTGAACTAATTAGCCACATCAGGAGCAGAGGGAGTATTAACATGAGCCTTTCAAAGGATAGAGAAGTTTTGTTCTCACAGCAATGAATACATTACAGACAATTAAAAAATCCAGTATTTTCAAGGTAAGTTCGAGAGAGTTTGGCGCCAATTTTGGTCATTGCATTGTGGCACAATTTGAGTGCACTTGTCCACTGCGTGCCTTTTACTGTTCACAATATTCTTTTGGTAAATGTATTCAAGGGTTACGTCGCTTTTGCAACTGGGTCCAAAAGTAACACAACCCTTAAAGTGCAATTTATCATGCCATGCAAGGCCACCGTGTGTGGCCCTGAGTGGCTTTATAAATTTAGAGTAATGTAATGCAGCACAAATTCCTGCATTGCGTTACTCTTACAAATAGAGGCATTTCATGGGTGAGGCCTGGGTGTTTCCACGCAACACCCATGGATTTTGATGCCTTCCCAGATTTACCATTAGTAATAGCCCTGGGAATGCACCAAAACTACTGTGCCTCCTAGGTAAGGCGTAACAAGGAGAAATATGTGTATTTCTCCTCATGTTTTCCTCTTTTTCCTCTTTCTATGTGTTCTGCATTGTGCCTGCCCCCTGTATTTTTGCAGGTTACCCTTTCTTCCGTCCCCATCTATTACTCCTGAAATTCAGTACATTTATTTTCATTTTAATGCTTAACATTAATGTTAACAAGGTTGACGGAGTCAGTGTGTCTCATGATATTACAGGCATTTCTATACAGTTTCAGCAATGAAAATGAAGTTAAATATAGTTATTATCATACAATTAACAATAGAAAGAGTATGCATTTCTTGAAGGTATGGTTATAGAATATCGAGTTAGCAGTACCTAGATACTCAAAAATTGTAGACTTATTTGAGGAACAAAATATCGATCAGTAAATATGTGTAGATATTCTTTACCAAACTCTACACATATGTACCTTTACTATATATATATATATATATATACATATATATATATATATATATATATACATATATATATATATATTTTAATTATATATATATATATATATATATATATATATATATATATATATATATATATATATATAGTAAAGGTACATTATGTCTAGAGTTTGGTATACATATATATATCTATATATATCTCTCTCTCTCTATATATATATATATATATATATATATATATATATATATATATATATAAATTTCAAAAGACGGTGAAATGTTTTTCCATCACCAAATGGCTGCACAATATCCCTCAGATCGTATGTAGTAGATTTTGTCCACTCTTTTATTGAAAAATATATTAGAAAAACATGTGTGAATATATATGAAGATCAAAAATCAAAAATAGTAATAGTAGTAATTCCAGAACACGCTATCCTGGCCAAATGTCAACGTGTTTCGGCAAACTCCTTCAACTGGACATTGGCTGACATTTTTGCACATGGCTATTTGAATCATATTGTCCTTCTTTGATTTCATCAACATCAATACACTGTTCGAAAACATGGTGGCCATATTGTAACATGATTGTCATTGGTCCCAAATGCTAAATAACATCCATGTAACCAACTCAGGATCATATTTTAGTGATCCTAAATGTCTACCATGGTTTCATCTCCACAATAATCTCCAATTCATATATAAATATATAATCATTAAGAGTCAGTTATTTCCAGATAAAACTGTATCCATACTAAATGATCATCTTATGACAATAAAGAACATCATATTCTGGTATTAATCATATTGATCCATCAAGAGGTTCCTGTATATGGAATAAAAACAAATTTTATGAAAATATGTAAGCAAACCCAAGCCGACCACCAATCGCTGATTAAAGTGCTGATTAAAGTACGATGCTAATTATGTACAAAGTGCTAATATAAATGTGCAAAGAAGCAATTAAAAAACAATTACAAAACAAACTATGTTAAAAATACAGGTTATAATACTCCTGGTCTATATCTAGAATTTCATGCGCAGTGTCCATGCCAAACAATCTCTAACGAGAATCCATTACACATAAATCCAAGACAAATTTAATTGAAAATCTCACAAATGACCATAAAGTTCAGCATCTAAATTGTGTCCCCACAGACTTTCAGAGCCCAATAATAAAATCATCTTAGATTCCATTTGTCTTAGCTCTGCTGTTCTATTCCCACCTCTGGGATTGACAGCAATGGTTTTCCTCCCATAAAAAATCAGAGAGCTACAGTCTCCATCGTGGACTTCCCAGAAATATTTGGCTAACGGATACGATCTATCCTGATTCTTGATTGCTCTGAGATGTTGTAAAAACCTCACTTTCAATTTGTGAATGGTGCTGCCTACATATTTTTTATGGCAGCCACATTCTATGACATATACAACATACTCAGTATCACAGGTTATGCAGTCTGTTATTTTGCAAACCCTGCCTTCAAATGTAACATATGAATGTGTATTATGAGCATATTTGCAAGATTTGCAGCAACCACATTTCCAAAAACCCAAACTTTTCTTGGATAGCCATGATCGATTAACCTTAGAGCAGAATAGACTTCTAGTAAGTAGATCTCCTAATGACCGGGTTTTGCAATATGTAATCTGAGGATGTCACCCACAATCTCTTTGATACATGGATCATGTCGCAAAACTTGCCATTTTTTCCTTATAATGATATATATATATATATATATATATACATATATATATATATATATATCCAGAAAAATGGTGTATTTAAATCGCACACCAAGGGCTGCACATCATTCAATACCAGCTGGTAAAATATATATATATGTATCACTGGTAGAAGTAGTAAATTCTTTATTTTGGCTTAAAGCCATAAAAGTGCATATCATAATAAATAAAATAACATAAAATCCTATACATAATTGAGATCATATAAAAATTGTTACAATTGTCAATATCAAATATATACACTAAAATTTCACAGTGAATTCTACAGACCTCATAAAATACCACACCAGAGTCTTATGATACACTGTGTCTGCTTAGGCCTGAATATTTACTGAACATTTTGGGTACTAACTCTTAATCTAAGCCTCCATGCCCAGTACAAGTATCAAAAAACTGCAAACACTATTACTTCATGTGTTTCACTCTTTACAATTTGGAGCATTTCCCTATAATGTCTCACCCCCATGAGTTTACAAAGTGGTATTATCCACTTTTTCCGAGCCTGGGTATATAGAGCGTAAAATAGAAAAAGTGTGCCTCAGACTTACTATGCAAGAGAAAAAGTGGACATGACGTTCATTCACTAGCTTCTTTGTCTTTTTTTACAGTAAGGGTGTTTAGGGGAAGAACCCCACATCTGAACACGACATAGAGTTGTTTTGCTTGGAAGGGAAACATTCTATCAACATATGATTCAAATTTAGGGATACATTTTTGTAACAAGAACTGCACTGACAGACTGCGATTCTTCTGTTCAATCCAAGCCCTGCAACGTAATACCAGTATTCACTTTTCAATTTCTGAATAACATATTTTCCAATTGACAAAGGCCTGCTCCACAATTCCCCCATATTTAGTCTGTCACTTAATTGTTTTACGTGTTTTAACCAGGGTGTTTGTGCTTGAGGATCTAGAAGTACCAATTCAGCTATTGAGTTCCTATGAGCGAAGATACCCTAAATTACCACATCTTACCCAATACACAAGGGGTTTCAAGGCAATCAAATGATTAATCCAATTTAAAGACAAATCATACATCAGTGGTAACAAAGGTACACCTGTAGGAAGAATGAACAAAGCCCCAACAAACTTGTTTTCAGTTTGTGACAATATTGTTACATTAGCATAACCCCATATCACTGCTCCATATGTGGTTGCTGACACAGCAGAAGCCCTACATACTTTTAAAATAGGTGACACTGACCCCCCTCCAGTTGTTTTATATCTTCTACATACGGCCATTGCCCTCTGGAAAACAATGGTCTTACTTGTATCTAATAGTGGTCCCCAATGTATTTGATCCACCAACCTTACCCCCAAATAGTCAAAATGTTTGACTTTTTCAAAAGAATAAACTTGGACTTTGACAGATTTATTTCTAAACCCCTTTCATGGCAAAAGCTTCAAAAGTATCCAGCTCACATTGTAACCCCATAGGGGTTATAGATATTAGAAGCATGTCATCTTCGAACATCAGAGGCGGAACAGAAACCCCAGTGATTTTTGCCACATCATGCCTACACTCTGATAGCCTTTTCACTGCACCATTTATATACAAACTGAATAATGTTAGCGCGAGCACGCACCCTTCCTTAACTCCTCTTTTTAGTGGGATCCTGGATGTAGGATACCCACCTCTGTTCCATCCAACTTTTGCATATGTGTTTTCATGCAAAGATCTCAAGATCCACAAAAGGTTGCCAGGAATGCCATAAACTTCTAAAACTTCCCATAGGGTATCTCTCGGTACCATGTCAAAAGCTGCTTGTAAATATATAAATGCAACATATTAGTGGTCCTGTCTCAGAGATTTATATTTCCAACAAATGGTCATGAAACAAAAAACCTGATAAAGGGTTCACATTTTGGAGCTAAAACCTGCCTGTTCCTCTGTAAGAATAAATTTTCCATCGAGCCAGGATTGAAGTCTAGACATGACCTGCCTGCAAATGATTTTCTGGCTTGCATCTATTAGGTTTATGGGCCTATAGTTATCCGGCTCATCTCTATCTGCCTTATAACCGTCCCTTCCTAAGAAGAAGGAACACCCTTACCCCTCAGGAAAGCATTGCCAAGGGAAAATGAGATAGGGAATCCAAACATCAGGTTGGGAAAGATAAAAATCTCAGGGGATACCATTTAATCCAGGGACCTTCCCCCTTTTCTTCTGTTTTAGGGCATTGACTGTTTCAGAGATGATATGCCTTGTTGCCTCTCTCCCTCTGTCCCTCTGTCAACCAGTATACAGGCTGAACATGATAGATCGCTGTACTTATTTAATAAATCACAGTTGTATTTCTTTGAATTGCCCTTTTTATTACTCTACTCTTTATATAGATCTTCAAAATGGGTCATCCATTTTTCTGGAGGAATTACTGACTCTAAATATGTTTTCCTTCCAAAATACATGCAGGGTTCCGGCTGCCCCTAATATTGTAAACACATCTTCCCACACAGAAAGAAACGCTTGAGTCTCCTGTAAGTGCAAAGATAATCTTTGTTGAGACATCTTCTGACACTTTTTCGGTCTCAGCGGACCTTTATCATGGGTAACGGCAGTAAAGTGACCAACACACATATAAATCTACTAGAAATAATAAAAGGACCCACCCTGTGTCAATACCATGGGTGCCGTCTTGGAATAGTATTACTAGTAGTAAAACATATTGAATACATATGGAAACACCTTCTGTGCTACAAAAAATATCAAATTGAACATGATATTAAAAGTCCTCAATGAAGCAATTATTAAATGCATTGTACTCATTTTATATAATAGGCAAACATTTTTTTTTTTTTTGTGTAATTGTTGAGACTTTTTCTTTTAGCTACATCCCAAATTGAGCTTTCAATATTTATAGCTTAGTCCAAAATGTATATAGCCACAGGCTACATTCAGTATGTATGCATATAGATTGAACTAAAACATATAAATCAGTCCATTGCAGTCTATAAATTATAGTGATAAATTATAGACTGTAAATTATAAATTGCACATTATACTCCCTCCAATTGGGCTTTTACAAAACATGTAATTATGACTGTAGCAGTAGTCTGTAGTAATCTTAATCTCACCCAAGTGGGCATGCAGAGACTATGCACATTTCTAGACTATTCTTGCTTGTCTACATTACAATGTACTTACCTGAATGAAGAAACAAAATAAAAAAACAGATTAAAACCATGAGTACTAAACTTCCTAATGAAACAAAGCGATGAGGAAAACCTGGCAGCTAGTCTTCTATATCATTATAAATGGACTGTCATTTCTTCATATAAATTCAATCCCTGAGGTATCAGAGTGTCAAAATATAAAATGTATCTTGATTGCTATACCCGCAGTTCTTTCTCTCTATTTCCTCCTCTGCTGTTAACCCCAAGTTTGTCAATTATCATAAACTGTAGCAAGTTTGAATTGCTTGAGTGAAATTAGGCAAAGTGTCTGGCACAGGGTATGAAGTGTTATTGTGTGTGATGGGTCTCATGTGTTCAAGCACACCCTTCTTAGCTTTATGTATGGTGCAACCCATATACATATGTCCACAAGGACACATCAGGCAGTATACCGTACATTCTGTGTTGCATGATGTATGTTTTCTGATCTCAAATTCTTTAAATGTATTGGGTATCAAAAATGTCTTAATGTCTTGACTTTTCAGACATGCTTTACAGTTTTTACAACAAAAGAAACCTGGTATTAGCTTATGAGGAATTTGTTCAGTTATGAAGTTTTTACTGAGAGTATCTCTCAAAGAACAGGATCGTCTGATAGTAATCTGTGGGGTAGAAGCAATGTGTTTACTTAGGGTAGTGTCTGTATGCGGCATATGCCAATGTTTTGTCAATATCTTCCTCACTGTAGTTGCTTGATTAGAAAAAGTTGTAATAAACCTCAAAGCATTGGGTTATTCACTCTGTAATATAAGTTCAGGATATAATAATTTGCACCAGGATACCTGATCCACCTTAGTTATAGCCTAATTTATTATCTTATTCGAATAGCCTTGCTCTTTAACCCTATTTACCATGATCTTTTCCTTGAACTCAAAAGTGCTTTCAGAATTACAATTTATTTTTGTGCTAAAAAATTCTCCATATGGGATACTGTTAACTAGGCTTTTAGGGTGAGCACAAACAAAATGCTGTTGCCTGCTGTAGGTTTGCGAAACAATCTTGTTTCTAATTGCTCATTCCTTAACTCAACTTCCTCCTCCAAAACTTCAAGTTTTTCTTTTCTAATGGTTTCTGTGAAGTGCAGATTATAATTATTCACATTTAGTTTCTTGACAATTTTCTAGCCTTCAATGATAGCCAAAAAGAGTCTAGTATCTTTCAGGTAAGCCGGCAATGCCGAAACTTATGATCTGAGAAAGTGATCAACATATCTGAATGTATTCTCTAACGGAGATCCTATAGAGGATACAATTGGTCTCCCCAGAGGATTCCTGGCATCTTCATGTAGTTTGGGAAGGAGGTACAAAATGGGGATCTTTGATTTATCAGGTTTTAAAAACAGGAATTGTTCCCAGTAAAGGAGTCCCTTGTTCTTCCAGTTAGGTAGTAGTTCCATATCAGTAAGTTCAGCCTCTCTAAATTCTAATTTACTAGGGATAGCATAGCAAGAAACCCCAGCCAATTGTCTTCTATCCTCTTATGGATACATGTTCTTGGACATGACCACAATGTTGCCACCCTTATCTGATTCACTTAACACTATCTGAGAATTCATTTTTAGCTCCTCCAATAGCTGGAATTGTTTTTTGTTAGATTATTTTGTGTGTGTGCTTGCACATATCTAATGTTCTTCAAATCATTAAGCACACCCTTCTCAAACACATTGAGGGCCTCACAGGATATCATGGGTAAAAAGGTAGATTTAGGTTTAAGGTTACTTGGATAGTACAAACCTAATTTGTTATCCGAGTTGAGTAAATTGAGGTAGGGGTCTTCATGATAGAAGTCACTGTTCTTCAAAGCTGACAAAGTATGTAATAGATCAATGCCCCTAATCTGCAGGTTACAAATGGATGGAGTAGGGTTCCTCTGCTCTGAATTCTTATGTTTGAGTTCAAACTACTTTTTCAACTTATTTTTTTCCACAAAGTGGAACAGATCCACCCTACTCTGGACATAATCAAAAGATGTGAGCATTTCTTTTCATGTGGGAAGGTGTGTTTACAATATATATATATATATATATGTGTGTGTGTGTGTGTATATATATATATATATATATAAAACGCTTAGGACCACATTTCTATAGAAAGAGCACTTTTTGTTTTGCTAATAACTTTAGCGCTACTTGATGAATCTTCTAAGAAAATATGATGCTCACTTGAGCTGCTGCCAAGGAAAAGAGGGGGGTCCAAAAACACTTATTCCCCATTCATTTTTCAAAATGAAAAATTGCATAGCGATACACCAAAACTGCTGGATGGAATTACATCCAATTTAGTAGACAGGTAGGTCCTGGTGCAGAAAGCAAACCTTTTCTGTTTTGGTGTAAATCCATTCAGTAGTTTTTGAGAAATTAAGGGGAAAACAAATTTGGAAATATAAGGATGCGAACAATTTGAGAGCCCTCTCAATCTCGTGCTGAGATCTGATTGGCTCTCAACACTTCAACCAGCAAGTGTTCATGGCCATCTTGGGACTTGGCAGTCGAGTCCCAGAAAAAAAAGAAAAAAAAAAAGAAAAGGGGCCAGGGTACAGACATCCTGACTCCTTAGCTCTGGTGGTGGGGTCCCAGAGGGATGCCTCCCCCAGGGCTAAAAAACATTTAAAGAAAAAAACAAAATGTACCACGAGTCACTGCGGATCCGGCACAAATTGTTAAAAACACAAAGCGCCAGCTCCCATGCTTCATCTTTTTTAAGCGTCTGGGTAGACCAAGTCTTAGAGCATTCTTTTACTGTAGTGCTTTGGGGGGGCTGTCTGACCCCACTGGCCCCACTGGCCCCCCTGCAGCCCCGGGAACCATCACCTCCCTGTGGAGAAGCTGTAATTATGTGCAGTGGGATGTATGGCTCCCTGGGCCTCAGGGACCATCACCTCCACGGGCTAAATCAATTATTGGCATGGGGGAGGCCTGTTGGCCTCTCCCACAGCCCTGAAGACTGCCATTTCCCTGGGGCTTTAATCTATTAACACAAGTCCCCAGGGCTTTGTGAATTAAATAGGGGGGGTGCCAGGCCCTCCCAACCCCGGGGACTGCCACTTCCCTGGGCTTTCTTAATATCCAGTGTGGGGGACCCACAAATCCCCACCTCCGCGAGGACAACAACTTCCCCAAGGCAAGCATTAATAAAGTGAAGGGGTTTAGTTTCAGACCCCCTGTATCCCTGTAGACCACTACCTCCCAGGGGCTCTACTTGTTTCAGAAGGGCCACGCGGCCCCTCTCAAAGAGCCAATAATGGCCCTCGGGACTGCCACCCCCAGGGCAGGCTCCTGCTATGCCCCAGTGTGCCCAACCCTGGGACATAGCTGTTTGATGTGGATTGGCTGCAGATTTGAGAGCTACAGCCAAGTTGCAGCAAACAAAGACTGCTTTCTGACAGCGCGACGTGTCAAACAGGTTCAGCAGTCAGAAAGTGGAGTTTTCATCTCTGTTCCCTGCATATACATATGTGTGCAGGTCACAGAGATTAAAGCATTGCTCCAGGAACCAGGGAGCTTCTGTTCAAAGCAGCTGCCTGCTTGCTGGAGCAGTGGGACAGCGGGGGAGGCCTTTAGACTCCACCATCTGTCACAGATAGCCCGTAAAGTGCATAAAATAAAATAAATAAAAAATGGTCAGGGACCGCAAGGGAGCCCTTGAGGCTCCCTCCTCCAGTCCCATATAGCCCATAAAGGGCTGAAAAAAAATATATAAAAAATTGAATAGCTCAAGTGTGAAGGTCACAGACCTTCTTGTCTAGGGTTTGAGTCCAGGTGTATCCTAGCTCATTTCCTTCCTCTATTTATTTTTTAAGTGCAAATGTTTATGGCTCATACTGAAAGATGATCTTACTCTTTTTAAACAACAAATACATTTTATTTTCTAATTATGCAGAAATATCTCATTGTAAGTATATCATACATCAAAACCTAAAAATCTATCTCTCTCTCCCTCTCACTCTATTTCTCTCTCTTTGTCTTTCAATTTCTTTTTCCCACTCACACTCCCAGTCAGTCCCTCATACACCCACTCACAGACCCACTCAGACAGTTACACACCCACTCACAGACCCACTCGGGCTCTTAAACACCCACTTACAGACCCACTGACACCCTCAGGCGCCCACTCACAGACCCGCACACACAAAGATATACCCACTACAACACTGATGTGTGCACTCTCACACCCAGACAGACACTCTCACAGCCACTCTCACCCCCAGATGACCTTCTCATGCCTATTCTCACACCTAGAGAGGCCGCAGCCAACTCCCGCCAGGCAGGGCCAAAGCACAGTGCACAGCGTGGGGTTGAGTGGTGAGGGGGTTGGCTGCAGAGTCTGGCTGTAGGCCAGGTCTTGTGGGCAACCTTCACTGCGCATGAGCAGAGGCCATGCATGTGGCAAGGTTGGTTGCTTTCAGGGGGTTGACCTTGGCCCTGTGACCAACCGCTGCTGTGCACGGCCTTTGGTTGTGCGCGGCGGGGTTTGGGTTGATGTTTCGTAATTAAAATTACTATACATTAAAAAAACATAGAAATTGACTTAAAAAATCAAAGGTTAGAGGGACATTATAGTTAAGCTCACATTTTAAACATACAAAATGATAGAAATTAATTACAGAATTACCTCAAGAGACTATAACTTGTGCCCTAAGGTAACTATAACTCACACCGTCACCATGCACTGCTATTTACCCCACAAATTAACACACTCATGACATCTTTGATAACATCATTGATAATATCCATGTAATATTTACAGTACATTTTTGACAAAAAACTGTGCATTCTAACAGACATAGGTAGATAATTAACTTTTGCCAGACTGAGGACTAATTTCTTTCCTTCAAGTGTTTCCAGTCATATTGACTGCCTTTCACCCACTGCGCCCGAGGCATGGTTATTCTAATTGGATTAGACTCATTTCTGAAGTAGACATAGACCAGTGCTGCTTTGTGTTGCACAGGGAGCACCTAGACTCTCTAAGTTCACTTCCCGCTGCCTTTGGGTAGGAGCGATTTTGTGGCTTTTTGGTGGCAGGTACTTCTTTGTTCCATGGTCCTGAGGAGGCCTGCAGTTTTTAAGGGCCAAAACACATCGACCTTTGTTTTGGAGGATTTGCATGAACTATTAAACAACTTCTGACAGGACTTAAACATTACACCTGTTAAAAGAAATGGACCGAAGTGTCTTCCGGATGTGTTCTCTTATTTCAACTATCTCCTTTGTGGATTGTTTTATAGACTAATGATTACAACCACATCTTTGGATTTTAAGGATGATTGGAGTACAATTATAATGTACTTTGACTGTAAACAACTTATTTTGTCTTTGTTCTTGCAAAATACAACTTTGTTTGGCATATAATTTAACTCTGGGCTACTGTGCTAACTGCATGAAGCATAATAAATGAGTTTAGATAAATAATTGTTCATCATCAGTGACTAATTAAGGTATTCACTAACGTATTAATGGTAACTCCATCTTTCCCTACTAGCAATCATTTTGTACATAATATTTGAGGAGTAAAGCCATCACACGGACATGGAGGAAGCATTTGCAACCATGTGCCCTGAACCGAAAATGCCACCAGAAAATGTGCAGTCTTTAAACTAAATTGGTCAATCAAAATGTATGGCGTTCACAAGAAATGATCTACAGATACAGGGCAGGTTGTAAAGGAAACTTCTGCAGATGTACAATCGCCCCTGAATCCCCACACTTTACGGGCATTCTATGTGTTTGCTGAAAGAATTTTACTACTGCCAAAGAAAGCAGGGAGTCAGGGGCAGAAAAGCACTTCATAACACCCAAAAGTAGCAAAAGTGCTTCTGACATAATTTATCCAGAGCTCAATCCAGAGCCAGGCAATCCACTAGCACTGCTCTGCAAAAATGGGCATCACAATCCCTCCACACTTTAAGCCATAACAGCAAGGTCTGCAATCTTATGCAGTCATCTATGGGCTTCAAACCAACTTCTATATGGCAAACAGATGATGATGTTGAATGCAGAAGAGCAAACAGGTGTTCCAAAAACGTTTTCTACATTATCTGAAGACTTTCACTGTTTGTATAGCCCCACACACTAGCACGAAAAGGAGTGAAGGATAAACATTTACTTTTAAAAATTGTAAGCAGTTCTTTCACTGGTTTGTGACCCAATTTGTTTGAAAACCTAAAAACTGCATTAGTAGATCTTTGGAATTGTAAAGTGTAAATGCTTATTAGAAATGTCCAATTAATGTCCACATCTAGAGGCAGACCCAAATTTGTAAAGTGGGGAACTTTTAAAATCTTTTAAAATCTCTGAGCTGTCAAGCGAAAATGTTTTGGTTTTGGTTAACTTCAGCGACACTTCATGATGAAAGACTTAGATCTATTTGTACAGAGGCCTAAATTACCAATAAAGATGTTAAAGGCATCCTGCAAGGATTGAGGGCTGGTAGCTCTCCTTGCAATAAGGACAGCATCATCTGCTTAGAGTAGCACAGGGACTAACCATGAGTTGGTACTTTGTAGATCTTTCCCTGCGCTATGCAAATGATCCCCCGGGCCATTGATATGTAGAAGGAAGAGGAAGGGGGCTAACTTTCACCCTTGCCTCACCCCCTTAATCGATAGAAACTCTTCCATCAAATCACCCTCTTGGCTATATCAGACTTGAGCAGAGGTATGGGCATGAAGTTTAGAAAGAAGAGTTATGATATCACTGTTAACCCCCAGCTGTGGCGTAACAGACCATACCTTTGATCTGTTCACTCTGTCAAAGGCACATGTTAGATCCATTAAGGTAAGATGGATACTACCCTTTTGTGCCTTTGTATATTTGTGCATAGTAAGTGTTAACTTCAGAGTCAGTTCTGCAATGCCTAAATCTGGGCGGAACCCAAATTGGATATCAGATAAGCCACGGGTTTCAGCTACCCAGTCCTCTAGTTTGGCTAATATATCCCAACCTAAGATCTTAACAGAGGTATGCAGAAGAGAGATTGGGTGGTAGCAATGAGGTAAACCCTTGGCACCCTTTTTAAAAATAGGGAAAATAATTGCCTCCTTCCAAGTCTGAACCAGAGACCCAGCTATAGCAGATCTTATTACACTGGTAAGTAAAGGCCCCCAAAATTCTGGGAGGACTTTGTATAGATGTGAAGGAATTCTATCTGGACCAGGGGCCTAATCTGAGGGGCTACACTGGATGGCCTTTACGACATCCACAACTTAAATGTTCTTACTAAAGATTATAGCTGTGGCCAGATCATGACTTTGCAAAGGTGCCTCACCCTTTGAATTGCGATGAACCTGAACATTGACACTTAAGATTTTAGAGAAGTGTTCTACCCAGACCTGACATGGTATAACAGTATCTGTTTTAGGAGTATCAACTATTAGTGAGCTAGTGGAATTAACCACCTGCCAAAAGGCCTCCGTGTTCTACATGGAACTAGCTTCTATAAGCTCCCCCTCAGTTATATCCACCTTGCAGCAAGCTCTTCCCTATAAGCTCTCCTCGCCATTCTAATTCCAGCCTGATCACGTGGAAGCAGTAAGGGCCTTTCTTAGAGCTCTATGGACAGATGAACATGAGTGATTAAACCAGCTGGGGTTTTTATTTGGCCTTTCATACCTCTTGTTAAATTGTTAGCCATATAGCCTGTTATAGCAGAAAAGGCCTGAAATATGTCAATAGGGTTTGCTTCACCCTGAAGTGCAATTGCAATTTGTTCCTTGTTGTTTACCATAAAGTGTGTTTCCCCACTTGATACTCAGGCCCTTAATTCTATTAAATTCCATCTCGGGGAGTTGAGCTCCACCATCAGAACTCTTATTGAAGCCCAGCTTTAAATCTAATATAATGAGATTATGGTCACATACACTAATTGGTGTTACACTAAAATCTCCCATAAATGGGGACATATCTTTTGAAAATACAATGAAGTCAATCACAGAACTCAACCATCCACTAAAATATGTTGGGGTCACTCTAGCATCTGAATTAGCAAAAATTAATGAGCTAGCAGCTATAACCCTGTTAAGTGCATCCCAATACGGGGTATGCCTAAAGTACGGATGGTCAATCTCATTGGCAATACCACAAGACATTTGGTTTCGCACAATTGGATATTAAAATCCCCTACCCAAACAAACAAAAGAGACTACTTATGACCATTTTGTAACACATGCAGTGAATTCTCTAGATCATCAACCACCTTTGTTATGGAAGGGTCAAAAATGTCATGATAATATTTTATCAGTTGCAAATCAAAGGATTTCTGAAGCTTAAACAGAAGTATTTGATAGTTTGGTGAGGTATTAACATCTCATACTACAACACCTGTTAATGCTACAGAATTAAAAGTGGCCAAACCCCCTTTGGCCAGCCTGATTTTGAAGGAATAGCTGGAGCATGATAAGTAGTATATCCATTTATATGAAGCATGGCCAGTAACCAAGTCTCTTGACAGCAGATGAATAAGAGCTGTTCCACAATTCTTAACCAGTCCAGGTTTCCTAATTTAGGCTGTAGGCTCACCACATTCCAAAAGATGATATTGGAGGTCTTACCCTGAGATATTTCAGTCTCTTCTGGAGCTGGTTATTGGACTTGCCTTCTGCACTTTCCATGAGTAATGCGCTAATACTGTAGTATCTGTTACCCCCAACAAGGCAGATTTCCTTAAAGTAGAGACCATATTCGCTTCTATCTGGCCTACCTCTGTTTCAATAGCCCCCATGACAGATGATAGGTAGCTTGGTGTCAGTTCGGAATCAGCATCCTCTTTGTTTGTATCTGTAACTAAATGACTGTTTTCTTGCTTTCCCATTGGTGTAATATTCAAAGTACAGCATAAAATGAATTAAAAACTTTAGACCTACTTATTCCCAGCCCAGCCTCATCCAGGCTCTGATGGGCACAGGCATGAGCACCTGTGTTTTATTATAGAGCACCTACAGGCACAATTTGAGGTGCACACAGTTGGCCCTCAGTGCAACCTAGGATCGGGGGTACCCTTTTCCCAATGCACCACGTCTTTTCCCCACAGTGCAGGAGTGCCAGTGTTCTTTTATAGTACACACCCAGATGTGATACCAAACACTCACAGTTGGCCTTCACTGCAGTTTGGGACATGTAGTCCCCTTCTCCCTTTGCAGTGCGCCTCTTCCCTGTGGAGCAGGAGCGCTGGTGCTCTTTTATAGACTGCCTCCGAGCACGACACCAGGTGCATACAATTGGCTAGGACCTGAAGCCCCCTTTTCCGGTTGCGGCATGTCTTTTCCCCATTGTGCGGAAGCACCAGTGTTCTTTTATAGAGAACCTCCAGCTGCGATACCAGATGCACACAGTTGGCCCTCAGTGCAAGCTGGGATCTGGAGTCCCCTTTCCCTTTGCAGCACGTCTTTTCCCCATGGAGAGTTGATATCAACTTCATTTCCTAATGTAGGTTCAGTGGGTGTCCGGGGTTTCATACAGATAAAAGCAGTCTGCAATAGGGCATTTATTTTGGCTTTCTTTAACCCCTTCCCCGCCAGGGACGTAATGGTTACGTCCATGGCAGCGCCCGTGTGGCGCCATGGACGTAACCATTACGTCCTGGGACTGGCAGTCGGGGGAAGCGCTAGCGCTTCCCCCGAGGGCCGCCCCCCAACGCCCCCAGGCCAGGGCTGAAAGGGGAATCCCTTCCCCTTTCACGCCCACCCCCCCCATGACGTCAGCGCGCGATCGCGCGCTGATTTCATGGAAAGGGGGAAAGACGCGCTGGAAGCCATTTGCTTCCAGCGCGTCTAAGGGAGAAGGTGAGTTTTTCACCTTCGTGCGGGGTGGGGGTGCTCTGAGAGAGGCATCGAGGGAAAGGAAAGGGTTTTCCTTTCCCTCAATGTCTCTTTGAGCATTCCTGCTGCCCGATCGCGATGCGATCGGGCAGCAGGAATGCCCACTAGACACCAGGGATTTCAGTATGTGTGTGTGTGTGTGTTATATTAGTGTGGGGGAGCGACCCCTTGGGCAAGGGTCGCTCCCCTTTGGGGGCACATGTATTTTACGTCGTTTCTGCCCCCCCTGGGGGCAGATTGGCCCTATTTTTAGGCCGATCTGCCCCCAAGGGGGGCAGAAAGCCACTAGACACCAGGGATTTTATTGTTGATTTGTATTTTTTGTGTTGGGGGCGGCCCCTTGGGCAAGGGTCGCTCCCCTTTGGGGGCACATGTATTTTACGTCGTTTCTGCCCCCCCTGGGGGCAGATTGGCCCTATTTTTAGGCCGATCTGCCCCCAAGGGGGGCAGAAAGCCACTAGACACCAGGGATTTTATTGTTGATTTGTATTTTTTGTGTTGGGGGGCGGCCCCTTGGGCAAGGGTCGCCCCCAGGGGCCCTCATGTATTTTTGGGCAGTTCTGCCCCCCTTGGGGGCAGAGAGGCCTATTTTTTTTAGGCCTTTCTGCCCCCAAGGGGGGCAGAATCCCAATAGCACCAGAAATAGTATGTATGTATGTGTGCTTTGTGTTGGGGGGTGGCCCCTTGGGCAAGGGTCGCTCCCCCCAGGGGCGCAATGTATTTATTGTCGTTTCTGCCCCCCTTGGGGGCAGATTGGCCCTATTTTTAGGCCGATCTGCCCCCAAGGGGGGCAGAAAGCCACTAGACACCAGGGATTTTATTGTTGATTTTTATTTTTTGTGTTGGGGGGTGGCCCCTTGGGCAAGGGTCGCCCCCATGGGCCCACATGTATTTTTGGGCAGTTCTGCCCCCCTTGGGGGCAGAGAGGCCTATTTGTTTTAGGCCTTTCTGCCCCCAAGGGTGGCAGAATCCCAATAGCGCCAGAAAGATATGTTTGTATGTGTGCTTTGTGTTGGGGGGTGGCCCCTTGGGCAAGGGTCGCTCCCCCCGGGGGCGCAATGTATTTATCGTCGTTTCTGCCCCCCTTGGGGGCAGATTGGCCCTATTTTTACGCCGATCTGCCCCCAAGGGGGGCAGAAAGCCACTAGACACCAGGGATTTTATTGTTGGTTTTTATTTTTTGTGTTGGGGGGCGGCCCCTTGGGCAAGGGTCGCCCCCAGGGGCCCACATGTATTTTTGGGCAGTTCTGCCCCCCTTGGGGGCAGATATGCCTATTTTTTAGGCCTTTCTGTCCCCAAGGGGGGCAGAATCCCCATAGCGCCAGGGATACTATGTGTGTGTGTGTGCTTTGTGTGGGGGTGTGGCCCCTTGGGCAAGGGTCGCCCCCCCCCCAAAGGGTGCAATGTAATCTGGGCGATTTCTGCCCCCTCCCCTTGGGGGTAGATTGGCCTATTTTTTTTTAGGCCCATCTTCCCCCAAGCAGAGAAGACTAGACACAAGGGAAAATGAAAAAATGGTTAGTGGCGGAGTGTTTGTCAACTGGCGAAGTATTTGCTTTTATGATAATAACAGTTTTTCTCCTTTTTGTTTTAGTTCAAAGCTTTTGCTGACTTTGCTGTGGCTTGTTGCAGTTTTGGCAGTAGTTGTCCTGCGGTTTGCGTAGTTGCATGTTTTAGGTAAGTAAATAAATTTACTCCAAGTGAGTATTGTTGCAATGCATGAATGACATGTTTGTAGGTGGTGTACTGAATGCAGGATTGTGTGTGAAATTGTCCTTAGAGTTATGCACAATGATTATTGTGTTGTCTTATGTCTAATTTGCTTTTTTTTTTCTCTTTTTAGTGGGATATCGTTGGTGATTGCTGTGGCTGTGCAGAGTAGTTGCTGGTGAGTCAAGCTTTTTCAGGCAAGTGAGCAGTATAGTTTTTGAGTTTATAATTCTTAGTGATAAACCTATACTTTGTTACTTATCTTACACAGTGCTGGTTGTTGGTGGTGTATTTGTCCAGTTAATTTTTGTAGGAAGGATCATGGCCAGCCGTAGGATGACCGCTCAGCAGGTTGTTAGTGTGCTTTTTGAGTCATCTTCTGACCATGAATATGAGACTGACTCTGCATCTGAGGCAGAGGAGGAAGTGCAGGATTCTGGAAGTGAATTTTCTGTCAGAGATGAATCATCTGATGATGAAGCCACTCTCAGTGCTGATGAAGGGCCTGTTTTAGAGGAGGACAGTGATGTGCCAATGGTGCAGGAGCCAGCGGCTGAAAGGCTTCCCATTGGAAGACCTGACGCATGGGTTGCACCAAACATGGAGCAGCCACAGTTGCCTGCGTTTACTGGTTTTCCAGGGTGTCGAGTTAATACGGAAAACTTTTTGCCCGTCAACTTTTTTGAGTTGTTTATGGACGATATATTTTTGGAAGAGATTGTTGAGCAGACTAATTTGTATGCAGAGCAGTTTTTGAGGGACAACGCTGCCAGACTTAGGCCACACTCTAGAGCTAGCCGGTGGATTCCCACAAATCTGGAAGAGTTGAAAAAGTTCTTGGGTTTAACTTTTTTGATGGGGCTGATAAGGAAGCCGTCGCTGTCTTCATATTGGTCTACTAGTCCCTTGATGGCAACTGCTATATTTCCTGCCATCATGAGTCGTAACCGGTATGAGCTTCTTCTTCGGATGTTGCATTTTGTAGATAATGCTTTAGCCTTGCCACGAGATCATCCTGATTCTGACCGTCTTTTTAAGATTAGACCTGTCCTTGATCATTTGGTAGATCGGTTTTCAGAGATCTATGTTCCAGGGAAAGAAATATCTGTAGATGAGTCTTTGGTCCTGTTCAAGGGTCGTTTGGTTTTTAGGCAGTACATTCCTAGCAAGAGGGCACGGTATGGAATTAAATTGTATATGCTGTCAGAAAGTAGTACAGGATATGTTTATAATTTCCGGGTCTACACTGGTAGGGATTCCAATATTGACCCCCCTGGTAGTCCTCCCACTTTTGGAGTTAGTGAGAAAATTGTGAGGGAACTTGGTAGACGACTGTTTAACAAAGGTCACCATTGATATGTAGATAACTTCTACACTGGAGTTCGGTTGTTCAAGGAGTTGTTCAGAGTGGACACTGTTGCTTGTGGCACAATCCGCTCTAATCGGAAAGGCTATCCAAAAGAGCTTGTCTGTAAAAAACTTGAGAAGGGACAGTGCAGTGCCTTGCGGAATGATGAGCTGCTAGCTCTGAAATTTGTAGACAAGAGGGATGTATACATGCTAAGCACCATCCATGATGAGAGTACTTCACCTGTGGCTGTTTGGGGTCAGGTTGCCGAAGTGCGCAAACCTGTGTGCATCTTAGACTATAATAAGCACATGGGTGGTGTTGATAGAGTAGATCAGAGGTTAGAACCTTACACTGCTGCTCGTAAGTCTTATGTGTGGTATAAGAAATTAGCGCTTCACTTGTTCCACTTGGCAACTTTTAATGCTTTTGTTGTGTTTAAGGATAGTTCTCCAGAGTCAAGGATGACATTTGTGAAATTTCAGGAGTCTATCATAGCTAGCCTTGTTGTGCTGGAACAGGCAAGAGTTCCTAGAGAAGCAGTGGTGGAGGATGTGGCTAGATAGAAAGATTGTCACTTTGCTGAGCACATTCCTCCCACGGCCAAAAAAAACTTTCCTGCTAAGAGATGTAGAGTCTGTGCTCGAAGAGGTATCAGGAAGGAGACTAGGATGTACTGCCCTGATTGTCCTTCAAAGCCTGGGCTGTGTGTGGGTGGCTGTTTCAGGAGCTACCACACACAGAAGAATTATTGGGAAATTCCGTGAGCGTAAACTGGTGTTTTATATTTTTATATGTTCGGTTTCACGGTTGGCATTAGTCATGTATTCAGTTAGAGCTTTTGTGTTTGTAGTTTTGTACTAATTTATGATTAGTGGTTTCTTTGTTGTTTAAAAACAAAAAAAAGGGGATGGCATGTGTAGAGTGGCGCTTGGCTGGCGGCGTGGGTGTGGTGGCGCTTGGCTGGCGGTGTGTGTGGGGTGGCGCTTGGCTGGCGGTGTGTGTGGGGTGGCGCTTGGCTGGCGGTGTGTGTGGGGTGGCGCTGGGCTGGCGGTGTGTGTGGGGTGGCGCTTGGCTGGTGGTGTGGGTGGGGTGGCGCTTGGCTGGTGGTGTGGCGCTTGGCTGGCAGTGCCGGCCAAACGCCAGTCCACACACTCATCAGCTGGTGTGATTGCTGTATCAGGCATGTGGGCGTATGAAAGTGATGGGCCCTTGACTGGCGCTGTCTGTGGATGCGAGTCTTGTAATGTGCTGGGCCCTTGGCTGGCGGCGTGAATGGTCTAGTGCATGTCATGTATGAAAGGTGTGTGAATGGACTGTAAAGCGGTTGGTGCCTTGTCGTGGCTTTACAGCTCACGAGCTGTGAGTCATTGGTTCAGTTTTTTGGCCTTTCAGTTATTACCAGTGCATTTCACTTTTGTGAAATCTCTTGTTAATAAAATTTGATCTACTGAACCATCACTCACCCTCGTGCCAAATCCAACCAGTATGTGTGGTACAAATGACAAAGCCTGCTCCGCTGTAATCAGGCGTCGCAGCACACTTGAGACACGCTAGGTGCCTCTGGTGGGACCCCGATGATGAAGCATGCCACCAACTTGGTTGGTGGGTGAGGGGTCTTCTTCACATAACCTAAGTGTGTTTCTTTTCACAATTTTAGTGTTTGGCACATCACGGACGTATGTGCACACATCAAAGTGATATATTCCAAAAATACCTGTGTTTGGGGGGGAGGGCCCACCTATGTTTTTGGTCCTGGGTGCGGCCGTCATGTAGGGAAACCTACAAAACCCAGAAACTTTTTAAAACTAGGCACCCCAAGGAATCTAGGGAGGTGTGGCTTGTGTGGCTCCCCCAACATTTTCTTACCCAGACTCCTCTGTAAACCTCAAAATTTGCATTAAAAAGCATATTTTCCTGATTTTTCTTAGTAGGATCACCGCTCCAGCACAAAATTCCTACTCCCCAGTTTTCCCCTCAGTCTCCCAAGTAAAATGACACCTCACTTATGTGGGTCCCCAAAGCAGAGTCCGTCTAAAGATGTATAAAAGAATATGCCCTTATAAACTTGCTGTGCTATCCCTTCTATCCCTTCAGGTTTTGGGCCTTATTCTGTTGCAGGCACCTGGCCCACCCACACAAGTGAGGTATCATTTTTATCGGGAGACTTGGGGGAACGCTGGGTGGAAGGAAATTTGTGGCTCCTATCAGATTCCAGAACTTTCTGCCACAGAAATATGAGGAACATGTGTTTTTTTAGCCAAATTTTGAGGTTTGCAAAGGATTCTGGGTAACAGAACCTGGTCCGAGCCCCGCAAGTCACCCCTCCTTGGATTCCCCTAGGCCTCTAGTTTTCAGAAATGCACAGGTTTGGTAGGTTTCCCTAGCTGCCGGGTGAGCTACAGGCCAAAATTCACAGGTAGGCACTGTTTTCTCCCAAAATTTTGGATGTGTCCACGTTGCGCTTTGGGGTGTTTCCTGTCGCAGGCGCTAGGCCTACCCACGCAAGTGAGGTATCATTTTTATCGGGAGACTTGGGGGAACGCTGGGTGGAAGGAAATTTGTAGCTCCTCTCAGATTCCAGAACTTTCTGCCACAGAAATGAGGAACAGGTGTTTTTTTAGCCAAATTTTGAGGTTTGCAAAGGATTCTGGGTAACAGAACCTGGTCCGAGCCCCGCAAGTCACCCCTCCTTGGATTCCCCTAGGTCTCTAGTTTTCAGAAATGCACAGGTTTGGTAGGTTTCCCTAGGTGCCGGCTGAGCTAGAGGCCAAAATCTACAGGTAGGCACTTCGCAAAAAACACCTCTGTTTTTTTCCAAAATTTAGGATGTGTCCACGTTGCGCTTTGGGGTGTCTCCTGTCGCCGGCGCTAGGCCTACCCACGCAAGTGAGGTATAATTTTTATCGGGCGACTTGGGGGAACGCTGGGTGGAAGGAAATTTGTAGCTCCTCTCAGATTCCAGAACTTTCTGCCACAGAAATGTGAGGAACATGTGTTTTTTTAGCCAAATTTTGAGGTTTGCAAAGGATTCTGGGTAACAGAACCTGGTCCGAGCCCCGCAAGTCACCCCTCCTTGGATTCCCCTAGGTCTCTAGTTTTCAGAAATGCAGAGGTTTGGTAGGTTTCCCTAGGTGCCGGCTGAGCTAGAGGCCAAAATCTACAGGTAGGCACTTCGCAAAAAACACCTCTGTTTTTTTCCAAAATTTAGGATGTGTCCACGTTGCGCTTTGGGGTGTCTCCTGTCGCCGGCGCTAGGCCTACCCACGCAAGTGAGGTATCATTTTTATCGGGCGACTTGGGGGAACGCTGGGTGGAAGGAAATTTGTAGCTCCTCTCAGATTCCAGAACTTTCTGCCACAGAAATGTGAGGAACATGTGTTTTTTTAGCCAAATTTTGAGGTTTGCAAAGGATTCTGGGTAACAGAACCTGGTCCGAGCCCCGCAAGTCACCCCTCCTTGGATTCCCCTAGGTCTCTAGTTTTCAGAAATGCACAGGTTTGGTAGGTTTCCCTAGGTGCCGGCTGAGCTAGAGGCCAAAATCTACAGTTAGGCACTTCGCAAAAAACACCTCTGTTTTTTTCCAAAATTTAGGATGTGTCCACGTTGCGCTTTGGGGTGTTTCCTGTCGCCGGCGCTAGGCCTACCCACGCAAGTGAGGTATCATTTTTATCGGGAGACTTGGGGGAATGCTGGGTGGAAGGAAATTTGTAGCTCCTCTCAGATTCCAGAACTTTCTGCCACAGAAATGTGAGGAACATGTGTTTTTTTAGCCAAATTTTGAGGTTTGCAAAGGATTCTGGGTAACAGAACCTGGTCCGAGCCCCGCAAGTCACCCCTCCTTGGATTCCCCTAGGTCTCTAGTTTTCAGAAATGCAGAGGTTTGGTAGGTTTCCCTAGGTGCCGGCTGAGCTAGAGGCCAAAATCTACAGGTAGGCACTTCGCAAAAAACACCTCTGTTTTTTTCCAAAATTTAGGATGTGTCCACGTTGCGCTTTGGGGTGTCTCCTGTCGCCGGCGCTAGGCCTACCCACGCAAGTGAGGTATAATTTTTATCGGGCGACTTGGGGGAACGCTGGGTGGAAGGAAATTTGTAGCTCCTCTCAGATTCCAGAACTTTCTGCCACAGAAATGTGAGGAACATGTGTTTTTTTAGCCAAATTTTGAGGTTTGCAAAGGATTCTGGGTAACAGAACCTGGTCCGAGCCCCGCAAGTCACCCCTCCTTGGATTCCCCTAGGTCTCTAGTTTTCAGAAATGCAGAGGTTTGGTAGGTTTCCCTAGGTGCCGGCTGAGCTAGAGGCCAAAATCTACAGGTAGGCACTTCGCAAAAAACACCTCTGTTTTTTTCCAAAATTTAGGATGTGTCCACGTTGCGCTTTGGGGTGTCTCCTGTCGCCGGCGCTAGGCCTACCCACGCAAGTGAGGTATCATTTTTATCGGGCGACTTGGGGGAACGCTGGGTGGAAGGAAATTTGTAGCTCCTCTCAGATTCCAGAACTTTCTGCCACAGAAATGTGAGGAACATGTGTTTTTTTAGCCAAATTTTGAGGTTTGCAAAGGATTCTGGGTAACAGAACCTGGTCCGAGCCCCGCAAGTCACCCCTCCTTGGATTCCCCTAGGTCTCTAGTTTTCAGAAATGCACAGGTTTGGTAGGTTTCCCTAGGTGCCGGCTGAGCTAGAGGCCAAAATCTACAGTTAGGCACTTCGCAAAAAACACCTCTGTTTTTTTCCAAAATTTAGGATGTGTCCACGTTGCGCTTTGGGGTGTTTCCTGTCGCCGGCGCTAGGCCTACCCACGCAAGTGAGGTATCATTTTTATCGGGAGACTTGGGGGAATGCTGGGTGGAAGGAAATTTGTAGCTCCTCTCAGATTCCAGAACTTTCTGCCACAGAAATGTGAGGAACATGTGTTTTTTTAGCCAAATTTTGAGGTTTGCAAAGGATTCTGGGTAACAGAACCTGGTCCGAGCCCCGCAAGTCACCCCTCCTTGGATTCCCCTAGGTCTCTAGTTTTCAGAAATGCAGAGGTTTGGTAGGTTTCCCTAGGTGCCGGCTGAGCTAGAGGCCAAAATCTACAGGTAGGCACTTCGCAAAAAACACCTCTGTTTTTTTCCAAAATTTAGGATGTGTCCACGTTGCGCTTTGGGGTGTCTCCTGTCGCCGGCGCTAGGCCTACCCACGCAAGTGAGGTATCATTTTTATCGGGCGACTTGGGGGAACGCTGGGTGGAAGGAAATTTGTAGCTCCTCTCAGATTCCAGAACTTTCTGCCACAGAAATGTGAGGAACATGTGTTTTTTTAGCCAAATTTTGAGGTTTGCAAAGGATTCTGGGTAACAGAACCTGGTCCGAGCCCCGCAAGTCACCCCTCCTTGGATTCCCCTAGGTCTCTAGTTTTCAGAAATGCACAGGTTTGGTAGGTTTCCCTAGGTGCCGGCTGAGCTAGAGGCCAAAATCTACAGTTAGGCACTTCGCAAAAAACACCTCTGTTTTTTTCCAAAATTTAGGATGTGTCCACGTTGCGCTTTGGGGTGTTTCCTGTCGCCGGCGCTAGGCCTACCCACGCAAGTGAGGTATCATTTTTATCGGGAGACTTGGGGGAATGCTGGGTGGAAGGAAATTTGTAGCTCCTCTCAGATTCCAGAACTTTCTGCCACAGAAATGTGAGGAACATGTGTTTTTTTAGCCAAATTTTGAGGTTTGCAAAGGATTCTGGGTAACAGAACCTGGTCCGAGCCCCGCAAGTCACCCCTCCTTGGATTCCCCTAGGTTTCTAGTTTTCAGAAATGCACAGGTTTGGTAGGTTTCCCTAGGTGCCGGCTAAGCTAGAGGCCAAAATCTACAGGTAGGCACTTCGCAAAAAACACCTCTGTTTTTTTCCAAAATTTAGAATGTGTCCACGTTGCGCTTTGGGGTGTTTCCTGTCGCCGGCGCTAGGCCTACCCACGCAAGTGAGGTATCATTTTTATCGGGAGACTTGGGGGAATGCTGGGTGGAAGGAAATTTGTAGCTCCTCTCAGATTCCAGAACTTTCTGCCACAGAAATGTGAGGAACATGTGTTTTTTTAGCCAAATTTTGAGGTTTGCAAAGGATTCTGGGTAACAGAACCTGGTCCGAGCCCCGCAAGTCACCCCTCCTTGGATTTCCCTAGGTCTCTAGTTTTCAGAAATGCACAGGTTTGGTAGGTTTCCCTAGGTGCCGGCTGAGCTAGAGACCAAAATCTACAGGTAGGCACTTCGCAAAAAACACCTCCGTTTTTTTCCAAAATTTTGGATGTGTCCACGTTGCGCTTTGGGGTGTTTCCTGTCGCCGGCGCTAGGCCTACCCACGCAAGTGAGGTATCATTTTTATCGGGAGACTTGGGGGAACGCTGGGTGGAAGGAAATTTGTAGCTCCTCTCAGATTCCAGAACTTTCTGCCACAGAAATGTGAGGAACATGTGTATTTTTAGCCAAATTTTGAGGTTTGCAAAGGATTCTGGGTAACAGAACCTGGTCCGAGCCCCGCAAGTCACCCCTCCTTGGATTCCCCTAGGTCTCTAGTTTTCAGAAATGCACAGGTTTGGTAGGTTTCCCTAGGTGCCGGCTGAGCTAGAGGCCAAAATCTACAGGTAGGCACTTCGCAAAAAACACCTCTGTTTTTTTCCAAAATTTAGGATGTGTCCGCGTTGCGCTTTGGGGTGTTTCCTGTCGCCGGCGCTAGGCCTACCCACGCAAGTGAGGTATCATTTTTATCGGGAGACTTGGGGGAACGCTGGGTGGCAGGAAATTTGTAGCTCCTCTCAGATTCCAGAACTTTCTGCCACAGAAATGTGAGGAACATGTGTTTTTTTAGCCAAATTTTGAGGTTTGCAAAGGATTCTGGGTAACAGAACCTGGTCCGAGCCCCGCAAGTCACCCCTCCTTGGATTCCCCTAGGTTTCTAGTTTTCAGAAATGCACAGGTTTGGTAGGTTTCCCTAGGTGCCGGCTAAGCTAGAGGCCAAAATCTACAGGTAGGCACTTCGCAAAAAACACCTCTGTTTTTTTCCAAAATTTTGGATGTGTCCACGTTGCGCTTTGGGGTGTTTCCTGTCGCCGGCGCTAGGCCTACCCACGCAAGTGAGGTATCATTTTTATCGGGAGACTTGGGGGAACGCTGGGTGGAAGGAAATTTGTAGCTCCTCTCAGATTCCAGAACTTTCTGCCACAGAAATGTGAGGAACATGTGTATTTTTAGCCAAATTTTGAGGTTTGCAAAGGATTCTGGGTAACAGAACCTGGTCCGAGCCCCACAAGTCACCCCTCCTTGGATTCCCCTAGGTCTCTAGTTTTCAGAAATGCACAGGTTTGGTAGGTTTCCCTAGGTGCCGGCTGAGCTAGAGGCCAAAATCTACAGGTAGGCACTTCGCAAAAAACACCTCTGTTTTTTTCCAAAATTTAGGATGTGTCCGCGTTGCGCTTTGGGGTGTTTCCTGTCGCCGGCGCTAGGCCTACCCACGCAAGTGAGGTATCATTTTTATCGGGAGACTTGGGGGAACGTTGGGTGGCAGGAAATTTGTAGCTCCTCTCAGATTCCAGAACTTTCTGCCACAGAAATGTGAGTAACATGTGTATTTTTAGCCAAATTTTGAGGTTTGCAAAGGATTCTGGGTAACAGAACCTGGTCCGAGCCCCGCAAGTCACCCCTCCTTGGATTCCCATAGGTCTCTAGTTTTCAGAAATGCACAGGTTTGGTAGGTTTCCCTAGGTGCCGGCTGAGCTAGAGGCCAAAATCTACAGGTAGGCACTTTGCAAAAAACACCTCTGTTTTTTTCCAAAATTTAGGATGTGTCCGCGTTGCGCTTTGGGGTGTTTCCTGTCGCCGGCGCTAGGCCTACCCACGCAAGTGAGGTGTCATTTTTATCGGGAGACTTGGGGGAACGCTGGGTGGAAGGAAATTTGTAGCTCCTCTCAGATTCCAGAACTTTCTGCCACAGAAATGTGAGGGACATGTGTTTTTTTAGCCAAATTTTGAGGTTTGCAAAGGATTCTGGGTAACAGAACCTGGTCCGAGCCCCGCAAGTCACCCCTCCTTGGATTCCCCTAGGTCTCTAGTTTTCAGAAATGTACAGGTTTGGTAGGTTTCCCTAGGTGGCGGCTGAGCTAGAGGCCAAAATCTGCAGGTAGTCACTTTGCTAAAAACAGCTCTGTTTTCTGTGATGTGTCCACGTTGTGTTTTGGGGCATATCCTGTCGCGGGCGCTAGGCCTACCCACACAAGTGAGGTATCATTTTTATCGGGAGACGTGGGGGAACGCTGGGTGGAAGGAAATTTGTGGCTCCTCTCAGATTCCAGAACTTTCTGCCACAGAAATGTGAGGAACATGTGTTTTTTTAGCCAAATTTTGAGGTTTGCAAAGGATTCTGGGTAACAGAACCTGGTTCGAGCCACACAAGTCACCCCTCCTTGGATTCCCCTAGGTCTCTAGTTTTCAGAAATGTACAGGTTTGGTAGGTTTCCCTAGGTGCCGGCTGAGCTAGAGGCCAAAATCTACAGGTAGTCACTTTGCTAAAAACAGCTCTGTTTTCTGTGATATGTCCACGTTGTGTTTTGGGGCATATCCTGTCGCGGGCGCTAGGCCTACCCACACAAGTGAGGTATCATTTTTATCGGGAGACGTGGGGGAACGCTGGGTGAAAGAAAATTTGTGGCTCCTCTCAGAATCCAGAACTTTCTGCCACAGAAATGTGAGGAACATGTGTTTTTTTAGCCAAATTTTGAGGTTTGCAAAGGATTCTGGGTAACAGAACCTGGTCCGAGCCCCGCAAGTCACCCCTCCTTGGATTCCCCTTGATCTCTAGTTTTCAGAAATGCACAGGTTTGGTAGGTTTCCCTAGGTGGCGGCTGAGCTAGAGGCCAAAATCTACAGGTAGTCACTTTGCTAAAAACAGCTCTGTTTTCTGTGATATGTCCACGTTGTGTTTTGGGGCATATCCTGTCGCGGGCGCTAGGCCTACCCACACAAGTGAGGTATAATTTTTATCGGGAGACGTGGGGGAACGCTGGGTCGAAGGAAATTTGTGGCTCCTCTCAGATTCCAGAACTTTCTGCCACAGAAATGTGAGGAACATGTGTTTTTTTAGCCAAATTTTGAGATTTGCAAAGGATTCTGGGTAACAGAACCTGGTCCGAGCCCCGCAAGTCACCCCTCCTTGGATTCCCCTAGGTCTCTAGTTTTCAGAAATGCACAGGTTTGGTAGGTTTCCCTAGGTGGCGGCTGAGCTAGAGGCCAAAATCTACAGGTAGTCACTTTGCTAAAAACAGCTCTGTTTTCTGTGATATGTCCACGTTGTGTTTTGGGGCATATCCTGTCGCGGGCGCTAGGCCTACCCACACAAGTGAGGTATCATTTTTATCGGGAGACGTGGGGGAACGCTGGGTGGAAGGAAATTTGTGGCTCCTCTCAGATTCCAGAACTTTCTGCCACAGAAATGTGAGGAACATGTGTTTTTTTAGCCAAATTTTGAGGTTTGCAAAGGATTCTGGGTAACAGAACCTGGTCCGAGCCCCGCAAGTCACCCCTCCTTGGATTCCCCTAGGTCTCTAGTTTTCAGAAATGCACAGGTTTGGTAGGTTTCCCTAGGTAGCGGCTGAGCTAGAGGCCAAAATCTACAGGTAGTCACTTTGCTAAAAACAGCTCTGTTTTCTGTGATATGTCCACGTTGTGTTTTGGGGCATATCCTGTCGCGGGCGCTAGGCCTACCCACACAAGTGAGGTATCATTTTTATCGGGAGACGTGGGGGAACGCTGGGTGGAAGGAAATTTGTGGCTCCTCTCAGATTCCAGAACTTTCTGCCACAGAAATGTGAGGAACATGTGTTTTTTTAGCCAAATTTTGAGGTTTGCAAAGGATTCTGGGTAACAGAACCTGGTCCGAGCCCCGCAAGTCACCCCTCCTTGGATTCCCCTAGGTCTCTAGTTTTCAGAAATGCACAGGTTTGGTAGGTTTCCCTAGGTGGCGGCTGAGCTAGAGGCCAAAATCTACAGGTAGTCACTTTGCTAAAAACAGCTCTGTTTTCTGTGATATGTCCACGTTGTGTTTTGGGGCATATCCTGTCGCGGGCGCTAGGCCTACCCACACAAGTGAGGTATCATTTTTATCGGGAGACGTGGGGGAACGCTGGGTGGAAGGAAATTTGTGGCTCCTCTCAGATTCCAGAACTTTCTGCCACAGAAATGTGAGGAACATGTGTTTTTTTAGCCAAATTTTGAGGTTTGCAAAGGATTCTGGGTAACAGAACCTGGTCCGAGCCCCGCAAGTCACCCCTCCTTGGATTCCCCTAGGTCTCTAGTTTTCAGAAATGCACAGGTTTGGTAGGTTTCCCTAGGTAGCGGCTGAGCTAGAGGCCAAAATCTACAGGTAGTCACTTTGCTAAAAACAGCTCTGTTTTCTGTGATATGTCCACGTTGTGTTTTGGGGCATATCCTGTCGCGGGCGCTAGGCCTACCCACACAAGTGAGGTATCATTTTTATCGGGAGACGTGGGGGAACGCTGGGTGGAAGGAAATTTGTGGCTCCTCTCAGATTCCAGAACTTTCTGCCACAGAAATGTGAGGAACATGTGTTTTTTTAGCCAAATTTTGAGGTTTGCAAAGGATTCTGGGTAACAGAACCTGGTCCGAGCCCCGCAAGTCACCCCTCCTTGGATTCCCCTAGGTCTCTAGTTTTCAGAAATGCACAGGTTTGGTAGGTTTCCCTAGGTGGCGGCTGAGCTAGAGGCCAAAATCCACAGGTAGTCACTTTGCTAAAAACAGCTCTATTTTCTGTGATATGTCCACGTTGTGTTTTGGGGCATATCCTGTCGCGGGCGCTAGGCCTACCCACACAAGTGAGGTATCATTTTTATCGGGAGACGTGGGGGAACGCTGGGTGGAAGGAAATTTGTGGCTCCTCTCAGATTCCAGAACTTTCTGCCACAGAAATGTGAGGAACATGTGTTTTTTTAGCCAAATTTTGAGGTTTGCAAAGGATTCTGGGTAACAGAACCTGGTCCGAGCCACACAAGTCACCCCTCGTTGGATTCCCCTAGGTCTCTAGTTTTCAGAAATGCACAGGTTTGGTAGGTTTCCCTAGGTGGCGGCTGAGCTAGAGGCCAAAATCTACAGGTAGTCACTTTGCTAAAAACAGCTCTGTTTTCTGTGATGTGTCCACGTTGTGTTTTGGGGCATATCCTGTCGCGGGTGCTAGGCCTACCCACACAAGTGAGGTATCATTTTTATCGGGAGACGTGGGGGAACGCTGGGTGGAAGGAAATTTGTGGCTCATCTCAGATTCCAGAACTTTCTGCCACAGAAATGTGAGGAACATGTGTTTTTGTAGCCAAATTTTGAGGTTTGCAAAGGATTCTTGGTACCAGAACCTGGTCCGAGCCACACAAGTCACCCCTCCTTGGATTCCCCTAGGTCTCTAGTTTTCAGAAATGCACAGGTTTGGTAGGTTTCCCTGGGTGGCGGCTGAGCTAGAGGCCAAAATCTACAGGTAGTCACTTTGCTAAAAACAGCTCTGTTTTCTGTGATGTGTCCACGTTGTGTTTTGGGGCATATCCTGTCGCGGGTGCTAGGCCTACCCACACAAGTGAGGTATCATTTTTATCGGGAGACGTGGGGGAACGCTGGGTGGAAGGAAATTTGTGGCTCCTCTCAGATTCCAGAACTTTCTGCCACAGAAATGTGAGGAACATGTGTTTTTTTAGCCAAATTTTGAGATTTGCAAAGGATTCTGGGTAACAGAACCTGGTCCGAGCCCCGCAAGTCACCCCTCCTTGGATTCCCCTAGGTCTCTAGTTTTCAGAAATGCACAGGTTTGGTAGGTTTCCCTAGGTGGCGGCTGAGCTAGAGGCCAAAATCTACAGGTAGTCACTTTGCTAAAAACAGCTCTGTTTTCTGTGATATGTCCACGTTGTGTTTTGGGGCATATCCTGTCGCGGGCGCTAGGCCTACCCACACAAGTGAGGTATCATTTTTATCGGGAGACGTGGGGGAACGCTGGGTGGAAGGAAATTTGTGGCTCCTCTCAGATTCCAGAACTTTCTGCCACAGAAATGTGAGGAACATGTGTTTTTTTAGCCAAATTTTGAGGTTTGCAAAGGATTCTGGGTAACAGAACCTGGTCCGAGCCCCGCAAGTCACCCCTCCTTGGATTCCCCTAGGTCTCTAGTTTTCAGAAATGCACAGGTTTGGTAGGTTTCCCTAGGTGGCGGCTGAGCTAGAGGCCAAAATCTACAGGTAGTCACTTTGCTAAAAACAGCTCTGTTTTCTGTGATATGTCCACGTTGTGTTTTGGGGCATATCCTGTCGCGGGCGCTAGGCCTACCCACACAAGTGAGGTATCATTTTTATCGGGAGACGTGGGGGAACGCTGGGTGGAAGGAAATTTGTGGCTCCTCTCAGATTCCAGAACTTTCTGCCACAGAAATGTGAGGAACATGTGTTTTTTTAGCCAAATTTTGAGGTTTGCAAAGGATTCTGGGTAACAGAACCTGGTCCGAGCCCCGCAAGTCACCCCTCCTTGGATTCCCCTAGGTCTCTAGTTTTCAGAAATGCACAGGTTTGGTAGGTTTCCCTAGGTGGCGGCTGAGCTAGAGGCCAAAATCCACAGGTAGTCACTTTGCTAAAAACAGCTCTATTTTCTGTGATATGTCCACGTTGTGTTTTGGGGCATATCCTGTCGCGGGCGCTAGGCCTACCCACACAAGTGAGGTATCATTTTTATCGGGAGACGTGGGGGAACGCTGGGTGGAAGGAAATTTGTGGCTCCTCTCAGATTCCAGAACTTTCTGCCACAGAAATGTGAGGAACATGTGTTTTTTTAGCCAAATTTTGAGGTTTGCAAAGGATTCTGGGTAACAGAACCTGGTCCGAGCCCCGCAAGTCACCCCTCCTTGGATTCCCCTAGGTCTCTAGTTTTCAGAAATGCACAGGTTTGGTAGGTTTCCCTAGGTGGCGGCTGAGCTAGAGGCCAAAATCTACAGGTAGTCACTTTGCTAAAAACAGCTCTGTTTTCTGTGATATGTCCACGTTGTGTTTTGGGGCATATCCTGTCGCGGGCGCTAGGCCTACCCACACAAGTGAGGTATCATTTTTATCGGGAGACGTGGGGGAACGCTGGGTGGAAGGAAATTTGTGGCTCCTCTCAGATTCCAGAACTTTCTGCCACAGAAATGTGAGGAACATGTGTTTTTTTAGCCAAATTTTGAGGTTTGCAAAGGATTCTGGGTAACAGAACCTGGTCCGAGCCCCGCAAGTCACCCCTCCTTGGATTCCCCTAGGTCTCTAGTTTTCAGAAATGCACAGGTTTGGTAGGTTTCCCTAGGTGGCGGCTGAGCTAGAGGCCAAAATCCACAGGTAGTCACTTTGCTAAAAACAGCTCTATTTTCTGTGATATGTCCACGTTGCGTTTTGGGGCATATCCTGTCGCGGGCGCTAGGCCTACCCACACAAGTGAGGTATCATTTTTATCGGGAGACGTGGGGGAACGCTGGGTGGAAGGAAATTTGTGGCTCCTCTCAGATTCCAGAACTTTCTGCCACAGAAATGTGAGGAACATGTGTTTTTTTAGCCAAATTTTGAGGTTTGCAAAGGATTCTGGGTAACAGAACCTGGTCCGAGCCACACAAGTCACCCCTCCTTGGATTCCCCTAGGTCTCTAGTTTTCAGAAATGCACAGGTTTGGTAGGTTTCCCTAGGTGGCGGCTGAGCTAGAGGCCAAAATCTACAGGTAGTCACTTTGCTAAAAACAGCTCTGTTTTCTGTGATGTGTCCACGTTGTGTTTTGGGGCATATCCTGTCGCGGGTGCTAGGCCTACCCACACAAGTGAGGTATCATTTTTATCGGGAGACGTGGGGGAACGCTGGGTGGAAGGAAATTTGTGGCTCCTCTCAGATTCCAGAACTTTCTGCCACAGAAATGTGAGGAACATGTGTTTTTTTAGCCAAATTTTGAGGTTTGCAAAGGATTCTTGGTACCAGAACCTGGTCCGAGCCACACAAGTCACCCCTCCTTGGATTCCCCTAGGTCTCTAGTTTTCAGAAATGCACAGGTTTGGTAGGTTTCCCTGGGTGGCGGCTGAGCTAGAGGCCAAAATCTACAGGTAGTCACTTTGCTAAAAACAGCTCTGTTTTCTGTGATGTGTCCACGTTGTGTTTTGGGGCATATCCTGTCGCGGGTGCTAGGCCTACCCACACAAGTGAGGTATCATTTTTATCGGGAGACGTGGGGGAACGCTGGGTGGAAGGAAATTTGTGGCTCCTCTCAGATTTCAGAACTTTCTGCCACAGAAATGTGAGGAACATGTGTTTTTTTAGCCAAATTTTGAGATTTGCAAAGGATTCTGGGTAACAGAACCTGGTCCGAGCCCCGCAAGTCACCCCTCCTTGGATTCCCCTAGGTCTCTAGTTTTCAGAAATGCACAGGTTTGGTAGGTTTCCCTAGGTGGCGGCTGAGCTAGAGGCCAAAATCTACAGGTAGTCACTTTGCTAAAAACAGCTCTGTTTTCTGTGATATGTCCACGTTGTGTTTTGGGGCATATCCTGTCGCGGGCGCTAGGCCTACCCACACAAGTGAGGTATCATTTTTATCGGGAGACGTGGGGGAACGCTGGGTGGAAGGAAATTTGTGGCTCCTCTCAGATTCCAGAACTTTCTGCCACAGAAATGTGAGGAACATGTGTTTTTTTAGCCAAATTTTGAGGTTTGCAAAGGATTCTGGGTAACAGAACCTGGTCCGAGCCCCGCAAGTCACCCCTCCTTGGATTCCCCTAGGTCTCTAGTTTTCAGAAATGCACAGGTTTGGTAGGTTTCCCTAGGTGGCGGCTGAGCTAGAGGCCAAAATCCACAGGTAGTCACTTTGCTAAAAACAGCTCTATTTTCTGTGATATGTCCACGTTGTGTTTTGGGGCATATCCTGTCGCGGGCGCTAGGCCTACCCACACAAGTGAGGTATCATTTTTATCGGGAGACGTGGGGGAACGCTGGGTGGAAGGAAATTTGTGGCTCCTCTCAGATTCCAGAACTTTCTGCCACAGAAATGTGAGGAACATGTGTTTTTTTAGCCAAATTTTGAGGTTTGCAAAGGATTCTGGGTAACAGAACCTGGTCCGAGCCACACAAGTCACCCCTCCTTGGATTCCCCTAGGTCTCTAGTTTTCAGAAATGCACAGGTTTGGTAGGTTTCCCTAGGTGGCGGCTGAGCTAGAGGCCAAAATCTACAGGTAGTCACTTTGCTAAAAACAGCTCTGTTTTCTGTGATGTGTCCACGTTGTGTTTTGGGGCATATCCTGTCGCGGGTGCTAGGCCTACCCACACAAGTGAGGTATCATTTTTATCGGGAGACGTGGGGGAACGCTGGGTGGAAGGAAATTTGTGGCTCCTCTCAGATTCCAGAACTTTCTGCCACAGAAATGTGAGGAACATGTGTTTTTTTAGCCAAATTTTGAGGTTTGCAAAGGATTCTTGGTACCAGAACCTGGTCCGAGCCACACAAGTCACCCCTCCTTGGATTCCCCTAGGTCTCTCGTTTTCAGAAATGCACAGGTTTGGTAGGTTTCCCTGGGTGGCGGCTGAGCTAGAGGCCAAAATCTACAGGTAGTCACTTTGCTAAAAACAGCTCTGTTTTCTGTGATGTGTCCACGTTGTGTTTTGGGGCATATCCTGTCGCGGGTGCTAGGCCTACCCACACAAGTGAGGTATCATTTTTATCGGGAGACGTGGGGGAACGCTGGGTGGAAGGAAATTTGTGGCTCCTCTCAGATTCCAGAACTTTCTGCCACAGAAATGTGAGGAACATGTGTTTTTTTAGCCAAATTTTGAGATTTGCAAAGGATTCTGGGTAACAGAACCTGGTCCGAGCCCCGCAAGTCACCCCTCCTTGGATTCCCCTAGGTCTCTAGTTTTCAGAAATGCACAGGTTTGGTAGGTTTCCCTAGGTGGCGGCTGAGCTAGAGGCCAAAATCTACAGGTAGTCACTTTGCTAAAAACAGCTCTGTTTTCTGTGATATGTCCACGTTGTGTTTTGGGGCATATCCTGTCGCGGGCGCTAGGCCTACCTACACAAGTGAGGTATCATTTTTATCGGGAGACGTGGGGGAACGCTGGGTGGAAGGAAATTTGTGGCTCCTCTCAGATTCCAGAACTTTCTGCCACAGAAATGTGAGGAACATGTGTTTTTTTAGCCAAATTTTGAGGTTTGCAAAGGATTCTGGGTAACAGAACCTGGTCCGAGCCCCGCAAGTCACCCCTCCTTGGATTCCCCTAGGTCTCTAGTTTTCAGAAATGCACAGGTTTGGTAGGTTTCCCTAGGTGGCGGCTGAGCTAGAGGCCAAAATCTACAGGTAGTCACTTTGCTAAAAACAGCTCTGTTTTCTGTGATATGTCCACGTTGTGTTTTGGGGCATATCCTGTCGCGGGCGCTAGGCCTACCCACACAAGTGAGGTATCATTTTTATCGGGAGACGTGGGGGAACGCTGGGTGGAAGGAAATTTGTGGCTCCTCTCAGATTCCAGAACTTTCTGCCACAGAAATGTGAGGAACATGTGTTTTTTTAGCCAAATTTTGAGGTTTGCAAAGGATTCTGGGTAACAGAACCTGGTCCGAGCCCCGCAAGTCACCCCTCCTTGGATTCCCCTAGGTCTCTAGTTTTCAGAAATGCACAGGTTTGGTAGGTTTCCCTAGGTGGCGGCTGAGCTAGAGGCCAAAATCCACAGGTAGTCACTTTGCTAAAAACAGCTCTATTTTCTGTGATATGTCCACGTTGTGTTTTGGGGCATATCCTGTCGCGGGCGCTAGGCCTACCCACACAAGTGAGGTATCATTTTTATCGGGAGACGTGGGGGAACGCTGGGTGGAAGGAAATTTGTGGCTCCTCTCAGATTCCAGAACTTTCTGCCACAGAAATGTGAGGAACATGTGTTTTTTTAGCCAAATTTTGAGGTTTGCAAAGGATTCTGGGTAACAGAACCTGGTCCGAGCCACACAAGTCACCCTTCCTTGGATTCCCCTAGGTCTCTAGTTTTCAGAAATGCACAGGTTTGGTAGGTTTCCCTAGGTGGCGGCTGAGCTAGAGGCCAAAATCTACAGGTAGTCACTTTGCTAAAAACAGCTCTGTTTTCTGTGATGTGTCCACGGTGTGTTTTGGGGCATATCCTGTCGCGGGTGCTAGGCCTACCCACACAAGTGAGGTATCATTTTTATCGGGAGACGTGGGGGAACGCTGGGTGGAAGGAAATTTGTGGCTCCTCTCAGATTCCAGAACTTTCTGCCACAGAAATGTGAGGAACATGTGTTTTTTTAGCCAAATTTTGAGGTTTGCAAAGGATTCTTGGTAACAGAACCTGGTCCGAGCCACACAAGTCACCCCTCCTTGGATTCCCCTAGGTCTCTAGTTTTCAGAAATGCACAGGTTTGGTAGGTTTCCCTGGGTGGCGGGTGAGCTAGAGGCCAAAATCTACAGGTAGTCACTTTGCTAAAAACAGCTCTGTTTTCTGTGATGTGTCTACGTTGTGTTTTGGGGCATATCCTGTCGCGGGTGCTAGGCCTACCCACACAAGTGAGGTACCATTTTTATCGGGAGACTTGGGGGAACATAGATTAGCAAAACAAGTACTATTGCCCCTTGTCTTTCTCTACATTTTTTCCTTCCAAATATAGGAGTGTGTGTAAAAAAGACATCTATTTGAGAAATTCCCTGTAATTCACGTGTTACTATGGTCACCCCGGAATTCAGAGATGTGCAAATAACCACTGCTCCTCAACACCTTATCTTGTGCCCTTTTTGGAAATGCAAAGGTTTTCTTGATAGCAATTTTTTACTCCTTATATTTCAGCAAATGAATTGCTGTATACCCGGTATAGAATGAAAACGCACTGCAGGGTGCAGCTCATTTATTGGCTCTGGGTTCCTCGGGTTCTTGATGAACCTACAAGCCCTATATATCCCCGCAACCAGAGGAGTCCAGCAGACGTAACGGTATATTGCTTTTGATAATCTGACATTGCAGGGAAAAGTTACAGAGTAAAACGTAGAGAAAAATTGATGTTTTTTTCACCTCAATTTCAATATTTTTCTTTTTCAGCTGTTATTTTCTGTAGGAAACCCTTGTAGGATCTACACAAATTACCCCTTGCTGAATTCAGAATTTTGTCTACTTTTCAGAAATGTTTAGGTTTCTGGGATCCAGCATTGGTTTCATGACCATTCCTGTCACTGACTGGAAGGAGGCTGAAAGCACAAAAAATTGCACAAATGGGGTATGCCCCAGTAAAATGCCAAAATTGTGTTGAAAAATTGGGTTTTCTGATTCAAGTCTGCCTGTTCCTGAAAGCTGGGAAGCTGCTGAGTTTAGCACCGCAAACCCTTTGTTGATGCCATTTTCAGGGGAAAAACCACAAGCCTTCTTCTGCAGCCACTTTTTCCAATTTTTTTGAAAAAAACGAAATTTTCACTGTATTTTGGCCAATTTCTTGGCCTCCTTCAAGGGAACCCACAAAGTCTGGGTACCTCTAGAATCCCTAGGATGTTGGAAAAAAAGGACGCAAATTTGGCTTGGTTAGCTTATTTGGACAAAAAGTTATGAGGGCGTAAGCGCGAACTGCCCCAAATAGGCAAAAAAAGGCCCGGCACAGGAGGGGGAAAAGGCCTGGCAGCGAAGGGGTTAAAGACTGTGAATCCCGAGGTTATAGATTATCCATTAAATATTCCATCCCAGCGGAGATTAGTCACTCGGGAGGACTATGAGGGGCTGGGGCAGTCTTTGTTAGCCCAACACAAAATTTGGGTGGATCGTTTTTTAAAAACTTTAATCCAGAAAACAATGTTCCTCAAGATGATATGAGTTACTTTATGACAATGATAGATGTCCTGATTAGTGTGGCTTTTACAAATACAATAAGTGTAGCTGATGTAAAACAGGCTATCCAAGATTGCCCTTCTGATAAAGCCTCAGGCCCGGACAGAATTCCTTCTGATTTATATAAAGAGCTCCCAGATTTTTGTGGTCCACTGCTTACTAATGTTTTGAGATCTGCCATGATTTGCCCACCAGTAGACACTTGGAGAGAGGCGATCATTGTCCCGATTTTTAAGAAGGGGGATATGGCTGATCCTGTATGTTATCACCCAATCTCCCTTTTGGATAGTTCAGTTAACTTTTTAGTGCGAGTGCTTTTAAATAAATTGGAAAATTGCTTATCAGAAATGCAATTTGGGTTTCAACCGGGGATGGGTACAGTTGAACAAACACTCAATCTAACCTTGATAGTCCAAAAATATCCAAAAGCTAAAAGGGGATGTGTACACTTAGTATTTATGGACTTGTCTAGTGCTTTTGACACAGTCAATAGAGAGAAATTGAGGATGGTCATGTTAAATATGGGGGTGGATAAAGATATAATAGTTTTACTTAGTAGACTTCACATCTGTACTTCTGCATGAGTACAATACTCTCAGGAGAGGGATTTGACAGAGAAATTCACCTCATTAAAGGGGGTTAGGCAGGGATGTGTGCTGGACCCTTTCTTTTCCTTCTTTATGTAAATGGGCTAGAGGAGTTCTTATCTGAAATGGGGAAGGATTTGCCTATTATTAACAACTTACCAATCCCAGTACTTCTCTAAGCGGATGATGCCGTACTTATCTCAAGGACAGCGAATGGTCTTCAAATTTTATTGAATGCTTTTAATACATTTATGGGAAACCTTGGTCTTAAAACCAATAGATCAAAATGAGGAGTGAGCCAAAGTTAGCAAAAACTAAGAAATTTACACTGGAAGGGGAAGAAATACTTAAGGTCCCACATTTTACGTACTTGGGGATTCCCATTGATGCTGATTTTAATTGGAAATTTTTAGTAAATATATGTTCAACACAATTCCAAAGAGACATAGATGCTGTTTTTAGATTTTCGAACAAATTGGGACAGAAACCGGTAAAAGAGATGGTGACTGTTTTTATTAGTAAATGACTCTCTATTGCAACATTTGGAGCAGGGATCTGGGGCCATGCTGAATGCTCGAGCCTCCAGGTTGTAGAAAATAAGTTCCTAAGGAGATGATTAGCAGTTCCGCAATCAACCGCAGTAACATTTTGCCACAAAGAAGTGGGCCTGAGAGATATATCTGACTATATAAAGCTACAACCTGTATTGTTATGGTTACAAATCTGGTTAAAACCTGAAGCCCACTTATGTAGAATGGTAATCCAGGATTGCCTTTTACTAACTCGATCACAAGACATACCCTGGCTCAGATTTGTCCAATCTTTTCTTTTTTCCCTTGGATTAGGGGAGTTTTTCCTCAAACCGGAATTATTGATAAAGCGGGATATTAAAAGAGTAAAGGAAAAGTATTGGAATCAAATATATGACATAAAGCAAAATACAGGGGCAGATAAAAAGCAGGAGAGGATCCAGTCCCAGTACTTACACCCAAAGCTATATTTGGTTATTGCTAACCTTGAACGACCAAGGTTCTTACTTACTAGGTTACGCTTGAGTCTAATACATCATCTGGTAGCATTCCCTATTTATGGTACCTGGTTTGAGAACCTTCCACCGTGTTGTTGTGATGGAAAAACACCTCAAAGAACTCTGAACTTTCTACTTTTTTGCACTTTTTATGATATTCCAAGAAAAGGGTCTTTGTGGCCCATTTTTCATCTAAAAGAATTAGAACTAGCCATGTTGCTTTTTTGCACTTACACAAACTGGGTGATGTAGAGACAATACAGGCTGAGCTAAATTATATTTATGCTGCTTTTAGAATCCGAAATTTGCACTAACAATGTCATTTTAAATCACTGTTAAGACTTTTGTATTTATGTATTTACTGTGTGCCTTTTATGGTTTTTATGAACCGAATAAAGCATTAAAGAAGAAGACAGGAAACATCGCAATCATATATAATGCCAAGGGGAAAGCATCATTTTAATAGAGTCAAGTATGCCCCACCAGGAGAGAAAAAGCAGATGCCAACAAGTGATATTATCATTTAATGTTATCAAGAAGCTTTCAAAATGTAATTTTATAGTGTCACTAATAGTTTGTGAAAACCATAATCCTAAATATTTTATTTTAATGGGCTGCCAAGTAAATCCAGTGTAAATAAAAAGCTGCTTATGACACAGAGCATTTAAAGGTAATATCTCACATACTTCAGAATTCAGCTTATATCCAGAAAGATGAGAGAAAGTATTCACCTGACAGAAAAAGGAAGGCAGAGAGGTAGTGTGATTAGAACAGTATAAAAGAATATTATCAGCATAGACCGACATTTTAATTGGTTGAGATCCTAATTGAGAAAAGGTTCAAGTGCTATGATAAACAAAAAAGGAGATTATAGGCAGCCTTGATGCACCCCTCTAAATAAGGGAAACTAATCTGAGAGCAAACCATTAACAAAAATGGTAGCTTTAGGGTCTGAATATAATAAGGATAATAAATCAATTAGTTTGGGTGGAAGCCCAATCCACTTTAATGCCTGAAACATGAAGCTCCATTCCATCCCATCAAATGCGTTCTCTGCATCTAAGGCAATAGCTGCAATAGGGTGATTTAAAGTAGAAGCCTTTGCAAGGATAATAAAAATAACGTGGGCATTATCAGAGGCAAATCGACCTTTAGCAAAACCCCACTGTTCAGGGCCTATAAGATCAGGTAAGATTGGATCAATTCTTAGAGCCAAGATTTTTGCAAATATTTCATGATCCGTGTTGACTAGAGAAATAGGATGATAATTTTTACAAAGTGTTTGATCCTTACTATCTTTTTGGATTAAATACATTATGGCCTCCTGAAAGGTACCATGGGAGGAACCGGTTTTGGCGAAATAATTAAATAATTGCAGAAGGTTAATTAAAAGAGATTTTGCAAAGTGACTATAAAATTCAAAGTAAACCCATAAGGACCAGGGGCTTTCCCCCTGCAAAGAACAGATATTGCAGGGGATAGTTCTGACAGTGTAATATCTGAACCAAGTGAGTCTAAATCAATATGTTGTGAAAAGGGAGAGGCAATTGATTGAAAGTATGTTGATAAATCTCGTTGTGATGAGTGAGTATCAGAAGAATATAAATTGGCGTAAAAGTTAACAAATTCCTGCATTATGTCTTTATTCTTATAAATAACATTTCCAGTTGTATTTCATAGAGATTCTATTTTAGTCTTTTCTCTCCTGATTTTTAGATAATTAGCAAGTAACTTTCCCATTTTGTTTTGGCCCCTATAATATCTTGTACTACTTTTTAAGAGATATGAGGAAGCCGTGTTCGTAGTCAATCTATTAAATGTAAATTTGGCTTCAATAAGAGAACCTAATGATGCTTCACTATTAGAATGATAATAATCCTGTTCAAGTTTTTTGATTTTGTTAAGTAATTGCAATAGTTTGGAATGCTGCATGTTTTTTCTTGGAGGAAACAAATTTGATTGCAAAACCTCTAGCTGCTGCTTTAAAAGAGTCCCAAACGGAAACAAATGAGGTGTCACATGTAGCATTTAAAGTAAAGAATTCATTGGTAAAGGTTTCAAATTCAGAAGTGAATTTACTGTCTGAAAGGAGTGTGTTGTTAAAATGCCATCTTCCTGAATGAGATGTAAAAGGAATAAGGTTGATATCTGTATAAACTGGAGCATGATATGAAATCAAAATGGAGCCTATGTCTGATTGGAGAACATTTTGGGTAAGAGATTTACTGAAGAAGAGGTAATCTATCTGAAATTTTGAGTGATGTGGGTGTAAATAAAAGGTATATTCAGAGAGATCTGGATGACAGAATCTCCAAATATCAACCAATGAGTTACGGTGAATGCAAGATTTAAATTGAAAGTGCATCTTGGAATGAACAAACTTAACTGTTGAGCGTCAATCCAGTATAGAATCCAGAATTTGATTACAATCTCCACCAAATATAATATGTTCCAAATCGCATAAATGTAATTTATCTGGTATGTCAGACCAAAATATATTGTCTACCGAAATTGGACAATAAACATTAAAAATAGTCAGAGGTATATTATTTATCAGGAGTTTAACAATAATCCAGCGACCATCAGAATCAGTTTCCTGATGAACTAACGTGAGATGCAACTTTTTATGGCTAAGAATTACTACTCCGTTTTTCTTCCCCAGAGCACGAGATGCAAATACATTATCTACCCGACTCTTTTTTAATTTAATACCTTCTGCCTCAGAAAGATGCGCCTCCTGAAGAAGTGCAACATCTGTTTTTAGTTTAACTAAATGAGATAACACACTTTATAACTTGATAGGATTACCTAGACCTTTAATATTTCATGCAGTAATCCGGAATGTAACAGAGAATTATTAGTAAGTACATATTGTATGTTTACAGTATGATAACAATTTGCGAGAAAAAATAGAAAATGTGAAGAATGAAAAAGTTGATGAGGAAAAGGGAAAAAAAGAGGAAAGGACTGAGGGAAAGAAAATAAGAAAAGGTAAGAGATAGGTTAGAAACATAACATTAAAAGATAAAAAGCTGCAAAGGTCAAAGAGGCAGTACAAGTCAAACAAATGGCAACTGAAAGGCATACTACAGCATAAATTGTTCCTTCAATTTCTATTTTCAAGATCCTCAGTATGTTTCTTAAGTAGTGAAAATGTAGATTCCAGGTTTGAAATACGCATAGCGGCTTGTTGAAGATTTTCTGCTTTTTGCTCCACAAGCAAAATTCACGATTCCGAGGAAGACCATTTATCATCTAGGTTCTGCAAGGTTTTGGTGACCTCTGCCATGAAGTATTTCAACGCACGGATTTCTTCTAAAATCATATCCATGGAGGTTGATGAGGAATTCCCTGGGGAAGGACGATCTTTTTTAGGTCTTTTGTTTGAACCTGGAGGTAATTTGTTTGAAGAGGTCGTTTTTGGTATGCTTCCTAAGTGGGACTCAAATTTCAACGAGGCCGTGTCATCCATGTTGTCGCTGTTAGAGTCCTAGTCTGACTGAGGAGTAACTTGAGGAGTGTTCGAAAACATAATACTCCTTATTTTTCCCATAAGCTTCAACTTGGAGCAAAAGGATACGTAAAAACAAGAGCAAATGCACTTGGAATCAATGTTGTGCCTTGAAAAATAATGTTTTGTGACCAAGTGCAATAAAAATAGTGAATAGAAAATCAGCCTCATGTTAACAGTCACTGAATATAGAAGAAATGACACGTCCAAGATGAAGGACAAAACAGGAAAATAATCTGTTTCCTATTTTGCAAGCAAACTAAAGAAAAAACAGATGACTAAGTGCATTTGCCGCAAGTAAAAAGCAAAAAATAAATCAAACTGGAGCAGTTCTGAGGAGAATACACGTTTGTCAGCATTTAAAACGGCAGACGTGTCTCCATTCATGGAGAAAATCCCCCAGGGCCACCACACAGGCAAATGTAAATAAGTAAAAGTCGCTCCTGTGACTCACCGATACATCTGAAGGAGACACGCGTTCGTCTCCTCCATGAAAGAAATGTGTAGCGGCATTTATGGAATGCAAGGCCTCCTCCGTCCCCGGAGCCTTGACGTTACGCTGCTATCTCGATCGGCACCATGACCACGCCTCCCGTCCTGCGCTCCTCTAATAACAACATGGGAGAGCTGTATTTCTAATACAGTGCATCACGACACTCGTTAGCACAACTGCGTCAAACCTTTTAATGCAGTTGTGATACTTTGCTGGACTAGCATAAAAAATGTTGACGCTAGACCTGCAAAGCTCAGGGAGGCCCATTGAAAAGAACCTAGCTTGAGATTAACGCCTGTCCCGGGCAAGCGTTAAAAAACTGGCACTAGTAGATTTCAATGCGCCATTATTTTGAGCCTCCCTGCGGGGGGTCACCTACCTTGCATACATTATACCTGGTGAAGGTATAATGTGGCACAAAGGTTTGCACACTGGCGGAATGGTGACATTGTGGCAGTTTGTAAATACGGTACAGGGTGGGGGACTGTTTTGCGCTGCAATAGCATAAAAGACAATGATGTTACGGTGGTGCAAGGGGCTTGTAAATGAGCCCCAAGGTCTTCTCTAAGGGTGGGCAATAAATTCCGCCCTGCCGGTGGAGCTTGCAGAGTGTAGACACTCCATCTTGCGCATGTAATGCAGAGTTCTGGCCAAACTGCACTGACTGTCACATTGCAGAGCATTTTCCACCTGCACGCTCATCAACGGTAAGTTGGTGAGCAGAAGTGAGAATTGACATCCCCTAGTGCAATTTTTGTAGGGCACATAGCGAGATTTTCCAAAAGCAGGTGTTCAATACCATTTGCATTGGAAAAGCTGCAGCACAAGTAGAAAATCTACTCGAGTGGCAGACAAACCAACTCAAGCAGCAGCGCCCTCTGGCATGCTGTGTGGTGCCATTCACACTGATTTAACAGTGAGGAACATGCTCCTGGTGCTAAAAATCAGCGTGGCCAGAATGACATGCTGCTTTCCACTCGTTTTTCAGAATTCCGCCGAATCTTGCTGTGTTTTTGTGGAACTCCGCAAAATTCTGTGGAGTGAAACTCTGTGAGTTCCGCCACCCTGGTATCAATAATTGTTGGAAAATAGGTTATTGGTAGGGCAGGTAGGTACCTACACCTAGCAACAAGCCACTAACCTCCACATAGGTACAGTTAGGTCTCAGTAAATTAATCCCAGCTCAACCCTTGGTAGCTTGGCAACGAGCGTCAAGGCTTAACTTAGGAGACAAAGTGTAAAGCATTCAAATATCACAAAACAGTAATTAAATAAAACACAGGAAACAGTTTAAAAATCCAAAACCAATTTATAAAAATAGTTTATATTTTTATCTTTGAAATGACACAAAAACGATTAAAATCGGTTCAGGGGAACCGGAGATATGAATTTTTAAAGAATTATTACTTTTCTAGCGCTTAGAAACAAAAAGCGCCAATCGGGTCATCTGGTTGCACCTCGACCGGGGCAAAGTCAAACTTTCAGGCCGACCGCGATGGAGCCCTGCTCGGCTATAGGTCACGGGAGGCCTCGGTTAAAAAGTTACCTTCTGACTTAGGCCCTCATTACAACTTTGACGGGCGGCGGAGGCCGCCCGCCAAAGTTGCGCCGCAGGAATACCGCACCGCGGTCTGAAGACCGCGGCCGGCATTCTGAGTTTCCCGCTGGGCAGGCGGGCGGCCGCCTTAAGGCCGCCCGCCAGCCCAGCGGGAAACAACCTTCCCACGAGGACGCCGGCTCGGAATCGAGCCGACGGAGTGGGAAGGTGCGACGGGTGCTACTGCACCCGTCGCGTATTTCACTGTCTGCTATGCAGACAGTGAAATACAAGCGGGGCCCTCTTACGGGGGCCCCTGCAGTGCCCATGCCATTGGCATGGGCACTGCAGGGGCCCCCAGGGGCCCCGCGACACCCCCTACCGCCATCCTGTTCCTGGCGGGCGAACCGCCAGGAACAGGATGGCGGTAGGGGGTGTCAGAATCCCCAAGGCGGCGCAGCATGCTGCGCCGCCTTGGAGGATTCTGACGGGCAGCGGAAAACCGGCGGGAGACCGCCGGTTTTCCTGCACTGACCGCGGCCAAAGCGCCGCGGTCAGAATGCCCTAAGGGGCACCGCCAGGCTGTCGGCGGTGCTCCCGCCAACCGCGAGCCTGGCGGTCACAGACCGCCAGGCTCGTAATGAGGGCCTTAGTCTTTATTTTGAAGTTTTTCTTTACCGGGCCGAACCACGAAGTCAGGCCGGGTCGCGGTTGAGGCAAGCCGGCTAGAATTTCCGCGGCGGGTCGGTCCCTCTCTGGAGCTTTTTTCCAAAAATTCTCAAATCTTTTCCAAACTTCTGGGGCTTCACCCAGATGTTCTTTTAAGGTTCTTTTGGGGTCCACAGCTCACCCCAAGGGTCCAGAAGTTCTGTGATGGTCCTTGGGGGGTGCGGACTTCAACTCCCAGAATGCACCTGGCGCAAACTCCTTTTTGGCCACTGGACAGTGGTCAGCTGGTCGCTTTCTTCAGGAGTTGGTGCAGGGGACTCTGGTTTAGCAATTTTTCACCTGTATCAAACAGGGAGTCCCTCCTTGAACCAGTTGAAGCCAGGCAAAGTCCTTCTTGTGGTGAAGCCCAAGTGTGCAGCTGGTGCAGTCCTTCTGAGTGCAGGGTCCAGGTGCAGGCCAGGGGTCCAGCAGGGCAGTCCTTCTTCTTCTTTAGTTCCTTTCTTGTTGAATTCTGGAGGGGATCTGAGGTGTGGGTGCAGGTCTGCCAGTTTTATCCTTGCTCCTGGGTGAAAAGCAGGGGGGCCCTGGTTCTCCAATCAGGGACAGGGTCGTCCCCCTGTGATGACCACTTCCTGGGAAGTGTGGCAAAAATCCATCCCAGAAGGCAACAGTCTCTAAAAATCCTACATGGATGAATCTGATTTTTGGAGGTTACATCTGGCTGAGCCCACCCACTGGTGTGGCTAAAAATCATAAACACACCCCTCTCCTGCCCTCTCCTAATCTAATCATGGGGGCACCTAGCTGTCTGGGGTTGCAGGATGTGGGGGTGTTGCTGGGTGCTGCAAATGTCCTTCTCTGCCTTTGAAGACCAGTTTGGCAGCCCTCCCCCTTCCTGCCTCACCATCTGCTGAGGGGAGATTCTCTCCCCCAAGCACATTCCTTTGTGTGAAGTCTGGCCACTTCACACCTCATCAAGGCAGCCTGGCAGAAGCTGCTGCAGGCTGGCCAATCAGAGCACAGCAGCAAAAACAATGCAGAGCTGAAATTGGCAACTTTTTAGGTAAAGTCTAAACTTTTTACCTGGACAAGTTATATTAAATCCAACAACTGGAAGTTGTGGGATTTATTACAACAATCAATTTGATACCAAATTCTTGGTATGAAACATTTAAGGAGATTTTAAAATTTAAAATAAAGTCTGCCCATTCTAGCCTATGAAGGCCATTTACTTCAATGAGGGAAAAACGAATTTGGCTGTTTTTACCTCACCAGGGCTTACAAATCTATTTGTATAAAGTCCCTGCTTATAGTTACATGGCACCTAGCCCTAGGGGCACATAGGGCACACCTTAGGGGTGACTTATATGTAAAAATAAGGTAGTTTAAGACTTTGGAAGTACCTTTAATTCCAAAGTCGAATTTGCATATAACTTTAATTTAAAAGCAGCCAGCAAGGCAGGCTTGCTTTTAAAATGACACTGGGCACCTCAGCAATGCACCTAGGTGTGCACCACCTATGCTGTGGTCCCTAAACCTACATGCCCTACCATATACTATGAACATATAGGTAGGTTAACTTAGCCAATTATAATTAGCCTAATTTGCATATCCATTTTACACAGAGCACAGGCCCTGGGACTGGTTAGCAGTACCCAGGGCACCTTTAAAGTCAGGAAAACACCAGCATAAAGTGGAAAATGGGGGCAAAAAGTTATGGGGCCTCTGCAATCAGCCCTGTTTTCTCACACAACCCCCCCCCAGCCCACACGCCCAGGAGACTCAGCCCAACCCTGGGAGAGTCTTCCTGGCTTGTTAGGCGAGGAAGACAGTGAAGAAAACTGGCTGTCCCTTTGCAGGGCCTACTCTGCCTTACATCCTCCTGTCAGGGTCTCTCCCTCTGGGTAGTGAACCCACCCCAACAATGAAAGGACCCATTTCAAACTGAAACTTCCCTCTAGGGGGGTCTTCCTCCTCTCTCTCTGCCAACATGGGTAGTGAGGTGCCCACCTCCCCTACTCCAAACTTTGCTAGGGCAACACCTAGCTTACCCAAAGAGGTCACCCAACACTTGAGCAACCCCACCATGACCAATAGGGTCAGGGGGCCTACTTTGCTATTGGCCCTGGGGTCTGCCTCCCAGGCCAAGTACAGTGCTGCCTGGAAGGCTAGCACCCAGCAGAGGCTACTGACAGCTGTCAGTACCCAGAACCACACCCTAAGCTCTCCACTGACAGGTGGCTGAGCTGCTTTAGGGGCATCTTTGGGGTCCTGGCACCCCTCTTGCTGTCTAGAGTGGGGGGCTACCACCTCCTGTGGCAGACACCCTCCTTCCACTCTCCCTTATGTCAGTGCAGGGGCAACACCTTGCATCTGGACAGCTGCCTGACTACTCAGGACTTCCTTGGGGTCAGGTGAGGCCTCACCAGTGCCAACTCTGGGCTCCCCCCCTACTGGGGCAGAAGGCCCTTGGCTCCCTGGAACTCTCTTTAAGAGTGGCCTACCCTTCCTTTTCTTCTTTCCTTTTCTTGGGGACCCCTGTCTCCTAACTGTAGGGACTGACTCCCCAGGACTTTGGGTTGGGGGGGCGCCCTGGGCGACCACCCCATCTGTGACCAGACTCACCTCTGGGAGGTCATTGCCCAGGATACAATCTAGGGGAAGGTCAGCACTGACTACCACCCTAATCCAGTCAAGGATACCCTCCCTCTCTAGGGGCACTATGGCTACAGGTTTGGAGGTGACCTCCCCTGTGGCTATCCTGACTTTCTTTGTCTTTCCTGGGACATACATGTCTGGGGTCACTAACCGGTCACTCACTATAGTGTGACTGGCACAGGTGTCTCTCAGGCCAGTGGTAGGGATCCCATTCACTTGAATGTGGTGGAAGTGCCTACTCCCACCCTCAGGGATCACCAGCTTACCGTCTGGTCCTGTCTCCCAGCACAATGCTAGGAGGACTTCATCATCTGAGGAATCCTCCTCTATGGCTACACTGGACAGCCCAGTGCTAACCACCTTCTTTGGACAGGCTGCATCTCCTCTGAAGTGACCTGTCTGCTGACAGTCAAAGCAAGCCCTACTGTCCAAGAGCTTTTTCAACCCTGGGTCTAACTGTCTCTGCTGGTCAGAGTGGTAGTGGGATTTACTCTCCTCCTTCTTAGGGTTCTGGGGTACAGAGGGAGTCTCTGTAGTGGGCTTACCACCTCCCTCCTTAGGTTTTTGGGGACCTGCCCCCCCCCTTCTTGGAGTCTCCCCCCTGGGACTTGACAACCACCCTGGTTCTCAACCACTCATCAGCTGCCTCCCCTAGTTCTCTAGGGTTGGTCTGCTTAGAGTCCACTAGATGCTGGCGTAACCTTTCTTGGGTACAATTGGTCAAGATGTGCTCTCTCATGATCAGATTGTATAACCCCTCATAAGTATTTACTTTGTTACCAATAATCCAGCCCTCTAGTGCCTTTAGTGAAATGTCCACAAAGTCAACCCAAGACTGGGTACTGACCTTCTGGGTGTCCCTGAACTTCATTCTATATTGCTCTGGGGTCAGACCAAACTTCTTGGCTAAGCACCTCTTCATACTAGGGTATGAATCTGCCTCCTCCCCCCTTAAGGTCAGAAGCCTATCCCTCCCTGAGTTGGGGACCAACTCCCACAAAAGGGAACCCCAGTATTGAGGCCTAACCCTTCTCATTTGGAGTGCCCTCTCAAAGGCCCCCAGCCACTTATCTATGTCATCCCCCTCTACATAAGCAGGAACCACCCCCTTGGGTAATCTGGGGCAAACTCCCCCACCCATGGACACCTCAGCTTCTTTATCGCTGCTTCCATCTCTTTTCTCTTTGTATGCCCACTTTTTCTTTTCTAGGGCCAGCTTCTCTGCTTCCAAAGCTATGTATGCTAGCTGGGCCTCCAGCTCTCTTTCTCTGATGGATGGGTTCTCTCCTCCTGAAAGGACCCCCTTCCCACCACTAGCTTTGGATCTGCCCCTAGTGACTGTGTTTACTGAGGACCGCTCTTCCTCATCCTCACTTGGGCTCAGATGCCTTCCCTCCCCTGAGTGGTTAGAGCTTGCATCCTCCCTTCTTTCTCCCTCCTCTGGAGCTTCTTCTGACTCTACCTCTTGGGCCTCAGCCCATGCTGTCAGGGACGTGATCAGGATTTGCTTCCTGAGATCAGTGGTTGCAGGCAACCCCTTTCAATACACAACCCCCTAAGCTGGACTACTGTCAGTGTGGGTAGGCTAGCCAGATCAAGCTCCATGGTTCCCTAGTTTTGTGTCAACAAAAACTTTTTGCAAAAATTGGAAACAAGAATCTAGAAAAATTACAAAAATTCAATATTTGAAATTAATCCAAATTAAAAATTAAAAACAATTTTTGCACTAGGACAATTTAAAGGATTTTTAATTTGTTTTACCTAAAACTGTAACGTGATATTGAACACAAGTACAGGATCCCGTCGCTGCTTCCAATTATGTTGGAAAATGGGTTATTGGTAGGGCAGGTAGGTACCTACACCTAGCAACAAGCCACTAACCTCCCCATAGGTACAGTTAGGTCTCAGTAAATTAATCCCAGCTCAACCCTTGGTAGCTTGGCAACGAGCGTCAAGGCTTAACTTAGGAGACAAAGTGTAAAGCATTCAAATATCACAAAACAGTAATTAAATAAAACACAGGAAACAGTTTAAAAATCCAAAACCAATTTATAAAAATAGTGTATATTTTTATCTTTAAAATGACACAAAAACGATTAAAATCGGTTCAGGGGAACCGGAGATATGAATTTTTAAAGAATTATTACTTTTCTAGCGCTTAGAAACAAAAAGCGCCAATCGGGTCATCTGGTTGCACCTCGACCGGGGCAAAGTCAAACTTTCAGGCCGACCGCGATGGAGCCCTGCTCGGCTACAGGTCGCGGGAGGCCTTGGTTAAAAAGTTACCTTCTGACTTAGTCTTTATTTTGAAGTTTTTCTTTACCGGGACGAACCACGAAGTCAGGCCGGGTCGCAGTTGAGGCAAGCCGGCTAGAATTTCCGCGGCGGGTCGGTCCCTCTCTGGAGCTTTTTTCCAAAAATTCTCAAATCTTTTCCAAACTTCTGGGGCTTCACCCAGATGTTCTTTTAAGGTTCTTTTGGGGTCCACAGCTCACCCCAAGGGTCCAGAAGTTCTGTGATGGTCCTTGGGGGGTGCGGACTTCAACTCCCAGAATGCACCTGGCGCAAACTCCTTTTTGGCCACTGGACAGTGGTCAGCTGGTCGCTTTCTTCAGGAGTTGGTGCAGGGGACTCTGGTTTAGCAATTTTTCACCTGTATCAAACAGGGAGTCCCTCCTTGAACCAGTTGAAGCCAGGCAAAGTCCTTCTTGTGGTGAAGCCCAAGTGTGCAGCTGGTGCAGTCCTTCTGAGTGCAGGGTCCAGGTGCAGGCCAGGGGTCCAGCAGGGCAGTCCTTCTTCTTCTTTAGTTCCTTTCTTGTTGAATTCTGGAGGGGATCTGAGGTGTGGGTGCAGGTCTGCCAGTTTTATCCTTGCTCCTGGGTGAAAAGCAGGGGGGCCCTGGTTCTCCAATCAGGGACAGGGTCGTCCCCCTGTGATGACCACTTCCTGGGAAGTGTGGCAAAAATCCATCCCAGAAGGCAACAGTCTCTAAAAATCCAACATGGATGAATCTGATTTTTGGAGGTTACATCTGGCTGAGCCCACCCACTGGTGTGGCTAAAAATCATAAACACACCCCTCTCCTGCCCTCTCCTAATCTAATCATGGGGGCACCTAGCTGTCTGGGGTTGCAGGATGTGGGGGTGTTGCTGGGTGCTGCAAATGTCCTTCTCTGCCTTTGAAGACCAGTTTGGCAGCCCTCCCCCTTCCTGCCTCACCATCTGCTGAGGGGAGATTCTCTCCCCCAAGCACATTCCTTTGTGTGAAGTCTGGCCACTTCACACCTCATCAAGGCAGCCTGGCAGAAGCTGCTGCAGGCTGGCCAATCAGAGCACAGCAGCAAAAACAATGCAGAGCTGAAATTGGCAACTTTTTAGGTAAAGTCTAAACTTTTTACCTGGACAAGTTATATTAAATCCAACAACTGGAAGTTGTGGGATTTATTACAACAATCAATTTGATACCAAATTCTTGGTATGTAACATTTAAGGAGATTTTAAAATTTAAAATAAAGTCTGCCCATTCTAGCCTATGAAGGCCATTTACTTCAATGAGGGAAAAACGAATTTGGCTGTTTTTACCTCACCAGGGCTTACAAATCTATTTGTATAAAGTCCCTGCTTATAGTTACATGGCACCTAGCCCTAGGGGCACATAGGGCACACCTTAGGGGTGACTTATATGTAAAAATAAGGTAGTTTAAGACTTTGGAAGTTCCTTTAATTCCAAAGTCGAATTTGCATATAACTTTAATTTAAAAGCAGCCAGCAAGGCAGGCTTGCTTTTAAAATGACACTGGGCACCTCAGCAATGCACCTAGGTGTGCACCACCTATGCTGTGGTCCCTAAACCTACATGCCCTACCATATACTATGAACATATAGGTAGGTTAACTTAGCCAATTATAATTAGCCTAATTTGCATATCCATTTTACACAGAGCACAGGCCCTGGGACTGGTTAGCAGTACCCAGGGCACCTTTAAAGTCAGGAAAACACCAGCATAAAGTGGAAAATGGGGGCAAAAAGTTATGGGGCCTCTGCAATCAGCCCTGTTTTCTCACACAACCCCCCCCCAGCCCACACGCCCAGGAGACTCAGCCCAACCCTGGGAGAGTCTTCCTGGCTTGTTAGGCGAGGAAGACAGTGAAGAAAACTGGCTGTCCCTTTGCAGGGCCTACTCTGCCTTACATCCTCCTGTCAGGGTCTCTCCCTCTGGGTAGTGAACCCACCCCAACAATGAAAGGACCCATTTCAAACTGAAACTTCCCTCTAGGGGGGTCTTCCTCCTCTCTCTCTGCCAACATGGGTAGTGAGGTGCCCACCTCCCCTACTCCAAACTTTGCTAGGGCAACACCTAGCTTACCCAAAGAGGTCACCCAACACTTGAGCAACCCCACCATGACCAATAGGGTCAGGGGGCCTACTTTGCTATTGGCCCTGGGGTCTGCCTCCCAGGCCAAGTACAGTGCTGCCTGGAAGGCTAGCACCCAGCAGAGGCTACTGACAGCTGTCAGTACCCAGAACCACACCCTAAGCTCTCCACTGACAGGTGGCTGAGCTGCTTTAGGGGCATCTTTGGGGTCCTGGCACCCCTCTTGCTGTCTAGAGTGGGGGGCTACCACCTCCTGTGGCAGACACCCTCCTTCCACTCTCCCTTATGTCAGTGCAGGGGCAACACCTTGCATCTGGACAGCTGCCTGACTACTCAGGACTTCCTTGGGGTCAGGTGAGGCCTCACCAGTGCCAACTCTGGGCTCCCCCCCTACTGGGGCAGAAGGCCCTTGGCTCCCTGGAACTCTCTTTAAGAGTGGCCTACCCTTCCTTTTCTTCTTTCCTTTTCTTGGGGACCCCTGTCTCCTAACTGTAGGGACTGACTCCCCAGGACTTTGGGTTGGGGGGGCGCCCTGGGCGACCACCCCATCTGTGACCAGACTCACCTCTGGGAGGTCATTGCCCAGGATACAATCTAGGGGAAGGTCAGCACTGACTACCACCCTAATCCAGTCAAGGATACCCTCCCTCTCTAGGGGCACTATGGCTACAGGTTTGGAGGTGACCTCCCCTGTGGCTATCCTGACTTTCTTTGTCTTTCCTGGGACATACATGTCTGGGGTCACTAACCGGTCACTCACTATAGTGTGACTGGCACAGGTGTCTCTCAGGCCAGTGGTAGGGATCCCATTCACTTGAATGTGGTGGAAGTGCCTACTCCCACCCTCAGGGATCACCAGCTTACCGTCTGGTCCTGTCTCCCAGCACAATGCTAGGAGGACTTCATCATCTGAGGAATCCTCCTCTATGGCTACACTGGACAGCCCAGTGCTAACCACCTTCTTTGGACAGGCTGCATCTCCTCTGAAGTGACCTGTCTGCTGACAGTCAAAGCAAGCCCTACTGTCCAAGAGCTTTTTCAACCCTGGGTCTAACTGTCTCTGCTGGTCAGAGTGGTAGTGGGATTTACTCTCCTCCTTCTTAGGGTTCTGGGGTACAGAGGGAGTCTCTGTAGTGGGCTTACCACCTCCCTCCTTAGGTTTTTGGGGACCTGCCCCCCCCCTTCTTGGAGTCTCCCCCCTGGGACTTGACAACCACCCTGGTTCTCAACCACTCATCAGCTGCCTCCCCTAGTTCTCTAGGGTTGGTCTGCTTAGAGTCCACTAGATGCTGGCGTAACCTTTCTTGGGTACAATTGGTCAAGATGTGCTCTCTCATGATCAGATTGTATAACCCCTCATAAGTATTTACTTTGTTACCAATAATCCAGCCCTCTAGTGCCTTTAGTGAAATGTCCACAAAGTCAACCCAAGACTGGGTACTGACCTTCTGGGTGTCCCTGAACTTCATTCTATATTGCTCTGGGGTCAGACCAAACTTCTTGGCTAAGCACCTCTTCATACTAGGGTATGAATCTGCCTCCTCCCCCCTTAAGGTCAGAAGCCTATCCCTCCCTGAGTTGGGGACCAACTCCCACAAAAGGGAACCCCAGTATTGAGGCCTAACCCTTCTCATTTGGAGTGCCCTCTCAAAGGCCCCCAGCCACTTATCTATGTCATCCCCCTCTACATAAGCAGGAACCACCCCCTTGGGTAATCTGGGGCAAACTCCCCCACCCATGGACACCTCAGCTTCTTTATCGCTGCTTCCATCTCTTTTCTCTTTGTATGCCCACTTTTTCTTTTCTAGGGCCAGCTTCTCTGCTTCCAAAGCTATGTATGCTAGCTGGGCCTCCAGCTCTCTTTCTCTGATGGATGGGTTCTCTCCTCCTGAAAGGACCCCCTTCCCACCACTAGCTTTGGATCTGCCCCTAGTGACTGTGTTTACTGAGGACCGCTCTTCCTCATCCTCACTTGGGCTCAGATGCCTTCCCTCCCCTGAGTGGTTAGAGCTTGCATCCTCCCTTCTTTCTCCCTCCTCTGGAGCTTCTTCTGACTCTACCTCTTGGGCCTCAGCCCATGCTGTCAGGGACGTGATCAGGATTTGCTTCCTGAGATCAGTGGTTGCAGGCAACCCCTTTCAATACACAACCCCCTAAGCTGGACTACTGTCAGTGTGGGTAGGCTAGCCAGATCAAGCTCCATGGTTCCCTAGTTTTGTGTCAACAAAAACTTTTTGCAAAAATTGGAAACAAGAATCTAGAAAAATTACAAAAATTCAATATTTGAAATTAATCCAAATTAAAAATTAAAAACAATTTTTGCACTAGGACAATTTAAAGGATTTTTAATTTGTTTTACCTAAAACTGTAACGTGATATTGAACACAAGTACAGGATCCCGTCGCTGCTTCCAATTATGTTGGAAAATGGGTTATTGGTAGGGCAGGTAGGTACCTACACCTAGCAACAAGCCACTAACCTCCCCATAGGTACAGTTAGGTCTCAGTAAATTAATCCCAGCTCAACCCTTGGTAGCTTGGCAACGAGCGTCAAGGCTTAACTTAGGAGACAAAGTGTAAAGCATTCAAATATCACAAAACAGTAATTAAATAAAACACAGGAAACAGTTTAAAAATCCAAAACCAATTTATAAAAATAGTGTATATTTTTATCTTTAAAATGACACAAAAACGATTAAAATCGGTTCAGGGGAACCGGAGATATGAATTTTTAAAGAATTATTACTTTTCTAGCGCTTAGAAACAAAAAGCGCCAATCGGGTCATCTGGTTGCACCTCGACCGGGGCAAAGTCAAACTTTCAGGCCGACCGCGATGGAGCCCTGCTCGGCTACAGGTCGCGGGAGGCCTTGGTTAAAAAGTTACCTTCTGACTTAGTCTTTATTTTGAAGTTTTTCTTTACCGGGACGAACCACGAAGTCAGGCCGGGTCGCAGTTGAGGCAAGCCGGCTAGAATTTCCGCGGCGGGTCGGTCCCTCTCTGGAGCTTTTTTCCAAAAATTCTCAAATCTTTTCCAAACTTCTGGGGCTTCACCCAGATGTTCTTTTAAGGTTCTTTTGGGGTCCACAGCTCACCCCAAGGGTCCAGAAGTTCTGTGATGGTCCTTGGGGGGTGCGGACTTCAACTCCCAGAATGCACCTGGCGCAAACTCCTTTTTGGCCACTGGACAGTGGTCAGCTGGTCGCTTTCTTCAGGAGTTGGTGCAGGGGACTCTGGTTTAGCAATTTTTCACCTGTATCAAACAGGGAGTCCCTCCTTGAACCAGTTGAAGCCAGGCAAAGTCCTTCTTGTGGTGAAGCCCAAGTGTGCAGCTGGTGCAGTCCTTCTGAGTGCAGGGTCCAGGTGCAGGCCAGGGGTCCAGCAGGGCAGTCCTTCTTCTTCTTTAGTTCCTTTCTTGTTGAATTCTGGAGGGGATCTGAGGTGTGGGTGCAGGTCTGCCAGTTTTATCCTTGCTCCTGGGTGAAAAGCAGGGGGGCCCTGGTTCTCCAATCAGGGACAGGGTCGTCCCCCTGTGATGACCACTTCCTGGGAAGTGTGGCAAAAATCCATCCCAGAAGGCAACAGTCTCTAAAAATCCAACATGGATGAATCTGATTTTTGGAGGTTACATCTGGCTGAGCCCACCCACTGGTGTGGCTAAAAATCATAAACACACCCCTCTCCTGCCCTCTCCTAATCTAATCATGGGGGCACCTAGCTGTCTGGGGTTGCAGGATGTGGGGGTGTTGCTGGGTGCTGCAAATGTCCTTCTCTGCCTTTGAAGACCAGTTTGGCAGCCCTCCCCCTTCCTGCCTCACCATCTGCTGAGGGGAGATTCTCTCCCCCAAGCACATTCCTTTGTGTGAAGTCTGGCCACTTCACACCTCATCAAGGCAGCCTGGCAGAAGCTGCTGCAGGCTGGCCAATCAGAGCACAGCAGCAAAAACAATGCAGAGCTGAAATTGGCAACTTTTTAGGTAAAGTCTAAACTTTTTACCTGGACAAGTTATATTAAATCCAACAACTGGAAGTTGTGGGATTTATTACAACAATCAATTTGATACCAAATTCTTGGTATGTAACATTTAAGGAGATTTTAAAATTTAAAATAAAGTCTGCCCATTCTAGCCTATGAAGGCCATTTACTTCAATGAGGGAAAAACGAATTTGGCTGTTTTTACCTCACCAGGGCTTACAAATCTATTTGTATAAAGTCCCTGCTTATAGTTACATGGCACCTAGCCCTAGGGGCACATAGGGCACACCTTAGGGGTGACTTATATGTAAAAATAAGGTAGTTTAAGACTTTGGAAGTACCTTTAATTCCAAAGTCGAATTTGCATATAACTTTAATTTAAAAGCAGCCAGCAAGGCAGGCTTGCTTTTAAAATGACACTGGGCACCTCAGCAATGCACCTAGGTGTGCACCACCTATGCTGTGGTCCCTAAACCTACATGCCCTACCATATACTATGAACATATAGGTAGGTTAACTTAGCCAATTATAATTAGCCTAATTTGCATATCCATTTTACACAGAGCACAGGCCCTGGGACTGGTTAGCAGTACCCAGGGCACCTTTAAAGTCAGGAAAACACCAGCATAAAGTGGAAAATGGGGGCAAAAAGTTATGGGGCCTCTGCAATCAGCCCTGTTTTCTCACACAACCCCCCCCCAGCCCACACGCCCAGGAGACTCAGCCCAACCCTGGGAGAGTCTTCCTGGCTTGTTAGGCGAGGAAGACAGTGAAGAAAACTGGCTGTCCCTTTGCAGGGCCTACTCTGCCTTACATCCTCCTGTCAGGGTCTCTCCCTCTGGGTAGTGAACCCACCCCAACAATGAAAGGACCCATTTCAAACTGAAACTTCCCTCTAGGGGGGTCTTCCTCCTCTCTCTCTGCCAACATGGGTAGTGAGGTGCCCACCTCCCCTACTCCAAACTTTGCTAGGGCAACACCTAGCTTACCCAAAGAGGTCACCCAACACTTGAGCAACCCCACCATGACCAATAGGGTCAGGGGGCCTACTTTGCTATTGGCCCTGGGGTCTGCCTCCCAGGCCAAGTACAGTGCTGCCTGGAAGGCTAGCACCCAGCAGAGGCTACTGACAGCTGTCAGTACCCAGAACCACACCCTAAGCTCTCCACTGACAGGTGGCTGAGCTGCTTTAGGGGCATCTTTGGGGTCCTGGCACCCCTCTTGCTGTCTAGAGTGGGGGGCTACCACCTCCTGTGGCAGACACCCTCCTTCCACTCTCCCTTATGTCAGTGCAGGGGCAACACCTTGCATCTGGACAGCTGCCTGACTACTCAGGACTTCCTTGGGGTCAGGTGAGGCCTCACCAGTGCCAACTCTGGGCTCCCCCCCTACTGGGGCAGAAGGCCCTTGGCTCCCTGGAACTCTCTTTAAGAGTGGCCTACCCTTCCTTTTCTTCTTTCCTTTTCTTGGGGACCCCTGTCTCCTAACTGTAGGGACTGACTCCCCAGGACTTTGGGTTGGGGGGGCGCCCTGGGCGACCACCCCATCTGTGACCAGACTCACCTCTGGGAGGTCATTGCCCAGGATACAATCTAGGGGAAGGTCAGCACTGACTACCACCCTAATCCAGTCAAGGATACCCTCCCTCTCTAGGGGCACTATGGCTACAGGTTTGGAGGTGACCTCCCCTGTGGCTATCCTGACTTTCTTTGTCTTTCCTGGGACATACATGTCTGGGGTCACTAACCGGTCACTCACTATAGTGTGACTGGCACAGGTGTCTCTCAGGCCAGTGGTAGGGATCCCATTCACTTGAATGTGGTGGAAGTGCCTACTCCCACCCTCAGGGATCACCAGCTTACCGTCTGGTCCTGTCTCCCAGCACAATGCTAGGAGGACTTCATCATCTGAGGAATCCTCCTCTATGGCTACACTGGACAGCCCAGTGCTAACCACCTTCTTTGGACAGGCTGCATCTCCTCTGAAGTGACCTGTCTGCTGACAGTCAAAGCAAGCCCTACTGTCCAAGAGCTTTTTCAACCCTGGGTCTAACTGTCTCTGCTGGTCAGAGTGGTAGTGGGATTTACTCTCCTCCTTCTTAGGGTTCTGGGGTACAGAGGGAGTCTCTGTAGTGGGCTTACCACCTCCCTCCTTAGGTTTTTGGGGACCTGCCCCCCCCCTTCTTGGAGTCTCCCCCCTGGGACTTGACAACCACCCTGGTTCTCAACCACTCATCAGCTGCCTCCCCTAGTTCTCTAGGGTTGGTCTGCTTAGAGTCCACTAGATGCTGGCGTAACCTTTCTTGGGTACAATTGGTCAAGATGTGCTCTCTCATGATCAGATTGTATAACCCCTCATAAGTATTTACTTTGTTACCAATAATCCAGCCCTCTAGTGCCTTTAGTGAAATGTCCACAAAGTCAACCCAAGACTGGGTACTGACCTTCTGGGTGTCCCTGAACTTCATTCTATATTGCTCTGGGGTCAGACCAAACTTCTTGGCTAAGCACCTCTTCATACTAGGGTATGAATCTGCCTCCTCCCCCCTTAAGGTCAGAAGCCTATCCCTCCCTGAGTTGGGGACCAACTCCCACAAAAGGGAACCCCAGTATTGAGGCCTAACCCTTCTCATTTGGAGTGCCCTCTCAAAGGCCCCCAGCCACTTATCTATGTCATCCCCCTCTACATAAGCAGGAACCACCCCCTTGGGTAATCTGGGGCAAACTCCCCCACCCATGGACACCTCAGCTTCTTTATCGCTGCTTCCATCTCTTTTCTCTTTGTATGCCCACTTTTTCTTTTCTAGGGCCAGCTTCTCTGCTTCCAAAGCTATGTATGCTAGCTGGGCCTCCAGCTCTCTTTCTCTGATGGATGGGTTCTCTCCTCCTGAAAGGACCCCCTTCCCACCACTAGCTTTGGATCTGCCCCTAGTGACTGTGTTTACTGAGGACCGCTCTTCCTCATCCTCACTTGGGCTCAGATGCCTTCCCTCCCCTGAGTGGTTAGAGCTTGCATCCTCCCTTCTTTCTCCCTCCTCTGGAGCTTCTTCTGACTCTACCTCTTGGGCCTCAGCCCATGCTGTCAGGGACGTGATCAGGATTTGCTTCCTGAGATCAGTGGTTGCAGGCAACCCCTTTCAATACACAACCCCCTAAGCTGGACTACTGTCAGTGTGGGTAGGCTAGCCAGATCAAGCTCCATGGTTCCCTAGTTTTGTGTCAACAAAAACTTTTTGCAAAAATTGGAAACAAGAATCTAGAAAAATTACAAAAATTCAATATTTGAAATTAATCCAAATTAAAAATTAAAAACAATTTTTGCACTAGGACAATTTAAAGGATTTTTAATTTGTTTTACCTAAAACTGTAACGTGATATTGAACACAAGTACAGGATCCCGTCGCTGCTTCCAATTATGTTGGAAAATGGGTTATTGGTAGGGCAGGTAGGTACCTACACCTAGCAACAAGCCACTAACCTCCCCATAGGTACAGTTAGGTCTCAGTAAATTAATCCCAGCTCAACCCTTGGTAGCTTGGCAACGAGCGTCAAGGCTTAACTTAGGAGACAAAGTGTAAAGCATTCAAATATCACAAAACAGTAATTAAATAAAACACAGGAAACAGTTTAAAAATCCAAAACCAATTTATAAAAATAGTGTATATTTTTATCTTTAAAATGACACAAAAACGATTAAAATCGGTTCAGGGGAACCGGAGATATGAATTTTTAAAGAATTATTACTTTTCTAGCGCTTAGAAACAAAAAGCGCCAATCGGGTCATCTGGTTGCACCTCGACCGGGGCAAAGTCAAACTTTCAGGCCGACCGCGATGGAGCCCTGCTCGGCTACAGGTCGCGGGAGGCCTTGGTTAAAAAGTTACCTTCTGACTTAGTCTTTATTTTGAAGTTTTTCTTTACCGGGACGAACCACGAAGTCAGGCCGGGTCGCAGTTGAGGCAAGCCGGCTAGAATTTCCGCGGCGGGTCGGTCCCTCTCTGGAGCTTTTTTCCAAAAATTCTCAAATCTTTTCCAAACTTCTGGGGCTTCACCCAGATGTTCTTTTAAGGTTCTTTTGGGGTCCACAGCTCACCCCAAGGGTCCAGAAGTTCTGTGATGGTCCTTGGGGGGTGCGGACTTCAACTCCCAGAATGCACCTGGCGCAAACTCCTTTTTGGCCACTGGACAGTGGTCAGCTGGTCGCTTTCTTCAGGAGTTGGTGCAGGGGACTCTGGTTTAGCAATTTTTCACCTGTAGCAAACAGGGAGTCCCTCCTTGAACCAGTTGAAGCCAGGCAAAGTCCTTCTTGTGGTGAAGCCCAAGTGTGCAGCTGGTGCAGTCCTTCTGAGTGCAGGGTCCAGGTGCAGGCCAGGGGTCCAGCAGGGCAGTCCTTCTTCTTCTTTAGTTCCTTTCTTGTTGAATTCTGGAAGGGATCTGAGGTGGGGTGCAGGTCTGCCAGTTTTATCCTTGCTCCTGGGTGAAAAGCAGGGGGGCCCTGGTTCTCCAATCAGGGACAGGGTCGTCCCCCTGTGATGACCACTTCCTGGGAAGTGTGGCAAAAATCCATCCCAGAAGGCAACAGTCTCTAAAAATCCAACATGGATGAATCTGATTTTTGGAGGTTACATCTGGCTGAGCCCACCCACTGGTGTGGCTAAAAATCATAAACACACCCCTCTCCTGCCCTCTCCTAATCTAATCATGGGGGCACCTAGCTGTCTGGGGTTGCAGGATGTGGGGGTGTTGCTGGGTGCTGCAAATGTCCTTCTCTGCCTTTGAAGACCAGTTTGGCAGCCCTCCCCCTTCCTGCCTCACCATCTGCTGAGGGGAGATTCTCTCCCCCAAGCACATTCCTTTGTGTGAAGTCTGGCCACTTCACACCTCATCAAGGCAGCCTGGCAGAAGCTGCTGCAGGCTGGCCAATCAGAGCACAGCAGCAAAAACAATGCAGAGCTGAAATTGGCAACTTTTTAGGTAAAGTCTAAACTTTTTACCTGGACAAGTTATATTAAATCCAACAACTGGAAGTTGTGGGATTTATTACAACAATCAATTTGATACCAAATTCTTGGTATGTAACATTTAAGGAGATTTTAAAATTTAAAATAAAGTCTGCCCATTCTAGCCTATGAAGGCCATTTACTTCAATGAGGGAAAAACGAATTTGGCTGTTTTTACCTCACCAGGGCTTATAAATCTATTTGTATAAAGTCCCTGCTTATAGTTACATGGCACCCAGCCCTAGGGGCACATAGGGCACACCTTAGGGGTGACTTATATGTAAAAATAAGGTAGTTTAAGACTTTGGAAGTACCTTTAATTCCAAAGTCGAATTTGCATATAACTTTAATTTAAAAGCAGCCAGCAAGGCAGGCTTGCTTTAAAAATTACACTGGGCACCTCAGCAATGCACTTAGGTGTGCACCACCTATGCTGTGGTCCCTAAACCTACATGCCCTACCATATACTAGGAACATATAGGTAGGTTAACTTAGCCAATTATAATTAGCCTAATTTGCATATCCATTTTACACAGAGCACAGGCCCTGGGACTGGTTAGCAGTACCCAGGGCACCTTTAAAGTCAGGAAAACACCAGCATAAAGTGAAAAATGGGGGCAAAAAGTTATGGGTCCTCTGCAATCAGCCCTGTTTTCTCACAATAATCAAACTAACATTGTCCATCTTCACCACCTTCCTCTCCCCCCTAATAAAACTTGCTCACTGATCAATGTCAAACCTGCTACTGTTTTGACAATAATGACAGACTCAAAACCTTTAAAAGGAAATTCACCAGGATAAGAAATCCAACTTTTGGATGGAAGCCAGAAGAAGGCATGGAAAGTGCAAAATGTGTGGAGTAGGAAAGGCTTTTGCACAAGTTTAATGTGAGAGTCTACAAAACCCAATCATGTCAATCCTGTCAAGGAAGTTGACATTTTACTCTTGCTTTTTTTCATTTCTTAAAGCTTTGCTAGTTATGGAAGGTTGGGGTAATGGGAGCCTCATTTTAATATTCAAAGAACTTGTGCACATGATAGGCTTTTGATCTTATCTTTCAAAGTCACATTTAGCTATTGCATGCCTCAGACTTTGGCAGGGACAAAAAAACAGCACATAATACATTTTTAACCACATATGACCAAGAGACCCCAGGGCATCCTTCTCAGAGCAGATTTATTTTGGTCTGAGATACTTTGGGGCATATTTATACTCTGTTTGCGCCGAATGTGCGTCAACATTTTTGACGCACATTCGGCTCAAACCCTGCCCCATATTTATACTTTGACGTCCGACGCAGTGGGTGTCAAAGTTCCACCATGTGCGCCATTTTTTGGAAGGGGGAACCTGCCTTGCGTTAATTATATGCAAGGTAGGCGTTCCCTTCCAAAAAATGACTTTAAGGCCTGTGCGCCTTATTTATACTGTGACGTCATTTTGACGCACAGGAGGGGGCAGGCCTTAAAAAACGGCGCCCAGCCTGATGGGCGCCGTTTTTTAACACCGGGGTCAGGGCAGGCGTTAAGGGACCTGTGGGCTCAGAAGGAGCCCAGAGGTGCCCTCCCATGCCCCCAGGGACACCCCCTGCCACCCTTGCCCACCCAAGGAGGACACCCAAGGATGGAGGGAGCCATCCCAGGGAAGTTGAGGTAAGTTGGGGTAAGTATTTTTTTTTTTTGTGGCATAGGGGGGCCTGATTTGGGCCCCCCTACATGCCACTATGCCCAATGACCATGCCCAGGAGACATAAGTCCCCTGGGCATGGCCATTGGGCAAGGGGCCATGACTCCTGTCTTTGCTAAGACAGGAGTCATATCAATGGGGGTTGGGCGTCAAAAAAAATAGCGCAAATCGGGTTGAGGTCAAAATTTTGCCTCAGACTTGACTTGCCCCATTTTTTGACACCCAAGCTCCATTTTCCCCTACGCCGGCGCTGCCTGGTGTGAGTAATTTTTTTTGACGCACACCAGTCCGCATCGTCGGCTTACGTCATTCAATAAATAAGGCGCCCGCATGGCGCTTTGGAATGGCGTTAGCCGGCGTTAAAATTTTTGACGCACAACTGCGTTGACGCAGTTGTGCGTCAAAAAGTATAAATATGGGCCTTTACTTCTTCAACACTTCCTGCCTCTAGTTAAATCTGAATCAAAATTTAAAACACTTTATCCAGTGCAGAATTCCACTGAGTCAATTCTACCTTTTGGGTATGATTGAACAGAAGAGAGTGGATCCAAGGCAACGCCATTCCAGTCATGCCACTAGTTTTCCAGTAATTAAATCAGGATTTTGTACCCACAATATTGTACAATTAAGAGGTGCTAAGCCTATTTTTGGAATGGACCACACCAAACAACATATTCTTTTTCACTGCATCTCCTAGTAACTTATAGGTGCAGAACTCTTATGTACATGCCTCTAATTCAGGCAAACACTTCTCAGTTCAGGACTCAATTTCACACACACATCTTCCATTGAAATTAGTCAAATTGCGCACATAGGCCCATATTTATACTTTTTGTGCCACATTTGCGTCATTTTTTTACGCAAACACAGCACAAACTTACAAAATACAATTGTATTTTGCAAGTTTGCACTGCTTTTGCGTCAAACAATGACACAAATGCGGCGCAAAGTATAAATATGGGCCATAGTATCTGAAGAAAATTTAAATTAAAATGTACAATTTTTTGTAGGGTTAATTAGGTTTCCCTATATCAAATTCCCAGAGGAGACTTCGGTTGTGTAGAGCACTTCACAGATTTTCAACTAATAAAATATTGTCTATATTTATTTTTCTATTCTCTTTTAATTATTTAATTCATTCTGCATCTGCTCTGTTCATTCAGGCCTTTTAGTGATACTCTGTATCCCATAAACTGGTGTTTCAGGCAGACCAACAGAAAGTCGAAGTGATTTTCCATTTTCATATATGAACATACTATGTGCTCTGGCAAGCACTGCTATTTCTTAATGTGACACTACTACCTGGAAATAAATAGAAATTAAACTGTCTGATTTTCTTTGCTTCTCAACCCTGTCCTACTTTACAATATTTTCCCAATGTCCTGTATATTAATTGACTAACTATGCTCACTGAAGACCTAATAATAATGAAAGGTATTCGACAGGCGCTGTCAGGAAAGGTATCCCAATTACCACCAACTGTAACCCAGTTACAATAATTCCTGACAGGCATGCATCTATTTATTTTATTGTCCTTTACCCCTGCTTTCTAAATAATATTAAATGGCCATTGTTCATTTTACTGATTTATTTGTTTGTTGCCTTTTCTGAATGCCTTATTTGTTTCAAATTTCCCTCCATGGATAATGTCTGGAATAGCTAACGAAATCTATCTGTCATGAATGTTTTGCATAATCCTGTTTCTTGAGTTGCAGTTCCTGAACTTGTCTCAACTTCTTAATTGAATAAATGCCAGCATTGCTTGACACAAGTGCCATTTTTACAGTCCTTGAATTGCTAAGAGGTACTGCTGTCCACTTTTCCCTTTCCATTGATTTTGCTTTTAACCCCTCTAAATGTCATTTCCCCATCTAGATTCTGGTGCAAATGAGGTGGGTAGGCTGCACAAATCCTGCATTGGAATACCTCAGATCGGTGGTTACCGACTTCCAAAACGGGACTGCGAGTCGCAGCGCGATGCTGTATTGTTTTGTGACCATGAACGCAGTCGCAAAGCAATCGCAGTTACCACCAGTGTCACACTGGTGGTAACCCATTCGCAAAAGGGAAGGGGTCCCCATGGGACCCCTTCCCCTTTGTGAATGGCATAAAAAAATGAAACAAAAAAGTTTCATTTTTTAGCTTTGTAATGCATCTCGTTTTCCATTAGGAAAACGGGCTGCATTACAACAAAAAAACTGCTTTATTCAAAAGCAGTCACAGACATGGTGGTCTGCTGTCTCCAACAGGCTACCATACCTGTTTGCGCTGTTTGTGACATGCCAAAAGGTTTAAACATCTGGCCCTAAGTCACTAGAAGGAAACATGTGAATGTCCCTTGCCACAGTCTCACTTGACTAAACCTTGTACAATGTGATATATTGGGAAAGGCTAAATGTAGGGAAAGGAAAAAGGATTTCATCAGAGGTATTGAAGATCAGCTGCTTCATTGGTATTGAATGTAGCACCTTGTACAGATTGCACAGATGGGGAGACAAGGAAGAACTTTAAGTGGGCAGTTTATGACCTGACCCTTACAACCAAATAACCGGAGCACTGTGGCACCAGACAGCTCGAGTGATGGGGGAAAAGAGGGAATGACTTGAAGTCTTTTTATAATAAACATCAATGTGCATAGATCTTGCCCATTGCAATGCACCATAAAAGCACAGATTTCCTTCATCTATAAGTAACTTGTATTACACAGAATATTTATCTCAGCTGTTTTTGATGCTGTGGCATTCTTTCCATTATGGGCAACAGTGAAACATTTGTCTCTTCAGTATCAGTTATGTAGTTATTTTTTGCACGTATATGAGCAAAAAGTAATGACATTGGTTAAATATGGAATTAACTAGAGCAAGATATGCATTGTCCTTTATTAGTATACTCCTATATTATGGCCACACTGGACCAGTAACTCTTTTTTTCCTTTTATTGTTTTTATTGAGTCTTAAAGATCAGTGTATAATGGTGAAAATGACCAAGGCAAGAAGTGTCAAACCAGAAAGATTGCGACCTGGGGCTACCTATGCAGCTGGACATGATTTAACACTGAGTTGAAGTTGTAAGAACCATTCTTCTCCTATGCATACCCACAATGTTCTTGACTTCCCCACTGACCCATAATATTTCCACTTCATCAGGTACATAAATCTAACCCACATTTATTTATAGTATTTAATTGCATGGACCACATTATTCAATTTAGTAAAATAAGCTACAGAGGCTACATGAGTCGAATAGTGCTTTTATTAGTTTCAACTAAGGTGAAAGATATTGGGGCCCCTTCGTGAAGTTAACTTTCCACATGTGTACATCTACACATGCTAATTTACTCTTACACTTAATGATAAATGTACTACTTTTGGCCATTCACCATTTACGTGTGTACATTTACCACAAAGTGTTGGCATACATGTCTTCAAGTGGTGGACCAAATGTACAAGTGTCAAGTTACAATTAGTTACTTTTCACATTGATAAAGAGATTTCCACAGTCGGGGTGGAGTTCTCCCTGTAGTATCATACAGGGAAAAGTTTAATTTGTTCCAAAATATTAAACATAGTTTAATGTTACATATTAATATAAATCTATATTATACATGTGCTCCAAATGTACACTAAAATAACAAATGCTACTTCTATATTTCGTTGATTCTAAAAAATAGTTTAAATATGTTACATTGAAATAAAATTATTTTTTAAAGATTTATTAAATAAAAGAAAGCACCTACCTAAAAAGAATTGCTTATATTCTTTTGGTATGTTTTATATGTTACAAAAAGTTATGCGTAGATTTAATTTACATGAATTAAATTAGTATCCAATAATAAAATCTGTCTTTTTGAACGAAAAAGTTATTGAAAAAATATGATTTTATATCCATATATTCTTTTTTAACATTACATTAAATGTATACATATTTCTAAAATGTATAAATGAATGAATTTATTTTAACATTATTTCCTATTCAATTCCATTTTAAACCCTAGTCTCTGCTATTTTCTATGATTGTTTTAGGTCCTTTTTAGCTTGTGAATCGGAAGGGCATTTTTTTCTTTGCTGGGAGGATACATTTCCGTCCCTAACTCTCCTTTAAGACCTGCTAACTTCTGTCATTTAGTCATAGGTATCCCTCCTCTCCTTTGACCCTTCTGCATTTACTACATATGCATATATGTGCAGAGATTTCCTCAGAGGAGGCGGACATCTCTGCATAGAAAAGATAGGAGAGACAGAGGCACAGGTTAGTGAAAAGAATTTTATAGTACTAATGTAGTACTACTAAACCCACTACAAAATGCAGTTTGTGAATGTGTACTGGAAGGTCCAGTTTCAAGATTCATTGCATTTAGAATCCAGTATGTTCTAGGAATCATGGGTGTTTTAAGTGGAAATGTTTTGCTGCTATCCAGTTTTCGTCGCCCAGATGTAAAATGGGACATAGGCAGTGTATTATTTTTGTGTTCTTCACCTGGGTCACCATTTGCTCTGCTTTCATAAACATGGTTTGCAAAGGCCAGTTAGTTGTTCAATCATGGGCACTGGATTTGTCTAGATTACTTAAAATTATGATACACTTGGGAGCAGACAAATGGGGAGAAGACAATGGCTTTATTATGAGAACATGTTGCTCACAAGTAACTCACCCACTCTGTGATATTATGCAATACAAGATACTGTTCCAGTGTCTGATTGATTCACTCTGTTTGACCACTGTGGATGGTAGCTGGATGACAGCCATGACTCAATAAAAGGGGTGTGCAGAATTCACATAACTTGCTTTCAAGTAATTATGGAACATAATGTATTTTAGTAATTAATTCTGCATCTGTTTCTTTTTCTTTACAAAATAGTCTCTGCCAGCAGTAACTGAAAGTCATACATATTTTGTCCTGAAAACTTACTAAACGACTTCATTTAAATGATAACCATTGCTGTGTTGCTTTCTTCCTTGTCCTTTTTAAAGAGCTACCCTGCCTTCAATGACAGGCAGGTGCTGGCTCTGTCTGTGGCACCGTAATCATTTTCCTATTTTAAAAAATGCAGATAGCTACACCATTTCCCTACTTCAAATGTACTGCTCTAAATTTTACTTTGAATTTCACTCTCTAATGATTCTAATGCTAACGGTATATAATTTTCTAGCATGACCAGGTCACACTTTCACAATGTTGAATATAATGTCAATTTCCCTGCTCACTGAATACATAACCTATAATCATCTTATCTGAGCCTCTCAAAAACGATGAACCTTGCTCGTTCAACTTCAAAGTGACCCACTATTTCATACTCTCAAACTTGATCAAAGTTAACTTTAAGCATCATTTTGAAATACAAAAATATAACCGCTTTCAATGTAGTTTGCTCAGCATTATAGGCAGTGAGTCAAATGTAGATTACCTACCAAGCATCCTCATAAAATTTGTCTGCTACTCGGATGACTTGACATTTATCACAGACACAGTCACAAAATGTTGCCTTGGAGAACAGTTCTCAAAAGTAGCTCGAATTATAATGTTTTCAGGGCCTAAAGATCACAGTATTTCATTGTTTTTTTTTTTTTTTTTTAATTATAAAAATGTCTGATTATAATCTGATACTTGAACAAAGATTACATTTGCATATTGAAACTATTGTGTAAATCCCTCATCTACAAAGGAAAATGAATGAGTGTGACTGGAGACCACCAGGGCCCATATTTATACTTTTTAGCGCCGCATTTGCACCTCTTTTTGATGCAAAAACGGGACAAACTTACAAAATACAAATGGGCCATATTTATACTTTTTGACGCAAAACTGCGCCAGCGCAGTTTTGCGTCAAAAATATTACCGCCGGCTAACTCCATTGTGGTGCGCCGTGCGGGCGTCAAATTTATACTTTGACACACGGCAGCGCAAACCACAGGTGGGAGTCATTATTTTTGACGCACACCGCAGCGTCAAGTCGTAAAGGAAAATGACGTTAACACGGCGGAAATGACTGTAGGTCGATTTACGACACCGCAAACCTGTTATGCGCCATTTTTTGACGCAACAGCATCAAAAAAACCCGCGAACACTGCCATTTCACCAGAGGAGAGCCAAAATGGATCCCAGATGCCACTACAGACACCAGGAAGATGACAACAGACCAGGAACCAGCCAGGAGGACCCACACAAGAACCAGGACACTTATAAGAAGAAAATAAAGTGTCGCTTCAGTGCAGAGGAGCAGGAAATTCTGGTGAAAGAGGTGACGGAACACCAGCACCAACTGTTTGTCACCTCAAAGTTGCCAATCAGTAGGAGGGAGGCTATATGGCAACAAATTGTCGACAAGATTAACAGTGTGGCTGAAGTACGCAGAACAGTCATCGAGTGCAAGAAACGCTGGCATGACTGCAAGAGCAGGACCATCAAAAGATGGCCAGTAACAGGAAGGCAGCACTGCAGACTGGAGGAGGGAGTCCAGCACACCAGGAGGCCCTAGACCACATGGAGGAGATGGTAGCAGCCGTCATCCCTGAGGAGATCGTCACAGGGATTTAAGGACAGGACAGCGCAGACTACCAGGAGACAACGCACATGTAGGGTAAGTCGCATGGGGAATTATAATGCAATAATGTCAACTGTGAGCAGGGGGGGATACCGACCACAAAATGCATGGAAGTAATCTTATACATGGAGTGGCATGGGTAAAGGGGCACGGCATGGGGGCATGGTCTGTTCTGAGAAGACCTGGGGCACACCATTACACAACACCAACAACAGTCCCATGGGGGCATGCTGTCATGCCAACGATGGAGCAAAGGGAAAGCCACGACAGAGGGAAGGCCACAACGTCAAACTGACATCACGGCACAACTCAGCCATCATACCCCCTACATTAACTAGGGCCCTATTAACAACCTCTAGCCATACCGACAACTGGAATGTAACAGTGACAACAGTTGCCACTACCACCTCCGCTCTGTGTGCAGCTCAAGTAGCCAATGGCAGTCACCTCCCCATGGATCATACACACCTGAATTTGGGGGTGAGGATGACAACTTCAACAATCCCCAGAAACAAGACAAAGGCCCCAGTACTGTCAATTGTCAATGCCCATAGTTGTCGCAAACATCAGCCAATGTAAACAACAATAGGAGCTACACAGCACTAAGGACACACCCATGCTGCATATGTCATGGTCCATCCTGTGCCTGGGTAACAATGCAACATCCCGAATGTCATAGTGCTCACACAACAGCATTGAGCGGGGGACACATGTAACTGGTCACTGAAATACACCTGCACAGTCAGAGGAGGAAATAGGACACTAATACGATTATCAGGGCAATCCAATGTAACACAAATTCCCCAACATCAGCAGTACATATTACCAATGCCAACATCCATATCGTATCATAACATTGCTATGCATAGGATATGCCACATGTCAAATACATTTAAGTGGATGTGAAAGATCAGAGATTGGGGCAGGTCCAGATTGTTAAGTGTGCTGCCAGAGCCACCAGAACACCCACAGCCAGTGAAAGGTCTCACCATGAGAATGGATGTAGACGGAGGCTTGAGTAGGACAAGAAGGTGGCAATTATCTATTTGGCCAAAACCAACACCTAGAAGAGATGATGCAGACAAGTCTAATAACTCAATAACATGCATGTGACATGCAGGTGGGGCATAGGCCTAGAAGAATGCCCATCTGAAAGACTGGAGCAATTCAAACGAAACAAGATCACAAAGTGAATTCATCAACCGGCAGGCATGTCACATCAAAATTGCCACAACACAGACACACTAATTGTACCCTGTTTCATTGCAGAGGAAGATGGATCTCCTGCGGATATGCCTGTCCCAGATTACCCTGATGACATGGATGACTAGCCGATAAACATTCCCCAGGAGACTATCCAAAAGGTCCTTGAAACCCTCCAGACCGCACCTTTTGTCACAAGGAGGAGCACAGAACAAGCAGCCATCGCAGAGGATTCACCCACAACCCCAATTGTAAGACCTGCCAGCTCCAATACAGCTGAGGACTCAGACGACACTGGCACCAGCTTTGAGAGAACTGTATTTGGAGTACATCGGGAGCTGGCCAAGGACGTGTGGGTGGGGATGCAAAATATGGTAGCCAGCCTAGAGGGGCTGCGTTCGTGCATGATGTCATCTGCAGATGAGGCAGCAGCTATGCAAGCCCTAACATCTATATTGCAGGAATTGCAGAAACCCCAGAAGGAAATCAGCACAGCTGTAATACAGTTGACCCAACACCTACAACAGCAATCCTGTCAACGTGTGCACGAATGCAACAATGAACCCCTCAGGGCCGACCTGGCTGCCTACCATCGTGCTGTGGCTGCTATTCTCAAGAACCAGCAGATACTCCTTGCTGCAGTACTGCCCTTAAGACCTTCACAGGGAGCAGCGACCGGGATGTCTGACTCCACGTCTTCTAACACTGAGGTGTGTGTTGCCCCTTCAAAACCAACAACAACAAGGACAGAGCAGGCAACACACACATCAGTATAAGAAGACATGGAACAGATCACATTCACATGGAAAATGACCCAGAAGCACTAGTCCCTGCCACATGGCCAACTATTACCAAGGTCCTGCGCTTTGTAACTTGCCAGTCTTGCAACAACTGTACTCAAACACTGTTCTGCAAACCACTGTATATCTTGTCACCCAGCCCAGTGATTGTCTTTCTCCTACTCATTGGCAAATTCTGTCCCTCTGCATAGTCTGAAACATCAACTCCAGCATGTCAAAAGCATTTTGGTAAACCCTTGTGTTGGATCACAATGTAAGATGTCACTATAATGGACACACAATCATAGACAATGTACAGATAGCACTACAGCACTTTTCAATAAATATCACTTACACAACAAATCTGTCTCTGGGTAATGTGACATATCAACTGTGCAGTAGATAACTGAAATGTGCCTACTGTCAAATTACATAGCTTGTCAATACAACTGTCCTGATATTATGTAGTCAGAGAAATCTGCACAGTGTCCATGATTGCATCATACTCTGCCCATCCTGAGGGACATATCTGATGAAGTGAGAAACCATACACCATCATGCTGTGCTGGACAAAATAATGCTTCCTCAGGGGATATCTAAGTCATCAAATAGTGGACGCAAAATGTTGTCAACATGCAATAATAATACATATAACAGTGCACAATAATCTAAGCAAACACTACAAAAACTGCATAAATGAAGGTGTCTGAGGTTACATACAAATAGGTAATCATGCTGAACTGTGTCACAAATGACTTATGAGAGTCATGAAGATAAGAATACAAGAGTGCCAATGAGAACTCATCTTATAAGGATGTCTTTGATCATCACACTGCAGTCAGACCTAAAACTGTTTTACCAATACCAAGTCTGGAAGCACTGTTTGTGACTTTGAAAACACACTTATCAACAGAAACACATTGTCATTCCTTATTAACTGTGATTGGTGGTTGCAACGAAGGGTGGACACTTTGCAAGGTAGCTCTGGGCTAGCTGCCAATCGTACAGCTCAGTTGGGATTTGTTTGTAGCATAGGACACAAATGTAATAGTACAAAATGTATGTACACTGAATCCAAACCCAGGATTAAGTACCATTCAACACATACTATTAAGGGTTAACCAAATATTTATTAAATTCTAATCACAGAAGAGGAAACTGAGGGAAAAATCTTACCTACCCAAATCTACCCTAACTACTCATTACCCACAACTGTCCCTAACTAACCTAAGCTACACTTACTTATCACATGTAACGAAACGTTCTAAACATCTACCCCCCAACCCCCTTATGAGACGGGACACATGGAGGATAACACATACTAACCTAAACACATACTATACTATCCTAAACAAATACTTTTTTTTTTATTTTTAATTTTAAACACACAAGAACCCCAACTTAGCCCCCCAAGCACACTTAAAAAGTAAAAATAGAAAGAATCTGGACCCCCCACCCACTAACACTAACTAAACTAACAGCCTATACTAACCTAACACTAAGCCCCCTAAGCCCACTAACTATAAGAACAAGGAAAGAGGAGGGAGGGGAGGGATTCATGTCTATCAAAAATGTCTAGAGGTTGGCCCTCCGGAGGGTCCTCTTGATAGTCTTAACACGCCGGTTAATGTGGCGCACATCCCGGCTCAGGTGGCTCATCTTGCGCAGCACACGTCCATCTTCCGTTCCATGTTGTGGAAGGCTGCAGGGTGAAATGGCACAAGAAGTTAATCAGACAATACATCTACTGTACTTGTAACAGCTCATATCATAATGCAGATCATTGAATGTCCCTGAGGAAGTACATGGCAGGACAGCCTACAAAGGTCACATCACACATAGCACATCCATAACCTACAAGATGGGTAACAACTGGCATTGCAATCTGAGTTCTGGCAGTTAACAGCTAAGAATCATGCTGCATATCCTCCGCCAAGACCTGGGCTACAAAGTCAGTTTACGGAAAGCAAAACTAAAGCCACATGGTCTGCAAGTTGTAACTGGACTTGCCAGTATAGTACCAAGTGCCAAACCTGAGTGTGTATACTGGGTTCCAACCAAACAGTCACTTATTCACATGTATGTGTAACATACTGGTAGCATCAGTACTAGGTACCCCATTCACAAACCACTGCCTGTGTTTGAGGGTGGGGGGGTGGATAAACAACTATCAATTTCCAACAAAATGTACACCTAGGAGTGTATAGAAAACTCCACACATTTTTGGCTCTACACACACACCACAGGTAAGGTCTATCAACAATTAGGAGTCAGCAAACCCTAGACCAATCATAGGGCCACACATGTCAGGAAATTCAGAACTTGGTACACAACATATACTTCCAGTAAGGCCTAACTTACATCAGACACAGAGTTGCAAGAACACCCATGATCATGAATTGCATGCACACCTAGGCCATTGCACTCAAGTTCCACATACTTGTAGCACTACATGTGGAAGTACATGCTGCTAGGAGGTTCTACCTACAGTTTCATAATTACGTTAGTGAATAGGGAAGCAGAAGTCTATTGGAAAGCAATTTGCTGTACCAATCTTGGAGAATGTGGGTCTGACAGGCTGACTAAATCGGAGCTGACTTCCAGTGCGACTCTTGTTGATACAAGTGTCATCCACATGACTAACCCCAGTACTCACAGTGGGGCCTACAGGAATGGCCTACAATCCCTACATAATACCATTGGATACGCATTGGCCAACTCAAAACATTTGAGAAACTGAAATCCCACTCATGGAACAAGAGAAATGATTGCCCAAAACATCACACCTTGCTATGCATTCCACACACACGATTCCATAAACAGCAAACACAACACATAACAGACATATCAACACTTACTGGAGTGGTCGGGGTCCTCAAATGTGGCCACCTCTCCCACAGTGTAGGGTGCCGGTCCACCTGTAAAGTATGTAAGGAAGAAATGTGCTCAAAATCTGTGCAGAGTGCAACAATTTCATATACATATACAATGTGTAGGCTGAATAAGGAAATGGCAGCTATTCAGACATGATGGTACTGCATCTGATATATCACGGCCAACTTGTACATAGCATGGGCTCCTGTGATAGTTACACACATATCTGCACACATACATTGGCCCTAACTATCATGTGGTTGCAAACATGCCCCGTAATTGGTGACCAGAAAAAATATGGAGTGTAATTGTCTCATCATTTGCATCCAAGAGAGACATCCAAAGCCTGGTTACTTGAGCACTGCATTACCAGTCAAACAAGCCTTGTCTCCACGACACATTAATGACACATAGGTACAATGTACAGAGGGAGGGGCAGGGACTTTTGTAAGCCCTCCTGTTGTCACATTTGATTCAATTGATGTGGCCCAGCTATGGTGATTTGCAACAACCATGGAGATGTGAAGCCATGTGCATACCTTTGGACTGCCATCCATATTTGGAATGTGGCACAACTAACTCCAACAAACATTCTAAGATGTTAGCTGAGGGCACCTTACACCTTTTCATGATGTTTTCAAATCCAGATCTGACATGTATCCAAAAAGATCAAGGAATACAAAAATCCCAAACATTCATAGTACTTCCGTGAACGCTTTCCTTCCACACTCACCAGACTCACATGAGACCTATGTCTGAGCCACTTTGCTATTATCAATTGACGTGAAGGCAGCACTCATTTTCTGCATCATGTAGTGATTCTAAAGTCAGTCTAGCTATTGCGTCAACAAAGTTAGCCAATATGTTGGTACATCTTTACTTCTCTGTCAATAGTACCCTATATAGACATGATTGGCTCCTATTTTGTTTAGTTGTCCGACACAAAGGTTGCACCAATTTACTTCATGGAAAAGCATCCTGTAAGTTTGCTGAGCACGTGCTACCTGACAGCCAGCAATTGTGATCCTTACCATAGTGCATCAATTATCCCAGTATGTTTCCCCAGCATTACACACAGTCAGCAAGCTAGCTGGCAGACATAGTACAAATCATCTGATGTCACTACAGAGCATTTAATCGTGCACTTTTACATGACTAGTACTCACCAACAGTGCCACCAATCATGATTCCCAGGTGGTCCAAGAGCTCCTGCTCCCTGGTGATGAGGTCAGCCCACCGGTGCTTCAGCTGGTGGTCACTCCTCTGGCTGGCATACACACGCTGCAGGTGATGCAGCACCTTTCCCCACTGGATTCTGCGCGCCTCTGTTGGATACCCCTGTATCATCCTACCCCATGCCTCGATCATGAGTGGCAAGAAATGGCACACAAGCCATATGAACCCCCCACAACTCCTCTTCACCCATCCTGCCAAGACGTGGACATAGTGAAAAAGTGAAAGGGAACAGGGGTAAAAGAAATAGAAAGGGGAAAAAGGGGGAAAGTAGGGGTACAAATGCAGATGAAAAGTAAACTTAAAAACTACAAGAGCCCAGCTATCCCCAAACTAACACTACCCACAACAGACTCCCACAAACAACAAAAACACAAAATAAATGGACAAATGTAGACAAAACACAGTAGTACAGTAGACACCAACAATATTTATTTCACAAATGGACAATACAGATAGCACACAGGACAAAAAAGCACAAAATCTCAGGACACCACTCTCTACACAGCCACACAGTCTAGAAGGATCATAGACTGCAAAGTGAAAGTGAAAGTACACCCACTATACATGATCTGTAAACAGGATATCCTATTACATCACTTCCTGTATGAAATGTCCGCCCTTTTTCGCGTTCTGCGTAATATTTTGTCTACCAAAACTGTATTTGCGTCATTTGTTTTGACGCACAGGAGTGAAAATTAGCCTGCATCCACATAATAGTACATAGCCTATACAAATATCTGGATGTGGGCTAATTTTCACTCCTGCGAGTAAAAAAAAATGACGCAAATACAGTTTTGGTAGAATGACGCATAACGCTAGGAACGTCAACATTTCAGTGCATTAACTGGTTTTGGGCAATTTTTCTGTTTTTTTGTTATGTTACATTTGGGACACATCAAAGATAGGCTGATTGAACACACTATGGTGTTAAAGAACAATGAAGTCGGTTGTGCACCACCATCAATAAAAATATAAATAATAATTCAGAAGAGTCCTTGTTTGTTGAAAATATAATAACGTAGATTTTCGTAGCTTTCTTCCAGAAAATTTATCACTTCCAGATTCGTTACTATCAGGGGTGGTAAATCCTAATCTCTCTTCGAACGGGTTCGAACCCCTTGTTTTTCTGAGCTTTTTTCTCCATTGTTTCCCACCCCTTCTGGTCTTGTTTCTCTTCGGTTGATTTTTGTTCCAAGACGTAGTCGTTCCATTTCGACTAAAAAACTATTAGCTGAACTATGGGGGATTTGTTTAGAAGATTCACTATCCTGTAAGGTACTACTATCTACAGAAGACATAGAACTGCCACTGGAGAGATCAGTATCGCTTATAAATCTGTCCCTGTTGATATCTGGTCCAGAAATCTTCACATTGTCATATTTGCGGGCAAAGGTGTAAACTCTGCCAAGTTTGTAGTCAAGGGGTTCGAACCCGTTCGAAGAGAGATTAGGACTTACCACCCCTGATAGTAACGAATCTGGAAGTGATTTGACCATTGTTAATCTATCTAATCGGTCCCTAGACGTTACCGAGTGTAATCTACTCAGTAAAGGTCTAGGTTTCTGTCCAACTCAAACCAACGACCAGGTGGAAATCTTTGTGGACTTATTCAAATTTACCCGTTTACTAAAACTAAGGAACTATTTTTAGTCCTCAATTATTTTGTGAAGAATCTCATAGTTCTTATTTATTAGGTCTTTTTGGTGAACCCCATCTATTTCATTTTCTAGTTTTACAATATCACCCTGTAACTTGGCCACTTTTTTATCAGTGTGTTTAATTAGAATGTGCATCATGTTAAATGATGCATTTTGCAAATTGTCCTCCCAGTCCTTGAGTGCTTCATCATCTAAGTCCTCATAAGTAGGGAATATTAAGATTCTAAGGCCTCTAGGTATCTTTTTGTTATCTAGATATTTCTGTAATGTGATCCCATCCCACCATCTTGACAGTTCCTGTTTTTTCAATTTTTCTAGTTTTTGAAATTTAACTTTTAGACTGTCAGTCTGCCGTGAAGTTGTGTTGGTTGTGCTTGAGCCTGTTGGATGTGTGAAAAGATCCCTTGCCAGTTCCTCACGGTTATCCTTGAATCGTGACATGTTGAAATTGAATAAGGAGTGCGTATGGGCCTTAAGAATATCTCAATCAAAACCAAGTGTAGTAAGCCCAAAAGAGGAACGCATCAATCCCTAGTAGTTTCTGAGTGTTCACAATGTACATAGATGACACATAATACAATAGAGTATAGTGTACACTACCAACAAAGTTCCTACTGCACAAAGGAACCAAAGGGGTGAGATAAAACACCCCAAATATTAAAGAACAATGAAGTCGGTTGTGCACCACCATCAATAAAAATATAAATAATAATTCAGAAGAGTCCCAGTTTGTTGAAAATATAATAACGTAGATTTTCGTAGATTTCTTCCAGAAAATTTATTTGGTCAGAGATACTTGATGTCACAATAGATTTATGGAGAGAACCAACCCAGCAGCCAACGCGTTTCGCCCTATACACTTGGGCTTCTTCAGGGCTGCAAGATTAACAAATAACCATAAGGCAAAAGTAAACTAACAATAATATTTCTGACATTACGAGATCAAAACATATGGAGCAAAATCAACAATTGCATAATATAATGCACAAAACACCAGTTACATCCAATATAAGTTTAAGTTCAAAAAGAGAAGAAGAATTTCTTCAAATCTATCCTACCCCAGATTATCAGTCAGCCTTAAGTCGTAATTAATAAATGGAACCGACAAGGGAGAAAAATAAAGGGAAAGACAATCGAAAAAATCCAAGATGTGAATTCGGAAAATTGCGTGGATCACGGAAAAGTGCACGATAGCAACATACCATAACAGTTGTAATGAATAAAATAATTGCAATGGTCCGTAAATCAAGGTGCTACCAACATTACCACAACACAAAATCAAGTGATCCATCACCAAAACTATAGTCACCAGAAACTTAAGTTGAAGGCTCGAGAAAAGAAGTGAGCGAGTAGAATCAAACTAAATATAGGAAAAAAATGTGAGAATAAGTGCAGGAAAGCGAATAGAGGAGGAAATAGTTCACTGAGGAAAAGCACATACCGAGTAGTAAGTTCCAATATAGGGTCAAGGGTCGTTTGTGAAATAAGTGTAAAACGCGAACAAAGGTTCAAAGAACTAAAAATAAAAATGACAAAGGTAAGAATAAAGAAAGGCGATTCGTATACTGAAACATAGATAAATAATACAGTGGGGACCATAACCCACAAGTGTTAATTTGAATAAATTAACATCACTCTAATTGTAAGTTAAAGTGCTGTTGTCCAGCCTTACCGTAAATTGTAAAGTTGCAAGGTATTTAATAACCGGCCGGATTTTCCAAGTCAGAAAGAGTAGAAAGACGGGCGCGGTCACGTTGCCGCCCGTCATGTGAGCTAAGTGCGCGGCTCGTTAGAGTGTTGAAAAGATTCCGGCAGAGAACGCCGAGAATTTATGAACAACGCCGTACGTTGAGGAAAGAAAAGGGGGGTGTGAACACAGAAAAGGGACAATACCCAGGGTACGCCACAATACAAGTGGTTTAAGCGGCGGCCATATTAGAATAAACAATGGGAGTTCTCAATATGGAAGTAAATGGAATCAGGATAACAAAATATAAAGAGATATACCATTATACAGTAGTGAGACAGAGAGTATGTGCAAGTATAGAAGTGTATTGCCTGTAATATATATGAGACTTGAAGCGAAGAGGTGAAAGCAAAACAAAACAAAAGGAGCCAGTGAAACAAGCAGTCCTCAGTGCAGAATTAGAGCAGTGAAAGAGTATCAAGACCCCAATGCAAAGATAATGTCATATAAAATATATATATAATAATAATAATATACAGTGATATATATAACAAGAAAGGGGGGCCTATAGTTTCAGTTATGATGAAATCTCAGTTATACAGAAAGTTATATCCATTAGTGTACAATAAGCATACATGTATACAGGCTGATATTATCAACAGTGATAACAAAACATGTATTAAAACCTGGTACAATCTCAAACAGTATATGAAAAGTATCAGTGTATTACATGTGTATATGCCATCTTTTAGCTCCTATTATGTACATCGTTTTTGACAAATAACTACTAATATTCAGTACTTCACTGAGGCACTAGTAGTGCCATTACAGGTAATAGTGAAGTTCATGGTCAGTGTTGTGTCCCAACTCGACCGTACGTAAGCGACAAATCCATGTCGCTTCTCTTTTGCGTAATTGTAATTCTCTGTCGCCCCCCCTGGGGTTCGGTGGAATATGGTCAATCCCGTGGAATAAAATTACATCATCATGTTGATGTGTCGACATCATATGTAATGATAATGGATACCTATTATCATTATTCCTGATAGCACGTATGTGCTCCTGTATTCGATGTTTCAGTTGTCTGATGGTACTTCCCACATAAATTTTGTTACATGTACATTTTAGAAAATAGATTACAAATTTGGTGTTACAATTAATAAAACTCTTAATAGAAAAGACCCCTGTGTTATTGTAACAGAAAGTCCTGGTTTTATCCAAACCGAAAGAACACATATTACATTCACGACATGTATAGAAGCCCAAAGGCTTCGCTGGAAGCCAAGTAGATACATTAGGTACAGATACATAACTTGGACAGAGAAATTCTCTTAATGTCTTACCTCTTCGGTAAGTGATTCGAGGTGTTGCGGGAAGGGACCCCTTAAGTCCATGTAGATCGGTAAGTACATGCCAATGACGTTTGAGTATTTTGTAGATACCCTGACTATGCATCATGTATCTAGTTACAAAGGACAAGCGTTCATTGATTATCTTCTTTTTTCTTTTTGGTTTCAATAACAACGTATCCTTTCTAGATGTTTTCATGATACGTTGTTCTGCATTACATAGAGTCTGATAATTGTAACCTCTGTTAATAAATCTCTGTTTGACAAGTCTGATTTGTTCATAAAAAAGGTCTTCAGTACTACAATTTCTGCGCATGCGTATCATCTCACCAAAAGGAATATTATTAATAGTAGAGGGGGGATGTGCACTTGTTGCATGTAAAAGACTGTTACAAGACGTGGATTTCCTGTACAAAACGCTCTGTATAGTGTTATTCTGAATGAAAAATCTGATATCCAGAAATTCAATACTGTCCCTACTGTAATGAAGACTAAGTTTTACATTATAAGGATTATCGTTAAGAAATGTATGGTATAGAATTAGTTGCTCTATTGATCCATTCCAGATCAGAATAATATCATCTATGTACCTCCCCCAAAATACAATAAATTCAGTCCAGGGAGAGGCATGTCTACCCCAAGCATGTATTTTTTCGAACCAGCCCATAAAGAGACAGGCATACGAAGGGGCAAATTTGGAACCCATCGCTGTCCCTTGTATTTGTTGAAACCATCTAGTGTTGTGTATAAAATAATTTTTAGATAAGATGATATCAATCATGTCCAAAAGCATTTGATTATGATCATAATGGTCATTGAGATCATTGGTATTGAGAAATGAAGTGACTGCCAACAAGCCAAACCGTTTTTGGATACAAGTGTAGAGGCTATTGACATCCATTGTAACAAATAAAAGGTCATTAGACCAAGGAAAGTCTTCAAATTTGTTCAAAATATCCTTACTATCCTGTATAAATGACGGAAGGTTACAGACAAATTTCTGAAGAAAAATGTCCACGAATTCCGATAATCTCTCAGTGGGGGAGTCAATCCCAGATATGATCGGTCTACCAGGAGGAAATGTACCTTCCTTGTGAATTTTTGGAAGAATATAGATGCAAGGATATCTAGGATATTTGACAACTAAGTACTTATACTCATGAGCTGATAATAGACCCTGTTCATGCCATCCCCATAGTTTATTATTAATATATTCAGTCAATTCAAAGATAGGATTATTGGTGAGACATTTGTAACATGTTGTGTCTGATAACTGTCTGTCAATTTCCTGCATGTAGTCACTTGTATTCATAATGACTACATTTCCACCTTTATCAGCCTCTCGGATAACAATTGACCGATCTGTCCTAAGGTTAGTGAGAGCCTTCTGTTCTCCAATAGATAAATTGTCAGTTTTACGCCAGTTAGTATGAGGATCGCCTAGGAATTTGTACAGGTCAGATGATACTTTGTCCGCAAATAGATCAATATTGCTGTGTGCAACAGTAGGTATAAATTTAGAACGTGGTCTGAGACCACTAGTGATGTTGAAATCCTCCATGATTCCCAAGTCTGTCCTAATATTTTCAATGTCAATCTCACTGCCATTTTGTAAAGACATCAACAATTGTATATCATGCAAATCCAATATGGATTCAGTCACTGCCTGAGTATTAACAATAGTGGTATCAATAGTTGATGGTGTTGAAGTTTCACTATTAGTAATCCCCCCATTGTGCGTGGAAAAATAGTTCCTTAGTTTTAGTAAACGGGTAAATTTGAATAAGTCCACAAAGATTTCCACCTGGTCGTTGGTTTGAGTTGGACAGAAACCTAGACCTTTACTGAGTAGATTACACTCGGTAACGTCTAGGGACCGATTAGATAGATTAACAATGGTCAAATCACTTCCAGATTCGTTACTATCAGGGGTGGTAAGTCCTAATCTATCTTCGAACGGGTTCGAACCCCTTGTTTTTCTGAGCTTTTTTCTCCATTGTTTCCCACCCCTTCTGGTCTTGTTTCTCTTCGGTTGATTTTTGTTCCAAGACGTAGTCGTTCCATTTCGACTAAAAAACTATTAGCTGAACTATGGGGGATTTGTTTAGAAGATTCACTATCCTGTAAGGTACTACTATCTACAGAAGGCATAGAACTGCCACTGGAGAGATCAGTATCGCTTATAAATCTGTCCCTTTTGATATCTGGTCCAGAAATCTTCACATTGTCATATTTGCGGGCAAAGGTGTAAACTCTGCCAAGTTTGTAGTCAAGGTCGTCACGCTTGACCTTACGTAGTTTTTTATCACGTAGATAAATTTGATAGTCCTCAATTATTTTGTGAAGAATCTCATAGTTCTTATTTATTAGGTCTTTTTGGGGAACTCCATCTATTTCATTTTCTAGTTTTACAATATCACCCTGTAACTTGGCCACTTTTTTATCAGTGTGTTTAATTAGAATGCGCATCATGTTAAATGATGCATTTTGCAAATTGTCCTCCCAGTCCTTGAGTGCTTCATCATCTAAGTCCTCATAAGTAGGGAATATTAAGATTCTAAGGCCTCTAGGTATCTTTTTGTTATCTAGATATTTCTGTAATGTGGTCCCATCCCACCATCTTGACAGTTCCTGTTTTTTCAATTTTTCTAGTTTTTGAAATTTAACTTTTAGACTGTCAGTCTGCCGTGAAGTTGTGTTGGTTGTGCTTGAGCCTGTTGGATGTGTGAAAAGATCCCTTGCCAGTTCCTCACGGTTATCCTTGAATCGTGACATGTTGAAATTGAATATGGAGTGCGTATGGGCCTTAAGAATATCTCAATCAAAACCAAGTGCAGTAAGCCCAAAAGAGGAACGCATCAATCCCTAGTAGTTTCTGAGTGTTCACAATGTACATAGATGACACATAATACAATAGAGTATAGTGTGCACTACCAACAAAGTTCCTACTGCACAAAGGAACCAAAGGGGTGAGATAAAACACCCCAAATATTAAAGAACAATGAAGTCGGTTGTGCACCACCATCAATAAAAATATAAATAATAATTCAGAAGAGTCCCAGTTTGTTGAAAATATAATAACGTAGATTTTCGTAGATTTCTTCCAGAAAATTTATTTGGTCAGAGATACTTGATGTCACAATAGATTTATGGAGAGAACCAACCCAGCAGCCAACGCGTTTCGCCCTATACACTTGGGCTTCTTCAGGGCTGCAAGATTAACAAATAACCATAAGGCAAAAGTAAACTAACAATAATATTTCTGACATTACGAGATCAAAACATATGGAGCAAAATCAACAATTGCATAATATAATGCACAAAACACCAGTTACATCCAATATAAGTTTAAGTTCAAAAAGAGAAGAAGAATTTCTTCAAATCTATCCTACCCCAGATTATCAGTCAGCCTTAAGTCGTAATTAATAAATGGAACCGACAAGGGAGAAAAATAAAGGGAAAGACAATCGAAAAAATCCAAGATGTGAATTCGGAAAATTGCGTGGATCACGAAAAAGTGCACGATAGCAACATACCATAACAGTTGTAATGAATAAAATAATTGCAATGGTCCGTAAATCAAGGTGCTACCAACATTACCACAACACAAAATCAAGTGATCCATCACCAAAACTATAGTCACCAGAAACTTAAGTTGAAGGCTCGAGAAAAGAAGTGAGCGAGTAGAATCAAACTGAATATAGGAAAAAAATGTGAGAATAAGTGCAGGAAAGCGAATAGAGGAGGAAATAGTTCACTGAGGAAAAGCACATACCGAGTAGTAAGTTCCAATATAGGGTCAAGGGTCGTTTGTGAAATAAGTGTAAAACGCGAACAAAGGTTCAAAGAACTAAAAATAAAAATGACAAAGGTAAGAATAAAGAAAGGCGATTCGTATACTGAAACATAGATAAATAATACAGTGGGGACCATAACCCACAAGTGTTAATTTGAATAAATTAACATCACTCTAATTGTAAGTTAAAGTGCTGTTGTCCAGCCTTACCGTAAATTGTAAAGTTGCAAGGTATTTAATAACAGGCCGGATTTTCCATGTCAGAAAGAGTAGAAAGACGGGCCCGGTCACGTTGCCGCCCGTTATGTGAGCTAAGTGCGCGGCTCGTTAGAGTGTTGAAAAGATTCCGGCAGAGAACGGCGAGAATTTATGAACAACGCCGTATGTTGAGGAAAGAAAAGGGGGGTGTGAACACAGAAAAGGGACAATACCCAGGGTACGCCACAATACAAGTGGTTTAAGCGGCGGCCATATTAGAATAAACAATGGGAGTTCTCAATATGGAAGTAAATGGAATCAGGATAACAAAATATAAAGAGATATACCATTATACAGTAGTGAGACAGAGAGTATGTGCAAGTATAGAAGTGTATTGCCTGTAATATATATGAGACTTGAAGCGAAGAGGTGAAAGCAAAACAAAACAAAAGGAGCCAGTGAAACAAGCAGTCCTCAGTGCAGAATTAGAGCAGTGAAAGAGTATCAAGACCCCAATGCAAATATAATGTCATATAAAATATATATATAATAATAATAATATACAGTGATATTATAAACAAGAAAGGGGGGCCTATAGTTTCAGTTATGATGAAATCTCAGTTATACAGAAAGTTATATCCATTAGTGTACAATAAGCATACATGTATACAGGCTGATATTATCAACAGTGATAACAAAACATGTATTAAAACCTGGTACAATCTCAAACAGTATATGAAAAGTATCAGTGTATTACATGTGTATATGCCATCTTTTAGCTCCTATTATGTACATCGTTTTTGACAAATAACTACTAATATTCAGTACTTCACTGAGGCACTAGTAGTGCCATTACAGGTAATAGTGAAGTTAATGGTCAGTGTTGTGTCCCAACTCGACCGTACGTAAGCGACAAATCCATGTCGCTTCTCTTTTGCGTAATTGTAATTCTCTGTCGCCCCCCCTGGGGTTCGGTGGAATATGGTCAATCCCGTGGAATAAAATTACATCATCATGTTGATGTGTCGACATCATATGTAATGATAATGGATACCTATTATCATTATTCCTGATAGCACGTATGTGCTCCTGTATTCGATGTTTCAGTTGTCTGATGGTACGTCCCACATAAATTTTGTTACATGTACATTTTAGAATATAGATTACAAATTTGGTGTTACAATTAATAAAACTCTTAATAGAAAAGACCCCTGTGTTATTGTAACAGAAAGTCCTGGTTTTATCCAAACCGAAAGAACACATATTACATTCACGACATGTATAGAAGCCCAAAGGCTTCGCTGGAAGCCAAGTAGATACATTAGGTACAGATACATAACTTGGACAGAGAAAATCTCTTAATGTCTTACCTCTTCGGTAAGTGATTCGAGGTGTTGCGGGAAGGGACCCCTTAAGTCCATGTAGATCGGTAAGTACATGCCAATGACGTTTGAGTATTTTGTAGATACCCTGACTATGCATCACGTATCTAGTTACAAAGGACAAGCGTTCATTGATTATCTTCTTTTTTCTTTTTGGTTTCAATAACAACGTATCCTTTCTAGATGTTTTCATGATACGTTGTTCTGCATTACATAGAGTCTGATAATTGTAACCTCTGTTAATAAATCTCTGTTTGACAAGTCTGATTTGTTCATAAAAAAGGTCTTCAGTACTACAATTTCTGCGCATGCGTATCATCTCACCAAAAGGAATATTATTAATAGTAGAGGGGGGATGTGCACTTGTTGCATGTAAAAGACTGTTACAAGACGTGGATTTCCTGCACAAAACGCTCTGTATAGTGTTATTCTGAATGAAAAATCTGATATCCAGAAATTCAATACTGTCCCTACTGTAATGAAGACTAAGTTTTACATTATAAGGATTATCGTTAAGAAATGTATGGTATAGAATTAGTTGCTCTATTGATCCATTCCAGATCAGAATAATATCATCTATGTACCTCCCCCAAAATACAATAAATTCAGTCCAGGGAGAGGCATGTCTACCCCAAGCATGTATTTTTTCGAACCAGCCCATAAAGAGACAGGCATACGAAGGGGCAAATTTGGAACCCATTCCTGTCCCTTGTATTTGTTGAAACCATCTAGTGTTGTGTATAAAATAATTTTTAGATAAGATGATATCAATCATGTCCAAAAGCATTTGATTATGATCATAATGGTCAGCAGAACGGGTATTGAGAAATGAAGTGACTGCCAACAAGCCAAACCGTTTTTGGATACAAGTGTAGAGGCTATTGACATCCATTGTAACAAATAAAAGGTCATTAGACCAAGGAAAGTCTTCAAATTTGTTCAAAATATCCTTGCTATCCTGTATAAATGACGGAAGGTTACAGACAAATTTCTGAAGAAAAATGTCCACGAATTCCGATAATCTCTCAGTGGGGGAGTCAATCCCAGATATGATCGGTCTACCAGGAGGAAATGTACCTTCCTTGTGAATTTTTGGAAGAATATAGATGCAAGGATATCTAGGATATTTGACAACTAAGTACTTATACTCATGAGCTGATAATAGACCCTGTTAATGCCATCCCGATAGTTTATTATTAATATATTCAATCAATTCAAAGATAGGATTATTGGTGAGACATTTGTAACATGTTGTGTCTGATAACTGTCTGTCAATTTCCTGCATGTAGTCACTTGTATTCATAATGACTACATTTCCACCTTTATCAGCCTCTCGGATAACAATTGACCAATCTGTCCTGAGGTTAGTGAGAGCCTTCCGTTCTCCAATAGATAAATTATCAGTTTTACGCCAGTTAGTATGAGGATCGCCTAGGAATTTGTACAGGTCAGATGATACTTTGTCCGCAAATAGATCAATATTGCTGTGTGCAACAGTAGGTATAAATTTAGAACGTGGTCTGAGACCACTAGTGATGTTGAAATCCTCCATGATTCCCAAGTCTGTCCTAATATTTTCAATGTCAATCTCACTGCCATTTTGTAAAGACATCAACAATTGTATATCATGCAAATCCGATATGGATTCAGTCACTGCCTGAGTATTAACAATAGTGGTATCAATAGTTGATGGTGTTGAAGTTTCACTATTAGTAATCCCCCCATTGTGCGTGGAAAAATAGTTCCTTAGTTTTAGTAAACGGGTAAATTTGAATAAGTCCACAAAGATTTCCACCTGGTCGTTGGTTTGAGTTGGACAGAAACCTAGACCTTTACTGAGTAGATTACACTCGGTAACGTCTAGGGACCGATTAGATAGATTAACAATGGTCAAATCACTTCCAGATTCGTTACTATCAGGGGTGGTAAGTCCTAATCTCTCTTCGAACGGGTTCGAACCCCTGTTCGTCCTGAGCTTTTTTCTCCATTGTTTCCCACCCCTTCTGGTCTTGTTTCTCTTCGGTTGATTTTTGTTCCAAGACGCAGTCGTTCCATTTTGACTAAAAAACTATTAGCTGAACTATGGGGGATTTGTTTAGAAGATTCACTATCCTGTAAGGTACTACTATCTACAGAAGACATAGAACTGCCACTGGAGAGATCAGTATCGCTTATAAATCTGTCCCTGTTGATATCTGGTCCAGAAATCTTCACATTGTCATATTTGCGGGCAAAGGTGTAAACTCTGCCAAGTTTGTAGTCAAGGTCGTCACGCTTGACCTTACGTAGTTTTTTATCACGTAGATAAATTTGATAGTCCTCAATTATTTTGTGAAGAATCTCATAGTTCTTATTTATTAGGTCTTTTTGGGGAACTCCATCTATTTCATTTTCTAGTTTTACAATATCACCCTGTAACTTGGCCACTTTTTTATCAGTGTGTTTAATTAGAATGCGCATCATGTTAAATGATGCATTTTGCAAATTGTCCTCCCAGTCCTTGAGTGCTTCATCATCTAAGTCCTCATAAGTAGGGAATATTAAGATTCTAAGGCCTCTAGGTATCTTTTTGTTATCTAGATATTTCTGTAATGTGGTCCCATCCCACCATCTTGACAGTTCCTGTTTTTTCAATTTTTCTAGTTTTTGAAATTTAACTTTTAGACTGTCAGTCTGCCGTGAAGTTGTGTTGGTTGTGCTTGAGCCTGTTGGATGTGTGAAAAGATCCCTTGCCAGTTCCTCACGGTTATCCTTGAATCGTGACATGTTGAAATTGAATAGGGAGTGCGTATGGGCCTTAAGAATATCTCAATCAAAACCAAGTGCAGTAAGCCCAAAAGAGGAACGCATCAATCCCTAGTAGTTTCTGAGTGTTCACAATGTACATAGATGACACATAATACAATAGAGTATAGTGTGCACTACCAACAAAGTTCCTACTGCACAAAGGAACCAAAGGGGTGAGATAAAACACCCCAAATATTAAAGAACAATGAAGTCGGTTGTGCACCACCATCAATAAAAATATAAATAATAATTCAGAAGAGTCCCAGTTTGTTGAAAATATAATAACGTAGATTTTCGTAGATTTCTTCCAGAAAATTTATTTGGTCAGAGATACTTGATGTCACAATAGATTTATGGAGAGAACCAACCCAGCAGCCAACGCGTTTCGCCCTATACACTTGGGCTTCTTCAGGGCTGCAAGATTAACAAATAACCATAAGGCAAAAGTAAACTAACAATAATATTTCTGACATTACGAGATCAAAACATATGGAGCAAAATCAACAATTGCATAATATAATGCACAAAACACCAGTTACATCCAATATAAGTTTAAGTTCAAAAAGAGAAGAAGAATTTCTTCAAATCTATCCTACCCCAGATTATCAGTCAGCCTTAAGTCGTAATTAATAAATGGAACCGACAAGGGAGAAAAATAAAGGGAAAGACAATCGAAAAAATCCAAGATGTGAATTCAGAAAATTGCGTGGATCACGAAAAAGTGCACGATAGCAACATACCATAACAGTTGTAATGAATAAAATAATTGCAATGGTCCGTAAATCAAGGTGCTACCAACATTACCACAACACAAAATCAAGTGATCCATCACCAAAACTATAGTCACCAGAAACTTAAGTTGAAGGCTCGAGAAAAGAAGTGAGCGAGTAGAATCAAACTGAATATAGGAAAAAAATGTGAGAATAAGTGCAGGAAAGCGAATAGAGGAGAAAATAGTTCACTGAGGAAAAGCACATACCGAGTAGTAAGTTCCAATATAGGGTCAAGGGTCGTTTGTGAAATAAGTGTAAAACGCGAACAAAGGTTCAAAGAACTAAAAATAAAAATGACAAAGGTAAGAATAAAGAAAGGCGATTCGTATACTGAAACATAGATAAATAATACAGTGGGGACCATAACCCACAAGTGTTAATTTGAATAAATTAACATCACTCTAATTGTAAGTTAAAGTGCTGTTGTCCAGCCTTACCGTAAATTGTAAAGTTGCAAGGTATTTAATAACCGGCCGGATTTTCCAAGTCAGAAAGAGTAGAAAGACGGGCCCGGTCACGTTGCCGCCCGTCATGTGAGCTAAGTGCGCGGCTCGTTAGAGTGTTGAAAAGATTCCGGCAGAGAACGCCGAGAATTTATGAACAACGCCGTACGTTGAGGAAAGAAAAGGGGTGTGTGAACACAGAAAAGGGACAATACCCAGGGTACGCCACAATACAAGTGGTTTAAGCGGTGGCCATATTAGAATAAACAATGGGAGTTCTCAATATGGAAGTAAATGGAATCAGGATAACAAAATATAAAGAGATATACCATTATACAGTAGTGAGACAGAGAGTATGTGCAAGTATAGAAGTGTATTGCCTGTAATATATATGAGACTTGAAGCGAAGAGGTGAAAGCAAAACAAAACAAAAGGAGCCAGTGAAACAAGCAGTCCTCAGTGCAGAATTAGAGCAGTGAAAGAGTATCAAGACCCCAATGCAAAGATAATGTCATATAAAATATATATATAATAATAATAATATACAGTGATATATATAACAAGAAAGGGGGGCCTATAGTTTCAGTTATGATGAAATCTCAGTTATACAGAAAGTTATATCCATTAGTGTACAATAAGCATACATGTATACAGGCTGATATTATCAACAGTGATAACAAAACATGTATTAAAACCTGGTACAATCTCAAACAGTATATGAAAAGTATTTTATTACATGTATATGCCATCGTTTAGCTCCTATTATGTACATCGTTTTTGACAAATAACTACTAATATTCAGTACTTCACTGAGGCACTAGTAGTGCCATTACAGGTAATAGTGAAGTTCATGGTCAGTGTTGTGTCCCAACTCGACCGTACGTAAGCGACAAATCCATGTCGCTTCTCTTTTGCGTAATTGTAATTCTCTGTCGCCCCCCCTGGGGTTCGGTGGAATATGGTCAATCCCGTGGAAAAAAATTCCATCATCATGTTGATGTGTCGACATCATATGTAATGATAATGGATACCTATTATCATTATTCCTGATAGCACGTATGTGCTCCTGTATTCGATGTTTCAGTTGTCTGATGGTACTTCCCACATAAATTTTGTTACATGTACATTTTAGAATATAGATTACAAATTTGGTGTTACAATTAATAAAACTCTTAATAGAAAAGACCCTTGTGTTATTGTAACAGAAAGTCCTGGTTTTATCCAAACCGAAAGAACACATATTACATTCACGACATGTATAGAAGCCCAAAGGCTTCACTGGAAGCCAAGTAGATACATTAGGTACAGATACATAACTTGGACAGAGAAAATCTCTTAATGTCTTACCTCTTCGGTAAGTGATTCGAGGTGTTGCGGGAAGGGACCCCTTAAGTCCATGTAGATCGGTAAGTACATGCCAATGACGTTTGAGTATTTTGTAGATACCCTGACTATGCATCGTGTATCTAGTTACAAAGGACACTATGGTGTTGATGGTGTATGTTCACATGTGTGACATCATACTGCAGCGGACCATGATCCGCTACTCCCGTCACAGTATTTTTACGGTTGGCTGATACAATAGTTGGTCATAAGTGTGGCCTACATATCTGTGTTGCACACATTGTGCAAATGTGGCATCAGGAGAGGATAGCAATGTGACGCACATATGTACAATCCCTAAATGCCTTTGGCTCAAAGTGTGTGCTTTGGCAACTAATGTATTTGTTGACCAAGTGTGTGTGTATCACATGAAGCATTATTGCACATATGCTTGTATGAATGTGACGTCCATGTGTCCAATCCTTAGATGCAAGTCATTGTGGAAATGAGAGAGGGCATGTGTTAGTCATACATGTAGCAACATCCATAATGTGGACTTCCAAGATTTAGGGTAAAGTAGACACCACATGTGACATAGCATGCACCAGATAGATGGCAGACGCTGGTCCACATTTTCAACATCCTATGTCCTAGAGTATTGGTAACAGCTTCCTAGGCACTAGTTGGTGAATCCCACAGTGAGTCATACACATGCATTGAGGAAGTGGGTACCATGTTGTTTGCACAGACAGACAAGGGTGAATCTCAAATGTATGATGACACTACAGCTGAGGCCAAAGAAGTGAGCCCCAACTATCAAGTGGCTGTGGTGGACCAGCATACAAGACAGCATGTGTCCACATATTTCCAGTGATCAATTGTACATAGGTGTCTTGTTCATGTGTGTGGTCCAATGATGATCCTGTTTATTGTTTGGGGTGTAATTTGTCACAGTTCGGTCCATGACTTATCATGAGTCAGTGGCAGCTATTCCTGTATCTACTGAGTATCCTTGGTTGATCAATGTGAGTAAAGTGGATGAGGACATGTGAACCTACATGGGGATGGTCCCACCCTGTCACTAAAGATGTGTAATGAGACAGTCAACAGGGCAACCTTGGTGTGCTGAGGGAGATAATGTCTCAGGTGTCATGTTCCGGCAGGTGTCATTACAACATTTATACACCGGTTAGCCTCTGCAATTCCCACTGCATCTGGGAACATCATAGCCTCTGTGCTGATTATTATCGCAGCTATTCACCACACACGGCCCATCAATATATTGTGAACACTGTGATTCTGTGTGTGAACTGTCATGGTCCTGACAGTTCTGTATTTTTCGTGGACAATATCAGAGGTTGCTGGTTCTGCTGAAAGCCCTGTACCCAATCCCTGCCTACGGCCCTGGGACACTGTCACACTTTGTCATTCATGCATAAATGAGACCCAGACAAGGGATGGGCCATGGATTTTGCTTTTCCCAGAGGATTTTACTCAAATGGTACAGTTAAAAGGCAGATGATGCTACACAATGTATTTGTGTATGCATTGAAGAAGCCCATGCCCAATATCCCCTGATGAATGAGAGGTTTGCTAACGCAAGTGTGGTACATATGTAGACACAGGGATACTTTCGTTTGATGCACAGACAGATGCCAGTCAGGCTGACAGAATGCAGGGTGAATTAGGATACAGCAATTTGACAAGTTACATAATCAGTGGTCTGACTCAGACTATTTGGAGGACAAACTAGGCAGTTGACATGTCAAACTGTGTATGTCCTGTGCTTTTGAAGGTGACAAATGAACCCAAGGGTTGTGTTACACAGCTTAATTAGTATCAATGCTTAACGGTGTAATTGACTAAATGGCAAGTCCTATGCTGTTTCAGGCATCAGCATGGGCAGTACTTGTTGAAATGGGTGGTGTGCATGGAGTTGATCACAGGTGTGGGCTGCATCTGTTTCTCACCAGTCCTGTAGGTGAGATTTGCATTCTAAGGGCCAACAGACATTTTCACACGGGAAGCAATCTACAGGTGTTAACAGGGCTTTGAAACTAGAAGACAGTGTATAAATTAACCTGACGTCCATGCAGTCAGATGTTCTATGACAATGCCATACCATAGGAAAAGGTGTAGCACACTGGATTGCTACTGTTGGTCTGTGTGTGTAGAGGAGGGAATATCAGGGTACACATCTTAGTATTCCAGGGACCTCTTCCGACAGGTGGGTTGTGACCAGGTGCATGAGTGTGTCAGGAGTTAGGAAATGGGCTGACATGTACATGTAATGTCACGTGTGCAATGCTGCTCATAAGTGTGGCACTTGCGCTGTATATGTTTTGCTTCTATGGAACTCTGGTCACAGATACTCCTTGCAAATATTGGATGCAGTTGGACTTACTGCTGTCAAGGGTCTGGTCAGACATTCCTGTTACTGATGCAAAAGCACATTGACTGCCTCATGCATGAGGCTTGTTTTCTCCTTATTGAGTGATGGTGTCTTAGTTGTGTGCCATATGCTGCGTTGGACCTTGATTTCAACATGTATGTGTGAAATAGGTGTGGTCCTCTGCTATTTGCCTTCAAAGGAGAAATGTACATGATAGATGTCATTTACAGTGTGTCTGTATGTGACCATTGTATGTTAGGCATCACATTAGCTCTGGGATTTTCAGTGTCCTAATCAGTATCTCTGCAATGCTCCATGAGACAACACTCTTATTCTGATAAGTAGAGATGAAGGTGTGCAAAAATTAATATCCAGACCATGATATGGTTATTATTATAGGTGTTTATTTAAATTAGTTAACTAAAGTGGTGAAGGTAATCATATTTAAAAGAAATTGTTGACGATATGTTGCCACCTGCGTATACCAGCGGCCGTGTTCTATAGTTCACCCTCATGTTGCAGGCCACCATCCTCCTCTTCCTCCTCTTCAGGCATGTGTGGCTCTGGTTCCAGGAGGGGAATGTTCCTTTTGATGCAAATGTTGTGCAATACTGCACATGTTAGGATGATCTTACAGACCATCTACAGGGAATATAGGAGGCTACCACCAGTGATGTCGAGGCACAGGAAACTTGACTTGAGGATGCTGAAGGTCCTCTCGACTATGCTGCGTGTCCTCCTATGTGCATCATTGTAGGCACGCTCTGCAGCAGTACTTGGGTTGCCAATAGGTGTCATAATCCATGGCTGGATGCCATACCCCTCATGTTGATGTAGCTGGCCCTATTGAAATGACCTTTTTTTGGCAGTAGTTGTCTTGTGTTGTCTGTGATTCTTTTGTGTTATAAGGTAGCATCCTTGGCTTGTGGGATGTACCATCTGCATTATGTTGTTTCCTTGGCTGAACAAGTGTTTGTCTGCTAACTGGTTGTCAGCAGTATGTTTTGGGATTTGCAGTACAGTGTGCCCTCCCTAGCATTGTGACTTGTGATACAGGTGTCCGTGTGTCTTCACTGGGGGTGAGATGATAGTTTCATACACAGGTTAAAATTGACAGTGGTGGTAACACGTTCATATAAATGTACCCTGGACATCCCATACCTTTAGACGTATGCAATGGATTAATGTAAACGTCAATGGGACACTTACATTTTGCAAGGTGACATTTAGGCAACCCACTCCACACGTTGTGATCTTTGACATCTTAACATTAGGTTGTACAGTAATTTCAGATGTGTGACAGGTTCACTGCAGACCTAAGAAACATGGCTAGCGATGTCACATCATCAGTGTGTTCCTGTTCACATGTTGCTGGTGTGGTGTATGTGTTGTGTGTCCTAGAGGGTTGCTGTGCAGTGTGTATATAAGTAGGTTTTTGTACTTACCAACAAGTAGCTATTGCCATACTGTCCATCCTGGAAGTGTTCATTGATGGTGCAGTGACGGAAGATGAAGGAGTCATGGACACTCCCAGGATATTTAGCCACGATGTTGGTGATCAATCCTTGGTGATCGACTATGTCCTGCACGTTGATGGAATGTGTGGGCTTCCTGTTGCAGTAGAGGTGTTCAGTTGCAGCAGGTGGCACAAGGCGTACATGTGTGCAGTCGATTGCACCAAGGACATGTGGGAAGCCACTGATGAGGTAGAACCCCTGTTTTGTTTCCTGCTGCTTCTGCAGTGTGTTAGGAAAGCAGATGTGGTGGGGTGTAAGTCCAATGATGGTATCCAGTACTTTGGGCAAAAAGGCGGAGAATGATGGTTGCGATATTCCGGCAACCAGGGCACCAGTTGTTTGAAAAGAGCCACTTGCCAGCACATGAAGTACGACAAGCAGCTTGGTTTATGTTGGGATGGTGCGGGGTGTCAGCAAAATGGGGGCCAACTGCGGTTCAATGTTGCGCAGCAGCTGCTGAATGGCCTGCCAGTTCAACCTGTACCTCGGGATGATGTTGTGTTCCCTGAGGCCCTTGTTGTTCTGGGGCGGAATATCCTCTCCTGCCTTCTGCGCTGCCTTTGGGGTCCCTGCTGGTGTTGTTGTAGCTGCTGTTGTTGCTGCTGGGCTCTGCGTCTGCGTGCACGCTGGATTAGAATCACCTCCATGTCTCCCTGTTGCTGCTCTGTTGCTCTGCTGTTGCTTCTGTGTGTTCTGATTAAATACAGGTGTATTTGCCCCCATTTTAACGCCTTCCCTGACCCAGGCGTTCATTTTTTACGCAAATCGGGCTGTGCGTCATTTTCCGGCTCCGCCTCCCGGCCGTGCATCATTTTTGCCCGAAAGCATAAATACGACGAACGGCCGTTTAAGTCATTTTTGGGACGGGAACGCCTACCTTGCATATGATTAACGCAAGGCGGGTTGCCGCATCCAAAAAATTACGCACATGGCAGAATTTTGTCATCCGTGGGCTCAGGTGTCAAAGTTTAAATACGGGGCAACGTTTGCACTGAATATGCGCCAAACATTTTGACGCACATTCGGCTCAGACGGATTATAAATATGCCCCAATTGTATTTTGCATGTTTGCGCCGCCTTTGCGTAAAAAAATGACGCTCATGCGGTGCTAAAAAAGTATAAATATGGGCCCAGGTTTCTGGATTGTGTACATTTTTTTACCATGCAGTGCCACTGCAAAGCATTTCAGGAATCAGTCATTTTATTTCATGTTTTTATTTGATCATTCGTAAATAATCATAAAAGCACATAGCAAATTAGCAGCATATAACAAGCGTCATTTTAACACAGAAAATTCACACATATATATTTATAAGAAATATAGAAAATGATTATCTCAATAAAAAGAATAAAAAACAATCATTGAAAATTATTATAATGCAGGGGAGCACATAAAAAAATGCAATCGCTCTAGCTTTAATATAGCACAAAAAGAGTCATCAATTGATCACGGACAAATACAGCAACAGTGTTACTCACCAATAGTAAAAAGATTAAAGTATTACCATACCGGAGAACAGATTTCAAGAAAAAAGACACTCCGCAGCATATATTGGGCGAATGGAGCATGTGTAATAAAACATTGGTCTGCATCACCTGAATTGTGATCTCTTAAATAATGGAACTAAAAAACTATACATAAACTGCTGATTCCCGACTCGTCCAAGGGAGAGCAGAGTTGCCATCTATTAGAGCCCAGTCTCAATCTGTTGAAAGGGTCGGTTCTCAAGAATGTGGCACCAGGTCCAGGTAGTGCTCCAAAAAAAGAGGTTTGAATCAAAACATAGGGCCAGACGTATGAAAAAAGCCTTTTGCGAATCGGAAATAGCCATTTTTAAGAAATCGCTATTTCTGATTCGCAAAAGGCAATGAATCATATTTGCGATTCGGTAATAGCGATTTCTTAAAAATTGCAAATGCTATTACCGAATCGCAAATTACGATACCGGACCCCATTTGCATCTATGGGCCTGTCGGCCCATATTTGCGAATATTTAGCATGTCCCAAATTGCTAATTCATAACAGGAATTCACAATTTTGGGAAATGCAAAGTCCAGGGTGCTGGGGGTCTAAGCCCCCCCTCTGCTGCACCCCAAAACATTTTTTAACAACATGTAAGGTGCAAACATGCCAAAAGGACATGTGTGCTTTACATGTAAATTTAAATGCAGTTTTAAAATTTGCACATGGTTACCACCAAGTTCAACTTGGTGGTAATACCGATTCCTTAATGCCCAATTCGCATTAAGGAATTGCTTCATACATGTGCTTTAGAAATCGCAAATAAGGATTCCTTATATGCGATTTCTTATTTAGAGAGTCGCAATTTGCGACTCTCTAAACAGGGTCGCAATTTTGAGGAATCGCTATTTTAGCGATTCTTTAAAATTGCACTCAGAGGCCCTCATTCCAACCTTGGCGGTAAAAGGCGCTTACCGCCGTGCAGAAGACTGCCAGAACACCGCCGCGGCCGTGACCCACAAATGGCAAACCGCCAAAATACAGACATCCACAAAAGTCCGCCACACCAAAGGGCAGCGAGAAACTGGCGATGACCAAACCTCCACCGTCACGCCAACAGAAATACGCCCACACTATCACGACACACTAATCCTCATGGCGGTCCTTCAACCGTGGTATTCTATTGGCGGTACACACCGCCGCGTTCAGAATACACACACTTCAACAAAGCTCCGCCACATTGGACAATTCAAAATACACACACCTGATTCAAATACACACACCACTCCCACACATCCAATACAATATAAAACACACACCCACAAACCTCCACTCCTAGAGAATCGGGACCACCCAAAGAGAAAAGACATCCGAGCACCCAGACGCGCATTTTACTGTCACCCAGCAATATTAGCACACACTTCACACAACACAACAATACACATCACCACACTTAGCACCACACAATCCACCCCACACATCACCCACACCACCCCATGGCACCGCAAAGACACCGCAGGTTTTCTAACGAATTACTCAGGGTCATGGTGGAGGAAATTGTACGGGTAGAGCCACAGCTCTTCGGGACACAGGTGCAGCACACCACCATTGCCAGGAAGATGGAGCTATGGAGCAGAATAGTCGACAGGGTCAACGCGGTGGGACAGCACCCAAGAAATAGGGACGACATCAGGAAGAGGTGGAACGACCTATGGGGGAAGGTGTGTTCTATGGTATCCCGACACAACATCGCAGTGCAGCCGTCTGGCGGCGGACCCCCACCTCCTCCCCCAGAATTTACAACATGGGATGATCAAGTCTTGGCGATCCTGCATCCTGAGGGCCTCGCAGGAGTATCTGGAGGAATGGACTCTGGTAAGTCTCATCTTCACTACTTCATCCCCCCCACCCCACCAGCATGCCAACTCATACGCCCACCCTCACCCTCACCCTCACCCCCATCACATCCTGCTCCTTGCAAATGTCTCACCATCACAAGCCACCCATCCCAACACCAAGCCCTGCATGCGACCACAAAGCATGGACACTCATCACCAAAGCATGCCCACTGCACATACCCATCCCCCCCCAAATCACCGTCACCACAGCCCCCACACGGGAATGCCAGCACTGGGGTACAAGGGCACCCACCCATTACACGCTATGGCACACACAAATGCAATAACCATACTTTTATACCCCTGCAGGACCCGAACGCCACGTCACTGCGCAGGAGGGTCCACAAATGTCCACTCCACCCCCAGAAGAGGCCCACAGTGAGGACAGGACCTCTGTCGACCTGGATCTAGATGACCAGCCCGGCCCATCGGGGACCTCTGGACAGTCGGTTCCCCTCAGACAGCCACAGCCCATAGCAGACCTTCCCCCCTCTGGGAACACCAGCACAGCACCCACCCAGCGGGCCCATCCCTCAGTGCCCAGGACACGTCAATCAGCGGTGTGTCCACCACTACAGGGCACCCAGGTTAACCCACCAGCCCAACAACAACAGGGACCTGGGGGCAGTGGTAGTGGGCACACGGTCCAGGGGACAGAGGCCCAGGGAAACAGGGGAACAGGGAGGGCTGCTGTGCGACAGAGGGGGGGACAGGCCCAGGGAACCCACTCTCCACAAGGCCCTCACCTCCATCATGGGAGCATACCACCACTCCCAGGAGACAATGGCGACGGTCCTGGCCAGGTTTCAGGAGATCCAGCTTCTGCAGGAGGAACAGTATATGGGGTTCAGGGAGGAACTTCGAAACATCAGTTCCGCCCTGGCCACTATTGTAGGGGCTCTGAATCAGGTAGTCACCACATTGTGGGTCACTGTGGCAGGACAAAGGGCCCCTGACACTAGCATGGACCAAGAACTGCCTACCACCTCTTCTGGTGCTAGTGGACAGGAGGCCCGCCACAGGACCAACAGGCCACCAGGACCCCACCCCCTGCAGAAGGAGAACCACCCCGCATGCGGGCCCTGAGATCCAGGAAGAAGACAGAGTAAGATGCCAAGACCCCCGCCAGGAAAGGATACCTCCCTGAATGTCATCCCACTGTCCCACATTGACACCCTGTCCATCCTTATACTGCCCATGCTCCATTTTCCACAGGCATTTGGAAATTGCACCTGTGAAACTAATAGTCTGGACTCTGCCATGGACAATCCTCCACCATCACCCCTCACCGAGTTGCAACCACCCACCAATATAGAGCACTGAAATAAACACAGTTATTGCACAAAACAATCAGGAGTCTGGCTGTGATTTCGAACAAATGTATTAGACATTACCGTCCCAAAATGCATATTTACATTGTGATGCCAACATACCAATGTCACACAGCTGTAGTCCATGGGGAAACAACGCAGATGTCATGCAGTATGGCCCACATCTCTGAAATTGGAAGGGAAAGTCACAACTCAGTTACCATACACAGGGGGAAAAGGTCAGACAGTAGAGAGGTAGTAGGGGTTAAGTATATGTAATATGCCGGGTTGGAATCTTACCTGTGTGTCATTGAAAATACTGCTGTATTACTGTGTTCCTGTTGTCTATGTCGTCCTCTTCGGCTTCCTCGTCTTCACTCTCCACAGGCTCCACAGCTGCTACAACACCACCATCTTGACCATCCTCCTGCAGAAAAGGCACCTGGCGTCGCAAAGCCAGGTTGTGAAGCATAAAGCAGGCCACGATGATCTGACACACCTTCTTTGGTGAGTACATTAGGGATCCACCTGTCATATGAAGGCACCTGAACCTGGCCTTCAGGAGGCCGAAGGTCTGCTCAATCACCCTCCTAGTTCTCCCATGGGCCTCATTGTAGCGTTCCTCTGCCCTTGTCCTGGGATTCCTCACTGGGGTCAGTAGCCATGACAGGTTGGGGTAACCAGAGTCCCCTAGTAGCCACACCCGGTGCCTCTGGAGTTGACCCATCACGTAAGGGATGCTGCTATTCCGCAGGATGTAGGCGTCATGCACTGAGCCAGGGAACTTGGCATTCACATGGGAGATGTACTGGTCAGCCAAACACACCATCTGTACATTCATGGAATGATAACTCTTCCTGTTCCTGTACACCTGTTCACTCCTGCTGGGGGGGACCAAAGCAACATGTGTCCCATCAATGGCACCTATGATGTTGGGGATATGTCCAAGGGTATAGAAATCACCCTTCACTGTAGCCAAATCCCCCACCTCAGGGAAAATTATGTAGCTGCGCATGTGTTTCAGCAGGGCAGACAACACTCTGGACAACACCTTGGAAAACATAGGCTGAGACATCCCTGATGATATGGCCACTGTTGTTTGAAATGACCCACTTGCAAAGAAATGGAGTACTGACAGCACCTGCACTAGAGGGGGGATCCCTGTGGGTTGGCGGATTGGTGACATCAGGTCTGCCTCCAGCTGGGCACACAGTTCCTGAATAGTGGCTCGGTCAAGCCTGTATGTCAGTATGACATGTCTTTCCTCCATTGTCGACAGGTCCACCAGCGGTCTGTACACAGGAAGATTTCTCCATCTCCTCGCATGTCCCAGCGGACGGTGCCTATGAAAGACAACAGCGAGCACAGAGTCAATCAGCCCACAGGTATGTAACCACAGCCAAAAACACGATTCCCAATGCACTGAATGGTTTGTATGAGTGTCGATGCAAGGCCTAGGTATGTGTGACGCAGTTAAAAGTAAGCCATGTGGGCCCTTGAAATGGCGGCTGCCTGACCTGTGAAGTGTGACAATGGGATGTGAGGTCAATGCGCTGGCGTGGCACACCGTGGTGGTAGGCGGTCGAAGACCACGGCACAAAGCAGCATTGGTTAACATTGAACCCTATGGGTCTCAGGGTCCAATGACGATGTGCGCCGGCGGTCGCGGTATGCACTGCCGCGGGCGTGACCGCCATTTTCTATCTGCTTAATCACTCGATACCTGATCTTCCACAGGAGAGGACCTACACTGCAAGTGCTGCTGTGACCTCAGTCTGGAAGAGACAATGGCTCATGCGACTGGGGAAAGGGCCCCTGCCTTCACTGCTCAGGAATTGGAGAAACTTGTGGATGGGGTCCTCCCCCAGTATGCGCTACTCTACGGTCCTCCAGACCAACAGGTAAGTACACAGGGACCATGCTTTGTGGGCAATGCCTGTGTTGAGTGGGGTGGATGAAAGATGGTGGGGAGGGGAGCGATTGAGGCATGCATCAAACGACAGATGAGAGCATGTGCCACGTGGCAAGGGTGGGGATGGGGGGCCACTCACATCGAGCATGCAGAAGGTGATGAATATTTTTCTCTCCCTGTACATGTCACATAGGTCAGCGCCCATCAGAAAATCGACATTTGGCGTGTCATCGCCAAGGACGTCCGGACCCTGGGGGTCCACCACAGACGGGGCAACCACTGCCGGAAGAGATGGGAGGACATCCGACGCTGGAGCAGGAAGACGGCGGAGGCTCAGCTGGGGATGATCTCCCAACGTGGAAGGGGTGCCAGTCGGACTTTGACCCCCCTGATGTCCCGGATCCTGGCGGTGGCCTACCCCGATTTGGATGGGCGTGTGAGGACATCACAGCAGACACAAGGGGGTGAGTACATTCTCATTCTGCTGACGTTGCGCCCAGTGGAGGTGTCTGGGTGGGGGAGGAGGGCTGTGGGTATCCCTAGGCCAGGGCGATTTCTGTAGGCTAGGCCCCTCCGTAAGGCATGGCCCTGTGCCCCCGCCCCCCACCTCTGTAGGGTGCCAAGTACAGCTATTCATTGCCCTGTGTCATCTATGTGTGCAGATGTCGCTCATGGGCTTGTAGGCCATGTCCCACGGATTGCGTAGTCGACCCCAAGTGCGTGGCATAGTGCAGGGGGCTTCTGTGTCTGTCCTGTCTGCCAACGGTGTCGTCAATGCATGTACTCAACATGTCTTTATTTTCTCCCCCCCCCCTTTTTGTGGTCTTCCTGTTCATGTGTGCATTAGCATCATCAGGCGGAGGAGAAGTGGCATCGGAGCACGAGGGAGCTGCATCTCACATGGCCATGGCGGGCCATGCAACGGATTCGGAATTCACCAGTGAGACGGAGGGCGAGGGGAGCTCCACAGCGGGGACTCGTGCAGATGTCAGTGACAGTGACTCGTCCTCTGAAGGGAGCTCCCTTGTGGTGGCGGCAACATCTGTGCCCCCGCAACTACAGGTACAGCCGCCACCCAGCACCGCCCTCCCAGTAGCCCCTCAGCGTTTGCCCCGTGCCCGCTCACCCAGGAAGGTGGGCATCTCCTTCGCCCCAGGCACCTCAGGCCCTGCCCCTGTCACCCCTGCTGCCCTCAGTGAGGAGGTCATTGACCTCCTGAGGAAGCTCACTGTTGGGCAGTCTACCATTTTGAATGCCATCCAGGGTGTAGAAAGGGAGGTGCACCAGAGTAATGCATACCTGGAGGGCATTCATTCTGGTCAGGCTGCCCTTCAGCGATCGTTCAACACTCTGGCCTCAGCACTGATGGCAGCCATTGTTCCTGTCTCTAGCCTCCCCCCTCCAACTTCCTCCACCCAGACCCAATCCCCTGTACCTCTGCCTATCCCAGACACACCATCAGACCAGCCTGCACACACCTCAACACCCAAGGGAAGCTCAGACAAACATAAGCACCACACATCACACAAGCATTCACACAAGCAACATCCACATGCAGATATGCCAACACCCACTGCTTCCACTGTGTCCCCCTCCTCTTCGTCTCCCTCCTCCCTCCCTGTCACGTCTCCACTCACACCTGCATGCACAACATCTTCAGCCACTACGTCCATCACCAGCACACCCACCAGAACCCCCGCACACGTGCAGTCACCACCCCCACTACCATTTACACGTCCCTTGTGTCCTCTCCCACTGTGTCTGTGACCCCCTCTTCCAAGCTACACAAATGCAGGCAGCCACCCACCGACCAGCCATCCACCTCACGACAGCCTCCAGCCCAAGCACCTGCACCCAAAGACACCAGACTGAAACTCCTATAACCACAACCTCTTCCTCCACTCCCATACCCACTACACCTACCCGTCCCTCTGTTCCTAAATTGTTTTTCCTTTCCAAACTTGACCTCTTTCCTAAAACTCCCCTACCCCGTCCATCTCATAGGACTCCAGTCAGCACCTCAGCCACCACAAAAGCGGGACCTGTAATGACAGTCTGCCATGGACTGTGGCGTCCCCCACCCTCAAGGGCAGCCAGTTCAGTAAGGAGCCAAGGCACGTCCAGCCCACCCCCGGTGAAACATCCGAAAATTGTCAGTGGCCGGCGCGAGAGGCCGAGGACACCAGGGGCCAAAATCCCTACCATGGCACCGCCAGGAAGTGTGGTGCCACCTGGCACACCGCTAAAGGTGGGGAAGGGCCACAGGCGAAGGGCAGCACGCCCGACAAGACCACCACCAGCCGAGCTGCCCAGGAGGGCCCCACCAGACCCATCCCAGGTGGGCAGGAGGACACCAACAGGCCCGGTACTGCAGCCCAGGAGGGCCACGCAAGCCCCATCCCAGGTGGGCAGGAGGACACCAACAGGCCCGGTACTGCAGCCCAGGAGGGCCCCGCCAGCCACACGACAGATGGGCAGGAAGGCACCGCCAGCCACAGGTCAGGTAGCGAATGACCTCCACACCATGACCGGATCCGCTGAGCTGCACACTCATCCGATGCACCTCTGAACAGGGCACCGCCGTCTCAAGCACCGCTGAACAGGGCACCGCCGTCTCAAGCACCGCTGCACATGGCACCGCCGTCTCAAGCACCGCTGCACAGGGCACGCCGTCTCAAGCACTGCTGCACAGGGCACCGCCGTCTCAAGCACCGCTGAACTGGGCCCTTCATCTCAAGCACCGCTGAACAGGGCACCGCCGTCTCAAGCACCGCTGCACTGGGCCCTTCATCTCAAGCACCGCTGAACAGGGCACCACCGTCTCAAGCACCGCTGCACTGGGCCCTTCATCTCAAGCACCGCTGAACAGGGCACCGCCGTCTCAAGCACCGCTGAACAAGGCACCGCCGTCTCAAGCACCGCTGCACATGGCACCACCGTCTCAAGCACCGCTAAACATGGCACCACCGTCTCAAGCACCGCTGAACAGGGCACCGCCGTCTCAAGCACCGCTGCACAGGGCACCGCCGTCTCAAGCACCGCTGCACAGGGCACCGCCGTCTCAAGCACCGCTGAACTGGGCCCTTCATCTCAAGCACCGCTGAACAGGGCACTGCCGTCTGAAGCACCGCTGCACTGGGCCCTTCATCTCAAGCACCGCTGAATAGGGCACCGCCGTCTCAAGCACCACTGCACTGGGCCCTTCATCTCAAGCACCGCTGCACAGGGCACCGGCATCTCAAGCACCGCTGAACAGGGCACCGCCGTCTCAAGCACCGCTGAACTGGGCCCTTCATCTCATGCACCGCTGAACAGGGCACCGCCGTCTCAAGCACCGCTGCACTGGGCCCTTCATCTCAAGCACCGCTGCACAGGGCACGCCGTCTCAAGCACCGCTGAACAGGGCACCGCCGTCTCAAGCACCGCTGAACTGGGCACCGCCGTCTCAAGCACCGCTGCACTGGGCCCTTCATCTCAAACACCGCTGAACAGGGCACAGCCGTTTCAAGCACCGCTGCACATGGCACCGGGGTCTCAAGCACCACTGCACAGGACACCGCCGTCTCAAGCACCGCTGAACTGGGCACCGCCGTCTCAAGCACCGCTGCACTGGGCACCGCCGTCTCAAGCACCGCTGGCCCATTGGCGGAAGGGGCAGGCCCGCATCTTTGTTGGGCAGGGCTGCACGAAGCACTCTGGGCACCAGTCCCCCTCCAGAACCAGTGGAGACTGTTATCCACTTGAGAGACTGTGGCTTTGCACTCCCCAGGATGGAACAGTGGGCAACCCACCCACTGTAGAGACTTGAGAGACTGTGGCTTTGCACTCCCCAGGATGGCACAGTGGGCAAACCACCCACTGTAGAGACTTGAGAGACTGTGGCTTTGCACTCCCCAGGATGGCACAGTGGGCAAACCACCCACTGTAGTGACTTGAAAGACTGTGGCTTTGCACTCCCCAGGATGGCACAGTGGGCAAACCACCCACTGTAGAGACTTGAGAGACTGTGGCTTTGTACTCCCCAGGATTGTTCAGTGGGCAACCCACCCAATGTAGAGACTTGAGAGACTGTGGCTTTGCACTTCCCAGGATTGAACAGTGGGCAACCCACCCACTGTAGAGACTTGAGAGACTGTGGATTTGCACTCCCCAGGATGGAACAGTGGCCATGGAGGCCCCTCGTGGATCTGGCATCGTGCACTCATCTGGCTGAGGTGCCCCACCTTCCCTTCCCCCTGAGGTGCCTGTAGTTTTGCTATCTGATGCCCCTGCAGTGTTCTCTCCGTTGGAGTCAGGTATCCTGTGTGGGCGTTGCCCATGTGATTTGGGCCCAGTGGCCCACGGACAATAACCTGCTACAATGATCGGACTTTAAAATGTATGTGTATAAAGGTTTTAGATGTGTGATATATTTATAAGCCAGTGATACAATATATTCCAATGTTTAGAATAATTACCTTTTGTCTTTGCATTCTTCCGGGGAGCTTGGGGGGTGTAACTCTGAGTTGTTGCTATGCATTGATGTGTGTGTTGTAGTGGGTGAGGGTGGGGGTGGGTGTGTCGCGTATGTGTGTCCCCGTAATTTTTTACCTTCCCCCTCCCCTGTGTTGTAGGTGCAGGACTCACCGTTGTCTTCTGCGCCGGCGTTCGTGCTCCTGGTAGAGGAGCAGGAAGACAATCGCTGGGAGGATGTGGAGTTCGAGTTCCATGCTGTCCAGATTCCTCATGGGGTGTATGGAGGTGAGCGTTTTCCGTTCAAAATGCCTGTTTCCGCCGTGTTTTTATCGGCGGGGCTACTGCCCCGGAAAAGGTGGCGGATTGGTAGGTTGTGATGGGGTGGGCGGTACATTGACTCTCGCCTGTCTGTTGGCGGTGACCGCCGCCCTGTTAGTTTGTCTTGCCGTGGCGGGCGGTGTGTTGAAGTGGCGGTCTCTGTTGGGGGTTTCCGCCAGGGTCGGAATTCAATTTTTTTTCCCGCCAGACTGTTGGCGGTTTGGCCGCCGCTTTAACACCGACCGCCAGGGTTGGAATGACCCCCAGAATGCCTTTGATACATTTTGCATTCGCACCGTTTGCGAATGCAAAAAGCTTTGATACATCTGGCCCATAATCCAGAATAGAGGATTTTAGCAAACTCCACCCTTTCTCTTTTATTTTGCCTTGCACCCAAAAAGCTTTCCAAGAGTCAATATCTGATTTCCTTAGCTCTACTGGTTTATAAAAGATAGATGGTCAGACAACTTTTGAAGTGGCTATCATAATATATTGAGCCAAAGAATCAGAGTTCCAAAATCATGTGATAAACAGTCCTCTATTATATTTTTATTCAGCACGGCATGGTCATTACACCTCTTCGAGAAACGTAGTAAAACAGGGGCTAATTTTATTTGATTCTCCAATTAGTCCAAGCCCAGCTTTTGAGATACGGCATAGTGTGAGCTACTCACTGGCATACCCAGTGTACTGCTTCATACCATATTTGTCTCTACATGCAGTCTTCTGACATCTTTGTCCCTGCATATACCAGCGACATGTGTCAGAATTGAGATGCATTTCCTTTTGTGTATTTCCAAAGGGGTGCAGTTAGCTTCTATTTTAAATTGGAGGCGTAACAGTTCAAATAATTCGCTATTTCCTAATTGAAAAAAAGGAGACAGATTAACTTGAAGGGTCAAAGGTTACCCCCAAATAAAGGAACTCTTTAATCTTTTCCATGGACTTATCCTTAATTGATAGACAGTGAGCCCATGATTTATGTTTTGGAAACATTAGTGTCTAAACATCAATTGGTCAATGCAGCCTACAATGCATCAAGAAATATCTTAGGGTCATTTGGGGTTCTTGCTATGAGAACTGCATCATCCGCATACAATAAGACAGGTACCATCTTATTTTTGATGACAGGTGTAAGACCTGGCATCCTTGGCGTGGTTCCCACTAACCTTTTACCTTCAGACCTCCTGTTTTTGCTGACTTCATTTTCGCTGGCCTTAAGACTCTAAGGCCCATATTTATACTTTTTGACGCTAAACTGCGCTAACGCAGTTTAGCGTCAAAAAGTTTTGCGCCGGCTAACGCCATTCTGAAACGCCATGCGGGCGCCGTATTTATTGAATGGCGTTAGCCGGCGCAAGCAGACCGGCGCTGCCTGGTGTGCGCGAGAAAAACCACGTACACCAGGCAGCGCCGGCGTAGGGGGAAAATGGCGCATGGGCGTCTTAAAATGGGGCAAGTCAGGTTACGTCGAAAAAATCGTCGTAACCCGACTTGCGCCATTTATTTTCGACGCCCATCCCCCATCAACATGACTCCTATCATTGTAAAGATAGGAGTCATGCCCCCTTGCCCAATGGCCATGCCCAGGGGACTTCTGTCCCCTGGGCATGGTCATTGGGCATAGTGGCATGTAGGGGGGCACAAATCAGGCCCCCATATGCCAAAAAAAATTATTAAAAAAAAATAAAAAAAATACTTACCTGAATGTCCCTGGGGTGGGTCCCTCCAGCCTTGGGTGTCCTCCTGGGGTGGGCAAGGGTGGCAGGGGGGGTCCCTGGGGGCAGGGGAGGGCACTCTGGGCTCATTTTGAGCCCACTTGTCCCTTAACGCCATGCCTGACCCAGGCGTTAAAATGCGGCGCAAATGCGCCGTTTTTAGCCACGCCCACTCCCGGGCGTCTCTTTTGCCCGGGAGTATAAATACCACGTAAAGGCCTGGGAGTCATTTTTTAGACGGGAACGCCTCCCTTGCATATCATTAACGCAAGGAAGGGGTTCACGCTAAAAAATGACGCACATTCCGGGAACTTTGGCGCTATTCGCCTCTAACGCCATAGTATAAATATGGCGTTAGTTGGCGTTAGTTTTGCGTCGAAATTGCGTCAAAAAAAACGACGCAATTTCGGCGCAAACGGAGTATAAATATGCCCCTAAGGCCCATATTTATACCTTTTGATGCAAACCAGCGTCAGCACTGGTTTGCGCCAAAAATGTTACCGCCGGCTAACGTCATTCCACTGCACCGTGGGGGCGCCTTATTTAGGGAATGACATTAGCCGGCGCTGCGGACTGGTCTGAGTAAAAAAAATGACTCAAACCAGGCAGCGCCGGCGTAGGGGAAAATAGGGGTTGTGCGTCAAAAAATGGTGCAAGTCAGGTTTGAGGCAAAAATCATGCCTCAAACCGGACTTGTGCCATTTTTTGATGTACAACCCCCATTGAAATGACTCCTGTTTTACCAAAGACAGGAGTCATGTCCCCTTGCCCAATGGCCATGCCTAGGGGACTTCTGTCCCCTGGGCATGGTCATTGGGCACAGTGGCATGTAGGGGGGCCCAAATTAGGCCCCCCTATGCCACTTAAAAAAAAAAAAAACTTACCTCACCTTACCTGTACTTACCTGGGATGGGTCCCCCCATCCATGGGTGTCCTCCAGGGGTGGGTGAAAGTGGCAGGGGTGTCCCTGGGAGCAGGGAAGGGCTCCTCTGGACTCCTTCCATGGTCAGAGACCATGGAAGTGAGCCCACAGGTCCCTTAACGCCTGCCCTCACCCAGGCGTTAAAAAACGACGCACATCAGGCTGTGCGACGTTTTTTAAGGCCTGCCCCCTCCTGTGCGTCAAAATTACACTGGAGTATAAATAAGGCACACAGGCCTTAAAGTCATTTTTTGGGCGGGAACGCCTACCTTGCATGTCATTAACGCAAGGCAGTTTCCCAAATCCAAAAAATTATGCAAGCTCGGGCGTCAAAGTTTAAATATGGTGCACTGTTTGCGCCGAATGTGCGTCAAACTTTTTGACACACATTCGACACAAACAGAGTATAAATATGCACCTAAGAACTTTACCACTACTAACCAGTGCTAATGCGGTTGTGCTGTCTGCTCAAAACATGGTAACATTGACTGTATTGACATATTTAATTTACTCATAAGCCTGTGATAAAATGCACTTCATGTGCTTAGGGCCTGTACTTTAAGGACTCTAGTGGGCCTGTCACAGTGATTGTGCCACCCTTTAAACATGTGTCAGGCCTGCAATTGATCAGCCTGTGTGTACATATAAATCACCCCTAAGGTAGTTCTTAGGCAGCCCCAATGGTAGGTTGCAGTGTATTGAAAATGATGGACATTCGCTTTTACGTTTTACATGTCCTGGTAGTGAAAAACTCTTTAATTTGTTTTTACTACTGCAGGGCCTACCTCTCCAATAGGACAACGTTGGAGTTGCCTTATTAAATTTTATAAATGTAATTTCCAAATAGGAAGAGATAACTGATTCATGTCTAGAATCCTGATTCAAAATCCTAACTTATGATAAAGTCGGATTTAAGATTGCAGTTCTGAAACTACCACTTTTAGAACTCTTGTATTTTTTAGCCTTAGCATTTTGGTGCCTGTAGTCTGTCTCTGGTCACATGACTGGGTGTAGTTAGCAGTTGGGCTTCATGAATTCCTCCTAGACAGTAATACACACTGGGAGCTTAGGTGTGGCTGGATAGGCCATCACTGTCAGGATGGGAGGCTGGATTGGGTCCAGCCTCACTTACACCTGAATATACACACAGGGCTGCATACTTTACACACAGGGCTGGATACCATAGTTAGTGTGGAGCTAGGGCCAGAAAGGCAGGACATCTGTCACTTCAAAGGCATGCCTCAAAGCTTCTCCTCACTTCAAAGACACAACTGTGTATAAAAGAAGTACCTCGGACACTACTCCTCCTTGACTGGTGTACACACAATCATGAAGAATGACTGCTGTGCTGCTTTAAGGACTGCCCCTCTGCTGGAATGCTGCTGTAAAGGAACTGCTGCCCTGTTGTGCTGACCCGCTGCCCTCATAACTGGGAAGAAGAACTGGCCCTGCAGCTTTATCTTGAACCCAGGACCCTAGAGTGACTCAAAAGGCTAGACTGCTAGCCTCCAGATCTCTCATCTAAGCCTCAAGGTCATGGAAGTCTTCCAAACAGCTTCTGGACCTGTCTTCATCAAGTTCCTGACTCCCAAGTGGTGTATCTCAGGTCCTGGACCCCTGGAGTGGCTTATGAGCCCTTGAAATCTGTATTTTGGGCTCTTTGTGATTGTGAACAGGCCCATTGGCACTGGAACTATGCCTCTCACACCAACCTTCAGCACAAGCCATCTCAGCCTGTTTTTCTGCACAGCAGCATTGACAGCCTGAGGGAGACCGCCAATGTGAAGCTCCAGCAAGCCTGTCCACAATGACTGGCCTCCTCTTTGCACCACACTAACTGCTGCCCCCAATGCTCACCTTGCTCCTCGCAACCCTCCCCAATGTGAACCTAACTCTTGGCACAAAACTTGAGAAGGTAAAACTTCAGTGGGACTAATCTGGGACTGTATCTGGCCTGTGCCCAATCTCTGCCTGCCTCAATTTTTGACTTTGACCCAGTCGCGCATGACCAGATAGCCGTTGCTGGCACTTTCTGTCTTTAGGCACTAAATTACAATTTATTGTTTAGAAATGTATGACTCTGGTTCTACTGATTGGAATCTTGTCACTTTGGTCTTGTTTTAATTATTACACTAAGCTCTATTTTTCTAACCTGGTGTGGGATCTTTTTGTGTGATGTCTTCACTGTTTTACTGTTTAAAGTGCTGCACAAATACTTTACACATGTCTCTAAGGTAAGCCTGACTGCTCTGTCCCAAGCTACCAGGAAGTTGAGCACAGGTTTATTTGGAGTTTGCTTGTGCTTTACCCTGCATACGATTATGGTTGCTGCTTGATCAGGGTTGACACCTGAGTCATCCAGTAACCCAATTTCTAACAACAGGCATATCCCTCCATTGTTAATTAAAGGGACATCCAGACCATTGATATACAGAAAAACAAATGGATAGAAGACACAGTCCTGCTGCCACCATAGGCCTAACCAAATGAATTGCTACATTCCCCATTCTCATCAAATCTTACATAGGCAGACAGACAAAAATAAAGGACTTGCAATAAATCCACCAATCCCCCTTCCAGTCCTAAGGACTGTAAAATGGCCAACAACTTCGATCTGTTGACACTATTGAATGTATGTGACAGGTGCATAAAGGCTGGAAGTATTCAACTGTGTGTTGCAACTGGATGCTTGTCGAACAAGAGATGCAAGTTGAGGCATTGCTCCAGTGTCCTCAAGGCAATCTTAAACCCATACTGTACCACAGACAAGATATTACATTTTGGTATACAGATCAAAAATAACTCTCCCAATGATTATTACCATAGAGTTTATTAGTGAAATTGAAAGGCAGTATGTAGGGTCCTGGTAGGGCCTTTTTTTTAAAACCGGGACAATGATCCCCGTATGCCAACATCCACAGTAACAAGCAGTATTAATATTATTTGTAAGGAGGGGGGTCGCAAAACTGAATAATTTCCTTGGATAGGTCCATCATAACCTGATCTGCACCTGGTGCTTTTTGGAAGTATTTTTATTGAGTGTGGCAACAACCCCATTCAATAGAAATATTATATTTATGGGAAGAAGAGGCAGTTCCAGGCCAAAGGTGTCCCTATTGCTCTCTGGAGGGCAATCAATATGTTTACAGTGAACTATCCATTGATCACGACATTTGTCCCCAGTGCCTTCTTTGCAGTTGTCAAAAAATTCATTTGAGTTGTCTGTTTTCCGAAAATACTGTCATGTTTGCAAGAATAAACCAACTATTCTCATATATCTAGGTGACGGTCACTTTTTGTTCAGGATCAATTTGTATTCCCTTATGAAAATTGCAAGCTCTTCCTTATTCCTATGGTTGGATTTCTGGGCATTTCTTAACCTCCTTTTTGCAATGGTCCAAACACTGTCAAACCATGTTTCATGATTGTCATGTGAATTACTTGTTAGCTTCAGAAATAAGGCTCTTGTAAATGTCCCACTTTTACCAAAGCTTTCACAACATGGAGGGGACTACGGTCTACTGAGAGGCAATAATACACTGGATTCTGACTGCCTATATTCAAGCTCTGCTAAATAGTGTCCATATTAGCAGAATTCCACACTAGCCTACGCCCATTGTTTTTTGGGGGTATTTTAGTACAATAATTTACCCCAACCATAGGTCTTCCTTTAGGACTGCTAAAGTGATGGTAAGAGGATTATGGCAACTATATGCTAGTTGCATTACTCCCCCCTTGGAAATAGTTTGCTAAATTTCTCAAAACAAAGATGTAATCTATTATGAAGCTACACACCCTCCGTTTAAACATTGGTACATTGAAATCAGGGGAGCCTATCAACTCTAAAGCATAGATGAGGCCTTGAATCAGCAAATGTTTATACAGCTTATCATCCATTAAGTCCCGGATAAGACCACTAACTAGAGAGTCATAGATAAACTTTCCAGATAGGGAATGCAGACGGGCCTCGACTGGCATGGACACAATATGGGCCAGCAATAAGTGTCCAGATGTCCGGCGTGAGGGGCATGTGGTCACTGGTGTGCTGTGTGTGCTGTGTCCTGATTGGCTAAGTCTACATAACTACACGTGGCATCTGACTTTGTCATGTCTTGGTAATGCATGCTGCCCTCTTGTCATGTGTGTTTTATTGGGGCCAATATCCTGGGATCATTGTAGTGTTACTGCCTATATGCAGGATCTCATCTAAGTTTTCCTGTTTGTGCGTTTGGCTGCCAGCTAAATGTTACCACTCCTGTGACCTGTCAGTCATTAACCTTCAGGCCTCAGTCTTAAAGCCTGCCTGACCACGTACCTATGTACTGGGGTTGACAGATAGTTCATGACGGGGGAATATAACAGTGGTGATGCAACTTTGTCCATGTATGAAAATATATTGTTTGTGGATAAAGATGTCTTGTTCAGTGATAAATCAGGTTTAAGGTGTGTATTTTATTTTATTTATTTTATAGCAAAATTAAAAACCAGCAATTTATTTTTTCCTCCACCTTGGGTGCCCAATTAGATGATGATTTATTTGATGTCTCCTTTTCAAAGTCATAAAGTGTTGAAATAGTTTTGTATGTGCCTGGATTTATGGGCTTGGTTAGGTGAAGATGCATTCTTATCTCCTTCACAGCTAATAATTGAATGTATTGCTAAAATGAAAGGTTTTTGTTAAAAAACAAAACGTTATTAGTAAAATTGCAACATATGTGTGTTATTAATTTTTCAAAAGTAAGCATATGGTGGCCATATGCTTCCATTTTACTTTATTTTTGTATCATATGCTTGAAAGAGAAAACTTTTTAAAATGTATTTTATTGAGGCTTCATTGTGTATGTCATATATAATATAGTTACATCAGTTATTAGCCCATTATTGACTTGCACATCATGCTATATTCAAGTTGAGCACATAAAAAACAATTTCCAAATGTTAACCTCTCCCCTCCCCCTCCCTTTTCTGAATTGCATCCCAGTTATACAGTCCAGGTAGATAGGTTTGTTCCATCAAAGTCACTCTGGTTGTTGTACATAGAGGTTTTTTTTTCTTCTTCTAATGGCTCTGAGGTGAAGGGGATGCACAATTTTGTGAGTCAGTTCATTCACTAATCTTCCTTCCTTATGGGGATGGTGGGCATGGGAATCTCCCAGAGAATGTGCCTGTGACTGGGAATCTGGGTTTTTTAACCACCACTCCTTCCCAGGTGTAGACTGTGCCAATCAAACCTATTCCTGTCCTAGCATCTCTCAATAGCACCTCCCCTTCAGAACTAGCCCATTTCTCTAGTTCCTTTCCTCAGGTGGTCACACAGGGGCCCCTGAAGACTTCCAATGTCTGGTAATTTCCCTATTCACTAATATGAATGTCAAATCTTGGAATCTGCTTGTGACCTTTGTTTTGGATGACTGTCGAAACCAACCTAACAAGCAATGGCCCAGGGAACAGGGAACTTCCCTCTATATGACCTCCACAGAGACCGTTGTTACTTCCTCCCAAAAGATTTGTAAAGTAGGTTATGGCATGTGCATGAATTGTGCTCCAACCTCCTCACATCTGGGACATGCAGCATCATTTATGCTGAAGCACATGTTAATGTGTTCAGGAGTCAGGTAGGGCAGTAAAGTACATAAAGATTAACCAATTTGAATCACGTATTTCAGGATACCTTTGGTATCATGTCTACTATAGTTATCCAGTCACTCTTGGGGAATGAAATTTTTAGGTCCCCCTCCCACTTGTTGCAAAGAGTAGCCACAAGAGTATATCTCTCCGTATTGATTCATGAAGGGTTGTTACTGCTCTGTATGTCTCAGAGGATGTCACCGTGTATTGACAGGTCCTGTGAGATTGTGTTCCAGTGCCTTCAGAACGCTGTTGTCACTGCCCTGTGAAGCAGGAAGTGACCCTGCGGGAAGGCTGAATTCCATCCTGAAGTCTTGAAAGGGGAGGAGCTCCCCTTTACGGTAGAGATCTTCCATCCTTGTCACCCCAGCAGTCACCCACTCTATCGGGCCTCCCCAGTTTCCACTGTGAGGCAACGTTATGAGAATTGTGATGGGTACATCAGGGGACTAAGGAAGTCGTCAGCATGTCTTCTGGGGACAGTGAGTCCTGTTTCGGCACATCACCTGGAATTCCCTGGTATCATCCTCATTGAGGTGCTCTGTCTTTAATATTGCTCCCAGTAACCTAGCCAGTGTTGAGACGAATGGTTCAAGTGCCCTGCCTGGATTTTGTCTGCCTGCCATCCACTGGGTGAACCACTGTAGCTGTGCAGCAAGATAGTATGCTTCAAATTCCAGTACTGGTAAGTGCCCTTCTGTCAGCGGAAGTTGTAATGTAATTAGCGCTACTCGCTTGTGTCCATTATCCCATATAAACTCAGTGGTCAGGGAGTCCAGCTCTCAGAGCAATTCTCTGGGGATCCAAAGTGGTAGTACCATAAAATAGTACAGCAGCCGTGGTAGCACTACCATGTTAAGCAACGCAACTCTGCCAGCCACTGAGGAGGGAAGGGTTTTCCAGAACTCTATGTTCAATCCCAGCAATTTAACGGCTAGTCCCACATTCCCATCCAGGAGGTCAGCATGCTCGTGAAAGATTCAGACACTCGGGTAAGATAGACAGCATTTCCCATTGTAATGGGTTTAACCCCTCTGGGGGATCCCCGATTCGCTTCTGTTGGGAATAGATTGGATTTTTGTCAATTGACCTTTAAACCTGATAGGGCCCCAAACTTGGCCAACATGCTCCTGGCATACTCATGTCCTCCGTTGTGTTTCTAAGAAAGAGTAACGGATCACTCACATATAGAGCTATGCACCCACCTTCACTTCCTAATACCAATTCCTTTGTCTGGCTTGGCAGGCCAATGGCTCCATTGTCAACGCAAATAGCAATGTAGACAGGGGACATCCCTGTCTTGTCCTTCGGCCTATATTGTAGATCTAAAAAATAATCTAGCCTGCGGGGACTCTAGCAAAGGGTCCTTGTACAGCAGTTTGGTCCATGTCAAAAATCCCTGCCCAACTGCATGCACTCTGTCACCCCATATAAATAATTCCACTCAAAGCTGTCAAATGCTTTCTCTATATCGAAAACAAATATTGCTGCCTGATTGTGGTCATATGTGTTAGCTTCCAGGACTGTCAGCAGCCATAGTATATTAAGCATATAATTGGGGCCTGGGATGAATCCCTCTTCGTCCAGGTGCACTAGTCTGGTCATATGCAGGAGGAGTGTGGTTGCTAATATTTTGCTTAAGATTTTGTAGTCAATATTAAGCATTAACAGTTGCCGGTAGACCTTGCAGTCATATGCGGGTTTGCGTGGTTTCAACAAGGGTATCACCATTACCTCTTTCGTAGATATAGGAAGGCTCCCAGTCACCCTGGCCACTTTGTATAGTGCTACGAGTATTAAGGCCATACCTCCTTATATTTGCCATAGAATTCGACCTGAAACCCATCGGATCCCAGACTCTTTCCCTTCGCTAAGCCCTTTATTGCTGCCTTAATTTCCTGTAAGGAGATGTCATTTTTCAGTTCTTCAGCTTCCTAATGTGTAAGGGTATGAAGGGGTAAAGGGGTCAGGTCGGCCCTAAGCTACTCACTTTTGTGTTCTATGAAGCTGGCATTTAGCTTCCGATAGTAGCAGAGAAAGTGTTGGTTAGTCTCTTCCTCTCTGTACAGTCTGGCTGCCTCATCAGATTCAATTTCCACTATCACTGAGTCTCTGTTCGATGAGTTAGCCAGTCATGCCAGCAGGGATCCTGTGCTGTCATGCTCCACATGGACCTTCATCATATAGTTTCTATAATCAAAACACCTGAGTCGCTCCACCTAACTTACCACCTTTTCCCTACACTCTAGTTGTCTCAGTTTGTAGATCGGGTCCCACAGATCTGCATCTCTCCACATCACTAGTTCTAATTCAGCCTGGACTTCCTGCAGTACTGTTCCTCTAATACCCACTAACGCAGTAATACATTTTCCTCTGATTGCTACTTTAAAAGCATCCCACTACCTTGGTGGGAGGAGGAGGCCGTGCCGCTATTTTCAGCAAAATATTGCCTAATATTTTCCTAGATGATTTATTGGCAAGGGGAATCTTCTAGCGATTCAGGTTTTAGTCTCCATGTAGGAATGCATAGTTTTGAGTGCTCTCATTTCAGGTAGAGTAGTACTGGGTTGTGGTCTGATATGGTGTGGGTTAGATATTGCTCTTAATGGGCTAGTGCATTGTCTCCTGGGGTGCATAAAAATGTATCTATACGTACCACAACTCAAAATACTCAGTAAAAGCAAGAGAATAACATGTGGCACACAATACATATTTTGTCACAAAAGCAGTGAATGAGGAACAGTACACATTTATAGCATACAATGTGAATTTAACTGACATTAAATGTCAAGGGACCCAAACTATGCATTCTTCAGATAGCACATTACCCAGCTGAAAATGCCCTGTTCAATGTCACAAGCATATGTTTGAAAGTGTATCTCATATTTTGCTTATTGTGCTGTGCATTTTTAAACTGGGCTGTCTCAAGGCGTTCACAACTTGAGTTCTACAGTGTCTTGTAAATAAAAGATTCCATCTAAAAAAGTTAAAATCATTAAGGGTCTGATTACGACCTTGGCGGATGGGATACTCTGTCACAAACGTGACAGATATCCCGCCCACCGGATTCCAAGTTCCTTTACATCCTATGGAACTTGTAAAATAGCGTGGGGATATCTGTGACATTTGTCACAGAGTACCATCCGCCAAGGTCGTAATCATGCCCTAAGTGTTTCCACAATATATGACACTTCCCTATATAAAAATACTATCCCAAAATCCCCAATTAGTACTGCAAGGTCAAGAGTTTGGGAAAACAGTGTTTGTTGCTCTATGCCTGCAAGTGGCCAGGGGTGAGAAGCTACCTGGAAGATAAATCAATCATTTAGGGGTAGCATCTACCACCCCTTCTGATCCTCGAATGATACCTAGAATTTAGCTCTGGTAGCCTCATCAACTCTAGAGTTCCAGCCTTTGAAGTGGATTTCTTCAGTAGGAACATCTGTGCAGCACCATTTAAACCAGTTTTGGTTTAAAGAGGCTGTTCAGTATCAAAGGATGCCCTGACTCAAGATGTTGTGCTTTATTTGGAAGTCAAGGCAGGATGACTCTTCAGATTATTAAGTTTCTTCATGCGTGTGTTAAAATCATGTAAACAAAAGAATTATAGAGTTTAGCAATAATCCTCTCTTTACTAGTCCCATATTGCAGGAGTGATCCTTATTGTCTCTTCGTAAGTCTGCAGTCTAGATACCTCTTTTCTTTTCATCTTTCTTCCTCGCTACACCATCTTTTCAAGGAAGTCTAAGCTAGAACTCTGGTGGATGATTTTTCTAATTGCAGGCATCTTTTTTCACTGTACTAACTGCTATTATTGTTGTTTCTTAATTTCACAACAACAGTGAGGTCTGAGCTTAGAAACAGCATCAATGCACTTGATTTAGCATATCAATTCAAATTTGGGTCAATGTAAATTTGTATGCATAATTCACTTGAGTTTGCCCTAAGACATTGACCAGATAAGGAATGTCATGGCCTTTACCTCCAGTTATGCTCCCTGATCTCAGCAGTTATCCTTTTCATTGTCTCAAAATGTATTTAATCTTCCCTTTTTGGTAATATTGTTGCATTGTTTCTATCCCAGTTTTGTCTTAAGCATAGTACTGTTGCCACGCAAATGGTGATATTTTTTAAAACCTGAAGTGACAAGAGAGTGTTTCTAAGAGACAGTGAGCCCTTTATTCTATACATTCCTAGTCCAAGGCATCCCACAACTGCCAGGACCCATCCCTCCCGGATGTCCTACTTGACAGAAGAGGTAAGTGGGTGTCTGAAATGGGGGGGGGGGGTCTGAGGTGTGCTTGGGTGCGTGTGTGTGTTTCTGCATCGGGGGTACTGGATGTATGCATGTCTGAAAATGTATGTGTAGCTGTGTGTACATGTATGTGCGTGTGTATGGGGGTGTCTGTGATGGATGAATGCGAGTGAGAGTATGTGTCTGTGTTGATGACTGTAAGTGAGTGGAGGTGTCTGAGTGCATGTATGCATATGCTGAATGGGTGTGTAGGTGAATGCCTGCGTGCGTGAAGGGGTGGGGGATGCCTGTGAGTGTGTGGACAGGTGGGGGTATGTGTGCATGTGTGGTGAAGTGTGTGCGTGCTGGCGACAGGAATGAAGATTCCTGTCCTCGGGTTCATGACCACCAGGCTTTTTGTGGTGGGGTGAGCACCACGAAAAGCCTAGCAGTGTGCAACCTCGTAATCCTGATGGCAGGCTGAGGTATTCTGCCAGGTTGGAGGTGCTCCCAACCGGCCGCGGAGGTACAACTACACCGGGGGGGCAGCCAAGGTTGTGCAGGCTTGGTGTCTGCCAAGCCCCACACCTCCTAATGTGGCAGTCCATACCGACTGCTCCACAGCGGTGGATGAGGGCCTTGGTGTTTATGTTTCTAATAGATATCAATGATGTTGGGTTGTTGGTTTTTAGAGTGAAAAGTATAATTTAGCCTTGAGTAAGGCCTTCTATGTCCAATTCTTCTAGCTATAGTGCCTTGATGTCTTCAGTATAAAGTTGACATTCTAGTGCCCTTTTATAACTTAGATCGTTTTTAGAGAAGGTCTTTTCTGCTGTTTGTGTAATGAGCTGGTTATCAACAGAATCCTGATTCTATGTTTGAAGTGACTACTCTCTTCCTCTTCTCTCTTCTCTTTTGCAGCTGCTGTTGTAGCTTAGTTCAAATGTGTAGCTCAACTCTCATTTCAAAACCACTGGTTAGGTATACTTATCTCAAAATCCTCAGGAGTACAAACTAATGGATGCTATAACTCTGAACTGAATTTTATCACTATGTTTGTCTTTTTACAGGTGACTAAAATAATTTCATTTAGTTTTTTTGAGCAAGTTGTGCTGTTAAAAAAGCACCTTTAGCTTTGCAATCTTGATTATGATTTTTCTGTCACCAACAGTTTTGTAATTTGTTGTACGACAGTCTTTTCAGAACAACAATTTTGACATATCAGAAAATCATGTGAGAAATGTTCCCACAAAAATATTGAGTTTACATATTTTGCATGTAAACTGCCAAAATATTGAGTCAAAAATATAGTTGTTAGACCTGACAGCTTTAGGGTGATCTTCTCCCAACATTCTGCCAACCTCCTCCACTTTTCAGACCTAGTTTTTGCTGGCTTTAGGACTCTATGCACTTCACCACTGCTAACCAGTGCTAAAGTGTTTGAGCCCTCGCCCTTAGAACATGGTAACATTGGCTTATCTCCTGTTGGCATAATTAATTTACTTATAGGTCCCTAGTAAAATGTACTACATAGGACCAGTACGTGTAAATGATTCATTTTGGGCCTACAGTGCTGATTGTGCCACCTACATATGTAGCCCTTTAATCATGTCTTAGGCCTACCATTGCAGTGTCTGCATGTGCAGTTACACTATCATGTCGACCTGGCAAAATAACCCTTTTGTCAGGCCCAAACATTTCCTTTTATACATATAAGTCACCCCTAAGGTAGGCCCTGAACAACCCACAGGGCAGGGTGCAATGTATCTAAAAAGGAGGTACATGTACTTTTTAGTTTTACATGTCCTGGTAGTGAATAACTCCCAAAGTTGTTTTTCACTACAGCAAGGCCTATCTCTCCCTTATGATAGCATTGGGATTACCTTATTACATCTTATAAGTGTAATTCGCAATCTAGAAGAAATAAACTTTTTGAGTTTGGTGTCTCTGAAAGCAGAATTTAAAATTACATCTTATGGTGAAGATGAGTTTCTAAAGACAGAATTTAAATTGTAATTCTGAAAAAGCTGCTTTTAGAAAGTTGGCATTTTCTTGCTTTTACACATTTGGTGCCTGCTGCATATATGATCATTTGTCTAGGGTGGGTGAGAGCTGGTCTTTGGTATTCCCCCCTAGACAGCAACACACAATGGGAGCTTAGGTGTGATCTAGTGGGCCTTGATGGACCATCATGGCAGAATTGGAGGAGGGAGAGGGCCCCACCTGAATAAGCTATGTCCTGTCCCCACACAAAGGGCTGCAAAATCCCCTGCACTGTGTTTTGAGCCAGCGCAGGAAAGGCAGGACATCTGTGAACTTCAAAGGACTGTCTTTGAAGTCTCCCCCACTTCAGAGGCCCAGTTGGCTTTAAGTACTGGTTCTCTGACACCACCAGCTCAGTACACTTCTAGATCTGTGACCACTCTCCCAGGAAGAAGGACTGCTGTGCTGCTGAAAGACTGCCACTCTGCTGGACTGTTGCTTTGCTGGGCTCCTGTGTTGCTGTGCTGCTGTGCTGCTCTGGTGCCTGCTGTTCCCCTTCCCGGGTGAGAAGGACTGCACCTTCATCAATTGAACCCAGAGTGACTCCAGGGGCTATATGACTAGCCTCCTGATCTGACGTCTCAGGGACATAAAAGGTGTCTAATCACCCTAGTCCTGCAACTGTACTCTGCCAACTGTGAGTTTGCTCTGCCAAGTGGTGCCTCCCCAGTCCTGGACTCTTGGAAGTGAGTTTGAGCTCCAGTGGAACCAACGCATCCTTTGTTGCGGGAGCATAATTTAATCATTTCTGCTGTTGCATGGAAAAGAACCAGCACACCGCCTTCGGAACCGCCACTGTGACACTTTTCTTGTTGCAAAAACCTGGCATCCTTGCTGATGGCAGCCTCAACACCAACGCTGAAAGTCTGCATCACAACCTCTGCACTCATCAGAACCAACACTTCACCTCAACTGCACAACTCATCCCCGACCCTGGTGTTCGCATCACAAGCTCCGGCTCTTGGATCCTCGACATTCACGCAGCAAGAACTTACACCTGAAATCTGCCACATTTGAGAACTGACGAATTTCTACTATTCCATGGAGAATTTCAATGCATCACCTCTACTACAAGGCTCAGAACCAAAGTAGTGCATATGTCTCGATAGCCGGTGCACTCCATTGCGGTGGCCTGAAGTTTTGTTTTTCCTCGATTGGCGCTTATTGCTTGCTTTGAAGTGCAATTTTACAGTTTAATCATTAAAAATTCCCAACTCACAATCTACTTATTTTATTTTTGTTGTTTTGGTCTTGTTTTATTTAATACATCATACTCTATGTTCCTAAACTGGAATAATGTTTGTGTGGTGTTTTCATTGTTTTATTGTTTGAAGTGTTGCACATATACTTTGCACTCTGCCTCTAAGTGAAGCCTGACTGCTCTGTCCCAAGCTACCAGAGGGTGAGCAAATGTTAATTTAAGGTTTGCCTGACACTTAACCTGACTAGGATTGTAGCTGCTGTTTGTGTAATGTTTACACCCCAGTCAACCAACAACCCAATTTCTAATAATAGTGAAACAGAATATCGACAAAAAGCAGATAGATAAATTGAAAATTCAGATCTATACCACAATGTATGATTTAGTTAAAAAAATTGCAATACTAAAAAATAAAAATATAAGCAATCGTTTGTAACAGTATACATAATTAAATATACTTTATTTAAAAAAAACAAAAAACTAGAGAATTTAAGAAAACATCACTTTAACAATATCAATAACAATTTTAAAGTAAAAATTAGCCACCAAATGCATAATATGAATATATAACCTATTTCAAATATTAAAATGAATAGTTTAATTAATACTGTTAACTAAAAAATAATATAGAACACACACACAAACACACATATAGAAAACATTATCTAAAAAAATTTGAACAGACATTAATATCAACAATATCTAACTAAATATATTACCAAAAACAAATATCACACAATTAAAAAATAGAATTAATATAAAACATAAATATTTTTTTTTTTAATAAAATATTTTATATCTAAACTCCAATGGAAGCAAAAGTAGCAGATTTGCATTTCACACTGCTACATAAGCAAAAGTAGGAATGGGTTACATTTATTATTCCTACTTCAATCTAAGGACCTCATAACGAGGCTGGCGGTCTTTAGACCGCCAGTCCCATGGTTGCGGGCACTACTGCTGCTGCTGTGGCGGTCCGACAGCCATATAAAGACTCTGCCAGTCAGATCGCCAGGGTTCTGCCAGCACAGCCGGGATCCATGATCCCAATAGCCTGGAGGTGGCAGAGATCGTAATAAGCAAAGGCAGCGCTGCATGACGATGTCCTGACCAGTATCCAAGACACTTGGCATGGGCAGTGCAGGGGTTCCCCTGCCCAGCACCATTGCAATGTTTACTGTCTGCCTTGCAGTCAATGCACCCTGCGAGGGTGCTGGTGCACCCTGTGGGCTACAGCATTGCCGCTGGCTCGATTACAAGCCAAAGACAATGCTGTAGCCTGTTCCCACTAGGCTGGCGGGTGGAAACCGAGGTTTCCGCCCACTGGCCTAGCGGGAAACTCCTAATAGGTCCGTTGGGGTGGTCTCCATTACGGCAGCAGCCACCCTGTCTGGAGTTTGGTAGACAGGATATCCCATCTGTCAAACTCATAATTAGGTCCTAAATAGGAAACGTGTTTTTATAGGAACTCAATTTACTACTCTTATTAAAATATGAACAACAGTAGGGAACGTGTTGGAATTTGGAGTGTGTTAGATTTACTATTCCTACTGCAATCTAATCAAAATTAGGGAAGGTGTCTGATTTTGGAGGGATTAGATTTGCTATCTCCATTCCAATCTAAACAACAGTAGGAAAAGTGATGGGTTTTGGAGGGATTAAATGTATTATACCCACTGCACTTTAAGCATTAGTAGGGAAAGGGTTGGGGTTTAGAGTGATTAGACTCACTATTCTAATTCTACCCTAAGCAACAGAAGAGAAAGTGCTGTCCTTTTGAGAGGTTAGGTATAGTATTCCCATTCCAATCTAATCAACAGAAGGAAAAGTGTTAGACTCTGGACTGGTTAAATTTACTATTCCCACTTTAAACAACTGTAGGTAAGGTGATAGACTTTGGATGGGTTAGATTTACTATTCTTACTTACATAAGCAAAATCAGGGAAAGTATTGGACTTTGGAGAAGTTAGATTTACCATTCCCACTCCAATGTAAGGAAAAGCAGGGAAGTGTAAGACTTTGGAGGGATTAGATTTACTATTCTCACTCCTATGTAACTAACAGTAGGGGAAGTGTTGGACTTCAAAAGGTTAGCTTTACTACTTCCACTCCAAAGTCCTTAAAAGTGGGAAAGCATTGGACTTATGAAGGGTTACATACATCTGTCCGATACCTAAACATTACAAAAAAAAAAAAGAAATAACTAAAAACATAATATTTTTAAATTATATTCAAAATACAAATATACTTTATATATAAATAAAATGTAATGTAATTGACAAAATAATACTATAAAATAAGTTGACAAATAACAAACAGAATAAATACAATTAAAATAATACACATTTATTATTTAAATTAAATAATTACACTTCCCTCCATACTATCAAGAAAGCCACCACCCCAAAACATAAAATAAATAATACATAGCAGAATATTTTCATTAAAATAGAAATTGAATAAGAAAGAAAAATACAATACTAAAAATGCATTTTATAAAGGTATTACTAAATACACGTATCAATGAATTAACATTTATTAAAATACAACAAGTAATTTACATTACAAATAATCATTCAACCAATTTACATACTTAGTTACCAATTAAATTCATGTAAAACAGATGTAAAAAAATATAATTTAAATAACTTCACAACCTATTCCTTTGTAAACCAATCAAACTGGCACTAAATTATAAATAGAACTCCCAGTTTTATGGCATTTAGGGGCATATTTACAAGCCTGCTAGCCACACCTTAGCGTCATTTTTTTACACTAAGATGGTGCTAACCAGTCCCCCACACTGCGCTATATTTACAAAGTAGCGAAATGCAAGCATTGTACCACTTTGTAACCCTATGCACCACATTAAATCTGTGCCATGTATAATGTGTGCAAGGGGGGTGTTCTCCCACAGGGAGGCCCATAAAAATGGCGCAGTGACATTTACAAGATTTCACTGCACTATTCTAGCATCAGTTTTTAATACCTTCTCAGGGCAGGCATTAAAGTGATGCTAGTGCTTTAGCCTATGTGCTTCCCTGTGCTTTGGTGGACTAGCTTTGGTGGACGCTATTGCCCTAATGTGTGCCACGGTGCGCTGTATTGTAAATACAGTGCTATCATGGTGTCATTAGGGGGGGTGCAGGGTGACAAAAGGAAACTGGCACATTGGAGCTGATGTATAATTTCCTTGTAAATATGCCCCTTAGTTTTTTGCCATTTTGGTATCTATTTATCCACATTTATTTTCTGTTAAATTTGTAAGTATTTATTTTGGGTTCAGTAGAAAAGTGAAGTTGAAACTAGTACATTTCCACTTTCATTTATTTAATGTACAGTCATACTTGATTGCCTGAGAGGTTTTAATGATGTGAATGAATATAGCTGTTAAGTCAATCCACTCTTATGATAACATGTAGATTTTAGTATCTTTCTTATGCACATGTACAGCTCTTCAAGCGTCTTTAGGAAACTTTTTCTCTTGTAGCACCCTTATAGGTCAATCTGCAAAACCTTTGGCCTGTGACTTATAACAATTATAATCACTCAAAAACAAACTAATTCCCATTTTTATCCCTGTTTAAAAAATACAGAAAAGAAAATAGAAGCTTTTCTACATGTGTTCGTCTGTAAATCTCAGCTAAAATGGAAAACTGTGAGCCTTCATTATAAGTAAGCAAACTACACAAAAATGACACTTTAAACATCACAAAATAAACTCAAATAATTAAAATGTCCATTAATTGAATACATATTTCCACATGTATTGCCAAATAAAAATATAACTAAGAAGAAAAATTCTAAATAAAAAATAAAAACTTCCCATCGTATTTCTCTGCAACACAACTGCACTGCTAAATTATAAATCACTCATTAAATGTAACAAAATAATTACACATTAAAAATCACAAACTATACTAAAAAAGAAAACAATTACATTATTAATAATAACTAAAATTAATATAACGAATATATATATTTTATGAACTAAAACAATATTAAAAACAACAATATTAAAATAAACAATATTATATGCATTTTTTAAATATTAGCCATTAAAACACTATACTCTTACCTTCTATATTTTGTTCCTCTATATTTTTGTGTTCACATGATATTCACGCAACTATTGTGGGAATTATATACTTGTCATGCACATTGTAAACATTTTGGCTTGATCTGCTAAATACAGCACAGGCTCACGTCCAGTACATAAAACACACCTGTGAATGTGCTATGTTACAGCATATTACCATCAAAAATCAAGGGACAGTAATCCAAGTAGGTTGAATGTGATTTCATAGAGAACAATTTCATGGAATTTCATTGCTGAGAAACCATTTAATCTAAACTGTTTAATGGAAATTTTCAGAATGAATGTCATTTACTTTTTCATAGAAACCAATTCATAGAATGACTCTTTGGTTTACATTGTCTTTTGAATGCTTATTTTTTAGTGTAAACTCAATGGTTTCAGGTCTTACTTTCAGAAACAGTTTTGTGAAAGATATTTATTTCAGTGCTTTACTTCAAGGGAGATTATTTCATATGTGTATCTATTTATTGTCAAAGAATTACTTCATATGAATTTAATTCACTGACCCATCACCACCTGTAAACACCATCCATTTCTGACCCCTCAAAACCCCTAAATACCAGAAACCCCTGTCCTCTAAAGCCCCTCACCACACCCAAATGACACTCACCCCTGAAGCCCAAAAGCCATTTCTACCTCAAAATCCACCACCCCTGAATCATAAAATCACTCCCTACCATAACTCCACCAATTCCAGAACCCTAAAGTCCTCCTTCTATGCCTAAACCCCACCCAAACCATACCCCTAAAAACACCTCATCACAACAATCCTCCACCCATCCCTCAACCCTAAAGAAACCCTCACCAGCCATCTATGACCCATAAGATTTCCCTACCCTCCTAAGCCGCCACAGCTCGGAACCCTAAACCCTATTTTTACATCTTAACTCTACCCTCTAAAATGTTTCCTTTAATTTTTGACTTTTTGTATTTCCTTAAAATGGTCTTCTCTTAACTTTTGTTTCCTCTTATTTGGTTTCCTCTAATGTGGTGTGTCAGTTTTTGTTTTCCATTAACTCACACACATCAATTGGAGCTATTTAAAAGACATTTAGAACCAGCCATTAAGCAAAGGACAATGATACTCTTAATACACCAACACAGACAAAGACAGCTGCACTAAGAAAGAAAGTTTCCTTGGTATTAAAGAAGGTACAAAATGAAATTCAATGCTCCTTGTTTTACTAGAGGACATCACCAAAGCAAAATATTGAGCAAGCTTTGTAAATCTATCAATCATCCTTTAACAAATGCCACTGTTTCTTGCTCTGGCAACATGTAGGACCCATGCAATCCCAATGAAACAACTCACAGTACTGTATCTGCTACCCACATGCATCTTCCAGAGCTATGTGCAACAGTAGATGGTCTCTCACATCCTGCATTATCTCCATTACTGACATGTGTTGAATGCAGCAATGACCATAAAGGCCTGCTCATATGTCATACTCTTTCTCCTCTTTTTGTAGGTGCTATAGAGTGCACCCATGCCCCATTTACTTCTAGATGATTCGCAATGTCACTTGCGCTATGAGTGATTAAGAAGTAAACTATTCATGAAGATTGCATGACTCCTTCATGTTTCACCGTTCAACCATTTATGACCAGTTGGTGAGGGAGAGCTTGGAGATCGTCACCGGCTACGTAAATTATTGATGTTGTCTTATACTTGCATGGTTCACAGCATGTCCAGCATTCCTTAAATGGCTACATGTTTTTGAACAGGTGACAGTACATGTGTAATTTGCCCATGGAATTATCACCCTAAACTTTAATCCATGGATCCTAAGAGAAAGCAGATATAACAAAACACCTAAGCAGACTAAGGGCCTCATTCCCCGCCGGATCCATTAAGAGTTTCCCACTAGGTCGGAAGGCGGAAACCTAAATTAACAACACCTGACCTAGCAGGAAACAGGCTACATAAATTAGCAAGTGGAAATGCTGTAGCCAGCAAGGTGCAGCAGCACCCTCTCAATGTTCTCTGTCTGCAAAGACAGACAGTGAACATTGTGACGGTGCAGGGCAGGGTGCCTCCGCTGCCCATGCCAAGTGCAAGGGCAGTGCAGGGGCCCCCGTGGCCCTTTGCACCTGTTCCCACCTGCCTTTCATGGTGGTGTTACCGCCATGAAAAGGCTGGCAGATAACAAGGTCATAATCTGCAGGGCAGCAGTGCATGGAGCACTGCATGCAGTGCTGCCCTGGCGGATTAGTATCTCTGCTACAGCCAGACTGCGGGATCCAAAATCCAGGCAGAGCTGGCGGTTTCCTGGTGGCTGGACTACCAGGGTTATTAAGTGGCAGTCGGACCGCCGCATTCACGACGGTCCAGACCACCACCGCGAGTATGGCAGTCGTCAGACCACCAGACTCATAATGAGGCGCTAAATCTGCTATAGAGCAAATGATTGGCATATTCAAGACCAGCTTTTTATATTCACAAAAGTGTAAGAGTACACCCCAGAAGCCAACTGTGAAATAATAACAATCTCTACAATTTGTTCCACAAAGTATCAATGAGACAGAACATTCCACAGAAACCTGAAGATGAGGATTCTGGTGATGAGGAGGATTTACCCCACCCCTCAAATGCCACAGCCTGGACAAGACACCATTAGCACCACAGAGGTAGGTCACTGAGAAGAGCAGTCATTACCAACAATTACTGGTAAGGTAAGAAATGGTACAAAAAAAAATAAGCATTCTAACACCGGCACTGCATGTTGTAAGCAAAATCCTGTTTATTCACAGGTGAAAAATAACATACGGCCTCATTATGAGCTTGGCGGTCGAACGAGCCGACCACGAAACTCACTGAGCGGACGCCACCGTCATACCGGTGGCATCCCCCCAAGCTTATTACAATGTTCCAGGCAGGAAGACTGGTGGGAACATTGTACTATGTGTTCCCACCAGGCTCACTGGTGGGCAGACAGTGCACATTTCATTGGTGTGGGCAGGGGGGCCCCTGCAAGCACTGGCCCACAGCACTGGCTTTCTGCCTGCCTTTCAATATCGGGTTCCCTGCCATGAAGAGGCTGGTGGAAAGCTAAGTTGTAATCAGCATGTTGGTGTGGCTAAGTACAACTCAGACCGCTGTCAGCCCCTCAAGAATGACGTTCCTGACAGAGGCGGTGGTCCCCTGGAGAGTCCGCCGGCCAGGGTTGTAATGTGGCGGTTGGAACGCCTGGAGTGTGGTGGTCCAACCATCACCGCGAGTGTGGCAGTCCTCGGACATAATGAGGCCCTTAATCACTTGAAGAAATGAAAACTACAATAATCAAGTCTTCCAGAATTTGAACAAGAAATATATTTTTGTAAGGTAGCACAATCAAAAATAATGGCATATCACATGAAATGAATCTTTGCCACCTGTAATTTTCTTAGTGGGCTGACATGTAGATCTAGATCCCTGATCACCATTTCTGCTCCTTATTGTCCTTCCGTTAGCAGTCTCTGCTACAGACTTCCTCTCAAAAATAGATGCCCCCTCTATATTGCCTAGAGGTAGTGCCTACTAATTCTGGCTTTTGGGATATTCAATTATTTAGGATGATTGTCCTGAGGAGGATTCCTTGTTATGTTACCACTCTGTCTAATAATCCTCCCATATTGATAGTGGCATGTCGGCATAAGGTTAAGTTGGATTCATTTTGTTTTCAAATTGTACTGCTGATAGTTTGCCAAAAACAACTCTTCTTGGTCTGGTGATACTTTGGATTCTTGTCTTCTCTGTGCTGAATGATTGAAAGATGTGAAAGTGTTGATGTGTTTAGTCGCAGAGTGGGTGGGATAGTAGTGCTGGCTCCTGCCTTGTTGGTTTGGCTGCATTGTTGTATTGGACCATGACTGGATTTTCTGATGCATTTTTCTCTACTACCATCATGGGGTTGTGGCTAAACATGTTGTGGGATTGAATGAATAACATTGGATTTCACTTGAAATGTTTAGTATTGCTTAAATGCACTGGCCTTGATGAACCCCCATAGGCTCATTCCCTCCTTTACTAATGTCAATGCCATGAGAAAGGATTACATTTGCAATTAGCGAATAATAATAATTCTTTAACTGCGAATCAGTACTCTCAAATAATGAATTCTAAGAAATCACCATTTAAGACTTTGCCGTCTTTATACATCAAATGGTGCGCCTTCTTATTAGTACGTTTTTGTTTTTCCTTAATAATAATTTGCAAAATCAGGCCATGGGTCATCTAAATATTAACTACTAAACACAGTCATAAATAATGTTTTGTTAGAATCAACAAATAACATGAATCATAACATGATAATGAGGTAACATGCATCATTTAAATGGAAATATGTCACTAAGAAATCAGAAATTTCCATGAGAACATCAATTTGTGATTGTTTATTTGTGAGCTCTCATTAGAAATGTTGTAGGGCTCTGGCATGTTTCAATCTCAAGATATTAGTTTCTATCAATCTGTATTTTTTAGGAATGAAAAAGAAGGCAATTATACAAAATCTTAAATTAATTTATCAAAATTGCAATTACTTAATATTGCAAAGTTTGGAATACCTTCAGAGATGCAAAAAGGTGACATAAGAAATGAGACACGACCCATAAAAGTCACTTGAGAAGGCCATTCTCTAATTTTTGAAAAAAATGCAATTCTCTTTTTAAAAAAGTTACTGTTCATTTTTATCATGAATTCTTCTTTGAGTTTTCAATAATGAAAACAAGTACAACACCAAAAACACAACGTCAAAAAGAATAACAGCAAATGAGACATAAATTCGATCAACATATTGTATCGATAGTAAGAAATGCCCAAATAGTTTCCTTCTTAGAGAATGCAATACTTAATTGCTGTATAGGTAGGCTATGAATTTAAAGAGGAAACATTCAGCAAGGAATGGGTTATAAAACCAAAAAAGGTAGAGAAACCAAGATTTAAATTATGATTGCTATAGAAATGGCATGATGCAAACAAATAAGCTTCTAAGATAAGGTATATTAGAAAAGGAGGATGATCCTTTGACAGTATATAAACAAAAGATAAGCGAGAGATTAATCGCTTTTGTTCCGAGTAAAGAAATTACCACTAGTTTCTGTATCTGGATCAAAAAGAGTTTGAAAGCATATGCAGCAATCCTTTTTTGTAGGAAAGCAGGCCCAAAAGGCCTCCATACAGCTTTGAAGATATGCGTTTGATCTAGGAGTCAATACATTATGGGCCTGATTACAACTTTGGAGGAGGTGTTAATCCGTCCCAAATGTGACGGATATACCACCAGCCGTATTACGAGTTCCATAGGATATAATGGACTCGTAATACGGCTGGTGGTATATCCGTCACTTTACCGTCACTTTTGGGACGGATTAACACCTCCTCCAAAGTTGTAATCAGGCCCTATGTTCTTATGGCCTGTTACCGTTGCAATATTTTGCAGCCAGTAATTGTGGCTACTTCCATTGTTTCCAAAGGCACATTTTGGCCACAGTCAGTGCTGCATCAATCCACCTTTTCCTGTACTGGGTCTTCCCAGTATATTTCACGTTTCATGCAGAAAAATCATTGTGTGGGGAAAGTCCAATGGTGTTCCTTTCAAAGTGTGAATTGTGTTTGCTACTTTCTACCAGAAGATTTGTATGGATAGTAAGGTCATATTAGGTGTATCGTATCTCCATTAGGCTAACCTCATCTTCATCAGCCAGAAGCTGGGTTAGATTGGGAAGCCAGAGTCTCTTAGGAGACTAGTGCCAGTCAAACAACAGTTTAAAATAACTGAATTTCAACTGTGCTTCACGGAGTCCATAGTCATGGTTGCCCAGTAATGTATACTAGGCTTTGTTTAAATAGCCTTTAGTAAGCTTAACTTGCCATTTCTCACTTATGTGGTGCTGCAACAGTTTGGAGTGAAGCTCTTCAATTAGGGCATTAAAAAGCCTGGATCTAAGGCCTTCATTCTGATCTTGACGGGCGGTGGCCAAAATCTGGCCGCCGAATGACCGCTACGCGGTCAAAAGACCGCAGCGGCCATTCCAACTTTCCCGCTGGGCCGGCGGGCGCCCTCCAAAAGAGCGCCCGTCGGCCCAGCGGGAAAGCCACTGCAACATTGGAGCCGGCGGTGTTGCAGGGGTGCGACGGGTGCAGTTGCAGAGCAGACAGTGAAAATCCTGCTGGGGACCTGTTAGGGGGCCCCACAATACCCGTTCCCGCCATTCTGTTCCTGGTGGGTTTTACCGCCAGGAACAGGATGGCGGGAAGGGGGTCAGAATCTCCATGGCGGCGCTGCAAGCAGCGCCGCCATGGAGATTCAGCCCAGCCGGGGGAAATCTGGCGGGAAATCTGGCGGGAAATCCGGCGGGAAACCGCCGGACCCGGCTGGGGGACAGAATAACAAAGGAAGCACCGCCAGCCTGTTGGCGGTGCTTCCGTGGTCGTTGACTGACCCCCTAAATCCCCTACATTTTTATCACCTTTTGTTATATTGGTGTACTGGAGATTGATGTAGGGGAAAGCCTTGAGTTTATACATTGTTTCAATTGAATATATTAGTTGAATATATCTCAATTTTTTGTCCTCTAAATGGAATTCTCAGAGTACTACAAATTATTTAAGCCTGTAACCTCTCTGTATTTGGTCAAAGTATTGAATTCAATAGTTCAACCAATCTGTCCAATGTATCAGAGAGTTAACAATCATCTGTGCCTTGTTATTGCAGATTGGGGCGCATTTGTGCATATGTTGAAAATTACCATCTGCTGCATGGTGGACCCCCAGATATTTTGCCTTTATTGTTTATTCTGCCAGTACAACTCTGTGCATTTTAATCCTCCTAACCAGTGGTTAGGTGCTTGTGTTCCACCTTTTAACATGATGAAATTGGCATAACCACAATGTGCATGTTCAACTTATCTATAAGTCCCTCATATAAGTGTACACAGGAACTGTAAGCTAGGTGTCACAAGTGGGCTGCAGTACCAGTTGTGTCATCTGCTACAGTGAAAGTATCAATATGACTGGAAGCCTACACTCCCTAGAATGGCTGTGCATTTTTAAACTACAAATTTGGCCTGTCAAAATAAATCTTTTAACAGGCCCTAAACCTTCCTTGTAAATAATAATATGTCACCCATTAGTAAGCCTTACTGTCCATAAGACAGGGTACAAGATATTTAAAACTAGGACATGTAGAACCGTAATGTTAAACGTCCTTACAGAAAAAAGGCCCTAAATGTTTTATCACGGTAGCATGGTTGGCTGTTCTATATGCAAGCATTTGGATACAATATTAAATGTAATAATGTTATCTCCAACTAGGAAACAACAACAAATTTAACTCTTGGAATTTTTGAAACTTTCAAACAAGTCCAATTCACTGGTGAAGTCAGATCTTGAAAATGAAACCTTTCCCTGCCTAAAGCCTCTAGAGTCCCATTTGCATGAGCCCTAACTGTCATTTGGCAGCTGAATATGCTACTTGAAGAGGTGTGAACTTGCTCCCATAGCAGAGACAAAAAGCCTTGTGTGTGAGGAGATTTTGAGTCTTCTTGGCAGGAGAGCTTGCAGGCTGTACCCAGAACTTGATTAGTTTCAAGAGGCCTGCACTGTCATGAGCAAATGTAAGCTAACACCAGGCTTGCCCCCTTCCTATGTTGTCCCATCCAGGCAGGCACCAGTCCCAAAGTGAATAGAGCTGCTCCCAGGACTGATTTAAAGTGACCACCAAGAAAGGGCTGCACATTTCCTTGGACAAACCTTTGGGGTGGGCACAGTGTTTCTACATAGTGGGAGAAAGGTTCTAAAATCTTAGTTTTAGCTCGAGAGGGGCAATAACAGATTGCTTGTACTATGGCACACAGGAAATCCTGCAATCTTGGAGAGGATTAACCAGAAAACTTTACCCCATTAGTTAGGAAGTGATTAGGAGTTTCCCCCACCCCCATGCCGGTGTCAAGCAGACATGTGGCACGCCCAGTACCTTCCTCAGAATACTTTCTGGACCTTTGAAAGAAGAGAAGAGGGCTAGACGTGCTGTCTGTGGCCTAAGATGAACGTAGAAGACTGGCCCTGCTACTCCTTTTGTACCCAGGATGAAGAAGTGGACTCAAAGATTCATAAGACTGACCTCCTGCTTAAGCTCCATGGACAAAATAAGCTACAAGGTCCAGCTGACCAGCTCAGGGTGGATCTGTCCTAAACCCTGTTGCCTGCCTCTGCTGGAGTGAGTCCTAACCCCCAAGTTCTGGCCCTGAGGTCCTGGACCCTTGGATACTGTCAAAGTGTACTCCTCCTAACATTACCTGAAATCTAGCTAGGACTTGGAACATTTTGGCTCCAAAGTCCTCCTCAGCACCAGAACCAAACTGTCAAGTAGAACTGATGAAGGTGCAGTGCTGCTGGGTCAAAGATTCAATTTGCTCCTACTCGAAGCTTTTCCATGGAGTGCAAATGTGGTTTAGTGGGGCATCAAAGAGAGGAACTGTGACTTCCATTTCAGTGACTAAATCCAAAAGTGCAACTTCTGAAAGGGTCACACCTGGTTTCTGTATCACAACTGTGCTCCATTGCAGTCACTCTTAACTTGTGCCTAAGTACTGGTGAAGCACTACCAAAGGATCGTTGTTAGTTCCTACCACTTTTTGACACATTTTTTTTATTTATTTAAAAATTCATATCTTTTGTTCCTGTATTGGAGTTTTGTCATTTTGGTATAATTGTTCTCATTAAAATGTACTCTATTTCTCTACATTGGTTTGGGCTTTTTCTTCTGTTATGTTTTGATTTTATCACTGTTATGGTCCTGCATAAATCCTTTACACTTTGCCTCTAAGTTCAACATGTCTGCTCTGTGCCATAGCCACCAGGGAGTTCAGATGAATTTACTGACTTTAGTGATTCACCCTGAAAAGGACTGTGATTATTATTTAAGGTGGGTACTCACCCTCTTCAACTAATTATCACAATTTCTTGCAGCATGGAACCATTCATTTTCACCTTTTTGTGGGCTTGAGTCCTGTTTCCTTCATGATAGTGTTTGATGGATCCTTTGAGGCCTCTTTATCATGACATTTCAAGTCAGGGTTCAGATCAGCCTACATTATGTGCTTCTCAAGCCTTACACAATCTGGCATGTCTCTGTCAATTGTGAAGAAATTGCCTCAATATCTCAGGTGGTTCATCTTATTCTACAGATCCATAGGAACTAAGCAGCCGTCTTTGCAAGCAACACAGACCTGGTTAATTGTGCTTGCATTCAGGGATCTTAAGTCATTCCCTTTGTGATCAATAGTCATTATCCTCAATCATTTTGTTGATGTGGTGTAATATCGGTTTAGGTTAAAGAGACAGGACTCATTCGAAAGATGTAGTTAAATCTGTGTAGTGTCACCATTTTTAAATGTATTGTCTGCTCTCTTCTTCAAAGTGATAGGCGTAGACCATACCATCTTATGAAATCCTACACTGGCTCATCTATTGGAAGCATAGCGGTTTTAATGATTGCTGCTTTCATGTCTTTGCCCACATATACTTCTAGGTACTTAATCATGGATGAAGGCCATTTGAAGGACAGATCAGTTAGGAATGATGACTTAGTGTGGGAATGTATTGGTATAGCTTCTTTATTGTCCCAGTTTAGACAACTGACTGAATTGTGACTCAGGCCCTCATTATGACATTGGTGCTAAGTACCGCTTACCGCCATGCTGACTTTTGCCAACATACCGCTGCTGAGCGGATTACCCCCACCCATATTATGACCCACACATAGCAATCCGTCACTATACAGCCACACACACAAGTCCCCCAGCCCAAAGGTCAGTGATAAACTGGCAGTATCAAAACCCACACTGTTACGCCAACAGAACTACGTCCACAGCATTATGACCCACGAATCACTGTGGCGGACATTCAATGGCGCTAAACCATTGGTGGTACATACCGCCGCCCTCAAAATACACACAACCTAACAAAACTACACCACATTGGACAATTCAAACTACACACACCTAACACATATACACACACCACACCCACACACCCACACCACTATAAAACACAAAACCACATAACCCACAACCCTTTACCAATACAAACAAGTGCCACAAGAGAGATAGCAAGACCACAGACAAGACCACTGACACACACCACCATCACCTATACACCATCCACCCACCCTACATCACACACCTCAACACAGCACCTCACACACCCTCACCCACACCACTCACAATGCACCCATGACACCACAACAACACCCCAGGTTCTCTGAGGACGAGCTAAGGGTCATGGTGGAGGAAATCATCCAGATAGAGCCGCAGCTATTTGGATCACAGGTGCAGCAGACATCCATTGCTAGGAACATGGAGCTATGTTGGAGAATTCCAGTCCACCCCCAAAAAAGGTCCACAATGATGACAGCAGCTCTAGACACCTGGATCTGGATGACCAACCTGGCCCATCAGGGATCTCCGGACAGTCGGTAACCCAGGCACAGTCCCCTATGACCACAGAGCCTCCCCCCTCAGGAAACACCAGGTCAGTACCCATCCATCCGGCTCATATCTCTGTCCCCAGCACAAGTCAATCAGCAGTGTGTCCACCACTACAGGCACCCAAGGCCACCCCACAAACATAGGACAATCAGGGACCTGGGGCCAGTGGCAGTGGGCACACAGTTCAGGGGACAGAGGCACAGGACAACAGGGAAGCTGAGAGGACTGCTGTGCGACAGGGGAAGGACAGGCCCAGGGAGCGACTCTCCAGGAGGCACACCAACTTCCTGGGAGCAGACCACCATTCCCAGGAGATGATGGGCCAGATACTGGACAAGTTGCAGGAGACCCAGCGGCTGCAGGAGGGACAGCACCTGGGGATCAGGGAGGACTTGAAGGACATAACAACCACCCTGGTCTTCATTGCAGGGGTTCTGGCAGACATGGCCAACACCATGAGGGAGGTAGTGGCACACCACTGGGCCCCTGACACTAGCCAAACCGATGAACATCTGTAAGGAAATGCCTCCTTGACATGGTTAACCCTTAACATTTTGCCTTTGCTGATTCTAAGTAATATGATTTGAAAGTGTGCTGGGACCCTGCTAACCAGGCACCAGCACCAGTGTTCTTTCCCTAACTGTACCTTTGTCTCCACAATTGGCACAACCCTGGCACTCAGGTAAGTCCCTTGTAACTGGTACCCCTGGTACCAAGGGCCCTGATGCCAGGGAAAGTCTCTAAGGGCTGCAGCATGTCTTATGCCACCCTAGGGGCCCCTCACTCAGCACATCCACACTGCCTCACAGCTTGTGTGTGCTGGTGGGGAGAAAAATGACTAAGTCAACATGGCACTCTCCTCAGAGTGCCATGCCAAACTCACACTGCCTGTGGCATAGGTAAGTCACCCCTCTAGCAGGCCTTACAGCCCTAAGGCAGGGTGCACTATACCATAGGTGAGGGCATATGTGCATGAGCACTATGCCCCTACAGTGTCTAAGCAAAACCTTAGACATTGTAAGTGCAGGGTAGCCATACGAGTATATGGTCTGGGAGTTTGTCAAACACAAACTTCACAGTTCCATAATGGCTACACTGAAATCTGGGAAGTTTGGTATCAAACTGATGCCAGTGTGCAATTTATTGTAACATACACCCAGCGGGCATCTTAGAGATGCCCCCTGAATACCAATCCAACTTCTAGTGTAGGCTGACCAGTTTCTGCCAGCCTGCCACACACCAGACATGTTGCTGGCCACATGGGGAAAGTGCCTTTGTCACTCTGTGCCCAGGAACACAGCCTGTACTGGGTGGAGATGCTTTTACCTCCCCCTGCAGGAACTGTAACACCTGGCGGTGAGCCTCAAAGGCTCACCCCTTTTGTTACAGCAACCTAGGGCATCCTAGCTAGTGGAAATGCCCACCCCTCCAGCCACTGCCCCCACTTTTGGCGGCAAGGCTGGAGGAGAGAATGAGAAAAACAAGGAGGAGTCACCCACCAGTCAGGACAGCCCCTAAGGTGTCCTGAGCTGAGGTGACCCCTACCTTTAGAAATCCTCCATCATGAGTTTGGAGGATTCCCCCAATAGGATTAGGGATGTGCCCCCTCCCCACAGCGAGGAGGCACAAAGAGGGTGTAGCCACCCTCAAGGACAGTAGCCATTGGCTACTGCCCTCCTAGACCTAAACACACCCTTAAATTCAGTATTTAGGGGCTCCCCAGATCCCAGGAAATTAGGGGGCATATTTATACTCCGTTTGCGCCGGAATTGCGTCGTTTTTTTTTACGCAATTCCGACACAAAACTAACTCCATATTTATACTTTGGCGTTAGACGCGTCTAGCGCCAAAGTCCATGGAGTTTGCGTCATTTTTTAGCGTGGACACCTACTTTGCGTTAATGATATGCAAGGTAGGCGTTCACGTCTAAAAAAGTGACTCCGAGGCATGTGCGCCGTATTTACACTCCCGGGCAAAATTCACAGGCGGGAGTGGGCGGGTCCCAAAAAATGACGTACGGCCGCTTTTTGCGCCGTTTTTTAGTGCCTGCAAAAGGCAGGCGTTAAGGGACCTGTGGGCTCGGAAGGAGCCCAGAGGTGCCCTCCCATGCCCCCAGGGACACCCCCTGTCACCCTTGCCCACCCCAGGAGGACACCCAAGGCTGGAGGGACCCATCTCAGGGACATTAAGGTAAGTTCAGGTAAGTCATTTTTTTGTTTTGTTTTTGTGGCATGGGGGGCCGGATTTGTGCCCCCCTACATGCCACTATGCCCAATGACCATGCCCAGGGGACAGAAGTCCCCTGGGCTTGGCCATTGGGCAAGGGGGCATGACTCCTGTCTTTGCTAAGACAGGAGTCATTTCTATGGGGGTTGGGAGTGAAAAAAAATGGCGCAAATCGGGTTGAGGCGAAAAATTTGCCTCAACCTGACTTGCCCCATTTCTTGACGCCCAAGCCCCATATCCCCCTACGCCGGCGCTGCCTGGTGTACGTCGTTTTTTTCCACGCACACCAGGCAGCGCCGGCGGCTAACGCCGGCTAACGTCATTGATTAAATACGGCGCCCGCATGGCGCTTCAGAATGGCGTTAGCCAGCGCTAATTTTTTTGGCGCAAAACTGCGTTAGCGCAGTTTTGCGTCAAAAAGTATAAATATGGGCCTAGATTCCTACAACCTGAAGAAAGAAGAAGGACTGCAGACCTACAAGCCTGCATAGAAGAAGGAAGACAACAACTGCTTTGGCCCCAGCCCTACCAGCCTGTCTCTAACTCTGAAAACCTGCAATCAGCGACACATCCGACAGGGACCAGCAACCTATGAAGCCTCAGAGGACTGCCCTGGACTAAAGGACCAAGAAACATCTGTGAACAGCGGCCCTGTTCAAAACCAGCTACTTCTGTGCAACAAAGAAGAAACTTTACAAGACTGCACGTTTCCCGCCGGAAGCGTAAGACTTCTCACTCTGCACCCGACGTCCCCGGCTCGAGATTCAGAGAACCAACACCTCAGGGAGGACTCCCCGGCAACTGCAAGCCTGTGAGTAACCAGTGACTCCCGCCCTGAGGCCCCACAGCGACACCTGCAGAGAGAATCCAGAGGCTCCCCCTGACTGCGACTGCCTGTAACAAGGGACACAATGCCTGGAACCAACACTGCACCCGCAGCCCCTAGGACCTGAAGGAACTGAACTTCAACACAGGAGTGACCCCCAGGTGACCCTCTGCCTAGCCCAGGTGGTGGCTGTCCCGAGAAGCCCCCCCTGTGCCTGTCTGCACCGCTAGAGTGACCCCTGGGTCCCTCCATTGTTTCCTACCTGAAACCCGATGCCTGCTTTGCACACTTCACCCGGCCGCCCCTGTGCCGCTGAGGGTGTGTTTTGTGTGCCTACTTGTGTTCCCCCCAGTGCTCTACAAACCCCCCCTGGTCTGCCCCCAACGACGCAGGTACTTACCTGCTGGCAGACTGGAACAGGAGCACCCACTGTTCTCCATAGGCACCTATGTGTTTTGGGCACCTCTTTGACCTCTGCACCTGACCGGCCCTGAGCTGCTGGTGTGGTAACTTTGGGGTTTCCTTGAACCCCCAACAGTGGGCTGCCAATGCCCCAGAACTGAGACTTGTAAGTGTTTTACTTACCTCCTAATCTAACCTTTACTTACCTCCCCCAGGAACTGTTGATTTTTGCACTGTGTCCACTTTGAACATAGCTTATTGCCATTTTTACAAAGACTGTACATGATATTGCTTTTATTCAAAGTTCCTAAAGTATCTAAGTGAAGTACCTTGCATTTAAAGTGTTTACTGCAAATCTTGAACCCGTGGTTCTTAAAATAAACTAAGAAAATATATTTTTCAACATAAAAACCTATTGGCCTGGAGTAAGTCTTTGCGTGTGTGTTCCTCATTTATTGCCTGTGTGTGTACAACAAATGCTTAACACTACCCTCTGATGAGCCTACTGCTCGACCACACTACCACAAAATAGAGCATTAGAATTATCTAATTTTGCCACTATGTTAAATCTAAGGGGATCTCTTGGACTCTGTGAACACTATTTGTTACTTTGAAATAGTATATACAGAGCCAACTTCCTACAACAGCCTTTCATCTCTGCTGCCGCTAGTGGACAGAAGGCCCCGCCGCAGGAACAACAGGCCACCAGCACCCTACCCCCTGCAGAAGGAGAACCATGCAGCAAACGGTCCCTGAGATACAGGCAGAAGCCAGAGAACTTTGCCAAGACCCCTGCCAGGAAAAAAGACCCTCCTGAATGTCTCCCTTGTGTCCCACGCTGTCTCCCTGTCCACCTTGAACTGCCATTGCTTCCCTTCCTATGCCCCCTTGGACAATGCACCTGTGATACAAATAGACTGACTCTATCCTGGACATTCCTCCATCATCACCCAGCCCATTGTACATCCCCCTCTAATCATTGGCACTTAAATAAATACCATTTGAATAAATACAAGTATGGAGTCTGTCAAATCATTTAACTATGCATTTGTTTAACAAGCTTTAAACACTGCAATATAAATGTACATTAATGTATACATAGGAATGACCTGTAGTTGTTGCAGTCAACACACCAGGAGCGATAGTGGGGCACAAATATCTGAAAATAGAGATGCCAAAGGGTACAGTAAGTGGCTATAGAAGTGGGAAAATCAGTCTGCCAGTGACAATGTCAAACACAAAACTGTCAATGTAAAGTGTAATTACAGTGTCTTACCTGTGTGTCATTGGAAGTACTGTTGTATTATTGCACTTCTGTTGTCCTCATCCTCATCCTCTGCCTCCTCATCTTCACTGTCCAAAGGGTCCACTGCTGCCACACGCCCATCTCCAGCTTCATCCTCCTGCAGAAAAGGCACCCTGTGACGTAAGGCAAGGTTGTGCAACACACACTATGCCACGATGATCTGGCACACCTTTTTGGATGAGTAGCACAGGGATCCACCTGTTAGATGGAGGCAACAAAACCTGGCCCTCAGGAAGCCGAATGTCCTTTATATTATTGTTCCTGTTCGCCCATGCGCCTCATTGTAACGTTCCCCTGCCCTTGTCCTGGGATTCCTCACAGAGGTCAGTAGCCATGAGAGGTTGGGGTAACCAGAGTCACCTGCAAATATCGAGAGACAACTGTTAGACACACACTAACCCTTCGGGCCCACACCATACCCATACACCAACATCCCGTGGGTGGGAACCAGGGCTCACCTATAAGCCACACCCGGTGCCTCTGGAGTTGAGCCATCACATATGGGATGCTGCTATTCCTCAGGATAAAGGCATCATGCACAGACCAAGGATACTTTGCATTGACAATGGAGATGTACTGGTCCACCAGGCACACTATCTGCACATTCATGGAGTGAAAGCTCTTTTGATTTTTGAACAACTGTTCATTTCTCCGGGGGGGGGAGGGACACATGCAATATATGTACCATGAATAGCCCCAATTATGTTGGGGATATGTCCCATTGCATAGAAATCAGCTTTCACTGTGGCCAAATCGTCCACCTGGGGGAAAATGATATAGCTGCGCATGTGTTTAATCAGGGCAGACAATACTCTGGTCGGCACTATTGAGAACATTGGCTGAGACATTCCTGCTGCAAAGCCCTCTGTCACTTGGAAGGAGCCACTTGCCAGGAAATGGAGCAGAGATAGGACTTGCACAAGAGGGGGGATCCCGGTGGGCTGACGATAGCAGATATCAGGTCAGGATCCAATTGGGCACACAGCTCTATGATTGTGGCCCTGTCAGTCTAGAGGTGAGGATAATGTGACTGTCCTCCATTGTTGCCAAGTCCACCATGGGCCTGTACACGGGGGGATGTCTCCATCTTCTATTTGTCTGCAGCGGTTGCAATCTAGGGAGCAAACGGTGAGTAGCTGGTCAGTATTACATATTTCCAAATACTGCACTGCATTGCATGTTGTGACTGTAACACAATATTGTTGTATAGGCCCAAATGGTGCCTATGTGTACTGTGACGCAGTTAGGTGCCATGGCCTCCCCCCCCCCCGAAATGGCGTCCGCCTCTCCTGTATGGAGGGACAGGTGGAAATGAGGTAATTCCGCTGACGTTGTGTGCCGTTGCGGGAGGCGGTTGAAAACTGCTGTGTAACTCCTCATTGGATACCATTGGCCACTATGGGTTACAGTGGCCAATGGTGATGTACGCTGGCAGTGATGGTACGCACCGCCTCGGACGTGACCGCCATTTTCAATCTGTTAACCCACTTGCTACCTGACCTTCAACAGGAGAGGACCTACACTGCAAGTGATGCTATGACCTGTGTCTGGAACCGACTATGGCTCGTGTCACTGGGGAAAGGGCCCCTGCCTTCACTGCTGCGGAGATGGAGAGACTGGTGAATGAAGCCCTACCCCAGTACCGAATGCTGTGTGAGCCTCCAGACCAACAGGTGAGTACAGTGTGAGCAGGATGAATGGGGCATGAATGCATGGAGTGCTGTGTGTGAGGGCCTTGTATGGGGAGGGGTTAGAGTAAGGGCTTTGGGAAGCGTGCTGCATGTATGGTGGGCAATGTGTGTGCGTAAGGGGATGTGAGGGCTATGGTGGGCTATGAGGCAGGATGGTCTGACTGATACCTTTTCCTATGTGTATTTCTCTTAAGGTCAGCGCCCATCAAAAGAAGGGTATAGCGTATGCCATCGCCAAGGACATGCGGACCCTGGGGGTCTACGGAAGGTGGAGCACCCACTGTTGCAAACAGTGGGAGGACCTGAGGCTCTGGGCGCGAAAGACGGCGGAGGACCAGCTGGGGATGGCCTCCCAACGAGGATGGGGTGCCCGTAGAACCCTGACCCCCCTGATGGCCTGCATACCAGTGGTGGCCTATCCGGAGCTGAATGGGCACTTGGGAACATCACAGCAGCCACAAGGGGGTGAGTACAGTGCCCCAATATACTACTTGTGCGTGGTGGGGTGGCATCTGGGTGGGGGATGTGGGCCAGTGGGTGCCCCTAGGCCAGGCTGGACAGTGCAGTGTAGGGCCCATGTTGGGCATTGTCTGATGTCAACCTCCTCCAAACAAGATAGTAGGCCTCCACTACTAGGCAGGGGTCTGTGGGTCTCAGGTATGCTGCAATTGACATTAGGCTTCCCTGTCCATGGGCTGGTGACTAACATTGTGACTGGTAGTGAATTGCGTAGTGCGTAGGACTGTTCCCTGTGTGTGAGTGTGTTGTGTACGCCAACGGTGGTGTTGTTGCCGCCACTGACCAAGGGTATCCTTTGTCTCTCTCCCCCCCTTTTTTTTGTCACCCTGTCCTGGTGGAGGTGCAAAGGCACCTGCGACAGGGATAGCTGCATCCCACAGCGCCCAGAAGGCCGAATCCACCGACCGTGAGGGCACCAGTGGGACGGAGGGCGAGGGGAGCACCACGGCAGAGACTGGAGAGGACAGTTCTGATAGTGTTACCTCCTCCGATGGAAGCTCCCTGGTGGTAGCGGGCACCTCTGTGCTCACCCCAACTACAGGCACTGCTGCCACCCCGTACCAGCACCGCCACCAGCACCACCACCACCAGCAGCAGCCCGAGGGGTCAGCTGTCCGAGGCTGCAGGGGATGGGCTGGAGCCTCCCCCCACCACTGCCAGCACTGCCACAGCACCACTTCCAGCAGCAGCAGCCCCAGTGGGCAGCCGCCCGAGACTGCAGGGGATGGGCTGGAGCCTCCCTCCACCACTGCCAGCCCCGACACCAGCCCCGTCACTGCCACCACTGAGCAGCCGTCACCGCCGGCAGACAGTTTGTAGTCCTGCCTCTATGGGCTGTTGTGTGTCCTGGCCCCTGCAAATCCTGTGGGTCTGACACCCAGGTGAATGACTGTGGCCTTGCACTCCCCAAGATCTGCATCACAGGGCACAATGCCCCCTCCAGAACCAGTGGAGAAGCCATCCACTCACCACATCCTTCCCAGGATGAAGCACGCTGGGCACAAGGCCCCCTCCAGAACCAGTGAAAGAAGCCATCCACTCACCCCATCCTTTCCAGGATGAAGCAATCTGGGCACAAGGCCCCCTCCAGAATCAGTGGAAGAAGCCATCCACTCACCCCATCCTTTCCAGGATGAAGCAATCTGGGCACAAGGCCCCCTCCAGAATCAGTGGAAGAAGCCATCCATTCACCCCATCCTTCCCAGGATGAAGCACACTGGGCACAAGGCCCCCTCCAGAACCAGTGGAAGAAGCCATCCACTAGAGAGACTGTGGCCTTGCACTCCTCAGGACCAAGCAATGGGCAAACCACCCACTTGAGAGACTGTGGCTTTGCACTCCCCAGGTCCAAGCAGTGGGCAAACCATCCACTTGAGAGACTGTGGCTTTGCACTCCCCAGGACAAAGCAGTGGGCAAACCACCCACTTGAGAGACTGTGGCTTTGCACTCCCCAGTACAGCTCACAGGGCATGAAGCACCGTCCAGGATCAGTGGTGTTGTATCATCTTCCGGCTGAGGTGACCCCCATTCCCTGTCCCTGAGGTGGCTTTGTAGTTTCGACCTGACACCCCTGCAGTGTTCTCTCTGTGTTGTTGCAGGAGTGAGGTGGGGCCTTGGCCTATGTGTAATGGCCCTGTGGCCCACGGACATTGAAGTCTGGCAGTGTCCCTCCATTTGTAAATATGTATATACATATGTAATTTAATGTACTTACTCATGTTCTTTAATCGTATTACACTCACTTTCTTCAAATAATTTTGTCCTTGCATTATTCCTGAGGGGTACGGGGTGGATATGTAATGTTACTGCATCTGGTTGTGTGTATGGTGTTGGGGGTGGGTGTGTTGCATGTTGCCTGTGTGTGTCACTCTCTTTTTCCTCCTTCGTCCCTTGTGTGCTAGGCGGACGTACTCACCGTGGTCGTCTTCACCGGTGTTGATGTTCATAATGCATCAAAAGGTAGACGAGCATGGAAAATATGTGCAACTCGGGCTACATGCGTCGTGGTTGTTCCCTGAGTCTCCAGAGGTGAGTCCTTTGACTTCTATGTTCTGTTTCCGCTGTGCTTTTGATGTTGTTGGTACCGGCCAGGAAAAGCTGGCAGATATGCTGGTCATAAATCAGTAGGCGGTATATTGTCTTCCGCATGGCTGTTGGCGTTTACTGCCATGGTGCTTGTTGCTACCGGTGTGGCTGTCGGTGTGTTAAGGTGGCTGTCTGTCTAAGCAGCTTCCGTCGTGGTCAAATTTCCATTTTTGTTACCTCCGGCCTGTTGGCAGTATTACCGCTGCTTTATCACCGACAGCCAGGGTTGTAATGAGGGCCTCAGTCTCTAATACCCGGGGCTACACAATGTCAGATTTGAAGAGTAAGAGCAATATGTCATCGGCCTAGAGGAGTAGTTTCAGTTCCCCTGCAGCTGATTGCGATCATGACATTTGCATAGCGGATTGTATTTTGTCAGCAAGAGGCTGAAACACCAATTGAAAGAGAGGAGATAATAAAGGATACCCTTGATGTGTGCCCCTACTAATATTAAAATACCCTGATGTGAAGACATTGGATGTAACTGAAGATGTGCAGAGATAAAGCCATTTAATTTTCTTAACAAACTCCCCTTCAAAGACTGCCCTCATTTGGGTGAGAGAATAGATGAAACTATTTGATTCTATCAAAAGACCTTTCTACATCTAATGACACTGCCAGTTTATTGTTACATTCATTCCTAATGTGCCAAATCAGATGAGAGGCAACCTCATAGGATGAGCGCCCTGGGACAACACCTACTTTTTATTATGGACTAACAACGGATAGCTTTTTCTAGCAGTGTTCCAGAACTTTCTCAAAGAGCTTTACTTCGGCATTTATGAGATATTGGACCATAGCTGCTGTATATTGGATCCTTCAGCTGCTCTGTTAAATTGTGGAAGATTCCACTTTTATCTCTTGCTTCCTTGAAGATTTTCCATAGTGGTGGAATAAGCAGTTTTGTATCTATTTGTAAAAATTCAGACACGCGCCCATCTTCCCCTAGAGCTTTCCCTGATGGCATAGATCTGCTATTTCTTCTTCAGTGACGTCTGTTTCCATTTGTTCTACTATCTCATTGAGTGGCTGTGGGAAATATCGATGCTTAGAAAGTTATCTTCTGTTGTTTGACCATCACTATTAGCATTCTAGAACTCATATAATACTGCAAAAGTGCATGCCATCTGTAGTGGGATTGTGATAACTTTCCCTTTCTTCCACTCTAACACTAGGTATGGAGCATAAAGATTACATTTGTTTCAGTTGAAACGAAAAGAAGCCTGCTGGGCTTTTCTCACTTCTCATACTGCTTGAGTTTTCCTTTCAATAGTTATTTCTCTGCTGCTGACATAAAGAGCATGTTCTGATCAAGATTAGCCCAAATCAAACATCGTACAGTGTATGTTGAAGATTACACTTTGTATTGTTTATGCAATATCTGGATTTACTGTTCCAGATGTTGGTGTTTGTTACTGTTCTTTCAATTGCAGATTATTTGATTAGGTGGCCTTTTACATATGCTCTGCACACTGCCCTCAGTATTTGGGTTGATGTTATGAAATAATCATTATGCATCTGTCTTTTTTTAGGCCAACAATGTAAGGATCTTTTTCCATTGAATATAATTATTGAGTCCTTTTACATTCATCGAGGGTGTATTCAGTTTATTAATGTGAGTTTGTTGTACTGAAGTGGACATGTTTGGCCCATTTCAACTGGTCCAAGGGTATAGTTGGACTAGAGTGAGTAATGCTGCTTTCAAAAAGGTACCTTTGTATTTGCTGCTTTTTTAACTGTTATGCAGAGTTGCTGGATCAGCAGATGCTCACTCAAGGAACTATAATTGGTGGTGAATAGTACAGCAGTTAAACTTACAGAAAATAATGAAACATCTTAAATTTTCACCTTGAAAAAGTAGGAATAATATGAAAGAAGGTAAAGTGAAATGCAACAGTATATTTTGGAAATTATGTTACAGCACTAATCGCAGTAATCGGCAGGGCTATTCCTCCTGAGGTGGCCTCATCTGACTCATTAATCATGTTTAAATATTGGGTTATGTGTCTCAAATAGTTTAAATGATCAGTAAAAATAAAAACAAGGGATTAGCAGCCTCAGTGGAGTGATAATTCTTCTGGCTCTCTATCATTGAGGTCTCTAGTTGGGGATGAGGATGCTGCTAGCCAGTTCACTTTTCTGAAGGGACCTAGATATATCCCTTTATCCAGTGGAAGATCTAGAAGGTTTACGTGTGGAAATGATCTTATTTATTTTTAAGTGGTGATCTTTCTGATTCTTCCACTGCTTCCCAGTGTCCTCTGTCCTAGATTTGACATGGAAAATTCTGTCACTTTGTATTGATGTCGTAGTGGTGTCCTTACAATGGTCCTCCATTGATTCCAACAATTTCTATAGTTTGTGTGGGTGGTGGTGATCTTTGGACCTGCTATCAAAGAGTAATGATTATAACTGCAGGATCCATGAGGTAATTTCTAATGTCTTTCTTTTAAGACTATAACTAAATCTCATGAATTTCTTATTAATCATAATAGTCTCCTGTGAAAAATCTGAAGAAATGGATCTCCTATGGCTTTTAGGGGCATATTTATACTTTTTGATGCAAAACTGCACTAATGCAGTTTTGCATCAAAACATTTAGCACTGGCTTGTGCCATTCCTGAGTGCCAGCCGGGCGCCATATTTATGGAAGGGTGCAAGCCAGTGCAAAGTTTGGGCTGGCGTAAAAGAAATTTACGTTAGCTGAGTGGGGGTGGCGGTATGGGAGAAGGGGGTTTTGCACCAAAAACTGACATAGGCTGGTTAGAGGCAAAAATATGCCTCTAAATAGCATAGCGTTATTTTCTGACACAAAACCTTCCATACCACATGACTCATGTCTTAGAAAAGACAGAAGTCATGCCAACCACTCGAATGGCTGGCATAGGGGACCAGTGTTCCTTGGGTATGGCCATTCCACCTTGTGCCATGCAGGCACTTTAAATTAAAACAAAATACTGTCCTATACTTATCCTATACTTACCCTACTTACCTGGGATGGGGGTCCCCCATCCTTTGGTGTACCTCTGGTGTGGGAAGGGGTGTTCCTGGGGCTTGGGGAGGGCACCTGTGGGCCCATTCCATAGTGTTTAACCATGGAAATGGGTCCACAGGCCCCAGTGCAAAGCAGGCTTAGCACCATTATTTAGTCCCTCCTCCCACCCGTGTGGGGGATAAATATGGGGCTAGGGGGGTAGCACCATTTTTTAGATGGGAATGCCTAACTTGCATCTCATTGATGCAAGGTAGGTTCACACATCTAAAAAATGGTGCAAACCCCAATATTTTGATGTTAGACGTGCAAATTGAGTATAAATATGCCCCTTATATTGATAAATGGTGTGTTGCCTGGCCATTTGAAGTATTATGTTGCATGGTTTTCGCAGAACACACAGACAGTTATGGGTCTAGGAGTGTCTTGAATGAGTACATGTTTGACATGAGTTCAGTTCACTAAATGAAATACCAGGAATTAGTTGAATTTAGTATTAAGTCAATTGGGAAGCTGTACCTTAAGAAAATCCTGTATAACATCACCTTTTCCTTCTAAGGGAAGCAAAATAAAGCAAATGTTCTCTCACTGTGTGGTCTGCTAATTCAGCCACCTTTCTTTGGACTGTCCACACTTCGGGCATTTAAGAGCCCTTTGCCCCATAATATGCCGCATTAGAGTTTTTTTTTAATGATAATGTGCGATATTATGGTGAAAACATCACACAAGATTTTCAAGGTGGCACAATGTATGCATTGCACCACTTTGTAAACCCTTGAGCCACATTATGCCTGCGCCTGGCATAATGTATGCAAGTGGGGGGCATAACCCCATTATGGGGGCCAAAACAATGGCATAAAGATATCTCAAGGATTTCTTTGCGTAATTTTTTGGGGCATTTTTTGCGACTGCTCAGAGCAGGCATTATAAAAGAGGCACACAGTTGTTTAAAATAGGCCCCTTTGTACTGTTCAGGGTTAGTGCCAAACTTTGGTGCTAACCCTGAACAGTACATCAATAGTGTCACAAATTCTGACACTAATACACACTACCCTGCACCATAGTGCGCTGTATTTTAAATACTGGGCACATATAGTGGCAGTGGTGGAGCGCTAAGGGGCGCAAAGAAAGTGGTGATGCACTGGATGCAGCTCCACTGTTTTTAAATATCCCCCTTAGTGTTTCCAGTCAGATGGCAACAGCACCATGTAGTTCATCTACTCTTCAATCGGTAGAATATAATTTTGATTTAAATGAGCTCAGGTCGGTTTGCATGACTTTTAATTTATATTAGTGTCCATTGCTATTTGGCTTACCATTGTTATTGTGGCCTAAATAGCTTTATACTCCATCATGATGATGTCTAAGGTGGCGATAGTCATATCTGGCTGTTGCAGTGTAGTGATCAGCAATTTTCCTTGAAGCACCTCTGGAAAAATGAGTTCTCTGTATGTTTTTTTCACTGATATGAACAAACAAAGCCCTCAGTGCTTGTGCTTGAGACTCAGAATCAGGGCTATTTAGAGTTTATGGAAACATGTTGAACATCTACCCCTTCAAAATAGTTTTCAAAGATATCAGATGTCAGAGTATAAAATGTAACTATGGTATTAAGCGTCTGGGTGGACTTTAGAAGTTTGAGAGCAACAACTTTACTTTTGCACAAGGAACACATTTATAAGTAAAGTGTGATTTACATTAAAAACTGATACATGCATATTAACCACATAATTTGTAGTAGGTGACTCCATTTGGTCATTATAAGCAGCACCCGGGTTAACATGTTAAATAAATAAAGCTACTTACTTTTCTACTGCCATCTTGTATGTCGACTTTCACATGTGAAAGACTAAAAGGCCTGCACATTTCATATTTGCTTGTTTTGCATGTTTCCTGTTTTACCAGTGCAAATGTTGAGTTTTTCCAGTTGCCTTCTACTAGCTAGTTGATAGTTTATTGTTATGTATTTGAGGGTGCAGTTCTCATCAAAAGAAAAAGATGTCATAGTGGAAATAGACTTGTGGGAAGAGCTGGCTGTAATCGACAGTCTGTCCAGTGTAACAATTCAAGGACATAGCCATGCATGGACCATTGTTTTGCCCTGGGAAAGAGAGGAGTTTGTCTGCCCCCGGGGTCTGGAGAAAACGGATTGGTTCCTGAGAGCGAGAACAAGCTAAAATGTTGCAGTTAGTGTTTTGTTGAATAATTATAGTGTTTCTTCTAAGGCTAGTTAGGCGAGATGCTTGCTATCTTTGAACTGAAAAGACCCTTCCCACCTCTGCTGAGCCCCACGGCCCTGAGTGCAAAGGTTTTATGCCTATGCATTCTAATTCTCTCATTCAGAGACCTTTATTTGGTTTTCTAAAACAGACACCTTACCTTACGAAATGCTCTTTTCCAATCCATACCTGCTTAATCCAGAGTAGGAATTTCCTTTATAGAACACACTTTTTGATCATGTTGTATTGTTTACGTAGCTCTTGCTAACATTCATTATTTTCAATATTCTGAAATATGGACTCTTGGTTCATTTCTATTGATGCTTGAATATTAATGCTTAATAGATTAATGACTTTGCCTTCATCAATGTCTTTTAATCAAATCTTTTCAACTTATTTTAGTTCTCCTTGTCACTTTCTGTGGAGCCTCAATAGTTTCACTGTTTATGAAAAAGTATTGAAATGCTCTTAAGTACCTCTCTGCATCGACTAACAAAGGTCCATATGACCAGTGATGGGAGTTGTATGGAGATTCAAGAACTCCCACTCCATCAGTACAGTTTGATTCAACTGCCTATATGTGCATCATACATTTTACAAAAGTGCAATGGTGCTGAGCCTGCCCTGATTATGCGTTCTGCTTCTGTATCATGCAGGGTACTATGTACACAGACTCTTCCAACTTGTAGTGGGCATTTGTGATCAAGAAACAGAGCTGAACATTTCTAACAAAAGCTCCTGTTTATACCAGTGATTTTATCTCAAACATAGCTCCACTGTCAGCACTCTAGGATGTCAAACCCAGTCCACGACGGCTGGTAACGCCTGGCAGTCAGCTGTCTTCTGCTGACCATGGTGGCCACTCCAGTTGGCATCCCAAAGGTTGTGGCTTGTTGCTTTCCATCTGCAGTCTTCTGCACCCCTCCCTCCCTACACTGCAACGCGCTCTGCTGCAATGCGGAGAGGAATGCTGGTCCTGTCGGGACTTATCAGCACCAACACCTCCCTGTCTGACTCGCCAGTCATACAGGTAACCTCAGATCTCAGATAAGCGTGGTCTAGAGGCCACTGATATGGCAATTCACGCTCCTCTAGGCCTTCAGGGAGCACTTCATTTTATTATTTGTTTTACTTGAGTGCAGGGCATGTCAAATATAGGCTTGGGATTATGTCACAGAGCAATCTCCTGGAAATTCCTGTGATTGTCTTGTACTGCCCAGTGCGGCTGTAGACCGTGATCCTGGGTAGGAAATACTGACAGCAATAACTCCCGAATAAGTGACAGTGGTCCATGACATTTAGTGTGAATTAACCAAACTTCTCTCTCTCTCTCTCTCTCTCTCTCTATCTCTATTTTATGAAACTTTACCATGTTTTCTGACAGCTAAACTAGATTGCAAATAACCAACTTCCATTTATGAGTAAGGACTACAGTGGGGCCTACTGGGTTAGTTGTAAATCGTAAATTATTGTTTACAAACCAAAACACTGATTGTAAACACCTTGGCACTGAATAACATGGCCAGACCTAGAGGCAGATGTATAATTATACCGTCACAAAAACTGGATGCTATTTGCCACTTTGCCCTTTTGAAAATTGTTCTCCATTCCTTTCCATGTTATGAAAAACTGCATTTAATCCTGCTCCTCTCCAGAGTTCTGTAACGTGTTTAAGTAATTTTGCCTCTTTTAAACGTTGTTCTCTATCATATTTTAGATACTGTTATTACTCGATGCTTTGTCTAAATGCTATGTGGTTGATTGTTAATACCATTAAATAAAGGAAATTACATGCTAGTTGAAATACAGTTTAAGACCAAGTCCTATCAAAGTATTGATTCGACTTGGTGTGAATTTGTGTTGATTAGGTAATTCAGACCAATGTGCAGTAAAAAACATACCCCTAGACCAAATAGTTGCTAGAAAAGGGGTCGATTATATCACTAATTGCGTGTTTTTACTCTATTTCAAGTTACTTTTTGTCGGTGCTGAAAAAAAGGTCTCTTAGTGCTGTCAAAATCAACATTCTGCCAGGGATGCATCATGGGACCGCGTGCACACTGAATCTAATTCAGTCTGTACGCACACTTTTGAGTGCAGGTAATTAGGTCAACTGTTCACAGATTCAGAGTAGATTAGTTGAGTGGGTGCAAAATTGGGTGCAAAACAGATGCAACACATGCTTCAATGCAGTGGAGGTGGGTAAAAATGGTTCATGTTATCACATTATTCAGCTCCACTGAGCGAGTGAAATACAGCCTCGTTGCTGGTGTATGCCGCACAAATACAGTAATGTTGATTCAACGTTTGTTTTATTGGAATGAAACGGATTATGGGATTACCATCACCACTGTACATTCAAAATTGCATGTAATGGCGTACCCATCACCTGTACTTACCCCATCTGCAAGGGCTCCATGCCCCAACACATTTTATTGATGATCTTGTAACATATTCTGACCCAGATTTACTTTGATTTTGTGTTACTTTGTGGTGCAGCCCTGATGCGAAATCCTTTTCAGTATTTGGGCCCATATTTATACGTTTTGACGCAAAACTGCGCTAACGCAGTTTTGCGTCAAAAAAATTAGCGCCGGCTAACGCCATTCTGAAGCGCCATGCGGGCGCCGTATTTATTCAATGACGTTAGCCGGCGTTAGCCGCCGGCGCCGTCTGGTGTGCGTTAAAAAAAATGACGTACACCAGGCAGCGCCGGCGTAGGGGGATATGGGGCTTGGGCGTCAAGAAATGGGGCAAGTCAGGTTGAGGCAATTTTTTTGCCTCAACCCGATTTGCGCCATTTTTTTTCACTCCCAACCCCCATAGAAATAACTCCTGTCTTAGCAAAGACAGGAGTCATGCCCCCTTGCCCAATGGCCATGCCCAGGGGACTTCTGTCCCTTGGGCATGGTCATTGGGCATAGTGGCATGTAGGGGGGCACAAATCAGGCCCCCCTATGCCACAAAAAAAATTAAAAAAAAACACTTACCTGAACTTACCTTAATGTCCCTGGGATGGGTCCCTCCAGCCTTGGGTGTCCTCCTGGGGTGGGCAAGGATGACAGGGGGTGTCCCTGGGGGCATGGGAGGGCACCTCTGGGCTCCTTCAGAGCCCACAGGTCCCTTAACGCCTGCCTTTTGCAGGCGCTAAAAAACGGCGCAAAAGCGGCCGTACGTCATTTTTTTTGACCCGCCCACTCCCGGGCGTGAATTTTGCCCGGGAGTATAAATCCAACGCACATGCCTCGGAGTCGATTTTTTAGACGGGAACGCCTACCTTGCATATAATTAACGCAAAGTAGGTGTCCACGCTAAAAAATGACGCTAACTCCATGGACTTTGGCGCTAGACGCGTCTAACGCCAAAGTATAAATATGGAGTTAGTTTTGCGTCGGAATTGCGTAAAAAAAAACGACGCAATTCCGGCGCAAACGGAGTATAAATATGCCCCTTAATGAGCCATGCAACGTTGATTTGCTTGGATTTGAGGGGTTTAGTAAAGTACTGCCTTGAACATTGCATGGGTGCACCGTGGGCATTCCTGTGCATCCACCCATGTCTTGACGCAAACCCAGATTTACAAAGACTTGTAAACATGAGTTTGCATCAAAATAGTGTACCCACTCAATAGAGGCATAACAAGAAGAAATATCTTTATTTCTCCTTGCTTCTTCCTCTTACCACCTATGCTGCATTCAAAGAGGAATATGCCTCTAAAGATTGTTTCTTTGTACAAAGGTATAACCATGATGCAAGTGTGCCTACTTTGACACTGCTCAACTCTCTCCCATTCACGAAATGCAAATCCCACCTTAGAGTGACCTTTCAATAAGTATGCCCTTGTGTACTAAGAAGTACTACCAGACTCAGGGTAAAGGCTCGACCATGGTCTGGGTAAGCCACCTCCATATGGAAACATAAAGCATATACTGTTTATACGTGTGCAAATTGATTTTCCTATCTAATGTGGGCTATGCTCCATTTTAGTAGTACCTTTGCCTTGCTCTCAATCGCTGTTCTGGGTGCATTTTGGTTGCAACCTTTTTCATTTGCACAGATGTCGTCCTGAGGGTCTGGTCCACAATGTGTTCCTTGTTGTGATTTGGTAAATTTTGCCATACTCTCCTTAGCTCAGCTCTTCATGTCTTTCTTTTATTTATTTAACAGCCGTTATGACTGTCGCCACTGCACTGACTTGATAATGGATTTTTTTCTACAATGCTTCTTTAAATCTGCAGCGGTGAATTCCACATGCTCATTTGCAATAACAGTTTCCTTTTCTCGCCATGGTTCCTTTCTGGTTCCTGATTCGCAGAAACTCCAGGATCACAGGCTGTACCCAGACACCTACCTGACTGTGCCCATGTTTTGTCCTTCAGGATTCTCTGGGCGCTCCATTTATCCTGGCATTTTTCCAGTGATGATCCAGAGGCGCAGGACAGTAAGAAATTCAAGCAGTTGCATGAATACATCAGCAATGTGTTGGATGCTTGCCAGAAAGCTGTTCTGTGGAGACATTGCAGCATAGGAAAACTACCACTGCAAGCACCTGTAGGCCGCAGAGTGGTCACAGAAGAAGCAAGACAACTGATAGAAAGCACTGGGGGCCACCATTTTTAATAAGATGGGAACTACCATTTTATAACCTGCACACAAGAGAAACGAGAAAGCAGTAGTAATATTGAAGCACCCAATGTATAGTAGAACACTACACCATTCACCAAGGTGAAAAGAAAGTACTTTATCAATTTGGTACATCTAACACTCAAATCAAACTGTTTTAACAAGGTTTTAAGGAAGCAGCATATCAAGGGAATGAAAAGGCTCACCAAAATGTGCTGTACTCTTCAAATCAAATCAAATCATTAGCATTTATAAAGCGCGCTACTCACCCGTGCGGGTCTCAAGGCGCTAGGGACAAAGGGGGTGGTTATCGCTGCTCGAACAGCCAGGTCTTTAGGAGTCTCCGGAAAGCGGAGTGGTCCTGGGTGGTCCTGAGGCTGGTGGGGAGGGAGTTCCAGGTCTTGGCCACCAGGAAGGAGAAAGATCTCCCACCCGCCGTGGAGCGTCGGATGCGAGGGACGGCGGCGAGTGCGAGGCCAGAGGAGCGGAGGGGGCGGGTGGGGACGTAGAAGTTGAGGCGTCTGTTGAGGTATTCCGGTCCCTTGTCGTGGAGGGCTTTGTGTGCGTGGGTGAGAAGTCGGAAGGTGATCCTTTTGCTGACTGGGAGCCAATGCAGGTGTCTCAGGTGTGCGGAGATGTGGCTGCTGCGGGGTACGTCGAGGATGAGGCGGGCCGAGGCGTTTTGAATGCGTTGTAGGCGATTTTGGAGTTTGGCTGTGGTCCCGGCGTAGAGGGTGTTGCCGTAGTCCAGGCGGCTCGTGACGAGGGCGTGGGTCACGGTTTTTCTGGTGTCGCCGGGGATCCAGCGGAAGATCTTGCGGAGCATGCGGAGGGTGAGGAAGCAGGCGGAGGACACGGCGTTGACTTGCTTGGTCATGGTGAGAAGAGGGCCCAAGATGAAGCCGAGGTTGCGGGCGTGGTCTGCGGGGGTCGGTGCGGTGCCGAGGGCCGTGGGCCACCAGGAGTCGTCCCAGGCGGACGGGGTGTTGCCGAGGATGAGGACTTCAGTTTTTTCAGAGTTCAGCTTTAGGCGGCTGAGCCTCATCCAATCTGCGACGTCCTTCATACCATCTTGTAGGTTGGTCTTGGCGCTGGCGGGGTCCTTGGTGAGGGAGAGTATAAGTTGGGTGTCGTCGGTGTAGGAGGTGATGATGGTGTCGTGCTTGCGTACGATGTTGGCGAGGGGGCTCATGTAGACATTGAAGAGTGTCGGGCTGAGTGATGAGCCTTGAGGTACGCCGCAGATGATCTCAGTGGGTTCTGAGCGAAACGGAGGGAGGTAGACTCTTTGGGAGCGGTTTGCGAGGAAGGAGGCGATCCAGTCTAGGGCCTGGTCTTTGATCCCGGTGGAGCAGAGGCGGGTGATTAGGGTGCGATGACAGACGGTGTCAAAGGCAGCCGAGAGGTCGAGAAGAATGAGGGCGACTGTTTCACCGTTGTCCATCAGGGTTCTGATGTCGTCTGTGACTGAGATGAGGGCGGTTTCAGTGCTGTGGTTGGTTCGGAATCCGGTCTGTGAGGGGTAGAGCAGGTTGTTGTCTTCCAGGAAGGTGGTCAGCTGTTTGTTGACGGTCTTCTCTATTACTTTGGCTGGGAAAGGCAGAAGGGAGATGGGGCGGAAGTTTTTCAGGTCGCTCGGGTCAGCTGTAGGTTTCTTTAGTAGGGCGTTGACTTCGGCGTGTTTCCAGCATTCGGGGAAGGTAGCAGAAGAAAAAGAAGAGTTGATGATGGTCTGGAGGTGCGGGCGATGATGTCGTCGGCTTTGTTAAATATGAAGTGCGAGCAGGGGTCCGAAGGGGCGCCGGAGTGGATAGAGTTCATGATGGATTTGGTTTCTTCCGTGCTGATGTGGGTCCAGTTGTTGAGGGTGATGGTCGGGGATGTGGGTTCTGTGGTGTTTGGTTGGGTCTGGTGTCCGAAGCTGTCGTGGAGGTCGCTGATCTTGCGATGGAAGAAAGTGGCGAGGGATTCGCATAGATCCTGTGAGGGCGTGACGGCGTTGGCGTTGGCGCTGGGATTGGAGAACTCCTTGATGATGCTGAAGAGTTCTCTGCTGTTGTGGCTGTTTTTGTCCAGTCTGTCGGTGAAAAAATTCCTTTTGGCAGCGCGGATCAGGTGGTGGTGTTCGCAGGTAGCGTTCTTGAGGGCGGTCATGTGGTCAGCGGTGCGGTCCTTGCGCCAGGTTTCTCAAGTGCGCGACAAGTTTTCTTTGATTGTTTGAGGGTGTCAGAGAACCAGAGGGGTTTCTTGGTGTTGTTCTGTCGCTGCGAGCGTTTGAGGGGAGCAAGGTTGTCTGCGCAGTTGGAGATCCAGTTTGTGAGGTTCAGGGCTGCGTCGTTGGGGTCGGTAGTGAGGGTGGGTTGGTTGGCGGCGAGTGCGGAGAAGAGTTGCTCTTCAGGGATCTTGTTCCACTGTCGGCGAGGGATGGGTTGAGTGCGGAGGTGGCGGGTCTCACGTCGGAATGTGAAGTGGACGCAGCTGTGGTCGGTCCAATGTAGGGCGGAGGCGTGGCTGAAGAAGACGTGTTTGCTGGCGGAGAAGATAGGGTTGAGTGTGTGTCCGGCGATGTGGGTGGCAGTGTTCACCAGTTGTTTGAGGCCGAGGTTGGCGAGGTTGTCGAGCAGGATGGTGGTGTTGGGGTCGTTGTTTTGTTCCAGATGGAAGTTGAGGTCGCCTAGGAGGATGTAGTCCGGTGAGGCGAGGGCGTGCGGGGAGATGAAGTCGGCGATGGCGTCGCTGAAAGGGGCGCGAGGTCCGGGAGGACGGTAGACGAGGGATCCTCTGAGGGTGGTCCTCGGGTCGGTGCAAATCTGAAAATGTGTTCAGCGGCGAGAGGGGAGTCTTCAGTGGAGGTGGTGACGCTGATGGAGTCTTTGAAGACGATGGCGATACCTCCTCCTACTTGGTTGGTGCGGTCTTTCCTGGAGATCTTGTAGCCTTCGGGGATGGCGGTGGCGATGTCTGGAGCAGAGGAGGCGTTCATCCATGTCTCCGTGATGAAGGCGACGTCCGGTGCTGTGGAGTCTAGGAGGTCCCAGAGTTCAACGGCGTGTTTGTGAACGGAGCGAGCGTTGACTAGGATGCACTTGAGGTGGTTGATGGCGCGTGGGCTTGTGGTCGTAGTTGTTGCGTGGTGGAAGATGCGTTTGCAGGAGTTGCAGGCGAAGGGTCCATGGGTGTGTTTGGGGTGAGCTTGGAAGCAGGTGTTGGAGCGTCCTGGGTTGAGGACATGGAGGGTGGTGGGGTCGTAGCGGATCAGCGGGGCTTGGGAGAGCTGGGGACCAGGGGTCGTGGCGCTGGGCGCGGGCCAGGCGCGGACGGGCGCAGACGGGCTTGCCTCTGGCGCGCCTCCGGCGCGCCAGCGGCGCACCCGCTGCGCAGACGCGCAGCGGCCGCCATATGAGGTAGGAGGGGGGGAGGGGTCAGCTGGGGGCGAATGGGAGCTGGGGGGCGGGGGCGTGCAGGAGGTCGCGGCGGGAAAGCGCGAGGGAGGGGGGGGACAGGTAGAGTGAGAAGAGCTGGGGGAGGGGGGTTTAAGGGTGGTGGGGGGAGAGTGTTAGGAGGTTTAGGAGATTAGGGAGAAAGATAGGTGTAGGGTTGTGAAGATAGGGGAGGGGGGGTTGTAGAGGTGGGTGAGGGTGAGAGGTAGAGTGAGGGGATAGGAAGATAGGTAATAGAGGGGGTGGCGGGAGGGGGGGAGAGATAGAGAAATAGGTAGAGAGAAAAGGTAGATAGAGAAATCGATAGATAGGGAAAAAGATAGAGAGATAGGAAGATAGGAGGAGGTGGAGAGTGAGGGAGTTGGATAGTGGGATAGAGAGATGGAGAGATAGGTAGATAGGAGGAGTGAGGGAGGTAGAAAGTGAACGGGTTAGATAGGGGAGATAGATGGGGGATGCGAGTGGGGGAGGGGGATGAGGCAGGAGCAGGAGGGAAGGCGCGGGGAGAAGAGGACGGAGGAGGCAGAAGAGCTGAAGGCAGAAGACAAGAAGACAAGAAGAACAGAAGAACAGAAGAAAAGAAGAACAGAAGAAAAGAAGAACAGAAGACCGGAAGGACTGAAGACCGGAAGGACTGAAGACCGGAAGAACAGAAGAAACACAGAAGAACACAGAAGAACAGAGAGGAATACAGAAGAACACCGAGGAAGACAGAAGAACAGAGAAGAATACAGAAGAACACAGAGGAAGACAGAAGAACACAGAGGAAGAAAGGAGAACACCGAGGAAGACAGAAGAACACCGAGGAAGACAGAAGAACACCGAGGAAGACAGAAGAACACAGAGGAAGACAGAAGAAGACAGAGGAACACAGAAGAACACAGAAGAACACAGAAGAACACGGAGGAAGATACAAAAAACGAAGAGACAGAGTGCAGAAGACCACAGCAGAAGATGAGGAAGAAGAGAAGAGGAGAGAAGACGGGGAGAAGAGAAGTACAGAAGAAGAATACAGACGAGGAGAGAGGAGGAAGAACAGAGAAGAAGAAACGAGGAAAAGAAGCAGGAGCAGGAGAGAGGGTGAGTAGCGCGGGGCAGAACGAGGGGCTGGGAGGTGGGGGGTACTTACTGTGAGGTGGGTCTCAGGAACTCAGGAACCTGGAGGAGCTGCAGCAGGCAGGGGGAGCGACCTACTCTTAAAGCACCCCACCATTTAACAGGTCCAAGATACAGAATTTAGGCACCATAGGCCAGATGTGGGGCATTTTGTTTTGCAACTTGAAATTTGCGATATGTTACTAAACACTGTTTGCAATTCCCAAATGGGTCGCAAGGGACTTGCCTCATCCATATTCATAAGGCAGGTTGCAATTTGCGACCCATTTGGGAGTGGCCGCACTCGGAGGGGTGATTGCCTTTGGAGTCAGCAGACCACCATGTCTGTGATTCCTTTTTAAATAAAGCAGTTTTTTTTTAAAAATGCAGCCAGTTTTCCCTAAAGGAAAACGGGATGCATTTCAAAAATAAAAAAGGAAAAGTTTTCTTTTCATTTTTTTCAGCGCAGGCAGAGGTCCACCGGGACCCCGAGAAAAGGGTAGAGAGCTGCTGGTCATATAACACACTGGACAATGCCACTTCCAGGAATGGAGGGTGGACAGGAATTGTCAAAGGGCTCAAATAACTTTTTTCTGGACAACAGATGAAGGGACATTATAGACAATCACAGTGAAAGTTCTTTGATCCAGCATAAGAGATGTCCACTGTAGTTCAATACTGCAATACATTATTTGTAGACTAGGAGTACCTGTCTGCTATTGGTTTATCGACTATAGAGCCTACTTTGTAGAACTTGACAGATACTTGATTCAATGAACGCATTAAAACAAATGCAAAATAATTTTTTTAAAGCATGGAATCCTGCTTCACATTGGAGCTTATCAATCATTTTCCAAGCAAAGGACCAATACAACATTTGTTCTAGGCTTGGGCTTCCTTTTCAATTCATTTTAGTCAGAAAATGACTTACTCCAATGTGTGATAAATGTAATGGCGTGTGTTGCAAATGCCCCTTTCTGCAGGGTCACTCCCAGATGTTGTGCCTTTTACCCTCCACTTTTTGCTGAATCTTTTTTGTTGGCCTCAGGACTCTGAGTACTTTACCACTGCTGACCAGTGCTAAGGTGCATGCGCTTCTCTCCTAAAAATGGTATAATTGATGTATAGCCAATTGGCATATTTAATCTGCTTGTAAGTCCCTTGTAAATTGGTATACCATATACCAAGGGCCTGTAAATCAAATGCTACTATTCAGCCCGTGTAGGAAAGTACCATCTTGCCTGGCATGTTACCCCCATTTGTACTGTATGTATGTTTGTTTTTGCCTGTGTCACTGGGATCCTGCTACCCAAGACCCCAGTGCTCATAAAGTGTGCCCTGTATGTGTTCCCTGTGTGGTGCCTAACTGTATCACTGAGGCTCTGCTAATCAGAACCTCAGTGTTTATGCTCTCTCTGCTTTTAAAATTGTCACTGCAGGCTAGTGACTAATTTTACCAATTCTTATTGGCACACTGGAACACCCTCATAAATCCCTAGTATATGGTACCAGGGTACCCAGGGTATTGGGGTTCCAGGAGATCCCTATGGGCTGCAGCATTTCTTTTGCCACCCAGAGGGAGCTCAAACAATTCTTACACAGGACTTCCACTGCAGCCTGAGTGAAATAACGTCCACGTTATTTCACAGCCATTTTACACTGCATTTAAGTAACTTATAAGTCACCTATATGTCTAACCCTCACTTAGTGAAGCTTAGGTGCAAAGTTACTTAGTGTGAGGGCACCCTGGCATTAGCCAAGGTGCCCCACATTGTTCAGGGCAATTTCCCCAGACTTTGTGAGTGTGGGGACACCATTATACGCGTGCACTACATATAGGTCAATACCTATATGTAGCGTCACAATAGTAACTCCAAACATGGCCGTGTAACATGTCTAGGATCATGGAATTGTCACCCCAATACCATTCTGGTATTGGGGAGACAATTCCATGCATCCCCGGGGCTCCAGCATAGAGCCCGGGTACTGCCAAACTAGCTCTCTGGTGTTTTCTCTGTAGCTACCACTGCTGCCAACCCTCAGACAGGTTTCTGCCCCACGGGGCCTGGGCAGCCCAGTCCCAGGAAGGCAGAACAAGGACTTCCTCTGAGAGAGGGTGTTACACCCTCTCCCTTTGGAAATAGGTGTGAAGGGCCTGAGAGGAGTAGCCTGTCCTGGCCTCTGGAAATGCTTTGAAGGGCACAGATGGTGCCCTCCTTGCATAAACCAGTCTACACCAGTTCAGGGATCCCCCAGCCCTGCTCTGGCGCGAAACTGGACAAAGGGAAGGGGAGTGACCACTCCCCTGACCAGCACATCCCAAGGTGAGGTGCCCAGAGCTCCTCCAGTGTGTCCCAGACGTCTGCCATCTTGAATGCAGAGGTGTGAGGGCACAATGGAGACCTCCGAGTGGCCAGTGCCAGTATGTGATTTCAGAGATCCCTCCTGATAGGTGCTTACCTTTCTCTGTAGCCAATCCTCCTCTGAGGGCTCTTTAGGGTCTCTCCGGTGGGTATCTCAGCATATAACGAATGCAAGAGCTCACCAGAGTTTCTCTGCACTTTCCTCTTTGACTTCTGCCAAGGATCGACCGCTGACTGCTCCAGGACGCCTGCAAAACCACAACAAAGTAGCAAGAAGACTACCAGCAGCATTGTAGCACCTCATCCTGCTGGCTTTCTTGACTATTTCCTGGTGGTACATGCTCTGAGGGCTGTCTGCCTTCACCCTAGACTGGAAGCCAAGAAGAAATCTCCTGTGGGTTGACGGAATCTTCCCCCTGCCAACGCAGGCACCAACCTTCTGCATCACCGGTCCTCTGGGTCCCCTCTCATCTTGATGAGCGTGGTCCCTGGAACACAGGAGCTGGATCCAAGTGTCCCCGACAGTCCAGTGGCCCTTCTGTCCAAATTTGGTGGAGGTAAGTCCTTGCCTCCCCACGCCAGACAGTAATCCTGTGTACTGCATGAACTGCAGCTGCTAGGGCTTCTGTGCACTTTTGCCAGACTTTCTTTGTGCACAGCCTAGCCCAGGTCCCCAGCACTCCGTCCTGCATTGCCCAACTCACTGAATTGGACTCCGACTTCATGGGACTCCTTTTTGTTGTGCTGAGATGACCACCATGCTCAGATATTCTGAACACCTGTTCAGGTGCTTCTGCGGGTGCTGCCTGCTTCTGGAGAAGTTCCTGGCAACTTCCGTTGTTGCAGAATCTTTGGCTTCTTCCACCCAGAGGCAGCCCTTTTGCACCTTCATCCGGGGTTTAGTGGGCTCCTGCCCCCCCTGGACACTTGCGTGACTCTTGGACTTGGTCCCCTTCCTTTGCAGGTCCTCAGGTCCAGGAATCTGTCTTCAGTGCTTTGCAGTCAGTTGTTGTCTTTGCAGAATCCCCTATCTCGACTTTACTGTCTTTCTGGGGTAGTAGGGTAACTTTACTCCTACTTTTCAGGGTCTTGGGGTGGGGTATCTTGGACACCCTTAGTGTTTTCTTACACCCCCAGCGACCCTCTACACACTACACTATGCCTGGGGTCCATTTGTGGTTCGCATTCCACTTTTGGAGTATATGGTTTGTGTTGCCCCTAGGGCTATTGTCTCCTATTGCATTCTATTGTGTGCTACAGTATTTGCACTACTTTGCTGTTTACTTACCTGATTTTGGTCTGTGTGTATATTTTGTGTATTTTACTTGCCTCCTAAGGGAGTATGGGCCAGATGTAGCAAAGAGATTGCGAGTCGCAAACGGCGAAAATTGCCGTTTGCGAGGCGCAAATGTCTCTTTGCTATGTAGAAATGCATTTTGCGAGTAATCCGACTCGCAAAATGCATTTCCGACTCGCAAATAGGAATGGGTCTTCCTATTTGCGACTCGCAATGCTATTCATTTTCATTTGCGACCGCGAAAGCGGTCGCAAATGAAAGCGCAGTTACCATCCACTTGGAGTGGATGGTAACCCAGGCGCAAACGGGAAGGGGTCCCATGGGACCCCTTCCTCTTAGTGTCTGGAAAAAAGAAAAAAAAATTCAGAGCAGGCAGTGGTCCAATGGACCACTACCTGCCCTGAAAAATACCGAAACTAAAGGTTTCGTTTTTTTTCCAAAGTGCAGCTCGTTTTCCTTTAAGGAAAACGGGTTGCACTTTGAAAAAAAAAACTGCTTTATTTAAAAACAGTCACGGACATGGTGGTCTGCTGTCTCCAGCAGGCCACCATCCCCGTGAGTTCCCCTACTCGCAATGGGGTCGCAAATTGCGACCCACCTCATTAATATTAATGAGGTGGGTCTTTGCGACCCCATTGCGAGTTGCAGAAGGTGTCTGAGACACCTTTCTGCATTCCAAATTGCGACTTGCAATTTGCGAGTCGCAGGGACTCGCAAATTGCAAGTCGCAATTTGGAATCTTCCTACATCTGGCCCTATATCCTCTGAGATACTTTTGGCATATTGTCACTAAAATAAAGTACCGTTATTTTTAGTAACTCTGAGTATTGTGTTTTCTTATGATATAGTGCTATATGATATAAGTGGATAGTAGGAGCTTTGCATGTCTCCTAGTTCAGCCTAAGCTGCTCTGTTATAGCTACCTCTATCAGCCTAAGCTGCTAGAACACTGATAATCTACTAATAAGGGATAACTGGACCTCGCACATGGTGTAAGTACCATCAGGTACCCACTGTAAGCCAGGCCAGCCTCCTACAGCCTGCAGCACAGATCGTGCTGCTCACTTATGTGGCCCTTTTAAACATGTCTCAGGATTGCATCTGCCGAGCCTGTGTGTGCAGTCTGACTGCTACGTTGACTTGGCATTTAAAACCCTTTGCAAAGCCTTAAACCTCCCTTTTATTACGCATAAGTTGCCCCAGAGGTCGGTCATGGGTAGCACGAAGGGCAGGCATCTGTGTATGTCAAAGGTAGTGTTAGAAATGTGGTTTCTGGTTGGCTAGGGTATGCATCTAAGTCAGGCAGAACCCACCCACTCTAGTCACCCCACCAATGTCCATCTCAGAATCATAGGGATGAATATGTCCAAAAAAAGTACCTGAATCATGGTGAAGGACAATCCTCGTGTCTGAAAAAGATCGATATATGGGGCCCCCGGCACTCCTATGTGCAAAACGGGGGCCAGAAGTGATCCTGGAGGGAGGGAGGCGGTCCGGAACCTCTCTGGTGTTGTCAGAGTCACCAGATCCTCGGGGTCTGTGCACGTTCCCAACACGTCCACCACAAGACAGCTCCAATACTCTGATTAGAATGTCACAGAGTCTAAGAGAGTCCAAGTGGGGAAAAGGAGATTAGGAAGGGAACAGCTGGGAAGGAGACCTGTAGGAAACAAAAGGTTAAAACACACAATATCAAGATTATTTCATATTAATCATTACTAGGCTTTAAATCTAAGCATTGTCATACTGGAAACATGGACTGAAATAACTAGGCCTGAAGATGACTGGATACCTGTGAGGGAATCAAGAAAGATTAATACAACTTTCCAATTAACCACTTAATGAAATGTTACATATGATTTAGAAACATCAGAACCTTCATGAGGATCAGGAAATAATCTGAATGATTTGTACTTGAGGGAATTATTCTGCATATACAATATAACATCTAGAATTCTAACACTTTAGTTTTCTTAAAATGCAGGAACATGAATTGCACACATTGCAGATTTTCACAAAGGTTTGTAAATACCAATGAAATGACTGAGCATATTGAATAACATTAGTTAGACTTGAGAAATGAATAGTGCGTCTTGCCGATTCGAAGGCCACCAAGTAAATGCCAAGAAGTGGTAGCACACAATGAACATTGTGATTTAAACACAAGAAATGAATCGCACGTATTGCCGATTTGAGTACCACCAAATGAATGCCATGAAATGGTAGCACACGATGAGTACCATGGGTTCAACACAAGAAATGAATTGCGCGTTCTGCTGATTCGAATGTCACCACGGAAATGCCATAAAATGGTAACACTCTATGTATATTATGAATTAGACACAAGAAATGAATCGCGCGTCTTGCTGATTCGAAGGCCACCATGTGAATGCCAAGAAATGGTAGCGTACAATGAATAACACGAATTAAGCACAGGAAATAAATTGCGTGTCTTGCTGATTTGAATACCTTCATATGAATGTCAAGAAATGGTAGCATACAATGAGTAACATAATTTAAGTAAGGAAATGAATTGCGCGTCTTGCCAATTCGAATAACACCATATGAATGCCAAGAAATGGTAGCGCATAATGAATAACATGAATTGTGCACGATTAAAGAATTGCGCGTTTTGCCGATTCAAGTGTCAGCATGAAAATGCCATAAAACGTCGAGCGCACATTCACACACATAAAAGCAAAATTGTTTTATCTCGCAAATTAGGCCCAAGAACTCGAAAGCCTTCAAGAACGGGATAGGGGGCCCAGCCCGACCTCCGTCTTACCGCCCTGATCAAGAATCACCGACAAAGTGAAAGGACATGGCCTGGAAGATCAAAGTAGGCCTCTGGAGCAGGAGCTCAGGAAGTTGCTGCTGCTCTTCACCGGGACCTCTGAATAGTGAGCACGTGGAGCTGGGCTGGCTCCCTTTTATAGAGTCTTGGCCCAGCCCACAAACCACACCTAGGCATGCTGCAGGGAAAGCTTCTAGAAGGCCCTGGAAAGCGACCACACCCTGACACACTCTGAAAGCCTGCAATAATACATTGCAAATGAACAGTATTTATGAGCACCTTGAAAATAAGTCTACAGGATTGAACTCTGCAATGCAAAAGGTTAAACAACAGCATATCAGCACAATGCATAAATTACGTTATCTTGAAAGTGCTGGGTTTTTGCATTCTAGTCGCCCGTAGAGCGCTCACTGTCCTGGTGTTGACAGGTGCGGATAACGGGCCCCTCCTGGGGCATGCAATTTCTGGGGGTCCCCAGGTCTTCACTGGCCCTCCAATGAAGGGGGAGGCAAGGAAAGCCCAAGAAAAACCAAGGGCCACAGTGGGGGCCGACAAAGGGGACCTGCTGTGCAGGAAGCCTCTGTTTAGGTTTCTGCCCTGCCCGCAATCTCTAGGGGCCAAATGAGGGCTTCGTTGGGGCAGGGGGAGACTCTGATGAGGCTTCCTTTACCCACTGCTCATTCAAAAGAACAAAAAGGGGCTACGGTGGGGCGGGGATTCTTGGACGAGGCTTCCTTCCCTGTCCGATGTTTCCTTCCTTTCTATTGGCCTGCTCGGGCAGCGGTGGTGTGCAGGCACCAAAGCAGGTGCCTGCTTGTGCCCCCAAGACACTCTTCAGAGGACGCTTTGCTCCGGGGGCATGATAGGAGCGCTTTCGCTCCTTATTTGAAATCAAGGATGCCCCGGGGGTTCAAGGGCACAAATAAGCACTCACTAAGTGCTATAAATATATGAAACAGCACTCCTCGTACTGTGGGTAATGCAGGGGTTTATGGGCCACGGCACCCTGCCCCTGGAGACAGAAGGGGGAGAGCACAGGGCTAGCAGGACCAACAACACGCCAGCACATGGAATGCAGATGGTGACAGTTCCTCCTAGTGACCAGACAGGTCACAGGTCAGCACAGCAACAGCACTCCATGGCAGTTCATGCTGAGTCCATTCAGCAGCGTCCTGTGTCCAGTTCCAGCAGAGTCTCTGGAGTCCCAAGAATGTCTAAAATGTGGGGAAAATTCCCCGGTACTTATACTCAGTTTACAGTGTGTTTTACAAAAGAAGGGGAGAGGAGGTTCCATCCAGTTAGAACTGGTCCGGGGAGTGCCCCCTCTCTCCTGCAGCACAGGCTCTAAACATCAGTGGGAGGTAAACAACCCTATTTTGTGAGGCCATGGCACAGCCTTTACAAATGAAGGTGTGCCCCACCTCGTCCTTCTCGCAGCCCAGGAAGATGATTCAGTATGCAGATGCAGCTCTGTGACACCTCCACTCTCCCTGTGTACAGGCTGTCTGAAAAGTATGCACCTTGCCCAACTGTCAGTCTGTCCAGACGTGGATTGGAGTCAAGCTGCAAAACACCAGAGTCCTAAGCACGGAGAAATGCTCACTTTCTATAAGTGACATTTCTGTAATGATAATAAAAAATCCACATATACCAGTAAGCAGCATTTCTCACTACCATTACAACCATAGCAAACATTCCTACGCTACCCTTCATAAATCAGGCAATACCCCTTACACTTAAGGAAGGGCATGTCAAATGCAACCCTATGAGAAGGCAGCACTCACAGCAGTGAGAAACCAAATAGGCTGTTTGTCACTACCAGGACAGGCTACATTACTAGGCACATGTCCTGCCTTCTACATACATGGCACCCTGCCCATAGGGCTAGCATGGGCGTACCTTAGGGGTGACTTACATGTAGTAAAAGGGGAGTTCTGGGCCTGGCAAGTAAATTTAGATGCCAGGGCCCTGTGGCAGGAAACTGTGCACGAAGGCCCCGCACTAGCAAGCCTGAGACAGGTTTGAAAGGCTATGTCAGTGGGTGGCGCAAGCAGTGCTGCAGGCCCACTAGTAGCATTTAATTTACAGGCCCAGGTGATAGGGACAGCACTTTCCAAGGGGCTTATAGGTAAATTAAATATGCCAATTAGGTATAAGCCAATCATAACAAGTTTACTAGGGAGAGAACATGCACTTCAGCACTGATTAGCAGTGAAAAAGTGCTCAGAGTCATAACATCAGCCAACAAGGGTCAGAAAAACAAGGAGGAAAAGGCAAAAAGTTTAGGGAATGACCCTGTAAAAGAGCCAGGTCTAACAGGTAGGACATATATTTTCTAGTTTTACATGTCCTGGTAGTGAAAAACTCCCAAAGTAATTTTTCACTACTATTGAGGACTACTCCTCCCATAGGCTAGCATTGGGAATTCCTTATTACACTTTTAGGCTGTAATTCCTGATTAGAAAGGAGTAGCTTCATCATGTTTCACATCTTTAGAATGGAAATGAAAAAAAACCTCCTTAATGATAAAGTTGGATTTAACATTACTATTTTAGAAATGCCACTTTTAAAAAGTGGGCATTTCTCTGCTCTACTTCTCTGTGTGCCTTGCAGCTTGCCTCCAACACACGTCTGCCATTGGTGACAGCTACACTTCGTGCATTCCCTTTAGACAATTACAAACACAGGCAAGGTAGTTGTGTCTGAGTACTCATCTACATTCATTTGTATTCTGATGGCTCTTTCTGGACAGGAAGGGTGGGAGGGAGATGGCACTTACATCAGAAAAGGCAGTGCATGTTCCCACACATAGGGCTAATTACTCCTTACTGATAGTCTGGAGCCAAGGCTGAGGTAGAGAGGATCTCTGTGCAGCTGACTTGACCCTTCTTGGAAGTTACTCCCACTTCAAAGCCACCTTTGGGTATAAGTACTGAGTCCCTGACCCCAACAAATCAGACTTTTCTGGGTATACTACTGTCCTCCATCAGAAGAACTGTTGTGCTGCTTAAAGGACTCATCTGCTGCACTGCTGGACCCGGAAGGCCTGCTTTTTTCTTGTGTTGCCATGCTGCCTGCTGGACTCTGACACTGCTGAAAGAGGCGGAAATGTCCCTTCTACCTAAAGTATGCTCCAAGGGCCAGTTGTATTGCCTCATTGTAGGAAGTTGGCTCTGTATATACTTTCTCAAACTGAGAGATAGTGTGCAGAGAGTCCAAGGGTTCCCCTTAGAGGAAGAATAGTGGCAAAATTAGATAATTCCAATGCTCTATTTTGTGGTAGTGTGGTCGAGCAGTAGGCTTATCAGAGTGTAGTGTTAAGCATTTGTTGTACACACACAGGCAATAAATGAGGAACACACACTCAAAGACTTAACTCCAGGCCAATAGTTTTTATATAGAAAAAAATATTTTCTTAATTTATTTTTAGAACCACAAGTTCAAGATTTGAAGTAAATACATAAAATACAAGATACTCCACACAGGTCAGTTAGGAACTTTGAATTAGAGCAATATCATATACAGTTTTTGTTAAAATGGCAATACACTATTTTAAAAGTAGACACACTGCAAAAATCAACAGTTCCTGGGGGAGGTAAGTATTGGTTAGATTGTAAGGTAAGTAAGACACTTACAAGTCTCAGTTTCTGGGCATAGTCAGCCCACCGTTGGGGGTTCAAGGCAACCCCAAAGTTACCACACCAGCAGCTCAGGAATGGTCAGGTGCAGAGGTCAAAGAGGTGCCTAAAACACATAGGCACCTATGGAGAACAGGGGTGCTCCGGTTTTGTAATGCACTGGGGGGGGGGGGACACAAGTAGGCACACACAACACACCCTCAGCAGCACAGGGGCGGCCGGGTGCAGTGTGCAAAGCAAGCGTCAGGTTTTGTATAGGATTCAATGGAGGGACCCAAGGGTCATTCTAGCGGTGCAGGCAGGGCACAGGGGGATTCTCGGGCCAGCCACCAACTGGGCTAGGCAGAGGGTCACCTGGGGGTCACTCCTGCACTGAAGTTCGGTTCCTTCTGGTCCTGGGGCTGCGGGTGCAGTGCTTGGTCCAGGCATCGGGTCCCTTGTTACAGGCAGTTGTTGTCAGGGGAAGCCTCTGGATTCTCACTGCATGCGTCAATGTGGAGGTCAAGGGGGTCGTCTTGGGCTATACACGAGGTCGCAGTCGCCTGGGAGTCCTCCCTGTGGTGCTTGTTCTCTGGATCTTGAGCTGGGGGCGTCGGGTGCAGAGGACGAAGTCTCACACTTCTGGCGGGAAGAGTGAAGTCCTTAGAAGTTGCAGAAAAGTTGCAATATTGCTGCTGTTTGTTGAGCAGAGCCGCTACTCACAGGAGTTTCTTGGTCCATAGGTTCAGGGCAGTCCTCTGAGGCTTCAGAGATTGCTGGTCCATGTTCGATGCATCGCTGTTGCAGTTTTTTGAGTCAGGAGACAGGCCAGTAGGGCTGGGGCCAAAGCAGTTGCTGTCTTCCATCGTCTCTGCAGGGCTTTCAGGTCAGCAGTCCTTCTTCTTGTTTCAGATTGCAGGACTCTGATTTCCTGGGTTCAAGGTCACCCTTAAATACCAAAATTAGGGGTGTGTTTAGGTCTGGGTGGCAGTAGCCAATGGCTACTGTCCTGGAGGGTGGCTACACCCTCTTTGTGCCTCCTCCCTGGGGGGAGAGGGCACATCCCTAATTCTATTGGGGGAATCCTCCAAAACCAAGATGGAGAATTTCTAAAGGCATGGGTCACCACAGCTCAGGGCACCGTAGGGGCTGTCCTGACTGGTAAGTGACTCCCCCTTGTTTTTCTCATTATCTCTTCTGGACTTGCCGCCAAAAGTGGGGGCTGTGTCCAGGGGGCGGGCATCTCCACTAGCTGGAGTGCCCTGGGGCATTGTAACACAAAGCCTGAGCCTTTGAGGATCACTGCTAGGTGAACAGTTCCTGCAGGGGGGAGGTGTTAAGCACCTCCACCCAGTGCAGGCTTTGTTTCTGGCCTCAGAGAGCACAAATGCTCTCACCCCAGGGGGTCAGAAACTCGTCTCCGTGGCAGACTGGCACAGACCAGGCAGTCCTGCACTGAAAGATTGGGTAAAATACAGGGGGCATCTTCTAAGATGCACTCTGTGTGCATTTTGTAATAAATCCAACACTGGCAACAGTGTGGGTTTCTTATTCTGAGAAGTTTGATACCAAACTTCCCAGTATTCAGTGTAGCCATTATGGAGCTGTGGAGTTCATTTTTGACAAACTCCCAGACCATATACTTAACATGGCCACACTGTACTTACAATATCTAAGAATGGACATGGACACTGTCGAGGCATATTGCTCAAGCAGCTATGCCCTAACCAGGGGTATAGTGCACCCTACCTTAGGGCTGTAAGGCCTGCTAGAGGGGTGACTTATCAATGCCACAGGCAGTATTTTGTGGGCATGGCATCCTGAGGGGGATGCCATGTCGACTTTGCTTTTTTATCCCCACCAACACACACAATCTGCAATGGCGTTGTGCATGTGTTAGGTGAGGGATCCCTTAGGGTGGCACAACACATGCTGCAGCCCTTAGATACCTTCCCTGGTCACAGGGCCCTTGGTACCTCTAATACCTTTTACAAGGGACTTATCTGTGTGCCAGGGGTGTGCCAATTGTGGAAACAATGGTACATTTTTTGTGAAAGAATACTGGTGCTGAGGCCTGGTTAGCAGGATCCCAGCATACGTCTCAGTCAAGTCAGCATCAAAATCAGTCATAAAGTGGGGGGAAATTGCAACCGGGAGCCATTTTCCTACACTCCTGTTGCTTGGAATTGAGGAATATCACTGTCTCTACCCCTGGTACTGCGTCTGGTTCACTGAAAGTGGACCCAGATGCTTGCATCACGAACATCAACGTATCTCCTGTCTGCATGTAGCAGAACGGCCAAATCGACCTGGATGCAGGAGTAGAATCTGCACATGGCTTTCAGAACCAATGCTTTGTCTTGAGGCCTGAAGTATCGGAACCGCGCTTTACTGCCACAGCAGTCTACAGGGATTGCCGCATCCCTCGACCTCATGGAGAAACCAGGTGCATCACACTTCAGAACCACCGCATTGCGGCCCCAGCACTTGTCTTTGGAACTGACACATTTTCATCATTGAGTAGGACAGATTGATGCATCACCATCCTTGAGTGGGACAGATTGATGCATCACCAATCCTGTGAGGACATATCTCACCACGCATGTTGCTGCTGAGACCAGGAAAAGTACTTTGTTCACCAGGGCCTGCGTCGGACCTGTAGCCAGCCTGGGTTCCATCAAGGTCATTTTATTCATCTAAAATTCATAACTCAACTTCTACAGATTGCATTTTTGTTGTGTTGGTCTTGAATTATTTATAAAATTATTGTCTGTTTTCTAAACAGGTGTAGATGCTTTTGTGGTGTTTTCATTGTGCTACTGTGTGTGTGTGTGTGTGTGTGTGTGTGTGTTGTACAAATAGTTTACACATTGCTTCTTTAGATAAGCCTGACTGCTCTGTGCTAAGGTATCAGTAGGCGAGCACAGGTTATCTCTAGGTGTGTATCTAGGTTACCCTGACTAGAGTGGTGGTTCCTGTTTGTACAGGGTGCACGACCAGAAACCCCACTTCTAACAGCATGTAATAACCTTGCTTGGAGAAGTTTGCGGTAGGAAACGCTGACATGCCACGGATAGACGTTATGAATTGGCACCAATGTTTTATGAACACAGGCCCTGATTTATTGAGAAAAAAAAATGACTCTAACCAGCCTAACACCATTTTCTGATGCAAAACCATCCATACCACATGACTCCTGTCTCAGAAAAGAAAGGGATCATGCCCACCACCCGAATGGCCAGGACAGGGGACCAGGGTCCCCTGGGTATGGCCAATGTACCAAGTGCCATGTAGGGGGAGGGGCATTTCAGGGCCCCCAATGGCACTTTAAAAAAAAAAAAACTTACCTGTACTTATCTATACTTACCTGGGATGGGCTCCCCACTCCTCCGCTGTCCCTCTGGTGTGGGTAGGGGTGTCCCTGTGGCCTGAGGAGGGCACCTGTGGGCTTATTCCATGGTGTTCCACCATGGAAATAGGGCCACAGGTCCTCTAACGCCTGCACTGACCTAGGTGTTAAATAATGGTGCAAGCTTTGCACCAATATTTGACCTCTCCTTTCCCCTGTGCGTGATTTTAGCACGGGGGATAAATATGCAGCTAAGGCCATAGAGTAATTCTTTGCACTGGAACACCTACTTTGCATCTCATTGACGCAAAGTAGATTTCCAAGTCCAAAAAATAACTTTAACACCATAACAATAGCGCTAGACGTGTCTAGTGCCAAAGTATAAATATTTAGTTAGAATTGCACAGAATTTGCATCAAAAAAATTATGCAAGCCAGTGCAAAGGGTAGGCTAGTGTAAAAATAAAAATGACGTTAGTCGGATGGGGCTGGCAGTATGGAAGAAGGGGGTTTTGCACCAAAATATTATGTTAGGCAGGTTAGAGTACAAAAAAAAATACTCTAACCTGCCTATAGTCATTTTCTGACTCAAAACCATCCCTACCACATGACTTCTGTCTTAGAAAAGACAGGAGTCATGCCCACCTCCCCAATGGCCAGCACAGGGGACCAGGGTCCCCTGAGCAGAGCCATTGCACCCGGTTCATGTGTGGGGGCCCCAATGGCCCCCCCATGGCACTTTAAAAAATAAAATAAAATACTTACCAGTACTTACCTGTGATGGGGTCCCCCATCCTCCTCTGTCCCTGTGGTCTGGGTGGGGGTGTCCCTGGAGCCTGGGGAGGGCCCTTGTGGGCTTATTCCATGGTTTTCCGCCGTGGAAATAGGCCCACAGGTCCCCTAACACCTGCGCTGACACAGGCATTAAAAAATGGGGCAAAGCAAGCTTTGCACCATTTTTTGACCCCTCCTCCCTCCTGTGCACCATTTTTGCACAGTAGTATAAATATGGCATTAAGGCTATAGAGTCATCATTTGCACTGGAACACCTACCCTGCATCTCATTAAGGCAAGATAGGTTTCCACGCCCAAAAAATGACTTTAACTCCATAAATTTGACACTAGGCGGGCCTAGCGCCAAAGTATAAATATGGAGTTAGTTTTGCACCGAATTAGAGTTAAAAAAAATGACGCTAATTCGGTGCAAACAGAGTATAAATATGCCCCTGAGTGACCCTCCACACCAAAACGCATCAGAGAAAAACACTCAAGCGGTTCCAAAGTTCAATAGTGTTACAGAACAAATACGCCTGGAGAAATAATGCGGTTTCAAACAATACAACGCATATGTTTTAGAAATGGCAGTGGTGTTGACCACATATTAAGCAAACAAGCCATACACATAAATCGATCCGGTTGTCATGAAAATAGTGCAATTAAATGGCTCGCGATGAAAGAGCTGCATGATGACTCATATCAGCAGAAAAGGCACTGAAGTGGGAGAGAGCAAGCCGAGTCTGCTTCCAATCAGTGCCAACGCGAAACCTGGTCGAAGTGCAGCCAGGCAGGTGGCAACATGAGCTTTCACTGACAGCGAGCTTTTTCCCCCCATTGTTTTTAAGACATCTTTGTGGCTTGGAAAATGTGCGACAGTGACAATGCTTGCAGAGACATCCTGGCTCACGCTGTCAGTCATACTCTATTTCAGCTGCGGTTTGACTAACAATTTCTAAACGCCTTACAATCACAGACCTACACAAATATATGAATAATTAAAAATCTTAACGCAGAGTTTTGGCAGCTTTTCGAAAGCACGATGCTTTGACTGAAAATAAAGAGGGCTACAGGAAAACTGAACAATAACAAAATTCTTCTATCTCGGCATTCACCAAGATACATTAAATATTAATTTTTCTTTTACACATATCACCTGAAACTGACAGCACTGCTGAACTAATGAGACTGAACAATATGAACAATACACACATGGATTTTCTGCCAAAACACATGAAAAATGTAAGTACAGGTAGGTCATTCTCAGTGTGAAAAAAAAGTCCATTTTTGGTAACTTGTAAGAATTGCAGCGTGTTGAATCAGAATTCGAAATTCAATAAAATACTTTTGAGTGGCAAGATGGAAAGCAGAACAAAACGCAAGGTTATTTTGACAAACATCCTGCAGTTCTATATAACTTCACAAATTTCATGAAGTTTGAAAGCTTTCCCATATTTGCATGACAATCGTGACTTTGAGGGCAAATTATGACTCAAAATGTAAACTTGCAAAGAAAAAAATCTGCATGCCTTTGACATTGTGCATACACAAGTCCTGAACAAGGTAAACTTGCTAAAAGCCTTCATACGTTTTCCATCTAAGCTGAGATTTGTTACATAAAAAAAATATATCGCAAACAGTGAAAGTATACTCAGGTGAATTTATCCAGGATATTTTGCAGACTTCTTGAATTGCAAACATTAGAGTCTCCGCTGGCATAAAAAACAGATTGCAACCCCTTCCTAAAAGAACTGATTTGCAAAAAACAGTTGTGCATTGAGCAAATGTATTAGTAAGTGAAGATCACAGCACTAAGTGGTAAAGGGAAGTACACCTATAAAGTAATAGCAACTCTAGCCTCATCAGCATTGATGACAGTGCTTTTACGTAGTCCATGGCATGATCAATTGCTTATTATCAATATTGACAAAAGCCCAGCTCACCTCATGCCCCATGGTGCCATTTTTGCTTAGCTGCAAATCTAGCAAATGACATTTCATGCTTGTTTCACAGTTTAGTGCAACTTGTGCTTCATTATAGCCAGACCTTAACACAAATCTGACAATTTCTTAACAAAAATTGGATTATAAATTTGACGTTTTTTGAGTGTGTTCTTAAGTGCTTTGAAAACTGGAATTTAGGTTTGAAACAACCTGGCTCAGTAGCAATGTGAAATTTAGCTTCTTGTTATTTCGTTCTGATCAATCATGTATTTCCTGTTCATGAGATTCCTGTCATGACCCCCTGACGTGCTCTCTGCATGATTATATTCATTGTTCACTAATGGAGCACTAAAGTCAGTTGAGTGAGAGAGAGGTATACCCAAAAATATATTGCTTTCTTCATGGATCACTTCTGTACCATTGACAAGCAATCACATTGTTGGAGCGCCCGCTGAGGTCTTCTTCCCGCCTCAGGTTCAGAAACCACAAGCACTCTGGTGAGACACCATACCTTATCCCACCACAAGAAGTCCACTGAAACTTTGGACTTAGTGAGGAGTGTGGTAATCAGGATCATTCAACACAAATCAACAACATAAAAACCATAAACAATTCTCTCAACATCATGACCAATTTAAACACTAAGGCCCTCAGTATAAGTCTTGCGGTCTTACGACCACCAGATTCATGGTGGTAGTCTGACCCCTACCAAAGTGGTTGTCGGACCACTTTGGCGGCGGTCACACAGCCACATTATGACCGTGGTGGGTCAACCACAGTCAGACGGCCAGCACCGCCAGTTTCCCTCCACTGGAGGGACTGGCGGTTCTGGTGGTCCTAATCCCTCAGGGCAGTGCTGATTGCAGCGCCGACCTGGGGATTGTGACACCCCTCTCTGTCAGCTTTTACAGGGTGGTTTCACCACCATGTAAAAGTTGGCAAAGACAGGGACCTGATGGGGGCCTCTGCACTGCCCACGCCATTGCCATGGGCAGTGCAGGGGCCCCCATGGACAACCCTGTTGCGCTTTTCACTGTCTGCTCAGCAGACAGTGAAAAGCGCAACTGGTGCTGTTGCACCCTACGCACCTAAACATTGCTGTCTGCTCGATTATGAGCCGGCGTCAATGTTGTGGGCTGTTTCCCACTGGGCCAGTGGGTGGAAATGCCATAGGGCCGGTAGGGTTCAGTCCGCACAGGTGGCCTGGTAGCGGGATGGAATTGGTGGTCAAAATGATGGCCTAAGTAGGACAGAAGACTTGGAGAGGGACAGGAGGTAGAGGTGAGAGCAGCAATCTTCGCCAGACTCTCACAGACTTCAAGCAAGACTTATTAAAACTTTCAAAAGTTTCTCCCTAACTAGAAATGTCCACGGGTTTGTAATTGGTTCCCCAGGTGGGCTAATCTTACGCATAAGAATCAGCATCCAGAGGTAACAGCTGACACCATCAAGTTTGCAACTATTCCAGATTTTCTCAGGGAAAGTGTTTCGTCATCTTAATGAATTCATACAGTTTCCCCAAAATACAAATTACATTTTCTAGTCAATTGCAACTGTTCGGATCCTTTCTCACAGTACACAGGATGAGCTGAACGATTCTCACATGAAGTGAATAGGGCTTCCTGTCTTGTTCGACAGCTAGAATAAATATTGTCACTTAGTTAACATTGAAACACGTTCTCGGTCTTTAATACAAAACAACATTCATCATCACATCAGCAACTTAGGTAATTTTTCAGGTCAGAGGGAACAGAATCAGTTTGCATTTCTTCACTACTATTGCAAAAATGAATCTTCAAGACTAGTCTATCTAAGAAAGCCTAAATGCACACCTCCCATCCACACTGACCAACAGCACTAAAACCACTGATTGCTATCACCATTCTGAGACTGGTAAACTTTGCCAATGGCACCCTTCTACAACCACCACAATTGTGGACATCTAACTACACCAGGGAACTTAATAGTGAGGACTAAGTGCCTACTACATCCATTACAAAGTCCAGACAATTGTTCAAACTGCCAAGTCACTACCCTGAACTGTGGTGCTCAGTCCAGAAGATCAGATTGCACAAAATGCTCCCATGAAGAACTGAAGAAGTCTCTCCTGCCACTTATGCTTCAGTTAGTAACTTTTTAAATCACACACTGTGTTTTGGCTACTTTTCGAGCAGCAGTTCATAACCATTTGAGTACTGTGGACCCCACTGAGTTATTACTGGAATCTAGGGACCATCATTGAGTCATTATTGGTAGCTGAGGACCCCAGGCCTCGCCAATTTCTATGATTCAAACCTCAAAACAATACACAAAACTACAAAAACAAGTATACACCAGACACTTATCAAATATTGCAATATTTTGTTTAATTTACATTCAAATAAAAAAAAGTTTTCAGTCTTTCTAATTTGTGTTTTTATTTATATATACTTCATTCATTTCAATTAATTAATGTTAATATTATTTAATTTTGTAAAACAGATGAAGAGCCCCTGAGTAGGCCTTGAGGGCCCCCAGGGGTCCTCGGACCACAGGTTAAGAATCAACGTTTCAAAGTGTTACCCTGGTTAAGACAGGTGCAGTTTGAGATCTGCTCTGGAGCCTAGTAATTGATGCAAAATATTGGATGGCACTTCTTCAAAATGTGTTAGAGGAGGATTTAGCAGATTTTATTAAATAGAAAAAAATAATTATCAATTTTTTTTAAATTTACCAATGTCTCAACAATGATGTATTGTGAATGATATGCATGCAATTCAAGCTTAAAAGTTTAGTGGACAACCAACACTCAGGACCAATCCATGTCTTTATTAGCTTGTTAGCACCTGAAATTTTAGTGCCTAACTTTCAACAACCTACTAGACACCAAGGATCTGCCTCACTCCCACTCACACACACTCCTCACATCCACGAAGCAAAACTAGAGGTCACTCTTTCTCTTACATTGCACCTAAAACCTGGAACGACTTCCCTCAACATGAGAGCCTCGTCCTCACTTCTGGTGTTCTGCAAAACGCTAAAGACCTCACTCTTGGTATAAGCACCTTAGGGAACACACACCACCACACCTCCACAAGAACCTTATTACTCTCTTGGGGGATTGGTGGCTATACAAATCGCATAACATAACAAATAGGAGGCAATTGCAAATCAGTAGATTTACAGTAATGTCTGATTGCTCTGGTTCCAGGAACTATGGCACTTTTTTTTTAGAAAGCTTGCCCTTGAATTCCTCAGGCCTGAGAGAACTGGTGTGAATACTCTTTGTGCAAATGTTGGTGGGCTAGCAGAATGCACATTGGATTAATGTGTGATTTCAGAGACCACTAAATGGAAATTGCACTTCTCACAGGAATGGGAATTGTGTGGAAATCTGAGCAATTTCCACTTAGTGCTGCGTCCTCTAAAGAAAGCAGTTGGTCTGAAAGATGTTGGTAGTCTGAGGCACCCATCCTAGAATTTCTGAGACTTTGGATTTGCTTAGTTGATCTAGTTAAAAAAAATGGTTATTGACATGGCAAAGTTTTGCATAACCCCTTCTGTGCCGCAGACGTAGTGGTTACGTCCCGCGGCACAGTGCTCCTGTGCCGAGGATATAACCATTACGTCCTCGGCCCAGAGGGAGCGCTAGCCCTCCCTCCGTGGGGTTCCCCCCTGTAGGAGGCTGGACTGGCTTGTAGTGAGTACCAAGGGGTACTTGCACCTTGCACCAGGCCCAGTTATCCCTTATTAGTGTATAGGGTGTCTAGCAGCTTAGGCTGATAGATAATGGTAGCTTAGCAGAGCAGCTTAGGCTGAACTAGGAGACGTGTGAAGCTACTACAGTACCACTTAGTGTCATATGCACAATATCATAAGAAAACACAATACACAGTTATACTAAAAATAAAGGTACTTTATTTTTATGACAATATGCCAAAGTATCTTAGAGTGTACCCTCAGTGAGAGGATAGGAAATATACACAAGATATATATACACAATCGCAAAAATATGCAGTATAGTCTTAGAAAACAGTGCAAACAATGTATAGTTACAATAGGATGCAATGGGGAAACATAGGGATAGGGGCAACACAAACCATATACTCCAAAAGTGGAATGTGAACCACGAATGGACCCCAAACCTATGTGACCTTGTAGAGGGTCGCTGGGACTATCAGAAAATAGTGAGAGTTAGAAAAATAACCCTCCCCAAGACCCTGAAAAGTGAGTGCAAAGTGCACCAAAGTTCCCCTAAGGACAAAATAGTCGTGTTAGAGGGAAAATGCAAGGAAAACACAAATCAGCAATGCAACAACGATGGATTCCTGACTGAGGGTACCTGTGGAACAAGGGGACCAAGTCCAAAAGTCACAAGCAGCTCGGAGATGGGCAGATGCCCAAGAAATGCCAGCGGTTGGTGCAAAGAAGCTCTTACTAGGCTGAAGAACTGTGAATACTGCAGGAACGACAAGGGCTAGAGACTTTCCCTTTGGAGGATGGATCCCTCACGCCTTGGAGAGTCGTGCAGAAGTGTTTTCCCGCCGGATGGACGCCAACAAGCCTTGCTACACGCAAATCGTGCGTTTGGCGTTTTTGGACGCTGCTGGGGCCCAGGAGGGACCAGGAGGTCGCAAATTGGACCTGCAGAGAGAGGGGACGTCGAGCAAGACAAAGAGCCCTCAATGAAGCAGGTAGCACCCGGAGAAGTGCCAGAAACAGGCACTACGAGGATGCGTGAAACGGTGCTCGCCGAAGTTGCACAAAGGAGTCCCACGTCGCCGGAGACCAACTTAGAAAGTCGTGCAATGCAGGTTAGAGTGCCGTGGACCCAGGCTTGGCTGTGCACGAAGGATTTCCGCCGGAAGTGCACAGGGGCCGGAGTAGCTTGCAAAGTTGCGGTTCCCAGCAATGCAGCCCAGCGAGGTGAGGCAAGGACTTACCTCCACCAAACTTGGGCTGAAGAGTCACTGGACTGTGGGGGTCACTTGGACAGTGTCGCTGGATTCGAGGGACCTCGCTCGTCGTGCTGAGAGGAGACCCAAGGGACCGGAAATGCAGCTTTTTGGTGCCTGCGGTTGCAGGGGGAAGATTCCGTCGACCCACGGGAGATTTCTTCGGAGCTTCTGGTGCAGAGAGGAGGCAGACTACCCCCACAGCATGCACAAGCAGGAAAACAGTCGAGAAGGCGGCAGGATCAGCGTTACAGAGTTGCAGTAGTCGTCTTTGCTACTATGTTGCAGGTTTGCAGGCTTCCAGCGCGGTCAGCGGTCGATTCCTTATCAGAAGGTGAAGAGGGAGATGCAGAGGAACTCGGCTGAGCTCATGCATTCGTTATCTAAAGTTTCCCCAGAGACAGAGACCCTAAATAGCCAGAAAAGAGGGTTTGGCTACCTAGGAGAGAGGAAAGGCTACTAACACCTGAAGGAGCCTATCAGCAGGAGTCTCTGACGTCACCTGGTGGCACTGGCCACTCAGAGCAGTCCAGTGTGCCAGCAGCACCTCTGTTTCCAAGATGGCAGAGGTCTGGAGCACACTGGAGGAGCTCTGGACACCTCCCAGGGGAGGTGCAGGTCAGGGGAGTGGTCACTCCCCTTTCCTTTGTCCAGTTTCGCGCCAGAGCAGGGGCTAAGGGGTCCCTGAACCGGTGTAGACTGGCTTATGCAGAATTGGGCACATCTGTGCCCAACAAAGCATTTCCAGAGGCTGGGGGAGGCTACTCCTCCCCTGCCTTCACACCATTTTCCAAAGGGAGAGGGTGTCACACCCTCTCTCAGAGGAAGTTCTTTGTTCTGCCATCCTGGGCCAGGCCTGGCTGGACCCCAGGAGGGCAGCTGCCTGTCTGAGGGGTTGGCAGCAGCAGCAGCTGCAGAGAAACCCCAGGAAGGGCAGTCTGGCAGTACCAGGGTCTGTGCTACAGACCACTGGGATCATGGAATTGTACCAACAATGCCAGGATGGCATAGAGGGGGCAATTCCATGATCATAGACATGTTACATGGCCATATTCGGAGTTACCATGGTGAAGCTACATATAGGTAGTGACCTATATGTAGTGCACGCGTGTAATGGTGTCCCCGCACTCACAAAGTTCAGTGAATTGGCTCTGAACAATGTGGGGGCACCTTGGCTAGTGCCAGGGTGCCCTCACACTAAGTAACTTTGCACCTAACCTTTACCAGTTAAAGGTTAGACATATAGGTGACTTATAAGTTACTTAAGTGCAGTGTAAAATGGCTGTGAAATAACGTGGACGTTATTTCACTCAGGCTGCAGTGGCAGGCCTGTGTAAGAATTGTCAGAGCTCCCTATGGGTGGCAAAAGAAATGCTGCAGCCCATAGGGATCTCCTGGAACCCCAATACCCTGGGTACCTCAGTACCATATACTAGGGAATTATAAGGGTGTTCCAGTAAGCCAATGTAAATTGGTAAAATTGGTCACTAGCCTGTTAGTGACAATTTGAAAGTAATGAGAGAGCATAACCACTGAGGTTCTGGTTAGCAGAGCCTCAGTGAGACAGTTAGGCACCACACAGGGAACATATACATGCACACCTATGAGCACTGGGGCCCTATGTGACAGGGTCCCAGTGACACATACATATAGGCCACAAACCTATGAGCACTGGGGTCCTGACTAGCAGGATCCCAGTGACACATAACAACCATACTGAAAACATGGTGTTTTCACTATGAGCACTGAGGCCTGGCTATCAGGATCCCAGTGAGACAGTGAAAACAGTGACAAACACCCTGACATACACTCACAAACAGGCCAAAAGTGGGGGTAACAAGGCTAGAAAGAGGCTACCTTCTCACACCCCCCACTCTCCCAAGGCGGGGATAGATCCACCCCGCCCCCCGTAATGATGCGCTGACATCATTACCCACTGCCGGTCGCACTGGAAGCCATTTGCTTCCAGTGCGATCACAGGTGAAACAGGTGAGTTTCTCCTCCGGTGGGTGGGGGGGTTTGGGCCAAAGACGCACCGGGGTGTCTCTTTGAGCATTCCTGCTGGCAGCAGGAATGCCCACTAGACGCCAGGGATTTTTTTTTTAATGTTTAAAATGTTGACACGTTTGGGAGTGGCCCCTTGGGCAAGGGTCGCTCCCATTTGGGGGCATGTTTATTGGGGCCATTTCTGCCCCCCTTGGGGGCAGATCGGGGGCAGAATCCACTAGACGCCAGGGATTTATTTTATTTTATTTGCTGTAAAATGTTTTCATGTTTGGGAGCGGCCCCTTGGGCAAGGGTCGCTCCCATTTGGGGGGCATGTTTGTGTGGCCATTTCTGCCCCCCTTGGGGGCAGATCGGCCTAATATTTATAAGCTGATCTGCCCCCAAGGGGGGCAGAAGCCACTTAGACGCCAGGGATAGTGTGTGTGTGTGTGGGTTAGTGGAGGGGGGGCAACCCCTTGGGCAAGGGTCGCCCCCCTTTGGGGGCATGTGTACCAAGGCCATTTCTGCCCCCCTTGGGGACAGATCGGCCTATTATTTTTAGGCTCATCTGCCCCCAAGGGGGGCAGAAAGCACTAGAACACCAGGGATTTTTTTTAATATGTTTGTTTATGTGGGGGGGGTGACCCCTTGGGCAAGGGGCACCCCCCCCAAGGGGGGCATTGAACTGCTGGCCATTTCTGCCCCCCTTGGGGGCAGATGGGCCAATTCTTTTTAGGCCCATCTGCCCCCAAGGGGGGCAGAAGCCACTTAGACACCAGGGATAGTGTGTGTGTGTGTGTGTGTTAGTGGAGGGAGGGGGCGGCCGCTTGGGTGAGGGTTGCCCCCTCTTTGGGGGAACGTGTACCAAGGCCATTTCTGCCCCCCTTGGGGACAGATCAGCCTATTAATTTTAGGCTCATCTGCCCCCAAGGGGGGCAGAAAGCACTAGAACACCAGGGATTTTTTTTTATATGTTTATTTATGTGGGGGGGTGTCCCCTTGGGCAAGGGGCACCCCCCCAAGGGGGGCATTGAACTGCTGGCCATTTCTGCCCCCCTTGGGGGCAGATGGGCCAATTCTTTTTAGGCCCATCTGTCCCCAAGGGGGGCAGAAGCCACTTAGACACCAGGGATAGTGTGTGTGTGTGTGTGTGTTAGTGGAGGGAGGGGGCGGCCGCTTGGGCAAGGGTTACCCCTTCTTTGGGGGAACGTGTACCAAGGCCATTTCTGCCCCCCTTGGGGACAGATCAGCCTATTATTTTTAGGCTGATCTGCCTCCAAGGGGGGCAGAAACCACTAGAAGGCCAGGGATTTTTTAAAATATCTTTATTTATGTGGGGGGCGTCCCTATTTTTTTTTAGGCCCATCTGCCCCCAAGAGGGGCAGAAGCAACGTAGGCACCAGGGATAGTGTGTGTGTGGTTTGTTTTTTGTTTGGGGGTGGGCCCTTGGGCAAGGGTCGCTCCCCCTGGGGACACACTACTAAAGGTATTTTCTGCTCTCCTTGAAGCAGATAGGCCTTTTTTTAGTAGGCCCATCTGCCCCTATGGCAGAATCCACTTAGGCACCAATTTCTGAATGCTTGATGGTGGGATGTTTGTCAACTGACGAAGTATTTGCATTTGTGATACATTTTTTCCTCCTTTTTGTTCTAGTTCAAAGCTTTTGCTTTCTTTGCTGTGGCTCCTTACGGTTTTGGCAGTGGTTGACCTGCGGTTTGCATAGTTGCATGTTTTAGGTAAGTAAAAACAATTTACTCCAAAGGAGTATTGTTGCCATGCATGAATGACATGTTTGTAGGTGGTGTACTAAATGCAGGTTTATGTGCAATTGTCGTTAGATTTGTGCACAATGATATTTGTGTTGTCTTATTTCTAATTTGCTTCTCTTTCTTTCTTTTTAGTGGGATATCATTGGTGATTGCTGTGTCTGTGCAGAGTAGTTGCTGGTGATTCAAGCTTTTTCAGGCAAGTGAGCGGTACAGTTTTTGAGTTTATAACTCTTAGTAATAAATCTACACTTTATTACTTATCTTACACAGTGCTGGTTGTTGGTGGTGCATTTGTCCAGTTACTTTTCGTGGGAAAGCTCATGGCTAGCCGCAGGATGGCTGCTCAGCAGGTGGTTGGCATGCTTTTTGAGTCATTGTCTGATCATGATTATGAGACGGACTCTGCATCTGAGGCAGAGGAGGAAGTGAGAGATTCTGGCAGTGAAGTTTCTGTCGGAGAGGAATCTTCTGATGAGGAAGCCACACTCAGTGCAGATGAAGGGCCTGTTTCAGAGGAGGACACTGATGTGCCATTAGTGCAGCAACCAGGGGCTGAAAGGTTTCCCGTTAGAAGACCTGAACTCTGGGTTGCCCCAGACATGGAGCAGCCAGAGTTGCCTGCTTTTACTGGTCTCCCGGGGTGTAGAGTCAATACTGAGAACTTTTTGCCTGTCAATTTCTTTGAGTTATTTGTGGATGATGTGTTTTTGGAAGAGATTGTTGAGCAGACTAATTTGTATGCGTAGCAGTATTTGAGGGACAACGCTGCTAGACTTAGGCCGCACTCTAGAGCTTCCAAGTGGATTCCCACAAATTTGGAGGAGATGAAAAGGTTTTTAGGTTTGACTCTTTTGATGGGGTTGATAAGGAAACCATCACTGGCTTCTTATTGGTCTACTAGTCCCTTGATGGCAACAGCTATATTTCCTGCAACAATGAGTCGTAATCGGTATTTGCTTCTTCTTAGGATGCTGCATTTTATTGACAATGCATTAGCATTTCCACAAGATCACCCTGATTCTGACCGTCTTTTTAAGATTAGGCCTGTCCTTGATCATTTTGTAGATCATTTATCAGAGGTCTATGTTCCAGGCAAAGAAATAGTTGTGGACGAGTCTTTGGTCCTCTTCAAGGGTTGTTTGGTTTTTAGCAGTACATTCCTAGCAAGAGGGCACGATGTGGAATTAAATTGTATATGCTGTCTGAAAGTAGTACAGGATATGTGTATAATTTCCGTGTCTACACTGGTAGGGATTCCAGTATTGACCCCCTGGTTGTCCTCCCACTTTTGGAGTTACTGAGAAAATTGTGTGGGAACTTGGTAGACGACTGTTCAACAAAGGTCACCATTTGTATGTAGATAACTTTTACACTGGAGTGCAGTTGTTCAAGGAATTGTTTAGAGTGGACACTGTTGCTTGTGGCACAATTCGTTGTAACCGGAAAGGCTATCCAAGGGAGCTTGTCTGTAAAAAACTTGAGAGGGGACAGTGCAGTGCCTTGCGGAATGATGAGCTGCTAGCTTTGAAGTTTTCAGACAGGAGGGATGTCTACATGCTAAGTACCATCCATGATGAGAGTACTTCCCACGTGACTGTTTGGGGCCAGGTTGCTGAAGTGCGCAAACCTGTGTGCATTTTAGATTATAATAAGCACATGGGAGGTGTAGATAGAGTTGATCAGAGGTTGGAACCTTATATTGCTATTCGTGAGTCTTACGTTTGGTATAAGAAGTTAGCAATTCACCTCTTCCACTTGGCAACTTTTAATGCTTTTATTGTGTTTAAGGATAGGTCTCCAGAGTCAAAGATGACATTTGTGAAATTTCAGGAGTCAGTGATAGAGAGCCTTATTGTGGTGGAACAGGCCAGAGTTCCTAGAGAAGCAGTGGTGGAGGATGTGGCTAGATTGAAAGATTGCCACTTTGCTGAGCACATTCCTCCCACACCCAAAAATGACTTTCCAGCTAAGAAATGTAGAGTGTGTTTTCGAAGAGGTATCCAGAGGGAGAATCGAATGTACTGCCCAGATTGTCCTTCAAAGCCTGGGCTGTGTGTGGGTGGTTGTTTTAAGAATTACCACACCCAGAAGAATTACTGGGAACAGCCATGACTCATGTCTGTTTTGTATTTTCATGTGTTCAGTTTCATGGTTACCATTTCTGTCATGTACTTAGTTAGAGCTTTTGTGTTTGCAGTTTTGTAATTATTTCTAATTAGTTAGGGGTTTCTTTGTTTAAAACAAAAAGTGATGCCATTGTGTGTGGAGTGGGGCTTGGCTGAGGGTGTACATAGTGTACATATTGACTTGCTGCTGGCTACTGCAACACACTGCCAGCCAAACACCAGTCCACACACTACCATCAGCTGGTGTGATTGTTATATCAGGCATGTGGGCGTATGTAAGTGATGGGCCCTTGAGTGGCGCTGTCTGTCGATGCGAGTGTTGTAATGTACTGGGCCCGTGGCTGGCGGCGTGAATAGTCTTGTGCATGTCATGTATGAAAGGTGTGTGAATGGACTGGAAAGCGGTTGGTGCCTTGCCGTGGCTTTACAGCTCACGAGCTGTGAGTCATTGGTTCAGTTTTTTGGCCTTTCAGTTATTAACAGTGCATTTCATTTTTGTAAAATCTCTTGTTAATAAAATTTGATCCACTGAGCCATCACTCACCCTCGTGTCAAATCCAACCAGTATGTGTGGTAAAAATGACAAAACCTGCTCCACTGTAATCAGGCGTCGCAGCACACCTGTGACACACTAGGTGCCTCGGGTGGGACCCCGATGATGAAGTATGGCACCAACTTGGTTGGTGGGTGAGGGGTCTTTTTCACATCACCTAAGTGCGCCTCTTTTCACAATTTTAGTGTTTGGCACATCACAGACATTTGTGGACACATCAAAATGATATATTACAAAACTACCTGTGTTTGGGGGGAGGGGGCACCTATGTTTTTGGTCCTGGGTGTGGCCTTTATCTAGGGAAACATACCAAACCCAGACATTTTTTAAAACTAGACACCCCAAGGAGTCCAGGGAGGTGTGGCTTGCTTGGATCCCCCAACATTTTCTTACCCAGACTCCTCTGCAAACCTCAAAATTTGCTTAAAAAAGTATATTTTCCTGACTTTCGTTTGTACGATCACCTCTTCAGCACAAAATTCCTACTTCCCAGCGTTCCCCTCAGTCTGCCAAGTAAAATGACAGCTCACTTGTGTGGGTCCCCAAAGCAGAGTCAGCCTAAAGATGTATAAAAGAAGAATATGTTCTTATCAACTCACTGTGCTATCCCCTCTATCTCTACAAGTGTTTGGCCTTATTCTGTTGCAGACACCTGGCCCACCCACACAAGTGAGGTATCATTTTTATCGGGAGACTTGGGGGAACGCTGGGTGGAAGGAAATTTGTGGCTCCTCTCAGATTCCAGAACTTTCTGTCACCAAAATGTGAGGAAAATATGTTTTTTTAGCCAAATGTTGTGGTTTGCAAAGGATTCTGGATAACAGAACCTGGTCAGAGCCCCACAAGTCACCCCATCTTGGATTCCCCTAGGTCTCTTGTTTTAAAAAATGCACAGGAATGGTAGGTTTCCTTAGGTGCCGGCTGAGCTAGAGGCCAAAATCTACAGGTAGGCACTTTGCAAAAAACACCTCTGTTTTCTATCAAAAAATGGGATGTGTCCATGTTGTGTTTTGGGGCATTTCCTGTCGGGGGTGCTAGGCCTACCCACACAAGTGAGGTATCATTTTTATCGGGAGACTTGGGGGAACGCTTGGTGAAAGGAAATATCAGATTCCAGAACTTTCTGTCACCAAAATGTGAGGAAAATGTGTTTTTTTAGCCAAAGTTTGAGGTTTGCAAAGGATTCTGGGTAACAGAACCTGGTCAGAGCCCCACAAGTCACCCCATCTTGGATTCCCCTAGGTCTCTAGTTTTACAAAATGCAAAGGTTTGGTAGGTTTCCCTATGTGCCGGCTGAGCTAGAGGCCAAAATCTACAGGTAGGCACTTTGCAAAAAACACCTCTGTTTTCTGTAAAAAAATGGGATGTGTCCACGTTGTGTTTTGGGGCATTTCCTGTTGCGGGCGCTAGGCCTACCCACACAAGTGAGGTATCATTTTTATTGGGAGACTTGGCGGAACGCTGGGTGGAAGGACATTTGTGGCCCCTCTCAGATTCCAGAACTTTCGGTCACCGAAATGTGAGGAAAATGTGTTTTTTTTGCCAAATGTTGAGGTTTGCAAAGGATTCTGGGTAACAGAACCTGATCAGAGCCCCACAAGTCACCCCATCTTAGATTCCCCTAGGTCTCTAGTTTTCAAAAATGCACAGGTTTGGTAGGTTTCCCTAGGTGCCGGCTGAGCTAGAGGCCAAAATCTACAGGTAGGCACTTTGCAAAAAACACCTCTGTTTTCTGTCAAAAAATGGGATGTGTCCACGTTGTGTTTTGGGGCATTTCCTGTCGCGGGCGCTAGGCCTACCCACACAAGTGAGATATCATTTTTATTGGGAGACTTGGGAGAATGCTGGGTGGAAGGAAATGTGTGGCTCTTCTCAGATTCCAGAACTTTCTGTCACCGAAATGTGAGGAAAATGTGTTTTTTTAGCCAAATTTTGAGGTTTGCAAAGGATTCTGGGTAACAGAACCTGATCAGAGCCCCTCAAGTCACCCCATCTTGGATTCCCCTAGGTCTCTAGTTTTAAAAAATGCACAGATTTGGTAGGTTTCCTTAGGTGCCGGCTGAGCGAGAGGCCAAAATCTACAGGTAGGCACTTTGCAAAAAACACCTCTGTTTTCTGTCAAAAAATGGGATGTGTCCACGTTGTGTTGTGGGGCATTTCCTGTCGCGGGCGCTAGGCCTACCCACACATGTGAGGTATCATTTTTATCGGGAGGCTTGGGGGAACGCTGGGTGGAAGGAAAGTTTTGGCTCCTCTCAGATTCCAGAACTTTCTATCACCGAAACTTGAGGAAAATGTGTTTTTTTAGCCAAATTTTGAGGTTTGCAAAGGATTCTGGGTAACAGACCCTGGTCAGAGCCCCACAAGTCACCCCATCTTGGATTCCCCTATGTCTCTAGTTTTAAAAAATGCACAGGTTTGGTAGGTTTCCCTGAGCTAGAGGTCAAAATCTACAGGTAGGCACTGTGCAAAAAACACCTCTGTTTTCTGTCAAAAAATGGGATGTGTCCATGCTGTGTTTTGGGGGATTTCCTGTCGCGGGCGCTAGGCCTACCCACACAAGTGAGGTATCATTTTTATCGGGAGACTTGGGGGAACATAGAATAGCAAAACAAGTGTTATTGCCGCTTGTCTTTCTCTACATTTTTTCCTTCCAAATATAAGAGAGTGTGTAAAAAAGACATCTATTTGAGAAATGCCCTGTAATTCACATGCTAGTATGGGCACTCCGGAATTCAGAGATGTGCAAATAACCACTGCTCCTCAACACCTTATCTTGTGCCTATTTTGGAAATACAAAGGTTTTCTTGATAGCTATTTTTCACTCTTTATATTTCAGCATATGAATTGCTGTATACCCGGTATAGAATGAAAACCCACTGCAGGGTGCAGCTCATTTTTTGGCTCTGCGTACCTAGAGTTCTTGATGAACCTACAAGCCCTATATATCCCCTCAACCAGAAGAGTCCAGCAGATGTAACGGTATATTGCTTTCAAAAATCTGACATTGCAGAAAAAAGTTACAGAGTAAAACGTAGAGAAAAATTGCTGTTTTTTTCACCTCAATTTCAATATATTTTATTTTCAGCTGTTATTTTCTGTACGAAACCCTTGTAGGATCTATACAAATTACCCCTTGCTGAATTCAGAATTTTGTCTACTTTTCAGACATGTTTAGGTTTCTGGGATCCAGCATTGGTTTCACGCCCATTTCTGTCACTGACTGGAAGGAGGCTGAAAGCACAAAAAATCATAAAAATGTGGTATGCCCCAGTAAAATGCCAAAATTGTGTTGAAAAATTGGGTTTTCTGATTCAAGTCTGGAAAGCTGGTGATTTTAGCACTGCAAACCCTTTGTTGATGCCATTTTCAGGGAAAAAACCACAAGCCTTCTTCTGCAGCCCCTTTTTCCAATTTCTTTGAAAAAAAAGAAATTTTCACTGTATTTTGGCTAATTCTTGGCCTCCTTCTGGGGAACCCACAAAGTCTGGGTACCTCTAGAATCCCTAGGATGTTGGAAAAAAAGGACGCAAATGTGGCATGGGTAGCTTATGTGAACAAAAAGTTATGAGGGCCTAAGCGCGAACTGCCCCAAATAGCCAAAAAAAGACTCGGCACAGGAGAGGGAAAAGGCCTGGCAGCGAAGGGGTTAACACACTTGCATTGTGAAGTGATGCACTGACAAGAATTTAATGTGTTGGGGTACATTTTTCAATGCCTTTTATGAAATGCAAACAATGAAAGGAGCATGAAATCCAGCACATAACCATATGAGGCATGGATCCATTCTTATCAGAATTCATATTTTGTTTGTCTTTTCCCTTCATGTATTGCTTTAGAAGCTAGCTATGTCTTTTGTAATTTTATTTCTTACATTATAGCACGTTCTGCACCTTCATTGGAAGACCTTCACGGTTGATGTTATTGTTATTGTGTGTCACATGAGTTTGTCCTCTATAGTGTCTCATTATTTTTGAGTAAATGCTTGATAAAGAATCATGTATAATCTCAAGCACACTCACTGCACCCGTTATACTTTTGAGTCCTTCTTGTTCCACACTAAATATCTTCATGATTTTAATATCTTCATGAGCATGGGCCTCATTTGGGGGTCGCCAGGGGTCCCAGTCACAACCCCCTGCTTGCTTCTTTGTGACCCCTGGCCTCAAGGGTGAGAAAGACAATGCCAAGAATGAAAGGTAAAAAGTGCTGGAAGGTGCACAGCTCCGGTTATGACCTGGGGCATTCCATCTTAGCTCTCTACTTGAACAGCTGTGGAATGCATTATCTTCTGAACAACAAAACATGAAATACAGAAATGAACACGTGTAAGATGTGGTAGCATTTCATTATCGTCAACACGTGGAAAATAATGTTTTTGACACTTCTAGGCTTTGAATGAGTGATAATGGTTTATAAGTGACTCTAATAATGCAAATATATTAACAATGCTAGAGAATAATATATGTCAATAACATACATCACATTCAATACAAGGCTACATAAACAGCTATAGATCAACAAAACCACTTTTGTTTTTGAAAATATGTTTTGTTTGTTTTCATGTAATTTACAAATACATGTTATGCTTGGGTTAATCACTAGGAAATCGATTAAATCATGTCGTGTGAAGAACAAATAATTTGACTTCCTGATGTTTTGTGTTTTTGTGGCATTATATCATCCTCTTTCAAAAAACACATCTGTTTTTGTGCAATAAAAAACATTAATGTGTGGTTTTCCTATCATGTCAGCACCCCATTTAAGTTGTTGGTGGCATAATAAATAAAGTTTATCTGTGTTAAACATTTGTGTTATAATATGACTTCCAGAGAGAATTCAGTGTCAACTATCATGTGATGTCACTTCTTGTGGTGTCATTGGGTCAAAGAACAATTATATAATATAAATTATGCTACCCATGACATTTTGGTGAATTGACGCCCATGTTTATGAGTTGTCAAAATAATGATCAGTCAATATTCTGTGCACCTAATAAATTCAAATGAGTACTTTTAGTTAGAGCAACTATTGAACCTTCATAAGATCGTATTGCTCCTCTTCCACATTCCGTATCTCTTGGATAAAACACAAACATGTAACACGTGTTAACAGACGTGTAATCAGCAATAACAAATGGCTTTGCTCAGCAAGTGACTTTAGTATGATTAGTATTACTCTGAAGCAAGTGTGCATCCAAATATTCTTTCATCTTAGGAGGAACCCCATTAAACGTGCGCCCTAAAGGAACAACCGAATTAGATCTAAAGGCAGGCAGGTAGATCAGTCTATGGCATATTTCTCACCCAGACTGTTTTTAGAAGATAGATTATCTAAGCTGGAGGGGCATCCAGAAAGGTTTAATTGTCACAGACTGTTCAAGAACACATTTAACTGCGCTGTTTAATAGTTTTCCTCTTAGCTAGATATGTTCAAAATTCATGTTCTAAATTGTTTTCGCATGAAGTCCCCCATGCTAAATGCTATTTTGGGTTAGGTAGGGTTTTTCTTTGGGTGATGTTGACAGTGAAAAATGGTTGACAAACTGATTGCTGAACTCGCCTATTAATGCTGTTATATTCATCCTTGTTAGCTTATGCTGAAGCATTAGAGCATATGTTTTCTCAAGTTCTGATTAGATTATGTTATTGGTGGTCAATAATGAACTAATTCTGAGCTGATTGAATAAAGTTTGAATTAACCTCATGACTTAGTATTGTAACTAATAGGGAGATAAAATTGATAAAATGCATAACTGATTTGTGGTTATTCATGAAATGTGGATATATTGTCCCATGCTTAATGATTCTTAGTGGTTGTTGATTGATTACATTGATAATTGATGTTCATTGATTACTACATAGCCAGGATACTCCATGCGATCCAAAAGGTTCATCGGCCTATACGCGTCCCCTTGTAAGTTTACACACTAAGGACCAGGCGCGCTAGCACTACCCTATGCCATTTGGTGTAGATGGCAGCTAGACTTTGTGAACTCTCCCCAGAAAGTTACAAAATAGAGGGATTAAGGGGGTCATTCTAACTTCGGCGGGCGGCGGAGGCCACCCGCCAAAGTTCCCCCGCCAGAATACCGCTGCGCGGTCAAATGACCGCCGCGGTAATTCTGACTTTCCCGCTGGGCGGGCAGGCGACCGCCAAAAGGCCGCCCGCCCGCCCAGCGGGAAAGCACCAGCAACGTGGAAGCCGGCTCCGGATGGAGCCGGCGGAGTTGCTGGTGTGCGACGGGTGCAGTTGCACCCGTCGCGATTTTCAGTGTCTGCCAAGCAGACACTGAAAATCAATGTGGGGCCCTGTTAGGGGGCCCCCGCAGTGCCCATGCCAGTGGCATGGGCACTGCAGGGGCCCCACGACACCCGTTCCCACCAGCCTGGTTCTGGCGGGGAAAACCGCCAGAACCAGGCTGGCGGGAAGGGGGTCGGAATCCCCTTGGCGGCGCTGCTTGCACCGCCGCCGTGGAGGATTCCCTGGGGCAGCGGGAAACCGGCAGGAAACCGCCGGCTTCCCTATTCTGACCGCGGCTTCACCGCCGCGGTCAGAATAGCTCCAGAAGCACCGCCAGCCTGTTGGCGGTGCTTCCTCCGTCCCCTACCCTGGCGGTCTCGGACCGCCAGGGTAGGAATGACCCCCTAAGTGTGCCTGAATGGGCCATCAACTGGCGGGTTAGGGGGTAGTTTGGCACAGCCCAATTTGCAAATGAATAAGCTATGCTGTACCTTTTCACAAAGGATTTGTCACTTCTGCATTGTTGATACAGCCAGCTTGGAGCCAGGGCAGGGTAAGCATCAAACATCTAGGACTTTAGGACTTCAAAGGTACACTTCTAGAAATGGCTTCTACTTCAAAGAAGATATCATGTATTAATAGGGGACCTTCAAACCCACTCTTCAGTCAACTTTTCAGACCAGTGGAAGGACTCTCAGAGAACTGTTTGCTGCTGTGTCATGCAATGTACTCCACAAGACTGCTTTGCTGCACTTGAGAGGACTACATTGCTACCTGGAGCCTGCCTTGAACCCAGGGAAGCCTGTCTTTCTGCTTGAGCCCTGCTTCTTCACCTGAATCCAGGACTACCAAAGTGACTTCAAGGGCTAGTTTGCTGACCTTGTGTTTAGAGCCAAAGAGACACAACCGTCTCCCACCATCTTGAATCTGCACCTGGACTCAGCCTGAGTGACTACTAAACCCCCAAGTGGTTCTCTTATAGTCATGTGCCCTTGGTGGTGGTACTAATGGTGTGCAGAGAGCCAAAATCCAAAACATGAAACTTACAAAATTTTGGGCTAAAAAGTGCTCTGAGGACCGAGGGAAGGGGATGGAACTACTCATCTATCATCCCAAGGTGCATCACCAGTTGCACCCTGGTGATGCACCTTAGTTGCAGGCTGTTACTGCTCCATTTTTATCCACAGCAGCAATTCCTGTTCAGCAGTCCTTCGTCAAAGGGGTATCCGGCCTTCTGGAACTATAGTAGGCTGCAGCCTCCTACCTCGTTTAGCTGGAGATTTTCAACTTCCAAAAAAGTGACTAAGTCCAAATAGAGAAATCTTCACCACATCTTCATCCAGCAGCTCCCTGGTGGTGACGCTCCCATGCTCGGACACTGCCTGCAGCCTTGCCCCTCTGAACTTTACTTTCTCAGATTTTTTTCTTCAAACTTTCTTGTAAGTCCAAAGGTAAGTGCCCACCGGGATCAATCCACTTTTTGTTTCTGACCCACGCTTTATCGTGGTCAGCCATTTTTTTCAACTTTTACCTGGTCTTGACGACTAGATGTCCGCAGCCAGCGCTTTGATCTTTTAGGCAATAGTTTATACTAAAAACATTCAAAATGTATAACTCTAGTTCTTCTGATCAGATTTTGTCCTAAATTTACTCTGTTTTTTTTAAAGTGGTGTGGGATTTGTCTTATGCTGTGTTTTCACTTGATTACTGTTTGTATACTGCATAAATACTATACACATTGAATCTAAGCTTAGCCTGACTGCTTTGTTTTAGACTACCAGCAAGTTAAGCACAGGTTAGTTTGGTGACTTATGTAGTTCACCCTGGCAGGAAGTGTGGCTGTTGCTTGAACAGGGGTCACCCACAGCTTCAACTAACAACCCAATTACTCACAGCAGGCATTGTCAAGAGTGTAAATGAGGGGAGATTGCGAAATACTATACAATTTGATTACAGTCCATCTATAAAGTACTAATTTGGGGAGTTACATCTAGCTGTAACGTTTTATCAGACCACTTCACAGAATGCAATGGATAGAATAAAACTAGCTCACCTAGTGTGCGGATTGCATAATTGAGTCCATTTTTCTCAAGTTCTTTTTGAAGGGAAAAAAGTTGAGAAAAAATGAATAGCTATTATTTTCCTAGCCACATGCATGCACAATATATGAATTGGGTACTCTGTACATGTGTAGAAATATATTGTATGTCAAATGTGTACATGAATACACTCCTATATGTGCCTACTTGTATGTGCTTGTGTGTATATATCATTCATAATTTCCAACAAATGGGTGAGGATAGCCAGAGAAAGAGCCTTATTTAGAGTTTGGCGAATGGGTTACTATGTCACATATGAGACAGATATCTCGTCATGCATTTTACAAGTGCATTATATCAACATAATTGCTTATATTTGCTGTAATATAATGATTCATGTTGCTGCAACTGGTGAGCATGAAATTAAAGTGACTATAGTATTTAAAAGGGACTAATATGTTGAAACAATGTTTAGGTCAGTTTTCTGCATTTTATGATGCTAACTGGGTACCAGATTTCCAATGCAGTAAAATAGTAACTGATGTGATAAGTCATTTCGTTTGAATACAATAACCCTGTTAAATGTATGGAACTGCATTACCTGTTCCAGTTCATGATGATATCTAATTTAGGCCCTAATGTTGTTCCATTATAACACATTCTGATTCCCAAGATATTTGCTATTCTTTGGGTTTGGAGTACCAACGTCTGCATTTACCAGTGCATGGTATTCACTCGAAGATAGTTTGCTCTTGCAAATCCTTTTGCTCTCACTAAATTTGATCTGTCACCCGTGTAATATTCCTTGAAGTAAATTCCGAGCAAGAGGCTGAAAGTGAGCATTACTAAGCGTGGTAGCCCTAGAATAGCTGTGAACTTCCACAAGCTATCAGTTTACGGGCATTCACAAATTCCCCTCTAGCAATATCCCACCCTCAAATATATTTTTCCTGTCTGGAAATGTATTTTTCTTTCAAAGGAATAGAGCAAACCCATTTCCAGGAGAAATGAACACACCCTGTCTTTGTGGAGGTCAAAGGAAGAGTTCTAGACAAAGAAACAGTTTAATTGTGGAAACAAAAAAAAACTGACATGGAATAAACGTGCCTCATTGTACTAAACATTCAATTCGAAGTTATTTAAATAGCAGCACCAAGTGCAATAAGCACTTGCAAATTCAATTAGTTGCTGCCTTCGGCTTTGCGTTTGCAGACCTATTGGCTTTGACAATGCTTCTTGCTGATATTTGTCAACATCAATAAAAAGAGAAAAAAATGTTTATTGTGAGTTTTGACAGCGTGATCAAAAACAAATAAATAAATACAAGTACCATGATGTATACATACTCATGCATCATCATGCATTCATACATATCTATCATGAAACTATGAGATCAATTACACTCATGTGCAGCACCATTCATGCACACACATACTTTACATGAGCCCATTTTTTTTATTTACCTTTGAAAGATGACGGGTGGCCTTGGAGAGGTACATTAAAAAAAGAAGATTTGGCCTGGCCCCAAATTGCAACTAACAGGCTCTCGGTAAAAAAGTTTTAAAAAACTAATTAAAAAAGAACAGGTGGGAGAACAACTCGGGAGACAGGGGAGTGCGGGAAGACCTGCACCAGTGGTGGCAAGCAGAAATGGGCTTGGAAACAACAAATGTGGGGTATAAAAGAAAAAGGAGAGCAAGAAAGGTGAAGGAAAGAAGGAATGATCAGAGGGTTGGAGAGCAAGATGGAAAGTGCTATGTTGAGAGTGTGTGAAGAGGGAAATAGCACATAGGAGGTTAGGGGGGAGGAAGAAAACACATGCACACCCAGGTAGTGCTCAAGACAAAAGACAAAATACTTTCCAGAATTTTAGCAGTGGAAGGACACAAACCATTGAGTCAAAACATGTTAAAAGTGCTCCAGGAGTATGAGAAACAAAGAACAACAAAGAACACCAAGGAAACACCTTAATAAGCAAGCAAATAGGATAGAGAAGAAAGCCACCCAAACAGGAGAAAGGAATTGACTCAAAACTCCTTATATGCATATATTTTCATGTATTGTAGTTAATAGGTCTTCAACAACAGAAAGCTATAATTATCTATAGGCAAGATTTAACAGCAAATTGCAGCAGGTGGGTCCTCGTAAAGATTTAAAAAATGAATGAAAAAGGGATGGATCGAGAAGACACACAAGTGTAGTGGAGCGAAAGGGACAAGGAAGCAACAGAAGGGGAGGTTATAAACAAAGCAGAACAGGGTTTTTAGGGGAAATAATTGACAATCTCATGATGAACAGCATAGAGAGTGCTTGGGAAGGATGTGTTAGCGCGCCTGGTCCTTAGTAAGTAAACTTACAATGGGACGCGTATAGGTCAATGAACCTTTTGATTCGCATGGAGTATCCTAGCTGCTGTGTAACCAATGTTCATCAATAATCAATACACAACCCAATAACCATTAAGCAAAACATTGATCAGTAGCTATTAATGTCAACATTCATGAATAATCACAACTCAATATACGTTTTAGCAATTTTATTTCCCTATTGGTTACAATACTAAGTAATGAGTTTAATTCACACTTTATTCAAATCAACTCAAGATTAATTAATTTAGGGCCAGATGTAGCAAAAATTTGCGAGTCGCAAATGTCCCAAATCGCAATTTGCGACCCCGCAAAATCGGAAATGGGATGCAAAAACCCCATTTCCGAATCGCAAATTGCGACGTGAGCCATTACCGACTCACTAAATTTGCAACCCCATTGTGCGACCCGCAAATAGGTAGTCACAATTTGCGAGTCGCAAACCATATGAAAAAGCCACTCGCAAAATGCAACCAGTCGCAAAAAGCCCATTTTGCACACCCAAATTACCACTAACTCAGAGCTGGTGGTAACCATGAACAAAGTATAAAAAGAGACCCAGAAGGCATCTGGGTTACTCAAAATGGCTGAAATATATGTGATAGCAAGAAGGAGGAGAGTCCACGCCGCACAGCTGAGGAGGAGGAGGAGGAGGAGCCAGAGACAGGAGAGGATATACAGAACCAGGCAGACACTTTTCCAACAAACTGAGGAGGAGATTTATGACAAATACAGACTCAGCAGTGCAGCAATTTTAGAATTAATTGATCTACTCAATTCGCAGCTTCAACGACAGACTGTGCGCGGCAGCGCCATCCCCACACATGTGCAAGTGCTATGCTCACTGCACCTCTTGGCCTCGGGTAGCTATAAGGAAGTCATTGCTGTGGCAGGTGGGGTATCCCAAAGTGCACTCTCACGATTCTTCAGATCATTCCTAGATGCCATATTCACACACATGTCCAGATACATATACCTACCCAGGAATGAGGCAGAAATCAACAGCAACAAGTTGGAAGTCTACAGAATTGCCAACTTCCCACATGTAATAGGGTGTGTAGACGGGACACACATACAAATATGCCCTCCTGCAAATCTGGAATATCTGTTCCGCAATCGGAAGTGTACCCACTCACTGAACATCCAGGTGGTATGTGACGCCCATTATGTCATCACTGACATGGTAGCCAAATTTCCAGGGAGTACACATGACTCTTGCATTTTCAGGCACAGTGGGATACACCAACGCCTAGAACGTGGGGAGTTTGGTGACGGATATCTCTTAGGTATTGCTGCAGACACCCTGAAGCCATACACACAGGTCACTGTACAAACCATCCAGGCCCTGCTAACATTGTTAATTTTTTCCACACAGTTGACAGTGCATATGCGCTACGACCATGGATACTTACCCCGTACCTAACACCCAGCAATGAGAATGAGAGGCGATATAACAGTGCACATAGGCGGACCAGAAATGTAATAGAAAGGACCTTTGGACTGTTAAAGGCAAGATTCCGATGCCTCCACAGAAGTGGAGGTGCGCTCCAGTATGCCCCAATAACAGCTTTCAATATAGTTGGCGCATGTGCTATACTGCACAACATTGCCACCAGACGTGGGCTACATCTCACCCCTGAAGACCCAGATTCGGAGGATAACGAGCAAGAGCTACCACATCGCCAGCCTGGAGATAGAAGCATTGCAAATCAAGGCAGACTGAGACGGGACCACATTGCAAACCAATACTTTGGAAGGTACGTGGCAACTGTCACCACGCACCCTTATGTCACACACAAAGAGCCCAGTTGTGAAGTGGAACAAACAATGCATTTTAATAAGTGAACCTAATAACTAAAGAACTGAACTGTTGTTAAGGGGCTGCACATGTCCACCCTCAATGAGGACACATTAACTCCATGTGCCTCATGTGTCCTGCAGTGTTTGGGCCTAACACCTCCTCCTGGTACGCCCAGCATGGCTTGTGCTAGGTGGGTCAGCAGACCCCTGATGTGTACTGCCACTCCGCAAGACACATGTGTCTGTGGCAGATGCGCTGCTGATGGTGGACCCCTCCTCACTGTCCTGAGGTGTCTCAGCCATGCCCCTAGCCACCTGTCTGGCCTCCACCATGTCCACAGCGTGGCTAATGCGGCCCAGTCCCGAGCCACATCCCCTGCAAAGTGGCCCAAGTCCACCTGCAAGCTCACAGTACGTCGTGACAGCCCTGTGGTGTTCACTGCAAGACGGACAATGGATGCAGCCATGCGGTCAAATCTCTCTACCAGTTGGCGCTCACGGCGCCTTGCACTCTGTCTCTCTGACACCAGTTCCGTCACCAGTTGCTGTATCGATAGTGCTAGGTCACTGACATTGTCATTCAAACGTGTGAACTGTGTATTCACTTCTGCCAGGCCATGAGTAAAATTGTGCTCCATCCTCTGCATTGCCCCAGAAATAATTCTCAACTGCCTTGTTTGCAGGCGCTGACCAGACAGGAGGGATTCCTTTGCTGCAGACATGGATGCGTCACCTATATCCTCCTGGGACACTGCGTGGACATGGAGTCTGCGTCTGCGACGCAGTGGTGCTTCTTGGTCTTGCTGTCTCACACTGTGGCTGGGACCAGGTGCTGTGTCTCTTTCCTCCATGTCCACTTCTTCAGCTGGAGGGAACTGTGGTGGTGTGGTGCTGGGCCCTGTAGTGGCTGCTGCAGCCTCCTGCCCTGCCTGTGTCTGCTTTCTTCACCCTGGACGGTGTGGCTGGTGGGGGTGCCTTGTGGGAGACCTGTGGGACATAGGGAACACAAGGTCAGTATCTAACATCTGTTGTATGCCTCCTAATAAACAGTTGCCTATAAGCTGCCTATTGTACTACATTGCCCATAATGCACCATTCTGGTGGTTTCTAGTCTGGAATGGAGCTAGTCTGGTTGTGCATGCTGCTGTGTACTGGGTGGTTGCGGGTATAGCATTTATAGGTGTACATGCATGTTTCATTGTACTCACTTTTTGATGTCCCTTGCGCTGACGTGTCCAGTTCTCCCATTCCTGACACTGCCTCAGGCTCCAGGGTCTGTTCTACCAGTTCCTCCATGGCTGTGGGTGGTGGGATGGTGGATGGGCCTCCTCCTGTGCCCCTCATCTCCCTGAGGCGCTTTGCCACCCTCTCCTTTGTCCTGGAGCGCAGGTCATACCACTGTTTTTTTATTTCCTCTATGCTTCTGTGGCTCACCCCTATGGCATTTACCCTCTCCTGGATGTCTTGCCAGATTCTCCTCTTTTCAGTGTCTGGGACACTTAGGGCAGCCTTTCCAAACAACTGGTCATGGTGCTGGCAGCATTCCTCTGTCAGCACCTCAAGTTCCTTTTCAGAGAATTTCAATTTTCTCTTCCTGCCTGCACTGCCTGAGTCTTCCATTGTTGCAGGTGTTCCTCCAGGTAATTGCTCAGCAGTTAGTAAAGGGTGTGGTCCTCCCTCCTCCCAGGTGTATTTAATGACTTCCTGGCTCTGATGTCATCAGCAAGAGCCAGGAAGTGTTTTTCCAACTGTTTTGCTGCACCTGCATGCAATTTGCGGCATAGTCGCAATTTGCGATACCCAACTCGCAATTTGCGAGTTTGTTTTTAGCGAGGTCGCAAAAAGCGACCTCGCTATCAGCGGACTCGCAATCTGCGGTGCAACATCATTTGCGAGTCGCAAATTGATGTCCCTTTTTTTTGTTGGATCCCATTTTGCGAGTCGGAAATTGCGAGTCACAATGACTCGCAATTTCCGACTCGCAAATTTTTTGCTTCCTACATCTGGCCCTTAGTGACCACCAATAACATAATCTAATCAGAACTTGAGAAAACATGCATTCTAGTGCATCAACATAAGTCAATAACAATGGATATGTTAACATGAATAGGAGAGTTCAGCAAATCAGTCTGTCAATTATTTGTCACCGTATATGTCAACATCTCAGGATAGGAACCTTCCTAACACAGATTAGCATTAGCATGTGGGATGTCATGCGAAAAAACAATTTAGAACATGAATTTGGAAAAACATCTAGCTAAAAGAAAACTATCAAACAGCGCAGTTGGTACCTAGAAAGAAAAGGCACAAAAGGTAATTCAGTCACATTGTCATAGCTACCTATCCACGATATGGATCAGCAACAAAGTAAGTCTTTGTCTTTAGGTCACCAATCTATCAGCATCTCATCAGGCTCTCATGAGCATGAGCCCAATGACAGAAACTCGAATCTCTTTGATTTTGTAGTGTCTCTCTGAACATCTGCACCTAACATCTCTCTTCTCCCCTTTTGTCATGTCATTATATCAAAGTCACCTAGACTATCCCCCAATTCCTAATTGGTCAGTTAATCACCAGTTTTGACTCTATCCAATGATCTTAGTTTTTAAAATCTATGAATTCTAATATTACACAGTTCTCAAGGTGTGGATTGGTTCACTGTACGATGTCCTCATCATCCGGCTTGTCAGGTATAAAAAATGTGGCATCTTCTTCTCCAGTCAGTGTCTCCATTGTTCGAGTCCTGAGAAAGTACATCTCGTCTTCTTTACACCAATTTGGTTACAAACCTTTATTCTGTCATCTCCTGTTCATCAGTTCATTGCAGAGAATTTTAGCTAAGCAGTTTTATCAAGCAACGAGCGGTTCATCTTCAGTTCAGCACATTAGCTTCTCTACATTGCACCAATAATTCAGCTTCGGCATGAGGCCTGGCAAAACTGGGCTACAACTTCGGCTAAGTTAACTCTACAATATAATGCAAAGCACATGTTATATATCTCAATATGACATACTACTACATTGTTTTAATACATTTTCTATATTTCATACATGTTATTCATTTTATTAGTACATTTGTGAATCTTGGTGATCTCTCTCCGAGGGCACTTTTTCAAACGTGTACATTATTCTTCTACATTATTTATTTCTACTTTTTTTATTATTCAAAATGCATAAACACTCATTAATATCTCTAATTAACAAATCTGCTTTAGCAGGTTTGAAGGAGGAACAGTGATCAGACAAGGGGGAAAGAGAGCAATAAAACACATGCTCTCCAATGGAGTGTAAAGACAAAAGAAAAAGTAGTTCCTTGAATGGAAGCGGTGGGAAGACACAATTATCCAATCAAAATATGGTAAAGAAGCAATGCTTCAGAGGTGGGCCAAACTAATAATAGGGAGGGAAACCATTAAGTAAGAAGCATCAAAAAGAGATAAAAAAGAAAGTCTTCCGGTCCTGAGCAAGGGTGTGATCCAAAGTCAGTAATTACTCCATAATAAATGATGGGAGTATTCTTTCAACTACAAGAATCATTACATTAACTTTAGTCATTCAGACAGTCCCACTTGTCCCAATCAGATGCCATCTCCATATAATCATACAAATTAATTTACCAAGGAGACGCTTGACCCCTTCTATTAACAGGGCAGGCATAACCTATATAATTGGGCCTGATGAACTCTGCTGGCAATGAAAGGCACTGATACAATCACAATACCAACAAACATGCTTGCTGTAACTTCAGAGACGTACTACATCGCTGGTTACTGAGAGAACATAACATAATCCATTGTGCAGGTCCCAAATAGTCAGTTACTCTGATAACGTATACTTTATAATGTCAGTGATATAAAGGATGAATATAAAGCAATGCATCTTGACAAATCACTCCACATAAAAGTCATATTGGTAATTTTATAAAGTAAGCTTCCATTCAGATGTATCACCACTTCCTACTTTTCACAAATCAATAAGGTCTCAGAGTGGACAGGCTCCTGCCACAGCCACCACTGGACACGGAACACAGGATTGAGAATATAAACAATAATCACACACACATAATAACAGGACAAAAAAAGCCAGAAAAAATAGGCCAAGTCACAAAAATAAAAGTGGTTCTCATTAGCCAGTCAGATAGCAAAAAAAGTAGCCCACATTTGCATATCAGCCTAGTTTTGAACTTGTAGAGAGTAGACATGCAGTATACATATTTTGCATGGTATGGGAAGCTGCGTACATTTGAGCTTGGTATAGGCAATTATTATGGTAATATCAGAGAAATCAACAGTAAAAACGGCCAACCGGACCAAAAAAATAGAAAAATACTAAAACCCTGCCCTTCGAGCATGCAGGTTGCCTTATAGATCAGTCTGGCCCTGAGTAGAGCTAACCAGACATGAAAACACTTCACACATCCCAAAGTCTCACATAGGCTCAAAAGAAAGCAGGCCTCTTCCTTCCATACCCTACAAGGTGTCGCTTTCTATCCACCTGTGATAGCTCTTCAGCCCCCCCCCCCTTCCCACCCTCCCAAACACTTCCCCCAGGGTAAGTCAAAGCAATAGAGATGTCAGGCTACTATAAAATACAGAGCGGTAAGTTTGCTTTAATGTTAATGTTGACAAAGTCATGTCTTGCATTCTGCTTTTGCAGCAGTTTGGGATTTAAGAAAGCGTGCATATTATATTTTGCACTGTAATCACAAGTTGGAAGGTGAGATGATGAGCTTCTGTTCAGGAATCTTGCCTTGACCACACAGCACTGAACACTGCTCAGGCACTCTGGCATATGCCCAGCGACGTGAGAAATATGAGAGAGCTTTATAACATGCAAGACTGCCTCAATGCAATCTGAAATGACATATTAATCTTCCTTGACGGAAGTCTGGCTGGGCTAGACTGCACAGAAAATAGCAGACGTGTTGTTTTAATTATGGGCAGCCTTTCGAAGGTTTTGGCAGCGAACTATTTTATCTGCAGGACGTCGGTCTGCAATGCGAGTTGACGAGTAAAACTTCGTATGAGGAAGTTTTCACATGAATGACTTACCTAGTACAGGACTACCAAAAACGTTTCTCTTTACTTATTTTCTGTTTTTCATTTTAGTAGATACTTTGTTTGACCCAAATAGTTCAGTACAATTTACTATCTCACGTTTAAATAACACTTACATCTGTCTGATGCGTTGATCCGCAAACATTTAGGACCAGACCCTAAAAATAGTAAAGAATTCTATGTGTACTGTATGTGGTTGGCAATATATGAGTAGAAATGAATACACTACTATGGCCCTCATTTCGACTTAAAGGCTAATGGTCTGAAGTATAAAGCTCTTTTAGTGGTCGCAAACGGCCCTGTAAAAGGTTTTTTGCTATGTACCATCCCTATTCTGCGAGTTGGTAGCCTATTAGCCGACTCGCAAAAAGCGAACTGCGATTCACTAAGGGGCGTGCCAAGGGCGTCACTTCCTAATAAAGACTCATAGGGGGCATGTATGATTGTTTTGTGACCAGGATTGCGGTTGCAAAACAATCACAGTTACCACCACCTTCAAGTTGGTGGTGACCCTTTGGCAAACAGAAGGGGTCCCCAAGGGACCCCCTTTCCCTGTGCGGATAGAGGAGCAAACATTTTTTAAGAGCAGGCAGTAATGAAATAGGGCTGCATTACAAAAAAAAGATTGCTTTATTTAAAAAGATATCACAGACATGGTGGTGCACTGACCTCAGCAGGCCACCATACCTGTGATTGCAGCCCTTCACAATGGGTTACAAATTGTGGCCTGCCTCCTGAATATTGATGAGGGAGGGCCACTTACGACCCACTAAGAATCATTAATAGTGTTACACACACTGTAATACTCCACAGTTTGCGATTTCCTAATAGCGAATTGCAACAATTTGTTATTATTAAATCACAAAGTGCTTTTATGATACATCTGGCCCTAAATTTTGTTCTTGTTTGCACAGGGATCGGAATTTCAAGTTGTGTCATAATTATCACACCTTCTCAGTTTTACCCTGTTGCACCTCATTACAAGTTTCTCAAAATAGGGTGGGGTATTTACCAAAGTGGTAAATATCATTAACAAATCTATACTGTCATCTACAGACCTACATTGAGTTGCATGTATTTTCCTAAGCACACTTGCAGGCACTAAACAATATATGTAGAAGTTCAGGAGAAGTCAAGTATTGGATTTTCTTTAAAAAATAGATATAAGTTCATATAATGGTTCAAATTCAGAAACACTTCCTCACATAATTGTACTAATCTGTACGTTTTCCAAAACATTCTGTAAAAAAAAGCTACAATTCTTTCAGTGTAAGTTATGTGCTAGGACTGTATGAAAAGTGAATTAATTAATAATTCTGAAGAACAAGTTACCTACCTTCAGTAACACCTTATCTGGTAGAGACATATTATAGCTGCCGAATCCTTACCTTAGAATTTCCCCCAGACATCAGTCTGCATACCGAGATTTCTCTCAATCAGCACACCTGCAGGCTGTCAGATAGCATAGGTCGGCTCCAAGTGCGGTGTTGGCGTTTTGCAAGCCAGAAATGATGTTGCGGGTTCTATATGAACGTCACCTTCACACATTGAGGTCCGTTTCTCTTCATGACTTTCCATGCTAGAAGCGCGGAGCCATGAAGAACACTGACTACTGGTGCACCAAAACCAGGGTCTCGAAAGGGATGACCCTGTCCCTAGAAATGAGTTTGCAGAGTGGGGAGGATAGGTGGGTCGGTAAGGAATCTGCAACTAGAATATGTCTCTACCAGACAAGGCATTACCGAAGATAAGCAACTTGTTCATCTGACAGAGACTTCTGCTTGCAGATTATTTACCTTAGAATAGATACCCAAGCAAAACCAGCCCCGGAGGTGGGTTTGTGAACCAAGATAATACTAGGAAGTCCTACAGGACCGAATAGGAAAAGTACCTGTCCCTTCATACCTGACTGTCCATGCAGTAGTGTTTAGTGAATGTATGCAAGGATGCCAATGTTGCCGCCTGACAGATGTCAAGGACTGTAACTCCGCATTCTAACGCAGAGGTTGCAGCTGTCGGTCTGGTAGAATGAGCGCTCAAACCCTCTGAGGGTTGCTTTTTTAACCAATGCGTAGCACATTTTTATACAGGGAACAAGCCATCTGGAGATGTCTCTCATCTGCACTGCCTGACCTTTCTTCACACCCATATCACCAACAAAGAGTTGATCATCCACCCAGAACTCTTTTGTACAATCAAGGTAGAACACCAACACTCTTTTTGGGTCCAGGCAGTGGAGCCTCTCCTCTTCCTTAGAAGGATGTGGGAGTGCGTAAAAAGTAGGTAAGGTGATGGATTCTCCTACATGGAAGGGTGTGACCACTTTGGGCAAAAATGAAGCTCTACTGCAAAGCACCACTTTGTCAGGATAGATGGAAATGGTGGGGTGGGGCTTAGATGATAATGCCTGCAGCTCATTCACCCAGCGGTCAGAGGTGATGGCCACAAGGAAGGCGGTTTTAATGTCAGAAGCCTGAGATGATACTTGTGAAGAGGCTCAACAGGAGCACTCATTAGGAATGTGAAAACAAAATTCAAGTCCCATTGGGGCATGATGAATGGGGATAAAGGAAACATATAGTAAGACCTTTAAGAAAACTACTAACAGTAGGAGATGACTTAACTTAAACAAAGAGGGTTGGTGAGGTAGTCTCAGAAATGCAGAGATAGCAGAAAAATAACCTTTGCGGGTGCCCAAGCAGAGCCTTGCTGGGCCTAACAATGTATGAACAAGAGGAGCTTGGAAAGAGGGGCAGCAAGGGGGTCAACAGACGTGTATATGAACCATGCCACAATATGTTCCAACAACCGACATATACCGTTTTGGTGGAAGGAGGCCTGGCTACGAAAATAATGTTACGGACTTCGGGTGGAAGGTCATATCTGTCAACTGCTGCTGCTCAATCTCCATACAATGAGGTGGAAACTGGACATGCTTGAGTGGAGAACCCTCCCCTGTTCCTATGACAGAAGATACCGCCAAAGGAGCAGTCTGATCAGAAGATCAATGGCATTGATGACCATTCTCAACAGCTTGGGATACCAGACTCTTCATGTCCAGTCTGGCGCCACAAGGATTACTTGGGCCTGGTCATTCACGATCTTCTTGAGAACCACAAGCAGACGTGATATGGGCAGAAAGGCATACAGGAGGCCTGAGTTCTATTTGCTACAAAAAGCATCACCGAGTGAGTGCCACCTTGGAAACTCCAACATGCAAGACTGCTGGCATTGCGCGTTCTCTGCAGAAGCGAACGGATCTAGCCAACATTCTCCATCCTACTGAAAGAGGCCTTGTGTAACCTCTATGTCGAGAGTCCGAGTGTTCTGGTGTTCAGAGAGTCTACCTGGTGTTGAACCACTAGGGAAATGCCCTGATGTTCCAGCCATGTCCAGAGGCAACTGCCTCCTGACAAAGGGCCCACAACCCCACCTCGCCCTGCTTTATGCAGTACTGCATGGCGTAGTATTGTCCATGAATACCTGCACTAGTTCCCCTTTGAGAGAGGAAAGAAATGCTTTCAATGCCTGTCTGATCACCCAGAACTCCGAAAAGTTGATGTGAAGTCAGGACTCTGCCAGAGACCAGATGCCTCTGATCTCCCCCTCTCCCAGGTTGCTGCCCCAAACCAGGAGTGACACATCTGTCACCACTGTCCGATCTGGTTGGGGAAGGCAGAGGGATCTTTCTCTGACCCAATTGTGGGCCACCACTGTATATCTTGCACAGTTCCCTCCAATATCTGGACCATGTTGGTCAAATTGCCCTGATGCTGCACCCACTGAAACTTCAAGTCCCAGTGCAGAGCCCCCATATGCCATCTGGCATGATTCACCAACTGGATGCAGGAGGCCATGAGGCTCCTTAGACCCAGAGTCATTCTCACTGAAATCCAGGTTAGAGGCTGAAATATTGGTATTATAGCCTGAATGTCCAGGACTCACTGCTTGGGAGAAAAAGCCTGAAACTATATTGTGTCCAAAACAGCTCTGATGAAAGAGAGCATCTGAGAGGGAGTCAGATGTAACTTCTGCATGTTTATTGTGAACCACAGCAAATGCATGAGGTTCGCTGTAGTCTGAATGTGGAAGACGACAGCCTGGGGTGAGCCCACCTTCAAAGCCAGTCATCGAAGTAGGGGAAAACTGAAACGCCTGACCTGTGCAGATGAGCTGCGACCACTGCCATCACCTGGCTGAACACTCAAGGGTCACTCATAAAAACAATGGGGAGCATAGTGAACTGAAAGTGCTCATGGCCCACTGTGACATGCAAGTAATGCCTGTATACAGGCAGTATTAGAATCTGGAAATAAGCATCCTGCAAGTCCAAAGCTACCATCCAATCTCCTGGGTCCAGGGCAGATAAAGCCTGAGCCAGAGTGAGCATTTTGAACTTCTCCTTCTGGAGGAAGAGATTGAGAGACCGGAGGTCTAGGACAGGTGCGGAGGCCCTTGTCCTTTTTGGGCACCAGAAAGTAGCGGGAATAACAACCATAACCTGCTTCTGGCATGGGGACCCTGTCTATTGCAGAAAAGTGCCAGTTGAGCCTCCATAATCCGATCATAGGATGGTGGCATGGATGGAGGGGCAGTATCAAAGGGGAGGTAGCATTCCCTTCGGACTATTTGAAAAACCCACCTGTCTGACATGATGGACTGTCAGCGGAGCAGGTGATGGTGAATCCTGCATCTGACTAGACCTTGCCTGGTGGGGAATCGTGAGACTAGGAAGGTTTGGAGGACCGCTGTGGGGAGGGGGTGCGATGGACTGACTGTACCGCTGGCTCCCTGATCCACAATGGTGGATCCCCCATCCCTAGCCACGGGGAGGTTGCAGTGTGCGTGACGCAGTGGCTGTAGTGGAACAGATGAGATTGTACACCCTTCCTTAGCCATAAAAGGGGCAAAAAACAGACTGAGGTTGATGAGGAGCTGCCGCGAGGCCCAAGGACCTGGCCGTAGCATGAGAATCATTGAAGCGCTCCAGTGCTCAGTCTGCTTCCTCTCCGAAGAGCCATCAAAACGTATGTCCAGAAGGTTAGCTTGGACATCTCCTGAAAAGTCAGACATCCTCAACCTGGTGTGGTGCCTATGGGCCATTGTCGATGCAACTGCTTGTTCCAATGAGTTGGTCGTGTCCTGCCCACAGCTGGTTGTGAACTTCAGTGCATCTCTTCTGTCAGCACCGGCTTAGGAGAGAATGGACCGGGCCTCTTCTGGGACCTGTGGCAGCACTTGCGCAACAATGTCCAATAAAGTATGGGTGTAACAGCCCAAAAGGCATGTGATGTTCCAGGTCTGCAGTGCCAAGCTAGAGGAGGAAAACATCTTCTTCCCAAGTTGGTCCAGCCTCTTGGATTTCCTGCCTGGGTGTGTGAAAGGGATTGTGCCATTGGATAACCAAGCTCTCAGGGGTGGGATATTGGGTCATTTGGAGCAGGTCTATGGTTGTGGGTGACTGTCTTCTACACAGGAGCCCCTGTTCTGGGTTTGGACCAGGTACCCAGCAGGACATCTGTAAGGGCTTCATTAGAGGGCAAAAGGGGTTCTGAGGTTGAAGCCCCAGGCCATAGCCACAGTAGGAGGAGAAAGCATGCCAATGTCAGGGTACGTACCCAGACCCCTGGCCTCACCCAGGTCCATCCACCAGTCCAGAGGTTCTTGGAGCTGGTATTCTAGAGGGTCCAGCACCGCCTCCCCTCCCTCATCATACCCCAAACATAAGAATAAGGGTCAGGATCTGACAGGGAGGCAAGGCATCTGCCGAAGTCGGAGTCGACCTCACGCTATGCCAATCCGGCTCTGTGTCAGCAGTAAGAATGGTGTTAATGCGGCCTGGGGGCACTGGGGGCATGGGCATTGTCGGGTGTGTTGACATTGGAACCGGCATTAGGGAAGGTCAAAGAGGTTCGACTAATGCCGCTTTAGATCCATGAATGGATCCGTGGGTGCACCCTGGAGCCGAGGCTGAAGCTGTTGGTGGGGAAACCGAAGGGGGTCCCTGCAAACCCCGCAGGGACCTAAGGCACTCCAGCAGTGTCGGACTGCCCAAAGGTGAGGCGCATGGCCTCATAAAACTCTCTCAGTTGGACAAGGGTTACTCTGGCTCTGGGAAACTCAGGGAGGCGCTGGAGCTGATCCAGACTCAAGCTCTGAGTATCGAGACATAGAACGACAACTCTCCTTTTCCCTCGTCATATCAGCCAACAGACGGGGTGAAGTTGAAGAACACTTGTTCTCCTTTGACATCTTCTTGTGCTCAACTTGCCTGGTTGTCCTGAGGACTTGGAGTGGGACGATGATGAAGGGGGCTCTACGACCGTTCTCAGGACCTTCCTCTCAACCGAAATTGGGAGTGACATGGAGCTGAGCGCCAGGCCACAAGGAACCTCAGGGACTGCTCACTCAAAGCTTTTGGATTCATGACCTAGCACTCAGAGCACAACTTCGGGTCATGATCTAGCTCCAGACATCACAAGCACACAAGGTATGGATCCCTCAAAGACATTGCCTGATAACATAATCTGCAGGGCTTGAACCAGGTCTTATGTGAAAACATCCTCGACGCACCAGGAATGTAGACACTCAAAAATCTTTGACAAAAAGTAGAAAAAAGATCAGTCAAAAAGTGACTGAGGAGTAGCTCTTGTTAGCATCAGTGCAGTCGGTCACGGAAAGAAAAGATCTGATGGCAGTGTGGCAGAATGGCACCTATATAGGACACAAGACAGATGGGCATGTCCAGTGCAATGAAAAAAAATCTCCAGAACTGAAAGGGGACCTTGTGCACTTCTAAGCCACTCTTTGAAGTCTCCCCCACTTCAAAGGCACATTTGGGTATTTAAACAGGGCCTCTGCCCCTACCAACTCAGACACTTCCTGGAGAAGAGAACCTGAACCAGAACCTGCATCCTGCCAAGAAGAACTGCCTGGCTGCCCAAAGGACTCACCTGACTGCTTTCTGAGAAGGACTGATGCCTTGCTGTTGCCCTGCTGCCTTGCTGTTCTCTGGCTGTGCTGAGCAGTGCTCTCCAAATGCTTGGATAGAGCTTTCCTCTGGTTCCCTGAAGTCTCAGGACCAGAAAAACTTCATTCTTGCAAGAAGAAATCCCGGTGCGGTGAAAATCGACACACCACCTGCCAGAAATGACGCACAGTCGGTACCCCAGTGGGAAAATCACTGCACGATGAACCGGAACGATGCAGCCCGACATCTCAAGGAGAAGATCGACGCAGCTCCAGCCTAGCAACCGGAAATTCAACGCACGGCTCACTGAATCGATGCACAGCCGAGCGAGAACAGCGTAGCCCAACTTTCTGAGAGGAATCGACTCAGCACGTGCTGTGTGGTAGAATTTTCCATGCAATGCCCACCGGATCAACGCAGCCACAGTGACTTCATCCTGCCAGCACCAGATTTCAACGCATTGTCCTTGGGGAGTCCAAAAACCCTGCAACCTGAAGAGGATCAAAGTCGGAGCACCGGAAATCGACGCAAAGCTTTCCCTGCGTGAAAAATAAATGACAGATCACTGTGTGCAGCCCGAGAAATTGACGCACACCGCCCTCTTTTCCACGCATCTCCTCCTCTGCGGTTCCTTGCTGAGATTTTGAACGCAAACTAGGTACTTTGTGCTTGCAAGAGACATTTGTTGCTTTCAAGAGACTAAAGACACTTTCTATCATTTTTAGAGTGGTGGTTCAACATATACTTATTGACCTGCATCTTATCAGATAAATATTATATGTTTTTCTAAACACTGTCTGGTGGATTTTTGTGGTGCTCTACTGTGTTATTGCATGATTTATTGCACAAATACTTTACACATTGCCTTCTAAGTTAAGCCTGGCTGTTCAGTGCCAAGCTACCAGAGGGTGGGCACAGGATAATTTGGATTGTGTGTGACTTACCCTGACTAGAGTGAGGGTCCTTGTTTGGACAGGGGGTAACCTGATTGCCACCCAACGACCCCATTTTTAACATTGTGCATTAGTCTTTTGGGTGTATCTAACTTTCTCATGTAGTTAATTATTTTCTGGTCCTGGCAGGTCGCACTGTTTGATTGCCCAATTTAGTTAAAATACAATACAGTCAGATTTTGTCTCCCTTCCAGACGTTTAGCATCCCCATTTCCTTAAAAGAATCAGCCTTCTTTGGAATGTTTTAGATTTCTTTCTCCTACCATATGCTTGCATTTGGTTTAATAATATTCTTCCACCTCGCCCACCCACACATGTTACACCCCTCCCTCACCAATCTTTTATGGTTAGTTGCCTTTTTCTGTGTTTACACTTTGTCTATTCTGTTGGCCTCCCTCTTCAATGATATCAGAAATTAAGTGTGTCTTTATTTGGAAAGAAGCACACAAAAATACACAAAGAAAATGTTGTACAAATAATAAGTGTTGGACCTGGCTTTTTGACAGGGTCACCCCCACACTTTTTGCCTCCTTTCTGCTATTTTTTCCTGACCTGTTGTTGTTGGCTTTTGAACTCTGGGCACTTTACCACTGCTAACCAGTGCTAAAGTGCATATGCTCTCTGTGTAAATTGTACTGTTGATTGGTTTATCCATGATTGGCTATTTAATTTACTTGTAAGACCCTAGTAGAGTGCACTATATGTACCTAGGGCCTGTAGATTAAATGCTACTAGTGGGCCTGCAGCACTGGTTGTGCCACCCACTTCAGTAGCCCCTTCACATTGTCTCGGGGCTGCCATTGCAAGGCCTGTGTGTGCAGTTTCACTGCCACTTCGACTTGGCATTTAAAAGTACTTGCCAAGCTTAAAACTCCCCTTTCTCTACAAATAAGTCACCCCTAATGTGTGCTCTAGGTAACCCCTAGAGCAGGGTGCTGTGTGGGTAAAAGGCAGGACATGTACCTGTGTAGTTTATATGTCCTGGTTGTGTAAAACTCCTACATTTGTTTTTACACTACTGTGAGGCCTGCTCCCTTCATAGGCTAACATTGGGGCTGCCGTCATACATTGTTGAAGTGGCAGCTGCTGATCTGAAAGGAGCAAGAAGGTCATATTTAGTATGGCCAGAATGGTGACACAAAATCCTGCTGACTGGTGAAGTCAGATTTAATATTACTATTCTAGAAATGCCACTTTTAGAAAGTGAGCATTTCTTTGCACTTAAATCTTTCTGTGCCTTACAATCCATGTCTGGCTAGGTTTAGTTGACAGCTCCTTGTGCATTCACTCAGACACACCCCAAACACAGGGTACTCAGCCTCACTTGCATACATCTGCATTTTGAATGGGTCTTCCTGGGCTGGGAGGGTGGAGGGCCTGCCCTCACAAAAAAAAGACTGCCACACACCCTACTGGGACCCTGGCAGACAGGATTGAACTGAAAGGGGACTTGGTGCATTTCTTAGCCACTCTTTGAAGTCACCCCCATTTCAAAGGCACAATTTAGTATAAAACAGGGCCTCTGCCCTACTTCATCAGACACTTGCTGGAGAAGAAACCTGAACCAGAACCTACATCCTGCCAAGAAGAATTGCCTGGCTGCTCAAAGGACTAACCTGTCTGCTTTCTACAAAGGACTGCTGCCTTGCTGTTGGCCTGCTGCCTTGCTGAACTCTTGTCTGGCTGTAAAAGTGCTCTCTAAGGGCTTGGATAGAGCTTGCCTCCTGTTCCCTGAAGTCTCAGGACCAAAAAGACTTCTCTTTTTCATTTGGACTCCTCGTGCGCTGAAATATTCAACGCACAGCTTGCTCCGCTGTGAGAAATTCACTGCACGCCGATCCAGAAAGACGCCACTTGACGCCATGCCTGTGATGCGACCGGAACTTCGAGGCACGGCCTTGCATGGACAACGCCGCCCGACTTCCAGAGAGGAAATTGACGCGACGCCTGCCGTGAGAAAGAAAATTCCACGCACAGCCTCCTGGAACGACGCCCAGCCGGATAACAAGCGGAGGAATCCACACACAGACCCTGGGACATCTGGTAATCCCGCGATCCATAGAAGGAGACGGTCCGCGTGCCCGAAAACGACGCACGTCTTCTCCCGAGTGAAAAATAACGACGCAAGTCCATGTGTGAAGGGGCGAAAACGACGCACACACCATTTTTCCTCCCGTAGAATGACGCACGTCTTCCCGCGTGAAAAATAAAGATGCAAGTCTGTGTGCGAAGGGGCGTTTCCAACGCACACACCATTTTTCCAACTCATCTCCTCTTCTGCGGCCCTCTGCGGATATTTTCCACTCCAAACCAGGTACTTTGTGCTTGAAAGAGACTTTGTTTACTTTTTAAAGACTTAAGACACTTCATATCACTTTTTAGTGATATCTTTACAAATTCATATTGCATCTTTGATCGTTTTGACCTGCAAATACCCAGACAAATATTATATATTTTTCTCAACACTGTGTGGTGTATATTTGCGGTGCTATATGGTGTTATTGTATGATTTATTGCACAAACGCTTTACACATTGCCTTCTAAGTTAAGCCTGACTGCTCGTGCCAAGCTACCAGAGGGTGGGCACAGGATAATTTGGATTGTGTGTGACTTACCCTGACTAGAGTGAGGGTTCTTGCTTGGACAGAGGGTAACCTGACTGCCAACCAAAAACCCCATTTCTAACAATAAGATGTTATTTAAAACAATTTTCAATAATTAACTACCTCTCGAAAAAAGCCACTGTGCAAATATTTTACATATTGAGGCAAATCATTTTTGGCAACAACAAAGTGGAGAATATATTAACAGTCCAAGGGAACAGAAGAAAGAAATTACACATTTGCTTTGTGTCCCCCAACCATTTGGCTATTTCACGTGTAAAGTACCTTTCGGATGATCTTGTCTCAAGTAGGTGACATTGGAAAGCCCCACTTAAACTTTTTCTTAGTTGCAGCCTACTCCTTCAACATGTGCATATGCTCACTGCACACCTCCTGGTATATCTCAATCAAGGGTACACTCAGCTGGTGCTGAACAACAGCCTTTGTGAGCACACCCAGAGTTTAGGTGAGGAGCTTGTTGAGACTTGCAATTTCTAATGTTTCAGGTAGGAATTTGGACACTGACTTGACCTCCCTCTCCAAAGCACTATGGTCCATATTTAAGAATATGTGGTGCATCACAGCTGATGCACGCCTTTTTTCAGTGCCCCCCCCCACCAGCACCTACTGACAGCATGGTTGCGCCGTATTTATAATATGGTGCACCATGGCGGTCGTTAGCACAATAGTGTCAATATTTGTATGCAATTGTGGCACTTTGCTACACTAGCATAAAAATTGTTGAAGCTGGTGTAGCAAAGTGCAAGGAGACCCAAAGCTTTCTATAGGAGCGTCATTTTAATGGCTGCTCTGAGCAGGCATTAAAAATGATGCCAATTATGGTGTAGTGAAATTTGTTAAATTCCGCTGTGCCATTTTTGCGGGCCTCCTAGCACCGGAACTCCCCCCATGCATACATTATGCCTTGTGCAGGCATAATTAGGCACAAGGATTTACAATATTGTGCAAATCATGCATTGCGCCACTTTGTAAATATGGTGTGGGAAAAAGCCACTTTAGCACCGTCTTAGCATAAAAAATGTGCCTTATGTCAGCACTAGGGGGGCACTAGGAGCTTTTAAATATGCCCCTATGTGTAATGTGTTGATCACAAAACAACTTCTCTTAACCTAGGAATCTCATTTGCATATGATCCCCTGGGGTTGTATCTGCCAAATTCCCTTCCCTAGCGAGAAACTGGGGCTTTCGAGCAAAAGTGCTTAATTTGTCAAAAGTAAGTGACAAGGACCTTCTTAGGTGGTTACTGAAGCCTGTTTCACTTCTTGCCTCTACCAGCGATGCCAATAACAGTACCAACACAACTACTAACCATTGCACTCCTATAAATGTGATAATTCAGACTATTCCAGGTCACCCAAAGCTACAACAATGGCATGGCATCATCTAAATTGTCATTTTTAATTCATATTGAATAATAAACACTTGCTGTACTCATCTCACAATTAGACCACCATGGGGCAGATTGTCATTAGTGCCAGTGTTGAAAATTAAGTACTGATGTCGAGCAGTGGAAACCATCCTCTTAAATTAAGCACTGGTGAGCACCAGTTTCTTGCTGAGACTCAGAGTCCCTACTGATCCACGTTAGGCATTGTATGTCCTATTCTTTCACTTTGGACTTCATTAAAGTACTGAGATTACAATCTTATCTAAGGTTTATGGATGATTTAGTATTTCACCTCTCATCCAGCACAATGGCCCAACCTAACTGCACTTTCACATGCTAAAATGAATTGTTTTTGTGTAGGAGATTAGTACAATTAGTATTTCATAAGGGAAGCTTATCTTAACAATGGCATCTAACAATCCAAAGTTGGGCCATACTAATTCTATGAACAAGGTGTATTGCATGTAGGCCTGTCTACTTGCATTATTTTGATGTTTGTTTACTGTGTCAATTACCTCATTGCTTAGGATTCTGAATACCTTGCAAAATGTTTGTCAAACTCCTTCCTCTATTGCAGGCCAATTAATCCGCATCAGCTATGAAATGTGTCACCCACTTAAGACCTTGTGCAAGATATCCATGTTTCTGGACGAAAAACATATGCTAGATACCATGGAGAGTCAGACATCTAAAAAAGGAATGCAAGATTACCTAATGGTATACCACAGAAAGACTTAGGCCCATATTTAACTGAAAATGACGGAGCGCAACTCTGCACCAAAATTGGCAGCACCGTGCTCCTTCATTTTCACAACACAGGGATGACTCATATTTAATTAAATACAGCACACCCCTGTGTTGTCCTCTGCACTGGTGCTAAACTGAGCAGCTTAGATCCAACGCAGGCATCCTTGCACCATTGTGCAATGATGTCTGCATTGAGGAGATTGATTGTTTATGTGTGGGAAGGTGTCCCTTCCTGCACATAAACAATCACTAATGACGATTTGGCACTTCTGTGTGTGCTGCAGAATGCAGGGATACATGCACGTGCTATGTTCCACTTCACTTTTACATGGTATCACTATTGAAGAGCGCTACTCCAACGACACAGGTAATTTCAGCATGCCACAATAAAGCAACTTTTCAAAATCTCTTGAATAAAGCTTCAATAAAAGTGCTGGGTAAATATCCAAACTTGTTTAATGATAGGTCTATTTCACCCCATTTCAGATCTTGTAGTGAAGCTAATTTAAATCTCATAAGTTGCCTAAGAATTCTTGAGGGTGCATTTCACACATTTCCTGACACAACCTTTTCTCCATGAGCGTGATCTGTCCAGCCGAAACACGCCATAATATAATTTGCATTTCCTGTTTATGGATACAGTCCATCATGGTTGAATCTTACTTAGCCACAAACACTTCTCCTCTAACAAGTAATCAACCATGCCACAGTCTAATATTTCTGTAGTAAAACATGCATGTGCCCATGGAATGGCAAATTCCCGCGTTTTCCAAAAAAAAGGACCTGGCTGGAAGATATAATTCAGACTTATGGATAGGGAGGCGCAGAATTTAGCAGCACATCCATTTCCAATCCAACACATCTTGCATATCAGGCGTCTGCTTTTTACTTTCACCTGATATGCCAAATGTACCTGCACATTATTAACTCCATTATCATGCCTTTTTTTTTTGCAAACGGCCTTTGCGAAGTAAAAACAGATAACTAAGACAGAAAATAGTACAGTTTCAATCGAACTCAATTATTTACTTACTACCCCTTGGTTTGCATGTTAATGTAACCACATTTGCTGTAATACAGCTTATGTGCCTAAATCTGCCAAATTCAAGACATATAAGTGCACATTTTTTTATCATATAATATTTCAAAAAGCTCAGATTCACAGTGTTCCTTTCACTATTTCCAAGACTGAAATAATAATTCTCTCTTTACTGTAGGCTCAAAAGTGTATCCAGATGCCAGTAGCTACAAGGCACTGTCTTAGACAATGTCAAGATACGTAGATTGGCATCGTAAGACTCACTGAGATGCCACCTCATGGTGATGCTATGCACACTTATCACTCTCAAATAATTGCCAGTTCTATATCACATTTGCTCTTCCTTTCCCTACTCACTTGTGTCTTTCAGAGCAATAACTGGTGTGCAGGTTGTCAATGTTTATTCACAAACTCTTGAACTAACCAGTAGTCACCTCAAACTTCAGATCTACCATGCATGTTTCTTAGTTGTTTCTAATGCAGTTTTGTACCCTACAGCACGAAGGTTCAAGATCACGCACACGTGCATGCCATCACAGCCATATAGGGAAATACATATGCATATAATTGTTTTCCTTCCTTTTACATACAGCGGTATAAACATGTTAGAACCCAAGTACGCATCTGCTTGCCGTGTGGGCGCCGAGGCAATACAATGCCCCAAACTGCTGGATCTCTTTTACATCTTTACTGGACCTAGGCTTTGAGATAAATTCAGCAGCGTAGTGCGCAGGTTATATTCACAAATAACATTGTCACCTTTACTACTACTGTGTTGCTCACACGCCAACTTTCAGCCATCCCAGTCAGAAAAAAGTACATGTCGGCAGTCATACTCAGGGACATAACTCAGTCAGGGAGATTCTTATGGTGTGAATCTCAAATTACCCCACTAAAACAGCAGTTGGCTGCATGATGGAGGGGTGAGATGAACAAGGTTTGGGACCAACTGTTGCCATGAGAAGCAGGGTCAGTACTGATTTCTGATTTGTATTATGTAGGCCTTCATGTAGTGTGTCACAGTGGGCAAAAAATGACGTGATGAAATGCTATACTGAGCAACTCTCACTGGTTTGACTACTTGGAAAAACGTATCATATCACCTTTTGGATGTTTCATTGCCAGCAGTATGCCTGGAAACTTGAGACTACTGCAACCTTCAAAGCTTACGTCTGCCAATGTTTGAGAATTCCAAAAATTCTACATTTGCACTCATTGAAGGAGTTCTTCTGTGGGTGTAGATGTACTACTTATTTTGGTAAATAGGTCACTATACATGCATAATTAGGATCCCAAGGCAAAAATATTGAAACTTCTTATTGATGTGAGAATGATGAGAAAAAAACTGGCACAGACATAGCAGACACAACACAGGACCTCCAGACCCTACTACTAAACTAAGAATGCATTTGAGGGACGTCACACCCCAAACACCCTCTCCTGCTGTTCTACCTGGGCATAGTAGTTTTCCCTCTGAACTCATGGCTATGGTCACATACAACACAATGGCGGGGAGTCTTTTGCTCTGGGATTACTTATTTTAAATGTATTTTCCCTGCACTCACTTCTCTTCATCTCTGCTACGAGGAGCCTTTGTAAAGAAATTGTCAAAGCAGTGCATATGGGCAGTGCTCCATGTTTCTAGTCCTCACTACAGAAACAAAGGAGGGGGTGTGGGCAACTTATCACGACGAGCCAAGCCAGTGAATAACCATGGGTCTGGTTTGGCTCTCAGTGTCCGTACACAAGCAGCGCCATGAAAACAGTTGTCATGTATATTGTGAAACAAACAATGTAACAAACAGGATACACTATTCAAAAAGTGTATTTCTTTAACATGCAGAAGTGTTAGTACATCACAATATATCACTGCTTGGAGATAAATGTATTAAAAGTAATCATTTTTATAAACATACATTGCTCATTCCTCCCATGATAATGCTGTCAGTGAAGTGAGAAGCAAGATGGTAGTAAGGTGAACCCTAAACATGGCCTGCATTCTTATTACAGATTGAGCAACATTATAGTATATTCAATCAAACATAAGATGTGATTATACAGCACACATCCTGAATGCAAGTATTTCAAAGAGTTCTCATATGTGATAATAAGGAAAAAATGAGATTCTGCGAAATACACTTTTTGCTTAGGAGCACACAATTCGGACAAGCAAGGAATCCAGAATTAATTCCAGATTATTTGGTTTCATATGTGAAACGGAGCCATCAAATGGGTATCTCTGAGTCTCTCCCTCTTTCTTCTGAGTTTACATCAAAGGTCACTGTTTTGTCTTTTATTCTTGGCTCAAGATGAAACAAACCAACACAAAGATAGTTGACCCAACTCAGGGCCCCGAAACCCAACTACCAAGAAAATAATGCATTTAATTGGGGGGTATCATACCCCGAATATCCCTCTTGAACCAACACCCCTGGTCCTGCTGCTTGGATACATTTCATATATTAGTATGAACACATAAAATGCTCTTAGCTAGGTCCAAATCTCTCATGGTTCTGTCAAGGGTGTACATTGCACTCTCAGTATCTATTACAAGATTTTCTTGTGTGAAACTCCTCCCCCTTCTCACATCTCAGTATAAGGCAGCCCTTGGCTTCCTAAGCCCTGTCTTCCAAGAGCAGAGAAGTATTTAATAACTGTCCCTATTGAAGTAGTGATGTACTCTCTCCACGCCCCTCACCATAAATGACCTTCAACATGCACAGGTTTCTCACCAATATTTTTATTGCACATGTTGCAGTGATAATATCAAGGGTGTCATAAAAGATGCCATTGCTGATGTAATATGTGGTAAGGCAGCAGTGCAGATTGTGGCCCAGGGATCCCATCGTCCAGGGCCTGGCAAATTCATAAAAAGGGAAAGAAGCCGAATGGCCCTCCTCCCTGGACAATTTTAGCCCCATGGATCCCCTGCCAGAGAACCTGGCCAATCCAAAAAAGAAAGAGGAGTGGGGCCTCATAGCCCTCCTCCCAGGGCCTATTTTGGCCCCGGGACCCCATCGCCTGGGGCCTAGCCAAATATTGGAAAGGGAGGGGGCTGTGTGGCCCCACCTATTCGGGCTAATTTTGGCCCAGGCATCCCATCCCCTTGCACCCAGCCACTTGTTTCTGGGTGTGTCACCTAGTGTGCAATATTGTTGACCACAGGGGGGAGACACAATTCCCCCATGGACCCATTGCCCTCATATGCAGGGAGCAGCAAGAAATGAGGCTCCCTGCATGTGGGAGTAAGTGTTTTATCAATTTTCCTGCCCACTTAACAGGCGGCAGGAAAAATGAATGAAAAGTCTGCTACCAGCGAGCAGGAGCAGTTTTCCTGCTCCTGCCAACTGGAAGTACTTACTGTTTGCCCTCAATTGGCAGGACCTTTCAAAGCTCCCACCAAGTAACTGCAAACAACTCATCCTGGGGTTGGGCACCTCGGAATATAGGGAGCCAGCCGTGCGGGGATGGTGGTGAAAAGGGCCATTACTGGCTCCAAGAGGGGGGCCACATGGCCCCCCTCTGTTGTATTTTTGGGCCACAAATAGGGAGGTGGAGGTCTGCGGGGTTGAAAACAGCCCGGTAAGAAGGCCCCTCTTTCTTACAAATTGTGGAAAGCCCTGGGAAGGTAGTGGTCCCAGGGTCTGAATATGGCCCAGAAATCATATGGGCCCCCCATTCCCCTACAAAATATTTCCATGGCACCAGGGATGTGGTAGTCTTTGGGGCACTATTATGCCCATGAGGGGAGTCGGCACAGCCTTCTCCTAATTTTAAGGCCCAGCCCAGGAAGGTGGCAGTCCACAGGGCTATAGGAGGTCTTTGGAGGGGGGCCGCATGGCCCCCTCCACCACATATGCTTTTGGCCTGCCCGGGAAAGGTGGTGGTCCCTGAGGCCAAGATTGGCCATGGGGAGGGGGGCCACAATTGTCCCATTCCTAAATTATGATTTCAAAATTGCCCCCTTAACACTTTGGGCTGCATACATTTTTTTAAAAAAATGTGGGAGATTACTGGGTAAAATAAAGTTTTTTGCCCCTGCATGGTTCATGGGGGACCCCACCACCAGGCCTAGGGAGTCAGGGTATAGCTACTTTGCTCCCTTCTCTTTTTTAAAGTTTTATTTTGAGATTTGACTGACTCCAAGTCCCAAAATGACTGCCAACACTTCCTGGTTGTGGTGTTGGTAGCAAATCAGATTTCAGCATGAGATCTGTTGCATCTGTAGTGGATCTGCGTCTCTAGTGTTCAATATTTTTTCTTTAAATGTCTCAAAAACTACTGAATGGATTTACACCAAATAACAAAAAGAGATCTTTCTGGACCAAGATCCATCTTTCTGCCAAATTTGGTGTAATTCTGTTCAGCGATTCGGACTGTAGCCGTGTTAAAAGTTCCCATGGGAAATTGCATGGGGAAAATGTGTTTTGTGCCCTCCCTCTTTTTCTCGGCCCCTGCTTGTTGGATTACCCCAAAACTTTCAAGACAGCATATAAGTATATCACTGAAAAAAACAAAGGTTACAGGAAGTTATAGTTAGGCTCACATTTTAAATGTACCAAACCATAGAAATTCACCTGTTATAGATAGAGGTATCTCAAGTAACTATAACTTGTGCCATAAGGTAGCTATAACTCATGCCCCTGCCATGCACATTTTTTTTGTCAAAAATGTTACTGTAAATATTACATTGATATTACTAATGATGTTATCAAAGATGTTCTGAGTGTTGTAATTTGTGGGATAATTAGCAGTGCATGACAAGTACACAAGTTAAAGTTACTTTAGGCCATTTGGTGGTTATGGTAATTGATGAAACTACTGTTTGCACTGTGCTGCTGAGTTTGTTCTTCACGTAAGTGGGAAGAATCCTTGTGGACACAAGATGATTTTGGGAGCCTGACCCATAGACAATCTGCCATTGCTTTGACTGGGCGACAACAGGATAAACTGTGGATGTGTGTGTATGTATATATATATATATATATATATATATATATATATATGTTTCACTGGAAACACCGAACGTTAAAGGGACGTCATAGCTGTAACTTACGTTCCACCATGCAGGTTTTTGTTTTTTCATAAAACAATGTACGGCAAATATTAAATTGATATTATCAATGATGTTATTAAAGATGTCATCAGTGCAAATGCGCAACCCCCCTTTACAATCGTTTAAAGCCCCTGGAAGGTAGCAGAACCCATGGCTGCGGGGGGTGGGGGCTAAGCGGAACCCATGGATTCATTTTCTTTAAAACCCCCAGGGATGTGGTAGTCCCCAGAGCTGTGGGAAGGGCCATGTGCCCTGTTACGATTGTTTAAAGACCTGGAGAGGCCGCAGTCCCGTCCACTTTTCATTTTTCAAAAGTCCCGGAGAGATTGAGGTCCTCAGGGTTGGGGGACCATGGAAGCCTCCCTGCATTTCATAATGGTAATGCCCCCATTAATTACCCTTCCCTGAGGTTGCAGTTAAAGCAAGTGCGGGAGCCCATGCTTGTTTTTTTTGTTTTTTTTTGCCAGATGTGGCACCAGAGTTAAGTGGTCAGTGAGTCCCTGCCCTGTCCCCTTTGTTTTCTTACATCTTTTTTTCTGGGACTCGCCTGAAGCTGAGTCCCAAGGTGACTGCCAACACTTCCTTGTTGACTTATTGGCAGTCAATCAGGTCTCAGCACGAGATCAAGAAGGTTTGGATTAACTTTAAATTCTCAAAAGCTACTGAAAGATTTACACCAAATAACAAAAAGGATGATTTCTGGACCAAGAGCTACCGTTCTGCAAAATTGGGGGCAATTCTGTCAAGTGGTTTGGGAGCTATGGCAGTTCAAAATCCCTATGGAAAAATGCATGGGGGAAAAGCATTTTGGGAACCCTCCTTTCTTCTTGGCCCCCAGTTGACGGATCACCCTTAAACTTTTCAGATAGACGCTGAAGTGAGCGCCGTATTTTCTTGAAGATTTATCAAATGGCAGCAAAGTTATCAGGAAAATAAAAAGCACTTTTTCTGTGGAAAACAACATCCTAACATTATTACATAGTAGCAACCATTATTTATATTTATATATGTATATATATATATATATATATATATATATATATATACATATATATATAGGCTCTATATAAACCAGGTGAGGCTCTATATAAACCAGGTTGGGGAGGGCCAGCCCTGTTGAGGATAAAAGACCAGGACAGGAGAGTTGGCTGGAAACAGGTAAATATCCAACAAGTAGTGGTTAGGGTGGTGGGTGACAACCTAAATCTGATTACAGGTATAATTCTGGCAGAGACTTCTAGTCCAGGCGAAGTTATGGCCGCAATGCTTACAGTGAACAAAGCTTTCAAAGATTGTTTCATCCTAGCTGCCCAGCCCCCCGCAAGGATAAGGGTGGATGGTTCAGTAAGCCCTGCTATGAAGCTAAGAAAACGCTGAGGAAGGCCTTAAAGGAGTACCCAAGGGATTTGGACCGTGTTAGAGCTGTGAGGGCAAAGTATAAAAGTGTTCTGAGGGCAAGAAAGCTGAAGCTCAAGGAGCTAGCCTGGGAGATATTGGAACGTGCAATGGAGCTCAAGAACCCTGATTTGTTTTGGAACGTTGTAAATAGGGGTCTTTTTGAACAAGAAACATCTGAGGGGCTGGGATGTAATATTGCCCCTGAGGTCTGGGTGAATCATTTTTGTAAACTTTTTCAGGTTAGGCCTTTAGAAAATATGTGGGGTATACAACTCGATGATTTCCCCCACTTAGCTATCAGGTTTGCACTCCATGAGGTTAGGAAGGCTCTTCATGGTAGTGCTAGCAATAAAGCGCCAGGATTCAATTCCTATGGATCTCTAAAAATCTTGTCCCCAGTTATGGGCGCCCATTTTGTTAAATGTCCTTAATGCAGCAGTCAGTGTGGGAATTCCTGCCTCATGGAGATCAACTTGTGTTATTCCCATGTACAAAAGGAGGATGGTAGTGATCCAAAGTCATAACACCCTATTTACCTTCTTGATTCATCGGCCAAAATTTTGGACTGGATTATTCTAAGGCGTATTGAGGCTTGGACGGCTGAAAATTAATTTTTTAGCTGGGTACAGTACGGTTTTAGGGAAGGGCTTTGTGCCCAAGAAGAGTGTTTAAACCTGTTGATGGTGATTGGGAAATACAAGCAAGCCAGGAAAGGCACCCTATATCTTGCTTTCATGGATCTTAGCTGTGCCTTTGATATTGTAAATCAGAGAAAGCTGTGGGAGAGGTTAAACTGGTTAGGTATGGATCCCCAAATTGTGGAGCTGCTACGGTACCTACACTTAGGAACTTCTGCAGATTGAGGGTGGGGTCCAATGGGGAATGTTCGGATGCTTTTGAACTAAATAGGGGTGTGCGACAGGGATGTGTCGTGGGTGACCCTCACACTCTTTCTTTTTTATACTAATCGATTGTTTGATTTCTTAGTGGAACAGTGTAGGGATGCTCCCAAAGTCAATGGTAAGAGTGTACCAGTATTGATCTATGCTGATGATGTGTTGCTCATGGCCCACACTATTAATTGCCTTTGGGAAGCAGTTAGAGCTTATGAAGCTTTTATGACAGCCCTAGATCTTGAGATAAACTGTAAAAAAACACATTTTATTGTCTTTGGGAAGCCTCTTAGTAGGGTGGGGTAGATGAAGATTAAAGATCAAGTAATCAGCAAGGTTCAGGATTTCCCCTATTTAGGGGTTAATTTTGATGATAAAGGCTCATGGAAACCTTGTATTTCTAGGAGAGGGGCACTTTTTAATGCTACACTAGGTGCAACGTTTAACTTTGCTGCAAGGGTGGGAAGTAAACCCATCAAGCACCTGCTTGAAGTTTATAGGTGTAAATGTCTCCCAGTCCTGCTGTATGGGGCTTCACTCTGGGGGTATATGAATAATAGGGCACCTGCAGTAGAGGAAAATCGATTTTGCTGAAGGTCGATAGGAGTTGGTCAAAATACCTCTGGCTTCTTTCTACATATTGAATTAGATCTTGAGTTTGTACAAGATACCATCCAGCTCACGCCTTTTTTGTTATGGATCTCTATTTGGACAAATGAATGTGCCTCTTTCAACAGAGAGATCCTGAGGGACTGTTTTGCCTGTGATCTTGTGAAGGATAATCCCTTGCTAATTCATATAAGAAACGTAGCCTATGTTTTGGGGTGGCCGGATCTGTTTGAGGCTCCTGAGGGTTTTACCAGACCTGACAAACATTGGGCTAAGGAACATTTTCTGGAGATCTTGGGGGCTAAAAGGGAGGAGGAGGAGTTTGCGAAAAAAACAGTAAGGGATATTATTATGTTGAAAATGGGGGTGGGTCCTAAACCCTATTTCCTGGAGATTAAAAATGCGAGGGAAAGGACTCTTATCTCGCGATTCCGTCTAGGGGTTATGAAATGTAACTTATGCTTTCTGTTAGGTCGGTATGATGAAAAATCTGTAAAACTTTGCCCCTGTGATTGAGTGTCTCCACAGACTCTGATTCACTTGACCTTGTTCTGCATTTTTTATGCGCCCTTCAGGCGGTGTTTTTTATTTCCCTTGTTGAGGCCGAGGGGTTTTGTGCACTATCGCCCAGCTTTTTTGTGGCTGCGCATGGCATCTGATGCGCTGGTGTGGCGGGGCTGGGGTCTTTTCTTAAGGGAGCTATAACCTGGTGGAATAATTTATAGTATTTTTAAAAGATTTTATACTTCTAACTTGATTGACTTGTTTTTTTTGTCTTTTTAAGGAATCTTGGTTTATAATATTTTATTTGTGCATATTTGTCTAGTAGAAGATGAGGGGATATATATGTTAATTGATTGTATTTGGTTTTCATATGATGTGCTGTTTTTTTATCTATATGGTTGATTGTTTTCATACCGAATAAAGCATTTTCTCTCATATATATATTTGTCAAGGTGAACCACAAAAGTCACTAAATTAATCTGTGAAGAACCCTCTGGTAGCTTGGCACAAGCAGTAAGACATAACTTTGAGGCAAGTTGTGAATTATTTATGCAACACACAGAGCCTGAAACATTAGAACTTAATTTTTCTTCCCAGGTGGATCTCAACTGATGCCAGCCAAGGGTCTAGAACCTGGGGAGGCACCTCTTTGTGATCAGAATCTCACTCCAGCAGGGCTCAAGCAGGACCAGTTGCAGGTCCAGTTCAACAGGTCAGCTGGGCAATCGCAGTGAGGTCTCTGGAGCTTTTGTATCCCTGTAGCTCAGACAGGAGGTCAGCCAACTGACCCTTCGAGTCACTCAGGTTAGCTTGGTATGAAGGGAGCAGGTCCAATCTTCCTTTTAGAGAGCAAGGTAGTCCTCAAGCTGCAGGGTAGTCCTCTAGAAGTGGCAGGGAAATCATTTGAGGACAAGGCAGTCCTTTTCTGTAATGTCTACAGATCCAAGATTGTACAAATGAATGGCTCTGGAGGTCCATTATTTATACCTGGTGCCAGCCTCTGAAGTGAGGGCATTCTCTATACAACACCGCATCTAGTTCTAGAAAGTTTTTTCCTTGTCAAGGCTCCAAGAAATGTGAGGTGACAAAAGACTAGTGTCAGGTTCCTTTGTGTGTGCTGGGGCAAGCCATTTGATGTGTGAGTGGGGCAAAGCACAGCTCTGGCCCCAGTCATACTGACAAGATGACACATCCTGCTCACACTTAAGCCCTCATTACAACCCTGGCGGTCGGTGATAAAGTGGTGGTAATACTGCCAACAGGCTGGAGGTAAATACCATCAAATTATGACTATGGTGGAAAGAGCTAAGACCGACAGCCAATTTAACACACCAACCACCAGGGCGGAATCAACAGGCACCACGGCGGTAGCCGTCTACAGCCAGGTGGAAGTCAGTGTTCTGCCTACCCTATTAAGACCCTGCAATCTGCCACCTTTTCCAGGGCGGTACCAACGCTATCAAAAGCTTGGCGGAAACACTGCACAGAAGGGAAACAACTTACCTGTGGAGACTCAGGGAAGAACCAGGCCGCCATGGAGCCTGAACTGCATATATTCCCAATGCTGTTCTACATCCTGCTCCACCACAAACACCAACAACGGCGAAGACGACCACTGTGAGTACAGCCACCTAGCACACAGGGGAGGGAGGAGGAAAAAGAGAGTGACACACACACACACAACACGCAACACCGCTACCCACAACACCATACACACAACCAGATGCATTAATAAAACATATACACCCTGTACCCCTCTGGAAAAATACAAGGACAACATGAATAGATAAAAGTGAGTGTAATAAGATAAATAAAGTAGTAATACGTGCATCCAATCTAAAAGTATATACATATTTACAAATCAAGGGACACTGCCCAGTCCTCAATGTTCGTGGGCCACAGGGCCACATCACAAAGTCCAAGGCCCCACTTGACTCCTGCAACAACATGGAGTGAACACTGAAGGGTCATCAGTTATTAAATAGGCAGGCACCTAGGGGGGCAGGGAACTGGGGGGGCACCTAAACCGGCAGATGGAACAACACCACTGGTCCTGGAGGGGGCAACATGCCCATTGCTCTGTCCTGGGGAGTGCAAGGCTCAGTCTCTCAAGTGAGTGATTTGCCCACCTGTTCTGGAGGGGGCAACATGCCCTGTGCTTGGTCCTGGGGAGTACAAGGCCACAGTCTCTCAAGTGAGTGACTTGCCCACATGCTCTGGAGGGGCCAACATGCCCTGTGCTTGATCCTGGGGAGTGCAAGGCCACAATCTCTCAAGTGGGTGACTTGCCCACCTGCTCTTGATGGGGCAACATGCCCTGTGCTCTTCATCTTTGGGAGGATGGGATGAGTGGATGGCTTCTCCACTGGCTCTGGAGGGGGCATCACGCCCTGTGATGCAGGTCTTGGGGAGTGCAAGGTCACAGTCTCTCTGGTGGGTGTCAATCCCACAGGATTTGCAGGGGCAGCCCGCACAACAGCCCATGGAAGCAGGACTATACATTGTCCACTGGCAGATGTTGCTGCTGATGGTGGGGGACACACCTAACCATTCCCTGCAGCTTCGGATGGCTGCCCACTGCTGGAGGTCGTGCTGGTGCTGCTGCTGGTGGTGGTGGTTGTGAGGGAAAGCTCCTGCCCATCCCCTGTAGCCTCGGAAAGCTGCCCACTGCTGGGGGTCGTGCTGGTGGTGGTGGGTGTGGAGGGAGGCTCCAGCCCATCCCCTGCAGCCTCGGATGGCTGCACCACCAACATTTTTGTTTTATCAGCTTTCCCTCGCCCCATCAAAGTTGTGTCAATGACTTAGGGTTTAGAAATGAACTGGGTCTGTTACCGGTAACTTAAGTGAAAGCTGCCTCTATCTCATGATATTTTTTCTCTGTGTTCTTCAACATATCCTAACAATGCTTATGGAGAAGAGTCATGTCTCTGCCATAACAGCCACCCTAGGAACAGCACCATAGCGTTTCCTCACATCTAGGCCTCTCAAATGTTCTGGTGATTGTTCGGCAGATTAGTACAGAAGTATATAGGAAACAGATGCAACTTCTCTTCTCTCCTTCAAAATCTTCCACCAAAAAGTTCTATGGGGAAACCTCCAGTTAGTCAAGTATTGAGGCTCCAGAGAAATTGTTCTGATCTGAATACATTTAAGAAACATTCGGAAATCCTACATAACTATTTATAACAAAGAACTTATCCTAAACTGTCAATTGTGAGGTCCAACAAGAGAGCAAAAAATAACAAAAAGGAAGCCCTACCAGAGAGCCATAAAAAGGAAATAACTGAAAAGTTACTGTGTGTAACCACATACTTCAGTTGCTCTTACACCATTAGGAGACTTGTCTCTAAAGAGTGGCACATCCTAAATTAAGAAAAAATTACTTTTGAGAAACCCATGCTCAATTTTAGGCACAGTATGAACATAAGAGTTATGCTAGTGCATATATGCCCCCAAAAGAAGAGGTAACACATCACGACCACACTATGGAGAATAACGAAGGTGGCCAGCCATCATTCAAGTGGATCTTTTCCCCAGTGCCCTTTTATTCAAACAGTCAAAGAATTTCACCTGGGCTTCTCCACGCTGTGAAAATGACAATTTCATGAATTTTCATAGTGAGTGGCTCAACTATATGCAACATTTTCATGCTCATTACGCACATCTGTATGACAACCTGAAAGATGAAAATTCTCATTATCGAACAAAGACGCAATATGCAGTGTACACGAGTTACCATTAAATTAACCAATCGCATCATAGCTGCCAAACACACAGAAATATTTTATTATGGACAGAGACAGATAAACCCAGAATTAGGAATTATAATAACAACCATTCTGAACTTTTACTGCTGTATGATCAACAATGGATTTAACGATGAAATCTCTTTCATAGACATGTCCAAATACAAGTCACCTCTATGCATGAAGTGTTAAAAGTGTTATCCGTCCCTGTGGTGCTTTACTGTTAACACTATCACTCACTGTAGTTGATCATTCCTTTAACACCAACAGAAATTATCGAAGTCCACATGTGGACAAATGAGCTACCTTCTACAATTACGACGAGGCCAATGGGTTAACTCTAATAAGATTGTTTTACTTTGACCGTTATAACAATGAACCATTGCAAGTGCCGATCTCTTGGTGGGCACAAAAATGTTCATTGAAGTAGCCATATAAAACAATTAAATCTTGCAACTACATACCTCAATGTCCACTCATTCATGGATGGCACCCTGAGCCAATGGGACCACATTTCCCAGGAGAGCAGGAGATTATGAGAGCAGACATACAAACTTGTCCCAAATAGACCACAGTATCTCCCTCGCAGCATTGAGCCACCAGTGGCTGGAACAAGAGAGATTGCAGTGAGCCCACGGATCCGCTGATGTAAGTGACCACTGCCATCACCCATTCCTAGGCAAGTGGTCAGCAATTTAGGCTTCTGGCTCGATGTCAGCCTTACCATGGTTTATCATATTAATAATACAGCGACAAACTGTTTTGGTCTTCTCGTATGCACAGTGAAACTTCTTTGTCTCTTTCCTGTTCCTGCACAATAAACTATCATTCAGACCTTAGCTGGGCTATGGCAATGGTCCCTACCCTAGGGCCAACAAAGAATCAGTGACAAGGCGTCATCTACGGTCTTCACTGGCTCCCTATTACCAAGTGCATTCAGATTAAAGCACTTTGTTTTATGCAAAAGACCCAGCATGAGTGTTGCCCTAAATAAATGAGCTCTATGGTGCATTCTTGTGCACCCATGCACATGCTTCACTCTAATGGTTTGCAACCTGTCACAAGACTGCATCTCAATCAATCTAGGCTGAGTGGAAGGTTCTTTTCTCTGCTCAGTCCTACATTGTGGAGCACTCTGCCTTTGAAACTGCGTGAGTGTACCTCAAGTTTGGAGTTCAGTAAGTTATTCAAACCCTGGCTGTCTTTTTGTTATCCTGCTCCTTATGTAGCACTGGAAAACCGTGTTGGGGTAGCTATATGCTCTACAAATTCATAAATTAGATTAGATTAGCTTTCATACTCTCTAGTCATGACCCTTTACCATTGAATTGGGCAATATAGTCTTTGATGTACTGTATGAGCTCAGGTCCAACCGGATAATGAGTAAACATGAGATAACGTCATTGACATCTTCCATTAGGGCACTCCTTATCTCGTTTATACTACTACTTGTGTGTATTTTATGAGCTAGCGAGCAATACTTAGCTTATAACAACATTAGGCCTGTGCATTTATGAAAGAGGTCTCATTATGGCATTTTAACAAGTTTGTAAAAGCTCACACCGCATGTGTTGTGTCTTTTTCTGATCAATTGCTTTACTAGCACCCAAATACCAGACTCCAGCAATAAAATGAGGACCAATTAATATGGTTTCAAGGTAAGATGACAATTATAACTTTTTTTACATATGGTTTGCAGTGGTCACCAGTTCACTTAGCATTTTCTCGTCTGTTACATGCGCTATAAATTTCTTTTTGCATGTCATATGCCTACACAACATGACTCTATATTCATAAGTTAATCTATTTGTTTTTTACATATTATAGATGTGCTTCATTCAGATGCAGGTTGTGACTATTTGCAGGTCTTGGCTAGGCAGCTCTTGCGCTTTCTCTTCGCAACATGTTAATACTTTGTGGGCTTCACACTGCCCATAGGCTTCCCATTTGCTGACTCCATCATCACTCTCATATTCTTTCTACCTGTTAGTCCATGGCATGCATTTGTCATGCCTCTTCCTAGGTTTAGCCCTCCCTGAGAGCAACAATCAAGTACAGTATCAATACACTGGCCACAATTGTAGCCTGTATTAGGAGCTACTTTTTTATTTCTCTAACAGCAGTTCACACAAGCGCTTTTGCTCTGACCCCCTCTGTATATAGGACTGTAGATCTTGTTCTTATCTCCCCACACTTGCTGTGCATTCAAAGACAGATCAAATGTCAGACAGTGTTTTCCGAAAGCGCTTCTGGAATCGCAAATTGTTCTTGCCCTCTTTCTGTGGTGAGCTGATATTTGCCCATGTGAGACCTTTCTGGGCTTTACCAGTCATCAGTGTCGAGAGGATTATTACACAAATGAATAGTAGCAGTGTCCACTGCTCTGAGTTCTTTCTAGTTAAAGCAGGAAGCTTCAACTCCTCTGTACAGGGCGTGCAGCCCACATTCTTTGGGGAAAAAAAGGTGGACTTGCCTTTTACTGCTTCATTCAAAGTATTTATCACTCAAAGCTGCTTTCTGGATAAAGCTGAAGTTAGTGGGTGGAGCCAGATAGTGTTTCTCTTTCTTGTGTCCGTCAGTGGCCAGACTCTCTGTATTGAGTTTCTCAAAGTGCCACATCACGTTTGGCCCCCATGACTCTTTGGTGCTTAATTCACAGACCAGATTTTTATAGACACTGCACCTATGACTCTGGGTTAGCAGCCCAGCTCCACGGCTTCCCTCACCCCTGCTGGGATTCTATGATCATGCTACAGAAAGCCCATCTGGGAAGGGCAGAGCCTTATAAAATACATTTTAAAAACTGATCCAGAATTCCATACAGTCACTTGTATATTTTATTTCACCCTTCACATGCACGTTTGAACATCAGAAAAAACAGCTCTGCATGGCCAGGGGCAGGCAGCGGGGATTAGAGAGAGTGGAATGTACATTTACTTTAGATAATTTTGCCCCCCAAAAAGTGAAAGGTAAATCCAACCGGAAGCAAAACCTGCAACTAGAACTAACTCCCTTTTGCACTGGGCATTGCAGAGTCTGAAAAACAGCCGGATCTGTGACGTTCACAGTGTTGTGTTCATCATGGGCCTGCCTATGACACACACAGATAGAGGGAGATGATGGTAATCTCCCCTGTATGTGGAGAAAGTTGGTATAGCCGGTGACGTGTAACTGGCATTAATAAAAGGGTTTTCCTCGTGGCCAGTAACCATCTTTCTGTGTCCGTGTTTTCATGTGCTGCACTTACAAACATTCTATATTGGTTATGCCATGAGCGCTCGACACAACAAATTGTCGAAGAGCGGGAGATCGTTCCTGGTGTCACTCGCGCCTGTACCTGCTGTCTGGAGCACGTATGGTCGGCGCTGCATCTGCAAAGCGGCTGCCCGTGCCGCACTTGAACTGTTGGAGTCGCCTGAAGCTGAGTGCTGCCTGCTGCGGCCTTCCTCATGTGAGAAGTGCTAGGGGCGGTGTCTGCGGTGCTGTGATGCACACGTCTCTCGATTCTCCCTCTGGTATTGCCGTGACAATGATACTGCCTCGCTTCCTCTGAAACAAGGGAGAATTCTTCACCGCAGTTTGGTAAGCCGCTGAGGTGGGCTATTGGAGGCCTAATCTACTCCAGGCATGTGGAGGAGGCCAAAGAAAATAAAAAAACAAAAACAAACAGGCATGCCAGAATAGTATACAAATGAACATTGTCCTGCATAGTTCATACAAAAAAACAATATATATATACAAAGAAATCCCAAGAACTATATAAATAAAGAAGTGGCAGTGAGACCTCTCACACGTGCACAAAATCACAGGATTCTCTGTACCTTGCTGTGGGTGTTCCCTAACGTTTTACAACAAGGAAGATATCATCTGCCATTTCAACAGCACACATAATACAGGTGTTTAGCAAACATCAAGTCATTGGGCAACATTTTGCAGAACAGCAGAGCTATGTTGTCAGCTCCTGCTCTAGAACCATTTATCGTGGAAGGGCCACCTTCTGCCCAAGCTGCTCGTTGGAAGGAATGGGTGGACAGGTTGGAAACCTATTTTGCCGCAACAGTATTGGACAATAAGAGATGCTGTCCCATGCTTCTACACCTAGGGGGTGCGACTATTCATAAATTGGGAGAGTCTGAGTTAGAAGAAGGCCCACCTTTCAGTCATTAAAACAGGCTCTGAGTGCTCATTTCAAACCTTTAGCGAAACCAGACTATGAGCGATTCTTATTAAGGCAAGCTAGACAATTCCCAGATGAATCGGTTGGCACGTTCTATGCCAGGTTAAAAGAACTAGCACGCACCTGTACATTGCTGGATGCCGAAGATGAAATTTGCACGCCATTCATACTGGGCTATGCATCTGTCAAGCTGCGAGAGAACATTCTATGGTACCTGGTATATCTATGGCACATATTCTCACGATGGGTCGATCCAAAGAACTGTCGAAAGTACGTGCAGCCCATATGGAAGCCACAGTGTAGACTCAGGTTAAGGTAGAACCTGCAAATGCCATCGTCACAGCAGTCACGGACAAAAGAGAAACTGGCATAAGGTTGCCACTAGCTCACAAACTTGTTCCCTATGTGACGGCCCATTCCCTCATCAAGGCCCATGTCCTGCCCAAGGCAAGAAATGTTCAAGTTGCTAGAAAATGAATAATTTTGCCAAGGTTTGCTGGGCATCCGTACGTCCAAAGTCGCAGCAACCCAAAACTGTCAACTTTGTGCAGCCACCTGTAGTCATCGGAGAAGACGATGATCTGGACTATGATGAAGAAGAAGAAGGGACTGTTCATGTGGTGCATGCTCTGAAGCCTGGAGGGTACCCTCAGAAACAAATACCACGATGTTCCATCTTTCCCACAGGTAAAAATAATTCATGCTTTAATTGACACTGGTGCATTCATTAACATCTTGGCGATGTCACTATTAAAAACTCTTCCCATCCAATCCCAAATGCAGCCAACATCGACTGAGGTATATGCGTTTGGATCATCACAACCGCTGCCATTGGCGGGAGTTTTCACCACGAGGAGAGTTCAGTTTGCACCATGGTATTTGTGACAAAGACTGGATCCGATATGCTACTAAGCTGCAGATCAGCCTGGCAACTCAACCTTATCTCATTTGCTTTCAGCGTACACCTTGGAACTGTTGACAGTCTTTTAGCTGAGTTCCATCTGTGACCAAAGCTGGAAGAAGAGCTCCCGAAACTTGAGTATGCGGACATAATCGAGATGGTAGAAGATCCCACACCATGAGTATCACCGATCGTGATTGCACTGAAACCCAAACAGCATGGAGAGGTGAGGATCTGTGTTGACATGCATTTGCCAAATGTCGCCATTAAGCAAGAACGTCACTTGACACCTACCGTAGATGGCATTGTTGAGGAGGTGCAGGATCAAGGTGGTTCTCAAAACTGGATCTGTGTGCTGGATACCACCAGCTCATGTTAGATCCTGACTCCCGAGGCATAACAACTTTTCCACTCATGTTGGTCTATGAAGGTATAAACATTTGAGTTTTGGGATCTCCAGCGCCACTGAGGTCTTTCAGGGCACTATTCGTGGGGTGCTTGCTGGTCTACCTGGCGTCATCAATGTCAGTGATGACATCCTAGTGCACGCTTCCACCATAGAGTCACATCTTCATCGTCTCAGAGCGACCTTCCAGAGACTTCAAGAAAATGGTTTTACACTTCACATGGACAAGTTTCCCTTTTTGCAGACCGAGGTAGCATTTTATGGTTGCTGTTTCTCTGGACAAGGAGTTATGCTTGATCCTTTCAAGGTAAAAGACATCCAGTCAGCATCAGCTCCTTCCAACGTATCTGGTGTTCGCAGCTATTTGGGATATGATAAATTACTGTGGCTGTTTTATCAAGAACTTAACAGCCATAACAGCCCTTCTCAGAGACCTTATAAAGGCCAATGCGGTTTGGGAGTGGGGACCTGAACAAGATGCTTCATTCCAAGCTACCATGTCAGCGTTATCAGAGCACACCACATTGGTATATTTTGATCCCCATAAAGATTCTGAACTATCAGTTGATGCCAACCCCACTGGTTTGGGGGCAGTGTTGAAGCAGAAACAAATGGATGGGGAATGGGCTCCTGTGGCGTACGCAAGGCGTGTTTTGACAGAGACTGAACAACACTATTCTCAAATTGAAAAGGAGGCCATTGCAGTGCATTGGGGCTGCAGGCATTTCCACCTTTATTTGTGTGGCAAGCAGTTCATGGTACACACGGATCACAAGCCCCTAATACCTTTATTTAATGGCTCCAAACCTCCACCACAAATCGAAAAGTGGATTCTACAGTTGCAAGATTATCGTTTTCAAGTGGTCTACAGACCGGGCTTTCTTAACCCTGCAGATTACCTGTCACAACATGCCCGGCCTGCTACTCCTCGAGAGGTTGCTGCTGCAAATGAAGTAGAGGAGTATGTGAGGTTGGTGATAGAAAGATCCCAACCATTGCCTATCTCAATCGACGAAATCAAAATATCCACGGACGGTGATGAGTGTGTGCAGCTGGTGCTGTTGTCAGTTGGTTCTGGCAAGTGCCATAGCGTTCTTCAACATGTTACTTGTAGGGCGGCGTAGGCCCGGATGATGTTATCCTCGTTGCACAAGGTCAGACATGAGATGGCTGTGTCTCCTGAAGGATGTTTACTGAGAGGCTCAAGGCTTGTGATTCCTGTTTCCTTGCAGAACCAGGTAGTGGAGCTGGCACACTCCAGCTCCACTACCTGGGATGGTCAAGACGAAGTCAAGGTTGAGGAGTAAGGTATGATTCCCTGGACTAGATGACCAAGTAGAAAGAGTAGTGCATCAATGTGTGTGATGTGTCAAGCGGTTGGCCCACCTGAGACTCCTCCACTGGTTATCACTGAGACAATCCATCCTGTCCCGTGGTTTTGGGCTAGCGTAGATTTTGGGAGTTTGCCAGATGGTCGTCACATGTTTGTAGTGTTTGACGATTTCTCTAAATATCCAGAAGTTGAAATTGTGGAGCCCCTCACCGCTTCTCAGACCATCCCTTGTCTAGAAAAGATCATTGCCACACAGGGGCTAATACAGGAGATAAGAACAGACAGCTGTTTTCCAGCCAAGAGTTTGCTGAGTATCTGCAGTCTCAAGGAATCATTCATAAAATAATCAGTCCTCGTTGGCCTCAGGCTAATGGAGAAGTGGAATGTTTCATGAGAACCCTCAACAAGGTGCTAAGAATTGCAGTAGCGGGTGGTCACAATGTGGACTGTGCTGTATATGCTCTCTTGCATGAGTACCGCCTCATTCCTCATGCCACCACTGGAGAAACGCCTAATTCATTGTGTATGAATCAGAGAGTAAGTGATACCATTCCTCATGTGCATGAACCCTCTGAAATCCATGATAGAGTAAGTGAGACACTATCAAAGAGGAAGAAAATAAATAATAAGACGTCAAGGAAATGGAGAGCGAAAAAGAGAGACATCAAGGTAAGGGATCATGTGCTTCAGAAGGGGAGGAAGTAAATTTATGCTGCCTTTTGAGAAGGATCCGTGGGTGGTGAGTGCCATCAAGGGCACCATGGTAACTGCTAAAAGGAACCAGGAGACCATCACAAGGAACATCTAATTCTTTAAAGTATTTCGTATGTCAGACGGTGAGGTGGCAATGGAACAGACCTCCCCATTAGCCAGTTCATTTGAAGTTGATGGTGGAGGAAGGGTGGATCATTATGACAGTGGGTCTATGTCTCAGAGTCCTGGGGTGACTGTCAATAACCCTCCATCATCTGACCGAAGGGATGCAGATGTGCAAAACTCAGAGCCTTCTCAAGTTTCAGATCTGGAGGTGCCTGACTCCATGGCAGTCAACTCACTGCCTCCCAGACAAGGCCTGGATCGGTACAGTTTACGCCCTCGACCACCACATTCAACACGGCTGCAAGGATTTGTGGTGGACTGATTACATATGGCATTTACTCAATATACATTGTTATGGGGTGCTGTGTTATCATAGTATTTTTCTTTGGATATATTTTTGTGTTTTGTTTTGGGTTAAGAAGGAATGTTGTGTTCCTCATGGGCCCGTCCATCACGCACATAGATAGAGGGAGATGATGGTAATCGCCCCCGTATGTGGAGAAAGTTAGTATAGCCAGTGAAGTGTAACCGGAATTAATAAAAGGGCCAGGGAAGGTTTTCCTTGTGGCAAGTAACCAGCTTTCTGTGTCAGTGTCTTCATATGCTGCACTTCCAAATATTCTAAATTGGTTGTGCCGTGAGGGCTCGACACAACAGACAGGAGGGGGTCCTTGTCTTGACTGACTCCCTCCAGCCAGTAGTCAGTCACAGGAGTGTTATGGTCCCTTTGTATAAAATGTTTTTTCACGCAGCCTGCCCCCTAATAAATGACAGCAGGGTGGATTGTTTACTGATGCATCCTCCTTTAAAATGTGGCTTTGTCTTTGAAGCTGAACTAAAATTCAAGGCAACACATGGTGCTAGATAACTTTAGTTTGGAATCTGGGATGGCTGCAGCACTGACATTTTACTTGATGTAGGCAAAACACAGTTAGTATCCACTGGTTTATTTATTTCCCAACTCAAGCAGGATATGACGACAAATCTTTTCATTTCAGCTCACTCGTGCCTTGTTTTATTAAACTATTCTGGTGGTAGTTGCACAGTGTAACTATGCTAATAAATTGTGCCAAGCCAGGGCACCCCAGATTTATCTGAATCGGATTACTACTGCCTCCTCTTATTCCTTCTCATTTATACTCGAGCAAGGTCAATGCTGGACTATGCAGAGTTAAAAGCTAAATAGCTATGAGCAAATGAGTAGGGCAAGATGTAAGCTGTGCCCAATGTGAGTTGTGGGTAAAAGCTGTACAGTCAAGGCAAAGCTGTATACATGTGGGTGATCCAGGCAAAACTGCAACTTTGCTTATAAAAAGGTGTCTACCATTGTTCCAAGGAGGCACAATCCAGTCCTGTTTTCCAAGATGGCCGAGTAATATAAGATTACATTAAATAGGTATTAAAGGAAAACAATTATGTATGCCCTCATTACAACCCTGGCGGTAAATGCCGCCTACCACCGTGCCAACGGCCTCCAACATACCGTGACCATGGTGGTATTCTACTACGGGTATTCTGACCCAAACTATGAAATCCGCCACTATACAGACACCCAAACAAGTCTGCCAGACCAGAGGTCAGTGCTAAACTGGCGGGACCAAAACCCACAGCGTTACGCCAACAGAACCATGCCCTCAGTATCATGACCCACGAATCACCACGGAGGTCTTTCAACTGTGGTAAACCATTGGCGGTACAGACCGCCACGCTCAAAATACACACACACTTTCAAGACACCACCACATTGGAAAATTCAAACTACACACATCTGACACACATACACACACCACACACACACCCCTATAAAACATGCACCCACATTACCCACAACCCCTCACAGTGAAAAAAAAGATAGCAATCAGAGAGAGAGACAAGCCAGGAGCACCCACTCAATCAGAGGCACAATACATCATCACCCATGCACCATTCACGCACCTCACAACACAACACTCCACACATCATCCCACACATCCTCACACATACCACTCACACCACATCCATGGCACCCACAAAGACACCCAAGGTTTTCAGAGGAGTAGCTAGGGGTCTTGGTGGAGGAAATCATCCGGGTAGAGCCACAGCTATTCGGATCACAGGTGAAGCAGACGTCCATTGCAAGGAAGATGGAGCTATGGTGGAGGATTGTGGACAGGGTCAACGCCGTGGGACAGCACCCCAGAACTAGGGATGACATCGGGAAGAGGTGGAACGACCTACGGGCGAAGGTACGTTCCTTGGTTGCAGGACACCAGGTAGCCATACAGAGGACTGGCGGTGGACACACACCTCTTCCGCCACAACTAACAACATGGGAGGAGCAAGTCTTCGCAATAATGCATCCTGAGGGCCTCGCAGGAGTAGCAGGAGGACTGGACTCTGGTAAGTCAAATTTGTACTACTTTATCCCTCCTGCCCTACCTGCATGCCATTACAAACTCCTACCCCTACCTTCACCCATCACTCCACCACCTCACGGATACCCCACTATCACAACCCACCCATCCCAATACCAAGCCCTGCATGCAACACCAATGCATGTACCCCATCACAGATCTGCATGGACACCCATCACCACAGCATGCCCGGTAGAGAGACTCACCCAGTCCACAAAATCACCACACACACAAGACAAAGCTGACAGGGAAATCACAACCATACAGGGAAACACACCCATGCACAAGATGGCACACTCAGATACACTAACACTGCATTTGCATCCCCACAGGACCCCTACTGAATGTCACTGGAGAAGAGGTGTCAGCTACATCCAGTCCCCCCCCAGAAGAGGCCCACAGTGATGACAGCAGCTCTGCACCCTTGGATCAGGATGACCAACCTGGCCCATCAGGGAACCCTGGACAGTCGGTTACCCAGGCACAGTCCCAACCTACCACAGACCCTCCCCCTCAGGAAACACCCACACAGCACCTACCCCACGGGCCCTTGCCACTGTCCGCAGGACACGTCAATCAGCAGTGTGTCCACCTCTACAGGGACCCCAGGCAACCCCACAAACACAAGATGATCAGGGACCTGGGGTCAGTGGCAGTGGGAACACGGTTCAGGGAACAGAGACACAGAACAACAGGGAAGCTGGGAGGACTGCTGTGCGACAAGGGGAGGACAGGCCCAGGGAACCAACCCTCCAGGAGGAACTCACCAACATCCTGGGAGCATACAACCATTCCCAGGAGACCATGAACCAGATACTGTACAAGTTGCAGGAGACTCCGCGGCTGCAGGAGGGACAGAACCTGGGGATCAAGGAGGACCCACAAAACATCTACACCATCCTGGTCACCATTGCAGGGGTGCTGGATGACATGGGCAACACCATGAGGGAGGTAGTGGCACAACAACGGGCCCCTGACACCAGCCACACCAAAGAACAGCCTTCCACCTCCACCGCCGCTAGTGGACAGGAGGTCCCACTACAGAACCAACAGGCCACCAGCACCCCACCCCCTGCAGAAGGAGAACCACTCCACAAACGGTCCCTGAGATCCAGGCAGAAGCCAGAGAACATTGCCAAGACCCCCGCCAGGAAATAGGACTTTCCTGATTGTCACCCTTCTGTCCCACTCTGTCACCCTGTCAACCTTGAACTGCCAATGCTCCACTTTCTATTCCCCATTGGACAATGCACCTGTGATATCAAGAAACTGGACTCTGACTGGACATTCCTCCACTATCACCCCAGCCCATTGCACATCCCCTTCTACGTATGAATACTTAAATAAACACCCTTGGAACAAATACAAATCTTGAGTCTGTCAAATGATTTAATTATATATTAGTACAACATTCTGAAAACACTGCAAGTCATATGTACAGTTATATATACATTGGTATGACCTTTAGTGGGCAGCAGTAAACATATCAGGAGCCAGAGTGGGCCACAGAGATCTGAAATTAGAGATGCCAAAGGGTACAGTAAGTGGCCATAGACATAGGGAAATCAGGCTGCCATGTACAATGTCCAACACAAAACTGAAAGGTAAAGTGAAGCTACAGTGTCTTACCTGTGTGTCACTGAAAGTACTGCAGTATGATATTACTTCTATTGTCCACATCTTCTTCCTCTGCCTCCTGTTCCTCACTGTCCACAGGCTCCACCGCTGCCACAAGACAATCTCCAGGCTCATCCTCCTCCAGAAAAAGCACCTGATTTCTCAAGGCCAGGTTGTGCAACATGCAACGATGATCTGGCACACCTTCTTGGGTGAGTAGTACAGCGATCCACCTGTCAGATGGATGCACCGGAACCTGGCCTTCAGGAGGCTGAAGGTCCTCTCAATTATCCTCCTTGTTTGCCCATGTGTCTCATTGTAGCGTTCCTCTGCCCTTGTCCTGGCATTCCTCACTGGGGTCAGTAGCCATGAGAGGTTGGGGTAACCAGAGTCACCTGCAAATATCCATTAGGGACAACCCCCATACCCACACACCAACATATTCTTGGTGGGGACCTTGGGCTCACCTATTAGCCACACCCAATGCCTCTGGAGTTGGCCCATCACATATGGGATGCTGCTATTCCTCAAGATAAAGGCGTCATGCACAGAGCCAGGATACTCGGCATTGACATGGGAGATGTACTGGTCCACCAAACACACCATCTGCACATTCATAGAGTGATAGCTTTTTCTATTCCTGAACACTTGTTCATTTCTCCAGGGGGTGGGAAAAGGCTATATGGGAAACATCTATGGCACCAATGATGTTGGGGATATGTCCCAGGGCATAAAAGTCAGCTTTCACTGTGGCCAGATCCTCCACCTGTGGGAATAAAATGTAGCTGCACATGTGTTTAAGCAGGGCTGACAACACTCTGGTCAACACGTTGGAGAACATTGGCTGAGACATCCCTGATGCCATGGCCACTGTTGTTTGGAAGGAACCACTTGCCAGGAAATGGATCACTGACAGGACCTGCACCAGAGGGGGGATACCTGTGGGCTGGCAGATAGGTGACATCAGGTCTGGCTCCAATTGCGCACACAGTTCTTGGATTGTGGCCCGATCAAGTCTGTATGTTAGTATAATTTGTCTGTACTCCATTGTCGCAAGGTCCACCAGGGGTCTGTACACAGGAGGATGTCTCCATCTCATATTCATCCTCAGCAGTGAAGCCTAGGGAGGAAAACGGTGAGGAGAGGGTCATAATCACACATCTAGTGCAATAATGATGCTTTTCTACATTTACAGAACCAGTATGAGAATCCGAGAGTCAGTTACTGTGCCAATGTCTGCTGTGACACAGTTAGGTGCCATCGCCTGTGCCCCCCTGAAATGGCGGATGCCTGACCTGTGAGGAGGGACAGGTGGAAATGAGTTAATTCCGCTGGTGTTGTGCGTCATTGCGGTAGGTGGTTGACGACTGCCACGCAACTTCGCATTAGTTATCAGTGGGCCCAATGGGTTTCAGGAACCAATGGCAATGTACGCCGGTGGTGATGTACGCACTGCCGTGGACGTGACCGCCATTTTCTATCTCTTCACTCACTTGCTACCTGACCTTCAACAGGAGAGGACCTACACTGCAAGTGCTGTTGTGACCTGTGTCTGGAAGCGGCAATGGCTCATGTGTCTGGGGAAAGGGCCCCTGCCTTCACTGCGGAGGAGTTGGAGAGACTGGTGGATGGGGTCCTACCCAGTACACATTACTCTAGGGTCCACCAGACAAACAGGTGAGTACACTGTGAGCATGATGCGTGGGCCATGAATGTATGGAGTGCTGTGTATGTAAGCCACATGTATGGGGGGGCTGATATGTCCTGGCCAGAGTGCTGCATGTACGGTGGTCAATGTATGTGTGTCAGGGGATGGGAGGGATATGGTGGGCAATGAGTGACAGTCCAGACTGTTAACTAATTCTCTTTTCTGCTGTCTTTTTCCTGCACGTCAGTGCCCATGCACCTACTGCCCTACTGCCGCAAAGGGTGGGAGGACCTGCGCTGCTGGGCAAGGAAGATGGCGGAGTCCCAGCTGGGGCTGGCCTCCCAACGAGGAATGGGTGCCCGTCGTACCATGACCCCCCTGATGATCTGCATCCTGCCGTTGGCCTATCCGGAGTCAGATGGGCGCGTGAGGGCATCACAGCAGCCACAAGGGGATGAGTACGAATTCAGATTCATTACTTAGTGCGCGTTAAGCTTTTACCTGGATGGGGATGTGGACTGTGGGTGCCCCTATGCCAGGGTGGACATGGCAGGGTCGGTCCCTTGTTGGGCAGGCTATGAAGCACTCCAAACCCAATAGTGTTAGTGGGCATCTACTACTGGTCAGGGCCCTGTTTGTTTCAGGTGTGCATCTGATGGCGTTATGCATTGTACCCCATGGGCTGGTCACTGGCATTGTAACTGTTAGTGCATGGCCTAGTGTGCATAGGGCTGTTCCCTGTAAGTTGTGTACACCAACGGTAGTGTTGTTGCTGGTATTGACCAAGTGAGTCCTCTGTCCCCCCCCCTTTTTGTTTTGTCACCCTGTCCTTGTGTGCATTAGCATCATCTGGTGGGGGAGCAGAGGCACTGGTGACGGAGGGAGCTACATCCCACATGGGCCTGGAGGCCGAATCCACCGGCGGTGAGGGCACCTGTGGGACAGAGGGCGAGGGGAGCACCACGACGGGGACAGGAGGGGACACCACAGACAGCGAGTCCTCCTTCGATGGAAGCTCCCTTGTGGTGGCGGACACCTCTGTGCCCACCCCAACAACAGGTACTGCCACCACCCCCCCTACCAGAACCGCCCTCCCAGCAGCCCCTCAGCATGTTTCCTGTGCACGCTCACCCAGGAGGGTGGGCATCTCCTTTGCCCCAGGCACCTCAGGCCCTGCTCCAGTCAGCCCTGCTGCCCTCAGTGAGGAGGCCATTGACCTCCTGAGATCCCTCACTGTTGGGCAGTCAACCATTCTGAATGCCATCCAGGGTGTGGAGAGGCATTTGCAGCAAACAAATGCATACCTGGAGGGAATTCATTCTGGCCAGGCGGTCCAACATAGAGCATTTCAGGCTCTGGCCTCAGCACTTCCTCCACCCAGGGCCAATCCCCTGTACCTCAGCCTATCCCAAGCACACCTTCAGACCTGCATGCACATTCATCAACACACAAGAGTGGACATGGCAAACATAAGCTCCGCACATCCCACAGGCACTCACACAAGCACCATCCCCATGCAGACACAGCATCATCCACTGCCTCCACTGTGTCCCCCTCCTCCACGTCCTCCTCCTCCCTCCCTGTCTCATCTCCACTCACACCTGCCCTATGCACTGAGCCATGCACTAACAGTGCAGGGGAAAAGCACATGCCCAAGGGAGACTCTGTCTAGACCCATTTCATACACAGCTGGAACCCATGGGAGCCTGACTAGGTGTAGAGGGCAAATACCACCTTTGGGGTTGGAGTGGAAATTAGGCTGCAAATCAATGGATCTACCTTTGCACGTCTGCCCTGGCCTAGGGGAACCCACAGCCCACCACCCCCACCCAGACACCTCTTTGTGGCTGCTGTGATGACCTGAAGCACCCATCCAACTCCGGATTTGCCACCGCCAGGATCCAGTACATCAGGGGGTCATGGTGCGACAGGCACCCTTTCCACATTGGGAGGCCATCACCAGCTGGGCCTCCGCCGTCTTCTTGCTCCAGCGGTGCAGGCCCTCCCATCTTTTCTGGCAGTGGGTGCTCCGTCTATGGTAGACCCCCAGGGTCCGCATTCCCTTGGCAATGGCACGCCAAACACCCTTCTTCTGGTGGGCGCTGACCTAGAGGAAAAGTGAAGTTATAATGGATGTTACTCTCCTGTACAGTTCTTCTCACATATTGCCTAAAAACTTCCCACCCTGGCCCAGACATACATACACACACACTATCCTCACATGCTGGCCTGTCCCCCTCCCCCTCCCTCTTCCATCCACGACACTCCATACAATCATGTGCCATATACCATGCTCACAGTGTACTCACCTGTTTGTCTGAAGGACCGTACAGTTGCACACATGAGCCATTGTTGCTTCCAGACACAGGTCACAGCAGCACCTGTTGAAGGTCAGGTATCAAGTGAGGGAACAGATTGAAAATGGTGGTCACGTCTGCGGCGGTGCATACCATCACCACCAGCGTACATCGTTATTGGCTCCTAGAACCCATAGGGCCCAATGTTAACCAGTGCTGAATTGTGCCGCGGTCTTCGATCGCCTGCCGCGACGGTGTACAACGCCAGCGCAGTTACCTCATTTCCCTTTTTCCCACCTTACAGGTGAGGCAGCCGCCATTTCAGGGGGCCACATGGCAGGCCAAATAACTGTGTCACACCTATTTAGGCCAGGAATACGGACAGACAAAGGCACATAGAGAAAATGTAATGCTTTTGTAAAACAGCCTTGTGATACCTAAGTGTTGTATGACCCTCGGCTCACCGTTCTCCTCCATAGGGCACGTCCGCTGGGGCAGGTGATGAGATGGCAGCATCCTCCGGTGTACAGACCCCTGGTGGACTTGTCGACAATGGAAGACAGACACATCATTATCACTTACAGACCTGATCGTGCAACAATCCAGGAACTGTGTGCCCAGATGGAGCCTGACCTGATGTCAGATATCTGCCATTACACAGGAATCCCCCCCTCTAGTGCAGGTCCTGTCTGTACTCCATTTCCTGGCCAGTGGGTCCTTTCAAACAACAGTGGCCATGGCATCAGGGATGTCCCAGCCAATGTTCTCTAACGTGTTGTCCAGAGTGTTGTCTGCCCTGCTGAAACACATGCGCAGCTACATCATTTTCCCTGAAGTGGAGGATTTGCCCACAGTGAAAGGTGACTTCTATGCCCTGGGACATATCCCCAACATCATAGGTGCCATTGATGGGACACATGTGGCATTAGTACCCCCCACAGGATTGAACAGGTGTACAGAAACCAGAAAAGCTACCATTCTATGAATGTACAGATGGTGTGTTTGGCAGACCAGTACATCTCCCATGTGAATGCCAAGTATCCTGGCTCAGTGCATGACGCTTACATTTTGAGGAATAGCAGCATCCCTTATGTGATGGGGCAACTACAGAGGCACCGTGTGTGGCTAATAGTTGAGCCTAAAGTTCCCACACAGTTTCATTTGCTGTCTGGGTATGGGAGATTCCCTAATGTTTGGAGGATCTCTAACAGTTGTTCCTTGATATTTGCAGGTGTCTCTGGTTACCCCGACCTGTCATGGCTACTGACCTCAGTGAGGAATCCGAGGACAAGGGCAGAGGAATGCTACAATGAGGCACATGGATGAACTAAGAGGATAATTGAGCACACCTTCGGCCTCCTGAAGGCCAGATTCCGGTGCCTCCATCTGACTGGTGGCTCCCTATACTACTCACCAAAGAAGGTGTGCCAGATCATCGTGGACTGGTGTATGCTGCACAACCTGGCTTTGCGACGGCAGGTGCCTTTTCTGCAGGAGGATGGGCCTGATTCTGGTCTTGTGGAAGCTCTGGAGCCTGTGGACAGTGAAGACGAGGAGGCAGAAGAAGAAGATGTAGACAACCGAAACAATATCATCATCCAATACTTCCAGTGAGACACAGGTAAGAAGATGGAACTGCTTCCCACATCTCCTACTATTGTAGGACCTAGCATACATCTGCCTTTTTCACTTTGTGTATGGACCATGTCTTGTCACTTTGGATTTTTCATTTCACAGATCTGGGTCCCAATTTGTGCCCTCTGCTATGCTTACTCCTGCCCTACAGCTCTGTAACATTGGTATGTGAACAAGTACATTGACATTGCTATATTCCAGAGAGTTTGGAATTATACATTTGTGAAAGCACAGACTGACTCCAGATTTTTTAGGGATTCAATGGTGTATAGTTCTGTGCAAATAAGTGGAGTGGGGTGTGAAATGGGCTGGGGTGATGGTGGAGGAATGTCCATGGTAGAGTCCAGTCTCTTGGTCTCACAGGTGCATTGTCCAATGGGGCATAGGAAGGGGAGCAATGGCAGTTCAAGGTGGACAGGGTGACAAAGTAGTACAGAAGGGTGACATTCAGGAGGGTCTTATTTCCTGGCGGGGGTCTTGGCAATGTTCTCTGTCGTATTCCTGGATCTCAGGGACTGTTTGCGGGGTGGTTCTCCTTCTGCAGGTGTGGAATGCTGGTAGCCTGTTGGTCCTGTGGCGTTGCCTCCTGTCCACTAGTGCCAGCAGAGGTGGAGGGCTGTTCATCGTCCAGGCTAGTGTCAGGGTCCCGTTGGTGTGCCACTGTGTCCCTCCTGGTGTTGACAAGGTCTGCCAGCACCCCTGCAATGTAGACCAGGGTGTTGTTAATGAACTTCACATCCTCATTGATCCACAGGTAGTATTCGTCCTGCAGCCGATGGGTCTCCTGAAACTCGTCCAGTACCGTGCCCATGGTCTCCTGGGAATGGTGGTAAGCTCCCATGATATTGGAGAGTCCCTCGTGGAGTGTCGGTTCCCTGGGCTTGTCCTCCCCCTGTCGCACACCAGTCCTCCCAGCTTCCCTGTTATCTTGTACCTCTGTCCCCTGAACCGTGTGCCCACTGCCACTGACCCCAGGTCCCTGATTTTCTTGGGTTGGTGGGTTTGCCTGGGTTCCCTGCTGATTGCCGTGTCCTGGGGACAGAGGGATTTGCCCGCTGGGTGGGTGCTGTGTTGGTGTTTTCTGAGGGGTGTGGTGGTTTGGGACTGTGTCGGGGGAACCGACTGTCCCAAGGTCCCTAATGGGCCGGGCTAGTCATCTTGATCCAGGTGTGCAGAGCTGCTGTCATCACTGTGGGCCTCTTCTGTGAGGTGACTGGATATGTCTGGCACATCCTGTCCGGTGACATTGGGTATGGGTCCTGCTGGGGTGTAAATGCATGGTTTTAGTATCTGTGTGTGCCATCTTGTGCATTGGGTAAGGTACCCTCTACTCCTGTGCTTGCATCATTGTGTTAGCCCTTTTGTGATAGTTGATTTGGGGTCTGTGTGGGTATCTGTACTGGACATGCTTTGGTGACGGTGGTCCATACATAGGTGTTGAATGCAGGGCCTTGGTATTTAGATGTGTGGGTTGTGATAGTGGGACTTATGTGAGCTGATGGTGTGATGGGAATGAGGGTAAGGGTGGGGGTATGTGATGGCATGCAGGTGGGGTGTGGGGGATATGGTAATAAAGATATGACTTACCAGAGTCCAGTCCTCCAGCTACTCCTGCGAGGCCATCAGGATGCAGTATTGCCAAGACTTGCTCCTCCCACGTTGTTAGTTGTGGGGGAGGAGGTGGGGGTCCATTGCCAGTCCTCTGTACAGCAGTCTGCTGTCTGGATACCACTGAACGCACCTTCCCCCGTAGGTTGTTCCACATCTTCCTGATGTCATCCCGTGTTCTTGGATGCTGTCCCACTGCGTTGACCCAGTCGACAATTCTCCGCCATAGCTCCATCTTCCTCGCAAAGGAGGTGTGCTGCACCTGTGATCCGGATAGCTGTGGCTCTACCCAGATGATTTCCTCCACCATGACCCTGAGCTCCTCCTCAAAAAACCTGGGGTGTCTTTGAGGTGCCATGATGTGGTGTGGGTGATGTCTGAGGTGCTGTCTGTTGTGATGTTTTGGTGTGTGTTGTTTGAGATGCGTGGATGTTGTATAAGTGATGGCGTTGTGTGTCTGTGGATGCTGGTGTTGTGTTAGCTAATCTCTCTCTCTCTGGCCTTCTTCGAAATTTCATGTTGTAAGGGTTTGTGGGTAATGTGGTTGAGTGGTTTATAGTGTTGTGGGTGTGGTATGTGTATGTGTATCAGGTGTGCGTTTTTGGAATTGTCCAATGTGGTTGTGTTTTGTAAGTGTGTGTGTATTTTGAGCGTGGCAGTGTGTACCACCAATGGATTACCGCGGTTGAAAGACCGCCGCGTTGATTCGTGGGTCGTGATAGTGCAGGCTTTTTCTTGTTGGCATGACGGTGTGGGTTTTTGTATCACCAGTTTATCACTGAACTTTGGTATGGCGGACTTGTGTGGATGTCTGTATTGTGGCGGATTCCGAGCTGTGGGTCATAATACCAGTAGCAGAATTCCGCTGCCGCAACGGCATGTTGGCGGTCTTCCGCATGACGGAAGGCAAATTTACCGCCAGGGTTGGAATGAGGGCCAAAGGCAGTCGGTGATAAAGTGGCAGTATTACCACCAACAGGCCGGTGGTAACCAAAATGGAATCATGACCACAGTAGAAACTGCTAAGACAGACAGCCAGCCACTTTAACACACCGATCGCCAGGGCGGAATCAACAAGCACTACGGTGGTAACTGCCAACAGCTACGCGGAAGACAAAGTACCGCCCACTCTATTATGACCGGCCTATCTGTCTCCTTTTCCGGGGTGGTACCAACGACATCAAAAGCCTGGCAGAAACAGTTTTCAGAAGTCAAAGGACTCACCTGTGGAGACTCAGGGAACAACCACGACGCCATGGAGCCCGAGTTGCAAATATTTCCCATGCTCGTCTACCTTCTGCTACAGTATGAGGGGGAAGGAAAAAGAGAGTGACACACACATGCAACACACACCCCCAACCCCAACACCATACACACAACCAGAAGCAGCAACATAAAATATCTACCCCATACCCCTCAGAAATAATGCAAGGACAAAATGATTTGAAGAAAGTCAGTGTAATACAATAAAATACTATGAATAAGTGCATCAAAATCAAAACTTATATACATATTTACAAATGTAGGGACACTGCCTCAATGTCCGTGGGCCACAAGGCCACAACACATAGGCCAAGGCCCCACCTCACTCCTGCAACAACACGGAGAGAACACTGCAGGGGCATCAGCTCGAAAATACACAGGCACCACCGGGGGACGGGAAATGAGGGGGCACCTCTGCTGAAAGATGGTACAACACTCCTGTTCCTGGAGGGGGCAACATGCCCTGTGCGCTGTCCTGGGGAGTGCAAGGCCACAGTCTCTCAAGAGGGTGGTTTGCCTGCTGCTTGGTCTTGGGGAGTGCAAGGCCACAGTCTCTCAAGTGGGTGGCTTGCCCACTACTTGGTCCTGAGGAGTGCAAGGCCACAGTCTCACAAGTGGGTGGTTTGCCCACTGCTTGGTCCTGGGGAGTGCAAGGCCACAGTCTCTCAAGTGGATAGTTTGCCCACTGCCTGGTCCTGGGGAGTGCAAGGCCACAGTCTCTTTAGTGGATGGCTTCTTCCACTGGTTCTGGTGGGGGCATTGTGCCCAGTGAGATTCATCCTGTGGAGGATGGGGTGAGTGAATCGCTTCTCCACTGCTTCTGGAGGGGGCATTGTGCCCAGTGAGCTTCATCCTGTGGAGGATGGGGTGAGTGGATGGCTTCTCCACTGCTTCTGGAGGGAGCATTGAGCCCAGTGTGTTTCTTCCTGTGGAGGATGGGGTGAGTAGATGGCTTCTCCGCTTGTTCTGGAATGGGCATTGTGCCCAGTGTGTTTCTTCCTATGGAGGATGGGGTGAGTGGATGGCTTCTCCGCTTTTTCTGGAATGGGTATTGTGCCCAGTGAGCTTAATCCTGTGGAGGATGGGGTGAGTGGATGGTTTCCCCACTGCTTATGGAGGGGGTATTGTGCCCAGTGTGTTTCTTCCTGTGGAGAATGGGGTGAGTGGATGGCTTCTCCACTGGTTCTGGAGGGGGCACTGCAGGATTTGCAGGGGCCAGGCCGCACAGTAGCGCATGGGTGAATGACTACACACACCGGTGGTGATGGCTGCTCAGTGGTGGCAGTGGTGCTAGTGGGGGTGATGGCAGTGTTGGGGGGAGGCTCCAGCCCTTCCCCTGCAGCCTTGGACTGCTGCCCACGGGGATGCTGCTGCTGCCAGTGGTGCTGGTGGCGGTGCTGGTGGCGGTGCTGCCAGTGGTGGGAGGAGACTCCAGCCCTTCTCCTGCAGCCTTGGACAGCTTCCCACTGGGGCTGCTGCTGCAGCCAGTGGTGCTGCTGGCGGTGCTGGTGGTGGTGCTGCCAGTGGTGGGGGGAGGATCCAGCCCTTCCCCTGCAGCCTTGGACGACTGCCCACTGGGGCTGCTGCTGCTGCCAGTGGTGCTGGTGGCAGTGCTGGTGGCGGTGCTGGTGGTGGTGCTGCCAGTGGTGGGGGGAGGCTCCAGCCCCTCCCCTGCAGCCTTGGACAAACTGCCCACTGGGGCTGCTGCTGCTGCTATTGGTCCTGGTGGCAGTGCTGCCAGTGGTGGAGGGAGGCTCCAGCCCTTCCCCAGCAGCCTCGGACAGCTGAACCACCATGGTTGGTAGTGGGGGCTCTGAATGAGTCCCAGCACCAGGCCTCCTGGCTTACTGCCTGCTGGTGCAGGCCCCTTGCCCTTCCTGTCAGCAGCCGGGGATTGCTCCTTGCCCTTCCCTGTAGCAGCTGGGGGTGCCTCCTTGCCCTTTCCTGTAGCAGCTGGGGTGCCTCCTTGCCCTTCCTTGAAGAGGCTGGGGGTGCCTCCTTGCTCTTCCTTGATGCAGCTGGTGGTGCCTCCTTAGCCTTCTTTGCAGCACCTGGTGCAGGCACCCTTTCAGTGTGGCTACCTAGTGCCCGGTATCCTCTCCCACCTGGAGTAGCTGTGGACACTACTGTGGCTGTGGTTTGGGTGGCTGAGGTGCTCGCCTGGGTTCTGACCACCCTGGCCCGACGTGAAGGACGGGGGGTAGTTGTAGAGAAGAGGTCAACGGTGGAGAGGAAAAGCTTCTTAGGGACATTGGGGAGTGAAGAGGTTGAAGGTTTGGGAGTGGAGGAATAGGAAGTGGTTGTAGGAGGTATCAGTCTTCTGTGTTTGGGTGCAGGTGCATGGGCTGGATGCTGTTGGGAGGTGGATGGCTGTTGGGTGTCTGATTGCTTGTGTTTGTGTACTTTGGGAGGAGGGGGCACAGCCACAGTGGGAGAGGACACCGGGGACGTGTGCATGAATCTGGGGTGGTGACTGCCGGTGAGGGGCGTGTAGTGATAGCCGAGATGGTGATGGTAGCAATGGATGAGGATGTAGTGCATGCAGGTGAGTGTATATGCAATTGGGAGATAGGTGGACGACGAGGAGTAAGGGGACACAGTGGAGGCAGTGGATTTTGGTATGTCTGCATTTGGATGGTGTTTGTGTGAGTGCCTGTGGGATCATGCGTAGTGCTTGTGTTTGCCTGAACCACTCCTGTGATTTGTCTTGTGTGCATGCTGGTCTGCCTGTGTGCTTGGGATAGGTTGGGGTTGAGGGGAATGGGATTGGGTAGAGAAAGTTGGAAGGAAAATTCTAGAAACAGGGACCATGGCTGCCATCAGAGAGGAGTCCAGAGCCTGAAATGATCTCTGTTAGGCCACCATGCCAGTGTGAATGCCCTCCAGGAATGCATTGGTCTGTTCCATTTGGGCTGCCAGCCCTTGAATGGCATTCACAATGGTTGACTGCCCAACAGAGATGGATTGCAGGAGGTCAATAGCCTCCTCACTCAGGGCAGCAGGGCTAATTGGGGCAGGGCCTGAGGTGCAGGAGATGCCCACCCTCCTGGGTGAGCGGGCACCAGAAACTCGCTGAGGGGCTGCTGGGAGGATGGTGCTGGTACAGGGGCTGGCAGATGTACCTTCAGTTGGGGTGAGCATAGAGGTGTCCGCCACCACCAGGGAGCTTCCATCTGAGCATGTATCACAGTCTGAACTGTCCACTCCAGTCTCCGCCATGGTGCTCCCCTCGCCCTCCGTCCTACTGGTGCCCTCACCGTCGGTGGATTCAGCCTCCTGGGCTCTGTGGGATGCAGCTCCCTCTGTCGCCGGTGCCTCTGCTTCTCCACCAGACAATGCTAATGCACATAAGGACAAGGTGACAAAACAAAAAGGAGGGAAAAAGACAAAGGGTACACTTGGTCATTGGCGCAATCAACACCACCGTTGGCGTACACGACACACACACACACAGGGAACACTCCTAAGCACTAGGCAATGCACTACCAGTCACAATGCTAGTCACCAGCCCATGGACATGGACACCTAATGCCAATTGCAGCATACCTGAGACCCACAGACCCCTGCCCAGTAATGGATGCCTACTAGCTTGGTTGAAGGAAGTTTACATCAGACCCTGCCCAACATGGGGTCTACCCTGCAATGTCCGGCCTGGCCTAGGGACACGCACAGGCCCTCATCCCCCACTCGGATACCACCCCACCACATGCAAGTAGTATATTGGGCCACTGTACGCACCCCCTTCTGGCTGCTGTGATGCCCCCCAAGCACCCATCCAGCTCAAGATAGGCCACCGCCAGTATGCGAGCCATCGGGGGGTCAGGGTTCAATGGGTACCCCTTCCTTGATGGGAGACCATCCCCAGCTGGGCCTCTGCTGTCTTCCATGCCCAGCGTCTCAGGTCCTCCCACTGTTTCTGACAGTGGGGGCTCCAGCTGCCATAGACCCCTGGGTCCGCACATCCTTGGCGATGGCACGCCATATACCCTTTTGTCTGATGGGCGCTGACCTGCAGGGAATTGGACACAGGGAAAGATATTTGTCCTACCGTTCTGCCTGTTACACTAATGGCCCACCATAGCTTTTCACATCCCCTTACTCATAGACATGGCCACACATACATGCAGCATGCTGCCCAGTGCCCTCCAACCAACCCCCCCCACACGGGGCCTTCACATACAGCACTCCATGCATTCCTGCCCCATGCATCGTGCTCACAGTGTGCTCACCTGTTGGTCTGGAGGCCCATACAGCATTCAGTACTGGGGTTGGACCCCGTCCACCAGTCTCTCCAACTCCGCCGCAGTGAAGGCACAGGCCCTTTCCCCAGTGACACAAGCCATGGTTGATTCCAGACACAGGTCACAGCAGCACATGCAGTGTGGGTCCTCTCCTGTTGAAGGTCAGGTAGCAAGTGAGTGAACAGATAGAAAATGGCGGGCACATCCGCGGCGGTGCATACTGTCACCGCCAGCGTACATCACCATTGGCTACTGTAACCCATAGGGCCCAATAATAACCAATGAGGAGTTGCACGGCAGTTCTCGACTGCCTCCCGCAACGGCGCACAACGTCAGCAGAATTACCTCATTTCAACCTGTCCCTCCATACAGAACAGTTGGATGTCATTTCAGGGGGAGCAGGCCATGGCACCCAACTGCATCACAGTACACATAAGCACCATTTGGACCTATCCAACAATATACTGTTACAATCACAATATGCAATGAAGTGTAATGTTTGGAAATATGAGATACTGACCAGCTGCTCACCGTTTTGCCCCATGGATTGGAATCGCTGCGGATGAATAGGAAATGGAGACATCCCCCCCGGGTACAGACCCCTGGTGGACTTGGAAACAATGGAGGTCATGCACCGTATCCTCTCCTACAGACTGAACTGGGCCACAATCACAGAGCTGTGTGATTAATTGGAGCCTGACCTGATATCTGCTATCCATCACCCCAACGGGATCCCCCCTCTTGTGCAAGTGCTATCAGTGCTCGATTTCCTGGCATCTGGCTCCTTCCAAGTGAAAGTGGGCTTGGCAGCAGGAATGTCACAGCAAATAATGCTGACCAGAGTGTTGTCTGCCCTGATTAAACACATGCCCAGTGTTAGAAATTGGGTTTTTGGTTGGCAGTAAGGTAACCCTCTGTCCAAGAAAGAACCCTCACTCTAGTCAGGGTAAGTCACACACAATCCAAAATTAGCCTGTGCCCACCCTCTGGTAGCTTGGCATGAGCAGGCAGGCTTAACTTACAAGGCAATGTTTAAAGTATTTGTGCAATAAATCATACAATACCACCATAAAGCACCACAAAAATACACCACACAGTGTTTAGAAAAATACATAATATTTATCAGGATAATTGTAGGTCAAAACGAATAAAGTTTCAATGTGAATTTGTAGAGATATCACTGAAAAGTGCTATAAAGTGTCCTAAGCCTTTAAAAAGCAAACAAAGTATCTTTCAAGCACAAAGTACCTGGTTTGGAGTGGAAAATCTCCTCAGAGGGCCGCAGAGGAAGAGATACATGGAAAAATGGTGTGTGCGTCGATTTCTCCCCAGCACACACGGACTTGCGTCGTTATTTTTCATGCGGGGAAGTCGTGCGTCGTTTTCCGGCGCGTGAACAGTCTCTTTCTGTGGATCGCGGGGATTATCAGATATCCTGGGTCTGTGTGTGGATTCTCCTGCTTGTTTTCCGGCTGCACGTCATTCTGCGGGGCTGCGCGTTGAAGTTTCGCTCTCACGGCAGGCGTCGTGTCGATTTCTCCTCTGGAGGTCGGGCGGCGTTGTCCTTGCGAGGCCGTGTGTCAAAGTTCTGGTTGTCCCGAAGGCGTCGCGTCGCTCAGCATCGTGTGCGCCGTTTTTCTCGCCGCAGAACAAGCTGTGCGCTGAAAATTTCAGCGCCCGGAGCGTCCAAGTGAAAAAGAGAAGTCTTTTTAGTCCTGAGACTTCAGGGAACAGGAGGCAAGCTCCATCCAAGCCCTTGGAGAGCACTTTCACAGCCAGAGAAGAGTTCAGCAAGGCAGCAGTCCTTTGTAGAAAGCAGACATGTGAGTCCTTTGAGCAGCCAGGCAGTTCTTCTTGGCAGGATGTAGTTCCTGGTTCAGGTTTCTTCTCCAGCAAGTGTCTGATGAGGTAGGGCAGAGGTCCTGTTTTATACCCAAATGTGCCTTTGAAGTGGGGGAGACTTCAAAGAGTGGCTAAGAAGTGCACCAGGTCCCCTTTCAGTTCAATCCTGTCTGCCAGGGTCCCAGTAGGGGGTGTGACAGTCCTTTGTGTGAGAGCAGGCCCTCCACCCTCCAAGCCCAGGAAGACCCATTCAAAATGCAGATGTATGCAAGTGAGGCTGAGTACCCTGTGTTTGGGGTGTGTCTGAGTAAATGCACAAGGAGCTGTCAACCAAGTCCAGCCAGACGTGTATTGTAAGGCACAGAAAGATTTAAGTGCAAAGAAATGCTCACTTTCTAAAAGTGGCATTTCTAGAATAGTAATATTAAGTCCGACTTCACCAGTCAGCAGGACTTTGTATTACCATTCTGGCCATACTAAATATGACCTTCCTGCTCCTTTCAGATCAGCAGCTGCCACTTCAACAATGTATGAGGGCAGCCCCAATGTTAGCCTATGAAGGGAGCAGGCCTCACAGTAGTATAAAAACGAATTTAGGCGTTTTACACTACCAGGACATATAACTACACAGGAACATGTCCTGCCTTTTACCCACACAGCACCCTGCTCCAGGGGTTACCTAGGGCACACATTAGGGGTGACTTATACGTAGAAAAAGGGGGGTTCTAGGCTTGGCAAGTACTTTTAAATGCCAAGTCGAAGTGGCAGTGAAACTGCACACACAGGCCTTGCAATGCAAGCCTGAGACATGGTTAAGGGGGCTACTTAAATGGGTGGCACAACCAGTGCTGCAGGCCCACTAGTAGCATTTAATCTACAGGCCCTAGGCACATATAGTGCACATTACTAGGGACTTATAAGTAAATTAAATAGTCCAATCAGGTATGATCAAAAGTTACCATGTTTGAAAAGGGAGAGAGCATATACACTTTAGCACTGGTTAGCAGTGGTAAAGTGCGCAGAGTCTAAAAAGCGAGCAAAACAGGGTCCAAAAAGTGGAGGGAGGCAAAAAGTTAGGGGTGACCACCCTAAGGCATGTCAGGTCTAACACCCAGCTATATCGTTTTTCCCTAGGTGGAGGATTTGGCCACAGTGAAGGCTGATTTCTATGCAATGGGGCGTATCCCCAACATTATGGCTGCAATTGATGGTACACATATTGCATTTGTCCCCCCGGAGCAATGAACAGGTGTTCTGAAATCGAAAGAGCTTTCACTTGATGAATGTGCAGATTGTGTGCCTGGCGCACCATGTCAATGCCTTTATCCTGAGGAATAGCAGCATCCCACATATAGGGGGTCATTCTGACCTCGGCGGTAAAAGGCGCTTACCGCCGGTCAGAAGCCCGCCATAACACCGCCGCGGCCGCGGTAAACCACCACGGTCATTCTGACCCGCAACTTGAAAACCTCCAAAAACCCGACATCCACAAAAGTCCGCCACACCAAAGGTCAGCGAAAAAATGGCGATGACCAAACCTCCACCGTCACGCCAACAGAAATACACCCATGCCATTACAACCCACGAATCCACGCGGCGGTCTTTCAACCGCGGTATTCTATTGGCGGTACACACTGCCGCGGTCGAAATACACACACCTTTACAAAACATCCCCACATTGGTCAATTTGAAACACACACACCTGAGATACATATACACACCACTCCCACACACCCAATACAAAATAAAACACACACCCACATCACCCACCAACCCCTACAACAACAATTGCGAATCAAGGACAGAGAGAGACAGCACTGCTTAGAGTAGACCATCACACCCAGGCAAATCACAACATCACCCACACAATTACCACGCACAAAACACCATACACCACCACACACATTACACTCCACAACACATACACCACCCCTCACCTCATCCACACCACCCCATGGCACCCCAAAGACACCCCAGGTTCTCTGACGCAGAACTCAGGGTCATGGTGGAGGAAATAGTCCGTGTAGAGCCCCAGCTATTCGGGGCACAGGTGCAGCACACCACAATAGCTAGGAAGATGGAGCTCTGGCAAAGGATAGTGGACAGGGTCAACGCGGTGGGACAGCATCCACGCAATCGGGATGACATCAGGAAGCGATGGAACGACCTACGGGGGAAGGTGCGTTCCATGGAATCAAGGCACAACATTGCGGTGCAGAAGACTGGCGGCGAACCCCCACCTACTCCCCCAGAATTTACAGCATGGGAGGAGGAAGTCTTGCACATCCTGCATCCTGAGGGCCTCGCAGGAGTATCTGGAGGAATGGACTCTGGTAAGTCAAATCTTAACTACTACTTCCCACCCCCACCCCACCTGCATGCCAGCACATACCCCCACCCTCACCCCCACCCCCATCACACCAACTCCTTGCAAAAGGCTCACCATCACAACCCACCCATCCAAACACCAAGCCCTGCATGCGACCACAAAGCATGGACACCCATCACCAAAGCATGCCCACTGCACACACACATCACCCCCACAAGCCACCCTCACAAAATCCCCCACAAGGGAATGCCTGCACTTGGGTACACGGACACCCACCCATCACACGAAATGCCACACACAGAAGCTATAACCATACCTTAATACCCCTGCAGGACCCGAACGCCACCACACCGCCACGGAGGGTCCAGAGATGTCCATCCCACCCCCAGATGAGGCCCCCAGCGATGAAAGCAGCTCTGTCTCCCTGGAGCCAGACGACCAGCCCGGCCCATCGGGGACCTCTGGACAGTCGGTTCCCCACAGACAGCCACAGGCTACACCAGACCCAACCCCCTCTGGGAACACCAGCACAGCTCCCACCCAGCGGGCCCATGCCTCTGTCTCCAGGACATGTCAATCAGCGGTGTGTCCGCCACTACAGGGCACCCAGGTTGACCCACCACCCCAACAACCACAGGGACCTGGGGGCAGTGGTAGTGGGCACACCGTCCAGGGGACAGAGGCCCAGGGAAACAGGGGAACTGGGAGGGCTGCTGTGCGACAGGGGGGGGACAGGCCCAGGGAACCCACTCTCCAAGATGCCCTCTCCTCCATCATGGGAGCATACCACCACTCCCAGGAGACGATGGCGACGGTACTGGCCAGGTTCCAGGAGATCCAGGCACAGCAGGAGGAACGGTACATGGGGTTCAGAGAGGAACTGAGGAACATCGGTTCCGCAATGGGGACCATCGTCCTGGCCCTTAACCAGATAGTCACCACATTGCGGGACCATGTGGCACCACAAAGGGCCCCTGTCACTAGCCAGGACCAGGAACAGGCTACAACATCCGCCGGCGCTAGTGAACAGGAGGCCCCCACACAACGACAGTCCACCAGAACCCCACCTCCTGCTGAAGAAGAACCACCCCGCAAGCGGAACCTGAGATCTCACAAGAAGACAGAGTAGGATTTCAAGACCCCCGCCAGCATATGATACCCCCTGATGTCATCCCACTGTCCCACATAGTCACCCTGTCCAACATTGAATTGCCCCTGCTCCATCCTTCCACAGGCATATGGACAATGCACCTGTGCGACTGAGAACTGGACTCTGCCATGGACATTACTCCACCCCCACCCATCCCCGCTTCCCAATCATTTACCTATATGTAGCACTTGAAATAAATCACTCATTGCACTTAAAATAACAGGAGTCTGCTTGTATTTTTCACAAATGTATTACACATAACGGTGCAATTATGTTCAGTAACATTGTGATGACAACATACCAATGTCAATAAGCTTTAGTCCATGGGCAAACAAAGCAGTAGTCACGCAGTCGGTCATACAGCTCTGAAAAGGGAAGGGAAAGTCACAATTAAGTTAAAAGGAACTGGGGGGAAACACAGACAGAAGAGACGCAGGAGGCCTTAAGTAAATGTAAATTGGGGTGGCTGTTTCTTACCTGTGTGCTACTGAAAGTATTGTTGTATGACTGTATCCCTGTTGTCCGTGTCGTCCCCGTCATCTTCCTCCTCTTCACTCTCCACAGGCTCCACAGCTGCAACAACACCACCATCTGGACCATCCTCCTGCACAAAAGGCACCTGGCGTCACAAAGCAAGATTGTGAAGCATACAGCAGGCCACGATGATATGGCACACCTTCTTTGGTGAGTACATTAGGGATCCACCAGTCATATGTAGGCACCTAAACCTGGCTTTCAGGAGGCCGAAGGTCCTTTCTATGATCCTCCTAGTTCGCCCATGGGCATCATTGTACCGTTCCTCTGCCCTGGTCCGGGGATTCCTCACTGGGGTCAATAGCCAGGAGAGGTTGGGGTAACCAGAGTCACCCAATAACCACACACGGTGTCTCTGTAGCTGTTCCATCATATAAGGGATGCTGCTATTTCTCATAACATACGCGTCATGCACTGACCCAGGGAACTTGGCATTTACATGGGAGATGTACTGGTCTGCCAAACAGACCACCTGGACATTCATCGAATGATAACTTTTTCTGTTTCTGTACACCTGCTCACTTCCACTGGGGGGAACCAAAGCCACATGGGTCCCATCAATGGCACCAATGATGTTGGGGATATGTCCAAGGGCATAGAAATCACCCTTCACTGTAGCCAAATCATCCTCCTCAGGGAAAACAATGTAGCTCCGCATGTATTTCATCAGGGCAGACAACACTCTGGACAAAACCTTAGAAAACATAGGCTGAGATATCCCTGATGACATGGCCACTGTTGTCTGAAAAGACCCACTTGCCAAAAAATGGAGTACTGACAGAACCTGCACCAGAGGGGGAATCCCTGTGGGTTGGCGGATGGGGGACATCAGGTCTGGCTCCAGCTGGGCACACAGTTCATGTATAGTGGCTCTGTCAAGTCTGTATCTAAGTATAACATGTCGTTCTTCCATTGTCGACAGGTCCACCAGCGGTCGGTACACGGGAGGATTTATCCTTCTCCTCGCAAGTCCCAGCGGACGGTGCCTAGGAAGGACAACATGGAGCAGAAAGTCAAGCAAACCACAGGTTCATTCACACAGCTTGCACAGTAAAAGAATCGCAATGCATTGAAAGGCTTGTATGAGTGGCAATGCACGGCCTAGGCCTGTGTGACGCAGTTGAAATTATGCCATTTGGGCCCTGGAAATGGCTGCTGCCTGACCTGTGAAGTGTGACAGTGGGATGTGAGGTCAATGCGCTGGCGTGGCACACCGTGGCGGTATGCGGTCGAAGACCGCGGTGCGAAGCCGCATTGGTTAACATTGCACCCTATGGGTTTCATGAGCCAATGACGATGTGCGCCGGCGGTCGCGGTACGCACCGCTGCGGGCGTGACCGCCATTTTCTATCTGATTAATCACTCGAGACCTGATCATCCACAGGAGAGGACCTACACTGCAAGTGCTGCTGTGACCTCGGTCTGGGAGATACTATGGCTGCTGCGACTGGGGAAAGGGCCCCTGCCTTCACATCTGAGGAATTGAATAAACTTGTTGATGGGGTCCTCCCCCAGTATGCGCTACTCTACGGTCCTCCAGACCAACAGGTTAGTACACAGGGTGCACGCTGAATGGGCTATGCCTGTGTTGAGTGGGGTGGATGTAAGATGGTGGGGAGGGGAGCGAATGAGGAGTGCAACGCACGACAGATGGGAACATGTGCCAAATGGCAAGGTTGGGGAGGGGGGGCCACTCACATCGACCATGCAGAAAAGTGATGATATTTCCTTTCCCACCCTGTACATGTCAAATAGGTCAGCGCCCATTAGAAGATCGACATTTGGCGTGCCATCAACAAGGACGTCCGGGCCCTGGGGGTCCACAACAGATGGGGCACCCACTGCAGAAAGAGGTGGGAGGACATCCGCCGCGGGACCAGAAAGACCGCCGAGTCTCTGCTGGGGATGGCCTCCCAACGTAGGAGGGGTGCCAGCCGCCAATTGACCCCCCTGATGTCCCGGATCCTGGCGGTGGCCTACCCCGATTTGGATGGGCGCGTGAGGACATCACAGCAGACACAAGGGGGTGAGTATCAGCACATTCTGCTATCTTTTCGCGCAGTTGAGGTGTCTGGGTTTGGGAGGAGGGCTGTGGGTAACTCAAGGCCAGGGCGCTTTCTGTAGGCTAGTCCCCTCCGTTAGGCATGGCCCTGTGCCCCCGCCCCCCACCTCTGTATGGTGCCAAGTACAGCTATCCATGGTCCTGAATCACCCATGTGTGCATTTATCGTCCATAGACCTGTAGGCCTAGTCACAAGAACTGAGTAGTGTACCCCGATTGCGCAGCGTAGTGCAGGGGGCTTCTGTGTCTGTCCTCTCCGCCAACGGTGTTGCCAATGCATGCACTCAACCTGTCTTCATTTCTCCCCCCCACCCATTTTCTTTTTTTTCCTGTGCATGTGTGCATTAGCATCATCAGGCGGTGGAGAAGTGGCATTGGCGCACGAGGGAGCTGCATCTCACATGGCCCCGGAGGGCCATGCAACCGACTCAGAGTTCACCAGTGAGACGGAGGGTGAGGGGAAGTCCACAAAGGGGGCCCGTGGAGACGTCAGCGACACCGACACGTCCTCGGAAGGGAGCTCCCTTGCGGTGGCGGCAACATTCATGCCCACCGCCACAACTGGTACAGCCGCCACCCAGCGCACCAGCCCTGCCCTCCCAGCAGCCCCTCAGCCTTCGCTCCGTGCCCGCTCACCCAGGAAGGTGGGCATCTCCTTCGCCCCAGTCACCTCAGGCCCTGCCCCAGTTACCCCTGCTGCCCTCAGTGAGGAGGTCATTGACCTCCTCCAGACCATCATTGTTGGGCAGTCTACCCTTTTGAATGCCATCCAGGGTGTAGAAAGGGAAGTGCATCGGAGCAATGCATACCTGGAGGGCATTCATTCGGGTCAGGCTGCCCATCAGCGATCGTTCAACGCTCTGGCCTCAGCACTGATGGCAGCCATTGTCCCTGTCTCCAGCCTCCCTCTTCTAACTCCCTCCACCCAGTCCCAGTCTCCTGTTCCTCTGCCTATCCCATCCACACCATCAGACCAGCCTGCACACACCTCAACACCCAAGGGCAGCTCATCCAGACATAAGCACCACAGATCCCACAAGCATTCACACAAACAACATCCAGATGCAGACATGCCAACAGTCACTACCACCTCTGTGTCCCCCTCCTCCTCGTCTCCCTCCTCCCTCCCTGTGACGTCTCCACTCACACCTGCATGCACACCACCATCAGCCAGTACTTCCATCACCAGCACACCCTCCATTACAGTCAGCACACGTGCAGTCACCACCCCCACTGCCATTTACACGTCCCCTGTGTCCTCTCCCACTGTGTCTGTCACCCCCTCTTCCAAACCACACAAACGCAGGCAGCCACCCACCCAACAGCCATCCACCTCACGACAGCCTCCAGCCCAAGCACCTGCACCCAAAGACAGCACACTTGACTCTCCTACAACCACATCCTCTTCCTCCACTCCCATACCCACTGCACCTACCCTTCCCATTGCTCCTAAAAAACTTTTCCTCTCCAAAATTAACCTCTTTGCATCACCTGACCCACCCCCTCCATCTGGTAAGAGTCCAAAGAGCACCTCAGCCACCACCAGCCCTGCATCTAGTATCACCATAGTGCAGGGCTATTGTAGTCCACCACCTCCTAGGGAAGGAACATCGGCCAGCAGCAAGGGGACAGCCAGCCCACCCCCTGGGAAGAGGACAAGAAAAATTAAGGGCCGGCGCGAAAAGCCTGAGACGGCTGCCACCAAGGAGAGTGGCCTTGCCCCGTCACCTGCCACATCATCTAAGGGAGGCAAGGGCCAGAGAGCTGCAGCGAAGGAGGGCAAGGGCAGCAGGGCGGAGAAGACATGCAGGAGGCGAGCGCACCAGGAGGGCCCCACCAGCACCATACCGGGTGTGACGGACGACACCCACGGGCCCAAGACTCCATCACAGGAGGGCCCGCTACCGCAAGGTCGGAGGGCAACTAAGCGGGGAGTCTTGGCCAGGTCTGGGTCTCTTGAAAGACAGGACAAGCACTGCTGAACAGGGCCCCGCCAAGACAGGCACCGCTGAACAGGGCCCCGCCGTGAAGAGCACCGCTGAACAGGGCCTCGCCGTGAAGAGCACCGCTGAACAGGGCCCCGCCGTGAAGAGCACCGCTGAACAGGGCCCCGCCAAGACAGGCACCGCTGAACAGGGCCCCGCAATGAAGAGCACCGCTGAACAGGGCCCCGCCGTGAAGAGCACCGCTGAACAGGGCCCTGCCGTGAAGAGCACCGCTGAACAGGGCCCCGCCAAGACAGGCACCGCTGAACAGGGCCCCGCCGTGAAGAGCACCGCTGAACAGGGCCCTGCCAAGACAGGCACCGCTGAACAGGGCCCCGCCGTGAAGAGCACTGCTGAACAGGGCCCCGCCGTGAAGACCACCGCTGAACAGGGCCCCGCCGTGAAGAGCACCGCTGAACAGGGCCCCGCCAAGACAGGCACCGCTGAACAGGGCCCCGCCGTGAAGAGCACCGCTGAACAGGGCCCCGCTGTGAAGAGCACCGCTAAACAGGGCCCGCCATGAAGAACACCGCTGAACAGGGCCCCGCCAAGACAGGCACCGCTGAACAGGGCCCCACCATGAAGAGCACCGCTGAACAGGGCCCCGCCAAGACAGGCACCGCTGAACAGGGCCCCGCCGTGAAGAGCACCGATGAACAGGGCCCCGCCAAGACAGGCACCGCTGAACAGGGCCCCGCCGTGAAGAGCACCGCTCCGCTGGGCCCTTCCTGTCAAGCACCGCTCCGCTGGGCCCTTCCTGTCAAGCACCGCTCCGCTGGGCCCTTCATCTCAAGCACCGCTCCGCTGGGCCCTTCATCTCAAGCACCGCTCCGCTGGGCCCTTCCTGTCAAGCACCGCTCCGCTGGGCCCTTCCTGTCAAGCACTGCTCCGCTGGGCCCTTCATCTCAAGCACCGCTCCGCTGGGCCCTTCCTGTCAAGCACCGCTCCGCTGGGCCCTTCCTGTCAAGCACCGCTCCGCTGGGCCCTTCATCAAAGCACCGCTCCGCTGGGCCCTTCCTGTCAAGCACCGCTCCGCTGGGCCCTTCCTGTCAAGCACCGCTCCGCTGAGCCCTTCATCTCAAGCACCGCTCCGCTGGGCCCTTCCTGTCAAGCACCGCTCCGCTGGGCCCTTCATCTCAAGCACCGCTCCGCTGGGCCCTTCCTGTCAAGCACCGCTCCGCTGGGCCCTTCCTGTCAAGCACCGCTCCGCTGGGCCCTTCATCTCAAGCACTGCTCCGCTGGGGCCTTCATCTCAAGCACCGCTCCGCTGGGCCCTTCATCTCAAGCACCGCTCCGCTGGGCCCTTCCTGTCAAGCACCCCTCCGCTGGGCCCTTCCTGTCAAGCACCGCTCCGCTGGGCACCGCAGTCTCAAGCACCGCTGGTCCATTGACAGTGCCGGTTCTGTGTCGAGCAGGTGTTCACGAAGCACTCTGGGCACCATGCCTCCTCCAATACCAGTGGAGTCGGTTATCCATCTGATGGACTGTGGCTTTGCACTCCCCAGGATGGTACAGTGGGCATGGAGGCCCCTCGTGGATCTGGCATCGTGGACTCATGTGGCTGAGGTGCCCCCCTTTCCCTTCCCCCTGAGGTGCCTGTTGTTTTATCATCTGATGCCCCTGCAGTGTTCTCTCCAATGGTATCCGGTCTCCTGTGTGGGCTTTGCCCATGTGTTAGTACACATTGGCCCACGGACTATGGATATTTAACGGACTGTGCAGGACTTATTGACTATGTTTATACTTTGCACTATGTTCATTATTTCTTTTGTATATTTCATATGGCATATTTACCATGACTTCAATGAACCTATTTTATACATAAATTTGAAACTTCATTTTAATTATGTCTTTGCATTCTTCCGTGGGGTTTGGGGGGTGTCACTCTGACTTATTGCTCTGCATTGGTGTGTAGGTATTGGTGGGGTGGGTTGGGGGGGTGGGTGTATCGCATATGTGTGTGCATGTAACCTTTCCTCCTCCCCCCTCCCCTGTGTCGTAGGTGCAGTACTCACCGTTGTCGTCTGCGCCGGCGTTCGTACTCGTGGTAGATAAGCAGGTAGACAAGAGCTGGTAGTATGTTTAATTCGGGTTCCATGCTGTCCAGATTCCTCGTGGAGTGTGTGGAGGTGAGCGTTTTCCCGTTCGTCGTCTGTTTCCGCCGTGTTTTTATCGGCGGGGCTCGCGCCCCGGAAAAGGTGGCAGATTGGTGAGTTGTGATAGGGTGGGTGGTAAATTGTCTGCTGCCTGCCTATTGGCGGTGACCGCTGCGCTGTTTGTCGGTCCCGCCGTGGCGGTCGGAGTGTTAAAGTGGCGGTCTGTGTTGGCGGTTCCCGCCAGGGTCAGAATTGCATTTTTTGGACCGCCTGCCTGTTGGCGGGTTGGCCGCCGATTTATCACCGACCGCCAGGGTTGGAATCACCCCCATAATGGCTCAACTCCAGAGGCACCGGGTGTGGCTAATAGATGAGCCCTGGTTCCCAGCCAGTGGATATTGGTGCATGGGTATGGTGTGGGCCCTAAGGGTTAGAGTGTGTCTAACAGTTGTCCCTCAATATTTGCAGGTGACTCTGGTTACCCCAACCTCTCATGGCTACTGACCTCTATGGGGAATCCCAGGACAAGGGCAGAAGAATGTTATAATGAGGCACATGGGTGAACAAGAAGAATTATAGAGAGGACATTCGGCCTCCTGAAGGCTAAGTTTTGTTGCCTCCATCTCACAGGTGGATCCCTGTGCTACTCACCCAAGAAGGTCTGCCAGATCATTGTGGCATGCTGTGCATTGAATAACCTTTCCTTTTGTCGCCATGTGCCTTTTCTGCAGGAGGATGAGGTTGGAGATGGGCATGTGGTAGCAGTGGTCCCTCTGGACAGTGAAGATGACGAGGCTGAGGATGAGGATGAGGACAACAGAAGTGCAATAATTTGTCAATGCTTCCTATGACACACAGGTAAGATAGTACTTACTAGGTGAAGGTACTTCACTTTTAATTGACAGTTTTGTGTTTGACATTGTCACTGGCAGGCTGATTTTCCCACTTCTAGGCCCACTCACTGTACCCTTTGGAATCTCTATTTGCAGATATTTGTGCCCCACTATTGCTCCTGGTGTGATGACTGCAGCCACCTACAGGTCATTCCAATGTATACATTACTGTTCAGTTGTATTGCAGTGTTTATACCTTGTCAAACAAATACATAGTTAAATCATTTGACATACTCCATACTTGTAGTTTTTTTTCAAAGTACGGTTATTTAAGTGGTAATAAGCAGAGGGGGATGTGCAATGAGCTGGGTTGATGGTGGAGGGAAGTCCAGGATAGAGTCCAGTCTATCTGGATCACAGGTGCATTGTCCAAGGGGGCATGGGAAGGGGAGCAATGGCAGTTCAAGGTGGGCAGGGCGACAGGGTGGGACACGTGGGTCTTATTTCCTGGTGGGGGTCTTGGCAATAGTCTCTGGCTTCTGCCTGGATTGCACGGACCATTTGTGGGGTGGTTCTCCTTCTGCGGGGGAGGAGTGCTGGTGGCCTGTTGGTCCAGTGGCAGGGCCTCCTGTCCACTAGAGGCAGCGGAGGTGGAGGGCTGTACATCGGTTTGGCTAGTGGTAGGGCCCCAGTGGTGTGCCACTGCCTCCCTCATAGTGTTGGCCATGTCTGCCCGCACCCCTGCAATGGTGACCAGAGTGGTGGTTATGCTCTTCAAGTCCTCCCTGATTCCCAGGTACTGTCCCTCCTGCAGCCGCTGGTTCGCCTGCATTTTGCCCAGTATCTGGCCCATTGTTTCCTGGAAATGGTGGTATGCTCCCAGGATCTTGGTGAGTGCCTCCTGGAGAGTTGGTTCCTTGGGCCTGTCCTCCCCCTGTCACACAGCAGTCCTCCCAGCTTCCCTGTTGTCCTGTGCCTCTGTCCCCTGAACCGTGTGCCCCCGCCACTGGCCCCAGGTCCCTGATCGTCCTGTGTTTGTGGGGTGTCCTGGGGTCCCTGTAGTGGTGGACGCACTGCTGATTGACGTGTCCTGGGGACAGAGGTTTGGGCCGGCTGGGTGGGTACTTTGGTGGTGTTTCCTGAAGGGGGAGACTCTGTGGTGGTATGGGACTGTGCCTGGGTAACCGACTGTCCAGAGAACCCTGATGGGCTTAGGTTGCTCATCCAGATTTAGGCGTCCAGAGCTGCTGTCATCAATGTGGGCCTCTTCTGGTGGGGGGGGACTGGAAGTTGCTGGCAACTCCTCTCCAGTGACATTGGGTGGGGGACCTGTGGGGATGTAAATGCAGTGTTATCTTTTCTGCGTGTGACATCTAGTGCATGGGTGTGTTGCCCTCTCAGGTGGTTTTTGCCCTGGCAGCTTTGCCTTGTGTGAGATGTTATTTGGTGGGCTATCTGTTTCCCCCTAGTGTGCATGCAGTGGTAATAGGTGTTCATGCAGGTTTGTGATGGGTAAACATGCATTGGTGTTGCATGCAGGGCTGGGTATTGGGATGTGTGGGTTGTGATGGTGGGGTGTGTGGGAGGTGGTGGAGTGATGGGAGTGAGGGTAAGGTTAGGGGCATGTGATGGCATGAAGGTAGGGAGGGTGATAGTAATAGAGATTTGACTTACCAGAGTCCAGTCCTCTTCCTACTCCTGCCAGGCCCTCAGGATGCCTGATTGCCAAGACTTGCTCCTCCCATGTTGTTCGTTGTGGGGGAGGAGGTGGGGGTCCACCGCCAGTCCTCTGTACAGCTAGTTGGTGTCTTGCTGCTGTGGAACGCACCTTTCCCCATAGGTCATTCCACCTCTTCCTGATGTCATCCCTTGTTCTGGGTTGATGTCCCACGGTGTTGACCCTTTCCAAGATTCTCCGCCATGGCTCCATCTTCCTTGCAATGGATGTCTACTGCACCTGTGATCCAAATAGCTGTGTCTCTACCTGGATGATTTCCTCCACCATGACCCTTAGCTCCTCCTCTGAGAACCTGGGGTGTCATTGTGGTGCCATGGGTGTAGTGTGAGTGGTGTGGGTGAGGGTGATGTATTGGGGTGTGTGATGTAAGGTGCGTGGATGGTGTATAGGTGATGGTGGTGTGTGGCTGTGGTCTTTACTGTGGTCTTGCTATCTCTCTTTTGGTACTTGTTTGTATTTGTAAAGGGTTGTGGGTAATGCGGGTGTGTGTTTTATTGTGGTGTGGGTGTTTGGGTGCGGTGTGTGGATGGGTGTCAGGTGTGTATAGTTTGAATTGTCAAATGTGGTGTTGTTTTGTATGTGTGTGTGTGTATTTTGAGCATGGTGGTACATAGAGCCAATGGTTTACTGCCACTTAATGTCCACCATGGTGATTCGTGGGTCATAATGTTGTGGGCGTAGTTCTGTTGGCGTAATGGTGTGGGGTTTGCAACTGTCAGTTTATCACCGACCTTTGGGCTGGTGGACTTGTGTGTGGGGCTGTATAGTGACGGATTGCTATTTTTGTGTCATAATATGGGTAGCGGTGATCCACCACCCCGGCAGTAGGTTGGCGGCAGTCAGCATGGCAGTAAGCGGGACTTACCACCATTGTCATAATGAGGGCCTTAATTCTTCCAACCACCTTGTTAATTGCTGTGCAGTCAAACCTTGTAATGAAATATTACCAGGTTGCATACTCAGTAACTGTTGCTGCATTGGACTCACACATTGAGGACTCAACATTTTTAACTCAGGACCATTACATGATGAAGCCTTTTCTGAATGTGTAATTGGGGTTAAATCTAACAATGCCCTTGATCTATTTAGAGTCTGTTTTATAGGTGACATCGACCTAGTGTTTCCATTCTGGTTTTGAACCTTTTGGTTATCTGCAATCCTTAATTCTTGAGCATATAAAGGCATAATAGGACCAAATGTGATAAGTAACAACACTACATCTGAACTTAATCTGGTCTTTACATTCTGAGACTGCACTGCTCCTACATTTTGCATTTGAGGCAGTAACATCAGAGTTGGCTCTGTCTGAACCAACATTACTTCCTGTAAAATCTGTCCTAATGATACTACTAGGTTAGCAGTTGTATTCACAATCAGTACATCTGGGTAAGTCCTAGGAACACTAAGTTGTGGCAGCTGTCTATTGTTCTGAAAATCTAGCGAACCCTCAACTGTATTTCCCACATTTGAAAGATTGAAGCTACTCTGCATCGGTATTTGCATTGAAGGACTAGTCTGTACTGAGCTCTGGTTCAAGTCAGGATTAACCTGTGTAGAACTCTTTATCACATTGTGGTTGCTTTGTACTGGACTCTGCTAAGTTAACCGGTGTTTGGTGCAGTAGGGTTAGTACCAGTTGTACTTGGACCTTCTTGAACCACATAAGGTGGCGGACGATTTCTCAAGATCTGTAAAATAAACTCTTCAACATCTGATTCCTCATTATTAATCAAGGACCCTTCAGGTTATTTTGATGTCTGCTCTTCAACTGATGAAGAAAAACTCTTTTTAGATTTCTTTGAAGCTTTTTTTTTCATCCTTCTCGCTGTCTTTAGATATTGCAGGAAACAACCTAACACCTTGTAAGGTATCGCGTCTCCACTGTCTCTGATCATTGTCCCATCTGGCTTCTGCTAGTGACTTCTCTCCTCTGCTCAGTTTTTGCTCAAATTTCAAAGCCTGTTATTGTCTACTAGCTCCCAGATTGCTAATGCTTCAAACTGAGCTGATCTTGGTGGAGGTCTTAGACCATACATCACCTGTCTCAAATTCTCCAGAATTCTCAAATTAAATGCCCCATTTTTCAGGAAACGCTAAACACCCTTTCTTCTCTGTGATTTTAGTCCAATGTTTTAGCCAAAGACATGCTCCGGTGCTTTTCTCTTCAAATACAATGTATGCAGGAGTACCTTCAGGTGGACAAATTTCTCCTTGCTGGAATATAATCATCTCCTTTAAGAACACTTTTTGAAGCTTTGAGGAACTTCATTTTCACAAATTAATTTAAAAAATCAATAATCAGGAAGAGACTGTAACCCCACAATCCTCTTTGTCTCCCTTCTCAACTAATTGCGCTTCAGGTTTGTCCACCAATCCGTGCTCAACCCTTCTCACTAACCAACCTATCTCAGCGTGGCAGAAAGATTACGTCAGAATTACACACAGTGGCTGACAAAGTCTTGCAGCTTGTCCTTCTAAACTCAAAAACACTCAAAATTAATACAAAAATAATTGCGAGCACTTCATGAAAACCCAATAATAAAACAAATCTGTCTGTTTACTACAGGTCGGGGAAATCACAACCGCTTTCTTTCTTAGTTCCCCAGATTCATAAGCAAAATTCGACCCACAAATTTCACTCTCCACTGATCAATGGATACTGTCCTGGTGCACATAGGACTCTCCAAATCTCAGTCGAAAAGACCTAACACTCAGTTTGGCTCTCAAACTCGACTTACCAATCACGCCTGATTGGCCTACTAAACTGACAAATTACAACAAAAAATAAGTGTCTCAAAACACTTTTAATATACTCTGGAGTCTTAGACCTTCCATGCAACATCCGTATGCCAACAACCACATGGCCAATTTTTGAGCACCACACACATGTGAAGTTCACCGACTTCCCTACTCTCACACATCAGAGGACGCCGACTCTTTTCTTTAACCCCATTTGGAGTATGCCAACTCCCCTAAAATCTGTCATCAAATGCTGCCACCAAAACTGTTAAAGCAGAAATCTCAGCTATATTTTAGTCACAACGGACTAGATAGCAGATTTCACACCATATGTCGATGAACCGAACCAAATCTGCTTTAAGAAAAACATAATGGACATCAAATCAAATACCATACAATACTCTAAACATCATTATAAAACACACTATGACCAATGCGACCTTTAATAAAAACACCATTTCATTAAGAAGTTAAAATGTTTATTTCCCTATATTTACAATGCTAAAGTCACAAATATTATTCTCAAACTCAATTGCTACATATAAAGAAACAATAAAGGCTGTTTGAGTTGGCGAACGAATCTAAGCTTAATCAAAGCAGTAAGAATTATAATTTCAATAGTGAATACACAAAACAATAGCAATAGAATCTGAGCAAGAGAAATTGAATACATCGAATCATCAAACAGAAAGGTCAATTACCATTCATAAGTATGAGAGTAACACCTCACTAACCACTAATTAGCATTAACATGTTGGTCTTCATGTAAAAGATTTAGGGCCACATGTAGGTATGTTCAGATTTGCGACCTGCAAATTGTTAGTCTGAGCGACTCGCAATTTGCGAGTCGCAAATCCGAATGCAGGATGGTGTCCCTGACACCATCTGCGATTCGCAAGGGGGTCACAAATGCCCACCTCATGAATAATCATGAGGTGGGTCGCTATTTGCGACCCCCTTGCAAATGGCGGCCCTCACAGGGATGGTGGCCTGCTGCGCACAGCAGACCACCATGTCTGAGACTGCTTTTCAATAAAGTAGTTTTTTTTTTTTTGTAATGCAGCCCGTTTTCCTTAAAGGAAAACGAGATGCATTACAAAAACAAAAAATGAAACGTTTTTGTTTCCACTGCCTGCTCTGAAAAAATGTTTATAGTGACATTCACAATGGGGAAGGGGTCCCATGGGGACCACTTCCCTTTTGCGAATGTGTTAGCATCCATTTGAAATGGGTGCAAACAGTGATTGGTTTGCAACCACATTCGTGGTCACAAAATAATCCTACATTGTACTGCGAGTTGCAATTAGGAACGGGAACACCCCTTCCTAATTGCGAGTCACAAACCCGTTTTGCGATTCGGTAAGCAGGTTACCGAATCGCAAAACTGGGTTTGTGCATCGCAATGTGCTTTTTGCACGTCGCAAACAGCGAATTTCGCTGTTTGCACGTGCAAAAAGCTACCTACATGTGGCCCTCAGTAACATGCATTTGGAAAACATTTAGCTATGGAGCTATCAAAACAGAAGCAGCATTAAAGCAGTAGCAATTGGTAACTGGAAAACAAAAGACAAATAACAATGCACAGCTCATACATTTACCCAATCTCTTAGGTAATCAGCAACAACATCTACTTCGTCAGGAGGACAACAGCATCAGCATCAGGACAGGAACAAGATAGGTTAAGAGTTTGGACTATAAGTTTACTAAACCATCAAATTATTACTTAAGAATTGAACAGACATAATAAACTCAGAAAATTATAAAACACCGGATTGTCTGTAGACTATCTGGCAAAGCATGATGTGTCAAAATGACAGATCACACCAAGTGCATGAAGTGAAGTATCTAGAATTTAGGAAATAATTCATGAATTCCCCACAATTCTGAGGACACAAACATTAAATTAATCTTGCTAAGCTCCTGTGATTGCCTTAAACATAAGATGAAAAAATATATCCAATGAGAAAGTTAACAGATATCAACATTATATAAAATTTTAGCTTCGACGAGGTTCATTTGCTGCTGCTCTTCTTGTGTAGTTCAGGTTCATACTAAATGTATCTTGCACATTTCCTTCTCTGGTTGCATCTGTTGGCCCTTTTGTTTGCCACCTTCCGAATACGCTGTTGCAAGACAGTGATTACAAAATATGGAAACATTTCTTGTTGCACCATTTCCCTCAAGAGAAACATATGGCTCAGAAACATAACTACAGACAAATATGCAAATTCAATGAATGAGTCTGTTAGGCAACAGACATGAAGTCATAAGAACGAAGTACACTAGAAACATTTTATACAGATAGCATTGCACAGTGACCTTGCTCAGCTTCAGGCCCAGCAGAGAACAAGAAATACTCATATTATTTCAGCATTTATTTTTAGCAGAGAACACGTTCTTAAAGAGACAGAATACTTTCCATTACATTGTTAGTTAAATGTGAAGGCCTTTTGTTCGATGATGGCCACTAAGTAAAACACAATTTTTGTATTAACATTAATTTAGAGATGAATCATTTCACACATTAGTACATAAGTATGATTATTTAAAGACAATTATTTATGTCAGAATATCTGCGCTCACACGAGTATCAGTACTGGGCCCCCAACACAAAACCTTGCTTGGCTTAATTTATTTTGCTCTCTGATGATGCTAGGAAACTCCCACCACACCAACCAAAAGGATTCCTGAACTCAGCATCTCCGTGGCACTTACCTGTGCATTTTTCAGCAATATCTCAGTTTCTTCCCAGTAACGACTTGTCAAGGACACCTGCAAGACAAAAGAACACAAAAATAAACCATGAGATTGAATATTTTGGTTTCGTAAAGCACTAGGCAATGCTGTCCAAACATAATTAGCACCTGTATCATGGTTGGTTAAAGGAGTGAAAAGAAGACATTTGTCACAACTTTGAACATTGTGAGAGAGACATTGGTTTATTATTCTCCCAGAGAAGCATAGCAAGGAACTAGTGAGACTTTCTTCTTCAGCGTTATCAGGAAGAGAACCTGAAAAAAGGGATATTGTATCACTTCTTGAGACAAACTCAGAAGTTATCCTGTCCATTTATGACTGTTTACACTATAATGAGGTATTGGTCTGTAGCTGTGTCTCAGAGCTAAGTAGCAAGCGTAACATTAGAGGTTCTAAGACAGCTGTTCATAACATATGTTTTTTTGGTGTCCGAGGACTACTTGGCTCAACTATCAGTAGCCAAGAGCTCTTGGGGATTGCTTGAAGTAAGGTGATGCCTGACCTCATGTTTCCTGCTTACCCGGAGCCGTATCTACCCCACTTTTCCATTCCTAATTTCCCTTCTTGAGCATCTGCCATCTCGTGTTGTTCTAAACCTGAGTTGAAAGTTCATTCAGAGGGGAGAGACAGGCTCAACATTGCCCCAACAAAAGTACCTGGAGTTCAGGTGAATTTCAGTTGTCATCATAAGACTTATAAGGCATAAATGAGTATGAAGTCTGTTTAAAAAAACTTGACTGATACTTTCTCCCAAAGGTTTCTATTGTTTTGGAATGTTATCATTTTGGAAAGTGTTTGCAAAGTAGTTATGAAAGTGTAGAAGAGTACCTACCTAACCTAAGAAAACACGTATCTACCTGTAATTTTGATAGCAACAGTGAAGAGCAACTAAGAGATCAGTTCATGCTAAGGTGAAGCTTGGAGAAGATAAAAGAAAAAATTTGTCAGGAAAAATATCCCTGTGTCACGGAGGTGGTAACCACACCGAAATTGTGTGAACATAGGTATGTGTGGTGGAAACAAATAGGGTACAATTCTTTCAAAGGAAAATATACCACATGGAAAATTTACATCTCAGTAAGGTGGGACTCACTAATAAGCTAGTTTCATCAAATTGTTTTGACGGTGTATCTTGACCCCAATGAAAATTCTGCTTTCAACTGAAAGTGAAAGAGAATGTAGAGCAAGTCATGATGTGCCCATCAGAGTATGAGAAATAATTTTCTGAGGTGTTTCAAGAGAGTGTAGGTTGTGTCAAGGGTTACATCCATAATATCAGGTTGAAAGAAACCTTTGTACCTCATGTTGGGAGAGTCAGAAATGAGCCTATGGTGGTAAGAAGGGTGAAGGTCTGTAAACTCAAGAAACATAAAAACAATGGTATATTAGAAGAGGTAGAAGCAACTGAGTGGCTGGGTACCATTGTTATAGCATGACAGGCAAATTGACAAGACCACTCATCTGAATTCCAGGTTCCGCAGGAGCAAAGAGAATAAAACCCTCACCCCTAAAAACTCTTTTCTCAACAGGGAATGAGCGACTAGCCTCTGGGGGACAGGGATAGGGAACAGGGATTTGGGAAGGGAAGAGAAACAAAACACTGGTTCACAAAGGAGTGTCACTGTTGTTCTGAGAAAAGTTGCCTCAGGGCTTGGTACAGGAATTCTAAGACCAAAAACAAATCAAAAACAAAAGAACTGCAAATATCTCAAAGTCTTTCAGCAAAATAACAATAATTATTATCGTTCGATTGGTCAACTATGAAGCATGCTTTTGAAACTCACAATAAAATCATTATAAAATCAAACTTATGAATTATTCGTTTTCACACAATATATTCACTCCAAAACAATCAGCATAATCATTTAAGTTTGCATACATATCGAGCGATGCTTTCAGGAGTTCACAACTAAACTTCGATGATGCTTTTCAAATTACTTCTCAAGCTGTCTTTGGAAAATAGTTTTGCATCACAGGTTTCTCAGCATCGACGAATGTCTTTCACAATGCACCAAAAGGTCACCAACATCAAGAAGGCTGAAAACAGAGAGACAAGAGGGGAATTACTCATGAACCAACTTCTCCTGGAATGTTTTGGTTATTTGAGGAAGATGGAATACTGCTGGTACATTCTCCAGCCTCTGCAAAAGTAATCTGCTCCAAATAGAGAGCCTTGATGAAGCCTCGCACTCAAAAGACTCCTGAAAGAATCACGGAACTTCAGCTGAACCGGGAACACCTGTGAGCCAAGGAAGACTCAAAGCCAAGCACAGGAAACACCTTGGCAGTTCCATTCATAGACTGGTGATGAGTCGTCAGATACATGCTGGTGAGGAGTCATCAATCACTTCTGATGATTCATATGAAGAAATTTGATGTCTCCATAGACCACTTGGCACACTGTTCACAAATGGGACAACACTTGCTTTCATCAACATAAACAAAAATGTAATGTAGTTTTCCTTACAAGTTACAGGGAAGTGCTGTAAACACATTCATGACATGTTTCACCATTCTTCATACATGCTGATTTATTTTGTGAGGGTGCAGCAAGAAGTGTGCATGTGTGGGTGCGAGTCCTAACATCAAGGGAGAAGCCAGACTATGTGGTGATTCGCGGGAATTAAACAAAAATGTGATTGTAGGTTATTACTGTCTTACCACTCTTTCACAAATGTCCAGGATAAAAGGTACAACATGTTTCTTATCATTGGACTTATCTTTGGTGAACCATCAGGTGAACTTACATCATGAGTCACAGGACATGACAGCTTTTGTTACACCTTATGGAATGTTCAAGTTTTTAAGGATGCCATTTGGATTAATAATGACAGCTTTGTTTCAAAGGGTATTAGACAATATATTTATAGGAGTTCCAGGAGTCAAGATACAGCAAGATGATGTTTTAATGTTTGATAAGAATGCTGATGAATGACCAGAGACTTTGTAAAGTCTTATCATGTTTGAGGAAACGTAGTCTCATCCTATAAGCTAAGAAATGCAAATTTCATATGTCTGATATTGAATATCTGGGTCACAAAATGATCTTGAAAAGCATTGAACCTAAAGGAGAGTTGGTTAGGATGACTGAGAACATGCCAAGTCCCAACAATAAAAATGAAGTATTAAAATTCTTGAGGATCTGTGAGCAAGTTTATCTCAATCTCTGCAAATAAATGTAAGAAAATGGGGAGTTTGTTGAAGAAGGGCGTGTTGTTTTGAAGGAGTGAGGAGTGTCAAAATTATTTATTTACTTTAAATTAAATCTGGGTAAAGCACCTGGTCTGCAAAGTTTTGAGCTTGTGATGACATGGTGATTATGACTGATGCGAGTTTCAAAGGTGTCTGTGCAGTAGGCCGTTGTGGAGTGAATGAAGTCCGTCTTTGCGGAATTCCATGGAGTTGAAAACAATCTCTGTGGAATTACACGAAGCCAGAGTTTCGTCCCCCACAGTGTCCTCCTGAATGCACTCATCTCGGAAGCACTGAGCAGGCTCTGGCCTGGTCAGCCAGACCCAACCCTGCTTATTGCTTCCGAGATAGGTGCATTAAGGAAGGCAGTAGGCAGGGAAAGCTGCTGTTTCTGACCTCTGTTGCATCAGCCTATCCCGTGTGCAGTGCACACTGGGTGGGCCGGTTTACAAGAGACCTGAAACAGCAGCTTTTTTTCTCTGCCTAAGGCCCTTGGCTGAATTCAAGCCAGGGGCGTGGGCAGCAAAAGCTGCCAGGCCTGCTGTACACCAGCCTGCCCAATGTGCACTGCACACAGGATAAGCTGATGAACAAGAGACCTGACACAGCAGCTTTCACTGCCTACAACCCTGGCCTGAATTCAGTCCAGGGCCATAGGCAGTTAAAGCTGCCGTTTCAGTCCTTGTTTGTGAACCAGTGTGCACAAACGACGACAACAAAAGAGAGGGTCTTCCCAGGTAGTCCTCCTCTCCTCTCATCTGACCAAGATGAGTCCTCTTAGTGGGTGCCTCCCTGCTCTGCTCTGGTGCAAGCTGCAGCCCAGTTATGGGCTGCACAGAGCAAGCACAGATTGTCTGTTCTTGCACTGTGCAGCCCATACTGGGCTGCAGCACACAACTGGCGAGCTCTGCTCCATTAGCAGGGCCAGTGGAGTTTTTTGGACAACTCAGCACTCCAAGCAGAGCGCGGCGTTCCAAAAACTGAGTTAGCTCTGCCAGCGGAGTGGAGCTCCCCGCACACTTCTACTGTGCAGTTGTTTTAGAAAAGTTGTGTGGGATTGAACATCCCATATTATTTATTTCAAGGAGTTTGAGAGGAGCAGAAATAAATTGTTATTTTTTTTTAAAGGAGATGTTAGCAGTCCATTGGGCCATTAAAAAATGGTGGAAATTTATTTGGGGCAAGAAGTTTGAAGTCAAAAGTGACCACAACCTCTCAGAGAAGTGCTTACATTTAAAAGGAATTTATGCCATCTCAGGGATAATAAGAAAATGGGTGATATCATTGCTGGAGTCTGATTTTGTGGTAACTTGTATAGCAGGTGCAAAAAATTGTCTGGCTGATGGATATTCTCGTCTAGTAAGAGGAGATGTGATGTTGATGATATCGCACCTGATTATGATTTTGTTATATGTGCTGTGAGAGAGTATATAATAGCAGAAAATGAATGGATAAGCAAAAATAGCAATGATTCAGGTTCTAGTGGAAGTGGTCAAGAAAAAAAGAGGTCTGGAAAAGAGAAAGATGATGATCAACTAATGAAATGTTAGGGGTGAGGTCACTCTGATGATTTAGTGTCAATCTAAGGAAAAGTCTGATTGATTTTGCACATGAAAGCCATTGAAGTATTTCTAAAACTAAGGAGAGCATTAGGGAAAAGTAGAGATGGCTAAGGATAGATTCACAATTGGAAAGGTTTGTGAGAGAATGTGTTGAGTGTCTCAACAATGATAAAATATTGAAGAGTAAGGCTCAACCCATAGATATTAGGAGGTTATTTGCGGTTGCTGTGTAAGATATTGCATACATATAGGTGGACCCATCCGGATCCTGAGTTTATAGACATAGGCTTTCATTATGAGTGTGGCAGTCTTAAGACCGTCACACTTGCGGTGGTGGTCTAACCACTGCGGACTCGGCAGTAAAGACCACCGTATTACGAGTCTTGCGCTTTGGCTGAAGCCAAACTGCCACAACGTTGCCAGTCCCACTGGTCTTGTTGGACTGCCACGGCTGGCGGGGAGCTCTTCCAGGCCAGCGACAGGCCTAAGACTGACGACTGTAGTAGGAGGTAGCAAACCACCAGGCTTTTCCTCGTCAGTTTCCCTGCCACGAAAACCCTGGCAGTAACGCAGCTGGTGGCAGGAATACCCATTCCTGTCACTGGCACTCGCCCCCCTACACATCCACAAACCTGCAAACAACTCCCACTGTCCACACACTTTCAGACACCCCTCCACCGGTCCACACTCTTGCAGTCACACACCCCACCTAACCGCACTCATACATACAAACACCCCCAGTCGCTCTCACACAGACATACAAATACCCCCACTCACTCTCACACTGACATACAAACAACCCCACTCGCTCTCACACTAACATACAAACACCCCGTCTGCATTCATACTCAACCCCAACCCCTACACATTCATTCACACCCCCGTCCTTCATGCATGCATACATGCACACATTTCCCCATTTACGCATGCACACATACACCCACCCTCTTCACACACACATACATGCACACAGTCTCCCTTCACTCATGCATACATGCACCGTCTCCCTTCACTCATGCATACATGCACACACTCCCCCTTTCATTTACGCATACATGCACACACTCCCCCTCCACACACGTATTCATGCACACACTCCCCCTTCACACACGCATTCAGTCACACACGCACGCACACCCATTCTGACACAAACACATGCTCGCACACATACACGCACACACCACTCACATGCACCTGCCACACCCCCACCCCCCTATCAGTCACTCCTCCTACCTGTCTGGGCTGCACAACAGCCCACGTCGAAGTGGTTGTCCATGAGGGGGCGGATGTCAGCACTTTCACAGTCAATGCCACATCACTGTGCAAGGACCGCCAAGCCATAGTACTGTTCGCAATATGGTGGGCGGAGTCCTTGCGGCATGGCGGTGGAACTGTCTCTCTCCTGCCCTCGGCCAGCCTGCCAGTTTTAGATTTGTGGCTGTGATCTGGAGTCTTCGGTCTCTGACTTGTAATACGGCGGTCATGGCGGTCTTCCAAAAAGACAACCAATGTCATAATGAGGGGCATAATCTTTGTCTTAATTGACAGGTTATCATGCTGGCCTGAATTTAAAATTACTAAGTTTGTGTAATCAAGAGATATCATTATGTTTTTAGAATAGGTTTTTAGTAGAGGAAGGTTTACCATTTCTGTTTTGACAGATAATGGGGTACAATTTGTTTAAAAAGAAATGGAAATGATTTTGTCTGAAAGGGAAATTAAGCACAAGGCGACTGCTTTGTATCATTCTGAGGCAGCAAGAGTTGTCTAATGTTCACAAACTTAAAAACAGGACGTAAAAATATTTTCTGGAGTTTTTCATACAGTGAGCAAAATAGCTTAATGTCCACCGTGCTTTGTGAAGCATTTAGAAAGAGTTGTAAACCCTTGGATAGGAAAGGCTTATAAAAAGTGAATAGTGATGAGTCTGAACCGTGATAAATAAACCTTTATAGAGGATTACGAAATGAAACAAGACAAGGCTCCAGGCCCATAGAGCTCATCAACTTTGAGTGGGCAACCACTGTTTGAATCTTTAGATTGATTGTGTGAGTTTTCAACATGTGATCAAGGAAAGTAACTTTTACTTTTTCCTTAGGCAAAGTATGATTGAACGAGGATTAAACTAAAGGTCCCTGATGCCCATTGCTTAAACAAATGCTTACAAAATTTCAACCACGGAATCTTATCTGCACCAGCCAGCACTAAGAAATCTTTCGTGACTAATCTTGAAAAAGCTCCTTCTGGGAGGACCAAATTTTGACCCATAAAAGTAAATGGAAAAGTTGGGCCTTGGTAGCTAAAACAATTAGGCCCAATTCCTCGTGGCCAGGATTTTAGGTTGATGATTTTGGGGTTGATAAAACATGATTCACAAATCTATTTTTCTGAAATCTGAAGAGATTCTACGTTTACATACCTCAGCACCATAATGACCCACAGCGATACATTTTTTATGGATAAAAAGCATTTATTTTAATAATTTGGCACCTAACCCAGATGAGAAACAGAATAATGCTTCAATCATGCCCTGAAGTTGTTGTGCTCTGATGTTGAGTAAATAAGCCCAGCTTAAAGAGCTTTCAAAGGGTATGCCCAGATAATTAAAAGTGGGTATTCTAAGAATCTCAACTCTTCCAACCATTTGTGTCCTGGATTTTGTTTTTTGTGAACCCACAACCATTGTAAATGATCTTAAGAAAATTAACCTTTAGATCCAGGTTGAGCATAGAAGATGTAAAAGATTCAAGAAGTAATTGAAGCCTATTTGGGGTTTGCGCAGGAAAGATAGCATCAACAGCATTTAAGAGAGAGGTGACTGAGAAAAAACCCATCTCAGGCACATCTTTTCCATTTTTAATTATGTTTTGGTCCACACGATTTATATAAAGGAGAAATAGATATGGGGCATTTTAGACCTGCCACCCTTGGTGTGGTTTCCCCTAACCTTTTGCCTTATGGCCTCCTGTTCTGCTGACCTCGTTTTTGCTGGCTTTAGGACTTTGAGCACTTTACCAGTGCTGTCCAGTGCTAAAGTGCAAGTGTGTGCACTCTCTGCTTAAAATGTGGTAACATTGGCTTATCCAAAAATGCAATTTTCTAGTAAAGTACACTACCTGTGCCCAGGGCCAGTAAATGAAATGCTACTAGTGGACCTGCAGCACTGATTGTGCCACCCACTTCATTAGCACTTCAAACTTGTCTCAGACGTGCCATTACTGAGCCTGTGTGTGCAGTTTTAAACTGCAATGTCGACCTGGCAAGTTAGCCCCCTTGCCAGTACCAAACCTTCCTTTTTAAAACACATGTCACCCCTAAGGAAGTGCCTGGAAAGGCCATTTGAGGGGTGCAATGTATTTAAAAAGTAGGACATGTTGTAATACGGTTTACATGTCCTAGTAGTGACAAAAATGTTACATTTGTTTATTACCACTGTAAGGCCATTGTCTCCTATAGAATATCATTGGGATTGCCTTATTACCTTTTATAAGTGTAATTCCCAATTGGGAAGAGAAGGAACCCCACGTTTGCTGCCTTTGGAATCACAAGTTAAAATCACAACTTCTGGTGGTTAGATTTTAAATTGTCATTCTGAAAATGCCACTTTTAGGAAGTTGGTGTCTCTGCACTGCAAAGGACTCGCTTTCAGGTCTCTCCCATGTCAAACCACCACCAACTCAGTACACTCCTGGACCTGTGGATATACTGCCAGGAGCAAGGACTGCTCTGCTGAAAGGACTGCCACTCTGCTGGACTGCTACTCTACTAGTATCCTGCTCTGTTGTGCTGACCTCCTGCCTTTTGCCCTCCTTGCCTGGCAGTGAGAAGGACTGGACCTGCATCTCTCCATCCCAGAACCAAAGTGACTCCAAGAGTTTGATTGCTTACCTCATGTTTTCTGAAGCCTCAGGGGCAAAAAAGACTTCCAATTCACCTGCTACAGCACCCATCTAACTGTGAGTCTTGCCCTGACAAGTGGTGCCAATCCATTCCTTGGCACTTGGAAGTAGGTATAAAGTGCTGCTTCAATCAGAATAAAATCTTTGCCACTGCTGCACAGATTGGAACTGGAGCATTGCCCCTCTTGCGTGGATCGGAACCTGCACATCAGCCCCATTGAGTAGATTAAAGCCAACGCATCGCCTCGCCAATGTGAATTGACCTCAGCGCATCACCTTCGGAATTGCCACATCCAGGACCCAACGCATTGTTGCTGTTGTGTGGGAAAATTCGACACATCTTCACTACTGCATGGGAAGGATCAACCTACAGAAACAACGCTGACACATCTCTTCAGCCTGCTCCCCTCATCTTCAACATCGACTCAACCAGGATAAAGATACTTTTGTTCAGCTGGCCTCACTGGGTCCCTGCACTTCATCAGGGTCGGCCTGAACCTTTGACTTTGTCCTGGTCCAGCACAACTAGATACCCCCAGATAGCATGTCTTGTTTCTAAGTGCTATTTCACAGCTTATTCTGTAAAAATTCATCTCTTAAGTTCTACTTATTGGATCTTTCCATTTTAGTCTTGTTTTATTTATTAAATTAAGCTCTATTTTTCTAACCAGGTGTGGTATCTTTTTGTGTGGTTTCTTCACTGTTTTACTGTTTGAAGTGTTGCACAAATGCTTAACACATTGGCTCTTACGTTAGGCCTGATAGCTCTGCGGCAAGCTACCTGGGGGTGAGCACAGGTTAACCTAGGTTGTGTTTGTGACTGACCCTGACTAGGATTGTGGTTCCTGCTTGAACAGTGTACATACCTTTGCCACCTAGAAACCCATTTTCTGACAGCACCAAAATGCATCCATGCCGTACCCCTGTTTTGGATTTAATCAGAGCAGTACACTCCCCATTTTGTCCATATCGAACTTTAATTGAGTTATTAGAATATAAACACTTGAGAAGATCCACAAGTGCTGGCTCAACTCCCATAGAATCCATCATGGGCCACAATTTGAAGTGGTTCATGTTATCAAATTCACAGAATAGGTCCTTAATAGCCAGATGTAGGCCCCCCTCCCCTGGCTTTGACATATATTTGAATCATTGCTCCACTGTACAACAGAAACCAAAATGGACCGAAGAAAAAATGTCATTCTGAGGCAAATGCATGGTGGAGAAGTTAAGCAGAATATTGAAAGAAACCAACCAAAGAGGAGTTGATAATTTATTTTTGCAGAAAGGAGATTGTAGAAAAGGTGAAGAATTGTAGACTGACTACACATTACATTGCTGGGGTTACTCACAATGAGTTGTTAGGGACAAGGAGAGACAATGCAACGATTTGTCCTGCATGGGTAAATTTCAAGTGCACACATAAGGGGGACAGAGATAAGGAATTTATAACGTTTGTTAAGTAGAGAAAGGTGGAAGAGGTTAAAATGGAAAAGAGGAAGAAATGGTTTGACACTCAGAAGGCAACAAAGAAATTGAAAATTAAGTGTAGCGATTTGGTGATAAAGAGAAATTCCAGGATGGGGTGGTTTGATCCTATTCACCTAGGAGAGTTGTTAAACTGTTCAGGAACACCATTAAGATGGAGATTATAGAATATGGAATCTGAACAGAGTTGTGAAACTTCCATGAATAAGAGAAATAGCACTCTGGAGAAAGGAAGTGTGGAACAAGAAATAGTTGTAAATAGAGACTTTTTGTGTGAAGAAGTTGTAGACAAATTAAGAGACCTTTTAGTTCTTACTTCAAGGAGTATGTATGAAGTGGGTACTTTTCGCAAGAAGGTCTAATGTCTAATATAAGGTTAGTTGTTTGTGTTCCAGCTTATCTTTTAATTTCTTAAGTTGTGTTTGTTAATTCTCTTTTTCATCAATGTATGGTTTGTGTTTATGTTGTTAAAAGAAGGGATATGTGTAGCAGTTTATTAGTTCTCCATTAGAAATGCCTAGTATGATCTAATGTAAGTGGGGATTCTATAGTTTGGGACAGCAGTTGGAGCTGGCAGCGATAGGACTAAGATCATTGGTTGATGGATGGCTGACGGGTAATGTTTGGATCTACAACACACCTTTCTAAAGACACTCAGTGGATATTGTAAGGATTTATTACAATTGGATTTTAGTTGAATGTAGTCCAGGCAGATGGTTCCGCATTCAATATTAGGATCAGAGCATTCCACAGTTTAGTTCCTTTAACTCCTTGAGATCTCCATGTTGTACTTTTTTCAAGGTTCATTGACTTACAGTATATGATGTAGCCATCAGACCATCAGACACTGCTGGTAGGAATTTACTGAGGAGCAATATATTTAGTGTACCTTGAGCCTTTAATCTTAACAAGCTTCTTGATCTCCAAATGTTTACCATACAACTATAGTCCAGTCAAGCATTCACCAGAAACTCAAACATCTACACATTTGAGGTAATATGGTGGTAATATCCTTCAGTATCAGAATATTAGCATATTTAGAACTCCAGGATCAACTTGTGATGAAACTGGCATGCCATTGTTTAACAAAACGTTCACATTACTTGCTTCTGTGTGTGTATGTGGTAGACTTTCCTGTTTCCTTGACAATTTACATAGGCCCTTATTACGACCCTGGCGGACGGGGGTGAAGTGGCGGTAAAACCGCCAACAGGTCGGCGCAAAAAAAATTGAATTATGACCATGGCGGTCAATTCTCCACTCCGACCGCTGAGCTGGAGACTTCGGTCTCCAGCCTGGCGGCCATCACCAGACTGCCTGCAGTATCAGGACCCTGCATACCGCCATGGATTTTGGGTGGTTTGGAACCGCCACAAATTCCATGGCGGTACGCACTATCAGTGCCAGGGAATTAATTCCCTGGCACTGATAGGGGTCTCCCACAACCCCCTCCCCCACCCGAGTCCTCCCCCCACAGCCCCCACTCCCCTGCCACCCCCCAAAGGTCGCAGGACCCCACTCCCCACCCCCACCCCCAACATGCACATACACACACCCCTTCACGCACACATACACTTCAACAACACATACCCGCACACATATAAACAGACATGCACACAGACTGACCCGCACACATTTTCCAGACACACAACACCCCCCCACATGCATAGACACACTCACACACCTCCTCTACATACTCACATGCACATCCACATGTACCCACACAACACCCCCCTCCCCTAACGGACGATCAATTTACCTTGTCCGTTGATCCTCCTGGAGGGGATGGCATCCATGGGGGCTGCTCCGCCGCCAGCTCCCCGTCACTAGAACACCGCCACACCGAGTCATGGGACGTGATTCGGTGGGCGGTGTTCTGATGACGGGGCGGTGGAGCAGCCTCCACTTCCCCGCCGACCGCCAGTATGGCTGCTGGCGGCTCTCCGTCAGAAAAAGGACTGAGGGCTGCCAGCAGTCATAATACGCTGTGCGGAAAACCGCCTGCACTGGCGGTCTTCAGGTGGCGGTACCTCGGCAGTCTTTAAAAAAGACTGCCGAAGTCGAAATGCGGGCCATAGTTTGGACTTTTGATTTGTGCCACTAAACACCAAATTGACAAATGACAGAAGTATGAATAGTTCCTAATTATTTTGCAGAACACCTGGCTTACCCTTGAAGTTTCAGGAGTAAGACAGAAATACTCCAGGCCTACTCCTAAAATTAAGGATTAAGCCATGCGTACTGCACCAGACACATAAAATATCTAGTGAAGCATGGTAAGAACCTTTTTCTTGAATTAATTCTGACAAAAGATATTTTCCTAATTCAGTAGTAAAAAAAAAAATTTTAAACTGTGACTTTATGCTAGCCCTTCTGGGTTTTCTCCAATATAATCTATTGGATTTTGGGAGTTATTGACATGCATTCAAAGAAGTACCCTGTGTTGTTCCGGGAACTGGGGAAGAGGGCATGTATACATGGAACAACGTAGATGACATTTTGCTATTCATTTGGCACCAAGCAGATAATATGGTCTCCCTTATCCAAGAAATCACCATGTTTAGAGATGTTTCTGGTCTTGGTATCAACTGGAACAAAACAGGAATATTTCCCCTCCATGACATCACTTTGCCATTCACTTGTGCCTACCTTCTGAAATGGTATGACGGTCCAGACTGCAACCTGGGCATCTGGCTACAACAGGATAAAGAGCAAGTTATCCGCCTGAACTATGGCCCTTCTGTAGAGAAACTCACAACACAGATCGAGCGGTGGCGTTGACTCCCACTGTCTATGGCGAGTCGTATCTCCATTATTAAAATGGTTTTTCTTCCCTGATTTTTCAGAATATTCCGATATACTTACCAACTCTTTTTTCTCTACCCTTAAGACTCCGTTGATCCAACTGGTTTGGGCGGGAGGAATACCTTGAGTGGGTTGGAACATTTTGATGCTTCCATATGATAAAGTGGGGTTTGGGGTCCCACATTTCCAGCTGTACCACCTTGTTGCTCAATGCCACTTTGCCTACCATTTGTATCTTCATGATGCCCATCCCCCTTATGCAACACCTGAAGGTGACCAGGCTGACCCGATACCTCTTGTCTCCATCTTTCCGCTGGGTATCCTTTGGACCCAATCGACATACAGACCATCTCCACTACCAGCTGGAGGTGGAGGAGGCTTCTCCGACTGCTCGGAGGGCTTCCTTTACGCTAGGGCTCAACCACTTATCAACAACCAAAGGTTAATCCCCTAAACAGAACAAATTGATTAAACAAACTGACACGTCATGGTCTTCTCATGCTTGGCGACCTCTTCCTTGACAGACGTGGCCTGTCACATGGAGATGATAATTGATTTGCAGATGGCTCACTCCTGGACCATTTTGCCTTATGGAGCATCCATAGTGCTTTGAGAGCTCAGATATCCTCCTAACCCTTTGCCCCTGACAAGTCCCCCCCAACGATATTGATTATGAACCCAGAGGGCAAGTGCTTAGTGTCCAAGCTGTACCATACTTGTGTGGCACTACTGCCTCCCCATGATTCAAAACTTAGAAAGTTGTGGGAGCTTGAGTTAGACAGACCACTGTGAGATAAAGTATGGCTCTTTTGCTGTAACCAAATGAAACTCTTCTCACCTAATCATAGACTCAAACTGTTACACTACAGTTTCTTACACTACGCCAACTCCTCACCTAGTACATTAGCCAAATTTGATCAGTCCAGATCTTCCAAATGTCCCAAATGCAGAGCCCCTGACGTTGACTTTATTCATATGGCCTGGAACTGCGGCCTTGTAGAACCTTATTGGAGTATAGTATCTACCCAGCTCTCTACGATGATTGAGACAGAATTGGTTCCTGGCACACTGATGGCCCATCTTGGATTTGTCACTGATGCCCCACAAGGGGTACGTAGATTTACTGCTATTGCATTACTATTAGCCAAGCGAGCGATCGCCCTACACTGGGGCAGTAAGCGCAGTCCTTCCGTTTCAGACTGGCTGCGTAGTATGACGTAATGTGACACCACAAATGAAATATGTGCCTCACTTCAGCCTGCAACTTCTTGGCCCGAGACATATGGCAACCACTTAGGGATTACCAATTGCTACAAGAGAGTCCAGATTCAGACTAGAGAGACCACTGTTAAATTAGATACAGGTGTAGCTCTCTGGGTTTGTTCCTCCACAACCTATTAAATGCTACAGGATTTGTACACCAATGTTGTTGATATCTCCTCTAATATTACGCAAAGAGCTGTTTTGTAATTTCTTCTGCCATCAAACAATGAGAATGCTGTACCTGCTGATGCTTCATAACATTTATCATAAGCTTAATAGACATTATACCATGCATATACCCCTTATTTAGGATTGTAGGTACTGTCTCTGAACTTTATAATGCAAAAGGATAAATAAAATTAAAAACAAAAGATGTTCTTAAGTCATGGACAAAGTGAGCCCTAGCCTTTCACAGGGTGGTCTGGTGGAGCCAGGTCTGCTCTGCAGAAAGTCTTGCCCTGCTGACCTCAAATAATTGTTAAACAGACTATTTTAAATACCGTTTTCCCTTAATCTATTTTGATATGAGTGCTGTGTGGGAATCTATGGTGGATATTTTCCAGAGAAATGTTGCGTTTATTTTTGTGATTTACTTACTGGTTTCTCATATTTTCTTCTCCCTATATTCCAACCCTATTGGTACCCTCCAATGAAGCTCATTTGGAATGTCGTGCACTCTGTCATAATACCCTGTGTGGTGAGACTGGAGACACTGACTGTACTACTGTACTATTACCTTAAAAACATGGACTTTACAAGAGCCACACATTTGTTTGTAGCTAGGAGCCACCCATTAAGAGATGGAGGATCAATTGTCTCCTGTACAGAGCCATGTTTCCTTGAGCAATCTACATGAATTGGCTTCTTTGTTTCAGGATAAAAGGGACTACCTGACCGAAGACTTCAGAGACTGACCTAGGACCCGATTTAAAGTTTGATGAAAGGTGTTAGTGTCATAAATGTGACCGATATCCGGTCCACTGTATTACGATCCCATAATAACCTACCTTGATCATAATACAGCAGTTTGTGATGGAGCAACATGTCTTCCAAACTCTTTAACAGGCCTTTAGTTACCATTGGCCAGAAGGTCTGTATGATTGCACAGCCTCAAGAAGTATGAAAAAAGTCTCTGTTTATTGATAGGCAGTAGGCACATAATAGCAAAGCTTTTTCATTGATCTGCCTCAGCATTCTGGAGTGCAATAAATTCTTTGGAGATATTTGTATTCTATCAACAAATACTGTGCAGAAACTGCTACTTCTCATGGGCACATGAGCACATCTTGTCATGCCTTCTCCATTAGAGCACCTACTCCTGCCTACATACCACCTTTAAGGCAGAGAATCAATCGGGCTTCATAATAACACCTTGCATACCTGAAACATCTTTTTCTTCCAAAAATCACCCATTATGAGTTTTTGAGGCTATGCTAAAGATTACCTGTCCAATCATTCAAGTAAGGTAAAAGGCAAACAAAATGAGTACTTTGGAGTTTAAGTTCCTATAGCAGACCAGAAAAGGTCTTCAGATATGTACAGGTTATTACATCCATAAACTCTATAATACCTATCATTTCTACCGCCGAAATCTACTGACATTATACACTTTAGGCTTATGGTCCAAACGCATAATGGGGTTCTTTCCACATAACCTGTCATTGCTTTTAAACACATTGAGGAAGTCACATTGCAGCCTGAATGCCACCAGGGTAGAGGAGGACGGTTATATGTTGAAACAACGAGTGCATCAACCACCCATGCCTCAACAACGAGGTCGGAACAACGACCTCGTTGTTATCACTAATGCCTTAACAACGATTTTTCGTTGTAAAGGCATTCCTGGTAAAGGCATTAGTAATCAGCAAGCACGGTTCCAGCATGCGTCCCCTCTGGCCCCTCACTCCTAAAAATTACCACAACCACCCCATCCCGCCACCCCCAAAATTACCCCAACCCGCTCCCCTAAAACCTAAAGTACTCCAACCCCCCAACCCATCCCTAAAACCTAAACCCTAACCCCCTCCCCACCCCTAAACCCTAATCATCCCAAGCCCCCCACCTCCAAAAACTAAAAATACCCCAAGCCCCCACCCCTCCCTTAAAACCTAAAGCACCCCAACCCTCCCCTAAAACCTAAACTCCGACCCTTCCCCCCACCCCCAAACCCTAATCACCCCGAGGCCCCCACCACACCCCCAAAAACTAAAAATACCCTGAGTCCCCACCCCCTCCCCTAAAACCTAAAGCACCCCAACCCACAACCCACCCCTAAAACCTAAACCCTGACCCCCCTCCCCTAAACTCTAATCACCCCGATCCCCCAACGCCACCCCCAAAAAAACAGCCCCAGTCCCAGCCCAACTTACTTCCTCCTTGACCGTGTCGACTCCCTTCTTCTGTGCCTTAACCACGCATGTACGTGGTTCACACATGCTTGGTTAAGGCCCTAAAACAAGGAAGTTGTGGAAAACGAAAGCGTTGTTTCACTTTCGTTTTCCACGACTTCGTGGTTTAGGACTTGTTGTTCCGGGTGTTTCACGAGGAGGACAGTTTTAGGAAGTCATTGCTGGAAATGTCCCTAGAGTAGAGACTTTAAAGCTATAAGCAGGATACATTTTGAACAGCCAGCAATACAACAAAGCTAGCAAAGCTTGAAACTCAGTGTTCATGGTAACACAGGAACAAACAACCGAGATAAGGTGCATACAATCGAAACGAACAGCATTTGAGTGACTTGAATAACATTCCTGGGCATAATGGTATGTTAGTTAAATTCCAAAACATCTATCACAAGGTGGTGCAAGTGTGGGTTATCGTACGGATCTACAGCTATACAAACATCAAAAACCTCCAAGGGTTAGTTGTGGATCTATAAGTTGAAAGCAGAGGGCATCCTACAGTTAACAGATTACATATACAGATAAACACTGCAGCTTTGATTTAAGCCCAGTAACCTAATGTACAATAATAATACATGAGGTCAGAAAGAAAAAACATCCATAGTTTTCTGTGCACTTATTGACGTTTTAATAGAGGGGGTCACACTCTAAAAAAAACATCAGGCTTGTTCAAAAACTACAATTAAAGCAACTCGCCTCTGCACTTTCGGAACATAAGACCCTTAAAATAGATTTTAAACAAGGTTCTCAAAAGTTTACAAAAGAACATATAGTGCATTAAAGATTGATTATACAGCCCATCACATAGACAAGTCAATGCAGTGCTTCCAAAGGCACTCTGGTTCCCCCAAGAACACATAATTCACAACACTATACCTGCTCCAAAACGAAATAGAATAGATCTTCCCCAGCATATCAGTTTTATAGTTAGATACAGCAAAGGTTCATCGCTTAATAATAGCATAGTAAAATCCCTAACGAGGTGTTTATTAGAGTCTGTGAGTAGCCACTGCACCTGGCTGAGTTCCTGAAATCAGAGCTTAACCACCCGCTTACCGTCTTTGGTTAGAGAGCAAGGTGATTTAATGGTATCTAACAAAGCTAAATATTTCCATATAGTCCAGCCAAGGGATCGACAATCCTTTTTCAAGCCTAAGGCAGACACGTATGAACTCCCTGCTTAGACTCTTCTGCTTATTGGCCCAGATCTTAACCCACAGCAAAAGAGGGGCCACGTATACTTTCTCTGATATATACTGTAAACTTAGCTCTGAGTGGAAAGTAGGAGCAGGTAGGAGAAATACAAAGATGTCCACCTATGCAGGTTTCTTCAATCTGTAGAGGGCATAGATCAAATATTCCTAGACCCCTGCTCCATACTGAGCTGCAGAAGCACACCGCAGTTTATATATATTCAGCTGGGGAGAGATGGTGGCTCTGCCTACTGTCTGAGGGGCTTTCAATATTTCTCCTGCCAACCTACTAAGATTCGAGCAGGAGTTACTAATCTTTGAGTGCCAGGCACCTGAGGAATCAAAAACTACTCCCAGCTAAGAGAATTAATTACCAATTGAAAGGTTAGGAATGTTTCTCCTGCTTGGCCTGCATGCCTCAATGTGAGACTTCCCAATATTGGTGACTATCTCTATTTTTCTGATAAAGGTCACCAAGATGAAAAGTGCTCTCAGTGTCCATGCCATAAATACTGCATCATCAGCATCAACCTGCCTGGGATCATCGTGTTCCCTATATTTGGGACATCACTTGTGGCACTAACTAAAGAGGTCCTAAATTCGTTAATATTATTATAGAACAAAAACGGGGCCAAAGTACATTAGCACACTCCTCTAGCTAACACAAAGGTGTCTTACAGTTCACCTGATGGGTTGAATCGTACTTTAGCACCTTGATTCTTGTGCAAAATGTACTAAGGGCCATATTTATACTTTTTGACGCAAAACTGCGCTAACGCAGTTTTGCGTCAAAAAAATTAGCACCGGCTAACGCCATTCTGAAGCGCCATGCGGGCGCCGTATTTATTCAATGACGTTAGCCGGCGTTAGCCGCCGGCGCTGCCTGGTGTACGTGAAAAAAAACGACGTACACCAGGCAGCGCCGGCGTAGAGGGATATGGAGCTTGGGCGCCAAAAAATGGGGCAAGTCAGGCTGAGGCAAATTTTTTGCCTCAACCCGATTTGCGCCATTTTTTTCGACTCCCAAACCCCATTGAAATGACTCCTGTCTTAGCAAAGACAGGAGTCATGCCCCCTTGCCCAATGGCCATCCCCAGGGGACTTATGTCCCCTGGGCATGGTCATTGGGCATAGTGGCATGTAGGGGGGCACAAATCAGGCCCCCCATGCCACAAAAAACAAAAAAAAAGAAACTTACCTGAACTTACCTTAATGTCCCTGGGATGGGTCCCTCCAGCCTTGGGTGTCCTCCTGGGGTGGGCAAGGGTGGCAGGGGGTGTCCCTGGGGGCTTGGGAGGGCACCTCTGGGCTCCTTCCGAGCCCACAGGTCCCTTAACGCCTGCCCTGACCAGGTGCTAAAAAACGGCGCAAAAGCGGCCGTACGTCATTTTTTTGGACCCGCCCACTCCCGGGCGTGAATTTTGCCCGGGAGTGTAAATACAGCGCACATGCCTCGGAGTCATTTTTTTAGACGGGAACGCCTACCTTGCACATCATTAACGCAAAGTAGGTGTCCACGCTAAAAAATGACGCAAACTCCATGGACTTTGGCGCTAGATGCGTCTAACGCCAAAGTATAAATATGGAGTTAGTTTTGCGTCGGAATTGCGTAAAAAAAAACGACGCAATTCCGGCACAAACAGAGTATAAATATGCCCCTAAATGTTTACCAGTGCTTTCTCCATCCCAGCTCTAACAACTTCAACCAAGGTTTGTGCGATTGATTGGAAAGCTTTTAAACGGTCCATAAATGCCAGGTACAGTGAACCCTGTCTGCCAACTGTGTACTTGCCAATGATCAGATGCAAGCTCTTCACTGTACCCAGTCTTGGTTGAAACTCGTATTGGGAAGGAGCACAGAATGTTATTTTGATGCACCTAATGCCTCAGACGGTTAAAAACCACTCTTCCAAAGATCTTAACTGTACCATCAATAGGGGATATAAGGCAGTAACGTTTAGGTAACATGCAGTCTCCTTTTGTAAAAATGGATACTATGGTTTAAATAACCCACAAGTGTGGAATTCTTCAACACAATTAGGTATTAAATGCATTCCTAGGCAGAGAGCATCCATGAATGTATGTTGCATTTCATAATTTGATAGGACCCCATCTGGCCATTGGGCTTTGCTGCTAGACTTTACCTAATGGCCTCCACCGCTTCAGACAAGATGACAGAGAAGCTTGGCACATTGCTCAAATTATCCAAAAGTACCTCTCCTTGAATTCTCCCTTCCACTGATGGATAAATAGTTTTGACATGTCTGACCCATTCTTAACCTGGTACATTGCAGCTCAAGGAAGGATCAGTTGGGCAGTTCTGTTGCCTGAATCTTTGGGCGGCGGCCCAGAGAACTTTAGTGTTCTTAGTGAAAATAGCATATTCGAGGAGTTCCCAGTCTTTCTTAAACAAATCCTCCCTTCCTAACTGGAATTTACATTTAGAATTCTTGCGGGCTGCACTAACTTGCAGGTAGTCTCTTGGGGCCATATTTATACTCTGTTTGCGCCGGAATTGCGTCGTTTTTTTTTTACGCAATTCCGACGCAAAACTAACTCCATATTTATACTTTGGCGTTAGACGCGCCTAGCGCCAAAGTACATGGAGTTTGCGTCATTTTTTAGCGTGGACACCTACTTTGCGTTAATGATATGCAAGGTAGGCGTTCCCGTCTAAAAAATTGACTCCGAGGCATGTGCGCCGTATTTACACTCCCGGGCAAAATTCACGCACGGGAGTGGGCGGGTCAAAAAAAATGACGTCCAGCCGCTTTTGCGCTGTTTTTTAGCGCCTGGTCAGGGCAGGCGTTAAGGGACCTGTGGCCTCGGAAGGAGCCCAGAGGTGCCCTCCCATGCCCCCAGGGACACCCCCTGCCACCCTTGCCCACCCCAAGAGGACACCCAAGGCTGGAGGGACCCATCCCATGGACATTAAGGTAAGTTCAGGTAAGTATTTTTATTTTTATTTTTTTGTGGCATAGGGGGGGCCTGATTTGTGCCCCCTACATGCCACTATGCCCAATGATCATGCCCAGGGGACAGAAGTCCCCTGGGCATGGCCATTGGGCAAGGGGGCATGACTCCTGTCTTTGCTAAGACAGGAGTCATTTCAATGGGGGTTGGGAGTCGAAAAAAATGGTGCAAATCGGTTGGGGCGAAAAATTTGCCTCAGCCTGACTTGCCCCATTTTTTGCCGCCCAAGCTCCATATTCCCCTACGCCGGCGCTGCCTGGTGTACGTCATTTTTTTTCACGCACACCAGGCAGCGCCGGCGGCTAACGTCATTGAATAAATACGGCGCCCGCATGGCGCTTCAGAATGGCGTTAGCCGGCGCTAATTTTTTTGACGCAAAACTGCATTAGCGCAGTTTTGCGTCAAAAAGTATAAATATGGCCCTTGGTTTGGTAGCAGGGCCCCCTCAGCAGAAGATTCCCTAAGGAACCCTGGCTATCAAACTATTCAGCCTCTCTTAGGCATGCCTAACAGACTTCACCAGGCTGCTCTTGGTTCATGTACTTAACTATTCATAACAAAGCTACTCCGGTTCCTTCAGATGCCAAATAAGCCTTCAATTGTCATCAGAGGGTTGCACTGGTAATACCAACTTACCAACCTTTTTTTATCCTGGACACTGGAAAGTGCCCTACTACAACTAAAATATTGTGGTCCCTCCACACAACACCCTGAGAAATAACTCTTCTCAACACACAGAACATAGAAGGATGTGAACAGTGGACACTAGGCGAATATCTGGGATCAACTTGAAAAAACATGAACTGAAATAAAATATGTAGACCAAAGTACTGGGTTGATGAATATTCCACAAGTCTCCCAGTCCCCAATTCATCACTCCATTAAAGTGTTCCCCGATGTCAAGCATCCCAGGGATAGCGTGCATAAGGACAGATGCTTGCATACTCAAGAAGGAACTGGGTGCAGTGTTTGGAACTTACACACCTAAGAAGTGACTGAAAGCCCAACCCCGCATAACCCAAGAAATCATTAAAAACCTGCCCTGTTAAGAAACAATTCTATTCTAGTGGTGATAAAATGTTCTTAGATTTATTGATTTAAGGAATGTATTCCGAAACATTATTTCATGTTCTGTAGGTCCGCTTATTTTAATACCTATCTCTCTTTATCTTTTAGATTATTTAGGGTCTCTTTCTCTTCCTTTCAGGGTTTTCTAGGGTTTCAAAACAGTGGGTTTATCTGAGAACATTGTGCATGATGCGAGTTTTGAGGGAAGGCATCAGACAGGCATGGTACAAGAATATTCTGATCAGAATATTGTGCCCCAAATACTGTATACAAATCATCTTTATTGGTTTGAATTAGAAATAGAAAGTTTGCACCCAAAGGGAAATATATTTTTATAATAAATGATATTTAGATAACAATATTTATGTCCAACAATATTTCTGTAGATCATACTTTGACATACAACCAATCAAATATAGGGTTTCATCCTCCCTGGAGAGCAAGAGAAGGCCACTCCACTCTCCTTCCCTCTGCTCAAGCCTGCCTACCTCGCCATATCATGTGACAGATTGGCATATTGTCCAAATTGGGCCAGTGTTCCTGCACGTACAGCATGTAGAATGGTATTAACGGAAGAGCCCCGCCACTTGTTCCTGAACCCTTTCTGCAGTGGTCTCATCTGTTCCTGTGACTGGGCATTGAAGGGTTGACTGGTGAAATCTTTCTACTCGCTTTATAAGGAAGTTACCTCATTGTTCCTGGAGAAGACATTAGTGGGATGGAAACAGCAGCCGCCCTGTGTCGAAGGCATCCTATTGGTAAACAATGCCTTAGATTACCATCAAGGGCACTAAAACACTAGTCAAAAAGTATTTTTTCAGTTTTGTAATCCGATTCCGCAGATATGTAGCCCAGAAAGCATTACACTTTTACTTGTCATGGCTAGAGACTTATTTATAGTAAACTGACAATGTTCAAATTTGAACTATACAGATCCTAGCTACCTGAGGAATAGAAAAAACCCAAAACACACACGCAGGAAATTAAAATATTAGCACCTGTCATTTCTGTTCATAATCAATCAATCAAGGATTTATAGAGCGCGCTAATCACCGGTTAGGGTCTCAAGGCGCTGGGAGGGGAGCTACTGGTCGTAGAGCCATGTCTTGAGGCGTTTCCTGAATGTCAAGAGGTCTTGGTTCTGGCGAAGGTGGAGTGGTGGGGAGTTCCAGGTCTTGGCGGCTAGGTGAGAGAAGGATCTTCCTCTGGCGGTGGTGTGGCGGATGCGGGGGATGGAGGGGAGGGCGAGGCTGGCGGAGCGAAGATTGCGGGTGGGGGTGTGGAAGGTGAGTCTGTCGTTCAGGTAGGCTCGGCCTGTGTCGTGGAGGGCCTTGTGTGCGTGGATGAGGAGTTTGAAGGTGATCCTCTTTGATAATGGTAGCCAGTGAAGGTCTCTGAGGTGGGGGGAAATGTGGTCGCGGCGTGGGATGTCCAGAATGAGGCGGGCGGATGCGTTCTGGATTTTTGCAGCTTTGTTAGGAGTTTGGTTGTTATTCCTGCATATAGGCGTTTCCGTAGTCCAATCGGCTGCTGAGCACGGCGTGGGTGACAGTTTTCCTGGTTTCGACGGGAATCCACTTGAAGATTTTGCAGAGCATGCAGAGAGTGTTGTAGCAGGAAGAGGAGATGGCAGTGACCTGCTGAGTCATGCTGAGTGTGGAGTCCAAGATGAAGCCTAGGTTGCGTGCGTGAGTGGTGGGTGAGGGCGCGGTTCCTATTGAGGTGGGCCACCAGGAGTCATTCCAAGTTGAGGGATGGGTGCCAAAGATGAGGATTTCTGTCTTGTCTGTGTTTAACTTGAGGTGGCTTGATTCCATCCAGCTGGCGATGGCGTGAAGTCCATTGTGGAGGTTGTTCTTTGGTTCTGCCTCAGAGAAATGACAAGATCCAGTCAAGTGCCTTGTCGCGGATTCCAGCGTTGTGGAGGCGTGTGCGGAGAGTGTGATGACATACCATGCCGAAAGCTGCGGAGAGGTCCAAGAGGATGAGTGCTGCTGTTTCTCCTCCGTCAAGCATGGTCCTAATGTCGTCTGTGGCAGCAATGAGTGCAGTCTCAGTGCTGTGGTTTCTGGGAATCTGGATTGGGAGGTGTCGAGTACCTTGCTGTCTTCCAGGAACCGGGATAGTTGGCTGTTTACAATTTTTTCGATGACCTTGGCTGGTAAGGGGAGGAGGGAGATCGTCCGGTAGTTCTTGGGGTTGTCTGGGTCTGCCTTTGTTTACTTCAGCAGGGCGTTGATTTCTGCGTGCTTCCATCTTTCTGGGAAGGTGGCTGACTCAAAGGAGCTTTTGATGGTTTTGTAGAGGTGGGGGGCAATGATGATGTTTGCCTTATTGAAGATATGGTGTGGGCAGGGGTCCGATGGTGATCTGGAGTGGATGGAGGCCATGGTGGTGGTAGTGTCCTCTATGTTGACGGGGGTCCAGCTGTGGAGGAGGTGGGTGTTGCTTGGAGCGTTGGGTTCTTGGGTGTTTGTAGTCAGCTGGTGGGACTGGAGTTTGAAGCTATTGTGGATTTCTTCTATCTTTCGACAGAAGTGGGTTGCCAGTGAGTTGCAGAACTCCTGTGATGGAAGGGGTTAGTTGGAGCAGGTCCTGTGGGTGGAGAGCTCATTGATGATGCCGAAGAGCTTTTTACTGTTGTGAGCGTTGGCGTCGATGCAGTTTTTGAAGTGGGTCCTTTTGGTGGTGCGGATCAGTTGGTGATGTTTGCATAGGGCATCCTTGAAAGCAATGTGGTTGGAGTTGGTAGGGTCAAGGTGCCAGGTTATTTCCATTCTGCAACATAGCCTTTTCGATTCCTGTAGTTCTGGGGTGAACCGGCTGGTCTTGATTCTGTGGGAGGTGTTTGGGTTTCTTTTGAGTGGTGCGAGGGTATTAGCGCAATCTTCTATCCAGCGATGCAGGTTGGTGGTGGCTGTGCTGGGGTCTGGGGTCCCAGGGGGTGGGGCCCGGACGAGAGTGGAGATCAGTTGATCCGTTGATATTTTGCTCCAGTTGCGTCGGGGGAGTTGTGTACGGTGGTGGTGAGTGACTGGTTTCTGGTAGGAGAAGTGGATGTAGCAGTGGTCTTTCCAGCTGAGTTCGGTGGTGTGGCTGAAGGAGACGTGGTTGCTGGCTGAGAAGATGGGGTTGAGTGTATGGCCTGCGGAGTGGGTGGGTGAAGTGACAAGTTGCTTGAGGCCAAAGTTGGCGAGATTGTCGATTAGGTTGGTGGTGTTGATATCGTTGTTATTTTCTAGGTGGAAGTTTAGGTCACTGAGGAGGATGTAGTCTGTTGTGGCAGGGGCTTGGGAGTTGATGGTCTCGGCGATGTCGTCGCAGAACTGAGGTCTGGGTCCAGGGAGTCTGTAGACCAGTGTTCCTCTGAGTGTGTTTTTGGCGTTGATGTTGATTTTGAAGTCGAGGTGCTCAGCGGAGTTGATGGTGTCGTGGGGGTTGGTGGAGACTCTTGTGGTGTTTTTGTGGACTATGGCGATTCCTCCTGCTGGTCTGTTGATTCGGTCTCTTCTGGTGATCTTGTAGTTTCCTGGTATGGCTATGGCTACGTCTGGTTTCCGAGGCCGAATTAATCCAGGTTTCGGTGAGGAATGCGACGTCGGGCGAGTATGTGGTCAGGAGGACCCAGAGTTCAATTGCATGTTTGTGGACGGAGCGGGTGTTAAGTAGAATGCATCTTAGGCGGTTGTCTGTTTTGATTTGGAGTTTGGAGGTTAGGTTGCAGGTGAAATTGCAAGCTTTGCAGGAGAAGGGTCCTTTGGTGCGCGTCGGTGTGAACTGGAAGCAGATGGAGGAGCGTCCTTGATTAAGGGCGTGGAGTTTGTTGGCAGTGTAAAGGTGTTCGCTGGCGCAGGAGGCATGTTGGCCAGGGGTCTGGCGCTGAGCACGGTCTTGGCGTGGACAGGCGCAGACGGGCTTGCCTTTGGCGCTGCGGCCGGCATAAGATGGGAGGGAGTGGCAGCTGGGAGGAGGGAGGGAAACATCCAATGGGAGTGCAGGGGGGTGGGGGCAGCAGGAGTCAGGAGCGGGAAGAGCTCCTAGGAGAAGGGAGGGTGTGGGCCGTGGGGAAGCAGCGGCACAAACCTTCCGGGAGAGGAGAAGCCAAGAAGCCCAAACAAGCCCAAACAAGCCCAGACAAGCCCAAACAAGCCCAAAACAATGGCAGCACTTACCGGAGCAGTGGTGAGGAGGAAGCGACCTGCCTGCAAGGATGCAGGGTCAGAGGTCGCTTTTAACCTCACGCTGCGGCCGGCATAAGAGGGGAGGTGGGAGGGAGTGGCAGCTGGGAGGAGGGAGGGAAACCTCAATGGGAGTGCGGAGGGTGGGGCAGCAGGAGTCAGGAGCGGGAAGAGCTCAATGGAGAAGGGAGGGGGCGGGCCGTGGGGAAGCAGCGGCACAAACCTTCCGGGAGAGGAGAAGCCAAGAAGCCCAAACAAGCCCAAACAAGCCCAGACAAGCCCAAACAAGCCCAAAATAATGGCAGTGATAACGCGTCCTTTTATGTTAATTTATACACATCAGGACTCGTTTTAGGCCGATGAATCTTTGGACCCAGTGGTGAGACACCGTAAGACGAGATAACTGATCAATATATCAAGCAATATATCAATAATATTGTCAACATATATCACCACAATATATTTCACTTTAGACATTAGTTAAACCTTCGGTGCAACCATGACCTTTCAGTCATGGATAACCACACCTTATTGAAGTTTTGTGAATTTTATTCCCTATTGATTACAATCTAATAGCAAATGTATTAATCTCAAAACCCAGAAGCAAAAAAAAGCATAGTCACAATGTGGTAATAATCCAAAGATCACAAACATAAGATAGTAATATGAAGAAAACATATCTAGACACGTAACACCTCATATATGTTTAGTTCAGCATAGCACCACGTCAGTCACGTCAGTTACGTCAGTCAAGATTAAATGCCTCATCTAACCACAATTAGCATCAGCATGTTGGACTTCATGCAAAACAATTTAGAACATCAATTTGGAAAACATCTGACTAAGGTCTCTAATCAAAAATTCACAGCAGTTGCTACTTAGAAAAAAAAGGCAAATAAATTAATTTCAATAGCAACAACATAATTACCCTCCTCGGAATAGGTCAGCATACAGGATCAGTCTTCGTCTTCAGGACATCAGTTAGATCGCCGTCAGTCTATCTAGTCTAAGAGTAGGGGACACTTTCCTCATAAGGAGGAAAATGTAATGGGGCATCTAAGGGTGAGGATGGTTTTCTTAATTCTCAAGTCACCAAACAAGGTGACAGAGTTTCTTGATGCAATCGATATCATTCCCTACCTAATGCTCTTGAGTCTCCTGTGTCATGGGTTTTTATCCCTTTTTCACAATACATTCCCCTTAAATTCTATTGGATAGTCACTACACCCCACTATCTGTAACCTATCAAATTATACATTAAGTAATGCATTTGTAATTTTACGCTAATTTACAACTTTTTGATTGGTCTTCATAATTGACGTCTTTCGTAGGTGGCACATCCAGGGTTACTTCATTTTCTGGCACGTTCTTCGGGTCAAGAGTTCTCTTTACCGTGGTTCAGTGTCCTTGAAAGTGTCCATATTTTGTTGCAAAGCGTACAACTTTATCCTAACGCAACTAGCATGCGGATGAGAATATAACGGTCAATGATACAATAAGCGGAGAAAAGGACAATTGCTGGGTCACGGCCTTTTGCAAGTCAGCACACTGGAGAAACAGAAAAATATGCTTTAATATGAGAGCTACACAGCTAGTTTTTTCGACTCACGCTAACTTAAGGCTTATGGATTCTAATAAATGCAATCATCGTACGTGTTAACATATTCAATTGATCATAATTACAAGCAATTATTTCTTACAGTCGACGTTAGTTTATGCATGTGATAATTCTCCACGTTTACAATACATTTCAATGAATAATATTGTTAATGCAGCGTTGTTAATATAAGCATTTCACATCTAAAATATGTAATGTTTAAACTACGCTCTCTCAGTCCCTCCTCTGATGACGCTCGTCATCACACAATCTTTCTCTTTGATCTTAATTTTTCACCTTGCGCATAATACGCATTTCAACATCTTGCCCTTTATGTGAGCTTTCCTATATTTCATTGAACATTTTCTCTCTTTCACTTTCTTCAATTCGTCGGGTTCTTTTAGTCCAATTTCTTTTTACTTTGTCATTGATTTTACATGCCCCCCATAATCCTAATAGACAAATCAAAACAATTAATAGACCCATCATAATTTTTGCAAGTACCCCATTCCAAATGTTGGTAAACCAGCTTCCCACTCGGGGAATTCCTTTCCCAAATTTCTCCCAAACACCAGGTTCTTTCAAATCCTTCAAGTCTGTACTATCTCTGGTAAGGTTAGTAAGCATGCTTCTAATCTTTTTACTATTGTCTGGTATGAATGAACAACAATGACGCTCATTAAGCATTTTGCAGACACCTCCACTCTTTGCTAAAAGAATGTCTAAAGCAAGCCGATTTTGAAGAGTCATAGCTCTTTCTGCAGCAAGTTCAGTATCCATTAGGAGTATGGCTCCTGCAAAATTTGTCAACATGTTATCCACTATAGTAGACAACTTTTGAATTTTCATAGAATTCAAGATAACCCCCACTGATGGGATTATGGCTCCAAATATATCACCAATGACAGCCGCCACTGATTCTCGTTTTTGTTTAGGATGATGTTGTAATTCAGACATTTTAGGGATTTGTTTTAAGTCATCAATCAGGTATATCTTTGGAAATACTATTCCCAAATAACATGTCCCATGCCATCCCTTAGGGAGACGGTAATATGCATTTAGTCCACAAATATAATAGATTCCAGGGATAGCTGGATCTTGTCCATTTAACATAAAGGTCCATTTACTCTGAAACAAAAACACATGCCTACATTCACTCGTACCCACAAACAAATTGTCTTGATCAGATTTTGGTCCATATATACAGAGCCTACCTACATGTAATGCATCTATAGCTAGTTTGCCTTGTGTTTTGATTGCAGTGTAAGCATAATCATTTGCATAAGTACGTTTTTCTAGTCCTTTTTCTAACCTTTCTTTCAGTGCTTTGCGTCTATCATCTGTGTGATCTAAAAAGCTTTTCTCTACAGGAGACAATAAGCAAGTCAAATTGTTGCGATGTGCATAAGCAGTTCCAAATATAAGTGTTGGCTCAAAGAATCCTCTAACTATTTTTATATCATGCTCTTTAGCTAATTTATTTAGGAATTCAATCTCAGGCACAAAAGAAAACACAACATCTAAGTTTGAATAAAAGTATTGCACATGCTCTTGATTATAGAATCTTGTTAATAGCAAGCTGCAACTAATTCCATAAGTAAGAGGGAGGCTATGATAAGTAACTCCCTCCTGCACAGATGAAGGAATTTTAGTACATACATAACAATCTTTCGCATCCATAGCTTCCACATACTCATTTAATAAGCGATAGAAGACATTAGTAGAAAGTTCCCCTTTTGCATTAGTTTCCTCATGCATATGTCTTGCATCTTGCTCAAATCTCTCCCATGGTGATAGTTTAGTAGTGGTAGTTTCAGGTTTCGAAGTTGCATTAATAGTTTCTTTCTCTCTCCATGGCATTCCCACAATCACTCCCACAATCATTACTGCACATACAACACCCATTATAAGACCTAACCAACCACACACCTTACTTCCTTTGCTACTGTAAGCCATGTTTGTATTGAATTAGAATAGCAGATCAACAATCAACTTGAGGGAGGAAAAGGAAAAAAGAAAAAAAAACACTTGCTGATATTACAGCGTCTTCACTCACTCCAGGACCCTTTTCGTCAATTCAGGTTAGCAGCTTGTCGTAATCAGGTTCCTTTAAAGTCAAATCCGGTTTTAGTGTCACTTCCAGTAGTTTCTAAAGTCTCTTTCTCTTTTCAGCTTTCACAAATTCAATTTTAGTTGAGTTTTCCTTTTGAATATCTTCAGGTACCGTAATATTGGCCTGGTACTTCTCGATCAAACAGAATGCTAAGAATTCTTGTTGCCATTCAGAGGTTGTAGCATATGCCCATTCAGGACCTGTATATCTTCTGTTTGCTATTCTTTTTCTTTTTAACCTTCATTCACCTTGTTGTTCTCCTTCACTCAGGTCATCTGCTTTTGAAGTATCACTTTCTTCTATTATTGTGTCATTCGATACCTCTCTTATTTTAGGATGTGACTTGTCTGGCCAATTATCACCTCTATGTGTCTTGGTTCGATGTTTTCCTTTAGGACGTTGGACAGCACCCTCCTCTTGTGATATGGTGTTTTCTCTTGATGGACCTGCAACTGGTTCAGGAGACTCTGACACGTTTCGATTTGTATCTACAGTTTCTCCTTCTCTTTCATCTTCTGGTTCTATGTTGAGTTCGGACTCCAGCCCGTACTCGTCTACTTCTGGGAGAACCTCTCCTTGGCTTAGTTCTCCTGCTGCCTCGACTGAGATAGGCACTCTGTCACCTCTCTCGAACTCATTGACAGTTTGAGGGACAAGGCTGTTCTCAGTGGGCTCTCCAGTAGTCTCGGTTCCTTCTTGACTGATCTCTGACTCTGAGACTTCTCTTCCTGAAGTTACTGTACCGGATACTTCAAGTTCCTCTTCAACAGGACACATTACCTTTTTTGTGTGACTGGCATGTATCCAGTTGGGAACCCCGGCACACTTTACAGCAGTGGTGGTCGTCAATATTACTTGATACGGCCCCTTCCAACGCGGCTCAAGACACGATTTTCTCACGTGCTTCTTGACAACCACCCAATCTCCAGCTTGCAGAGAGTGACCTGGTTCACCAATTGGTGGCAACGTGTTAGCTTCCACCTGGTGAGAGAAAGAGCGAATCACGTCAGCCAAGCCTTTGCAGTGATCCAACACCATATCATCTGTAATATTCACTAGTGCATTTGCAGGTACCACTGGTAATCTCATTGCTCTGCCCATGAGGATTTCATGGGGGGACAGTCCCGTTTTCTTATCTGGGGTGTTTCTCATAGACATCAGTACTAGAGGTAAGGCATCTGGCCATTTCATGTTTGTTGCAGCACACATTTTTGCTATTCTTGATTTTAAGGTACCATTCATCTGTTCAACTAGTCCTGATGCTTCAGGGCGATAGCTACAATGCAGCTTTTTTTCAATATTGAGTGCGGCACATAAAAGTTTAATCACCTCATTGTCGAAGTGTCTCCCCCTATCTGATTCTATAGAAACCGGAAACCCGAATCTTGGTATCAGCTCCCTGAGTAGTAGTTTTGCGACTGTAAGACTCTCATTCCTACGTGTGGGATATGCCTCAATACAATGACTGAAAATACACACAATCACCAACACGTACTTCAATCCTCAACAAACAGGCATTTCGATAAAATCCATTTGCATTTTGTTGAATGGACCTCCAGCTCTCCCAATGTGGCTCAAAATTACCACAGTTCCTTTTCCAGCATTCATCTGTTGACAGATGATGCATCTGTGGCAAGTGATTTCTGCGGCATGTCTGAATTTTGGAATGAACCAATCAATCTTAAAGGATCTGATCATGGCATCTCTTCCCAGATGGGCCTGCCCATGGTATAACCGAGCAAACTGTGACAAAAGACTATTTGGCAGAACCAGTTTTCCCTCTTCTGAATCCCATAGATCATCTGCCCTTTGTACACACTGCCTTCTCTGCCAGGATCGTTTTTCTTCTTTGCTAGCACGACTTTGTAATGTTTTCAGTTCGTCTAAGGTATCAACCACTCGTAATGCTAGACTTAAACTCGTGTTGTTTTCAGGTTGTGGTGACAATTCCCATTGCTCTTTAAACGATATACAATGTAATGCACAAAATCTTGCGACCTGATCTGCATAACTGTTTCCCATAGACACAAAATCTTGTGATCTGGTGTGAGCACTGCACTTCACCACGGCAATTTCAAGAGGTAACTGAATCGCATGTAACAAATCTCTTATTTGTTCACCGTTTTTCACAGGAGAACCAGAGGAGGTCATGAAACCCCTCTGTGACCAGAGTTGGTCAAAATCATGCACAATTCCAAATCCATATCTGCTGTCAGTATAGATAGTGACTTTCAAATTTACAGCTGCTTGGCGTGCCTTTGTAAGAGCTATTAATTCTGCCACTTGTGCAGAAAACACTTTCTCAAGCCAGGAGGCTTCGACAATGCCAGTTATGGTACATACTGCGTAACCAGCTCTCAAGGTTCCTGCTGAATCTCTTAGACAGGACCCATCAACAAACATAATGCAATCATTTTCTTTTAACTGGGTATCCTGTATGTCTGGGCGAGGTTTGGTAGAAAGTTCATTCACCTCAAGACAATCATGCTCAAATTCTTCCCCATCTTTGATTTCAGTATTTTCATTGGGAAGTAAGGTTGCCGGGTTCAGTACAGTGCATCTCTTTAGTGTGACGTTCAGTGACCCCAGTATAATCGTCTCATATCTAGTGAGTTGTGCATTTGTCATGTGTTGTGTCTTAGTTCGTGTCAACAGCATTTCAACTGAATGTGGAACCATTACTGTCAAAGGGTATCCCATGACTATGCCTTCACATTGTGAAAGGCTTTGACCAACTGTGCAACTGCCCGCAAACAACCAGGTAAGGCTGCTGCGACAGGGTTCAAGGTAGCTGAAAAATATGCTACAGGGCGATTTGCATCTCCGTGGACCTGTGTTAAAACAGACAAAGAACAAGCATCACGTTCATGACAGAACAACAGAAAAGGTTTCTCATAGTCAGGCATTCCTAATGCTGGTGCCCTGCACATGCATTCCTTTAATTCTACAAATGATTCAAGCTCCTCTTTTGTCAAAGTTATTGTGTATGGCTCATCCTTGACTTCCTTTCCTGTCAATTTTATTAAAGGCTTTGAGATAATCGAGAAGTTGGGTATCCACTGGCGACAGTAGCCCACCATTCCCAAAAACATCCTGACGTCTCTTTTTGTTGTTGGGGGATTCATCTGCAAAACAGCTGTTATTCTTTCCTTTGATATTCTTCGAGACCCTTTCTCAATCAAATGTCCCAAGTATTTAACTTCTTTTTGACAGTATTGTAACTTTCTGGGTGACACCTTGTGTCCATTCTTTCCCAGATGATTCAATAATGCAATGGTATCATATTTACAACTGTCTCTGGTTTTGGATGCAATCAGCAAATCATCAATGTACTGCACAAGAGTCTAATTAAAAGGCAGCACAAGAGGTTCCAAGTCCTTCTTCAATATCTGATTGAAGATGGATGGTGACTCAGAAAACCCCTGAGGAATTCTGCACCAACTGTACACCTTATCCAGGAATTTGAAACTGAACAAAAATTGTCTGTCTTCATGAAGAGGTATTGAAAAGAATGCTTGTGATAGGTCTACCACAGTAAACCATTCAGCATCACAAGGAACCTGGAACATTATTACTGCTGGGTTAGGTACCACAGGGCAGCATTTTATCACAATTTCGTTTATTTTTCTCAAATCCTGCACAATTCGGACTTTTCCACAGGGCTTCTTTAAACCCATTATGGGAGAGTTACACGGACTGCTCAAAACTTCTTTCAGGACTCCCTGTCTGAGGAAATCTGCAATTATTTGTGACACCTCAATGAGGACATCCTGGGTCATGTGGTATTGTGGCACTTGTGGGAACACTGCATTCAGCTTTATCTGAACCTTGACAGGTTCTACTCCTTTTATCAACCCTACTTCTTTCCCAGTCAAATCCCACACTTTCTCTGTTACGGTCCCTTGTAGGTCAACAGGTAGGTCGATCAAAGTATGCATTGGGAATAAAGTAATCAAAGGGTAGTCTTCATTTGTTTCTGCTTCTTCCTCTACAAATTGACTCTCGTCTCCCTCATCATCACTGTTTGTCTGTACTTCTCTTCCATCATTGGAACAGGTAATCGAACATTTTGTCTTACACAATAAGTCCCATCCTAGTAAGGATACTGGGCTTGAATCGCATACAACAAATCTATGCAGGCCTTGGAAATTGCCAATTTCAACCTGCACCGGATCAGTAATCAGATTAGTCAGGTACTGGTTTGCCACACCAACCACTCGTATAGTACGCCCTGAGAGAGGTAATCTCAGGACTTCTGCACTTCGAACTGTAGAGCGTGTAGCTCCTGTGTCGACCAAAAATGAAACCTTACAGCCCATTACTTTTCCCTCTACATATGAGCCTCTTTGATCCACCTCTAAAGATGCTGCAAGCCTGCACTCTTCACTGTCTGAACTGTCATCTGACCAATCCTCATTCATGCCACTTTCACCTCATAATGGGAATTGTTGCACAGTATTATTTTGATTGGTTACCTGGCCTGTGACCTGCTGAGGAAGCATCACCTGTTGCTGTCCCATCGGAGCCATTGGTAATTGCATTTGCTGTCTAGGTACCATGGGAATCTGCTGCTGTACTGGTTGCATTGGTACTGACTGAAAACGCGGCATTTGCATCTGCTGCATGGGCTGCACCCCTTGCATTTGTACCAAATTATTCTGAAAATTCGGGTTTTGATGTCTCACTTTTGGGCCTCGTGGATTTTGTAATGTACCAACATTAATGCTTTGCTGAACTGCACCATCCTGCACCATATTCGGACAATCCCGTTTCCAATGCCCCACGCCCCGCACGCGTGACATGCTGACATCTTTTTCACTCCTTGACCATCATTTTGAATAACAACACTATTCATGTCCGAACCACGGTTCACAAACCCTCGACCTCTGCCTCTTGGCTGTGCCTGAAACACACCATTCATTTGCGGTTGTTGCTGTATCACTTGCTGAACTCCATTTCCCTGTATTCCAGCTTGTGCAGCTCTTATCTGCATCACCATCACTTTCTCCTTCAACTTTTTCTGCTTCAACTCAATCTCATCACTACAGTATTTTGCATACTGCAACACCTCATCAATCGGTTTAGCTTGCCAACAAATCAGATGATTCTTAATCATCTGGCTAACCTCTGGTCTCAACCCTTCAACAAATCTAAACACAAGGTGATTCATGTCCTTCGGTTCGATAGTCTCAGTACCACTGTAATGTTTGAACGCTTTCAATAATCTCTCGTAATAAGCATGTATTGACTCCTTAACCTCTTGAGAGGTCCGGTCGATTTTCTGCCAATAGGTCACCTTCGGCGACACCTTTTGTTTCAAGAACTCAATTACTTTATGATAATATTTCATCACCTCTTCTGAAGGTGCTCCAGTCACCTTATCTCTTGCCGGCTCCTTCGTTGGCCAATCTACCCCTCTCTTGCACTCGAGCCACAAATCAGGTGGAACAATGATCTCAAACAAAGTATTCAAGTCTTCCCAGAGACACTTTGCAAGTTTCACGAACCTATCCGTTTGTTGATACCACTCGATTGGCTTCTCTCTTAGCCTAGGATAATCATTCGTAAAGGATAAAATGTCTCCTCTAGTCCATGGCACATCCACTAAAACACCACCAGCTGTCTCTCTCATAGGTAAGATTTTTACTGAATCCAGATTAGGTGAGGTCCTGACTTCATTGGACCCTGGACTATCTCCCTTTCTCTTATCTCTTTTCTTTGCCCATCGGCCTTCCCATTTCTCCAATGCACCCCAAATTTGTGCACTTTGCAACAGTTCTCTCAGATGTGCCTTCATGCCTGCAGATCTCATGTGTTCAAAATCTTTGGAGTCAAAATCTAATCTGTAACTTCTTTTCAAATGTTTAGTATTTCCGATATCGATATTATATTTGTCTGCCAAATTCGCTAATCTCTGATGTACTTTGCCTACCTCTTTGGTAATCTTGGGACATAAGTATCTCAATTCTGCCTCAGTGTATGATTCTAACCTAGGGCCAGATGTAGCAAACGTTTTGCGACTCGCAAACGGCAAAATTTGCCGTTTGCGAGTCGCAAAACGCGTATCCCAATGCAGAAATGCATTTTGCGAGTCGTTACCGACTCGCAAAATGCATTTCAGACTCGCAAATAGGAAGGGGTGTTCCCTTCCTATTTGCGAGTCGCATTGGGATGCAATACCATTTGCGACCGCATATGCGGTCGCAAATGGCATCGCAGTTACCATCCACTTCAAGTGGATGGTAACCCAATCGCAAATTGGAAGGGGTCCCCATGGGACCCCTTCCAGTTTGTGACTGGAGCCCAAAATATTTTTTCAGGGCAGGGAGTTGTCCAAGGGACCACTCCCTGCCCTGAAAAAAAACCGAAACTAAAGGTTTCGGTTTTTTTTGAAGTGCAGCTTGTTTTCCCTTAGGGAAAACGGGCTACACTTCAAAAAAAAAAAACTGCTTTATTTAAAAGCAGGTCGCTAACATGGAGGTTGCTGACGTCAGCAGGCCTCCATGTTAGCGAGTGCCTATACTCGCAATGGGGCCGCAATTTGCGACCCACCTCATGAATATTCATGAGGTGGGTCATTGCGACCCCATTGCGAGTTGCAGTCGGTGTCTGAGACACCGTACTGCATAGCAATTTGCGACTTGCAAATTGCGAGTCGCAGGGACTCGCAATTTGCAAGTCGCAAATTGCTTTTTTCCTACATCTGGCCCTTAGTTACTCCCATTGTTCCTTCCACTAACACAGCAGCTTCTGCCCCTAGTCGTACAAAATTCAAGTGTTCGTCTTGTTTTTCTTTCTCGGGTTCAACTGTGGTTACTGTAGTCTTTTGTGAGGTACAAGTTTTCTCTAACCACTCATTTAACTGTTGTACTGTAAAACCCTGCAGTGAAATGTTCCCTGCATGTATTATTGGAGAGTTTGAAGTATTTGTACTCATGGTTTGGGGAGTTCAAACTTCCAACCCTGCTTGACGCATCGCTTCGAGAGGTGCCCCTACTGGACTAAGATCCATCAAGGGTCTCGGTGGTTCATTTACTTGCTCTCCCGGGGCCATTATCTGTGGAGTTCTCATAGGCCCTCCTCTTATAGCTTCCTGAGTCATAACTCCCTGATCACACATCCCTGTTTTATCTTGTGCATATAATGGCACTGGGGGACCAACAGTAATAGGTAACGATATAGCGGCAGGCGTCTGACCTGAACCCAGACTTCTTGGAGCCGCAACACCATAGGTCTGCTCCAGTGTACCCGGTACAGGTACTAACGGTGGTCCCGCTACAGGGTTATACCCAGGTATCAACTGTGGCGGTTGAGACATTAGCTTCGGAGTCGATTCAATCTGTATTAACTTTGGCTTTGTGTATATCGGGTCTGGCGGCACTATCAAGTTTGTAGTAGTATCAAGTACTGGAACATCAGGGTAGATTCTCTTTATCTGCGGTGGAGGCTGTATCGGCAAGTCTGGTGCAGTGGGTACACTGACACCATTCTGTATCAAAACTGTATCGCTAGTCTGTACCGTATCAGTAACTCCCTTCTCCTGCGTCTGGTTCCCAGGATCCAAGCTAGTGCTTGGAACGCTGTCGCTCACCGCATACGGTGGCGGACGATCATGTAACAATCTATCCATAAATTCTTCATCATCTGAATCATCTTCCTCTTCCCAGGACCTTTTATTTTCTTTAGTTTTGCCAGAATCTTTGTCGGTTTTACAGGAGGCTTTCTTTCCCTGTGTCTCTTCTCCCTGGGTTATTGCTGGGAATAACTTCAACCCATCTACGATTCCCCTTCTCCACATTTTGCTCTCGTTGTCCCACCTAGCTTCTGCATATGATTTTTCTGCCCTTCTCCGCCTTCTCTGAAACCTTTCTTGTCTGTGTCCAAGAGCCATTAAGCCCCAAATCGCTAAAGCCTCATATTGAGCCGCTCTCGGAGGTGGCTTCTGTGTACTTAACATCCACCTCAGATTTTCTAGTACCTTTGGATTAAATGTCCCATGCTCTGGAAACGCTAAACACCCTTCTTTTTCTGTTAATTTGCGCCACTGTTTCATCCATAAACAAGGTGCGACACCTTTCTCTTCCATCATCATGTAAGCCGGAGTACCCTCAGGTGGTGTAGGTTCCCCATCAGTTGCTACAATATACACATCTCCCTTTAGAGCGCTCTTGAATGCCTTGACAAAATTCATTTTTTTTTTATTCGATTCTTTTATTTCGTATTTAATCAGAAATGGCTTAGTTCCCAGGACACTCTTCACCTGCCCTTTCTCAACCTATTGCCTCTCACATATGGCAGCCAATCCGTGTGCGACCCCTCTCGGCATCTGACCCATCTCAGCGCGGCACCACTGACGTCACACTCACACACACTGCAGCTGACAAAGTCTTGCAGCTTGTCCACTCTTCACTGATCCTTACGAGTCTCACAAACTAATGCAAATTATTGCGAGCACCTTAAAATGACAACACAAATCTGTTGGTTTACTACAGGAAAGGTAACACATTCTCTTCAGAACTTTACAGAGATTTCACTTGAAGCCTCGGCCGCTACTCTCTCCTTCTCAGTTCCCGCATACGCAAGCAGAATTCGACCCGTAAATTCGACTCTTGACTTGTCAATGACTCCTTCTAGTGCACTTTAGAATTTGTCAAATCTCCATCAAAGGTTTCATACATGCATCATAACTCAAACTCGACTTGTCAACCACGCCCGATTGACCTACTAAACCGCTCAGATTACAACATAAACCACATTTATCATCATACTCCGGAGTCTTAGACCTCAACAGGTCCGTACACGACAACCAACCACGTGGATAATTTTTGAGCAACAAGCGCTACATTCACATGAAGTATGCCAACTTCCCTACTCTCATACTGTGGAGTACGCCTACTCCTGCTAAACAACACTTAATTTGGCCTAAATGCACACAAATTTTCACAACCACCTGCAAAATGCATAAGCTTAGGTAAGCTCAAAGACCCTAACCACACACACTATGGCGCCAAGAACATTCCCAACTCATTTAGGCAGGCTCCGAGATCCCGGGAAAGCCATGGCGAACTTAGCAACCCATCATTTCTCCAAATTGCATTATCACAGAAAAACAAATTAAACAATGAAACTCCGTCCTAGGGCCCCCAAGGGCCAAACAGTCCTCTGCTACCAGAACTGATAACGCGTCCTTTTATGTTAATTTATACACATCAGGACTCGTTTTAGGCCGATGAATCTTTGGACCCAGTGGTGAGACACCGTAAGACGAGATAACTGATCAATATATCAAGCAATATATCAATAATATTGTCAACATATATCACCACAATATATTTCACTTTAGACATTAGTTAAACCTTCGGCGCAACCATGACCTTTCAGTCATGAATAACCACACCTTATTGAAGTTTTGTGAATTTTATTCCCTATTGATTACAATCTAATAGCAAATGTATTAATCTCAAAACCCAGAAGCAAAAAAAAGCATAGTCACAATGTGGTAATAATCCAAAGATCACAAACATAAGATAGTAATATGAAGAAAACATATCTAAACGTGTAACACCTCATATATGTTTAGTTCAGCATAGCACCACGTCAGTCACGTCAGTTACGTCAGTCAAGATGAAATGCCTCATCTAACCACAATTAGCATCAGCATGTTGGACTTCATGCAAAACAATTTAGAACATCAATTTGGAAAACATCTGACTAAGGTCTCTAATCAAAAATTCACAGCAGTTGGTACTTAGAAAGAAAAGGCAAATAAATTAATTTCAATAGCAACAACATAATTACTCTCCTCGGAATAGGTCAGCATACAGGATCAGTCTTCGTCTTCAGGACATCAGTTAGATCACCGTCAGTCTATCTAGTCTAAGAGCAGGGGACACTTTCCTCATAAGGAGGAAAATGTAATGGGGCGTCTAAGGGTGAGGATGGTTTTATTAAGTCCAAGTCACCAAACAAAGTGACAGAGTTTCTGGATGCAATCGATATCATTCCCTACCTAATGCTCTCGAATCTCCTGTGTCATGGGTTTTTATCCCTTTTTCATAATACATTCCCCCAAAATTCTATTGGATAGTCACTACACCCCACTATATGTAACCTATCAAATTATACATTAAGTAATGCATTTGTCATTTTACAATAATTTACAACTTTTTGATTGGTCTTCATAATTGACGTCTTTCGTAGGTGGCACATCCGGGGTTACTTCATTTTCTGGCACGTTCTTCGGGTCAAGAGTTCTCTTTACCGTGGTTCAGTGTCCTTGAAAGTGTCCATATTTTGTTGCAAAGCGTACAACTTTATCCTAACGCAACTAGCATGCGGATGAGAATATAACGGTCAATGATACAATAAGCGGAGAAAAGGACAAATGCTGGGTCATGGCCTTTTGCAAGTCAGCACACTGGAGAAACAGAAAAATATGCTTTAATATGAGAGCTACACAGCTAGTTTTTTCGACTCACGCTAACTTAAGGCTTATGGATTCTAATAAATGCAATCATCGTACCTGTTAACATATTCAATTAATCATAATTACAAGCAATTATTTCTTACAGTCGATGTTAGTTTATGCATGTGATCATTCTCCACGTTTACAATACGTTTCAATGAATAATATTGTTAATGCAGCGTTGTTAATATAAGCATTTCACATCTAAAATAGGTAATGTTTAAACTAGGCTCTCTCAGCAGCCCTTACCGGAGCAGTGGTGAGGAGGAAGCGACCTGCCTGCAAGGATGCAGGGTCAGAGGTCGCTTTTAACCTCGCACTGCGGCCGGCATAAGAGGGGAGGTGGGAGGGAGTGGCAGCTGGGAGGAGGGAGGGAAACCTCCAATGGGAGTGCGGGGGGTGGGGCAGCAGGAGTCAGGAGTGGGAAGAGCTCCGAGGAGAAGGGAGGGGGCGGGGCTGTGGGGAAGCAGCAGCACAAACCTTCTGGGAGAGGAGAAGCCAAGAAGCCCAAACAAGCCCAAACAAGCCCAGACAAGCCCAAACAAGCCCAAAACAAAGGCAGCACTTACAGGAGCAGTGGTGAGGAGGACGTGACCTGCCTGCAAGGATGCAGGGTCAGATGTCGCTTCTAACCTCGCGCTGTGGCTGGCATAATAGGGGTGATGGGAGGGAGTGGCATCTAGGAGGAGAGAGGGAAACCTCCAATGGGAGTGCAAGGGGCGGGGCAGCAGGAGTCAGGAGCGGGAAGAGCTCCGAGGAGGAGGGAGGGGGCAGGCCGTGGGTTAGCAGTGGCGTGAACCTTCCGGGAGAGGAGAAGCTAAGAAGCCCAAGCAAGCCCAAACAAACCCAGAGAAGCCCAAACAAGCCCAAAACAATGGCAGCACTTACCGGAGGAGTGGTGAGGAGGAAGCGACCTGCCTGCAAGGATGCAGATAATCAAGTTGCTAGAGGGGTTACGCAGGGCTTTAGTCAAACTAAAAATCTGAGAATGTATGGCTTTCTCACCCCAGGTCCATCTTCTCTGGAATTCATGTATTATGACCTATGACACATATCCACAATAATTTGCTGCAAGAAAATTCACTTGCTCTCAGGTGACCTAGAAAATACAGACCAAAATACTGGAAGGTAGTGTCATAACTCAGTCAACCAATCAAGTGAACAATCATTTTTCTCCAGCAGAGAGAAATGATGAGAGATATGATAACATAGTTGACAAATATATTGATATGGCCTCCTCAAAGTACAGGTCGGTCAATTAGGTTTCTTCTATCGTCCTCCTTTTGAACACATACCCCTCCATGCAGCAGCCCAAACCAGAGGATTGCAATGTATGTTACATGTGATCTTTTACTCATACCAACCGATTCGAAGCATTGCCAAGTCTTTCAGATAATGACTGACTCCCGCAGCCTGCGCTCCAGAAGGAGAAATGGTCGAACTGGAGCCTACTACCAAATCTACCACTTGCTCCCGGATTATTCTGGCCCATCCAAATATGGTTAAGAACCATGACATTGGTGGGCATAATGTGCAGTTCTTATTCTGGATCATTGCGGGGGTTTGTCAGAAACTCGATAATGAGGACTGGCTGACATTCATTCAGATGTTTGAAATTATATGTTGTCAGGATATCTGGACCTTTGATTCTTTTTTTATTAATGATTTCAAAACGTAATGCTCCATTCCTGTCATCTGCTTGAAGAGGAAAGAGGGGTTTGGCTATTTTTGTCTCATGTGCCATCAGAAACCTGAAAGTTTCAGTTGTAGCATCTATGTATGGTATCACATTTTAAATTTCTGCTAGCCAAAACTATTAAATATAGTGTCAATAAAGTTGTATTTTTTTTTTTTCAGGACAACCTGTAGGCATTATTCAAGAGCCGGGAAAGTCAGTTTCAGAATTTGTGCATAGCCGGAGAAATCCCACATCGATCACTTGGGCGGAGGATTTTAATATCACAAAATGTATCTATAGTGGGAACCATATACTTCGATTTTCTAATGGCAAAGGAGTTGACATTAGCCATTACACTCGGCTTATGATGACGTCTTAAACAAGATAGTCCTGTCAGATAACCTGGCCTTCTCTTCAGATGTTTATGCACAGGGTGATGCAAACCCTCCCAAGTTTGTAAGAACAGGGAAGGGTACTACAATAGATGATGTGCTTCTGTCAGCAGACTTAGCTCAGAAGTAAAAAAAAAAATTAGCGCCGGCTAACGCCATTCTGAAGCGCCATGCGGGCGCCGTATTTATTCAATGACGTTAGCCGGCGTTAGCCGCCGGCGCTGTTTGGTGTGCGTTAAAAAAAACGACGTACACCAGGCAGCGCCGGCGTAGGGGGAAAATGGCGTATGGGGGTCCACAAATGGTGCAAGTCAGGCTGAGGCAAACAAAATCGCCTCAACCCGATTTGCGCCATTTTTTTACGACGCCCAACCCCCATTGAAATGACTCCTGTCTTAGCAAAGACAGGAGTCATGCCCCCTTGCCCAATGGCCATGCCCAGGGGACTTCTGTCCCCTGGGCATGGTCATTGGGCATAGTGGCATGTAGGGGGGCACAAATCAGGCCCCCCTATGCCACCAAAAAAAAATAAAAAAAAATACTTACCTGAACTTACCTTAATGTCCCTGGGGTGGGTCCCTCCATCCTTGGGTGTCCTCCTGGGGTGGGCAAGGGTGGCAGGGGGTGTCCCTGGGGGCAAGGGAGGGCACCTCTGGGCTCATTCTGAGCCCACAGGTCCCTTAACGCCTGCCCTGACCCAGGCGCTAAAATCCGGCGCTAATGCGGGTTTTTTAGACCCGCCCACTCCCGGGCGTCATTTTTGCCCGGGAGTATAAATACGACGCATATGCATCGGAGTAATTTTTTAAGACGGGAACGCCTACCTTGCATATCATTAACGCAAGGAATGTGTTCACGCTAAAAAATGACGCTAACTCCATGAACTTTGGTGCTAGACGCGTCTAACGCCAAAGTATAAATATGGAGTTAGTTTTGCGTTGAATTTGCGTCGAAAAAAACGACGCAAATTCGGCGCAAACGGAGTATAAATATGCCCCTTGATTTCTGCAGCCTATAAAGATATGACGCTGATAGTTTTATAGAAATTTGTGGGATTGAGTCATGCATGTTATATAAAAACAAGCCATTAAAACAGCGTCCCTCTTATTCTTGATTCAGCTCTGATTGCACATCAATGCTCAAGGCCCTTAAAAAGGCCACTAATAAGACTCAGTTTAACATTGATGATATTATGGAAGCTAGAAATAATGATAAACCAGCAATATGTGCCAGGAAGCAAGAAATCAGAACCAAGGCTTGGGAGGACTTGGAAAGAGTGGACCTTTTGAAAGACATCAGACTTTTTTGGGAAGTAGTAAATCGCCCTTTCTTACAGGTGGCTCAGCTGCAGGAAAAGAGAGTCACATTTCTGAGCAGGATTGAACTGACCACTTTTCACTTATTTTTAATTTGGATGATCAGAGGAGCTGGACACGGCTCTAGGGAACATGTTAATCGTTTTAACAAGCACTGACTACCTGATCTTATTAATTTAACATCCGCTATCAATGCCATTTCGAGTGCAGCCAGCGTGAAGGTGTGATGTCCTGATGGGATTGCAAAAGATCTGTTTAAGCATAATTTTGTGTTCCATTAGTGATTAATTTTTTAAGAGCAGTAATAAGGGGAAATCTAATGGATTCCTGGAACGTATATACTATTTTACCAATTTATAAAAAAGGTGAAAGGAATCTACCTGCAAATTATCGCCAATTGTATTACTAGATTCCACAACAAAGATCTTAGGGTGGGTCATCTTGGGCAAATTGGAGGACTGGGCAGAGTCTAGCTCCTTCTTTTCATTGGTTCAGTATGGTTTCCAACCTGGCTTGGGAACCCTGGAGCAAGGCCTCAATGTATTCCTAATACTGGGGAAGTACGTTAAAGCAAGGAGCAGTGGCTTGCATATGGCCTTTATGGACCTCGTCTGTGCCTTTGACCTAGTAGATAGGGGGAAACTATGCAAACTGACGGAGCAATCAAGTGTTGATACCCCATTACTGGATCTTGTAAGGTGCTTGGGACAGGATACAACCACAAACATGTGCTACACACAGCAGGGGGACTGCAGCCATCCAATAAAAGTCGCTAGAGGGGTTAGGCAGGGCTGTATATTAGCCCCCTTCCTGTTCATATTTTATATTGGTTATCTAGATGCATTTTTAGGTTCTTGTACAAAAGATGTCCCAAGAATTGTTTCTTATATACTCCCGGTACTTTTATACGCGGACAGAGTCCTTCAACACTAACAACTAAGGGCCTCCAGAATCCTTTAATTGTTTTTAGTGGTTTTATATTAAAGTTAATCCTTAAGGTGAATTATTTATCATAATTTATAATGACTTGTGGTACCAAATGCACTTAGTCTAAACGTTTGTTTATTGGGGGGACATCAACATAAAAAACACCTTTTTGTAACTATTTAGGTATTTTGTTGGACGGTAATCGAATGTGGGACAGGTTAACAAATAAGAGAACATAAACGATGGGGGCAGCGTCCAAAATGATTTTTAGATTTGCCAAAAGATTAGGCCATAAACTGATTAAGGAGATGATCCAGCAATATAAGAGCTAGTGCCGTACACCTGGGGTATATGGAGCAGGAGTTTCGAACCATGCTACTCCAGGGAAACTGTAGGTTGTTGAAAACAAGTTTTTGTGTAGGCTTTTAGCCATCAGCAAAACTACCTCGAGTTTTATCTTGCATTTGGAATTGGACATGGGCATCCTGGAGGATCAAGCTGCTAGGGCCCCTTTGTTATTATGGTTGAATTAATGGAGTACTCCTAAATCCGGGTTTTCAAGGCAGGTGCTGGAGGATTGCCTAGGTGTAGAGAATATGACTGTTATTTCATGGCTGGCATATACTAAATATACAGGGGCATATTTATACATCGTTTGCGCCGAATTTGCGTCATTTTTTTTTACTCAAATTCGACGCAAAACTAACTCCATATTTATACTTTGGCGTTAGACGCGTCTAGCGCCAAAGTTCATGGAATTAGCGTCATTTTTTTGCGTGAACACCTTCCTTGCGTTAATGATATGCAAGGTAGGCGTTCCCGTCTTAAAAAATTACTCTGATGCATATGCGTCGGATTTATACTCCCGGGCTAAAATGACGCCCGGGAGTGGGCGGGTCTAAAAAACCCGCATTTGCGCCGGATTTTAGCGCCTAGGTCAGGGCAGGCGTTAAGGGACCTGTGGGCTCAGAATGAGCCCAGAGGTGCCCTCCCCTGCCCCCAGGGACACCCCCTGCCACACTTGCCCACCCCAGGAGGACACCCAAGGATGGAGGCACCCACCCCAGGGACATTAAGGTAAGTCCAGGTAAGTATTATTTATTTTTTTTGTGGCATAGGGGGGCCTGATTTGTGCCCCCCTACATGCCACTATGCGTTAGCGCAGTTTTGCGTCAAAAAGTATAAATATGGCCCACATTTTATTATCTAGGATCGAGCAGTCTTTTTGATTACCCTGAATGTATTGGCTTTCAAACCAAAGATATGGTTAAAAAAACTTTGAATCATATAGAGAGGAAATTAGAATTAAAATATCACTAGATATGGGCCAAGTGATTAGCTAAATGCCAATTTCAACCACTCTTGGAGCCTTACTTAAGCTAGATTACTAATCCTGATTATAGATTTGATCTGACCAGGCTAAGATTAAACACTGCCTATTTTTTAGTTGCATTCCATCTGGCAGGCAATTGGTCTCTCTTCAATGTTGTCTTTGTGATGTTGTTTCCTTTCAAACCACTGTGCATGTTATGCTCTTTCACAAATTTTATTGTACCTCAAGAACTCGTTTTTTACGCCCAATTATTTTGCACAAGCACTTTACTTCTTACAAAGAAGGGTTGGGTTATTTGCCAAGTCTTGCTTTCCCTGCAATCTGTTTTTCTGTACTTAGTTATATCGTTGCTGCTAGGAAGTTAAGAAAAAAATATTATTTGTAATGATAACTTGGGAACATTTTCAAACTACATTGTGTACAACTATTTGTCAATTTTAATGATCTATTTTATGTGATTATCTAAAATGCATTTTATATATTTTGCTTTTATTGTCATATTTATTTGATAGGATAAAAATATTTTGATTTGATTTGATTTGATTTGACCCTGTAAACTCCTCTTTGCAGGTGGGTTGGAATTATGAGTTGATAGAGTTTACAAAACCTGGTAATTTGCCACCATGACCTGACATTTTCCCCAGGCGCACATTGGAAGGATGAATACTGGGAAATTGTGGATTCTGGTGCAGAAACCACCAACACCCTTGTCATTTCACATTTTTCATTTTCATTTTTCATTTTCACACCCAACAAACCTCGGGTATCAGATTTTAATGGGTGAGACAAATATTTCATACCCCCGAGCTCTGAAAATCAGGGCCTTAGTCATTTAATGTAGCAAACACCTTACCTATTTAACTACTGCATCCCATTGTTCTGCACCACTCTTGTGTTTACCCAAAATGCTGCATTTGTGGGGTTACAAATTTCCCCTATTTGTTGATATTCTGAATAGAAATATTCACGATGCATCGATGAAGAACCACACTGGACTGTCCACGATGAGGGTTTTAGTCTCTGTACATTGAGAGGTTATGGCACTGTTAGATGTACTGAATTAACTCCTTTGGACGCCACTTTAAAGAACTTCTGCTGTACTTTTTTCCTATCACCACACTTCACTAGTGTAGGACACCCAATGTAATCTGACTTCTGCTGCTCTTGCGAGCTCTGGTCTATTCTGCACAGGACATTTAACGGCTCACATGAAGTTTTTTTGCACAAAAATGCAAAGCACAAAATTCCCAGAAGAATCAAGACTTCTTAACCCTTTGAACATATACTATTATACTTATAAAATTATGGGTATCCAGATGGCATCTTGCTGAAATCTTTCATCACACACTAAAATGTAGGCTCAGTTGGTCATTAAATATATAACAAATGAGCACTATGCAGGATCCATACAGGATAGCAGAAGACCTGTTTAGAAATGTAGGTACAAATGTGACAGTAGATAAAGCCATAGACTTTGGTAACACAAAAGGCAATGAAGGTTTCAAAGAGAAATGTATACGTTTAGAGAAACTCAAGAAAGCAGAGATGTCTACGTGATGGGATGCTGCCACCCTCAAGCAATATCTGAGAATTAAAAGTAATCCACATGGTCTTAGATCACAAACTATACCCACTTATGTAACTTTCGATGAAGATTTGCTGATACGCTGGGAGAAGGAGTTCACAAATAGTTCTGTCAATCTGTGAATGTTTTGATTGAAAATGCAGAAAGAAAGGTGTCTCAGTTACTACACGAGATTTAGGTAGTGGAACAAGGAGTTAATGAACGCACTAAGGAAAATTATGCCATCCTGAAAGATGATATGCGGAAACACCAGGATGAAATTAAACAGAGAAAGTTGTGAAAGTTCCAGAAGGATGAAATTTATTATACAAGTGGGAGGTTTTTTATTTTTGCCAAACGGTTCAACCACTTAATCAGAAAATATGAGCAGGCTTTGAGTGTGAGGAGCTCCTCTAGGGGGTAGTGGAAGCACCACCCCCTCTAGTAACGTCTCCAGCAGTGATAATGAAGATGCAGGTGAGGGGACCTCCATCCACAATAGTGCTAGTAAGTTTTTAAGGGAGGTGAAATGCATAAGAACGGGAAACAGGGAATCAAATGCCAGAGCCAGGGCCAAAGATACAAAAAGACCAGAAGGGGAAAGGGGTTTACAAGTGCAAAGAAGAGGTATGCAGATGAGATGAGATCCTGGAAGAAAAAGGAATAAGGGAATATCCTTCTAGCAGAAACAAAGACATGAGTGTGAAAAGTTTGTCGAATTTTGTTAAGACACCTGAAATTATCTTGGTACTGGAGAAAGGCATGGATTTTTGTCCTGTACAACATTGCAATAATGCTGATGTTAAAAATTGATGTTTATAAATGTGTGCAATAAACGAAGTGGGGGAGATCCACAGAGAGACTGTCAGAATTTGTAGACATGTTGTTACGCCCTTTTGTTAGAAATCTCCTGTCACACATTCAAGACACAAAACACATACTGAATATCTTAAATGATGTGGTGTGGAAATCAGGGATGACTTTGGTTACACTGGATGTTGTATCACTATATACAAATATCTCACATACTAATGATATCAGTGCCTTGAAATTCTTTCTTCATACCAGGTCTATTGACTACTTGGAACACACAGAAATGTTCCTTATGGTGTCTCAATGGATATTGGAGAGCAATGTTTTTTATTCAGAGGGGTCTGGTATCAACAACTACTTGGAATTATGATGCGTTCTTGATTTGCTCCTTCTTACACCAACCTGTTTATGGGATGGTTTGAGGTGGAGCATATCTGGTACATGGGGAGTGTGAATTGAAGCAACTACATCTACTACTGGGGCAGATATATAGATCTTTGCCTAATGATTTGGACAGAGGACATTAACCAATTGACGGATTTTTTATATTCTTGAATACTAACACAAAGTATGTCCTTTGTCTTTGAATACAGTTAAGAACGTATTATTTTTTGGGGATGTGGAACTATATATAAATGAGAAATGTATATGCAGTAGGATGTGCAGGAAATTGCTACACATGTCTAGCTCCCACTTGAAAACACAGATTAATGCCAGTCTATATGGTGAAATGCTCCAAGCACAATGTAATTGTAGTGATGATACAGAATTTCTTAAAACATTAGGAGATATGGAGAATAGATTCCTCACTAGGGGTTATGACATTGAAGTTGTTAAAAGTGATAGCAAAAAAGCATGCCAACTAAAATGTGCGCTGTCATTAAGTAACCAACAAAGAGGATATTCAGCTAGATCAAAGAAAATCAGACTTATTAACGGTTTTCACCCAGAATCTGGGAAATTGTATAGCAGTCTAAGGAGACATTGGTACTTAATTACTTCTGACGTCACTTCAACCTTACATTACATCACACCCTAGTATGAACTTTACACAGAGGTCTGACTCTTGCATATATGATCAGTCCAAGTTATCCCATTGCCAAACCACAAGGCGCTTGGCTATAGAAGGGACCAGAGGCTTTCACAAATGTGGTCTCTGTAGCAGGTGTAGATGGGCTGTAGATAACACAGTGAGTTTTTGTTTTGTCAAAACAAGCAACTTTGTCATCTCATGATGTAGCTTATGCGATAATAAATAAACGTGAAAATTCCAATATTGGGAGTACAACCAGACCATTGCCGGATCTCATTTCTGAACATTTTAGAGCACTTAAACAGTATAATGAGTAATATACTATTGTACAGCATGCAGTAGAATGTGATGCCCAACATATTCAGTTGTGTTTTAAATTTCATGGAATTTATCATAGTACAAATGATGTACATGGAGGCAACTGGGATCTGAAACTTAGATGTAGAGAAGCAAAATGGATAATGACACTTAGAACAATAGAACATGGTCTAAACATTGATTATGAGTTAGAGTGCTTCTTGAGCTAATGATGTGCTATGTGAGTTGAAGGATTCATCCAGTAGCTGTTGGGCCCTATTTGTCTGCATGCACTCTTGTTATGATGGTTCTTGGTCCTACTTTGTTCTGTGTTCTTGTCCCCCGTGCAGGATACACTAGTCAACAATGATCTTATTGGATTTATAATCATTTATCCCCCCTTTTGTTTGGCTCTTGCTTTTACTTTTTACTTTGATGGCATCTATATTTAGGCGGGATTACATCTTCTGTTTTATTACATTTACTTTTGATTCTGTATATTCTTTCGGCATTATTTTAGTTTTTAGATTTGTTTTTGTTTTTGGAGGGCTATTACAAATCTCGTTTGGCTCTTGTTTATCCATTTGAGGTTGACTGGGCAGGAGGATGCACTTGGTGGCTTCAGTAGATTGATGTTGGACATATGAGAATTATAGCTCTGTATCACCTTACAGGGAACACATTCTAAGATGGCCAACACACATATGTGTGTACGAGGTAGGGCTTCTTCACGTGTAAGAGTTACCCTATTGCCTCCCCCTTTTTCTGTCGGGTGTCAAAATTAGTTTAAGGATGTAACATTGCCTGCGATCCTATACCTTACTATTTCCGTATGGGACGCTGGCCATCAAGATGGCTCAGTGAGCTAAAGGCCGGCGTCGACTCAAGTTCGAATTCCAAAAAGACAGACTAATCTTTCCCTCACACTGTGGTCAGTAACCTGGGCGCCATTAAATTGGGTAACGGGAACATCGTTTCTTTACAGTAAAGTAGCACGAAGCACTGTTTAAGAAAACAAGTTATCATCTGCAAGGCTGCATGCCAGTACAGTTCTGATGAGGCAGGGCATCTGTCTCATGGCTTCCTTCTTCACCTCTCAACAAAGCATTTCTTTGCTGTTTCATATGTGAGGGACATGTATTTTTATAAGCGAGAAGAAATGTTTTGCTCTGTTTGAAGAACAAAAATACAAACAGCTAAAGCCGGGGTTTATCCTTTCGGGCATTTTCCACGCTAGCAGTCATAAAGACACATCCGTTGGCAATTCATCACACATCAATTTGAAGATTAAGTTAATCTGCCTCTTTAGCATGCCGGAACAAAATACAACGATATTGCTAAAACAATTATTCTCACTTCAGCTAAAAGTGTGACATGATGAGCATATCCTGTCTCAGGAAGAATCCTCAGAAAAATACGGCGGCATTAAAACAAAAGATGCACAGGTATATTAGCATCCTTACAATGTCGTGGGATAATTGTCAGATTTAAGGTTTCCAATAATTGCACAGACTTGCTTTGTTGATCTTGAAACCACTCCCACAAATGACTTTGCACGAACAAAGATTCTTAAACTAAAGTGTATTATACAAAAGTAGAGACTTTGGTGCGTTTCGTGCGAAATACCAAACTTAGTAAGAAAATTTTTTAAAAGTATATTTGTGTGTGAGTGTGTAAAGACATATCTATAATTGTTATGCTTGATGTAACATGGTATTGCTTTGTTAGAAATGTTAATGCTTAAGACAGTGGTCAATATGTATGTATAGCAAGAACCTTTATATATACGATGCATTTTTATTTATAACACAAACAATTATGGAGTTGAGCTGTAGAGTAAAATTAATTAACCCCTTCGCTGCCAGGCCTTTTCCCCCTCCTGTGCCAGGCCTTTTTTTGCCTATTTGGGGCAGTTCGCGCTTAGGCCCTCATAACTTTTTGTCCACATAAGCTAACCAAGCCAAATTTGCGTCCTTTTTTTCCAACATCCTAGGGATTCTAAAGGTACCCAGACTTTGTGGGTTCCCCTGAAGGAGGCCAAGAAATTGGCCAAAATACAGTGAAAATTTCGGTTTTTTCAAAAAAATTGGAAAAAGGGGCTGCAGAAGAAGGCTTGTGGTTTTTCCCCTGAAAATGGCATCAACAAAGGGTCTGCGGTGCTAAACTCAGCAGCTTCCCAGCTTTCAGGAACAGGCAGACTTGAATCCGAAAACCCAATTTTTCAACACAATTTTGGCATTTTACTGGGGCATACACCATTTGTGCAATTTTTTGTGCTTTCAGCCTCCTTCCAGTCAGTGACAGGAATGGTCATGAAACCAATGCTGGATCCCAGAAACCTAAACATTTCTGAAAAGTAGACAAAATTCTGAATTCAGCAAGGGGTCATTTGTGTAGATCCTACAAGGGTTTCCTATAGAAAATAACAGCTGAAAAAGAAAAATATTGAAATTGAGGTGAAAAAAACATCAATTTTTCTCTACTTTTTACTCTGTAACTTTTCCCTGCAATGTCAGATTATCGAAAGCAATATACCGTTACGTCTGCTGGACTCCTCTGGTTGCGGGGATATATAGGGTTTGTAGGTTCATCAAGAACCCGAGGAACCCAGAGCCAATAAATGAGCTGCACCCTGCAGTGCGTTTTCATTCTATACCGGGTATACAGTAATTCATTTGCTGAAATATAAGGAGTAAAAAATAGCTATCAAGAAAACCTTTGCATTTCCAAAAAGGGCACAAGATAAGGTGTTGAGGAGCAGTGGTTATTTGCACATCTCTGAATTCCGGGGTGACCATAGTAGCACGTGAATTACATGGAATTTCTCAAATAGATGTCTTTTTTACACACACCCCTATATTTGGAAGGAATAAATGTAGAGAAACACAAGGGGCAATAACACTTGTTTTGCTATTCTATGTTCCCCCAAGTCTCCTGATAAAAATGATACCTCACTTGTGTGGCTAGGCCTAGCGCCCGCGACAGGATATGCCCCAAAACACAACGTGGACACATCACAGAAAACAGAGCTGTTTTTAGCAAAGTGACTACCTGTAGATTTTGGCCTCTAGCTCAGCCGCCACCTAGGGAAACCTACCAAACCTGTGCATTTCTGAAAACTAGAGACCTAGGGGAATCCAAGGAGGTGTGACTTGTGTGGCTCGGACCAGGTTCTGTTACCCAGAATCCTTTGCAAACCTCAAAATTTGGCTAAAAAAACACATGTTCCTCACATTTCTGTGGCAGAAAGTTCTGGAATCTGAGAGGAGCGACAAATTTCCTTCCACCCAGCATTCCCCCACGTCTCCCGATAAAAATGATACCTCACTTGTGTGGGTAGGCCTAGCGCCCGTGACAGGATATGCCCCAAAACACAACCTGGACACATCACAGAAAACAGAGCTGTTTTTAGCAAAGTGACTACCTGTAGATTTTGGTCTGTAGCTCAGCCGCCACCTAGGGAAACCTACCAAACCTGTGCATTTCTGAAAACTAGAGACCTAGGGGAATCCAAGGAGGGGTAACTTGTGTGGCTCGGACCAGGTTCGGTTACCCAGAATCCTTTGCAAACCTCAAAATTTGGCTAAAAAAACACATGTTCCTCACATTTCTGTGGCAGAAAGTTCTGGAATCTGAGAGGAGCCACAAATTTCCTTCCACCCAGCGTTCCCCCACGTCTCCCGATAAAAATGATACCTCACTTGTGTGGGTAGGCCTAGCGCCCGCGACAGGATATGCCCCAAAACACAACGTGGACATATCACAGAAAACAGAGCTGTTTTTAGCACAGTGACTACCTGTAGATTTTGGCCTGTAGCTCAGCCGCCACCTAGGGAAACCTACCAAACCTGTGCATTTCTGAAAACTAGAGACCTAGGGGAATCCAAGGAGGGGTAACTTGTGTGGCTCGGACCAGGTTCGGTTACCCAGAATCCTTTGCAAACCTCAAAATTTGGCTAAAAAAACACATGTTCCTCACATTTCTGTGGCAGAAAGTTCTGGAATCTGAGAGGAGCCACAAATTTCCTTCCACCCAGCGTTCCCCCACGTCTCCCGATAAAAATGATACCTCACTTGTGTGGGTAGGCTTAGCGCCCGCGACAGGATATGCCCCAAAACACAACGTGGACATATCACAGAAAACAGAGCTGTTTTTAGCAAAGTGACTACCTGTAGATTTTGGCCTCTAGCTCAGCCGCCACCTAGGGAAACCTACCAAACCTGTGCATTTCTGAAAACTAGAGACCTAGGGGGATCCAAGGAGGGGTGACTTGCGGGGCTCGGACCAGGTTCTGTTACCCAGAATCCTTTGCAAACCTCAAAATTTGGCTAAAAAAAACACATGTTCCTCACATTTCTGTGGCAGAAAGTTCTGGAATCTGAGAGGAACCACAAATTTCCTTCCACCCAGCGTTCCCCCACGTCTCCCGATAAAAATGATACCTCACTTGTGTGGGTAGGCCTAGCGCCCGCAACAGGATATGCCCCAAAACACAACGTGGACATATCACAGAAAACAGAGCTGTTTTTAGCAAAGTGACTACCTGTAGATTTTGGCCTCTAGCTCAGCCGCCACCTAGGGAAACCTACCAAACCTATGCATTTCTAAAAACTAGAGACCTAGGGGAATCCAAGGAGGGGTGACTTGTGTGGCTCGGACCAGGTTCTGTTACCCAGAATCCTTTGCAAACCTCAAAATTTGGCTAAAAAAACACATGTTCCTCACATTTCTGTGGCAGAAAGTTCTGGAATCTGAGAGGAGCCACAAATTTCCTTCCACCCAGCGTTCCCCCATGTCTCCCGATAAAAATGATACCTCACTTGTGCGGGTAGGCCTAGCGCCCGCGATAGGATATGCCCCAAAACACAACGTGGACATATCACAGAAAACAGAGCTGTTTTTAGCAAAGTGACTACCTGTAGATTTTGGCCTCTAGCTCAGCCGCCACCTAGGGAAACCTACCAAACCTATGCATTTCTGAAAACTAGAGACCTAGGGGAATCCAAGGAGGGGTGACTTGTGTGGCTCGGACCAGGTTCTGTTACCCAGAATCCTTTGCAAACCTCAAAATTTGGCTAAAAAAACACATGTTCCTCACATTTCTGTGGCAGAAAGTTCTGGAATCTGAGAGGAGCCACAAATTTCCTTCCACCCAGCGTTCCCCCACGTCTCCCGATAAAAATGATACCTCACTTGTGTGGGTAGGCCTAGCGCCCGCGACAGGATATGCCCCAAAACACAACGTGGACATATCACAGAAAACAGAGCTGTTTTTAGCAAAGTGACTACCTGTAGATTTTGGCCTCTAGCTCAGCCGCCACCTAGGGAAACCTACCAAACCTGTGCATTTCTGAAAACTAGAGACCTAGGGGAATCCAAGGAGGGGTGACTTGTGTGGCTCGGACCAGGTTCTGTTACCCAGAATCCTTTGCAAACCTCAAAATTTGGCTAAAAAAACACATGTTCCTCACATTTCTGTGGCAGAAAGTTCTGGAATCTGAGAGGAGCCACAAATTTCCTTCCACCCAGCGTTCCCCCACGTCTCCTGATAAAAATGATACCTCACTTGTGTGGGTAGGCCTAGCGCCCGCGACAGGATATGCCCCAAAACACAACGTGGACATATCACAGAAAACAGAGCTGTTTTTAGCAAAGTGACTACCTGTAGATTTTGGCCTCTAGCTCAGCCGCCACCTAGGGAAACCTACCAAACCTGTGCATTTCTGAAAACTAGAGACCTAGGGGAATCCAAGGAGGGGTGACTTGTGTGGCTCGGACCAGGTTCTGTTACCCAGAATCCTTTGCAAACCTCAAAATTTGGCTAAAAAAACACATGTTCCTCACATTTCTGTGGCAGAAAGTTCTGGAATCTGAGAGGAGCCACAAATTTCCTTCCACCCAGCGTTCCCCCACGTCTCCCGATAAAAATGATACCTCACTTGTGTGGGTAGGCCTAGCGCCCGCGACAGGATATGCCCCAAAACACAACGTGGACATATCACAGAAAACAGAGCTGTTTTTAGCAAAGTGACTACCTGTAGATTTTGGCCTCTAGCTCAGCCGCCACCTAGGGAAACCTACCAAACCTGTGCATTTCTGAAAACTAGAGACCTAGGGGAATCCATGGAGGGGTGACTTGTGTGGCTCGGACCAGGTTCTGTTACCCAGAATCCTTTGCAAACCTCAAAATTTGGCTAAAAAAACACATGTTCCTCACATTTCTGTGGCAGAAAGTTCTGGAATCTGAGAGGAGCCACAAATTTCCTTCCACCCAGCGTTCCCCCACGTCTCCCGATAAAAATGATACCTCACTTGTGTGGGTAGGCCTAGCGCCCGCGACAGGATATGCCCCAAAACACAACGTGGACATATCACAGAAAACAGAGCTGTTTTTAGCAAAGTGACTACCTGTAGATTTTGGCCTCTAGCTCAGCCGCCACCTAGGGAAACCTACCAAACCTGTGCATTTCTGAAAACTAGAGACCTAGGGGAATCCAAGGAGGGGTGACTTGTGTGGCTCGGACCAGGTTCTGTTACCCAGAATCCTTTGCAAACCTCAAAATTTGGCTAAAAAAACATATGTTCCTCACATTTCTGTGGCAGAAAGTTCTGGAATCTGAGAGGAGCCACAAATTTCCTTCCACCCAGCGTTCCCCCACGTCTCCCGATAAAAATGATACCTCACTTGTGTGGGTAGGCCTAGCGCCCGCGACAGGATATGCCCCAAAACACAACGTGGACATATCACAGAAAACAGAGCTGTTTTTAGCAAAGTGACTACCTGTAGATTTTGGCCTCTAGCTCAGCCGCCACCTAGGGAAACCTACCAAACCTGTGCATTTCTGAAAACTAGAGACCTAGGGGAATCCAAGGAGGGGTGACTTGCGGGGCTCGGACCAGGTTCTGTTACCCAGAATCCTTTGCAAACCTCAAAATTTGGCTAAAAAAACACATGTTCCTCACATTTCTGTGGCAGAAAGTTCTGGAATCTGAGAGGAGCCACAAATTTCCTTCCACCCAGCGTTCCCCCACGTCTCCCGATAAAAATGATACCTCACTTGCGTGGGTAGGCCTAGCGGCCGCGACAGGAAACACCCCAAAGCGCAACGTGGACACAACCAAAATTTGGGAAGAAAACAGTGCCTACCTGTGGATTTTGGCCTGTAGCTCAGCGGGCACCTAGGGAAACCTACCAAACCTGTGCATTTCTGAAAACTAGAGACCTAGGGGAATCCAAGGAGGGGTGACTTGCGGGGCTCGGACCAGGTTCTGTTACCCAGAATCCTTTGCAAACCTCAAAATTTGGCCAAAAAAACAATTTTTCCTCTCATTTCTGTGGCAGAAAGTTCTGGAATCTGAGAGGAGCCACAAATTTCCTTCCACCCAGCATTCCCCCAAGTCTCCCGATAAAAATGATACCTCACTTGTGTGGGTGGGCCAGGTGCCTGCAACAGAATAAGGCCCAAAACCTGAAGAGATAGAAGGGATAGGTATTTTTGCAATATATCATTTTGATGTGTGCACATACGTCCGTGATGTGCCAAACACTAAAATAGTGAAAAGAAACACTTAGGTTATGTGAAGAAGACCCCTCACCCACCAACCAAGTTGGTGGCATGCTTCATCATCGGGGTCCCACCGAGGCACCTAGTGTGTCACAGGTGTGCTGCGACGCCTGATTACAGCGGAGCAGGTTTTGTCATTTTTTACAACACATACTGGTTGGATTTGGCACAAGGGTGAGTGATGGTTCAGTGGATCAAATTTTATTAACAAGAGATTTCACAAAAATGAAATGCACTGCTAATAACTGAAATGTAAAAAAGTGAACCAATGACTCACAGCTCGTGAGCTGTAAGCCGCGACAAGACACCAACCGCTTTACAGTCCATTCACACACCTTTCATACATGACACGCACAAGACCATTCACACCGCCAGCCACGGGCCCAGCACATTACAACACTCACATCAACAGACCGCGCCACTCAAGGGCCCATCACTTACATACGCCACATGCCTGATACAAGAATCACACCAGCTGATGGGAGTGTGGACTGCCGTTTGGCTGGCACCGCCAGACAAGCGCCACCCCACGCACACCGCCAGCCAAGCGCCACCCCACGCACACCGCCAGCCAAGCGCCACCCCACGCACACCGCCAGCCAAGCGCCACCCCACGCACACCGCAATCACTTTTTTTTATTTATAAACAACAAATAAACTACTAATTATAAAATAGGCACAAAACTACAAACACAAAACCTCAAACTAAATACACGACAGATGCCAACCGTGAAACATATGAAAATATAAAACAGACAGCTTACGCTCACGGTATTTCCCAAAAGTTTTTCCTTGTGTGGTAACTTCTAAAACAGCTGGGCACACACAGCCCAGGCTTTGAAGGGCATTCGGGGCAGTACATCCGGCTCTCCCTCCGGATTGATCTCCGGGCACATACTCTACATTTCTTTGTGGGCATGTCTTTTTTGGGAGTGGGAGGAATGTGATCTGGAAAGTGCCGATCTTTCAATCTAGCCACATCCTCCACCACTTCTACTCTAGGAACTCTTGCCGGTTCCACCACAATAAGGCTTTCTATCACCGACTCCTGAAATTTAACAAAAGTCATCCTTGACTCAGGTGAACAATCCTTGTATACAATAAAGGCATTAAAAGTTGCCAAATGAAATAAATGTAGGGCCAACTTTTTATACCACACATACGACTTACGAAGAGCAGTGTAAGGTTCCAACCTCTGATCTACTCTATCAACACCACCCATGTGCCTATTGTAGTCCAAAATGCACGCAGGTTTGCGCACTTCCGCAACCTGACCCCAAACAGCCACAGGGGAAGTACTCTCATCATGGATGGTCGATAGCATGTACACATCTCTCCTGTCTGAAAATTTCATAGCTAACAGCTCATTATTCTGCAAGGCACTGCACTGTCCCCTCTCAAGTTTTTTACAGACAAGCTCCCTTGGATAGCCTTTCCGGTTAGAACGGATTGTGCCACAAGCAACAGTGTCCACCCTAAACAACTCCTTGAACAACTGCACTCCAGTGTAGAAATTATCTACGTACAAATGGTGACCTTTGTTAAACAGCCGTCTAGCAAGTTCCCACACAATTTTTTCGCTAACTCCAAAAGTGGCCGGACAACCAGGAGGGTCAATACTGGAATCCCTACCAGTGTAGACCCGGAAATTATAAACATATCCTGTACTGCTTTCTGACAGCAGATACAATTTAATCCCATACCGTGCCCTCTTACTAGGGATGTACTGCTTAAAAACTAAACGCCCCTTGAAAAGGACCAAAGACTCGTCCACACTTATCTCTTTGCCTGGAACATAGACCTCTGAAAACCGATCCACAAAATGATCAAGGACAGGCCTAATCTTAAAAAGGCGGTCACAATCAGGGTGATCTCGTGGCAAGGCTAAAGCATTGTCTACAAAATGCAGCATACGAAGAAGAAGCAAATACCGATTACGTGTCATAGTTGCAGGAAATATAGCAGTTGCCATCAAGGGACTAGTAGACCAATAAGAAGCCAGTGACGGCTTCCTGATCAACCCCATCAAAAAAGACAAACCTAAAAACCTTTTCATCTCTTCCAGATATGTGGGAACCCAATGAGTAGCTCTAGACTGAGGCTTAGGTCTGGCAGCGTTGTCCCGCAAATATTGCTCTGCATACACATTTGTCTGCTCCACAATCTCTTCCAAAAATACATCGTCCATAAACAAGTGAAAGAAATGGACAGGCAGAAAGTTTTCCGTATTAACTCTACACCCTGGGAGACTAGTAAATGCAGGTAACTGTGGCTGCTCCATGTTTGGGGCAATCCAGGTGTCAGGTCTTCTAATGGGAAACCCTTCAGCCCCAGGCTGCTGCACTCTTGGCACATCAATGTCCTCCTCTAACTCAGGCCCTTCATCTGCATTGAGAGTAGCTTCCTCATCAGAAGAATACTCTTGGACAGAAAACTCACTTCCAGAATCTCCTGCTTCCTCCTCTGCCTCAGATGCAGAGTCAGTGTCGTAATCATGGTCTGAAGACGACTCAAAGAGCATGCGAACAACCTGCTGAGCGGTCACTTTGCGGCTAGCCATGATCCTAACAACAAATGGATTGCCAACAACAACTAGCACTAAAATAAGTAATAAACAAAGTGTAGCTTTATCACAAAGAGTTATGTACTACAAAAAACTATACCACTCAGTTGCCTGAAATAGCTACTCACCAAGCAACTACTCTGCACAGACACAGCAATCACCAATGATATCCCACTAAAAAGAAAAAAGAAAAAAGCAAATTAGACATATGACAACACAAACATCACTGTGCTCAAATCTAAGGACAATGTCAAACACACAATACTGCATTTAGTACACCACCTACAAACATGTCATTCATGCATGTCAACAATACTCCTTTGGAGTAAATTGCTTTCACTTACCTAAAACATGCAGCTATGCAAACCCCTGGACAACTACTGCCAAAACCGCTAAGATCCACAGCAAAGGAAGCAAAAGCGTTGAACTAGAAGAAAAAGAAGAAATAAATTGTTATAATCACAAATACAAATACTTTGCCTGTTGACAAACACCCCACCACCAAGAACTTAGAAGTTGTCCCTGGTACCTAAGTGGATCCTGCCCCCCCTCGGGGGTAGATGGGCGTAAAAAAATTAGCCGAAATGGGCAACACCTCTGTGCCCCCTTTTAGGGGGCAACCCTTCCCAAAGGGGGCACCCCCAGCACAAAACAAAAAAATCCCTGCCGTATTGGTGGTTTCTGCCCTCCTTGGGGGCAGAGGGGCCTACAAGATTACACACACACCACACAATCCCTGGCGCCTAGTGTGCTTCCACCCCCCCGGGGCCAGATCGTCCAAAAAATGACTGGTCTGCCATCGGGGGGCCGAAACAGAAAAAAAAAACTCCCCAGGGGAGAGACCCTTGCCCAAGGGGTTGCCCTCAAAATAAACAACAAAACAAAATCCCTGGTGTCTAGTGGATTTTGCCCCCCCGCCCACCCCCCCCCCGGCGGCAGATCAGCCCAAAAATTGGCAATCTGCCCCCGTGGGGGGGGGGGGGGGGGGCAAATACAAAAAAATGTGTCCCCCAGTGGGACGCCCCTTGCCCAAAGGGTCGCCCCTCAAAAAAAACTTTACAATAAAAATAAATCCCTGGTGTCTAGTGGTTTTCAACCCCCCTCGGGGGCAGATCTGCCAAAAAATCAGCGGATCTGCCCCCCAGGGGGGGGGGGGCTAAATACAAATAAAAATTCCCCGGGGGGGCCACCCTGGCCCAAGGGGTCACCCCCAAAATATACACAAAATATAAAATCCCTGGTGTCTAGTGGTTTTCGCCCCCCCCCGGGGGCAGATCCGCCGAAAATTCGGTGGATCTGCCCCGGGGGGGGGGGGGGGGCGAAATACAAAAAAAAATTGCCCCCGGGGTGGGGCGACCCTTGCCCAAAGGGGGTCGTCCCCAAAATAAACATAAAATACTATATCCCTGGTGTCTAGTGGTTTTCGCCCCCCCTGGGGGCAGATCCGCCGAAAAATCGGCAGATCTGTCCCCAGGGGGGGGGGGCGAAATACAATAAAAAAATGCCCCCGGGGGAGGGCGACCCTTGCCCAAGGGGTCGCCCCCAAAATAATAAATATAATACATTTTCCCTGGTGTCTAGTGGTTTTCGCCCCCCCCCTGGGGGCAGATCTGCCGAAAAATCGGCAGATCTGCCCCCAGGGGGGGGCGAAATACAAAAAAAAATTGCCCCCGGGGGGGCGACCCTTGCCCAAGGGGTCGCCCCCAAAATATTGAAAAAAATAAATACCTGGTGGCTAGTGGAGATTCCTGCTCCACGATCGCGGGCTCTGCCCGCGATCGTGGAGCAGGAATCTAATGAAAACAGGCACCGGGGGAAAGGAAAAACCCTTTCCTTTCCCCCGTGTCTGTTTCCACCACCCCCGACCCCCAAAAACGAAGAGGACTCACCTTTTGTGTCCTCCTCGGTAGACGCGCTGGAAGCAAATGGCTTCCAGCGCGCCCGGCAACACTAGATGACGTCAGCGCGCTGTGCGCGCGCTGACGTCATCGGATTGCCGTGGGGGGGGGGGCGGGGGTGGAAGGGGAAGGTCTTCCCCTTCCATCCCCGCCTGGGGGGGGCGGGGGGGGTGCACGGGGGCGCGCTAGCGCGCCCCCAAGTTCCCCTGTGCCTAGGACGAGATGATCTCGTCCAAGGCACAGGGGAACTGTAGCCTTGGACGAGATCATCTCGTCCAAGGCACAGAAGAGGTTAAAAGTATTCCCTTCTACCAATGTGAAAGGGTTCGGCAGAAAGTTCTAAGTAAAAATGTAATACATGTATACATATACAAATTACTGATATTGACCGACTCTTGTAGCTTTGTTAGTACATTTACTGTTTGTGACAAGGTGATGTTGGAATCGATCACTTAGGCTAGAAACAGGGGCGTAATTAAGGCCGCTGCATGGGGCCTCAACTCTTTAAGAGGCCACAACGTTTTAGGGGGGCACGAATCATCTTATGGACAATATATAACTATGAGATATGGGAGGCTCTGAAGCCCCTCATCACATTCTGCAGGGGTATCCCATGGCCTCGTGTTATGCCTCTGGCTGGAATGATTACATGGACTAGGCACTCTGTTTGAATGCACTCACAATGCAATCCTGATCCAATAGGAACACTTCTCCGAACCCACTGCCAACCATAAGCTGACACTATGACCAGTATTTATACTCAGTTTGCGCTGAATGAGCGTAATTTTTTTATGCTAATTCAGTGCAAACCTAACTTCATATTTATACTTTGGCACTAGACACGTCTCGAGCCAAAGTAATGGAGTTAACGTAATTTTCTGGACGTGAAAACCTACCTTACGTCAATGAGATGCAAGGTAGTCGTTCCCGTCCAGAAAAGGACGATATGGCCTTAGCTCCATATTTATCCCGCTGTGCTAAAATCCACCATGGGGGATAGGGGCCTTAAATAAAGGTGCTAAGCCTGCTTAGTGCCATTATTTAACGCCTGGGTATAGGCAGGCGTTAGGGGACCTGGAGGCATATTTCCTGGGTCAGAGACCATGGAAAGAGCCCACAGGTGCCCTTCTCTGGCCCCAGGGACACCCCCACCCACACCAGAGAGACACCACAGGTTGGAGGACCCAACCCATGTAAGTCCAAGTAATTTTCTTTTTTTTTCACTCTCGGGGGCCCTGACTCAGAAGCATTTTTTTGCCTCTAAACCGTGTAGCGCTATAATTTGGAGCACAAGCTCTGGTTTCCCTGATGTCATATTTATGAAATGAAACTAGCCGGCGCTATTGCCCTGTTAGCGTCCTTGTAAAGTATGCCAACAGGGTGGGGGAGGTGTAGGGGAAACTGGAGCTTGTGCGCCGAATTATGGCGCTACACTGTTTAGAGGCAAAAAATGCCTCTAAGCAGTGTAGCGCCATTTTCTGACACACAACCCCCATGGACATGGCTCCTGTCTTAGTAAAGATAGGAGCCATGCCCACCAGCCCAGTGGCCATGCCCATGGGATGAATGTAAATATTTGTAACATATACGAAGAGTATTCCTATCATAGGTCACTTACTATAAAACCTACCGTCATTATCATACAAATATTTTTGGAAGTTTTAATTATTTACAATGTCACAAGTTCATAACTACAACATAAAATTACAATTACTTCCTCCTAGGTCTTTCCCAAACACCTCCCCCTCAGCCTAAGCCATTTATGTGGCTATTTGGGGTAGTTCGCGCTTGGACTCCCATAACATTTTGTCCACATAAGCTATCCACCCCAAGTTTTTTTTTCCTAACATCCTGGGGATTCTAAAGGTACCCAGGGTTTGAACATTCCCTTGAAAATTAGCCAAAATACAGCTACATTTTGGGTTTTTGGGGAAAAATTGTAAAAAAGTGCTGCACAAAAAAAGCATCTTGTTTTTCACTCTGCAAATGGCATCAGATAAGGATTTGCATGGATGAAATTACCATTTTCCCAGCTTTTAGCAACAGGCAGACTTGATTCAGAAAACCAAATTTTTCAACACAGTTTTGGCACTTCTATGGGACATAGCCCATTTTCCTTATTTTTTGTGCTTTCAACCTCCTTCCAGTTAAAGGCAGAAATAGGTATGAAACTAATCGTGGATCCCAGTTAGCTGTACATTTCCTAAAAGTAGACAACATTATGAATGCAGCAAGGGGTTATTTGTGTAGATCATTCAAGGTTTTCTCAAATAAAGTAACAGTTCAATTAAAAAGTATTGAAATTGAGTTGAAAAAAACAGATATGTGTGTCTACGTTTCAATCTGTAGCTTCTTCTAACTATGGCCAGATTTCAAAAGAAATATTTCATTACATCCACTGGACCCTTCTGGTTCAGGGAATTTATAGGGCTTGTATGTTCACCAAGAATAGTAGGTACCCAGAGCCAATAACTGAACTGCACGTGGCAATGGTTTTTCATTGTGTACCAGGTATACAGTAATTCATTTGGTAAAATATCAAGAGTGAAAAATAGGTATCAAGGAAACGTATGTATTTCCAAAATGGACACAAGACATGTAATTTAGAAGCAGTGGTTATTTGCACATCTCTGAATTTGAGGTTACCCATACTAGCATGTGAATTAGAGGGTATGTCTCCAAATTACGATTTGCTTACACACAGTGTTACATTTGGAAGGTGCAAATGCAGAGAAAGACAATTGATAATAACACGTGTTCTACTATTCTGTGCCCCCCTAAGTGTCCTAATAAAAGTGGTACCTTATTTGAGTGGGTAGGCCTAGTGCTCACAACAGGAAATGTTCTTAAACGCAACATGGGTACATCAAATTTTCCACTCAAAACAGACCAGTTTTTGGCATAGTGGGTAGCTGTGGTTTTTTGGCCCTACCTCAGCTGCCACAGAGAGAATTCTAGTGTTGGAAAATGGGTTATTAGTAAGGACAGGTAGGTACCTACACCTAGCAACAAGCCACTAACCTCCACCTAGGTACAGTTAGGTCTCAGTAAATTAATCCCAGCTCAACCCTTGGTAGCTTGGCAACGAGCGTCAAGGCTTAACTTAGGAGACAAAGTGTAAAGCATTCACATATCACAAAACAGTAATCAAATAAAACACAGGAAACAGTTTAAAAATCCAAAACCAATTTATAAAAATTGTTTATATTTTTATCTTTAAAATGACACAAAAACGATTAAAATCGGTTCAGGGGAACCGGAGATATGAATTTTTAAAGAATTATTACTTTTCTAGCGCTTAGAAACAAAAAGCGCCAATCGGGTCATCTGGTTGCACCTCGACCGGGGCAAAGTCAAACTTTCAGGCCGACCGAGATGGAGCCCTGCTCGGCTACAGGTCGCGGGAGGCCTCGGTCAAAAAGTTACCTTCTGACTTAGTCTTTATTTTGAAGTTTTTCTTCACCGGGACGAACCTGCCAGTTGAATCCGACCTCCAGGAGCCCTTGTCCGGATACGCGATGTGGGTTTCCTCAGTGGTGATTTTTACCTTCGGACTTAGTCGTTTTTTCGAGATGAAAATCCTTCGACCGGGGTAAACCTGGATCTTGATCCGACGTCCGTGGAGCCCTTCTCGGATACGATGGCTGGGAGGTCCCGGTCAACTTTTTACCTTCGGACTTAGTCTCTTTTTCGGATGTTTTTCTTTACCGGGACGAACCACGAAGTCAGGCCGGGTCGCGGTTGAGGCAAGCCGGCTAGAATTTCCGCGGCGGGTCGGTCCCTCTCTGGAGCTTTTTTACAAAATTTGTCAAATCTTCTCCAAACTTCTGGGGCTTCACCCAGATGTTCTTTTAAGGTTCTTTTGGGGTCCACAGCTCACCCCAAGGGTCCAGAAGTTCTGTCATGGTCCTTGGGGAGTGCGGACTTCAACTCCCAGAATGCACCTGGCGCAAACTCCTTTTTGGCCACTGGACAGTGGTCAGCTGGTTGCTTTCTTCAGGAGTTGGTGCAGGGGACTCTGGTTAGCAATTTTTCACCTGTAGCAAACAGGGAGTCCCTCCTTGAACCAGTTGAAGCCAGACAAAGTCCTTCTTGTGGTGAAGCCCAAGTGTGCAGCTGGTGCAGTCCTTCTGAGTGCAGGTTCCAGGTGCAGGCCAGGGGTCCAGCAGGGCAGTCCTTCTTCTCCTTAAGTTCTTTTCTTCTTGAAATCTGGCGGGGATCTGAGGTGTGGGGGCAGGTCTGCCAGTTTTATCCTTGCTCCTGGGTGAAAAGCAGGGGGGTCCTGGTCCTCCAATCAGGTACAGGGTCGTCCCCCTGTGATGACCACTTCCTATCCCCAGAGAGCACAATAGTCGTGATAGGGGAATTCTGCAGGAAGAACAAACACCTGCAGTGCACTGACAATGGATTTCCAGACCTGAGTACCTGTAAGACAAGGGGACAAAGTCCAATAGTCGCGACAGTGTCCAGGGGGGGCAGGAGCCCAGGAAACCCCGGATGAAGGTGCAAGGAAGCTGCCTCTGGTTGGAAGAAGCTTAGAGGTCTGCAAGAAAGAAGAGGACTAGGATCTTCTCCTTTGGAAGATGGAGCTCCCACGTTGCGATGAAGCTTGCAGAGGTGTTCCCACGCAGAAATACGGCAAACAAGCCTTGCTAGCTGCAAGGGTTGCAGTAAAGGTTTTTGGGTGTTGCTGAAGACCAGGAAAGACCACAATGTCGCCTTTTGGAGGAGGAGACAGAGGGGGTGCTCTGCAACTCAGAGAGCCCTCACAGAAGCAGGCAGCACCCACATAAGTACCCCAACAGGCACGTAGAAGAAGAGTGAACTGGAGTCCATGCAAAGTTACAAAAGGGGGTCCCACGATGTCGGAGGACAACTCAGAAGGTTGTACACTGCAGGGCGGAGTGCTGGGGACCCAGGCTGAGCTGTGTACGAAGGAAATCCTGGAAGAGTGCACAGGAGCCGGAGGAGCTGCAAATCACGAGGTACACAGCTTTGCAGTCTAGCATGGGGAGGCAAGGACCTACCTCCACCAAACTTGGACTGAAGAGTCACTGGACTGTGGGAATCACTTGGACAGAGTTGCTGTGTTCCAGGGACCACGCTCGTCAGGATGAGAGGGGACCCAGAGGATCAGTGTTGCAGTCTTTTGTGCCTTCATTAGCAGGGGGAAGATTCCGTCGACCCACAGGAGATTTCTTCAGAGCTTCTGGTGCAGGGTGAAGGCAGGCTACCCCCAGAGCATGCACCACCTGGAAACAGTCGAGAAAGCCGGCAGGATTAGGCGCTACAATGTTGCTGGTAGTCATCTTGCTACTTTGTTGCAGTTTTGCAGGTGTTCTGGAGCAGTCAGCGGTCGATCCTTTGGTAGATGGTGAAGAGGAAGATGCAGAGGAACTCTGGTGAGCTGTTGCATTCGTTATCTGAAGAATTCCCCAAAGCAGATACCCTAAATAGCCAGAAAAGGAGGTTTGGCTACCAATTAGGAGGATTGGCTACCAAGAGATGTAAGAGCCTATCAGAAGGAGCCTCTGACGTCAACTGCTGGCACTGGCCACTCTGAGCATTCCAGTGTGCCCCCAACACCTCCGTTTCCAAGATGGCAGAGGGACACACTGGAGGAGCTCCGGGCACCTCCCCTGGGAGGTACTGGTCAGGGGAGTGGTCACTCCCCTTTCCTTTTTCCAGTTTCGTGCCAGAGCAGGGCTGGGGGATCCCTGAACAGGTGGAGACTGGCTTATGCAGAGATGGGCACCATCTGTGCCCATCAAAGCATTTCCAGAGGCTGGGGGAGGCTACTCCTCCCCAGCCCTTCACACCTATTTCCTAAGGGAAAGGGTGTAACACCCTCTTTCAGAGGAAATCCTTTGTTCTGCCTTCCTGGGCCAGGGCTGCCTGGACCCCAGGAAGGCAGAAACCTGTCTGAGGGGTTGGCAGCAGCAGTAGCTGCAGTGGAAACCCCGGAAAGGCAGTTTGGCAGTACCCGGGTTCTGTGCTAGAGACCCGGGGGATCATGGAATTGTCCCCCCAATACCAGAATGGTATTGGGGTGAGAAATTCCATGATCTTAGACATGTTACATGGCCCTGTTCGGAGTTACCATTGTGACGCTATACATATAGTGCACGCGTGTAATGGTGTCCCCGCACTCACAAAGTCTGGGGAATTTGCCCTGAACGATGTGGGGGCACCTTGGCTAGTAACCTTGCACCCAACCTTCACCAGGTGAAGGTTAGACATATAGGTGACTTATAAGTTACTTATGTGTAGTGGTAAATGGCTGTGAAATAACGTGGACATTATTTCACGCAGGCTGCAGTGGCAGTCCTGTGTAAGAATTGTCAGAGCTCCCTATGGGTGGCCAAAGAAATGCTGCAGCCCATAGGGATCTCCTAGAACCCCCATACCCTTGGTACCTCAGTACCATATACAAGGGAATGATATGGGTGTACCAGTATGCCAATGTGAATTGGTAAATTTAGTCACTAGCCTGTAGTGACAAATTTGGAAAGTAGAGAGAGCATAACCACTGAGGTTCTGGTTAGCAGAGCCTCAGTGAGACAGTTAGTCACCACACAGGGAACACATACAGAGCACATACTATGAGCACTGTGGCCCTGCCTGGCAGGGTCCCAGTGACATATGGACTAAAACAACATACATACAGTGAAATATGGGGGTAACATGCCAGGCAAGATGGTACTTTCCTACAGTTCTATCACAGAAATGTAGGGAAAGTTAATTATTTAAGGCAAAGTTGGAGGTTTACAGGGCATTGTGGGTAAGAAAATTATGTGGGGTGCATGTGTAGAACACCACTTTGGACTCCATCAGATGTGTAGTTTTCAGAAGTGTCTGGTAGGTTTTTCAGGTGGCAGCGTACCCAAGTCGAAAAGTGCAGCTGCTCACCATTGTAAGTGGGACAATATTGGGAGTTAACTAAGCTCTCTTGGCCCATATGTAACATCAAAACCCAAAAGAGTCAAATGTCCTCTTTCTTGCCATTGGGATGAGATGCATTAGTCTACACGGGGGCAGAAAGACTGCTGCCTTCTCCATATGGGGTGGGGGGCATAACCATGCCCAAGGTGGTAGCCAGCCCCCACCTCTCTATTTTTTCAAAAATGCTTCCTTGGTGTCTAGTGGGCTTCTGCCCACCCTGGGGGGCAGATTGGAGGTAATAATTCCCATCTGCCCGCAGGGAGACGGAAAGACTGTGCCAATATTTTTGGGAGTGGTGGGCAGCCCCCACCCCTAGATAAATTTAAGAAAATCCCTGATGCCTAGTTGGCTATCTGCATTACAATACCCATTTAGGGCAACCCCCATCCCTAGATGAATATAAAAAATGAATGCCTGGTTCCTAGCGGGCTTTCTGCCCCCCAAGGTGCAGATGGGGGGATACTCCCCCTATCTGCTCCCGGGGGGGGGGGAGTAAAAAAACTGAATATGCCCAAAATCCAGTGGGAGTAAAAGCCCTTGCCCAAGAGGCATCTCCCTCCTCCTGCGGTGATTTCTAAGCAGGGATCTAGTAGGGCGGGATAACATTGGAAAGGGGAGATTCTCCTCCTGTCTATCTCAGTGCTCAGGGGGTTGAGATAGCCTTCTGAGGCATTAAAAGTGAAATGAGCAGATCGGCTCATTTCACTTTTGGTTTCAGTGAAATGACATCAGAGCGCCATGAACGCTTATGGTTATTTCACTGAAACAAAAAAGCAAACCCAGGAGATGGGGGAAGCTTTTTTCCATCTCCTGAGGTGGTTTCTTTCAGAAGGAAATCCCTCTGGTGCCCAAACCAGAGGGATTTTCTGTGCCATAGGCAAGGACGGCTGGGAGCTGTCATCCATCCGATGCACCCAGGTGGTCAATACCCAATATGTCTATTTAACAAACGTTTTCAACCTCTGTAGGGATGAGCCTCCTTTTAACTTCTCTTGTGGAAGCAACAAGTGCAAATTTAAGAGTTTATTGTCCTCAACAGATGACTCCTAAAAAATAGCCTTCACAAATACATTTAAATCCTTAAGTGCAAGTGTGACCATAGAACACTTCTCTAAATCCAGTTCAGTCTTTTGACAACTTCGGAAGTTAATGAAAATCTGCAAAGTATTAAAATGGTAGTGACTGCACAAACTTTGCATCTCAATTGCCTAGCAAAGACACTCTGGACCCTGATAAACCTATACTCTGAGAGTCCTAGAAAGCTCATAAAGTGCAAGTCTCCTGAGAGTATTGTGGCTCCAGGGGATAGGTAGTCTTCCTTGGCTATGTTCATGTGTCTCAGTGCATCCATCAGAGACATAACACCTCCTTCCAAGTGGGCATGCCGCCAGCCTCTTCTGTTTTATGAAATTGTGAACATTTAGGATGTTCAGAATACCATGGGGCATATTTATACTCTGTTTGCGCCGGAATTGCATCGTTTTTTTAATGAAAATCTGACGCAAAGCTAACTCCATATTTATACTTTGGTGTTAGACCCGTCTAGCGCCAAAGATCTTGGAGTTTGCGTCATTTTTTAGCGTGGACACCTACCTTGCGTTAATGATATGCAAGGTAGGCTTTCCCGTCTAAAAAATGACTCCAAGGCATGTGCGCCTTATTTAAACTCCCGTGCAAAAATGGCGCATGGGAGTGGGCGGGTCAAAAAAAATGACGTCCAGCCGCTTTTGCGTAATTTCTTAATGCCTGGTCAGGGCAGGCGTTAAGGGACCTGTGGGCTCGGAAGGAGCCCAGAGGTGCCCTCCCATGCCCCCAGGGACACCCCCTGCCACCCTCGCCCACCCCAGGAGGACGCCCAAGTATGGAGGGACCCATCCCAGGGAACTTAAGGTAAGTTCAGGTAAGTATTGTTTTATTTATTTTATTGTGGCATGGGGGGCCTGATTTGTGCCCCCCTACATGCCACTATGCCCAATGACCATGCCCAGGGGACAGAAGTCCCCTGGGCATGGCCATTGGGCAAGGGGGCATGACTCCTGTCTTTGCTAAGACAGGAGTCATGTCAATGGAGGGTGGGAGTAAAAAAAAATGGCGCAACTCGGGTTGAGGCAGATTTTTTGCCTCAGACCGACTTGCCCCATTTTTTGACGCCCAAGCTCCATTTTCCCCTACGCCGGCGCTGCCTGGTGTGGGTCATTTTTTTTTACGCACACCAGTCAGCTCCGCCGGCTAACGTCATTCCATAAATAAGGCACCCGCATGGCGCTTTGGAATGGCGTTAGCCGGTGTTAACATTTTTGACGCACAACTGCGTTGGCGCAGTTGTGCATCAAAAAGTATAAATATGGCCCCATGTCTTTATGCAGAACCAGTGTAAAGAAAGTAAGATCAGGCCAAGGGTCATTTCAGCCACACCTTTTTACACTTAATAATCATACCCTTCAGGATATTGCCATTTCCTTATTAGCAAAAAAATTGTGAAATCAACACTTTTGTAAAAATCAAATGATTTTTACAAAAGTGTCCACAAAAATTGGAATTGTAAATAAATCAAGGCCGAGCCTCCTTTTATTTGCTCTGCTCTGTGCTGATACAATAAAAGGAGTGTAAGCAACAGGTTAAAAGACGGCAGAGGTGGTAAGATCCTCTGTTGCCTGCCTGTAAAATGCACAAGCCTTCCTCTTGTGTTATCAACCCCAGCCATTCCCCTACATTTTCTTTCAAGGGACCTGCTGCCCTTCACTCTTTATTTATTGTTGCACCTTTCTGTAGCGCACATTTGGCATGTATTGGAGTGTGTTACATCTGCTCCAGATACATTGAACCCGCTTTTATGTTTTTTTAGCTACTGCAAGATTAAAGGCCAGATTCAGAGTTTGGTGGAGGGAGTTACTCCATCACAAACATGAAAGATAGCCCGCCTGCTCTATGACGATCCAATTATAGCCTATGGCAATCATAATACGGTGGACGGGATATCCGTCACATTTATGATGGGGTAACCCATCCACCAAACTCTAAATCAGACCCTCAGGGGCTTGTTTACAAGCCCCTCGCGCCGCATGTGTGTCACTTTTTCCCATATAAAAAGTGACACACTGGCAGTACAAGGGGCTTGTAAATAAGCTCTAAGGCGGTCATTACAACATTGGTGGGAAAAGGCGCTTACCGCCGTGCAGAAGACTGCCAACACACCGCTGCGGCCGCGGAATTCCGGCACAGCTATTATGACCCACATCTCGGAATCTGCCAAAAGTCAGACACCCACACAAGTCCGCCACACCAAAGGTCAGTGATAAACTGGCGAAAACAAAACTGACACCGTCACGCCAACAGAAATAAGCCCACACTATCACGACACACGAATCCACGTGGCGGTCTTTCAACCGTGGTATTCCATTGGCGGTACACACCGCCGCGCTCAAAATACACACACTCTTACAAAACACAGCCACATTGGACAATTATAAATACACACACCTGATAGACATACACACACCACTCCCACACACCCATTACAATATAAAACACACACCCACATCACCCACAAACCCCCACGACAAAAATTCCGAAAGAAGGCCAGAGAGAGACACCACCAGCAAAAACAACAGCATCCACAGGCACACAACACCATCACCCACACAACTTCCACGCACCTCACACAACACACCACTACATATCACCACACTTATCACCACACACTCCACCCCACACATCACCTACACCACCCCATGGCACGGCAAAGACACCCCAGGTTCTCAGAGGAGGAGCTCAGGGTCATGGTGGAGAAAATCGTCCGGGTAGAGCCACAGCTATTCGGATCACAGGTGCAGCACACCTCCATAGCTAGGAAGATGGAGCTATGGCTAAGAATCGTGTACAGGGTCAACGCAGTGGGACAGCACCCAAGAAATCGGGAGGACATCAGGAAGAGGTGGAACGACCTACGGGGGAAGGTGCGTTCCGTGGTCTCAAGACACCACCTGGCGGTTCAGCGGACTGGCGGCAGACCCCCACCTGCTCCCCCACAACTAACAACATGGGAGGAGCAGGTCTTGGCGATTCTGCATCCTGAGGGCCTTGCAGGAGTAGGTGGAGGAATGGACTCTGGTAAGTCAAAGCTTTACTATTACATCCCCCACCCTACCTGCATGCTATCACATACCCCCACCCTCACCCTCACCCCCAGCACCCCAACTCCTCACAAATGTCCCAGCATCACAAACCACATATCCCAACACCAAGCCCTGCATGCAACAACAAAGCATGGACACCCATCACCAAAGCATGTCCACTACACATACCCATACACCCCCCTAAACCATCATCACACAAGCTCCCACACAGGAATGCTAGCACTGGGGTACACGGTCACCCACCCATTGCACACCATTACACACACAGATTTAATAAACATCCTTTTATAGCCCTGCAGGACCCCTACCCAACGTCACCGGACAGGAGGGTTCACACATGTCCACACCACCAACGGAAGAGGCCCACAGTGATGACAGCAACTCTGTCCAACTGGATCTAAATGACCAGCCTGGACCATCGGGGACCTCTGGACAGTCCGTTCCCCTCACACAGGCACAGGCCACCACAGACCTTTCCCCCCTCTGGAAACACCAGCACAGCACCCACCCAGCGGGCCCATACCTCCGTCCCCAGGACACGTCAATCAGCTGTGTGTCCACCACTACAGGGAACCCAGGATAACCCACCACCCCAACAACAACAGGGACCTGGGGGCAGTGGTAGTGGGCACCCGGTCCAGGGGACGGAGGCACTGGAACACAGGGAAATTGGGAGGGCTGCCGTGCGACAGGGGGCGGACAGGCCAAGGGAACCCACTCTCCACGAGGCCCTCTCCTCCATCATAGGAGCCTACCACCACTCCCAGGAGACGATGGCAACGGTACTGGCCAAGTAGGAGGAACAGTATATGGGCTTCAGGGAGGAACTCAGAACCATCAGCTCCACCCTGGGCACCATTGTAGGGGTGCTGAAGGAACTACTCAACACCAGGAGGGATACTGTGGCACTACAAGGGGCCCCTGACACTAGCATGGACGATGAACTGCCCACCACCTCCGCCGGCTCTAGTGGACAGGACGCCCTGTCACAGGACCACCACACCAGCACCCCACCCCCTGCAGAGGGAGAACCACCCCACAAACGGCCCCTGAGATCCAGGAACAAAACAGAGAACTATGCCAAGACCCCCGCCAAGAAATGAGACCATCCTGATTGTCATCATACTGTCCCACTTTGTCACCCTGTCCATACTTAAACTGCCCCAGCTCCACTTCCTATGCCCATATGGGCAATGCACCTGTGAGTCTAATAGACTGGACACTGCCATGGACACTCCTCCTCCATCACCCCTCACCATTTCACTACCCCCTCCAATTTTGAGCATTTAAATAAACACGCCTAAAGCACAAAATTATCTGGAGTCTGTCTGTGATTTCGAAATAGTGTATTAGCAATTACAGTGACAATATGTTTTTTAAATAGTACTGTCAACATACCTATGTCACACAGCTCTAGTCCATGAGGAATCTAAACAGAAGTCACACAGTGGGACCCACATCTGTGAAACCGTAAGGGAAAGTGACAACTCAGTGACCATACACTGGGTGAAAACGACAGACAGGAGAGAGGTAGTAGTGTTAAAGTACATGTACAAGGCAGGATTGTATTCTTACCTGTGTCTCACTGGAAATATTGCTGGATCACTGAGTCCCTGTTGTCCATGTCTTCTTCCTCTGCTTCCTCCTCACCACTGTCCACAGGCTCCACAGCTGCAACAACACCGCCATCTGGACCATCCTCCTGCAGAAAAGGCACCTTGTTGTGAAGCATACAGCAGGCCACGATGATCTGGCATACCTTCTTTGGTGAGTAGAATAAGGATCCACCTGTCATATGGAGGCACCTGAACCGGGCCTTCAGGAGGCCTAAGGTCCGCTCAATCACCCTCCTAGTTCGCCCAAGGGCCTCATTGTAGCGTTCCTCTGCCCTGGTCCTGGGATTCCTCACTGGGGTCAGGAGCCATGACAAGTTGGGGTAACCAGAGTCACCTGCAAATGGTGAGGGGCAACTGTTAGACACACACTAACCTGGAGGGATAACCCCAGACCCAGACAACCATTCCCACTGCCTTGCTTCCAAGTGCTCACCTATTAGCCACACACGGTGCCTCTGGAGATGACCCATCACATAAGGGATGCTGCTGTTCCGCAGGATGTAGGCGCCATGCACTGAGCCAGGGAACATGGCATTCACATGGGAGATGTACTGGTCTGCCAAACATACCATCTGTACATTCATAGAATGATAACTCTTCCGGTTTCTGTACACCTGTTCACTCCTGTGGTGGGGACCAAAGCCACATGGGTACCATCAATGGCACCTATGATGTTGGGGATATGTCCCTGGGCATAGAAATCACCTTTCACTGTAGGCAAATCCTCCACCTGAATGAAAACGATGTAGCTCCGCATGTGTTTCAGAAGGGCAGACAACACTCTGGACAATACGTTGGAAAACATAGGCTGGGACATCCCTGATGCCATGGCCACAGTTGTTAGAAAAGAGCCACTTGCAAGGAAATGGAGCACTGACAGCACCTGCACAGTTCCTGGATTGTGGCATGGTCAAGCCTGTAGGTGATTATCAAATGTCGCTCCTCCATTGTCAACAGGTCCACCAACGGTCGGTACACCGGAGGATGCTGCCATCTCCTCACATGTCCCAGCAGACGGTGCCTATGAAGGACAACAGCAAGCACAGAGTCAAACAACTCAGAGGTACGTACCCACAGTTTACCCAGAACACCAATCATACACAAAAGGTGGCCTGTATGTGTCTTGAGACTAGGCCTAGGTATGTGTGACGCAGTTGAAAATGAAGCCATGTGGGCTCCTGAAATGGTGGCTGTCTGACCTGTAAAGTGGGTCAATGGGATGTGAGGTAACTGCGCTGGCGTTCTACACTGTTGCGGTAGGCGGTCGAAGACCGCGGGACAATGCTGCATTGGTTAACATTGGACCCTATGGGTCCCAGGAGCCAATGACGATGTACGCCGGCGGTGACGGTACGCACCGCCGCGGACGTGACCGTCATTTTCTATCTGTTCAATCTCTCGATACCTGATCTTCGACAGGAGAGGACCTACACTGCAAGTTCTGCTGTGACCTCGGTCTGGAAGAGACAATGGCTCGTGCATCTGGGGAAAGGGCCCAAGTCTTCACATCAGAGGAGTTGGAGAAGCTCGTGGATGGGGTCCTCCCCCAGTACACGCTACTCTACGGTCCTCCAGACAAACAGGTAAGTACACAGGGAGCATGTTCTATGGGCTATGCCTGTGTGGAGAGGGCTGGATGTAAGAAGGAAGGGGGCAGAGTGCTGCATGCATGAAAGACAGTGAATGAATGTGCCACATGGCAAGGGTAGGGATGGGGGCCAATCACTTTGACGGTGCAGTTGGTAATGAATTCTCTTCTTCCCCTGTACATTTCATGTAGGTCAGCGCCCACCAGAAGAAAGAAATTTGGTGTGCCATCGCCAAGGAAGTCCGGACCCTGGGGGTCTACCACAGACGGAGCACCCACTGCTGTAAAAGATGGGAGGACATTCGCAGCTGGAGAAAGAAGACGGCGGAGGCTCAGCTGGGGATGGCCTCCCAACGTGGGAGGGGTGCCCGTCACACCATGACCCCCTGATGTTCAGGATCCCTGTCTCTAGACTCCCCCCTCCAACTTCCTCCACCCAGATCCAATCCCCTGTACCCAGCCTATCCCAACCACACCATCAAACAAGCATGCACACACCTCAACACACAAAGGTAGCTCTGGCAAACATAGGCACCACACTACCCACAAGCACAAACACAAGCATCACCCACATTCAAACACAGCATCATCCACTGCCTCCACTGTGTCCCCCTCCTCGCCGTCTGCCTCCTCCCTCCCAGTATTGTCTACACTCTCACCTGCATGCACCACATCTACAGGCACCAGGACTCGCACCAGAACACTCAGCACCACACCCCGCTCACCTGCACTCACCACCCCACTACCATTTACACGTCCCCTGTGTCCTCTCCCAGTGTGTCTGTGGCACCCCCTCCCAAAGTACACAAATGCGGGCACCCACACACCCAACATCCATCCACCTCACGACAGCCTCCAGTAACTGCACCTGCACCCAAAACACCTAAAGTGACACCTCCTACAACCACCTCCTCTTCCTCCACTCCCAGACCCCCTCCAGCTACCCATCCCAGTGTTCGTCAGAAACTGTCCCTCTGTAAAGTTGACCTTTTTGCCCCCACCCCCACACCTCCAATTCATCAGTCCCGTCGTAGCGCCTCAGCCAAAAAGCCTCCAGTACCAGTGGTGCGTGTTCAAGGTGTGTGGAGTGCACTGGCCACCAGGGCAGGCAGTGTGACACGGAGCCAAGGCACTGGCAGTCCACCCCCTGTAAAGGCTCTGAAGTTGGAAAGTGGCCGACGGGACCGAGTGAAGACTCCTGGAGGCAAAACAACTCACATGGGTCCCAGAGGGATTGCAGAGTCAGCTGTGACTCCTCCAAAGGTGGGGAAGGGCCCGAAGAAGTCTGCACAGCCTGGTGTGAGCATCACGGTGGAGAAGGGCGGCATTCTTCCCGGCGGTCGGGACGCCACCGCCAGCACCGTCGTCACTGGTCAGGAGACCACCGCCACTGCCAGAGTCATTGCCCAGGAGGGCCCAAGTATCGTCACTGGTCAGGAGACCACCGCCAGAGTCATTGCCCAGGAGGGCCCAAGTATCGTCAGTGGTCAGGAGACCACCGCTAGAGTCAGTGCCCAGGAGGGACCAAGTATTGTCACTGGTCAGGATACCACGGCCAGAGTCAGTGCCCAGGAGGGACCAGGTATCGTCACTGGTCAGGAGACCACCGCCAGAGTCAGTGCCCAGGAGGGCCCAAGTATCGTCACTGGTCAGGAGACCACCGCCGGAGTCAGTGCCCTGGAGAGCCCCAGCAGCCACTGCCCCGCTGGACAATGAGGGAACGTCATGCCACACACCAATGCCCAGTCCAGAGAACGTCATGCCACACACCAATGCCCAGTCCAGAGACCGCCATGGCAAAGCACCACTGAACAGTCCAGAGACCGCCATGGCAAAGTACCGCTGAACAGTCCAGAGACCGACATGGCAAAGCACCGCTGAACAGTCCAGAGACCGCCATGGCAAAGAACCGCTGAACAGTCCAGAGACCGCCATGGCAAAGCACCGCTGAACCGTCCAGAGACCACCATGGCAAAGCACCACTGAACAGTCCAGAGACCGACATGGCAAAGCACCGCTGAACAGGGCATGCACCGCTGCAGAAGGAAAAGACCGCCACATCAAGCATCGTTGTCCCATGTGCAGCTGGACAGTGACGGGACAGGAACTGTCACGGGGAGACTAATCCAGTCTGGGCACCAGTCCCCCTCCAGAACCAGTGGAGGCTGTTATCTACTTGAGAGACTGTGGCTTTGCACTCCCCAGGATGGAACAGTGGGTAAGCCACCCACTGTTATCCACTTGAGAGACTGTGGCTTTGCACTCCCCCGGATGTAACAGTGGGCAACCCACCCACTCTAGAGACTTTAGAGACTGTGGCTTTGCACTCCCCAGGATGGAACAGTGGGCAACCCACCCACTGTAGAGACTTGGGAGACTGTGGCTTTGCACTCCCCAGGATGGAACAGTGGGCAACCCACCCACTGTAGAGACTTGAGAGACTGTGGCTTTGCACTCCCCAGGATACATCAATGGGCATGGAGCCCCGTCGTGGATCTGGCTTTGCATTCATCCGGCTGAGGTGCCGCCCCTTCCCTTCCCCCTGAGGTGCCTGTTGTATTTCTCTCTGATGCCCCGGCAGTGTTCTCTCCGTTTGTGGACAGGTATCTTGTGTGGGCCTTGCCCATGCATTTTTGGACTAGTGGTGCACAGACATTGATATGTGCATATCTGCCCTACTTCACGTAATGTATATACTTTTGACTGATTTTATAATATATCTGTATATATTTGAGACATGTATATTGATACATTACAATGTTTGTACTGATTTCGTTTTGTCTTTGCATTCTTCCAGGGGGGGGGGTTGTGGGTTGTTACTGTGATGTTTCTAAATGCATTGGGGTGTGTGTTGTAATGTGCGAGAGTGGGGGTGGGGGTGTTGCATGTGTGTCCCCCTGACTTTTGCCTCCCCCCTCCCCTATGTCGTAGGTGCAGTACTCACCGTTGTCTTCGCCGGCGCAGGCGTTGGTCTTCGTAGATGAGTAGTAATACAAGGGCCGGTAGGATTTGTAATTCCGGCTCCATGGCGTCCTCCTTCCTCGTGGGATGTGTTCAGGTGAGCGTTTTCCCATTGCAAAAGCTGTTTCCGCCGTGTTTTTATCCATGGTGAATCCGCCCTGGAAAAGGTGGCGGATTGGCGGGTTGTGATACTATGGGTGGTGCATTGTCTTCCGCCTGTCTGTTGGCGGTGACCGCCGCGCTGCTTGTCTTTACCGCCGCGGCGGCCGGTGTATTAAAGTGGCTGTCTTTGTTGGCAGTTTCCGCCAGGGTCATGATTCCCTTTTTGTGTCCGCCGGCCTGTTTGCGGTATTACCGCCGCTTTAGCACCGTCCGCCAGGGTTGTAATGACCCCCTATGACTGCAGACAAAGAGTTACTAGAATTACGTCAAGGAAATAAAGACCTGATAACATATTTGTCACACTTCAACCGGTTAGTGGTGGAAACCGCTTGGCCTGTGGAAAAAAGGTCAGCAGTATTTTATCAAGGGCTAAAAGAAGAACTAAAAGATGTATTGGCCCACGTTGAACCACAACCAGAAACTTCTACTGATTTAATTAATTTAACCCTACAGATAGATCACAGACTTTCTGAAAGAAAAGGAGCAAGGAATAAATGGGAAAAAACTAACTGGTGAATGGAAAGATCCAGACACTTTCAATTGTCTTCAGATTCTAAGATAGAACCAATGGATATCGGAACTGTTCGCCCACCACTGACCAAAGAGGAGAAAGACATGCAATGAAAAAAGGGTCAGTTTCTGTATTGTGGGGAAAAGGGTCATTTTGTAGAAGACTGCCAAAAGAAACCAAAGGCAAAATTGATCCAACATTTGTGACAAAGAAAAAGATAGCGGTTGCTTTGGAAAATTCACAGGAAAACTAAAGTGCCCAAGAAAAAACAAAGGGGACCTCTTGGGCAAATTGACAATCCCTTCAGTGTGCTCTTGCACAAATCGTTATGTCAAACATTTCCGAATCTTAGTACAAATGACTGTGCTGGGAAAAAGACATAATGTTCAAGTCCTAATTGATTCAGGGGCAACAGGAAATTTTGTGGACCAACAAACTGCACTAGACCTGCATATACCCAGTGTAAAGAAAAAGGTTCCAGAAGTTGTGTATGCAGTTGATGAAAGTGAGTTGGCAGGAGGTCCGGTTACTAAACAAACCTCACAAATACAAATGATTTGCAAAGATGAGGAGAATCGGAACCACTATGAGATAATTTGCTTTGATATAATCCAAGCACCTCAATATGGTTTTATTTTAGGAATGCCGTGGTTAATATTACATAATCCATGCATAGACTGACGCAACCAGGTTTTGCTTTTTTCTTCTTCTTCTTGTGCAAAGAAATGGTTTCAATTAAGACGAAACAAAGAAGGAAATCTTTAACACTCCATATCTAATGCAGTTGAGAAGGAAATTGATTTACCATCACAGTATTCTGAATATACCAATGTGTTCAGTGAAAAGAAAGCAAGCTCATTGTCACCTCACATGCTGTACGTTTGTCAGATCGATCTTGTACCTGGCGCCAATATACCAAATTGTAGGATCTATGCACTATCAGGGAAAGAAAATCAAGTCCTACGAGAATACCTTGATCAATGTTTCGGCCATCACGATCTCCAGCGGCTTCTCCGGTATTTTTCGTATCTAAAGCAAATGGCAATTTGAGAACTTGTATTGACTTTAGAGCGATAAATAAGATCACAGTTAAAAATAAATATCCATTACCTCTCATACCAGTCTTGTTAGACCAGGTAAAATCCACCGTCATCTATACTAAACTTGACTTACAAGGTGCTTATCACCTAGTTCGAATTCGAGAGAGAGATGAGTGGAAAACGGATGAGTGGAAAACGGCTTTTAAGACTCGTTATGGCCTCTTTGAGTATTTAGTGATGCCGTTTGGTTCGTGTAATGCCCCGGCAGCCTTTCAATATTTCCTAAATGATGTTCTGAGAGAATATCTAGACATCTTTGTCATTGTTTTGTAAGCTAAGTGAATGTGAATGCCATACCAAAGAAGTTGAATTTCTAGGAGTCATTCTAACACTTGACTGCATGCAAATGACTGAAAGTAAAAATCAAGCTGTGTCCGAATGGACTACACCAAAATCAGTGCATGATATTCAATGTTTCTTGGGTTTTGCGAATTTTTATTGATGTTTCATCCATCACTTCTCTCAAAAGGTGGCCCAAATCACCAAGTTGCTAAGAAAAAAGGCCGTCTTCAACTGGTCCCAAGAGACAGAGAAAGCAGTTCAAGATTTAAAAAAGGCTTCTACTACCGCTCCCATTCTAGCTCACCCTAATGTGGAAGAACCATTCATCGAGGAAGCTGATGCATCTGATGTTGCCGTTGGGGCCATCCTTTCTCAACGTCATCGAGAAACTGGACAATTGCACCCCATAGCATATGCATCAAGAAAATTGAATGAAGCAGAACAGAATTACACCATAGCAGAAAAAGAATTACTAGCAATTCGTAATGCCTTCAAGGACTGGAGATCATTTGCCTGATTACAACTTTGGAGGAGGTGTTAATCTGTCCCAAAAATGATGGTAAAGTGACGGATATACCACCAGCCGTATTACGAGTCCATTATATCCTATGGAACTCGTAATACGGGTGGTGGTATATCCGTCACATTTGGGATGGATTAACACCTCCTCCAAAGCTGTAATCAGGCCCATTATCTGTTGGGAGCGAAACACACCATAACTGTATATTCTGATCGTAGAAATTTACAATTTATGAGTTCTGCCAGGCTACTAACTCCAAGACAACTAAGATGGATGCTCTTCTTTACAGAATTTGATTTCATAGTGACTTTTAGACCAGGAACAGATAATCTTAAGACTGATGCATTATCTAGACAAGATTCTTCAATCACACCTACTGAACAAAAACCCATGCCTATTATAACACCTTCAAAAGTGTTGTGTTTAGTAGCTGGCAAGAAATCTCATTCGTAATCATTTTTACATCATTAAGCGGCAAGAGTGGTTACAACAAGACACGAAGATGTCTATTCAACAAGGCTTACCTTCATGAATCTTGAATATTCCTGCCTACTGAAGAGTTAAGAGAGACAGCTTTTCATTGGTTACACAAGCATCCTCTGGCAGGTCACCCAGGTCCTAAAAAAACAATAGAACTCATGAAAAGGTATTTTTGGTGGCCTACATTTGTTCACGACCTTAAGCAAATGCTACAATCATGTGAAGTATTTGCAAGATGCAAAGCGAACATAGCAAGCCCAAAGGTCTGTTGATACCTCTACCCATTCCCAAACATCCATGGGAACATATCTCTATGGATTTTATTACTGGTCTTCCTCAAATAAAACAATTTACAACCATTCTCGTGGTAGCAGACAGTCTTACCAAGTATGCTCATATCATTGCCTGTAAAGGACTCCCAACTTCCGACACCTTAGCGACTATCATCTTAAAAAATATAGGCCCGTATTTATACTCAGTTTGCGCCGAATTTGCGTCGTTTTTTTCGATGCAAATTCGGCGCAAAACTAACGCCATATTTATACTTTGGCTTTAGACGCGTCTAGCGCCAAAGTATGGGCAAATAGCGTCATTTTTTTGCGTGAACGCCTTCCTTGCGTTAATGAGATGCAAGGAAGGCGTTCCCGTCTAAAAAAATGACGGCGACGCATAAGCGTCGTATTTATACTCCCGGGCAAAAATCATGCCCGGGAGTGGGCGTGGCAAAAAACCCCGCATTTGCGCCACTTTTTAACGCCTGGGTCAGGGTAGGCGTTAAGGGGCCTGTGGGCTCAAAATGAGCCCACAGGTGCCCTCCCCTGCCCCCAGGGACCCCCCCTGCCACCCTTGCCCACCCCAGGAGGACCCCCAAGGATGGAGGGACCCATTCCAGGGACATTCAGGTAAGTTCAGGTAAGTATAATTTTTTTTTTTTACTTTCTTTTGGGTGGCATAGGGGGGCCTTATTTGTGCCCCCCTACATGCCACTATGCCCAATGACCATGCACAGGGGACAGAAGTCCCCTGGGCATGGCCATTGGGCAAGGGGGCATGACTCCTGTCTTTACTAAGACAGGAGTCATGAAATGGCGTCTGGGCGTCGTAAAAAAATGGCGCAAATCGGGTTGAGGCGAATTTTTTGCCTCAACCTGACTTGCCCCATTTTAAGACGCCCTAACGTCATTTTTGCCCAACGCCGGCGCTGCCTGGTCTACGTGGTTTTTTTCCACGCACACCAGGCAGCGCCGGTCTGCTTGCGCCGGCTAACGCCATTCCATAAATACGACGCCCGCATGGCGCTTCAGAATGGCGTTAGACGGCGCTAAATTTTTTGACGCTAAACTGCGTTAGCGCAGTTTAGCGTCAAAAAGTATAAATATGGGCCATAGTTTGGCTTCTCGGACTTCCAAGAGTTATCCTCTCTGGTAGAGGAACACAATTTTCTGCACATTTTTGGCAACAATGGTGCAAGGCTCTACAAATTGATTCGACTTCATCTACTAGTTATCATCCACAAATGGATTGTCAAACAGAAAGACTAACCCAAACTGAAAAAATATTTACCATGTTATGCAACAAAGTCTCCTACAACTTGGCTGCATCTTTTGTGGCTTGCAGAACTGGCTTATAATAACTCTCACCACTCTTCAATAAACTTAACTCCTTTCTTTGGTTTATATGGGCGTCATCTGCACATTTTGCCAGTTATGTTACCTGCATCTACTCAAACCACTCCAGCAGTCAAGGACATGCGAACACACATGAAAAAGATTCATGCACAATTACAAACAAATCTTTTTCAAGCAAAGAAAAAATATAAAATGCAATATATCAAAAAACACCAGCCTGGTCCTCAGTATACAATCAAAGATAGAGTTTGGTTATCCATAAAAATCTCTGTATTCAAAAACAAAAATATGTTTCATCCAAAATTCATAGGGCCCTATGAAGTAATACGACAAGTAAACCCAGTAACATATAAGCAAAAATTACCATCATCTTTGAAAATTCAACCAGTGTTTCATACTTCACTTCTTAAACCAGCTTCGCCCTCAAGCGTCACACAACCTGCTCCTCTATTAGTTCAAGGTCATTGGGAGTAAGAGGTGCGATCTATTCTAGACTCTAAATATAGGGGGTCTTCCCTTTGGTACTTGGTGTCCTGGAAAGGATACGGACCGGAAAATGACTCTTGGGAACCTGCAAGACATGTCCATGCACCACGTTTGGTGCGACGATTTCACCTCCTCCATCCTGATAAATCAGGCCCTGGACCGCGCTTGGGAGAGTGGTGTAATGTGGGAATAAGACCAGCCGCGGTCCAGGTCTTGCCCAAAATTCTGCTGCGTGACTCAGCGGCGCTTTCTGGGCACCACTTGTCATCCCCACTTGTTCCAAAGGTGACCATCAGTGTTGTCTGCCCTGTGGCAAAGCTCATAGTGCTGCAGGTTCACAACATTGGTGGACAAGATGCACTTATCAGTGCTATTCTATGAAGGGACTACAATTCCCATGTTTTTAGAGGCAGCAGCCATCTTGGGGTGTGGCAGGCCTATAAAGCCCAGCCACACCCAAGCACAGTGCTCACTATTTTGAAGACTTTGATGCAGCCAGACCTCGTGGGGGTTTCTCTGGAGAAGAGCAAAGTTCCTGAATGGCAGACTATTGTCTAACCAAAGTACCCTTGTTTCCATGGTGCATTAAAAAACGAGTAGGTTGCACATGTAGCGGTAAGGCCTTGCTGAATCCAAGTTTAGAGGAAGTCATTACTTCCAAAAGGTAAAACGCTCTTTTGCACAGGAATTCAAAGCGTTTCAGTTCACAGATGTAAAGCGCTTTTGTGTTCAGCAATTCAAAGCATTTCGTTCACAGATGTAAAGCGCTCTTTTGCACAGCAATTCAAAACGTTTCAGTTCACAGATGTAAAGCACTTTTGTGCACAGCAATTCAAAGCGTTTCCGTTCACAGATGTAAAGCACTCTTTTGTACAACAATTCAAAGCGTTTCAGTTCACAGATGTAAAGCGCTCTTGGCATGACAATTCAGGCTCTTCAGTTCATAGATGTAAAACGCTCTTGCACGGAAATTTGAGCGCTTCAGTTCACAGATGTAAAGCGCTCTTGGTACGACAATTCAGGCATTTCAGTTCATAGATGCAAAGCATTCTTGGCACGCAATTCGAGCGCTTCAGTTCACAGATGTAAAGCGCTCTTGGCATGACAATTCAGGTGCTTCAGTTCACAGATGTAAAGCACTCTTGGCACGACAATTCAGGTGCTTCAGTTCACAGATGTAAAGCGCTCTTGGCACAACAATTCAAAGCGTTTCAGTTCACAGCTGTAAAGCGCTCTTGGCATAGCAATTCAAGCGCTTCAGTCCTCAGGTTTAAAGCATTCTTGGCATGACAATTAAAGCGCTTCAATTCAAAGGAGTAAAAGGTTCTTGGCACAACAATCTAAGTGATTCAAGGCTACTTGAGTAAAAGCGCTTCCTGGTATTATTAAGTAAAGTGCTTCAAGTTCAATGAGTAAAACTTTTTGGCATTTATTGTTGTGAATGTGAAAGTATTTCTGGAGATAAGCAAATCATAGTTTTCATTGTTCTTTGAAAAGCTTACAATGTAAAAAGCATATTTAAATCTTTGAGATTGTCTAAGTCATGATCAATGGTTTATGTTGTGAATACATAGATGTTACAGGATTGATATTCTGTGTATAATCATAGTTCAAAGTTCTTGCCATCCCTTGATTCTGAGGTCGTAGTTTACTCTTGTTCTATGTTTCAAAGAAGGGGCTTTGCCCTCATTTCAAAAGAGGTCTCCATCTGATATCTCGGAGACGCATTTAGTCAAGAGTCTATTGATGAGTTACATTTCTATGAATGAGTAAATGCATATTTGTTCTAACCTTTACTTTTCAGATCTCTCTCCCTGCTGTTCCCTACCCTAATTCCCTTCCCCCCGACTGGCTTCATCATAACTCTGTGCTATAATAGCTTTCTGAGTTGGTGATGCCAGAAGGTGGGCCTTTTGTTCAGAGACGTGCAGATCCACAGGAAAGGACACTGTGACAACAAAGCATGCCAAGAAACCATCCTTCATTTTTAAGAGTATTGTTAGACCTGCCAGCCTTAGGTTGGTCACCCCCCAACTTTTTGCCTGCCTCCATCCACTTTTCAGACACTGTTTTTGCTGGTTGTTAGGCTTTGAACACTTTACCACTGCTAATCAGTGCTAAAGTGCATATGTTCTCTCCATCAAAACATGGTAAAACTGGTTCATACCCAATTGGCATATTTGATCTACTTGTAAGTCCCTAGTAAAGTGCACTATAGGTCCATAGGGCATGTAGATTGAATGCTAGTAGTGGGCCTGCAGCACTAGTTGTGCCACCCACATAGGTAGCCCCTTAACCATGTATCAGACCTGCCATTGCAAGGCCTGTGTGTGCAGTTTCACTGCCACTTCAATTTGTCATTTAAAAGTACTTGCCAAGCCTTAAGCTCCCCTTTTTCTACATCTACATCACCCCTAAGGTAGGCCCTAGGTAACCCATAGGGCAGGATGCTATGTAGGTAAAAGGCAGGACATGTACATGTGTGTTTTATATGTCCTGGTAGTGGAGAACTCCTAAATTTGTTTTGCACTACTGGGAGGCCTGCTCCTTTCATAGGATAATATTAGGGCTAGCCTCATCTGCTGTTTGAGTGGTAGATTCTGATCAAAAAGGGGTAACCAAGTCATATTTAGTATGGTCAGAATGGTAATACAAAATCCTGTTTATTGGTGAAGTTGGAGTTTATATTACTATTTTAGAAAAGCCACTTTTAGAAGGTGAGCATTTCTCTGCACTTAAAATCCATCTGTGCCTTACAGCTGGTCTCCAATCCATGTCTGGCTGGGCTGGTTGACAGCTCCAATGCGCGTTTCACCCAGACAACCACAAACACAGGATACTCAGTCAGACCTGCACTCATCTGCATACTGAATGGGTTTCCCAGGCTGGGAAGGTGAAGGGCCTAACACTCACATTTCAAAGGCTAGTGGCCTGCCCTAACACAATGGACTGCAAAACCCCCTACTGGGACCCTGCCAGACAGACCTGTACTGAAAAGGGACCTTGTGCACTTCAAAACCACTCTTCGAAGTCTTCCCCACTTCAAAGGCATTTTTGAGTATGTAAACTGGGTCCCTGAACCCACCAAATCAGACACTTCTGGACCAGATACTGCAACCTGTCAAGTGGAGCTGCCTGGCTGCCCAAATGACTCACCTGGTCTGCTTTGATGTGAAGGACTGCTGTCTTGCTGTTGCCCTACTGCTTTGGTGGCCTCTGACCTTGCTGAAAAATGCTCTCCAGGGGCTTGGATTGAGCTTGCCTCCTGTTTGTGAAGTCTTAGAGCCAAAAAGACTTCCTCTCTTCAAGGAAACTCCTTGTGCGCCAAAAGTCGACACACCCTGCCAGCAATGATGCACAGCCGAACCAGAAAGACGCAGCCCGGCTTCCCGGGGGGAGATCGACACAGCACCTGCGTTGCGACCGGAACTTTGACGCACAACCATATCGGATTGAGGCACAACCGAGTCGGAACGACGCAGCCCAACTTCCTGAGTGAAGAATAGATGCAGCGCCTGCCGTGCAACAGAAAATCCGACGCATCACCCACCAGATCCCCGCAGCACCTGTGACTTTGTACTGCCCAGGATTTCCACCCAGGCGTCAAAAGAACCCCGCATTGCACTGAGGACCCAAGACTGCGTGCCGGAAATTGACACAAAGCCCTTGCAGCATGGGAAGAAATGACGCATCATCTATGCCACATAAGGAATTCCAATGCACACCTTTCTTTTTCCACGCAGCTCCTCCTCTGCGGTCTCTATGCATGTAATTTTTACGTGAACCAGGTACTTTGTGCACACAAGAGACTACTGTTGATTTAAGACTCTTCTTAGCATTGCCAAAGTGATATTTTGACTTGTGCTTATTGAATCTTTATCGTTTTTTAACTTAATTTAACCAGATAAATATCTTATATTTTTCTAAACCTGTGTGGTGTATTTTTGTTGTGTTCTACTGTGTTATTGCATGATTTATTCCCCAAATACACATTGCCGTCTAAGTTAAGCCTGACTGCTCAGTGCAAAGCTACCAGAGAGTGGGCACAGGATAATTTGGATTGTGTGTGATTTACCCTGACTAGGATTGTGGTCCCTATTCGGACAAAGGTGAATACCTCTCTCAACTAGAGACCCCATTTCTGACAAGTATTATTTGCATTTAACTACCAAAGTGTAATTTGAGGTTGGCTAACCACAACCTACATCAATCATGTTCCTTTCACAAATTCTACAATGGGAAAGAGCCTTTTGAGCTGAAGTGTCCCCAGTGTGGAACATGTATCCTCCTGGTGTATGTACTCAGAGCAATCTCATTCAATATAGGATATTATTTACACCTCATTGTTCCCTCCCCGATGATGTACTGGTCTGCAAAACAAGGTTGTATCTCCAGTGATCACGTTTGATTGTATGTTATCAGTTTGCAATCTCATTCACAAAAACAGCGGTATGACTATGAATGACCACACTCTACAGTCAGACTAGTGAGCATACCACAGTACTGAACATACAAAGGGAGCATTACACCCAATTGAGTGGGCCACAGGGCAGACAGGGGTTATGATTCTCCACCCACAGAGGATGCCTCTGCAAAGTGGACCAAGTACAACAATTTCCACACTGGTCTTTCTCTGTGGCAAGAGACAGCAGCACAATGCTTCCCATGGAGGCAGTGGGGGGAGACAAGAGCTCCAAACTATGCAGTCAGCCAACAAACAAAATGATGCATTGTCAGCTCGGTGTTTCTCTTCACGTATTTGCTGTCAGTTCATTTGATATGCAATAACAGTCAAGTATTGTAATCTTCTTCTGGTATTCTCTCTTCCCACTGTAGGAGATATCTTATGACTAGATTCCCCAATATACTGTTTGTTTAGACACATGTGAAGAGTAACTTAAGTACTCTCACAGATTATTTATGCATCTCAGTTCAAACTGTTTTAAACTCTGCAGTCACTCAGGAAACACCTGGCATATTTTCAAGCCTCTAGCGCCACTGGAGTGTTACTTTTTATGATGCTCCGGTGGCCCTGTGCAATGTGCCATATTCAGAAGGCGTCGCTAAGACATTTTTTGTGGCTTAACGCTGCCTTGTAAATATGGGCTCCTCCGTTACAGTTTTCTGTGGTAGATGGACATGGAAAGGGGTTGCTATGGGCATTCCACCGCAAAACACCCATTGCGTTTGAAGCTTCACCAGATTTACAAGGAATTGTGAATCTGAGGCAGTGGCAAAAATTAATGTCACCCCAGGGGAGGCGTTAGCATGGTGCAATGAGGAGAAATACTTTTATTTCTCCTCAATTTAGCTTTTTCTATGTGTGCTGCATTTTGCAGCACACATAGAAAGAGCAAAAGGACAAAAATTGTTGTTTATATACAGGAAGGGATACCTTCCTGCACATGAACAATCATTTAATAATGACGATTTTCTACTTCTATGTGTGCTGCATTCTACAGCACACATAGAAGTGCCAACTCACTATTGTACATTATTTATGTGCAGGAAGGGACACCTTCCGCACATAAACAGTAATTCCCTTCAATGCAGACACTCTTGCGCTATGGTGCAAAGATACCTGCGTTGGTGCTGAAAGGAAACACGGGGTGCCCATTATTTATGTTAATACAGTGCACCCCAACATTTCAGAATGGATGCAGTGTGGTGCTGCCAATTTTGATGCAGCACATGCTGCACCAGTCCCTTGCAAATCTGCCCCATAGTCTCTAGTAAACGGATCTGTCTCCTCTAATGGTTCTATGTGTCTTTCCGATTGCAGACTAGGCCCTACGTTTACCTGCTGGATAGAATTATAGTTGTAGTGGTGTGATAGGTGTGATTCTCATGCCTCACCTCGTGGTGGTGACTTTACTATTGTTGTGACCATAGAGATGACCTTGCATAAGAATAGGACCACTGAATCAAGTTGGTGTGGAAAGCCTGTGCAGCAACATGTGTCTTGGACTGTGGCAGCTTCCTTAGCCAGCTGAAGACATGCACTTAGGTTCAGCAGTTGCATCCTCTGAGATGAATTAACTCTGATGTTGTGTCTTCAGCACTTGTGGCCTCTGGACCAGTCAAAGCCTTCCCCTTCATCTGCAGTGTGGTCCATCTTCCCAACAATGGCTGCAACAGCACCAGTCTTTCAGACTCACTGCAGATTGCCAGACATCATGCTGATAAGTGTACTTGCAAAACGCCTGCTGCAATTCATATGGGAACCACTTATAGAAACTGTGATAGTCAGCTTTCTGTGGGTTCTCCCTACAACAGAACCATGCTGGGCCTCTCCTCGTGGGCAGTCTCTCCTGCAAGCCAGTCAGGCTCCTTCCCTGTTGCAGCAAGCAGGCAGGTTTCTAGGAAATCTATGCAGACCCTCAGCATCTCCAGCATGAAGTGCAGACTTCAGGTGAATGTCCGCTCACATCTGAGAGTCTGGTTGTCACACAGACTATATTGTTAGTTACCCAGCAGCTCTTCAAGCACTCCGAGGAGCACTACGTTCCTTGGTCAAGAAGAAGTTGGGACTAGAATAAAGTAGGGTGTGTGAATCCTACTTTTATACAGAGTTTTGCAGAGAGGGGAAATTGAATCACTGTCTAAGGCTTCAGAACTATTTTTGGTTTGTTTGTCTTGTACATGTAATTATCAGCTGATCCTTAGACACAACATGTATTTAAAGTTAAGGATCTAAGAAGGAGTACCCAAAACGTGGGCCCAATGAAATATGAGATTTCTGCATCTGGCTGTCATCAGCCATCCTGAAGCTGCAATCCTCGACAGCCAAAAGAGCAGACCTTGCCTAGAATCTTCCTCACCTTGAACAACAGAAACTGCAGTAACACCTGTAAGACAAGGGGTCATTAGTTGTATTACCTGCAAGAGTAATGGGCCCACAATTGTCCTCCACTGGGAACCAAAAACCCCATTGTAGTGCTTGACTCTCTCAGAGTAGGGAAGAGGAGCAGTCCAAGGCCTACTCAAGGGAGGTGGTGCGGGCTAGCAATCCCCATTCATATGTAGGCAAAAACAACACTCAATAAATGATTGTCCAGTCTGTGCTTTTTCTTTTGAAAAAGAAAAAAGTACTCACTACTATGCATCAATTTACAAATATACACAAGCTGATAGAAATGCTTCTTCATATCATTACATAAACATTCCTTCCACTCCGAAAGGGAGACATAGATCCACAAATCACATGTCAAACATATTCCGTAGTATTCAAATGCAATAATTGAATATAACTTTGAAGGAACACACTTTAAATTGTTAATAAAGAATGTTTAATAATTGAATATTAACTTTGAAGGAGCACACTTTTTATTGTCAATAAAGCATGTACTTTTGAATATGAGTGGTTGTCAGCATCATTACTTCATTAAAGCCTTCACAAGAAGAAAAGTATATGCAGGACTGGGTGACTTGTGTACTCAGCCTAACTTTTTGGCATGAATTACATAATTTAAATACAGTGCCTAAAAAGCTTTCCATTTACAATCAGAACACCAGTGTAATTATAACTTTTAACCACTAGAGAGTGTTGACCCAACCTGAAAACTTATGTTGACCACCTTCAGGCTACAGAGACTGCAGCCATAGTCTTTTCCCATAAAGGGCACAACACTCCCAGCTGTAGAAAATACGCTCCAGCCTGGGGAGTGCTTGACAATACCAGGGAAATCCAGGAGTCCCACCCAACTTAGGGTGGCGTCTCCTGAAATCTTCTTGGGGGAGGCTGCGCTGTTCCAAGCAATTCCCCTCTGCACTTTCCCTCCTTTAGATTATGACACCACTTTCCGGGGGCCACCACAATGCCAAAAACTGAGTGTTTTCCTAGGAGGTACAGGCAAACCTCAGAGGGCATTATGGTGCGCTCCTTTGCGAGCTTTGTGAATTTATATTTAGCGGCTTTCCCCCTGCGCCAGAGAGAGTCATGTCTTGTTTTTTCCATATTGTTGATTTACTCACACAGCGCTGTCCACCTTAAGGTGTCCTGTCCCATCCGGACACCCCGTATGCATGATCACTGGTTGGGAGCTGCTAAGGAAGCCCACCTCTTCTGCCTCGCTGGCTCCCTGATTGGCCAGCACTCTGGCCTGCTGCCACGGGAGCTGCCAGAAGCATACTGGCCTTCCTGCCCCCCCCCCAGATATGGGGAGCAAGGGCTGGACACACAGGGGAGTTTAGCAGCACTCCCCCCTCTTCTCTTGTGACATCATGGCCCAGGGATGGGGTCCTGGGCCCCTCTCCATACTTGTGATGGTCCTCCCCCTTCTGTTACCTCTTCGTGGAGCCCAGGGATGAGGTCCAGGGCCTCTTAGTTGGTATCATGGGGGAGCGCGACAGTGCGTCCCCCGAATTTTCTTCTTCTTGGGGGCAATGCCCAGGCCCTGTCCCACCCTGGGGACCAAACTGAAAATGGCGACAGAGCCCAATGCACTTGATTGCCAGAAACGAGGTCAAACATCACCAACTTCACAGGGGCATTTGTCAAGCTGTTTTGGATGATTTTGGTCTTGTTTCACTCATGGTGGTAATCCCTATCTACCTTGTGCACTTTCCTCAGGCCTCCTGGCTTTAAAGGTGACAAACTTTGCAGGGCATTGATTTCGGTGTTTCCCTCTGCCAGCCTTTCACTTTACTTTCCCTCTGGGCTCCTCTCATTCTTTGTGGAGGTGCCTGTCTTTCCCCATTTGGTCCTCAAGAGGTGTAAGGGGACCAGCTTCCCTGATCCCGGGGGAAAGCCCAATTGCTCCTGAGGTCAATCAGAGTCAGGTCCTTGCACCAGATGGCAATCAGGGGGTTTCCTCCTTCCAATTGTCCATGGCAGCTGCCTCCAGTTTCAGTGCCCAGCAGAAAAGCACACTCAAGAGAGCTCTCTCTCCTCTGCAGGACATTTTAAGTGTCCAGCAAGGCTGCACATCTGGTCTCTCCTGAGGCGCCACATCACCTCTCCGCCTCTGTCCCAACCTCCCTTCACAGTCTTCTAGGATAGCTCAAAATAGTGTCACCCAGGAGTCACTTGCCTGCTTGCGTTCTGGGGTATCAGCTCAACACTTGACTGGCATTACTGCCTGGGCCTGTCCCAGCGAATCTTCAAAGGAACCCCACTCCTGGTTTGGCTCAAGAGGTCTTGGCTCCCTCCTTTGTTTAATAGGCTTCAGCAGGCCCTCTTCCTGGCCAGACCAGCAAGGTGGCAAAAGGCATTGGCTCTGATTCTGAGCTAAGCCAGAGAAATATGACATTCCTAGATGGACCATAAGCTGTACAGATATGCCTTTGAACTTTACAGAATTGTTCTTTTCACATAGGTTACATAGTACAGTGGTACGATTCTGGTGTCTGTAGACCAAAGGGAAGCAGAGCTCTGCCCTTACCCGTAGGCAGCCTTACCCATAACATTATAATGGAGTGTCACTGCAAACAAGACAGTAAACCACACTGACTTTCCCTATAAGTGTGCAACCACAATATAAGGCCTAACCTAGGTCAATAGCTAACCCTGCATAGCCCCTTCTTTGCCATCCTACCCGTGTGCAGTTCCTGGGCTGTGCATGACAGGAGTCTCCCACACACAGCCCGCACACTTGTGTACATGCGTATATACACAAGTTCATGTGTAACCAGCCAAGTGCCTCTTACCCGTTGCTGTGCCACAGCAGCACTATCTTAAGAGGTGGACACTGGCTGTAGACACGCACAGTCCATTTGCCATGAGTTTACTATGGGTTTGTCAAAGGTAATGAGGCTCCACCTCAGTAAACGGTCTAAGACCAGGTGATCAAACAGCAAATCAGGGTGGATTAGATGGGCAGAACCACCTTCCCACACCACCCCCCATCAAGTGGCAGTGGTCAGGAAGAGCTGTTCCAGAGTAATTTTCCTACAGGGACCTAATTTAATTTCTACAGGAAGCTCTATTTTGTAGAACCATTTTAGTGATGTCTCTGGGAACGTTATTTTAGCAACTAAGCCTGCTGTTTGTGTCCTTTAGCTTATTAGCTTAGTAACATTCTATTTTACTTCATTATATTGCTTTAGAATCAGCCACATTTGTGGTGCTGTTTTGTTTTCTTTATTTACTTGTCCGTTTCGCCTAGGAAAGCGTTACATTTCTTAGCACAACATTCTTTCACTCTGTGCTTTCCACAAGGCTGCAGCAAGATAGGATTGTCAGCACAAGTGGTACACTGCATCTCTCACATTCACAGAAACACACATATTTTTACATTGGGAGATTATCTCAAAACATCAGGTGTTTTATTATAAAAACACTTCCCTGTCCCATGCTCGCTAGAGGAAGGTTCCAGCTGGATGGCCACAACTGCATGCTGTTTCACTGCACTACAGCTGCTTGCTGAGAACACCGGTTTGCTGACACACATGGGGGTGGTTTCTTTATGGGCCTCTTCACTACTATCATGAGATATCAGGGGATAGTGTCTTCCCAAGGGGGATCCTGAAGGGTGGATTAGTGCTTATCCTGCTGTGCTCTAACATTTTTGTCACCATTTTACTTCTAGTATGTTTCATAATTCTTATTATTGTGTTTATTGCCATTTTATCGATGACACAGCTGATTCAATAAATCTTATTGAACCATTTTCTGCCTCTGTTTGTCCTTGCATGTGTGAGACTAATGTAATTGAAAGAAAAGAATGAGATCTGATCCACCACAAAGTCATAATGTCATGTGCCCAGTTGCCACAAATCGTCCCTGGTGTTGGGCATAGATGAGGTGATGCTAGCTGATAGAAAACTGATTTGTCCGACAGTTGTCACATGGTGAGAATTGGACTAATTTCCCCACAGTTCAGGTGATGCTGCCACCCGAATCAGCAGCCTCATTAGTATAATAAGAGCCAACGCGACAGTATCTCCATTCACCATTATATCTATGTCTTGGTCTCCACCCACAGGAAGCCGGGCAATACACTTCCTCTGTCTGGGGAATCTGTATGCATCTTCAATTTTGTGCTCATGCTAAAATAGGGACATCCAAAATGGATTATCTGATCCCACTGTGCAGATGGCACCACCAACTAAGCTCTGGGTGATCTTACTGCAACATTTTTTTGGTAGAAGAACTAGTAAGCATGTCGAGTTCTGAAAACAAGGGATCTGTTAGTGCTAGCCAGAAGGATATCTTGAAAGTTACGTAATATAGCAAGGAGTAAGCTGCTTAGGCAGTGGTTTCTTACTGTGTGTCTCCAATGAAGATCCCTGGGCCAAGTGTTAATGTTCCGGAGCAAAGCTACTGAAGCTGTGCTATTTGTTGCCATGAGCAAACAGAGTTAAATGTTCTGGAGGAAGCCGATTTCCACAGCTCCTCTGTGTACTGTGTTTTTAGCTGCAGTGCTGCTCACTCTCTAAGGTCTCACATTGCATATCAGTTTGAAAACCAGGCAAGAGAAAATCTGCATTGACAGAAAGCGATGCCCACTCAACAATAACAAACCCTGGAAAAAAAATACATCATAGATATATTATCTTGTGGTTTTAGAAATAGGTGTATGGTATTTCCTTTCAGTACACTTGAGAATAATAAAGTCTGAGCGTAACGCCAATAGAAACCTAAGGTTTTGCCAAGTGGTTCTAGCAGTTGTTCTATGTTATCCTCAAAGCATTGATTAATGAGTGAAGGACATGTGTTGTACTCCTCCAATTCTCCAAGTACAAGTGAAAATGTTCCTCAATTTGGCACTGCCAGCACAGCAGATGCCACTCATCCTTCATGAAATGCACGCATACAAGGGACTATAGAGATGTTTCCAACTGACTGTCTGCCCTTTGTATAACAGCCCTCGGAGGACTGTTGTGCAAAGGGCCATTGCCATTAGTAGGGAGAAAGACTAGTTTCTTGTGTGGTGTTAGCCACATAGACAGACTCACACAACTGGACTACTTTAGTAAAGGAGAAAAATCCTTACGTCAAAACTGATAATTACATTCAAGAAGTGGTTGAAGGTCTGAAGTATGTGAGGAGGCTATGCTATTGCGCTCTCTATGTATTTGAGTAGATAGCATAAGTCCTGAGTGTTTAGTGAGACCTAAAGACACAGCAAGCAAAAAAGGAAAGCAGTAGATGTTAAAATGTTTGTCACCCTCTTTCAGCAACAAAATACTGTCAATTGTTGCGTAATTTAATTTATTTACATGAATGCTCCTTTAGACTGAGCAAAATAAACAATTTCATTGAGACAATAGGTTCTACATTTGAGTTACGGTAGTTAACACTTTGATACATCTATAATATGTTGCAATAATTCTAATAAAAGATAAAGTAGTGCAATACTGACATGCTTTTCTAATTCTTAAGGTATAGGCTCCTTCTTAACAACTGTGGGAAAAAGTATTGATAAGGGAGGAGTGAGCATAGAAATGTGCACCAATGTCCCATTTGTAGCCTCATTATGAGGACTCATTCTTATTATGATGGGGCTGGTAATGTCAGTTTCTGATCCCATGGAAAATATCATATTGGATAGAACCAGCAGTGGCTGGCACTCCAAATATTTGGAGGGGGTTCAGCCACTGACCAGCAGTGCCTTGTCAAAGCCAAAGCTGTCAGTCGTGGCTTGTTATAAACATAGTTTATAACAATCCATGACTGAGAACTCTGGCATTGAGGCTGAAGGCAGTGAGGGTCTTAGAGTGCATCAGTGGGTTAAAAATAATCAAATAAAAATGTACTCACCCATTACATGCACTGGCTTGTCTCCAGTCCTCCTCCTTCAGTCCCTCAGCCCTGGTCTGGTCTGGAGGCTGCAGCAGTTCTCCGTGCCAATCTGAACGCTGCTCTCAGGCTGCTGATAATGTTAGCAACATAAGAGCAGTGCCAGGATTGGCTAGAGTGGGCTGCCCCAAAGCTCCTGCAGGCACTTGGGGCCTGTGCCTGCTCTCCACCATTTTGTCTTAGACAGATGAGTGGATTGGTTTAGTCTGTGCATGTCAGGCTGACCGTTGTGAGACGGCTTGCCAAAGTGGCATGCACACTGTAAACAGGTGGAGTGAGCACCACTCCCCTGGTGCCAGTTAGCAGCAGTGGCCCTTCCCCAAAACACGTCTCGGGCTGGTGAAAAAGGGAAAAGTAAAAATGGTAACAAATTCACTTTATTACCATTTTATTTTTCACCTTTGGCGGCCCTGGCAGCAGAGGGGCAACGCTCCTCTGCCCTAATGGAGGGGCCACGCTGGATAGAACACTGCAGATCTGAATCATTTCTGAGGCTCAAACTCCAGAGTGTAATGAATAAATACAGAAGGAATCAGACTTGGAATTACAAATACATCCAGTAATTCTTCATGTTTCTGGAGAACCTTAGAGTTCCACTTGAAATCACCAGTAACTCTGCCCCATGGAGCAACTGGTAGCTACTCAGCCACCAGATCTAACAACGATAAAACTGGGGACCTTGTAATCTTACCATTGGTGACAAAGTGCTGGTTTCTAGTTGGGATTCATAAAAATATGCAGAGTTTCACTTTGCATGCTCCCACGGTCTGCGACAAAAAAGAAAGGCAGGCTTTATCTAAACTGTATTTGGTTTGCACTGCTCAATTAAATGCAAAACATCCTAATTACATCATAACAATGTCATATTATTATGAATAGATTGAGTCAAACACTCGCACACTGAAATTCAAGCTTTACATGTAAAGATGTATTGTTAAAGGACGTGTTTGAGAGCTTAATTGTGAATTTTCACAGACGGGGCATTGATTAGATTTGGTTAAGATTGTGCAGTAGCTGCAACTTGAATTCACCGACTTATAATTGTAGCTATCGTCCTCCTTTATTTACTTCCTTAGGACAAGGTTTCACGTCTATGGCTCATTGTCTCGCTTGGATTTAGACTGCTGAGAGAACAACTATTATTGGATGCTCCCGATCAGAAATCAAGCAAGCCTGAGAAATAAGTAACACAATGTGTTGAAATCGGAGATTAATTTAGGGGTATAATGCCTTTTATTTTTAGAGCTCCTGTCTAGCAGATTGTCTATCTGAAAATGAACATTTAAGGTGTTTATTCAACAAACATACCTGCTGGTTGAGAAGAAGAGATTAACTTCTGCGAAAAAGCAAACACCTTCAGAAGGAAGCAAACACTCACTGCCTAACAGCATCCCTAGGAGCTGGTCTGTGACAGCAGCAGCGATCTGCCTGCTTTACCACAGCAACACTCAGCTATTTATAGAGAATTTAAAGTCTCTTCTCAGTGCGCATTTTTCATTGCAAATTTGTGCTTTCGGCTATTTATGGGAAATTGTCGGGAGGCAGTTTTGAGTAATATTTTTGCGACTGTTTTCTAAAAACCTACTATAAACAGATTCAATAGTTGAGCCTGCAAACAGTTTTTTCTTTTTTAAGAGTTACTAAATATAGCAGCAGTAGGCTACTGCTTTTTATCTTTGTTCTTACTCCAGCCTGAGTGTTCGAAACCAATCGCAATCTTACTGATTGGGTCATATTAGTATTTCTCATTCATACTATATAATTGAGGATATAGGGCCAGATGTACAAAGCCATTTTATGATTGCACACCCTGCGATTCACAAAATCACAGGGGCTGTGACAGCAAACGAGCTGTTCACAACGTACAAAAGCCCTTTCTGAGCTAGAAAAGTGCTTCTGAATGATAAAAGGGCATGTGTAGCCCTGTCCGAATTGCAAATGTGAGATGGCATGAAAAAGGCATCACCTCCTAATCACGAATCAAAAAGTGACGTATCAATGTTTTGTGGGTGCAATTGCGGTCACAAACAATTGTTAAGTTACTGTGCCCCAACGTGGGGAGGTAATTGATTCACAAAAGGGAAGCTGTCCTCTGGGGACCGATTCTCATTTTGGGAATCTTGTCAGCTTCTCTCGGTGGAGGAGACAGTACCCCAGAGGACCACTGCCTGCTTCTCCTAATGTCTCCTCCAAGGGAAATAAAAAAATAAAAAAAAAAAAAACAGCACTTCTACCCGTAATGTACATGCACTGCTTACAAAAATGTTCTACTGGATAGGAAAAGAAATGCAAAGCCTTAGGTCTGTTGTGCGTTGCAGACCACTGTTTCAGTATTCACATGCAAGCTGCAGCTTGTCTAAATAACATCTATTAGGTTTGCCATGTAGCAACTCTCCTACAACAGAGCAATTTATGATGCGATCTTTTAGTTTGTATACTGCAGCGCAAATTAAATTTAATTTTCAGCCACAAAGCAGTTAGTGTGTATATTGTTCATCCTTGTTTGCAAATTGGAAGAGTATATCCGAAGACTTTAGTATACCTCTGTCTGGTATGTGTGCTAATCTACATATATGTTATGAGCAGACATTAATAACTCAACTACAGGATATTGGGCTGACATTGGGACAGTTGGACGATGGGCAGTCATATGAAGTGCCAGAGCAGCACTGGAGGGAGTCTGTGGTTCTGAAAGCGCAGCATCACAAGTCATGACAGATGGGGCCTACTGTGGAGATGCTCACAACAATGGGACTGCCCCAATTGAGGGAAGTGGTGTGCAGAGAGCCCAGGGGAGATAGAGTCTGATACCACAGAGGCTATGCCAGTGTTACAGCATCACCAATTGCTGAGGGTGCAACTGCTGCTGCCTGCCGCACTCGTCCATTGGATGCGGTGGGAGGCAGACTCCCATGCCTCAGGGGAGTCACCGCCCCAGCTCCCATGATTGCAGCCTATCCACGGCCTTGCAGGGAGATCCCCTGGGGTGGGGTGAGATCCTGCATTCCTGCCTGTTTTCCACACCTGACTACTAGGCCACCCAGGCTGCTTTGGAAATGTGCCTGAATGGCCCATGCAACCTGTGATGCCAACCAAGTGACCTGGAGTGACCCATGCTGCTGACATAGGGTCGAGCCCCTCCCTCCCCGGTGGGAACATCATAGGGCCTAGACTAATCTGCTGCAAATCTTCCCTGCAGAAGGGCCCTGAGGGGTTGGCTGTGGACCTGCAAATATGCGGCCACTGCTTTGTTGCTGCCTCTTTAGGATAATATTCCCTGCACCGGTGAGGATCGCTGATGCACACCTACTACACCATGCCTCCATCTATTGGGCTATTGCACCCAGCTAATTCTTGTAAGATGCACCCATTGGAGTGACCTCTATCTTGCCAACTGAACTTTGGCCTGCTCGTATCCCCTGGAGGACTGGGGAGAGGCGGGGTCTGAATTTACTTAGTGGGGCTGTCTGCCCTGGGAGACTTGCGGCAACAGTAACTGAGAACTCGGAATCCTGTCACCTCACTATCTAATTGATACTGGGGAAAACAGATAGACACCAGACTTAGGCGGTCATTCTGACCGCGGCAGGCGGCGGTCTCCGCCCGCCATGCGGTTACCGCCGAATGACCGCCCCGTGGTCAAAAGACCGTGGCGGCCATTCCAACTTTCCTGCTGGGCCGGCGGGCGACCGCCAAAAGGCCGCCCGCCGGCCCAGCGGGAAAGCCCCTGCAACGAGGAAGCCGGCTCCGAATGGCGCCGGCGGAGTTGCAGGGGTGCGACGGGTGCAGTGGCACCCGTCGCGATTTTCACTGTCTGCTAAGCAGACAGTGAAAATCTTAATGGGGCCCTGTGAGGGGGCCCCGCGACACCCATTCCCGCCATCCTGGTTCTGGCAGTGAAGACCGCCAGAAACAGGCTGGCGGGAAGGGGGTCGGAATCCCCATGGCGGCGCTGCTCCCTGGGCCAGGGGAAAACCGGCGGGAAACCGCTGGTTCCCCTTTTCTGACCACGGCTTTACCGCCGCGGTCAGAATAGCCCAGGAAGCACCACCAGCCTGTTGGCGGTGCTTCCGCTGCCCTCCGCCCTGGCGGTCATGGACCGCCAGGGTCGGAATGACCCCCTTAGTGTGAAGCCTTCTTGGGCCAACTTTGGTTCTCCATCTTAGCTCAGTTTTATGTTTTAAATGTTAAACATTTTAGACTAAAACCTCTTTTTAGCAATAACATTTCACACACATAAGCTTGCACAACACTATTTCGAGAAAACATTGAACATGCTGCTTGTTTTTATCTAGTCTTTCTAGACGTATAATCTGTGCACTCTGTTCAAGGCTAGGAACATAGAACAAGATATCCTAGGGTTTGCCTTGCCTGTCAGAGACAGATTCTAACATCTAGACATATCGCATCAGGGCTGTGCCACTAACAAATGTGGTTTTGATTAAATAAGCAGATCACTGCCCCAGGGGATCAGAGAAGCACTCAAGAAATGAGTGTCCTGGAATGAATCCTGTGTTAAACATGCAGCTCTGCTGATGCTGGTCTTCCATTCGTTAGAGAAGGATTGCCAACTTCACTCGAGACTGGCTCCCTGGCTCATCTCTCCAGGTATAGGGGTCTCAGGCTATTCATCATCATCATCATATATAACTTTATTTCGGCTATAAGCCATAAAAGTAAACAATACAAGACATAACATGATTAAGAAGCATAGCACTTTAAAAATTTTAAGAATGTATAGACAACGTTATTTTTAAACATTTTTTGTTTTTACGAAATCTCAAAAACATATAAAAGTATTAGGTTGTTAAAATTTAACTTCAATTAATTAAAATGTTATCAAACTAATTAAGTATAATCTAAAATCAGGACATTAGAAGCACATGATTATCAGAATTCTAGTTCTTGTCACCTGTGTATTTTACAAGAACCTTGCCGCTGAGTGACCAATTTTAACATTTGTCTCTATTATCCGAGATAAAAGGAGAAAATTGCATAATTTACTTTTTTTTAAGAACCCTAAATAAATAGTGAGGTCATATATTTATAAAACATACAAATCGTCATTATTCTTTAAACTAAAATCCAGACCGTTTAGGTTTTAGGTTCATCCGGTTAAAAACTGATGTATTAAGTGAATATAGTCTAGAACCAATGTATTAAAATTACACATTTATAATAGTTCTTTTGTTCTTAATAACCATGCACTTCGCAGATATCCCACCACCGAAAAAACTATTTTATCATTTGTATCAGTTGTTAGGAGTCGTAATGCCGTATTCCATTCCCTTATCCCAATAGCCCTACATAGTGGAGCAATCCACTTTTTCCTAGGTACCAAATATCTAGGGCAGAAAAACATAAAGTGCGCGAGTGACTCTTTTGTCTTTTGACAATGATGGCAGTATATTGAATTGCAGTCCTCCGGTCTCCATTGCGCTGTAAATGACTTAAGCGGAAGAGTCCCTAGTCTAAATTTAATAAATAGTGTTTTGGTATATGGAGGATTTACATTATCCATATAGGCCTCGAACTTGGGACTACATTTATGGTCTAAGAACTGCAAAGTCAGACTACCATGATTTTTTAACCAAATTTGGGTCAGAATGCTCTCCCAGTAACACCTTTTTACACGTTCCTTTGTTCCCTTTGCCAAATTGTGGGGAGCACTCCACACCTCCTCCATTTTAAGAAATTTACACGTATCTCTGATGTATCTGAACCAAGGGATCTTTAATACGCTGTCATTTGCAAGAAATTCATCTAGTGCTTTATGGAGAATGGACCGGTCCTCTGAGGACCAAAGATTAATCCAATGCATTAGGGGTCTTAATGCAATTTCATTGTGTATTTCATTTAGGGCTAAATCAAATCTTAGTGGAGTGAGAGGGGTGCTCATCGGCAACTTTAGGAAATTTCGAATAAACCGGTTTTCTACAGTGGTCAGACACCTAGAGTTGGTATGACCCCAAAGCTCGGCACCATAAATTGAGGCCGCTACTGCCACTGATTTGTAAACGGTGATGGCAGGTGTTATCTCCCCTTCACAAGTATTAGCTATTTTCTTAGCTATCACTATAGACCTTTGCCTAAGTGTTGTCAGACTCTTCTTAATCTGTGCCGACCAACGTTGGTCGTCACTTAACCTAATCCCCAAATAATCAAATTGTCTGACTCTCTCCACTGGTTGGCCTGCTATCATCATTTTCCCCCTAAATAGTTTGTGTGGGTTATAGGCCATAAACTTAGATTTTGTTGAATTAATTTCTAGTACTCTGTTAGAGCAAAAATTATAAAAAGTGTCCAATTCATTTTGCAAGCCCATAGGTGTTCTTGAAATTAGTAAGGTGTCATCGGCGTACATTAAAATAGGGACTGGGGTTCCAGCTAATCTAGGGGCATCATGATTACAGTGTAGCAGTTGGTCCACAGCACCGTTTATGTAGAGGTTAAATAGTGTTGGTGCCAAGATGCAGCCCTGCCTAACCCCTCTATTGACGGGTATGGCTTCCGTTAGGTCGCCACTATCTGACCAACGTACATGAGCGTAAGTCCCTTCATGGAGATATCTAATCAGTCTTAGTAGTTCGCTATTGGGTTGATAACTCTCCATAACTTCCCATAATGTATCCCGAGGTACCATATCAAAAGCAGCTTTTAAGTCGATAAAAGCTACATACAGTTGACTTTTGTTGAATGACAGGTATTTCCAGCAGAGGAGGTTAAACCTAAATACCTGGTCTATTGTACTCACTCCTCTTCTGAAGCCTCCCTGGGATTCTGAGAGAATTTGGGCATCATCTATCCATGTCTGTAATCTGTTCAGCACTTGCTTAGCGAAGATTTTTTGGCTAACATCAATAAGACTGATAGGTCTATAGTTGTTAGGTTGTTCCCTTGGCCCTTTCTTATTAATAGGGACTATAACTGCTCCTTGCCATGTAGTAGGGAGTCCTCCCCCCCTCAGTATTTCGTTACTAAGTGCGTTTAGATACAATGACCACGTTGTCAGACGAGAAAGATATAAATCTCCTGGGATACCATCAAGACCAGGGGCCTTTCCCTTGCGTGTGGATTGGAGAGCCTCTGTTGTTTCTTTTATGGAGAATAAGTCCAGGTCAAATTTGGGTGGTGTTGTACTCCCCCACGTTAGGGTATTGCCAACAGGATCATTAGGTTTTAGTAGGGGTGTAATAGTGCTATTGGTATGTGGTTTTCTGTATATATTTGAAAAGTGCGTCATCCAATTTTCTGGCTGGATGACAGGATAACTTTCCATTTCTTGAGGGCTACTCTTATCTGACACTAGTTTCCAGAATAGGTTAAGATCTTTCTCCTGGAGCGCCACAACCATCTTGTTCCAATTCCTATTCGCCCATTCTTTTTTTGCATTTTTAAGTACATCTTTGTATACAGTCCTGCTCTTCCTTATCTCTCTTAAATTCCCTTCCTTAAGTGCTCCCAGTAAGTGTATCTTAGCTTGACGGCAGGAGTTGGAGAACCACCTAGAGGTTTTAATCACAGTCTCTGTCCGCCTCCTTACCGTCTGAAAGTGTGGTTTTAGTCGGATGGCCAAGATATTATGAAGATAGACCAAATCAACCAATTTGATATTTGTATGTTTCAGGGGGGAAAGTGTTGTTGCAACTGTTCTATAGATCGCTAGCTGGAAATTTACATCACTTTCAACCCGATCCCATTTCACATTTTTACGGTCATTGGTCCTAATGAGGGCACTATTTGAAGTCCACGTTGATAGTGTCTTGGAACTAAATAAGATAGTGGAAAAGGAGGTACTTAAGGCTAGATGGTCACTATCAATGCGAGGGAGAACTATCATGTCAGTTAGGGATTTCCAGAGGGCGTCATTTAGTAAGACATAGTCCAGGTGGCTAGTATATACACCTCTCCTATATGTAGGTGACGCCGGATTGTCTGATCTGGTATTCCCATTTACTATTCTTAATCCCTTTATTTTTATTAGGTCTTCCAGTAGGTCTAAGGCTCCTCCTTCTTTCTTAGATGTAATTTGCACCGGCCCTGATCTATCCCATGAGTCTGTGAACTGGGATCCCTCTTGCTGATTGCCATCTCCGCGGTTCAATTGCATATTGAAGTCGCCCGCAACCATTATACCCCGCCCAATAGGTAAGCAGTTAAGAAATTCTACTATTGAACTCATCTGGATGGTCTGGGTCCTTTGGGTGCCAGGTCTAATATATAAATTTACAATTATTATGTTAACAAGACCTTTAACAGTACTAATTTCAACTGCAACGGCTAATAAATCCCTCAAAGGGGATACTATCTCTTTAACTTTTGGGAACAAGTCGTGTTTTAACCAAATTATCAGGCCGCCTGAAGCCCTACCTGATGGAGATGGTAATGCAGCCTTCTGGAAGGTCCAATAGCCTTCTCTATTTACTACAGATGGCGCCCAGGTCTCCTGTAATAAAATGATGTGGTGTTGATCTATAAGTCTGCACCAGTCAGGATTAGCTATTTTCTGAGTCAGGCCTGCCACATTCCAGGATAGAATCTTAATCGGTGGGTCATGGTCATACCCATTTTCTGGTAGATTTTCCCTAGTCTCATATGTACAAAATATTTCTTGCTGGGGCTTCTCCTTAGGCGAGCCACTACAATAAGTTTTAGGCTCTGCTCCCAGGATATTAGGTAAGTCATTTTTTGTAGTATAAGAGTCGGGATTGGGTATGCCATTGCTCCCAACTTCAACGGCAGGAACTTCAACGGCAGAGACTTCGCGTCAATCTATGTCTGAAGTATGGGTTTGCTTTCGATCCCTTCTCTGCGGGCAAGAATATTGGGCCATTATAGTACTATTTATCTCTTGTGGAGACCGGTTTGTCAATGATTGCGGAAGTTTGTGAACAAGTGTCATTTGGGAAGAGGTGCCGGGTCTCATTCTTTCCTCAAGTGCCAAAAGGCCCTTAACTAGATTCTGACTGGTCAATTTTATCCCTATGAGATCTGATGTTGAACCTATTTTTATAAGTCTCTGTGCAATGACTATATCGTCCCTTATAATGGATCTACACTTCTTTGTCCTTCTTATCCAATGTATAACTTTATTTTTAAGGGAATCCCCTTGCTCAAATTGATCTTTACTTAGCTTCGGGACGTTTGTTATGTAAATATCATAGACGTTATGTCTAGTCTGGCATTGGAGGTTATTTCCCAAGGGGCATTTGGAGCTTGTATCTAGGTGTCTTTCTCTGTGCACCTTCCAATTATTCCCTGTGTCCAAGGGTGGATTGTAGTTATTACGAACACACGCTGCAGGAGGTGCGCTATTGCCCCCCTGAGTAGTCTGTGTTACCATTTCGACCCTTTGACGCCTACGCCTCTGTGGGATAGGTGTTTCCGGTATTTCAACTGACTTTGGTAAGGAATTAAGGTCTAATTTTTGTGGTATCTTCCTTATATCCCCAATTACTGCAGATATGCCGTCCAGCTTCTCATATATCATATGAGTAAAAGATGTAAGATGCTCTCTAAGGCTTAAAATTTCATCTCTTATCTGTACTAGCTGGAAGACAGCTAGATGTTCATCTTGAGTGGCTATGACTGGGACTGGTTTCTCAATTTCCCTTGAGATGGTTCTCTCTAATTCAGCTGGCGATGGTAGGACAAGGGGTAAGAAGCGGTTATTGCAGTTTGGCAGGGGGGATACACCATCTTGCTGGTTAGGCAGATTTAAGTTAGGGCTCTCTGTTGGATTCTTTAAAATTTCTAACTTCCTAAGTTCTGTGCTGGTGCCTTGGGGTATAGATATCTGCGAATCTCTGTGTACAGGAGCGAAGAAAGATTTTATGACATTAGAGGAGGAAGAAGCATCTTTCCTACGAGATTTTGAGGGTTTCGTGGCTAGCAAACTCTCCACTTCCTCTATAAGATCGTCAATTTGGGTGTGCGTACAATTTTCGGCCGCGTGTCGAGGTGCTCTTTTTGCCCTTCCCTGCTCAGTAGGATTACTGGTAGCTTTCCTTTTCCCCATCTTGGTAAGCTATTTGCCTCAAAGACGTTATAACTAGTGCGCGAAGAGGGAGTTATGAATACCTTGGGTAATAAATTCCAGAAGCCGATAGGCCCTAATTGCGAGGTAGTGCGATATGGGTAAGATTGTTTGTACTTAAATAGGCCCAGGCGCACTGCTTTTAAGGGGCATCACATTTGAGCCTACCTCGTTCAAATTATTAGGGGGGTGGCCCTGCCCTGGCTCTTCCTGGCAATGACGGGCAAGGACGGGCCCGCCCTTGGCCCGGGCTTCGCCCGGGCGCCTCCCGCGCGCGTCCCGCGCAGCGGGAGCGCGTCAATGTTTTTAAAGGGCTCCTTGCCCTGACGTGTGGTGGCTGGCCCCTCCTCCTGCTCACAAGTGCGCTACCCGCGGCAGCGGGAGCGCGTCAATGTTTTTAAAGGGCTCCTTGCCCTGACGTGTGGCGGCTGGCCCCTCCTCCTGCTCACAAGTGCGCTACCCGCGGCAGCGGGAGCGCGTCAATGTTTTTAAAGGGCTCCTTGCCCTGACGTGTGGCGGCTGGCCCCTCCTCCTGCTCACAAGTGCGCTACCGGCTATTCTCCTCCTAGATTGGGCAGAGGCAGATGGTACACCTGCTATGTTTTTAGAGTATAGGCAGTGATAGACAGGACATAGATCTAAGATTACCATGGTTGGACTGCTTATTCTTTTCACCATGTTAGAAACACTGGTAACAATGCTTTGATTCATCTGTCTAATAATTGCAGCGCATTCTCTCTATGCAAGAATACAATTGTTCCAATGAATGTTTTAAAATGTTATTCATATATTTCTTGTATTTACCCTGGGCATCCATGAGTAAAACAACAAAGGGGGTAAAGTATGTTTTCACAACTTCCTGGGGAGTCAGAGTTTCATGTTCGAGGTTGCTGTACTCATCTGTTACTCTGGGAAGTTTGGGAATTCTGGTGAGGCACTGTGTGCTAGCTAGGAATTGGGTTGACTATTTCTGATGGTGTGAATGGACTCAGTCCTCTCATCCTGAAGTTTTACCACCCTAATACACAGTCCTATCTTTTTAAGGGGAACCGTATAACATGGTGCCATCAACATTTAAAGGTCAGGCACCTATTTAACAGGTCTCCTGGGTGGTTTCTTATGCGCCCCCAAGTTGGCCTAATAACCTTAAAATGGAAACGTTCATGGTGTTGGGAATCAATCCTCTTGAGCATTATAGGAAGCATCTATATTTGTCTTTAGGTTGTTCAAGCTTGAGCATTTAAAAAGATACCTCACTATAGTGAGTTCCTTCTCTGATTCCATTCTTTAAAATGGTGAATGTACTAAATATAACTGCTAATTGCAGAACTGCAGTTACAGTGCATTTAACTTTAAATGGGCTACCTAATGGGGTGGCGATATTAGCTTTGTGGTTGAGACTTACAAGGCTTATAAAACTGAAATCTTTTACTCATGGGTCACTTTTCCTTCGGCGATGCTAATGGAAACACTTTCCACACATGCACTGAAGCTGCCTTACTGGGCCAATAAGGAGCTTATAATGATTTAGAAATACAATTACCATTCCAGGAGTATCAAAATAGGTTTCAAGGGGGCCCTACAACATGATTTTTAAAACATTATTCTGGGCCCCTTTATGGCCAGTCCTAGATATGCACCATATCCTCAAATACAACAATTATACAATGGTCCAGTGAGACGACACAGACATATATTGCAGTTTATCATGCATACAATAACAACTGCCCCAGCAAGGGATGGTCAAGCTGTGCTGGCACAGTTAGCTCTTCCTGCAATTAGTCTTCTAGCTATTAACATTATTTTGGGAAACATACTCACCAGATGGGAGGGAATTCCATTTTGGATTGCACAAAAAACAAACAAGCTTGAAGCAGTGTGCCCCCATCCAGGATCCCAGGATAAAAATTGAATTCTCACTATGTGCTTGCCACTTGGGATGGATCCCCCTATAAAAGGCTGTGCAACTTGGGGCACAGTGTTTACTACAATCTATACAATAACACATGGTACACCATCACTTTGTGTTTTGTCTAAAGTGCTAAAGTAGATTCAAAACGAGTATGGGGATGCCCCTACCCTGGATTTCGGATGACTTCAATAGGCAACTTTGCCATGGTCTCCTCAATTATTTCAAGTAATATTAATAGGGAAGCAGCAGTAATGGCAATCCACTGACACCTTGTGCAGGTCGTGGTTGCAGACCAGGAGCGCAAATTACCAAACATTATTGCTGACACCTCTACATTTATAGGTTGAGATGATTTTGGGGCCAGAGTGAATAAGCCACAGCTTAAATGTAGATCTGAAAAGGACAATACCATACAACGCTGGGACAAACAAAAATAAAGACAAAGTGACATCGCAGGGTGGATCTACGCAACTAGAGACCTCTGACAAACATTATAATTGACCTAACCTTGATACCTCAAAACAGCCTGATAGGTATCAGTATACTGATACATGCCTTTGTAATTCCTTTCAAGACTCATTTGACAAATGGTTTGAGAGAGCGGGGCATTCAGAGCACAGATTAAAAAAGAGTATGTGAAATCAAAAAAGGACTCACAATGCTCGTCTGACCCTCATCACAAAATAGGAAGAGAAACTTCCTCCACACATATCCCAATTAAAAAAAACAGAAGGTTGCAGGAATTTTCGCTAAATATGCCACGCATATTGAGAACACTCCTTCAGAACAGGACTTGGGCAGTGACTCTGCTAGACGGCAAGGCAGAGGTCAATATAGTTCACCAGAATGTTCAAGAGTTTCTATATGTGAAAGCAACTAATGACTTCTTTGAAGTAGAAACCCAGATCAGTGGATCATCCCTCCAGACAGACTGTACAAATTAAACATACAGATTGAGAGTGGAATGTGTACTATTAAAGTAATTTTCTGGGAAAATTTAACGTTCAGCTATCACATTCTCTTTGCTGAAAGAGACTTGCTATCAAAGTTTGCCACAGAATGGGCTCTTACACAAGCCCCAGTACTATACTGAAACCATGTAGGCTAGGATAAGGATTCAACTTATCACGTTATACCCATAAGGTCAGCATGTAAGTGCAACCACAATACTCAAATTAACTTGAATCAAAAGCTTCTGTGGGGAAATTTATCCCACAATTAGAGCATCTGGGAGTAATTGGACACTGGTTATCTCCAATAAATAACACTTTATTCATAGTAGCTAAACCAGACCATTCCTACTAGATAATCTTGGATTACACACATTTAAACAGTCATACACACACATTTACTGTTCAAAGCTCACACGGTACAGCTTTAATAAACGATATTGTCTGGAAAAAATACAAAACAACTCTAGATATTTCCAGCTGGTTTCTCTGCCAAAACATATCACCTGAAAGCAGGGATTTAACTGTTTTTTCAGCGCTAGGCTCATAACGCTATTTTTGCATGCTACCTCAGGGGTTTAAGAACACTTCTGGGCTGTTTGAGGCCCAATTAACATCAGTATTGCATGGAATTGACCCAGAAGCATTGTCCTATGTTTATAATATATATCTCATGGATGAGGACTTGAGTATACATCTCACCAGAGTATATTGCATTGTTTTGAGATTTCCTAAACATGACTATAAATTAGATCTTTAAAAAAATGCTTTCTCAGTGTCTTATTTTTTTTAGGACTGTTTATCAAGTGAAGGAAAGAACTTGGCACCACATTTTCTAGCGAAATATGTTATTTTATAACACCATAAGAAAACTGCAATCCTTGTTAAGATTCTTTAATTTCGGCAGAACATATCTACCAGATTACGCACAAGCATAAAACCATTGTATGATTCAATTTGTCCAGACTTTTCCAGTGAAAATTGGACATCAGAACATACACAGATTCTCAGATCTCTACAAAATGACATGTCTGCATCTAAACACCTACACACATGTGTAAACAAAACAAATTTGGTGATTTGTATAATAGTGGGAGCCATTGGCTTCATATATGTCACACTTAGTGAGAGTGAGACAGTGCGCATTGCACATAAATCAAATTTATATTCTAATGCTGAAATGGCTTTTGCAGCCATTGCAAAAATACTGACACAGACATTCAGATGGCTATCAGAAAGGAAAGGTCTTTGGCTCAAGGGAAACACATAACTGTGGTTACCCCCGATCAGCATTAGACGCTATTACGAAGGCCAGCATGCCTAATGTGAAAGCCTTACATCCTAGATGGATACAATGGGCCACTTCCTGACAACTATTGATGTAGACTAAGGGCCTCATTATGAGGCCTATGGAACAAGGACCAACCACCCCATTACAAACCTGGTGGGCGGGCCTGCCAGGGGACTACCATCTCACTATGAACGGTGGTCAGAGATGTACTCAGTCAGGGTGGAGATGAGTTCAGCGCCTCCTGGCTGATTACAACTCAGCTTTCCGCCAGCATTCTCATGGCAGGGTCCCTGCCATGTGACAGCTGGTAGAAAACCAGTGCTGGGCGCCACAGGGCGGGCCCTGCACTGCCTGTGGCCCAGCACAGTCTGAATGCGCACTCTCTGTTTTGGAGATAGTGTGCATTTCGAGGGTACTGTGTGCTATGCCCAGACCAATATCGTAGCACTGTTCCTGCCAGGCAGCCTGGCTGGAATTGTGTACTACTGACTGTTGGGAACATTGTAATATGTTCAGGGGATGCCACTGCCCCGGTGGTGGCGTCCTCCCTGCGAGTTTGGCAGTCCTGCGATGCGACCACCAAACTCATAATGAGCCCTAACGTTTTGACCTTGCTCTACAAATTCAAGAATTTATCCAATACGAACAAGAATGCCCCATTCCCACTAATATATTGCCTCTCGTTTGATATAAACAGATCATATATACTGATGGCTCAGCACAGCCTGCTACAGACACCAAACACTAATATTCAGTGGCTTGCTTCACAGTACATGGTGTCATGAAGGATGGTAAATTCCAGCCATTAAAAAAAACTCCTACCCATTCCATAGGGGATTCTACTGCACAAATGGCTGAACTGAAAGCCTTTATTCTGGCACTAGAAAGTACGGGTACAGAATTCCCCACTCTTTTTTTTCTTAATCAACTTTTTTCATTTAAAGTGGCAGAACAAAAGCAATGAGCACAGGTCTGTCAAGCCAACAAAAGCATGCAAATACACATGATGATAAACACAATCTTCCCCAGATTTGTCATATGGAAGTAATTGATTTATGCCATGCGAAAGTGTGTAGATATTGCCAGTTCCCTTGGGGAAGGTATGCTTCCCTCCAATTGCTCTCATCCAAGTCAAGGGCATTAGTAAGCAACAAGCGGTGGATCTGGGTAATGGCACCCTTACCCAACCGGCCCATGAGCAGTTTAGCCTCAAGGGGACTATGGTCTGGAAGGGTTAACTTGTGTGACAGGTGGGACAGGAGGGCGTGACACAGCTGGAGAAAGTGGAAAAACTGTGTTGGTTAGGGCATATTGGTCTTTCAGATTTTGGAAGGACATCAGATGGTCACTGTCGTAAAAGTCTCCCAGGTAGGTAATCCCTATGTAGTTCCACTGCCTGAATCCCCCTAGCTTAGTTACTTGTCACAGCCATGTGCCCTGACACAAGGGAGTCAGTTTGGCAACTCGCCAATCCCAACGTATCAGATGCAGGGCCGTTCACCAGCTTTGCACCGCCACCTGTGTACAGTCGGGAGATGCCAGCGGAAGTGGACTACCATGTAATAGACCCAACAGTCCATCAAATTCCAGTTGGTAGAGCTCTAGCCAATAGGCCAGGTCTCCCCATTCGCCAGTGAACCAATAATTAACAGGGACTAATTGGGCAGCCAGATAATATATGTATACCCACAGTCCGCCCTCGTGGGAGATTTCCGTGCGGAACACAAGGCTACTCTGTGATGCCCTCCCACCCACATATTTGAATTTAGCTTGGATGTGAGGGACTGAGGTCAAATACGGGGTACCGTGTACAGGAGGTTTGCCAACACATATAAATAACAAGGGAGAGAGGTCATTTTGAAGAGGACTTTTTGACTGAATAGGTTCAGTGGTAAGCCACGCCATCAGGTCTCGATGCAATGCCCAAGATGGGGGTTGGAAGTTAAACTGCCAAGCCAGATCCAGGAACAGGGAGAGGTAAATTCCCAGATACTGAAATGCATTGCACCTCAAAAAGATGTCCGGATGTTTGACCTGACAGCCTTAGCATGGTCATCCCCCAACTTATTGCCTGCCTCCCTCTATTTTTCTGACCCTGTTTTTGCTGGTTTTAGTTCTTGGCGCACTGTACCACTGCTGTCTAGTGCTAAAGTGCATATGCTCTCTCCCCTAGACATGGTAACATTGTTTCTTACCCAATTGGCATATTTAATTTACCTGTAAGTCCCTAGTGAAGTGCAGTACATATGCCCAAGGAATGTATTTAAATGCTACTAGTACTCCCCTTGTGCATTCCACCCAGACAACCATAAACACAGGATACACAGTCACATCTGCGTTCATCTGCATACTGAATCGGTCTTCCTTGGCAGGAAGTGTGGAGGGACTCAAACTGACATTTCAAAGGGCAGTGGCCTGCCCTCACACAATGGACTGATAACCCTCCTCAGGGATCCTAGCAGACAGGATTGGGCTGAGAGAGGAACTTATGCAATTCAAAACCACTCTTTGAAGTTTTGCCCACTTCAAAGGCATCTTTGGGTATATAAACTGGGTCTATGACTACACTAAATCAGACACTTGTGGACCTACTTCAGCACCCTGTCAGAGGAACTGCCTGGCTGCACAAAGGACTCTTCTTGACTGCTTTGCTGAGAAGGACTTCTGCCCCACTTGTTGCCCTGCTGCCCTGCTGACCTCTGACTCTGCTAGAAGGATTCTGCCTTCCCCCTGAAGTGCTCTCCAAGGGTTTGGATTGAGCGTGCCTCCTGTTTCTGAAGTCTCAGGGACAACAAATACTTCACCTCTCAAAGAAACTCTTTGTGCATTGTAACGCCTGCAGAAATTGAGGCAAAGCCAGCATCATGGCTGGGAAATTGCTGCACTGCCGACTGGAATGAAGCAGCACTGACTTTCCAACTGGAAATTTGATGCAGAGCCTGCCGTGTGATGGAAAATGTGACGCATTGCCTACTGGATCGATGCAGTGCCTGCTCCTTCTACCACCGCATCAAGGATTTTCAAGACATCGTCCTTTGCATCAACATACCACTGCATCACAGTGAGGAACCAAGACTGCATACCAGAGAACGACACAAACCCCTACCACATGGAAGGAAATGACGCATCGTCTGTGCCGTGCCAGAAAATCCGATGCAACACCTTTTTTTTCCATTGCTCTCCTACTCTGCAGTATACGTGCGTTGTTATTTTTTACGCATCCCAGGTACTGTTACAAAGAAGCAACTATTGATTTCTAAGGATTGAGACTCTTTTTAACCTGTTAAAAGTGATATTTCAACTTGTGCTTATTGGATCTTTGTTGTTTTGACCTTATATTATTCAGATAAATGTTATCTACTTTTCTAAACCTTTGTAGTGTATTTTTGTGATGTTTTCACTGTGTTTCTGTATGATTTATTTTACAAATACTTTACACTTTGTCTTCTAAGTTAAGCCTGAGTGCTCCATGCCAAGCTACCAGAGGGTGAGCACAGAAAAATTTAGATTGTGCTGTAACTTAGCCTGACTAGGATTGTGGTCCCTACTTGAATGAGGGTGTATCCCTCTGCCAACTAGAGACCCAATTTCTAACACCAGGCACCAGATATGGCCTGCTGCATTTCCCCACACATCCATCAGCAATGATTTATTGGGGTTGAGAGGCAGACCCGAGGCCTCACCATAGAGGGCGAAAAGCTCAAGGCAGCAGGTTCGGAGCTCTGGGGGCCCCAAAGGAAAAGCAGGATGTCATCACATTTAATGGGACTCAGTCCTCAAGACCAATCCCCCACCTCCAGCCTCTGATCAATGCATCACAGCACAAAAGGCAGGTTTGATGGCCAGGGCGAACAGCAGAAAAGAGAGGCTGAAACCCTGACACATTCCCATCTGATCAGAAATGGGTCTGACATGATGCTGTTGACCCGCACCTAAGCCATTGAGTTATGGTAAAGGAGATGCACCATTTTCTGGAATGACAGGAGGAAGCCCATGCTTAGAAGGACCACCTCCAGGAAGTCCCAGGCAAGTGTATCAAAGTCCTTGAGGAAGTCCACCAGCAGGAGTGCCAGCCCACCCTTTAGCCACGCCATCTGCGAGAGTGCCACCTGGACCCGTCGGATGCAATGACTTGTACTCCTGCCCGGCATGATCCCATATTGATCAAGGTGGATCAGATAGGACAGTGTGTGGGCCAGACAGGTTGCCAGACGCTTTGAATATATTTTTAAGTCAGAGTTGATCAACATTATGGGAGGTAAGAAGAACACTGGTCGCGGTTTAGGTCATCCTTCGGTATGACCATGTTTGTGGCACAATCTAGACCAGGAGAGAAGGAGCCGCGTTGGATCACCTCAATATAGTTATTCAACCAGGTGCGATCAAAACATCTTATAATATTCAATGGGATCCAGATCTGGGCTGGAGATCTTTCCAGATTGAAGGTCTGAGATGGCAGCGTCAGCCTCCTCCTCTGACAATGGTAGGTCCAGTTCTTTAGCAAGAAAGGATGGAATGGAGGGCAATGGAATGTCCGCAAGAATGGGGTTCTCTTGTTCCCTTAGAGTTTGCGGGACCTGTTTACAGAGGTCTTTATTGAATGAGGCAAAGGTGTGGGCAATCGTTGGTTACTCCTCCTGTATAGAGCCCACCTGATCCCTGATGAGTGGTATCACCTGGGCCAATACACCATGGGTTGCCAGCCAGTACAGCAGCCTCCCTGACTTATCACCCATCTCATATACGTTCTGCATTGTGGCTTGCTAGCATTGTCTTGACCTCTGCAAGGGAAACCTGCTGAAGCTCAGTTCGCACGAGCATCAATTGTCTTCCCATGTCCAACCACGGAACCTGGCACTCCAGTTTCGCTATTCTACACTACAAATCAGTTACATGCTGAGATTGCAGTGCTTCTCTCCCCCTGACATAAATATTAATGATTCCCCTCAGGGAGGATTTACTGGCCACCCAGAGTACCATCGACAATGACACTGACACAGAGTTCTCCCACAAACAAATCTAAGTTCTTGAGCAATAAATTCTATCCAATCAGAGACTTTCAGGTATCAGGCGCAAAAGCACCACAAAGGGTGCAGGGTTTGTGAAGGGACGCCCCACCACAAGGAGGGGGGCATGGTCGGATATGCCACAGGCAAGAATCTGGACTGAAGTCAACTCCAAGAGGTCCGTGGCTGGGAGCCACAGCAAGTCAATCTGAGCTTCTGTATGATGAGCAATGGGTTGATGGGTGAATGCTTTTAGTTGTGGGTGCCAGGATGTCAGGCATCACATAAGCTCAGGGTCCACCCATGATAACAGGTATGTTGATCTAGACCAGTGGCCAGGTATGGGGTCAGTAGAGGTGTCCTGAACCGGGTCTGGGACCATATTAAAGTCACCCCTATCACCATAGTGCTCTGAGGGAGGATCAACAACAGAACCTACCACATGGGTTGCAGCAGCTGTGGAGGGAGATAGCAGAAATCAATTTGAATTGCTTACCGGTTATTCGGCCTTCTATGCCAATATATCACCCCTGAGGGTCGGCATGGACCTTAGCCACCACTATGGGTAAGGATTTATGGACCATGAGGGCAACCCCCTCGATCCCCTGGAGAAACCAGCATGATAAACCCGATCGTAGCCAAAACAGCCCAGGAAAGCAAAATGGGTACCCACCAGATGGGTCTCATTTAGTAGAACAACAGTGGGACGATACCTCTTAATGTACCACAGAGCAGCTGATCGCTTGATGCGGTCTAGCAAACCATTAACATTCCAAAAGATTATCGTAATCATGATGTAAGGTAGTGCGTGAGTGGTGGGTTTGGCTGAGTCTCCCAGAGGTCCGGAACCATTGTGAATGTAGGCCACACAGGGTAGGCTGAATCATCGTAATGTCAGATAATCAGATAAGGTGCTCACTGTTAAAGCATCTAAAAATGAAAACAAAAAGTTAAAGCAAACACACCAACTTAACTCAACTACCTGTGATCTCCCCCAGCTCTCCCCACCCCATACCTCTACCTCTGAAGCATCTGTCACAAATACCTAATTCATATTGCAGTAAAGAGCAAGCTAAAACAACTCAGGGGAGGACTCGTAGCCAGATCATGAATTTGATATGGATGTGATGCCTGACAGCAGTAGATGATTCGACAAAAATAAGTTCCGGGCACTTGAGTCAGGATTGCAGTATGAGGTCTGATGGTCCCTGGTAGTCCCTGCACAATGCAGGATCGGGCCTCAGTCGCTGCATGGCTCCTTGGACTGCCCCTCACCCAGGCAGTGCTCAGTGCCGGTGCTCAGTCTGAGGGAGTTGGTACTTCCTCACTCATGATAAAGAGGGCAGGGTTGACCAGCAAGGCAGCACATAAGCCCATCTCTGTCTGCGGCTCACCTGGTGGTGAGGCCTCCAGCTGTCCAATCCGCTTCTGGCAGTCAGGTCTCGATTTCTGCAAGCGGGATGTCCAGTATCTCCAGAACCCCCTGTCAACCTCATCCCTAGCTCTAGGGTCCACAGGGTGTGTTTTTGTGCTGCTCACTCTCATGCCTGCTCCAGAGTATCAAAAAAGTAGGTAGAGGATTGAAAGTTCACCTTAAGGCGGGCTGGGAAAAGAAGCAAGTAGCAAAGATTAAGAGCCTGCAGCTTTTGCTTAACGGCCTCAAAGGATATGCATCTCTGTCGCACCACCATGAAGTAGTCTGGGAATATCATCACAGTCCGGCCACCTCTCTTCTCACATCCAAGCAGCCTTCTCCAGTGCACTCTCCCAGCCGGTCCCCAAGACAACAGGAGGTGGCCCCAGGGTCGCAGAAGCAGGAGCTCCAAAGGGGTCAGGTCACCGTGCACTCACTGGATCTTCAGTCAGGAGGCTGCGAGGATCGCAGCAAGCTCTTCTTAAGTGGCACCAACCAGCTTGGAGTCAGGTGGGCTCTGTGGTAGTTGTGTTGTTCCAGGTGGGTGGTATCTCATCCCCTGAACATCTACTTGGGAGTCTCAGCTAAGTGTAGGGATCACCCTGATGCCCTCAGGGGCGACTGGGTCCCTGTTGACAGGCAGGATGGCAACTGATCGCGGCCGGGCTACAGAGTTTAAGCAGAGCCCGTCCGCCATGTTAGAATTACCCACTCTTATACAGTAGTGTGTGATTCTTATTATTGTGTCCAGTCTTCTAATGAAAACGTACATTACTGGCTCCTGAATGGATTAATAGGCTCAAAAGGGAACACCATAACGCATAAATTACTTTAGGAAAAGGTGGCACACCTTAAAAACAGTTTGCCACAGGCTGATGTTATTTATACAGTGAGCCATTAATTTGTTGGAATAAACATTTTTGGGAATTAATTGGCTGAGGAGGCAACCAAATATTCAGTAAAAACTGTGACTGTATCTGCAATTACTTGTTCCCATACAAGGGTGGGCAGTGATATTGTGACTGCTGCTAATGCTTTGTTCAAGGGCACCACTTTACCAAAAAAATATTCTGCAAAATATTCCTACCACTTAAGTGCCAAAAACATTCCTTTTGCTACCATCACTTGGGTCTGTGATTGTGTAAAATCCAATAAAAACAGGAGGCTTGAAAAAATAATAGATGCCCATGAGGGTGTAGCATCTGCCCATGCTGGTGTGGTGGCCACAATTTTCCTAACACAGAAGCGTTATTAGTGGAAGGGTCTGTACAAACAGGACAATGTGTGCTTAGTTGTGACATTTGCCAACAAATTAAAATCTTTACCATTGCACGCCCACCGCAGATACCCTTCTTGTGGCCTGATTTAAGAGGCCCTAGCACCACCTTAGCGTCGCCATAGCATCATTTTTTTACGTTAAGGCATCGCTAAAGTACCTTTTTACACATACCATATTTACAAAGTGGTACAATGTATCAATTGTACCATTTTGTAAAACCCTTGCGCCACATTATGCCTCCTCCGCAAGGGGGCGCCGAAAAAATGTCACAAGGAAATCTAATAGATTTCCTTGCGCCATTTTTGGGGCACTTTTAATACCAGCTCAGAGCAGGTGTTAAAAGGGGGCATGTCATGGAATACAATGGGCCCCTATGTACTGTGCAGGAATAGCGCCAAAGTTTTGGTGCTACTGCTGTAGAGTACTGATGCTATTGCCCCCCACCCTGCACCATTGTGCACCGTATTTTAAATATGACACACACATGACGGTGATAGGGGGCGCTAAGGGGCACAGGGAAAGTGTTGCTGCACTTAAATCAGCCTCTTAGTTTCATACAAACCACTTCAATGTGTATACCTAGATCATTGTGGTCCCTAAAATTTGGATGGAGCTTGAACTGTGACTTACAGCAATCCTTAACAGCTAGAGTATTAGGTTCAGGTTGTAGTTGGATACATCACTTGTATGGAGTCTATAGAGCATTAAACAACCTGCCTAGATGATATTTGAGTGGGCGGACCGCTTATGAGGACCTTTTTTGACATCCATATGAACATTCCAGATCTTGACAATACTGGTACAGTGGTCGCAGATATGCCTTTTGAAATAAATGAATGTTTCATTGTCTTACAGGAACTACAAGACTTCCAGGATGAACATGCTACTGAGCAATTTATATCTTTTTCCACTAAAGGAGTGAAGGAGCAACCAGGACCATCTGGCTGAATTCCAAAAGTTGGTAATCTAGCTCGAGAAAAGATTGCTATAAAGAAGGAGTTTGGCCCATCATACCATGCACTGGTGCCAGTGCTCGTCATTCAAGGCACCAGAAATGTATTTTACTACCACTTGCTGATTGTAAGAACAAAAGATTTGTTTCAATTGATCAAGTAAAATTGCATCATGTGGCCCATTCTACTGAGCAGGCTATCAGGACTCCTGGGTAGTTCCCTAACTCCTCTCACTACCCGACAGGAAATACCACTGTAAGTATTGAATAACACCAATATTGTTTTCCCACCGGCTGGGGAGAGAAGAGAATGAGCCTTTGTTGATTCCTGTTACTGTTGCAAATGCAAAAAATACATCAGATGTAAGTCTACAATTTTCTAATAATAGTCAAAACAACAGAGCTGTTTAGGATGAACCACCTTTGGAGGTGTCTACCTGTTTTCATTCACCTGTTGAAGCTCCTGTCTTCACACAGACTGCTTCTAGTTATTTTGTCGACATTGGCAACTTCTCTGCTGATTCTTCTCACATCACACCATCATCTTAGTTATGGATTGCCATTTCATTGGTTTTCCTGCTTTTGTGGATTGGATGTGTGACCACTTTCTTCTTGCTTTTAATTGGACATTATCTCACAGAACACTCAGCTGTAGAACTGGTTGCCAATGTGTTGAATTCTCATTCGTCTTCCCACAAAGTGTGCAGAGACTTGTCTCTTGTAATAATTATTTTGGCCTGTTTCAGATGGAATTATGTGGCAGAAGGACCCATATGATATTTTTGGTCCTGCTTAAACTCTGCAAATATCTTATCTTTTTAAAATTGCTATTGATTACATGTTAACTCCGGGTCTTATTTCTAATGAATGGAATGTACAAGCAGTGATTTCATGCCATATGAGCTTGAATATTATACTGTATTTGAAAGTGAGAATATGTACATGAATTCTGCTAATGATTGTGAAATGTTTTGCTACTATCACAATGCCCACCAATATTTACACAGAGCTAGAACTCTGCATACAGTTTTTAAATATACACTAGAAGAACATTGCCCGACACCACCAGCGGGTAGTCCCAAAACATATTTGGACAAATGTGCATATTGTTCTGGGCACGACACCTTAGATCTAATTTCTTATTATTATAAACTTACCCCTTCAAAAGCGATGAAGAATATGCTGACCTAGACAAAATTAATTTATTTACATTCATTTGTTTCCCAAATGGCAATTAATAGCTATGAATATTGGAAAGAAACCTTGATTTAAAGTCAGTTTGGGGTAGAGAACATTGAAATGTTTAGGGCATAAATGCCCTATTTAAAGTCTACTTAAATCTAATACAGATGATTTTTCTGAGTGACACAGTGCAGCAAGCTACTTGCTTGGTTTTAGCAAAGGTTAAAGAAATGGAACTGCCCAGTATTCTATCTATTGCACATTTTGAGAATTGGCAAAATGTTGTACATTACACTGAAGAATAACTCAATTGTATGGTACAGAATGTTACATTTAATTCTACATTTTGAGGTCCAAATGGGTGATTATTGTGGCCAGTGGACACAAATGGTTGTCTTTTATGTTATTCAAACTCCTCACAGGGTTTAAAGCAAACAGACCTGACCTGACCTTCGTTACGTCCAGTCCCAATACTCAAGGTTTGGCACTACTTATAGAGTGGGGAAGTTATGCCAGCAATGGTTACTACATTCTCCTTTGTCTGCAGTAAAATAACACATCTCTCTTTCTTGATGACATGGATTTACAAGATTATTGTTATGTCCTAGGTCACCATGTTCAAAAAGTTTTCTTTATGCCATCTATACTGAAATTTGGAAGCTTTATCAAATGGAAGCTGCTGTTCGTTGAATGCAAATTGATCAGACTAATTTGGAAAAAGCATTGGCTGTTGTTGCTAAAGGAATGAATACATTGCTAACTCATATTTACACCTGAACCATTGTATCATCGCAACGAACATAATACAGAATAACATGTCTTTTTTATGACATGGGAAAAGTATGTTCAGATCGATTATGCAGATGAGCTGGACACTACAGGTTTGAATGTCAGACCATGTGCCCTGGAAGCACTTTAATACAACATAATTTTTTTTGCCTTTTAATTTAAAACACAAACAACAAATAATGGTAAGAAATATGCTACTTATGCAATGCTGAACATTGAAAGATTAGAGAAATTGTTGTAAACAGTAACTGGGACTTCATCAGCTAGTTCATGAAGCTCTCACACTGCCAATTTCAACATTATTATTCACATCATGTTTGAAAAATGTTCTGGTAGGCCGATATGAATGTTTGTGGGAGAGTTTCATACAGGAGCTGTGGAATTCATCTTTTGATTACAAATGTGTGAGTGAGGAGAAGGAGGTCCTTCTCAGGTGAAACAAATGTGAAACTTCACTAAGCCACTCCATGATTTGTAAATAGGTGACATTACAAACGGCATGGAATGCATCAGTGGCTATTCTGGCGAGTTACTTGAAGGGAGTACCAGTTACTTTGATTCACCCAGTATTTTAGTTATTTTTGAATGGAAGTTATTTGATGCTAAACAATCAAGGATGTTGTGGGATGAGAGCAGGTGACCCATATGTGGTTTTGGTCTCACAAATAGTGACCTGCTGTGGTAACATACTCTCTCCTCCCCTGCATGAGATTAGAATAGTCAGCTTGAGCCTTTTACACGCACTCACGTATCCATAAATGCACGCACACAACACACACATGCATACACATACGCACAGACACACACAGACAACACCGGTACTCCCCTCCCACCCCCATCACCTGTTGGAGCACTGACATACCTGTCGTCAGGAGGTTTTCAGCAGGAGCCGGGACGGAGAACTGCTGCCAGCACCAGCGCCTGCCAGCAGAACACCACCTGGCCATATTATTGTCATAATACGGCCGGTGGCGGTCTACTGGTGGGGCGCTGCTGCTGGCATGGCCACAGCCAGATTTCTGCCATCCTTCTGGCAGAAATCCGGCTGCAGTCAGAATCTGGTGGACTGCTGGTAGCTGCAGCAATGTTCTTTTGTCGGCTGCCACCACGGTGGTAGGTGGTTTTTACTGCCAATGTTATAATGAGGGCCTAAGGGCCAGATGTACGAGATTCCTGAATTGCGACTCGCAAATTGTGAGTCAGAGAGACTTGCAATTTTTGAGTCGCAATTCAGGATGCAGGATGGTGTCCCTGAGACCATCTTGCAAGGGGGTCGCAAGGGCCCACCTCATTAATATTAATGAGGTAGGTTGCAATTTGTGACCCCCTTGCGACTCGCAGCACTCACAGGGATGGTGGCCTGCTGGAAACGTTTTAGTTTCATTTTTTCAGAGCAGGCAGGGGTCCATAGGACCCCTGCCTGCTCTGAATTATTTTTTTCCATGACATTCACAAAGGGGAAGGGATCCTCTTCCTTTTTGCAAATGGGTTACCACCAGTGTGACACTGGTGGTAACTGTGATTGCTTTGTGACCATGTTCGCGGTCACAAAGCAATGTAGCATTGCACTGCGACTCGCAATGAGGAAGAGGAACACCCCTTCCTAATTGCGACTCACAGTCCGGACTTGAGAGTCGGTAACCAGGTTACCGACTTGCAAAACGGGGATTGGGCATCGCAATGTGATTTTTGCATGTCACAAACAGCGAAATTCGCTGTTTGCTACGTGCATAAACTTTCCTACGTCTGGCCCTAGATTCCTTATTGTCTCAGGCAGAAGTATCACTTACATCTGCCCATGAAACATTTGAATCACAAGTTTTAAGACCTTCCTCTGAAATACAATCACAATTGAGCCCAAAGTTTCCCTGACATTTTGGTGAACTTGTGCACCCCACATTTAATGCTTCCAACACCACAGGTATTGCATACTTTTTTTAAGTGGTTGGTTCTGGCTTTGACAGCACATACCAGACTGTTTTTGGAGTGATACCGTCTTTTACCCACTCTTTGTTTTCAAGTGTATTTGAAAGTATACAATTTCTTTTATTCCTAATTGTTGGCATTTTTATTCTATTTTTGCTGCTTTGCAATGGATGTACCACCTCTAGGCTAAATAGTGCTGGAACTACAGCACATCCAGCTGTGTTGTGAATGCACAATACAGTACTTTGGAGTGTTCTGGAGGAACTCAATGGAAACTGGTGCTTGTCTTCTCAACCAGTATGGTTCTTCTGTGTGCTGCCTTCCGTGCCCTTTAGAGTGTGGAATTGACATTTGTCTTGCAATGCAGGTGGTACAATCTATAAAAATGGATTGTCAGAAGTGCCCGCTGAGGCTTATTTCAGGTGTTGTCCCATGAAACTGCCATTGCTTGAGAGTGCTTTCTACGAGCCATTCTTTTCTGTAGATCTGGATGCAGCAGCTACTGGATACCTAGATACTGGCTCTTTAATTGCATGCACAATACAGGATGCAACACCTTCAACATCGGTTGAGGATACTGACCATTTCTGTTCCTTTGATTTGCTCACTGAGGCCATTTTAGTTCTGTTGTCTGTGGAAGCATGGTCCTTCCTGGATTCCATTGGCACTGGGAACTTGGAAGACATATTGGAAGCCTCCTTTGATTTTTAGAATGTGGCCTTTCCTCTTTTCAAATTGATGTTATGTTTTTAATTGACATTTTTGCATTTCTTGTTGAGGTGAACATTTTATTGCTTTTTAGTGTAGTTTTGTTAGAAACTTTGCCTTTTCACAGCCAAGGGGAGAGTGTAGTGAGACCTTCTTGGGTCCACTCTGGTTCTCTATCTTAGCTTAGTTTAATTTTTTTCCATTTTACACACTTTATGCTTGTACAAAATTATTCAGAGAATACATTGTACATGCTGCTTGTTTTTAGTTCTCGATCTGTAATCTGTACACTCTCTTCAAGGCTAGGATTACAGGACAAGATAGCCTAGTGCTTGTGTTGCCCAATCGGAGACAGCTTCTAACATCTAGACATATCAGCGCATCAGAGCTGTACCTCTAACGCAGTGTGGCTTTGATTATATAAACAGCACACTGCCCGGAGGGGGTCAAAGGAGCACTCCAACTGCTACTGTCCTGGAACTAATCCTGTGTTCGACCTACAGCTCTTCTAATGCTGATCTTCCATCCTACAAAGAAGGATTGCTGACTTCCCTCTAGATCAACTCCCTGGCTCGATATTATTCTGAGAATACACTGTACATGTTCTTTGTTTTTAATTAGCCTTTTTCAACATGTAGTCTGTACACTCTGTTGAAGGCTAGGAACAATGAACAAGATACCTTAGTGCTTATATTGCCCAATCAGAGACAGTTTCTAACACTAGACATATCACTGCATCAGAGCTGTTCCTCTACTACACTGTTGCTTTGATTATATAAACGGTGTACTGTCCAGATGTACACTCCTGCCACTATTGTCCTGGAATGAATCCTGTGGTCACCATGCAGCTCTCTTGATGCTGATCTTCCTCTTCAGAGGATAGGGTGACTCCCCACCTTACCATGACACCACACGGAAGATTCACTTATGGTTCTGTTTTAATCTTGTTGAAATGTGGAATGCGCACTCTTCAACTGTTTGGGGTGGTTAAAGTTGGAGGGGGAGGGAGAAAAAATTAGGTTCTCTTTAGTTGTTTACCAAGTTCCACTCATTATTGTAGAAGCTCAGTGATTAGTCCAGTGTGCACTCCCCTAGACTCCTCAGACTGCACCTGCAGGCCAGAGATCCCTGTGAGATTTGATGCTCAGGGCACACCACCATGAAAGACATCACTCTTATATCCTGGAATGTACATGGCATGAATGACTCCTGAAAAGTTCAGAAACCATTTGCATACACACGCAGACATGCTGCAGATGTAGTAATGCTGCAGGAACTCCATTTCAAAAGGGACACCCAGCCTCACCTGCAAACTGGGTAGATAGGAGAAAACCTGTGTGGTATCCACTCAGCCTATGTGCAAAGAACAGCACTTCTCATATGAAAGGGTGTCCAGTGGCAGTTACAAAAAGTCTTAAGTGACAGTTATGAGTGATATGTTCTTGCCCATGGCCTACTACTGGGCATGAAGGTTATCCTGGCGTGTGTCTAGGGCCGCAAAGTAGACTCCCCTGACTTCTTGGTTGTGCTTTGGAGTCAGAGTGTGGCATTGAGATACACTATAGTGATTTGTGGACGCTACTGTGATTTGTGGGAGGGGGACTTTAACATGGTAGTGAACCAGTGACTAGACACATCTTCATCCAATTTTAGACCACATCCTCGAGATGCTGCCCATCTGCAGTCCCTCTTAAATACGATCTTGTTGATATTTTGTGACCTAGCACTCTACCACAGTCGACAGTACCTGTGGACAGTCTGTGCTGTGCATGGACACACATACACTATTGGTTAGTTGCTAGAATGTAACGTGCTTGCTGCACATGCTTTCTGACCATGCACTGATGATCCTTTTGCTGTCCCCAGTGGATGTGCCTAGTCACACCTCCATTTGATGACTAGCTGCACATGCACTGCAACACCCTCCCTTTAGGGCCGAGATATGTGGTGTCATTGTTGAATTCTTCACACACAACACCATAACAGTGGACTCCCCTGGCATCCTCTGGGAAGCATTTAAGGCCCCTATCTGGGTCATATGTATATTGAAGCACTCTGGAGTACTCCGAAACAAGTGCAGATGACTACAGCATGAAATTTGAATTTTAGAGCTTTGTTATTTTGAAGCATCAGCTGTGTTCTATCTTATGAAAATATGGGATAAAATGTCTGAATAAGAGGATACTACTGAAAGTGAAGCCTGATTCCTCCACAAGAAGGCTACTTCTCACCAGTTTCGCAAAGGCGATAGGGTGGGCAAGACCTTGGCTTTCCTTCTAAAAAAAGAACTGGAATAATTTGCTTACAATGGAATTACTGAACACAGAGGGGAACCCTTGTCACTCCTCGGTAGACACAACCCAAGTAATGCTGCACTACGACTGGGCCCTTTGTGGCTCCACCTGTGCTATCCCACTAACAGGTCCACCTACTTTGACTCCATTCAATTACTATGGCTGCAGAAGTGCCATAATCAATATTTGGATGTGCCATTCATAGATGAGGATGTCACCCAAGGTATTTGCAGCATTGCAGGGGATAAAGCATTTGGGCTGGATGACTTGACAGCCAAATTGTTTCTACAAGGACTATGCTGAAGTGCTGGCTCTATCCCTTGCTAACAATGTGTAAAGAAGTCAGGCAGGCAGGTCACTTGCAGTCCTCTGCTGAGAAGCACTGATTGTCATAATCTTGAAACCTGACAAGCGCAAGCTGTGCAATTCCTAAAGGCCACTGTTCATGATAAATATAGATAACAGAATCCTGGTGTGCATGCTTGCAGCAACATTGCCGCCACTACTTCCCACTATAGTTCATCATAACAAGTGTTGCTTCATCCCAAGGCACTCCACTTCCACACAATCTTATTGCGTGGCCTCAATCTGCAGCTACGGGCAGTGGCAAATTGTTTCAGGTGCTGAAAAGGCTTTCAATTCGCTGTACTGACCATTCGTATTTGTGTGCTGCAACGCATTGGTATTAACCCCACCTTCCTTAAGTGGATTACTCTTCTTTACACATTGTCTATAGTGATCAACGGGGGCATGCCAGAGGGATGTAAATTTTCCACGATTCTGTATGCCGTAGTTATGGAACCGCTTGCTGTGTGCCTACAGTAACATCACTCTGATCGAGGCCCCAATCATCTAGCTCAAGGATTGGCCATCTCGATGTATGCTGATGATGTTACCATCTATGCCAGAAATCCAGCTCAAAACTTAGCTCCTATGCTGCGTGAATTAATTTGCTTCAGCGCTCAACCCAGGATCACAGTGAACTCAATACAATCTGTAATGACTGATACAGTGAGCCACTTCTCGATACAATTCCCCTTAGAATGGGCGGGTGAGACTGTTTGACACTTAAGAATGCAACTCAGTAGGGACATGACACTTCTGTGGTAGCAGAATTATGGGAGGGCTGTAAAGTAGTGGAAAGAGTGAATGCCTGCATATATGTGCTTGCCTCTATACCTTGCTGGAAAACTGAATATTTCCAAATACTAGTCCTTCCTTTATTTATTTGTTCGCTAATATCCCTTTGCCACTGACTAGAGCCTTCTTCAACCAGATACACTCTCTTTTAGTCTAGCTGATGTGGGATGGCTGTCAGCCAAGACTTTCCTGGAGGCCTGACCCCTGAACAGGGAGGACTGAATGTTCCTGATAATGAAATGTACAACTACTGCACACAGGCCCACCATTAGTTTCATCCCACCCAATTCTTGCCCACACTACAATAGAAGTAGATAACACCCATCCCTGCCCCTTACTAATGGCTATCTGCACCGCACCAGTAAGATTCACTACTGAAACTGACACGATCAAGAGTATAACTTGGGGTTGGAATTGGCTGAGTCGCAGTGTACTGCTGGATTGTCTGTACTGCACTGCCTAGAGCCTTGCAAAAACCCTGCACTCCCCATGAACCCAGAAGGAGATGGTACAACAACAACTAAGACACTTCTGACTAGAGAAACTGGGGGATCTTTACTGGGTCGGCACTGTCCTACCTATACAGGACATTCAGGATTGAGCAGACTGCACACAACTAGATATTTTCCAGTGAAACAGACTTCAGAACGCCTGTAGGGCAGCTCACTCTACATTACCTCGAGAACCTGAAGCTTTCCATGCCTGGACAATGTCCTTAATATACCGTCCTCTATGAAACTAATTACCAATGGTGTACAAAACTATGCAGGATGGGACCCATATGGTCATACTGCAAGCATATGAGAGATGGAACATAGAGATCGGCAATTACCTTACGGAGGAGAAATGGAAACATTGCTGCTATACAACACTATGCTCTCCCATATCACCTCTGACTCCTGCATGTAAAGTATATCCATTGTAGTTATCATACCCCTATTAGGATGCACAGAATGGGCCTCCTGCCGAACATGTGGGGCTCACACTGTGTGAGTGGGGATGCTGACTTCCTACACTTTTCCTGGGATTGCTCAGGAGTGGCAGGCACTTGGGCCCTGATTTATACTTTGTGGTGCAAAACTGCACTAATGCAGTTTTGCACCAAAATGTTTAGCACCGGCTTGCACCATTTCTGTGCACCAGCCAGGCACCATATTTATGGAATGCTGCAAGCCGGTGCAAAGGGTAGGCTAGCGTAAAAAATTACGTTAGTCTGGTGGGGCTGGCAGTATGGAAGAAGGGGCTTTTGCACCAAAAAATGATGTTAGGCAGGTTAGAGTTAAAAAAATGACTCTAACCTGCCTAGAATAATTTTCTGACACAAAACCATCCATACCACATGACTCCTGTCTTAGAAAAGACAGGAGTCGTGCCGACCACCCCAATGGGCAGCACAGGGGGCCAGGGTCCCCTGGACATGGCCATTGCACCCAGTGCCATCTAGGGGGGCCCATTTCAGAGCCCCCAATTGCACTTTAAAAAATAAAATAAAAAATTTACCTGTATTTACCTATATCTGCAATGGGGTGCCCCATCCTCCGCTGTCCCTCTGGTGTGGGTGAGGGTGTCCCTGGAGCCTTGGGAGGGTACCTGTGGGCTTATTCCATGGTGTTCCACCATGGAAATAGGCCCACAGGCCCCCTAATGCCTGCCCTGACCGAGGTGTTAAAAAATGGGACACCTCCTCCCTCCTGTGTGTGATTTTAGCACAGGCGATAAATTTGGTGCTAAGGCCATAGAGTCATTTTTTGCACGGAAACGCCTACTTTGCATGTCATTGACGCAAAGTAGGTTTCCACGTCCAAAAAATGACTTTAACTCAATAAATTTGGTTCTAGACGGGTCTAGTGCCAAAGTATAAATATGGAGTCAGTTTTGCACCGAATTTGAGTAAAAAAACGTACGCAAATTTGGTGCAAAACAAGTTTAAATATGCCCTTTGGTCTGACATCCATGCCTACTTAGAGTAAGTGGTTGGCCATTCGTTGCCAAGGACACTCCTGGTTGCTCATAATGGTAAATGGGGACTGAGGGGAGCGGCCGGGGAAGATGTTGACTGCCAATCAGCAGGATTCGTCATGACCTGCACTACCCAGTATTGGGCAGGCAGACCACATCCAAGGTTAATAAATAATCTATACCAAATTGGCCCTTCCTATTGGCAATGCGACTCTGGGGGCAACAAGGTGGCGGGTATACACCCCCACGCCTAAGTGAAGAAATCACTGCTGGTCCCAACTGGCCTACTTTTTCTTCTTTAAAGATGTTCTGATTTTGTCTTCAGTAGTTTAGTAACACAAGAGAGACCCAAATGTCCATGTGTATCATGCATCAACTTGGAACAAGCGTTCACATGAAACTCATGCTGGAAACACAATGTAATACGGCAGGAAATTCCTATCAAGAATCATTCTGAATCAACGCATTTCTGGTACAACAGAAGAAATCTGTCATGAATCAATTTTAGTCACAACATATGAGTCCCAACCAGTATGTCATTGTAACATTCAATTCGTCCGAATTGAAATTTATTTAATTATAAATGTAAAAATGCATCAAAACAAACTGTGCAGTTTAGGTGATTGGTGAAATAGTTTTTCAAGAAACTCTAAGTGAAATAAACATAACCAAAGAGGAGTGGTGAAAAAATGAGTGAACATAAATGGTGTATTGGTATTTTGGAAAAGACAGACTTGTGTGTTAGATACATAAAACAGCACTGGGTAAAATTCACAGTGTATAGTTTCAAAACAAGAGGTCTGTCTAAGATGTTGTCGATGGTGTTTCAACCATCAAAGGATATGAGGGTCTCATCAGGAAATGTAGATGGCCTGGTGGCTCGTTTCTCAAAAAAGCAGGGCCTGATTTTGTGTTCACCAACCTGAATTTATAAGAGGATGTTGGAAATGGACTCTGCTCCTCTAATCCACTCCCAGTCTTTTGGGTTTCAATCCTCCTGATTGTAGACTTTTTACTGAGGGTGAGTCTCACAACTCAAGTCTCACTCACAGATATCACATGGTAAATGGACTGCAAGTGTTTACCACTAGTGAAAACGTTTTCAGATAAGGCCACTGAGACACAGCTAGGTTAAGAGGAACTTTTCTGGTTACAAGTGTGTGCACGAAGGTAGCCTGGTGCAGAAGGCACTCTACAAGGTTAAATGTTGATCTGGAGTGGTCCTTATAATATTAGTGGGCACTCATATGTAAGATCAGTAGGGTTTGGGGGTTACCTGCAGTGTCACTGTATTATATAAATAGGGATAATCTGCCTTAAAGTGCAGTTTCACTGTCCTTAGGCCTACAAAGTCAAACTAGTGCAAAACATGCATGTTAAGTTTAAATATGAAAGTCCCAAGAGCCTACAAGTGTTAGCGCGTCTGACCTTAATAAGTAAACTTACAAGGGGATGTGAATAGGTTGATTAACCTTTTGACTCGCAATTAAGATGTTCTTACCATAGGTCCAGTAAATGCAGATCGATAATTAATAACCAATATTTATTCAATGGCGTTAGCCGGCGTTAGCCGGCGGAGCTGCCTGGTGTGCGTGAAAAAAAATGACGTACACCAGGCAGCGCCGGCGTAGGGGAATATGGAGCTTGGGCGCCAAAAAATGGGGCAAGTCAGGCTGAGGCAAAATTTTCGCCTCAACCCGATTTGCGCCATTTTTTTTTACTCCCAACCTCCATTGAAATGACTCCTGTCTTAGCAAAGACAGGAGTCATGCCCCCTTGCCCAATGGCCATGCCCAGGGGACTTCTGTCCCCTGGGCATGGTCATTGGGCATAGTGGCATGTAGGGGGGCACAAATCAGGCCCCACTATGCCACAAAAAAAAAAAAAAAATACTTACCTGAACTTACCTTATGTTCCCTGGGATGGATCCCTCCATCCTTGGACGTCCTCCTGGGGTGGGCAAGGGTGACAAGGGGGTCCCTGGGGCATGGGAGGGCACCTCTGGGCTCCTTCCGAGCCCACAGGTCCCTTAACGCCTGCCCTGACCAGGTGCTAAAAAACGACGCAAAAGCGGCTGGACGTGATTTTTTTTGACCCGCCCACTCCCGGGCGTCATTTTTGCCCGGGAGTGTAAATACGGCGCACATGCCTCGGAGTCAATTTTTTAGACGGGAACGCCTACCTTGCATATCATTAACGCAAAGTAGGTGTCCACGCTAAAAAATGACGCAAACTCCATGGACTTTGGCGCTAGACAAGTCTAACGCCAGAGTATAAATATGGAGTTCGTTTTGCGTCGAATTTGCGTAAAAAAAACGACGCAAATCCGGCGCAAACGGAGTATAAATATGCCCCAAAGTCTTTAAGCAATAAAATTAAGCATGTCTCTTGTAAAGCTACACAATGGGCAAGAAAGAGCTATCCCTCTCCTGTGCAGTTCTGTTAAATCAAAACTGGTAAAACTACTTCCCAAATCCCTATTGGTCAGTTAATCGCGTGTTCACACTTTATCCAATAAAACTAAAACTACCCATCTATGAATTCTACCATTACTCAGTTCACATGTCGTTGATTGTTTGTCCGGCAATGTCCTCATCATCCGGCTTGTCAGGTAACAAAATTGTTGCAGCGTCTTCTCCAGTCAGTATCTCCATTGTTCTTCTTCTGAGAAAGTCAGTCTCACACACATTACACAAAGTGTTACATTAGCATGAACAGCATCTTCTAGTAGTCGGTTCTCATGAGAAAAGACTTCAGCTATGAGCACATTCAAACAATGCAAAATGGAAATCACAGTTTTACTCTCTAGGACAGCCATTTATTAAACGTTAAGAAATACAGCTTTGAAATGAGGCCTGGCAAGTAGGCAAAGACACTCGCTAAGTTAAGGCTTACAATTAATAAAGCTAGAGCATAATGGATACCTCTTAATATGACATATTACTCCATTAGTCAAACATATATTCAACATTTCCCAATATTAATTCTCTAGTAAGTATACTTCGTGAACATTGATGGCCACTCTTCGTAATCGCATTTTCAAATGTGTGCATTATTTTCTCTGTTATTATTTTTTCTACACAAATCACTTATTCAGAATACATGAACACTTGTTAATAATCATTATTAATACACCTGCACTAGCACAAGTACACCTCAGGGGTTGGCCATAATTGTGGTATTTCTCTGGCTCACTCAGGGTCAGATTCAAGGCCTTTTGCTATCCTGCTGGGTCAGGTTAATTACTTTGTTCCCCAACAAAGGGAACAAAGGCCTCCCCACTCATAAGGGCTAATTAACAGTGATTTCCTCATCTCCTGAGGAGGAAGAGGTGGGGAAGATATTATGCATCTGTTAATTAGCTGTAACACTGTGCCAGGGTGGGGACACCCCAAGTCCACTGAAAAAAGGAGGAAGCTAACCCCTCTGGAGCCATCCCAGGAGCGAGGGCCCCTTTAAAGTTTGGGGGAAAGTCCCAGGTGATGATGTCAGCTAGGGTTGAAGCTGAGGGCTCCAGAAGAGATGTGCACAGAGACCTCTTACTGGTGCCATCTTGGACTGTCCCAGCATGCTGTGCAGGTGGCATAAGAAAGGTACAGAAGCACTCAAGGAAGTCTTTTTTTTGTTCAGAGGAAGTGTGATAAGTCAAAGTACAGAAGCACATCAGTTAGTACAGTTCTTGGCTTTATTCTTATGTGGTCTTCAATACATCAGTACAGTACACTCTTCACAAGGCAGTCAACATGTTTAATCGACAGGATTTTTTGAAGGCTAATAATGTGATGCAAGTCATGCTCAAACGTCTTGGTAACATGCAACACTGGTTGGGTTTTGATCCTAATGGTTTAAGTCATCCAGAAGTCTAGTAGAAAAAAGCAGTCATTAGGTGTGCCCCGATAGTAGCAAAAGACGTCTGAGGCCCTCCAGAATTACCACAAAATATGAAATGGCAGCCACTGTTTTGCTATTTTTCAAAAGTATATATTAACTATTTTATGTCAGTTATATACTGTACTGGGCACATTTTTAATTTAATACAACTAATACAATCCAAGACTCAAGAAAATATATTTGAAACTATTCCATTTCATCCATATGCAGTACTGGTGAAATGCTTGATGGGAAATGTAGTTTTAAAAACAACCAAATAAATAATTTTATCATATATATTTTGGATTACATAAAAACTATAATAATTATAATTTAAAACACATTAAAAAATACACTTATTTAATACACATATTGTTTTCTTTACAGAGGGACATCAGAAATATATCCTCTGGTAATGGGATGGATCTCAACATCAGAGAAGTGGGCTAAGACACAATTACACCAAGTTTGAGGGTGTGGCGCCCCTTGGTCATTTAGCAACTGTCACAGATGTGTTGTCAAGAAGAACTGTAAATTTAAAGATCTAAATGGACCACTTTAGTGGAAATGTGACAATAGAGTTAACACAGACCCCTCAAAGTCAAACACAAGTAAAAACTGAACCAAAAGAAAATGAGGGTGCATCAAGTATGTCTGCGTTTGAAACCACTTAGGTGTTAGGCCCAGGCAAAGTTTAAATTACTACTGAGTAATTTGCATAATTTTGGATATTTTATGTTGCACTTGTTGCATGAAATTCCTGAAATTGCACCACATCACGCAATTACTTCACTGTTCATGGCAAAATTAGAGCAGAGAGTAGGAGTGTTGGAACAAAGTGAACAACTGGAATGTGAGTGACTTGATCGCTGCAGTTGTGTTTTTCACTCTTTATTTTAGCACAAAATGCATCCTCATGTCAACAGTTGAGAGGACACCTATTGCACCGAAATATAGTACCACATGATGGATCTGCTTTTCATGCAGTTACTCACAATTTTGCATCATTTTCCTGAAATTTCATGTAATTCCGCAAAAACAAATTATGTAAATCCTCTACACCCCTATTGTTAATTGCACAGAAGAAGCCTGGAGAAGTAGACGAAAGTCAAGGTGCAGGTGATGAACGTTCTAGAAAGATACAACAGAAGTATTTTGTGAATATGGTATTTCACAATCTGAAAACAAAGTGATATTTTTCATATAGCGTAGATGAAAAATAAAACACAACGGTTTCTGTTGAACATTTATGTTCCTTTGTAATATTTCTTCATTTTTGTCCCTCATCGTGTGAAAAAACAAAGATGTATGGTTACTATTTATAAACTGTACTTATAAAAAGTGGGTCTCTGAAGTGGGTACATGAATAAATATTTATTATTTGATGTTGTGTCTGCCTGCTCCTCCCTCTCCAGCTCTTCTTACCTTAACACCTGTGTTTGACTGGTGGCTTGGTGATCCTCTGATTCACAACTGCCTGGGTCAGTGGGTAGATCGATTATGGTTGCAGTGGTATAGAATACTGCAAAACAACCAAGCATTTTGCAACAGGCCTCAGGGTTACTTTGCAAAGTTCCACCATTTTTATTCAGACTTTTATTCAGAATCTTTCCTAAAGTAGATCAAATACCCGCTCTACTACAGATCTTGTTTTTATGTGCACCATTATATCTTCTTTCCTTTGGGGTCGGAGGATTCAGGTATAGAGCTAGGACTCAAGGCCTTATGGCAAATGTAGGGGGATAGGGGGTATAGATATACTCCATTTGCACCTAATTTGCGTCATTTATTTACACAAATTTGGTGCAAAACTAACTCCATATTTATATTTTGACACTAGACATGTCTATCGTCAAAATATTGGAGTTTGCGCCATTTTTCAGATGTGTGAACCTACCTTGTGTCAATGGGATGCAAGGTAGGCGTTCCCATCTAAAAAATGGTGCTAACCCCATAGTCCCATATTTATCCCCCATGCTAAAATGATGCAGATGTGGGAGGAGGGGCTAAATATTGGTGCAAAGCTTGCTTTGCACCATTTTTTAACACCTGGGTCAGACCAGACTTTTGGGCACCTGTGGACGCATTTCCATGGTTAAATACCATGGAATGGCTCCACAGCTGCCCTCTTCAAGCCGAAGTAACAACCACACCAGAGGGACACAGGAGGATGGCGGACCCCATCCCAGGTAAGTAGGGTAAAATGTAGGTAATTTTAAACTTAAAGTGCCATCGGGGGCCCAACTTGGGGCCCCCTGCATGGCACAGGGTGTAATACCCATGCCAAGGGGACACTGGTCCCCTGTGCTGGCCATTTGGGTGGTGGGCATGACTCCTCTCTTTTCTAATACCGGAGTCATAATTTTTTAGTGCAAAACTCCCTTCTCCCATACCGCCACCCCCACCCAGCTAACGTCATTTTTTTTTTTATGCTAGTCCACCATTTGCACTGGCTTGCGGCATTCAATAAATATGGAGCCCAGCTGGCACTCAGGAATGGCACAAGCCGGTGCTAAACTTTTTGATGCAAAACTGCATTAGTGCAGTTTTGCATCAAAAAGTATAAATATACCCGTAGTGTCTCCACTGAAAATAAAATAGCTGCATTAATACATCACAATATAAGATGTTTAAGAGTCTGCTAAAAATAAAATGACCTAACAAATTTCTCTCTTCAAATTCTCCCCATGAATAGCAATCATAAAGGTCACAACAAAGGTGCCAGTGCTTGGGTATTTGCCACAAGTTCTTTTACCAGGTTAACATTACATGCTCGATTTATAGAGAAAATAAAACCTCACCATGGTGTCATGCAATTCATATTGGATATTTAGAAAATATATGCATATATGAAATGTTCATGATACTGCCTTAAAACTTTACTAAGAACATAAAACAGAGGATTTTGAGAACTTCCTCCAGCTAAGTCTATTAGGCATTGATCGCTACCCGAGACCAACAAAAGTATTGAGCAAATAGCCTAAATGTGAGGAGGTATTTCCAAATATTACTGAGTTTTTCTGTCTAAAGCTGATTTGAATTCATCAAGTATATTCATTAAAACCTTCTGCTCAACCTGTACTTTGTTTAAACGTCCTTCTTTGACTTCTCAAACAGTGCAACCCACTGACTACGTACCCTATTATTGCTTCTCCTTTTCCTGGGCTGGGTTGCAAACACACACATCCTCCTCATCGTCAGTTACAGGGCTTCCATTGAGAAGGAGTAAAATGTATTCTGGGTCGTCTGTTGTACTTTGCACCTGGGTACCACCTGGTTGCACACATTGGTAAATTGAATGTGCAAAATGCTAATTCTAAGAGTATTCACTAATTGCAATTTTTTTGTAAATATCAATAAAGATTCCTCATATTTAATTCCCAATAAGGATTCACTATTTCAAGATTTCCAAATATCGATTTGGTATTTTACCCACCTTTCTTTGTAAAACACCGAAAAGGCTTTTATACATGTCAAAAGCCCATTTGAAAGGTTTGTAACCATTTTGAAACAGGTAAAAGAATCGCTAACACTTTGTACTTCTTACTCTTGGGGCCAGATGTATCAAAGTACTGTTGAGCATTTCCTAAAGAGAAAATTTTAAGAAATTGGCATTTGAGAAATGTAAAATGATATGGTAGAAATTAGCACTTCCGTATTAGAGATTTCTTAAAATTTGCAATCCCTATTAAGAAATCGCTATTAGGGAATGTGACTCTATTCATCCCTATGGGCCTGAAGGCCCATAGGTGCAAATGGTTTTGCCTTTCATAATTTGCAAATTCCTTTTAGGAATTCGCAGCTAGGTAGTGAAAATCCAAGGGTGCTGAGGGCCTTAAGCCCCCTTTGATGCACCCCCCCAAAAAAGGGTCATATGTAAAAACATGGCACTTTAAAAAATGCATTTTCTATACATTTTTTAAAGTGCACATAGTTACCACCAGCTTGGAGTTGGTCGTAATTGCATTTCCTAAGTACCGCGTTAGCATTTAGGAAATGCATGATACATGTGGAAAGGTAATCGCAAATGAGTATTCTCTATTTGTGATTTCCTCTTTCGGGAATCGGAATTTTTGATTTGCAAAATTGAGTCACAGTTTTAGGGAATCACTTTTTAGTGAGTCCTTAAAATTGCACTGCAAATGTCTTTCATAAATCGTGAAAGGCTATTTTGCATTTGCAAACGGTGGAATGTTGCGATTCACACCGTTTGCAAATGCAAAATAGTTTGATACATCTAGCCCTTGGTTCTTTCTATTTCGTTAAAGGAATACTACAATAGCGGGCTATTTAGTTAAAAGAGTTCCATGCAAGAAATAAAACTGGCAAAAAGGAGGGCTGCAATAGGTATCTTGCACCTTTTAATTGATAAAATATATTTTTACAGTCTTATATGGAATATTGTGTGCTTAGTCGGATTCAGGTGACAAAACCAAGGAGCACATTTTTACTTTTTAGTGCAAAACTGCACTAAACAGTTTTGCATCAAAAAGTTTGCACCGGCTTTCACCATTCTTGAATACTAGCAAGGCAACATATTTACGGAATGGTGTAAGCTGGTGCAAAGGGTAGGCTAGCATTAAAAAAAATACGTTAGCTGGGTGGGGGTGGCGGTATGGGAAAAGGGTTTTTTTCACCAAAAGATGTTAAGCAGGTTAGAGTAAATAAAATGACTCTAACCAGCCTAGTGTCATTTTCTGAAGCAAAACTATCCATACCACATGACTCCTGTCTTAGAAAAGGGCATGGCCATTGCACCCAGTGCCATGTAGGGGTGCCCATTTCTGGGCTCCCAAAGACACTTTAAAAAAAAAAAATACTTACCTAGGATGGGGTCCCCCATCATCCGCAGTTTCTCTGGTGTGGGTGGGGGTGTCTTTGGGGAGGGCACCTGTGTGCTTATTCCATAGTGTTCCACCATGAAAATAGGCCCAAAGGTCCCCTAACGCCTGACCTAGGCGTTAAATAATGGTGCAAGGCAAGCTTCATGCCATTATTTAACCCCTCAACCTTCCTCGTGCTGATATTAGCACTGAGGGATAAATATGGCGCTAAGGCCATAGAGTCATATTTTTGCACGGGACACCTACTGTGCATTTCATTGACACAAGGTAGGTTTCCACGTCCATAAAATGACTTTAATTCCATAACTTTGACACTAGTCGGGTCTAGTGCCAAAGTATAAATATGGAGTTAGTTTTAAACCAAATATGCGTACAAAAAGGATGCAAATTTGATGCAAAACAAGTATAAATTTGCCCCTAAATGTATAAGCAACTACCCATGGAAACAGTAGCCATTGTAATACTTATTAGCAAATGGAGAGATGATAACAGTTATTATCTTAAAGCTAATATTTTGCCAGGGGAAGCTGCCCATAATTTATATAATCTGTGCCCATATTTAAAAACTGATTTTTTTTTTACAATTACTGATTTATGTTGTATTCCCTAAAGAAACAACTCTAAAGAATTCTAAATACGGTTTAATGTAAACCATATCATGGTAAGTAACATGGAAATGCCTTGCTCAGCCTCCAACCACGGCTTTTCCATGGTATCTGTTATGCATAACTGCATGGCTGACTTAAATAAGTCCAGTGTCACAGCACCATATTAGATTTTGTTCAGTAAAAAAGTAATGCACTGAGGTGTCTGTGGTTAGTATAAGAAGAACAACCACCAGACAACACTGGGGACCTGAGTCACAAACTGCAATTTGTAGTAAGCAAGTAGTACTACAGTAGCACTACTTACTTGCTACAAATTCAATTCATAAATTTATGCATGTAACCCCCTCGACTTGAACTATATTTTCTAGGCAGAAATCCTCACACATGTACATTTACTATGTAGTATTAAATGTGCGTGGGGAAATGGAGAATATTTACTACTAAACCGGAGGGATTTTTGAAGAAGTAAGGAGACGTTTAGGGAAAACTAGGAAGGGGCTTAAGAAGGGACATCCACCCACCAAAGATTAAGCTTATTGCCATTCAGTTCAGTTCAGTTCATCTTTATTTGGTTTAATAAAATAACCATAAAATACATATACAAAGTGCATCTCGCATATAAAATCCAGACATAGGAAAACAATAAACAAAAAACAGAACCTTGTAAACATTGTGAAGCCAGTTAAAAAATATATATATATCAGATATAAAAGAAACATGATCAATGTCCTGAGTGTGCAATAATAAGTAAACATGGAAACTACAGAACTAAAAACCTTTTAAAATGGGTCTTAGCATGCATAGCCTTGATAAAATAATTCTGGTACAGTGAGGAAAGTACATAGCCTAGATAAAATGAATCTGGTACAGAGGGGATTACGGGAGCCACCTACCCATGTGCTGTCCCCTAGTTAGGATAATCTGTGGCTAAGCTATAACCATGTTCACATCCCAACTGTTTTGCACTCTCTTACTACCGAGGTGATATATCAGTAAATGGTGTAACAGACCACCTCAGTCTGGAACAGTTTTAGGTAGCTCAATGAAGCTTTACATTACCTTATCTTGAGGCTCGACAAAAGAGGTTTTACGTTGCATACCCTTGACTCCTTATAGAGTTCACAAAAGTAGAGTAAATGCACCTGTGATTGGGACGATAATGAATTGCATGGGCATGATATCAAATCCCGATTATTATAGACATTAGAAGGGTAAGGTACTAAGTAATGGGCCATGTCAAGTCTAAATCTGATCGAATAGAATCTCTGATAATGCAGTACTTTGGTCAGAAAGAGTTCCATACTAGGAGTGGTACACAGTGGGAGATATGCCTCGATTATCTTTTTCTTGGACTCCAACACCATTCTCTTCTCAGCTAAAAAAATTAATAATTCACACTGTACATGAGCTTTTGTTGAGTTTCTAATGGTTTTCAGGTTTTCATAGAGATCAATCTTACTGATCACCTACAGGTCATTTTTAACATGTGTGAACCATCTGAATTTGTGAGGCCATGACAATTTCATGCAATCTGCAATCACCATTTGGCCTAGAACAATCTCGGACCTAGACCAGACCGATAACCACAGCAAGGTTGGAGCAAGTCTTATTATGTCACTCAGGGATTGAAGTCCTAGTTCCTCATGTGCAATAAAAGACAGGGTGCTCTTTGGGAGCAGCAATAACCTATGAAAAAAGGAATTCTCACTTGCTTGAAGTCAGAAACATTCCACATACCCTCACACCCCACGCCATAAGAGGCAACCAACAACAATCTATCTTTATATATAGTGACAGCACCATCCAGTTGCATAGACCCTAATTTTGTAGCAAATTTAAACAGTGTGGCTAAGGTTTTTTCAAACTGTGCTGTCCTGGTGTTTCCATGAACCAGCAATGTTAAAGGGTACCCCGAAATAAGTAAAAGTGAAAACGCACTGAAGAGCAGTGTCATTGATGTTATAGAGAGTAATATTACTCACAGGTTGCTCACACAACATTGCACAGGATTTGGCTTTGTTGTTGAGAGATCCAGGCCGGACATAAATGCCACAAACCTATTGAGGAGCTTCTGAAGTCCCCGACCTGTTCTTGCCATTAAAACACAATCATCGGATTGCATTAGTACTGGGAGTTATATGGTCCCGACCCGTGGAAGATCTGCCTCTGCCTTAGCCAGATATTCATCCAGCCCATTTAAATAGAAACTGAAAAGGAAAGGGCCAGCACGCAACCCTGCCTGCCCTCTCTTATTTTTAATGGTGATGTGCACTCTCCATTTGCCCCAAACCTTACACTGCTGTCCACATCCTCATGAATCTGCAAGAGTAGAAGCATAATCCCTTAATTGGCACCCCTCCTCAACAGCATGCTCCACAGCATCACCATAACAACATAATTAAAGGTTGCACTGAGATCCATAAAGGCTAGAAAGAGGGAACCTTCCTTAGCACGCTTATATTTATTATTAAGTGGAGGTTCAGAAACTGATCCGTTGTCCCTAGAGCCTGCCTAAAACCATATTGGGCTGTTGTTAAAATGCCCTTCTCATTTGCCGAGTTCTCGAATATATCCAGTAGTATTCTACCCAATACCTTGGACGTGGAGTCTGTTAAGGATATCGGGCGGTAACAACGGAGATCTCCACAACTCTCTTTTTGAAAATCTGGCTGATTATTGCTCTAGACCAGGATTTATAGGGACCAATATGAATCGAACTGTGGACCACATCCACCAAAATTGGGGCTCCAACTATCAAATTCATTTTAAAAATGTCAGCTGGGACTCCATCCGGTCCCTTGTTACTCAGGGACCTTTCCACAGTGGAAATATCCTTAAGTGAGATTCTTAGCTGCTCGGCATTGGTTAATCTGGGACCCTTTTTTGGACTACAGCAGTCATTATGAACCAGGTTATGGGAGTCATATACAGTAGTAAAGTGCTTCACCCAGGCTAGTTCGGGTATAGTGGCATTTATTTTAGTTGAGGGGCTGTTCTTAAAAAATGGTGCATTCACTATGTCTCAGAATTTGGCCACATCATTCCTAGCAAAAGCAACAGTTAATTGCTCCTAAGCCTCTCTTCTGACCCCCTCTTTTCTTGCTTCAATGGTTTATTTTTAGCGTTTTTCTAACCTCCACCTTGTCCCTGGGTGAATTTTTAGTTGCTAATATAAGACTACTGCATCCGGGTGTGCATACGATATTAAACCACTTGTTGCACCATGGGGCTCGATGTTTTGGGGATATCGTTAATAGTTCACTGGCCTTTTTACAGATTTTGAGGATGGCCCCCAGTACACTTGTTGGGTCTGGGTTGGGGCCCAGACACAAGTCAAAGTACTCCTCTTGACTCTTTAGTAGAAGCCCCAGGAATACCTCTGGCGCAACATATCTCCATCCATTCACGACATACACCCCCATTACTAGTATATTCAATCACAGCTGCCATCCTGTTCTCCGTTGTTGAAGTTAGCTGTAGATAAAGACTTAGCTCCAATGGATTATCATCGCTAATTGGGCTCTGCATGATAGAAAGTGTGCACACCTTCCTAGCCCATGTCTTAGATAATATAATTAAATTGATCATAGACCCGTTCCCCCTGCCCGTGTATGTTACCCATTTGAGGGTTTCCAGGTCTATGGCATGTTGAAGTCATTGGTCATTAACAACATATTCATTTTATAGCCACAAGTGTTGGGCTCAAAATGTAAAAGGTTACTTAGTTCATTATCCCCATTCCACTCACAATGTCAAAAGATTAGGACATAATGTATGGTTAAAATCAACCCCCCCCATATAATAAAATCTTCGGTCAGCCCTGGAAGTGTAAGTTGTAAGACATTCATAAGTGACTCAATGATAGATACATTGCTTTTTACAGAGTTGTAAAAATTAATAAACACTATAAGGGAATCCCTGTGAACAATGTGCAGATTATCTGAAAGAAAGCAGAGTCAACATAGACCTTTTTTTATTTTATCAGGCAGGGTGGTACTCAATATTGTTAAGAGGGTGCCACTATGCCACAACGACGTGGTCTGGGTCGCAGGGGTAAAATCCAAGTCAAAACCATTAGTATACATGCTCGTACAAGGCCTTGTCTCTTGAAGTCAAGCAATCTGTTAATTGGCTACCAACGTTATCCAGTTGCTATCATTAAGCTTGTTATTTATCACTACAATGTTTCAGAAGAGAAACTTTAGGTCGGGACTAGAATGGCTGCTCGCTGCTTCTTCTAAGGACACCAGGTCTTGGTTAGAAGATTGAAGAGAAGATCTGGCCCCTTGAGTATTGAGACATTATCGTGAAAGATTTCACTTTTCATATTAGGAACAGGGTAGGCTGGATGCCGCGAGGAACCCCCTGCCTTCACGCTCTTATCAGATTGGGGGAAGTGAGAATCATAGTTATCCTTTGGTATCCCACAACTATATTGATCAATCAACTTAACCTGAGTTGGTGCGATGGAAGATGGCTCAGGGAGGCCTACAGCATCATCATGTACACCAATGCTGACAAGTAAAAGTGTTTAAGGGATAGTCAATCAACCTCTTCAAGGGCCGAGAACGGATTGTAAATTGGGACTGCAAATAACCTGTTACGGTCATGAATGTGACTTGACCTAATAAAGGGTGCCACAGGTCTGGGTCTATAAAAGTAATCCAGTGATACCAGATTGATCCCTCATGTGGGTCCAGGAGTATTAGAAAACCTGTGCATCATGAACTCCACCAGTTTTATACAGCAAAAATATATCACAATGCAAGCACCTACTACCTTCTTAGGGCCTTTACTGATCCACTGGACCCTACTGACTCCTATAATTGGAAGTGTGTTGCAACTGATACACCCAGGTTTTGCAGTTACTCAATGAATCACCTTGTTCTTCAATTGGAAGTCCATCTCGAGTTATGCAGATCGTAATGGTGGCACGTTTTTTAAGACTACCACATATGGACACCGATCAGGAGGTAGTTACAAAAAATTGGGGGCTCCTGCTCGTATCTGCTGATTAGTTATGGAAATTTGTAACTGTAGGTGGTGCAGGTGTATTTTTAAAATGAGGGGTAGGTCCATCATCAGAAGTGGATTTTATGTTAGAAGGTAGCTCAGCTTGGTTGGCGCTTCCATTTCCCGTAGTAACTAGGCAATGCTTGGTAATCAATTAGGTAGTTTCTGGGGGCAGTGTTGACACACTGTGCATTTGGACAGACCGGACAGCTTTGTATGGATTGTGAAGGATAGTTCTTTCAGAGTCTCATATATGCTCTGGAGCGCCACCAGCACAGGGCTAAGTAGTTTTGCAAACACTGCTTCTAGATGGAGATTGCCTTCAAGGGCATTGACTGCATTAATGGTCTCTCACCCGCGATGATGTAATTTCACTCTGTGTAGTCAAATCATGATCTGTCCACCAATATTCTCCGTCTGGGCTTGATCAGAATTTTTTTTCCTGAGATTTTTGGTGCTGGCATTGAGTGCAAATTACCTTTCTTTCTTTTGGTGGGTGGCAAGTCTGTGGCATTTTTTGTCGAACATTTACCAGTGTAGGGCTGCTGCCCCTGTGGAGCTGCTGTTATGTCCAGATCCTCCTGGAATACACATGGGTTACATAGTTCTATAGTGGAATCCATACGAGGTTCAATTGGGTCCCACTCATGATTGTCACTTGCAGCTGGAGCTATGTCTGCATCAGGATTACGTACAGGCTTCTTGTTGGTTGTAAGTAGTATACACCTCCTGGTCACCCCAACCTTTCTTCTACACTTTCAATTTCCAAATTGATAGCACTCCTAGCACTAGTCAGTTTCTAATTAAATCCATTGCCTGGCGCTTGTTAGCTGAGGCAGTAATGGTGCTAGCCCTTCACTTACCCATTTGGTGTCAACTGCAATGTTGTAAAAACAGGACCTTTGGTAGCCAAGCCAAAAGAGGGGGGGGGGGGCAGCCCAGCCTCTTCTTGGCTCTGACAGGCAGCGATGTCCTGTGTTGTGGGTTTCCAGCGGTGCGTTTAAGCGTTTTTGATTTCACAAGGTGTGGGCCCCTCCTTTGATACAGGGGGGTGCTGGGGGACAAAGTCCAAGCCCAGCAAGGGCCTTGGCACTTCTTAAAAATCCAGACAGGATGACATTAAATGACAGGTAGTAGCCATCCTTCAGCATGCCCTATGCTGTGGGTGTCCAGTGACGCTTTTGAGTGTGTTTGATTTCACAAGGTGTGGGCCCCTCCTTTCACACAGGGGGATGCTGGGGGATTTCATGATTTGTTGGGCTGTTGGTTATAATTTTGTCTTGATTTTTGGACTTTTTTGTGTTTGGTTTCAGCTTGCAGTGATTTACCCGCAGCTGTCGTATTTCAGGTTCTTAGTATTAGTGCCAGCAAATGGATACTGGGTTTACGTACATATTGTAAATATATTAATTGCTTGTTTGTACTGTTTCTTCTGCTATGGCTCACTTAATTTCACTGTCAATGCACCATCAGTTGGAGCACCTAACGTCAATTATTATATGGTGATCAATAACATCAATTTCTTATTTCCAGTGCAACATTGAACATCCTCATGCATCTGGATATTTGCTTCTGCCTCCTACATTGACCCCTTTCGTGTTTCAACATATTAAATCATTTCCTGGAAGAGCATATGTATATATGCATTTCATTACCATTGTTCTTGGGATTATAGAGTGCCCCAGTTGTTGATACAACTCGTAATGAAGGCCATTAGGTACACAGTATTGTTTTAGATGTTATATTGTCCTCAACTACGTATGCCCAGACATGGGTCCCCTGTTAACAATGCCACTGGAACCAAACTATATCTGGCTGCTGAGACTTAATCAGGATGAAATCAGTCCATTGTTGTTTGAGTTCTGGCCTGGCAGTTCCAGCTTAACTGTTCCCAGTGGAACAGGTAAAGACAGATTTGAATACAGCTAGTTTCAAACTGAGGTAGCATGGTGGGCAAAGAATGATGGACTGGGGTGCAGCCCCAGGTAATTGCCAGTGGCTGAGATTAATTCAGGTATTCCATCCATCACCTTGTTGATGTTGCAGCGGACACTCTAAGTGTGACAGGTCTGATCAGACCTGGCTCCTGTGTTCACTGTGCCACTGGAACAAAGCTATAACTGGCTGATGAGTTCTAGTCATGGTGAAACTGGACCTAGGTTGCTTGTGTTGGACTGCAATGCAGCCTTAATGGATTGCCAGAGGCTGAGATTAATTCCAGCATTCCATCTATCATTAAGTTGTTGCAGTTGATGCCCTAGGTGTGTCTGGTATTCCCAGGAGTGGGTCCTGTGCTCACTGTGCAACCGGAAGCAACTCATACCTGGCTGAGAAGTTTGGGCATGCCTGTTCCCACTGGAGCAGGGTCAAAACAGATTTGCATATTTTTGGGTGCAAACTGAGGTGACATTGTTGGCAAAAAACATTGGACTGGGATGCGACCCGAAGCAGTTGCTAATATTAATTAAAGCATTCCATCAACTTGTTGTTGTCGTTGACTCATAATCAAGGCCACACAGTGTATATTGCTGTTTTACATGCTGTCTTATTTGTACCTACGTATTTTCTTTGGTCTAGTTAAATATATGGGAGTTGAAACTCTACGTTTGACGGTTACATATGATACTTTTCCCATTACATAGTTCCCAGCAACTTATCTTTATTGATTAAATCTATTTGGCAAAGACAATAAAAAGAAACTATGGAGACCTGACCAGAGATCTACATCAGATTGGCACATTTTTGCAAGAAATGGCTGCATGAACAATACTGATTTTTGAAGGAACCTCTAGTGTAGCGATATAAAGAATAAGCAAAATTTGCATGTCTCGCTTATGGGTCATTTATGTTTGAGCACTAGTGCCGAAATGGATGCAAATGGTAATTACATCCTTGCACCCAGTTTTGCAATAGTGCTTGTTTTGCGTTCAGTGCAATTACACTTGCTTTTGTTTTGATGAGGTACTCACTATTTGCTGTTGGTAATGTCCTATACAGAATATAAAAATGAAATATAACATTCTGTGTTGTATTTCACTAAGAGTACCTTAATGGCCACATATTTCTACTGCTAAACTGGTTACTCAGACAGAAAATGGGATGGGACTCTAGAACCCCACCAAGTGGATCACAGGTAAGGTGTGGGAGCAAGTGCAATATATACTGATCAGAAGAATAAACCAATAAACATTATCATGCTTAATGCATTCTAGAGTCGCTGCGCAAGCCAATCGGAGCAATAAAAACATTAATAAGTTTGAATATCCATTCGTCATATAAGATATGGCAATAAGCATTTTAAAGCAACTTAACTAGCGGGTAAAGTTAAAAATAAGGTGACTGAATAATCCTGGGAGGAAATTTACGTATTTATACTTCTTTTGTCAATCAGTTCACCTACCATTAGGAGAAAGCTTCTTCCAAAAGATAGAAAAAATGTTCTCCCCTCTTATAGTTAATTGATCAGCACAATTTATATAGAGGTGGATAATTTAGGTGGGAATCCAAAATCCACATCTTAATGACCTAAAGATTGTTGTTGAGAACTCAAGAAATTGTGGCTTTCTGAAAGAAACACATCACTGTTCTTTCATGATATGAAAGCAAAAAAATCAATAAACATTAAACAATAAACATTGATTGGATGGTAATACAACTTCCATTTCTGGCCATCAACATTCCATCATGTACATTCCAAAGAGGAGAAGAAAAGAAGTACATAAGAATCATGAGTAAAAGTCCTTCAAGAAAACTAATGACACACCAATTTAAACAAAATGAAAAACATATTTCCCGATATCAATTGAGGGATGCCTGACCACCAGGTGCTGAAGTTGTACTTTGAGTTCCTGAAAGCAAATTTGAGGAGAAATGGGAGCTCAAAGTCATGTCAAAAGCATCTATGGATAGTACCTTAGTCTCAGGTTCAAAGGTCATGATATAGGGAGAGAATAACAATAAATAATGACATTGTATCACCACAAAAGAATGTGGATAGGAATGTATGATCCATTGACCAATGTGAGTGACTGTGCAATTTCTTTAGTTGGAGACACTAAACTAATATAACTGGATTCCACCTAACATCCACAGTAACAAAGGCTTCTACCGTACAATGGATCAATCCATAACTGGATTCTAAAAATTGTATTTTCAAAGATTGAGGAAGAGTGACTTAAAGATAATCATAATCGAGACCGTATATGCTTTTAACAGAGGACTATAAGGTTTGACAGGCAAATTGAGTGGAGAATTGCATCACAATTGCTGATCACATGAATGAATGAATGAATGAATGAATAATGAAAAATTAATGGATGGATGAATGAATGGCTGAATAATGAAATGGTTGTTTATTAAGTGAACTGCTATCCTAAGGGATATCCTGATGCTGGTACGAGGTATAAGTGCTGGTTAACTGCTGATTGAGGAGTAGAGAAACCAGCATTAAAAAGCAGAAGAAATATTGCTACAGCAGAAAGAACAACCACGGCTCTTCAAAACCTTTCCAAAAAATGTACTTATATTCAACCTGTGTCAAGACAATGGGGAGCTGATTTCAATCAATCTCCAGTTCCTAAAACAGAAAAGCATCTTCTGCCTCTGGTAATCAGATTGAAATTAGAAATAAATAAGCATTTACTATTAGTGGATCTTAAAATTGTTTGTGTGCCATAATGTGTGAAAAGGTAAGAAAGTTATTTCAGGACTGTTTGCTGAAAGGTTCTAAAGACAGTACTCAGAGATTTAAACAGGATCTGTTTCTACACCAGTAGTCAGTGAAGTGTCCTCAGCTACTCGGATACAGGACTCCTATGATGGAGTTTGAGCACCAGTCTAGCAGCATCATTTTGAACAACCTGCAATCTGTTAGTTAGGTATTTAGAAATACTTAAATGGAGATTATTGCAATAGTCAATCCTGGAAGTAATTAATGCATGAGCCACTGTCTTCCGGGATGTAAAAGTAAGAACCTCCAAAACATTTAGAAGGATTCAATGAGAGAGAAACAGCTTTCAGACACCATCATAATTTGAGAGTGGAAAAATAAGCCACTGTCAAATTTCAAGTAAATATTCCTTACCACAGCTGAAGGAGGGAGATGTCTGGCTAGGTCATTTGGCCACCACTCCAGGGCAGGAGATTTTGAGTTTTTTTCAGTATTACATGTTAGATCAGTGGTTCTTAACCTTTTGACTTCTGTGGACTCCTACTTAATGATTACTGGATTCCAAGGACACCCAGTTAATCATTTTTGGAATATGGAGACCCCCAATGAGTCATTACTTGAAGCTGGTGAATCCAGCCCAAGCCTTTTCGATAATTGGAACTGGAAAACTATACACAAAAATACAGAAACCATCATTAATTAAACAAAAACACGAATATTGACATATTTTATTTAATTCACAAACAAATATTTTAAAAATCTAAATTTATTTGGAAAGTTTGGAGCTTTTCTAAATTAAATTGAGGCCAATAATCATCCATACTATGGTCAGTTTGATGTGTTTGCTCTGTTCCCACAAATCAATCTGCTGATGCTAATTTAAATATAAACTTCCAATTTAAAATGCCTTTACATTTATAAAACATTTAAAAAAAAATAAATTTTATATTTTGTTGCTTTATTTATACTCTATCAATCTGTTAATATTATTTTCAATTCAGTTAAAAATTCTTCCTTCAACCAAAATCATGAGCAAAAAAGACACATAAATATTCATTAAGAGCTTACAAATAGACAAGATCAAAACTTTTCATGATAATAAAAGTGAAGTTATTTGTCACAGAACACAGCAAGGCCAAAAAAGTGAGAGCTACCCGAATTCAAACTTCCTACATGATTATAGAGGCTCTCCACCTAATTGCACGTTGGATGTAGACTGCGGCTAGATGGCAAATCCATGGATTTGACAGTGCCTGTAGGTACCTAAAAGCTGCTTTATTAAAACGTATCTTGGCTTGCTTTAACTTTAAAAATGGTAAAAGATTATATTTTCTTAAGTGTACATAAAATATACAGAAGAACATAAAATGCAAAGTGCTTCATGCAGAGCAGCCATTACAGGGACAGATGGGTAAGTTCTTGAAAGAAAAGCCTTGGACATCGAAGGCCGCAAGAAAGTATACAGTACAAACTCTAAGCCTAACCAGCAGACACCAGTGATGTTCCTTCCCCACCAATAACAAGTATGGATCAATGCCAGGGTTGGTAGGAATGTTAGCATACGCTTGGGCAGTTTGCTTGGTGGCCTCAATCTGCAATCTGTTGTCAGAGCACTGGGCTCTTTTACCATTCAGCATAGAGGTGAAACTTGCCTTGAGGCTGCCAGGGGCACTGAAAAAATCTTCAATCCCCAGACTGCAGTAAGTGTTGCGGATATAGTAGTACAAAGACTTTATTCGACTTTCAACAAGTCATAAAAGTAACAATATTTTACATTTTAATATACAATATACAATAAATAAATACAATAAATAGGCTAAAATCTTAATGGTTTACAATAATAAAAGGTCTAAAATAGTTCAGGTTATATTGCTACCCCCATGCGCTTTCTTGTGCTTAGTACGGAGCATAAAAAATTGGCCAAAGTTCCACACATCTCTATGGATGATAGAACCTGGAGGCTAGCGTACGCAGTACGACACTGAGGGAGGTTGATTAGCCTTAAGAGAGGGGCTACTAGGCGCTTTCTTTGCTTGGCGTACAGTTTGCAAAATAAAACCACATGGATTGTGGTTTGTAGTGACTTTGCGTCACAGGGGCAGGCCTTCAAGGTGGTGCTCCAATCATTCATGGTTGGGAAGGTTACTAGTCAATGGAATGTATCCAGCCTCAGTCTGGTGAGCACAAAACTATGGCGGGGGTTTATCACGTTCATCAGGTAAGGCTGGATAGCCTCCGTTGACAGGATTATTTGATTATGAATGACAGTGGGCTTTTTTGATTCAGCCTCCCATCGTAAGTCTTCTAAATATTTTAATGCCAAAGCGCTCAGGTCCTTCCTAGAGATTGTTTCCAGAAGAGCTGGATTTGTGTAAAAAGCTTTATTGCCCATGTTTAAAAAAAAAGTCATAATGTATTTTAGCCAAGGCACCCTTGTTGCGTAAATAGATTCCATACAGTCGGACAAAATGGCCTTATTTAGTTCAGTATGTTCCGAGGTCCAGATTTTGTGCCATAACAGTAAGGGTTGAATCTTTATCAGATCGGTAATAAAAGGGGATCCCAGTTCTGAATGAATTATGTAAGATGATGTACCTTTTGGAACCATCAGTAAATATCTTAAAAAGTCGTTTTCAACCGTCTGTACTAGGTTACAATCAGTATGTCCCCAGATGCCGGACCGTACGTGACTGCTGGGATGCACTTTGCTTTGTAAATTTTTATCATGTTTGGCGGAGTAATCCCCCCTATTCTTTTAGAAAAAAGCCTTATGGCCATCGTTGTTTTTATAAGCTGGGCTTTTTTTGACTTCCTACAATTGGCCCAAGAGCCCTGATTGTCAAACATTAGGCCCAGATAGGAAAAGGAACGCACAGTTTCTACTCTCCCCTCCGCAGTTGTAATGTTGTAGGATTTTCCGCGTTTCCCACCACAATTCATAATGAATGTTTTTGAGTGACTGACAGTGAGACCCAGTTGTGACATGAATGTGATGCAAGTAGTTAATAATTTTTGTAAGGCTATCGGGGTCCTGGCCATTAGAACTGCATCATCTGCATAAAGTAGGACCGGGACAGCGCGATTGCCTATTTGGGGTAGATCGTTGCAGTTAGTAGCCAACACATTTTCTAGGTTGTTTATATACATCGAGAATAGGAATGGGGTGAGAACACAGCCCTGGCGCACACCTCTAAATATGCCAAAAGGGCGGGTACTCTCCCCCTTTAGGCCATACCTCACTCTTGCTCTGCACCCTGAATACATGTCTCGTATAAACTGGATTATAGCTGGTTCTACCCCCAAGCTGGTTAAAATGTCCCATAACTTGTCGTGTAGTACACAGTCAAATGCTGATGATAGGTCAATAAAAGCCAGGTACAGATTACCTTCTTTGATCCTTGTATATTTTCCAATAATAATACTTAGATTCAGGCTTTGTTCCACTGTCCCAATGCCTTTCCGAAATCCATATTGGACAGGGGATAAGACTCTTTTTTCTTCTGCCCATGTTTGCAATCTATTCAAGATAATTCTCCCTGCTAGTTTAGCTGTTGAATCCAGCAGAGAGATGGGTCTATAACAGGCTGGGTTGAGACGGTCACCTTTTTTATATATAGGAATTATATTAGAATCTCGCCAAGATGGTAGGGGACCTTGGGTGCAAATGTCCCTTAGTGACTGCGTTAGTACAGGGCCCCATAGGTGGATGTTGGCCTTGTATATATCTATCGGGACGCCATCGGGGCCCGGAGCTTTTCCTGATTTGCTTAGAGATATGGCTTCCTCTACCTCCTCAAGGCTAAATTGTGGGGTTATTAACGGGCGTGTGCCTTCCTGTAGGGCTTGATCATATACGGACAGTGTAGGGTTCTCTACGCTGACTCGCGCATATATTTTGGAAAAGTGTGCTATCCAGTCTTCTTCGGATATCGCTATTTCCATTCTGGGGGGGTCTCTATCCCCAAGCATAGGTGCGTTAATTGTTTTCCAAAAAAGAATATTATCTTTTGTGCGGCTAGCTGTATGAAGAGTTTCCCACAAGGTTCTTTTTAGGGACATTTTCCTTCCCTTCATTGCTGCTTTATATTCTTGTCTACACTTACGTATCTCGGATGAAGATCTTTTTGGGGCTTTTAAAGCATTTTTCAGTTTCTTATGTGCTTGTGAGCAATTATAATCAAACCAACCGGTGGCCCTTTTTTTTTCCCTGGTTACCCCTTCTGGTGGTTAGGGCTTTCTTTATAGATTGCATGATCAATATAAAGGCGTTCAAACGTCGCCCTGGGTCTATGTTCTCACTTAAACAGTCTGCGAAAGCGTACTTGCAGTTAATTAGTAGCTGTTTGAGGAGGAAGTCGGGGTCGATCTGTGACCATTTCAGGATGTATTCGTTATGCGGCGTTGACTCAGTATCATCTAACGGGGTGGGCCTGTCATCTCTATCAGGTGTTATGGGGGTTACTAGGAGGTTGAGGCTCTGGGGGTAGTGATCGCTAATTGCGATGTCATGCAGGGTATATTTTTTGAGGTAGTATGAGAAATGGGTTGACATTAAGACATAATCAATCACAGTATTTGCACCCCTTCCATTGTATGTTGGATTAAACTTTGATTCAGAAAGTGTGTAATTCATTTGCAAAGGATAAGTTATGGGTTTGTGCGAGTAAGTTTAATGCGTCTCCTTGGGTGTTATGTGCAAAGTGGAGACTTAAGCCAACGCCCTCAGAATCCCAGCCACAAACCTTGTCTGAAGTTTCTTTACAGGGGTGGACGTTGAAGTCACCTCCCCAGATCATGAAGATCTCCCGGCTGTTATTGGTGCTTGTTATTTTTTTAAGGTCATTACCCATCTCCGTTAGAATGTTGACAAACTCTCCTGGGATTGCATTATTATAAAAGTTAATGAGGACTAGGTGAGTCTTATGATCCAAGTTGCCCTCTATCATTTGATAGTATAGACTCGTGAATTTCATCTCTAAGTTTTGTAGTCGTAGGTTGTTAGAGATGTATGTGCATAGACCCCCTTTTGGTCTGCCGTGACTAGACGGGGCAGCTGGTGAGTGAAATGTTTTATAACCATTAATGTGAAGGGGGCTCGTCGTCCACGTCTCTTGGAGACATATGCATGAATATTTTTCTATAAAGTTCACCCAAGCCTCATTGCCTAATTTATTATTTAGACCTGCAATGTTCCAGAATAGTATAGCAATCTCTGCTTTCTGTTTAGAGATACCTTGCTGGTCCGCTGGTGTACCGACAGATGTGATGTCATCTGATGACTGGGGTGAAATTCTGTGGGCACTATTTTGGGTTGGGTAAATATGAGGGCTGTTTACTATGGAATCTGTTATATGTGATGTTTGTCCTTCGTTTGAGGCCCGCCCTGATTTGTGTTCTATCTGGGATTGTTCTTCTGGAGCTGTCTGATTCTTATTAAGTCAATCAGTATCTTCTAGGGCCGTGAGGGTATGAGATCTGTTGCGCCCTGTAGGAAAATCTGGTGGGTTAGAGAGTACCCTTGCTGGTTGTGGGCCTATGGGGTTACGTCCCTCTGGGCTTTGGTAAAAGAAACCTAAGGGTAGTAGTGAGATACCTTGTGAAGTAATCTGTTTGGCTCCTAGATTGTGGATGATTTCGTCCACTAAATTTGGTGACCTAAATGAAAGTACCACACAATCGCCTTCCAGCACTTTCCTGCTGCTACCTATCCACTTGATTCTCCTGACCATTTTTATGTTTTCAAAAAGGGGCCCCTCCATTCCTAAGCCCAAACGGACACCTATCCAATTGAGGGCCTTATTTCTCAGAGCTATCCATGATTCTGTCTGTTGGTCATTTAGAGATGGAACGTTGGCCATAATTACTACATATGGAGTAGCCTCTGGAGGGAGGTGTAATAGATCACTTGGGCGATAATGTGTATTTGGGGATTCAAATCTACTTTGTATATTCCTCCCTGGGTTTACATGAGGGTAGGAGTTCATTGTCCTCAATGTGCTATTGTCTGTTCTCTTAGTTGGTCTTGGTTTTGAAACTACTTGATCAAGCAAGGGAAGTTGAGCTGTGGCAGTAGGGAATACAGACCTGAGAGTTGGGTGCGAATTGGATACTTGTGCCTGCGTTGATGTCTTTCTCAGGGGGTCTGCGTTCGGGTGTGTATCTTTTGCCCTGTTTTGCGGGAGAGATTGGGTATTGTTTCCCTGAGCTGGGATCGGAGATGGAGTATTAGGATCCTTTAGTACGTAATGTGTATCTGTTTGTTGTATGGCCTCTATTAGTCCTAGTCCTGCCTCGAGTTTATTCTCTATTCCCTTTAATCGCTCCAGCATGGAGTCAAGGGTGAGTTCTATGGATGATTTCAAAGTGTTTACTAGCTCGTTAAGGTTTATAAGAAGTGATCTAGTCGTATCTCCTACATTATTTATAGGTTTCTTCCTGACTGAATTCTTAGGTAGTTTTGTGGCTGGGGTGATTATTGTACCTGTCGCTGGGGGTTTCATCGGGTTCTTATCCTCGAAGCCCACCTCTGGTTTCCTTGGTCGTTTGGCCACGGGAGAAGTATCATCCAAGGAGGAGATTAAATTAGAGGTGTCTTTAATACATCCGTTAATATATCTTGGTTCTATATGCTCGTCGCCTTGTTTACTCTGCGGGGGGTTGTTAGTTAGTTCCACGGAAACTAATGATTCAAGGGAGTGATCTTTAGACCCCATCATTTTCTCTTCCACAGTGGCGATTTGCTTGTCTATCATGCCCATCGCCCCTGAGATATATTTTAATATAGATGTGCTGTCTTTTAAATTTGTTGTGTTATGTGTTTTGGAATGCTTCCTTTTACCCATGTTTTATGGTTACAGGAGACCCTTCCTAATAAAATAAGAGGGGGGAGAATAGGGGTGGCTTAACCCTCCTTCGGTAGGTCCACTTGTAGGGCGGGAATGTATCTGATCTGCTCGATCAGACTAGACTTCTTACTGGGTCTTTCCCTATCGGCTTGGCTTGCTAGATAAGGAGGCAGTGGGTGCTGGGGGGACGAAGAAACAAATATTTGAAGAGGGGGGGCCCAGCCCAGCCTCTTCCTGTCGATGACGGGCGAAGGACGGGCCCGCCCTTGGCCCGGGCTTCGCCCGGGCGCCGCCCGCGCGCGTCTCGCGCTGCGGGCGCGCTGTGAAGTAGATAAGGGCCTCTCGCCCAATCAGAAGCTGAGGCTGCGGTCCCGGGAAAAGTTTAAAGGGCTCCTGCCCCTTCGTTAAATGTATGCGCGTCCCGCGGCTGCGGGCGCGCTGTGAAGTAGATAAGGGCCTCTCGCCCAATCAGAAGCTGAGGCTGCGGTCCCGGGAAAAGTTGAAAGGGCTCCTGCCCCTTCGTGAAATGTATGCGGATATACCTAATCCAAGGAATATCAAGGCAGCCTGTGAGACTAGCCCTATTAAAAATGGCTCCACTCATGGTCCAGATTCAAAGCCACAAGAGGAGGGGTTGCATGTGTATGACATTGTTGATATATCCCAGCCCCACCTCCTCCTGGCAAATAAGCAAATTTGAGCTAGTGGGGACAGACAATAACCTTTTAGGAAAGCTGTTCTCCACAGTTTCCATGCCACCTTGCTTGTTGAAACCCCAGACCACCACCCCTTAGGATGCAACTGCACAACACTTGGCCTTGTAAATGGCTATAAGTACCTTGATGGGCTTCTGTCCCAGCCTGTTACCAAAATTAAAAACAGCCTCAACAACTTTTGAGAAGGTGGCAACCCTGCTTTTTTTCAGGGGTCTCCCTGTAAGAAGTTTAACAAACTGAACTCCGAAGTCAACAAATGTGGGGACAGTGCAAACTCCATTGCTGTTCACTCTAAAAATGAGGTTCTCCCTCCTATTTGCGCCATAGACCTTAACATGGGTTTTGCCTGTTTTACTTTCGCTGCAACCCATTAGCTGTCCTACCTGTTAAAACTGTGTTATCAGCATAAACTAATGTGGGGACACTCAGGCCACCTATGCGGGTACACTCTGTTCCAAGAGCCTTCCTCCAGACCATCTACATATAGGGAAAACAATATAGGAGCTATTACACAGCCCTGGTGCATGCCCCCAGCAAGATCAAAAGCTGTTGTGGTATCCCCTCCCCCGACCTTACCTCCCACTAGCCGTTACTTTGTTGTGGAGTTGCAGTAAAATGTTAACTATATACTGCTCTACCCCATATCTAACAAAATGCTTTACCATTTGACAGACAACATAGTCAAACACAGAGCTTAGATCCATGAATGCCAAATACAGCTTGCCCTTCTTTGTAAAGGTATACTTTCCTACTAAAAGGTACATATTAAGGGCCTGTTCCACTGTGCCCAGACAATGCCAGAAACCAAACTGCAGATCAGGCAAAACATTATGTTCACTGGCTCATAACTGTAAACGTGCCAGCCATATTCTCCAATAACTTTAATAGTAGAATTAATCAATGAGATGAGGAGGTATAATGAGGAATACAGAATGGCTGCCACGAAAGGACTATCAGATTGTGCAGGCAGCACACTACACAATGGAACTGGGGCTGACACGAACAGCATATCAGGACTGAAGGAAGGAGGAGCCGAAATGCAGAAGGCAAATCGGTACAGGTGTGTTAGTATCAGCAGCTGAAGGACGAGCACGAGAACATGGAGCGATGGGGCAATGAGGAAGAAACCTGCAGTATTGAAGAGGTTGGAGGAGAGAATGCGTGAGAGGCCAACAGGGAGAAGCAGAATAACAAAGACCACAGAAACCAGCAAGCAGGGGAGGAGGCAAGGCCCCCAGAGACCCAAGTGTGCAGCTGGGAGAAAGGCCTGGAGGACGTGACTGCTGCAGCTCACCGCTGGAGTTGCAGCCTAAGGAAAGTGTGAGACTCGCCCATTTTGCCTATAGGGTGGTAGGGGGGAGGAAGAGGTATCAAAAATTCTAAAAGAGGGCATTATAGAACCTTCCTGTAGTGAGTGTTGTTCCCCTGTGGTACTAGTTCCAAAACCTGATTGGAGCCTTAGGTTTTGCATAGACTTCTGAAAACGCAATGCCATTTTGAAATTTGACAGTTACCTATGACCAGAATGGATGACTTCATAGAAAAATTGGGAAAGGTGGGCTTCATAACCAATCTCGATTTAACAGAGGAGGATTGCCAAATTCCCTTAAACAAAACCAAAAGGAGAAAACAGCCTTCTCCACTCCCTCTGAGTTATACCATTTAAGTTCTTGCTGTTTGGCTTAGAAGAGGCCCTGGCTACCTTTGAACAGTCCATGAATATAATCTTGCGACCTCATAGTCAGTATGCTGCTGCATACCTGGATGACGTAGTGGTGTTTAGCCCTTAATGGCCCTTACACATTAGGCATCTTTCATCTGGTCTATCCACCTTGAAATGAGCCAGTCTCTCAGTGAACCTAAAGAAGTGTACTCTTGCTATTGATTCCATGCAGTACTTAGGCTACACCAGTCAAAGAGGAAAGGTATCCCCCCCAACTTGACAAAGTACAGGTAATTAAGGACATTCCACAATCACAAACAAAAAAAGCAATACAATATTTCCTGGGACTCATGGGTTATTGTAGATGCTTCATACGGCGCTTTTCATGACTGACAGCCCCTCTTACAGATCTGTTAGCAAATACACACCCCACTTCAAACCGTACGTGGAATACAGTACACAGAAGAGCTTCGAACACCTCAAAAAACTGTTGTGTGACGTTCCTATCTTGACATGTCCTGAGTTTTCAAAACAAACAGATGCCTCTGGTAAAGGGTGAGGGGGAGTATTAGCTCAACCCAATGATCAAAACCACTTCCATCCTGTTGTCTGTATCAGCAGGAAGCTATATCCCAGAGAATTCCGATATGCTTTGATTGAGAAAGAGTGCCTAGCTATAAAATGTGCTATGGAAACCATGCAATACTGTTTTTTACGATGCCAGTTTCTGCTATATACCTTCAAACAGCTCCTCTGTGTCTTAATTTTTATGAGTGCATAGCTTGATCCACTAAATGATTTATATTGGTCTCTATACCCCTATGCCAGCAACAACAACAAGAACATGCTGTGGCTCTTGGCAGATCATAAGTATGATGCTGCTAAACTTCAAGAGTGCAATCAGAAGACAACTTTCTACCTTTTGACTTCAGATAAATACCAGCCAAAGAGAGATCTACGTTAATGTTCAGGTTGAACCACAATTACTCTAGCCACTGTGGTTTCCAAGCTACATGATCACCACACTGTATCTTTCTCATCATAAGGCTAGCCCGTCTTTTCTGATTTCTAAGTTATATGTTTATTTATCCCCTTTCACTTGGTCCAGGATCAGCTTTGCTTTGCTGGTAGTAGTACCCACAACCAGTGATGTCAGTGCTGGTGGCTGCATTTTTTCTGGCAGCCTCCACATGAAACTCTTTGTTAAATATCTAATTTCAGGCCAGCTAGCTTTGAATGAGCCATCCTTTTCTAGTCACACCCTTGGTCTGTGCTTATCAGTGTTAACGTTCAAAGTGTTCCTTGGCGCTTGGAGATATGATTGTACTCTACAAATAAGTAGTATATGTGCAACTGTGCAGAGTGTAATATAATCTTTCTTACTATTGATAAGTGTTTGAAGGGCCTTTGACTTACAAGAGGAGAATCCACGAGTGAGTCATGATGCCCCTTCCTTCAATCAACAATGGTAAAAATAGTATATTTTACTCTGTGCATCTGCATGTATAGTTTATGCCATGTTACTTGTTTGTTTATAGAATAGTGTCAGAGTGCCACAGGACAAGCAGGAGCTGCTGGGCTCAACCGCAGGGGTAGAAACCTTTTACTCTTGACGTCCCAGGTATGACCTACTCTGGATCCTCAGCCATTGGGGCCAATACATCTTCAGAACTTTACTCTCAGTAGTAACATGGTAGAGTAGTCCAAGGATTATTGGGCAGGGAGTATAGATACAGGGGGTGAACACAGGCTCACAACTCAAAATCTGTTCAGTATCAGCAATAAATTGTTGTCTAGTCACAAAATTGTTTAAAAACATAAAAAACAATGGACCTGATTTAGATATTGTTGGATGGGTTACTCCGTCCCAACGGTGACGCATATCTCTTCCGCCAATATCTAAATCCCATAGGACATAACAGGATTTAGATTTTGGTGGACAGGATATCTGTCACCGGTATGATGGAGTAGCCCATCCGCCAATATCTAAATCAGGCCCAATATACTTAATTAACCTGAATGTATGACTCTAGGCCTAATTAAAGCTACCTTTTCCAAATGCACATTCATTTTAAACTTTGTATGACCTATGTTGCTTGACTTCCTCAACTGCTAACGTTAAAACATGCTTTAAAACTTAATGCAACATAAATGTTTCTATTCTAACCTTTGCAAGGCCTATGCATGATACAATTTCTTCTTACTATGGCAAAGACAACAGTATTGATTTGCTCTTTTCTGCCTTACTGACCTGCTTTGGAATGCATGAATTAGTTAACTTAATTTTCTCTTTTATGAATGAGGTTATATTGTGTGAATGTGTGAAAGGGAAATGACAAGAGAAAATAAACACTTGAATATATACAAATGTTTTTTTTTTCAGAAAGCAAAGTGATTGTGAAAATGCATGCATGTTCAAATCCATCCACAATATAATACAGAGATGTTCTTTGTTTATGAAAAAGCCACATAGAGTAAATACCTTCTGATCATGAAGAAGCAGAAATAAAAATAAATCTTGTATTCAAAATGTTTCTTTCTGAATTCATTACAAAAGTGCCCTAGGGAAAAGAGAGGGGTTGAGAAAAGAGAATAATGAGACAAGAGCAAGTAGGGAGATTGCAGCTGAGCTTCTGATTTCAAGCAAGGTTCCTAAGAAAGACAGGTGTGAAGTCTGTTGAAATGATAGATTGTATTAGCAAGTGAGAGGGAGATCGCATAGAGAATAACTAATTTGGGCCCATATTTATTCTTCTTGAGGCAAAACTGCACAAATGAAGTTTTGCGTCAAAAGTACATGGCTGGCTTGTGTCATCCCAGAGCTGCAGCCGGGCACCAAATTTATGGAATCTCGCAAGCCAGCGCAAAGGGTGGGCTAGTGTCTGGGAAACTGACGTTAGACGGGTGGGGGTGGCGGTATAGGGGAAGGGGGTTTTGCACGAAAGGCTGGTTAGAGGCAAAATAAATGCCTTTAACCAGCCTAGCGTCATTTCCTGACGCAAAACTATCCATACCACATGACACCTGTCTTATAAAAGACAGGAGTCATGCCCACCACCCCAATGGCCAGCACAGGGGACATCAATCCCCTGGGCATTGCCATTGCACCCAGTGCCATGTAGCGGGCCCATTTCAGGAATCCCAATGGCACTTTAAAAAAAATGTAAAATACTTACCTCTACTTACCCTACTTACCTAGGATGGAGTCTCCCATCCTCTGGTGTCCCTCTGGTGTGGGGGGTGTTTCTGGGGTGTGGGGTGGGCATCTGTGGGCTCTTTCCATGGTGTTTGACCATGGAAATGGATCCATAGGTCTCCTAATGCATGCCCTGACCCAGGCATTAAATAATGACACTAAGCAGGCTTAGCGCCATTATTTGGGCCCGCCTCCCCCATGCTCCTTTTTTGCACAGGAGAATAAATAAGGTGTTAGCGGCTATGAGTCATTTTTTGGATGGGAACGCCAACCTTGCATCTCATTGATGAAAGGTGGTTTCACACATCCAAAAAATGACTTTCACTCCAATATTTTGACACTAAACGTGTCTAGAGTCAAAATATAAATATGGAGTTACGTTTGTGCTGAATTTGCATTAAAAAATTATGCTAATTCAACGCAAAGAAAGTATAAATATGCCCCTTCATTTCTTTTTGAGAATGATCATTCCCAGATTTTCTTTTCAGCTGACTAGACTATTTCTATCAAAGTCTGTTACTGTATTCTTTATAAGCAATGATAACTTTTACTAACTAGACTGAAGTGTTAGAATGTAAGAATAGGGAAAGATTTCAGGACATGATTTATGTAAAGTTTTGCTAATTTATTTGACTAATAAAAACAATAACATTTATTATTTTAAATTCAATGTTTAAACTACAACATAAACTCTCATCATTTACTATCATAGATATGTGTTTAAATAATACAAGTTTGTATTGCAGCTATCTGCTCTATAAACCCTTTTAAAAGTCTGTTCTCCCAAAGAGCCCCAAAGCTACAAAAGGCATTTCATCAGTTTAGTGCTTTGCTCTACCACACTTGTTGAGGAGGATTTATATGTGAAAACAAAGCAAGATACAAAATTCACATCCATGAGGTCATGGCTCTATTGTTTCGTAAGGTGGTCCTTGAGTCCCACTCTCCTTGCGCCAGGAGTAGTGGTGGTCCCCCATTTACAGTAGGCAATATTTAGGTTAGGCCCCATTACTAGTCTGAGTCTCCGGAATCCCACTCTGATTCTTTATTAAAGTCAAAGTGTTCCAGACCTGGCAGGGAAGTTCACCCGGGTCTGTCTGGCCTGTGAGTCAGTCTTAACCTCACCAGCAGAATCCCAGCAACCAGAATCTCTGTGCAGGCCCCTTCATGGGCACTGAAGCTGTAGCAGCTGCCTCCGGTAAGTCTTTCATACGTGGCTTTGGAGGACTGCAGTCAACTGTCTTTGGGCTCCTGTCACACAATTGCAGTGGCAGTGGCCAGGGGGGTCTCGATGTTGGTAGTTTATTGTGATACTCCCCAAGGTGAGGGGAAGAATCTGGCACTCCGGATGCTGGTTTTCAGTTGTGTCTTGGGTCCCCTCAGTTTATCATGGTGGCCTCTGTCATCTTCAAATGGTCTCAGCCAGACCACGATCCTTCATGTGTCCCGGTGGACCCCAGGGCATATGGGATCACCACTCTCCTTCCGGACACAAGGTATGGCCCAATGGGCACTGCAGCAACCTTTGCGGCAGCCTCACTGGGGGCCTACATAGAACCTGCACATGGGCAATGACACTGTTGGTTCAACTATATTCACAACTCACTTCACGATGGCCCTCATCTGTCATAAGGAGGGTCATCGACTTTTCCTTGCAGACGGCCAACAGAACGAATGGGGCAGCAGATGTCTCCTCACACTTGTCTGCAAGCATCCAATTGCCAGAATCTCCCAGTAGACCTCACCCCCTCAAATGCTCTGCTCTGCCTCACAGGGCACACTGATTTTGGCAAGCAGGAAGGTGCTAATCCAAGACCCCTCACCCAGCTGGGAGACTACCAGGTCTTGGTCCCCAGTCCGGGTCACAGTCAGAAGTCTTGCAGAGTATCTCCTACTCGCCAAGCCAGATTGGCTGCTGAAAAGTTGACAACTTTTTGGGGTCTCAAACTCCACTTCTTTATAGTCCATCTCCAGACCTCAAATATGAGTTAGAGTCTGAGTTTTTGAAGTTTGTGTTGGGGGGGTCTGCTTCCTTTTGAAGTGCCCTCTCATTCGCCCTGCCCTTCCTCTAGAAAGCAGTCTGTAACAGCAAGGGATGTTTCAAATCTGATAGCTCCACAACTTAGTCAATGGGTGTTAACGCAAGACCTCAGCACTACATTTTATGATTGTCTTGTCAGTCCCATCTCCTTTCTTAGATGTGGCCAGACTTCTTCCCAGCGACCTCTCTCTGAGTCATAGAGCACTCTCAAGTGTACTGAAGATCCTGGCTCTCCCTTCCTCGAGCCTGTCCCACCTAGCTTCCATGAATGCAGCAATCCAAATATTTGCCTCTGGGTATGTCTCTACCTCTTCTCGTGTTCCTCCAGTCAGCTGTGTGTCTCCCAAAATGAAACCTAGGGGCATATTCATGAGCCCCTTGCACCACTGAAGCATCACTTTACGTGACGCTCCAGTGACGCTAACCTCTGCTCCATATTTACAAGGAGGTGTAATGCCACCTTTTGTGGTGTTACACCTGCTAGTAAATATTGGCCCCTCCGACGCAGTTATCTGCGTCAGAGGGGCGTGTAATGGGTGTTGCTGTGGGCGTGCTACAAGCAACACCCATTGTATTTTGGCGCTGCCTCATATTTACAGGATTTCGTAAACCTGAGGCAGCGCCAAAATCTAACGCCATCCCAAGGGGTGGCGTTAGCAAGGCACAACAAGAAGGAATGCTTTTATTCCTCCTCGTTTTTTGCTTTTTCTATGCATACTGCATTCTGCAGCACGCATAGAAAGAGCAAAATGCCCGAAACAATTGTTTATGTGCAGAACTGTGTCCTTTCCTTCACATAAACAATCATTTGAAAATTATGCTTTGGCACTTCTGTGTGTGCTGCATTCTGCAGCACACACAGAAGTGCTGAATCACCATTAGTGATTGTTCATGTGTGGGAAGGGACAACTTCCCGCACATAAACAATCACACCCCTCAACCCAGACATCCTTGCACGATGGTGCGGGATGTCTGCGTTGGCGGGTGGGGGTGGGCCGTATTTGCTTAAATACGGGTCTTTCGTACATTGTAAAAATGACGGTGCGCGGAACTGCCAATTTTGGTTCAGCATTGTGCGCTGTCATTTTCCCATAAATATGGGACCTACAGTCTGCTGTGTATTGTACCATTCACAGGCAAACACACACCCAGTAAATGCATATAGCATAGATGTGCCGCACAGCACTACATCCTTTATGTATTGTACCAGTCACAGACACACATGCACCCGGCCCAAGCATGTAATATACACAAACTGCACAGCACTGCATTATCCCTGTATTGTGCCACTCACAGGCACCCATACACCCAGCACATGTATATGCACTGTGCAGCACTACACAGCAACCCGATGTAGGCCAAGGGTGAGTTAAGCACACAGCAGTTGAACTTTGAATGAGTGAGCATGCAGGTCTCACTCCAGTGACACAGGTAAAAAGGACTTGTTCACTTCCACTGTTCACTACATAGTATGCTGCCACCATCTCACATGTTCTCTTAGCTACTGGCAAAGACTGAAGCCTTACACCCTTTTAAGAGTACTGCTTTGAACGACCCTCCCAGTCAAAAAAGACCGCAATCGGTGAGACAGGCCAATATCATGGTGCACATGCATGGTCCGCGTTTGCTCATGACAACAAAAATTAGCAATAGGGATCCAGGCATCATTTTAGTTGGGACACTAAGGGTAGGGGTGCATCTCCAGCACTGTCAATGGATCGATCCAACAAGTAGGGATAAAAAAAGGTACCTAACTCAGAAATTGCAAATCTAAAAGCTGAAAGTCAATAAAATGTACTTCTCCCTCTGGTCTTAATGTGAATCTGGATCTGTTTGTCTTCAGCCTAGGCCATGTAGAAACAACTGACAAAGATAATTATCCAGCAGTTTTCCTGGCTGTTTATGCAACTTCATTAATAAACAGAGCATTCCCTTAAAATATGTGAACATTTTGAATATGTTGCTTTGTTTACAAACTGTATTCTCCTTTTATTTTATCAAAGGATTTCCCAGTTTCACTTTGACCCTCAATCCGGGTCATCGACCTGGCCTATAATTAAAATAAATCAAGCAAGGCTTGAATATCCTCATCACAGTAATTCATGATCTTTTCTCTCACAGCAAGTCATTCTGAGACCTGAAGTGTGTACTATCCAGCAGGATTCAGGAGCTGCTGGAAGCTAGCTATTGAAGGATTAGCAGTGATTGATGGCTTTGTCATAAGAAGTTAAACACAATGATGTTCCAGTTATTTTAACCAAAGGAAAGACATAAAATGGCAAAAGACATTTGCTCTGTAGGGATAAACATGGGACTATGGGCCAGATGTAGCAAAATAACATTTTGCGACTTTCAAATAGCGAGTCATTGCGACTCGCTGTTTGCAAGTCGCAAAATGTTATGCAGAACGGTGTCTCAGACACCGTCTGCAAGTCGGTATGGGGTCGCAATGACCCACCTCATGAATATTCATGAGGTGGGTCGCAAATTGTGGCCCCATACCGACTATGGGCACTCGCAAACATGGAGGCCTGCTGTAGTCAGCAGACCTCCGTGTTCGTGACTGCTTTAAATAAAGCAGTTTTTTTTTTTTTAAGTGTAGCCCGTTTTCCTTAAAGGAAAACGAGCTGCACTTAAAAAGAAAACCGAAACCTTTAGTTTCGGTATTTTTTCAGGGCAGGGAGTGGTCCCTTGGACCACTCCCTGCCCTGAAAAAATGTTTTTGGGTCCAGTCACAAACTGGAAGGGGTCCCATGGGGACCCCTTCCAATTTGCGAGTGGGTTACCATCCACTTGAAGTGGATGGTAACTGCAACACCATTTGCGACCGCATATGCGGTCGCAAATGGTATTGCATACCACTAGGAATCGCAAATAGGAAGGGAACACCCCTTCCTATTTGCGATTCTGAAATGCATTTTGCGAGTCGGTCCGACTCGCAGAATGCATTTCTGCATAGGAAAATGTGATTTGCAACTCGCAAACAGCAGTTTTTGCCGTTTGAGAGTTGCAATTCCTTTCCTACATCTGGCCCTATGTTTCTTAATACTCTTGCTCCAAATAATATGTTTTATTGAGCTACATTTATTTTCACTGGCATGGCATACATACATAAATAGATATAGGATTGAATAATGTACTATAGTTTAGCAGAACATAGCATATCATTCCTAATTAGTATAGTACGAACATAATGATATATTTTGGTTTCTACTGTGTATACATTCAATAAAGCATTTTCTGGCGAACATTGTTTGACCATATAAACGCTTGCTATCTTATAGATTGCCAAATCAAAACAACGATGCTACGTACATGGCAAAATAGTCACGTCAGTGCTACGCTGAGAACTTCCTACTAAGAAACTTATAACTAATTGGTTCATATCCTGACATGGTTTAGTCACGACTGTATCTCACAAGGTCAGTAATTGGACGAATTTCCTTTTTTGCGGAAATATTTTGTTTCTACATAGATTTGTATGAACATTTGGGCTGCACAAATTTCTTCACAGCAAAGTCACTGTGTCGTGAACACGACTTAAAAGGAAACAGAGCTCGCAGTCCAGGTCCCTTTGGCCTGACAAGTGTATATTTTCTCTTCACTCTAGTGGGCCGAGACGGCACAGTGTGACACCCTGTCCTTCACGCTTTATGCACCACTTGGTCGCTTGAGATGAAACTCAATTCCAAGGATGGCGTCCGATGCGCCAGAAATGCATTTAATGCAAATGCGAGGGGCTCCCATTTATTGTTATCTTAATTATAAAACTGTGGCATTATAGGAAGCAAGTCACCATGTCTTTAGTGCAATCTCACCGAGGCAGCCTATACTTCATCTAGTCTAAAAATAACATTAATATCAGGAGTCTAGTTAGTGTTTTATGAATCTATTCTAGATGCTCAAATACCATTACCTTTCCTCACTTCAGTTCAGTATGCCTTCGCCAAATTTTGCAAGAATTCAGAGCACTTATAGGCCAAATATTCCGAGCTGTTTGAAATGGTGTCTTCGCGTGAGAATGCAACGGATAACACCAAGGGGCATATTTATACTCTGTTTGCGCCGGAATTGTGTTGTTTTTTTTAACGCAAATCTGATGCAAAGCTAACTCCATATTTATACTTTGGCGTTAGACCCGTCTAGCGCCAAAGATCTTGGAGTTTGCGTCATTTTTTAGCGTGGACACCTACCTTGCGTTAATGATATGCAAGGTAGGCGTTCCCATCTAAAAAATGACTCCAAGGCATGTGCGCCTTATTTAAACTCCCGTGCAAAAATGACACACGGGAGTGGGCGGGTCAAAAAAATGACATCCAGCCGCTTTTGCGTCATTTTTTAACGCCTGGTCAGGGCAGGCGTTAAGGGACCTGTGGGCTCGGAAGGAGCCCAGAGGTGCCCTCCCATGCCCTCAGGGACAGCCCCTGCCACCCTTGCCCACCCCAGGAGGATGCCCAAGGATGGAGGGACCCATCCCAGGGAACTTAAGGTAAGTTCAGTTAGTATATATTTTTTTTTTTTTGTGGCATAGGGGGGCCTGATTTGTGCCCCCCTACATGCCACTATGCCCAATGACCATGCCCAGGGGACATAAGTCCCCTGGGCATGGCCATTGGGCAAGGGGGCATGACTCCTGTCTGTGCTAAGACAGGAGTCATTTCAATGGGGGTTGGGAGTAAAAAAAAATGGTGCAAATCGGGTTGAGGCCAATATTTTGCCTCAGACCTGACTTGCCCCATTTTTTGACACCCAAGCTCCATTTTCCCCTACGCCGGCGCAGCCTGGTGTGGGTCATTTTTTTTTACGCACACCAGTCAGCTGCGCCGGCTAACGTCATTCCATAAATAAGGCGCCCGCATGGCGCTTTGGAACGACGTTAGCCGGCGTTAACATTTTTGACGCACAACTGCGTGGGCACAGTTGTGCGTCAAAAAGTATAAATATGGCCCCAAATGTTTTACCACAGATATTTTCTACTTGCGAAAAGTAGGTGAGGAAAATGCATAGTAGAGGGTTCAGAATCCAAGAACCGCATGCAAGGGTACCCCCAGTAATTCCAGGACCCGCTTGCTTTTCCCGATGTAAGGTCTGGTAACTTATGATGAGCAGTAACTGGGGTGGAGAGGCCAGCCGGTACTGGTAACTCAGGCTCCAGCAGCTTCCTGTCCAGTTACAAGCCATTTTGTGACAAGGCCCATGGTTGTATATCCAATAATTTGTACTCTGTTACTCTGAAGCACAATCCGTTTCCAGTAAAATCAAATGGAGGAGCTGATTAGAAACTTGGGAATAGATTTACTAAGATTTTTTTCCACCACAAAGTTATGTAAAGTGGCAGATTTGTTGTTAAGCTTACAGCTGCAAGGAGGAAAGGTGCTCTTTTTATGGCACAAATTGTGCTTTGTGGTGCATGCATCACCTTGCACCAGTGAGGCATTACATTGGTAATACTTGGACATTGCAGCACTTTGGGTATTAACTCCATTTTGTTGCAAAACTTGATCTACTAAGATTTTCAAGCCGGACATTGCATCAAAAGATAATGCTTCCTTGATGCAGTTCGCGAAATGTTTCCTTTCTTCAAACATTTCACAGTTTGCATGTTTGCTGCTCTGTAAAACACTCGTCTAATGTGAGAAAAAGTAAGGTGTACTGACAGGGCGTTCCTCCAATCTATGCTAGACATCAGCACATGCCTTTGCACTATTGTGCAAAGGTTGTGCATGGTACAAGATGGTGGTCCGCCAGCCTTGGAGAAAAAGGGAGGCGCAGGACATTTTTAGCAAATATGGCTCAGGAACGATTTCTTTCCCCAGCACAACTGATCGTAGCAAGTTTAGTGGCTGTCTCCCAATGTGCCAAAATTTAGTAACTCTGCCCCTTGGTGACACTGTGTGGAATGGAAAAAATATCCTGTATTCAGGTGACTGACATTTTTCCTCCCTCCTCTATGAGATACTTTGTAGGACCGTCAGCTATTTAGAGCTTGCCTGGTAAATCACAGAGATGTTTCTGGAAGCTGTTTTTCTGTCTGTTATTCCACAAATTACTACTTAGCCTTTAATATTACAGGGCAGCCTTTTCTACTGTATTGACTTGCTCAGTTCACAATCATGGTCTACGAATCTGACCAGAAACATACAAAAAAGGGGTGAGCAGCTAATGTCATTACAGGCAGACATTGGGCCTGATTTAGACCTTGTTGGAGAGGGTTACTCCTTCACAAACGTGACAGATATCCCATCCACAATATTACGATCCCATAATAGTCTATGGAGATTGTAATACAGCGGACATGATGTCCGTCATGTTTGTGATGGAGTAACTTGTATGCCAAACTCGAAATCAGGCCCATAATTAGGGATAACCAGCAGAAATAATAGTTCTGCCTATCATTACAAACTTACATCACCAGTAGAAAATGGTACTATAGAAATCACCAATATTACTTAGAGATGTGTTTCCTTAGGAAGTGGCTTATTATGGGTTGGGTAATTGAAGTGCCACAACCCTAATACGAAGAGGGTGAAGCTGCTGTAAAGTCGACTGCCTCACCTCTGTCGTATTACGATGTTTCCACTGGGCTGACCGGTGGAAATGTCTCATTATGACGTTTCCATCTGTGAGCCCAGTGGAAACAGTGTGATGGCATTGGCCTTGGCTCCCTTAGGGAGGGGAGACCAATGCAGTCATACAGAGCACCCTTGGAATGTGCACAGTCTGCAATAACAGACAGTGTATTCCGAAGGTGCCCCCATGTGGCCGTCAGCACTTGCTTCCCACCATTCTTTTACATGGCCGGAAACCTGCCATAAAAAGGCTGGCAGAAAACAAAGTCATGATCAGCAAGGCAGGTCTGAACATAGCACCGCCATGGCTGCCCACGACTTTCACTGCTGCCAATCCATTGGGATCCATGATCCCGGCAGAGGCATCGGTCTCCTGGTGGTCCAACCACCAGGATTTTAATCTGGTGGTCAGACCATCAGGATTGCAGCAGTTTGACCACCACTGTAAGTTGGTTTTCCTTTGGACCGCCAAACTCTTAATTAGGCCCTAAGTCTTCTCCTACGCCGTGCACAATACATTGCTAACAACCTGCTTATCAGTGTTCTTTCCAGTTGACTATAAGTAGCACCCATTAACCATATAAGTGCTTAGGCTTATGAACACGCTTTGGTCTGGGCTTTATTTTCCAAAAAGTAAGAGTGTTCATACATGTCTACCTCTTTGGTCTTTTTGTGCACCCATACAATTTTGTTTTCTATATTTGGACACTGTGGCCCGTATTTATACTTTTTTTAGCGCCGCATTTGCGCCGCTTTTTGGCGCAAAACGGCGCAAACCTACAAAATACAATGGCATTTTGCAAGTTTGCACCGTTTTTGCGTCAAAAAACGACGCAAATGTGGCGCAAAAAAAGTAGAAATACGGGCCTGTATGTTATGGATGTAACCTCTGCTCTCCAAGGATATGAGATTGTTTATATTTTTTATCAACTGTAGTTCATAGTCTGTTGCATTTCACAAAAGGACAAAAAGCAACCCTGGAGCCCTGACAAGGAAATATTTTTCTGAATGTCCAGAATCTGGGGAGACCAAATACATGTTGATTTTCTGAGGGGGTTTTGTTTCCAAAACCAGTTAGCTAATATTTGCACATATCACTAAATTGAGGTAAAACCACTGTTTGTAGTGCACCGTACATTTCCTTGATAAATATCAAACAGGAGTCTATGGGGAAATATATAAAATGTAGATTTTCTAACTCTGCACAGCCTACGAAACTACTGGAGAAACCCATATCTCCCGTGCCTTCATTAGTAGGCCAGGAGAATGTCATTAAGGTTTGTCTGATGATACGTATTTTCACCCAAAACATTGGAAATGCCCTTCAGTCTTCCTCACATATATCTATATCACGGCTTGATCCACATTTATGCTCCCCGTGGTCTCCTGACTGTGGGAGTATCAGTCATCTATGCATTATGAATAGGTTTGGGGTGTCCACAAGTGGATAACCAGATTCAAAGCATTTGTGAAATGTTTGAAAGTAACCGAAGGTGAAATGCTGGTTGATAACTGCTGGATACAAAACCTCACTTACCATGAGTGTCTGGCAAGGAGAATGCTTTAAATGAGATACATGTCAGATTTTCAGCGATTTTTTCCAGTGACATGATCATTCTTCCAATATCCTCCATGCAGGAATATCTCGCTGTCAAGGTTTAACTCTTTTCTGTTTTCTCCTGCGGTCTACTGAGTGTGGGGGTATTAGGATTGAGCTAGTTTTCAATGGGTTCGGTGTACATAAGTGATACACCAGGCACAGTAAATTTGAAAAACTTCAAAGCAACTAAAAGTAAATTGCCTGTTTATGATACCTTGGGCCACATGGAAACCAATCCTATGCATATACTTTCAACATCCTAGGTTTCGGTCACTGGGTGCCAGAACTCCCATATTCTGATTGGATGGCTGGGAGAACAGGCAAAAGGGTTAAGAGAAGACCATAATAAACTGTGCACACTGTGCACTTGAGAAGGAAGGTATCGCAATATTTAAGCCTCCAGCTTAAGGTCCCTCCAGCCTTGGGTGTCCTCCTGGGGTGGGCAAGGGTGACAGGGGGTGTCCCTGGGGGCGTGGGAGGGCACCTCTGGGCTCCTTTAGAGCCCACAGGTCCCTTAACGCCTGCCTTTTCCAGGCGCTAAAAAACGGCGCAAAAGCGGCCGTACGTAATTTTTTTTGACCCGCCCACTCCCGGGCGTGAATTTTGCCCGGGAGTGTAAATACGGCGCGGAGTCAATTTTTTAGACAGGAACGCCTACCTTGCATATCATTAACGCAAAGTAGGTGTCCACGCTAAAAAATTACGCAAACTCCATGGACTTTGGCGCTAGACGCGTCTAACGCCAAAGTATAAATATGGAGTTAGTTTTGCGTCGGAATTGCGTCAAAAAAAACGACGCAATTCCGGCGCAAACAGAGTATAAATATGCCCCTGAATGTGAATGTGATTATTGAGTGTGCTCTTCAGATAAAAAATGGCCTCAATGGAAGCACTTTCAGACGGTAAATTGATACACCAAATAACCAACAGCTTGAGGTGATAGAGTAATACTCCTCTGAGTGGGAGTGAAATCCCTCTCCATATAATGTTAAAGAAAATGTAAACATATATCATTCAGGCATCTGTGCTGTCAAGCCAGAACTAACATGAAGGGATGAAGCAAAAAAACATTTAGGCCCTCATTACAACCCTGGCGGTCGGTGTTAAAGTGGCTGTAATACTGCCAACAGGCCGGCAGTAAAAAAAATGAGATCACAACCACAGCAGAAACCACCATCACACACAGCCACTTTAACACTCCGACCGCCACGGCGGTAGCAACAAACACCGCAGCAGTAACTGCCAACAGCCAGGCGGAAGACAATGTACCGCCCCACTATTACAAGGCACCAATCCGCCAGCTTTTCCCGAGCGGTACCAACGCCATCAAAAGCATGGCGGAAACAGTACACAGAAGGAAAACCACTCACCTTTCGACACTCAAGGAAAAACTAGGAAGCCATGGAGCCCGATTTGCAGATCCTACCCATGTTGCTGTATCTATTAATACACCATGAAGTGGAAAGAAGGCGGTGGCGGCGATGACGACGGTGAGTACTGCACCTAGCACACAGGGGAGGGGAGGAGGGAAAAGAGAGTGACACACACACGTGACATGCAACACCCTCACCCCCCACCCACAACAACATACACACACACCTATCCAACAACATCACAGATAAACCCCGTCACCCCCTGGAAGAACGCAAGGACAAAACAAAATGAGTTTAACTAGTGTTATATTGGAACAATCAGATAGATCAAGAGAAAAGCAAATAATCAGTCTACACAATTATTTACATCAAGTACACAAGTCCATACTCTGTCCTATGAAATGTCCTTGGACCAGTGGTCCCAAAAAGCATGGGCGAAGCCCACACATGGCACCTGCCTCAAAATGAAGAGAACACTGCAGGGGCATCAGGTCGAAAAAAAACAGGCACCTCAGGGGGAAGGTGAGGGGGGGCACATCTGCCGGATGATGGTACGACGCCACTGCTCCTCAGGGGGCTCCATGCCCACTGCTTAGTCCTAGGGAGTGCAAAGCCACAGTCTCTCAAGTCTCTCAAGTGGGTGCACTGCCCACTGCTTGATCCTGGTGAGTGCAAAGCCACAGTCTCTCAAGTCTCTCAAGTGGGTGCACTGCCCACTGCTTGGTCCTGGGGAGTGCAAAGCCACAGTCTTTCAAGTGAGTGGTTTGCCCACATGCTCTGGAGGGGTCTATGTGCCCAGAGTGCTACATCCGGCCAAGGACTGGGTGAGTGGATGCATTTCTCCACTGGTTTTGGAGGGGGCTTTGTGGCCAGAGTGCTTCGTCCTGCCAAGGATAGGGGGAGTGGATGCATATCTCCACTGGTTCTGGAGGGGGCTTTGTGCCCAGAGTGCTTCATCATGCCAAGGATAAGGTGAGTGGATGCATTTCTCCACTGGTTCTGGAAGGGGCTTTATGGCCAGAGTGCTTCATCCTGCCAAGGACTGGGTGAGTGGATGTATCTCTCCACTGGTTCTGGAGGGGGCTTTGTGCCCAGAGTGCTTCATCCTGCCAAGGATAGGGTGAGTGGATGCATATCTCCACTGGTTCTTGAGGAGGCTTTATGCCCAGAGTGCTTCATCCTGCCAAGGACTGGGTGAGTGGATGTATCTCTCCACTGGTTCTGGATGGAGCTTTGTGCCCAGCGATGCTGCACCGGGGGTGTGGCAGTTGACATCCTCTTACCTGGGTGTCTTAGCAACATGATGTACCTGGAACAGGTAGAATGATACTCCATGGAGGCAGAGCCACACTCCATCCTGCGGCGACATAGGCTGCCAATTGCTGGTTCGTGTCAGTGCAGGAGGTGGTGTCTCAAGTGGAGTGTCCAGGGTCCAGGACATCACCTGCAGACTCGAATGGCTGCCCAATGGGGATGTGGCTGACGTCTGACAGGGTGGCATCGGATGTGCAAGGCTGACTGGGGCAGGGTCTGGGGTGCCTGGGGCGAAGGAGATGCCCACCCTCCTGGGTGAGTGGGCACAGGAAACTCGCTGAGGGGCTGCTGGGAGGGCGGTGCTGGTAGGGGGGGTGGCTGTTGTACCTGTTGTTGGGGTGGGCACAGAGGTGTCCGCCACCGCCAGAAAGCTTCCATCAGAGGAGGAGTCACTGGTATCCCCTCCTGTCCCCGTGGAGCTCCCCTCACCCTCCGTCCCACTGGTGCCTTCACCATCCATGGATTCACCCTCCTGGCCCATGTGGGATGCAGCTCCCTCCGTCGCCGGTGCCTCTGCTCCTCCGCCAGATGATGCTAATACACACAAGGACAGGGTGACAAAACAAGAAGTGGGGGAAAGACAGAGAACACACATGGTCAATGCCAGCAACACCACTACCGTTGGCAGACACAACACACAGGGAGCAGCCCTATGCACTAGGCCATGCACTACCAGTTAGTAGGAAAGTCAACAGGCCATGGGGTACAATGCCTAATGCCATTAGCTGCACACCTGGAGCCCACAGGAGCCTACCCAGTAGTAGATGCCCACTAACACTATTGGGGTTGGAGTGCCTCAGAGCCTGCCCAACAAGGGGGCTACACTGCCATGGTCACCTTGGCCTAGGGGCACCCACAGCCCACATCCCCCACCCAGATACTTCCTAAAGCGTGTAGAGTCAGCTTTATGGCACTGTACTCACCCCCTAGGGGCTGCTGTGATGGCCTTAAGCGCCCATCCAACTCCGGATAGGCCACCGCCAGGATGCGGAACATCAGGGGTTCATGGTGCGACGGGCACCCCTTTCACATTGGGAGGCCAGCCCCAGCTGGGCCTCTGCCGTTTTTTTGCTCCAGCAGCGCAGGTCCTCCCATCTCCCGCGGCAGTGGGTGCTCCGTCTATGATAGACCCCCAGGGTCTGCACTTCCTTGGCAAAGGCACGCCAAATACCCTTCTTCTGGTGGGCGCTGACCTAGAGTAAAGGTACAGGAGGAAAGGAAATTACTCACCCGTATGGACCGTCAGACTCATTGCCCACCATTTCCCAATCATGCCCTGACACACATACACTAACCATCCTCACATGCAGCCCTCAGCCCCCCCACATGTATCTTCCATCCACACCACTCCAAACAGGCATTGCCCATGCATCATGCTCACAGTGTACTCACCTGTTTTTCTGGAGGACCGTAGAGTAGCATGTACTGGGGGAGGACCCCGTCCACCAGTTTGTCCAACTCCTCCGTGGTGAAGGCAGGGGCCTTCTCCCAGAAACTCGAGCCATTGTCGCTTCCAGACTGAGGTCACAGCAGCACTTGCAGTGTAGGTCCTCTCCTGTTGAAGGTCAGGTATCAAGTGAGTGAACAGATAGAAAATGGCGGTCACATCCACGGCGGTGAGTACCGTCACCGCCGCCGTACATCGCCATTGGCTCCTGGAATTGAATTACACGGTGGTCTTCGATGCAGCACAACGTAAGCGCAGTTACCTCATTTCCCCTTGTCCCTCCTCACAAGTCAAGCAGCCACCATTTCAGGGGGGCACATGGCATGGCACCTAACTGCATCACAGCACATTTTGGTACATATATGGACTAACTACGCCACACACGGATTTACTTACATTACTGCCGACACACTTGTGCAACCTATGTGGTACATGACCCTCTGCTCACGTTCTCCTCCATAGGCCACAACCGCTGGGGCAGATGATGAGATGGCGGCATCCTCCTGTGTACAAACCCCTGGTGGACCTGTCGACAATGGAAGATAGACATATCATAATCACCTACAGACTTGATCCTGCCACAATCCAAGACCTGTGTGCCCAATTGGAGCCAGACCTGATGTCATCTATCCGCCATCCCACAGGAATCCCCCCTCTAATGCAGGTCCTGTCAGTGCTCCATTTCCTGGCAAGTGGCTCCCTTCAAACAACAGTGGCCATGGATTCAGGGATGTCTCAGCCAATGTTTTTTAACGTGTTGACCAGAGTGTTGTCTGCCCTGCTGAAACACATGCGCAGCTACCTCGTATTCCCCCAGGTGGAGGGTTTGCCCACAGTGAAGGCTGACTTTTATGCCCTGGGACATATCCCCCAACATCATTGGTGCCATTGATGGTACACATGTGGTATTTGTCCCCCCTCCCGCAGAAATGAACTAGTGTACAGAAATAGAAAAAGCAACCATTCGATGAATGTGCAGATGTGTGTTTGGCGGACCAGTACAACTCACATGTGAATGTCAAGTGTCCTGGCTCTGTGCATGACGCCTACATTTTGAGGAATAGCAGTATCCCTTATTTGATGGGCCAACTCCAGAGGCACCGGGTGTGGCTAATAGGTGAGGCCAAGGTCCCGACATAGTATGAGTAGGTGTCTGGGTATGGGGTAGTCCCTAAGGGTTAATGTGTGTCTAACAGTTATCCGTCGACATTTGCAGGTGACTATGGTTACCCCAACCTCTCATGGCTACTGACCCCTGTGAGAATTGCCAGGACAAGGGCAGAGGACCGCTATGATGAGGCACATGGGTGAACTAGGCGTATTATTGAGAGGACGTTCGGCCTTCTGAAGGCCAGATTCCTGTGCCTCCATCTAACAAGTGGCTCCCCATACTACTCACCGAAGAAGGTGTGCCAGATAATCGTAGCATGCTGCATGTTGCACAACCTAGCATTGCGACGCCAGGTGCCTTTTCTGCAAGAGGATGAGCATGGTGATGGTCTTGCGGCAGAGGTGGAGCCTGTGGACAGTGAGGAAGAGGAGGCAGAGGAAGAAGATATTGACAACCGAACGAACATCATCATGCAGTACTTCAAGTGACACACAGGTAAGAGACTGTAACTACTCCTCACATTTCTGAATACTGTAGGACATTGCATAAGTCAGCCTCTTAACCTCTGTCTATGGACACTGACAGTTCACTTTGGATTTCCATTTTTCAGATTTGTGTACCTCATTCTGACTTCTGCTATATGTACTGCTGCCCAACAACTGTCATACATTGGTATGAGCAAATTAACATTTACATTGCTATTTGTTGCTAATGTTGTAATAATACATTTGTTAAAGATCAGACTGACTCCAGATTGGTTTGTGATTAAAGCGTGTTTATTTAGGAGCTAATGAGTATAGGGGTATGTGCAAGGGGCTGGGGTGATGGAGGAGGAAGGTCCATAGTAGAATCCAGTCTCTTGGTATCACAGGTGCATTGTCCAATTGGGCCTATGAAGGGGAGTAATGGCAGTTCAAGGTGGACAGGGTGACATAGTGGGACAGAAGGGTGACAATCAGGAAGGTTTTATTTCCTGGTGGGGGTCTTGGCAATGTTCTATGTCTTCTGCCTGGATCGCAGGAACTGTTTGCGGGGTGGTTCTTCTTCTGCAGGGGGTGGGGTGCTGGTGGCCTGTTGGTCCTGTGATGGAGCCTCCTGTCCACTAGCGCTGGTGGAGGTGGAGGGCTGTTCCTCGATTTGGCTAGTGTCAGGGGCCCTTTGTTGTGTCTCTGCCTCCCTCATGGCCTTGCCTATGTGAGCCAGCACCCCTGCTATGGTGACCAGGATGGTGTATATGTTGGTGAGGTCCTCCCTGATCCCCATGTATTGTCCCTCTTGCAGCCGCTGGGTCTCCTGAAACTTGGCCAATACCGTGCCCATGGTCTCCTGGGAATGGTGATATGCTCCCATGATGTTGGAGAGTGCCTCATGGAGGGTTGGTTCCCTGGGCCTGTCCTCCCCCTGTCCCACAGCAGTCCTCCCAGCTTCCCTGCTGTCCTGTGCCTCTGTCCCCTGAACCGTGTGCCCACTGCCACTGACCCCAGGTCCCTGATCATCCTGGTTTAGTGGGTTTGCCTGGGGTCCTTGTAGTTGTGGACACACTGCTGATTGACGTGTCCTAGAGACAGTGGTATGGGCCAGCTGGGTGGGTGCTGTGGTGGTGTTTCCTGAGGGGGGAGGTTCTGTGGTGGCTTGGGACTGTGGCAGGGGAACCGACTGTCTAGAGGTCCCAGGTGGGCCAGGCTGGTCATCTTGATCCAGGCGTGCAGAGATGCTGTCATCACTGTGGGCCTCTTCTGTGTGGGGACTGGATATGGCTGGCATCTCCTGTCCGATGACATTGGGTAGGGGTCCTGTTGGGATGTAAATGCATTGTTATTTTATCTAAGTGTACCATTTTGTGCAATGGGTGTGTTTCCCTCTATTACTGTGCTTGCACTATCACCAAGGCCTTTGTGTGAGTGGTGATTGTGTGCCCTGGGTGAGTCTCTCTATTGGACATGCTTTGGTGATGGGTGTCCATGCATGTCTGTGATGGGTGTCCATGTATTGTTGTTGCATGCAGGGCTTGGTTGTGGGAGTGGTGGGTTGTGATGGTGGGGTGTGTGGGAGGTGGTGGAGTCATGGGAGTGAGGGTGATGGTGGGAGTATGTGATGGCATGCAGGTAGGGTGGGGGGGATATAGTAGTAAATATTTGACTTACCAGAATCCAGTCCTCCTGCTACTCCTGCGAGGCCCTCAGGATACATGATCGCCAAGACTTCCTCCTTCCATGTTGTTAGTTGTGGAGAGGAGGTGGGGGTCCACCGCCAGTCCTTTGTACGGCTACCTGGTATCTTTATACCACAGAGCATACCTTCCCCCGTAGGTTGTTCCACCTCTTCCTGATGTTATCCCTTGTTCTTGGATGCTGTCCCACGGCGTTGACCCTGTCCACAATTCTCCGCCATAGCTCTATTTCCCTTGCAAAGCAGGTCTGTTGCACCTGTGATCCGAATAGCTGAGGCTCTACCCGGATGATTTCCTCCACCATGACCTGAGCTCCTCCTCAGAAAACCTGGGGTGTCTTTGAGGTGCCATGATGTGGTGTGAGTGATGTGTGAGGTGACGTGTGATGAGATGTGTGAGGTGATGTGTTGGGGGGTGTGGAGTGAGGTGCGTGGATGGTGAATGAGTGATGGTGTTTTGTGCCTCTGGATGCTTGTGTGGTCTTTGCTTTTCTCTCTCTCTTCTTCTTCAAAAGTTTTTGCTGTAAGGGGTTGTGGGTAACATGGGTGTGTGTGTTTTTTGTAGTGGTGTGAGTGTGTGGGTGTGGAGTGTGTATGTGTGTCAGGTGTGTGTAGTTTGAATTGTCCAATGTGATATAGTTTTGTAAGTGTGTGTGTATTTTGAGCGAGGCGGTGTGTACCGCCAATGGTTTACCGCAGTTGTAAGACCACCGTGTTGATTTGTGGGTCATGATTCTGTGGACGTATTCCTGTTGGTGTAACGGTGTGGGTTTTGCTATCACCAATTTATCACTGACCTTTGGTGTGGCAAACTTGTCTGGGTGTCTGTATAGTGGAATTTTCAGTGTGGGTCATAATACCCATTCCGGATTTCCGCTGCGGATACGGTATGTTGGCGGCCATCGGCATGGCGGTAAGAGGGATTTAGCGCCAGGGTTGTAATGAGTGTCTTAGTGCAAGTACGAACAGTTTCAATGTTAGGACTAATATTAGTAGATTTGTTACAATTTTCCTTTTATTATAAAACTGCAGCCTCATGTTATGGTTGCTCAACTTCCTACTTTTATTAGAACAGCCACAAATCACACAAAACTATACTTCCCAGCAAACCCTGGTTCACAAACTAGAAGTTGAGGGGAAGTGGAACCATCAATCAGTCATGAGCTTAGTCTAAATATAGCTGCTACCAGGAAATATCATCCTCTTATCTTGATGCTTAGACATGAGGTAAGTGCCCACACTACTCCTTTTGTATTGAATTGTTAGAATGTTTAAAAAATATATTGCCATTGCATACCTGATAGTGTGTGGATTTAATTGGGTTGTGATTCCTGCAGATGTGCTTCTCATTTGCTTTGTTTCTACATATTTAGGCAGATTTTTGGGACACTGTTTTTGCTTTTCTGCTATCAGGGGTCCCATATTGGTACACTACCTTCCATGAACTGACATTTTGTTTAAATATATGACATGGATACTACAATGACCAACATATATTAACACTGTAGAATAGATTTGAAGCTTGATCAATATACTAATTTTAGGTCTCTTGATTTTATTGCTTGCATTTGGGACTCTTGCCATGGCTTTCTTAGAAGGCATTGGTAAAAACATTTAGGCCCGTATTTATACTTCGTTTGCGCCGAATTTGCGTCGTTTTTTTTTACGCAAATTCGGCGCAAAACTAACGCCATATTTATACTTTGGCGTTAGACGCGTCTAGCGCCAAAGTATGGGCAAATAGCGTCATTTTTTTCCGTGAACGCCTTCCTTGCGTTAATGAGATGCAAGGAAGGCGTTCCCGTCTAAAAAAATGACGGCGACGCAAATGCGTCGTATTTATACTCCCGGGCAAAAATCACGCCCGGGAGTTGGCGGGTCAAAAAACCCCGCATTTGCGCCACTATTTAACGCCTGGGTCAGGGTAGGCGTTAAGGGGCCTGTGGGCTCAAAATGAGCCCACAGGTGCCCTCCCCTGCCCCCAGGGACCCCCCCTGCCACCCCTGCCCACCCCAGGAGGACACCCAAGGATGGAGGGACCCACCCCAGGGACATTCATGTAAGTTCAGGTAAGTATAATTTTTTATATTTTTTAATTTTTTTTGGGTGGCATAGGGGGGCCTTATTTGTGCCCCCCTACATGCCACTATGCCCAATGACCATGCCCAGGGGACACAAGTCCCCTGGGCATGGCCATTGGGCAAGGGGGCATGACTCCTGTCTTTACTAAGACAGGAGTCATGAAATGGCGTCTGGGCGTCGTAAAAAAATGGCGCAAATCGGGTTGAGGCGATTTTTTTGCCTCAACCTGACTTGCCCCATTTTAAGACGCCCTAACGTCATTTTTGCCCAACGCCGGCGCTGCCTGGTCTACGTGGTTTTTTTCCACGCACACCAGGCAGCGCCGGTCTGCTTGCGCCGGCTAACGCCATTCCATAAATACGACGCCCGCATGGCGCTTCAGAATGGCGTTAGACGGCGCTAATTTTTTTGACACTAAACTGCGTTAGCGCAGTTTAGCGTCAAAAAGTATAAATATGGGCCTTAATGGGGGAATGCCAGGTGGTATTGAGCATATATAAATCAGATTATTTGATGCATAGCACAAACAGTGAAATTACTGCTTACACAAGTGCACCCCTTATGATTTCTAGCTGGTTGTGGTAGGCTTCTCACATTCCATTCTGAAGGTGTGAACGTTTTGGTGAGCCATCCTCACCATCCAGAGAAAGTCAGACCTTAACCAAAATATGTAAATGTTTAAATATTCTTTAAATCTAAACCTGTGCTTTCTCATAAGGTCCAGGAGTCTTCTATAGAATGGATTTCCCACTTGTGTGATTAGTAGCTCTCAACTGTTCAAATATATTGATGCTCAGTCAATCTTTTCATCCTTACATCTGGGGTTAGAATGCAAAACAAATAAATGACCTAATGTTGTTTTGGAGATTGTTCAAAAGGGCTCAATTAGTAATTATGATGACATTGATGCTGACAATTATAACTGCAATAATTCCAGTACTTTCTATTTTGTGATTATTGGTACTACTAGATGAATAAATAACCTAATGTTCTTTTTGGAGACTGCACAAAAGTATTGTAATCATAATATCACTGATTCAGACACTGCTAATGGAATGAGTCTAATACTTCTGGTCCGGACGCATCAAAAAGACACAAAATGCCAATTGACTCTGTCGCTAAATACAAGATTATTCCAGAACTAGTGTCATGCATTCTCGATGCCTTTGGTTGATCCTGCTCTTATTCTGCATCCCGGTTCCTTGTATTAGATCTGAGAATTGTTTTGTTTTTAAGTCCTGCTATCTACAAAAACATGTATCTGTTTCATTACAGGGTCAACATTCAGTGAAACAAGGAGGTAATTTGTTTCTGTGATCCAAAGAATGGTATTGATAAGGTGAGGGTCTCCTCCCTGAAAATTCTTAGAGATGTGGTGGATCCACTTACTCAATTTTTAGAATCAGCTGAACAAGCAAAGGATCTATTGGTTAAGTAGATGTTTCTATCTAACTGGGCTCAATGAGCTTCCTGTTTCGCTAATTATGCCAGTGTTGCTATAATCGTTGGAAAGATGGTCTTGTTGCCTAAGATTAATTTCAACTTTTGTTAACTTACAAGTGCAGACACTGGTCCAGCAGCTCAGGATTTGCTTTGAACATTTTTGTAAAGTATATGTGAATATAAGGTAAGGTGGTTCCTCACTTAGCAAAGTACAGAACTCTCTGAAGAGGGTATTGGGGAACATGTTTTTGATTACACCAGTAGGCTTAGGAACTGTTGTGCCAATCATTACCACTTCAGTAACATGTTATACCAATTACCATGTGGTTGCAAGTTTCAGCAATACCAATGACCAGACCCTCCATTCCTTAGAGGGGAACTTGCTGATATTTCCCTTTAAAAAGTGGAGAAGGGAGAGCTTTTTCTCAAGGTCTGCACCTCAGTTTCTTTTCCTTTGCAAATTGGTTGCAGAATGAATGTGTTTCAAATTCAGCAAGCAATTTTAGATAACTCATGGGTTCTTCAGACAATGTAGGGATTTTTCAAATAGTTTTTATCTTCTTTATTTACAAGGTTTTCACTACAGCCAATTCCACTATCAGTAGAAAACTGAGAGCACATAAAGAGTGTAGCAGATCTTCTTTTTCAGTGAGCTATAGAAGGGTATTCACTCCATGCTTAGGGAATTTGTGACAACAAATGTAAAGGAAAAGAACACAACACAACTAGCACTTTTAAATGGAAATGACTGTTTATGTCTTGGATGTTCTTTTTCAATGAGAAAGTTGAAGCTGCGTCATAAAGACGTTTACCTCACTATTTTAATTTGTCTGGAACACAAACAGTACCTTTAATTTTATTGGCATACCAGATTTTATCACTTTGTATCAGCCCTGTGATTCTGTCTTCTGTTCCATATGTCCATACGTTTCTTTGTAGCATCCAAAGAGAAAATGGTACAACTTTCACAGTCCAAGATACCCCATATAAAAAATAAATAAGGATGATGTTACAATCTCACACATTTCTGTGGCTACTCAGGGAGGCCCTAGATACCACTCAGCAGTTTCCTACAGCATGGGTTAACAAACATGCAGTCTTCTTCTTTGGCCTGGCCGGACTTTGTCTCCCAGGATTCCCTTGAGGCCCAGGAGGCGGCCATAAGGTGCCCGCATCATCTGGCTCCTGTGGGAGGTGCTATATAGTGCTCAGCTGTGTCACGCAGCATGGGATGAGCGTGGACCACACCTGGGCAAAGCCTGGACCTGCCCTATGCCCGTCAGTGACAGAAAGTGGCAGAGCAGGGCCACCCTCCTTGGTTCTTTGTTAGGTCGAGCGCTCTGACATGTTGTAATCTATCTGTGGGCTTTTAACCACCCCTATCACTATCACTCGTTCATGGGCTTGCCTTTCAAAAATCCTTTGTCATCATTGGTAAATGCTTTATGCTTGTCCCTCTTTGGAATGATTTTATTACCGACTTGGCCATCGGCCTTGTTACATGGATAATTGCACGTTTGCCTATATGTTTAACTGTGAGCAAACTTCTTTTTCTGTCGGTGTCTCTCCTTCACACTCAAGCTCATGGCAGCCATGACGCTTTGAATTGGCTCACTTATGCCACCTGTTTTACTTTTCATTTTCAATTTATGTGGCAAGAAAAGTCCAGTTAGGAATTTACAATGCTAATAGCTCTAACTCGAGCAAATGTGAGACCCATTGCATTGCAAAAGCTTGTTTTTAGCTTGGTAAGACCCCTCTGGACTCAGAAGACACATTTTGATTAGAATATTTTTTATCCTTTTATATTTTTCCAGTCTGGATAAGGAAAATTGTTTTAACTTTGCTTGGTCGCTAGATTTTGAGTTCTTTACCATTAACGTGCTACGTGGAAACTGCTAGTAAGTAACCACTTTCACTATTAACATAATAGGCGATCACTCTAAATCTTTTCTTGCTAGAGTGACAGCGGATGGGTGTATACATAATTATTACTTAAGGTGACTGTTTTTTTCTGTAGTGTGTTTGTTAGAAATCTTACGTGTACTGGTTGGGCTTATCCATAATCAATATTTGCAGTAACCGCTTATTCCTGCAGTATGCTCTTAGGATCAACTGCCATTTAATTAATTGTTTGCAATGGTAAAACGGAAGGCCTCAGATAAAATATCTGGAGTGGGGGGGAACAGAAACTCCACAGGAACTTGGCTGAGAATTGTGCTTTAACTGAAATTGATGTGCTAATTGAAGAAGTAGAAGATTTGTTTGCTCCTAGGGCCAGGGGTGTTCACCAACTACAGGGTGAGAAAGATGGCAAGGGCGGGAAGGGGGAACCCAGAAAGGTATTGTGAGAAAGTAGCCTTTTTCTAGCATGGTTACTCCCATTTTTGGCCTGTTTGTCAGTATGCTTTACTGTGTCACTGGGATCCTCCTAACCAGGACCCCGGTGCTTATGCTCTCTCTGGTTCCATATTTGTCCTTACATACTGGTAACCCAGTATTTCACTCCAAATTGACATACTGGACCCTCCTTATAAGTCCCTAGTGTATGGTACCTAGATACCTAGGGCATTGGGATTCCAGCATTTCTTTTGTCACCCATAAGGAGCCCATACAAAGGCTTCTACAGGACTGCCATTGCAGCCTGTCTGAAATAGTCCATGCATTATTTCACAGCCAATTTCACTGCACCAGGTCACTTATAAGTCACCTATATGTCAGGCCTTCAGACTGAAACTACCTGTGTGTGAGGGCACCTCTGCACTAGCAGAGGTGACTCCACATCATCCAGGTCCATTTTCCTGGACTTCGTGAGTGCGGGAATGCCATTTTAAGTGTGCACTGCACATAGGTCAATACCTATGTGCAGCTTCACAATAGTAACTCCGAATATGGCCATGTACAGTGTCTAACAACTGGGAATTGTACCCCAATACTGATTCCAGTATTGGTTTTACAATTCCATGCACCCTGGGGGCTCCACTATCGACCCCCTGTACTGCCACACCAGCCTTCTGAGGTTTTCACTGCAGCCCGAACTGCAGCAACGTCACAGACAGGTTTCTGCCCTCATTGGGCTTGAGCAGCTCAATCCCAGGTAAGCAGAACACTGCATTTCCTTTAGGAAATAGGTGTTACAGGCATGGGAGGTGTATCCTCCCAGAGCCTTTGGAAATGTTTTGAAGGGCACAGATGGTTCCCTCTTTGTATAATCCAGTCTACACCCCGTTCAGGGACCCCCAGTCCCTGCTCTGGTGTGAAACTGGACAAAGGGCCCAGGGGTGGCTACCAGAGCTCGTACAGAGTGTCTCTGGGTTCTGCCACCATGTTTTCAGGATGGTCAGGGACCTCCGGGAGCATCTGAGTGGCCAGTGACAGCAGGTGACATCAGATACCCCTCCTGATAGGTGCTTACCTGGTTTAGTGACCAATCCCCCTCTCAGGGCTATTTAGGGTCTCCCCTCTGTGTGTTTCGGTAGATTCGGACTGCAAGACTCCAGCAGGAATCTTCTGCATCCTTTACTTCATCTTCTACTGACAGAGCAACCGCTGACTGCTCCAGGAACTCTGCAAAACTGCAACAAAGAAGCTAAGATGACTTCTGCAACATTGTATCTTCAGCTCCTGCCAGCAACTGCAACAGTTTCCAGGTTGTACATCCTATGAGGACTACCTGTCTTCAGCCTGCACCAGAAGAACCAAAGGAATCTCCCATGGAGTGACAAAGTCACTTCCCTGCTTCAGCAGGCACATCTCTGCAGTGATGACCAGTGGCTTGGGTCCCCGCTCCAGATGGCAGGTGTGGGTTCAGCAACACGGGTGGTGGACTAAAGTGATTCTGCAGTTCCAACGTCCAGCTGTCCAACTTTGGTGGAGGTAAGAGCTTACTTCCCCACGCAAGACAGTACCCTGTGCACCACGTAACTTGCAGTTGCCAAAGCTTGTGTGTGACCTTCTAATAAGTTCTTTGTGCACAGCACAGCTTAGGCCCCCAGCACTCAGGGGTGGCTACCAGAGCTCCTACAGAGTGTCCCTGGGTTCTGCCACCATTTTTTCAGGATGGTCAGGGACCTCCGGGAGCATCTGAGTGGCCAGTGACAGCAGGTGACATCAGATACCCCTCCTGATAGGTGCTTACCTGGTTTAGTGACCAATCCCTCTCTCAGGGCTTTTTAGGGTCTCCCCTCTGTGTGTTTCGATAGATTCGGACTGCAAGACTCCAGCAGGAATCTTCTGAATCCTTTACTTAATCTTCTACCGACAGAGCAACCGCTGACTGCTCCAGGAACTCTACAAAACTGCAACAAAGAAGCTAAGATGACTTCTGCAACATTGGATCTTCAGCTCCTGCCAGCAACTGCAACAGTTTCCAGGTTGTGCATCCTCTGAGGACTGCCTGTCTTCAGCCTGCACCAGAAGAATCGAAGGAATCTCCCATGGAGTGACGGAGTCACTTCCCTGCTTCAGCCGGCACATCTCTGCAGTGATGACCAGTGGCTTGGGTCCCCTCTCCAGATGGCAGGCGTGGGTCCAGCAACACGGGTGGTGGAATAAAGTTATTCTGCAGTCCCAACGTCCAGCTGTCCAACTTTGGTGGAGGTAAGAGCTTACTTCCCCACGCAAGACAGTACCCTGTGCACCACGTAACTTGCAGTTGCCAAAGCTTGTGTGCGACCTTCCAAGAAGTTCTTTGTGCACAGCACAGCTTAGGTCCCCAGCACTCCATCCTGCGATGCACACCTTCCTAAGTGGTTCTCTGTGGACCTCTATTAGCACCTTCTTTATCCCAGTGCTGTGGGACTCCTTTGCACACTGTCTGGTCTTCTGAGGGCCCTCTGAGTTGCTGAGAGCCCCCTCTGTCTCTCCCTACTGGGTAGAGGCCACCAGATCCCTCCTGGTCCCAGACAGCGCCATTTTCCGTTAACCGCAAGCTTTGCATTTACCAAGGTTTGTTGGTTGAATCCAGTGACGCAACCAGACTGCATTTATCCATCTGGTGTGGGACTTCTTCTGCACCAACCAGGAACCCGCATCTATCTTCTTTGGTGCAATACTGTCTTTTTCTTCTCACTGGTGGGTCTTCTTCACCTTCATTCGGGTTAACAGAGGCTTCAGTGCTTCTTGGACTTGGTCCCCTTCTTCCATAGGTCTTCAGGTCCAGGAATCCATCACTGATGTCTTGCCGTCTCTTCTGGTTTTTGCACTGTCTTCTATCACAACTTCTAGTGTGTTTTATGAAACTTGCTATGTTTTACTCCTGCTTTCCTTGGCTCTGGGGTAGGGTATTTTACTTACCTTTGGTGTTTTCTTACACTCCCAGCGCCCCTCTACATACTAGACTTGCCTAGTTGGGAAACCGACTTTCACATTCCGCTATTTTAGTATATGGTTTGTGTTCCCTCTGTGCCCATTGCAACCTATTGTGATTTTCACTGCAGTATTTTCTGACTGTTTACTTACCTGTTTCTGGTTACTAGTGTATACATTGTGCAATTTACTTACCTCCTAAGGGGGTATAGTCTCCAAAGTATTTTTGGCATTGTGTCACTAAAATAAAGTGCCTTTCTTTTTAGTGACACTGAGTATTGTATTTCATGTGTGTGAGTACTGATTGACTACAGTGGTATTGCAAGAGCTTTGCATGTCTCCTAGTTCAGCCTTGGCTGCTCTGCCTACAGCTACCTCTAGACAGCCTGGCTTCTAGCCACTGACTACATTTCTCTAATAAGAGATAACTGGATCTGGTATAAGGTGCAAGTACCTGTAGTACCCACTACAAACCAGGCCAGCCTGCTACAGGCATTAACACATTTCTTATCAAAAGCTCTTAGGAGCAATTACCTACCAACAGAAATAAGGGTTTGCTTCATCAAGAGTCCCCCATTTCATCAAATATCGCACCACATCTCTGCAAGAGCTGAGGGTTAACCAAGTCTCATCTTTAACTCCAGATATATTTAGTATTGAGTGTGCCAACCGGTTTACACCATTGGAGATACTAGATAGTGCTGAGCAATTAGCTGCTACTGGTAGTGCAGAAGTCCAAGCATCCCCTTCAGAAGGAGCAACTGATACCAACACTCTTCTGCTTTCACTTAGGAGTGAAATAGAATCTCTCTGCAGTTGTATGGGCAGAATAGCCAAAGTATTGAATGCAAAATTGGATAGCTTTGCCATTATAGTCGCTACTGTTAATACCACACTAGCAGAAGCTATATCCAAAATCCAACTTCCACCTACACCTGCTCCTGCAGCCTCAGATTCCTTACCTAAAGGTACAATCTCATATAACACTATAACTGTTAGCTTGAAAAGAACTCCAGATATAGCTGTAGGCTCTCTAAGGGATTGCATAAGCGATAAATGTTTGCTGAAGGGTATTGGCCATATAATCAATCCCACAAAAAAAATCCACATGGTACCACAGCTAGATATGGCGACTCTGACGCATATGGCCCTAAGAGGAAAGACTGTGATAATGCCCATCAGTTGCCTCATTTGAATAAAACATTAGGGCCCAGATTTATGATTTTTTCCCCAAAACTGTGCTAACTCAGTTTTGCAGCAAAAAGTTTAGCGACGGCTTACGTCATTTAAGACCACCTGCCGGGTGCCGTATTTATTGAATGGTGCAAGCCGGTGCTAAACTTGGGATAGCATCTTCAAGAAAGACCCTAACCGGGTTGGGGTGGCGGTAGGGAAGAAGGAGGTTGTTTGTCAGAAAATGAGGACTAACACCATTTCCTGGCGCACAACTACCAAAAACATGACTCCTGTCTTAGGAAAGGCAGGAGTTGTGCCCACCACCCCATTGGTCAGTACAGGGGACAAGTGACCCCTGGGCATGACCATTGCACCCTGTGCCATGCAGGTGGGCCCAAGTTAGTTAAAAATTAAAAAATACTTACCAGTACATGCCCCACTTACCTGGGATGGGGTCTCCCTCTGGTGTGGGTGGGGGTGTTCCTGGGGCTTGAGAAGGGCACCTGTCAACCCATCCCATAGTGTTTAACCATGGAAATGGGACCACAGGTCTCCTAACGCCTAGTCTGACCCAGGCGTTAAACACAAGGCAAACTTTGCACCATTATTTAGTCCCTCCTCTGACCCCAGTGTCATTTTAGCACAGGGGGATATATATGGGGCTATGGGGATAGCACCAATTTTTAGATGGGAACACCTAGCTTGCATCTCATTGACACAAGGTAGATTTATGCATCCCAAAAAATTTTGCTAAAGTCAAAATATAGATATGAAGTTAAGGTTGTGTCAAATTTGCATCAAACAAATGACGCACATTCGGCGCAAACAGAGTATAAGTATGTCCCTTGATATTTTTATGATTAATGTACCAGAGAGCCCAGTGGTGACTCTCTTGTGAATAAAACTATCCACTGGTTGAGATATGTCAGAGGATTCAGATCTATTATAAGGGAGGAAATTGTGTATGCCACTTGTTTTAGCAACAGTAATTACCAATTTGATCATTTTGGTTTGAAATTAACAAATTCACGGTCCTGGTTATGCAGTTGAACAGGAAAACTCTACTGCACATAACATCCCAATTGCCTCCAATACATTTGTCAACATGACTGAGCATTCTACTCTCTTTGATAATGACTGACCTCGGGGCAGAATGGCTGACAGAGGGGTTTTACGACTCATGTGGGTGGCTCAATCTAGTTCAAGGGCTATAGGTGCACCAACTCCTATAGGTGGGTTTGGGAATTGTGAGAAATATAACTGTGGTACCTTAGGTAGCAATAACTATACACTGATAGCAACTGGCCAGATTGACAAGTTGAAAGTAAATATGGTAGGCAGAGAGGAGAGCCAAGGAGACCACATTAAAATCCTTTCATGGAATGTAGTTGGAGTCAAGGCTACGCTAATGGTTCCAGAGTGGGGGGCTTCTATTGACCGACATCAGGTAGTATTATTCCAAGAAACAAGGGCTATTAAACCAGTGTATAAATCTGGCTATATCGCGTTTCATGTTAATGCAATGGCCTCCCCTGCGGGAAGAGCTTGTGGAGGCCTCTTAATCAGGCTGAGACTGGATTAATTTCCCACTGTTATGTTGATCCCATCAAATAGTAGGTATCTGCTTGGCATAGAAATTGAAATGTCAACTCCTTCTGGCCCTGGGAATATTACTATAATTAATGTGTATGTTAGATCTGTCCCAATTAGTGTTAAGTCAAGCACTGTTGATTTTCAAATGGATATGCTTGGCCAACTAAATGGAAGCTCACAAATAATTATAGCTGGATATTGTAATACATATCTAATTTTTGACCAAATGGGCCCAAATCAGTCCAGATACTCTTCAGACTTAGCGAGAGGAATAAATCTCAGCGGTACTACCTGCAAGTTATCTACTGTAGCACATCAATTAGAGAATCTCTTGTCACTCTATGATTTAAGGATTGTTAATGGCAACACCAAGTCAGACTTCTCCCTTCATCCTACAATTAAAACAGTGCTATCATCTACCTTCATTGATTATATGTTTTTAGACAAAACTCTATGACCTCATCTTGTTGACATGGAAATAATATTTAGATTGGACAGTGATCATAATGCTCTAAGTGCTAGCTTTTATGATAGCCACTTTATAAGTCCAGTTCTGAGAAGTACAATACCTACAATCACTGTTGTGGAAACTAATAATAAGAGAAATGTCAAGTGGGCATCAGTTGCAAGCAATCTCCCTGTGCAGATACAATTCTCTGTGTTATTTGCAGATAATATGGTAAGCTGGGGTTCACCAGATGCAGCTAAAACCGACTTCATATGAGACACCTATTTGAGAAACAAGTTTGGTGTGGAAGCACTGAAAAGATTTCATTGAGGTGGTACTCTAAGGAGAAGCTAAAAGTCATGTCTTAAAAATGCGAGGAAAAAAAACTGTGAACAGGAACAATGGTCTGACATTATATAAGCACTCCAAAGATGGGATTTGAAGAGCTTCTGGTGGTTAAGCTTGAATGATCTGACTCAGTCTGATGACATTTTAGATCCAGTAATAAAGCCTGAAAAATGGGTATCTCATTTTAGGGCTCTATAGAGCTGGCAGTAAGGACGGCAGGTTTGTAACAAGTTAATAGAAGCTATTGTCCTTAAGGAAGTAACATTCTTTACTTTAGCAGACACTGAAATTTCACTGGGCCAGATGAAGAGAGAAAAGGCCCCTGGGCTGAATGTCATTCCTGAGGTTCTATACTTATTGCATCCCGAAGTCCCATATTTAAATGCCTTAAGCAATGCAATCTTGAGAGGCAAGACTCTCCCACCCAGGGGCGGCTCCTCCATTAGGGCGGAGAAGCGTTGCCTTCCTTCCAGCAGTGGCAGCTGCAAAACTTTGTTTATTATTGTTTCCTTGTAAAGGGGCGGTGTAGGAGGCTGGCCTGGTTTGTAGTGGGTACCAAGGGGTACTTACACTCTGTACCAGGTCCAGTTATCCCTCATTAGTGTAGAAGAGGTGTTTCTAGCAGCTTAGGCTGATAGAAGGTAGCTATAGCAGAGCAGCTTAGGCTGAACTAGGAGTCATGCAAAGCTCCTACTATACCACTGGTGTCATATGCACAATATCATAAGAAAACACAATACACTGATATACTAAAAATAAAGGTACTTTATTTTTATGACAATATGCCAAAAGTATCTCAGTGAGCACCCTCAGTATGAGGATGCCAAATATACACAAGATATATGTACACAATACCAAAAATATGCAGTAATGGCAAAAGGAAGCAATGCAAGCAATGTATAGTTGCAGTAGATTGCAATAGGAGCACATAGGTATAGGGGCAACACAAACCATACACTCCAAAAGTGGAATGCGAACCACGAATGGACCCCAAACCTATGTGAGCTTGTAGAGGGTCGCTGGGACTGTAAGAAAACAGTGAGGGTTAGAAAAATAGCCCACCCCAAGACCCTGAAAAGTAGGTGTAAAGTGCACCTATATTCCCCAGAGAGCACAGAAGTCGTGATAGGGGAATTCTGCAAGGAAGACCAACACCAGCAATGCAACCAAAGTGGATTTCCGGATGAGAGTACCTGTGGAACAAGGGGACCAAGACGATGAGTCGCGACAAAGTCGAGAGTGGGCAGATGCCCATGAAATGCCAACTGAGGGTGCAAAGAAGCTACCACCGGATGGTAAAAGCTGTGGATTCTACAAGAACGAAGAGGGCTAGAAACTTTCCCTTTGGAAGATGGATGTCCCACATTGTGAAGAAGCTTGCAGAGGTGTTCCCCGCATAAAGACCACAAACAAGCCTTGCTAGCTGCAAGGGTTGCGGTTAGGGTTTTTGGATGCTGCTGTGGCCCAGGAGGGACCAGGATGTCGCCACTTGGATGAGGAGACAGAAGGGGTGCCCAGCAAGTCAAGGAGCCCTCACAGAAGCAGGCAGCACCCGCAGAAGTACTAGAACAGGCACTTGGAAAAGGAGTGAACCAGAGCTCACCCGAAGACACAAAAGGGAGTCCCACGGTGCCGGAGGACAACTCAAGAGGTTGTGCACTGCAGGTTAGAATGTCGGGGACCCAGGCTTGGCTGTGCATGAAGGAAATCCTGGAAGAGTGCACAGGAGCCGAAGCAGCTGCAAATCACGCGGTACCCAACAATGCAGTCTAGCGTGGGGAGGCAAGGACTTACCTCCACCAAACTTGGACTGAAGAGTCACTGGACTGTGGGAGTCACTTGGACAGAGTTGCTGAGTTCCAGGGACCACGCTCGTCGTGCTGAGGGGGGACCCAGAGGACCGGTGATGCAGTCTTTTGTTGCCTGTGGTTGCAGGGGGAGGATTCCGTCGTCCCACGGGAGATTTCTTCAGAGCTCCTGGTGCAAGAAGGAGGCAGGCTACCCCCAGAGCATGCACCACCAGGAAAACAGTCGAGAAGGCGGCAGGATCAGCGATACAAGGTTGCAGTAGTCGTCTTTGCTACTTTGTTGAGGTTTTGCAGGCATCCTGAGCAGTCAGCGGTCGATCCTTTGGCAGAAGGTGAAGAGAGAGATGCAGAGGAACTCTGATGAGCTCTTGCATTCGTTATCTAAAGAATTCCCCAAAGCAGAGACCCTAAATAGCCAGAAAAGGAGGTTTGGCTACTTAGGAAGGAGGATAAGCTAGCAACACAGGTAAGAGCCTATCAGAAGGAGTCTCTGACGTCACCTGCTGGCACTGGCCACTCAGAGCAGTCCAGTGTGCCAGCAGCACCTCTGTTTCCAAGATGGTAGAGGTCTGGAGCACACTGGAGGAGCTCTGGGCACCTCCCCTGGGAGGTGCAGGTCAGGGGAGTGGTCACTCCCCTTTCCTTTGTCCAGTTTCGCGCCAGAGCAGGGCTGGGGGATCCCTGAACCGGTGTAGACTGGCTTATGCAGAGATGGGCACCATCTGTGCCCATCAAAGCTTTTCCAGAGGCTGGGGGAGGCTACTCCTCCCCAGCCCTGACACCTTTTTCCAAAGGGAGAGGGTGTAACACCCTCTCTCTGAGGAATTCCTTTGTTCTGCCTTCCTGAGCCAGGCCTGGCTGGACCCCTGGAGGGCAGAAACCTGTCTGAGGGGTTGGCAGCAGCAGCAGCTGCATTGAAACCCCGGGAAAGGCAGTTTGGCAGTACCCAGGTCTGTGCTAGAGACTCAGGGGATCATGGAATTGTCTCCCCAGCATTGGGGTGACAATTCCATGATTTTAGACATGTTACATGGCCATGTTCGGAGTTACCATTGTGACGCTGTACATAGGTAGTGACCTATGTATAGTGCACGCGTGTAATGGTGTCCCTGCACTCACAAAGTCCGGGGAATTTGCCCTGAACGATGTGGGGGCACCTTGGCTAGTGCCAGGGTGCTCACACACTAAGTAACTTTGCACCCAACCTTCACCAGGTGAAGGTTAGACATATAGGTGACTTATAAGTTACTTAAGTGCAGTGGTAAATGGCTGTGAAATAACGTGGATGTTATTTCACTCAGGCTGCAGTGGCAGGCCTGTGTAAGAATTGTCAGAGCTCCCTATGGGTGGCAAAAGAAATGCTGCAGCCCATAGGGATCTCCTGGAACCCCAATACCCTGGGTACCTCAGTACCATATACTAGGGAATTATAAGGGTGTTCCAGTATGCCAATGTGAATTGGTGAAATTGGTCACTAGCCTGTTAGTGACAATTTGTAAAGAGAGAGCATAACCACTGAGGTTCTGGTTAGCAGAGCCTCAGTGAGACAGTTAGGCATCACAAAGGGAACACATACATATAGGCCACAAACTTATGAGCACTGGGGTCCTGGCTAGCAGGGTCCCAGTGACACATAACAAACATGCTGAAAACATAGGGTTTTCACTATGAGCACTGGGCCCTGGCTAGCAGGATCCCAGTGAGACAGTGAAAACACCCTGACATATACTCACAAACAGGCCAAAAGTGGGGTTAACAAGGCTAGAAAGAGGCTACTTTCTCACAGGCGGGGCCACAGGTTGACAAGTGTGAGAGGGAGTGCTCACCACTACCCTTCAGGGTACATGTGTGTTAGGCCAGTCCACTGAGGCTGGCCAAACACACATGCGCACAGGACTCTCTCCAGCACAGCAAGACAGATGCTGGGCTAGAGAGACCCTGCACAGGCTCCCAGTCTGCCTGACGCTGCTCTGAGCAGCATCAGGATTGGCCACAGGGCAGGCTGGGAGCCTGTGCCTCCAGCATGCTGAGGAGACGAAGGAGCGGTGGAAGAGCACGGAGTTCAGGTAAGTTTTTTTATTTTTTTATTAATATTCCCCCTGGCACCCTCTTCTCTCCCCTGCATGCACTACCCAGCCCCCTTCAACACCCATGAACCGCAACTGCTACCACCTACTTGGTATGAAGCTGTTCTCATTCTGATATTCAAAAAGGGAAACAGGGAAGTTCCCTCGAACTACAGACCAATAAGTCATAACACCCAAAAGATCTTCTGCAGAGAGGTTCTGGTGAGGCTGCAAGCCTGGATCGTTGATCAACATATACTCGTAGATGTGCAGGCAGGTTTCAGGGATAAGGTCAGCACCATTTATCAAGTATTTCGGTTCAGGGTTTTGTGTTGGATATACATCACCCTTAAGAAAGATCACCTTTATGTCCCTTTTTGTACCGAAGAGCAGCATTCAATCTAGGTTTAAGGGATAAATTGTGGATAAATTGTGGACTGTTCTTGAGGTTTATGGTATTCCTAGTGAACATGCTTGGATACAGAGGGCTTTGCATAATGGAACTTATGCTTAGATCTGATGGAACATAGGAGTAGAACTGACAGACAAACTGACAGACAGAATTTCTATCAAACAGGGTGTGAGGAAGGGGTGCGTCTTAGCACCAACTCTCTTTAGATTCTACATTAATGGAGTGGTAAATTGGTTGAGGCAGTGTAAGCACTACGCCACAAGGTCCACAGGTATCCCAGTACTAATTCTCATGTTTGCAAATTATACTTTACTTATCTCAAGAACTCCTATGGTTGAGAAGCAGAAATGGATGCTTTTGTCACCTTTAGTAAGTCCAGGGTTCTTGAACTGAACCCTTCTAAATCAAAGGTCATGTCTATAAACCCCCATCGTTCTTTCAGAGATGTGGTCTTTTGATAGAACACGTGAAAAGCTTTAATTATCTAGGCATGAGAACGTCAGATAATTTAGCATGGGGGCCCCAAGTGCATAAGAGCAGAAGTACTTTGCTTCAGAGAGCATTGATAATAGGAAGAAAGTTTAACTCCACTGGGGGCGCACTGTCACCCGTGGTGGAAAACTATAGGGCCGCGGCTGCTTCAGCAGCTACTTATGGCACAGGGGTTTGAGGTCATACTGATAATTCTAGTCTCACATGAATATAAAATAATTTCCTAAGGTTACTTCTTAATTTACCGACTAGTACCCTGCTCCTACCACTGAGATTTGATATTGGCTTACACAGCGTCCATCAGCTGCTTTCCCTTAAACTACTTCTTTATTGGGTGTGGCTATTGATAACCCCACAATTTATAAGGAATCATTATTAGATCTTCTTTCCTGTGACAGTCACTGCACAGACACTTCTCGGGATTTCCTACATTATAGGGTAGAAACTGCAAATCCACCCTGTTCTCAAAGTTCCCATTCAAGGAGGGTTCACCCTTGAACAGTGCGATAAACCATAAACCTAAGAGGTGATCTGTCTGCTCTTCACCAAACACTTAGTTGTGGTTCAAATGATAAGTCTTGGATCAGGAATTCTCATGCAAAAAGGATTGGTGGCATAATCATGAGAATAACTATTATTAGTTCTTTGTTATTAACATTAGTTCTTTGTTATTCACAAGCCAAAAGAGTGTATCTAAGATCCTTAAAATAACTCTTCATTGTCTTTCTAGATGCGTGCTAAAATGTTAAAATGCCAAAGTATTTGTAAAATGTGAGTGCAAGTTTATGTAGCGCTAGCGATTATGAAGGTGGCGCGCTGTATGTTTAGTCAATGTCTTGTTTTCTTTTCTCTTTCAGCAAGCAAAAGGTCATGCTGGGCTGAGTCCAAAGATGCAGATCACTAAGATGGTGGAGCCACTGCAAAGGAGTTGCTGCAGGAGCTAGATACGTGCACCAGCCAGGGGCAGGTAAGTGGAGAAACGATGTGGCCAAGTGCCGACTCGCATTTGGGAGCAGTTTAAATAGCTGCTTGCTCACATGTCCACCGAAGCAACTGCAACCATTGGAGCAGGTTTATGGGTGGCTAGATGTGGATGTTATAACACGTTTGAAGACAACAGTGTGAGTCACACGAAAACTGGCTCATTGTCTTGCAGTCCTACCACTGCTACTAGGGATGCTTATACAAAAATAAACTCAATGTATATATCGCAGTCCTACCACTACCACCAGGAATGATTTATACAGGAATCACAATAAGGTGTGTATATGCTCTATCCTACATCATGCACATTAAAAAAACCATTCAGTGAAATACTTCTCAAATCATTGGCGGGGGCACCCATTATAAAGCACCTATTGTGGCATACCCAAAGAATATCAGCACAGAAGGTACTCACTGTAGGGATATGCTGTGGCAATAGCTGTGGTCCTGACATTTCCTTCTCCCAAGGGTTATCTAACCAGATGGGCTTTGTGGGGGAAAAGAGCATGAAAACTGTGAACCTACCTGGGGTCATGGACAAAAGAGCTAGGTTCCCAAGACTGATCTGTGGATTCATATCCTTTCCAATTCATTTAATTGTGTCAACAACCCTGAATGCATTTGGAATCTAGGATCCATTGAACTTCATATTGTGAATTACCTTGGATCGGAATTGGCAGATGTGGTACACTGGGTCTAGCTTGGCTGTGACAGGGTTTCAACAAAAATACATGGAACACAGGGTGGATGATGTAGTCTGTAGGAAGGAGTAATTCACCAGATGCTGAAATGAACATGGTGGTGATTGAGAATGGGCCAATGAAATGCTGTTGCAATGTATATGTATCATCCATTTTCAGACTGAGTTGATAACCAAAAAAGGTCTCCCTCTTTGAAATATGTTTCTTTTTGCAGTGTTTGTCTGCTTGTTTTTCATCACCTGTTTGCTCTTGACAAGACATTCAGTGGCTGTCTTTTATAACTGATACAAGGTTTCTAGTCTATGTACTGATGAAATAATAAAAACTGGAGGGACTGTGTGTGCAATGGGTAGAAACCATTGATGGCACCTGGTCATAAAGTATAAAGAGAGAAAGACCAGTGCCAGTATGTTTGCTTTTATTGTACACAAACTCTGATAGTGGTAGGACTTCGTCCCACTGACTGGTTCCTGAGGCAAACAGACAGCAAATGATTTGTTCCAGGGATTAGTTCACACGTTCCATCTGCCTATTACTTTGTGGGTGATAGGCAGGTGATAGGGTCAATTTGATTCCTAGTGATGTGCACAAGGCCTTCTAACATTTTGGCATGAATTGCAGGCTGCAATCAGAAATTATCTCAGACAGGAGTCCATGCAATCCGATCACTTGTTGAATGAATGTTTGACTTAGTTCTTCAGAGGTTGGGAGTTTTCAAAGTGGGATAAAATGAGCCGTTTTTGACAACAGATCCACCGCCACTAACACTGTTTTTATTCATTCACTGAGGGCAAATCAGTGATCAGGTCTAAACTGACAATATGCCAAGGAGCTGGAGGTATGGGCAATGGCTGTAGTAACCCCACAGGTGGGTTGTTCGACTTGGCACCCTTGGTGTGGCCTCCCCTAAAATTTTGCCTCTGTTTCCCAGGTTGTTGATGTGTGCTGGACTCTGTTTTTGCTGTTTTTGGTACTCTGGGCTCTGCTATCCAGTGCTAAAGTGCAAGTGTTCCTATGTAAAATGTGTGTGTAATTGGCTTTCCATGATTGGCATATTTGATTTACTAGTAAGTCCCTGGTACAGTGCACTAGAGGTCTCCAGGGCCTGTAAATCAAATGCTACTAGTGGGCCTGCAGCACTGGTTGTGCCAGCCACATTAGTAGCCTTGAAAGCATGGCTCTGACCTGCCACTTCCGTGTCTGTGTGGGCAGTTTTAAACTGCCAAATCAACGTGGCAAGTATACCTACTTGCCAGGCCTCAACCTTCCTTTTCTATACATGTAAGGCACCCCTAAGGTAGGCCCGAGGTAGCCCCATGGGCAGGGTGCAGTGTATGTTAATGGTGGGACATGTAATGATGTGTTTACATGTCCTGACAGTGAAATACTGCCAAATTCAGTTTTCACTGTACAAGGCCTATCCCTCTCATAGGTTAACATGGGGGCAACCTTTAAATATTAATAAATTACAGATTCCCTTTGGGAGCAGATAGAAATATGAAGTTGAGGGTCTCTGAACTCACAGTTTAAAAATACATATTTTAGTACAGTTTGTTTTAGACTGTGTGTTTGAAAATGCCACTTTTCGAAAGTAAGCATTTTCATGCTTAAACCATTCTGTGACTCTGCCTGTTTCTGGATTCCCTGTCTGGGTCAGTTTCACAGTAGGGATGTTTGCACCTCTCTCTAAACAGTGACACACTGGGAGCTGGGGTGCAGCCTGAATATCCTTATGAGCCATATGTGCAGGGAGGGGAGGGAGGAGTGGTCACACCTGAAAGGGCTGTGTCTGCCCTCACACAATTCAATCTCCAACCTCCTAGTGTGTGTCTGGGGCCTGGCCTGGGCAAGGCAGGATCTTGAAAACAACAGAGACTCATCTTTGAAGTAGGCCTACTTCAAAGGCGGAAAGGGGTATAAGAAGAGCACACAAACCCCTACAGATTGGATCACTTCTGTTATCAAGAGGAACCTCAGCCAAGGAGAAGAGCTGAAGAACTGAGGAGAAGTGCTGCTGCTGCCTGTGATTGTGCTTTGTTGTCATATCCTGCAGTTGCTGCTTCTGCCTGTGAAAGGGGACAAAGACTGGACTTTGTTGTGCATGCCTTCAGTCATAAATTATTTTATTTGGCATAAATCTTAAAAGTATAAAAATGATAAAATATATGAAATTCAGTATAAAAACCTATGCATAAGCAGGCAATTTTCATTAAGAAGAAAAAATGGATTCCCTATTGCATAGTACATTCACCTACATAATTCATAATTCTAAATCTTGGTAACAAACTCTACATACATAATTCATTAAGTTATTTTAACCTTCAACCAATTTCCTTTCCTTATAGTTCTTTAAAAGAATTGCATGCTAAACAAATCATCCCACATACAATTCTAACGGGACTCAAATCCTTATAATAACATAAAGTGCAATTTCTAATTTAAAGTGCTCTACATTTTACATTTGGCTGTTTTTTAACGTGGCAAAATTTCCATATTTCCATGAACGAGTTTAAAAACAATCTATTTGTGCCATTTCAAATTCTTAGTTTGTCTTTCCTCCCTATGAAGTACCCGGCACTGTAAGTTCAGTTAAGACCCCTCTTAATCCTGTTAGAAATTGGCCTAGTGCACAAGTTACATTAAATAATCTCATGTCTATTAATAATCTATACGCTTGATCTCGGTTAATAATATTATATTCCTTAAAAACTGTTTTTAAAAACTTCTTACACACCTCTTAAAACCAATAGCAATCCAAAAGTACGTGTTGCATGCTGAATTTCTGTTGTAAACCACATGTGCATACACCCAAAGTATCCTTAAGAAACGATTTTGCTTTAGGGTCCATATAGCCTGGATTCAGCCCAATTCGGAATTTTAACACTGCGTCCCTTAATTTTTGGTTAGGTAGGGCCTCTATATAGAGAAAGTATTCCGGGCTCCGCCATCCCCCTTCCATAGCCTGGGTTGATATTTTACACTCTAAATACTTCAGGTATTTTTCTCTTGCCCTTTCCTTCACTATTACCCGTAAATTTTGTTTTGGTATTTGTTCACTGCGCAACTGATTACCGGGTAAGCCCAAGAGAACACAGATCTTCTCTAACCGTCCTCTCGCTTGTAGCGCCCAATATAATTTGCTTGTTGTTATTTCTTGTTTACACAATCTTGCGATCTTACAAATCCCCTCCTCTCTTACGCTTAACCAAAACTTCAGTGTTGCTTGTAATCCCTGGAAAGTCCATGCCGTCATCTGGCATTCTGCTCTTATAGCTGGTAACATACTTGACGGAGGTAATGATAGCAAACGCTTTACACAAAGGATTTCTTCTATCTCCCAATTTAGTTTCCATGAGAGTGTTAAGACTTCCACCCCATATTGAAACTGGGGACGTACCATAGCATTAAAAGCAGAGATAACCGGCTGGAGAGAAGGACCCCCATATTTACTACTAAATTGTTTCAATCCCCAGACCGATGATAACGCTTTATTTTTCATGGCTTCAATATGATCTTTCCATTTCAAGTCTGAGTCAAACCACATACCTAAATATTTATAGTTTTTTACCTTCTCTAGTTTTTAACCTCCTTGCAGATAAGCAATATCACTCTTCACTTTCCCTATAGACATAATGTTTGTTTTTTCAAAATTTACAATAATTTTTGTCTTCTGACAGTAAGAGTGGAACTGCTCCAATTTCCTTTGTAAACCTAACTCTGTCATATCCATTATCACTAAATCGTCGGCATATAATAAGCACGAAACATGTACACCGTCCATTTTTGGGCTTAGGCCTTTGACCTCCTGCAGCAACCCGGGCAAATCTGTCAAAAATAATGTGAATCGTATTGGTGCTAACACACAACCTTGGCGCAAACCATTCTTTACAGGAATCTTTTTTGACAGTGAGCCACTCGTGTCTAAAATTACTTGGGCCCAATTTTGTGAACGCAGGCCATGAAGAAGATACAATAAATCCAAATCAATCCCTAACTGTCTTAGCATATTCTAAAACAAATTTCTATCTACCAAATCAAATGCGGTGCGAAATCTACAAAACAGGAGAACAGGCTTCCTCGCCTTTCCATTGATTTTTTTTGCTAAAGACCACAAGCTGAAACAGTGGTTAATTGTTGAGTGCCCTTCTTTAAATCCACCTTGTTCTATAGGCATCTAGTCATTTTCCTCTGCCCATTCTCTAACCCCAGCAATATCTTTGTAAATATCTTTTCACCTACATCTAATAAACTTATCAGCCGATAATTTTTTGGTTGTATTGGGTCCTCCTTTTTATGGATGGGTCTTATCATCGCTCCCTTCCAATTCTCTGGGAAACGGCCGAAATCAAGAATTTTACCAAATGTATCATTAAAAAATGTAGTCCACCAATCAATGTTTTTTTAAATTATTATAGCTGGGAGATTATGCGGGCCGGCCGCTTTAGTTAATTTAAGTGCTACAATAGTTTCTTTTATTTTTTGTGGGGCAAAAGCTAATCTCATATTCTCCCCCATCTTCCTGATGACACCATGTCCTTCCTCGATGTCGATACCATCCTATACAGTAGACAGATATTTATACCAATCCTCTTCTCCAACCAAACACCCCATGGTTCCTGATACTTTCCCCTCCCTTAGCAACTGCCAGAAGCCCCTAATATTCTTTGTTCTTATCACTTCGATCATTGTGTCCCAATTTTTGTCGATATATTCCTGTTTCTTTTGTCTTATGAGTGTTTTATAACTCTGTTTTGCCTGACAGAGCTGCACTTCTGTGTTGATGGTGGGTGGTCTTCTCCCAAATTCCCTTTCTAATCTTCAAATCTTTTGCTTTTTACACCTACATTCCCAATTAAACCATACTTTGCTATTATTAATCTTATATGGTTCTCGCTTCATCTCTCCCACTTGCTGTTTTTTTAGTTTTGTTTTTAAGCAGTCCACCATTAACGTAATACCCCTATTATAACCTATTATAACCTTTATTGGATCTTCCTCCAATGGAAGGTTTGGATAATTGACTATCAAGTCATTAACTGCTCCTAGACTACTTTCTGTCAAACGGGTTGTTATTCTACGAGGGTACTCAACTAGTGCTATCACTGCCTTTTCTCTTTGATTTTTATCAGTAGATTGTATTGTTAATTGAAGCGGCCATTGATCACTGTCCTCTATATGCTCAACTTCAAAATCCTGCACTTCTCCAAAAGACCAAGCATCTACAAAAGCATAATCAATGGGGCAAGTCTGGTTGCCTATTCGAAAAGTCAGTTTTGCTGGGTGATCCTTCTTCATACGACCATTTAGACAAAACATACCTTGGGATCCTAAGGTTCTTACTAGGGATAAATCATGTGCAGAAAATTATACTTTTGGGAAGATTCTACTTGGAATTTGTGCAACTACCAGTAGTTCCTCATACAGTTTATCAATACTATAGGGATTATGTTTGTGATTAAAATCTCCCAACATTAGAGTCAAGTATCCTGGATTACCAATGCTCAATAGTTCCAGATCTTCCTCAAACAGACCCCGCTGACTATCGTAATCATACATTTTCCCTGGTTGTACATATATACATTAATTATTATTAAGCGTACAGCTCCTCCAATTGCCTTATAGAGATCCACCTGGCCTGCCAATAGCCACCGGCATTTAGGGGGTCATTCTGACCCTGGCGGTCGGTGACCGCCAGGGTCACCGACCACGGGAGCACCGCCAACAGGCTGGCGGTGCTCCCGAGGTCATTCTGACCGCGGCGGTTCAGCCGCGGTCAGAAAGGGTAAACCGGCGGTCTCCCGCTGGTTTACCGCTGCCCCATTGAATCCTCCATGGCGGCGGAGCGCGCTCCGCCGCCATGGGGATTCAGACACCCCCTACCGCCATCCTGTTCATGGCGGGAAACCCGCCATGAACAGGATGGCGGTAGGGGGTGGCGCGGGGCCCCTGGGGGCCCCTGCAGTGCCCATGCCAATGGCATGGGCACTGCAGGGGCCCCCGTAAGAGGGCCCCGCAAAGTATTTCAGTGTCTGCTTTGCAGACACTGAAATACGCGACGGGTGCAACTGCACCCGTCGCACCCCTGCAACTCAATTCTGAGCCGGCGTCCTCGTTGCAGGGGCATTTCTGCTGGGCCGGCCGGCGCTCTTTTGGAGAGCGCCCGCCGGCCCAGCGGAAATGTCTGAATGGCCGCCGTGGTCTTTTGACCGCGGTGCGGTCATTCGGCGGCGGAACCTTGGCGGACGGCCTCCGCCGTCCGCCAAGGTCTGAATCACCCCCTTAGTCTTTATCTCTATAAACTTTTTTGCTATTCTTGTTGAGGCTAAGATTATTAGACCCCCTGATGGGCAACCTAACCCTTGCCATGTTGCTCCCCTGAAGAATCTCATGAAACCATCAACTGGATCAGGTTCGTCGCACAACCAAGTTTCCTGGAAACACACTATATCATACTTTCCGAACTCTCTTTTAAATAGGTCTTGTTTTGAATACTTTTTATACCTCCCATGTTCCAGGAAAAAATCAAATTGCTGTGAGACGGGCCTAACTCCTAGTCCACTACACTCAATTTGCCCCTCCTATAATTATCACGAGGGTATACAAGGGGCTCAGGACAACTCCTCCACTCTAGGTCATTATTTTCAGTAACAACAGTTACACTGTCAATAATAAGGCCAGGCGCGGTCCAGGTCTCGCCCAATATTCCGCTGCGCGACTCTGCAGTTCTTTATGCGCACCACTTGTCATCCACTCTTGTTCCAAAGGTGACCATCAGCGTTGTCTGCCCTGTGGTAAAGCTTATAGAGCTGCAGGTTCAGGACATTGGTGGACAAGATTCACTTATCAGTGCTATTCTATGAAGGGACTACAATTTCCATGTTTTTAGAGGCAGCGGCCATCTTGGGGTGTGGCAGGCCTATAAAACCCAGCCACACCCAAGCATGTTGTTCACTATTTTGAAGACTTCGATGCAGCCAGACCTCGTGGGGATTTCTCTGGAGAAAAGCAGAGTTCCTGAATGGCAGAGTGTTGTCTAATCAAAGCATCCTTGTTTCCATGGTGAATTCTAAAACGGGTAGGTCATACTCGTAGCGGTAAGGCCTTGCTGAATTCAAGTTTGGAGGAAGTCATTACTTCCAAAAGGTAAAGCTCTTTTGCGAACAGCAATTCAAAGCGTTTCCGTTCACAGATGTAAAGCGCTCTTTTGCTCAGCAATCTAAAGCGTTTCATTTCCCTCATTTCAAAAGAGGTTTCCACGTGATATCTTGGAGACGCATTTAGTCAAGAGTCTACTGATGAGTTACATTTCTATGAATAAGTAAATGCATATTTGTTCTAACCTTTACTTTTCAGATCTCTCTCCCTGCTGTTCCCTACCCTAATTCCCTTCCCCCCAACTGGCTTCATCATAACTCTGTGCTATAATAGCTTTCTGAGTCGGTGACGCCGGAAGGTGTGCCTTTTGTTCAGCAACGTGCAGATCCCGAGGAAAGGACACTGTGACATGCACTTAAAATACCATTATTTCCATCCACACACCTTCTTCGATTGTTATTGTATAACAAATTACACTGCACTTGATTAGGGAATAATCCTGCATGACATATAAGGACCATCCCTTCTTGAGTCTCGCACCCTAACTCTCTTTGTTGTACTAATCTGATACCCCCTTCCCTAATTCTGCCTCTGCTTGCAGTACCAAACGTCTAATGCATTCAGAGTAGGAGTGCACTTTGGTCACCTCTTCCCCCTCCGTGCTTAATATCAATCCAATTTGCTTCATATCATCTGACTCGATTTCACATAGACTTGGACACCGGGCCATAACTTTTAGTCGGGTAAGAATCAGAGGTTTTAACTTTCTACGCCTCTTCCTCCCAATCTCTCTTCCCCATGGTGCTAGATAGGTCCACCTACATTCACTTTTGCTAGGGCTCTCCCACTTCCTCTTTTTCTCGAGACCTTTAGTTTCCATTTTTTCCATATCCACAGCCGTCCTGTGAGTAACTTCCTTTCTTTTTCCTTGCTGGCTGACATCCCTGTATGGTACAATAGGTACTTTTTGTAACGTAGCCCCTTCCTCTAGGGCTGCTACTTCCCACCCTTGTCCTCGATCTATCCTTGGGGTTTTAGCCTGGTTTATCTTTCCCTCGCTCCCTACAGATGTTTTCCTCCCAACATTCCTTTGTTTACTTTACTTACCTCCTACAATGGCATTTATAGTGACAACTATTGAACCCATAACCCTTTCTTCCCCTTCTATAACTCCTCTTTATCACCAGCATTGGTTGTTTAGAGATATATACTGATGGTTGTTCTAAGGTCTGTATTTTGTCTATTTCCCCTCCTTCATTACTGAATTCCCGGGTATCATGGATATCATGAGTATCTGTTTCTTGGGGTCTTTTTCCTAGCACTGGACGTGCTAGGGTTGGCATACTGCTATTAATACATTTTAACTCTGCTGTTATCTCATGCCTGCTTGATAAGAATCTCTGAGGGCTTGAACTGAGCTTGCCTCCTGTTGTTGAAGCTCAGGGCCATCAAAAACTTCCCCTGCCAGCACCTGGACTCTCTGCTTAGACTCCTGCCTTGATAAGTGGTGCCCTATGCAGTCCCTGGGCCCTTGAGAGGTGACGCTGGCAGTTAAGAACTGAAAATCCATGCAAAGACCACCATGCAGGGAAACGTTCGATGCACCACCCGCCTAACGGCTGATAAACAACGTGCCCCCGGCCTTGCGGCTACAATATGTGCTCTGCCTGCATCGCGGCTGGGAGATTGACGCAACGCAGCTGAAGAAACGATGTGCAACACCCACAGGAGCTGCTGTTAATGATGCAAGCCCCCACGCAGCGCGGTTTCTGTACTCCATGTGACCGGATTTCAACACAACATCGCTGGGTGCGGAAAATCAGCGCAAAGCCTGCCCGGACCTGAGATGCTTGTCTGTATTGACGCATCGCTCTCTTGCAGGAGAGAAGAAACAATGCACACTGACCCAAACGGAGAAGGAACAATGCACGTTCTTGTTTGCAGGTGAGAAATCGATGCATCTCTGGCCTTTTTCAACGCACACTCGCACATGTGGCTTTGTTTTGATGCTACCCAGGTTCTTTTGTGCGCTAACAGAGTTCTAACTGTTTTCTAAGGATTAAGACTCTTATTCTTTTAAAAATTCATATCTTGACTTGTGCATGTTGGATTTTTGTTTTTGTGGTCTTGGTTTTTTTAGGTAAAGATTACCTATTTTTCTAAACCTGTGTTGTGTCATTTTGCAGTGTTTCGACTGTGTTACTGTGTGTGTTGGTACAAATACTTTACACATTGTTTCTGAAGTTAAGCCTGCCTGCTCGTGCCAAGCTACCAAGGGGATAAGCAGGGGTTAACTGAGGGTGATTCTCCTTTACTCTGACTAGAGTGAGGGTCCTTGCTTGGACAGGGGGTAACCTGACTGCCAACCAAAGACACCATTTTTAACAGGAGTGCTTTATTTCTGGCACAAATTGGACAAGTTTCTACATACTTCTGAATGTCCTGAAACATTTACTTCTACCAGCAGTATGTTTTTTACACTTGGTCACAGTCTTATGGATGGCAGGATGCCCGGCTAAAGCAGAGTCAGTCTAATACCTGTTGCACGAGTTCAGCAGTAGGAATAAAGAGCCACTATTTGTGGTAGAAGAAGCCATCTACCATGGATTGGTCTGAGTCACAAGTCCATTCCTCCGCATTTAATTTCATTAGCTCCTGTTTAAATTTGGCCAAGAAGGTGTCAAAACCACAAGCTGAAATTATCTTATCCAAGTGGATACTACTGAGAAGTTCACTGTCTGTGGTTTTAAGGCTAGCAAATCCATAGCTTGATAGTACATTGGATTGCAGCTGTTTGAAACCTGGTCGGTATGTGATGAGAATTTAAAAAGAACTAGAAAAATGCAACCTCTACATTGAAATTAGCATAAGAACTTTAACAGACCTGAAGAGTTGCAGATTTTTTGTGATTGAAATAAATTGTGACCGCATGTTTAGCTCCTAATAGATGATGCTTCCATTCAATAAAGATCGCTTTTATGGCAACAAGTTCTCTCTCAGCCACTGTATAATTTCTTTTTGAAGGCAATAGTTATTTTGGCGTTAGAAGGCTACAGCATGAAAATGCCATGACTCTGGATCCCTTCTGGACAAAACCAACCCATAGCTATTTGAGAAGCATCCTTTTCAACAAAACATGGCAATCAGGATCTGGGTGCCATAACGGAAGGGCAGTGGGAAATCCCCTTTTTAGAATCTGAAAAGTCTGGTCAGCTGCGTCAGACCAGTGGACGGCTTCCCTTTTTTGAGAACTTGGGTAATGGGCATCATTATTTCTGAAAAATTAGTCAAAGGCCTCTGTTAGAAGTGGGTTTCTAGTTGTCAGAGTAGGCACCATGTACAATCAGGAACCGCCGCTTCTAGTAAGGGTAAACTAGATAGACACTAAGAGATAACCTGTGCTCACCATGGTGTCTTGGTACATAACTATCAGGCTTATCTAAAGAGGCAGTGTGTAAAATATTTGTGTAACACACGCACACACTGTAACACAATGAAAACACAACAAAAGGAATCTACACATGTTTAGTAAATAGAGCAAATGTATCTGAGTAAAACAAGACCAAAATGACAAAAATCCAATTACTAGATGTCAAGATATGAATTTTCAAAGAATAAACCAAAAATAGTGCTTGAAAGTCAATAGCGCAGAAAGGTTACTTTAGGTCACAGTAGACCTGGGTAATTCCAAAGTTCAGGACGACCATGATGGAGGGCAGGCTGGCTACAGGACTCACACAGAGCTGCTAACAAAATACATTTGATGGAGCAAATGTCGACGTCGAGGAGCGATGCGAAGGCGATGCGCTGGTTCCAACCCATGCATTCGGATCATGGCGTTGGTGTTGAGCTTCGCAGTCGGGTCCCGTGTTGGCGTCAAACTCCTTTGAGATGTATGCAATGCATCATCATCAAGTTGTGCAGTGATGTCTTCAAATCAGCAGTGCATTGTCAAACCTCACAGTCGGGTCCCACATCATCGTCGAATCAACAATGAGTTGGCATCAGAGGGCACTGAATCAGTTCTGAGTGTTGCAACAGCTTGAATTCGTAGATTCTTGCAGGGAAACATCTGCAAAACCTACTTCTAAGGCCCAGGACTGGATTGGCATCTCAGGCATAGGGTACGACTCACAGATGGCAGAGTCCAGCAGCAGGAGCAGAGTTGCAGGCAGTTGTTAATGTTTCTGAGACTTCAGGAGAACAGGAAGCAACTCAGCCAGCCCTTGGAGTCACACTGGGCCAGATGAGAGAGTCCAGTCCTTTCGCTTGGCATGGGTCAGCAGGCAGCAGGTTGCTCATCAAGGCCGAGAGCAGTCCTACTTGGAAAGCAGTCCAGCAGCATGGCACTCCTTGTAGCACAGCGTTCCATCCCCTAGGCAGAGTTCTTCCCAGGTCCAGTAGTGTACTTCCTTGGTAGGTCAGAGCCCTAGTACTTATACCCAAAGGTGCCTTTGAAGTTGTGGTGACTTCATAGCAGCACCTTGAAGTGCACAGGTCCCCCTTTTACCCCATCTCTGGCACCAGACTATCAGTAGGGGATAATCAGACATCTCTGTGGGACAGAGGACAATTCCTATTGAAGTGTGTCAGCTCCCCCTCCCTCTTCCTGCCCACATAGAGCTATCAGAAAGCAGATGAGTTATCTGCCACAACCACACTTCCTGTGTTTTTTGTTATCTAGAGGAATGCACAAGATAACATATATTGGAGACAGGCTGCAAGGCACACATATTAGTAAGAACAGAGAAATGGCCGCTTTCTAAAAGTGGCATTTCTAAAATATTAATGTTGAATCCAATTTTATCAACATTCCAAAGATATGAAACATGATGCAGCTACTCCTATCTTATCAGGAATTACAGCTTACAAGTGTATTAAGAAACTCCTAATGCTGGCCTATGAGAGCAGTAGGCCTCGCAGTAGTGAAAAATGACTTTGGTAGTCTTTCACTAACATGGCATGTAAAGCTTAAAAGTACATGTCCTACCTTTTACTTACATAGCACCCTGCCCTATGGGCTACCCAGGGCCTTCCTTAGTGCTGACGTATATGTAACGTATATGTAACAAAAGGGAAGTTTAGGGATTGGAAAGGGCTGTTAAACACCAAATCGAAGTAGTAGTGTCACTGCGCCCACAAAGACAGGCCTAAGACATGTTTACAGGTTACAGAAGTGGGTGGCACAATCAGTGTTGCAGGCCCATTTAGTAGCATTTAATTTACAGGCCCTGGAATGTGGTATACCACTTTACCAGGGACTTGTAATAAATAAAATATGGCAATTGTGTATACATCAATGTTGCCATATTTAAGGGAGAAGCATGTGCATTGCAATGGTCAGCAGTGGTCCTAAAGTGAACAAAAGGATACATCAAAAAGTTAAGGGAAAAGGCAAAATGTTTGGGGATGACCATGCCAAAAAGGCCATTTCCAACAACCTCCTAAAGCAATTTGCAAAGTCTAATAGTCTTTCCACTTCTTTGATCATGGTCGAGTGGGCCAGGTCTTGATTGCTGCCACCTTCTTGGATCCGTAGTGATTCCTGATGAAGAAAAGACATGCCCTGGGATTTCAACAGATTTGACTAGGAATGAGCATTTTTCAAATTTGTCGTACAAATTGTTTTCTCTGAGGAGTTGTAAAATTGCACGTACATATGAAATGTGTTATTTCTCATTTTGGGAGTAAATGAGGATATCTTCTATGTAGACGATAGCACCGATGCCCAAAAAGTCCCAAAGACTTAGGCCCATATTTATACTTTTTGACGCACAACTGCGCCAACGCAGTTGTGCGTCAAAAATGTTAACGCCGGCTAACGCCATTCCAAAGCGCCATGCGGGCGCCTTATTTATTGGATGATGTTAGCCGGCGTTGCGGACTGGTGTGCGTCAAAAAAAATGACTCACACCAGGCAGTGCCGGCGTAGGGGAAAATGGAGCTTGGGCGTCAAAAAATGGGGCAAGTCAGGTCTGAGGCAAAATTTTGGCCTCAACCCGATTTGCGCCATTTTTTTTGACGCCCAACCCCCATTGAAATGACTCCTGTCTTAGAAAAGACAGGAGTCATGCCCCCTTGCCCAATGGCCGTGCCCAGGGGACGTATGTCCCCTGGGCATGGTCATTGGGCATAGTGGCATGTAGGGGGGCACAAATCAGGCCCCCCTATGCCACAAAAAAATCCAAAAAAAAATACTTACCTGAACTTACCTTAACTTCCCTGGGATGGGTCCCTCCATCCTTGGGTGTCCTCCTGGGGTGGGCAAGGGTGGCAGGTGGTGTCCCTGGGGGCATAAGAGGGCACCTCTGGGCTCCTTCTGAGCCCACAGGTCCCTTAACGCCTGCCCTGACCCAGGCGTTAAAAAACGGCGCCCATCAGGCTGGGCGCCGTTTTTTAAGGCCTGCCCCCTCCTGTGCGTCAAAATGACGTCACAGTATAAATATGGGGCACAGGCCTTAAAGTCATTTTTTGGAAGGGAACGCCTACCTTGCATATAATTAACGCAAGGCTGGTTCCCCCTTCTAAAAAATGACGCACATGGTGGAACTTTGACGCCCGCGGGGTCGGACGTCAAAGTATAAATATGGGGCAGAGTTTGCGCTGAATGTGCGTCAAAAATTTTGACGCACAGTCGGCGCAAACAGAGTATAAATATGCCCCTTAGTTGCTGAGAAATTGGAATACCGCTGGCGCATTACACAGACCAAAAGGCATCACTGTATACTCAAACGGTCCAAAGTTCATGCAAAAGGCTGTTTTCCATTCATCACCTTCCTTGAAGCAACTGAGATGATATGTCACTTGTAAGTCTAGTACTTTGTAAATTGGAGAATGATGTACCTGGTCTAGTAAGATTGGAGTTAGAGGCATGGTGTATTGATTCCTAATGGTGGCCTTGTTCACTGCCCTGTAATCAATACATACCCAAATTCCCTATTCTTTTCGGCCATGAAGAAAAGCTGGAACAACTGATGAGGTGGAATGCTGGATGAAACCCAGGGCTAGTAGTTCCTCCAGGTATTTTTTGAGATATCATGCCTCTGGTTGGATAGGGGCATGTACCCTACTACAAGGGAGAGTAGCACAAGGAATATGAGTTTTTCTTCAATCAAATGTGTGGTATGGTGATTATTGAGTTGCCTTTTGTGGATAAAACACATCCTAGAAATCCTCATTGCAAATTGGCAACTGAAGGATTTCTGAGTTATTTGTCAATGAAGCATAGTGGTGCAGATAACTCAGAGGCATCATGGTAACTTGATGTTCTACACAAGTGTGAGTCCAATGTAGCTGTTATAAGCGTCCAATCCATTTTTGGATTATGAAATTCTAACCAAGGACTTCCTAATGTAACCCCAAAGGTTGGGTATCGGTGAGGTCAAATATTATCTCTTCCATATGGCCATTGATACAAGCCACATTGAAGGTTTTAATGTGAAACATAATCAAACCAGAAGATAAATCCAAGCTATTCACAACTCCTACTGGCTGAGGTTCTTTCTTTGCGATCTTCACAAATACTAGCCTTTTAGCTAAGGAAAGATCAAAGAAGTTACCAGTGGCCTTAGAATCAATTAACAAGGGCCTTTATTGTCAGGTGACATGGTATTAATCCCACTGTGTTAGCTAGGTATTGAGAGACCTGTAAATGGTTCTCTCTCAGGGAAGTTGTCTCTTTCCATGCTGAGAGTAGTTGTTTGGCTGTTCCTGGTCAGTCCCTGCAACTCCTGCAACTGTTTTCCCCCTTTTGAGACTTGCCATGGTGCACTGTGCATAATGTCCTGACTTCCCAAAGTATAAGCACAGGTTTTGTTTGCACTTACGTTCTTTTTCTTCTGCTGTAAGAGGTTCCCAACCCCCCAGTTTGCATAGGTTCCCCATATGATGCTTTTCCTTTGCAGTCTTCTCACTCTGTCTTCAGGACAACTTCTCTGGTGTCACTATTGGGTCTTTTATGTTTTTGCTCTCCTAATTGGTTGTCCAGTTTCACCACCAAGTCAATAAAAAGTTCAGCCTTCTGGTAAATCGAGTATACGGGAGAGGGAGTCTTTGAGGTCATCCCTCAAACCTAAAGTAAAGAGGTTCTTTTTTGTGGCCAGTGTTGTTCAGCCACTAGATGATTCAACTGGGTTATATATGTAAGAAAATCCCTGGAGCCCTGTCTTACTTTACATTGCTCATGGTCGCTTGATTGTACAAAAACATGCACAAACACAAGCAGGGAAGTTATAAAACACTGGGTCATTGCTTTCGATTAAGGGCATGGACCAGGCAGCAGTGATCGTGCCTAAATATGAGATGATAAACACATCCTTGGGAGCATCATTTGGAAAAACACTGGTTTTACACAAAAAGTGTAACATGCATTGTCCCATGAAGGTATCAAACTTGGTGCTGTCTCCATGAAATTGTTCAGGTATGGCCAGTGTTACAGCAAGGGTGTAGCAATGGTGATATTCAAGAGAGGTTTTTATACACTGTGAGGATCTGTGGGTGTGTTTTTTTAGCAGAGTGGTTCCCAGATGTAGCTGATTGAAGAATGGGATGGGTCTCCCTAAACACTGTGTTTCCTCATGGGGTGTGTTATGGTTTGTATCTCTGAAGCTCCTCCTGTAGTATTGTATTTTCCCAACTCAGTTTGTGGACTTCTAACTGAAGGCGTTGTAAAGCTCTGGCTATATCTACCACCCCAGAGGTCTGTGCCAGATAGTGGGGATTAACACGTCTTTGGACTCCATGTCACACAAAAGGAAGACTAATTGTTGCTGGGCCTTCTGTCAATGTCTAGGGCAGTGCACACCTGAACTCCAGGTGGTTCCGATGGGGAGATGCTGGACCTACTGTCTACCTGACCACTAACATCAGGTCAGAAGAAAACTCTGCACTAGGCCTGGGCGGAGTTGACGGGGTCCGATTCTGCTGAATTCCGCATAGTTGAAAAAAAAACTCAGTGGAATTCCGCAGAAGTGGAGTTCAATGACCATGAAGTCCTGAATGTGCCTGATCTCAGGAGCACTAAGCAGGATCGGGCCTAATCAGCCAGGCCAGATCCTGCTTAGTGCTTCCTATATCGGGGGCATTCAGGAGAGAAATAGGCATTGAAAGCTGCTGTTTCAGGCGTCTTGTGCCCCGGCCTGTCCCATGTGCAGTGCACACGGGAGAGGCCGGTGCACAAGAGGCCTGAAACAGCAGCTTTCTTTCACTGCCTACGGCCCTGGCCTGAATTCAGGTCTGAGCCGAAGGCAGTGAAAGCTGCATGGTCTCTTGCGCATCGGCCTGCACCCTGTGCAGTGCACAAGGGACAGGTCAGTGCACAAGAGGCCTGGAACAGCAGCTTTCACTGTCTACGGTCCTGGCCTGAATTCAGGCCAGGGCCATAGGTGGTGAACTCTCACATTTAAGTTCTTGTTTGTGCACCAGTGTGCACAAACAAGAACAACAAAAGAAAGAGACAAGGACTTACCTGGTTCTTCCCAGGGGTCCTCTTCTCCTCCTCATCTGTTAGTGATGAGTTTTCTTTAGTGGCTGCCTCCCTCTGGCTCTGCTCTGTTGTGCACTGCAACCCAGATATAGGCTGCACAGCGCAATCGCAGACTGTCTCTGCTTATGCTGTGCAACTCATTCTGGGTTTCAGCGCGCACCAGGTGAGCTGGTGGGGCTAGCAGACTTTTTTGGATAACTCCACGCTCCATGCAAAGTGGGGAAATTCCAAAAACTCCTTTAGCTCCTCCAGCAGAGCGGAGCTCCCCACACACCCCTACTGTGGACTGGCAATAGTACGCGATGGGAGGGGTGGATGGCATTGACAATAGAGAAAAATGCTGCAGTCAGATCGTTTTCACCTGGACACTGCTCTGTCACTTCAGCCCTGAACACTGCTTCATCACCCCAGAGTGTTGTTGAGTTCCTGCACAGGATATCCAAAATTATTGGGTAGCAAATGCAAATACACCCTGTTCTCAAAGTTCACATTCATGGAGGGTTCATGCTTAAACAGTGCGATAAACCATGAACAGAAGTTGATTTATCTGCTCTTCACCAAACACTCCATTGTCATAAAAAGATGAGTCCCGGGTTAGGATTTCTCGTGCAACAGGGATTGGTTCCATAATCATAAGAATACCCATCATTGGTTCCTTGATATTCACATTTGTTTTTTATTATTCACAAGCCAAAAGTTTGCGGCTATGATCCTAAAAAAACTGTTCATAGACTTTCTCAATGCGTGCTAAAATGTTAAAATGCTAAAGTCTTTGTCTGTAAAATGCAAGTCAGCAGAGCGGTTCGCTATGCATTTGCATCCACAAGGTCTTGTTTTCTTTTCTTTTCTCTGTCAGCAAGCAGAGAGTCATGATGGGCTGGAGCGCTAAGATGCAGATCACCAAGGGGCAGGGCCACTGCAGAGGAGTCATCACAGGATCTGGTGAGATGCAGGACTCAGGGTCAGCTAAGGGGAGAAACGACAGAGCCAAGCACTTTTAAGCGGTTTAAATAGCCACTCGCTCACATATCTACTGACGTACGTGTGGCACTTGGAGCACATTTACAGACAGCTGGTTGAGGTCATTGTAACATATTTGCAGGCATTAGTGTAAGCCATGTGGAAGCCAGCTCATTGCCTCGCAGTCCTACCACTACCACCATGATTACTTACACAAAAATAAACTAATATGTATACATCGCAGTCCCACCACCACCACCAGGAATGTTTTATGTAGAATTACAAGAAGGTGTGTACATGCCATATCTTATTAATTTATATTCAATAAATCTAATCAGTTAAGCATTTCACAAGCCCCAGGGAGGGGTGCCACACGTTTTAAGGCATCTATTAAGACACACCCCAGGAATATCAGTGCACAAGGTGTGCATTGTAGGGACATGCTGTGGCAAAACCTGGGGTCCTGACACCTGGAGCTCCAGTGTCTGCCTGCTTGCCAAGACCAATGTAACCTGTGAGGATGAGAGAAATGGAGGGCGTGGGGTCCATTGGGCATCCTGCCAATTGAATCCCAGTATTGAAGATTGGGGAGGCAGCTGCTGTAGTGGTCAAGTCATGAACAATGTGCAGGGAAAGGTTGATGATCCTGGTACACCACAGTAGGGCCGCTGCCACTGTAGACGCTCCAATACAACTGGTACAGTTAAGACTGATTTATGGACCAGACTGCCCCGGGGAAACTTGCCTGCCATACATCTCTTCAGCATGAACACTTTAACTTTAATAAAGAATTGGAGTGGTTTTCCTGAGACCTGATCTACTAGATGGGTTTAACCCAAATGTCGCTTACAGTGAATGGGGTATAACCACTACAGGTAGCGGGGGCAAGAGGGGAATAGAACATAGGGACCCGTCTCTAAAACACTAGAGCCCTGACCTCAGGGTTACTGTGTGTATTATTTCCAAATGCTGTATTTTACTCTGTGTTCATATATAAATACTCTTCTTTTCATAAAAGCAAGTATTTGGCTTGACAAACAAGAATTGCTGCTGAACATATTTTGAGTTGTGAGCCTTGTTTTCACCCTGTGTCTAACTCTCCGATGAGAAGCCCTGAACTGCTCGACCTGCGCTACCATTGAGAGTCTAGTGATGAAGGGGTATTTGGTCCGGTTTGTAATAGGTTGGCCCTTGAAATATCAGGAGTAATAAGCCTCAACCCCCAGGTTGGGCCCAGCAGCTCTTGCTTGGTCTGTGGCCCTCTGAACCTGGTTGTAACACTATGGGCCTGGTTTTCATTTCATCAGACAGGTTACTCCATCACAACAGTGACAGATATCCCGTCTGCTGAAATATAAATCCCATTTCTCCCTATGGGAATTATATTTTGGAAGATGGGATATTCGTCATCATCGTGATGGAGTAACCCATTTGCTGACATCTAAATCAGGCCCTATGTCTTTAGCTAAAGAGATACAAAAAGCTTTGGAGCTCATGCCATTAGAGTAGATGTGTCTTCCAGAGTCTTTTTAGCTGAAAAAACAGTACAGGCCATTCCTAGATATGCTGATTAGTCTGGAGTCGTGGTCTTCAAACTTTTTAACAATTTGCCTCTCCCAGTGGAAAAAAATAATAATTTTGGGACCCCTCCGAATTTTTCACAATTATTCTATGTTTAAATATGTCTACACATATTTAAAAATTGCAGATGAGTTTTGCTTTAAAAATGCAATCAAATTGATGCCAAATTCACTATTCTGGTCAGGTAGGCCTTCCTAACATGTAACAGTATCCAATTGTGATTATTAGAAGTGAGGGTGGGTGTTCTAAAGAGTACTTGAGGTCCCTTTTGCTTTTGACAGCCCCCTCCCTCCAGCTTGGATATAAATGGCAAAACATGCTAGTGATGGCCCATTACAAAGCTGTTAAGTGCTGCTCATTTTTTTCAGCTTAAAACAAAGCCCTGTTTTTCGCAGAATACGTCTTTTTGCCAGAGCCTGGTGCCTCCCCTGGGATCACTTAAGGCCCCCCTTAGGGGTCCTGCCCCCTAGTTTGAAGACCCCTGGTCTAGAATGTCAACATTAAAAATGTGTTATTGGAAACTGTAGCCTCTTGCCTTTTTGGTAGTAGAGAATGGGCTTTAAACAATCATAATATGAGCCTCCAGTCTTTTAACAAAATGCAGATTTTCCTAGCTAAAGTAGAGAGTACATATTATCATCAAACTCTGTATATTGTCAGATGTTTTGTTTCCCTCCCATAACATTTGCTATACTACAAATGTTCTTGATTCTTTCAGTTGCTACAACTCCTGGTTCTTCCTAAGTGTCATCTCAGCAGGACAAACGTGCAGCTCATGCTCCAGGCCGCTGCATTTTAGTGATGAGTCATTTCGAAATTTCTAAGAAGTTGTTCTATTGTTTCTATAGGGTTTCCTCTGATGATGTTCTATTTAATTCAAGTTTAATGTGTCAATATAACAGGAAAAATGGATGTTACTTCCATGGGCGGTTCCTCTGTAAGGGCAGAGAAGCGTCACCCCCTGCCAGCAGCAGAAGCTGCAAAACATTTAACAAACAAAACAATAATATTATTGTTTCATTTGTTAAAGGGGCGGAGCCACGGGGGTGACGAGCACTCCCACTCACTGTGCATGTATGTTTGCTGTCTTGGGCCGGCCAAACACATGCGCAGTAGGCTCTCTCCGGTCAGGCAACATAGTTAATGGGCTGGAGAGAGCTTGCACAGGCTCCCAGTCTGCCTGGGAGTGCCCTGGCTGGATGCTCCCAGCCAATCCTGACGATGCTGTGAGCAGCGTCAGGATTGACCACAATGTGCAATGTGCAAGGGTGCCTCTGGTGGTGTTAGGCAGCATATTGTGCGCCAGTACTAGGAAATGAGAGGAATGCCCTGTATTTTGTCAAGTATGGTGAATTCCTGCCCTTTCCCTGTCATGCAGCCCAGCAAGATGACTTGCTGCGCTGCCTGATAATTTCATAAATATGCCCATAGATATGTTGGCTTTGCAATGCTCATTTAATATGAGGATGTGTTTATTGTTCATTGTGTTTGTATGTAGGTATATGAAAAGGTAAGTGGTTGGCTACATGATGAAGTAGGCTTTTAGTTTTGGAATATATGAAATAATGTGATAGCGGGTATGTGCTTTAAAAGCATACAGGGCCAATAAAGAAGATAATTACTTAACAAAAGTTAAAAGACCACTTACGATGGGGTTTGGTGTGTTAATCTTATTGGTGTATGTGATGGCCAACGGGCATTGCACGCACAATCTCCCTGGTGCATCTGATGGCCATTGGACGTCACCAGGTGGAGATTAAATTAATTCTCCTGTGCAAAGCACAGAGAATTACATTTTTCCCCTGGGGGATGACACAAAAACGTTTCTACATCTCTCCCTATCCCTCTCCCATCAAGTTGTGATGTCAGCATGCCGCGCAGTGCACTGACATCACAAACCCCCACCAGAGCAGCTTGGAGGAAATAGGTAAGGTCTGGTGCCGCATTCTGAAGGGTTTTGGGGGGTTTTAAATGCCCCCCATGCTTGTAGAAGGCATCGCTGGACATGGGAGAGTCTCCCCTTTCCAGTGCTGCCTCTCACAACCAGATTCCTTTTCATGAATCATGGTGCGCCGCAATCCATGATCAAGAATTGCACTAGGCACTAGAAAATTGACAACGGGGGATGGTCCACAAAATAATTGTCTGGCTCCCCACGCAAGGCATGCTCTTGCTATGTCCCGGGGTGCCCATTTGTTTGCCGTGGCTTGGCTGTAGCTTTGACAGCTGAAACAAAGTCACAGCAAACAAATTCTGTTTTCTGAAAGCAGGACCTGTCAAACAGGTCCTGCTGTCAGGAAGCAGAGTTTTCATCTATCTTCCTTGCATTGAGATTTGCACGCAAGGGAAAAGAGATGAAAATATTGCACCAGCAAACAGGTAGCTGCTATGAAAAGCAGTTACCTACTTGCTGGAGCAATGCCAGCTCATGCAGGAGGTGGGAACCGGCTGGGACCGTGGGGGGCTCTGAGGCTCCCCTCGCAGTCCCAGATAGTCCATAAAGGGTAAAAAGTAAATGAAAAAAAAAATCAAATATCGCCAGGGACCATGGGTGAGGCCTTGAGGCTCCCCCGTGGTCCCAGATAGCCTGTAAAGGGCAATACAAACGCTGATAATATAAATTTAATATATGTAGTGAAATTGTTGAAGGAAAAACTGTGCATGGGGCGTGAGTTATAGTTAGCTTATGGCACGAGTTGTTTTTACTTGAGATAACTCTAACTGTAACTGGTGAATTTCTATGATTTTGTACGTTTAAAATGTGATCCTCACTATAAAATCCCTGCAACCTTTGTTTTTTCACTGAAAAAATATATAAACATATTTATAGATATACAGACACACGCACACACACACACATACAACTTAAATGTGGCAATAAAAATGTCAGGATAACTCTTGTGATTTAGTTCCTGGTAGAGCAAGAGACTGTGGCAGTTTTGTGGTAAAATGGCTTTCAGGGTTAATGTTCCTGCTTCAAAGAAGAGATCTGTATGTTATGTGGATAACTGAGTTGATTGTTAAAGCCAGCTGCTACCAGCGCTTTCAAACAAATCAAATTTATGTAAGAAAAGGGTGATGGAGAGATGATGGGCCATTTTGGTAGGTAGTAGTGAGCGAATACAAGGAGGAGGTCATGGGAAGGAAGCATCAAAAATGTCTGTCACACCAGACACCACAAGCACTAAAGGCTGTGATTATGGGCATGTGGCAAGGTGAAGTAATAGTGTGTTTGTGAGTAGCCTTCTGTGTTGGATAGCATTTTAGAAGGACGGTTTAGCCAGTAACAGAAAGGGCTTCTCACTGGATCACTGCTGCAAAAGCCCTTAACTCGGGCTATGAAGGATAGCTCTGAGGCAGGATCAGAGACTGAGACATCAGACACTGAGACAGCATCTGAGGGAGAGCAAAATGGAACAGAACCTGGAAGTAATTTTTCAGTTGGTGAAGTCCCATCTGATGACTCCTCTTCTAGTGATTCTGAGGGAGACGATGATGACAGTCATGCTGTTCCTTCGCACGCACAATGGCCCATATTTATACTTTTTGACGCTAAACTGCGCTAACGCAGTTTAGCGTCAAAAAGTTTTGCGCCGTCTAACGCCATTCTGAAGCGCCATGCGGGCGCCGTATTTATGGAATGGCGTTAGACGGCGCAATCAGACCGGCGCTGCCTGGTTTGCGTGGGAAAAAACCACGTAGACCAGACAGCGCCGGCGTAGGGGGAAAATGGCGCATGGGCGTCTTAAAATGGGGCAAGTCAGGTTACGTCGAAAAAATCGTCTTAACCCGACTTGCGCCATTTATTTTCGACGCCCATCCCCCATCAACATGACTCCTATCATTGTAAAGATAGGAGTCATGCCCCCTTGCCCAATGGCCATGCCCAGGGGACTTCTGTCCCCTGGGCATGGTCATTGGGCATAGTGGCATGTAGGGGGGCACAAATCAGGCCCCCCTATGCCACAAAAAATTATTAAAATAAAAAAAAAAAATACTTACCTGAACTTACCTGGGGTGGGTCCCTCCAGCCTTGGGTGTCCTCCTGGGGTGGGCAAGGGTGGCAGGGGGGGTCCCTGGGGGCAGGGGAGGGCACTCTGGGCTCATTTTGAGCCCACTTGTCCCTTAACGCCATGCCTGACCCAGGCGTTAAAAAGCGGCGCAAATGCGCCGTTTTTAGCAACGCCCACTCCCGGGCGTCTCTTTTGCCCGGGAGTATAAATACCACGTAAAGGCCTGGGAGTCATTTTTTAGACGGGAACGCCTCCCTTGCATATCATTAACGCAAGGAAGGGGTTCACGCTAAAAAATGACGCACATTCCGGGAACTTTGGCGCTATTCGCCTCTAACGCCATAGTATAAATATGGCGTTAGTTTGCGTTAGTTTTGCGTCGAAATTGCGTTAAAAAAAACGACGCAATTTCGGCGCAAACGGAGTATAAATATGCCCCAATATGTGCAGCAGGATAACAATAACAGGTTAGATCAACCCAGAGAGCTGGCTCATGTGGTAGCAAGCACAAACTGAGTGCTGTCTTGGCATACCCCAATTTAGTTCAGCCCCAATTTCAGCCTTTTACTGGCAAAGCTGGATGTAAAGTCAATATGGCCAACTTTTTGTCAATTGACTACGTCCATCTATTTTTGGATGTTTATTTTCTTGAGCACATTGTGCATCAAACAAAGTTGTGTGTCAAACAATTTCTGAGGGAGCATGGAGGCACTCTATGGCCCTGTCCTAGGGCATGCGAGTGGACTCGCACTTCACTGGTGAAGTTGAAGATATTTTTGGGCCTTGCGCTCAAAATGGGGTTAGTGCAGAAATCAACCTTGCAGTCCTACTGGTCTACTCACATGGGTTGGGTACCTGACATCTTTGCACTGTACATGAGCAGAGATTGTTTTTGTGCTGTTGCAGCACATGCTGCATTTCAATGACAGTTCTCCTGCGTTGTCCCGGGACCATCCAGACCATGACAGGTTGTTCAAAATTCAGCCTGTCATGGAACATTTGTCTGCCAGGTGTCCAGATATTTTTACTGTTGGAAAGAATACAGCCATTGATGAGTCCTTGATCCTGTACAAAGGACGGGTGCTGTTTAAGCAGTACATTGCGAGCGGAAGAGCTTCCTCTGGCATCAAGCTGTACATGCTGTGTGAGAGCTCTGCTGGCTATGTGCACAGCTTGAGAATGTATACAGTGAAGGACTTCACTCTAAACCCTACAGCTTGCCCTTCCACTCCTCCCACTCTAGGGGTTACAGGAAAGATTGTATGGGAGGTTGTCCAGCCACTCCTTCACCAAGGTTATAACCCTAATATGGGCAATTTGTATACACGGGTAGATCTATTCAGTGAGCTCTACAAAGCTGGCACTGTGGCCTGTGGTACAGTTCATTGATGCCGTAAAGGATTCCTATAGGAGTTGTTTGCCAGAAGCTCCAGAAATCCCAGAGCTCTGAGTTACATTCCAACAAACTGCTCGCAGTCAAGTTCTCAGAGAGGTGTGATGTTTACATGCTCACTACAATGCATAATGAGAGCATTTCCCCTGTCACAGTTTGGGGTTAGATGGACAAATTTCACAAGCCCATCTGTATACTTGATTACAACAAGTACAAGGGTAGAGTGGACAAGAACGACCAGGTACTTCAATGTGAGTTGTAAAACGTGCACTTGGTACAAGAAACTGCTTACTCACCTGATCCAGATGGCAACATACAAAATGCATATGTTGTTCATCGTCAGGAAACCACAGGAGGACTCCGCTCCTTCCTTTACTTTCACTTGCCTGTGTTTGAAAGTCTCACTGCTGCTACAGAAGCAGCAGCCTCCACTTCATATGTTCTGGAGGATGTGGCAAGGTTGCAGGAGCGACACTTTGCTGATCGCATTTCTAAAACAATCACCATGTTGTTGTTGTTAAGTGTACTTGAATCAGGGAAAGAGGCAGGAAAGTTGTGTTCACTATCCTCAGTGTCCATGTCAGCTAGGCCTATGTTTTCCTACTTGATTTATGTTGTATCACACTTATGTGAATTTCTGGGAAATTGACTGAGGTGGAGCCCCTGTTAGGTAAACCTTCCAATGGTTGTGCATGGATACCTACCAGCCATGGGAACTACTTTGCTAGGCAAACAGCCACAGAATTTTAGTTCCTTACTACAAGAAATCATGAACTTCCTCAGGCCCTGCTCAACACCTTTATCTGTCGTCAGAATGTAATAGGTGTTCTGTTTCCTGATTGCCAAGTGCATTATAGCCCAAACACTGCACAAACTGGTGTCCAGAAGACATGACACTTTGCCATAGAGTATTCTGTGCAGCAAAATGTTAAAGGAGTCACTGGATTTTGAAGTGCTTGTTAAGGAACTTATTTATATAACACAATGACCACCTTGATTGCCCACGAGAACCAGAGCAAGTGTAGTGTGGGACATATTCATCAACATTTCTACTTGCTTTGTGCAAACTTAGTAAATAACTTGCATCATAACCAGTGTTATTGAAAAGGGGTACAGTACACAAATATCTTGTAAATGCTTGTGTTCACATATATAGTATAAGATGTGAAAACAATCCTCATACAAGATATTGTGTCCTGTATCCTTCTTCAATAACATTGGGTATGATACAAGTTAGTAATAAAATTTTCGCACAGTCAAAGCAAAAGTAGAAGTGATTGGATTCCGGTAAAAAAAAAAAAATAGGATATCCCTGTGACTTGCTATTAGGAAGGGACACCCATGGCTCATCCCTTCCTAATAGTGACATACAAACCCTATTTTGTGAGTCAATAATAGGTAACAATCTCGCAAAATAGGGTTTATATATGCTAAGTAACTAGGGACAGAAGGCATTAGTATAGGTTCATTTGGCAATGATACATTAGTCAGTACAGAGACATGAACAGGTAAGAAAATCTTAGGGTTGGTGTGCTTTACCAGGGATATTGCATAGGTAGAAGGCAGATAGTAAAGGTACTACAGATACGCATGCCATGACCTCACCTTCACCTATGGATTCAAAACTATTGATGCCGCACTCGCCCCAAGACTAAATTTCTATGGCATGTATAGGTCATTGCTTCACCTGATTGCCCTGTTCATGCTCCATCAGAATGTAGTAGATGTTCAGTTTTCTGATTTGATAAGTTCTTTACAGTCACAGCACTACACATAATGATGTATGGAACATTGATTACATTACGTTCTCATGGGCTACCCTCTGTGTCAAAAATTATGATTTTTCCTAGGCCATGATGTTTTTTTTAGGGAACTTCAGAACATTTTCCAGCATGTTTGCCTTAGATTTAATGGCAGACGTGCTCTATCAGTTAAAGGAATAGGCCTCACCTGGCATCCTCGGACATACCCAACTTGCACCCACAAATAGGAAGGAGTTGGATTTAGCACAGTGAGTGGACTAAAGGCACATGAAAGACATGTCTTCCTGAGTGTAGGAGGCTGGACTGGCTTGTAGTGAGTACCAAGGGGTACTTGCACCTTGCACCAGGCCCAGTTATCCCTTATTAGTGTATAGGGTGTCTAGCAGCTTAGGCTGATAGATAATGGTAGCTTAGCAGAGCAGCTTAGGCTGAACTAGGAGACGTGTGAAGCTACTACAGTACCACTTAGTGTCATATGCACAATATCATAAGAAAACACAATACACAGTTATACTAAAAATAAAGGTACTTTATTTTTATGATAATATGCCAAAGTATCTTAGAGTGTACCCTCAGTGAGAGGATAGGAAATATACACAAGATATATACACAATAGCAAAACTATGCAGTATAGTCTTAGAAAACAGTGCAAACAATGTATAGTTACAATAGGATGCAATGGGGAAACATAGGGATAGGGGCAACACCAACCATATACTCCAAAAGTGGAATGCAAACCACGAATGGACCCCAAACCTATGTGACCTTGTAGAGGGTCGCTGGGACTATTAGAAAATAGTGAGAGTTAGAAAAATAACCCTCCCCAAGACCCTGAAAAGTGAGTGCAAAGTGCACTAAAGTTCCCCTAAGGACAAAGAAGTCGTGTTAGAGGAATAATGCAGGAAAGACACAAACCAGCAATGCAACAACTGTGGATTTCCAATCTAGGGTACCTGTGGAACAAGGGGACCAAGTCCAAAAGTCACAAGCACGTCGGAGATGGGCAGATGCCCAGGAAATGCCAGCTGCGGGTGCAAAGAAGCTTCTACTGGAAAGAAGAAGCTGAGGTTTCTGCAGGAACGAAAAGGGCTAGAGACTTCCCCTTTGGTGGACAGATCCCTCTCGCCTTGGAAAGTCGTGCAGAAGTGTTTTCCCGCCAAAAGGACGCCAACTAGCCTTGCTAGGCGCAAATCGTGCGTTTGGCGTTTTTGGACACTGCTGGGGCCCAGGAGGGACCAGGAGGTTGCAAATTAGACCTGAAGAGAGAGGGGACGTCGAGCAAGACAAAGAGCCCTCACTGAAGCAGGTAGCACCCGGAGAAGTGCCAGAAACAGGCACTACAAAGATGCGTGAAACGGTGCTCGCCGACGTTGCACAAAGGAGTCCCACGTCGCCGGAGACCAACTTAGAAAGTCGTGCAATGCAGGTTAGAGTGACGTGGACCCAGGCTTGGCTGTGCACAAAGGATTTCCGCCGGAAATGCACAGGGGCCGGAGTAGCTGCAAAGTCGCGGTTCCCAGCAATGCAGCCCAGCGAGGTGAGGCAAGGACTTACCTCCACCAAACTTGGACTGAAGAGTCACTGGACTGTGGGGGTCACTTGGACAGAGTCGCTGGATTCGAGGGACCTCGCTCGTCGTGCTGAGAGGAGACCCAAGGGACAGGTAATGCAGCTTTTTGGTGCCTGCGGTTGCAGGGGGAAGATTCCGTCGACCCACGGGAGATTTCTTCAGAGCTTCTGGTGCAGAGAGGAGGCAGGCTACCCCCACAGCATGCACAAGCAGGAAAACAGTCGAGAAGGCGGCAGGATCAGCGTTACAGAGTTGCAGTAGTCGTCTTTGCTACTATGTTGCAGGTTTGCAGGCTTCCAGCGCGGTCAGCAGTCGTTTCCTTATCAGAAGGTGAAGAGGGAGATGCAGAGGAACTCGGATGAGCTCTTGCATTCGTTATCTAAAGTTTCCCCAGAGACAGAGACCCTAAATAGCCAGAAAAGAGGGTTTGGCTACTTAGGAGAGAGGATAGGCTACTAACACCTGAAGGAGCCTATCAGCAGGAGTCTCTGACGTCACCTGGTGGCACTGGCCACTCAGAGCAGTCCAGTGTGCCAGCAGCACCTCTGTTTCCAAGATGGCAGAGGTCTGGAGCACACTGGAGGAGCTCTGGACACCTCCCAGGGGAGGTGCAGGTCAGGGGAGTGGTCACTCCCCTTTCCTTTGTCCAGTTTCGCGCCAGAGCAGGGGCTAAGGGGTCCCTGAACCGGTGTAGACTGGCTTATGCAGAATTGGGCTCATCTGTGCCCAAGAAAGCATTTCCAGAGGCTGGGTGAGGCTACTCCTCCCCTGCCTTCACACCATTTTCCAAAGGGAGAGGGTGTCACACCCTCTCTCAGAGGAAGTTCTTTGTTCTGCCATCCTGGGCCAGGCCTGGCTGGACCCCAGGAGGGCAGAGGCCTGTCTGAGGGGTTGGCAGCAGCAGCAGCTGCAGTGAAACCCCAGGAAGGGCAGTTTGGCAGTACCAGGGTCTGTGCTACAGACCACTGGGATCATGGGATTGTGCCAACTATGCCAGGATGGCATAGAGGGGGCAATTCCATGATCATAGACATGTTACATGGCCATATTCGGAGTTACCATTGTGAAGCTACATATAGGTAGTGACCTATATGTAGTGCACGCGTGTAATGGTGTCCCCGCACTCACAAAGTTCAGGGAATTGGCTCTGAACAATGTGGGGTCACCTTGGCTAGTGCCAGGGTGCCCTCACACTAAGTAACTTCGCACCTAACCTTTACCAGGTAAAGGTTAGACATATAGGTGACTTATAAGTTACTTAAGTGCAGTGTAAAATGGCTGTGAAATAACGTGTGCGTTATTTCACTCAGGCTGCAGTGGCAGGCATGTGTAAGAATTGTCAGAGCTCCCTATGGGTGGCAAAAGAAATGCTGCAGCCCATAGGGATCTCCTGGAACCCCAATACCCTGGGTACCTCAGTACCATATACTAGGGAATTATAAGGATGTTCCAGTAAGCCAATGTAAATTGGTAAAATTGGTCACTAGCCTGTTAGTGACAATTTAAAAGTAATGAGAGAGCATAACCACTGAGGTTCTGGTTAGCAGAGCCTCAGTGAGACAGTTAGGCACCACACAGGGAACACATACATGCACACCTATGAGCACTGGGGCCCTGTGTGACAGGGTCCCAGTGACACATACATATAGGCCACAACCTTATGAGCACTGGGGTCCTGATCAGCAGGATCCCAGTGACACATAACAAACATACTGAAAACATAGTGTTTTCACTATGAGCACTGAGGCCTGGCTATCAGGATCCCAGTGAGACAGTGAAAACAGTGACAAACACCCTGACATACACTCACAAACAGGCCAAAAGTGGGGGTAACAAGGCTAGAAAGAGGCTACCTTCTCACACTGAGCCTCTTGTGGATGTCAGGGAAGCCATTAGTAAAGGTTCACTACGCATGCATTTGGTAATGTTCAGGAAGATGGAGGTGGTTACTTGACAGGTAGTGAAAGTTAGTCAAATTTATTCCGTCCTGTAGCATATGAAGATGATGGGCCCTTGCATTGTGGGGGTAAGTTTATGTGAGTGCATTTCTTGGTTGGATTGGGCCTATGGCTGTTGGTATGAAGGTCCTGTGTGTGGTGTGTGAATGGTTTATGAATGGACCATTAAGGAGTTGGTGCAATTAAGAGGCTTTATGGCTCACCTTCAGAAGGCTTGGTTTCAATATTCATATACTTTGGTGTTTATGCTTTGAAACTAGAATTTCTGGTGGTGCTAAAACCAACAGGTGTAAGTGGTGGATTAACTTTAACAATTTAGGACCAGATTTATATCTGTGGCTGTAAGATGGCCCTTACTAAGAACTCTTTGTCATTATGAGTAACTGTGAAATTTGGGCCTTAGTTCAGCTGGCACCTAATCAAACTACACACTTTTTTAAACTAGACACAGCAGACTTGGGAAGTCAAGGTGTGCATGACTTTTGTAGCTCTCACCAATTGTTTTTACCCAGAATCCCCTGCAAAGCTTAACCTTTGCCTAAAAAAGCAAGTTTTACTAGCATTTCTGTGAGAAAAAGTCCTGAAACCTGTCAGCAGCCACACATTTCCTACCACCCAGCATTTCTCCAAGTCTGCTGAGAAAAGCAGTGTCTTACTTGTGTGGGTGGGTCAAGTGTTCGGGTCAGGAAAGGGCCCAAGACGTATTGTGGAGACATCAAAAGTATCTATCACAAAACCACCTGGTTTCCTAAGAGGGGGGGGACCTGTGTTTTTGGTCCCTGATTCAACAGCCATCTGGGGAAACCCACCAAACCTCTATATTTCTGAAAGATAGACACCTGGGGAATCCAGGGAGCTGTGGCTTACGTGGATTTCAAAAAGCCTTCGTACCCAAAATACCCTGTCAAGGTGAAACATTGAATAAAAACACTACATTTCCTTGCATTTCTGTGACGTAAACTACAGGAATGTGTGGCACTACACAGAAACTGTGTTTCCCCACGTGTCCTCATAAAAAACACTACCCCACTGGTGTGCCTGGGCCTCGTGCCCAACTTAGAAATGGATCACACTAGGGTCAACAGAGTTCATTATGCTGGGACAAACATTCACACGTGTGTAATCTATTCCTGTCACAGACACTAGGCGCAGACACACCTCTGGGGTAGAGACTTTATTGAGACAAGTTGGGTAACTGTTTGACAGAATGTTTGTGGGATCCCTGGATATTCCTGCAGTTTATGTCACAGAAATGCAAGGGAAAATAGTGTTTTTATTCAATGTTTTATTTTTGCAGGGTATTCTGGATAAGAAAACTTTTGGGGATCCACACAAGTGATCCCCTTGATGACTACTTTTCAGATATATTTGGGTTTGATTGGTTTCCCTGCATGTTTGACATTTCCCAGGACTAATTAGAATACCCACCATGATTAGCAGTGTCACCACATGTTTTGAGCCCTTCCCTGTCACGAGCACTTGGGCCACCCACACAAGTGAGGTACCAGTTTTATTGGGAGACCTGGAGGAATGCCAGATGGAAGGAAGTTTGTGGCTCCCCTCAGATTCCAGAACTTTCCATCACAGAAAGTTTAAGAAAATGTGTTTTTCCAATCAAACTTTATGGTTTGCAAGGGATTCTTGGTACAAATATGTGGTGAGAGCCATGCAAGTTAGCCCACACTGTATACCCCCAGTGTTTAGTTTTACAACATTTACTGGCTGGATAGGTGCAAGCTGAGCTAGGATCCAAAATCTGGAGCTACCCACATTAGAAAAAAGAGGACAGTTTTCGGTGGAAAAATGTGATGCCTCCATTTAGCATTTTGGGCCGCTTCGAGGGCACTAGGTCTACCCCACAAGTGAGGTATCATTTTTATCAGGAGACCTGGGGAAATGCTGGGTGGAAGGAAGTTTGTGCCGCCCCTCAGATTCCAAACTTTCCACCACAGAAATGTGAGAAAAATGTGTTTTTTACTGAATGTTTGAGGTTTGCAAGGGATCCTGGGGAAAAAAGGTAGTGAGAGCCACACAAGTAAGCTTACCGTTGATACCCCTAAGTGTCTAGTTTTCAAAAATGTACAGGTTTGCTAGCTGACCCTAGGTTCCAGCTGTGCTAGGGTCCAAAATTTTGAGCTACCCTCATTGGAAAAAATTGGCCAATTTTCAGTGGAAAAATGTACTGTATCCATGTCACGTTTTGGGCTGTTTCCTGTCTCGGGAACTAGGCCTACCCTCCCAAGTGAGGTACTGTTTTTAGAGGAAGACGTGGAGGAATGCCAGGTGAAAGGAAAATTTAGTGAAAGTTTTAGGTTTGTAAGCAATTCTGGGTAAATAAAACTTTGGGGGTCATTACAACATTGGCAGTAAAACCCGCTTACCGCCGTGCAGAAGACCGCCAATACACCGCCGAGGCCGCCACAGCTATTATGACCCACATCTCGGAATCCGCCGAAATTCAGACACCCACACAAGTCCGCCACACCAAAGGTCAGTGATAAACTGGTGAAAACAAATCCTCCATCGTCACGCCAACAGAAACACGCCCATGCTATCACGATCCACGAATCCACGCAGTGGTCTTTCAACCGCGGTATTCCATTGGCGGTACACACCGCCGTGCTCAAAATACACACACATCTCCAAAACGCAGCCACATTGGACAATTCCAAATACACACACCTGATACACATACAAACACCACTCCCACACACACAACACAATATAAAACACACACCCACATCACCCACAAACCCCTACGACCAAAAAATAGAGAAGAAGGCGACAGAGAGAGCACAGCAATAGACAACCCCACCACAGAGAGGCACACAACACCATCACCCACACAACATCCACGCACAAAACACCACACACCACTACACATCACCACACTCATCACCACATACACCACCCCACACATCACCTACACCACCCTATGGCACGCCAAAGACACCCCAGGTTTTCGGAGGAGGAGCTCAGGGTCATGGTGGAGGAAATCGTACGGGTAGAGCCACAGCTATTTGGATCACAGGTGCAGCACACCTCTATAGCTAGGAAGATGGAGCTATGGCGAAGAATAGTCGACAGGGTCAACGCAGTCGGACAGCACCCAAGAAATCGGGAGGACATCAGGAAGAGGTGGAATGACCTACGGGGAAAGGTGCGTTCCGTGGTCTCCAGGCACAACATCGTGGTACAGCGGACTGGCGGCGGACCCCCACCTCCTCCCCCACAACTAACAACATGGGAGGAGCAAGTCTTGACCATTATGCATCCAGAGGGCCTCAGAGGAGTCGGTGGAGGAATGGACACTGGTAAGTCCAATCTTAACTATCATATCCCCACCCTACCTGCATGCTATCACACACCCCCACCCTCACCCCCTCCCCTATCACTCAAATTCCTCACTAATGTACTAATTACACAAACCACCCATCCCAACACCAAGCCCTGCATGCAACAACAAAGCATGGACACACATCACTAAAGCATGCCCACTGCACATACCCATAACGACCCCTAACCATCATCACACAAGCCCACACACAGGAATGCTAGCACTGGGGTACACGCTCACCCACCCATTGCACACCATGAGACACACACGTGCAATAATCATGCTTTTATACCCCTGCAGGTCCACTACCTAACGTCACCAGACAGGAGGTTCCAGACATCTCTACGCCTCCCACAGAAGAGGTCCACAGTGATGACAGCAGCTCTGGCCAACTGGATCCAGATGACCAGCCCGGACCATCGTGGGCCTCAGGACAGTTGGTTCCCCTCGCACAGGCACAGCCCAACACTGACCTTCCACCCTCTGGTAACACCTGCACAGCACCCACCCAGCGGGCCCATACCTCCGTACCCAGGACACGTCAATCAGCTGTGTGTCCACCACTACAGGGAACCCAGGATAACCCACCACCCCAACAACAACAGGGACCTGGGGGCAGTGGTAGTGGGCACACGGTCCAGGGGACGGAGGCACAGGAACACAGGGGAACTGGGAGGGCTGATGTGCGACAGGGGGCGGACAGGCCTAGGGAACCCACTCTCCACGAGGCCCTCTCCTCCATCATGGGAGCATACCACCACTCCCAGGAGACAATGGCGACAGTCCTGGCCAAGTTTCAGGAGACCCAGCGCATGCAGGACGAACTGTATTTGGGGTTCAGGGAGGAGCTCAGAACCATCAGCTCCGCCCTGGGCACCATCGAGGGGTGCTGAAGGACATACAGAAGCCCATGAGGGACACCGTGGCACTCCAATGGGCCCCTGACACTAGCCTGGACGATGAACTGCCCATCACCTCCGCCGGCGCAAGCGGACAGGACTCCCCGCCACAGTACCACCACACCAGCACCCCACCCCCTGCATACGGAGAACCACCCCACAAGAGGTCCCTGAGATCCAGGAACAGGACAGAGCAAGATGGCAAGACCCCCGCCAGGAAATGAGACCACCCTGATTGTCATCCCACTGTCCCACTTTGTTACCCTGTCCAGATTGGAACTGTTCCAGCTCCACTTCCTATGCCCATATGGGCAGTGCACCTGTGAGACTAATAGACTGGACTCTGCCATGTACATTCCTCCACCATCACCCATCACCATTTTGCCACCCCCTCCAATAATTAGCACTTCAATAAACACCCTTGAACCACAAAACAATCTGGAGTCAGTCTGTGATTATGAAAATGTGTATTAACTATGACAATGGCCAAATCCGTTCGAAAATGTAATGTCAACATACCTATGTCACACATCACAAGTCCATGAAGGATGCAAGCAGATGACACACGTTGGTAACCACACCTGTGAAACCATAATGGAAATGTACCACTCAGTTAGCAAATAGTGCTTCAAATTGACAGACAGGATAGAGGTAGAAATGTGAAAGTAAATGTAATAGTAAAAAAATTGTTCTCACCTGTGTGTCACTGGAAATATTGCTGTATGACAGAGTCCCTTTTATCAATGTCTCCTTCCTCTGCTTCCCCCTCATCACTGTCCACAGGCTCCACAGCTGGCACAACACCGTCATCTGGACCATCCTCCTGCAGAAAAGGCACCTGGCGTCACAAAGCAAGATTGTGAAGCATAGAGCAGGCGATAATGATCTGGCACACCTTCCTTGGTGAGTAGAATAGGGAACCACCTGTCATATGCAGGCACCTAAAAGTGGCCTTCAGGAGGCCGAAGGTGCGTTCGATCACCCTCCTAGTCCGCCCATGGGCCTCATTGTAGCGTTCCTCTGCCCTGGTCCTGGGATTCCTCACTGGGGTCAATAGCCATGACAGGTTGGGGTAACCAGAGTCCCCTAATAGCCACACACGGTGCCTCTGTAGTTGACCCATCACATAAGGGATACCGCTATTCCGCAGGATGTAGGCGTCATGCACTGAGCCAGGGAACATAGCATTTACCTGCGAGATGTACTGGTCTGCCAAACATACCATCTGTACATTCATGGAATGATAACTCTTCCGGTTCCTGTACACCAGTTCACTCCTGTGGGCGGGGGACCAAAGCCACATGGGTCCCATCAATGGCACCTATGATGTTGGGGATGTGTCCAAGGGCATAGAAGTCACCTTTCACTGTAGCCAAATCCTCCACCTGAGGGAAAACGATGTAGCCCTCACGTGTTTCAGCAGGGCAGACAACGCCCTGGACAAAACATTAGAAAACATAGGCTGGGACATCCCTGATGCCATGGCCACTGTTGTCTGAAATGACCCACTTGCTAGGAAATGGAGTACTGACAGCACCTGCACTTGAGGGGGGAAACCTGTGGGATGGCGTATTGGTGACATCAGATCTGGCTCCAACTGGGTACACAGTTCCTGGATTGTGGCACGGTCAAACCTGTAGGTGATGATTAAATGTCGCTCCTCCATTGTCAACAGGTCCACCAGCGGTCGGTACACCGAGGATTCCGCCATCTCCTCACATGTCCCAGCTGACGGTGCCTAGGAAGGACAACAGCGACCACAGAGTCAACCAATTCTGAGGTATGTACCTACAGCTACACAGAACACGACACAAAATACCAAAATCTTCCTGTATGTGTGTTGAGTCCAGGCCTAGGTATGTGTGACGCAGTTGTAAATGAAGCCATGTGGGTCCCTGAAATGGCGGATGCCTGACCTCTAAAGTGGGACAATGGGATGTGAGGTAACTGGGCTGGCATTGTACACCGTCGCGGTAGGCGGTCGAAGACCGCGGCGCAATGCTGCATTGGTTAACATTGGACCGTATGGGTCCCAGGAGCCAATGAGGAAGTGCGCCGGCGGTGATGATACGCACCGCCGCGGACGTGACCGCCATTTTCTATCTGTTCAATCACTCGATACCTGATCTTTGACAGGAGAGGACCTACACTGCAAGTGCTGCTGTGACCTTGGTCTGGAAGAGACAATGGCATGTGCGTCTGGGGAAAGGGCCCCTGCCTTCACTGCACAGGAGTTGGAGAAGCTCGTGGACGGGGTCCTCTCCCAGTACACGCTACTCTACGGTCCTCCAGACCAACAAGTGAGTACATAGGGTGCAAGTTGTATGGGCTATGCCTGGTTGGAGAGGGCTGGATGTAAGTAGGAAGGGGGCAGAGTAATGCGAGCATGAAGGACTGTGAATGCATGTGCCACATGGCAAGGGTAGGGATGTGGGCCACTCACTTCGACGGTGCATTTGTTAATGACTTCTCTTCTTCCCCTGTACATTTCATGTAGGTCAGGGCCCACCAGAAGAAGGATATTTGGCGTGCCATCGCCAAGGAAGTCTGGACCCTGGGGGTCCACCAGAGACGGAGCACCCACTGCCGTAAAAGATGGGAGGACATTCGCTGCTGGAGCAAGAAGACGGCGGAGGCTCAGCTGGGGATGGCCTCCCAACGTGGGAGGGGTGCCCGTCGCACCATGACCCCCCTGATGTTCCGGATCCTGGCAGTGGCCTACCCTGAGTTGGATGGGCACATGAGGGCATCACAGCAGACACAAGGGGGTGAGTACACTCACAATTTCATGACTTTGCGCGCAGTGGAGGGGTCTGGGTGGGGGAGGAGGGCTGTGGGATTCTTCAGGCCAGGGCGAGTTCTGTAGGCTAGGCCCCTCCGTAATGCAGGCAATGTGCCACTCCACCCCACCTCTGTAGAGTGCCAAAAACAGGTGTACATGCCCCTGTGTCATCTATGTGGGCAGATGACACTCATAGGCAAGTAGGAAACATTCCAGGAACTGCATCTGTAGAGGCCAAGAGCACGGCGTAGTGCATGGGGCTGCTGTGTCTGTATTGTCCGCCAACGGTAGCGGTAAGCCATGCACTCAACCTGTCTTTCTTCTGTTTCCCCACCCCTTTTTGTGGTCTCCTAGTTCATTTGTGCATCAGCATCATCAGGCGGAGGTACAGGCGCACCGGAGCACGAGGGGGCTGCGTCCCACATGGCCATGGAGGGCCACACCATGGACTCCGAATACACCAGTGGGACGGAGGGCGAGGGGAGATTCACGGCGGTCAGCGGATCAGCAATCAACGACACGGACTCATCCTCCGATGGGAGCTCCCTTGTGGTGGCGGCACCATCTGTGCCCCCCACTTCTACAGGTACAGCCGCCACCCCCCCTACCAGCACCGACCTCCCAGCAGCCCCTCAGCCTTCGCCCTGTGCCCGCTCATCCATGAGGGTGGGCATCACCTTCGCCCCAGGCACCTCAGCCCCTGCCCCTGTCACCCCTGCTGCCCTCAGTGAGGAGGCCATTGACCTCCTCAGGTCACTCACTGTTGGGCAGTCTACCATTGTGAATGCCATCCAGTGTGTAGAAAGGGAGTTGCAACACACCAACGCATTCTTGGAGGGCATTCATTCTGGTGAGGCTGCTCATCATCGAACCCTGCAATCTCTGGCCTCAGCACTGATGGCAGCCATTGTCTAGCCTCCCCCCTCCAACTTCCTCCACCCAGACCCAATCCCCTGTACCCCAGCCTATCCCAGGCACACCATCAGACCAGCCTCAACACACTTCACCATACAAGGGAAGCTCAGGCAAACATAGGCACCACACATCCCACCGGCACTCACACAAGCATCACCCACATACAGACACAGCAACATCCACTGCCTCCACTGTGTCCCCCTCCTCGTCGTCTCCCTCCTCCCTCCCAGTCTCGTCTACACTCTCACCTGCATGCACTACCACAACTGCCACTAGGACTCGCACCAGAACACCCACCCCGCTCACCTGCACTCACCACCCCCACTACCATTTACACGTCCCCTGTGTCCTCTCCCAGTGTGTCTGTGACGCCCCCTCCCAAAGTACACAAACGCGGGCACACACACACCCAACATCCATCCACCTCACGATAGCCTCCAGAACATGCACCTGCACCCAAATCACCAAAAGTTACACCTCCTACAACCACCTCCTCTTCCTCCACTCCCAGACCCCCTCCAGCTACCTGTCCCAGTGTTCGTCAGAAAATTTTCCTGAGCAATCTTGACCTCTGTCCCATCACCCCCCCTCCAATTCATAGGTCCTGTAGTAGCACCTCAGCCAAAAAGATTCCGCTACCAGTGGTGCCTGTTCGAGGTATGTGGAGTGCACCGGGCACCAGGGCAGCTAGTATGACACAGAGCCAAAGCACTGCCAGTCCACCCCCTGTGAAGCACCAGAAGTTGGACAGTGCCCAACGGGAGAGGGGGAAAACACTTGCCGGTAAAGCTGCCCACAAGGGTCTGGGGGGGTGTTGAGTCAGCTGTGATTCCTCCCAAGGTGGTGAAGGGGCAGAAGAAGTCTCCAAAGTCTGGGAAGAGCAGCACGGTGGAGAAGGCTGCCATCCTCCCCCCTGCCTAAGATGACACCGCCAGCCCCATCGTCACTGGTCAGGAGACCACTGCCGGAGTCAGTGCCCAGGAGGGCAGCACTATCGTCACTGGTCAGGAGACCACTGCCAGAGTCAGTGCCCAGGAGGGCAGCACTATCGTCACTGGTCAGGAGACCACTGCCAGAGTCAGTGCCCACGAGGGCAGCACTATCGTCACTGGTCAGGAGACCACCGCCGGAGTCAGTGCCCAGGAGGGCCCCGGCAGCCACAGCCCCGCTGGGCAATGAGGGACCGCCATGGCACACACCGCAGCACAGATCAGAGACAGCAAAGTCAAGCACCGCTGAACAGGGCAAAGACCACCATGGCAAGCACCGCTGAACAGGTCAGAGTCAGCAAAGTCAAGCACCGCTGAACAGGGCAAAGACCGCCATGGCAAGCACCGCTTGTAGGAGGCTGGCCTGGCTTGTAGTGGGTACCAAGGGGTACTTACACCTTGCACCAGGTCCAGGTATCCCTTATTAGTGTAGAGGGGTGTCTAGCAGCTTAGGCTGATAGAAAAGGTAGCTTAGCAGAGCAGCTTAGGCTGAACTAGGAGATGAGTGAAGCTCCTGCAGTACCACTAGTGTCATATGCACAATATCATAAGAAAACACAATACACAGATATACTAAAAATAAAGGTACTTTATTTTTATGACAATATGCCAAAGTATCTCAGTGAGTACCCTCAGTATGAGGATAGCAAATATACACAAGTTATATGTACACAATACCAAAATATGCAGTAATAGCAATAGAAAACAGTGCAAGCAATGAATAGTCACAACAGAATGCAATGGGAGCACATAGGGATAGGGGCAACACAAACCATATACTCTAGAAGTGGAATGTGAACCACGAATGGACCCCAAACCTATGTGAGCTCGTAGAGGGTCGCTGGGACTGTAAGAAAACAGTGAGGGTTAGAAAAATAGCCCACCCCAAGACCCTGAAAAGTGGGTGCAAAGTGCACCTAAGTTCCCCAAAGAGCACATAAGTCGTGATAGGGGAATTCTGCAAGGAAGACCAACACCAGCAATGCAACAACAATGGATTTCCTGATGAGAGTACCTGTGGAACAAGGGGACCAAGTCCAAGAGTCACGATCAAGTCGGGAGTGGGCAGATGCCCAGGAAATGCCAGCTGTGGGTGCAAAGAAGCTGCCATTGGATGGTAGAAGCTGTGGATTCTGCAAGAACGACATGGGCTAGAAACTTCCCCTTTAGAGGATGGATGTCCCACGTTGTGAAAAAGCTTGCAGAGGTGTTTCTTTGCAGAAAGACAGCAAACAAGCCTTGCTAGCTGTAAGGGTCGCGGATAGGGTTTTTGGATGCTGCTGTGGCCCAGGAGGGACCAGGATGTCGCCAATTGTGTGAGGAGACAGAGGGGGCGTCCAGCAAGACAAAGAGCCCAATCAGAAGCAAGTAGCACCCGCAGAAGAGCTGGAACAGGCACTACAAAGTGGAGTGAACCGGAGCTCACCCGAAGTCACAAAGGAGGGTCCCACGACGCCGGAGGACAACTCAGGAGGTCATGCACTGCAGGTTAGAGTGCAGGGGACCAGGGCTTGGCTGTGCACAAAGGAAATCCTGGAAGAGTGCAGAGCAGCCGGAGCAGCTGCAAATCACGCAGTTTTCAACAATGCAGTCTAGCGTCAGGAGGCAATGACTTACCTCCACCAAACTTAGACTGAAGAGTCACTGGACTGTGGGAGTCACTTGGACAGAGTTGCTGATTTCAAGGGACCTCGCTCGTCGTGCTGAGAGGAGACCCAGAGGTCCGGTGATGCAGTCTTTTGGTGTCTGCGGTTGCAGGGGGAAGATTCCGTCGACCCACGGGAGATTTCTTCGGAGCTTCTAATGCACAGAGGAGGCAGACTACCCCCACAGCATGCACCACCAGGAAAGCAGTCGAGAAGGCGGCTGGATCAGCGTTACAAGGTTGCAGTAGTCGTCTTTGCTACTTTGTTGCGGTTTTGCAGGCGTCCAGAGCAGTCAGCGGTCGATTCCTTGGCAGAAGGTGAAGAGAGAGATGCAGAGGAACTCTGATGAGCTCTTGCATTCGTTTTCTAAAGAATTCCCCAAAGCAGAGACCCTAAATAGCCAGAAAAGGAGGTTTGGCTACTTAGGAGAGAGGATAGGCTAGCAACACCTGGAGGAGCCTATCAGAAGGAGTCTCTGACGTCACCTGCTGGCACTGGCCACTCAGAGCAGTCCAGTGTGCCAGCAGCACCTCTGTTTCGAAGATGGCAGAGGTCTGGAGCACACTGGAGGAGCTCTGGGCACCTCCCAGGGGAGGTGCAGGTCAGGGGAGTGGTCACTCCCCTTTCCTTTGCCCAGTTTCGCGCCAGAGCAGGGCTGGGGGATCCCTGAACCGGTGTAGACTGGCTTATGCAGAAATGGGCACCATCTGTGCCCATGAAAGCATTTCCAGAGGCTGGGGGAGGCTACTCCTCCACAGCCCTAACACCTTTTTCCAAAGGTAGAGGGTATAACACCCTCTCTCTGAGGAAGTCCTTTGTTCTGCCTTCCTGGGCCAAGCCTGGCTGGACCCCAGGAGGGAAGAAACCTGTCTGAGGGGTTGGCAGCAGCAGCAGCTTCAGTGAAACCCCGGGAAAGGTAGTTTGGCAGTACCCGGGTCTGTGCTAGAGACTCGGGGGATCATGGAATTGTCTCCCCAATGCCAGAATGGCATTGGGGTGACAATTCCATGATCTTAGACATGTTACATGGCCATGTTCGGAGTTACCATTGTGACGCTATACATATGTCGTGACATATGTATAGTGCACGCGTGTAATGGTGTCCCCGCACTCACAAGGTCCGGGGAATTTGCCCTGAACAATGTGGGGGCATCTTGGCTAGTGCCAGGGTGCCCACACACTAAGTCACTTAGCACCCAACCTTTACTAGGTAAAGGTTAGACATATAGGTGACTTATAAGTTACTTAATTGCAGTGGTAAATGGCTGTGAAATAAGGTGGACGTTATTTCACTCAGGCTGCAGTGGCAGGCCTGTGAAGAATTGTCAGAGCTCCCTATGGGTGGCAAAAGAAATGCTGCAGCCCATAGGGATCTCCTGGAACCCCAATACCCTTGGTACCTTAGTACCATATACTAGGGAATTATAAGGGTGTTCCAGTATGCCAATGTAAATTGGTGAAATTGGTCACTAGCCTGTTAGTGACAATTTGTAAAGAGAGTGCATAACCACTGAGGTTCTGGTTAGCAGAGCCTCAGTGAGACAGTTAGGTATCACACAGGGAACACATACATATAGGTCACAAACTTATGAGCACTGGGGTCCTGGCTAGCAGGGTCCCAGTGACACATAACAAACATAATGAAAACATAGTGTTTTCACTATGAGCACTGGGCCCTGGCTAGCAGGATCCCAGTGAGACAGTGAAAACATCCTGACATACACTCACAAACAGGCCAAAAGTGGGGGTAACAAGGCTAGAAAGAGGCTACTTTCTCACACCGCTGAACAGGGTAAGCACCACCAACTCAAGCACCGCTAGCCCATGAGCGGCAGGGGCAGTGACGCAACAGGGACCGTCACGGGGTGAGTGATGCACTCTGGGCACCAGTCCCCCTCCAGAACCAGTGGAGACATGCATCCACTCCATCTATCCTTGGCAGGATGAAGCACTCTGGGCACCAGCCCCCCTAGAGAACCAGTGGAGACATGCATCCACTCCATCTATCCTTGGCAGGATGAAACACTCTGGGCACCAGTCCCCCTCCAGAGCCAGTGGAGACATGCATCCACTCCATCTATCCTTGGCAAGATGAAGCACTCTGGGCACCAGTCCCCCTCCAGAACCAGTGGAGACTGTTATCCACTTGAGAGACTTTGGCTTTTCACTCCCCAGGATGGTACAGTGGGCAACCCACCCACTGTAGAGACTTGTGAGACTGTGGCTTTGCACTCCCCAGGATATAGCAGTGGGCAAACCACCAACTGTAGAGACTTGTGAGACTGTGGCTTTGCACTCCCCAGGATACAGCAGTGGGCAAACCACCCACTACAAAGACTTGTGAGACTGTGGCTTTGCACTCCCCAGGATACAGCAGTGGGCAAACCACCCATTGCAAAGACTAGTGAGACTGTGGCTTTGCACTCCCCAGGATACATCAATGGGCATGGAGCCCCGTTGTGGATCTGGCGTGGTGCAGTCATCCGGCTGAGGTGCCCCCCCTTCCCTTCTCCCTGAGGTGCCAGTTGTATTTCTATCTGATGCCCCTGCAGTGTTCTCTCCGTTCCAGGACAGGTATCATGTGTGGGCCTCGCCCATGCATTTGGAGCCCAGTGGTCAACGGACATTGAAATGTGCATACCTGTACTACTAATCATGATGTATATATTTGGAATGTGTACATATTGATGTATATATGAGCTAACTGTTTTTTGCTGCATTACAATGGTTGAACTCATTTCCTTTTGTCTTAGCATTCTTCCGGGGGGTTGGGGGTTGTTACTGTGATGTTCAAAAATGCATTGGTGTGTGTGTTGTAGTGGGTGAGGGTCAGGTTGGGAGTGGGGGTGTTGCATGTGTTTGTCCGTGACTTTTGCCTCCCCTATATTGTAGGTGCAGTACTCACCGTTGTCTTCGGCGACGCTGTTGCTGATGTTCATAGAGGAGCAGGAAGACAAGCGCAGGGAGTATTTGGAGTTCCGGCTCCATGGTGCCCTCCTTCCTCGTGGAGTTTGTTCAGGTGAGCGTTTTCCCATTGAAATGTCTGTTTCCGCCGTGTTTTTATCCACGGTGAATCTGCCCCGGAAAAGGTGGCGGATTGGCCTGTTGTAATACTGTGGGTGGTACTTTGTCTTCCGCCTGTCTGTTGGCGGTGACCGCCCCACTGCTTGTCTGTATCGCCGTGGCGGTCGGAGTGTTAAAGTGGCTGTCTATGTTGGCGGTTTCCGCCACGGTCATAATTCCCTTTTTTTTCCGCCGGCCTGTTTGCGGTATTACCGCCGCTTTAACACCATCCGCCAGGGTTGTAATGACCCCATTAGTGTGAGTCATGCAAGTGAGCCCACCTTGGATATCCCTAGGTGTTTAGTTTTCAAAAATGCGCAGGTTGACTAGGTTCCCCTAGGTGCTGGCTGAGCTAGGGTCAAAAATCTTGAGCTACATACATTTAAAAATAAGGGTCAACTTTCAGTGGAAAAATGAGCTGGGTCCATGTTTTGTTTTGAGTCGTATCCTATTTCGGCTACTTGGCCAACTGACACAAGTGTGGTACCAATTTTTTTCGTGAGACTTATGGGAACATAGAATGGTAGAACATTTGTTATTACCTATTGGATTTTGCTTAATTGGTGCCTTTCCAATGTAAGCCAGTGTATAAAAAAGATGACATCTTGGAAAAATACCCTCCAAACCCTCTGCTAGCACAGAGTCCCACAAATTCAGAGGTGTAGAAATAACCACTGTTCCTAAACTCTACATCTTATGCCCATTTCAGAAATACATAAGTTTCCTTGATTCCCATTTTTCACTCTGCCAATTTTGCTATAAGAATTGGTCTATACTCGGTATGCAATGAAAAACCATTGTACTTTGCAGCTCAGATGTTGGCTCTGGGAACCTTAGGTTCTTGGAGGACCTTCAAACCCTATATATCCTAGCAACCAGAACAGTCTATCGAACATAATGGAATGTTGCTTTTGTCAATCAGCCATCATGAGTAAAAGTTACAGATGGAAATGTTGTAAAAAATGCCAGTTTCTTCCTACCTAATTTCAATATTTCTGTATTTCAACAGTTATTACTCTTGGAAAAACCCTGAGGATCTACACATATGTCAAATGACAAAACTGTGCTACAAAATTAGGTTTTTTGATTCAACTCTGCATGTTCCTGAAAGCTGGGAAGATGGTGACTCTAGTACAGCAAACAGTTTGTTGATGCCTTTTTGGGGAAAAAAAAAAACACTTTTATCTGGAGCACATTTCCCGATTTCTCTCAAAAACTCAATATTTTGCCTATTTTCTCAGTCTCCTCTAGGGCAATCCACAATCCCTGGGTACCTTTACAATCCCCAGGATATTGGAAAAAGGACACAAAATTGGCTTGGATATGCTATGTGGAAAACAAATTATTGAGCCCAAAGCGCAAACTACCCCAAAAAAGAGCTCAGCACTGCGGAAGGGAAGGCCCAGCAGCTAAGGGGTTAACAAAGTAAATGGCAATGGAGTATCTTATGATCCCTTTGAGCCCTATGCACTTCACTCCAAAACATTACAAATAAAACTCTTATTTTCTTGTGTGCTCCTATTTTAAAGTACAACAGGTATAACGTGCCAGCAAACAAAAACAGAATGCAAAAGAAAAAAAAAGATTTTGAAGAGCTGTAAGACACAGTTGTGAAAAATGGGTGCTACAGATCAGCATGAATATCTATTTGCTAAATGTTTACTCATTTACAATATGTAGTGGTATATCTGGCCAAAATATGTGCTTCCTCTCTTGTTTTCTTTAAATCAGCCTCAAAAAAGCATTTGACAAACCAATGATGATGAAGATTTTTATTAGTTAATTAAAACCAAAAAACATTTTCCTTCCACATAAAAATTTAACAGAACAATATTAGTGCATTAAAACAATTACAGTGCAATAAGATCCTGAGCTTTAAATGAGATGATGTATAAAATTTCCTTTCCACATGAGAATTTGAAACAAAAACAATATTAGTGAAATAAGGCATTAGCGATAATAGGACAACAGAGCCATATTAGTGCAAATAAGGCAATTACAGTGTAATAAATGTCCTGAGCATTAAAATGAGATAATATATAAAATTTCCTTCCACATGAAAATTTAAAAAGAACATTGATAGTACAATAAGGTATTACTGATAATAGGACAAAATGGCAAGAATCCTTCTATCAATTTTATTTATCCCTACTTAAGTCTGATTGTTGAGACCAGACTTTATTACAGCACATGCTAAGTATCCCAGCAGACTACCTTGAGGCCTTCCCTTCTTTAAGGTGTTCAGAATAAATTGAAGGCCTTTTGTTATCTTTTCCACCCTCCCTATGGTATGTTTCGAGAAGCTGAGATTTTGAGCGAGAAAATTTCCAAAAATTGCACCAGCCTAATGTTTAATATTGTATTTCGTGGATTAAAAGCTTCAATTAATGCTTGTCTGGAGGATCTAATTCTTAAATTGTTTAATTATTTTTTTCAGTAATAGTCTTCTTTCAACCGCCAAAGCTGGACAAATACAGAGCACGTGCACCAAGTTTCATCTGCTAGATGACAAAGACGGTACTCCTGGGAGCCTACTAAACGCTCCTTCTTCCATCTAGGCATGAGGTCTAACGTTGGGACTTCACCCAGCCTGAGTCTGAGAAAAGATTGCTTGATTTTCCGCAAATAGGGCCAGCCATAAGTAATGATTCTTCAAGTTGTTTATAGGAGTTGAGGATCTACCAACTATGCTCCCTTTTAATCAGGGAGACCCTATCTTCTAGCCAACTCTGTAATTTACTTGCTTTATTCACAGCTTTGTTAAAAGCTGGGATGGGTAGAGAGTGATCCCATACCTCATCTGAGTTCAAAAGGCTCTTGCTCTTATCTAGATACCTTGCGAAGTTGCAGTTCCCTCTTTCCAGGAGAATTTCCTGCCAGACTAAATTAGCCAAGGACCCTTTTGAGGCGCAGCTCAATTTATAGCAGCATTTAATATATGCCGCGGGTCGAGCTAGCGACTGTTTGACCAGCATAAATTCTAGTCTGACCTAGGCTGGCAAGGCACGCCAGGGGAGACAAAAAACGCGTTTCTAGGTCTCTATCAGAAGCCTATCCAGAAGACCTGCTTCCATCCCCCTCATTATTTCAGCCCCATAGGTGAGGGTTAGAAGTAGTTTTGCTCTCATTACAGCTGTTAGTGGGTTCAGGGCATGACCACAGATTGAGTTTGCTAGTTTACAAAAGGTGTAGGTAAGTGCCTGCAACTTGCTTTTTATTGCTTCTTTTTGTGGCGTATAGTTACCTCTGGCGTCCACCACAAATCCTAGGTATCTATATGACCTTACTTCCTCTAGGGTCTTCCCATTTACATGCCATTTACATTTGCTAGTCGGCCTGCGGTTTAGGGTAATCAATTTAGATTTTTTATGATTGATTTCTAGTTCATTAGATCCTGAATATTCTTCTAATGCATTTAGCAATTTGTGCATGCCTAGATCCTGAATATTCTTCTAATGCATTTAGCAATTTTTGCATGCCTATTTTGGTATTACTAATTAGTAATAGGTCATCTGCATATAGTATATTAGATACTTGTTGACCACCCAATGAGGGAGAGTGGGATAATTTATCATTTAACTTGGCAGGGTGATCTGCTATGTACAGGTTGAAGAGTGTTGGGGCCAATACACAACCTTGCTTCACGCCAGCTGTTGTTTTGACTGCCCTGGATAAATTAGAGCATTCCCCCAATTTAACCTTCACTCAAGTATCTGAGTAGATCATTTTCATGGCAACCCCCACAGTAGTAATTTGGCCTACAATTTGCAGAGAGGGACACAGTCAAAAGCAGCTTTAAAATCAACAAAACATAAATAGGTTGAAGTCCCCTTTGCTTTTGCTCTGTTGATGATTAGTCCCAGTGCCATAAGGTTAGTTAATGTTCCTTGGTGCTTGGTGAAGCCGGTCTGGTTTAGGGGTAGAATATTATTATCTGTAACCCAGGCATCTAGATGTTTTAGCACACAGGATGAAAAGTACTTGAGGTCAACATCTAAAAGAGCGATTAATCTATAGTTGCTTGGGGAAGCCACATTCCCACCCTTATATATGGGGTAGATTATAGAGCCTTTCCAGGATACCGGGACGGTGCCTGTTGTAAGCACATCATTGAACATTGCAGCCAGGAAATTGGCCCATCTTTCCGTTTCCTGTTTAAATAATGCTTGCGGTAAGCCATTAGGGTCGAGGGGCACAGTCAGTTCGTGACTTTCCAATGATTTTTGATAGTTCAGATGCCGTAAATTTCAAATCTTCAGGGACATTGGGCTTCCAGTTAATCATGTGCCCCTGCATTTGAGGGCCTTCTTCAGTTGTAGTTTTTTTTAGATGGGACTTTAGATGGGATACCCATACTTTCTCTGTTAAATTTGCACTATTCCCTGCTTTTGAACCATTGTCTATTGTATTGATGATTTTCCAAAATCTTTTGGAGTCAGATGTTTTGGTCGCAAAATGTAGTTTGGCCCAAAGGGTCTCATCCTGGCGTTTTTTAAAGGTCCATAGGTCCCTTTTATACAATTGTCTTTGCTCTCGCAGATCTGCCAGTATTGATCCATTATTTGGGTGTTTGCGCAGTAACCTTAATAGTTTACCTACAGCTGCTTTCCTTCTGCGCACTGGCAGTTGTAAAAGTGAACGTTGGCGGTGATTCAAATGTGCTCCCTTTCTTGTGTTACCTAAGATATCTTTTTTTATGAGGTTGAGGGCAAAGTTTTCCCAGACTGTTGTCAACTTAGCCCCACTTGTGATCATTGATTCTAACTTTTGTAGGGCCTCTTCTGCCAGACATTCAATGGTGTTGGAGGACCATTTGAGTCGCTTTAGATTTTCAGTGCCCATCGCCCCATTCAGGGCTGCCGTTTTCTCTGGCTTTTGTGGTGATGCACAGATCCCAAATACCTGTGGCTTATGGTCGCTTTCCGTGCGGTCCATGATGGTGAAGGCGTTTACTAACGTATACAAAGCAGGGGACACCAATGTATAGTCTAGATGGGATACCGTTTTCCCGGAGAATCTTGTCCATGCCAGTGGGATATCGGGCGACTTCTGCATGTTTAGCACAAAGAGGCCTACTGATTCACAAGTACGTATAAAACTCTCCCCTATTTTGTCTTTCCTGAGTTTTTTTGGGAGGGTTTGGCTGGGCATTCTTGCCACTGTTTGAACATGGTCCTCACTGGGGTTGTGGAATAGGCAGAGATGGAAATCGCCCGACAAGAGCCAAAATGCCAAGGGGCATATTTATACTCCGTTTGTGCCGGATTTGCGTTGTTTTTTTTTACGCAAATTTGACGCAAAACTAACTCCATATTTATACTCTGGCGTTAGACGCGTCTAGCGCCAAAGTCCATGGAGTTTGCGTCACTTTTTAGCGTGGACACCTACTTTGCGTTAATGATATGCAAGGTAGGCGTTCCCGTCTAAAAAATTGACTCTGAGGCATGTGCGCCGTATTTACACTCCCGGGCAAAAATCACGCCCGGGAGTGGGCGGGTAAAAAAAAAATGACGTCCAGCCGCTTTTGCGTCGTTTTTTAGTGCCTGGTCAGGGCAGGCGTTAAGGGACCTGTGGGCTCGGAAGGAGCCCAGAGGTGCCCTCCCATGCCCCAAAGGGACCCCCCCTGTCACCCTTGCCCACCCCAGGAGGACGCCTAAGGATGGAGGGACCCATCCCAGGGAACATATGGTAAGTTCAGGTAAGTAATTTTTTTATTTTTTTTGTGGCATAGGGGGGCCTGATTTGTGCCCCCCTACATGCCACTATGCCCAATGACCATGCCCAGGGGACAGAAGTCCCCTGAGCATGGCCATTGGGCAAGGGGGCATGACTCCTGTCTTTGCTAAAACAGGAGTCATTTCAATGGGGGTTGGGAGTCGAAATAAATGGCGCAAATCGGGTTGAGGCGATAATTTTGCCTCAGCCTGACTTGCCCCATTTTTTGGCGCCCAAGCTCCATATTCCCCTACGCCGGCGCTGCCTGGTGTATGTCATTTTTTTTCATGCACACCAGGCAGCGCCGCCGTCTAACGCCGGCTAACGTCATTTTATAAATACGGCGCCCGTATGGCGCTTCAGAATGGCGTTAGCCGGCGTTAACTTTTTCGACACACAACTGCGTTGGCGCAGTTGTGCGTCTAAAAGTATAAATATGGCCCCAAATTTATTGTGCTTTTTATCCTTAACAATTGAGTTAACAATTTATTTGTCTCTTTTTGGATTGTTGTAGATATTGACAAGGATCAAGGGTTCCTGTGTATTTGACAAACAAAATATCACATAATGCACCCTAGAACCACACTAGACTGTCAATATCATACACTGATACCCAATATAAAATAAGGCTATCCAATAATAAGATCATTGTGTCTCCATTGCTAAGCTGGAGGAAAAAACAAGTCCTAGAATTTCTATTTGGATTAGGTTTAGAGATTTGTGAGGAATTTGAAGCATAACAAAGAAGAATGAGTTACTAGTACACCTGGAGGCTGGGTCTAACACACATAATAAGCGTTATAGGCCTATTAGTAGGATTTAATTTACAGGTCCTAGTTACAGGTAGTACCACTTACTATGGATGTACAAGTTAATCAAAAGTGCCACTTGGGTGTGGTGCAATTTTAAGGATGTCAGGTCAGGACTAGCACACACTTATATAAAAGGATGTCAGGTCTAACACAAACACACACACACACACACATTGACATTTTTGGTGTGGTAAATCCATTTTTGTTTGCATTGGTGCACTTTGACACTGTTAACCAGTGAAAAGGTACTTGTGCTCTCTCCTTTAAACATGGCAAAATTGGTCTTCACCTAAGTGGCACTTTTCATTTACTTGTAAGTCCATAGTAAATGCCACTACCTATACCCATGGCCTGTTAATGAAATGCTACTAGTGGGCCTGGAGCACCTGGAGTGTACACTCTGTACTCGGGGAGTTTCTCTGCCCCGGGAGTGGAGGATCCAAGTCATAAACTTAGACTTGTGGTCTAAGTTTACACCACAGGTCTAAGGTTACCTTTGTGAATCAGGCCCATGCTGTTCACACTGTAATTTAAAATCATCTTTAAAGGCAAAGCCACATTTTAAATCACAATTCTGAAAATACCATTTTTAAAACGCTGGCATTTTCTTGTCCCAGGGTTTGTGTCTTTTGTCAGTGTACTGGGTCATATGACTGTGAATCACTCTGATGTTGGGGTTTGTGTATTGTTTCCACACAGTAAGACAAAGGGGGCTTTGGTGCAGCCAGGATGGGCCATCTTGGCAGGGTGGCTGGGGGAAGAGATTTTGCCCAGCCCCTATTACACTTGAACAGGCTTTGCCTCCTGCACACACAAAGAAACTTGCCACAGTTCAGTGCTGTCTTTGGTGACCCGGGCAATCTGGAGCCTTGACAGGAAAAGGGGAAGAACTTGCTAGAACCACATGTGGGGTTAGGGCAAGAGGTCCCCACACACAAAGGTTAACACCAGTAACAAATATTACACCACCAGAGCCACTCTTCAGAATTCTCCTGGACCTGTGGAAGTTATAGAAGAAGGACTGCCCTACTTCTTGAAAAACTGCCTTGCAGGACGGGAAGGAAAACTGCACTTGCTTGCTTTTGTCCCAGGCTACATGCTTTCACTCGAAGGGTCAATTTACTGTCTTCCTATGTGAGCTACAGGGACACAGCAAACATCATAACCCTTCCTGCAACTGCCCACCTGACCTGTTGAAACCAGACCACCTTGGATCTGCAACTAAACCCAAGATGACCCTTTGTAGGTCCTGGACCCTTGGCTGACATCAGAGCGTACTCCTCCACAAAACAAATATGAATATCCTGAAGATTGGGCTCCTGCCACCCCCAAACGGACTGTACACGCCAAGACCCTGCCAGCCATGCCAGCCATCAACACAAAGTTCCAGTGAGACCTGCTCTTCGCCCTGCCAGAGATCACCAGCAACAACTGGCAACTGGAGAACCACAGTTCATGCTATAGTTATGACAGCCTGTGACAACTGCCAACGCAAAGCTACAGTAACGACCATCCATGATGCATGATTAGTTGTGCGCACTGCAGTGACTACCATCTGCAACACTCAACCTGTTATTCGCTCTACAGGACGACAAACTACTGTGCGCTACCTGCTCCTGTTGCTCTCCTCCACTGTGAATGGAACTTTTTGCACCAGACTTAGAAGGTCACTTTTCAGTGGGACTAACCTGGACCCTGTATCCTGCCATGTTCCAAAGCAACCAACCTTACATTCCCATTGCCTAGCATGACCAGATGACAGAGAGAGGCACTTTGTGCTTTTAGGTGCTATTTTAATTTTAAAAACTTTTGTCATTCTGGTATAATTTTATTTATTAAAATGTATTCAATCAATCAATCAATTAGGAAATTGTAAAGCGCATTACTCACCCGTGAGGGTCTCAAGGTGCTGAGGCGGGGAGAGGGCGAAGGGCGGGGGGAGAGGTGCTGTTTCTGCTCGAACAGCCAGGTCTTTGGTCTGGCGCAGGTGGGTCGGAAGAGTGTTCCACGTTTTGGCGGCGAGGTGTGAGAATGATCTACCTCCAGCTGTAGTTCTGAGGAGGCGTGGGATGGTTGCAAGGGCGAGGTCGGTGGAGCAGAGATGCCGGGTCTGAGTGTAGAACGAGAGCCGTCTGTTGAGGTATTCTGCTCCAGTGTTGAGCAGCGCTTTGTGAGCATGGGTGAGGAGTTTGAAGGTGATTCTCCTGTTGACTGGCAGCCAGTGCAGGTTTCTCAGGTGGTCTGTAATGTGGCAGTGGCTAGGGATGTCCAGGATGAGGCATGCAGAGGCGTTCTGAATGCGTTGCAGCCTCTTCTGAAGTTTGGACCTGGTTCCTGTATAGAGGGCACTGCCGTAGTCCAGTTTGCGGCTTACAATGGTTTGGGTGACTGTTCTTCTGGTTTCGGTGGTTATCCATTTGTAGATCTTTCAGAACATGCGGGGGTGTTGAAGCAGGAGGAGGAGATGGCATTGACTTGCTGGGTCATGGATAATAAGGAGTCCAAGATGAATCCTAGGTTGCGTGTGTGGTCGTTGGGAGTCAGAGCGGCTCTGAGAGTGGCAGGCCACCAGGAGTCATCCCATGCAAAGGGGGTGGTACAGAAGATGAGGATTTCCATCTTGTCAGAATTGAGTTTGAGGCAGCTGCTCTTCATCCATTTGGCGATGGCCTTCATTCCTTCGTGGAAGTAGGTCTTGGCGGAGTCGTTGGTGAGGAAGAGGATCAGCTGGGTGTCTTCGGCATATGAGATGATGTTGAGGTTGCGGGCATCAGTAATGTTAGCGAGTGGGGCCATATAGACGTTAAAGAGGGTCGGGCTGAGGGACAAACCCTGGGGTATGCCACAGATGATTTCGGTGGACTCCGAGCAGAATGTGGGGAGGCAGACTCTCTGGGTTCTGCCAGTGAGATAGAAGGTGACCTAGTCCAGTGCTCTATTGCGGATTCCGGCATTGCTGAGGCGTGAGCGTAGGGTGTGGTGGCAGACGGTGTCGAACGCAGCCGAGAGGTGCAGGAGGATGAGGGCCACGGTTTCCCCGTTGTCCAGTATATTTCTGATGTCGTCGGTGGTGGCGATGAAGGCAGCTTCAGTACTGTGGTTGCTGCGGAATCCAGATTGGGAAGGGTCCAGGGTGCAGTTCTCCTCAAGGTAGCGGGTTAGTTGACTGTTGACAGCCTTCTCGCTCAATGACTTTTGCCAGGAAGGGGAGCAGGGAGATAGGCCGGACGTTCTTGAGGTCCTTTGGGGCAGCCTTGGGTTTTTTAGGAGGGCGTTGATCTCAGTGTGTTTCCAGGTCCCCGGGAAGGTGGCGGACTGGAAGGAGTTGTTGATCATCTTATGTAGTTGGCGTGTGATGACGGAGCTTGCTTTGTTGAGGATGTGGTGAGGGCAGGGGTCAGATGAAGAGCCGGAGTAGATGGTGTTCATGATTTCGATGGTGTCGTTGACGTTGACGGGGTTCCAGGAGAGCAGGAGGTTGGTCAGAGGTGAATCTGTGGTTTTGGTGGTTGCTGGGGGGGGCTGAGTGCTGAAGCTGTTGTGGATGTCTGAAATCTTGCGGTGGAAGTAGGAGGCTAGGAAGTCACATATGTGTTGGGGTGGCAGGATGTCATTGGCGGTGGAGATGGGGTTGAAGAGCTCCTTGTGGCTGTGTGCGTTGTTGTTGATTTGGTCTTTAAAGGCGGTTCTTTGGTAGCTCGGATGAGTTGGTGGTGTGTTTTTGAAGGCTGCGTGGTTGTACAGAGTCTGATCTTGGTGTCACTTTCTTTCGAGTCTTCAACAGGTTTGCTTAGATTTGTGGAGGTCGGCAGTAACCCAGAAGGCCTTTCTGTCAGTGCGTCTGTTAGAAGGATTCTGGATTGGGGCGAGAGTATTGGCACATGTGTTGACCTATTGCCTGAAGTTGCGGGCAGATGCATCAGGGTTGGTGGTGTCCATGGGTGGGTTCCGGAAGAGGGTCACGATAAGTTGGTCTTCGGTGACCTTGTTCCGTTGTGGGTGGTGGGTTTCTTGAAGGAGAAATGGATGCAGTGGTGGTCTGTCCAGTGGAGTTCGGTGGTGTGTTTGAAGGAGACATGATTGCTGGTGGAGAAAATAGGGTCGAGTGTGTGTCCTGCTGAGTGGGTCGGTGTCGTGACGAGCTGTTTGAGGCCGAGGTTGCAGAGGTTGTCGAGCAGGGTGGCGGTGTTGTTGTCGTTTGTGTTCTCGAGGTAAACGTTTAAGTTCCTGAGGAGTATGTAGTCAGTGGATGCGAGAGCGTGTGTGCTGATGACGTCAGTGATGGAGTCACTGAACTGTTGTCAGGGGCCGGGGGCCTGTAAATGAGAGTCCCTCAGAGGGTGGTGTTTGGGTCAGTGTGGATCTGGAAGAGCAGGTGTTCAGTGGTACTGAGGGTGTCTTCTGTGCTGGTCGTGATCCTGAGGATCTTCTTGTGGACGATGGCGATGCCTCCTCCTGCTTTTTTGGAGTGGTCCCTGCAGGTGATCTTGTAGTCGTCGGGATGACTATGGCGATGTCAGGTGCTGAGGAGGGGTTCATCCAGATTTCAGTCATGAAGGCGACATCTGGGGAGGCTGAGATGAGTAGATTCCGTAGCTCTACTGGGTGCTTTTAGATGGAGCGGGTGTTGAGGAGGATACATCCGAGATGGTTGCGTCCTGTCTTGGTGGGTGGGTCATTGGCGTGGAGGCTGGTGAATGTGCAGTTCCTGCCGGAGAAGGGTCCGCGGGTGATCTGCAGAGAGGTTTGAAGACAGGTGGAAGAGTAGCCAGTGTTGAGGGCGCGGAGGCTAGTGTGTCGTAGTGAAGACGTGAATGGCGGTGGGGGGTGGATGAGTGCCAGAGGTTTGAATGCTGGGGATGGTCCAGGTGCGGACGGGCACAGACGGGCTTGCCTTTGGCGTTCCAGCGGCCGCCATTAAGTAAGGAGGTGGGGGGAGTAGAGGACAGCTGGGAGGTGGGAGCAGGGGGCAAATTGGCACGAAAAAGGGGGCAGAGATGAGAAAAGGGGGCAGGGCTGCGGGGGCAGCAGCAACAGAGGAGAGGGGGGGAGAGCGAAAGGGAGATAGAGAGAGCGGAGTGAGACAAAAACGAGAAAGAGAGTATGGAAGCAAAAGGAGCAAAAAGGGACAGAAGAGAAGCAGAGCAGAGAGCAAAGCATAAAAAGGAGGATAAAAGGAAGAGAGATGCAGAAGGTAGCCTACTAGGAAAGCAGAGCTCTCCCACTAGACACCAGGGATGAGGTGCCGGCAGAAGCCTGCGGGTGGAGGAGGGCCTCAAACTCCTGACAGGGGTCAGGAATTCAGAGGAGCCAGGGAAAGGGCTCTACTTGCAAGGTGGAGCCACGGGAGGCAGAGCAGTGCACTGACCAGGTCAGTGGTATTGCTCAGCCCACCACGCAGTGGCCACCCTTAAGTAGGGAGGTGGGGGAGGAGAGGACAGCTGGGAGGCGGGATGGGGGCGAAAAACGGTACGAAAAAAGGGGCAGGCCACAAAAAGGGGGCATGGCCACGGGGGCAGCAGGGGAGAGAAAGGGGGGAGAGCAAAAGTGAGAGAGAGATAGAGCAAATTGAGAGAAAAACTAGGAAGAGAGTAGGGAAGCAAAAGGAGCACAAAGGGACTGAAGAGAAGCAGAGCAGAGAGCAAAGCAGACAAAGGAGGAGAAAGGGAGGAGAGAGACAGAAGGTAGCCTAGTAGGAAAGTAGAGCTCTCCCACTAGTCACCAGGGATGAGGCACAGGCAGAAGCCTGCGGGTGGAGGAGGGTATTTAATTTTTCCAAATTGGTTTTGGATTTTTCTTGTGTTGTTTTTACTTTATTACTGTTTTTGTGTGGTATAAAATCTTTACATATTGCCTCTAAACTAATCCTGACTGCTTTTTGGCCAAGCTACTAGAGAATTAACAAAATACCATTTTAACTTAAAAATCCACTGAACTTCACCATTTGTAGTTAACAGAAGTAATTTTAACATGCATACTTACCATGCACTGCAGGGTCATTAATGATCTCATTTCAGATGCTATCAGTGATGTTTTCAATGATAACATACTGCATGCTCGGAGTGATATAATATGTGAGGTCATAAGCAGTGCATGGCGAGTGAGCAAGTTACAGTTACTTCAGTTAACTATAACTGGTGAATTTCAATATTTGTTTAGTTTAAAATGCTATTTTTATTTTCACCTTACTATAACATTAGTAGTCATTTTCTTCAGTTAATTTTTAGGATTTTTGCAACATGAATTCAGATTTTGTCACCGTGGCTAACTATCTCAACCCCTGGAAGTTCACGACCTTCGGCTGTGTGTAGTGGTGGGTTGGGAAAAGGGTCTGGTCATGCAGGTTCCAAACCTTCCCCCACATGTGGCCTTTGGCCTTGGGCTCTGTGTGGTGTTTGCAGCCCAATCACCAGTAGGTGACCAAATTCTGCCACACATGGCCTTCAGGTGTGCACAGCATGGGGCTGGTTGTAGGGTTGGCTGTGGCGATGACAGCACCCAACCCTCCATGGGTTGTTTGATTCAAACCCTATGATTGTGGAACATCAAGAGTCACCCACTAAACTTATTTTTTTTAATTTGTTTTTAGATGTATTGCAATCTTGCAGTAATTTTGCACTACTCTTGCAAATTTTTATGAGGGGGGCCATGTTGAGAACCAAGAGTAGTGCAAGTCCACACAATGCAAAAAAAATATTTTTTTGCACTTTGAAACCTGTGGTGTCCCTCCAGGACTATGCCACATAAGGTCCAGAAAGGTCAGAGTACCTTTACCATACCCACTTGCATGTTGTTTTTTTTTTTTTTTTTTAACACAGTGATCAAGTCCCTGAGTTGTAAAATGGCAGCCACAACTTCATATTTTGTGGACTGCAAAGCACAGTGTACGGTCTCATAGATTGGTGCCAGTCCCACAGGACTAGTCAAATAGAATGCTTCCTTTGCTGCTTTTTTCTTGCCATCCCCACAACACCCCCTTGTAGTAGCACATCACTAGATAACTATATAGTACAAATTGTTTGATAAAGCTCACAGCTGCTTCAGAGGAAGGGTCCCAACACTAATAGAAAGGTTTTGAAAAAACCTAGAACCTAGCAAGGATCCTAAGACCCATAACCTGAATGTTAATTAAGAAATGTCTTCTAGTTTTTTCTAAAGTAGATTCAGAGGGGACAAAAAGAAGAGCAATCAGAAGGGAGTTCAACATTTTGGCAGTAAGAATCACAAAGGATTTTCCCACTATGCCGGTCTTGTGATCCCTGGGGGTTTGCAATAGCTTTAGAGCATTAGATCTCAAAGATCTACAATAGCAGTAGGCTTTTAGTATTCTTCTTAGTTACAAGGGGCTTTCTGCTGAAAGGCTCTATAGGCAAGAATTAGTGCCTTGAAATTGATTTGGTTAACAATGGGCAGCCAATGCAGCTGGCGCAGACAATTATAGGCGTCCTAGAACCTTTAGGATAAGATGAGATGCAGCATTTTGAATAATCTGCAGACAATGCATCAAATAGGACGGCAGGCCCAGATGTAAGTTATCAGCATAATTTAACTTGGAAGAAACCATAGAATGGACAATATTCTCAAGGGTAAGCTCACATACCAGCTTTTACCTGTGGCTCAAAAGACAGGTTAAAGTCAAACTTAAAGCCTACAATTCACACAATCGAAGAGTGATGCACTCACCTGGTTGTAACCGCAGGCAATGCTAGACATTCAATCCTAGCTGAGGCAGCTCAAAGTAACAAGTAACTACTGTCTAGTTCCACTGACTGCCCCCAGGAGGGGAAGGGGGGGTAAAACAAGAAAGATGAACCCACATCACTGTGCCTTGATATCATCTGTGCTGATTCGATACACAAAAAAAAGACAATAGACAATGGGCCTGATCTAGATATTGGTGGGCAGGTTACTCTGTCACAACGGTGAAGAATATCTTGTCCTCCGAAATCTAAATCCCATAGAACATAATGGGATTTAGATTTTGACGGACCGGATATCTGTCACTCTTGTGACAGAATAAACCGTCTGGCAATATCTAAATCAGGCCCAATGTTACCCATAGGCTCCCTAATTAAGCTCTCTAACAATAGTTTACACTTCTGGTACACCTACAGGCATCATCATAAGCATTGCATGAAAGAGAGAAGAAATCAATTCAAGAATACCTGGAGATCTTCTGAAACCCTGGAACATATAGGATTCTGATTCTACAAAAATGCAACTTCAGTCTCTTGAATCTTGCCTCAAGGTACAAGATACAATGTGTCATTAAACGCAATGAGAAACTTTCAGTTCATGTATTAAGAGTTCAGAGTACTACAACGAAAGAGTCCAGAGCTCTGGGCCTCAAGGGGAAGATTCAAAGCACCAACAAAGTTCAAAATCCAAATGTGCTCATGCCTTCAAGGAATAAGTCTCAAAATATTGCTAGTCTACAGATTAGTGAGCATTATGCTGAGAGTAAGGTATTTAACCTTTACAGTACTTGAACTGGAATCCAAAGGCAGCAGGAAACTCGATACAAGAAGCTCAACTGGCAGAATTATAGCTCATGAAGGAAAACACTGGAAGTGTTGCAGATGTCAGAATCACAGAATCATCAGAAGGGCTCAGAAGACTACAATGCTGGAAACTCCAGGAGACTCAGGAGATGAGCGCAGGGAAGAGACTTGCGCAGGACTGGAACACTGGAAGGTGAGTGCAAGGACAATGCTCGGGCATGCTGGGAACAGGATCGAGGCCAATCACTGATGCAGGTTCAGAGTTGGGGTTTTTATACCGAGAGCCAAGATTGTCCAGAAGGGCACGTGTCCCAGGTGGAAGCATGACAATGAACCTGGGAAACATCACATGTCACCTACCAAAGGAAATGAGGCCCTTCAGGTAGCAGGTGCAAACAGTAATTCACCACAATAGCAAGTACAACGTAACTCCAAATGCATTACAGTACAATTCAGTGGTTCACAGGGGTCAAGATCAAGCAACAAAGACAAACAAACAGTAGGTGTTCACACTTAGGGATTTTCCCTCTCTATACTTTTGAGAGATTGTTCATATTAATTGAAGTCCCAAGCATGTCTTTTATCTATTGTTTGGGAACACACCTAGGTCAGGGGTCCTGGTACATCTGTATAAATACATCGCACTTTAGGCAGATAATCAGAGGGATTCCGACCAGAGGGCATCGCCACCATCGCTGATATCAATGCTGCAGTCATCTTGACACTGACCCAGTCTTCGTGTCCCTACAGAATCTGAGATAGAGACCTCATTCCAAGGTAACAAGGGTTAGGGGCTCCTGTCATGGACATGGCATTGGCAGATTAGGTGTAGCAAACCCAGCTCTCCTTTAGGTAGGAGGTTAGGCCTTTCACATTAGGGTATTAGGGCATTTTACATATCTTATGTCTTTCTTATGCATTGCAAGATGGTGGGGGTCTTCATAATGATGACTCTTGTCTTTACAATTCTGTTTTGTGCATTATTCATTATCCTAATCATTGCAGCCCATGCAACTTATCGCAAATTGCAGTTATGCTAAATAAAAAACTATTGAAACTTTACTGCATCTTTGTCATTGCCTGAGTTTGTATGAGACATGATACATTGGTGAGAAAGGGGTAATCTCCGTTTAACCACAACACTCCCTGACATGTCTTATTCTTGAGCCCATGCGTAAAGGCTGCCAAAAATCACCTTTTACTATTGTGTTTCTGGTGAGGTGCTGCTAGTGAGCCGGTAAGGTTGGTACAACAGTTGTGACTTGTTGTAGGAAAGGCGTAGTCGCCTACAGACAAAAGTACTGTCATCCTTAAACCAGCAGTCTTGCCCAGAGCAAGAGTCCAAACTACGACAAGCTGAAGATGGTTTTGAGCTGCAATGGGGGACATAAAGGAATTAACAATCATGAAGAACACCTGTAGTTTATTCGAGGCAGATGCAATTGAGGAGGAGGTAAATTCATTTTATGTCTGGCTGGAAGATATACAAAAGTTCACCAAGGCTCTCTAATACACAGTTTTCATCTCCCTGTTACATTACAACATTTCTTTGTTTAAAGCAGGCAAAAACCAGGCAGCTGGCAGTTTCATTCTCCTTTGAGAGACAGCTTTTATTGGGGCAATATGTTTTATGGCTTCGGCCAACCAATTATTCTGAAGATATTAAACACAGTCTACGAAGACTGATAGTTTGAAAGGAATAGATTTCAGAGCCTTAGATAGAAGTGGTTCTGAGATTTCATGCCTGGGTCTTGAGGCTTATGAAAATGTCATCTAATGCTTCTTGGAAAGTTTGGCGAAAATCTGAACAGGTATCAGAAACTGTCACACCAAATTAGATTGAGGGTTGGGTTAATATGAACATTCAGCGAATGAGAGAAAATGAGATCCAAAGTACTGTATGTGTGGCCATATGAGTGTGGCCCTGCACATGTTCAAAATTAAATCCCTTTAAAATAGTCATAAACTCTTTGGCCACTGAACAACTTGAATCATCTATGTGTCAATGAAAATCTTCAACATTAAAATAATTCAAGTAAACTATGTTAAGCTTACCTAACAGGTCCACAAGTAGCCAAGGGAATGGGAACAATTCTATGGTCTTTAAATGTAAACCCCTGACAAAAGAGGGATCCAGAGTAATCGAAAAGGAAAGGCCTTCTATGGTCCCAATATTCGTCAGTTTATATACTGTACACAGAAAAGTATCCCAGTACATTACAGCCACACCACTGCCCTTTTTATCAGTCCTCTTAATATGCTGAATTAGTAACCCTAGCGGGAAAGCTAAGACAATATCAGGTGAGGAGGAGTCTGTAAGCCATTTTTAAGTAAGAAACACTCGGTCCCATTTGTCCTCTGAAAGCAACTTACAAGTATCAAAAGCATGCCTTGGTCAGGATTTACAATTAATCAGGCACGCAGAGAAGGTGGTGCCCCACAGAGCAGCATGCTGACTCTCATTCACAGATAATGGATTCAGAATCACTCCATGTTGGGTGCAGTCTAAAGAAATAGGAGCGTAGCAGCAGGACAGACATTTAGCCATAAAACCTTTCCTAAATTCATTGTAAAAGTTACATTTGTGGCCGCAGGGAGAAATAGCAAAAGACTTTTGAACAAGTAAGAGATTATCCCTTGAAGATACCTGCATCGCATGAGCTCACTAGCCAGACCAGCAGCATGTCTTTCAATGGACGTGATCTGGATGTGGACGGGTGTAGGCGTGCTTGCCCCTGGTGCTCCTTTTGTGAAGCAGGTGTGCGTCTGCTCCATGTCCACAGTGTTTATCTCCTTAAGTAGTCAATGAAAAAACCTAATTCCAACCACTACAGAATGTCAAAACAAAAATAACACTTCTGGTTAGGGTTAAGGCTAAGGTGGCCCATTGGCCAACAGGACTACTTAATCTTAGGGTACAAGGCATCAAGGCTAAGGGCGTAGAGGACACGGGTAGTTGCCTGTTTGGGCCTGTCCAGGCCTGTTCTGATCTAAAGCTGCCTACTTCGCCATCCACATCCACATAGTAATACTCTCTCAGCAAATGCACACTACTCACTTATCACAAAAAAACCCTACCTATATTACAATGTCTCAACAACCATTACAAAACCTCGCAAACCACACCTATACACCCTTCTACCCTAACTACCACACTAAGGCATCGCATGCGGGTCACTAGCCAGACTAGCATCATTTCTGGCAATAGACGTGATCTGATTGTGGACAGGTGCAGACGGGCTTGCCCCTGGGGCACATTTGGTGCACCAGGTGTGTGTCCGCTGCACGTTCACAGCAATAATCACCTTAAGCAGTCAATGAAAAAACCTGATTCCAACCACTAAAGCATGTCAAACCAAAAATTACACTTCTGTGGTGGAATCTGTGAGGACCCATGAAGTGCACATAAAATTGAGAGGGATAATTGTTAAAACAAACTGAGGCTGAAATTAACAACTCCTTCCAACCTAGTCAACCCACTAACATTCAAATAAAGTTAAAAAGAACAGAACATAAAATCAGTTACTGGCAACACAAGCCACTGCACATCCCTGGCATTACAACATCTCTGAAATATGAAGTTTAATTTCTCTGAAACAGCTTAACAGATTTTCACCAAATCACACAAAGCCAACTTTCTAGGTGAAGATCTAGCTTATTACAAAATTTGGTGTAATTCCATTCAGACTTTTTGCTGTGGCATTGCTTAAAGTTCCTATGGGTGAATTGCACGGAGAAAACACATTTTGGGACCTTCCAATTTTCTTATCCCCGCTTGACGGATCACCCCAAAACTTTCCAGGAAGAAGATGAGGTGAATGGAACTGTTTTTTACAAAGTTCAGTGACACATTAGTCAAATGATACCAACAATATTAGCAAAACAAAAAGTATGCTTCTTTTGGAACTTTTTCCCATGATTTGAGAATTATTTTCTCTCTTGCTTCGCAAAACTACTCAATTAAAAGCTAAATGGATACTCCTTCCTTTCACTGATCCATGTCCTTTTATCTGCCTATCTTTCTCCTAGCAAATTATATCATGTTATTGCACAAATAATTATCCTACTTTTTATACCCACCTCTAGAATTTATGGGATAAAACCACAAAGATTTTGATGTGGGTAGTTGTGACCTTCTCTTGTAGTAGGTCCAACTTACTCCAGAAATGCAGGAGAATGCCAGAAATACCTACAGTAAATTCTTTGTGAAAAAGGGCCTATCTCTGACTAAAGGTTTATTCTTTGTACACCCTTTTTTCACACAGTTACTACTAAAAAAATAAATTTGTGAAATGTTTGTTAGCTTGTTATTACTTAAATGTGCCCAATGTTTTCCTCTGAAAATATTTTTGCACACTTTTATTTATTTATTAGGTATGTGCTGTTATACAGTTCCCACTAAATGGTAGGACAGTGTAGTATGGCAGCAGAAATTCAGGACAAGAAGGTTTAGTCTGCCTACACCATCAGCAACTGCTGAACCAATCCCTAGCTAGCTCACAGTGCCTCACCTTTACTCCCAATCTTTCCAGGGTAACATGATTACAGCAACATCGAACAGGGCACTCTGGCTCCGAAGGGAAGTTGTGAAAACAGATCTTAACCCTTTCACTGTTTTTCTCATGTATGGTGGGGAACCCCACAAGTAAATTCAGGCCTCACTTTTCCCCAGTCCTCCAGGGGATATGAGCAGGCCAAAGTTCAGGTGGCCACATGGAGGTCACTCAAATGAGTGCATCTTGCAAGTAGCAGCTGGTATCATCGCCCAACGGATGAAGGCCTGGTGTAACAGGTGTGTGCCTAAGGCTGCCAGTGATCCTTCCATGTGCAGTGAAAAGTATGCTGAAGAGGTAGCAGCAAAGCAGCAGCCAGATATTTGCAGGTCCATGGCCCACTCCTCAGAGCCTACCAGCAGGGCACATTTGCATTGGATCACTCTATGCCCTACAATGTTCTCACCTCAATTTTGTGACCCTTGCTTCTCTGTGCCCCAAACAGCTAAATGAGCAAAAGACAAGGAATGTGGTAAGAACAAAGACTGACATTTTAAAAGTGCCTTTTCCCCTACCCATGACTATTTAAATTTACCTCTTGGTTTTTGTGCCTTTTGTACCTTAAAACAGCTGTTTTTTTCTACCCGTAACTATTTACATTTATCTCTAAGTTTTTGCCAGTGCTGTACTAAGCCCCCCCACCAAGAAGGTAAAAAAGCAAATTACACCTCAGAGGCTAACCAGAGTGTGTTTAAGAGACTGCTTAATCTGCTTTATGGGTTAAACATTGTTTGGAAAGTGTATGTAGCGCTCATATTTGGCATGGAAAAGTGATTAGTTTAAGTGTGCGGAAAGCAGTATTTTAGAGGTTTCAGAATTGGGCTTTACCTGCAGAGCTGTACAGGAAGCTACAAAGCTACAAAGTGTGGATTGAACCTGTCTGTATCCAAGGAGATTCTGAATTCAGGAACAACTCCCTGCCCCCTGCTTAGCAGCCTATGCTTAGGTCACTTACCCCTTATATAAGTGCTTGCAGGTTGTTGCATCTGTGGTCTGATTGGTTGCTAGGGCTAGGGATTCTATTGCAATCAGATTTGAGTTCTGATTGGCTGTCAGAGCTAAGGTTCTGATTGGTTGCTAGGGCTAGGCATTGTATTGGACTAAAGGCTTGGGGTTTGGGTCTTGATTGGTTAATAGGGTCAGGGTTGTGATTTGTTAGTAGTGCCAGGTCTCCCGTTAGTTCTAGGGCTCAGGCTAGGATTCTGATTGGTTAGGGTTAGGACTAAGGTTCCTATTGGCCAATATGGCTACTTAAGCTTAGGGTTCAGGGCATCTCAGCCTGGGTATTAAGGCTAAGGTCATACAGAACAAGGGCAATTGCCTGTGTGGGCCTGTCCAGGCCTTAAAAGGCCTAGGGCTGCCTATTTTGCCATTCAACAGCAACCACCTTAAGCCAGCAACATTCCCAAACATAGTAACACTCTTACCAAATGCACACTACTCACCTAGCACAAACAAACCCTATCCACATTACAATGTCTCAACAACCATTACAAAACCTCACAAACCACACCTATACACCTTTCTACCCCCAACTACCACACTAAGGCACCTTCATTCGCACACAAGCCACCACTCTGTCCTATACCACTCATCACCAACACAACACAAAGCCACATTATATACAACTGTGCACCCAGACAGACACTCTTTTTTCATACAAAACACCAACTCTATTCTTTACCTCCTCCATACAGACTTCTTTCTATCTCCATCAAACCTATACTCAGCCTTCTATCATATCAATCACTAACACGTTCCTCCGCTTTTTTCCCCAAAACACATAACTAAACAATCCTTACACTCCACTCTACTACACATATTTTCTCTTCCAGTGATCAAGTCTAACACAAACACTCATAACTCTTGTCCATCCCCTCTTACAAACGACATACACTCTCAACCACCATCTCCACCACCAACAGACAGAACAAAATGCCTTCAAAGCCTGCTCAAGGAAGACTATGATATATAAAAACAACACTGTTGTGTTCCTCATACAGTGAATACCAGAACTAATGACACACTTGCTACAAGTTCAAATTATACTGCTCACTCTTCTAAAAGACAAAGGCCCTCATTACAACCCTGGCGGTCAAAGACCGCCAGGGCTGTTTTGCCGGAAGCACCACCAACAGGCTGGCGGTGCTTCACATGGGATTACGACCGTTGCGGAAGCGTCATGGTTGCACCGCCGGGACGGCCGTTTTCCCGCCACATTGGTCCCGACGGTTGTAATCCCCCAGGGCAGCGCTGCCCAGGGGATTACGAGTCCCCCTACCGCCAGCCTGGCGGAAAGGGGAGTAGCGGGACCCTCTACCACGGCCCCATGGAGCTTTTCACTGTCTGCACAGCAGACACTGAAATGCGCGACGAGGGCAACTGCACCCGTCGTACTGCCGCAACACCACCGTCTCCATTTGGAGCCAGCTCCCGTGTTGTGGCCTAGATCCCTGCTGGGACCTCCGCGAGACCGCGGGAGTGCGTCCGCATTGGCGGCCGCACAGCGGTTTCAACTTGGCAGGCGGCGCTTGCCGCCCGCCAAAGTTGAAATGAGGGCCAAAGTCACACTACCAACAAAACTCAATCTCTGAACTGCCTACTAATAAATGCTCAAAGACTGTCTAAAAACAAGGACCATAACTATGACCTACTTACTGACACACAACCTGACTTACTCTTCATTATTGAATCATGGTTGTGAGATGACATGGCTCCAGTGTTATATGAAGCCAATTCTCCTGGCTATCAAACTATCACACAAAATCTTATAGGTAAAAGAGGAAGTAGACTAGCTGTTATATTGAAACAAACAATAAATCTCAATAAAAACTGACATTTCTATACAAGGTTGTGAGGCCCTCATCACTAGATGCAACCCTTCACCAACTTCTTCTTGTAACTTCCTCCTCCTTTACAGACCGCTACCTAGTAATGCAATATTCCTAGACACATTTCTAGACACAGTTTCAAACCTTATAACACTACACTCTAACCTATGCATTGTTGGGGACCTAAACATTTGGTTTGACAAACCCAATATGCCCCATTAAAAAATTGTCATCACTGGCCTAATCGCAATGAAACTACACTGCTGAGTACATACTAGATGCCATTTTTGCATTCCAGAACTAGTTACCTTTCACATTATTACTCCAGTCAAAAGATCAGATACCATTTGGTAGCTTTTCAACACAAAACACCAAAAATCAACACACCCAAGACCACTTTACATGTATCCACCTATCGACCATTGAACAAAGTCAGTTTTGAATACTTAGAAACACAACTAACAGCTAAGAGAGATCTAGACACAATAAATGTAATTCAAAAGCTTCATGAGTGACTTCAGGAAGCTTTTGATATCCTAATACCAATACGAGCAACAACATGGGACAAAAGAAAACAAGCACTTTGGAGAAATACAGAACTAAAAAAGATAAAACAACAAATTAGAAGGCTGGAATGAACCTGGCTCCAAATAAACAGCAATCAAGATAAATTTCACTTGTGCAAACATTACATAGAAAAAGTCAGCAATCAAAAAAGCTAAAAAATTTACTATTCAAACAGAATCAAAATACTAAAGTGTGCAAATAAAGAATTTTATAAACTTCTCATTGAATTTCATAAACCTAAATGCATGGAAGGAACTCATCCCATTTCTCAAGAATTCACCGACAAACAGGCAAATAAATAAACAACCACAGCAGACACATTGGACTCCTATTTAAAACAAAGCAAAACCACCAGCACATTTCCAAAAATCCTCTCCAGGAATAAGGTAACCCAGCCTCTGCATTCCTTCAGACAAATATCACAAAATGAATTTATGGATCTGGTCAAAGCAAGCTGCCCTTCTGACTCTTGTCTACTACACATTTTCAAGAACATTATGTTATCTACCTCTGCTGCTGCAGCAGTAAGACGAATCATCAATAATTCTTTAACTACCGGAATCTTTCCAGAAGACCTAAGAAAGGCATACATTTGCAGATTGTTAAAGAAAATAAACCTTGACCCGCATTACCCCAACAACTACAGACAAATTACAAGTGGACCTTTCCTAGGCAAACTGATAGAAAGGGCAACATTTGGCCACAAGTCATTGAAGATAACTCCATACTTTCAGACTACAAAACTGGATTCCGCCAAGGAAGATGTATAGTATCTGTTCTTATTGCCATCTGGGATGACCTTAAAAAACACAGTAGACTGCAATAGGGTTGCTACTCTACTTCTCTTGGACCTCTCAGCTGCCTTTCATATGGATGACCTTGACACCCTAATACAAAGGCCCTACGAAGCCAACATAAAGAGGAATGTACTCGACTGGATCACATCTGGCCTTCAAAATGGAACAAATGCCCTCCATACTTCACCTTTCTCATCCAAACCATACTTCACAAAAGCAGAGGTCCCTCAAGGCTCCATTATCTCACTTATGCTTTTCAACATCTACATGAAGTCATAACCAGAAATGATCAATCAATTTCAGCTCATATGCCACAACTATGCATATGACACACAAATACTCCTTAACCCCTTCGCTGCCAGGCCTTTTCCACCTCCTGTGCCAGGCCTTTTTTTGCCTATTTGGGGCAGTTCGCGCTTAGGCACTCATAACTTTTTGTCCACATAAGCTAACCAAGCCAAATTTGCGTCCTTTTTTTCCAACATCCTAGGGATTCTAGAGGTACCCAGACTTTGTGGGTTCCCTTGAAGGAGGCCAAGAAATTGGCCAAAATACAGTGAAAATTTCATTTTTTTCAAATAAATTGGAAAAAGTGGCTGCAGAAGAAGGCTTGTGGATTTCCCCCTGAAAATGGCATCAACAAAGGGTTTACAGCACTAAACTCAGCAGCTTCCTAGCTTTCAGGAACAGGCAGACTTGAATCAGAAAACCCATTTTTTCAACACAATTTTGGCATTTTACTGGGGCATACCCCATTTTTGCAATTTGATGTGCTTTCAGCCTCCTTCCAGTCAGTGACAGGAATGGGCATGAAACCAATGCTGGATCCCAGAAACCTAACCATTTCTGAAAAGTAGACAACATTCTGAATTCAGCAAGGGGTCATTTGTGTAGATCCTACAAGGGTTTCCTACAGAAAATAACAGCTGAAAAAGAAAAATATTGAAATTGAGGTGAAAAAAACATCAATTTTTCTCTACGTTTTACTCTGTAATTTTTCCCTGCAATGTCAGATTATGGAAAGCAATATACCGTTACGTCTGCTGGACTCCTCTGGTTGTGGGGATATATAGGACTTGTAGGTTCATCAAGAACCCGAGGAACTCAGAGCCAATAAATGAGCTGCACCCTGCAGTGCGTTTTCATTCTATACCGGGTATACAGCAATTCATTTGCTGAAATATAAAGAGTAAAAAATTGCTATCAAGAAAACCTTTGCATTTCCAAAAAGGGCACAAGATAAGGTGCTGAGGAGCAGTGGTTATTTTCACATTTCTGAATTCCGGGGTGACCATACTAGCATGTGAATTATAGGGAATTTCTCAAATAGATATCTTTTTACACACTCTCCTATATTTGGAAGGAAAAAATGTAGAGAAAGACAAGGGGCAATAGCACTTGTTTTGCTAATCTATGTTCCCCCAAGTCTCCCGATAAAAATGATACCTCACTTGTGTGGGTAGGCCTAGCGCCCGCGACAGGAAACGCCCCAAAACGCAACGTGGACACATCCCATTTTTTTGAAAGAAAACAGAGGTGTTTTTTGCAAAGTGCCTACCTGTAGATTTTGGCCTCTAGCTCAGCCGGCACCTAGGGAAACCTACCAAACCTGTGCATTTCTGAAAACTAGAGACCTAGGGGAATCCAAGGAGGGGTGACTTGCGGGGCTCGGACCAGGTTCTGTTACCCAGAATCCTTTGCAAACCTCAACATTTGGCTAAAAAAACACATGTTCCTCACATTTCTGTGGCAGAAAGTTCTGGCATCTGAGAGGAGCCACAAATTTCCTTCCACCCAGCGTTCCCCCAAGTCTCCCAATAAAAATGATACCTCACTTGCGTTGGTAGGCCTAGCGCCCGCGACAGTAAACGGCCCAAAACGAAACGTGGACACATCCCAGTTTTTGAAAGAAAACATTGCCTACCTGTGGATTTTGGCCTGTAGCTCAGCCGGCACCTAGGGAAACCTACCAAACCTGTGCATTTCTGAAAACTAGAGACCTAGGGGAATCCAAGATGGGGTGACTTGCGGGGCTCGGACCAGGTTCTGTTACCCAGAATCCTTTGCAAACCTCAAAATGTGGCTAAAAAAACACATGTTCCTCACATTTCTGTGGGAGAAAGTTCTGGAATCTGAGAGGAGCCACAAATTTCCTTCCACCCAGCGTTCCCCCAAGTCTCCCGATAAAAATGATACCTCACTTGTGTGGGTGGGCAAGGTGCCTGCAACAGAATAAGGCCCAAAACCTGAAGGGATAGAAGGGATAGCACAGCAAGTTTATAAGGGCATATTCTTTTATACATCTTGAGACGGACTCTGCTTTGGGGACCCACATAAGTGAGGTGTCATTTTACTTGGGAGACTGAGGGGAAAACTGGGTGAGTAGGAATTTTGTGCTGGAGCAGTGATCCTACTAAGAAAAATCAGGAAAATATGCTTTTTTATGCAAATTTTGAGGTTTACAGAGGAGTCTGGGTAAGAAAATGTTAGGGGAGCCACGCAAGCCACACCTCCCTGGACTCCTTGGGGTGCCTAGTTTTAAAAAGTTTCTGGGTTTTGTAGGTTTCCCTACATGAAGGCCGCACCCAGGACCAAAAACATGAGTGGGCCATCCCCCCCAAACACAGGTATTTTTGGAATATATCACTTTGATGTGTGCACATACATCCGTGATGTGCCAAACACTAAAATTGTCAAAAGAAACACACTTAGGTTATGTGAAGAAGACCCCTCACCCACCAACCAAGTTGGTGGCATGCTTCATCATCGGGGTCCCACCCGAGGCACCTAGCGTGTCACAGGTGTGCTGCGACGACTGATTACAGCGGAGCAGGTTTTGTCATTTTTTACAACACATACTGGTTGGATTTGGCACGAGGGTGAGTGATGGTTCAGTGGATAAAATTTTATTAACAAGAGATTTCACAAAAATGAAATGCACTGCTAATAAGTGAAAGGCAAAAAAGTGAACCAATGACTCACAGCTCGTGAGCTGTAAAGCCGCGACAAGGCACCAACCGCTTTACAGTCCATTCACAAACCTTTCATACATGACACGCACAAGACCATTCACACCGCCAGCCACGGGCCCAGCACATTACAACACTCACATCGACAGACCGCGCCACTCAAGGGCCCATCACTTACATACGCCCACATGCCTGATACAAGAATCACACCAGCTGATGGGAGTGTGGACTGCTGTTTGTCTGGCACCGCCAGCCAAGCGCCACCCCACGCACACCGCTAGCCAAGCACCACCCCACACACACCGCCAGCCAAGCGCCACCCCACACACACCGCCAGCGAAGCGCCACCCCACGCACACCGCCAGCCAAGCGCCACTCCACGCACACCGCCAGCCAAGCGCCACCCCACGCACACCGCCAGCCAAGTGCCACCCCAAGCACACCACCAGCCAAGCGCCACCCCAAGCACACCGCCAGCCAAGCGCCACCCCAAGCACATTGCCAGCCATGCGCCACCCCACGCACACTGCCAGCCAAGCGCCACCCCACGCACACCGCCAGCCAAGCGCCACCCCACGCACACCGCCACCCAAGCGCCACCCCACGCACACCGCAATCACTTTTTTATTTATAAACAACAAAGAAACTACTAATTATAAAATAAGCACAAAACTACAAACACAAAAGCTCTAACTAAATACACAACAGATGCCAACCGTGAAACATATGAAAATATAAAACAGACAGCTTACGCTCACGGTATTTCCCAAATTTTTTTCCTTGTGTGGTAACTTCTAAAACAGCTGGGCACACACAGCCCAGGCTTTGAAGGGCATTCGGGGCAGTACATCCGGCTCTCCCTCCGGATTGATCTCCGGGCACATACTCTACATTTCTTTGTGGGCATGTCTTTTTTGGGAGTGGGAGGAATGTGATCTGGAAAGTGCCGATCTTTCAATCTAGCCACATCCTCCACCACTTCTACTCTAGGAACTCCTGCCGGTTCCACCACAATAAGGCTTTCTATCACCGACTCCTGAAATTTAACAAATGTCATCCTTGACTCGGGTGAACAATCTTTGTATACAATAAAGTCATTAAAAGTTGCCAAATGAAATAAATGTAGGGCCAACTTTTTATACCACACATATGACTTACTAAGAGCAGTGTAAGGTTCTAACCTCTGATCTACTCTATCAACACCACCCATGTGCCTATTGTAGTCCAAAATGCACGCAGGTTTGCGCACTTCCGCAACCTGACCCCAAACAGCCACAGGGGAAGTACTCTCATCATGGATGGTCGATAGCATGTACACATCCCTCCTGTCTGAAAATTTCAGAGCTAGCAGCTCATTATTCCGCAAGGCACTGCACTGTCCCCTCTCAAGTTTTTTACAGACAAGCTCCCTTGGATAGCCTTTCCGGTTAGAACGGATTGTGCCACAAGCAACAGTGTCCACCCTAAACAACTCCTTGAACAACTGCACTCCAGTGTAGAAATTATCTACGTACAAATGGTGACCTTTGTTAAACAGGCGTCTAGCAAGTTCCCACACAATTTTTTCGCTAACTCCAAAAGTGGCCGGACAACCAGGAGGGTCAATACTGGAATCCCTACCAGTGTAGACCCGGAAATTATACACATATCCTGTACTGCTTTCTGACAGCAGATACAATTTAATCCCATACCGTGCCCTCTTACTAGGAATGTACTGCTTAAAAACTAAACGCCCCTTGAAAAGGACCAAAGACTCGTCCACACTTATCTCTTTGCCTGGGACATAGACCTCTGAAAACCGATCCACAAAATGATCAAGGACAGGCCTAATCTTAAAAAGGCGGTCACAATCAGGGTGATTTCGTGGCAAGGCTAAAGCATTGTCTACAAAATGCAGCATACGAAGAAGAAGCAAATACCGATTACGTGTCATAGTTACAGGAAATATAGCAGTTGCCATCAAGGGACTAGTAGACCAATAAGAAGCCAGTGACGGCTTCCTGATCAACCCCATCAAAAAAGACAAACCTAAAAACCTTTTCATCTCTTCCAGATATGTGGGAACCCAATGAGTAGCTCTAGACTGAGGCTTAAGTCTGGCAGCGTTGTCCCGCAAATATTGCTCTGCATACACATTTGTCTGCTCCACAATCTCTTCCAAAAATACATCTTCCATAAACAAGTGAAAGAAATGGACAGGCAGAAAGTTTTCCGTATTAACTCTACACCCTGCCCGCGATCGTGGAGCAGGAATCTTCTGAAAACAGACACAGGGGGAAAGGAAAAACCGTTATCTTTCCCACTGTGTCTGTTTTCTCAAACCCCCCGCCCCCCAAAAACGGAGAGGACTCACCTTACAGGTCCTCCTCCGAAGACGCGCTGGAAGCAAATGGCTTCCAGCGAGCCCGGCAACACTAGATGACGTCAGCGCGCTGTGCGGGGGGCGGGGGTGGAAGGGGAAGGTCTTCCCCTTCCATCCCCGCCTGGGGGGGGCAGGGGGGTGCACGGGGGGGCGCGCTAGCGCGCCCCCAAGTTCCCCTGTGCCTAGGACGAGATGATCTCGTCCAAGGCACAGGGGAACTGTAGCCTTGGACAAGATCATCTCGTCCAAGGCACAGAACTGGTTAAACTGGAGAGCCCCAAAGACATTGCAAGCTTAAAAATAAATGCCCAAGTGGACAAATAGCCAGATCAAGCTTCATTACCATAAACACCCTGCAGCATATCTTCCCCCACCTGGGATTTCCACACAAGTTCGACACAAGTTCCAGGCTACTTTCTCTCTTGTAGAGTCTAAACTGGATTACACCAATGGCCTCTACCATGGATCATCTCTATCACCTATGACAAGACCACAAAGAATTCAGAACTCTCCTGCCAGACTACTCTTATGTGTAAAGCTACTAGCCCACATCTTCCCTGCCTTGAAGGCCCTACTTTAGTTACCAGTTGCCAGAAGATCAACCTTCAAGCTGCTTTGCCCACAAAGCAATGTATGGAACAGGACTGCTTTTCATCAGGAATACAATTACCAAATGCATTCAATAAAGACACCTATGCTCAAGGTTCGTACCTTGCCTCAGAACCCCAACTTACAAGAAAAAGACATTAGGTGATACATCTTTCTCTGTTCAAGCAGCCAAACTATGGAATTAAATACCCCCAAATATAAGATCCATGGATAATGATCTTATCTCCAGAAGACTACTCAAGAGTTTGCTCCTTTCTACATAACCGCCATACTCAAACACTAATACACAGCATACCACTATGTATGTAAACATAATTTGACTTTATGTATATGCCTAGCTGTACATATTTCCTTGTACAAGTATGTCTATTACTTATGTTTTTTTAAATATATTTGATACTCTTTAATTCTGCGTAACAAAGGTATATCATACTTATGGTTATATCGTACTTATGGTTAAAAATATATATATACATATATATATATATATATATATATATATATATATACATATATATATATATATATATTATTCTATGCTTACCATGTTTATATATCATGACAGTTTTTTTATATAAGTTGTTTGATTAGATGCTTATGGGTCTCTGCTTTATTTATCTATCACAGTAGGTTAATATTATCATAACTATATATCTAGAAGCACTTTCCTATTAAATTATTGAGGAAAAGATAGAAATAAAAAATAAAAATAAATATTGAGCTTAAAAAAATACACAAATACATTACGTTCAAATACTGCAACACTTGAAAGTCTGCGTTTATACAATACACCTCTAAATCTCAATTTGTGATCTTCCTTATACATATAAGCCCTTTCTGTGTACTCATGTATCTATATATGTATTACTTTACTCCTAAAAAGTAATCTTTTACCCTCTCCTATGCAATACTCTGTTTCACCCTATACCTCTTTCAATCTATCCTATTTCTCCACTTTCTGGCTCATCCCAAACCTCATTCTACTACTTTGAATGTCAAAATAAGCCTTTCTACACTCTTCCCTCCTCTATCCCTCCTGGCTCTCCCAAGACCTAATTTTACTATTGTGATCTTCCAAACAATGCTTTTAAATTCTTCCCTCATGTACCTCTCCTTTGACTCATCCCAAACCCCATTTTACTACTATGGTCTCCCTAATCTCTTTCTACAGACTCTTCTCTCCTCCATTTCACCTTTTACTCTTCCAAAAACTAATTTTACTATCATGATTTCCCAATTAATACTTTTTAGATTCTTCCCTCTCCTAGCCCTCCATTATTCTATTCAATCCAACTAACAAACTCACGTCCCCTACTCATATTAACTTATATTTCCCCATACTATTCCACCACTAATTCTTTTGAGTTCTGGAGTAGCGTGCTAGTTGCCAAAAAGCGCTTTGATGCCTCGCCAGGGGTAATAAGCTCTATTTAACTGCAATTACAATTACATTTACAATAGAGGGAATGAGCTGTGATAATTAGCTAAATGAAACAAAGCATTGTAACCACCTTACTAGAATGTTGAAAAGAATAAATTGTCCAACTATGATGATCCTAGATCTTCCTACCTAGGGCTATCTACAGTCTGACGGCATAGCACCTGTGCCTGATTTAAGAGCCAGGGTGTCGGTCCAGAATGGAGTTGGCAATCCTTCTCTGCAATATGGAAGATTAGCATCAGCAGAACTGCATGTCGAACAAAGCATTGTTCAAGGGCAGTAGTGACTGGAGTGCTCCTCTGGCCCCTCTGTGAAGTGCACAGTTTGTATAATCAAAGCCATCCTGTGATGGAGGCACAACTCTGATGCAATACTATGTCTAGATGTGTACGTAATGTACCTCTCCTCGATTCTGCACCTTGGGTCCCAGGGGACGCGGCCTGGAGAGCATCGGGCTGCCGTTGCGTTCGCCCCGGGGCCCTAGAGCCGACTTGCTGGAAGATGCGCCAGGAAATACCGAGGCTTTCCCACCGTGTTAGGCCGCGCTGCACAGGTAAAGTGCTGTGTCTCCTTCAAGGATCCATCCGGAGGGGGCGAACACGCGGGGGCTGGAGAAGTGTGTGCTAATATTCTGTAACGTTTTAAAGTAAACAAGGGGCTCTTTGCGAGGAGATTGCCCCTGCCTGTCCACGCTGGAGAGGTGCTCCGTCTTCAGGCAGCCGGAAAACGCCGGTGATTCATGAACGGCTGCGTTGCTGGTAAGCAGACCCTTCCCTAAGGCAGCCTTAGTACGCCAGCACCGCCGCATACATTAATCCCAACTGCTCGGGAGGGGAAATCAAGCGCTCCCGCACCGCCTACACCCGGCAGCAGGTGCTGGAGCTGGAGAAGGAGTTCCACTACAACCGGTACCTGACCCGGCGGCGGCGGGTGGAGATCGCCCACACCCTGTGCCTGTCCGAGCGGCAGATCAAGATCGGGTTCCAGAACCGCCGCATGAAGTGGAAGAAGGACCACAAGCTGCCCAACACCAAGATCCGCTCCAACCCTGGTGCACGGCCCGGCGCGGCCCCCAGCAGCCTCTAGCCGCCCCGCGAGGCACTGGGCATTGGATGGATTTTTGTTTTCTTTAGTTGGGGTTCCACGAGGTATCCCTCCCGTTACAAAAGAAATCTGTTATTTATAGAAGGGAACTCCTGCTACAAAGAGCACAGTTTGTGTTGTCCTGATGCACGCAGTACAAGATGAAAACAAGATGGCGGCCACCATCGGGAGGATCACTCTCCCGGAGGGAGCGGAGGCGTTCTTCACCCCCTGAGCTGAGGGGAGGGGTCCCAGCAACGCACTGAGCCGAGCGGCAGCCCCGACAGGTTCGGCGGGGGCTGCTGCGGTGTTTCGGGGGCCCAGGGGGGGAGCCAGACTTCACTTGAGGAAGGCGAGAGAGGGGGGTCTTGGCCTGTCCTGGGCCCGGGTGGTTCCGAGGCGGCCTCAGCTGGCTCAGAGGCCCTGACGAGCGAACCATATTAGTGGAGGACAGCGGGGCGCCCTCTCCCCTTATAGTGGCAAAACCGCCTGATGATAGGGGGGGACCAAGACGGATCCGACAGGGAGTCTTACTGAAAGTTATCCTCCTCTAGACTCTTAGGGCTTTTGGAGGTAGTTCTGTCTGAGTTAGGAGTGAGATGAGATGCACCCCTTGCACCATTTCTTCACAGCTGTGCAGCACTTAATGCCAGTTGCAATGTTTAGGTTTGCGCAAGTACGCACGCTGGTCTTTCGCTGCATTGGCAGCAGCCCCGACATTCTGGACACAGGGCATTTGAGCGCCTTTGAGTTGGCCAGTTGACCAGGGGGTCCTGGTGGTTTATAGGGCGCCAGGCCCCATTGTGTATTTGTGGTGCTAGGAAATGTATTTCTTGTAGTTTGATTTTCAGACCCTGTTCTGGCTACCTCTAAACTGTGTTTTATGATTTTGAGGTTGTCTTGCATACTTTGGGTTATGCTAGTGAAATTATGTTCCACCCTGTGCTTTTTGCCCATAATGTTGGTGATACATAGGAGGTAAGTGTCTAATTTTAGACTGTTGAGATTTTGGGCGTATAATGCGTTTGATACCTATTGTGATGCTATGCTTTATGTGGTTTATATCTCAGGACGATAAGTACAGTGATTTTCCTCTTACACCACTCCATCTTCAGTCCTACCTTGTTGAATCAGCCCTGTTCTGAAGTAACAATCTATCCCTAATCGCCTCACTTTCCTGTCTCCACAATAACTCAGGTTCCTTCACCCGATGCCTGGATTTTGTGCCCCCTTCTTGCACTCATACTTCTCCTCACCACCACCGTCCTAGTAACACCCTTCCCTTATCCCCACCACCCTCCTCCTCCACAATTTCCCAACATGGCCACCGCTCGATTTAAGTCTGGAATTAATTGCTACAAAATCATCTACCCTTCTAACCTGACTAAAGCTGCAGCAAAACGTTTCAAGCATAACACCATTGAATGTTTCCCCGATTTCCTTTTTGTCGATCAGTTTTACAATGGTCGGTATGGGGGGCTCAAAAACGATCTAATTTTTTTCACGCACGACATACCCTCTTGGTCTACCAGCTTTTACAATTCCTTTAACGTCACCTCCTCCTCCTCTATCCCTCATGGGAAACAGCTAAAAATGTCCCCCTCTGCGGGTTTTAACGGCTCCCTCACTATCTCACTCTATAACAACGGTACTGTTATGATCCAAGCCAAAGACACCTGTCTCTCTCTCTTTGACCGCCTCTTCCCTTCCCTACGCCCCTCCTCTGCGACCGGGCTATCCCTTGACTCTCCATCTAGCTCCACCAATTACTCCCTTTCTCCTCCCTTGACCCCCCCACTCTCCAACAGGCTGCACCCTGGGGAGGCACAGGTCGACCCTCTTCTCTCCCCTCGGACCTCCCCTCCTATTCTTCCCCCCTCACAGTTTGCCCCTCCCCTCTTCACTTCAGCCTTACCTCTAGCTAACACGCTCCCCGTCCATTCTGCACCGTCCCGGCACTCCATTCTCATCTCCTCCCCCCTATCCCTTCCGGCCACCCCCCTCCTGAGACCACCTCTCCTCCAGCCCTCTCCCCTTGTCTATGTTCCCTACGTTCCCCTTGTTCCCTCCTCCTCTCTGCTTTTCCACCCACTCCTCCCCTCACTATGTACCCCGATTTCCCCACAAATACATTCTATCTCTCTCCCTCCCCACTCTCCTTCAGCAATGCTGTGCTACCCCCTTTCCTCCCCTGGTAACCCCTTCCCTCCCTCGGACCGAGCAGAATCACCTCCTTTCTTCAACTTCCCTTTCTCCCAATCCCCCCCAATCTGCCTGATACCCACTCCCTCACAGCCACCTCACTTAGCTACCAGGACCCATCCAACCCCTTCCCCTCCCTTCCTTCCAAACCTCCCTAATCCCTATGACTCCTCACACTCCTCCCCTCTCCTTCCGCCCCACAGCCCCACTCCTCTCCTATCGCCCCCTAATTCTGCCCTTAATTCCTATCCTTCTTGCGATGCCTACAACGACAACTCTCCTCTCACCCCTGGTGCACCAACTCCTGCTCTCATCCAAAACCTTTCACCACCTCTGAACCCTTTACCCCTACTCCCCTCCCGTTCCCCCACCTCTCCCTGCCGTACACTGCCTAGTGCACCCCCTCCTGTTTCCATCGAGCCACCCAACATGCCGTGCTCTTCCTTACTCTCTCTGGAAAATAAGCTAGGCTCTCTAATCACCGCCATCTCCCAACTTGAAGCAACCATTTTAGTTTTAAGCTCCAAGATCTCGACTTTTCCTCACACCTCAATTCCTTTGACAAACACTCACCCTTCCACGAGATGCACCTCACCCCCACATCCCATTTTAGCTAAGCATAGCCTGTCGTCTGCAAATCCACACAAGCACTCGAATGCCACCCTTCCTTCACTTCCACTTCCCAGTAACCCTGTTATCTACTCTATTCCGACCATCTCCTCTGTCAGAACCACTCGCCCTCCTAAACCCCGAGCGCCCTCATATAAGTACAATATCCCTATCACCCCTCATAGCCCAAGTGCCCCCGTCACCAAAACAGTTGTGTCAGAGCTGCGCTGTTTGCTCCACAACTGCAGATCTGCAATAAAACACAAACTTGAAATCTCCGATACCATCAACTTGCACAAAATTGACATGCTCTTCCTCACAGAGACCCGGTTCAACGATACCTCTCACTCTATGTTTGATCTCCTTGTACCCACAGGCTATTCTATACTCAGAAATGACAGAATTGACAAAGTTGGGGGAGGTGTTGCAGTCATCTTCAGAAACTCCCTTCAACTTAAGGCTCTTCCTAACAGCTCCTTCCACACTTTTGAATGCCTATCTCTTGAGCTTCAATTGCACCACCGCTCACCTCTCAGATTCCATGCTATTTACCACCCGCCTGGTAGCAGCCCTTCGTTTATGGAGGAACTCACGGACTGCATCAGCGACCAATACACGCAAAGCGACAATCAGATCTTCGTGGGTGACTTCAATGTCCATTGGGGCTCGCCTCAAGACACCCATGCGAATTTGCTGGCCACCTTCCTCTCTGCAAACGATCTTATCCAACACTGCACAGAAACAACACACTCTAAAGGCTCTATCCTGGACCTTGTTATTTCTAAAGCAGGCTTGCTGACTATCGCTACCCCTATTCATGTAGACTGGTCGGACCACCTCCTCATCCCATTCTCTCTTCACCTATCACACTCTATAACTCTTGGCCAGCCTAAGAGGGCTACTTCCTGGTTCCGTGACACTAAAAATATTGACCTCAGCACCCTCTGTGATTCTGCTTTGTTATCACTTCCAAGGCTAGACCCGGACCTAGATGTTAACGAACTCACCTCCCAATGCCTCACGGTCCTTGCAGTCGAAATCAATAATGTCGCTCCTCTCCAAAGCAAAAAGAAAAGGCGCACTCCCTCAGCACCTTGGTTCAACAAATCCCTCTATGAAGAAAGGAAGTTCCTAAGAGCCCTTGAGAAACAATGGAGACATGCGCCATCCACTGAAAATGTGGCCACTCTTCGTTCAGCAAGATCCAAGTACCACAAGCTCATCTTCCTTGGAAAGCGTCGCACTACAAATCCCTCCTTGACTCAGCCAAAAATAGACCCAAAAAACTATTCGACCTCATCAAGAACCCAAACAGCTCTCCCCCAACCTCCAAATTGGAAGATTCCACAAAGAAAGCAGCGGAATTCGCTGTATTCTTTGACAAAAAAGTAAAATCACTTGTAGATCAGGTCAGTCATCCTACCCCTACAGAGGAGCGCAAATCCTTAACCATTTAGCAAAACTTTGACCCCATCTCTGACGATGCTCTCCTTAAATGCATCCTCGATACAAAGCCCTCTAACCATTCTCTTGACCCCATCCCTAGTGCCATTGCCATTGACTTCTATACTAATTCTCTTTCCTATTGGACCACTCTGGTCAATCTTTCCCTCAGTCAAGGCTCCCTTCCTGTTTCCTTCAAAACTGGGCAGGTCACCCCTCTGCTTAAAAAACCCACCGCTGATGCGAACGACCTCAACAACTACCGTCCCATCACTAACCTACCCTTTCTTGCGAAAATCACAGAAAAATGTGTAGCGAAACAACTCTCTCGCCATATCAAGGAAAATGATCTTCTTGACAATTTCCAGTCCGGCTTCATTCAAAACTGCAGCACTGAAACAGCCCTGCTGCTAGTGATTGATGACGCGCTGCGGATACTCGATTCAGGGGAGTCTTGTCTTCTAATTCTTCTTGACCTTTCTGCAGCCTTTGACACTGTCAATCACAACACTCTCCTTAACACTCTTCAACAGAGAATGGGCATGGAGGGCACTGTGCTCAAATGGTTTGCCTCCTTCCTCTCTGATAGATCCCAAATGATCAAAATAGCAAACAGTCTTTCAGCTCCTTTAGCGGTCAGTCAAGGTGTTCCTCAAGGCTCCATACTTGCACCCACACTGTTCAATCTCTATTTAGAACCGTTGGGAAATCTCCTGAGTAAATCCGGGATCCACTATCATCTATATGCGGATGACACTCAGATCTACCTTAAGGTGGCTTCCACTCACGATCTCTCCTTCCTTAGCTCTACTCTCGACTCCATTCAAAACTGGATGTTAACTCATCAACTGATCCTGAATCCCTCCAAAACAGAATTCCTCCTCCTCACTTTCTCATCCCCCAGTGCAATCATGGATGGATCAGATCAATCTAATGAACAATAAGCCCATCATTGTCGAGAGCGCAAAATCCCTTGGTGTCACTCTCGACAAAAAACTCAATCTACTCTCCCACATCGACTCCATTGCAAAGTCTGCTCGACACCAACTGCACCTTCTTTGGGGGATTCGTCGCTTCTTCCCGGAGCACGACCTTAAAACCCTGGTCCAATCGCTGGTTCTCTCCAGATTGGACTACTGCAACTCTTTTCTTACTGGCCTTCCCAAATCCCACCTTTCCCCCCTGAAGTCTATTCTCCATTCAGCAGCTCGTTTCATATATGGGGCCAAAAGAAGCGACCACATCACACCCATTTTATCCACCCTCCGTTGGCTTCCCATCGAGGCAAGATCTATCTACAAAACTGCATGTATCACCCACAAAGCCTTGCACTCCTCCTCCCCTCGCTACCTGGTGAATAAACTGAAACTCTCTGGGGGCTCCAGACCATCACGTAATGCAGAAAAGTTATTGCTTGAACCTCCCATCTTCAAGAAGGAAAGATCGATGGCCCAATCCTTTTCAGGCAACGCGGTGAGAATCTGGAACTCACTTCCGCCTCAGCTTCGGACCACCACCTCTTCCCAGGCCTTCAAAACTGACCTCAAAGCTCTCCTCCTTCAAAGACACTTCCAAATGTAATTCTAGCCCTCTGTTTTCTGAAGGAAGTCCTTCCATTATAGGAAATTCTGTTCTCCATGCCTATAGAAGTGCCTTCTCAGGGTGTTTTTGTATTTTGAGTGTCTGCCATTTAGTGCAGTATTTTACCTCTACCTGTATTTTGTACTCTTCTGTAACATGCACACGGCACCTTTCCTTTTACAACGTATCATTCGCTACCTCTTATATCTTGTTTACTTTTGATACATGCACAACGGCCACCACTGCCTCATGTAACGTAACTATTGTTTGAGTGTTTTGAGTGTCTACCATTTATTGAATTTTTTTTTACCTCTACTCGTACTTTATGTGCTCTTGTAACCTGCACACGTCACTTTTCCCTCGTCACGTATCGTTTGCTACCTCGTGTATTTTTTTGCTCTTGATACTTGCACAATTATCACTATTGCCTCATGTAATGTAACGTTTGTTTTTGTAACAGGCTCACTTGTAATTCTTCTCCTCTTGTATCTTTACTTTGCCTATTGTGAAGCGCTCTGACACCTTCGGGTAAAGTCCGTGCTATATAAAAACGCATTAAATAAAATAAAATAAAATAAATAAAGAAGCTGTCTCCGAACGGGCAACACAAGCACTAGGATATTTTGTACTGTGTTCCTAACCTTGAACAGAGTGTACATATTATATGTTGAGAAAGGCTAACTAGAAATAAGAATCATGTTCAATGTATTCTTGGAATAATATTGGGCAAGCATAAAGGCCCGTATTGATGAAAAATGACGCACAACTGCGCTAGCACAGTTCTGAATCATTTTTAAAAAAACTAACGTCATTCCCTAGCACCATCCGTGCGACATAGTTAAAAAATGATGCATGATGGTGCTGGGAAATGGTTAGTGTCATAATAATGACACTAACCATTGCAACAAGTCTCAAGGGAAAATCACGTTAATGCAGCAAAAGTGATGCTATTTTGCAGCACGTATATATCACTCTAAATGGGTTAGCACCATTTCTCATTGCATTAGCATCAAAAAACAATGCACAAGCAAGAAAATATACAAAGTTAAACACAAGATGGAGATTGCAGGGCAAGAGATACCCCAGGGAGACCACAGTCACCCAAATACCAGCTAGGAGGATCCAGCAAAGTCCCAGGAGAAGGAGAAGAGGAAATGCAAGTGTACGCTGTCGAAATATCCTCTCCCTCATTCTGAGCTGCCTTTCTGGCTGCTGTGGTGGTGTTTGGGGTTGCAGCAGTGGTGGTTGAGGGACCTCTTGTTGTCCCTGACATCTGTAGCATGTGCCAAACTGGAGTAGTGGCACTTCGATGTTGTCCTGGAGGTTGATAATGCTTGTTATGTGTGTTTATTCTTAAGTGGTGGTGTGTGGGCATCCCTTTAACGGCTGGTCTGACCAGGTGTTCAATTTTGACCTTAATCGGCCTTAGCGTAATTTTTTAGGTCCACCTCGTTAGTGTGCATGGTTTTAGCATTGGGAGGTAAATATGGCGCTAGAGGGCTAGCATCATTTTTTGGAAGGGAACGCCTACCTTGCATATCATTGCGCAATTCGACGCAAGGTGGGTTGACACTTCCAGAAAATGATGCTAACTCAGATATTTTTACGCTAGATCAGTCTAGCGTCAAAATGGAAATATGGAGTTAAGTTAGTGCTGCTTTAGCATAAAAATTATACTAAGGCGGCACTAACTTTCCATAAATTGGGGTTAAAGTGTGTAAAATGTAATTGCTAAAAGCGATGCCAGCTAAAATACGTAAAATATAAAACTGAGCTAAAATGGAGAAACAATGTGGGCCCAAGACAGCCTCACGACACCCTCCCCTTGGGTGTGAAAAGACACACTTCCTAACAATACTACGCTAAAAGGGATCACATGTTCACCTTATCAAGTAAAGCAATTAAGCCATTAAAATGTGCCAACTTTAAAAACATAAAATCAAATAAAACAATTTGATAAAAACAAAGGCCAAATAAAAATAAAAAAATAGGATGCTTCCAAAATATCATACATGTTTTCAGTGTCATTGGAATCCAGGATGGATCCCGCTTCCGCAGACCACAGAACCACAATGACCTCAGTGAGCAAATCAAAGGAACAACCATGGTCAGTGCCCTCAGCTAACACAAAGGTTGTTGCATCCTGCACTGTGCACTGTGTCCACTGTAGAAGAGCTAGTGATAAGGGATCCTGGAGCTGTAGCATCCATTTGTGCAGGAAAGAATGGCTCATAGAAAGCATCCTGAAGCAATGGCAATCTCATGGAACAACACTGGAAATAACCCTCAGTGGATACATCAGCAGATTAATGTCCATAGAATGTGCCAATTGTGCTGCAAGACAGATGTTGAGTGCACACTTAAAAGGGCCCCAAAGACAGCAGAACAAAGGCTGCACACAAAAGAACCATTGCTGTAGCTTGCGGAGGTCTTCCTCTAGATTCGGATTCAGAAACCATGCGTTGGTGAGATGTCATTACTCGTCCCACCCACACTAGAGGTTGATGGAATATTTGTACTCAGTGAAGAGTGGGTAATCAAATTTATTCACAAAAATCAATAACATAAGAAGTCTAGACAATTTAAACACCATGACCAATTTGACAACAGTACCAAGACTCCAAACTGAATTAAGTTTTGTAGCTTTATTACAACACTGGAGCCAATGTAATTTTAATGGTATGCAAAATCAAGTTATAAACATACATGAAAACCATAGGCTGATCGAAACGTCTAGAAAGATTAAGCCTACTAAACATCAATACGAGTAAACTCTCCAGGAGAATAACACAAATTAACAAAACTATAATATGCAAATCAAAAACAGGATCATCAAAATTCAATTAGTAACAATCAGTTTTCGGGGTGGGCCAGCCTTATCCCTATTACAAATTTGTACATGCATGTGTGGGGAAGGATTAACAAATGCAAAGAAAATAAAAGAAGAGGCAAAAATAATTTAGAAAATTACCTAACTAGGGTGACTCACTTTAAAATTACACTGGTGTAAATCATCTAAGCTAAAAAGGAAACAAGAAGAACCACATTTCAGATTATATACCCTCCTCATGGGACAGCAAACAGGAAGGATTTGTCGGTCAAGAGCGCTCACAGCTTCTCAGTATCAGTAGACAGCAACATCAAGGACTGTGCAGAGCACAAGCTGCACATAGGGCAGGACAGCAGTTCCGAATTTGTTGGGCATATTAGTACTGAACAGCATATGTGAGTGGGGCATACTGGATTAAAGGGAAACTCATAACATGAAAGGATACAAATTATAGAAGACTTTCAGAGGAATAGAAGGTGACATCACGAACACGCAAGCAAGAACTTTCCTAAGTTTCAAAAGTCTCTCCCTAAATAGAACTAGTTCTGATTGGTCCTCAGAGTTGACACATCTTGTGCAAATGGATCAGTAGCCAAAGACAATTATAGATGCCCACCAGGTTTGCAAATATTACAGATTTTCTCTGGGAAGGTGCAAAGTCATCTTAATGAATTCATACAGTTCCATTGAAAAATTACAATTTGTATAACATTTAAAACAGTGCAACTTCTTTCCATGTACCACAGGATGATCCCAACAGTTCTCATGTTAATTCATTAATACATGTCGTCCATCCGGTAGCTAGAACAAATATTGTTACATTTCAATGTCAACAGCACCACAATTGCTATCTCTTAATGCAATAAGACATTCTTCAGCACATAAGCAAACTTAGGAAATAATTCAGGTCAAAGGAAACATGATGAATTAGCATTTCTCACTATCGCAGCAAAATGTATCTTCAGGTGCAGTCCAGTTAAGTAAGCCTAAATACATAGGGGCAGATTTAAGCAAAGTGGCGCCACACCCAGTGCAGTGCCAAATTCCTTGCGCCCCATAGTGTCCCCCTACCGTCACCATGTGTGTGCCGTATCTTAGGCAATAACATCAAAATTTGTGATGCTACTGATGTACTGTTCAGGGTTACCACCAAATGTTGGCGCTAACCATGAACAGTACATTGGGGCCCACTGTAAACAATGGTGTGCCCCCTTTTAACACCTGCTCTGAGCAGGCATTAAAAGTGCAGAAAAAATGACACAAATAAATCTCTTAGATTTCTTTGCACCATATTTGCACCTAACGGGGAAACGTCCCCTTTGCATGCGTTATGCAAAGCACATGCATAAAGTAATGCAAAGGGTTACAAAGTGGCGCGTTGCATGCATTGTGCCACTTTCTAAATTTAGCATGGGGAAAAGACACCTAAGTGACACCTTACCATTAAGAAAATGATGCTAAGGCAGCGCTAAAGTGGGGCTAGGCCCTCTTAAATCTGGGCCATAGTTCAAACTGTTACACACCCATGTTAATGTGTACCATATAATTAACATATTCAAAACAAATTTCATTTATTTGCAGACATCATGAATGCGTAACGTTAGAAATAATTGAGACGTGTATTTACTCAGTATAAGTACGTTTAATTCATGTTCATTCAATACTCATGATATAATGTTCATCTCTCCTGTATCACTTAAAATTATACTTTCAACATTAATTCAAGTCAGAAGTTCACTGAAATATAAATCCACAACAGCTGCCATGGCAAAACACATGCCCAAATAAATGGAGAGCACAATGACTGCCGTATTTCAAACTTGCACATTTTTTACATTTCATGTTAATTTCTCTGTTAGGCTTTTAAATGAGAATTTATAAGTCACCATATGCTAACTTCTATGCCACTAATGTATTACTAATATCTGATCTCTATCAATCCCTCCTCTCATGGCAATTTATGCCGTCACAAAAAGGACACTGTAATTTACAATGAGACAACTCAAACCCTTGTAGTATGATAACGCATAGATCTAGGTCTGTGGTAATTTTTTATTTTCTTCAGATTCTTGTGGTATCTGTTTCTCACATTCTCCATTTCAATCTCTTCCCTCCTCTGTTTATTCTGTGCTCTTTGTATCTTCCAGAAAGTGTAGGTCTAGTACAATCCAAGTGCGCAAACTTTGCACACTGTCACAATCAGGATAATTCTCACAAGTCCATTTCCCAAATCTCCAAACCAAGATCCTACTCTAGAGAATCCTTCACCTCTTGTCTCCCAAATATTTGCCTGTTCAAGGTAATTCAAGTCATTTTTCAGACTTCTCAGGTTAGAAATATATCTCCTTATTTCCTTACTGTTGTCAGGTATGTAAGTACAACAATGTTAGACTTTTAAAACTCAAAAAGGATGTCTAACACAAGGAGTTTCTGCAAAAGGATTGATCTTACCACAACCATTTCTGTGTCCATTAAGAGCATTGCACCTGAAGAATCAGCTGACATTTGTATCTATTATGGTTGATAACTTCCTTATCTTAACATCATTTAGGATCAAGCTTGAACAATATCTCTGGTAACGTCAGAACTACTTGTTCCTCTTTTTATCCTCATCTTAGGCCTCTCGTTCCACACTGGATCATTGAAATTGTCTACTGTATACATTTTTGGAAAAACTACATCTAAATAGCATGTGCCATACCAACCTTTTTGTAACCTGTAATAAGCGTTCTTCCCACGAATATAATATACACCAAGCACAGCAGGGTCTTGTCCATTTAACATAAAATCCCATACATTCTTAATCAAAAACACGTCTGTATTCACTAGCCCCTACAAATCTATTGTCAGTTTTTGATTGTGACCTATATATGCAAAGCCTTCATAGATGTTTCCAATCTAAAGCTAAGCGTCCTTGTGTATCAGCCGGGTCGTGATCAAATTTCTTCTTGTAATCATGTGCAAATATGACCTTCTCCATCTTTTCTTTCATTGCTTTTCTTCTGTCGGTAGCTTGAATAATACATTCTTTCTCTCTTTGTGTGGAGGATACATGTTAAGTTGCTTCTCTGTGTGTAAGCTGTGCCATGCGTTAGTGTAGATTCAAAGAATCCTCCTACCATATCTATATTTTTAGCATTTGCAATGCTGCTCAAATACTGATTAATAGGAACACATGAGAAAGCAAGATCAAAGTTAGAATAAAAATACTGGATGTACTCCTGATTGGACAACCGTGATAGCAATAGGCTGCAACTAATGCCATAAGTCAGGGGTAAGCTGTGGTATGTGATCCCTTCTTGCACTGACGAAGGAATCTGTGCACACACACATTCATTGTATTCACGTACTCATACAACAGACTATATTAAACATTAGAAGACAAACCTCCCTTTGCATTATCTAAATGAAGGAATCTCTAATCCTTATGAAACTTCTCCGGCTTAAATGGTGTCATTCCCTGTACTGGAGTTCCTGTGCTTTGCACATTTTATTTTATTGAAACACTCAATCCTGCAATCAATAAAATGATCACAATCACACATACTATGACTAAACCAATGCACACATATTTACACTTGCTATGTTTACCCTGTTCTGAGTTCATGGCTTCTGTAGAATCAGAGAGGGAAAAGAAAAGGAAACATTCAAAAGCAAAAGAAAACAAAAAGCAAAAGTTCAAAGGGGTTTTCAAAAAGTCATTTTGCACATGTTTACAACAGTTCTTAATTTTCTAGCAAGTTCAAGAGGTTTCAATTAAAAGGAAATCACAGTCTGATCACTTATTGACATTTTCTTTGTGTATTGTCTCTGTTGATCAATTGTTTCAGTCATGGCATGGTTATATCATAAGTAAGTTCAAATACCAATTCAAGTTCCAGAATGTTTACCTGAATTCTCACAGTCAAAACAAAAGGCCATAAACAGGTTCTCCCATTCATTTGCGACAAGAAAGATCCATTCAGGTGAAGAGTTTTTTCAGCTTGGCACTCTTTTTCTTTTAGTTCTCCTCACAGCACAAATTTCATGTTATACTTGGGAGCTTGTCAGCAACCAGGTCTGGTGTAGATACAGGCCATTGACTTCCTTTTACAATTCTTTTTTTGGTTGCAACTGGATTCTTAGTTGCCTTTGACTTGGTTCTGTTGCACCTTTACCTGCATTTGGGATGCTTGCATTTTCACCATCTTGCATGAGTTCTGCTTCAGCCACCTATCCATTCCACACAGCTTGGTTAGTATAAATCCCTTCACCTTTTGCATTTACTCCTTGAGGATCAAGCTCTAAGGGCCTTATTATGACCTTGACGGGTCTTGCCTCATCACAAATGTAGCAGACATCCTATTTGCCAAATTATGACCCCATTATATTCAATGGAGATCGTAATACGGCAGACGGGATTTCCGTCACATTTGTGATGAAGAAAACTCCTCTGTCAAGGTCATAAAAGGCCCTATGTCTTCAAGAGGACATGGAACTTTGCGTATGTGGCTTGCACGAATCCAGTTTTAAAGAGCAGCACACTCCACAGCTGTTGTAGTCACTTAAATTATTTCATAAGGTCCTTTTCACCTTGGTTCTAGGCAAGTCTTCCTTGCATGCTTCTTGACAAGCACTCATTCACCAGCCTTCAAGCTGTGACCTTGCTCTTGAGCTATTTGAACCATTGCTGCTTCAACCTGATGAGATAAAGAGCAAACCTAATCAGCCAGAGCTTTGCAATAATCCAGCACTAAGTCATCTGTTAAACTCACAAGTGCATTGGCAGGTACTGCAGGCAACCTCATTACAAGCCCCATAAGGATTTCATGCGGCGACAATCCTGTCTTCCTGTCAGGGGTGCTACGCATTCTCATCCGGACAAGTGGTAATGCATCAGGCCACTTCAACGTTGTAGAGCCACAAACCTTTGCCAATCGAACTCCCAGTGTTCCATTCATTTGTTCCACCAATCCAGATACCTCTGCAGTGCAATTTTTGGTCAGTGTCCAGTGCTGCACACTGCAATTTTAGAATATTATTATTATTAAAATAAGATCCTTTATCTGCTTCCAAAGAAATCGGGAAGCCAAACCTAGGTATCAGTTCCCCGATCAGCAGCTTGACTACAGTAAGACTGTCGTTCCTGTGGGTTGGATGGACCTCTATACAATGTGAAAACAGACACACAAACACATAGTTCAACCCATCACCGGTGGGCATTTCAACAAAATCAATTTGCATCCTGATAAATGAACCTCCCGATATGCCTATGTGGCTCAAATTAACCACAGTGCGTATTCCCACATTCATTTGTTGACATGTAACACATCTGTGACATACTGCTTCTGCAATTAACCTAGATCTGGGGTTGTTTCATGTCTGCTTAAATATGTGAATCATTGCGTCGCTACCAAGATGAACTTGATCATGGCAATACCTAGCCATAGAGGTTAGCAAACAATCTGGCAACACTACTTTCCCTTCATTTGAAATCTAGACATCATCTTCCTCTCTTTGTACACAACCTGCTCTACTCCAATGTCTGCATTCTTCCTCTGTTGTCTCTTCCTGCAATCTCTTAATTTCATCCCAAGTATTAATCACTGACAATAGGAAGCTTTGATTTGTCTCACCGGTGTCACTTCCACCACCCCAGTCCTGATCGAAGTGCACAATATCTGGCAATTTGGGCAGCATAGGCATTGCCCAATGAGATATATTCATTTGATCTCAGATGTGCACTATTCTTTACAACAATAATGTTCTAAGGTAATTGTAATGCATTTAATAAACTGTGTTTTCTTTCACCATTTTGAATGGGTGATCCTAAAGTGGTCATACTACCTCTCTGGTGCCATAACTGCCCGAATTTATGCACAATACTGAACCTATATTCACTGTCTGTGAATACTGTTACGTTGAGCTGCTCAGATACGCAGCAGGCTCTTGTAAGGGAAACCAATTCGGCTACTTGGGCAGAAATGACTCCTTGAAGCCATGAAGCTTTGACTACCTCCTAAGATGGTACAAACTGCATAACCAGCTTTCAGCATTCCCTCAATGTCTCTTAAACAGGAACCATAGAGAAATACCACTTGATCTTTCTCCTCTAAAGGAGTACTCTGAATATTTGGTTTGGATTTGGTGCATAGTTCAGTGACATCAAGGCAGACATGTTCCACCAACATCATATAGATCATCAATATTGACAGGCAACAATGTGGCAGGATTCAAAGCTGAGCACTTTTTGATAGACACATTGGGAGAACTAAGAATCAATAACTCATAACGGGTAAGATGGGCATTAGTCAGGAAACGGGTTTTGGTTGAGGTCAAAAGGACCTCAACCGAATGAGGGACATAGTCAGTTAAAGGATGTCCCATCACAATTCCTTCGCATTGACTAATACTTACACCAGTGGCAGCCACATTCTTTAAGCAGCCAGGCAAAGTTGCAGCGACCAATGTGGCAGAAAAATATGCCAAGGGTCTGTTTGTTCCTCCACGCAACTGTGTCAAAAGAGAAAGAGCACAACCATCACTTTCATGAGAGAACAGTGAAACATATTTTGTATAATCAGGAATTCCCAGAGCCCGAGCTCTGCATCAACTCTCTCTCAACTCAGTGAAAGCTTTCATGCATTCCTCATCAAACTGGACTGGGTCTGTAATGTATTTGTGCATTAATTTCTGCAGAGGTTTGTATGAAGATGAGGACACTTGGTGCTTCTTTAGTTCCTTATTTCATAGAGGTTAAGAGTAAATGACATCTCCAGCAAAGCTCCTATCCTTCAGCTCCCTTTTTTCCTCTTCCAGTCTCCCTTGCAGTCGCCCTTCCACTTTCCATCTGACTTCACGGAACCCATGGCATTGTAAATCACTGTCCCAGTTCACAAGACATCTCCCCCCTTACATTGTTAAACAAAAGAATACATTTTTTCCCAAGAATATATTTCACAATATCTAATAAAGTGACATTGTCAACGTCTACAAAAAACACATTTAAATATTTCTAGTATTGCTTTCTGTATTAATGATTAATATATTTCTAGTATTGCTTCCTGTATTAACAATTAATCTTACATATATTTCCCAAACTCCACACCAACCCATTCTCCAAAACTACCACATTATGCATGGTTTCCTTTACCTTGTGTGGCCTTGAGTACTTACTTTCCCCTTTTTGAGCCATACCTCCCTTCTTTATAACAATCTAATCACCTGCACGTATGTGGCATTGTTTGACACCCATCCTTCTATCATAATACAAAGTAGCTTTCCTTTGCTTCTTTTCAACTCTTTCTTTTACAAGTTCTCGATCCACTGTCACTCTTTCCTTTTCCCTCAAGCACATGGGACACTCCTTCACTTCAGGCTCTCTTCCCTTCAGAGACCCAAATGGTGATACCCTTGTTACAGAATGAGGAGTCGTACTGTGTGCCCACATCACTCTTTTTTGACTCACGCATCCATGGGAGATGATTAGCCAATGACAATTGAATACTTTCCATCCAAATCCGATTCACTCTTTCTACCAAACCATTAGCCTGTGGACGAAACAAAGCAACCCTTTCATGAGTTATTCCCATCCTAGCTAAATAGCTAGTCATTTCTTTAGATACAAATTGCACCCCATTGTCCACCACAATTGTCTTAGGAATACCTTCCTCTACAAAGGCCCCTTCCAAGAACTCAATAACATTCAATGTACTCACCTGCTCTACTGCTTTAGTCATAAACCACTTAGAATGATAATCTACCAATACTATTATATATTCACTCCTCACACCAAGTTTAGAAATTAGACCTATGAAGTCTATAGCTAACTTCTCCCAAGGTTTGCTAGGAAACTGCACTGTCCTCAAAGGAGGTTGTCGTACTACTTTGGTTTTGTCACTATTTGCACATGCCATACAATTACTTACAGTCTCCTCTATTTCTCGATCCATACCTGGCCACCAGACAATTGTCTTACTTTCCTTTTCATCATTCCTCTACCTAAATGACCTTCATGGACAATTATGTCTTTCGAACTCCAATTGGCGAAATTAACTGTTCCCTCCTCATCAACTTGCCACCTTGTAGACTCAATTGATCTCTAACTTTAAAAAAATTAGACAAATCATCACTCAATCTATCTTCATCCTTCCATCCACATACAACTTTCTTCTCAACCTCTTAAATGATCAAATCTTCTCTTTTAGCAAGTTCCCACTCCTTCACGCTTCTTGCTACACTTTTCAAAACACTTCCTGTCTCTTGTACTACTGTATCTTCCTCCACTTCTTCTATCTCTACTGGCATCCTTGACAAACAATCCACTACTACTTTCCTTTTACCCTGTAAGAACTCTATCTGAAAATTGTAATCCATTATTGTTAACAACCATCTTGAAATACATGGTGTAATACTTCCTTCCAAACCCCTTCCACCCTTAAAAATATACGTCAAGGGTTTATGATCTATCCTTAAGGTAAAAGGTATACCCCACACAAGAACTTAAAATTATTAATTCCCCAGCAACATGCCAAAGCCTCTCTTTCTATGACAAAATACGATGTTTCTGCACCTTGCAATCTTCTAGATGCAAATTCTACCACATACTCCTCCTCGTCTTTAATCTGTGTCAAAATTGGACCAATACCTACTTTACTAGAGTCAGTAGTAATATAAATCTTTGCTGTTACATCAAAATGTCCTAATGTGGGTGCCTGCGTGGTACACTCCTTTATTTCCTTAAAAGCACTTTCACAATGTTCATCCCAAATATATTCCACATTTTTCTTCATTAATTTCCTCAAAGTCTCCACTACATCAGTAAAATTATTTACAAACTTCGAGCAATATTCTGCAGGACCAGGGAATTACTTCAGTTCATCCTTGTTACAAGCCACGGGAGCATTCTCTTTTGCTGTCACAATCCTTCTTTTTGGTTTAATCCCATTACCACTCACACCATGTCCCAAATATGTTACTTCAGGTTTCCTAATTTGACATTTTTCCATTTTTATAGTTAAACCATGTTTCTCCAATCTTCTCATCACTTCTTCGAACAACAAGTCATGCTCCACCTCATTCTTTCCTATAATCATTATATCATCTTGGAAGCCGAAAATATTCATCATCACTCTTTGGAAAACAGAGGACGCTGAGGTTAATCCAAAAGACATCCTTTTATAACGAAACGCTCCCAACAGCGTGACAAAAGACATCACGCGTCTAGATTGTTCATGTAATTCAACTTGATGATATGCAGATGACGTGTCAAGGACAGTAAACACCTCATCTTTCCCTTCCATCGTCAACATCTCAGAAATATTAGTGAGTGGTTGCTTATCAACCCATATATTTGTATTTAAATCTCTGAGATCTATGCACAAACACATTTTTCCACCTTCCTTCGGCACAACCACAATTGGTGCTAACCACTCAGAAACTTCAATAGATTCAATAATATCCTCCTTCAACAATTTGTCCAATTCTTGTTTTAGCGGATCTCTCATCATGTGAGGAATGTTCCGAACCTTGTGAATGACTGGTTTAGCATTCTTCTTTAATATTATCTTATGCGAAAAGCCTTTCAATAAACCTAATTTACTTGAAAATACCTTAGGATACTTTTCAAACAAATTATGTTGAAGCTCCACATTACCTTCTTCTATCTTGAACCCCTCTGTCAGCATCACTGGTTCCTTTGCAATCGGATTTAATATTATGCCCAAGTCCTTTTGATGATGCCATCCCAATAAATCCGGTCCATAATCTGTAATGTGGCCCCTCCATAAACAGCTCTATCTTTGAAAGCAACTGTCATCCATTTCATTCCCAGGATTTCTATTCTTTTCCCTGCATAACAAACCACTTTTATATCTGGTTTATCAATTTGAGAACTTTGTGCGCACGACCATCTCGATTCATATGTTTCTTTAGATATCAGTGTGAATAAAGTCCCTGAATCTATTAGCACATTGACGGTCACATTGTTTAGAATTATTTCGGCATGTGTTTTTTTCAAATTGTCAGTACTTTCAACTCTTAGTTGCGAATCATCGATTGTTAGATCAACTGGACCGGACATCAGGTCTTCAGATTCTCCCTTTACCATTAAGATTACCTCACGAACATTCTCGCAAACATCTTGGACTTCTAGATCGATCACTTGAATTCTCTTATTGCTTCCTGTCTCCTTGAACCTGCACACTTTTGCAAAATGCCCTCTCTTTCCGCAATTTCTACACAATGCGTTCTTAGCTGCACACACCTTACTAGATGCAATATGTCCTGGGGCTCAGCACCAAAAATATCTACTTTCTCTCCAATCAAATCTCCTCTGGCCACCAACTTCATCACTTTTCACTTTCCCTTTCCCTACATTGTTTGTTATACTCTTTTTATCCCTTACAGTCTTGCCTGACTCAGACTTATTTCCAATTTCCTCGATGGCACTGTATTACATTACCTGACCTGGTTTATCAACTTCTTGCAACCACACAGCCGCATGTTCCATTCTCTTGGTGATCTGTATAGCTCCTTCCAAGGAGGGATCTTTCATTAACAATTTTTCTATTATTTTCTTATCGTAGGAGCACCTTACAATTTGATCTCTTATTAATGAATCAGTTAATTGTTCAAAATGACAAGATAGTGCCAGCCCCCTTAATGCCGCCACAAACGATGCAATGTTCCAGTTATCCCTTTGTATTCTTGAAAAAAACTAGTGATGTTCCAAAACTAAATTTGTTTTAGGGATAAACTGGATGTCCAACATTTGTATAGACATATCGAACACATTCATAGGTTAACCATCACCCATCCCTAAAGACACTTCTGGTAAATCTTCATAAATTCTTCTCCCTTCAATTCCTAGATGATGCAGAAGAATAGCTTGTTTTCTAACTGGACTATAGCGATCACCACCAATTGCTAAGATATATGTTAGAAAAATCTTTTTCCACTGCCACTGTTTCCATGGTATGGGAGGTTCACCAGGTGTTGAAAGAAAAGATGGTGGTGATGCCATGCTTTGATCCCCCATTTTTTTCTCCTTTACCTAAATAGCATCAATTTAATATAATAAATGAATATAATAAATTAAAATAATAAACTAATATAACAAGTTATAATAACAAGTTATAAAAACAAACTAAAATAACATACTCCTTCTCCTTATTGTTGCTAGTCCTCTTTTTATTACTATTTCTCTTCTACTCATTGTTGTTAGTCCTCTTTCTATTACCCTTTCCTGGTTCCCGATTAACTTAGTCTGTCTTTTGTATCATTACAGTGTACGAGGCTGAACAGCGTCGCATCCAGCAGGTATTGAAATCCGATGATGTCCGTATCACGTTTCCCCGCTCGGCACCTTCAGGTTTGACAAATTGCGCTTAAAAAAAACAAGTGCTTTCACTGGGCAATAGCCTCGCACTGCTCAAAGTAGGTGTTCCTCCTTGCGACAGCCTTACGCTGCCTGCTGCTATTACCTCGCGCACACTGCGCATCAGAGACACATTAGTGCTGAGCTGTGGTTCGCGCTCCAAGTACTGAGTGTTTTAAAAACAACACTCGCACGAGTATCAGAATCTGTCCTTAAATAACTTTTAAGATTCCAGCTTTGATCCAATAGCTTGAAGTTGCTTATATTGTCATTTCAAATAAGTTACATAAACTTGCCTTAAATCGTATTGTCGCTGTTCCAATTGTGGCAACTATTGAAGATCGAGGTTTGTAGGGGTAGACATGTCCCTTATAATTAATCCCCCCTGCGCAGATAGGTCCCTCGTCGCCAGTATAAAGATGAGGACACGTGGTGCTTCTTTATTTCTTTATTTCAGATAGGTTGAGAGTATACGACATCTCCAGCAGAGCTCCTCTCCCTCAGCTGTCTTTTTTCCTCTTCCAGTCTCCCTTCCACATCCCACATGACCTCACAGAACCCATGGCATTCTAAATCACTGTCCTAGTTCACAAGACATCTCCACAGTTTGGAAATTACTGAAAAAGCAGGAATCCATTGGTGGCAGTAACTCACCATGCCCAAAAACATTATGACATCTTTCTGTGTGACTGGGGGGTTTATCTGCATAATGGTCGCAACTCTTTCTCTGGACCCTTTTCTTGCACCTTCCTCAGTCTGGTGACCCAAATACTTTACTTTGTTTTAACAATACTGTATTTTGGTACGGGAAACCTTTTGTCAGTTTTCACCCAAATGATTCAACAATGCTGTGGAATTATGTCTGCAGGCTTCACGTGTATTGGATGCATCCATCAAATCATCAATGTATTGTACCAAGACGGACTGAAATGGTATATTTAAGGACTCTATGGCCCTCATTACAACCCTGGCGGTCGGCGATAAAGCGGCAGTAACACCGCCAATAGGCCAGTGGTAAAAAAAACTGCATCATGAACACGGTGGAAACCGCCAACACAAAACAGCCAGTTTAACACACTGACCTCCATGGCGGTAGCAACAAATACCACGGCGGTAACCCCCAACAGCCAGACGGAAAACAATGTACCGCCCACAGCATTACAACACGTCTATCCGCCAGCTTTTCCGGGGCGGTACCAACGCCATCAAAAGCACGGCGGAAACAGAACACTGAAGGGAAGCAACTCAACTCTCGACACTCAAGGAAGAACCACGATGCCATGGAGCACGAGCTGCACTTTTTCCCAATGCTAGTGTACCTTCTCATACATCAGGAACATGAACGCCGGCAAAGACGACCATGGTGAGTACTGCACCTAGCACACCAGGGGGGAGGAAAAAGAGAGTGACACACACACGCAACATGCAACACCCTCACCCCCAACACCATACACACAAACAGATGCAACAACAATACATACACACCCCGTAACCCTCAGGAATAACACAAGAACAAAAGGACTGGATTAAAATGAGTGTAATAGCTCAATTTTAGATAAGTGCATCTTTAAACAATAAACATTATGTACAATATATACAAAAGGAGGGACAATGCCCAAACCAAAATGTCCGTGGCCCACTGGGCCATAACGCATAGGCCAAGGCCACACTTGACTCCTGCCTCAATAAGGAGAGAGCACTGCAGGGGCATCAGGTAGAAAACACACAGGCACCTCAGGGGGACAGGGAATTGGGGGACACCTCAGCTGGAAGATGGTACAACGCCACTGGCCTGGAGGAGGCTCCATGCCCACTGCTTGCTCTTGGGGAGTGCAAAGCCACAGTCTCTCAAGTGGGTGGTTTGTCCACTGCTTGGTCCTTGGGAGTGCAAAGCCACAGTCTCTCAAGTGGGTGGTTTGCCCACTGCTTGGTCCTGGGGAGTGCAAAGCCACAGTCTCTCTAGTGGATGCCTTCTTCCACTGGTTCTGGAGGGGGCCTTGTGCCCAGTGTGCTTCATCCTGGCAAGGAGGGGCTGAGAGGATGGCTTCTTCCACTGGTTCTGGAGGGGGCCTTGTGCCCAGTGTGCCCCATCCTGGCAAGGAGGGGCTGAGTGGATGGCTTCTTCCACTAGTTCTGTAGGGGGCCTTGTGCCCAGTGTGTTTCATTCTGGCAAGGAGGGGCTGAGTGGATGGCTTCTTTGACTGGTTCAGGAGGGGACCTTGTGCCCAGTGTGCTTCATCCTGGATAGAGCAAGGTCACAGTCTCTCACCTTAGTGTCACACCGACAGGTGTTGCAGGGGCCAGGACGCACTGCAGCCCATGTAGTCACCACTACACACTGCTCGCCGGCGGTGACGGCTGCTCAGTGGATGCCAGTTGCACTGAAGGTGGCGGTGCTGGCAGTGATGGTAGTAGCCTACAGGCCTTCACCTGCAGCCTCGGACGGCTGCCCAATGGGGCTGTTGTTGCTGGCAGTGGGCGGCTGGCGGCGGTGCAGGTGGCAGTGTTGGCCACAGTGCAGGTGACGGTGCTGGCACTGGTGGTTTAGCCTCCAGGCCTTCACCTGCAGCCTTGGACGACTGCCCACTGGGGCTGCTGGCAGTGGTGCGGCTGGCGGCAGTGCATGTGGTGGTGCTGCCCGCGGTTCAGGTGGCTGTGCTGGCCTCGGTGCAGGTGGCAGTGCTGGCAGTGGTGGTAGTAGCCTCCAGGCCTTCACCTGCAGCCTTGGACGGCTGCCCACTGGGGTTGCTGCTGCTGCTGGCAGTAGTCCTGCTGGCAGTGGCACATGTGGCGGTGCTGCCCGCGGTGCAGGTGGTGGTGCTTGCCTCGGTGCAGGTGGCGGTGCTTGCAGTGGTGGTGGTAGCCTCCAGGCCTTCACCTGAAGCCTCAGACGGCTGAAGTGCCATGGCTGGTGTTGTGTGCCCCTTCCTGCCCTTGGCAGATGGTGGTGCCGCCTTGCTTCTGCCAGTTGGAGTCTTTTTCTTGCCCTTGCTGGCTGGTGGTGTCTCCTTCCCATTGCTGGCTGGTGTCCCCTTCTTGCCCTTGTTGGTGGCGGATCCTTCTAGGCCTTGGCAGGTGGTGCTGGCACACTGGCTGTGCTGACGGGTGACTCCTTGGAGCCTTTCACACCTCCAGTTGCTGCAGTTGCCGCAGAAACCACAGTGGCCATGGACTGGGTGGCTGAGGTGCTGGGCTGGGTTCTGGCCACTCTGGCCCGAGGTGAGGGACGGGGGTAGGGGTAGGGAATAGGTAAATGTTGGTGAAGAAATGTTTCTTAGGGACACTGGGGCTGGAAGAGGGTGAAGGTTTAGGTGTGGAGGAAGAGGGAGTGGTTGTAGGTGGTGTCAGTCTCCTGTGTTTGGGTGCAGGTGCATGGGCTGGATGCTGTTGTGAGGTGGATGGCTATTGGGTGTCTGTGTGCTTGTGTTTGTGTACTTTGGGAGGAGGGGGCACAGACCCAGTGGGAGAGGACACAGGGGACGTGTGCATGGATGTGGGGGTGGTAACTGCCAGTGAGGGGCATGTAGTGATAGGTGTGCTGGTGATGGATGTAGTGGATGAGGATTTAGTGCATGCAGGTGTGAGTGGAGACGCTACTGGGAGGAAGGTGGGCGAGGAGGAGGAGGGGGCCAGAGTGGAGGCAGTGGATGTTGGTGTGTCTGCATGTGGATGGTGTTTGTGTGAGTGCCTGTGAGATGAAGTGTGGTGCTTGTGTTTGCCCGAGCCACTTGTGTGTGTTGATTTGAGTGATTGCTGGTCTGAAGGTGTACTTGGAATAGGCTGAGGTTGAGGGAATTGGGACTGGGTAGAGGAAGTTGGAGGGGGGAGGCTGGAGACAGGGACAATGGCTGCCATCAGTGTATTGGCCAGAGCCCAGAATGCTCTCTGTTGGGCCGCCACGCCAGAGTGAATGGCCTCCAGGTATGCATTTGTTTGTTGCATATGCCCTGCTACACCCTGGATGGCATTTGGTATGACAGAGAGGGATCTCAGGAGGTCAATAGCCTCCTCACTGAGGGCAGCAGGGCTGACTGGGGTAGGGCCTGGGGTGCCTGGGGTGAAGGAGATGCCCACCCTCCTGGGTGAGCGAGCACAGGAGATACACTGAGGGGCTGCTGGGAGGGTGGTGCTGGTACGGGGGTGGCGGCTGTACCTGTAGTTAGGGTGGGCACAGAGGTGTCCACCACCACCAGGGAGCTGCCATCAGAGGAGGCGTCGCTGTCAGTAATGTCCCCTCCTGTCTCCATCATGGCGCTCCCCTCGCCCTCTGTCCCACTGGTGCCCTCACTGTCGGTGGATTTGGCATCCAGGCCCATGTGGGATGCAGCTCCCTCCGTCACCGATGCCTCTGCTCCTCCGCCAGATGATGCTAATGCACACAATGACAGGCTGACAAAACAAAAAGGGGGGGAGACAAAGGATACACTTGGTCAATGCCAGCAACAACACTACCGTTGGCGTACACAACTCACAGGGAACAGCCCTATGCAATAGGCCATTACAATGCTAGTCACAAGCCCATGGGGTACAATGCCTAACCTCATTAGCTGCACACCTGAAACCCACAGGACCTTGCCCAGTAGTAGATGCCCACAACATTACTGGGGTTGGAGTGCATCTGAGCTTGCCCATCATTGAACATACTCTGCCATGTTCACCCTGGCCTAGGGGCACCCACAGCAAGTAATATCTTAAAGCATGCAAAGTCAAGATTCAAGATCTGTACTCCCCCCTTGTGGCTGCTGTGCTGCCTTCAAGCGCCCATCTAACTCCGGGTAGGCCACTGCCAGGATACGGAACATCAGGGGTGTGAGGGTACGAAGGAGCACCCCTTCCTCGTTGAGAGGCCAGCCCCAGCTGGGCCTCCGCCATCTTCCTTGCCCAGCATCACAGGTCCTCCCACAGTTTGCGTCAGTGGGTGCTCCGCCTGTCAAAGACCCCCAGGGTTTGCACTTCCTTGGCGATGGCACACCAAATACTCTTTTTCTGATGGGCACTGACCTGCAGAAAAAAACTGCAGAAAAGGTATTACTCATACTGGTATACTCATAGCCCAACATATCCCCCCATCCCCTTACACACATATAATGACCACCATGCATGCAGCAGTCTGCCCAGGATCGCTCAGACCCCCCCCCATGCAAGGCTTACACAAACAACAATCCATACATTCATGGCCCACGCATCATGCTCACAGTGTACTCACCTGTTTGTCTGGAGGGCCATAGAGTAAAGGGTACTGGGGTAGGACCCCATCCACCAGTCTCTCCAACTCCTTCGAAGTGAAGGCAGGGGACCTTTGCCCAGACACTCAAGCCATTGTTGCTTCCAGACACAGGTCACTTGCAGTGTAGGTCCTCTCCTGTTGAAGGTCAGGTAGCAGGTGAGTGCACAGATAGAAAATGGCGGTCACGTCTGCAGTGGGGCGTATCGTCACCACCGGCGTACATCGCCATTGGCTCCTGGAACCCATAGGGCCCAATGAAAACCAATGCGGTATTGCATGGCGGTCATCGACCACCGTCCACAACGGCACACAACGCCAGCGGAATTACCTCATTTCCACTTGTCCCACCTCACAGGTCAGGCAGCCGCCATTTCAGGGGGCACAGGACATGGCACCTAACTGCGTCACAGCAGACATTGGCACATTAACTGACTTACAAGTTCACATACTGTTTCTGTAGAACAAAAATTGCATATTAATGTTGAAATATATGTGAATATGACCTTCTGCTCACGTTTTTCACCCTAGAGTTCAACCACTGAGGATGAATAGGAGATGGAGACACCCCCGTGTACAGACCCCTGGTGGACCTGGCGACAATGGAGGACAGGCACATTATCCTTGCCTACAGACTTGATAGGGCCGCAATCCAAGAACTGTGTGCCCAATTTGAGCCAGACTTGATCTCAGCTATCCGCCACCCCACAGGTAACCCCCCTCTAGTGCAGGTCCTGTCAGTGCTCCATTTCCTGACAAGTGGTTCCTTCCAAGCGACAGTGGGTATGGAATCAGGGATGTCACAGCCTATGTTCTCAAACGTGCTGACCAGAGTGTTGTTTGCCCTGCTGAAACACATGCACAGCTACATCGTGTTCCCCCAGGTGGAGGATTTGCCCTGGGAGATATCCCCAACATCGTTGGTGCCATTGATGGTACCCATATTGCATTTGTCCGCCCCGGAGAAATGAACCAGCGTTCAGAAATAGAAAAAGCTTTCACTATCTGAATGTGCAGATGGTGCGTTTGACGGACCAGTATATCTCCCATGTCAATGCCAAGTATCCTCGCTCTGTGCATGATGCCTTTATCTTGAGGAATAGCAGTATCCCATATGTGGTGTCTCAACTCCAGAGACACCGGATGTGGCTAATAGGTGAGCCCATTGTCCCCACTCAGTTGATGTAGGTATATGGTTGTGGATTTGTCCCTAAGGGTGAGTGTGTGGCTAACAAGTATCCCTCGATATTTGCAGGTGACTCTGGTTACCCCAACCTCTCATGGCTACTGACCCCATTGAGGAATGCCAGGACAAGGGCAGAGGAACGTTACAATGAGGCACATGGGCGAACAAGGAGGATCATTGAGCGAACCTTTGGCCTCCTGAAGGCCAGATTCTGGTGCCTCCATCTGACAGGTAGATCCCTTAACTGCTCACCCAAGAAGGTGTGCCAATTCATCGTTGCATGTTGCATGTTGCACAACCTGGACTTGAGACGCCAGGTGCCTTTTCTGCAGGAGGATGAGCCTGGGGATGGTCATGTGGCAGCGGTGGAGCCTGTGGACAGTGACGAAGAGGAGGCAGAGGAAGACGATCAGGACAACAGAACTACACTAATTCAACAGTACTTTCAGTGACACACAGGTAAGACACTGTAACTTCACCTTCCATTGCAGTTTTGAGTTGGACATTGAACATGGCAGCCTGATTTCCCTATTTCTATGGCCACTTACTGTACCCTTTGGCATCTCTATTTTCAGATCTCTGTGCCCAACTCTGGCTCCTGGTGTGTTTACTGCTGCCCACTACAGGTCATACCTATGTAAATATTACAGTACATTTGAATTGCAATGTTTACAGTTTGTGAAACTAATACATTTGTGAAACAATTGACAGACTCCACAAGTCCAGGGTACAGTCCAGTCTATTTGTATCAGAGGTGCATTGTCCAATGGGGCATGGGAATGGGAGCAATGGCAGTTCAAGGTGGACAGGATGACGGAGTGGGACAGAAGGGTGACGACCAGGAGAGTCTTATTTCCTGGTGGGGGTCTTGGCAATGTTCTCTGGCTTCTGCCTGGATTGCAGGGACCGTTTGCATGGTGGTTCTCATACTGCAAGGGGTGGGGTGCTAGCAGCCTCTTGTTGCCGTGGCTGGGCCTCCTGTTCACTAGCGTCTGCGGAGGTGGAGGGCTGTTCTTTGGTGTGGCTAGTGTCAGGTGCCCGTTGGTGTTGCACTGCCTCCCTCATGGAGTTGGCCATGTCTGCCAGCACCCCTGTAATGGTGACCAGGGTGGTGTGGATGCCCCTCAGGTCCTCCCTGATTCCCAGGTACTGTCCCTCCTGCAGCTGCTGGGTCTCCTGCAACTTGGCCAGTATTCCTGGGAATGGTGGTATGCTCCCAGGATGTTGGTGAGTACCTCGTGGAGAGTCGGTTCCCTGAGCCTGTCCTCCCCTGTCGCACAGCAGTCCTCCCAGCTTCCCTGTTGTCCTGTGCCTCTGTCCCCTGAACCGTGTGCCCACTGCCACTGAACCCAGGTCCCTGATCGTCCTGTGTTTGTGGAGTTGCTTGGGTTCCCTGTAGTGGTGGATACACTGCTGATTGACGTGTCCTGGGAACCATGGGCCTGCTGGGTGGGTGCTGTGGTGGTGTTTCCTGAGGGGGAGGCTCTGTGGTGTGTTGGGACTGTGCCTGAGTAACCGACTGTTCGGAGGTCCCTGATGGACGAGGTTGGTCATCATGATCCAGGCATGCAGAGCTTCTGTCATCACTGTGGGCCTCTTCTGGTGGGGGACTGGATGTGGCTGGCACCTCCTCTCTGGTGACGTTGAGTGAGGGTCCTGTGGGGATATAAATGCAGTGTTATTGTTTATGCTTGTGCCATCTTGTACATGGGTATGTTTCCCTCTATGATTGTTATTAGCAAGGCAGCTTTGGCTTGTGTGAGTTGTGATCGTCACCAGTGTGCATGCTGTGGTGATGGGTGTCCATGCAGGTCTGTGAGTGGTGCCCATGCATTGTTGTTGCATGCAGGGCTTGGTGTGGGGATGGGTGGGTTGTGATGGTGGGTTATATGTGAGGTGGTGGGGTGATGGGGGTGTGGGTAGGGGTTGTTGTTTGTGATGGCATGCTACTCCTGCCAGGCCCTCAGGATGGATGATCGCCAAGACTTGCTCCTCCCATGTTGTTAGTTGTGGGGGAGGAGGTAGGGGTCCACCGCCAGTCCTCAGTACAACTATCTGGTTTCTTGCAACCACGGAACGCACCTTCCCCCCAGGTCGTTCCACCTCTTCCTGATGTCATCCCTTGTTCTTGGGTGCTGTCCAACGGTGCTGACCCTGTCCACGACTCTCTGCCATAGCTCCATCTTCCTTGCAATAGATGTCTGCTGCACCTGTGATCCTAATAGCTGTGGCTCTACCTGGATGATTTCCTCCACCATGACCCTTAGCTCCTCCTCTGAAAACCTGTAGTGTCTTTTGGTGCCTTGGGTGTAGTTTGAGCGGTATGTGTGAGGGTTTGTGGGGTGATGTGTTGGCATGGGTGCTGTGAGGTGTGTGGATGGTGTGTGGGTGATGGTGTTTTGTGGCTCAGATTCAGTGGGTGTTCCTGGCTTGTCTCTCGCTCTCATTTGCCAAACTCTTTGGGTCGTAAAGGGTTGTCGGTAGTGTGTGTGTGTGTTTTATATTGGTGTGGATGTGGTGTGTGTATGTGTGTCAGGTGTGTGTAGTTTAAATTGTCCAATGTGGTGTTGTTTTGTTAGTGTGTGTGTATTTTGAGGATGGCGGTGTGTAACACCAATGTTTTACCACGGTTGATTGACCGCTGTGGTGATTCGTGGGTCATGATGCTGTGGGCGTATTTCAGTTGGCGTAACGGTGTGGGTTTTGGTACTGCCAGTTTATCACTGACCTTTGGTCTGGCGGACTTGTGTGTGTGTCTGTATAGTGCCGGATTTCCATGTGTGGGTCGTAATTCGGGCAGTGGTATACCACAGCGGTTACGGTATGTTGGCAGCAGTCAGCATGGCAGTAAGCGGCTCTTAACGCCAATGTTGTAATGAGGGCCTAAGTTCTTTTTCAGGATCTGATTAAAAATGGATGGTGATTCTGAGAATCCCTGTGGAGTACGGCACCAAAAATATACGCAAATGACAAATTTAAATGAGGAAAAGAATTGGGTGTCTTCATCTAAAGGCACTGAAAAGAATGATTGGGACAAATCAATAACAGAAAACCACTCTGCTTCACATGAAATCTGGAATGAAATTACTTCTGGATTTGGCACCATGGGACAACATGATACCACTATTTTGTTTAACTTTCTTAAATCCTTGACTATGCAGTATTTTCCACTTGGCTTCCACAAACTAGTAGTAGAAGAAATACAAGGGCTACCCATCACCTCTTTTTGAACTCCCTGCTCAACAAAGTGTGTAATTATTTGAGTAATTCCCTCAATTACTTCTGGGGTCATGTTATACTGTGGCATTATGGGAAGACTACATTTGGTTTTATAGTCACTTTGACTAGCTCAATACCTCACATGAGTCCTATATCTTTTCAGGAGAGATCCCACACTCTCAACATTACTGTGTCTTGTAATTTATCAGGCAAGTCTCCTACTGTCTTGACAGGAAACAATGAAATGAGAGGATTCATCTCATAAATTTGGCTGGAGGTTTCATCATCACTATTTGTTTACATTTCTTCATGAGTACAAGTGATGCAGCATTGAATTTGCATAGTCTCTTATTAACAGTCTTACATGACTTGAATAAAAAAGTACAAATTGGTGTACATCCTCAAAGCTTCGTATCTTGACCGGGATGTTCTCTGTAATGGGGTTTACCAGGTGCTGGTTTGCTACTCCTACTACCTGAACTGTTCTTCCAGAAAGGGGCATATTAGGGATTTCTGTAGAACTTTGTAAAGGGTTGCCCCAGTGCCAACCGGAATTGAAACATTATGCCCCTTAACATTTGCATTCACATAAGGACCACTCTGATATACCTCGAGTGAGGCAGCAAACACACATTATTCCTCTTCTGAACTCTCACTCCGGTTCTCTTTACTCACTTCATTATCACTGAAATCGATTAGTGGATATTTTGGACTTACCTGTGCATTTACGCCAGTGTGAGGGTTTTGTCCCTAAATTAGGAGGTATACCGTTATGTTGTCTACTTTATGCAGATGACATAATCATTTTAGATCGCACCCCAAAGCGGCTCAATAATCGTCTTCAGGCCTTCGAACAATACACTGAAGCCCACTTTTTAAATATACATTGCTCTAAAATCAACATTTTGTGCTTTCATGGGAGTAAAAGACAAGTACAGCAATTTTTGCTGGACCTTGGGAGCTCAACACTTTGAAAGAGTAACCTCTTACGCCTTTTTGGGTAAAATTGTCTGTGGGAGCCTTAAAGACAGAGAGCACATTGAGAAAAATCAAAGGAATGGCCTATCACAAGCTAACAGTCTGCATGCCTTATATGGGGCAACGGACAGAAGGCACTTAAAACACCTCTTACAGGATTATCGGGTGAAGATACCTCCATCTCTACTGTATGGTATAGAGCATATTGCAGTATCAAAATGGATCTTTCTCAATAAACTCGAGGGACGTGTCTTAAGGAATGTTTTGACTGTAAACTCTGCCTTTTCGGCATCAATATTAAGACTTGAGTTGGGCTTGCGCAGTTCTTCTACTCAAGGCCTTGCTGCGGTAATTCACTGGATGTTTAACCTGATGACGTGCAATGACGACTCTTTGCGGTGACTGCTAAAAAAATAAATATTAGCTGGTCATAGAGCAAAGTCTACCATCTGCAGGAATTTTCTATGTGCCATGGATCATCTACAATTAGATCCTTCTGCAATTTTCACTCTCTCTCCAGCACTGCCCAAATCCACACTCAGGAAAGGAACTTGGGCAGCGAGTTTCCACCAGGACAGCCAGGCCTGAGCACACAGGCAGAGTTTTCACATAATATCCGATTCCTTAAGGCCTAGGGCCACACAGCCCTACCTCATCTGGAACATGTCCTATGGTGTGAGAAGATTGTTGCTCCTGCTGAGACATCTGCAGCTTCCCCTCAATACATTACAAGCCAGATGGTTTGGTTCTGCATCCAAGATTTGAAACATGTTGTTTTAATTTGCCCGGCCCTACTGCTCCATCGCCGCAGGTGGCTGGGCTCTATTTGTTTTACTTTTTCTTTTAGTACTGCTTCCAATTTATTTCAAGTCCTCCTCACCCCACCTAAAGAAATGTTTTGTGCTACAGGTTTTAACAATTTCAAGTGTTTCTTAACATTGTACTAGTTTAATCAACTTGTTTACTAAAGTTTAATCCTTTTTTATTTTCACTAGGATTTTTTATAAATATGTATCATCTTTTTATGTGGACCTCCACCTGAGTTCTGTAACATAATGAAAAATAAACTTGAAACTTGAAACTAGTAGATATTTTGTGATAAAGAGCCACATGTACAAAGCATTTTCCAAGTCACAAACAGGCCGACTCACAGAATCAAACTTGTTATCGAATAGAAATTAGGGTTTTGTGATTCGGTATTAGGGTCTGGTGTGTTCAAGGCATCCCTTCCTAATACCAAATCTGAAAGGTCTGTACAAATGTTTTGCAACCAAAATGATGTCACAAAACATTTGCAGATTGCCACTAGTTTCAAACTGGTGGTAAGCCGTTCGCAAACATAAAGGGCTCCCCACGGGATCCCTTCCCCTTTGTGAATGGTATCGAAAATCTTTTTTCAGGGCAGACAGTAGTCCCATGGACCACTGCCTTCTCTGAAAAAAATGAAAAGGAAACTTTTCATTTTTCTTTTTTTAACGCATCATGTTTTCCTTAAAGGAAATCAGCTGCAATTTAAAAAAAACTGCTTTATTGAAAAGCAGTAACAGACATGGTGGTCTGCTGTCCCCAGCAGGCCCCTATCCTTGTGAGTGCTGGCCATTCCCAATGGTTTTCCAAATTGCGACCTACCTTATGAATATTGATGAGGTAGGTTATTTGCAACTCCATTGTGAATCACAAACAAAGTGCTTAATACTGTTGTACATTTTGTTTTGCGACTCGCAATTTGAGATTGCTAAACAGGTAGCAAATTGCTAGTTGCACAACCAAGGGCCATACATCTGGCCCTATTTGATTTACATTTGCATTTGCTCTCTCATTTGCGTTCTGCTGAGGAACTATTACTTGCTGCTGTGCCACCGGAGCTTGTGCTATCTGCATTTGTGGGGCCTGAATTTTCTGTTGGGGGAAATTGTACTTGTACTTCTCCAGTAGGAACATTCATGTTCTGGTTCCAGGGCCTTTGAACTCTTTGATTTTGTAATTGACTTCTTTTAACAATGTGCGCAACACCACACCTTGCACCAAAATATTTTTGGTAATGTATGGATACTCCCATCTCCAGTGTCCGACATTCCCACACGCATGACAGAGAAGCATTCTCTACATGGTTTGAACATCAGCCACATTGAAAAGCTGATCTATCCAAACTCTATGACTTCTACCTCTAAACTGTGGCATCTTATTGTCGCGTAGGCTCTCCTTATTCTGATAAAACTACTGGATTTTGAGCGGCAGAATCGCCCATGGTGTGGGAGACTAAGTCTAACCCACTGTGGGTGACACCTGTCGCTCCAATCCGGGCTTTGCTCCGGCTAACTAGCAGTGCCTCATCCCTACCCAAGGATAGGGGTGACTGGGCAGCCGAGCGCATGACATACTTGGCTTCTCAGGGAAGTCATGGTCACTCAGGTCTCATCCGTTTCTCTCATTTACAATTAAGTCTCATATATAAATGACAAACAGAAGCAGTACATGTTTCAATAATAAGTTTAATAAAACAACTGCATCTTAGATAGCAAAGCGTGAGCTGCAATAACCCGAACAACACAACATGACAATATTAAAATTGTGACGAAAAGAGTGAAGCATAAAAATTGTGCTATCATATTGTCACTATAATCAATGGACTAGTTCCTACCTAGGCTATGATAGAGCACAGCATGTTCAGCTCTAATTCTGCCCTTCAGGTTACCCTGGGAAGAAATCAACCCACATACCTGAGCAAAGGCCTGCGGTCTGCGTTAGCATCTGTAGCGAAGCATTCAGCAATCAGCACATAGTCATGATTCCCTGGCTGGAATCTCCCTCTAACGTATAAGGGACAAGGAAGTGTTTTTATATCAACACAGCTGATGTTCTGAGAAAATGTCCCTACGTAAGGATGTGTGTTTTCTACGAATGTTGGAGACTATGGCCCTCATTACAACCCTGGCGGTTGGCAGAGAAGCGGCGGTCTTACCACCAACAGGCTGGCGGTACACATTTTGGAATTATGACCATGGCGGTTACCGTCATGGTCATCCGCCACTTCTCCGATCCGACCACCAGGGCGGAGACGACCGCTGGGCTGGAGACCTGGGTATCATGACCCCGCTGACCGCCATGGATTTCATGGGGTTAGGAACCGCCATGAAATCCAGGGTGGTGAGCACTATCAGTGCCAGGGAATTCCTTCCCTGGCACTGATAGGGGTCTCCCCCGCCCCCCACCCCGCCCGAGTCCTTCCCCTACACCCCCACCACCCCTGCAACCCCCAAAGGTGGCAGGACCACCCTCCCCACCCCTACCCCCAACATTACATTACACATTCACACCCGACACGCACGCAGGCACCACCAACACACATACCCGCACACACACCAACATACATGCCAACAGCCACACACACAGTCATACGCACTCACCCACATTCAGACATACACGCACACATCCATACAGACATACATACAGACAGACACGCACTCATTTCCAAACACACAACACCCCCGCATGCATACAAGCACTGACACACCCCCTCTACATACACACACGCACACCCCCATGCACGCACACAACACACAACACCCCCCCAGCCCCTTCCCCTAACGGACGATCAGCTTACCTGGTCCGTTGATCCTCCGGGAGGGGACGGGATCCATGGGGGCAGCTCCGCCGCCAGCACCCCATCAACAGAACACCGCCACCCCAAATCACAGGACGTGATTCGGTGGGCGGTGTTCTGTTGACGGGGCGGTGGAGGTGGAGCAACCTCCACTTCCCCGCCGACCGCCAGTATAGCTGCTGGCGGCTCTCCGTCTGGAAAAGGATGGAGGGTTGCCAGCGGTCATAATGCACCGAGCGGAAAACCGCCTGCACTGGCGGTCTTCAGCACGGCGGTCCCTCGGCGGTCTTGTAAAAAGACCGCCAAGGTTGTAATGACCACCTAAACTTCTACCATGTTCACCGGCAATGTACAGTGCTGTAGCCTTGGAAGAAACACAGAGTGATCAAGAATGCCTTGTTTGAGAACAGAGTGCTGCCCTAGGCAAAAACAGTTAGATAAACAGAAAATTAAACAAGACCGTAAAAATGGTTATTGTAACAATAATAAGACAAAGCTGAATAAAACATATCTAGGTTAAAGTGCACAGTGGCATAGTGTGTTAAAAGAACGTGCATGGAGCTATAACTAAAATGGCTACACAACACCCTCCCCTTGTCGGTTGAAGTTGGTTCAAAGCATAAAAACATATAAAATTGTTACTAAAAAGCTCAACCTAATATATATATAAAAAGCAATGTCAATGATGACAAGTTGAAGGGACACAAGAGCATTTAAAGGGACAATTTAAAACATGAGCATGTAGCGTAAAACTAATTTCAAAAGGCAAAGTCCATTTTGAAAGGTTCCGATCGATTCTGGGACCATAGAGGACAGGAGATCTTCCACTTCGGCCGATGTTAAAGTTGGAAAGTCATCGCCAAGAAGGATCAAGGAGCAGTTGGGTTCCGTAGCCTCAGCCTCAGTCAAGGCGGCATTCCGTGATGTGCCCTGTGATGAGTCGTGAGCCACAGCTTCCAGGAAGGGCAACTCATAAGTAGCTTCTCGTAACAAACGCAACCTCAATGCGCATGTCCGGTAATGAACCCTCAGCGAAAACATCAACAGATCAGCGTCCAATATAGGCAAGCGCTGCGTCGAAAGACAGACTTCCAGTGCGTGTTCGAAAGAGCACCAGAGGCACCGAAACACGGGCTGCACACAATGCAAAACCGGTCTGAATGACAAAGACCAGCCACACTCCAATTGCTCCAGGAGTGTTGCTCCAAAATACTGCGTCATGCGTTCGCGACACAGCTGCACTAATGGGAGCGCCTTTATTCTTCCTTGTTGTGGCGGGACAGCCATTGCACATAAAAAATTGCAACAGCAAGATGACAGTTAATAAAGCCAAAGTTATCGGAAATCCCCGGAAAATACTAGAGACTATTGTGTGGATTGCTGATGGTATTAAACCGAATTTGGAGGAGAAGGTGTGAATGAAACCAGAACCAACAGCTTTAAAAAAAATGTGCGATTCTAGTTGTACTGGACGCATTAAATATTTGTCCCAAGAGTTCACCAAAGTGTCTCGGAACGTTTGTAGTTAAAAGGGACTGTATTTCTGCTGACGATTTTGCAACCTGAAGTGCATAGGTCTTGCGTGCAGATGTAAGGGCCACATGCTTTTGAAACAATAAAGCCTTGAGTCTGCTCAACTTGTCAAAATTCACATTTGAAGTAGCAACGTGAGGCCAAATGTCATCTACTTCTTTCATTTTGGTGGGGGGAAAAAGTATGTTCCCGAAGCATGTAACGACCTTAGAGACCGAAGCAAGGTAAACTATTTCGGCTTGCATACCACAACAGTCTTCACCATTGAGGAGGACGTAGCTGCCGTTTGAATGCACCTGGAATGTAGGTCTAATCAAAGGGACTGGAACTCCCTTCAGATAACAAACTAAGGCCCTCATTCCGCCAGACGGGAACCGGCATTTGGCAGCCATGCGGCCAAAATACCGCTTCCCGCATTCGGACATTCCCGCTGGGCCGGCGGGCGCTAACCAAGTTAGCGAAGGCCGGCCCAGCGGGAATGGGGGCCGCAACACAGGAGCCGGCTCCGAATGGAGCCGGCGGTGTTGCGGCGGTGCGACGGGTGCAGTTGCACCCGTCGCGCTTTTCACTGTCTGCTAGGCAGACAGTGAAAAGCTTCATGGGGCCCTGTTAGGGGGCCCTTGCACTGCCCATGCCAGTGGCATGGGCAGTGCAGGGGCCCCCAGGGGCCCCAGGACACCCCTTACCGCCAGCCTCTTCCTGGCGGTGAAAACCGCCAGAAACAGGCTGGCGGTAAGGGGGTCAGAATCCCCAGGGCAGTGCTGCTTGCGGATTCGCCCAGCCGGGGCAAAAACGGCGGGAAACCGCCGGCCCCGGTTTTCTGACAGCGGCTTAATCTGCCGCGGTCAGAATGGGCTTGGAAGCACCGCCAGCCTGTTGGCGGTGCTTCCGTCATTCGTGGCCCTGGCGGTCTTGGACCGCCAGGGTCAGAATTACCCCCTAAGTTCGCTGCAGAAGCGTTACATGCCCCATGCAAGAACAGCTGTTTACAAATCATTGAATGGTTGACTGAAGTCTCGCATTCACTACCGCTAAGAAATACTTCTTTCATGCCACTGAGACATTTGTACAAGAAGGGAAGCTCCCACACTTCATGGATGTACCTATCTCCCAGCCTTTCATGTCTGCCTACCGGAATGTGTTTAAAAGAGGAGGTGAAATGAAGTGTAGAAATAGGCAGATTAATGACCCCGTGTATTAGCCACTCAGCAGATGGTATTTCAGCCACAGTAAAAGGCAACTTTTCTAATTTCTCAATGTTAAGCATGACATAATTCACTTCTTTCTTAGCCAGTAGTTGTTTTGTCACGTTAAATTAAAGGAAGAAAATATCTCTCCCACACTGACATGTTGCCAGGGAATGCGACCCGCCTTCAATGTTTGAAGTGTCCAACCCCACTGCATAATGGACCTTAGCTGACTTTGTCCATGATATAAGGAAGACATATCTGTTTGTATGATGTCTATAGCAGAAGAAACAATGTTCTTTAAAGTGTATATCCGGTCTGACAAGGTATTAATCCCATTATCCACAACAGCTAATGCCTTTTTCAGATTTTCCTGGTCTATTTGCCTTAACCGGGCAGCTGCCCTTGTTGGGAAAGCTTCCAAATTTAATTGTATACTTCGGTGTTTTCTGGGGCCTAACAGGAAGTCCTGTAAGTCAGTATTATTAGACAGGAGACTGATGTGTTCTCTAACCGCATCTAGTGAGGAAGTTCTTAACCATTGCTGGCATAATTTCCTTACACTGTATGTCGGAACTATACCCGAATGTTTGGATGATATATAGCGAGGGTCCAGTCTACTAGTTCTAAAAGCCCATGAGGAGTTAATAAAACATTGATGACACCCATTGGTGTCTATTGGCCACAAAACCACCCACCAGGACGTGTCAGTGAAACATTAAATGTACCATTCTCGACCCATTCGTCGAGCTGATCTTCAGTTGCATTTGTATATTTTTGCCATTTATAAAACTTTGCAGGGGCAGGTATACTGGGCATGTTTAAATCCTTAATTTTAGCTAAGCCTAAACAACATGTTTGTTGTACTGTTTCATTTAAGAATATAATATGTACAGGTATGGGGTGTGCTCTAAATAAAGCTTCCTTTCCCCTAATTTGCCAATGTCTAGTTCCCCATACACTTTTGAGATCAATCGACTTCAGCCAATATTCATAGCCTTCTATAGATAAACGGTAAACAAAGGATTCCGAATATATAAATTTAGCATTCGTCAATAGTATATGTATATTTTTAGTAGGTGGTACTTTAAAATAATATGACTCAGTATTTTTTACATTGTGCCCAGAAAAATATGTAAACTTTTCAGAATATGTTTTGGAACTCCCTTGTGGTGGAGTAGGACAATGTTCCCATTGTGTATAATTAAAACAGTTTTGGGGCTGCTCGCTCTACTATGTATGAAATGGTGCCCATAATAATTATAGCAAAACATATCACTATCATCCTCTTTAGATTTCAAATACAGTATAATACTGCAATTCAGTCATCATAGAATCAACTGTTTTCATATCCCAATCATCAGAAACAGTGCCTGGTATTATTATATAGTTCATTGATAGTTGGAACATATATAGTATTTGAATGACTTCCGTGGGACTGTATATGTCAAATATTACTTTGTCCCAAACAATCCCATCAGGAATTGGTACTGCAGAAATGTTCACAAATGATAAGGCTCTGTGAACCTTGTGTGATGAAACATTTTGTTTTAAGACCTCCTCCACCAATTCAACCGTTGATTTTTCAGGGAGAAATTGACCATGTATTAACAAGAAGAAAGTAATAACAAAACCAATCCAAAGTAAGAAAGCTAGGACAGTCAAAGAAAGCCATAGATAGTTTGTTCAAGCCAGTTCATTAGCTTATGTGCTTTTGACAATTCGGGTGTCGAAGAGGCGAATGAGTCTGAGACGTCATCATTGAAGTCGGCAAAATATCCAGAAGCAGTACGTGCAAAAGCTGGAGCCGTGGTCATTGGTGAAGGTGGTGTTTCCCATGGTGGTACACAATAGATAGCACCATCCGTCAATTATTTCAGTATTATTCAATGTAGTGGAACCAATGCAAGATCATCTTCCACTCTCCCAAAGCTCGGAAAGGTATCAATGTTGCTGCTAACAACTTGTAAAGGGACTTCCTGACCAGTAGTGAGAGGGATTCGGGAACTACTGGATGTTCCTCTTGGTCTGCTGTGCAGGATAGGCCACATGGTGTAGTTTGACATTGTTGATGGAGACAAAACGATTTTCTTTGGCACCTGCCAATGGTGGTAGAATCACAGTTCTGGTACCGTGTATCCCCAATACTGGGACTGGTGATCGATAGGAAGGGCCAAATTCCTTTTTCACAGCAGCTTTTTCACGTACAAGATCCCTGACTCTGGTAATCCTGCCGGTAGGTGTTACAGGTACATCCTTGATTCCTGTGGAGGCAGCACTGATAGAAGAATTATCGTCACAAACTGTTGCAATTCCTGTAAGACATTGACACGTTCATTTATGTAAAAATGTGTTTCTGCTGCCTCCAAGCAAAGGACCATAAAGATCCGGAACATACATTTGAGTTCTGAACAGGCACTCATATGAAGTACGACCCCCCCCCCCCAGGGACCATCTAGGCAGATTATTAAATGCTCTCTGAACTCCATACAGGTGATTAAGCCAACTACGAACCATACCTAAGGCTCTGGCTGTTAAGGATTGCTTTAAATCATGGTTTCATTGATCCACAACACTATTTACCTCGGGATGAAATTGAGATGAGTACATGAGTTGGACCTCCAACGAAGCCATGGCATCACTGAATGCCCTTGAGGCGAAAGCTGGACCCCGGTCCGAATGGAAAGCCGCAGCCGCATATGTACCTATGAAGACTTCCAAACCTTTAATAACAGTCTGAGCGTCAGCCGAGCGTTGTGGCAACACCCATAAAAATCTGGAGCAAGAATCAACAGTGACAAATATATACTAGTATGCACTATCTGGTGTTAGGGGACCGCAATGGTCCAAGTACACACATTGTAATGGTTTATTTGAAATCAAGAGGGGTGTCTGCGGAGGGAGTTTGGCAGTGGAAACTTTAATTTGTTGGCAGATGTCACAGCAAAGGACATACTGCTTGGTCTCTTTGTAGAGGCCTGGCCACCAATAGTGGGCTTGTAAGATTGAAATTGTAGCCGCCAGACCAGCATGTGCAGATGCCACCCCTTCATGTGCTGGCTTTAATCAATTGTGATCTTATATCTCTGTTGGAAATATCTTATACCCCTATGCCTGGTATCTTAACTTCAGCGTTCAGCATTCCTCCCATACCGTAGGAATATTTGACAGGAAATCCTTTTGGATAGGGCGTACCATCCGCCGTAGCTGTTGCAGCAGCCCATATGTCTGCGTCTGGTTTTGAACTCAAGTGAGCTACTGTAGCAACAGCAGCCACAGCCACTGCTGACTTTGCGGCTTCATCAGCCAATATATTTCCAGTGACGTGTATTCCAACGCGCTGGTGTTCAAGTGTGTGTACGACATAGACATTTGGTAGCGTCTCTTTTAGGTCTGATACGTTCCCCCACAGAAGTCTGTATTAATGGTGTTGCCTTTAGAATCTCTGAACCCATTCTGGCACCAGTAATGCAGATATTCAATGAAGGACTGGACACAATAATATGAATCACAAACAATCAGCGTTGGCTGCGTAGGATCCGTATGTTCCAGTGCCATCAGCAGTGCTTTTAGCTCTACAAATTGTGCAGTGCGATCCCCCAGGGTTTGCGTAAATGTATGTAGGGGTCAGAATTTATTGTCCTCCATATAGCCGCTTACGAAAGCGCAAGCAGCAGAATACTGGTGCTTTGTGCCAATTGCAGGTTGCGCAGAGCTATCGGTGTATATGACTCTATGATATTGTTCGATAGGCAGTGTATTTGCTGGAACTGGGTATTCTAGTTCATACTGCAAAAATTCTTGAGTTTGTAATTGTGGGTCAAAATTGTAGTCTGCATCAGGAGCTGTGTCAAAGATGTGGTCCATTGTATCCATTGTGGATGTAATGCTTTTGCGTTTGGAACGCTGACTTTTGTAACAGCCTCCAGGGCTGGGATCGGATAAATGACTATAATGCATTTTCCGTGGGTTAGAGGTCTTTCTTTAATGACAGCCATTTGTACAGCAGTGAGTATTTTCTCAGTGGGAGCAAAGTGTTGTTCTGCCGCTGAATATAAGTGTGATTTGTATGCAATCAGGACTGTCTCACCTTCATTAAATGTCACATAGGTAAAACCAATAGCACCAGCTGTTACTGTGATGACCAAATGTGTTTTGTTGTCCCTTGTATGTAAATGTTGTGCTGCAAGCATGTCTGTTTGCAATTCTCTGAGAATGCGTGTCTGTTCAATTGTCCAGAATTTGCTTGAAAAATCAGGACGTATTAGATCATATAAAGGTTTTATGTGTGTAGCATAATCTAGAATGTAAGTTCTGCCAAAAATTAGGAACCCAATAGAGACTGTAGTTTTTTAATCGTATTTGGGGGTTGTAACTGTCCGCATTTTTCTAAGAATTGTGGCGCTAGGCTCTTTTCTTCACTTGACAGCTCATATCCCAGAAACAGGACGCTGAGGAAGGCAATTTTTGTTGTTTTTAAATTTAATTTGTAGCCAAATTCTTCAAATCCTATGACAATGTGGGCTACCCGTCTTGAATGTTGTAGCAGTTCATCATCCGTAAGATAGATATCATCAACATTGGACAATGCTTCAGGATCAATCTCGTGTAAAATTGCTGTCACATGAGCTGCCAACAGTCCTGGACTGTTCTTATACCTCTGAGATAAAAGACAGATTTTTTTCCTGGGAGCCTAGTGCACTGAAACTTGTGAAGTCTCTACTCTCAGGCGCTATATTCTGGCAGAAGAAACCATTGGAAGTATCCAGTGTTGTTTTGTATTTTTTACGCGCTATATTGTTCATTAGTGCCATGCTATGTGAGTTTTGTATAGCATAAGTGCGTGTATGACTATTTAAGTATCTGTAGTCTAAGACTATCCTATATGAATGGTCTGGCTTGGCTACTGGGAACAATGGATTATTCATTGGGGAGACTCAGGGTTCAATTACGCCCTGGTACTCTAATTGTGTGAGTATTTATCTCACAGGTGCTTTTGCTTCATGTTTTATTGGATACTGAGGTTGGGATTGAGGTTAATTTTTGATTGGAATTACATGGTAGGGGGATTCTTTATCCCATCCTACGTGATTTTGAAATAACGCAGGTGCCTGTGCCAAAACCCAATCAATGGCATAGGATTCAGCGAGTTCCTCTGGAACAAGGGGCGAGAAGGAAGGCTTAATGACATCTTCTCCATATGGGCAGGTACGGACAAATTCAGGTGGCCAATCGTGTTCGGCCAACAAAACATCATTTATGTTAACTATGCGATCCCAACAGATTGCGTCTATTATGCGCTCAATTTCTCCTTCTAACTGTAGCGTTACTTTATACACCCTACCAGGAGTGGAGACACGCATGTCCGCAATTTCTACTTGTATAAAGTCATCAGTTGCTTTCACCTCCAGATGCTCTAGAAGACTCTGGCGAACTATTGTGACCTCTGCCGCGCTGTCTAGCAGTGCTAGTGCCTACTTCTTGTTCTTCAAGAGGACCCTCTTCCTGAGTAGCATGCCGCACTGCGACTGCTGCCACTTTTTGCTTTTTGAATTGGGGTTTTTGTTGGGTTGGTTTCTCTACCTTTTTAACAGAAACCTCCTTTGTGATTCCTGTCTCCGTTTCATGTACTCTGTTCTTCGCTCTCATCGCCCACCTCTCTCATTTCGTTTTTCCGATGAGTCCTGAAAGAAACGAGATTGGCGTGTATCAGTATATTGATATCTTTCATGTGTTTTTATATTATCTCTATTTCTGAGATTATATCTATTTTGTGGGATCTCCATTCGTGGAGATTCTCCCCTCTCTTTTTTAGGAGTTTGTTGTTTTTTTATCCCAGCGTTTCTTGTTATCTTCAGGAGCTTGCTTGGGAAAATCTTTATTAGATTTGCCCTGAAATTGTGGATGAGATGGTCTGGCCCCTAAACTGTCTCGACCAATGCTAGAATAGGTCTCTGCGTTAATCTTAGGCTGCTTGCGTTCCTGATCCTGTTGCCGAATGTCACGGAGCCACATGTTCACTGCCAGTGTGACCGTTTCCCCTTTACGGTTACTTAAAATGATTGAGGATACTGTGGCCAAATTGCCCATCAGTTGCATCCCCAAATCTAGGGCCAGGGCAGCCCTGTATTCATCTTGAATTTGTTTCAACACCTCCGGTAAATTGACAAGTGTTGGTGTACCATGGGCAGTTGTATAGAGTGCGCCAAATACCGTGCCCCAGGTATTACAGTTATCCACTGTAGGGACCATACCAAATGGCAAGTACATCATTAACATTCTATGTTTATCCTGAGGTCCCGTATGGGGAAATACTGCCTCCAGCACATTTATTTTTTGTGCTAACCAAAATGGAGTTTCCTCTCGTTTGGCGGGGACTTTACCCATGATTGAATGTACAGTTGCAGGGTTTATACCTGGCGTTACTGCATGTGGATGTGCTGGAGCAGCATGTGCTGGGTTTGTATTTAATGTTTGCATTACGAATTGTACTAATTGTCTATATATCGCTGTTAATTCTGTATATAAGCGACGAACCTCAGCTACCGCTAGATTTGAAACTGCAGGGTGTGGTGTATAGGTGGCCAATAAAGGCCAGGTAGGACCATTGTTACTTAGAGGACCTAACCTTACTGGTAAAATTGTATGGGGTAGAACGCCATCGAGCCAGTTATTATGTTCTTGATAAAATAATGGTATTTCGAAATATGCGTATGCTCTGTATTGTCCAGGTGCATTTGCAAGTGTATAATGATGAAATGTATTTGTGTTCCCATCAACTGCTGGAAATGTGACCCAAGAATAAAAGAGTTCTGTTCTATAAGCTTCATGGGCATCCACCACAAATGTGACTGGACCCCCTGGGCCGTTAGGCCGTTTGCTAATAAATGTGCAGTCAGAGTTTGTCTCATATTAACTGCTATTTGTATCTGTTGTGGATTCTCCATCATAGATATATTATATGTTCAGAGAAAGGCACACCAAATTGGGTTTTTCCTTTTAATGTTCAAACTTGAACAACCTCCAGCCTCAGATAGGATAGCCTACGTAGCTGGGGTGGAAATCCTCAGTACCACAGACGTCTCCGTATACAGTATTGAGGCGTCATTTTATATAATGAGACAGAGATACTTCGTAGGACCCGAAAATTAGAGCCTGACCAAACGTTGGCGGCGCCATGTCGCATAGGCTCTCATTATTCTAATGAGACTACTGGATTTTGAGTGGCAGAATTGACGACAGTATGGGAGACTAAGTCTAACCCACTGTGGGTGACACCTTTCGCTTCAATCCGGGCTTTGCTCTGGCTAACTAGCAGTGCCTCATCCCTACCCAAAGATAGGGGTGACTGGGCAGCTGAGCGCATGACATACTTGGCTTCTTAGGGAAGCCGTGGTCATTCAGGTCTCATCCTTTTCTCTCATTTACAATTCAGTCTCATATATAAATGACAAACAGAAGCAGTATATGTTTCAATAATACGTTTAATAAAACGACTGCATCTTAGATAGCAAAGTGTGAGCTGCAGTAACCAGGATGACACAACATGACAATATTAAAATTGTGACAAGAAGAGTGAAGCATAAAATGAATGCTATCATATTGTCACTATAATTGATGGACTAGTTCCTACCTAGGCTATGATAGAGCACAGCATGTTAAGCTCTATTTCTGCCCTTCAGGTTCCCTTGGGAAGACATCAACCCCCTTACCTGACCAAAGGCCTGCACTCTGCATTAGCATCTGCAGCGAAGCATTCAGCAATCAGCATACAGTCGTGGTTCCCTGGTTGGGATCTCCCTCTAACATGTAAGGGACAAGGAAGTGTTTTTATAACAACACAGCTGATATTCTGAGAAAATGTCCCTATATAAGGATGTGTGTTTTCTACGAATGTTGGAGACTAAACTTCTACCACGTTCACCGGCAATGTACCGTGCTGTAGCCTTGGAAGAAGCACAGAGTGATCAAGAATGTCTTGTTTGAGAACAGAGTGCTGCCTAGGCAAAAACAGTTAGATAAACAGAAAATAAAACAAGACCGTAAAAATGGTTATTGTAACAATAATAAGACAAAGCTGAATAAAATATATCTACGTTAAAGTGCACAGCTGCCTAGTGTGTTAAAATAATGTGCATGGAGCTATAACTAAAATGGCTACACAACAATATTGCCCTGCTGTTGTACTCCCTGCATTCCTCCTGTGCTCATCCCCCTGTGCGATCCCTGCATACCTGGTGCTTGGGCAGACTTAGGCCCATATTTATACTTCTTTAGTGCCGCATTTGCATCATTTTTGGATGCAAAAGTGGCGCAGAACGACTGTATTTTGTAAGTTTGCGCCGCTTTTGCATCAAAAAGCAGTGCAAGTATAAATATGGGCCTTCATTTCCATCACCACGCCTTCTCCTTTAATCTGGTCTGCTTCAATTAAGTTTCATCACTACAGTATTTTGCATACTGCAGTACTTCATCATTCAGTTTAGTCTGCCAGCAAATCAAATGATTCCGACTCATATTTATAATTTCAGACTTCAATCTTTGTACAAATCTGAACACAAAATGAATCATATTTGTCAGTCCAATAATCTCTGTACCACTGTACTGTTTAATGCTTACAGCAATCTCCATAATAAGCATGTACTGACTCCTTTTTCTCCTGGGCTGTCCTGTCAAATCTCTGCCAATCAGCATCTCTAGGGGAAACTCTAGTTTTCAAAAATGCAGTCACTCAATAATACCTTTTCATTACCTCTGCAAAGTACATTGTGGCCCATTGTCAATAATGGTGTGCCTCTTTTTAACGCCTGCTCTGTTCAGGGTTTAAATATAGCAGCTAAAAATGATGCATTGAAATCTCATAGATTCCACTGTGCCATTTTTGTGGTCCCCATAATGGGGGAACGCCCCCGTTGCATACATTATGCCTGGCGCTAGCATAATGTGGCGCAAGGGGATACAAAGTGGCGCAATGCATGCATTGGATCACTTTGTAAACCTGGCGAGGCGAATTTAGCCTTGTGGGGCCACATTAGCGTCATAAAAAAGTAAGCTAATGTGGCACAAGGAGGCACTAGGCTTTCTTAAATTTGGGCCAAAGAGTTCAAATCTTCCCACAAATACTTTGTAAGCTTAACAAATCTCTCTGTTTGTTGGTACCATTCCACTGGCTTCTTCCTCAACTTCGGGTTATCATTGTTAAATGACAATATGTCACTTCTGCTCCACAGGGCATGAACAAAATTTCCTCCCGGAATTTCCCTCACTGGCCTAATTTTTACAGCTGTCTCAGCCTTCTGTACACAATTTATGAGTGCAGTCGGTTTTTACTTCTAATCTCTTTTCTTTGCCCATCTGTCTTCTCATTCATCTAATGCTCCTAATATTTGGATGCTCTGAATCAATTCTTTAATATAAATCTTCATTCCAGGTGATGTCATGTTTGCAATGTCTCTAGAAATGTAGCTTTATAACTATTTGGATTTATTCATCTCAATTTCATATTTCTCTGCCAAATCAGCTAATTTACCATAGATCTGTCCTGCACAATTTGTGACATCATTGCACAAAAAGCGCAAATTGTTTTCATTGTAAGAATCCAGTCAGCCCAATTATAGTGTTCCCTCAATCATTTCATTCAATTCCAATTTTATTTTAGCCATATTTGGTGTCTTCTCTCCCTCTGGTGTGTTTTTCAAAACTGATAGTTTACCCAAACTGTCTAACCATTCAGTTAGTTGTTGTGCTGATAATCCTTGTAAGCTTATTTAATTACCTCTTGATATGGGCTGTGGAGTATTACATGGTGCTCTCACAGCGTGCTCCTGAGGCAACCTGTAAGCACAGGGGACATGTCATATAAATCAGCAGACATACTTTATCACACATCTGGTTAGTACCGAATGAATTCATAGGGTCATGGCTGGCACAGTAGTGCTCAGTCTTTCCATTTCTGTATTAATGCCAAAAGGAGAATGTACTGCTGATTTTGGGTTTGGAGTATGTAGACCACTCCCATTACTAGCCTCGGCATACAACGGGATGACTGGACCTATTGTCACGGGAACCGTCAATGCATCTGGTCCTGACAAATTTGTTTGACTTGATGGGAACATCAGACCTGTACCTTGACTAGTTAATACTGTTCCAAACGTCTGATTTGACTTATTTAGGGTAATATTCTGTGGTATCCATACTGAGGAATACATGTGCTTTGTCTGCCTGATTTATAATTTGTGCAGGTGTCATTACATTAGGCCTAGACTCCATTTGAGTCACTCCTGAATTGGCTATGGTATAACTGGAACTGTGATATTCTAGTCTCTATTAACAACTTGAACTGTCATATAAACCCATGGCACCTATGCTACAGTAGCAGGTACAGTTGGAGCTACTTCAAACTGGCTTTGTGCAAACAAAGTTGTGGCTATACTTGAGGCTACATTCTGATTTACTAATACAATTGCATCATACGGTGGGGGACGATTCTGAAATACCTGGGTTACAAATTCATCATCTGAATCACTTTCAGTGGTTGTTGTCTTCTTATGTTCATCTAACTTCTGCTCTAGATCTTCTGTGGGCTTTGTTTTGGTTTTAAATCTAACATTTCCATCACCCCCCTGTGTTGCTGGGAATAATTTTACTCCATGTAATGTGTCTGCTCCCCAAATGTTCTCTTCCTCATCCCATCTATCTTCTGCCAATGTCTTTTCAACTTTCTTCATTCTCCTCTTGAATTTCTAAGCCCCTTCCTGCCTTGCAACTAATTCCCAAATGACAAGTGTTTCAAATTGTGCAAGTCTAGGAAGAGGTTTTGATTCATACAGCACTCTCCTCAGAATCTCTAATGCCCCTTCATTGAAAGTTCACTAACAGTGGAAAGCTAAGTTACCTTCCTTCTCAGTGATTATGCACCTCTGTTTTACCCTTAGGCATGCTGAAACTCCTCTCTCCTCCTTCACCTCAAATGCTGGTATACCCTCAATTGGAGTAGGTTTACCCTCTCTAACTGAAACAAAAACATCCCCTCTTAATGCACTCTTTAAAGCTTTGAAAATGTTCCTTGTTACTCAAATTTAACTCTTGAACCACTACTTCTAGGAGCCCAGGAAGTATTTTTCAATCCCATAGTTCTTTTCGCAAGCTGTCCTCAGCCTATAGCAGCGCAGTCTAATCTACCAATCCGTTTGCTGCTCTTCTCACTAATCAACCAATCCCAGCGTGGACCAAATGACGTCACACTCACTTCACTCTGCAGCTGCGATTCACTTCACAGCCATCTCATACATCACTCACGCATACACCCTAAATGCAACTATTGCAAGCACAAAAAATGAAAATGTCCGCTCTCGACGGGTAGGACTCAAACTCTTTGAAAGCTGCATGGGTACACTTCATACTGTGGTTTTTGCACCTATGCAAGTAAGATTTGACCTGCAAATCTCGCTCCGGTTGACATGGATTATCCCTGTGCTCTCAGGGTTCAACTAATACCAACCAACAACTCACACACACTCATGGGATCTACTGGTATTGTCAATAGTGCTCAATCAACCAACATCTTATTGCAGACAATAAATAAACAAAGTGTCTCCATACAATTGTGCGATACTCCAAAGTCTTAGGCCACACAGGACCCATAAACAACAACAGCCATGTGGGCAATTTTGAGCACAAAGTGCAACATTCACTCCGAGTGCGATGACTCCCCAAACATCTCAAGCATTACACTTCACCTCAATTTAGCAAAAGCATTGCAAGCAGAAACCTTACTCAGAACACGTATCATACACCTGTACCACAATGCAGGAATTTCATCTACCCCTACACTTCACCACTAACAGCTCAGGATGTGGGCAAAATCTGATTCCCCTTCTCATGAGTCAAAACCATCACTCTGCCTCCAAAACTGCTGTAGCGCGGAGATCTTCCTCCCAATTCGGATTCAGAAACCATGCACTGGTGAGATGCCATCGACTCTCCCACCACACTAGAGGTTGATAGGATCCTTGGACTCAGTGAAGAGGGGGTAATCAGATTTATTCAACACAAATCAATAGCATGGAAAAAAACAGACAATTTACATACTGAGAGAGCGTAGCATATATAATTTATACTAATGTGAAATGTTTATGAATTAATGTGTGACAATGCTGCATAGAAACTATAATAGTGATTTTGCTTAAAACGTGCACCTGAAATGTGACCACGGGGAGTGGCCGCCAATGTATACATAGACCAATTATGATGACTAAAATGTTTATATTGTGTTTAAATAAGCTTATATTAATGATTGCATTATTGAATCTGTGCTGAAATCCTCATAGGCCTTAAGTTAGCATGAGCGGAAGCTTAGCTGCTTAGCTCTCATATTAAATGTATTTTTTTATTTTTCAGTGAACTGACTCATAAAAGGACACAACCCCGTATATTCTTTTTCTTCAAACTAGAAGACGAATGTAACCATGTTAGATTCGTTCTCATAGCCTTTTCCTTGCTTGCAGAATAAATGAAATGAAACAATGTAGATTAATGAAACGTAGAAAGGTCATTCAAACCGGAAAGGTCATTCAAACCGGTGAAGACAATGAAGTTACTGACCAAAAGATGTGCAAAGAATTACAGAAAGATTAAATCATACCAGACGTGCCATCTCTGAAGACGTCAATTATGGAGACCAATCAAAGACTTTTAAAATAATATGGGGTGAAGAGTTAGGTGACCTAATGAGTTTTCTGATAGGTTAAAGATAGTGGGGTATAATAAATGTCCAATAAAATTTTGGGGGAATGTACAACAAAAAAGGGATAAAACCCATGTCACGAGGAGTCATTTGGAATTAGGTAGGGAATACTATTGATTTTATCCAGAAACTTTGTCACTCTGCTTGGTGACTTGCTGCTTTACTTAAAACCATCCTCGCCCTTAGATTTGGTCCATTTTACACTTTACCTCCTTATGAGGGAACTGCCCTTTTTGCCCGGAGCTGAGTTCTGATTGATGGCGAATTGACTGAGGTCCTGAAGACGAAACATGAACCTGTGTACTGACCTAAACTTTGGAGGGTAATTATGACAATGCAATTGTGATTTGTCTGTTTGCTTTTCCTTTCTAGGTACCAACTGCTTACTTTTGACAGAGACCCTAGTTAGATGTTTTCCAAATTAGTGTTCTAAATTGTTCTGCGTGAAGCCCAACATGCTAATGCTAATCAGTGGTTAGGACAGGTGTTCACCAAAACTGACGCAAATAGACAAACAACCAAATCTAAGCTTTGTTGAACTGACGCATTATTGACACTGTGCTAAATTGATCTATGTTCAAGCCTTGTTATGTTCTGATGTTTGTGATTCTCGCTTTAATGGAATCTTACCAAAGTTGCCATATCGTGACTATGCTATTAAGTTTCTTGGTGTTGAGATTAACGCATCTGCTTTTAGATTGTAATTAATAGGGAATAAAACTTATAAAATTCTATTAAACTGGTGTGGTTATTCATGGATGAAAGGTCATGGTAGCGTCTTGAATTGACTAATGACTTTGACTAAGTGAAATGTATTGTCGTGATAAATATTGATGACATTATTGACATATTGATTGACATATTGATTAGCTATCTCATCCTAAGGTGTCTCTCAGCTGGGTCAAAAGATTCATTGGCCTAAAACGAGTCCTGATGTGTAATAAATTATCATAAAGGGACGCGTTAGCAGTTCTGGTAGCAGAGCGACGGTTTGGCCCTTTGGGGCCCTAGGACGGAGAATTATTGTTTAGACTGTTTTTCTGAGATAATGCAAATTAGAGGTATCATGTATTTCTAAATTCACCATGAGTTTCCCGGGATCTCGGAGCCTGCCTAAGTGAGTTGGGAATGTTCTTGGCGTCATAGCATGCATGGTGTAGAATTTGCGCTTGCTCAGCTTATGCATTTCGCAGGTGATTTGTGAAGTTTGTGTGTATCTAGGCCAGGTAAATGTTGTTTTAGTAGGAGTAGGCGTACTCCGCAGTATGAGAGTAGGTAAGTCGGCGTACTTCATATGCGTGTGGCGCTTTGTGCTAAAAATTATCCACGTGGTTGGTTGTTCATGTACGGACCCGTCGTGGTCTAAGACTCCGGAGTATATTGACAAGTGTAGGAGACACTTGGGTTTATGTTGTAATTTGTGCGGTTTAAGTAGGTCAATCGGGCGTGATTGACAAGTCGAGATTGAGTCACATTGTATGTGTGAAACCTTCGATGGAGATTTGGCAAGTTCTAAAGTGCACTAGAACGAACCATTGACAAGTCGAGAGTAGGATTTGCGGGTCAAATTCTGCTTGCGGGTGCGGGAACTGAGAAGGAGAGAGTAGCGGCTGAGGCTTCAAGTGAAATCTCTGTAAAGTTCTGAAGCAAATGTGTACCCTTCCTGTAGTAAACCGGCAAATTTGTGCTGTTGTTGTTAAGGTGCTCGCAGTAATTTTTGCATTAGTTTGGTGTGAATCCAGTGAGGGGTGGACGAGGCGCAAGACTTTGTCAGCTGCAGTGTGTGAGTGTGACGTCAGTGGTGCTGCGCTGAGATAGGTCAGTTGTCGAGAGTGGTCGCGCACGGATTGGCTGCCGTCCCTGAGAGACAATAGATTGAGAAAGGTGGGTGAAGAGTGTCCTGGGAATTAAAGTCACTTCTTGATTATATACAAACAAAAGAAGAAAAAAACGTGAACATAAACTTTGTCAAAGCTTTTAAGAGTGCTCTGAAAGGAGACACATATTTATGGCGAGTGAAGGGGAGCCTACACTGCCTGAGGGAACTCCAGCTTACATAGTCATGGAGGAAAAAGGTGTTGCGCCTTGTTTATGGAGGAAACAGTGGCGCAAATTGACAGAAAAAGAGGGATGTTTGGCATTCCCAGAACACGGGACGTTCAATAGGAGAGTTCTAGAGAATTTAAGGTGGATGTTCCAGAGAAGACTGAAAAGGGCAGAAAAGACTTTAGCGGAAGCTAGGTGGGACAATGAGAGCAAAATGTGGAGATGGGGAATAGTTGATGGATTAAAATTGTTCCCAGCAATAACACAGGGAGATGAGGCACAGGGGAAGAAAGCCACATGTAAAACAGACAAAGACTCTAGTAACCCTAAAGAAACTAAAAGATCTTGGGAAGAAGAAGATGATTCAGATAACGAAGAATTTTTAAATCAGCTATTACATGATCGCCCACCACCTTATGCGGTAAGCGACAATGTCCCGAGCACTAGTGCAGATCCCAGGAACCAGACGCAGGAGAAGGGAGTTACTGATACAGTACAGTCTAGTGATACTGGTTTTATACAAAATGGTGTTAGTGTACCCACTACGCCAGACATGCAGATACAGTTGCAACCTCTACCGCAGATACAGAGAATCTATCCAGATGTCCCAGTACTAGAGACTACTACAAATCTGATAGTGCCGCCAGACTCGATATATACAAAATCGAGGTTAGTGCAGATTGAGCCAACTCCGCAATTGCTGCCTCAGCAGCAGCCACAACTGATACCGGCTTATAACCCAGCAGCAGGACCTCCATTAATACCTGCCCCAGCTTCACTGGATCAGACTTTTGGAGTCGCTGCTCCACGAGGTTTGGGACCAGGTCAGACACCAGCTGCAATATCATTGATGATTACTGTTGGTCCACCGGTGCCATTGTATGCACAAGGTAAGCCTGGTGTATGTGATCAGGTAGTAATGACCCAAGATGTAATGAGAGGAGGGTCCATAGGAACTCCCCAGTTAATGGCCCCAGGAGAGCAAGCGGTTGAAAAACCGAGGTCTTTGTTAAACCTTAGCCCAGCTGAAGCACCGTTGGAGGCAATGAGACAGGCAGGGCTAGGAATGTTAACCCCACAAACGATAAGTACGAATGCTTCACAGTCGCCAATGATGCATGCAGGAAACATTTCACTGCAAGGTTTTACGGTACAACAGTTTAATGAGTGGTTAGAGAAGACCTATGCTTCACAGAAGACTACAATAACTGCAGTGGAACGGGAAAGGTTGGGGAGAGATGAGTACCTGAACTTTGTGAGACTAGGTGTGGAAGCTGCTGAACTAGTGGACGGAACAATGGGGGTAAACAGGTTAGAATCATACACAGAAGCAGAATTGAGATATCTGTGCCCTAAGATTACTAAAGAAGTAGGCAAGGTACATCAGAAATTAGCTAAACTGGCAGACAAATACAATATTGATATCGAGAATACTAAACATTTGAAAAGAAGTTACAGGTTAGACTTTGATTCAAAAGACTTTGAGCATATGAGGTCTGCCGGAATGAAAGCGCATTTAAAGGAAATACTGCAAAGTGCGCAAATCTGGGGAGCTTTAGAAAAGTGGGAAGGCAGATGGGCAAAGAAAAGACAAGGAAAAAAGTGACAGTCCGGGATCGAGAAAAGCTAAAACTTCACCAGATACGGAATCAGTAAAGATGCTACCAATGAGAGAAACAACTGGTGGGGTTCTAACTCATGTACTGTGGTCCAGGGGAGACATCCTATCTTTCACAAATGATTATCCCAGGATAAGGGAGAAGCCGATAGAATGGTATCAGCAAACAGATAGGTTTGTGAAGCTTGCGAAGTGTCTCTGGGAAGATTTGAATACCTTGTTTGAGATCATTGTTCCGCCCGACTTATGGCTTGAGTGCAAGAGACGGGTAGACTGGCCAACACAGGCGCCGGCAAGGGATAAGGTGACTGGAACACCCTCTGAGGAGGTGATGAAGTACTATCATAAAGTGATTGAGTTTTTGAAGCAGAAGGTGTCACCGAAAGTGACTGATTGGCAGAAAATCGACCCGACCTCACAGGAAGTTAAAGAATCGATACATGCTTACTATGAGATATTGTTGAAGGCATTCAAACATTACAGTGGTACTGAGAACATTGAGCCGAAAGACATGAATCATCTTGTGTTCAGATTTGTTGAAGGGTTGAGACCAGAGGTTAGCCAGATGATTAAGAATCATTTGATTTGTTGGCAAGCAAAGCCTATTGATGAGGTGTTGCAGTATGCGAAATACTGCAGTGACGAGATCGAGCTGAAGCAGAAAAAGTTGAAGGAGAAAGTGATGGTGATACAGATAAGGGCTGCGCAGGCAGGAATGCAGGGAAATGGAATTCAGCAGATGGTACAGCAGCAACCGCAAGGGAATGGTGTGATTCAGGCGCAACTGAGAGGCCGAGGTCGAGGTTTTGTGAATCGCGGTCCAGACTTGAATACTGTTGTAGTTCAAAATGATGTACAAGGGATGTAAAAGATGTCACCATGTGACGCGTGCGGGCCATGGGGCATTGGAAGCGGGAATGCCCAAATGTGGTGCACGATGGTGTCATTCAACAAAGCACTAATGTCGGTGTATTACAAAATATTAGAGGTCCAAAATTGAGAAATCAAAACCCGAACTTTCAAAATAACGTGGTTCAAATGCAAGGGTTACAGCCCATGCAGCAATTGCAAATGCCACGTGTCCAACCAGCGCAAATGCAGCAAGTACAACAGCAGGTTCCCATGGTACCTAGACAGCAAATGCAACTAGCAATGGCTCCAACGGGACAGCAACAGGTGATGCTTCCTCAGCAGGTAACAGGTTAAGTGATGAGCCAAAATAATACAGCACAGCAATTCCCATTGCGTGGTGAAGATGGAGTGAATGAGGAATGGTCGGATGACAGTTCAGACAGTGAAGAGTGCAGGTTTGCAGCGTCCCTAGAAGTACATCAGAGGGGACCCTATGTAGAGGGAAAGGAAACGGGTCACAAGGTTTCATTCTTGGTTGATACTGGAGCTACACGCTCCACAGTTAGGAGTGCAGAGGTTCCGAAATTGCCACTTTGGAGCGTACCATAAGAGTGGTCGGACTAGCAAACCAATACTTGACAAATCCGATCACAGATCCACTGCAAGTTGAGATTGGTAACTTCCAGGGACTGCATAAGTTTGTAGTCTGCGATTCGAGTCCTGTGTCCCTACTAGGAAGAGACATAGGGGGTCATTACGACCTCGGCGGTCTTTTTGCAAGACCGCCGAGGGACCGCTGTGCGGAAGACCGCCTGTGCAGGCGGTTTCCCGCTCGGCGTATTATGACTGTTGGCTGCTCTCCATCGTTATTCCGACTGAGAGACGCCAACAGCCATACTTGCTGGCGGCGGGGAAGTGGAGGTTGCTCCACCTCCACCGCCACGCCAACAGAACACCGCCCAGCAAATCACGTCCTGTGATTCGTTGTGGCAGTGTTCTGTTGGTGGTGTGGTGTCGGCGGAGCTACCCCATTGCTCCCGTCCCCTCCCGGAGGATCGAAGGAACAGGTAAGTCGATCGTCCATTAGGGGAGGAGGGTGGGGAGGTGTTGTGTGTTGTGTGCGTGCATGGGGGTGTGCGTGTGTGTATGTAGAGAGGGTGTGTGAGTGCGTGTATGCATGCGGGGTGTTGTGTGTATGGGAATGAGTGCGTGTATGGCTGTGGGTATGTCTGTATGGATGTGTGCGTGTATGTTTGTATGTGGGTGTGCGTGTCTGACTGTGTGTGTGGATGTAGGCATGTATGTCGGGGTGTGTACGTGTGTGTGTTGGTGGTGCCTGCATGCGTGTCAGGTGTGTGTGAGTAATGTTATATTGGGGGTCAGGTGGGGATGGGGGCCCTGCCACCTTTGGGCGGTGGCAGGGGTGGTGGGGGGTGTAGGGGAGGGATTCGGGGTGTGGGGTGGGGGAGACCCCTATCAGTGCCAGGGAAGGAATTCCCTGGCACTGATAGTGCTTACCGCCATGGATTTCATGGTGGTTCAAACCGCTGGATATCCACAGAGGTAAGCCGGGTCCAAATACCGCCGGCGGTATACTGACGGCTGCCGGGCTGGAGACCCAGGTCTCCAACCCGACGCTCGTCTCCGCCCTGGCGGGCAGGACGGAGAACCAGCGGATGACCATGGCGGTAACCGCCATGGTCATAATACACCAAGGTAAGACCCCCAGCCTGTTGGCGGTCTTACCGCCGGTTCTCCGCCATCCGCCAGGGTTGTAATGACCCCCTTAGTGTGTAAGATAAAATGCTCGATTACTTGTTCCAATGATGGAATTGAGGTGCAGACAAACAGTGATGATGAAGGTGATGATGGTCAGTTCTCAGAGTCAGAAGCAGAAACCGCGAATGAAGATTACCCCTTTATAACCTTATTCCCGATGCTTACAGTGACTTACTTACCAGCTGAGTTACAGGGAACGGTGACAGAGAAAGTGTGGGATTTGACAGGAAAAGAAGTGGGACTGATAAAAGGAGTGGAACCAGTTAAAGTACAAGTAAAGCCAAATGCAGTGTTTCCTCAGGTGCCACAGTACCACATGGCACAAGATGTCCTTATTCAGGTGTCGCAAATAATTGCGGACTTTGTAAAACAGGGAGTCCTGAAGGAGGTATTGAGCAGCCCATGTAATTCACCGATAATGGGTCTGAAAAAGCCTTGTGGGAAGGTTCGAATTGTGCAGGACTTGAGAAAAATAAACAAGATTGTTGTGAAGTGTTGCCCTATAGTGCCAAACCCAGCAGTGATCATGTTTCAGGTTCCGTGTGATGCTGAATGGTTCACCGTTGTAGACTTGTCACAAGCCTTCTTTTCGGTGCCTCTTCATGAGGACAGCCAGTTTTTATTCAGTTTCAAATTCCTGGACAAGGTGTACAGTTGGTGCAGAATTCCTCAAGGGTTCTCTGAGTCACCGTCCATCCTTAATCAGATATTGATAAAAGATTTAGAATCCTTAGTACTGCCTTTCAATTCGACTCTAGTAGAGTGCATTGATGACTTGCTGATTGCATCCAGGACAAAAGGTGACTGTAAATATGACACAATTGTCTTATTGAATCATTTGGGAAAGAACGGACATAAAGTGTCGCCAAAGAAGCTGCAATACTGTCAGAAAGAGGTGAAATACTTAGGACACTTGATTGAGAGAGGGTCCAGGAGAATATCGAAGGAAAGGGTGACAGTCATTTTGCAAACGTACCCCCCAACAACAAAGAGAGATGTCAGGATGTTTTTGGGAATGGTGGGCTACTGTCGTCAGTGGATACCCAACTTCTCAATTATCTCAAAACCATTGATAAAGCTAACTGGGAAAGAGAATACGGATGAGCCGTACACCATAACCCTATCCTAAGAAGAGCTTGAGTCATTCATGGAATTGAGAGAGTGCATGTGCAGGGCACCAGCTTTGGGAAGTCCTGATTACACAAAACCTTTTCTGCTGTTCTGTCATCAACGTGATGCTTGTTCTTTGTCTGTCTTAACACAGGTCCATGGAGGTGCAAATCGCCCTGCAGCATATTTTTTCAGCTACCTTGGACCCCACAGCAGCAGCCTTACTGGGTTGTTTGCGCGCAGTTGCAGCAGTTGGTCAAAGCCTCAAGCAGTGTGAAGGCATAGTGATGGGACATCCCTTGACAGTAATGGTTCCACATTCAGTTGAAATTTTGTTGACTCGAACCAAAACCCAGCACATGAATAATGCCCGACTTACCAGATATGAGACAATCATTTTGGGGTCGCCTAATGTCTCACTGAAGCGATGTACTGTATTAAACCAGGCAACTCTGCTTCCTGTTGAAACTACTGAGATTAATAATGAAGAGGAAGTGGAGCATGACTGTCTTGATGTAACAGAACTATGTGCCAAGCCCCGACCTGATATTCAAGATACACAGTTAAAAGAAAATGACTGCATTATGTTTGTTGATGGATCCTGTTTGAGAGATTCACTCGGAATGCTGAGAGCTGGTTACGCTGTGTGTACTATAGCTGGTATCATCGAAGCTTCCTGGCTCGAAAGAGTGTATTCGCACAAGTGGCAGAGCTAATTGCCCTTACTAAGGCATGCCACACAGCTGAAAATCTGAGAGTCATGATCTATACTGACAGCAGATATGGATTTGGAATTGTACATGATTTTGGCCAATTGTGGTCACAGAGAGGTTTCATGACCTCTTCTGGTTCTCCTGTGAAAAATGGTGAACAAATTAAGGATTTTTTACATGCGATTCAGTTACCTCTTGAAATTGCGGGGGTGAAATGCAATGCTAATGTTAAGTCACAAGACTTTGTGTCCATGGGAAACGGCTATGCAGATCAAGTCGCAAGATTTTGTGCATTGAACTGTATATCGTTCAAGGACCAGTGGGAATTGTTACCGCAAACTGAAAATGACACCTGTTTGAACCTTGCATTAAGGGTAGTCGATACACTAGATGAGCTAAAAACACTACAGGGTCGTGCTAGCAAAGAGGAAAAACGGTCCTGGCAGAGAATGCAATGCATACAAAGAGCTGATGATTTGTGGGTCTCAGAGGAAGGGAAACTGGTTTTGTCAAACAGTCTTTTGTCACAATTTGTGAGGCTTTACCATGGACAGGCACATCTTGGGAGAGATGCAATGATCGGATCATTCAAGATTGATTGGTTTAACCCAAAATTTAGATATGCCGCAGAGGTTGTTTGTCATAGGTGCATCATCTGTCAACAGATGAATGCCGGAAAAGGGACTGTGGTAACTCTGAGCCACATAGGGAGAGCTGGCGGTCCATTTAGCAAGATGCAAATGGATTTCATTGAAATGCCTGTTTGTGGAGGATTGAAGTATGTATTGGTGATTGTATGTGTTTTCAGTCATTGGATTGAAGCTTACCCCACACGTAGAAACAACAGTCTCACAGTTGCAAAGCTGCTGCTTAGGGAATTATTACCCAGGTTCGGGTTTCCGGTCTCTATAGAATCAGATAGAGGCAGACATTTCGACAATGAGGTGATTAAGCTTTTTGTGCTGCGTTAGACATCGAACAGAAGCTGCATTGTAGTTACTGCCCTGAAGCATCAGGATTAGTAGAACAGATGAATAGTACCCTGAAGTCGAGAATGGCAAAAATGTGTGCAGCTACCAATATGAAATGGCCAGATGCATTGCCCTTAGTGCTGATGTCGATGAGGAACACCCCTGATAAGAAGACAGGACAATCACCCCACAAGATCCTTATGGGTAGAGCTATGAGGCTACCCGCAGTGCCTGCAAATGCTCTTGTGAATATCACAGATGATATGGTGTTGGACTACTGCAAAGGTTTGGCTGATATGGTTCGCTCTTTTTCTCACCAGGTGGAAGCTACCACATTGCCACCGATCAGTGATCCAGGTCACACCCTGCTAGCCGGTGACTGGGTGGTTGTCAAGAAGCACATGAGAAAGTCATGTTTGGAGCCGCGCTGGAAGGGGCCATATCAAGTAATATTGACAACAACCACTACTGTGAAATGTGCCGGCGTTCCAAACTGGATACATGCCAGTCACACAAAGAAGGTAACATGTCCAACTGATGAGGAACTTGAAGTTTCCGACTCAACAGTTCCAGAGAGGGAAGTCTCAGGGCCTTAAAATAGCCAAGAGGGATCTGAGACTGCAGGAGAGCCCACTGAGAACAGCCTAGTCCCTCAAACAATAAACGAGTTCAAGAGAGGTGACAATGTGCCTATCTCAGTAGAGGCAGCAGGAGAACTAAATCAAGGAGATGTTCTCCCAGAAGCAGACGGATATGGGTTAGAGCTTGAACCCGTTACAGATCCAGAAGAAGAAGAAGGGGAAATACTAGAAAGAGATCAAAGTACACCGGCATCCCCTGAGCCAGTTGCAGGTTCATCAAGAGAAACACCATAGCACAAGAGGAGGGTGCTGTTCAGCGTACTGAAAGGACAAGCAGAAAAACGACGCATAAGGGAGATAACTGGCCAGAGAAGCAGGCTGCGAAAGAAAAGGTTGCACCAGGTGAAACAATAACAGAAGAAACTGATACATCCTGAATAGAGGATCTAAGTGAAGGAGAATTGCAAGGCGAACGCAGATTGAAAAGCAAATAGAAGGTACGCAGGTCCTGAATGGGCATATGCAACAAAATCTGAATGGCAACAAGAATTCTTAGCGTTCTGTTTTGATCGAGAAGTACCTGGCCAATACTACGGTACCTGAAATTCATCAACGAAAAAGACTTTGTTAAAACTAAAATTCGAAATTAAAAGCTGAGAAAGAGACTTACAAACTACCGGATGTGACACTGATAACCTGAATTGACTTTGAAAACCCGATTATGACAAGCTGCTAACCTGATTTGACAAAAGGGTCCTGGAGTGAGTGAAACGCTATAAATACACGCAGAGAGAAAGAGACTTTTGCATCAAGGAAAAAAAAAAGAGTTTATGTCGTCCTCAAGTTGATTGTTGTTCTGCTATCTGATTCTTTACAGACATGGCTTATAATAGAGGTAGTAACGAAAAGGATAAGGTGTGTGGTTGGTTAAGTCTTATATTAGGTATTGTATGTGCGATAATAATTGTAGGAGTGATTGTGGGAATGCCGTGGTGGATAAGAAAGCAACTAACAATGCTTCAAAACCTGAGCCTACAACACTGTGGGAAAAGTTTGAGCAGGATACAAAACACTTGCATGAGGGAACTAACTCAAAGGGGGAACTTTCTATTAATGTCTTCTATTGTTTGCTGAATGAGTATGTTGAAACCATGGATGCGAAAAACTGTTATGTGTGCACAAAGATTCCTTCATCAGTGCAAGAAGGGGTCACCTACCATAGCCTTCCATTAACGTATGGGATGAGCTGTAGCATGCTATTAACAAGATTCTATAGTCAGGAGCATGTGCAATGTTTTTATTCCAATTTGGATGTGGTGTTTTCTTTTGTGCCTGTGATTGAGTTCCTGAATAAATTAGCTAAGGAGCATAATATAAAATTAGTTAGAGGTTTCTTTGAACCGACACTTACATTTGGGACAGCTTATGCACACCGCAACAATCTGATTTGCTTATTGACACCTGTAGAGAAAAGCTTTTTAGATCACACTGATGACAGATGCAAAGCATTAAAAGAAAGATTAGAAAAAGGGTTAGAGAAACACGCATATGCAAATGATTAGGCTTACACCGCAATAAAGACACAAGGCAAACTAGCTATAGATGCATTACATGTAGGAAGGCTTTGTATATATAGGCTGAAAACTGAACATGACACTTTATTTGTGGGAACGAATTAATGCAGGCATGTGTTTTTGTTTCAGAGTAAATGGACATTCATGTTAAATGGACAGGATCCAGCGATCCCTGCGATCTATTATATCTGTGGACTTAATGCTTATTACCATCTTCCTAAGGGATGGTATGGACATGTTATTTGGGAATAGTTTTCCCAAAGATTTACCAGATTGATGACTTAAAGCAAATACCTAAAATGTCTGAATTACAACATGCTAGACAAAAACGAGAGACAGCGGCTGCTGTCGTTGGTGACATATTTGGAGCCATACTTCCTTCTGTAGGGGTTATTTTAAACTCAATGAAGATTCAAAAGTTGTCTACTATTGTGGATAACATGCTGACAAATTTTACAGGGGCTATACTCCTGATGGATACTGAACCTGCTGCGGAAAGAGCTATGACTCTTCAAAATTGGCTTGCTTTAGACATTCTTTTAGCAAAGAGTGGCGGATTCTGCAAGATGCTCAACAAGCGTCATTGTTGCTCATATATACCTGATAATAGTAAAAAGATTAGAGGTATCCTTACTAACCTAACTAAAGATAGTGCAGATTTGAAGGATTTGAAGGAACCTGGAGTGGGGGAAAAATTAGGAAAAGGAATTGCCAGAGTAGGGAGCTGGTTTAGCAATATTTGGAATGGGGTACTTGCAAAAATATTAGGGGGTCTATTAATTGTTCTGGCCTGTCTATTAGGTCTATAGGGAGCCTGCAAAATAAATGACAAAATTAAAAGAGATTGAACAAAAAGGAGTCAAAGGAATGAAGAAAATGAAAGGGAGAAAATGTTTAATGAAATGTGGGAGAGTTCACGCAAGGGACAAGATGTTGACATGAGCATTATGCGTAACGTGAACAATTTAAGTGAAAGGTCAAAGGGAAAGGTTTGTGTGATGACGAACGTCATCAGAGGAGGGACTGAGAGAGCGTAGCTTATAATTTATACTAACGTGAAATGTTTATGAATTATTGTGTGACAATGCTGCATAGAAACCATTATAGTGATTTTGCTTAAAACGTGCACCTGAAATGTGACCACAGGGGGGGGCCGCCAATTTATACGTAGACCAATAATGATGACTAAAATGTTTATATTGTGTTTAAATAAGCTTATACTTATGATTGCATTATTGAATCTGTGCTGAAATCCTCATAGGCCTTAAGTTAGCACGAGCCGAAGCTTAGCTGCTTGGCTCTCATATTAAATGTATTTTTCTATTTTTCAGTGAACTGACTCCTAAAAGGACACGACCCTGTGTGTTCTTTTTCTCATAGCCGGAGCCGAGTTCTGAGTGATGGCGAATTGACTGAGGTCCTGAAGACGAAGACTGAACCTGTGCGCTGACCTAAACTTTGGAAGGTAATTATGACAATGCAATTGTGATTTGTCTGTTTGCTTTTCCTTTCTAGGTACCAACTGCTTACTTTTGACAGAGACCCTAGTTAGATGTTTTCCAAATTAGTGTTCTAAATTGTTTTGCATGAAGCCCAACATGCTAATGCTAATCAGTGGTTAGGACAGGTGTTCACCAAAACTGACGCAAATAGACAAACGACCGAATCTATGCTTTGGTTGAACTGACGTGTTATTGACACTCTGCTAAATTGATCTATGTTCACACCTTGTTATGTTCTGATGTTTGTGATTCTCGCTTTAATGGAATCTTACCAAAGTTGCAATATCGTGACTATGCTATTATGTTTCTTGGAGTTGAGATTAACGCATCTGCTTTTAGATTGTAATTAATAGGGAATAAAACTTATAAAATTCTATTAAACTGGTGTGGTTATTTGTTGCTGAAAGGTCATGGTAGCGTCTTGAATTGATTAATGACTTTGACTAAAGTGAAATGTATTGTCGTGATAAATATTGATGACATTATTGACATATTGATTGACATATTGATTAGCTATCTCACCCTAAGGTGTCTCTCAACTGGGTCAAAAGATTCATTGGCCTAAAACGAGTCCTGATGTGCAATAAATTATCATAAAGGGACGCGTTAGCAATACCATGACCAGTTTGACGACAGGAACAAGAATCCAAACTGAATTAAGTTTAAAAGCTTTATTACAACCACAGAGCCAATGTAATGTAAGTAGTACACAAAACTAAGCTATAACCATACATGAAAACCATAGGCTGACTGAACCATCTAAAGAGATTAAGCCTACTAAACATCAATACAATTAAACACTCCAGGAGAATAACACAAATTAACAAAACTATAATATGCACATCAAAATCATATTTCAAAGCATATGATGGTGACATCAGTAAATCATCAAAATTCAATTAGTAACAATTAGTTTTTGGGCTGGGTCATCCTTATCTCTATTACAAATTTGAACTTGCATGTGTGGGGACTGACTAACACATAGAAACAAAACAAAAGAAGAAAGAAAAATAATTTGGAAAATCATCTAACTAGGTTAACTTACTATAAAAATATACTGGTGCAAATCATCTAAGCTTAAAAGGAAACAAGAAGAACCACATTGAATATTAAATACATCTCCACATGGAATGGCAGACAGGAAGGGTTAGTCGGTCAGGAGCGCTCACAGCCTCTCAGCATCAGTAGACAGCACCATCAAGGACTGTGCAGAACACGAGCTGCACATAGGCCAGGACAGCAGTTCAGAATTTGTTGGGTATATTAGTACTTAACAGCATATATAAATGGGGCACATAGGATTAAAGGGAAACTCATAACATAAAAAACTAGAAATGGTAGAAGTCTTGGAGGGTAAAAGAAGGTGACAGCACAAACACCCAAACAAGAACTCTCCTAAGATCCAAAAGTCTCTCCCTAACTTGAAAGGTCCATAGAGTTCTGATTTGTCCTCAGAGCAGCCCCTTCGTGCACAAATGGATCAATATCCAATGAGAATTATAGATATCCATCAGATCTGCAACTATTCTGGGGTTTTTCAGGGAAGGTGCAAAGTCATTTTGATGAATTCATATAGTTCCATTGGAAAATGACAATTTGTATAACATTTGACACAGTGCAACTTATTCCCATGTACCACAGGGTGATCCCAAAAGTTCTCATGAAAATTCAATAATACTTGTCATCCATCCGGTAGCTAGAACGTATTCATTACATTTCAATGTCAACAGAACAACAATTGCTATCTTTTACTACAAAAAGACATTCTTCAACACAAGCAAACTTAGGAAGTAATTCAGGTCAAAGGAAACATGACGAATTAGCACTTCTCACTATTGCAGCAAAATGAATCGTCAGGCTTATTCCAGCTAAGTAAGCCAAAATACATAGTTCAAATTGTTAAATACCCAGGCTAATACATACTATTTAATTAACATATGCAAAACAAAATTCATTTATGTTCAGACATCATGAATGCATAACAATTTCAATAATTGAAATTTATTTTTATTTCTCTGCACACTACTCTACATTCACAACATCCACATACATCAGTATAAGTAGGGTTAATTCATGTTCATTCAATACTCATGATAAAAATGTAATCTCTACTGTATCTCTAAAAATAATATTTTCAACATTAATTCATGTCAGGGCACAAGGTCTGCCATATTCAAATGTTCAAATGTTTACATTTCATGTTCATTTCTCTGCTAGGCTTTTAAATGGGGGGCCCCTGGTCCTAATGGTCGTCTGCAAGCTGTCTTTAAGGCTGATCCTGAATATTGGACAACAACACTGTCAATCCTGTATACTGAAGTGGAGTGTAACACAATCATTCCAGAAAGTTGGAGAGGATCCATCATTAACCCAATATACAAGGGGGGTTGTAGAGCAAACCCAGCCAGTTACAGATTGATAGCGTTAATTGACAGCGAGGCCAAATACTTCGCCACCTTAGTCCTGGCCTACCTGCTCAATTGGTCAAACTCAAATAACCTGGTTCCTTTGAATCAAACGGGTTTTAGGAGGGGATATGGTGCAGTGGTTAACATTCTTACACTAGGAGACATTGCCAACCGAGCAAAATGTTCAAAGAAAAAACTATATTTATGTTTTGTGGACTTCAAAAGTGCTTTTGACCGAGTGGATAGAGCACTTCTCTGGAGCAAATTGCGAAGGTGGGGCCTGCAAGAGCGAGCTCTCAGATGCATAGAAATGCTATACGACAAAACTTGGGTGCAGGTCAAGGTAGCAGATGACTCAAAAGTTTCTAGGAGAATACCGACAAATATAAGACTAAAACAGGGCTGTGTTTTGGCCCCGCACCTCTTCAACCATTTCACGGCAGATCTCTCCTCGAAGCTGGACGCAACCAACTCACACTCTCCAAGGATGGGAAGTCTGTCCCTATCACACCTTTCATAAGCTGACGATATTGTTCTGTTAAGCCACACGAAAATAGGGCTGCAGTGGTTGGTCACTACTTTAGGTGAATACGCAAAGACAAACAAATTAGAAGTTAACACCTCAAAGACCAAAACCATGTCCATGGGATGTTCTCGGAATCTAGCTAACAATATAAAGTTGAATGGCATTACCCTTGAAACAACTTGCTGCTATAAATACCTTGGCATCATTATAGACAAAAAGGCCAATCTCACGCCGCAGAAGCGCAACATTGTACAGAAGTGCAAAGCTTTAACGTTTGCTTTCTGTACCCTAGCAAAAAGATTAAAAGGCCCATCGTATAAGCCGTTACTGTCTGTTATGTAGGCCAAGTTCCTCCCAGCCACTACATATGGAAGCGAAGCTCTATACGAGAAAGACGCCCTGCTACTGGACCAACCACAAATAAAAACCTATAAGCAGGTCTTTAAACTTCCTCGCTCCACTTCTCCCGCACAGGTGAGCCTAGAATTTTGGCCTAATACAATAGCAGTTGGGCAGGAAAGAGCATACAATAAAGTCCTGGTACAAAATAAGTAAAACTATGACTAGCCCCCTAGTCATGGCTTTATGGTATTCAGTGAGCAACAGTTCAAAATCAGTTTACAAAGGTATCTGTATAATTCTCTGCAAGAGACAGAAATGATGCACCTGTGGGACTCTAACATCTCATATCCACTGTTGTGTTGAGCGCTAAAAAAGGAAATAGGATTGCAGTCCTTTCTAGCTGATAAATCTAAATTTGCACAACGCTTGCATGCCTGGCTTCTTATGCACACTTATACCACCTTGGCGCCATCACAATATCTGATCTCAACTTTCGCACTACATATCAAGCGTCGTTTGCTGGCTCTTCGTCTAGGAGCTCTACCATCCAGTGCGGACCAACCGTAATGGAAGAATGGAGGAGAATCTTCCTGTAGGTTATGTAAAGGTCCCAAGGAAGACATGGTCCATCTGATTTGTATTTGCCCGGCTTTAAAGGAAGCACAACGACAACTGTTAAAACCAGTTTTCGAGAGGAATGGGACTCATTCCTGTCGGCCATCAGTGATGTCAATGTTTGACCCTCACGATCCACAGTCAATCTGCAGATTCATCAAATTTTTGAATGTCCACACTACAAATGTAAACTTGCTATTTAGGGCACACCTTAGCTGACAGTTGGCTCACTTTTAAGCGTTCATTTATTTTATTAGTTGCGTATTAAAGTCTTGACAATGTTATAGCACGTGGAATGGCATATTTTTAAGACGACTCAGTTAAAAAGGTAAAAGAGAAGCCCGTAGGTGCAACAGCAGGTCCCTGGGCTGTACACATTGAGTTAACATGTAACATCAACCGCACCACGGGCATTAAGTGTTTGCAAAGTTAGTTTAATGGTCACTTCGTCCCACGACCGCTTTAGAATTGCAAGCTATCAAAAAATCAGGCACATTGCACTTTAGTTCTATATTTATTTCAAAGATTTGATAGAATTTTCTCCTTTTGTTTGTCCTCTTTTTACAGAATTTTATATAATGTATACAATGCATTGATTGTTATGGTTTTTATTAACTAAACAATAAAGATTACTACAAAGCTTTTAAATGAAGATTTATAAGTTGTGATATGCTAACCTCTATGTCACTAACGTTTTAGTAAAATGTAATCTCTATCACCATCATGACCAAAAAGACAGGGACCAGTTTTCATTGAGTTCCTCTAGCAAAGATATTATAAAGTACTGTATCATGCATTTACGACACAACTAGTTGAGTAGTTCTGTCACCATTTGGACTCAAGATAGGACATCCATTGCAGAGCAGCAAAAATAGGACCTGAATACCACCAATCAGGAATAACACAAGTGGTATGCCTCCAAATACACTTGAAAACAAAGAGTGTATAAAAGATGGGGTTATTCTGAAAACAGTCTGGAACATACTGACAAAGCCAGACCGAACTGCTCCAAAGAAGTGTACCAAACCCACTATGACAGAAACATCAAAGGTGTGCTACACAGGCTCATGGAAATGTTGGGGAATGTTTTTAGGTAATAGCAATTCTGTTGCAGAGGACAACCTTGCAACTTGAAGTTCAAATGTTACCTGGGCAGATGGAGTTACTCAGCCTGTCAAAATTAACATTAATGGCCAGAAAGGAAAGCCACGAGCTGGCAACTTTAATCTCATGCATGAAAGGAAAGAGCACATTATTAAGTCGGGTCACTATTAGAGAAAAAGAAGCCACAAATGGGACACCTGCTCTCATTCCACAACGGCCTTGATAGTTCAACATCAAATATGTTCCATTCAACAGTAACTGAAATACTTGGTGAATCAAAGAAACTGGTACTCCTTTCGCATAACACACCAGATTTGCCAATGAGTCATTATACATCACGTGCAATGTCAACTGTCAATAGGTCATGGCTCACTTTTAAGCGTTCATTTATTTCATTAGTTGCGTATTAAAGTCTTGACAATGTTATAGCACTTGGAATGGCATATTTTTAAGACGACTCAGTTAAAAAGGTATAAGAGAGCCCGTAGGTGCAACAGCAGGTCCCTGGGCTGTACACATTGAGTTAACATGTAACATCAACCGCACCACGGGCATTAAGTGTTTGCAAAGTTAGTTTAATGGTCACTTCGTCCCACGACCGCTTTAGAATTGCAAGCCATCAAAAAATCAGGCACATTGCACTTTAGTTGTATATTTATTTCAAAGATTTGATAGAATTTTCTCCTTTTGTTTGTCCTCTTTTTACAGAATTTTATATAATGTATACAATGCATTGATTGTTATGGTTTTTATTAACTAAACAATAAAGATTACTACAAAGCTTTTAAATGAAGATTTATAAGTTGTGATATGCTAACCTCTATGTCACTAACGTTTTAGTAAAATTTAATCTCTATCACCATCATGACCAAAAAGACAGGGACCAGTTTTCATTGAGTTCCTCTAGCAAAGATATTATAAAGTACTGTATCATGCATTTACGACACAACTAGTTGAGTAGTTCTGTCACCATTTGGACTCAAGATAGGACATCCATTGCAGAGCAGCAAAAATAGGACTTGAATACCACCAATCAGGAATAACACAAGTGGTATGCCTCCAAATACACTTGAAAACAAAGAGTGTATAAAAGATGGGGTTATTCTGAAAACAGTCTGGAACATACTGACAAAGCCAGACCGAACTGCTCCAAAGAAGTGTACCACACCCACTATGACAGAAGCATCAAAGGTGTGCTACACAGGCTCATGGAAATGTTGGGGAATGTTTTTAGGTAATAGCAATTCTGTTGCAGAGGACAACCTTGCAACTTGAAGTTCAAATGTTACATGGGCAGATGGAGGTACTCAGCCTGTCAAAATTAAGATTAATGGCCAGAAAGGAAAGCCACGAGCTGGCTACTTTAATCTCATGCATAGAAGGAAAGAGCACATTATTAAGTCGGGTCACTATTAGAGAAAAAGAAGCCACAAATGGGACACCTGCTCTCATTCCACAACGGCCTTGATAGTTCAACATCAAATATGTTCCATTCAACAGTACCTGAAATACTTGGTGAATCAAAGAAACTGGTACTCCTTTCGCATAACACACCAGATTTGCCAATGAGTCATTATACATCACGTGCAATGTCAACTGTCAATAGGTCATGGCTCACTTTTAAGCGTTCATTTATTTTATTAGTTGCGTATTAAAGTCTTGACAATGTTATAGCACGTGGAATGGCATATTTTTAAGACGACTCAGTTAAAAAGGTAAAAGAGAAGCCCGTAGGTGCAACAGCAGGTCCCTGGGCTGTACACATTGAGTTAACATGTAACATCAACCGCACCACAGGCATTAAGTGTTTGCAAAGTTAGTTTAATGGTCACTTCGTCCCATGACCGCTTTAGAATTGCAAGCTATCAAAAAATCAGGCACATCGCACTTTAGTTGTATATTTATTTCAAAGATTTGATAAAATTATCTCCTTTTGTTTGTCCTTCTTTTTTTACAGAATTTTATACAATGTATACAATGCATTGATTGTTATGGTTTTTATTAACTAAACAATAAAGATTACTACAAGGCTTTTAAATGAAGATTTATAAGTTGTGATATGCTAACCTCTATGTCACTAATGTTTTAGTAAAATGTAATCTCTATCACCATCATGACCAAAAAGACAGGGACCAGTTTTCATTGAGTTCCTCTAGCAAAGATATTATAAAGTACTGTATCATGCATTTACGACACAACTAGTTGAGTAGTTCTGTCACCATTTGGACTCAAGATAGGACATCCATTGCAGAGCAGCAAAAATAGGACCTGAATACCACCAATCAGGAATAACACAAGTGGTATGCCTCCAAATACACTTGAAAACAAAGAGTGTATAAAAGATGGGGTTATTCTGAAAACAGTCTGGAACATACTGACAAAGCCAGACCGAACTGCTCCAAAGAAGTGTACCACACCCACTATGACAGAAGCATCAAAGGTGTGCTACACAGGCTCATGGAAATGTTGGGGAATGTTTTTAGGTAATAGCAATTCTGTTGCAGAGGACAACCTTGCAACTTGAAGTTCAAATGTTACATGGGCAGATGGAGGTGCTCAGCTTGTCAAAATTAACATTAATGGCCAGAAAGGAAAGCCACGAGCTGGCTACTTTAATCTCATGCATGGAAGGAAAGAGCACATTATTAAGTCGGGTCACTATTAGAGAAAAAGAAGCCACAAATGGGACACCTGCTCTCATTCCACAACGGCCTTGATAGTTCAACATCAAATATGTTCCATTCAACAGTAACTGAAATACTTGGTGAATCAAAGAAACTGGTACTTCTTTCGCATAACACACCAGATTTGCCAATGAGTCATTATACATCACGTGCAATGTCAACTGTCAATAGGTCATGGTGTATCTTGAGGATGTTTGCATGCATTTCTGCAGAGAAAGACTTATTTTTCGTGACTCACACATTTGTAATCAAAGGGTAATTCCCACAATGTGTGAAACTCTTCCCAAAGCTTCATATCTGCCTACTGGAAAACATTTCAAGCATGATGTGAACTGAAAATTGACAGTGAAATAACTCCATTAATGAGCCATACTGCTGAAAGTGTTCCAGCTACTGTGAAAGGCAGTTTTTCTAATCTTTCAATATTCAGCATTGTACAAGTATCATCTTTCCTCATCATTATTTGTTGTTTTCATGTTAAATTAAAAGGCAAAAGCAATTCGGTTGCATACACGTGTTTCCAGGGCAAATGGTTTGATGTCAGAACCTGTAGTGTCCAACTGCATAATATATCTAAGATGACTTTGCCTATGTTGTAAAAAAGACATGCCATTCTGTATAATATGATTTACAGATGATACAATGTGTAAATACAAGTGGACTACTTATTCATTCCATTGTCAACAGCAGCCAATGCTTTTTTCAAATTAGCCTGCTCTATTTTCCTTGAACAGCTTCCATTTCAGAGAACTTTCAAATTTCATTGCAGATGGCATAAAGAAACGTTTTGGAATGTGGTGACATAGGACCGAACAAGAAATTTTGTAAATCTATGTCACCAGAGAGAAGAGAGAGGTGTTTTTTTTTTACTGCAGACAAAGTGGAAAGTTGTAATCAGTGCTGGCATTTCTCCCCATGCTATAAGTAGTAACAACCCTGAATGTTGGGATTGGACATAACAAGGGTCCAGTTTTCTCGTCTTAAAACCCTGTGAGGAGTTTAAAAAATGTGCAATGCAACCATTTGTGTCCACTGGCCATAATAACCACCTTCAGTGCAATTTACTAAATGTTGCCAATTATCAAGACATGCAATAGAGGGAATACTGGGCACATTAATTTCTTTAATGTTTTTTAGGCCCAAGCAAGTAGTTGCTGCACTGTATAATTTAGAAGAATCACCTGTATTAGAACTAAACAGACTTTAAATATGGCATCTATGCCCTCCCTTGCCAATGTTTTGTTCCCCCACTGATGTTAAATCAATTGTTTCTTTCCAATATCATAATCTTTACTTGCCAGTTGGGAAACAAACAAATTTGAATGTATTATTTTGTCTGGGTGAGCATATTCTTCCTCACTTTTGTAAGTGTTAACTTAAAATAATAAGAAACCAGATATGAGGTACTGTGCCCAGAAAAATATGCAAATGTGTCTGAATATGTCCTAGGACTTCCCACTGGATGTGTTGGGCATTGTTCCCATTATATATAGTTAAAAACAGTACATGGGGTACTCGCTCTGTGCAAATAGTGGTGTGCATACTGTTGCCAACAAAACATTTCACCATAATTATCAGAATATGTACATATCCTCACTTTCAAAGACAGTATAATATCTAAGCTCAGTTAGTATTGAAGTCACTGTTTTTGAATCCTTTTCATCAGAAATAACACCTGGGATTATTATGTTAGCCATTGCTTCTTTAAAAACAAAAGGAATTTGCAAAGTATCTGTAGGAACAAAAATATCATATGAGACCTCATCCCACACAATTCCATCAGATACTTTAGAACAAAATTTTCACAAGGGACAGGTCTCTTTGTACTTCGTGAGAAGACAAAAGAGGTTTCAACATCTTGGCTACCAGTTCCATAGTAGAACGTCTGGGAGATAATGTCCATTTATAAGCAAGAAGAAAATGGTCACAAATCCAATCCACAAGAGCAGGGAAAGTAACAACATTTTAATCCACAAATAGAGCCATGGGCCCGTATTTATACTCCGTTTGCGCCGAATTAGCGTTGTTTTTTTCGACGCAAATTCGGCGCAAAACTAACGCCATATTTATACTTTGGCGTTAGACGCGTCTAGCGCCAAAGTATGAAGAAAGAGCGTCATTTTTTGGCGTGAACGCCTTCCTTGCGTTAATGAGATGCAAGGAAGGCGTTCCCGTCTAAAAACAGACGCACATAGCGGTGCGTGGTATTTATGCTCCAGGGCAAAAATCACTCCAGCGCGGCAGGCGGCGCAAAAAAATGGTGCAAAGCATGAATAGCGTGACATTTTAACGCCTGGGTCAGGGCAGGCGTTAAAATGGGGCAAACACACCTGTACTTAATCAGAACACACAGAACAAACAACAGAGCAGCAGAGCAGCAACAGGGAGACATGGAGGTGCTTTTTCTTCAACGTGCACGTAGACGCAGAGCCCTGCAGCAACCACAGCAGCCACAACAACAACAGCAGGGACCCCAAAGACAGCGCAGAAGGCAGGAGAGGATATTCCGCCCAAGAACAACCCTGCATGGCCTCAGGGAACGAGACATCATCCAGAGGTACCGGTTGAACTGGCAGGCCATTCAGCAGCTGCTGACAAATATTGAACAGCAATTGGCCCCCACTTTAGTGACTCCACGCACTATCCCACAGAAACAAAGCTGCTTGCCGTACTTCACATGCTGGCAAGTGGCTCCTTTCAGACAACTGGTGCCCTGGTTGGTGGAATCTCACAACCATCTTTCTCCGCATTCCTGCCTAAAGTACTGGATGCCATCATTGGACTGACACCCCGCCACATCTGCTTCCCTAACACACTGCAGAAGCAGCAGGAAACAAAACAGGGGTTCTACGCCATCAGTGGCTTTCCGCACGTCCTTGGTGCAATCGACTGCACACACGTACGCCTTGTGCCACCTGCTGCGAGTGAACACCTCTACCGCAACAGGAAGCACACACATTCCATCAACGTGCAGGCCATAGTCGATCACCAAGGACTGATCAGCAACATCGTGGCTAAATATCCTGGGAGTGTACATGATGCATTCATCTTCCGTCACTGCACCATCAACCAACACTTCCAGGATGGACGGTATGGCAATGGACTACTTGTTGGTAAGGACAAAAATCTACTTATATACTCACTGCACAGAAACCCTCTAGGATAAACAACACATACACCACAATAGCAACACCTAGACAGGAACACACTGAGGTACTCACATCACTAGCCATGTGTCACAAGTCACCATTGAACCTCTCACACATTTGAATTTACTCCACAGCTTAGTGTGAAGACATTCATGACTGTGGTTGCCTAAATGTCACCTTGCAAATTGGAAGTCTCACAATAACCTGTACACTAATACAATGCATAACTTTTAAGGGATGGGATGGCCTGGCTATGTTCATATGGACGTTTCTAATACCCTTTCATGTTTCAACTCTGCATGGAACTATCATCACACCCCCAGTGAGGACACACGGACACCTGTGTCACAAGTCACAATGCAAGGGAGGGCACACTGTACTTGAGAAACCAATACATCCTGCTGACAAACAGTTAGACAACAAACACTTGCTCAGCCAAGGAAAAAAAACAATGCCAAAGTTTCCACCAACAACCATAGGTTGTCACATTAGTACACAAAATAGTCACAGACAACACAACACAACTACTGCCATCAAAGATACGTACAACAGTGCCTCCTACATCTAATTGATACCATTCTGTGTTTCTCTTTCAGCTGATCAGGGGTATGGCATCCAGCCTTGGATAATGACACCATATGGGAACCCAAATACTGCTGCTGAGCGGGCATACAATGACGCCCACAAGAGGACACGCAGTATTGTGGAGAGGACCTTTGGGATCCTAAAGTCAAGGTTCCGCTGCCTTGACATCACTGGCGGAAGCCTACTATACTCCCCAGAGATGGTATGCAAAATTATACTCACTTGTGCCATATTACACAATATTTGTGTACAAAGGAACATTCCCCTCCTTGAACCGGACCCAGACATGCCTGAGGATGATGATGAGGAGGATGCTGGCCTGCAACAGGAGGGGGAACAACCTAACACCGCAGCAGGAGCGCGTAGGCGCCAACAGCTTGTGAACAATTTTTTTACTTAAGTCATTATCATCACTTGTATTCCACACTTGTAAATAAACACAGATCACAAACACCACATTATGCTTTGGCCTATTCATTTCTGACCACCTTTAGTTTGAAATAGCTGAAGATGAATGTCGTCTCATTGATCAAGAATGCCATTAAAAATCATCACACCAAAAATAAACATCACAACTGTATGCACAGAGGGTAGGATGTGACATGTTACATTACCATACACAGAGCCCAACAAGAGTACAAATGTGACAATTAGACATGCCGGATCCAAACAACTGAAACAGTCTCTCATCCAGCCCAAAATTGGAGATCATTTGAAAGTCACATCACACGGGTTCAGAGACAGGGTGGGACCATCCATGTGTACGTGAACATGTCATCAATGGCTTCTCTCAAGTGTATGATGTGAGCAATACACAATTGCAACAACATCAGCTGCCACTAACTCAGGAGGAGACCTTGAAGTTACAGTGACAACATACACACAGACAGGTCATACTGGATCCACATTCCCACACACATGTACACATATGTCATACAACCAACCTAATATTTGAAAGTAGACCATCACAGTTGTGTCCCAGTTTGAACCTAGCAGGAAGATTGTAACATGACACTAAACCAGTTTATGCAGAAAGGGACACAGTCAAGCAAAACAATCTTCGCATTATCACATCGTGAACGCTGAGAGTCTTGCAAACTTAGGGGGTCATTCGGACCCTGGTGGTAATTACCGCCCTGGCGGAGGTCGGCGGTAGCACCGCCAACAGGCTGGCGGTGCACCGATGGGCACTCTGACCGCGGCGGTTCAGCCGCGGCCAGAAACGGACTTCCCGCTGCCCTTGAGAATCCACCATGGCGGCGGAGCGCGCTCCGCCGCCATGGGGATTCTGACACCCCCTACCGCCAACCTGTTCCTGGCGGGTCTTCCGCCAGGAACAGGATGGCGGTAGGGGGTGCCGCGGGGCCCCTGGGGGCCCCTGCAGTGCCCATGCCAATGGCATGGGCACTGCAGGGGCCCCCGTAAGAGGGACCCACAAAGAATTTCAGTGTCTGCTTTGCAGACACAGAAATTCGCCACGGGTGCAACTGCACCCGTCGCACCTTCCCACTCGGCTGGCTCCATTCTGAGCCGGCGTCCTCGTGGGAAGGGTGTTTCCCGCTGGGCTGGCGGGCGGACTTTTGGCGGTTGCCCGCCAGCCCAGTGGGAAAGCCAGAATGACCGCCGCGGTCTTTCGGCGGGAACCGCTTTGCAGGCGGCGACCGCCGCCCGCCGCGGTCAGAATGACCCCCTTAGTCATATGAAAATGGTATGCAACTTAGCTCAAAATCATCAATACTGCAAACGTCAAATGGGCTAATGAGATGAATGAATGGTCAACAGTCATTCATACCATATGGCCTTACATTCGCCCGCTGCTGCAGGTTTGCCAGGAGATGATAAAAATACTCCATGGATACAGTAGCTATTCTGGATGGTCAAATCCTAGGGTGCTGGGGGACTAACTCCACCTCTACCACCCCCAAAACATACAGGAATCATGTACTTGTGAACTAAACACATGCATAAGGCACATATGTGGCCTCAATGTCACGAGTCCTACACAAATATGAAACACAAAATCATAATGGGACATGGTCAGCCCCCTAAAAACTGAAAGTGACTCTCCCACTCCCTGTTAGGACTACAGATAAAAGCATCCCCATCATAAAGGTGGGGACATTTTGGAGACGGAATACATAATGGTATCAAAAATCTCATTTCAAAATAGCCATCAGCAATTACACCAAATATGTTGTCAAATATGGTCAATACATTAGTTAACGTATCCCAAACATCACAGTGTGAAGGCCGTCTATACATCAAAGTACGGACATTTGTCAGATACAAACACAAATGTGTCTCACATCGCACCGTTTTACCATGACAAATCACCTTTCCAAAGCTAAACACATGAAGACATTTGGATCAATTTGCTCCATATTCTACGCATACAGCATGGCCGTCATAATTTGTTCATGTACATGAGTGCACACAATGCAGAGTCAGATACAAATGTATCCAAAAGTGTCTTGATATTTCACCTTCAAATTATGATTTACATCCACAATATTTTTGACTCTGCATCATGTGCACTACTGTACGTGTAATAAAAACCACGCACATGATGTATGCGTGATCAAAATGACGCTATATGCACAATATGTTGGTCATCTCATGTACATTATCAATATTAATATTCATATCATATTTTTTGACTCCGCATCATGTGCACCACTGTACGTGTAATAAAAACCACGCACATGATGTATGCGTGGTCAAAATGACGCTATATGCACAATATGTTGGTCATCTCATGTACATTATCAATATTAATATTCATATCATATTTTTTGACTCCGCATCATGTGCACCACTGTACGTGTAATAAAAACCACGCACATGATGTATGCGTGGTCAAAATGACGCTATATGCACAATATGTTGGTCATCTCATGTACATTATCAATTATTAATATTCATATCATATTTTTTCACTCCGCATCATGTGCACCACTGTACGTGTAATAAAAACCACGCATATGATGTATGCGTGGTCAAAATGACGCTACATGGTCAATATGTTGGTCATCTCATGTACATTATCAATTATTAATATTCATATCATATTTTTTGACTCCGCATCATGTGCACCACTGTACGTGAAAAAAAAACGACGCCCATGATGTATGCGTGGTGTAATTGACGCTACATGCACAATATGTTGGTCATCTCATGTACAATTGGAAATATTAATATTCATAGCATATTTTTACACTCCGCATCATGTACACTGTAATGCGTCAAAAAAATATGACGCACATCTGTGTCTGCGTGAAAATATGACGCATTACGCGAAAATAAAAACGGCGGCCATTTTATGCAGGAAGTGATGTAATAGGATATCCTGTTTACCAAATCTGTACTGGGAGTTGACTTTCACTTTCACTTTGCAGTCTCAGAGTTATCTAGACTGTTTGGTTGTGTGAAAGGTGTTGTCCTGTGTTTTACTGCTTTAGTGTCCTGTGTGCCTTGTATTTTGTCTTTGTGTCAATCTTTTATTGTTGTCAAACATTGTCTCAGTCTGTTTAGTGTTGTTTGGTCTATACCTGTGATAGTTTGTATTGTCTGTGGGAGTCTGTTGTGGGTAGCATAGTTTGGGGTGTTAGTTGGGCTATTTTTCTCCTTCTTCTTTTTCTTTCACACCTCTACCTTTCCCCATTTCCCACTTTTTCTTTCATTTTTCTTTGTTACTTTTTTCAACCTCGCATCATGTCAGGTAGGCCTCGCCTGTCCAGGATGGGTGAGGACGAATTGGGGGGCTTCATATGGCTCGTAAGCCATTTCCTCCCACTGATGCTGGAGGCTGGGGGCCGTGTGATACAGGGGTATCACACGGAGGCAAGGAAAATACGTTGGGAGAAGGTGCGCCATCACCTGGTCCGGGTCTACGGGAGTATGAGGAATGTCCATCAACTCAAGCACCGCTGGGCAGATCTGATCACCAGGGAACAGGACCTGCTGGACCACCTGGGACTCCGGATTGGTGGCTATGTTGGTGAGTAATAATCAATTACATGGGAATAATAGGAATGTGTGCGTGAACATGTGATGATTGGTAGCCAATCTGCAAAATAAGTAGCTGACTGCGTGTTATACTAGGGAAACCTAGGCCCATGGGCATACACATAAATCCCCATTTTTGCTACACATGTACACCCAATAACAGCAGTAAAATGCAACATCTATTAGTATTTTGCTAAGTAGCCCCCTCTCTGCGTCACAAAATGATGCAAATGCTGCGCTACAAAGGTATACATATGTGTCCAAATGTGTATTTGTTGCCGGGTGTGTATGAAGACCTATGCTACCAGGCCGATGCCTTATCTTTGCAACACATACCAGATGGCTGTAGCTGCATGGAATGTAGTGTTGCATTTGTGTCTGAAAAGCAACACGTGAACTCCTCAATTTGTACTCTACTGGTCATAATGGCCAGTGAGTACGTCATGTAGAAACAACATACCTACATATGTAGACGCCATAGCTAGACCGAAAATTGCAAACACATGATGATGCAACACCTGTGTGTTGCCTTCACGTCACATGAAGTTAGTCATGTTGTCCACACATATGTCACATGTGTGTCTGGTTGCTGTGTGTTGAACCTGTCCCCATAGCCTGTTTGATGGTGAGTGGTCATGCAGTCCTCATGGAACCAGTTGTGAAATGTTTCTCTCTGGGATGCACATGCTGAGATGTATGGATCACATGATTGTTCGGGCCTACTAATGGAGGAGTAACTTGGACGACACATGACTGTCCTGGCCACTGCATGAGTGTAGTAGGGTGTGTCACTGGAGCAGGAGACTCATCCAATGATAATCTAGAATACAAAGTCAGCCAGGCAGGATGAGCATGTGTGAAAGTGTATCATTACCATGTAATATTCACACACTGTCATTGTAACAGAAATTATTTGTCTGTTCACCCAGTCTGAGTATAATCTTCCTTTCATGCTTTACAGATGGACCAGCCCCGTACACCGTTGGTGAGGTAGCCCATTTTGACGACCCCGATACCTACAGTGAGTGTTGCCTAAGTGCTATTTACATTGTTTGGAAATGAAGCATGATGGATTACTGTGTGTTCAGGACAATTCATGATATGATGTGCTGGCCGTTCATTGGCTTTGTTGTTTTGGTGTGATATCAAATTGGAATAATGTTTCGGTAAAGCAATCCCTAGTCATCTCTCAGATTGAGGGGCAGTAGGTCATTCAATTAGTGCGACTATTGGGAATAGCATGACTCATTTTGAACACACTGGTCAATGTTAGACTTGGTCAGGAACTTGCCATTAACTGAGTCAGCATATCAGACTGACAGTCTCCCAGATAGCTTAGGCACATGGCTTCGATGACAAGTGCTTCTTCCTAGTTGAGGATGGACTGTGTACACTGTAGGTCGGATCTTCCGGGGGCATGTACTTCCACAAGGTGACCTCGAAGTGTGTGTGACTTGAGTGCAATGGCCTAGGTGTTCTGTTGAATCATGTGAATGGGTGTTCTACCTCCTCTGTGTGTGTTGTAAAACATGCCTCACTAATAGTATGTTATGTTTGGCTAAGTCATATCATTTTGACATGTGTGGACCTGGGATGTGACAAGGTTGGGCTGACTCCAACGTGTTGCTAGCCCTTCATAGGTGTTGTGTGTGAAGGCACATGCTTGTTGCACTTTCTGTACACTCCTGGTTGTGCATTGATCATGGGATTGTTGTTTGTTCTTCCCACACCACCCACAAAGACTGGGATGTTACTGTGAAACAGGGTACCTAGGACTGTAGCAACCAGTATGTTACACGTACTTAACACCTTTTGTGACTTGAGTTTGTACCTAGGTCCAGATGTAGCAAAATGTCTCCACATTGCAAATAGCATAATTTGATGTTAGTGAGTTGCAAACGTCTGTTTCCTAATCCGAAATGTTATTGGTGGTCATGTACATATTCGCAAAATGGTTTTCTAAAGTAAAAAAATAAAGGAGTTTACCAGCCCTACTTGCAAATCACAGTGTTAGGCAATCCCATTTGCTAACGAGTACGTGGTTGCAAAGTGAGTAGCTGTTATCATCCACTTGAAGTGGCTGCTAACCAACTTGCTGACTGGAAGGGGTCCTCATTGTGAACCTTCACCTTTGTGAGTGGACCAAAATACTCCTGCACAAAACAGCCAGTGGTCTAGGGGAGCAATAATTATTGTGTAAATTACGAACAATCAATTGTTGTGAATTTAAACAAATCGCAGCTCATTTTCCTTTCAGATAAAGGGCCTACACTTGGTGAAAAATAACTTGCTTCATTTAAAAGCAGTCACGTCTATGGAGTTCTGCTGTTCCCAGCAGGCCTCCATCCCCGTGAGTGCCCATAGTTGCTAAGGTGGTGCAAGTTGGAACCCACATCATTGATGTTCATGAGGTGGGATTTAGGGACCCCATAGTGACTCGCAGACGGTGTCAGAGACACCGTTCAGCTTTGCAATTTGCTAGTTGATTTCCCATCAATTCCTACATCTGGCCCATAGTGTCGACATATGATTCATGTCCAGGGGTTCAATCTTAGCACACAACTATTTCGAAATGCCATTGAGTGAGGAGTGTGATTCTTATCACATAGAATGACATATGTAGTGAAGTCAGTATGCGGACGAGCTGGTGCCATAATGTATAATGGCTTAGGTATGAATTGCAGGAGTAGTTTAGGGTGATGTCATCCATCATGTAGAGACATGGATCTGCTATATGTGATATGCCCTTCAGTATGCATGATTCACATGTACTTCCTCTGAGCCTTCCCGTGACATATGTTGTAACAATTGCTGCAACCAATACATTGCTAGTAATGGTCAAATTACCCATTGTGGTATTCAACCCACTGTAAATTCTATGCTCAATATTTGCCTTTTCCCTTCACAGCTGCAAACCTGAGTGCCGCAGCTCGAAACCAGTTTGAGCGCCATGCAATGAGGTACAGGCACATCCTGCAGGTGCAGTGTGGGTATCGGAGGATGGCCCGCAGATACAATTCGGAACGGGCCTCCGGGGCGTGGTATGCCACACCACAGGCTCCACCAACGGTGCCACCTACAACCACCAGGTCTGCCCAAGGGGACCCAGCGACGGACCAGCCATCTTCCTCCAGACCTGGACCCAGCCGTGTGTTGGGAGCAGGGCTGTCCCGTGGCCACTCCACTCCAGCAACAATCTCCACCTCCACCGGCACGCAGACCAGCAGTGACCCTCCAATTGACCCTGCAGCCTTCAATGCATTGTCTAGGAAACTGGACAGGTTAATTCAAAAGGTTGACAACCTGACGGAGGACATGGCGGAGGTAAAAAGAAGGTGCGCTCCATCCGGCGCACACTTCAGAGGGCAAATCCTTAGTTATTTTGCCCTCCTGAACTTTTACCCCTCCCCTCTTTCCTCTTTTCATACTGTTAGTTGGGTTTGGGGGGTTAGTTGTAGGATAAGTATAGGTAATTAGCTTAGTTAGTGTTAGGTAAGAGGGTGGGGGGTCCTTATACTTTCTATCTAATATTTTTGTGTGGGTGGGTGGGTGGGGGGCAATGTTGGGATTCCTGTTTGATAAAAAAAAAATAAAAAAAAATATATATAAAAAAAAAAAAAAATACAAAAAAATATATGTTTGTTTAGGATAGTATAGTATGTGTGTAGGTTAGTAAGTGTTGTCCTGCATGTGTCTTGTCTCATAATGGTGGGTGGGGGGTTGATGTTTAGATCGTTTCGTTACATGTGTAGAGTAAGTTTAGCTTAGGTTAGTTAGGGACAGTTGTGGGTTAGTAGTAGTCAGGTTAGATTAGTGTAGGTTTATCTTTCCCTTAGTTGCCTCTTTTCTTACTTATTGGAAATAAAAAATTTGTTAACCCTTTACCAGATGCGTTAGGTGCTACCTTTTCATGGCCTTGACATCAGTGTAGCAGAAAGTTTTAGTATGACATTTGTGTCCTATGCTCGCTATCCCCAGGCTATTGAGGTTTAACATGCCAGCTACCCGTGTGCTAACTTGGTAAGTATCCACCGTGTGGGAGAGCCACCATTGGTAGTCTGCATAGATCATCAAGATTTGGGGTTGGTATGTATCCTACTTCACAAAGAGTGCTTCCAGAGTTGATTTTGTAGGTAAATAGATAGGTCGGACAGCATTGTGAAGTTCAGGGAGAGCTTTGTAGATGAGTATTTGTTCACACTCTTGTCTTGTTGCTGTCATTGCTGACCTACATCATGTGTGTTCTGCTTGAGCATGACTTTCCTTCATGGTAGTATACGCTGTAAGGGTGATTGATGCAGTGTAATTTGGTTAACATTCCTTTCATTTTACAGCATAATGTATTGTGTTAGTATCGCAAGGTGCCTACATTTCTCATCCACCATTAGTTGTCTAGAATAGCTATGGATGGGGCCTCATTCTGTCCAACACAGCATGATTGTGTGTGCTTAGTCCCTACATCAGTTATTTTCCTCAGTCTAGTAAAGCTATGATGCAATCCTGGCCACTGCACAGATGTTTCAGTAGACATGAAATCAGGACAGTAGTCTAGAGAATCAACATGGTTGCCACACAGCCACTTTGGAGTTATGTACTGCACAGTTGAAGTGTGAAATGACACAGAGACACAATTGGTGTGCAAGTGATATTTATTTTTAGGTGGAGTAGTGCAAAAAGTCCATTAACAATGTTAGGTGAGTCCGTTCTGGTGCATTCTTAATGGTGATCCTATTTACAGGGTGTGGATGATGCTCCTGACATGCTGGGGTGATGTCACAGACGGTGCAGAGGAACAGGAATTGCCAAATGGTAGGAGAGAAACATTTACAGCCAATGTGGACAAGTTAAACAGTAGATTGCCGAACAGTCATTGAGGGTAGTTGGAGTGAGGCTGGCATGTGTCAAAACGTAGGACCTTGGTCAGAGTGGGGCATGGTGCAGGGACTAGGGCTTCCGGGTACTCTTGCGTGTGAATGTTATCTGTTCCATGTCTTCTTCTTCTGATGTGTGTGTTGCCTGGTGTGTCCTTGTTGTTGTTGGTTTTGAAGGGGCAACACACACCTCAGTGTCAGAAGACATGGAGGCAGACATCCCGGGGGCTGATCCCTGTCCAGTTATGAAGGGCAGTACTGCTGCAAGGAGAGCGTGCTGGTTTTTCAGAATGGCAGCCACATCCCGATGGTAGGCAGCCAGGTCTGCCCTGAGGGGTTCGATGTTGCATTCGTGCACAGGCTGACTGGCTTGCTGTTGGAGTTGTTTGGTCAACTGGATGACAGCTGTGCAGATTGCCTTCTGTGTTACTAAAAGTTCCTCCAACAGCGATGTTCTGGCTTGCATTGCAGCTGCCTGATCAGCAGTTGACAGCATGCACGAACGCACCCCCTCAAGGCTGGCTGCCATAGTTTGCATCCCCACCCGCACCTCCTTGGCCAGCTCCCGCTGGACCCCAACGACTGTTCTTTCGAAGCTGGTGCCAGTGTCGTCAGAGTCCTCAGCTGTGTTGGAGCTGGCAGGTCTTACAATTGGGGTGGCGGGTGGTTCTACTGTGGTGGCTGCTTCATCTTGGCTCCTCCTTGTTACTGAAGGGGGGGTTTGGAGGCTTTCGAGGACCATGTCAATGGTCTCTTGTGTGAGGTTGATGTTCTCGTCATCCATGTCATCAGGGAACTCATGGACAGGCATATCGGCAGGAGATCCGTGTTCCTCTGCAAAGAAACAGGGTACAATTAGTGTGTCTGTGTTGAGATCATTTAGCACTAAGATACAAGCCTTTGGATGCCTTTACTTTGTACTCTGATTTTGTCTTGGTATCTGCTGTCTGTCATAGGGCATTGTTGTAGGCCTATGGCCCACCTGTGTGTCACATATATGATATGGAGCTATCAGACATGCCTGCCAGGACATCTCTAGGTGTTGATTTGAAATTATTTTGGAATATGCATTTTTTTGTCCTACTCCTCTCTCGGTGTTTCACTATTGTTATGGAGGGACATTTGTTTGGGTGGGCTCTCATTATCCTACATGTGATTCTTGGCTTTCTAGGCAGCAGGATAGCTAATGGTGTGGGGGACTAAGTTTGACCCACTTGTAAATAACTCTGTCACCCAGATATTGTATTTAGCTCAGACAGACTAGCAGTGCCTCTGGTCTCCCACAACAGAGGAATGTTTAGAAGTCCAAGCCCATGACATCTTTGGGACTTCTCAGGGAAGTGGTGGTCACTCAGGTCCTACACATTTCTATCTTTTCCGGTATGTTCCCATACACAAATGACACAGACAGTATTAGTTGGATATGAAGTTTCAGTGTACAACTGACTTGTAGGAATTTCGGTGTGAGCCCCAATAACCAAAACAATACACACAGTTAGAACTGAAATAGTCCGCAGGAAAGTAATACATTGGTACACAGCTATCATGGTGCCTAACAGTTTCTACTCTCCCTCTGCTTGTTCTATATATAGCACTGCATGTTAAGTTTGGAGCTTGTCTGTCTGAATCACAGGGGAGACATCATCCCTCATATCAGAGGAATGGGCTGGGATCTGGTTGTGCATCAGCAGCAAGGCAGGCAGCATCTAGATGTGATTTTCGGTTTGTAAACTCCCCCATGCGAGTCTTGGGACGAGGAAGTGAATTTAAAAGACATATGTCATGGTGATGACAAAGTTTCCCTACGCAGGAATGGCAAACCTTAACCCCTACCACATCTATCATCAACGAACCAGACGGTATCCTTGACTGGGGCACAGAGTTAATATGTTCTGGCAAACTCCAGTGCAGAAGTAGGCAAAACAGGGTGATTTGACTAATTGCCAACACCTCAGGACTGACTATTTGCTACATTAACTGATAGGAAGGGCAATGAGATTCATTTAGTGCAAAGTGCTCTGAGGCACTTAGATGTGAGCAAATGAGTATAAGTACATTCAGGGTAAGATGCACAAAGGCCTCCAGCCTGAGGCTATTGCGCAAAGTATACGTTTCACTTGCCACGCTACACTTTGACTGACTGTGGGTGTTGTGACTGCCCTGCCAGCACACTTGCCTCACAGGCCCTGCACCATACACTTTTTATTCACATTGCATGATCTGTACATGTTAGGTGGCATGACCTATGTATGTCAATGTTAGGATGTGGTATGGATGTAAACATTGTTGATGTTTGTATCGGATGGGGTCTCGTGTGTCTTACTGGATTGGCTTGTTTATCGTATGGATGTCCTATTTTTTGGTTAGACTGTGCAGATGTGTTTCATTGACCAGTTGCCTGTGTCCCCTCGTCAATGTTGTTGTCTGAGCAGTATGACATTTGTGATGTAGCATTGTTAGGCAGGCACGTGAGGGACCCTGATGTATGCAGCATGTGTGTGTCGTTAGTGCTGTGTGGCTCCTATTGCTGTTTACTTAGGCTTATGTATGTGTCAGTTATGGACATTCGGCATTTAAGTGTACTGGTAGCTTTGTCTTATTTCTAGGAGTAGTTGCAGATGTCATCCTCACCCTCTAATTTAGGAATGTATGTTCCAGGGTGGGGTTCCTGCCATTTGGTACTATAGCTGCCCAGAGATGAGAGGTGTTATTGTCAACTGTGGTGGCAGTTAAGTTGCAGTTGTTGTATTTGCTACTGCATTACAGGTAGGGACCTAGTTGATGGGGAATAGTTTGTGCAAAACAAGTGCCTGGATGTGGATTCAGGGTAGTGTCCTTCCCACCTGTCACGGGTTTCCCTTGGCTCTCTTGTTGTAATTACAGGATGTCCCCATGGGACTGTAGTGGTGGCAGTATTTTGTCGTGGCCCGGCTATGGTCAGTACTGGGCATTCCCCCCTGCCGTGCCCCTTTCCCCATGCCACTTCATATATGTGCTAAGTTACATGCATTGTGTAGTAGGTATCCCCCCCCTGCTTACAGTCCCCATTATTGCATTGTAATTCCCCATGCGACTTACCCTGCATGTGCGTAGTGTCCTGGTAGTCTGCGCTGTCCAGTCCTTGTATCCCTGTGACAATCTCCTCTGGGATGACGGCTGCGACCATCTCCTCCATGTGGTCCAGAGCCTCCTGTTGTGCTGGACTCCCCCCTCCAGTCTGCATTGCTGCCTTCCTGTTCCTGGCCATTTTCTCTTTGGTCCTACGCTTACAGTCATGCCAGCGTTTCTTACACTCGGTGACTGTCCGGCGTTCTTCAGCCACACTGTTTATCTTGTCCACAATTTCTTTCCAGATGGCCTCTCTCCTACTGAGTGGCAATTTTGAGGATATGAAAAGTTGGTGCTGGTGTTCCGTCACCTCTTTCACCAGGATTTCCTGCTCCTCTGCACTGAAGCGACACTTTCTTTTTTTCTTTAACATGTCCTGGTTCCTGTGTGCTTCCTCCTGGCTGGGTCCTGGTCTGCTCTCATCCTCCTGGGGTCTGTTGGGGCATCTGGGATCCATTTTGGGTCTCCTCTCCTGTCAGTGCAGTTTTCGCGCAAAAATGTCATGCAATAGCGTGAAAAAAAACGGCGTATTCACGATAGCGCTGTCGTAAATCGACCCACAGTGATTTGCGTCACTTTTACGTGGGTTTGCCTTACGACAGACCAACGCTGTTTGCGTCACGAAATAATGACTCCCACCTGTTGGTTGCGCCGCCGTACGTCAAAGTATAAATTTGACGCCCGAATGGCGCATCCAAATGGCGTTAGACGGCGCAAATTTTTTTTACTCAAAACTGCGATGGCGCAGTTTTGCGTCAAAAAGTATAAATATGGGCCATGGTGTTTCAACTAGTGAAAAAGAGCACGTGCACCATGAAGTTAAATGTCAGAAGAATCAGTACAGAAGTTGTAAATGCCAACAAAATGACCAGAAGCTGTTTGTGTAGTTAGGAGCTTAAACTGGTGAAAGAGAACTGGTAGTCATCTCCAAAGGTGGTTCATCATAAAAAAAGCTGTTGTCATGATTATCAGTTGTAAAACTGTAGACATGTCTGATGCATTATTTGCATTGTAGCAGTAATTGGAATCAACAAAAGTTCATTCTCTGTCCTCCCCAACTGGGGGATGCAATATTGGTGTTATTCAATAATTATAGAGGTATTTCCTGTAGGGTAGTGAGAGGAGTTAGGGAACTACCAGGAGTCCTTGTGGCCTGCTGTGTAGAATAGGCCACATGAAGCAATTTACCTTCATCAACTAAAACAAATCTTTTGTCTTTACAACCAGAAAGTGGTGCAAAATCACAGTTCTGGTACCTTGAAAGCCAAGGACTGGTACCAGTGCATGGTAAGCTGGGCCAAGCTCCTTCTTTAGTGCAATCTTTTCTCGAACTACAGTCCCAGCTTTTGGAATCCAGCCAGAAAGTGCTGGTTGCTCCTTCTCTCCTTCAGTGGTAGAACCTTTCAATTGCTGATTAGGATGATCACCCCAGAAGTCATGAGGTTCCTGTAAGACTGTGAAATTTTATTTTATATCAAAAGGCATATCTGCCACCACTGCGCCAGGACTGCCAAGATCTGGACGTACCTCTGGATGCCAAAAAGGACCTCTAGAGGGTGCGGCCACTGAAAAATAATCTAGGCAGATTGTTTCATGCTCCCTAGACTGCATACAAGTGATGGATCCAGCTATGACCTGAACCTAATACTCTAGCTGTTAAGGATTGCTTTAAGTCTCGGTTCTTCCTTTCTACAATCAAATTTCCCTCAGGATAATATAGCAAAGAATTATGCTTAGTGTTGTAAATGTCCCTTTTGCAGGGTTGTCCCCAGACTTTTTGCCTTCCTCCTTCTCTTTTTCTGACCTCATTTTTGCTGGCTTTTAGACTCTGCGCACTTTACCACTGCTAACCTGTGCTAAAGTGCATATGCTCTCTCCCTTTAAACATGGTAACCTTGGATCATACCTGATTGGACTATTTAATTTACTTATAAGTCCCTAGTATAGGCGCTTAGGGCCTGTAGATTAAATGCTACTAGTGGGCCTGCAGCACTGGTTGTGCCACCCACTTGAGTAGCCCCTTTACCTTGTCTCAGGCCTGCCATTGCAAGGCCTGTGTGTGCAGTTTCACTGTCACCTCAACTTGGCATTTAAAAGTAATTGCCAAGCCTAAACCTCCCCTTTCTCCACACATAAGTCACTTCTAATGTGTGCCCTAGGTAGCCCCTAGAGCAGGGTGTTGTGTGGGTGAAAGGCAGGACATGTACCTGTGTAGTTTACATGTCCTGGTAGTGTAAAACTCCTAAATTCATTTTTACACTACTGTGAGGCCTGCTCCCTTCATAGGCTAACATTGGGGCTGCCCTCATACAGTATTGAAGTGGTAGCTGCTGATCTGAAAGGAGTAGGAAGGTCATATTTAGTATGGCCAGAATGGTAATACCAAATCCTGCTGACTGGTGAAGTTGGATTTAATATTACTATTCTAGAAATGCCACTTTTAGAAAGTGAGCATTTCTTTGCACTTAAATCTTTCTGTGCCTTACAATCCACGTCTGGCTGTGCTTAGTTGACAGTTCCTTGTGCATTCACTCAGACACACCCCAAACACAGGGTACTCAGCCTCACTTGCATACATCTGCATTTTGAATGGGTCTTCCTGGGCTGGGAGGGTGGAGGGCCTGCTCTCACACAAAGGACTGCCACACCCCCTACTGGGACCCTGGCAGACAGCATTGAACTGGAAGGCGACCTGGTGCACTTCTTAGCCACTCTTTGAAGTCTCCCCCACTTCAAAGGCACATTTGGGTATAAAACAGGGCCTCTGCCCTACCTCATGAGACACTTGCTGGAGAAGAAACCTGAACCAGAACCTGCATCCTGCCAAGAAGAACTGCATGGCTGCCTAAAGGACTCACCTGACTGCTTTCTCCAAAGGACTGCTGCCTTGCCGTTGCCCTGCTGCCTTGCTGAACTCTTGTCTGGCTGTAAAAGTGCTCTCCAAGGGCTTGGATAGAGCTTGCCTCCTGTTCCTGAAGTCTCAGGACCAAAAAGACTTACCTTTTACATTTGGACTCTTCATGCGCTGAAAATTTCGACGCACAGCTTGCTCCGCGGTGAGAAAAACGCCGCACACCGACGCTGACCGACACAACGCCTTCGGGGTGACCAGAACTTCGATGTACGGCCTCGCAAGGACAACGCCGCCCGACTTCCAGAGGGGAAATCGAACCGCCAGGAACAGGATGATGGTATGGGGTGTCTGAATCCCCATGGCGGCGCAGCTTGGATTCAGCAGGGCAGCGGAAAACCGGCGGGAGACCGCCGGTTTTCCTGTTCTGACCGCGGCCAAACCGCCGCGGTCAGAATGCCCTGCGGGGCACCGCCAGCCTGTTGGCGGTGCTCCCGCCGACCCTGGCCCCGGCGATCACCCCCTATGTTTGCTTTTTAAAGACTTAAGACACTTTGAATCACTTTTCAGTGATATCTCTACAATTTCACATTGCATCTTATTCGTTTTGACCTACAATTAACCTGATAAATATTATATATTTTTCTAAACACTGTGTGGTGTATTTTTGTGGTGCTATATTGTGTTATTGTATGATTTATTGCACAAATGCTTTACACATTGCCTTCTAAGTTAAGCCTGATTGCTCGTGCCAAGCTACCAGAGGGTGGGCACAGGATAATTTTGGATTGTGTGTGACTTACCCTGATTAGAGTGAGAGTTCTTGCTTGGACAGAGGGTAACCTGACTGCCAACCAAAAACCCAATTTCTAACACTGGTGATCAGCAGTGAGGATAAAACTGGTATTTGTGCAGTGACATACAGTAGCTAAGTATTTCACTACCTACCCACAGTTGAAGGTCAACTTGATTTTTATCTCTTTTTTGCAAATTCGTTTTTCCTGACAATTTAAAAAAACTATATCCTCACTCAACATGTCTCTGGCTGGGTCTCAGGTAGGAGACTTTGACCTAGCCCTGTTGGATACATATACAGTCAAACAGCTAAGAGGGTTCTGCAGGGCGATGAGAGTACCCACCCAAGGGGCCTCCAAAAAGGAGGACTTTCAAGTGGCGCTGAGGGCCTGGGCAGAAACCCATTTAGAGGAGGATGATGAGGAAGAGGAGCCAGAAAAATGGCCCATCAGAGAATTTGTTGCTATCAGTGGATGATGTTACCACTGCAATTGTTCCCCCTTCCAGACCAGGGAGCAGTGTCTCTGTGCAAAGCCTGACCGCAGAGGAAAGGAGAGAGGAAAGGGAGTTCCAATTGCAAATGGGAAAACTGAAAATTGAGGCTCAACAGGAGGAAAGAAGGGCAGAGAGAGAAGCCAAGCAAGCTGAGGCTGAAAAAGCAGCCAAACAGATTGAAGCTCAAAGAGCTGAAGCTGCAGCTGAGAGAGCCTTGGCTGAAAAGAAACTTTTGTTGGCTCTTGATCTGAGTCTCAAGGAGCTAGATCTCAAGGCAAAGCAGTGTGAATCCAGCAATAATGGTGGCAGCCTACAGACAGGACCTGCTGGAGAAAAGAAGGTTCGTATACCCAAAAATGTGGTACCCAGTTTTGTGGTGGGAGATGACATGGATAAATGGTTAGCTGTTTATGAAGTTGCACTAAGGGCTCATGAGGTTCCTGAAGGGCAATGGGGGGTAGCTATGTGGGGTTATGTGCCGCCATTGGGGAGGGACACACTTCTCACATTGGATCAACCTGATCAAAACACATACCCACTTCAGAAAGCTACTTTACTTGCCAAGTTTGGGCTGACCCCTGAGGGATACCGTCAGAGGTTCAGGGACAGCACCAAACAAACCACACAAACATGGGTAGATTTCTTTGACGTTTCCAGTAAGGCACTGAATGGATGGGTGCGGGGCAAAAAAGTAGATAATTATAAAGGGTTATATGACTTGATTCTGAGAGAGCATATGCTCAATACTACTTTTACAGAGTTGCGCCAGCACTTGGTAGATAGTAAGCTGACTGATCCCAGGAAGCTTGCTGAGGAGGCGGACCTCTGGGCTAGCACCAGAGTGTCCAAAAAGGTATCTGGGAGTGACCCCGAGAAGGGTGGTTCCGGTTTCCCCCGACAGAGGGAGGGGGAGATTAGAGATGACCCAGACGAGTCCCAGAGTAAGGGGGGAGGAAAGGGTTCCCATGCCCCATCTGAGAAACAGGGTGGTGGTTCTGGTGGGCAGTGGCCCAAAGCATCCCATTCCCAACCCCGCTGCTTTGAGTGTTCCCAGCTAGGACACAGGAAGGGGGACTCTGTCTGTCCAAAGAACTCACCCAGTATTGGGACCTCTACAGGGGTGGCCCATGTGGCCTTAGGGGAATGAAGTCCCCAGGGGTAGGTCGTAGACCATGCCTTCATCTCCTTTAATTGGGAGGTGGACTCAGAGGGTAAACTGGTGATCCCTGAGGGTGGGAGTCATTACTTCCACCAGGTGGGAGTGAATGGAGTCCCAGTCACCGCTCTGAGAGACACAGGGGCTAGTCTTACTATGATTGTGGAGAGACTAGTGTCACCAGAGCAGTAAACCGGTCAGGTGTGTAGAGTGACTCCAGCCATTGGGGAAGATTTCTTCCGCCCCATGGCCTGGGTGTCCCTAGAGTGGGGTGGGGAGGTGACCCAGAAGCGGGTCATAGTTAGTCCCCAGCTGCCCATTGACTGCATTCTGGGGAATGAGTTTCCCTTAGTGTCAGGAGAGCTGAGAGGGTTGACCCCTAAGGGTGCCCTGACAGTTCAGCTGTCTGGCAGTACCACTCCCCAGCGGAGAGTATGTAAGCCCAGATGGGGAGGCACAGTGAGGAAGGACTCACCCCTGTCCTCTGTTTAGCCTCAGGGTACAGACCCAGGGCTGAGGGACCATTATCAGGGACCCACCCCTGACCTGGTGTGAATGGAGAAGGGGTGCAAGACCCCTGGGACTAATGCCCCCCATTCTGGGATGCTTCAGGAACCCCTTGGGAGCTCCCTACCAGCCCCCCAGTTGGAGGAGAAGCTCATCCAACGGCCCCCCTCAGGGTCTCCACTTAGCAGTGGATGGTCGGGGCCTGGCTCATGACACTGACAGCTGTCAGTGGCATCTGTTGGTTTCTGTCCTTGTGGGCAGAGTTTTCCCTGGGTTGGGGACAGAAGTCAGACCCAAGGAATGGAATGGGCCACTTCACTGTGTTGGCCATGGTGGTACTGTCTGCATACTGGGATACATCTGTAAGCAAATTAAAGTTAGGAGCTTTACAGATGGGGTCCTCAGGTGATGAGAAGGGTTCCCCAGGGGCCAGATCAGTGGGCCCAGAGAGTATAAACAATGAAGCCTCACTGAGTTCAGAAAGGCGTAGAACTGGCAAGTGCCCCTGCAGGAGTGGGCCATTGAACATTTTGTATCGCCTTAAGCAGGGAAGTCCATCAGAGTGTTGATTAGTCTACCCTGGCTTTATGCTGGAAGGGGGATATGTTGGAAATGGCCCTTCTGCAGGGTTATCCCCAGACTTTTTGCCTTCCTCCTTCTCTTTTTCTGACCTCATTTTTGCTGGCTTTTAGACTCTGCGCACTTTACCACTGCTAACCTCTGCTAAAGTGCATATGCTCTCTCTCTCTTTAAACATGGTAACCTTGGATCATACCTGACTGGACAATTTAATTTACTTATAAGTCCCTAGTAATGTGCACTATAAGTGCCTAGGGCCTGTAGATTAAATACTACTAGTGGGCCTGCAGCACTGGTTGTGCCACCCACCTAAGTAGCCCCTTTACCTTGTCTCAGGCCTGCCATTGCAAGGCCTGTGTGTGCAGTTTCACAGTCACCTCGTCTTGGCATATAAAAGTACTTGCCAAGCCTAAACCTCCCCTTTCTCCACACATAAGTCACCTCTAATGTGTGCCCTAGGTAGCCCCTAGAGCAGGGTGCTGTGTGGGTGAAAGGCAGGACATTTACCTGTGTAGTTTACATGTCCTTGTAGTGTAAAACTCCTAAATTTATTTTTACACTACTGTGAGGCCTGCTCCCTTCATAGGCTAACATTGGGGCTGCCCTCATACAGTATTGAAGTGGTAGCTGCTGATCTTAAAGGAGTAAGAAGGTCATATTTAGTATGGCCAGAATGGTAATACCAAATCCTGCTGACTGGAGAAGTTGGATTTAATATTACTATTCTAGAAATGCCACTTTTAGAAAGTGAGCATTTCTTTGCACTTAAATCTTTCTGTGCCTTACAATCCACGTCTGGCTGGGCTTAGTTGACAGCTCCTTGTGCATTCACTCAGACACACCCCAAACACAGGGTACCCAGCCTCACTTGCATACATCTGCATTTTGAATGGGTCTTCCTGGGCTGGGAGGGTGGAGGGCCTGCTCTCACACAAAGGACTGCCACCCCCCCTACTGGGACCCTGGCAGACAGGATTGAACTGAAAGGTGACCTGGTGCACTTCTTAGCCACTCTTTGAAGTCTCCCCCACTTCAAAGGGCAAAAGTTTCGACGAACAGCTTGCTCGTCGGTGAGAAAACGCCGCACACTGACGCTGACCGACGCAACGCCTTCGGGGCGACCGTAACTTCGACGCACGGCCTCGCAAGGACAACGCCACCCGACTTCCAGAGGGGAAATAGACGCGACGCTTGCCGTGAGACCGAAACTTCGACGCACAGCTCCACGGAATGACCTGCAGCCGGAAAACAAGCAGGAGAATCCACACACAGACCCCGGGACATCTGGTAATCCCGCGACCCACAGAAAGAGACTGTCGGCGTGCCGGAAAACGACGCACGACTACCCCGCGTGAAAAATAACGACGCAAGTCCATGTGTGCAGGGGAGAAATCGACACACACACCATTTTTCAGTGTATCTCTTCTTCTGTGGATCTTTGCAGAGATTTTCCACTTTAAACCAGGTACTTTGTGCTTGAAAGAGACTTTGTTTGCTTTTTAAAGACTTAAGACAATTTGGATCACTTTTCAGTGATATCTCTACAATTTCACATTGCATCTTTATTCGTTTTGACCTACAATTATCCTGATAAATATTATATATTTTTCTAAACACTGTGTGGTGTATTTTTGTGGTGCTATATTGTGTTATTGTATGATTTATTGCACAAATACTTTACACATTGCCTTCTAAGTTAAGCCTGATTGCTCGTGCCAAGCTACCAGAGGGTGGGCACAGGATAATTTTCGATTGTGTGTTACTTACCCTGACTAGAGTGAGGGTTCTTGCTTGGACAGAGGGTAACCTGACTGCCAACCAAAAAACCCATTTCTAACACACAGCTACACCCAATTTCCCATATTATCCCTGTAAGCGATAGAGGCAAAAGCAGTGCCCTGGTCTGAATAGAATACAGCTACTACATACGTCCCGATAAAGACTTGTAAATCTTTAATAACCATGCAGGTGTCAGACGATCACTGTGGCCACACCCATAGGAATGTGGAGCAATAATCTACAGCAAGTAGAATGCATTTAAATGTACCATCCAAATTTAGGGGACCGTAATGGTCTAGACATATGCATTAAAGCAGTTTTTCTGAAACTAGGAGGGGTGTCTGCATTGGGCATGCAATGGTGGTGCTTTCAATTTGTTGGCAGATGTCACAAGTAAGGACATATTGTATTGTCTATTTGTACAGGCCCTGCCAACAGTAGCATTTCTGTAGTAGAGAAGTTGTGGTTACCACACCAGCATGGGCAGCTATAATTAGTTTTAGCCTGCAGTCTTAATTAGATATCACTTGATCATCCACCCTAGGGATGGTAACAAGAGAAATATTTTGGGCACTTAAGTGTTATGAATATTTTGCTAGATACTTTTTAGGTAATGGGGTGCCATTGCACGAAGCACTAACAGCAGCCATGATATCTTCAACTACCATCTGATGAGAATGGGTAATCGCAGCTACGCAGATTAGGCTGCTTCATCAGCCTGTGAACTCCCAACAACGTGTATTCTAATACGTTGTATGAATTACATGAGCATGTGGAAAACTGCCTTTCAGTTGTTCCACCTTTCCCAAAAGCAATTTATTCTCTATAGTGTTCCATTTTGAGTCTCTGAAATCATTCAGGTGCCAGTAATGTAAGTTTTCATCAAAAGATAATAATATGAATCATAACTATATGAGTGTGGAATTCTGGGTCTGTATTTTCCAAAGCCAGAATGAAGGCTTTCATTTGATTCAGTTGTGCAGTGCAATCCCCTAGGGACTGCTTAAGAGTTTTTTGAGGATAGAATTTTCCATCCACCTGTACACCATGTACTGTGGTGCAAACCACATAATATTGATGTTTGGTGCCTATAGCAGACGGTGCAGAACCATGAGCAAGTCAACGCCGTGTCCTCCGCCTGCTTCCTCACCCTCCGCATGCTCCGCAAGATCTTCCGTTGGATCCCCGCCGACACCAGAAAAACCGTGACCCACGCCCTCGTCACGAGCCGCCTGGACTACGGCAACACCCTCTACGCCGGGACCACAGCCAAACTCCAAAATCGCCTGCAACGCATTCAAAACGCCTCGGCCCACCTCATCCTCGACATACCCCGCAGCAGCCACATCTCCGCACACCTGAGACACCTGCATTGGCTCCCAGTCAGCAAAAGGATCACCTTCCGACTTCTCACCCACGCACACAAAGCCCTCCACGACAAGGGACCGGAATACCTCAACAGACGCCTCAGCTTCTACGTCCCCACCCGCCTCCTCCGCTCCTCTGGCCTCGCACTCGCTGCTGTCCCTCGCATCCGCTGCTCCAGGGCGGGTGGGAGATCTTTCTCCTTCCTGGCGGCCAAGACCTGGAACTCCCTCCCCACCAGCCTCAGGACCACCCAGGACCACTCCGCTTTCCGGAGACTCCTAAAGACCTGGCTGTTCGAGCAGCGATAACCCCCCTTTTTCCCCTAGCGCCTTGAGACCCGCACGGGTGAGTAGCGCGCTTTATAAATGTTAATGATTTGATTTGATTTGATGAGTTTAGATGATATGTTTTTACTGATCAGGAGGTGAAATGTTAGTGGGCATGGAGTATTCTTGTTCATATTGAAGACATTTTTGAGTTGTAGAGTCGGGCGATTACATAGGCCCATATTTTTAGGCTTTGTGGAGTAGGGTAGCTCAGCAAGCAGCCTTGCTGCGCTGCCCTGTGTCACAGGGAAAGGGCAGGAATGTGCTGTATGAATCTAATACAGTGTAATTCTATCTCTTCCCCCTGCGCTGGTGCACTTTAGGCAGCTTAGCACCAACACAGGCACCCTTGCACCAAGCATTGCCTGCGGGATTGCTATTGTGCAGGAAGGGACACCTTTCTGCACTAAAACAATACTGAGATGGTGTTTCCTCTTATTGTGTGTGCAGCAGAATGCAGCACAGATACAAAGGGGAAAAAACAAGGACCCACCTTGTTACACCTTTCTAATGGAGGAGTATCTTTTGGTGCTTTTCCAGGTTTACAAATTCCTGTAAATCTGGCAATGCGTCATAATCCATGGATGTTGCATGGGAACACCCAGGTGACATGCTTGAAAATGCCTTCCTGGCACAAAGTAATGTAACACAGCAATGTGCGCTGCATTACATTACTCAATATTTATGAAGCCACATAGGACCACACAAGGTGGCCTTGCATGGCTTCATAAATCTCACTTAAGGTTTGCGTTGCTTTTGCGTGGTGCAAGAGTACATTGCATGGTGCAAGAGCAATGAAAACTAGGTCATAAATATGGTCCAAAGTCTACATCAGGAGCCATTAAGGATGTGGCCCATTGTATCCATCTAGGACGTCATGCTTTTATGTTTGGGAGGCTGCTCTTAGTGACAGCCTCTAAAGCTGAGACTGGAGTAACAACCCTTATATGTCCCTTCAGCCAAAGATCTTTCCTTCAAGACAGCTATCTAAACTGCAGTCAGTTTGTTTTCAGTGGATGCAAAATGCATTTCAGCATTGGAATATAAATTGGATTTACAAGCAATGGGCACTGTGTCACCCTCATTAAATGTGACATATGTGAAGCCAATGCACCAACTATTATACAGATAACCACATTTGTTTTGTTTACACATGTGTGTAGATATTTAGATGCAGACAGGCCATGCTGTAGTGATCTGAGTATGTTCTGATGTCAAATGTATACTGGAAAAGTCTGGACAAATCAATTTGTAGAAGGTATGTATGCTCTGCCAAAATTAAAGAATTCCAACAAGGATTGATATTTTTGTTAATGGTGTTTGGTGGTTGTAGAAGAGCACATTTCTCTAGGAAATGTGGAGCAAGGCTCTTTCCCTTATTCTATAACTTATATCCTAATAGCACAACAATGAGAAAAGCAATTTTCATTCTCCTGAAGTTACATTTGTACATATGTTCAGGAAATCCTAAAACAATGCAATCTACTCTGGCTCATTGCGTGTTTAATTCATCATCTGTTAGATATATATCATCAACATAGGAAATACTTCTTGATCAATATTATGCAGAATTGATGTTACTCGAGCAGCAAATAGTACAGGACTGTTCTTATCAGCGGTGGTTCCTCCTTTAGAGCGGAGAAGTGGAGCCCCGTCTGTTGCAAGCGCAGCAGCTACAGAAAACGTAAATTTAATAAAATGGTCAATGGACATGACCATTTGAAGTGCACTGTGTCTCTCTTGATTTGGGGATGGGGACCACAATGACTTGCCTAAATATAAAGTGTGCATGTCAGATTGGCCGGCTGTCTTGCGAAGGCCAGCCCGACATGCGCATTTCAAACTGCACCAGCATCAGCTCTGTCACAGCCAGGCCGACTGCAGGCACAGTCTCCTGGTCAGAAAAGGAGTGCTGAGTTAGCCTGCTCAGATCAATCATGGTGCTACTCTCATGCTGAAAACAGCATGAGAGCAGCTCCAGGATCGTTTAGGTTTCTTGAGCTCTGGACTTCCAAGTCAGGCTCTGAGGTCCCGTGGTTTCTGGGAACAGTGAATAGTGGTCCTGGTGTCCCGCGTCTCTGGGGTCTTCTCTGCACACTGGCGTTTGTAAGTACTTCTGTTTTTATTAATTTAAACAAAGTACATTTTTTTCCGATTCTTAGTTCAACTAATTTGACGGGGCAAACTTGTGAGACTGGAAAAGGGTATGAATCTGAAATATGTAAAACCCTTTCAAGTTCACACACTGTCATCACTCCAAGTCCAGGTTTAACTTTCTTTCGGTAAAAAATACCATAAAAGCACATTTACAAAACACTTTGATACATAAAATAAGAAACGTAATATAATACCCTCTGGCTAATAATGTCATACGCCCATGTAACAAGAATGCCACATATGAAATCTAAAATAAAAATGAAAACAAAAAGATAAAATACAGTGTAATATGAATACATTTAAAATTGTAACCCAATATTAAAAACATGACTTTGGGGGGAAAACAAAACTCCTATTCTCGTTTTTAAACTAATGTTCATAAATTATCTATAAAATATTAGCTATCAAGCTACGGTTCCACGCTCAAGAAAACTTCAATGCAATGCATTATAAATTAAACTCCAAAGATTTACATCCAATATGCCAAATTGCCTCCAGAAATGTTGCCAATGCACATGCCACAGTCCCATAAGGGTTTGTTTTGCAAATCCTACGGGCTAATAGCCGATTCCTAAAACCCATGGATCTGCAAAGTGGTATAATCCAACATGCCCTCTGCTTAGAATAGGTGGGGCAATGAAATAAGACATGGGCCATGCATTCAGCAATTCCGCATCCCATTGGGCATACGTCAGATTGACTTTCATGTTTAGTCCATCTGCAAGTGAAATTGCGTAGTGGTAGCGACCATAATCTAAATCTAATATAAAGTGTACGTGCTAAAGGAGATAAAATGAAATCCATATATTGCTCGAATTCATAGTGGCATTTGAGTGATAAAAAGCTGTTTGTCATACTAAACGAAGACACTTCTGCTAACTTTTCTACTTGTACATTTAACCAGTACGCATCCTTTACAACCGGCATGGCATTTTTTGGGAGGTGAGAAGGGTCTGTTCCTAAAGGCTCCCAACCCAAGGTTAATAAGAGTATTTTCAACATATTTACACCACCTAACTTTTTTAGTAGCATGCATATGCATCAGGACACTCAGCCAAGCTCTATATGGGCTAAAAATGTCCAAAGACCAGATCCTAATCCAATACATTAGCGGCCTTAGAGCAGCTATATGCGAGATGGAGTATAGATTGAAATCCCTCTGAATGGGCAATGTGGGGGAACCTGCAGCTACTTTCAGTAAAGCTTTTATAAAAAAGAAATTGTCTCTTTCTAGATCCTTCAAATTACAATGTCCCCCTAGCTTTGAACCATATAAAACCCCCCCTCTAGCTTGGACTTTATATATTCCTATTGCAAGAGTGATGGAAAACCTGGCGGATCTAGGAGCATATCTCAAAATACCCCCAGACTTTTGTTTTAGGCTCATAAAAGACTTCGATAAGTGAGCCTTCCATTTATGTGAGTCCTCCAGTCTAATTCCCAAATAGTCAAAGTCAGTCACTCTTTCTAAAGCTTCCCCATCCAGAAATAACTGTTTCCTCGCTTTATGTTTTGTGTCACCAAATACCATGTACTTGATTTTGGAAGTATTCATTTCCAATCCCAGGTCTTTACAGAAACCTGTGAACTTCACAAGCAAGTTAGCAAGTCCAAAAGTGGTTTGAGATAGCAGCAAAGTATCATCTGCAAACATAAAACACGGGGTCTTCGCCCCGCCTATTTTGGGTGCGCCACTAACACAGTCCAATAAGCAAGGAATGCAAGCATTGATGAACAATAGGAAGAGTGTAGGGGCCAACACACACCCCTGTCTCACCCCTCTGAGAATTTGGATCTTACTTGTTAATTCCCCTTTTGTCGCCCATCGAATTCTGGCATAACACTCAGAGTACAAGTCTTTAATCAAATTTAATTGGGGTCCCGGTACTCTGACTCTACTCATAACCGCCCACAATTTACAACATGGGACCAAAGCAAAAGCAGACTTAAGATCTACAAAAGCGACAACAGTTTCCGTACATCCAGGTCCACAATTCTTCAATTTGATCATACGGAAGCGACTCAAGGAAGTAAAAATGCAATTTCTAATGAGTTGATTTTGATTTACATTACCCTGCATATGAAATGTTTGCTTAAGCCGGAGCTCTCTTAGTGCAAGTCACAGGCAGTCTAGATGTCATCCAGTGGTAAAATACAGAGACCCTCACTACGACCCTGGTTGCTGGCTGCCAAATTATGACCATAACGGTGATAAATCCCATAGGCAGCCAATGTCCCACACCAACCGCCAGGATGGAACGAACACTCACCACAGCGGTAGCTGCCAACAGCCAAGCGGAAGACAAAGTACCACTAACCATATTGTGACCCTGCAATCCACCACATTTTCCGGGGCAGTACAAACGCCATCAAAAGGCTGGTGAAAATGCATCATAGAAGAGAAAGGACTCACCATTGGAGGCACAGGGAAGAACGACACTGCCATGGAACCCGAACTGCAAGTTTTCACGATGATCTTCTACGTATGCTCCACCTGGAACACCAATGCTGACGAAGACGATGACAGTGAGTACAGCTGCCTAGCATACAAGGGAGGTAGGGAAGAAAATGACAGTGACACACACACACACAACACACACCATTTACACACACACCATACACACAACCAGCTGCACAGGAAAAACAATTTGCCCCCGAACACATGGCAGAATAATGCAAGGACAACAGGGATGTACGAAAGAGATTGTAATCAAATCAGCATCTAAAAAACTTAATTGATTTGTCAATGAAACTGATATGTACACATGTGCACAAAGGGACACTACCCAGTCTAATATTCAAAGGGCCCACATGGCCACAGGGCACAGTCTAAGGCCCAACTTGAATACTGATGTCATCCGGATAGTACTCTGCAGGGGCATCAGTTTGCAAATGGGCAGGCACCTCGGGGCACCTCAGCCAGATGCGGGGACAAGCCCACTGGCTCTGGATGGGGCAACTTGCCCATTGCTCTATCCTGGGTAGTGCAAGGCCACTGTCTCTCAGGTGGGTGACTTTCCCACTGGTTCTGGAGGGGGCAACATGCCCATTGCTCTGTCCTGGGGAGTGCAAGGCCACAGTATCTCAGGTCAGTGATTTTCCCACTGGTTCTGCATGGGGCAACTTGACCATTGCTTTTTCCTGGGGAGTGCAAGGCCCCAGTCTGTCAGGTGGGTGACTTTCCCACTGGTTCTGGATGGGGCAACTTGCCCATTGCTCTGTCCTGGGTAGTGCAAGACCACAGTCTCTCAGGTGGGTGACTTTCCAACAGGTACTGGAGGGGCCCCTCGTACAGCAGCCCCTGGAGGGTGGCCTACATGGCGTCCGCTGGTGGTGATGGCTGCAGTGTGTTGGCAGATGGAGGTGCCTCCTGGGCAGCCTCTGCAGTTGCTGATGGCTGCAGTGTCGTGGTGGATGGAGGTGCCTCCTGGACAGCCTCTGCAGTTGCTGTTGCCTGCAATGTCATGATGGATGGAGGTGCCACCTAGGCAGCCTCTGCAGTTGCAGATGGCTGCAGTGTCATGGTGGATGGCGGTGCCTTCTGGGCTACCTCTGCAGTTGCTTATGGTTGCACTTCATCAGCTGGCGGTGGGGGCCCTGTGACAGCTGGTGGTGGAGGTGTCACCATGACAGCCTCCGCTGAAGTAGATGGCTTTGTCTACTCCATTACATGGGGCGTGGATTCCTTACCCTTCCTGGCAGGGGTGGATAGTCTCTTCCCCTTCTTGGATGGAGGTGGAGGGTACTTTCTCTTCTTGCCTGGAGGTGCAGGCTCCTTCCCCTTCTTGCATGGAGGTGCAGGCTCCTTCCCCTTCTTGGATGGAGGTGCAGGCTCCTTCCCCTTCATGCCTGTTGGTGCAGGCTCCTTCCTCTTCTTGAATGGAGGTGCAGGCTCCTTCCCCTTCTTGCTTGTAGGTGCAGAGTCCTTCCCCTTCTTGCCTGTAGGTGCAGGCTCCTTCTCCTTCTTCGATGGAGGGGCAGTATCCTTACCACCATGAGTAGGTGGTGCTACCGCTATTCCCGTTGAATGTTTGGCTGAGGTGCTGGGCTGGGTCTTTGGTATGCTGCTCATATGGACAGGACAGAGGGAGGGGGAGGAAAGAGGTCAAGTTGGGCAAGGAAAAGTTTTTGGGGGAGGATGGAGGGAGGAGTGATGGGAGTTGTCAGGATACTTCAATTCGATTTCCTCAGAAGCAGAAGATAACTCCTCAGTCCCGACCCGAGCTACTCACAACGAATATTAATCCTTTGTGCTGAGTACCCCGGAGGGGGAAAGGGGAATGGGATGGTAGAGAGACTGCCACAGAGATGATGAACGCCAGTACTCAGTCTGCCTCTTCACATCTAAGATTGGATACAGCACCTGCAAGAGTCACAGTCGCAATTACTAGGGACATACAACATCAGTTTTTCACTTTCTACTCTCAACTCTTAATTCTCTTTAATTCTATTATTTCTTCACTCACCCTGAGTTCTCTGTAGCCTTGCTTCTCTCTATAAATGATAGCTCTTCTTAAAAAAATGCTTATTACTGATTCTGGAAGAACTTCTCAACCTTTGTTAGAGATTGGTTTTATGTTGCTATATATATATATATATATATAGTTGGTGATAATGCGTTCTTCAAATCAGCTGATGTTATTTAATTTCTCCTGTCTTATTGTGACTTCTGTCAATACTTGTATTTGTAAATGCTTGTTTATTAAAGTTCGTTTCTCCTTTCTTACTTCGACATTTGTTGATAACTTGTATTTGTAAATGCTTGTTTATTACAGTTAGTTTCTCCTTCCATACTTCGACATCTGACGATAACTTGTAGTTGTAAATGCTTGTTTATTTAAGTTTGTTTCTCTTTTAAACTCTATTTTGGTTTATTACCATTGAATTTGTAAATGCTTATTTGTTAACAGTTCGTTTCTCCTTTAAACTTGGGCTTTGTTTATAACCTTGACATTTGTAGATACTTGCTCTTTTAAAGTTCGTTTTTTCTTTGACTTTAATATCTTAAACAAGAACCTTGTAAACATAAGGTTAATTCATACATTAACTCTGTAGCCTTGCCGACTTCCACGGGAACGGTCTACTATCAAACTCTTCGAATAAACCTTGACAATATTTATCCATTTCCTGTAATATAATCTTCAAATGTAATTTTACCTCACAGGAGTTTCTGTTCTGAAGCGCACTCTCTCTCCACACAGCTGATTCCTGTCAGACCTCAGTTGAAGTGCAAGGCTTCCAGCTGGAGAGCTCGTAACCTAGCAACCAACCGATTGCAAGACTAGAACTGTAACTAACCTTCAGGACTCACACCGGCCATCTTGGATCTTCTCTTCTTGATTCTTCCTTTGAAATAAGCGCAAGATTACTCTGCAAACCTTCTTCCAGTTTGGGCTTTGCTGTCTCCACTGAGGATATCTCTTTGCTTTTCTCATGCACTTCTTTGATTTGACTTGGCAAGTTTGTGTGGTCATGACAGTACTCCCCCTCAAGGAACAGTTCTCCAATTTAGGTTTGCTTGGGTAGGTTCTATGAAAGTTTCTCACTAATCTTGAAGCATGTACATACTTGTGCAGCTCCCAGTATCGTTCCTCTGGACCATAACCTTTCCAATCAATTAGATAATAAAGCTGGCCATTACAGATTTTGGAATCTAAGATTTGATTGACCTCATACTCTTCTGCAGAGCTAATCTGGATAGGAATTGGAGGGGAGTTTTGACGTAAATTTGGAGGACTGTTCTTTAACAAGGAGACATGGAAAACAGGATGTATCTTTAGATGAGCTGGCAACTGCAATTTAACTGCCACTGGATTGATCATCTTGTCAACTTTGAATGGGCCTATAAATCATGGCTGAAATTTGCGATTTCCTTTGAGACGTAAATGACGAGTGGATAACCAAACTTTGGGGGTCATTTTGACTTTGGCGGGCGGCGGAGGCCGCCCGCCAAAGTACCGCCGTCAGAATACCGCTGCGCGGTCAAAAGACCGCTGCAGTAATTCTGATTTTCCCGCTGGGCTGGCGGGCGACCACCAGAAGGCCGCCCGCCAGCCCAGCGGGAAACCCCCTTCCACGAGGATGCCGGCTCCGAATGGAGCCGGCGGAGTGGAAAGGGTGCGACGGGTGCAGTTGCACCCGTCGCGATTTCAGTGTCTGCATGGCAGACACTGAACATCTTGGTGGGGTCCTGTTACGGGGGCTCCTGCAGTGCCCATGCCATTGGCATGGGCACTGCAGGGGCCCCCAGGGGCCCCACGACACCCCTTACCGCCATCCTGTTCCTGGCGGCCAAAACCGCCAGGAACAGGATGGCGGTAAGGGGGTCGGAATCCCCATGGCGGCGCAGCAAGCTGCGCCGCCGTGGAGGATTCCCCAGGGCAGCGGGGAACCGGCGGTACACCGCCGGTTTCCCGTTTCTGACCGCAGCTGTACCGCCGCGGTCAGAATGCCCAGGGATGCACCGCCAGCCTGTTGGCGGTGCATCCGCGGTCCCCGGCCCTGTCGGATTTTACCGCCAGGGTCGGAATGACCCCCTTTGTCTCCTTTCGAATAAATGGGGCTCTCTCTTCTTCTTCTATCAGCCTGAGTCTTATATGAGTCTTTTGCTTGAATGATGTTTTTTCTAGCCCTAACTAACGTGGTCTGCAAATCCCTCACCATCTCTTCTACTGCAGGCACTGAATCATCTTCTTTACCCAACATTACATTAGGATGTCTACCATGGTTCAGATAAAAGGGGGTGAACCCAGTGGTGGAATGAACAGCATTATTGTAAGCAAATTCAGCTGCCCACATCAACTCGGGCCATTCCTTCTCTTTATCGAATAAATTGAGTCTTAAATACTGTTCTAACTCTTGATTCACTCTCTCTGTTTGCCCATCGGTTTCAGGATGGTAACTGGTAGAGTAACGAGAATCAATTCCTAATCTTTTACTAAAGGCCTTCCAAAAGCGAGAAACAAATTGGGACCCCCTGTCTGAAACTAGAATTTTTGGGATACCATGGGCGCGTACTATGTGTTGTGTAACAACTGTGCAAAGTGTGGGGCTCGAGGGATTTCTTTCAAAGGAATGAAATGCGCCATTTTAGTGAAGGTGTCTACAAAAACTAGGATAGTGTTAAAACCTTGGCTACTAGGGAGGTCCACTATAAGATCCATAGTAACAGTATGCCAGGCATGGGGTGCAGTGGGCAAAGGTCTTAACAGACCTTGTGAAGCTGTTCTATTTGATTTCCCTCTTTGACATTTGTCACAAGTTGACACATAGGGGGTGATTCTGACCCCGGCGGGGCCAGGGTCGGCGGGAGCACCGCCAACAGGCTGGCGGTGCCCCGCAGGGCATTCTGACCATGGCGGTTTGTCCGCGGTCAGAACAGGAAAACCGGCGGTCTCCCGCCGGTTTTCCGCTGCCCTCATGAATCCTCCATGGCGGCGCAGCTTGCTGCGCCGCCATGGGGATTCAGACACCCCATACCGCCATCCTGTTCCAGGAGGTTCGCCCGCCAGGAACAGGATGGCGGTATGGGGTGTCGTGGGCCCCCGTAAGAGGGCCCCACAAAGAATTTCAGTGTCTGCTTAGCAGACACTGAAATTCGCGACGGGTGCAACTGCACCCGTCGCACCTTCCCACTCCGCCGGCTCCATTCGGAGCCGGCTTCCTCGTGGGAAGGGGGTTTCCCGCTGGGCTGGCGGGTGGCCTTCTGGCGGTCGCCCGCCAGCCCAGTGGGAAACACAGAATAACCGCAGCGGTCTTCTGACCGTGGTGCGGTATTCTGGAGGGGGGAACTCTGGCGGGCGGCCTCCGCCACCCGCCAGAGTTAGAATGACCCCCATATTGTCTTATCTGAGTTTTCATTTTTGGCCACCAAAATTCTCGTTGTATTAGATTTTGAGTCTTTTGAATTCCTTTGTGTCCAGCCAATTGATCGTCATGATAAGCCTGAAGAATTTTTTCTTGCAGCTCCACAGTCGGAACATACAGTGCACCTTTAAAGTATGGCAAACCTTTTTTGATTTCTCTTCCTTGGCCTTCGTTGGACCACTTCAGCATTCCTTCGAATGTTAAGTTTTCTTGAATTTCTTTGGTTACATTTTCATACAATATGGCAGATATGAACTTCTCTTGTGGAATAATCAATTCTTTTTCTGGAGGCTCTTTAACTGCACCGGTATCAATTTGAGATAGAGCATCTGCCTTCCCATTTACTTTTCCTGGTCTGAAAGTGATAACAAAATCAAAGTCTGCAAAATATAGGGACCAACGCAGTTGTCTAGCTGTTAGAGTTCGAGCTGATTTTAAAAACTGTAAATTTCGGTGGTCCGTGTAAACGGTCACTTTATGCTTAGCTCCCAAAATGTAATGCCTCCACTCACGAAAAGTTTCTTTGACTGCCAATAGCTCCTTATCCGCAATTGAATAATTTATCTCTGGTGGTGTTAATTTTCGAGAGAAATAGGCCACTGGATGTAATTGACCTGTATCTTTATGACGCTGGGAAAGGATACCTCCTATGGCAACATCTGAAGCATCTGCCTCCACATAATATGGCTCATCTGGATTGGGGTGGCGCAATATTGGAGCTGAGACGAAGGAATTCTTCAAAAAATTAAAAGCATTTTCAGCTTCTTTTGTCCACTCAAACTTCACTCCTTTCTTCAACAATCGAGTAATGGGTGTAACTGTTTGAGAAAAATTGGATATGAATCTTCGATAAAAATTAGCGAACCCCAAGAAACTCTGGATCTCTTTGACATTGCAAGGAGAAGGCCAATGTTGCATTGTCTTTATCTTGGCAGGATCCATACTAACTCCTTCTGGTGACAAAATGAATCCTAAGAACTCGTTTCACATGAAATGCACACTTCTCCAATTTTACGTAGAGATGGTTTTCTTGCAACCTTGTGAGGATGGATCGAACATGGGAAATGTGCTCCTGTAGATTGTCGGAAAAAATTAAAATGTCATCTATATAAACCACGGCAATCCGGTTGAGGAATTCTCGTAATATATCATTAACGAAATGCTGGAAGGCAGCGGGAGCATTGCATAACCCATAAGGCATCACTTGATATTCAAATAATCCGTATCGAGTCCGAAAAGCGGTTTTCCATTCATCCCCTGAAGCCACTCGAATCAAATGATATGCTCCTCGCAGGTCCAATTTGGTGTAGATTCTAGCATTCTTTACTTGATCTAATAAAACTGACACTAAAGGCAGTGGGTATCGATTCTTGATGGTAACCTGATTGAGGGTTCGATAATCCATGCAAGTTCGAAGACTCCCATCCTTCTTTGGTATGAAAAATAGTGGGGATGACACTGGAGATTCAGAAGGATGAATAAAACCATTAGCAAGATATTGATCCAAATACTCCTTTAAATGTTGATTCTCTGCTTCGGTCAATGCGTATATTCTGCTACATGGCAATATCGCACCTGGCTCCAGTTCAATTTTGCAGTCGTAGGGTCGATGTGGTGGCAATTTCTCAGCCTCCTTTTCATCAAAAACGGCGACTAAATCCTCATATTCTTTTGGGATTTCTGCTGTCTTTAGTGCACAGATCATTGAAGAGTGTGATGATAAACAGGCCGCTTGGGACTTGGTGGACACTTCCACTCCATCATGAAAGCAATTCTCTTTGCAGTAAGAGGAATTCATCTTGATCATTCTTTTGCTCCAATCAATTTGTGGATTATGTTCTGTAAGCCAGGGCAGACCCAAAATGAGTTGAAATTGTGGAGCATCTATCAAATTAAAGATTATCTGCTCCAGATGTCCACCAAAACCTTGCATCTGAATTGGTTCGGTCTCATGGTAAATGGGTCCTGAAGAAAGATTGGTTCCCTCCACAGCTCTTACTACTTCCAAAGTAGATTTCTTGATAAATCGAATACCCATTTTACAAGCGTATTTGATATCACAGAAGTTGCCCGTAGGTCCAGAGTCTATCATAATTGAGATCCCTTGAATTTCCTTCTCAAGGGTCTTAACTGATACTGTTTGTACCAAATGTGGCGCTGCGGTTTGTAAAGTATTCGCCACTCGTTGATCTAAAGGAGTTGTCCTGGGTTCTGCTTTCATCAGGGCAACTCCCTCTACTGATGAAGCTGGCCTTTTCCCGACTGAAGAGCTTTGGGTTTCTTGGGACAGTTTTTAACAAAATGCCCAGATGCACCGCAATATAAACATAGATGATTCACTCTTCTTTTCTCTTTTTCTTCCTTAGATAAAGGACCTCGGATGGAACCAATTTGCATTGGTTCTTCTATCGTTATCCCTTCTCCGGCTCTCGTATGATCATTTCTTACACGATCAATTCTCAGGGGAAATGGTCGATACTCTCTTCTCTTTTCTGCTCTTCGTTCAGTTAACCGGTGGTCAATCTGTAACACAAGATCAATTAACTCCGAAATTTCGGTGGGTCTATTTGGAACTTGTGCAAAGACATCTTTCAATTCATCTCTCAGTCCACGATAAAATATGGCGGCTCTTTTTGACTCCGGCCAGGCAGTCTCTACAATGAGTTTATTGAAATGAGCCAGATAGGCTACTAGATCTTTATTACCTTGCCTGATTTCCAGTAGTTCATTGTCAGTGGCTTGAGCTGCAGTTCGCCGATCAAATATTCTTAAGAACTCTTCCTTGAAATTTTTGAAATTATATAAAACAGAATCATTTCTGGAAATTATTGGCATGGACCATGCGGCCGCATCTCCTGTCAGATAAGACAATATAAATGCCACTTTGGACTGGTCTTCGGAAAAAATGACTGGTCTACATAAAAAATGCAATGAGCATTGGGTCAGAAAAATCTGCGCCTTATTTGGATCCCCACCGAAGCGCTCGGGTTGAGCCAAAGGAATAATAGGGGAAATCGCATGAATTACTTGAGTGGATATACCTGCAGACTGTGAAGGGCTAGGGATTTGTGAAAACACAGATTCATTTGATTTAGCGGTGTTCCCTAACTCATTTATTCGCTGTTTTATTTGGACTGTTTCTTCTATGGTGTTATTTAATTGTTTCTGTAACCCTTCCAAAACAGTGGCTAATGCTTTTATATCAATTCTTTCTGCCATTCTGCTCTGGAGGAATTCTGTTTTTTCCCTAAAATTAGGGTGATGGCACTTCAATCTGTCAGGATACTTCAATTCGATTTCCTCAGAAGCAGAAGATAACTCCTCAGTCCCGACCCGAGCTACTCACAACAAATATTAATCCTTCGTGCTGAGTACCCCGGGGGGGTAAAGGGGAATGGGATGGTAGAGAGACTGCCACAGAGATGATGAGCGCCAGTACTCAGTCTGCCTCTTCACATCTAAGATTGGATACAGCACCTGCAAGAGTCACAGTCGCAATTACTAGGGACATACAACATCAGTTTTTCACTTTCTACTCTCAACACTTAATTCTCTTTAATTCTATTATTTCTTCACTCACCCTGAGTTCTCTGTAGCCTTGCTTCTCTCTATAAATGATAGCTCTTCTTAAAAAAATGCTTATTACTGATTCTGGAAGAACTTCTCAACCTTTGTTAGAGATTGGTTTTATGTTGCTATATATATATATATATATAGTTGGTGATAATGCGTTCTTCAAATCAGCTGATGTTATTTCATTTCTCCTGTCTTATTGTGACTTCTGTCAATACTTGTATTTGTAAATGCTTGTTTATTAAAGTTCGTTTCTCCTTTCTTACTTCGACATTTGTTGATAACTTGTATTTGTAAATGCTTGTTTATTACAGTTTGTTTCTCTTTTAAACTCTATTTTGGTTTATTACCATTGAATTTGTAAATGCTTATTTGTTAACAGTTCGTTTCTCCTTTAAACTTGGGCTTTGTTTATAACCTTGACATTTGTAGATACTTGCTCTTTTAAAGGTCGTTTTTTCTTTGACTTTAATATCTTAAACAAAAACCTTGTAAACATAAGGTTAATTCATACATTAACTCTGTAGCCTTGCCGACTTCCACAGGAACGGTCTACTATCAAACTCTTCGAATAAACCTTGACAATATTTATCCGTTTCCTGTAATATAATCTTCAAATGTAATTTTACCTCACAGGAGTTTCTGTTCTGAAGCGCGCTCTCTCTCCACACAGCTGATTCCTGTCAGACCTCGGTTGAAGTGCAAGGCTTCCAGCTGGAGAGCTCGTAACCTAGCAACCAACCGATTGCAAGACTAGAACTGTAACTAACCTTCAGGACTCACAGCGGCCATCTTGGATCTTCCCTTCTTGATTCTTCCTTTGAAATAAGCGCAAGATTACTCTGCAAACCTTCTTCCAGTTTGGGCTTTGCTGTCTCCACTGAGGATATCTCTTTGCTTTTCTCATGCACTTCTTTGATTTGACTTGGCAAGTTTGTGTGGTCATGACAGGAGTGGAGGTTGAGGGAGTGGATATAGGAGGTGTATGTCTGCTGGATTTGGGTGCAGGTGCATGGGCTGTATGCTGATGTGAGGTGGATGGCTGTTGGGTGAGTGAGCGCTTGCGTTTGTGTCCTATAGGAGAGGGGACAGACAGGGTGGGAGAGGACAGAGGGGACGTGTGCATGGTTGTTGTGGAGGTGTCTGCTAGTGAGGTGTCTGTGCTGCTAGGTGTGGTGATGCTGGAGGTGGATGTTGATGCAGTGCATGCAGGTGTGAGTGTGGACGTGACTGGGAGGGAGGTGGAGGAGTAAGAGGAGGGGGAGACAGTGGAGGCAGTGAATGTTCTCGTGTCCGCAACTGTATGGTGTTTGCGGGAGTGCTTGTGGCATGAAGTGTGGTGCTTGCGTTTGCCTGTGCCACTCTTGGGTGTTGTCCTGTGTGCTTGCTCGTCTGTATGTGTGTCTGGGATGGGTTGAGTTGAGGAGAATGGGACTGGGTAGTGGTAATTGGAGGGAGACGGTAGAAACAGGGACAACGGTTGCAATCAGAGACTAGGCCGGAACCTGAATAGATCTCTGTTGTGCCGCCAATCCACAGTGAATGCACTCCAGGAGGTCATTCAATTGCTGCATCTGGGATGCCAGTCCCTGGGTGGCATTCTCAATAGTTGATTACCCTACAGACATGGATCTCAGGAAGTCAATAGCCTCCTCACTCAGGGCAGAAGGGCTCACTGGGGCAGGGCCTGAGGTGCTTGGGGTGAAGGAGATGTCCACCCTCCTGGGTGAGCGGGCACAGGCAACTCACTGAGCGGCTGCTGGGAGAGCGGTGCTGGTATGTGGGTGGCAGCTGTACCTGCAGTTTGAGTGGTCATAGAGGTGTCTGCCACCATCAGGGAGCTCCCATCGGAGAAGGTATCTGAGTCTGTGTTGTCTCCTCAACTCTCTGCCTTGGTACTTCCCTCGCCCTCTGTCCCACTGGTTCCCTCGGTGTTGGTGGACTCTGCCTCCTGGGTCCTGTGGGTTTCAGGTCCCTCTGTCACCAGTGCCCCTGCTCCTCCGTCAGATGATGCTAATGCACACAAGGACACGATGACAAAACAAGAAAGGGGGGAGAGACAAAGGATACACTGGGTCAATGAGTGCACCATCATCACTATTGGCATACACATCACCGTCACACACAGGGAACAGGCTTAAGCACTATGCATTACACTACCAGTGATATGACTAGTCACTAAGGCAAGATGAGGACCACACACCGCCAACTGCAGCACTCCTGAGACCCGCGATGCCCTGGCCGAAATGGACTGCTAACAAGCTAGGTTATCTGTATGTGCATACACCCACTACCCTTCAGATGAAATATGCTGCAATGTCTTGGCCTGGCCTTAGGGCATCCACTAACACATCCACTACCTGGATACCACCCCACCAGCCAAAATATGTAATGATACCCACTGTACTCACCCCTTGTGGCTGCTGTGATTCCCTCAAGAGCCCATCTAGCTCAGGGTAGGCCACCGCTAGTATGCGGGCCAACAGGGGGGTCAGGGTCTGACGGACACCCCTTCCTCGTTGGGAGGCCATCCCCACTGGGCCTCCATGGTCTTTCATACCCAGCATCTCAGGTCCTCCCACTGTTTCCGACAGTGGGCATTCCACCTGCCATAGACCCCCAGGGTCCGCACGTCCTTGGTGATGGCATGTCATATTCCCTTCTTTTGATGGGTGATGACCTGCAGAGGCAATAAAGACAGGAGAACACCATTAAACAAATAGTCCAGCCTGTCTCAGAAATTGCCCACCTTACCCGTTTCCATCACCATTGGCACACACATAGCCCAGCGCACACCTTGTACACGGTCACAAGTCATTAACCCCCCCAGCCCTCTTACATGATGCTTGCACACACATCTCCATGCATCGTGCCCAAAGTGTACTCACCTGTTGGTCTGGAGGCCCATACAGCTGTCCATACTGGGGTAGGACCCCATCCACCAGTGCCTCCAACTACTCCAAAGTGAAGGATGGGGCCCTTTCCCCAGTCACACGGACCATAGTAGGTTTCAGACACAGGTCACAACAGCACACGCAGTGCAGGTCTTCTGTTGAAGATCAGGAAACAGGTGAGGAATGAGATAGAAAATGGTGGTCACGTCTGCAGCAGTGTACACTGTCACCACCAGCATAGATCCTCATTGGCCACTGTACTCCATAGAGCCCCATATTACCCAATGAGGAATTGCACTGCGGTGCAAGACCGCCTTCCACCATGACGCCCAACGTTGGTGGAATTACCTCACTTCCACCAGTCCCTACATACAGGACAGGCGGTCATCATTTCGGGGGGGGGACAGTCATATCAATAATTACTGCATCACAGATAAGATTGGCGCATACTTCGCCATTAACACTGTCCCAATACATAAGTGCACCATGTGGACTGCAGTTGTGGTTTTGTTGTTCCAATTGTGACAGCCTACTCATTCTTGTGTCCCTTAGATACCTACCACTGTGGATGAATAGGAGGTGGAGTCATACCTCAGTGTACAGACCCCTGGTGGACTTAGCTACACTAGAGGACAGGCAAATTATCCTCACCTATAGATTGGACAGGGCCACAATCACAGAGCTATGTGCCCAGTTTGGAGCCTGACCTGATCTCATCTATCCATCATCTGACAGGGATCCCCCCTCTTGTGCAAGTGCTATCAGTGCTCCATTTCCTGGCAACAGGTTCTTTCCAGGTGACAATGGGCTTGGCAGCAGGAATGTCACAGCGAATGTTCTCAATTGTGCTGGCAAGACTGTTGTCAGCCCTTATAAAACACATGTGCAGCTACATTGTTTTCCCCAGGTCGAAGATTTGGCCATTGTGAAGGCAGGATTCTATGCAATGGGACATATTCCCAATATTATTGGGACGATTAACGGTACACATATTGCGTCTGTCCCCCCGCCAGAATTAACAGGTGTACAGGAATCGTAAGAATTTCCACTCACGGAATGTGCAGATGGTATGTCTGGTGGACCAGTACATCTCTCACGTCAATGCTAAGTATCCTGGGTCGTGCATGATGCCTTCGTTCTGAGGACTAGCATGTGATGGTGCACCTACAGAGGCACAGGGTGTAGCTAATAGGTGAGCCTTGGTCCCCACCCACTGTATGTTAGTGTATGTCGCTGGTGTTCAGCCCATAGGATTGTGTGTGGCTAAATGTTGTACCTCAATACTTGCAGATGACTCTGGCTACCCAAACCTATTGTGGCTGCTGATCCCTATGAGGAATGCAAGGACAGGGGCAAAGGAACGTTATAATGAGGCACATGGGCGAACCAGAAGGATCATCAAGAGGACCTTCAGCCTCCTGAAGGCCAGGTTCAGGTGCCTCCATCTCACACATGGATCCCTGTGCTACTCACCCGGGAAGGTCTGCCAGATAGTAGCGGCATGCTACATGTTGCACAACCTGGTCCTAAGACACCATATACCCTTTTTGCAGGCGGAAGAGACAGGAGATGCCCCAATGGCAGCAGTAGACCCTGATGACAGTGAGGATGAAGAGACTGAGGATGAAGATGAGGACAATAGAACATCAGTTATTCGTCAGTACTTCCAATGACACACAGGTAAGACAGTGCAACTGCACATTTCTATGACTATTGGTATATTCTGTGCGTCTGTGCCATGATGGCATTAACTTCCTTTTACCTCTACTTACTGTCACCTATGGTTTGTCATTTTACAGATGTTGGTGATATAACAACTGTGTACTGATGTGCTGACTACAGCCAGCTACAGGTCATTATTTCTATGTTCTCACAATGAACAGTTCATTTGCAATGGATATAACTGTTTCCATAAATTTTCAACACATGACTTATTAGTAGTCGAGTTGTGTTTAAGGGTGTATATTGCATGGGAAAGTGCAATGGAACGAGGTGATGATGGAGGAAAGTCCAGGGTATTATTCCAGTCTGTTTGTAGCACAGGTGCAGTATCCAAGGGGCCATAGGAAAGGGCACCAAAGGCAGTTCAAAATGAACAAGGTGACTTAGTGGGACACAAGGGAGACAATCAAGAGAGTCTCATTGTCTGGTGGGTGCCTTGGCAAGTGTCTCTGGCGTCTGTCTGGGTTGTAGGGAATGTTTGCGGGGTGGTTCACCTTCTGCAGGGGGAGGGGTGGTGGTGGCCTGTGGGTACTGTGGCTGAGCCTCCTGTCCACTAGCGGCAGAGGAAGTGGAGGACTGCTCAATGGATTGGCTAGTGGTAGGGGCCCGCTGGTGTGCTGTTGCCTCCCTCATGATGTTGGCCATGTCTGCCAGCAACCCTTCTATGGAGCTCAGGGTGGAGGTAATGGCCTGCAAGTCCTCCCTGATCCCCTGATACTGTCCCTCCTGCAGCCACGTGTTCTCCTGCATGTTGTTAAGGATCTGGCCCATCGTATCCTGGGAATGTTGGTAGGCTCCCAGGATCTCGTAGAGTGCCTCCTGGAGAGTCGGTTCCCTGGTCCTTTCCTCCCCCTGGCACACAGCAGTCCTCCCAGTGTCCCAGTTGGCCTCTGTCCCCTGAATGGTGTGCCCACTGCCACTGACCCCAGGTCCCTGATTGTCTTGGGGGGAGAGGTGTGGACTGTACAGTTACAGGTGGGCACACTGCTGATTGACGTGTCCTGGGGACAGAGGTGTGGGTATGCTGGGTGGGTGCTGTGGTGTTCGATCATGATAGGCGAGGCTCTGTGGTGGTCTGTGAGTGGGCTTGGGTGAACGCCTGTCCAGTGGTCCCTAATGGGCCAGGTCGGTCATCCAGATCCTGAAGTCCAGAGTTACTGTCATCCCTGGGGCGATCTTCTTTTGGGGGACTTGACACTCGTGGCACCTTCTCTCCACTGACATTGGCCGGTCTACCTGTGGGGACGTAAGTGATGTATTATGCTTAAATTGTATTACATATTGTACATCCCTAGCTTCCCCTCTATTGTTGGTGTTGCCCTGCCACCTTTTGCTTGTGTATGGTGATGTGTTGTGGGATTGTTAGTTTCCCTATTCTGTGCATGCTTTTGTGATGGGTGTCCTGCAGGGCTGGGAGGGCTGTCCATGCATTGGTATCGCATACAGGGCCTGGTATTGGTGTTAGTCATATGTGTAGGTGCAGTATGTGGGATGGAGTGGAGTGATGGGAGTGAGGGTAAGAGGATGTGATGGCATGCAGGTATGGGGGGTGATAAGTGTTATATGTTGTCTACCAGTGTCCAGTCCTCCGGCTACTCTAGTGAGCCCCTCAGGATGCAGTATTGCCAAGGCTTGCTCCTTTCATGCTCTGAGCTGTGGGGGAGGATTTGGGGGTCCATCACCAGTCCTCTTTATGGCGAGCTGGTGTCTTGCTGCTATGGAACATACCTTCCCCCATAGGTTGTTCCACCTCTTCCTGATGTCGTCCCTTGTTCTTGGGTGCTGTCCCACGGCGTTCACCCTGTCCACAATTCTCCGCCATAGCTCCATCTTCCTTCCAATGGATATTTGCTGTACCTGTGCTCCAAATAGCTGTGACTCTTCCATGACAATTTCCTCCACCATGACCCTTAACTTCTCATCTGTGAAATGGGGGTGCCTTTGTGTGGACATGGGTGTTGTGCGGTGTATGTTGGTGGGAGTGTGTTGAGTAATGTGGTGGGGTGTGTAATGTGGGGTGCTTGAGGGATGTATGGGTGTAATTGGTGTGTGTGTAATAGTCTCAGTGGTCTAGGTGTCAGTCTGGTGGCAATGATTTGTATTCATAAAGGGATGTGGTAATGTGGGTGTGTGTTTTATAGTGCTGTGGGTGTGTGGGTGTGGTTTGTGTATGTGTGTCAGGTGTGGGTTTTTCGTATTGGCCAATGTGGTGTTGTTTTGTATGTGGGTGTCCATTCTGAGCGCGGCGTATGTACCGCCAATGGTTTACCGCCATTGAATGTCTGACTTGGTGATTTGTGGGTCATAATGTGGTGGGCGTTGTTCTGTTGGCGCAACGGTATGGGTATTTGGACTGCAACTTTTGCACTGACCATTGGGTTGGCGGATTTGAGTATGTGACAGTAGTCTGTTGGATTGGTGTGTGTGTGTGTTATAATAATGCCAATGGATATTTGTCACTGCAGCGGTATGTTGGCGGCCATCAGTGTGGCGGTAAGCTGCATTTACCGTCAATGTCATTATGAGTGCCAGCATGTAAATGATCAGTTTTTGTGCTCCATGCTTTTTTTTTAAATGTATCTAGCTTTAAAATTAATCACATATTAGCTTGTGAAACACACACAATAATGTGTACACAAAGCAACAGAGCCATCAGGAGTAATAATTTAAACCAACTCCCTTTCATCATTGCAGCCTTGCTAAATCTACTGGAATGGCCTATGTGCCATTTTTCCTCTATCCATTTGACCATTTCTTGTTACAACCTGTTCTTACTTAAATTTTTATCTGTGTTCCGGTAAAATGCAGAGACACGGCGTACAGGGCTATAAAGTTGTTCTTTTTAGCCATTAACCCAGAGACCTGCTGCTGCTGATTCGCCCCCCCAACTTCAAATGCCACTATCATGCTACTTGTTCTTATACCCATGAGGGAGCCAACAAAAATGGTATTGTGAACTGCATGCAGAGAAGGCAGTCAAATATCTGCTTTCAGGTGTTTGTATTTTGATAGAAAAATCTGCTTGAAATATCTAGCGTTGTTTTCTATTTTTTACCAACAATATTGTTCATTAAAGCTGCACAATTGTAGTCTGGACCTTATGGGTATAAGGTGATCAGGTAAATTCTTATCCCAGCCTACGTTGTTGTAGTGTGGTGCCGGCGCTTGTGGAAGAGCCTAGTCTGCGTCACACACTTGTTTAACCTCTTCAGGAAAAAAGACAGAGAAAGATGGTATTATTACATCTTCTTGTGGGGGTGTTCTAAAAAACCCCGATGGCCAATCACTTTCAGTCAAGAGAATGTCATAGCTAAGTGTTACATTTTCCCAGAACAATACTTAAATCATATGCATTGTGCCCCCCTCAATTTGTATATGTCATTTATATAATCTGTCTGGAATGGCACTAATCTGGGGTTTCGATTTCTATGAAGTCATTAGTCTTTTTCACATCCAGAAACTCTTGAAGATTCTGGTGAAATATTGTGATCTCTGGCACACTGTCTAGCAGAGACACTGTCCATGTCCAGAATAAATATTTTCAATATGTGTGCATATTTAGCCAAAATTCCCACAACCTTCTTCTTTTTGAGGAAGTTTCTGATGATGTCAGATGAGCATTGTGAGTCCTTTTTCGGCTTCACATACTCTTCTTTCCTGTGCTCTAACTCACTCATTCTCTCAGACTGTTTGTCAGATGAGTCCTAATAGAAATGAAAAAGTTGTGTATCAGTATATTGATACCTACCAGGTTACTTTAATGCATCACGGTTACATAAATTGTAAAGTTGTTCTGAGGTCTCCGGTTATGGAGATCCGCCTTGTGACTTAAGTTTTTCTTTGGTTTTTGGTTTGTTCCAATGTTTTTTAGAAAACATGGGTGTCTGTTTGATTTCAGAACTACCTTAAAGCTGTGGCTTTTTTGGTCTGGCCGACAAATTATCTCGACCTATTGATGTATAGATGTCAGCAATCATTTTTAGTAATTCACACTCCTGGTCTGCAACTGTGACCTTTGCGAGGTGTTGGCGGATTGCTAGGGTTGCTGCTTCCCCTATAATATTACTTAATTTTTTTTAGTATACCATGGCAGAGTTGCCTATGAATTTCATTCCCAAATCCAGGGTAGGGGCAGCCCCATACACATTTTGGTCGTTTGGTCTGTTTTAGCATTCCAGGTAAAACAGTAAGAGAGATTGCTGGAAGCAGATATGGCCAATAATTAAACCTCTCAGTAAGTGTTATGGCTTTAGGTACCATTAAGAGACCACTGGCCTTGGATTGTAACTTGATGAGCATTGGAGGCTATATAGCCAGGCCGTATGCTCATAGGAGATAATATGAGGACAAATAAAAAAAACACAGAAAGTGATAGCATCCCATGTGTTATTGTATATACTGCAGCGAAGACCATGCCTCAAGTTGCACAATCTATTATAGGGGGACCATCCCAAGTGGCAAGCACATGGCGAGAATTCTATGTTTATCTTGGGGCCCGGAATGGGGAAACGCTGCTTTAAGCTGGGTTTTTTTTTTTGCACAATCAAGAATGCTATTTCCTCACATCTGGTGGGTAGTGGGTATTTTACCCATAATAGCCTTCATTGTTAAAGGACTAATAACAGCACAGCTAGCTATGGCTGCACAGCTTGAACAGCCTTTACGGGGCAGTTATTATTGTATGCATCACAAACTGCGTCAGATGTCTGTATAGTTTAACTGGACCATTGAATAATTGGTATAATTGAGCCACATTCAATTGTTCTATAATAGGATATGGTGTATAGCCAACTAGGACTGGTCAGGTAGCCCCCTCATTGTTGAGGGGACCTAGTCTAACGTCTTTGAAAACATGGTAGGGCACCTTGGAACCTATTTTGGTGTTCCTGGAATGTTAATGGTATTTCCACATCCTTATAAACTCTGTACTGGCCTGGTAAGGCAGCTTCAGCGCATGTGTGGCATGTGTTTGTATTAGAGTTGACTGCAAGAAATGTAACCCATGAGTAAATTACTTGTTTTATAAGCACTGTAAGCCTCAGCCACAAAGGTAACATCTCTATCCCTATTGGGTAGCCCATGTAATGTTAAATGTGCAGCAAAAGCAGGTCTGCAATTAGCATGATTATTTATTACATTCAACACTTTAGTGAATGGAATTCATATAGGGAGTACCCTGTAGTGGGGTAGCCCTTTAAATGTTCTAGCCTGAACAACCTACAGACAAATATAGGTACTTCCTATAATGCTTGTGAGGATGTAATCCCTAACACCAGGGACATCTCCATTTTAAGGTGAATGAGAGACCTTGGGCACATTAGAGAACTACCCAGGAGACCTGTTAAATAAGTACCTGAGCTAAAAACATTGGTGGTGCCATGTTACACAGTTCCTACTAAAAGGTAGGACTGTAAATTAGGGTGGCAGAACTTCAGGATGAGAGGACTGAGTCCACCTACACCATCAGCAACTGCTGACCCAATTCCTGGGCTCCCCAACCTTCCCATGGTAACGGATGATTACAGCAACCTTGAGCATCATACTCTGACTCCCAAGGAAGTCGTGGAAACAGATCTTACCTCTTTTGCTGTTTTACTCATGCATGTGCAGGGTAAACACAAGAAAGACACAACTAAAGGTTTTCAAACATTTATTGAAACAATCCTATTGTTGCATGGAGAGAATTAGCTGTGATAATTAGGCAGATAAAACAAAACATTGTAATCAGCACTACTAACATGGTGACAAGAATAAACAGTCCAACCATGGTGATCTTAGATCTGTATCTTCGTACCTAGTGCTATCTACAATCTATGAGCATTCCGGGTGTACCCTCTGCCTGTGTCCGATCTAAGAGGATAGCCTGAGACCCCATTCCTTGAGAGCTGACTCCTCCCTATCCATGACCTGCCAGGTAACCTCAGTCACCTCCTCCTGCTGGCACACACTCCGCAAACTTCAGAAGATCTTCAGATGTATCCCAGCAGACAATCTCAGGACAGCCACCCATGCCTTAATAACGAGCACGCTCGACGATGGCATTGACCTCTATGCCGGCACCTCGACTAGAACCACCAGAAAACTACAACTCATCCAGAACAGCGCCGTCAAACTCATTTTGGCCCTCCCACGCCGAGAACACATCTCCGAAGATCTTAGGACCCTCCACTGGCTCCTGGTCGGAAAACGGGTCAACTTCAAGCTACTCACCCACATGCAGAAGACCATACACTTCGCAGTACCAGCCTACCTGAACCACTGCATCTCCTTCTACACCCCCGCCAGATCCCTCCACTTCATACAGATGGCCCTGGCCACCATCCCTCACATCCACAAAACCACTCCTGGAGGATTAGCGTTCACCTACATTGCAGCAAAGAGCCCCTCAGACAAAGCCTGTCGCGCACCATCTTCAAGAAGAACCTCAAGACATGGCTCTTCTGATGAACCCCCTCCCCCCAGCACCTTGAGACCCTCACGGGTGAGTAGCCTCGCTTTACAAAAACTGATTGATTGAGAGGGTGCTGGTCTAGAACGGAGTTGACAATATTGCTCTGCAAGATGAAACGTCAGTGACAGCAGAGCAGCATGACGAACACAGCATTCGTTCCAGCACCCTAGTGGCCAGAGTGCTTCTCTAACCCCTCTGGGGCATTGCACAGTTTAAATAATCGAAACCAACCCTGTATTAGAGTCACAGATCTGATTTCAGCAATATGTCTACATGCTAGAAGCTATCTCCGAAAAGGCAACACAAGCACTAGGATATCTTGTACAGATCTTGTACAGTGTTCCTAGACTTTAACAGAGTGTGCAGATTATGTGTTGAGTGAGGCTAACTAGAAACAAACAGCATGTACAATGTATTCTTCGAATAAAATCGTGCAAGCAGAAAGTGTGTAAAGTGTCATTGCTAAAAAGCAATGTCAGCTAAAATGTGTAAAATTATAACATGTAAGACTGAGCTAAAATCGATAACTAACATGGGGCCGAGAATGCCACATGACAGTGTGATGAGTATTGCCATATTTTTTGTAAATGCTAAATAAGTGTTTAAAAAAACTTGCTGTGGATTGTGCAAACTCCTCCACTGAGACAGCTCATGATTGATGAAACTAAACCAATCTAATTGTATATATATCCTTTTGCTTGATACAATTGCAATGTTCTGTGATGTGTATTAAATATTCCCTCAACTTTTTTGTCATTGTATTCTTTTTATTAGATGCCCTGCTCTTTCTGGCACTCCTGCGTTGTTTGCAATTTTGAGAAGACAAAAGAAAGGAGGTATGATACCAGAATGCCAGAGCCTAAATATCTCACCAAAATATAATGTCCTAAATATTATTTACAAAAATATTGGCCCATTGTAATTAATAGCAGAAAAAATACTCATAGCAGAGAAATACTTTCATAAATCACTTTTAGGCTATGATATTTATGCCAGGTGATAATTTTAAATTCTAATATACAATCAGAAACCATTCATTTCCTTTTTACCTTTGACAACTCAGGACAACATTTTGCATGAAATGCGAAGAGACAGGATAAGTATCACAGGAGCTTCAATGGAGCATGGGGTGGGGGTGGGGGTGAGCAATTCAATATTTGTTTCACACAAGTCAAAGTTTGGACGGCTGAATCCTTCAAAAAGGAATTGTGACAAAATATATTCACTTTCTGTTTTGCTCCCCAACATTTTATGAACAAGGCCCAGAATTATCAAAGGATTGACCTGCTATTGCATCACCAGGTAATACAACCCTTAAATTAGATTAGCCAAGACACGCAAAGCTACACTGCATGGCTTGGTAAATCTGGAGTAACGCAAGGCAGTACAAGTTGCTGCCTCACATCACTCTGTGCATTCTACAGCACACATATAAGGAGGAAAACCCCTCTAAGGACTGTTTTTATCCAGGACGATGTCCCATCCTGTATAAAAATAATCTTGCCTGTCATGGCACAAGGGTGCCTGCATCCACCCTGGCCAAAACATAGTGCATCAGCACAGTGAGAGAAAAGAAATAGGTCATATGTTAACAAATATGGCGCGTTCCTGTTGTCTCCATTTGATGCAGTGCATTAAGTTGTCTTGATGCATTGGGCTGTGTCAAATATTGATGAATCTGGCCCCAAGTGTTTAATTCTTCAAGAAGCAAGTTCTCTAGTCTCAGGTGTGTGCTGTCGACCATTTGAACCACCTCCCCCTTGAAGAGGAATCTGGGAGATAAACTAACTGTTAACTTTCTGGATCATGCCTATGTAAGAAGTGGGGAATGTTTGCCTTAATGATGCAAAAGCAATGATTAAAAAAACAAAGATCCCCGACATAGTTTTACATTTAACTCTAGGCTTCTCTCTCCAAATCACAGTCATTGCAAGAAAAATATCATCATTCCTATAGCCTGATCATTGAGTAGCCTCCCCAGACGCCTAATTAAGTTAAGGTGTGTCCTACAAATGTTTGCCTAAACGGGTCAAAGGTTCTCAATGGGAAGGTGTGCGTTGTTATGGGGCTACAAACGTGTGCACCACTTACCTCGGATGAAGATGGTCCATAACTACACACCGGCCAAGTACTCTAGACTCCATTATATTGAAAATCTTCCACAAGCCCAAAAGTGAAACGAACAGGGTCAAGTCCCTGAGTGTACAAGCATCAGACGCTCGTGATCACTCCTTTGTAGATAAGACAACCAAACCAACTGCTGAAAATTGAACTACTCGAACAAGAATTTGACTGCTTGTGTGCACCATCGAACATGCTGATTTAGTAACGTGAGATTTTGGCCTACCTTAAAACCTCAGAAAACTCTCGGCCATTGAGTATATTCTGCTCACCCATTATCCCCAATGAAACAAGGACCTGCTTCTCAAAAAACGGTGTATGTGAAGATGCGACATACTCCAATAGAACTTCTTGCTTAGTCATGAAACAAGTGTAACTCACAACTATTTATGGCTTACTCCTGGATTTCACGATCATACAAAATTAATCCACAGCCATATCTTTAGGAATCTATCCTTCTGTCTATTTACTAAACCAGTGTTCACGTAAACAGATAGCAATGCCTGATGTGGTTGTAAGGCAGTATTTATGGTGCTATAAAACTAGTCAAATATATAAAAATACGTTCTGTGGTTTATGGGAAAAAACAAATAATACTTCTCCATGCACCTGGAGTAAGTAGTGCTTTATTTTTATTTTTATGGTGTTATAATAGCGTCCAATCAGAAATTATCAATCCACCTACATACATTTTCTGTTCGTCTGTAATGCATCAGGCTGAGAGGAATAAGCAAGGAACATTGTATAAATTGTATCTGGTAAATGGTAGAAACGCTGAGATTTCCCCGTGCTAAGTGAACAGTTAGAAGTGGAGTGAGAGTGCTTTTGCAATCAATTAGATTGTCTGCCTTCCAGCCAGAAAATCGATCATTCACTTTCATGACAATGTCACATAGGGTAATGCCTGGCATAAAACCCACTGATACAGATGCAGTGCTGGAGTGACAAGTTCAAGGAAATCTTATTGGCAGGATAATGTAGTATTTTCCGGGACCACGGCAACATCGAGAAAACACCACGATGGCATAAATATGAAAAATAGGAAACAGCAATAAGTTAATACTGGTTAATCCATAGCCTGAAAGCACCTTTCGTGTTTGCTACTTACAAAGGGGCAACTTAGTAGACTGTTTGGGAAGCTTCATTTTTTAATATGCAAACAAATTGAACAAAATTACAATTTGCATAAAGTGCACCTGACATAACTTGCACTTTGAGTGTACATGTGTACAATGTGTTCTTGCTCAGTCAGAAAATAGATGATGCTGACGAGAGGTTTCAATAATTACCAAGTGAAGGCAGCGTGTGTAATCCTTTTGACAGCAGATCAATCACTCACAGAGTGGACCCTATAGTGCAAACTGGCATGGAGTGGAAGTGAAAGGAAACTATGAAAAAAAAAAAAGTCTCAAGAAAACTATGCAGCAACAAAGCGCTTAGAAAGTGTATCTTTATTAAGATATTACAAATTTAAATCACTGCTGACACAAGAAAAGCTTACTAAAATTGCAAAATGCAATTTTTCAATGTATATCATACAATGAACCATGCATGTAATTGAGAGCAGGAAATATCACTATAGAGAAGCACATGAGACCAATGATAAACTGTGTATCATACTCAATTTAATAACAACGTGTACACAGTATGTTATTCAGATTTTTCTATATTGCTAATGAATCCTGTTTGTTCTGTCTGCTGACTGGATGGAGAAAGGGCTGAAAATGTAAAAACTCTGTATTTGCAAATACAAAATATGTTTTCATGCAGTAGTTATGGAAAACCGAGCACATTTACACTCATAGAGGTAAAAATCCCACTATGCAATTTGCTCCTCTCATAGGCCAGCATTGGAAAATCTCTTATATACGTTTAAGTGGTAATGTTTGATCTGAAAGGAGTGGCATTGTCATGTTTGGTACAGTTGAAATGGTAATGAGAAATTTTGCTTACTGGCGAAGTTGGATTTAATATTACTATTTCAGAAATGGCACTTTAAAAACAAAGCATTTCCCTGCACTTACTGCTCTCAGTGCCTTAGAGCCTGCCTCCATTCCACGTCTGGTCTGTGCTTGTTGACAGCTCCCCTTGTGCATTCCACCCAGACAGCCATAAACATAGGATAATCAGCTGCATCTGCATTCATCTGCATACTGATGGGTCTTCCTGGGCAGGAAGGGTAGAAGGGCTCTCACTTAGACTTCAAAGGTTAGTTGTCTGACTCCACACAAAGGACTGATAAGCCTCCACAGATCCCCTGGCAGACAGGACTGGATTGAAAGGGGAACTGGTGCACCTCAAAACCATTCTTTAAAGTGTCCTCCACTTCAAAGGCACATTTGGGTATACATACTGGGTATGTAACCCCTAAAACCAGGTGCTTCTGGAGCTGCAACTGGACTCTGTCAGAAGGACAGACGTGCTCCCCAAAGGACTCATCTGGACTGCTTTTCTGGAAGGTCTGCTCGCCTGCTTGTTGGCCTGCTGCCTGCTGCTCCCCAACTTTGCTGGAAGGACTTTGCCCTCCCCCACAAGTGATTTGTAAGGGCTTGGACTGAGCTTCCCTGCTGCTAAGAAGTCTCTGGGCCATAAAAGACTTCACCTGAAAGAGAAAATCCACTGCACTGAACAAGACAATTCAACGCCTGCAGAATCGACGCAGCACATGTCTTGCAGCAGAGAAATAGCTGCAGGCCCTACCAAATCAATGCAATGCCTGTTTCATCACTGCAGCATGTTTGGATTTTCCATGCATCATCCCTGAGAGTCAAATTATCCCTGCACTGCAGTAAGGAGCCAAGGCTGCGTGCCCAGAAATCGTTGCATCACCTTTTTGTGAGGGAAGAATCGATGCATCACCTCCGTCCACCACATCAGAAAAATCGACACATTTCTTTATTTTCCGACACACCACCTCCCCTGCAGCCCTCTGTGTCGTTATTTTTTATGCATCCCAGGTATATTGTGCTAAAGAGATACATCTATTGCTTCTTAAGGATTAAGACTTACTGACATGTGGGTATTGGATTCTTGTCATTTTAGTCTTATTTTATTCAGATAAATGTTATCTATTTTTTTTAACTGGTGTGGAGTACTTTTGAGGTGTTTTCACTGTGTTACTGTATGAGATATTGCACAAATACCTTGCACATTGCCTTCTAAATTAAGCCTGCCTCCTCTGTGTCAAACTACTGAGGCTGAGCACAGGATAATTTAGGTTGTTTTGTGACTTACCCCGACTAGGATGGTGGTCCCTACTTGGACAGGGTGCATACATCTGTTGGATAGAGCTCCAATTCCTAACACCCATAAAACATTTTCGGTCACCTATTAAACTGGATCGAGATGAAAGCAATTACTTGCTTTTTGTAAATAATTGCTGTCAGCAACTAGTGTTGTGGGCTTTTTAAAACGATGAAACAAATGAAACTTTTTTCCTTGTGGTAGTTGCCCATGAACGAGTTATCTGCTCTAGATGTGCATCCGCGCCTGGAGAACCATTTCTCTTTTGCGAATTACCAACTTTTTCACAAAGATTTTACACAATGTGGGTACCTTGCAGGTGTAAACATTTTATATCACACCAAAACGCTACTTTGCAGATTATTGCATCCAAAGTCCACCTTCCATGATTTATGCCTAAATTATCGTTTCTCCGTGAATTGGAATGCAAGCTGATTGGAAGGCAGTAACGCTCAATGTACGGTATGATCAGAATGTTTTTTGTTGTTGTTTTTTTTAAATAGCATGGAGCTGTTTTTACGTCAACTTTTCAAAGTTGGCGAATTCTTCTTGAATCGGTCTCAAATGTGGGCCCTAACACATAAACCAGAGTTTCCTATATTAGATCCAGGTAATATATATCAAACTTTTATGTTCGGATGTATTTGCATATAGCGTACTGGTTATCCAGAAACAAAAATGGATCTAGCGCCCTGGGCCCTATGCTGAACGCCCCGGACGTAAATGGATATGTATTGGCGCTTTTTGAATTTCGCCATAAAAGCTATTGACGTTTTTTAAGTTGGTTGCAAAAATCCCCTTGCATCCCCTTGAGAACTACTAAAAATACATTGTGTTTTGAAACAAGATGCTAACTTCAAGGGCAGCATGTTTTGCTGCTGACAAACTCAGATACCGCTGTAATTTTGTGCAGCTGAAAAGTTAAACGCAGATGACACAAAATAATCAGATATTTCTAGTCATGTATATTAGCTGCCATATTTTTAAGAAGAAAAGCCAGTTCTAGAATCGTAGCAGAGTTTAGGAAAAATATTTTTATACATCATTTGCCAATCTGACCAACAAGTAAGGACAAGTCTTGAGACGGCAAACTGTGGACATGTGTAATGAGCTGATGAAAGGCCTTCCTTAATAGTGTATTCATTAGAGGCACCATCAGTAAATGGGGTGAATAAGAGCTGATAATCAGTGCCTCGTAATTACTCTACACAGAATTACTTTAAGGTGACTAATTAGAGAGAAACTGTTAAATTAGACACCAGTCGAGTGGAATAATACATTAGAACTAGAGCACCCACACATTACAGAACAATATTTCTGTTCTTTGAAAATAGACAGATAAATCCATTCTGAGCAAGTTGAAAGTTTCTGTAAATTGGGTGTGGAAAGGTCCTATTTTGGAATGCAGAGTGAAAATAATGAACAAACCGAAAACGACAAAAGGTTTAAATAATTACCAAACCAAGGAAGCGTGTGTAATCTTTATGGCAGCAGTTCAAGCGCTCTGAGAACTTTATCTTGCAAACTGGCATGGAATGGAAATGCAATGGAACCTCAACATCATTACCGTAGAGGCCAACAATGTATGCAGCAAACTACATAAATCTGTCTCACAAAAACTATGCAGCAGCGAAGCACTTGAAAAGTACATCTTTATTCAGCTACGACAGAATTAAATTACTGCTAACACAGGCCACACTAACGTTGGAAAGTACCGTTATTCAAAGTATATCGTGCAGTAAGCAATGTATGTAAATGAGAGGAGAAAATACCACTGTTGAGAAACACAAAAAACACACGACAAACTATGTGTTATATTTAGTTTAATAAAAGCGACCACACAAGATTTCTGCAATGCAGATTTTCCTATCTTACTCATAAATCCTATCTGTAATGTATTCTGACTGATCCATACAACTGGAAATACCCTATAAATTATCTATAGCAACCGAGATTCAGTCATCATCAAAGACATTGGCCCTGTTCCTTTGTTCGACCACAACCTCATTTGTTTAATATATAATATCCCATCAAGACCTACAAACAGCTCTGTATTGCAGTTGAAAACCTATAGAAGATGAGAAAAAAACTCGATCGGAAGAAATCACAACTCATCTTATGGCTAGCTTAAACATTGCACAGATAACAACAGTAGAAAAATTGCATAACACTATCAACAATGTATTCAACAGACTAATGCACATGAAAATATCTTCACAACAAGCAAGCATTTTTTGCTCAGCTCCCAGGTGGGCCAGGTTCTGGGTGCATGGCACCTATTAAAATGTTGGGAGGGAGGCACACAAGATCCTATCCTGAGTTTATAAAGAGCCCCAGGGACCACCTCCTTCCCAGGGCTTTATTTATATAATGGAGGGGTGCAGCACAGACCCTTCCCTCCTCAGGCTCGTTGGAGCTCCAGGGACCACCACTTCCCCAGTGCTTCATTCATAATTTGTCGGGGGAAGCAAGCCCCCACTCCTGTGGCTCTAAAAAGCCCTGGCGACCACCACCACTAAGGGCTTACAGTACTAAATTGGAGGGGGGATGTGTGGACCCCCTGCCTTGGCCCTGTAGGGCCCTGGTGATCACCACCTCCTGGAGGCCACAAATCCAAATAAAAGGGTAGGGGGGTCACGTAGCCCTCCCTCCCGGTCCCTGGGGACCACCACCTCACTGGGGCTGACCCTGTGCAAAAGAAGGGAGGAGGACCATGCAGCCCCCCCCGGAGCCACTAATGTCCTGTGGACCTGTCACAGCGGACAGGAAAACAGATACAAAGTCTGCTCCCAGCAAGTGGGAGCAGATTTCTTGCCCCCACCTGCTGGGAGTGGACTTACAATTTGTTCTCGCTTGGCAGGAGCTGTCTTAGCTTCTTTCAAGTGACAGTTAGCTACTATGTTAGAAGGTGGGCCCCTCGGTTGATAGGGAGCCAGGCCTGGGTGGTGGCAGCCCCTAGGGCCATTATAGGCTCCAAGAGGGGGGCCGTGTGGCCCTCCTCCTTTTTATATGATGTTATGAGTGCCGTAATTTGTGGAGTCATTACCAGTGCATGGCGAGGGTTCAAGTTTTAGTTACCTTAGGGCACGAGTTATAGTTACTTGAGAAAATTCTAAATATATCTAACTATAATGTCCCTGTAACCTTTGTTTTTAACTGAATTTCTTTGTTTTTTAAAATTCTATTTCCTAACTATAGCAGTGCGTGGCTGCTGTAAGCCCTGAGGCCAACCCCCTATAAGCACCCAACCTAGCACCATTCATGGCCTTTGCCAGTGCGCAGTGGACCCTATGGCTGTGCACAGCAGAAGATGGCTGTGGCCTCTCTGAGTGTTAGAATAGCTCTGAGAGGGTGTATCTGGGGGTCAGAGTGGCTGTGAGAGTGTCTGGATATGAGAGTGTGTTCATCAGTGTTTTAGTGGTTATGTCAGCATGTGTGAGGGTCTGTGAGTGGGTGCATGAGACTGTCAGTGGGTCTGTAAGTGGGTGCATAACTGTCTGAGTGGGTCTGTTAGTGGGTGCACATGGCTCTGAGTGGGTCTGAGAATGGATGCATGAGTGTCTGAGTGTGTCTCTGAGTGGGTGCATATGTGTCTTAGTGGGAGAAAGAAATTGAAAGAGAGAGAGAGAGACAGTGAAGGGAAAAGAGATAGCACGTTTTTTAGGCTTAGATGTGTACTATATTTAGAATTAGATATTTCTGCAGAATTTGAGAAGTAAAATGTATTTGCTATATAGAAAGAGTAAGATCACCTTTCAGTATGAGCCTCAAACATTTTTACTTAAAAAAAATAGAGAAATGCATCTGACCGGATTTGAACCCTGAACACTCTGTGTGGAGATCACCGACCTTCACATGAGCTATTGAATTGTTTTTTTTTTCTTCTTTTTTTAAGCCCTTTATGGGCTTTCTGGGATTGCAGGGAAGCCTCCAAAGGTTCCCCATGGTCCCTTCATTTTTTAAATTTAATTTTATAAGAAGCCCCTTACGGGCTATCTAGGACTGCGTGGAAGCTTCAAGGCTTCCCTAGAGGTCCCAGACATTTTGGTTTATATATTTTGTCCTTATGGGCTATCAGAGTCTACGGGTGGAGCCTCAAGGCCTCCCACACGGTCCCTGGACATTTTTTTTGTTTTTATATAATTTGCCCTTACGAGCTATCTGGGACTGTGGGAGGGGGAAGCCTCAAGGCCTCCCCCACTGCCCCATTGCTCCAGAAAGCAGGCAGGTGATTTTAACAGCTGGAGCAAACTTTCATCTCCACCCCCTGCACGCATACCTGCGTGCAGGGGATATAGATGAAATCTTCTGTTTTTGACAGTGGGACCTGATTGACAGGTCCCACTGTCAAAAACAGAAATGTATGATGTGGTTTGGCTAAAGTTGCAAAGCTGCAGCCAGGCCACAGCAATTGAGCTATTTCCCAGGTATGGGCACCCTGGGACACAGGAGGAGCCGGCCCTGGGGGGTGGAGGTCCCCAGGGCCATCCGTGGCTATGTGAGGGGGACCATGTGGCCCCCCTCCAACAATCATAATCCCGGGAAGGTGGTGATCCCCGGGGCTAAAGGGGGTCCAAAACAGATGCACTCTAAGCATTTTTACTATAGTCCTGGGAGGTGGTGATGCCCAGGGTAGCAGGGTGACCCAAGCACCTCCCCGCACCCAAATTGTTAAATGCCCCAGGGAAGGGGGTAGTTCCCATGCACGGTGGGGCTGCATGGCCCGCTCATATTTCAGTATAGCCACGGGGAAGTGGTGGTCTCTGGGGATGTGGGGGAGGCCAAGAGGCCCCCCTATTAAAAATAAAAAAGTGCTCCCGGAACCTGGCCCACCCTGGCTGTTTTAAAAAAAAAAAAGTTTACCTCAGATTCTCGACCCCATTACAATTTTGCCGTAAAATCATTAAAAATATGTTTTTTAGCCTGGGGTGGGGGGAGCACCAGAGCTAAGGAGTTAATGTGTTCGTGCCCTGGACCCTTTTGTTTAAAAAAAAAAAAAAAAATTCTGGGCTCAACTGTTCCGATACATACAAATTTAGATTTTCTTTAATTTCTCTAAAACTACTGAACGGATTTATACCAAAATAATAAAAAAAAGGTTTCTTTCTGGGCCAGGACCTACTTTTCTGCGAAATTTGGTGTCATTTTGTCCAGTAGTTTCAGCACTACTGCTGTTCAAAAAAATCCCTATGGAAAAATGATTGGGGAAAAAGTGTTTTGGGGCCCCCGTTTTTCTCAGTCCCTCCTGGATGGAAAACCCCAAAACTTTCCAGACAGCAGGAGATGTGAAAGGCAAACTTAATTGTTACATTTTGTGAAGGTTCAGCAAGGCAAGTAAAAAAATTTATTTTTTAAAGAAACTAGGTCCAAACTATAATTACCTAGTTATATATAAACACGCACACACATATATATATATATATATATATATATACACACACACACACACACACATATATATATATATATATTTATTTGGTGTCATTCTGTCTAGTGGTTCGGGCTGTCGTCATGCCTAAAGGTCCTAAGGGAATTAACATAGGAAACACATCTTTGTTTTACCCCCTCCTTTTTCTCGTCGCCTGCTTAATGGCTCACCCAAAATTTTCCATGTTCAACAAGAATTACTGGGGCACTTTTTTGGGAAAATTTTATCAAGATTCGTCAAACAGTGCCAAAGATGTAGGTAAGTCGAAAAACTCTAATGATTTAAACAGTCATGAATGTTCAACACATGCTGTGATTTAGGTGATTCATATCAGTTGAGGCATGCCGCATGCAACATGCAACATGTTTGCAAATGTATCATTCATTTTTACCTTAAAGCCACTTTTATGATAAAATTTTATCTTTCAGTTACTGTAGTGCAATTAATTGTTAGCGGGCAGTCTCATATGGATTATTGACAAACCTTGGATTTGTTTTGACCAAATTATTGTTGGTTCTCAAACCTGGTAAACTGTGGTTACTGGAATCTTTTTCCAATCCTTACCACACCAATGTATCTGAATAGTCCAACATTCATATATTCCACTGGCCATCCTTTGACCCTTTGCAACCCATAGATTATTCTCATGAATTGCTGGTGCAATGTGGTCGCTGAAGTTTTTCAAAGCACCCAGCAGGCACTTGTAGGCTTATATGTTGCCACTTGTATGCTTTGCGCTGTGTGTAACCATTGATTTATCCAACCGAGTCCTTAATAAACGGTGGTTGATGATATATTCTGGAAATTCATTGCTATGTCATTGTATTGGCATTTCTTTTAAGCTCATTAAAACCCCCTATAAGGTGAATTTGTTAAGTCCTCGCAACATCCATTATCTCCGTATATTAATTTCATTGGTGCATTGGGGTCAAATTGACAGGGTCTTCACTTTTCTTATTGAACTGTTTGGGTAACAATTATTCTCAAAATCTCTAGCTTTTACATTTTATTTATGTATAGGGTGCAATGGGTCAGGGTTCTCACTTTTCTATTGCGCTATTTGGATAACTTCTATTCCCCTGCTTTGATCATGTGTCTCGATTTCCAATCTCAGAAGATATTATAGGGTTTATTTTCACTTAATCAAGCTTGTAGATGCACATGTATGTCTTCATCCTGATTCAAGCCTGTCTGGGTGAGTGTGCAAAGTGACAGGATGTATTTAGATTCCTTTTGTCTTAACTTTCTCTCTTGCCCCCTCTTTCAGACTTTTCTACATTAGCAATTGCGTAGTACTTTATCTGTTCCAATTAACTCTCTTGCCACTGAGTTTTGTCTGACTTTGTTGATCATGGCCTTAATGTGCTCTAAAATTCTCTTTTTGGTATCACAAATCATGCTCCCAATGTATTTAAATCCACATGGGCATTCAATGATGTAGATTGTGTATTTACTTTTTGCAGTTGGAAGGACTTACACCAACTTTGGCAGCAAGATAGCTCTTGGTCCAGAAAGAGCCCATTTGGTTATTTGGTGTAAATCTGTTCAGTAGTTACCGAGTAATAAAAGGAAAACCAAATTTGTATATATAGCGACATGGATAGTCCGCAGATCCTAGAGATCTCATGCTGAGATCAGATTGGTTACCAACACTTCAACCAGGAAGTGTTGGCAGCCATTTGGGACTCAACCCAGTGCCCTCCATGAACCCCAAAGAGCCTTGGTGACTACCACATCCCTGCGGCTTTAATTAAATGTAGGAGGAGGGGCTATGCAGACCCCCCTTTCCTTTGACTCATTGATTCTATGGGATCACTACTTCCTGGGGCTTGTTAGTTAAATACAAGGACACCCACGCAGACCCCCCACTCTGCCTCTTAAGGGCCCCTGGGACCACCACCTCCCTGTGGTCATAAAACAACAAAAAATGGAGACCCAGTGGCCCCTATCCTGGGCCATATACAGTCCAGGGGACCACCACCTCCCTGGGGCATGGCCAATTCTTACAGAGGCAGGAGGCCACACAGCCCCCTTTCTGGGCTGTTTTCAGCCTGGGGGACCACCACCTCAGTGAGTCCGACCCTTTGATAAAAGGAAGATGGCCATGGGTGTCCCCTCCTGGAGCCACTGATGGCCCTGGAGAACCACCACCCTCCAGGCCGGCTCCTGCTATCTCCAAAGGTGCCCACCCTCTGAAGATAGCAGTTTGCTTTCGCATGGTGGGAGCTTTGACAGCTCCCACCAAGCAAGAGAAACAGTCACTCTACTCCCACCAAGCGGGATCAGAAAAACTGCTCCCGCTCACTGGGACTGGAGATTTTATCTGTTTCCCTGCCCGCTGTCAAGTGAGCAGGTAAACAGATTGAAGGATTTCTCCCACACACATGGAGCTGCACATTTATCAGCTCACTGTGAGCAGGAGCAATGCCTGCTCCCACAGGAATACCTTTGTTTGGCAAAGATTCACCTCTTTCTAGTCTGGTCATCTTCTCTACACCAGGATAGATGTGATCAGGATAAAGATGTTCAAAGAACAATCAGATTGATTGACAAAATTAAGGACATACAGGGGGTCATTCGGCCGGGGTTGGAAGATGCACCACCAACAGGCTGGCGGTGCATCAAGGGCAATTCTGACCGCGGCGGTAAAGCCGAGGTCAGAAAAGGGAAACCGGCGGTTTCCCGCCGGTTTTCCCCTACCCCTGTGAATCCTCCATGGCGGCGCTGCTTTGGGGATTCCGACCCCCTTCCCGCCAGCCTGGTTCTGGCGGTTTTCACTGCCAGAACCAGGCTGGCGGGAACGGGGGCCCCTGGGGGCCCCTGCAGTGCCCATGCCAATGGCATGGGCACTGCAGGGGCCCCCTAACAGGGCCCTACGCAGACACTGAAAAATCGCGACGGGTGCAACTACACCCGTCGCACACCAGCAACTCCGCCGGCTCCATTCGGAGCCGGCTTCCTCGTTGCTGGTGCTTTCCCGCTGGGCGGGCGGCCGGCCTTTTGGCGGTCGCCCGCCAGCCCAGCGGGAAAGTCAGAATGACCGCCGCGGTCTTTTGACCGCCGCGGTCTTTTGACCGCGGTACGGTCTTCTGGTGGTTCCCGCCAGGCGGGCGGCTTCCGCCGCCGGCGGGGGTCAGAATGACCCCCACAATGTCACTAGAGACATTACCTTTGAATTCTTTATGCAGCTGAAGTGTTCAATATGCAATATGCATTTATCCAATAAGTTAGCACTTACTAATTAGCCAGTAGAAAGTACTCCAGTTGGGTAGTTATTTTACACTAAACTGTGACTCCTTCTTGGATGAATAAGCTGGTCAAGATGCTTTCAGGCACCAATGCTCATTTCACCGCAATTATACCTGAATGCCCACGCCCCAGGTGCCTAAAAGAGATTGGCCACAACAAGGTTATGCAGCCAACCCTCACTCATGGCCAAAGGCCATGCGTGGTATGGGGTTAGATGTATGTGGGGGGTTAGCCGAAGGGCCTGGCCTTTGGCTAGGCCCTGCAGCCAACCCCCACCATCCGCCACCTAAGGTAGTGTGTGGTGTGGGGTTGGATGCCTACAGAGGGTTGGCCATAGTGCACGCCAAAGGTTGTTCATTGTGTGGGGTTCGATGAATGCAGGATGTTGGCTGCAGGGCCTGACCACAGGACAGGCCCTGTGGCCAACCTACCGCTGCATTATGGAAAACATAGACATTCACTGAAATTATAGTTAGGAATTAGCATTTAAAATCCTATTGAATTTCCTGAAAAAAGCAAAGGTCACAGGGACGTTAGAGTTAGGTTCTGAATTTACATGCACAAAACCATGGAAATTTGGCTGTTATAATTATTTTAAGTAAATATAACTCATGCTCTTAGATAACTATGACTCGCACCCTTGCCATGCACAACTAAATACCCCACATATTACGTCATTGATGACCTCTTCTGTGGTGTCATTGATATTATTACTGCAACATTGCAATACAATTATAGATGTGAAAATTGTGCATGGTTGGTGCGAGTTATAGTTACCTTAAGGTTCCTCATGTCACAGAAATCCTCTATATGTGCCATTTTATGCCTTATAATAACCAAAGTATTAATGATTTGAGTGTCGAAGCTGCACTGACAAGTATTTATTAATGTGCATTAGTTTATACCGTAGAGTAAGACAAAGGTGGTATTTGAATTAAATCAAATGTTAGAAAGATTAAACTGATATTGTCTTGTAATTTAGACTCTATCCACATAGAATATCTTGAAACAATATTGAATTTGCAATTAATTACAATTTAAATATGTGTGCAAAAATAGAGAAATGCAGTTCTGAGTTATATCAATTGAAATGCATTATCAGAATGAATGTAACATGAATATTATTGAGGTCTTATAAATGTTGAAATCATAAGTTTGTATATTAAAAGTGTGACTATTAAAGCATATTAGTTAAATGTATTGCTATAGTTCAATTCCATTCGCCTGTGTGAGGCCTGTTAGCTTGTATTTCATGACTGCGCAGGAAATGCCGATTCATTTTCATAAAATGAGCTTTCTTCCAAACTTTCTTTCCATGAGAATAGTAGCCTTGGTAATAGGCTCTGTTTAGACATAGAGAGAAAGTGTAACTGTGTCAGTAAGATTGGAATATCCTGAGAAATGGACTAACAAATTATACAAATGTTTCAACCTTGTGTGGAACTACATGGATGGATGAGGTTCCCATGACAGACCTAGGAAGATTTATTGATGTTGAAGTTTGGAGTCTTGTGATTGATTTCTGTTGGATGATGCCTCTTCAACGTAAAATGGACTGTCACCTTTGACAAATCAAAATGTCATATGAACTTTGATATATATGGATGACCAGTTGGACTTTGGTCAGATCCCCCCCAGACTCCTGAAGATGAGAAGCTGAGCCCCTGTTCCTGTACCCCGCATGCTGTGCTCCTTGGAGAGGTATCTTCCTCTCTGCCTGTGACCCTTTGAGATGCCCCACTGAGGCTTAGAGATTTTTCCTCTAACACTTTTTAGAAGACTCTTCATCGTGCTTCTGACATGCTGATGCTTTCTCTTTTTACCCATCTTTTGCCCACCTTAGCTAGTAGTTTACAGTCCGAAATCCTCTTTTTTCAAATTCTTGTTGCCTTTCTTGTAGCTTTTTGTCTTGTGCCCGCATGTGTTCTGCCTCACACATGTATCCCCCAGATTTGGTAACTGTAGGGTTACCTCGCTGCCCAGCTCTCAGCTAAATTGAATTGACTGTTGAGTGCTAATCCTGAGCAATGCTTAATTTCTGTATCTCAAATATTCCTCTTGATATGTGTTATTCTTCTTGAATGTTTACTTTTATTAATGTTCGGCCGTATGAACTTATTTCATTACCTTGGGCAACATTTTTATGATTTTGTGTCTTTATAACTTTGTCTGGCAAATTGTCTACATGACATTTAGCTTCAGTTTGTAATAAACCCCTTAACTTTATTTTTGACTGTTTTTTTCCGTCCATGGCCACATTAGTCATGTTGTGTAATATAATTGGGTTTATATTGAAACTGTGTTAGTGGTTCTACCACACCCTGTCTCAGGGTCCAAAGATCCATCAACCTTGATGAGCATTGATTCCTGCGAAGGATGAAAATGTTCCAGTATAACTCAGACTGTTAGCACTTTAGAACACTCTGGAAGTACAACAGGAAGATATTGTAGAACTCACTTAAAATTTGTCCTATTTTTTCCTTCAATAGCACTAATAACCATAATTTCAATGACAAAATGTACTCCTTTATTGTGCTCCTTTCTAAATTAAGGGCATATTTATGAAAAGTGGTGCTCAAACAAGTGCAGCACCACTTTGCTTATGCCCCTTAGGGCCACCCTAACGCCACCATGTGTGCAGTAGTTAGGGAACTAGCGTCAGAATTTTTGATGCTGTTTCAGCGCTTTTCAAGATTCGCATTAACATTTTTTACGCTAATCCTGCAAAGCACCTAGAGGCCCATTGTAACCAATGGGAGTCTCCTTTTAAGCCTGCTCAGAGCAGGCATTATGAGTACTGAAAAAGATGACACAAAGAAATCTCTTAGGTTTCTTTTTGTCATTTTTTCAGCCCCTCCTAATGTGGGAATGTCCCCTTTGCATACATTATACCTCCAGCGCAAAGAGTTACAAAGTGGGGCAAAGCATGCATTGCACCGCTCAGTATTTATGGCGTGGCATTTCTGGCCATCTAGCACCACATTAGCATTAAAAAGTGATGCTAATGTGTCGTTAGAATGGCACTAGGCCCTCTTAAATCTGGGCCTAAATGTTTTAAGTTCTACCAGTTTTATTCAATAAAGATGGCTTCAGGTGTGCCACACTTTTTTCATGAGTAAGACTGTCAGCACTCCAGTTGTTCTTCAGAACACTCTGGGAGGCTGCAGGAGAACACAGGGGAATCAACAGACAGGCTGCTCCTTTTGGAAATACGTTTTACTGAGAATGTCAGATTTCAGTTTCATATGGCTGGGAAAGAGAGTGTGAATTTATAGAAAATATGGTCTCATTTTAGCTTCTGGAGCATCTTCCATACCTCTATAGGAAAACCATCAGAAAACTATTTTCTTTCGAACATGATTCATGAAATCCCAGCAGAAGGCTTTTTCACAGGGTAAAATCACCATAGCCACAGATGATTTTCATTGTAATTAAAGTTGTTATCACCCTTTATATATTCTCCTTTAAACATTGTAATCCTCAAAACCTGCAGTTCACTACAATGCATTTCCATGGGGTGCTATCATGTATATTAGCCCCAAGGTGACTGCCATCACTTTCTGGTTGAGTTGGTGACAGCCAATCAAATCTCACCATGAGATCTGTGCTTAGGCTCTGCCCAGATATGCATATTTATTTTTCCTTTAATATCTCAAAAACTACTGACCAGATTTAAACCAAATAAGAAAAAGCATGCTTTCTGGACCTAGAGCTATCTTCCTGCCAAACTTGGTGTAATTCCATTCAGCAGTTCGGGCTGCAGTTGTATCTAAAATCTATAGAATTAATATGGGAAACACTTTTTTCCAACAAGACACTTTTTCAGAAAATTTCATGAAGGTTCGTGAAACGGCACCAAAAATATAGCCAAGTCAAGAAATTATTACTATTTACTAGCTACCGCCAGTATATATATATATATATATATATATATATATATATATATATATATATATATATTGTTTGAGTATACCCATGAACAAGGAGTTTGAGCTCCGAAACGCGTCGGTTTTTACTGCCATTTGGTACAATAAATAAAGCACGCTTAATTATGGAGCCGTGGTACGAGGTCTACTATTTTGCAATTTACGGATAGTGGACGCTTGCTTTTTGGTGGAATATATATATATATATATATATATATATATATATATATATATATCTTAGGTGGTTATAGTTATGACCTAGTGACCTATTTTCTGTAGCTCTCTAGAAAAATTGTTGGCTAATAAGTTTAGTGCAGTTTGATGAATCTTCAAAACAAGCAATGCTCACTTCAGCTGCTGTGTTGAAAGTTTTGAGGTGATCTGTCAAGCAGGGGCTGAGAAAAAGAGGTGTCCCGAAACGTGCTTTCCCCATTAATTTTTCCATTGGAATTTTGATCAGTGACAGAGCCCAAACCACTGGATGCAATTACACCAAATTTGGAAGAAGGGTAGCTCTTGGTCAAGAAAGATACCTTTTGTTATTTGGTCTAAATCCGTTCAGTAGTTTTTGAGATAGTAAAGAAAATATAAATGTGTGTATATATAGAGGTGTGAAGGGTTCACTAACCATCCTGATGTCATGCTGTGATCTGACTGGCTGACAACACTTCAACAAGGAAGTGTTGGCAACCATGTACGGACTCGGCTTCAGCTGAGTTCTAGAAAAAAGTGTAAAAAAACAAACAGAATGAGCCAGGGTATGGACACCCTGACTCCTTAGCTATGGTGATGGGGTCCCAAAGGGACCCCCCAGGTCAAAAAAGCATTTTTTAATAACATTTTCACTGGATGTCATGGTGGATCTCCAGATCCACTGAAAAAAGAAAAAAAAAAACACAAGCATGGACTCCCGTGCTTCTGTTTTAATGAGCCCCCGGGTGAGCCAGGTCCTGGGGCATAGTTGTTTTAATGCAGGGGGAGCTTCCTGGCACCAGGCAGCCCTGGGGACCACCACACCCCTGGGACTTTCATGCAATTTAATGTGGGTGGGCTGCATGCCCTTCCACTGCCCCAGGTAAAACCAGCTCCCTGGGGCTTATAACAAATTTGATGTGGGGGATTACACCCCCCCCCACTGCCCTGGGGACTGCCACCTACCCGGAACATTAAACAAATGTTATGGGGGGGCTTGTGCCCCCCCACCACCTCATGGACCACCACCTCCCCAGGGCTTAAAACAAATATGATGGGAGGCACAGAGCCCCCCCCCACTGCCCCAGAACCCCCACCTCCCTGGGGCTATAATAAAGGTGTGAAAAGGATCTGTTTCAGACACCTGCAGCCCTGGGGTCCACTACCTCCCCAGGGCTTTGCTCGATGAAGGGCGGCCCCACTGCTCCCCTCAAGGTGCCACTGATGGCCCTAGGGACCGCCACCTCCTAGGGCCGGCTCCTGCTATGCCCTGGGGTGCCCAACCCTGGGACATAGGTGTTTGCTTTTGCTTGGTGGGAGCTGACAGTTCCCACCTAGCAAAAGCAAACAAAGTCCGGCTTCTGCAAGAGAGAGCTGTCAAACAGCTCTCCCTTGCAGAAAGTGACGTTTTCATCTGTCTTCCCTGCAAGCAAATATGCGTGCAGGGAAGGCAGATGAAAATATTGCTCTTACAAGCAGGGAGCTGCAATTAAATGCTGGCTCCCACAGGATGTGGGAAGCTAGCTAGGACTGAGGAGGCCTTGAGGCTCCTCCCACGGTCCTGTCACTCTGAAGGTGAGAGAGAGAGATAGTCATTGCAATGGTCTTTCCATGCAGTGACCATAATAATAAATCATCAGTGGCATGATGGGTAAGGTCACAACCCAACACACTGAAAGTTGAGGGGTTCTAATCCAGGTGTGTCTGTGGTAATTTCCCAATTTTAAACTTTAGAAGTTTAAGGGTTCCTACTGAAAGGTGATCTCACTCTTTTTCATTAACAAATACATTTTCCTTTTCAATTTGTCCATAAATATCTCATTCTAAGTAGAACATTCAACAAAGCCTAAAAAAACTCACTATCTCTCTCTCTCTCACTTTCTTTTCTAGCTCTTAATTTCTCTTTTTCAATCTCTTTTTCCCACCCACACATCAACTCAGACCCTTACGCACCCACTCACAGACCCACTCAGACACTCACACACCCACTCAATGACCCACTCAGACTCTCACGCACTGAGGTGCTCATTACAAGCTTGGCAGTCTTTTCAGAACACCGCCATGGCGGCGGGCGCTAAAAGACCGCCAGTGTTGGCGGTATCATGACCGCCGTATTACAAGTCAGAAACTGAAGATCACCCAAAAACAGCCACAAATACAACACCGCCAGGCTGAACGACTGCGGTAGAGGGGCGGTCCCACTACCCTCATCGCCACGCCAACAACATCCCACACTCCAAATTACAACCCACAAATCAACACACCGGTCTTTGCACGGTCAAAAGCTCAACTCCACCAGAACACAACACCACATTGGGCAGTACGGATACCTCATACCTGAAACACACACCTGATCACTGCACTATAAAACACACCCCCACACATACCCACAACCCTTGCATCCTGAATTCTTCACAGAGAAAGGGAAGAACGCACAAAGAGAGGACAATGCACCTGGATATCATAGGCACTACCACACCTAACAAGCAGCACACACTACACAACTGCACCCCTGCACACAACAAATATGTTGCCACTGCACACAACCACCACATACCACAAGCACACCAAACCACATGACCTCACCTCACCAAACAGCACACCAGCACCCCTGCACATAACACACCCCACCACCCACAACACTTCTACCATGTCATGACAGAAACACCCATATATCCATAGCCAAGAAAATTGAGTTATGGCAGAGGATCGTCGACAGGGTGAACTCAGGGGAAACAATCCACACACAAGGGAGGACATCAGGAAGAGGTGAAATGACCTACTGGGGAAGGTCCAGTCCATGACGGCAAGACACCAGATAGCCATCAACAGGACTGTTGGTGGACCCCAACTCCTCCCTCAGAGTTATCATCGTGGGAGGAGAAGGTCTGGCCATCCTACACCCAGAGGTCCTGACTGGAATATCAGGAGGACTGGACTCTGGTAAGTCACCATTTACTCCTGCACAACTACCACAAAGCAACACTCCCCACCCTTGTAGAACTGCTATTTTCACTCCACATTAGGATACCTGCAAGTATAACCATGTCACTCCCTTCACCAAAAGGATACTTGGACTGCTCACTAGTACATGGCAATGACGGCCTTGATGACCACAACCTTCTATTCTACAAGCTTACAACAGCATTATCCATCAGCCTTTAAACATTGCCAGTGGACAAGCAGCTGTCAGTGCCATCACTGGAAAGCATGTCAAGGCTCTGATTGCAAACAACCATGTGAACAACAAGTACATTTCAACAATGTAACACACTTCCTCTCCATCCACAGGTATCCCTACTACAGGATATAATGCAATCCACAGGAATCATGTTGCAATGGGGAGGTCACCAAATATCTACAAGGTAGGTCTGTAGGTCACACACATGCAGAGTAAAAGAACCATTCCCCATAGCTAACATCCTCCATAGAAAACCCACCTTGTAATGTCTAAAACAGGTAGGTACCAGACATAAGCCTTGGGAACATTGTAGATGGGTAGCTGGACTGTTATGTGAGAGGATTAGACCAGACCATTGCATCTCAACTGCAGTCTTAAAACCATGCAACATGGGGAACCCTATGCTGAAGTCATGTCATGTCAACAGCAAGTACCACATGGCTTTGCCAGTATGGTAGTTACACCTCCCCTGGTGGTAAGCCAGCATCCCATCAAAATACATGACACAAATGGATGGGTGTAGTACACTCATATCCCCTGATGCAAAACACAAGGAGGGACAATGTCACTAGGCAGACAAGGTTAGAGGTACCATTAACATTAGACCACACATACCTGACATTCATTGGAAGAACTGCTGAATCAACTCAGTCCTAGATTCAGCTGCATCCTCCTCATCTGTCTCCTTGTCAGTTCCAAAGTCATCAGCCTGAGCCACTGGTGCAGCTGCCACCCACCTCCTCCTCATCCAACAGTGGAATGTGTCTTCTCAGGGCAAGAGTGTATAGCCTGCAACATGCTTCAATGATTTTGCAGACTTTCTGTGGTCTGTACTGTAGGACACCACCTGACACATGTAGGCATCTGAATCTTGCATTCAGTAGCCCAAATGTCCTCTCGATTACATGCTTCATTTGGCCTTGGGCCTCATTGTAATTGTCCTCCTCATCTGTAGTTGGATACCTCACTGGTGTCAGGAGCCAGGGCAGATTGGGGTAGCCAGAGTCACGTGTGCATAGAAGTACAAATCATTAGGGAACTATGAGAGGCATAGAGAGGACTGTGAAGTGAAGTTGCATAGACATTAGATATAGACAGTAGTACACTAACCAATGAGCCAGACACTTTCTCTTTGTAGTAGGGACATCATTTGTGGGACACTGATGTTCCTCAAGATGTTAGAATCATGTACAGATCCCGGAAACTTTGCTGTCAAATGGGATATGTGGTGGTCGGCAAGACACACCACCTGCACATTGATTGAATAGTGATTCTTCCTGTTTCTGTAGACTTGCTCGTTGGCCCTAGGAGGAACCAAAGCGATGTGAGTGCCATTAATGGCCCCTATTACATGTGGAACATCATAAAAGGCAGACTTCACAGTATATAAGATCAGCATGTTGTGGGAGCCTGATGTAGCTGTTCAAGTGCCTAAGGCATCCAGTACATCCTGTAATACTACACTAAACATCAGTTGTGACATACCTGCAGCCATTCCCACTGTCACCTGAAAAGATCCTGAGGCGAGGTAATGCAGGACAGATAACACCTGTACTGTTGGTGGGATGGCATAGGGAGTACCTATAGATGGCAGGAGTTCCGGCTCCAAATGGGTACACAGTTCCCTGATGGTCTGACGGTTCATGCGATAGGTCTGTATATTGTGTCTGTCTTCCATGGTAGCAAGGTTGACTAGGAGCCTATAGACCGGTGCATTTCTCAATCTCCCCATTGGGCGATATCTAGGCATGGGACAGAACAAATTTCAGGACATCTGTTACACCGTCGTTACTAAAGTACACAATAGAAGTGAAAAACAGGACAACTCAGGTAAGGTATTTGAAACTTGACACAGGGAAACAGTTATTCACAAACTACACAACTGTGACATCCTGGCTGTCAATTCAATTGCTATACTTGCCACAAGGAATCTGTACAGAGATGAAAGTCAGACATAGTAAACTCGTCCCTATGTCGGATTTAGTTATCAAACGTCCACACAATGAAAAGATAGTACATCAGACATATTGGCAGGTGACACTCACTTCACTCGTGAGTTCACATGAGTTGACATCGTACATCAAGCAACTAGTGATTAACATCAAGCTACGATGTACTAGGATGACATAGATATCTTAAAAATATGTAAAATGGAAGCCGCCTGTTCTGCATGCAGAGGACAGATGGATGTGACCTCATTCTGCAAAAGTAAGTGGTCATGGCCGGAGGCGGTCAGAACCGCTGTGCAACTCCTCATTGGTTAACTTTGATGTCTATGGGAAACTAGGGCCAATGATGATCACTGCCGGCGGTGACGGTTATGATCACAGCAAGGCGTGACTGCCATTTTCTATAGCCCAGCTCACTTAACTCCTGACACTCAAGCAAGCAAGACCCTCACTGCCTGAGCTGCTGTGTTCTGTATCTGGAAACCATAATGTCACGTCCTGCAGTAGATAAGCCCCAGCCTTTACCGCGGAGGAACTGGAGAAAATGGTGGAAGGGGTCCTAACCCTGTATGGACAATTGTATGGGGCTCCAGATAAACAGGTCAGTACAATGTGGACTACTTATCTGAGCTGGAGTTGTGTTTGATGGTGAAACTGTGTGAATATTGACATGGCATGATTGACTGCTGGGGGTGTATTGTATGCATGATAATGGCATATTGTGGACTCTATATGAGCATGTGCTATGCATGCTGTGTGCAGGCCCCTGCTGTAGGTATACTGTAACTCTACATGAATATCTCTTTTTGTCTGTGTCTCCCATGTAGGTCAGCACCCATCAGAAAAAGAGAATATGGAAGCCATCGCCAAGCAAGTGCAGACCCTGGGGGGCCATAGCAGGTGGAGCACCCACTGCAGAAAGAAGAGGGAGGACCTGAGATGCTGGGCCTGGAAGACTGCGGAGGCCCAGCTGAGGACGTCCTCCAATCAAGAGAGGGGTGCCTGTTGGACCCTGACCCCCCTAATGGCTCGCATATTGGTAGTGGCCTACTCGGAGATAGATGAGTACTTGAGGGCAGCACAGCAGCCACAAGGGGGAGACAACAGACTGTTTAATATCAATTGTATGGGGCCTCTATTGTGTAAGATTACTTAGGTACTAATGAGGTGTGTGTACATTAGATAAGTTTATAGTCCTAGCTATTACTTCCACTGTATAGAAGTGGTGTAAGTTGGTTTTTAAACACCATGCACTCAGTCATATATTGGTACTATACCTCCTTGTCCAGTTATGTTTAGACACACTCCTATGTTGAGTGATTTCAAAACCTTAATTCACTGTCCCTGAGTCTGCTTTAGCTAGCCTATGTCATCTAGTTAGGGCTGATATTGAGTGATAAGTCCTGTGAGTAGGGAGCTTCTACTGTGAAATCATTGCTTTGCCAATGGACTTCTCTACATCATGAGTCCTTTGCCAACCTTTCCTATATTTTGTGTGCAATGTACTTATCCAGGACATTTGAAAAACAATGTGTCAAAAGTGTTGGATTGGTAAGTATATGTGGGTAGTTGGCAGTTTTTACCATTGTCGAACGAATTATGGTAGACTGCAGCATGTTCAGACTAGTCATTCTGTTGGAATTAGGAGGTAACAGGTTGAATAGAAGGGTATGTCTTCATGACCAATATTTGGGAACAATGTATCACAGCCATTCCTTGTCATGCCAGAAGAGGAGTAGATTACTTGTTGGTATGTATACTAGATGGGTAGGTATTGACCCTTTCCTCACTTTCTTTTTCTCCCACCCTCTCTCCCTGTCTTCTTCTATCCTTGTGTACATTAGCATCATCAGACGAAGGAGAAGGGATACCGGTGAGTCGGGAAGCTGCAGCCCACGGGACCCAGGAGGCAGAGTCCACCAACTCTGAAGGGACCAGTGGGATGGAGGGCGAGTGTTCTGCTTTCCTGCTCTTATCCCATAACCGAGCTTACAGAACCTCTCTGCAATGCACTTCTGAGTTTAAAGAAGACATTTATTGTTATTATTACATCACCACGAGGTTCCTGAGAGACGAAATTAGTAGATTGGCAGCACACGTTCAAAAGTAGTCGCGGCAATGAAAGCAAAATATATCAAAGTACTTCTCAGTTGCAATGTATACAGCAAATACATGTGATTATATTATAGCACAACTTCAAAGCAAAGCATAAAAGTCAAAATTGCATCACCGTAGGGCCTATAGCTCAACTTCATCTTTCTGGGGTCTGCAAGTTGATGACTCCAGTCAACTGCGAGAAAGAGATTTTCTACCCAAATGGGAGACAGGAACTGACATCTCCATTCCTGTCTGAAGTCAAAGCAGATTCAATCTAACTAACTCTGCTGTTGTCCAGAGCCATCCTTCCAAAAAACGTGCCCCCTCCTCTCAGACTCGGGAAAACTAAGCAAGCCTTTGGAGACTGGCCAGATCTCCTAGACCACTCCTCTTCCCAAGGCTTGTGGAAAAACACAGCTCATCTGCAATGTCTCAACTGCAATGTCCAACCCCACGTTAAAGCCAATAGGCAGCAAACCTAAATATCAAATGTAATGTCTAATGTCATCTCAAAGCCAATAGGCAGCTAAACTGAATACAGAATGTAATGTCTAATGCCATGTCAAAGCCAATAGGCAGCTAACCTAAATACCAAATGTAATGTCTAATGCCATGTTAAAGCCAATAGGCAGCTAAACTGAATACAAAATGTAATGGCTAATGCCATGTTAAAGCCAATATGCAACTGACCTGAATACAGAATGTAATGGCTAACTCCATATTAAAGCCAATACGCAGCTAAACTGAATACAACATGTAATGTGCTACTGGTGAACATTGAGCAACTAATATGCGCCATGGTGAAACACAAAGTCATTGGTCAAACACAATTAATAGCATCACAGCGAGGGGAGCACTACGGGTGACACAGGTAACTCTACATAATTTTCAGTATTCCTCCACCGATGGAAGGTCCCTGGCAGTGGCGGACCCATCTGGGACCATCCCAGCACCACCCCCAGGATCAGCACCACCCTCCCTGTAGCTCCCCACCCAGTTGCCCGTTCCTGATCACCCAGGAGGGTGGGAATCTCCTTCACCCCAGGCACCTCTGCCCCTTACCCAGTCAGCCCTGCTGCCCTCAATGAGAAGTCTATTGACGTCCTGAGGTCCACTTCTGTGGGGCAGTCAACCATCATGAATGCCATCCAGGAAGGCATTCACTGTGCCCTGGCTGGCTTGCAGAGATTGTTTTAGACTCTGGCCTCCTCTTTGACTCCAGCCAGTTCTCCTTCGTCTTCCGCCCCCCCCCTCCAGCTACCTGTGCCCAATCCACCACACTTTACCCATCCAGGGCACACATACAGACCAGCATTTACACAACAGGCAAGGTGTGTAAAGACAAACACAGGTACCACAGGACACACCACAAGCATGCACACAGTCAACATACACCTGCAGACACAGCAACAGCCACTCCCTATACTGTCTCCCCACCACCTCCTCTATCACAGTCACACCACTCACACCTTCTATCACTAAATCAACACTCCCTGATCCTGTCACCAGTCCTGTCATACCCACAGACTCCACAAGAGCAGACCCGCAGATATCCACCCCACACACCATATCCACACTCACCACAACAACCTTCAAGACCACATGCAGCACATCCACCTTACTTGCAGCCACTACCCCAACATACACTCACACATCTTGCATACCGTGTCCCTACAGCTCTTCCCTCTCCTCCCAAAAAACAAATATGCCCTCACTCACCCACACAACATGCATCCACCACACACAACCACAGATTGCACACACCTACTTCCATGTAGAGCACACCAATACCTCCTACAACCACTCCCTCTACTTCCACTCCTAAACCTTTTACACATGACCGCCCTGTGTACCTAAAAAAGTTTTCCTTGTCAGTGTTGACCTGTTCCCTGCTCCTGTCCCTCCCAGTGATGCACCTAAGTGCCATGTCTCCCTGCTTCAACCCAGTCCTTCCACCTCCCAGTCCTCACATGGCCCCCCTAGTGGTGCCCATGCCCCTCCCCTGCAAAGAAACCATCCCCTCCAAAGCCTAAGGTCTCTACTCCTACCCCAAAATCCAAACCCCCTCTCCCACAATCAAAATCTAGGCCTAACCCCTCTCCCAAACCTCAACCCAAGGACCCCCTTTCCAAGCCTTCACTACCAACCCCCCTCACCCTTGAGGTGCCGGCCTGCCCCACTGATGCCCCTACCATGTGGAGGTTAATTTGTAGTCAGGAATCAAGTTGGGGAATGTGACTGTGCCCAATGTGCCAGTGGCACTTGAGACTTCAGCTGGACTGGCCAGTAGGCCTCACTTATACCTAGTTTTAACTTGTTCATTATTTATTCAATACATCTGCCCACATAGTTGTGGATGTCAAGGTTGAGAAATTGTCCTGGAATTCCCTCAATATGGTTGTGTTATATCTGGAGACTTTGATGTTTGTGTTGTATGTGTATGGGATGTATCTGTGTTGCTGCATACGCTGGGTTGATGACTTGTGCCATGTGCTTGCTGTGATGTGCTCTTATGGTTGTGTGTGGCATTGTGTGGTAGTGGTATGTGCTTCTGTGTGTATAGTGATGCATCTGTGATGTTACTTGTACATTTATCGGACATTGCTCGTCATCTGAGGCCTTGTATGGATGCATGTACTAGTTATATGATTGTGTGTTGTTGCTACTTATTGCTGCCAGTATGTGTTGTCGGGTGGAGTGGTTGATGTGCCTTTCTGACGATGCATTTGTGTGTTTGTGTTGTTGTGTGATTGTGGGGTGTTGTGTATGGATGTGTTTGACAGTGGTGATGGTGTGCGTGTGCAATATGCTGAGTGAATGGCACATATCTGTTGGCTGTAGTATGTGTATTTAGCGTATGCTTTTGTGTAGTTAGTGTGCGTGTGTGTGTGTCTGTAGATATGTGTGTTGATACCGGTGTTTGTTAGCATGTGTGTGTGGCCGTCACTGTTCATGCCGGTTGTGTGTGTTATACTGCCCTTCCCTCCAGCGTGTGCTTGGTGGGGGTACTTATGTTTGTCGTCTTCATCATCGTCTCTGGTCCTAGAGGTGTTTTGTGACATACAGCAGTCGGAAGGCATCCAGTCTGGGTTCTATGGTGATCGCGGACCCGTCGGTGTCCCTGACTCCTTTTATACTGGCAATGTCCGCCAGGCTTTTATGAAGGTCGGACCGACCCAGAAATCCTGGTGGTATGCTGACTCATAAAATGGTGGGTGGTGATTTGGTCCCCACCGGCCTGGAGATGGCTACTGCCATCTATGGTGGTCAAATCGCACTGGTGGTACTAGCAGAACCTTGGCTGTGCTGTGGTGGGATCACCGCGATGGTCATAATATGGCGGTCTACTCCTCCTGGCCTGTGGCGGTATGACTGCCTCCTCCACCATGGTGGGCTGGGGACTGCCAAACTTGTAATGAGGGCCTCAGTCACAGACCAACTGAAACCCTCAAGCACCCACTCACAGATCCACACAGATACTGACGCATCCACCAAGACACTGTCACACCCAGACAGACACTCACACACCTACTCCCAGTCAAAGGGCTATGCGCAGCGTGGGATTGGGAGTTTAGGGGGCTTGGCCGCAGGGTCCGGGTATAGGCCAGGCCCTGCGGTCAACCACAGCAGCACACAGCCAAAGGCCGTGTGCAGCGGTGATGGATTAATGTATGGTAATGAAAATTACTTTACATTAGAAAAACCATAGAAATTCATTGAAAAAAACTAAGCAGGAGGGACATTGTAGTTTGGAAATAGAATTAAAAAAAAATATCGAAATTCACTTTAAAAGCCAAAGTTTACTGGAATGTTATAGTTAGGTTCACATTTTTAATGTGCAAAACTATGACAATTCACCTATTATAGTTACAGTTATCTCAAGTAACTATAGCTTGTTCCCTAAGGTAAGTAAACTGGCATCCTCGCCATGCACTGCTAATTACCCACCAAATGTTGGCACTTATGACATCTTTGATGACATTACTAATAATATCAATGTAATAGCTACAGTAAAATGTTTGGTTAAAAAACTGCATGGTGGGAAGCAAGCTATTATTACTTTTGGGCACGAGTTATAGTTATTTGAGATAATTTGAACTATAACAGGTGAATTTATATGGTTTCTTATGTTTCAAATGTGGGCCTAACTATAACATCCCTGTAACCTTTGGATTTTGTGGTGAATTTCTATGTTCTTTTGTAATTCTATTTCCTAACTATAACGTCCCTGTAACTTTTGTTTTTTTCAGTGAATATATATATAGGTATAGATATGTGAGTGCATATATATGTGAGTTTGTATACATATATATATAAAAAGCAGCATGTTGGTAGTGACGGCAAGCCCCTTAGCGCCGCTGATGCTCACTACGGAGTGACAGCCAACACGCCTAACGTCCAAATAAACACCTCTTCTGGTAAAGAAACAGCAGCACTCCAAGCATGTGTGCAACTTAATTTATTTGCTCTGATACAACCAATGCCTTTCGGTCTACACAGAACCTTGATAACGGTTGTTATGTGCCATTTTACTCCATAACTTTAAACCCTTCAAATTGAACACAAACGACAGACCAGCACTAAGGGCTAGATGTCAGAAGAAAAATATTTGCGAGTCGGAAATAGCGACTCCTTGCGAATCACTATTTCTGACTCGCGAAACGGGATGCATGAAAAAATCGCAATACCTAATTGCGATTCAGTGCAGAGTTGCACCGCAATTTGTGACCTCCCAAATTGCGAAATCACTATTTGCAAGTTCGCAATTTGCGAGGTCATAAATTGCACAAGGGTGAGTCTGGAGTCGCAAATTGCGACTGAGTCGCAAATTGCACGCAGGTGCAAATAAAATAGTCAAAAACACACTTCCTGGTTCTGAGTGATGACATCAGAACCAGGAAGTACCCCATGGAACTGGGAGGAGCCTACCCAGCACAAACAGCAGAGTCACACCCAGCTGAGAGGAGCTACTACAACCAAGGCATCTCAGGAGAAGGAGACACCCAGTTCTGGCAGGAAAAGGAAACTGAAGTTTTCTGAGAAGGACCTGGAGGTCCTAACAGAGGAGTGCTGCCTGCACCATGATGTCTTGTTTGGTAAGGCAGCAATGAGTGTCCCTGACACCCAAAAGAAGAAAATTAGGCAGGACATCCTTACAAGATTAATGCCATTGGATTCAGCCATCACACAATAGATGAGGTCTGCGAAAGGTGGAATGACCTCTGGTCCAGGACCAAGGAAAGGGTGGCCGAGCGTATAAGGGAGATGCATGGCACTGGAGGAGGACCATCTACAGTACCACCCCCTACAGCCATAGAGACCACGGTGGAGACCACTATGGAGCCGGAGGCAGTAATCGGAATTGGAGACCTTGACATTTCAGCTCCAGGAACATCCAAAAGTAAGTACCAAAATTAACTTATTCACACCACTCTATGCACCATGCACACAATCACACTACACATAAGCATGCATCCTCCAGATTTGCTCCATGCCTATGTTGCAACCTATAGAACAGTGCATTATGGGCATTGTAGTACAGTAGTCCAAATTTGGTGAAATATTTATTCTGAGACATCAAACATATGTGAGGCACTGACAGTGTATCCCCTGTGCCCCACAGGTCTCCCACAAGGACCTATCAACAGTCCTACTGTGCAGGGAGATGAACCAGCCACACACACAGCAGACGAGGCAGCCACAGAAACTGCTGGGGAGTGCATGACTACACCACCCCTCCAGCATGCACCAGAGAACATGGATGAGACTGATCTGGGTCTTGAGTCAGCCAACCTGACACCGGGCCACTGATGAGGGAGAGTCGGCCACATAGGTCAGCTGGCTCTGTGCGGGGACGGTAACGCCCAATGCAGTCAGCGAGTGAGGAGAATGTCACAGACGAACAATTTTTAGGACTGGAGGCATCCTTACTGCAAAGTCACGCCTGCAAAACAGACATATGCAAGTGATGAAAAGGACCCTGAACAGACTGCAGCAGACCCTCTCCCAGGGTTTTGCCAATGTGGAAAACCAGTTTACTGCTATGAACACAAACATGGCAAACCTTACAAGCTCCATAAACGACTTGGTCAGGGAAATGGTGTTAGATAGGGCGCATGCAAGGCGCAGGGAGCGCAATACTGCTGCACGTTTGGACAGGCTGAGTGTATCAATTGGGCGCCTTGCAACCACGACAACCTGCCTGTCAAAGCGCAGAGTGAAGCTGCAGGTTAAAATTGGCCATTTTGCTGGTGATGTGGCAAGAGGACTAGGGTGCATCAGCCATTCAGTCGACCTGATAGAGACCAGCCAGGCAGCAAGGGGCATTGGCGATACCCCTCAGGATAGCAAGGAGATCTCCAGTGTCAGCAGTGTATCTGCCTCTGATGCACGGATCCTGTGGAGTAGCAGTGCCCGGCAAGGATCAGGGGACCAACCTGGATTAGGCCATGGTGGCCGTAGGCGCAGGAAGCTGTGAGCTACCAATTTGTGTTTTGACTGAGGCAAATGAACTTAGGCCCATATTTATACTTTTTGACGCTAAACTGCGCTAACGCAGTTTAGCGTCAAAAAGTTTTGCGCCGTCTAACGCCATTCTGAAGCGCCATGCGGGCGCCGTATTTATGGAATGGCGTTAGACGGCGCAATCAGACCGGCGCTGCCTGGTTTGCGTGGGAAGAAACCACGTAGACCAGACAGCGCCGGCGTAGGGGGAAAATGGCGCATGGGCGTCTTAAAATGGGGCAAGTCAGGTTACGTCGAAAAAATCGTCTTAACCCGACTTGCGCCATTTTTTAACGACGCCCATCCCCCATCAACATGACTCCTATCATTGGAAAGATAGGAGTCATGCCCCCTTGCCCAATGGCCATGCCCAGGGGACTTCTGTCCCCTGGGCATGGTCATTGGGCATAGTGGCATGTAGGGGGGCACAAATAAGGCCCCCCTATGCCACCAAAATAAAATATAAAAAATAAAAAATAAAACTTACCTGAACTTACCTGAATGTCCCTGGGGTGGGTCCCTCCATCCTTGGGGGTCCTCCTGGGGTGGGCAAGGGTGGCAGGGGGGGTCCCTGGGGGCATGGGAGGGCACCTGTGGGCTCATTTTGAGCCCACAGGCCCCTTAACGCCTGCCCTGAGCAGGCGTTAAAAAGTGGCGCAAATGCGCCGTTTTTAGCCACGCCAACTCCCGGGCGTCTCTTTTGCCCGGGAGTATAAATACCACGTAAAGTCCTGGGAGTCATTTTTTAGACGGGAACGCCTCCCTTGCATATCATTAACGCAAGGAAGGGGTTCACGCTAAAAAATGACGCACATTCCGGGAACTTTGGCGCTATTCGCCTCTAACGCCATAGTATAAATATGGCGTTAGTTGGCGTTAGTTTTGCGTCGAAATTGCGTCAAAAAAAACGACGCAATTTCGGCGCAAACGGAGTATAAATATGGCCCTCAATGTGTCAGACATTACTTTTTGTATTCGTCGTTCAGTTGAGTTGAGAATATTTTCTGCATTATATTCCTGACATTAAAGGGATAATTTGTAGTACTAAACAACTGGGCTATGTGTGTCTTACATTAGTTAGTGTTGTCACGATTGCCATGTACCTGCCAAAGTAGTGGATTGCAATGTGGTTCGTCTCTGTCTGCCCTCCATTGCGATGCTTCCATCCCCAGGCTGTCGGTGTGGTGGCTCTTGCTCCTCATCCTCCGAATCTGTGTCGTCAGGTGAGATATATCCCACGTCTAGTGGCAATGTTGTGGAGGATGGCACAAGTTGCAACGATCTTGCATGCAGTTTCTTGGGCATACTGGAGTGCACCTCCACATTTGTGCAGCCATCTGAAACGTGACTTCAACAAGACGAACGTACTCTCTATGACAGCTCTGGTCCGCCGATGTCCTATGTCGTATCACCTCTCATAGTGATTGCCAGGTGTTAGGTATGGGGTGAGTATCCATGGTCTCAGGGCATATGCACTGTCACCTGTGTGACAAAAGAGACAAAATTAGCAGGGCATCACAGGGGTATGCAGTGACATGTATTTAAGGCATCAGAGTGTACTCGACAGTACCTAATAAATATCCTTCGCCAAACTCCCCACGTCTTAGGCGTTGGTGTATCCCACTGTGCCTGAATATTTATGCATCATGTGTACTCCCTGGATATTTAGCCACAATGTCAGTAATTACATTATGGGCATCACATACCATCTGGATGGTTAGTGAGTGGGTACATTTCCTATTGCGGAACACATATTCCAGATTTGCTGGTGGGCAAATTGGTATATGTGTCCCGTCCACACACCCTATTACATGGGGGAAGTTGGCAATTCTGTAGAAGTCCAACTTGGTGCTGTTAATTTCCGCCTCATTCCTGGGAAGGTATATATATCTGGACATGTGTGCGAGTATGGCATCTAGGAAACGTCTAAAGAATCTTGAGAGGGAATTTTTGGATACACCACCTGCCACTGCAATCACCCCCTGATAGCTACCCGAGGCCAAGATGTGCAGTGAGTAGAGCACTTGCACATGTGTGGGGATGGAGCAGATGCTCATTGTCTGGCGTTCAAGCTGAGGTTTCAGCAGTTCAATGATCTCTAGGATAACTGCACGGCTCAGTCTGTGTTCATCATAAATCTCATCCTCAGTTTGTTGAAATAGTGTCTGCCAGGTTCGGTATATCCTCTCCTGTCTCTGCCTCCTTTTCCATGCAATCACGTATAGTGCAGCCATTTTGAGAAACCCAGATGCCTTCTGGGTCTCCTTTTATACTTTGGTTCTGGTTACCACCTGTTCGGAATCAGTGCTCATCTGGCTATGCAAAATGGGCTTTTTGTGACTAGTCACAATTTGCGACTGCCTTGTGCATTCGGTTTGCGACTCGCAATTTGCGACTTAGTAATTGCGAGTCGCAAAATCAGGTTGCAATTTTTGCGAGTCGGTATTGGGTTGCATCGCTATTTGGAACTCCGAAATGGCATTGGTACATACCATTTCACTTTTTGCCAGGTCGCAAATAGTGCTACGACCCATTTGCGACTCGCAAAAGTTTCATACATCTGGCCCTAAATGCTTAATAATGTAGAAAACATAGCTGCCGTTTTTCAGTGTCATGAAGTTTAAATTATGGCCCTCATTATGAACGTGGCGGTGTGGGCCGCCATGCCGGCAGAGGCGGTAAATCCCACCAGCCGGCCTGGCAGCCCACACCGCCACATAATGAAGACATGGAGGGCTGCCATAGGTGGCCCTCACCCACTGCCAGGCTGCCTCTGTCAGGCAGCCTGGCGGGAGACGGCATCATTATCCGACAGGGCAGCGCTGCTGCCCCTCGGATAATGATCCCTTTGCCTCCAGCCTTTCCCTGGTGGGTTTCCCTGCCAGGGAAAGGCTGGAGGAAGGGGTGCACCGGGGCACCCTGGGGGCCTCTGTACTGCCCATGCACATGGCATGGACAGTGCAGGGGCCCCTGTGCAGTGCCCCATCGCGCAGGTCACTGCCCGATTTACGGGCAGTGATCTGCACGACGGGTGCAGCTGCACCCGCCGCACAGAGACATTGATGGCGGCTCCATGTGGAGCCGCCGGCAATGTCCCGGCCAGGCATTCCTCTGGGCCGGTGGGTGGAAACAATGTTTCCGCCCGCCGCCCCAGAGGAGCGTTCATTAGACAGGCGGCGGGGTTGCGGGGGAGCTGGCGTTCACTGGAAAGACCGCCAGCATGAACAGGGCGGTGTAAACCGCTGTGTTCATAATGAGGGCCAATGTCTCTCATATACTTCAAAGCTTACACAATAAAGCAACACAAATCTAAATAATGTCCATAATCTGCCTTACAATAAAAATTTACAAAAATCTTTCTAATCTTACAAACAATATAAAAAAGTCATAAGGACAAAAATCATAATAAAAAATGAATGAAAGCCATGGTGTCCCCAATCTTTATGCCACAATATAGGCCCTCATTACAACCCTGGCGGTCGGTGTAGAAGTGGCGGTAATACCGCAAACAGGCTGGCAAAAAAAAAAAAATGAAGTTACCGCCATGCCAAACTGCCACTTCTACACTCTGACTGCCAGTGTGGTAATGACCGCTGGGCTGGAGATTTCAATCTCCAGCCCGGCGGCCGTCACTAGTCCGCCGGCGGTATCACGACCCCGGATACCACCATGGATCTCGTTGGGTTCTATACCGCCGTGAAATCCATGGCAGTAGGCACTATCAGTGCCAGGGAATTCGTTCCCTGGCACTGATAGAGGCCTCCCCACCCCCTTCCCCTCCCCAGAGTCCTTCCCCCAAACCTACAATCCCCCTACCACCCTCCAAAGGTGGCAGGACCCTCCTCCCCACCCCGTCCCCCAAAACATTGACACACACACCCCCGCCCCCCACACACACGCTCACACAACTACTACACATATACGCAGACATACACGCACACATACACACAGACATATACGCACACATGTCCCATACACACAACACCCCCCGCATGCATACACGCACTCACACACCCCCTCTACACACTCACACACACACCCCCAAGCACCCACACAACACACAACACCCCCCCACCTCTCTCCCCTAAAGGATGATCACCTTACCTTGTCTGGTGATCCTCTGGGAGGGAACGGGATCCATGGGGGCTGCTCCGCTGCCAGCTCCCCGTCACCAGAACACCGCCACATCGAATCCTAGGATGTGATTCGGTGGGTGGTGTTCTGATGACGTGGCGGTGGAGGTGGAGCAGCCTCCACTTCACCGCCGACCACCAGTATGGCTGCTGGCGGCTTTCTGTCCGAAAAAGGGTGGAGGGCTGCCAGCAGTCATGATACGCTGGGCGGAAAAAACGCCTCCACTGGCGATCTTCTGCATCACAGTACCTCGGCGGTCTAATGAGGGCCATAGAAACTATCTACATGTTATTTTAATCACTTCCCCATCACACTTGAAGTAATATTTGGGGAAAACTTAAACTGTGATATTCTATTGGCAGAAAAAGATTGGCCACCTGAATTTGTCTGCAAGCTCCCGCATCGGGAACATTTTTTTTTGCCTATGCTGCTTATTGGGCTCTTGTACAAGCTCCCACACTGTACTGCAAACATGTAGGGTGGGATAAAGATCCCCCTTACCATTTAATTCCCATTAGATCTTCACCACAGCCTCAACTACAATCTCCCATTAAACATGAGGCTAGAGCTCCAATAAGATAGTTTCTCACACAACTGGAGTACCATGGAGTAATTGAGCTCTGTGTCTCTGAATGAATAACCTGTTATTCCCCTGTGCAAAGCCAGATCATTCATATAGAATAATCTTAGATTACAGACACTTAAATGGTCACTCATTCTCCTATGCAATTCAAAACGCGCATAGCACTAATTAACAACATAGTGAGCCAAAAATATAAAACAACCTTGGATGTTTCCAACAATTTTTCCTGCCATAATCTAACACCTGAAATTCAGGATCTTAGCACCTTTAGCTCATTAGGCTTACAGCAGCACTTTTGCTGTTTACTACAAGGGTATACACCAATACTACATGAGATTGATCCTGAAGAGTTGTCTTATGCGAATGATATGTATCTCACAGATGATGACCTCAACATACAACTGGCCAGGGTGGATTGGATCGTGTTAGTATTCGCCACCCAGGGCTACAAATGAAATTTCAAGAAAACCAAAATTGCTTTTGTAAGTGTCCCATTTTTGGGATGCGAGCTAGCAGATGAAGACAAGAATCTGGCCCTGCAATTCTGAAAAAATTTGCTCAACTTCAATCTGCAGACACCATTAAGAAATTGCAGTCATTGTTGGGTTTCTTTAACCTTTGCAGCACATACATACCTGATTATGCACAATGCATAATATCACTTTATAATTTAATTTGTACTGATTATTAAAGCAAAAACTGGACAGCGGAACACACATGCATTCCCAGTGAAATGCAGCAGGACATGCTAGAAACAAAACACTTACACACTTGTGACAACAAAACAAACTTTGTCATCAGAATAATTGCTGGCACTATAGGATCCAACTATGCCACTTTTAATGAAGGTGACACAGTACCTATAGCATATAAATCTCATTTGTACTTAAATGCAGAACAACGTTCTGCACCCACAGAAAAAATACTGAGTGCTGTACAGATGAATGTCATTACAGAGAGGCCACTTGCTCAAAAGAAACACATTATTGCTGTTACCCCAGTGCCTGCGCTTGATGCAGTTACCAAAGCTAGTATCCCAAATACCAAAGCATTACATCCACATTGGATTCAGTGGGTAACCTCTCTGACTGCCACTGATGCTGATTATATCTTTGACCCAAAGCTTTAGACCCAAGAATTTCTCAATGTAAACAGGAGTACGCTGTGCCTGTCACTTCTCACTTACTTGTAATATTACCACTTGATCAGTGCCAAACTATCGTTTACACTGATGGTTCAGCACAACCAGCTGTAGGTAATAAACAGCAATACTCAGCTGCTTGTGCAGCTGTAAACTGAGTGATAAGGGATGGTACTTTCCACCCTCAAATACCTGCATGCAGACCCTAGGGGACGGTACTGCACAATTGTCAGAGCTTAAGTCTCTTGTCCTGGGACTGGAACATACGGATTCGGATTTACCAACACTAATTGTGTGTGATTCGTATTATTGTGTCCAGTCCTACAATGATTACCTGAACTACTGACACCTGAACGGCTTCAGAGATCCCAAAGGGAACACTATCAAACACAGAAACTTGTGGGGGAGGGCAGATGACCTTCAGGACAGACCACCAAACGCTCATGTAGTATATACATTGGGCCATCAACATGTAGGTATACACGTTGTAGGAAACACTTAGGGTGATGAAGCTGCCACATCTGCAGTAGCTATGGCTCCTGATCATGCAATAACTCATTCTCATACAAGGTTGGATAATGAGATGCTGACTGCTGTGAAAGCTTCGGCTGACAACAAGCCTTTATCAAAAACATACAATGTAAAATATTTCTACTACCTCAGTGCCCAGAACATTGTATTTGCAACCTTTCCAGGAGTGGGACACCATGTGATCCCCAACCAAATCCAGATATTAGATTTCAGCAAAGCAACACATGAGGGTGTTGCTTCTGCTCACAGAAATGTGGTGGCCACAATATTTCTGTTGCAAAAAATGATTTTGGTGCCCAGGTCTTTACAAACAGACCAAGCAATATATCCTTTGCTGTGGCATTTTCCAGCAAATGAAAGGGTCCACCATCAAACAACCACCGCAGACATCCCTCCTGATTCCCAACACTCCACTACAATGTGTGAACCTGAACCATTGTGGTCCCTCACCACTTGATGGTGCATACAATTGCTTCCTAGTCACTGTTGATTCATGTTCTAGATTCCTGTGGGCATGGCCACAATGGTTGACTGACACCCAGACTGTTATTAAAGATTTGCAAGTCTTTATCAGTACATATGCAGTTGCAGCATTCCACTCAGACCAGGTCCCTTTCATTGCCTCTAAGGTACTCAGAGACACCACGGGAACAGTGAGTGTTCAATTCATTATTCCTCACCCTACAATCCCAAGGGAAGTAGCGTGGAGAGAAAGAAGCCAGACTTAAAGCAGTCTTTAACAGCAAGTGTTTTATGTTCAGGCCTTAGTTGGCTTCATCACCTATATAAGGTCCAGAAAGCACTAAACAATCTGCCCGGAAGGTCCGTGGGATGTCGTACCCCCATGAGGTCCTCTTCAGGATACCTATGTATGTCCCTGATTTTGATGGTTCTGTCACGTTGGCGGCAGACACACCATTTGACATAAAAGATTGTGTTACTGTTTTACAGAAGCTACAACAATTCTGCTATGAGAATTATTCTGCCTGTCCCACCACCTTGGGAATAAGGAATTTACCAAAAACATCTACAAGCTGGATTAATAAAGTCGGGGATCTAGGGCATGAAAAGATTGCTGTGAAAAAGGAGTTTGGCCCATTCTACAGAACACCGGTTCCAGTCCTGGGAATACATGGTACAGAACTGTCGTCATACCACTGCTGCCTGGTTCCAGAGACATCAAATTTGTTTCACTTGATAATGTCACATTTTACCATGTGGCTGATCCTACACAGTAGACCCAGAGGTCCTCGGGTAGCACCTGTTCCCCTCTCACTACCAGTCAGGATATACCTCTGAAAGCATTAAACAATGCTTCTGCAAGTACCAATGCAGCAATTGCTTCCTCAAGCATGGGTAGGGTGGAGTATGAGCTTCTGCTGATTCCTGTTAACACGTCATTGAGAAGAAATGCCCTAGATGTGGAACTTTATTATTCTAATTCAACACAGCCGGATGACATTGTATACTATGAGCCATCACAAATAGATCAATCCACTAGCTCTGCACCGGCTCCTGTCTTTTCACAGACTACTTCTGGTTATTTCATCAACAGTGATGACTTTTCTTCTAACTCATCTGCAACTGAAACTGTATCAAATGCATGTAATCTGTATATGTGGCTTAAAAACAATTACTTACTTTATCCATGGTACTATCTGTGGATATTGTTGACATTGCTTGCCTTTCAGCTTTGGATTAGTTTTGTTATGGTCTTCTTTCTTTTGATAAATGGTCATTATCTTCATGAATGCTCTGTTGTTGAGCCTGTGGATGGGATTTTTACATCCTACCTCTTTTCTTATAAGGTCCGAAGAGACTTGTCCCTTGTGAACATTTCAGCACTTCCGATTCCAGATGGGTTTGTGTCAGATAAAGTACCATTTAACAGATATGGTCCTATTGAAGTCATTCAAATTCTATATGTGTTTAAAATTCCCATGAGTGATGTTATTAAACATTGTATTGTTTCTGATGACTGGGACGTTAAAATAGTTGATTCTATGCTTCTTGTGCTTGAATATTATACCGTATTTGAAAGTGAAGACTTATATAAACACTGCAAATTAAGGGGAAATGTTTTATCACCATTATGGATAATACTTTCTGCACCAAGCTAGTACTCCAAGATCAGTTAACAATTACACACAGTGGAAACGTTGTCGACACTACCTGTGGGGATTCCCAAAGCATATGTACATAAGTTTGTGTATTTTACTGTGCATTACACTGGTACTATTTCAAATTGCCACCTTACAGAAAGAGGAAAATATTGTGAACCAACACAAAATGTATCTATTCAGATTCCTTTGTTTTCCTTCTTGCAGTGGAAGCTATGAATATTGGAAAAACTCTATTGATTAGAAAAGTGTATGAGGAACAAAATATCAGCAAAAACAGGGTAGGGAACCTTTGTTTAGCGCATGCCTTATTCCTCTACAAATGATATTTTAAAATGACACCGGCCAGCAAAAATCCTGCTTGGGTTAATTCCTCAGGCAGCTTCAGAGCAAGCCGGACAGACCCTTGCTTTGTCTCAGCTCAGCAGTCAGGTATCGTCATAACATACAGTGTGGGTAAATCAATGGTTACGTTTCTCCACTTTACCAACTGTCAGAGGACACTTTAGTCTTTCCCGGACAAAAGCTTCTGCATGTTTAATGCAGATTGATAAGGAAAATATGCATGCAATCTGCATGGAATCTGTTGTACGTTTAAAGCAGATTGATACGGAAAATATGAAAAAGGCTTTAGCTGTTGTCAATAATGGCATGAATACTTTGTCCAGCAATTTACTCCTTAAATAATTTTGTGTCATCTGCAAACAATATTATTTGGAATGACGTGTCCTTTTTATAACATGGACAGAGTCAGCTGCGTTCCATCATGCAGATATGTTGGACACTGCTGGTTCTCAAAAGTGGCTGCGTGCCTTGGAAACATGTTAACGGTACTCAATTGTTTGATGCTTTTAATTTGTCCAGAGAGGAATAGATAATGGCTAAAAAAGAAACTTGTTACATCAATCAATCAAAAAAATGTATAGAGCACTCTACAGACCTGTGAGGGTCTCATTCGCTGGGGTTACTGTTCGAAGATCCACGTCTTGAGGTTTTTTCTGAAGAGCAGGAGGTCCTGGGTCTTGCGGAGGTTGGTAGGGAGAAAGTTCCAGGCCTTGGGGGCGAGGTAGAAGAAGGATCTGCCTCCGGTGGTGGTGCGTTGGATGCGGGGGACTGTGGCAAGTGTGACGTCGGCAGAGGGGAGGTGGCGAGTGGGAGTGTGGAAGTTCACTCTCTCATGCTTAACATTGAGAAACTGGAAAAGTTGCCTTTTACTGTAGCAGAAATACATTCACCAATATGGTTAATACATGGCGTAATAATTCTGCCCATTTCCAACATCCGCTTAAGTAAATGCTTAAACATGTTGCAGTAGGCAGGTTTGAGCGGCTATGAGACAGTCATATACACGAGGTATGGGAGTTGCCTTTTGAGTACAATTGTATGAACTGTGAAATAGATGTCTTTCTTAGTGGAAGCAAATGTGAGAGTACTGTTAGTCATTCTATGATTTGTAAGCAGGTGTCCTTGCACGGCCTTTGCAATGCGGAGGTTGCAAATTTGGCTTGCTACCTGAAGGGTACTACCATCTCTTTGATCCATTCAGAATTTCATATACTTTCTAATGGAAGTTTGTGTGGTTCTCAACGATCAAAGCTGCTGCGGAATGAAGCCAGAAATCACTTACATGATTTGTTACTCAAATGGTAACTTGTTGCGGCCATGTTTTATTCCCACCCACACTAGAGATAGAAATGGCAGACAGGTGGACCCGCATTGCTGCTTCTAATGTGAACTTTGACAAACTGAGCAGACTAAAGGCGCTTTTGTTTAAAAAACATTTGGCCCTGAGATCAGCCAAATAAACTTACGATCTCTAGATAGCAAGATCATCAGCAGAGATACAGTCCCTATTTAATACCAACTTCCCCAAGTACTTTGGGGAATTGGTGAGCAGAATATTTAATGCATTGAATACTGCAGGGTTTGTAACTTTTTTAAGGCTCTCAGTTCTGGATTTGTCAGCACCTTCCAGACTGTGACCCTCATTATGAACTTGGCGGCAATCACCGACGACCGTTGTGCTGACGGTGAACAAAAGACTGCCAGTAGCGGTGGACTGCTCACCACCGAATAATTATGCCAAAAAACATTCTGCCAAAAGAAATGACAACCTCCACTCACCGCCTACCCAACAACGGCGGAAAGGCAGGACACAGCATCCCGCCACACCATCCCTGCACAACCCCCCACCCATCAAATAATGATGCACAAATCAGCGCGGCAGACAGTGAATGTCAAATGACAATTGACGGTAACAACCGCCTCGCTCAGAAACGGGACCCGCCAACAACAGAAGTACACATTGGCAAATTTGAATAGCACACACCTGACACACATCCACACCACCATAAAACACACACATACACAACACACAATCCTTTGCAATGCCAACCACACCACAGAAGTCAACACCACAACACACATACACTCAAACAGACAGCACACAAGTCACACACACAAAACCACCACCAAAAATGAAACACAGCATTCACACCATCACAGACCACACACACAACCATACAACATCACAGTCACCAACGCATCCACAACACACAACATGGCACCCCATAAGCACCCCCGCTTCACCAACAGGGAGCTGAGGATCATGGAGGACGAAATACTCAGGGTCGAGCCGTAGCTATTTGGGGCACAGGCGCAGCAGATGCCTGTGGCCAAGAAGATGGAGCTATGGCAGAGGATTGTCAACAAGGTCAATGCTGTGGGAATCCATCCACACACAAGTGAGGACATCAGGAAAAGTTTGAATGACCTGTGGGGGAAAGTGCATTCTATGTCATCACAACACAACATCGCCGTACAGAAGACTGGCGGTGGTCCCCCACCTCCTCACCCCGAATACACTGACTGGGAGAAGAGGGTCTTGGCTATCCTGCACCAGGAGGTCCTCACTGGACTCCCTGGAGGATGGGACTCAGGTAAGTCAACTACACCTGGAATGCATGTATCACCCTATCCCTCTCACTACCACTATGCCACCATCCCCTACCCAGCCCACAACACCCAGACATTCCTACCCATGTTCCCTGTCCAGGCATGAAATGGCAGGAGCACTACAACATTCAGAATGCAATACCCCCCTCACTAAATACATCCAAAAGAACACAAAGTGAACAACCCGGATGGAGACGTCAATGAGTGCCAGTCCTCCACATGAAGATGAAGGCCCCACTCTGGAGAGTGCAGAGGGATGCCTGGACACAGAGGAAATCCCTGGGCCATCTCACAGCCCCGGACAGTCACACTCCAAAAGCCCCACTCATGACACCACTGACACCCCTACCACTTAGCCACCACAATCAGCTCTGGCACAACGCTCCCACACCAGTGTCTCCAGGCAACAGGCTGGCTGCCCACAAGTACAGAGGCCTGAGTCTCCACCAACCACCAGGCAGCATGATGAAGGGCGCAGTGCAAGTGGGACTGGCAGACTAGTGCGGGGACAAAAGTACAGGGGACTAGGGCCAGTGGGAGGGGAGCATTGGGTCAGTAGGTGGCTGCTGCCCAGGAGGCCATAGCTGAGGACCTGGGAGCATACCACCATTCCCATGACAGGATGACAGGATGGCCCAGATCCTGGCCACGCTGGAGGAGAACCAGAGGTTCCATGTAGCACACCATCAGGAGGCCATTGAGCTATGGAAACAGTTCACTGCAGTCATGGCCACCATTGCAGGGGTGCTGCAGCGCCAGTACCACAGCCAGACCCCTTCCACTAGCCTGGCCAATGCCCTGCCATCCACATATGCAGCTGATAGTGGACTGGTGACACTACCAAAGGACTCACAGGACACCAGCACTTCTTCCCTTGCAGCCCAACTTCCCCCTTGCAAACGTCACCTCGGACCCGGACATCCCTGTGATATACCAGCCAAGACCAAACCTACCGCCAGGGAGTGATTCTGACCTCAATTGTCCCCCTTGTGTGCCACTGAGCTACCTTATTGACATGCCACTGCCATATCACCATCTTCCAATGGTCCCATGGACTATGCTCCTGTGTAACCAACAGCTGTGGAAATGTACCTGAGTATATTGTTCAGAATGTGCCCACTCCCTTCCACCGTCCCATCACTCATGGATGTTTTGTCTTAGAATAAATACACTTGTGCACTCAAACTATCTGTCCTTCATTAATATCAGCAATCAATTGGAAATGTGAATATATTAGCCAGTTACCATCATAATGCCATTTTCATTGCATGATAGGGCATAACAGACTGCAGTGTTTGAAGTATGTCACACTGTATATTCCATTGCTGTAACACACAACTCCTCCTTCATTCATGAAGTTTACACATCACTGGTGAGGGACACCACAGCACTCTGCACATGAGTCAACCTGAAACAATGCAGTACACCAATTGGCCTCATTGAACGGTACCTGAGAGTCACTGGAAGTATAGCCGGATTAGCTGGGTCCTGTAGTTGATGTCTTGCCACTCCTCTTCCCCATCTCTCTCATCTATCCTCTGAGGTGGTAGGGGTGGTTGGACAGTATCCTCTTCATACAGTAGTAGGATAGCTTTCCTCAAAGCCAGGTTGTGCAGCATGCAGCAGGCCATCACTATCTGACACACCTTGTCAGGGATATAGCACAGGGATCCTCCAGAGAGATGTAGGCAACAAAACCTTGCATTCAGGAGTCCTATCTTCCACTCAATGACCTCTCTAGTGCAACTATGTGCCTCATTCTAATGGTCTTCTGCATCTGTCCTAGGATTCCTCACAGGTGTCAGGAGCCAGTGCATGTTTGGGAATCCAGAATCCCCTGGAAAAGTGGATAAAAGAGGGTTGAAACACACACTATCTACTTGCATACAGCCTGCCCGTCAGCTATCTAACTGATCCAGTGTCATATACACTCACCGATGAGCCAAGTTCTGTAGTTGTCCCATCATGTGTGGCACACTGCTGTTTCTCAGGACAAAGGAGTCAGGGACTGATCCTGGGAACCTTGCATTGACATGAGTAATAGACTGATCAGCAGTACACACCAATTGGACATTCATGAAGTGAAAGCTTTTATGATTTCTGAACACCTGTTCATTCACTCTTGGGGTTACGAGGGCTATGTGGGTACCATCAATGGCACCTATCACATGGGGGATATTTGGAAAAGCATAGAATCCAGATTTGATGGAGATGAGATCAGCCCTTTGGTGAAACTGGATATAACTTTGCAGGTGTTGCACGAAGGAATCGAGAAAATTAGACAGGAAGTTGCTAAACACTGGCTGAGATACTCTAGCTGCCATGCCCACTGTAACTTGGCCAGAAAATGTAGCACACATAGTACCTGCACAGTTGTAGGTATGGCATGGGGATTCCTATTATCTGGCATCAGAACAGGCTCCATTTGTGCACAGAGTTCCATGATTGTGGCTCGATTCAGGAAGTAAGTGATGATGATGATGAGGCATTCCTCCATGGTGGCCACATCAACCAGGGGTCTTTAAATAGATGGGGCTGTCCCTCGCCACATGGGTCTATACCTATGGGGGTAGAAGAGAGACACATTGAGTTGTGACAAACACTTCAATTACATTGTTCCACCATACATCTTGTACATGCAACACTATTGTCCCTCACACAGATGCAGAGAACATGGTAATCCTGTCAGGGTAATGTCTGGTAAGATGTGTATGTTTCATTGCATCACAGTGAAGGCACACTTCCCACTGTGATTCTATGAGGAGGATCACTGATCATACTAGTACTCGATGAAGGGGACAAGGAATGGAGCCACGGATTAGGACCCCGGACAGACTATGAAGGCGTGGTGGATGAAAAATGGCAGCCCCGTGCCCTACAGGTAGTGTAGTGTAGGAAGTGACTTCATTCCACTGGCGTTAGTCGTCATGGAGTTAGGCGGTGTTCACCACCGTGCACCAGTTCATTGGATATCATTGGCGTCTATGGGGAAGCAGGGCCAATCACGATCACCGCCGGCGGTGAATGTGCACACCGCCACAGTAAATACAGCCATTTTGCTTTGCCCATGCCACTTGACTCCAGAACCTCGAGAGGGACGGAACTCCACTGCGTGAGCTGCTGTGTCCTGACTCTGGTCCTTAAGATGGCACGTGCTACAGGGTAACGGGCCCCGGCCTTCACCACAGAGGAGTTGGAGAAGCTGGTGGACGGGGTCCTACCCCTGTTTGCAAAGCTGTATGGGCGACCAGAGGCTCAGGTAAGTTGTTATTTGACATCCATCAATGTGGCAGATGCCTGTAGGCATTTTTGTTGGCTGTGTGGATGCTTGCTCGTAATGAGTCTGGCAGTTGTTATCTTGCCTATTGTCAATATGTATGTCCCCATGGGCCATGTCAGGTTGATCTGTCATAGCATTTGTATATGAGGCACCTACACTGACGTCTATTTCTTTCCTCTGTGTGTCCCATGCAGGTCAGCGCCCATCAGAAGAAAGGATTCTGGCAAGCCATTGCCAAGGAAGTATGGACCCTGGGGGTCTACAATTGGCAGAGCACCCACTGCAGGAAGCGATGGGAGGACCTGCGGCGCTGGGCCAGGAAGACCAGAGAGGCCCTGCTGGGGACAGCCTCCCAACGTGGGAGAGGTGCCCGACGGGACCTGACACCCCTAATGGCTTGAATACTAGTGGTGGCCTATCCCGATTTGGGTGGGCACTTGAAGGCAGCACAGCAGCCACAAGAGGGTGAGGACCAACACTATTGTGATGTACTATGCTGAGTGTAGTTAAGAGCTATGGGGTGCATGCAGTGTAGTGCCAGGCCCAATAACAGGTGTGTCCCTGCAGTCCTCCCCCTCTCTACATCCATGGGATAGTGTCCTTAGGTAGATATGGCTGGGAATGTAGGCCTGTGAGGGGTCCCCTATTTGAGCTATTGGTTTAGATGTAGCCTCATGGATTTGCAGATTTGTTGTCTTGCCATCGTTTCTCATTGTATCCCATTGCAAAGTGTATCAGAGTAGAGGGACATGATGGTCATGCAGTGTACTGTGGGATCATGCCTAACAGTCAGGAGCACATTCATGTCAAATATTGTGCCTGCTGGGGGTTAGTGCCTGAGATGGGTGGGGGTGTATGTGTGCAAACAGGTATTTTTGACCTTGATTTGACATACTTCTTTCTTGTTTTGTCCCCCCACCCCTCTGTGCTCTTGTGCCCTTGTGTGCTTTAGCATCATCTGGTGAGGGAGCTTAGGCACCGGTGAGTGGGGATGCTGCAGCCCACAGTTCCCAGGAGGTAGAATCCACCGATGACAAGGGGACCAGTGGGTTGGAGGGCTAGGGGAGTACCACAGGCGAGACAACTATCACTGGAGGTAGTGACTCCGACACTTCTTCCCATGGCAGCTCTCTGGTGGTGGCGGACCCTTCTGGGCCCAATGATCCTTTATCATCTTTCGCCACCCCCCATACCATCACCGCCCTCCCAGTAGCTTCCCAGCGAGAAGCCTGTGCCCGGTCACCCAGGAGGGTGAGCGTCTCCTTGTATGGCTTGGGTTGGTGGGGTGGGTGGGATGTGTAATTGTCCCCTTTCCTCCTATGTGTGCTAGTCTGCGGTACTTACCAATGTGGTCTTCTTCTGTGGTCACAGTCCTGGAGATATATGGCAAGGAGAGGCACGGGGATTATTTCCTACTCTTGCTCCATGCCGGCATCGGCATGTTCTGTGTGCCTCCGGTGAGTGTTTCCATTTATATGGGTCGTTTCCGCCAAGCTTTGCGTGGCAGTGGTTCCCGCCCCGGAACTGATGGCAGTGTGGTTTTTCATTATATGGTGGTCGGGTTGGGTCTTCCCGCCGGAAAGAAGATGGCCTCCGCCGTCGTCAACGGTGCTAACAAAATGGTGGTAAGTGGATGGGCCGCTGGCTGTTTCTCCTATGCATTTTTATTTGGCAGTCTACACCGCCAGCCTGTTGGTGGTAGTAACGGTGCGGGCTTTACCACCAGGTTCATAATGACCTCCTGTGCTTGGAGTCATACCTGCAGCCATACAATCACTCTTTTTGATTGTCTTTGGAGGATTCCCTATAACTTTAGCATTCCTTGGTGGAATTCTGCTGCTGCTATTTTTTAAATGCAGTGGCTGTTCTCTCTCAGCAAAGTGGAGTGATGGAGCTACCACCAGCCTAGCTGTGTCGAGAACGCATGATTCAGTATTTCAGAGCTTCTTTGCTTGGGAAGCTGGAGCTAGAATGGTCATTGACATTCCAACCCATCCTGATGTGTGTCCAGCCAGTCTTCCATTGCATTTGCGCCTCACCTATAATGTGTCATGCCATGCAGCCTGCACCTCCTGTGGACAATGATCTATTAATGATCTTCATGAGGGTTCATTCACGAACATGCTCCTTGAGAATGAGGTTGATTCACGAGGCATCCTATGAGCCACTGCTTGTAGATATACTGGCTCCAACGATATCTGGCACAATGGACAGTGCTACCTACGCAGTTCATTCTGCATCAGAGGCTTCTGCACACTTCTGCTCTGTGAATCCTTCTGCCAATGCATTAATCAACTTGTCGCCTGTGGAAGTGGAGTTCTTCTTGGTCTCAATCTCCCTTGATGACATTGGAGATTTTCTGCAAGACCATGATTATTGTTAAAAGTTAACCATTGGGTTTTTTCAAAGTATAACATTTGACACCAAATTGTCTTTTAATTCGGCCTGGTTAGCTTGTCGACTTAGACATTTTAGCTCATATGTATGATTTTAGACATGATTTTAGGATTTTACTTACAGCATTTTTAATATTAGACTTTTGACTTTGCACACTTGGTCCGACAATAGGGGAGATCGTTGGGGTCCATTTGTAGTTTCCAGTCTGAGCACATTGGTGGCTTAGCTTAGGTTTGCAGCCTGTGCCCTTTCCTTTAGATAATATGCTCTGTATTAATTTGTTAATTTGCATTCATTTTAGTGCAGGTCATTTTAGTCGCAATGTTTTTATTTTCATAATCAGTCGCTATTCTGCGAGAGCATCACTAAAAGTGTTATGGATGCCGTACTTTGCATCATGTTCTTTTATCTCAGGTTCACAAGAACAGAATGTGAGTCACACAGAATAATATTTTGTATTGCTGCCACAAGACTATGTAAACAGTCCAGCGCTTAGGTACATACTGGAGTCAGGCTTCAGTGCAAGAACATAAACATGTACCCTATAAAAACATCTTGCAGGACAAAGGGCGTCAGAGGGGGATGCAGCCAGGATTTCCATCCATGCTGCATACCAGTTTGTGGCCAACCACAGCCTTTGTGTCTCTGTGGAGTCTGTTCTGGAGACTGAAAGCCAGACCTTGTAACATGGTAATGGGGTTGGGGTCTGATTCTCATTAACACTGCATGGACATATTTGGCTTACATTGCCATGCTCTCTGTATGGGGCTAGAAATTAGGGCCCGTATTTATACTTTTATAACGCCATTCTGAAGCGCCATGCGGGCGCCGTATTTATTGAATGGCGTTAGCCGGCATTAGCCGACCTGCGCTGCCTGGTGTGCATCAAAAAAAACGACGTACACCAGGAAGCGCCGGCGTAGGGGAAAATGGCGTTTGGGCGTCCAAACATGGGGCAAGTCAGGCTGAGGCAAAAAAATCGCCTTAACCCGATTTGCGCCATTTTTTTACGACGCCCAACCCCCATTAACATGACTCCTGTCTTTGCAAAGACAGGAGTCATGCCCCCTTGCCCAATGGCCATGCCCAGGGGACTTATGTCCCCTGGGCATAGTCATTGGGCATAGTGGCATGTAGGGGGGCACAATTCAGGCCCCCCTATGCCACCCAAAAAAGAATATATATATACTTACCTGAACTTACCTTAATGTCCCTGGGGTAGGTCCCTCCATCCTTGGGTGTCCTCCTGGGGTGGGCAAGGGTGGCAGGGGGTGTCCCTGGGGGCAGGGGAGGACACCTCTGGGCTCATTCTGAGCCCACAGGTCCCTTAACGCCTGCCCTGACCCAGGCGTTAAAATCCGGCGCAAATGCAGTTTTTTTTGCCCCGCCCACTCCCGGGCGTCATTTTTGCCCGGGAGTATAAATACCACGCACATGTCTGGGAGTCATTTTTTAAGACGGGAACGCCTACCTTGCATATCATTAACGCAAGGAAGGTGTTCACGCAAAAAAATTACGCTAACTCCATGAACTTTGGCGCTAGACGCATCTAATGGCAAAGTATAAATATGGAGTTAGTTTTGCGTCGAATTTGCGTAAAAAAAAACGACGCAAATTCGGCGCAAACGGAGTATAAATATGCCCCTAGGTTTTTAGGTCGGAACTGTATATCCATGTAATTGTAATATGTTGAGGTTGTTGACATTTACATCTGATTTTCACAAACCTGATTTTATTCCTCATTATCCTAATCATTGCAGCTCATGCATTTTATCGTACACTGCAGACTTTTCAATACATATATTGAAAACTGTCCTGCATCTCTTTTCTTGCCTATGTGTGTAAGAGACTTCTATGCGGAGTGAAAAGGGTAAGGCTTGTTCACCACAATTTTTCTGAGGGGTATTCAGATTTCCCTGCGCCAACTGCCACAAATCTCCTTTACCATTTGGGTTTGGGTGAGGTGTTGCTAGAGAGCCAGGAGGGTTGGGTCGACAGCTACCAACTGGTGCAGGAGTCAATGGGTCGCCTGCAAGCAGAGGTGCTGCGGCCACAAATCCAGCAGTCTCATTGTTATACAAGAGTACTTATGACAGGGGGTCACTAGTGAGCGCTTGGAAAGAAACATTGGGAACCTCACCTAGATGGCCGAATAGTGTGATCGATTTACACAATCAGGTGATCCCCCGGTTAATTTTACACCACAAATGGAGGCTAAATGAGCTATTGGATGGGACCTCCTTCCCCTCTTAACATCTAATGCAGTTTGGGCTGAATTTTTTGCTGCGGTGGCCACCCATTCCAAGATGCTCAAAATAACTTGACAACTAAGGTCAGGCTTTCAAAATGGCCACCCAGGATCTCAAGTATGTATTTTGGACTTCAGACAGTTTTTCTACCATTTCAACTAATGACAAACAATCCTTTTTTGGGTCCCCAACAACAGCCTCTCTTTTGAATTCAGTGCAAATCACCTCAATAACTGTATGAGGTGTCTTTGCTTTTGAGGGTCAGGCAAACAATTTGCAGGCAAGATGGCCTCATATTTATAGTTTCACTGAATGCAGTGTCATACCTGCATGTATAGATAGAGGCAGCCAGCAGACCCAAATTCACCAAGAGCATACTCCGTACCTTGGTTTTGCTGGGGTCCCAATGACAGAGAACGCTGGTTGCCCTGAGCTGGAAGTGCCGCTGCATGCCAAGGTGAGAGGGCTGCCACAGGGAAGGTTTCAGCTACTGCCTCGAGGAAGGTGCTCCTTTATTATACACTGCAAGGTGCCTCTTGGAAGAACCATGTCTTCAAAGCAGCTTTCGCTGAACCAGCCACCAGCCAGTGTTAAACCAGAGACCACCAACTTAAAAGATTTTGGTTCTCAGGCTAAGATTCCTGGAAGCATACTGCCTACAACACCAGCATGCCTGACCGCAATATGGCTGCCGGTTGTGACACTTTCAGGAAAAGAACCTCAACAAACCAAGCCCAACAGGTATTTCATTGCTCCTTGGAACCTCTCTTATGCTGTACCCCTCCCTTTCTCAGTCACTGGTGAGTGGCTCCTTGCTTACAATTAACTGGCTCTAGCGCATTGCTTACAAATTCGGTCTCCCTGTCTCCAGCGTGGCCGCCGCTTGAGACATCTCAAGAAAACCTAACCTACAATACTGTGTTTTTCCTCAAACAAGATGCAAACCTCCCTCTCCTCCTCTGCCTACAGTTCTAGTACCTAACCTTATCAACACCGTCTACGCTTTGTTTGGGTACTTGCAACATTACAATAGCTCTGGCCCTAGAACCCCAAAAAAACAAGCTCAACTAAATATAGATAACTGTCCAATCCCTTCAGCTCATCATATCAATGGCTTCAGGATCCAGTGCCATCTGCCACTCTACCTAAGACTATTAAGTGAGTTCTCCTTCTAACCCACAGCAGAAAACCCTCTCCAAGTGGAGAAACCCTTCCATGATGGCCGACAAAATTTACCGCTCCATGCAAACGAGCACTCCTGCAGCCTGTCACACGTCCCGTTGCCAATCTATAAAATTCCCTGAGAGATCACTGAGGTTTTGCCTTCTCAGTTTCACTGTGTGAGCCTAAATCTGCCACAGGTTCGGACCATTTCCTCGCTCACAGTGGACTTTGCAAGGTTGTGGATGACATTGCATCCATCCTCAACCTAGCAAAGTTTGCTTAGATCAGCACCTATAACTTCCCAGCTGGCATCACACCCCCAACATGTCATCGATGTCGTCGACACTCACTGCCACCAGCTCCCCCCCGTGCCCCTTTCCAAATTCGGCAGAAATGCTTTCAAGATCAGACAGCCCTCAACTTTTTCCAAACATGCAATGAAAAACTTGAAAAACTGTACCCTGAGAGATTTCCTAGAAACCCTCTTCGCAGACCAATACCACTGCGAAGGCAAAGGCTCACTCAAAACTGGCCTTCTTTTCACACACAACACAGACCTATGGATCAGATCCTTATGCAGTTTTCTCCCATCCTCTTCTCTTTCTAACATCCCCTTTGGTTGCAAACTCAAATGCTGCTTCCCCTTTGGCCTTTTGGGCAATGTTTTAATTTCCATTCACAACAATGGGAAGATCAAGTTTGAAGCCAACAACACCATCCTGGACACGATCAACCTAATTTCTCTCACCCTAAGGCCTTCTTATGATCCTCGACGATCCCCCTCTCCATCCATCCATAATACCCCCCCCCACTCACTCTCCCTCCCTTCTGGTCCACCCAGGCAACTTCTCTCACCTCAGACTCCAACAATCTGTTATGCCCCCACAACCCATTTTTCATGGCTAATTCCAAACTTTGAACATCCCTCCCTCAAGCCATCTCCACACCATTCTCCTCCAACCCTCCACAAATCATTATCTCCCACTCTGGCTGCTGTCGCCACCCTTCTTTCATCCCCAGAGTCAGCCCATATATCCCTCCTTCCTTCCTTTTTCACCTCCAGCCCGACATCTACAAACACCAGACACCATCCAACCAGTACCTCCACCCTCTTGCACCTCAACCCCTCAGTGTCTGTCCCCTTCAGTCCAACCCAATCCTCTCACAATTATTGAACACAACTGGCCTCTATTCAGCAAGCTCCTTTCATCGTTCCCACACAACTCCTGGAGAATGGACATCCTCACAATGGATCTATTCCAACTTAGTGACTGTTTTCTCGTCACTCCTATTCTCATTACCTCCTGTGGACCCCATCCCACACCTGTCCAGCATTCTGACAGATAGCTCCTATCTATCCATAGGGGGCTGCCAGATTGACAGCATGAAAACACAGACACCATCTCAGTGTACACTTATTACTTCTTAACTTGATACAAATCCCAGCTATCCTCCTGGATCAGCTAAGTCATAAAGACAACAGCATCTCTTTGAACTGTATACTACACAGTTGTCGATCTGCAGTCAAACACTGTCTGGGGTTATCAGATTCAATCCTCACCCATAATCTTGATATCCTGATCCTCACAGAAACGTGGCTTAATGTCTGTCTCATTTAACCACACACTAGACCTTCTTCTTCCTCCCAACTCTTCCAGTTTGCACCACCACCATGAAGAAAGACATTGTGGAAGTCTCACATTCATTCCCTGTAATTCTCTGAGATGCCCAACCCTCCCAATGACTCACTTTCAGTCTTTTGAAAGTTTGTTGGTGAAACTGTGCACATCCATTACCTCCAACCTCAGATTGAAAGTGATTTACCATCCACAGAGTCAAAACACCTTCATCAAGGAATGCATTGATTTCCTCACCTCTCAGCTTATCAGCTCGACAATAAGTCTTCCTTAGTGACCTCAACATCCACTGGGAAGACGTGTGCAACAGTTATTTGGACACTCTTACCTCCTTTCTTAATGTCAACATTCTCCAACAACACTGCCTCAAACCCACTCACCACAAGGCCACATTCTGGATCTGATAATCATCAATTCCCCCTACCTAAAGACATATGACCCCATGCCAGTCAACTGGTCTGATCACATGCAGATCCCATTCTCACTAACCAGCTCTTACACCAAAACAATTGGGCAACCCAAGAGAAGATATGGTTTAGAAACACATCCAACATTGACACAGAAGTCATGGCTATCATGACCTTTCCCACCCTAACTGCGATGATATTCAATCTTGACATCAACAAGGCCACCGACAAGTTCAACTCCTGCATGGAATCCATTATCAACAAATGTGCACCCCTGAAATGCAAAGTATCCAGACCAAAACATTATAGGACCTGGTTTGCTAAAGACACTTGAAAGAAGAAAGAAAGCTTATCAGAAAATACGAGAAAGAATGGAGAAAAACACCATCTTTCCAGAATATCTCTAACACAAAGACCAAATCCTCATAGCCAAATCCCCCCACATCAGAGCCCTCATGAATTCTGCAAAGAATAGAGCAAAGAGCCTACTTGAGGTTATTGCATAGTCTACTAACCCCTCTATCACTTCGGCTCCTAAGCCATCCGTGACCTGCTGCAAAAGCTTTGTGGATCTCTTTGATAAAAATGTTAGAGACATACATATTTCACTTCCCATCAATGACTCTCTTGAAACGGTTGAGTCTCTACCATACAAGGAACTATATTCATGGTCATCTTTCTCTCCAACCTCCAAGCAGGACATACCACAAACTATCTCTATAGTAAAACCCTCAAACCATCATCAGGATGGTATTCCAGGCTCTATCAGCAAATCTCTTGTGCACACCTACTCCCCTTATGGACCACTATGGTCAATTCCTCTCTCAAACAGGGCATCTTACCTGAATGACTAAAAATGGGTCATATCACTCCGCTCTTAAAAAAACAACCTCTCGATCAAGAGAACCTGAACAACTGCCTGCCAGGCTCCACACTACCGTTTTTGGGCAAAGTCATTGAAAGTTTCATAGCATCCCAACTACCTTTACACATCCAAACAAATAGCCTTCTATGCACTCTCCAATCAGGTTTCCGCCAGGATCACAGAACCGAAACTGCAATCTTCCAAATAGTCAATGACTCCCTTAGAATCCTCAACCCTGGCAACTCCGGTCTCCTGGTCCTCCTGGATTTATCCGTTGCATTCAACACTGTCAACCACCATGACCTCCTTTGTAATCTTGAACTATGCATTGGATGCAGATGCACTTTCATCAACTGGTTTTCCTTCTACCTTGCCAACTGTTCTCAAATTGTTGAAATGGGCAACTCGTTCTCGAGACCAGCCAGCATTTATCAAGGCGTACCTCAAGGTTCAAACCTCTCCCCAGCCCTCTTCCACCTCTACCTAGAACCAGTATGTTTGATTCTCAAAAACTCAATGGTTTCTCTTCTATCTTTATGTCAGTGATACCCAAATTTACGTGAAAATCTTCTCCCCCGAGGATGTTGCCCTGCTTTCAAAATACACTCATAAAGATACAAAACTGGATGTCTAACCACCATTTAAAACTCTAGCCAACTAAATCAGAATTTCTTCTGATCTCACCCCCAAAAGCAAACAAGAATGGATGAGCAACTTTCCTGCCTTCGAAGGTTGCCCTGCCATTGTCAGAAGTGCCAGATCACTCGGCATCACCCTTGATAATTGCCTCAATCTTCACAGCCACATAGGAGTCATGGTCAACAGCTCATAAACACCATCTTAGGCAGCTTTGAGACATCAGAGAATTGATTCCAGAAGAAGACCTAAAAAAAGTGGTGCAGTCTCTCGTTCTCTCCATGCTAGACTATGGATTTGCCAATTCAAAACTGTTTGCATTACCCACAGAGTGCTGCGCTCCTCCTCACTCCCTATCTAAACGAGAAGCTGAAAATCTCTGGAGCAAATAGGGGTTCCAGAAATGCCAAATCCCTATTCCTGGAACCCACCACCTTTAGCTGAGTACGATACGATGTGATTACATTACAAAATTATACTTCAAACTATGCATAAATGTAATCTACCGACAACATGAAAGTCATGCACACTAGACTGATTGGCACCTCTATTACTTTCTATTCTAAAACAAATTTCTATCCACAGTTATTGGCATGAAAATAGTGCACAAATGGCAAGACTGTTTTATCCATATGAAATGCCCACAAACAGCGTGACATAACATTTTATGACTGCCCTCATCCCTGACAATGTTGCCAACGGTGCAAAGCATTTTTTTATCTCAAACATAGGAATTTAGCAACACATTTGAAACTTGCATTAGTTTGCACTAATCTTCTGAAGAACAATATTTGAATTGCATTGCATAAAAAGAAAACTGAATAACTAAAAAAACGCTTACACACTACTAATTACCAAGACTGGGCTCTCACAGAATAGCAGACCACCTATCCCAAAGCATTTCTGCACTTTTTTAGAATGCTATGTAAATACCTATACCACCCCAGAAAGTAATATTTATTTAGGTAGTACATATTAAACCAGAGCAATTTTGTTTTTTAGAACTAATGGGCCCGCTTCACAAAACTGTTATTGTGACTTACATTTCAGTGTATTCCTGCACTTTAGGAGTACGCCAGGAGTATCACAAGGACACATCAAATGTACTAAAAGGAAAACATTTTTTAATCAGGCCCAACGTGGTTAGCTTTAAATGACAAATTCTGATCTCCATTGAGAAAATCAAGCTATAGTTACTTTGCCCACAAAAATCTTACTTGAACAACAAAGTTCACATTGCGCTCCAAAATATAGTGCACAGTTTTGAGGAAGAAAAGTTCCACTGATCACTGGGAAGAGAAAAACTTGCCAAAGCACTTATTGCATTGCCATAAAGCAATCAGGATGAATCAGTGAGTTCAGTATTCAATATTGACGTGTGCAGTCATCTGTAGTTCAGAAGTCTGAATGCTGGCAATGGCATCTTGTTGGAAATGGCCTTTCTTGCATGGTCACCCCCAAAATGTTTGCTTTACGCCTCCTACTTTTTCCGAATTCTTTCTGTTGGCTTTTAAATTACGAATTTTACCACTGCTAGCCATTGCTGAAGTGCTTGTGCTCTCGCCCTAAAACATGGCAAAATTGGCTTATAAGTTCCTAGTAAAGGGGTACTACATTTACCCAGGGCCTTGAAGTTAAATTCTACTAGTGGGCCTGCCGCATTGAGTGTGCCACCCACTTAAGTAGCCTTTTAAACATGTCTCAGGCTTCAATTTCAATCTGGCAAAATAAACCTTTGGCCAGGCCCAAACCTTATTTTTTAGTACATATAAGTTACACCGAGGGTAGGCCCTAAACAGCCCAGTAGGCAGGGTGCAATGTATTTAAAATTTAGGACATGTACTTTCAGGTTTTACTTCAAGTTTTACATCTCCTGGTAATGAAAAACTATTAAGTTAGTTTTTCAATACTGTAAGGTCTATCACTCCCATAGGATAACATTGGAGTTGCCTTATTACATTTTATAAATGTAATTTCCAAATGGAATATCCAGATTATGTTTGGTGTCTTTGGAATCCTAATTTTAAATCCTAATTTATGGTGAAGTTAGAATTCAGATTGCAGTCCTGAAAATGCCTACTTTTAAAAAGTAGACATTTTCATGCCTTAGCCACTTGGTGCCTTCAACCTATCTCTGGTCACATGACTGGGTGTAGTTGCCAGTTATGTATTCCTCCTAGACAGTCACACACAATGTGAGAATAGGTATGACTGGATAGGATATCACTGACAGGATGGGAGATAGGAGATGGGAGGCTGTCTCTGGATTTCACACAAATGGCCTAATGACCCTACATTGTCACTTCAGCCAGCTGGGAGTCAGGACAGGCGAGGTAGGGAATTCAATCCACACGAAGGACCCTGTCTAGAAGCTTCTCTCTCCTTCCAGAACTTGGGTGCCAGAGTATAAAAGAAGGAACTCAAACACCAACCCTTTAGTAGACTTCTGGACCTGTTGATACTCTGTGAGGAAGAAGGATCACTGTGCTGTTACAAGGACTGCCACTCTGATGGACTTCTGTTCTGAAGGAATAAAGGCTTAGGCCTAGATATAAAACATGCCACAAACTATTTCAGATATAGATGATCCAGTGCTAACATTACCTCAGCCCTTTCTATAGTTATTAGAGTATGCCTTGTTCTGGGGGCACAACATTGAAAAATTGACTTCCACTATCCTTACTGCATTACTCTGACACCAGCAAAAGGCTGGAATTGTCAAATACATTACTAAGGAGCATTGGCAAAGCTAACAGATCTCACAGATGTGAGGGATATTGGCATTGACCATGTGTTTTAGCCATGTTGTAGACCCATGTGGCTGCTGTTCAGCATGGCTATAAGTTAGTGGTGTGGAGTCAAATGGAGTAGAGTGGAGTGAGGTGGAGTGGAGTGGGCTAGAATGTATTAGATTGGTGAGGGGTAGATGGGAATGGGGTAGAGTGAAGTAGATTGGATTGGGCTGGGGTAGATTGAGTGGGGTACACTGGGGTAGATGGGGTGGATTGGGGTAGATTGCAGTGGAGTGCAGTATTATGGGGTATGGTGAAGTTGAGTGGGGTAGATTGAGGTAGACTGGAGTGGAGTGGGGTTGATTGGGGTAGATTGGAGTAGAGAGTAGTAGAGTGCAGTAGGATAGATTGGAGTAGAGACTATTGATGTGAGCAGATGGGTACATTGGAGTGGAGTAGGGTAGACTGGAGTGGAGGGGCATAGCTTGAAGTGGGGTAGATTGGGGAGACTGTGGCAGTTTGGAGTGGAGTGGGGTAGATTGGGGCAGGTTGGAATGGAGTGGGGTAGATTTGGGTAGATTGACGTGTAGTGGAATGGGGTGGATCAGGATAGAGTGGAGTTGAATGAGGTGGAGTGGGGTAGATTGGAATTGAGTGGGGAAGATTGGGGTAGACTAGAGTGGATTGGCATAAATTGGAGAGAAGTGGAATAGATTGGGGTATGCTGAAGTTGAGTGGGTAGATTGAGGTAGACTGGAGTGAAGTGGGGTAGATTGGGGTACATTGGAGTGGAGTAGGGCAGACTGGAGTGAAGCAGGATAGATTGGAGTGGGGTAGATTGGGGTAGACTGTGGTAGTTTGGAGTAGAGTGAGGTCGATTGGAATTGAGTAGGGTAGATGGGGTAGCTTAAAGTTGAGTTGAATGGGGTGGATTGGGGTAGAGTGGAGTAGAGTGAAGTGGGTAGATTGGAGGGGGGAGGCTCCCCATAGAGTTGAGTGGAGTGAGGTAGATTGGAGTGGAGTGGGATAGATTATGAAAGATTGGAGTGGAGTGGAATAGGGTAGGTTGGGGGAGAGAGGGGAGAGTGGGATAGATTGGAGAGGGGTAGAAATGAGTGGGGTAGATTGGGGTAGATTGGAGTGGAGTGGAATAGATTGAAAGAGAGTGGGGTTGATTGCAGTGCAGTAGAGTGGGTGTGGATCGAGTAGAGTGGAGTCAAGTGGAATGGGATACATTTGAGAGGGGTGTCTCAGGGTAGGGTTGAGTGGAGTGGAGTACGGTAGATTTTAGTGGAGTGTGGTAGATTGTAGTGGGATTGATTGGAGTGAAATGGGGAGATTGGGATGGAGGATGTAGGTTGAAGTGGAGTGGGGTAGTAGATGGGGTACATTTGAGTGGAGTGGGGTTGACTGGGGTAGACTGTAGTGCAGTTGGGTTTGGAGTGGAGTAGTTTGGAGTCAGGTTGAGTCGGTGGACTGGGGTGGATTGAGGTTGATTGGGGTAGGTTTGGGTGGAGTGAGGTAGATTGGGGTGAAGTGGGGTAGATTAGAGTGCAATGGAATAGATTAGAGTGAAATGGGGTAGATTGGGGTGGATTGAGATAGATTAGGGTAGAGTACAGTGAAGTAGATTGTGATAGATTGGTAGTTTGAGGTAGATTAGAATGGGGTAGAGTCTGGTAGATTGAGGTGGATTTGAGTGAAATGGGGTAGATTGGGATGAATTGTAGAGGGGTAGATTGGAGTGTGGAAGGGTAGATTGGACCAGGGTAGATTAAGGTGGGAGTGGGGAGATTAGAGTGTGGTGGTGGAAGAGTAGATTGAACTGGAGTGGGGTAGATTGGGATGGAGTGGGCTAAATTGGGGTAGAGTGGGCTAGATTAGAGTGGAGTGGAGTTCCTTTGGATATATTGGAGTAGATTACAGTGGAGTAGATTGAATTGGAGTGACATATATTGGAGTGGAGTGAGGTAGTTTGGGGAGAGTGGAGTGGGGTAGATTGAGGTAGATTGGAGTGGAGTAGAGTGGAGTAGATTGGAGTGGGGTAGCTTAGGGTGGGGTATGGGGTGGAGTAGATTGAATGGAGTGAAATGTAGTGTATTAGGGTAGATTAGGATGGAGTGGGTTAGATTGGGGTGGCATGGGGTAGGAGGAGTAGGGCAGACTGGTGTATATTGAAGTGAAGAGGGGTAGATTTGAGTGTAGTGAGGTAGATTAAAGTGAATATGAGTGGGGTACAATAGAGTGGATGTTAATGGAATGGGGTAGATTAGGGTAGAGTGGAGTAGAGTAGAGTAGAGTGCATTGGACTGGAGTGGAGTGGGATTGATTGCAGTGTGGTAGATTGGAGTAGACTGGGGTAAATTGCACTGGGGTAGATTACAGTGGGGTAGAGTGGGATTGGATGGGGTAGATTGGAATGAAGAGAGGTAGATTGTGGTGGATTGGAGTGGAGTAGAGTGTGGTAGATTGGAGTGAATTGAGGTAGATAGGGGTAGATTGGAGTGGGATTGATTGGGGTGATTGGAGTGAACTGGGTAGATTGGTGTGGATTAGAGTTGAGTGGGATAGATTAAAGTGGGGTAGATTAGAGTGGAGTGGGGTACATTATGGTAGATTGAAGTGGAGCTGGGTAAGATAGAATGGGGTAGATTGAACTGGAGTAGGATGGATTAGAGTAGACTGGGTTAGATTGATGGGGTGTGGAGGTGGATTAGAGTGTAGTGGAGTGGAGGTGATTGAAGTGGAGTGAGTGAGTGGGGTAGTTGTGGGTGGATTATAGTGGATTGGGGTGTTTGGGGTAAATTGCAGTGGAGGGGAATATATTAAATTGCAATAGGATAGATTGGAGTGAAGTAGAGTAGATGGGGTAACATTGGAGTGTAGTGAGATAGATTGGAGTGGGGTAGATTAAGGTAGAATGTGGTAGTTTATAGTGAAGTCAGGTAGATTGGGGTAGATTAGAATGGAGTAGGGTAGATTCGAGTAGATTAGAAAAGAGTGGAGTGGGGTGGATCAAGGTAGAGTGGAGTAGAGTGAAGTAGAGTATATTGGAGTGGAGTGGCTCAGGGAAGAGTTGAGTGGAATGGAGTTAGATAGATTGGATTTAGGTGGAGTAGGGTAATTAGGGGTAGATTGGAGTGGAGTTTAATGGGGTAGGTTGGGGTAGAGGGGGCAGAGTGGGAAAGATTGAAGTGGGGTAGATAGGAGTGGGGTAGAATGGGGTAGACTGGGGTGAAGAGGATTGCAGTAAACTGGAATGTAGTGGGGTATATTGGGGTAGATTGGCGTGGATTAGAATGGAGCAGAGCGGGGTGGATCAGGTAGATTGGAGTCAAGTGAGAGAGGGGTAGATTGGAGTTGGTGACTCAGGGTAGAGTTGAGTGGAGTGAAGTGGGGTGGATTGGTTTAGAGTGGAGTGGGGTAGATTGGGGTAGATTAGAGTGGAGTGGAGTGTTGTAGGTTGGAGTGGGATAGACTGGAGTAGAGTGATGTGGAGTGGGGTAAATCGGAGTGCAGGGGTAGGTTGGATTGGAATAGGATAGATCAGGGTACATCAGAGTACAGTGGGGTAGATTAGGATACACTTTAGTGCAATGGGTATGATTGGAGTGGGGTAGACTGTGGCTGACTTGAGTAGGATAGATTGGTGTGGAAGATTTGAATGGGGTGGGGTAGATTGGAGTGGTGTAGATTGAGGTGGACTGGGAAGCTTGAGGTAGATTGAGCTAGATTGGGGTGAAGTGGGTAAATATGAGTACAGTGGGGTAGATTTGAGTGGAGTGGAGGAGATTGGGTAGATTGGAGTGGATTAGAGTGGGGTAGATTGGAATCAAGCGATATAGATTGTAGTGGGGTAGATTGTGCTAGAGTGGGGTGGGGTAGATTGGAGTGGAGTAGAATGGGGTAGATTGGGGTGAAGAGGATTGCAGTAAACTGGAATGTAGTGGGGTATATTGGGGTAGATTGGCGTGGATTAGAATGGAGCAGAGCGGGGTGGATCAGGTAGATTGGAGTCAAGTGAGAGAGGGGTAGATTGGAGTTGGTGACTCAGGGTAGAGTTGAGTGGAGTGAAGTGGGGTGGATTGGTTTAGAGTGGAGTGGGGTAGATTGGGGTAGATTAGAGTGGAGTGGAGTGTTGTAGGTTGGAGTGGGATAGACTGGAGTAGAGTGATGTGGAGTGGGGTAAATCGGAGTGCAGGGGTAGGTTGGATTGAAATAGGATAGATCAGGGTACATCAGAGTACAGTGGGGTAGATTAGGATACACTTTAGTGCAATGGGTATGATTGGAGTGGGGTAGACTGTGGCTGACTTGAGTAGGATAGATTGGTGTGGAAGATTTGAATGGGGTGGGGTAGATTGGAGTGGTGTAGATTGAGGTGGACTGGGAAGCTTGAGGTAGATTGAGCTAGATTGGGGTGAAGTGGGTAAATATGAGTACAGTGGGGTAGATTTGAGTGGAGTGGAGGAGATTGGGTAGATTGGAGTGGATTAGAGTGGGGTAGATTGGAGTCAAGCGATATAGATTGTAGTGGGGTAGATTGTGCTAGAGTGGGGTGGGGTAGATTGGAGTGGAGTAGAATGGGGTAGATTGGGGTTGATCAGAGTGAGATAGATTGGGTGGGTGGTGTGGGTGGGATAGATTGGAGAGAAGTGGAATACAGTGGAAAGGGGTAGAATGGGGTGGAGTGGGTTAGATTGGGTTGACGGGGTAGATGAAGTAGGATAGATTGGTGTAGATTGAAGTGGAGTGGGGTAGATTGGAGTGGAGTGTGGTAGATTAGAGTGAAGGGGAGTGGAATGGAATAGATTGAACTGAAGTGGAGTGGGATGGATTTGAGTGGAGAGGGGTAGATTGGAGAGACATGGGATAGACTGGATTGTGGTAGACTGAAGTGGAGTAGAGTGGAGTAGAGTGGAGTGAGGTAGGTTAGAGTGGAATAGACTGGGATGGAATAGGTCACATTACAGTGGAGTGGGGTAGATTTGGATGGATTGGAGTGGACTGGGGTAGATTGGAGTGGATTGGGATAGAGCAGAGTGGGGTAGATTAGAGTACTGTAACTTGGAATGGAGTGGAGTAGATTGGAGTAGAGTGGGATATAATGGGATAGATAAAAGTGTGATGTAACAGATTGGAGTGGAGGGGGTCGGACTGAGGGGAGTGCAGTAGAGGTAGATTGGAGTGTAGTGGAGTGGGGTAGATTGGGATAGATTTAGGTGGTCATTACAACCCTGGCAGACGGTGTTAAAGCTGCGGTAAGACCGCAAACAGTCTGGCGGTAAAAAGTTTGGAATTATGAATGTGGCGGAAACCGCCAACAAAGACAGCCACTTTAACACTCCGACCGCCACGGCGGTACAGACAAGCAGTGCGACGGTCACCGCCAACAGACAGGCGGAAGACAATGTACCCCCCATAGTATCACAACCCGCCAATCCGCCAAAACACGGCGAAAACAGTTTCTGCAGTGTGAAAACGCTCACCTGAACACATCCCACGAGGAAGGAGGACTCCATGGAGCCTGAACTCCAAATCCTACCGGCCCTTGTATTCCTACTCATCTACGAAGACCAACGCCTGCGCCGGCGACGACAACGGTGAGTACTGCACCTATGACATAAGGGAGGGGGAGGCAAAAGTTAGGGGGACACACACGCAACACCCCCACCCCCACCCTCGCATATTACAACACACACACCAAAGCATTCACAAAAATCACATCAACAACCCACACACCCCCCGGAAGAAAGCAAAGACAAAACGAAATCAGTCAAAACCTTGTAATGTATCAATATACATGTCTCAAAAATATACTGATATATTAGCTAACCATACAAAAGTATATACATTTAGAGAAGTAGTGCAGATATGCACATATAAATGTCCGTGCACCACTAGTCCAAAAATGCATGGGCGAGGCCCACAACAGATACCTGTCCACACACGGAGAGAACACTGCCAGGGCATCAGATAGAAATACTACAGGCACCTCAGGGGGAAGGGAAGGGGGGGCACCTCAGCCAGAGGAGTGCAAAGCCAGATTTACGACGGGGCTCCATGCCCACTGTTCCATCCTGGGGAGTGCAAAGCCACAGTCTCTCAAGTCTCTACAGTGGGTGGCTTGCCCACTGTACCATCCTGGGGAGTGCAAAGCCACAGTCTCTCAAGTCTCTACAGTGGGTGGCTTGCCCACTGTACCATCCTGGGGAGTGCAAAGCCACAGTCTCTCAAGTCTCTACAGTGGGTGGTTTGCCCACTGTTACATCCAGGGGAGTGCAAAGCCACAGTCTCTCAAGTCTCTACAGTGGGTGGTTTGCCCATTGTTACATCCTGGGGAGTGCAAAGCCACAGTCTCACAAGTCTCTACAGTGGGTGGTTTGCCCACTGTACCATCCTGGGGAGTGCAAATCCACAGTTTCCAAAGTAGATAACAGCCTCCACTGGTTCAGGAGGGGGACTGGTGCCCAGACTGGGTTAGTCTTGCCGTGGAAGTTCCTGTACCGTCTCTGGCCCACCGGCACATGGGATTACGATGCTTGATGTGGCGGACATTTCATACTTCCCCGGTGCATGCCCTGTTCAGCGGTGCTTTGCCATGGCGGGTCTGGACTGTTCAGTGGTGCTTTGCCATGGCGGTGTCTGGACTCTTCAGCGGTGCTTTGCCATGGCGGTGTCTGGACTCTTCAGCGGTGCTTTGCCATGGCGGTGGCTGGACTGTTCAGCAGTGCTTTGCCATGGCGGTGTCTGGACTGTTCAGCGGTGCTTTGCCATGGCGGTGTCTGGACTGTTCAGCAGTGCTTTGCCATGATGGTGTCTGGACTGTTCAGTGGTGCTTTGCCATGGTGGTGTCTGGACTGTTCAGTGGTGCTTTGCCATGGCGGTGTCTGGACTGTTCAGCGGTGCTTTTCCATGGCGGTGTCTGGACTGTTCAGCTGTGCTTTGCCATGGCGGTGTCTGGACTGTTCAGCGGTGCTTTGCCGTGGCCGTGTCTGGACTCTTCAGCGGTGCTTTGCCATGACGGTTCTGGACTGGGCATATGTGTGTTGCATGACGTTCCCTCATGGCCCAGCGGGGCTGTGGCAGCCGGGCCCCTCCTGGGCACTGACTTCGGCGGTGGTCTCCTGACCAGTGACGATACTTGGGCCCTCCTGGGCACTGACTCTGGCGGTGGCGGTGGTCTCCTGACCACTGACGATACTTGGGCCCTCCTGGGCAATGACTCTGGCGGTGGCGGTGGTCTCGTGACCACTGACCATACTTGGGCCCTCCTGGGCACTGACTCTGGCGGTGGTCTCCTGACCAGTGACGATACTTGGGCCCTCCTAGGCACTGACTCTGGCGGTGGTCTCCTGACCACTGATGATACTTGGGCCCTCCTGGGCACTGACTCTGCCGGTGGCGGTGGTCTCCTGACCACTGACAATACTTGGGCCCTCCTGGGCACTGACTCTGGCGGTGGTGTCCTGACAAGTGACGACGGTGCTGGCGGTGGCGTCCCGACTGCCGGGAAGGATGCCGCCCTTCTCCGCTGTGCTGCTCACACTAGGCTGTGCACTCTTCCTCTGGCCCTTCCCCACCTTTGGAGGAGTCACAGCTGACTCTGCCATCCACCTGGAACCCCTGTGAGTTGTCTTGCCACCAGGAGTCTTCACAGGGTCCCGTCGGCCACTTTCCAATTTCAGAGCCTTTACAGGGGGTGGGCTGCCAGTGCCTTGGCTCCGGGTCACACTGCCAGTCCTGGTGGCCGGTGCCCTCCACACACCTTGAACAGGCACCACTGGTATTGGAGGCTTTTTGGCTGAGGCGCTATGACAGGACTGATGAATTGGAGGGGGGGGCAAAAAGGTAAACTTTACACAGGGACAGTTTCTGACGAACACTGGGATGGGTAGTTGGAGGGGGTCTGGGAGTGGAGGAAGAGGAGGTGGTTGTAGGAGGTGTCACTTTAGGTGTTTTTGGTGCAGGTGCAGGTACTGGAGGCTGTTGTGAGGTGGATGGATGTTGGGTGTGTGGGTGCCCGCGTTTGTGTACTTTGGGAGGGGGCGTCGCAGACACACTGGGAGAGGACACAGGGGACGTGTAAATGGTAGTGGAGGTGGTGAGTGCAGGTGAGCGGGGTGTGGTGCTGGGTGTTCTGGTGAGAGTCCTGGTGCCTGTAGATGTAGTGCATGCAGGTGTGAGTGTAGACGAGACTGGGAGGAAGGAGGGAGACGACGAGGGGGGGGACACAGTGGAGGCAGTGGATGTTGCTGTGTCTGCACGTGGGTGATGCTTGCGTGTGTGCCTGTGGGTTGTGTGGTGCCTATGTTTGCCTGAGCTACTTATGGGTGTAGAGGTGTGTGCATGCTGGTTTGATGGCGTGCTTGGGATAGGCTGGGGTAGAGGGGATTGGGTCTGGGTGGAGGAGGTTGGAGGGGGCAGGCTAGACACAGGGACAATGGCTGCCATCAGTGCTGAGGCCAGAGATTGCAGGGTTCGATGAAGGGCAGTCTGACCAGAATGAATGCCCTCCAGGAATGCATTACCGTGTTGCAACTCCCTTTCTACACCCTGGATGGCATTCACAATGGTAGACTGCCTAACAGTGAGTGACCTGAGGAGGTCAATGGCCTCCTCACTGAGGGCAGCAGGGGTGACTGGGGCAGGGCCTGAGGTGCCTGGGGCGAAGGCGAACGATGAGGGGCTGCTGGGAGGGCGGTGCTGGTATGGGAGGTGGCGGCTGTACCTTTAGAAGTTGGGCGCACAGATGGTGCCGCCACCACAAGGGAGCTCCCATCGTTGGACGAGTCTGTGTCGCTGGTTGGTGATCCGGTGGCCGACGTGAAGCTCCCCTCGCCCTCGGTCCCACTGGTGCATTCAGAGTCTGTGGTGTGGCCCTCCAAGGCCATGTGGGATGCAGCTCCCTTGTGCTCCGGTGCCACTGTACCTCCGCCTGATGATGCCAATGCACATAAGAACATGGAGAGCACAAAAAGAGGAGGGGGAGAAAGACGAAAGACAGGTTGAGTGCATGGCATACCGCGACCGTTGACGGACACTACAGACACAGCAGCCCCCTGCACTACGCCATGCTCCTGGCCTCCACAGATGCTATTCCTGGGACCTGGCCCACATGGCTATGGTGGACATCTGCACACATGGATGCCACAGGGGCATCTACACCTGTACTTGGCTCTCTACTGCTGCGGGGTAGGGAGCCACATGGCCTGTATTACGGAGGGGCCTAGTCTACCTATGTCTGCCTGGCCTAGGTACACCCACAGGACTCCTCCCCCACCCACACCCCTCCACTACGCGCCAAGTCCACAGAATGATGTTGTACTCACCCCCTTGTGTCTGCTGTGATGCCCTCAAGCGCCCATCCAACTCAGGGTAGGCCACCGCCAGGATCGGGAACATCAGGGGGGTCATGGGGCGATGGGCACCCCTCCCACGTTGGGAGGCCATCCCCAGCTGAGCCTCCGCCGTCTTCTTGCTCCAGCGGCGAATGTCCTCCCATCGTTTACGGCAGTGGGTGTCCCGTCTCTGGTGGACCCCCAGGGTCCGGACGTCCTTGGCGATGGCACGCCAGATGTCCTTCTTCTGGTGGGCGCTGACCTACATGACATGCACAAGGGAAGAAGAGAAGTCATTAACAACCGCACCGTCAATGTGCGTGGCCCCCCTCCCTACCCTAGCCATGTGGCACATTCATTCACATGCATTAATGTTCCCTGAACTCTGCCCCCTTCCCTCTTCCAACCAGCCCTCTCCACCCAGGCCTAGCCCATACAACGTGCTCCCAGTGTACTTACCTGTTGGTCTGGAGGGCCGTAGAGTAGCGTGTACTGGGGGTGGACCCCGTCTACCAGTTTCTCCAACTCGTCGCTTCCAGACCGAGGTCACAGCAGCACTTGCAGTGTAGGTCCTCTCCTGTCGAAGATCAGGTATCTAGTGATTGAACAGATAGAAAATGGCAGTGACGTCCGCAGCGGTGCGTATCATCACCGCCGGCGCACTTCCTCATTGGCTCCTGGGACCCATAGGGTCCAATGTAAACCAATGCAGCATTGCGCCGCAGTATACGATCGCCTACCGCGACGGTGTGCAACGCCAACGCAGTTACCCCACAATCCCATTGTCCCAGTTTAGAGGTCAGGCAGCCGCCATTTCAGGGGCCCACATGGCTCCATTTACTTCTGTGTCACACATAGCTAGGCCTATACTCAACACACATTCAGGAAGGGTTTTGTGTTTGGTGTCGTGTTCTGTGTAACTGTGGGTACATACCTGGAAAAAAGTTGACTCGATCCTCGCTGTTGTCCTTCCTAGGCGCCGTCAGCTGAGACAATTGAGAAGATGACGGAATCCTACGGTGTACCAACCGCTGGTGGACCTGTTGACAATGGAGGAGCGACATTTAATCGTGACCTACAGGTTTGACCGTGCCACTATCCAGGAACTATGTACCCAGTTGGAGCCAGACCTGATGTCACCAATCCGCCATCCCACTGGAATCCCCCCTGACGTGCAGGTGCTGTGTGTGCTCCATTTCCTTGCAAGTGGGTCTTTTCAAACAACTGTGGCCATGGCATCAGGGATGTCCCAGCCTATGTTTTCCAACGTGCTGTACAGAGTGTTGTCTGCCCTGCTGAAACACGTAAGGAGATACATCATATTCCCTGAGGTGGAAGATTTGGCTACAGTGAAAGGTGACTTCTATGCCCTTGGACATATCCCCAACGTCATAGGTGCCATTGATGGGACCATTTGTGGCTTTGGTCCCCCCCCACAGGAGTGAACAGGTGTACAGGAACCGGAAGAGTTATCATTCCATGAATGTACAGATGGTCTGTTTGGCAGACCAGTGCATCTCGCAGGTAAATGCAATGTTCCCTGGCTCAGTGCATGATGCCTACATCCTGCTGAATAGCAGCATCCCTGATGTGATGGGTCAACTCCAGAGGCACCGTGTGTGGCAATTAGGGGACTCTAGTTACCCCAACCTTTCCTGGCTATTGACCCCAGTGAGGAATCCCAGGACCACGGCAGAGGAACGCTACAATGAGGCCCATGGGTGGGCTAGGAGGGTGATCGAACGCACCTTTGGCCTCCTGAAGGCCAGGTTCAGGTGCCTCCATATGACAGGTGGTTCCCTATTCTATTCACCGAAGAAGGTGTGCCAGATCATAATCGCCTGCTCGATGCTTCACAATCTTGCTTTGCGACGCCAGGTGCCTTTTCTGCAGGAGGATGGTCCAGATGACGGTGTTGTGCCAGCTGTGGAGCCTGTGGACAGTGATGAGGAGGAAGCTGTAGAAGAAGACAACGACAACAGGGAGTCAGTCATACAGCAATATTTCCAGTGACACACAGGTGAGAACATTTTCTTTTTTAACATGACATTCACTGTCACACGTCTTACTCTATCCAGTGTGTAATTGAATGGGATTATTTGATAACTGAGTTGTTCCTTTCCATTACGGTTTCACAGGTGTGGTTACCAACGTGTGTCATCTGCATGCATCCTTCAAGGACTTGTGATGTGTGACATTAGTATGTTGCCTTAACAATACAAAAAGCATTTTGATACTGTCATTGATCATACATTTTACTAAATCATAGACTGACTCCAGAATGTTTTGTGGTTCAAGGGTGTTTATTTAAGTGCTCAAAAATGGATTGGGGTTGTAAAATGGTGATGGGTGATGGTGGAGGAATGTCAATTGTAGAGTCCAGTCTATTAGTCTCACAGGTGCACTGCCCATCTGGGCATAGGAAGTGGAGCTGGGACAGTTAAAGTATGGACAGGGTAACAAAGTGGGACGGTGGGATGACAATCAGGGTGGTCTCATTTCCTGGCGGGGGTCTTGACATCTTGCTCTATCCTGTTCCTGGATCTCAGGGACCGCTTGTGTGGTGGTTGTCTGTCTGCAGGGGGTGGGGTGCTGGTGTGGTGGTCCTGTGGCGGGCGTACTGTCCACTAGCGCCGGCGGAGGTGGTGGGCAGTTCATCATCCATGCTAGTGTCAGGGGCCCCTTGGAGTGCCACGGTGTCCCTCAAGGTCTGCTGTATGTCCTTCAGCACCCCTACGATGGTGCCCAAGACGGAGCTGATGGTCCTGAGCTCCTCCCTGAAGCCCAAATACTGTTCCTCCTGCAGGCGCTGGGTCTCCTGAAACTTGACCAGGACCGTCGCCATCGTCTCCTGGGAGTGGTGGTATGCTCCCATGATGGAGGATAAGGCCTCGTGGAGAGTGGGTTCCCTTGGCCTGTCCGCCCCCTGTCGCACAGCAGCCCTCCCAGTTCCCCTGTGTTCCTGTGCCTCCGTCCCCTGGACCGTTTTCCCACTACCACTGCCCCCAGGTCCCTGTTGTTGTTGCGGTGGTGGGTTATCCTGGGTTCCCTGTAGTGGTGGACACACAGCTGATTGACCTGTCCTGGGTACGGAGGTTTGGGCCCCCTGGGTGGGTGCTGTGCTTGTGTTACCAGAGGGTGGAAGGTCAGTGTTGGGCTGTGCCTATGCAAGGGGAACCGACTGTCCCGAGGCCCACGATGGTCCGGTCTGGTCATCAGGGTCCAGTAGGGCAGAGCTGCTATCGTCACTGTGTGGCTCTTCTGTGGGTGGAGTGGAGATGTCTGGACCCTCCGGTGTGGTGACGGTCCTTTGTGATCCTGCAGGGGCATAAGAGCATGATTATTGCATGTGTGTGTGTCATGGTGTGCAATGGGTGGGTGAGCGGGTACCCCAGTGCTAGCATTCCTGTGTGGGGGCTGGTGTGATGATGGTTAGGGGGTTGTTCTGGGTATGTGCAGTGAGCATGCTTTGGTGAGGGGTGACCATGCTTAGTTGTGTCATGCAGGGCTTGTTGTTGGGATGTGTGGTTTGTGTTCTTAGTACATTAGTGTGGAGTTGGAGTGATAGGGGAGGGTGTGAGGGTGGGGGAGTGTGATAGCATGCAGGTAGGGTGAGGGATCTGATAGTTAAGATTTGACTTACCAGTGTCCATTCTTCCACCGACTCCTCCGAGGCCCTATGGATGCATGATGGTCAAGACTTGCTCCTCCCAGGTTGTTAGTTGTGGGGGAGGAGGTGGGGGTCTGCCGCCAGTTCGCTGTACTGCGATGTTGTACCTGGAGACCGCTGAACGCACCTTCCCCCATAGGTCGTTCCGCCTCTTCCTGATGTCCTCCTGACTTCTTGGGTGTTGTCCCACTGCATTGACCCTGTCGACTATTCTGCGCCATAGCTCCATCTTCCTGGCTATGGAGGTGTGCTGCACCTGTGAGCCAAATAGTTGTGGCTCTACCCGTAGGACTTCCTCCACCATGACCCTGAGCTCCTCATCGGAAAAGCGGGAGTGTCTTTGGCGTGCCATGGGGTGGTGTGTGTGAGGTGGTGTATGTGGTGATGAGTGTAGTGATGTGTAGTGGTGTGTGGTCTTTTGTGCGTGGATGTTGTGTGGGTGATGGTGTTGTGTGCCTCTGTGTGGTGGTATTGTCTATTCTGTGCTCTCTCTCTGGCCTTTTTCCTGTATTTTTGGTCGTAGGGGTTTGTGTGTGATGTGGGTGTGTGTTTTATATTGTGTTGGGTGTGTGGGAGTGGTGTGTGTATGTGTATCAGGTGTGTGTATTTCGAAATGTCCAATGTGGCGGTGTTTTGTAGATGTGTGTGTATTTTGAGCGCGGCAGTGTGTACCGCCAATGGAATACCGTGGTTGAAAGACCGCCGCGTGGATTCCTGTGTCGTAATAGCATGGGCGTGTTTCTGTTGCCGTGGAGGTGGAGGTTTTGTTTTTGCGTGGCGGACTTGTGTGGGTGTCTGAGTTTCGGCATATTCGAGATGTAGTTCATAATAGCTGTGGCGGAATTCTGCGGCTGCGGCGGTGTATTGGTGATCTTCTGCATGGCGGTAAGCGGCTTTTACCGCCAATGTTGTAATGACCCCCTCAGTGGAATGAATGATGTAGATTGGAGTGGAAGGTGTGGGGTAGATTAGGATAGACTGGAGTGGAGTGGTGCAGATTGGAGTTGAGTGACGTAGATTAGGGTAAACTGAAGTTGAGTGGAATAGATTGGGTAGACTGGAGTGGAGTGGGATATATTGGGGTAGATTAGAGCACAAAGGGATAGATTGGAGTGCGGTAGGATAGATTAAAGTGAAGTACAGTACATTGGGGTACATTGGAGTGGAATAGGGTAGATTGGAGTGGAGTGGGATAGATTGGAGTGCAGTAGTGTGGGACAGATTGGAGTGGAGTAGAGGGGGTAGATTGGGGTGCCCTAAAGTGCTTCTTTCTGAGTAATGTCCTTCTTTCGTAAGCAACTCTATTAACTACTGTCACTAGCTTCATTTTTTTTACAGAGGCCCTACAGATTAACATGGAACTTTCCCCCAAATGTAAGTCTGAAATATCCATCATTTTTCTTCTTTTTCTGGAATCAAAGTGCATTAAGTTTACCAGGAATTATTTGACCACATTTAAATAAGGGACACTTCCTCTTTATCTTTTCATTTCACTATTACCATTCGGGGGGAAGTAAAGACATTTTTTCTATATTGATGTTTCCTTAGACAGGAAGCAAAATATAGGGTAATTTATCTAGGTCATCTCCTGTGTCGCCCGTAGGTTACTCAGATCCCCTCAGCACAGGGACTCGGTACTCATCTTCCATTTTTGAAGTCTGTTTTGACAACACATCTGTCTCCAAGAAACATTGTTGCCAAATCTTTAAAACATACCTAACTTGAGCTTTGAATCCACCCTAAATGGTGTTACTCTCTCTTCACCTGCTATTGGCCATTTTTTCATATCATTCCACCTTGCAGGAATTGCCTTGATTAGAATGCATGAGGGTATATTTTAAATGTGGAAAGTACAGTGAATCATTGTGTTTGTCCCACTTAAGCCTTTATCTCCTAATACATTTCTTCAGAAAACAGTCCTATATTCTGCTTTTTCATCGCATTGTCAAAGTCAACAAGTAAGGCCTATTACATGATAATCAATGCTGCATATATCTTTTGGTTTGCCATTGCCTGCTTCATTTTACCAAGTGAGGAGGAACCTATGTTAGATAAAGTTAGGTCTTTGCCTTTATTTTTACATACAATCACAATTCCTGCACTGTATCTCTAACCGCTAAATAACTGGAATATCATCCTTACCAGTTCCTGGATTGATGCCCTTTCATATGATTTTAGAGTGTTATTACTCAGGACATCAGTGGTCTATCTTAGTGGTACCTCTAATCCTACCAGAGCTCACCTCTCCTCAGGATGCTCAGAAGTTTTATTTATAAAAATGAATTTCCACTTTTCCTGAGACAAATATTATTGAGAGTGGCTGCGATTGATACAAATATCAATCAAAACTTTCTGGCCCAACTCAAACAATCCCACTTTTCTACCAACGGCAAATTGTCAGTCAATCAGCTGTATTGCAGTGCTACTCTGTTGAACATATTAAGGCAATTCTGACTTCTAAATAAACACCAAGGTAGTTAGTATAAGGGTTAGAGCATATGAACTACTATGACTTGTAACAGTACTCAGTTCCAAAATCAAACATTACAGTTTTGGGAACATTAGTAATCATATTTCCTAACTTGTCCACAGTAAAGAAACTTTATTTACATTTTTAGTACTTGTTATCTTTTACCCTAGGCCACCACTGAAATAGTTTACATATGCTAGTCCACCTGCAGTTATTACTGCAACTGGTCCATCAAATGATGCATCACTTAACATAGCCTAGAATGCTTTAGGATGTTAGAGTATTGCAAAAGGTAGACATGTCTTCAAACAGTAGTTGATGTCCCAGCCACAGAATGTGCAGTGTATGGGAGCTTCATTGATTCTAAATAGGGTGGATGGGACACCTGATTGTTCTTCCACATCGTCCAAACTCTAAATGAGGACCATTGTTAATGACTCAGGGGGTTTAGAGGAAATTGTTATTGTGTACATCCTGCCTTTTGTTTTAGGTCCAATGAAGATACATTTACTTTTTCTTTTCGAATATTAGATAAGTAATTAGTAAATATATTTCCTTCATAGACTTAGTCAACTTTGTAATATATTTGGGATTTTGTGGATTAAGTGCTGCCTCATATTAAGCACTGTTTAGTCCTTTCTCAGCTGCTTGATTTCACTTACATGAGAAATAAAATTTTAGCACTCAAAAACACACATTAATGGGGTCTGACTGGGTTGCAAGAGCTGGGCTACTAGAAAGACTAATTATGGGGTTCAAAGGCTTGTAATATCTATAAAATCTCTGTCTACATTGTCATTTGTACGATTTCCAAATCCACTAATTATCCATTTGGTACACAAGGAAAAGGTGGTGGTGTCACCTGCTTAGAGCTGAGCCCAAAGGGAACATTAGTTACCTCTTCCTTAAAGATACAGATCTTGGTAGAGCCATTACATTATCTTCACAAACATTCTACAAATGAACATAATTTGCTTTGTTCCCACAGGCACAGTCATTGTAATCAATATTTGATTACTTTGAAAGGAATTTGGGTACTTTACCCTCCAATGTTGACAAACTCAGTGAGTTTTTTCCACCAGCTAGTAGGCACAACTGTAGTGTACTTACATTTAGATGTCAGGTTGCTCAGTGGACTTGCCCGACTATTGCTTTTATTTAAGAGTCATTGATTTAAATAAAAATTGGAGCTAGGAGGATTCTGGCCCACTTAAGATTGTCATACCACAACTCATTGCTATTGTCATGGACCTCAGGAACAATGGTCTTCAAAAACTCGAAAATTCTGCCAGCTTAGTAGCCTATACGTACAATTCTTAATCTTTCTCCTAGTTATTACTGTAAACATTTTAGGACCTGTTTTAATCCATTGAGTTGCAAGGGGGCTTGTCCTATATTGTCAAGAAGATATATTTAATCTGGTTTTGCCAGTATCTTGACTACAATGCTCTTTCATAAAAACCTTCAGAAATAATTTTGAGAGTGGTTAACAGTTAATGGCCTAATCAACCCTCTTCTGAAGATATGTGTTCACCTTAAGCTGATGATTAGCAATATAACCCTAGCCGTGATTTAATTAGTAGCCTCTATCTGATCTTCTGAATTCTTTTTTTTGCTAACAATTAATGCCAGCAAATGGTTTGTGTAGAAGTAGTTTATTATCATTAGACTGACTTACATGCAGGTTTTTTCTTGATGATCCACTTCTGCAGCATGGGTGAGGGTTTATGACTATGGCGGTCATTATGAACACAGTGGTAAACACCGCTGACCGTCGTGGCAATGGTGAACAGAAGACCGCCGTTGGCAGTGAATAGAAACCCGCCATATAATGAACAAAAATCCTGAACCCACCAAAAATCACAAGTCCACCAGTCACTGCCAGGACCCTATTGGCGGAAATGCTGGACCTCGCACCCTGCCACCGCCGAGCACACCCACATCCCGCCCTCCAAATAATGATGCACAAATCACCTTGGTGGTCAGTGGAAGCCGAACGACCATTGACGGTGCAGACCGCCACAGGCTGAAAGTGGACCCAACAGCAAGAAGTGCACACATTGGATAAGCTAGAAACCCACACACCTGACACACATCCACAACACTATAAAACACTCACAGACACACCCCACAATCCTTTGCAACAAAAGTAGGCCAACAAAATAGAGATCACCAGAAACAGACACCGAACACCACTGTACACGAGACTCACACCGACCCACAGAAGAGCACCCTCACTGCAATTCCACCCCAACACCATTCACCACACTCACCATGTCACCTCCCAAACATCCACGCTTCACAGAAAGGGAGCTAAGGACCATGGTGGACGAGATCCTGAAGGTGGAGTTGCAACTATTCGGGGCTTAGGTGCAGCACACACCTATCGCCAGGAAGATGGAGCTATGGCAGACCATTGTCAACAGGCTTAATGCAGTGGGGCACCATCCACGCACCAAGGACGACATTCGCAAGAGATGAAATGACCTGTGGGGGAAGGTCAGGGCCATGGCATCCAGGCACCACATTGCGTCCAGAAGACTGGGGGAGGACCACCACCACCTGAATAAACTGACTGGGAGGAAAAGGTACTGGCCATCCTGCACCTTGAGGGACTCACTGGACTTACTGGAGGAATGGACTCGGGTAAGTCTTCTACAATTACCCCATATCTATCACACCTGGAACGCATGCACCACCCACCCCTCCAACACCCAGCAGGACCACTACCCCAACAATCCCACATTGACAACATCCAGTCACCCTGCATGCCCACAAACCCACCAACAGGCCCACATCCCTCCCCCTCTACACAGCCATCTACCCCTGCAAGGATTCACAATGGCACTACACCACCCACAATGCTACTCCACATCCTAAGCAAAATGCAGTGCAAACTTCACAAAAGCACCCTGCATGGCCCCAAAGTATAACACCTGCACAAAACAGCCCAGCCCTGGGCACCCCATCCGATCATGCATGTGTAACAGACATGTCCATTTCCCCCAACAGGCACCACCACCCATGCCACCCCGACAGACAGGACAAGGAGTGGCAGTGCCCCCCAGTGAGACAGAGGCACCTCACAGGACACTGGAGATGGAACCCTGGACACTGATGAGCAGGCTGGCCCCTCACACAGTCCTGGACTGTCACCACCCAGCAGCCCCACCCAGGATACCACTGACACCCCTACCACCCAGGCAAGAACATCAGCCCATGGCAACCATCCCCACACTTGTGTATCCAGGCCACAGACTGGTGGACACAGGTACAGAGGCCACAGTCACCCCCTACCAACAGGCAGGAAGACAATGGCCCCAGTACAAGTGGTACCGCCGGACCTGTGCAGGGGACACAGGCACAGGGGGCTAGGCCCAGTGGGAGGGCCTCAGTGGCCCAGGGGGGAGGCCACAGGATGGATGCTGCAGCCCAGGACGTGATCTCTGAGGTCCTGGGGGTCTACCAGCATACCCATGCCAGATTGGCCCAGATAGTATGCACCCTGGAGCATAGTCGGAGGATGCAGCAGGAACACCACCAAGAGGCCATGGAGCAGTGGAAACTGCACAATGCCAAATGGCCAGCTTAGCAGGAGCACTGCTGCAGCTGGTACAAACCCAGTCTGAGACCCACACAGGACAGGAGGCCACCACTACAGCACAAGAGACAGACCGGACAATGACAGCATCAGCAGCAACATTCCACGAACTACCCTCAGAGGAAACACAAGGAACAACCATGTCATCCCCTCTAGGTCAACAGCTGGTGCACAAACGGATCCTCAGGCCAATATATTGAACTTGAACCCCTGCCAAAAACAAGGCCCCCTCAACGAAGTTACTCTGCAACAATCTGCCCACCAACCATTCCACACAATCAACCACCAAACAGTGCTAACAATCAATAAGAACTCATGTAAGCATTGATGGACCCATCAATACTTACAACAAGGCTGCCACCATGTTGGCATTGAGGACAACCACCCATGACCAACTGCCATCGCTGTAATTTGCACTATTCAATCCCTGCACCAAATAAAACACATACCACACCTGTAACACTGTCCCCTGTCATAATGTCTGAACAAAGTGAAGTATGGATGCAACTGGCTGATAATTACTTTATTTGTAGTGCGTAGCATGAAAGTATACACCCACCTTACATGTTGTTGTGCCTAAATGTTGTCACAAAGGGAACCACTAAATTGTATTTGGTCCCATGCAGACCTGGACCCAGTTGCAAATAGTAGATTCAAGCCCCCTAGATGACATCATTTGGGTCCTGGAATTGACATCTTCCCCTTCCTCATCATCACCATCACTCTTGTTCCCTCTCTGAGGGAGCTGGTCAGGATATACAGCACCATCCACCTCGAAGAGGGGGATAGAATTTCTCACTACCACGTTGTGCAGCATGTCACCACTATTCCACACACCTTTTCAGGCCCATAGGCCAGGGAACCCCGAGAGTTAAGTAGACAATGAAATCTAGCCTTCAGGAGACCTATTATGCACTGTATCACCCTCCTAGTACATCCATGGGCCTCATTGTAATTCCTCTCTGCATCTGTCCCAGGATTTCTCAGTGGTGTCAGGCGCCAACGAAAGTTGGGATAGCCAGAATCATCTAGAAAAAGGTGCAAAACAGAGCAGTCATTGTCAAGCCTCTGAGTCAGACAGCCTGGCTGCCTGCTAGGTGGCAGTTAGTGACAGAATCACCTACCAATGATCCACCTCTATCCTCTTGTAGTACATACCAATTGGATGTTCATGGAGTGAAAGTTCTTTCTGTTTCTCTACACCTGTTCACTGACTCTTGGGGGTATTATAGGTATGTGGGTGCCATCGATCGCACCTATCACATAGGGTATTTTGGCAAAGGCATAGATGTCAGACATGATGGCAGGGAGGTCAGTACTTTGGGGAAACTTCACATAGGACTGCAGGTGTCGTACAAATGCATTCAGAAATCTTGTCAGTTTCATGCTGAACATTGGCTGTGAAAATCCTGCACCCATATACTCTGTCACTTGAAATGAGCCCGTGGCCAGGAAATGGAGTGCAGGGAGCTCCTGCCCTTCAGTAGGGATGGCATGCTGATTACGATTTGCCGGAGTAAATGCAGGATCCAGTAATGCACAAAGTTTGAGAATAGTTGCACGGGTGAGTCTGTAATTGATTATGATGTAACGCTCCACCATGGTCTGCAAATCAACAAGTGGTCTGTACACCGATGGGGCCCTTCCTCGCCACAAGGGTCGGTACTTAGGAGGGATTTGAAACACGTGTGAGGAACACACATACAAAGGCACACATTGTCATTCATTGAGCACTGCTGACTTGATTGTAGGGACTCAAAAGCTAAATGTTTTTGACAGAATTTAATCTAGACCATAATGAGTGAACAGGGTTTGTCATGTGTGGTATTGCTAATGGTCACATACATAGGTGTGTTAGGTGAACAATAGGGCCTGCATTGTGCAGTTATCATTTTTATTAATTCGTAGTTAAGGCCAAAATGTCTGACCCCTGTAAACCAGAACTGTCGTGGTGGAAGTCACCTCATACCGCTAGTGGTTGACGTAACAGCGTAAGGTGGTGTTTACTGCCATTCGCACAGTCATTAATTAACATGGATGTCAATGGGGAATCCTGGCATATCATGATCGCCGCCGGCGGTGACAGTGCACACAGCCACGGTAAGTACGCAAATTCATCACCCCAACTTCACTTGACTCCCTGATCTTGTGCGAACAGGTACAACACTGAGTGTACTGCTGTGTCCTGTCTCTGGTCATGGAAGTGGCTCATGTTGCAGGGGAAAGGGCCCGGCCTTCACCCAGGAGAAATTGGAGAGGCTAGTGGACGAGGTCCTGCCCCTGTACGCCAAGCTTTACGGATGGCCAGAGGTACAGGTGAGTCAGGGGATTGGGGGCAATGCTTGTGTGTAATGGATGGTGTTGGAAGTACATATGTGTGCACCTCTGACCCTGCATGGGCCATGGTTCATGCTGAGTGCGTATGTCCTGTAATGCTGTTAGTACTGTCCGTCCCATAGTGGACGTATAGCCAGATGCACATATTTTCCAAGTAAGGACCTCTGTGTTACATTTCTGTGTGTCCCTTTTAGGTCAGTGTCCACCAGAAGAGGGCACTTTGGCATGCCATTGCCATGGAGGTGTGGACCCTGGGGGTCTACAACCGGCGGAGCACCCACTGCAGGAAGAGGTGGGAGGACCTGCGACGCTGGGTGCGAAAAATCTGAGAGGCCCAGCTGGGGAAGTCTTCCCAACATGGAAGGGGTGCCCGTGGGGCACTGACCCCCCTCATGCTACGGATCCTGGCGGTGCCGTACCCAGACCTGGATGGGCACTTGAAGGCTGCACAGCAGTCACAAGGGGGTGAGTACACATATCACAATCTTAACCCTTGACAGATGTCTGTGTGTGCATTCGGGTTTATGCTGCTTAGTTGCAGAGACTCTGACTACTGTCCATCTACATGATGGCCCCCATACGGTGTAGGGGTGTTTGGGTCAGGTCTCCTACACGTCGGGTACTTAGGTAGTTCAGACGATGGGTGTAGAGCAGGGTTCTGGTCACTAATCAGGGGCATGGCCATGGTCATAGTGGAAGGTGCTGCCTGTTGGAGGGTCTTCTGGGTGGATGTATGTATGGACCACTATGTTCACTCCTTTCAGCTATTTACAAGTGTCTCTCCTGTTTTGTCTCCCCATCCCTGTTCTCTTGTGTTGTTTGTGTACATCAGCATCATCTGGCAAGGGAGCGGAGGCACCAGCGAGTGGGGATGCAGTGGCCCAGGGATCCTAGGAGGCAGAGTCATCAGATGCCAAGGGGACCAGTGGGTTGGAGGGTGAAGGGAGTACCACGGGGAAGGCAACTACCACTGGAGGTAGTGATTCCGCTACCTCCTCCGATGGGGGATCCCTGGCGGTGGCAGACCCTAGTGGGTACACTCCTATAGTATTATCTTCTGCCACCCCCCATGCATCACCACCCTCCCATTTGCTCCCCACCGAGTTGCCCGTGCCCGCTCACCTAGAAGGGTGGGTGTCTCCTTCGCCCCAGGCACCTCCTCCCCTGCCCCAGTAATCCCTGCTGCCCTCCCGGAGGAGGCTATTGACCTTCTGAGAACCATCTCTTTAGGGCAGACAACCATCGTCAATGCCATTGAGAGGCTAGCATCAGAGATGCAGCAGACAAATGCCTGTCTGGATGCCATTCATGGTGCTGTGTCTGGCCTACAGAGATCTTTTCAGGCTCTAGCCTCCTCTTTGATGGCAGCCAGTTTCCCTGGTCATTCCGTTCCCCCCTCCAACCTCCTCTACCCCTTACATCACCCCACTCCCTTCACCCGTCCAAAGCACACAATCTGACACATAGTCAAGCACCTCAACACAAAAGAAGCACACATCTAAACACAAGCACCACACCTCCCACCACAAGCATTCACACAGCCAACATACAAATGCACACACAGCAACATCCACTTCCCCTAGTGTGCCCACCTCTTCCCTTTCTGTCCCCTCTACATGCACCCCCCAGGCACTGCACCTTCAGCCACTGTTGCTGAGCCTATTCCTGCACTCACCACAATAGCAGGCATCCATACATGCACCCCATACACCACACCTGCACTCACCACAACTACTGTAGTTGACACATGCAGCACACTCACCAAACTTGCAGACACCCACACAACATGCATCCAAGCTGGCAGCCTGTCTTCTCCCACTGTGTCCACCCCCTCCTCCAAAAACACACAAACGCACCAAGACACCCACCCATCACACATCCACCACACCTCAGCATACTGTCCAGTCACCTGCACCCACAACATGCACCCCTACACCGCTTACGTTCACATCCTCTGCCTCCACTCCCATGCCCTCCTCCAGGCCCAACCCAATTGCTCCCAAAAAACGTTTCCTCTACATAGCCGACCTCTTGCAACCCACTGGCCCACCCTGTCTTGTCCAAAAGCGTGCACAGATCCTTGCCCTTTCCACTCCTTCACAGCCCGCCCCTGCCCGCCATTCACATTCCCAAGCTCCTTCCCCAGAGAAGAAGAAGCCCCATGCACAGCCAATTCCATCTGGCTTCACCCGGTCAAAGCACACACCCCCACCTTCCAAGGCCAAACCCAAACCCCCTCCACCTTCTGAACGCAAGTCCATGCCCCACCCCTGTCACAAATCCCTACCCCCACCACCCCTGCCCCTGTTCCCTGAGGTGCCTGGATGCCCCAGTGTTGCCCCATAAGGTGGAGTACCGTAGCACTTTTGGGAGTCAGGTTGGAGCCATTGTAGCCCAAAAACATCTGCCACTATGGACTGGCCATTGGCCTTATTGTGAATAGTTTGCTCTGTGAGCTGCATTGAAAAGGTATGTGTGGCCTGTGTTTTGGCGGCACACTCTTGAACCCTGGTCTCTCATTTCATTGTTTGTGGGTGTGGGGCATTTGTATGTACTATGGTCAGGTTGGATTTGCCTTGTGTTGGATAAGTACCTATTGCTGTAGGGTGTATGGGTTGTGCTGCTGTGAAGGGTTGTGGGAGCTTTGCAGGGTGGGTGGAGTGGGTGGGTATGTAACTGTGCCCTTTCTTCCCTTTTTTCGTAGGTTGCAGTACTTACCATCATCGTCTTGGTCGTGGAGGTATATGGCCAGGAGTAGGGCTGGCATGATCTGCAGCTTTCTATCCATGTCTTCTTCGGCGTGTTGTGAGTGCTTCCGGTAAGTGTTTCCTTATATTGAGTTTATTTCCGCCTGGCTTTGCATGGCGGTGTTACCCGCCCTGTAGCTAATGGCGGTCTAGTGGTTCATTATTTGATGGGCGGGTTGGGCCTTTCCATCGGCCTGTGGGCAGACTCTGCCGTCGTTGTCGTCACTCCTCTACTGGCAGTGCTTGGTTTTCAGGATGCCTGTGTTTCAGTTGGTTCATTATTTGGTGGTCCGGACCGCACCTCTGTTGGCGGTTTTTACCGCCACCACCGGCGGAGCGGTTTTGACCGCTGTGTTCATAATGAGGACCCATGTGTTTCCCCTTCAACATAACTAAAAGACAATGTTATCTTAAAATGTTGTGCCCATAAACTCAAGGAACAGGAGGCTTGACACATGTTAAAGGGTCATGTCTCAAAGTCTAGGCCCTCAAATTTATGAATGAGTAACAGCTTCTGAGGGTAACATATTTCTCTAGAGTGTGTATTTAATCACTTATCATTATGTCCTGAGACACATATATGAAGATTATGGTGGCCTTTTTTCAATTAATAAGATTTGCTCTGGTATTCATTCACAATTGATGCAGAAACTAGTGGTTTCTGCAAAAACAGTTGCTGCAGAAACCAATGAAAGGCACAGAAAAATAAATAAATACAATAACCTATGGCTATATGGTTTTCAAGAAGGGCAAAAGGAGATGACCTATTAGCTTCTACAAGGACATTTTTCATAGAATATTGTTATTCCTAACTCAGTATTGCTTAATCAGCAAATAGCTCATCAATTTGGAAGACAAAAAATCCTAACCATTATGACCTTATAGAATGTTGATGCTATTTCTAAAATGAATTTCTCATGTCCTGCTCATAGTATTTTTTCTTTCAAGATTTATGAAATATTCAAGCAATTAAATACAAGATATGACATATTGCATCCATGTTTATGCAAAACAACTAGCAATGGATTCACTAGATATTTTGAAATTCTGCAAATCTGTAAGTTTTCTTCATGGTCTTTCTCCTTTGATTGTGGATACATTTCAGTCTGAGTTCTGCTTTCAGGTTACTTTTTGTGAGCTGGTTTGGTTTTCAAGTTACATTTGTTTATATTGCTCTGCTGGTTATCTTTGACACACACACATTTGTCATCAGTGTATATGTTCCTCAGATCTGGGTTCTGCACCTTGTTGTGCTGACTCATTGTTTTTATTCTCTTATTTCTGTCATTCTGATGTATTTTTTATATGGCATGTTTTAAATTTTATGGTTACAGCTGCTTTCTTTTTACACATCTTCCTTTCCTGGCCTGCTATTTACCTCCAGCTTTCTTGAGCACCCATTTGGAGTAAACTCTTTCCTTGAACCTCTCAGCCATGGTTTCTTGTTCTTCCTCGTATGCCTTATCTGTGCTTAAATTTCTCCATGCTCTTGGGAGTTCACCATGCAAAATATTTTACTTCAATGGTTCAGGGTGGTCACTGCCGGCATGTAGTATGGTATTACCTGCCATTGACTTTCTGAATGAACTAGTGCATTTTGTGTTGATTTTAATTTCTATTTCCACATCTAGAAATGTGATTCTGTCTTTACTAATCTCAGATGTAAATGTGAGATTGTATTCATTCTTGTTCAGTTCTAAACTTCACAAACCCCTCTGCTGCTTCCTTAGTCCCTTGCCAAATCAAGAAAAAAGGTCATTGATATAACAAAGCCACAATACCAGCTGCTCAAATCCTGCCTGGGTATTCTCTATGATTGACACTTGCTCCTCGCACCAGCCCATCATGAGCCCTATGTAGTTGGGTATGAAACAAGTGCCCATCCCAGTCCCTGTTTCTGCCTGTGTAGCACATTTTCAAACATGAATATATTATTCTGCAAACAGTGTCTTGCAATCTCCAATAAATTTTAATATGGGACAGTAAACTGACCGGTCTAGCTCTCAGGACATGCTTCATGGCCTGTAGGCCATTGTTTTGTCTAATGCTAGTATACAGTGCAGTAGCATCCAGTGTCATCAGCCAGAAATCAGGTTTCCAAGAAATGCCCTCAATTAAAAAATAAAAAATCATTGGCATCTTCTGTGAAAGAGGGTAAACCTGTTACATGAGGTTTTATAAAATGGTCCACAAATTTAGAACTATTTTCTAGAAGGCTTCCATTCAAAGAGCCAATTGGCTTCCCTGAGGGTTTATTCGTACCCTTGTGTACTTTGGGTAAAAGTTAGAAAAACATTGCACTTCAAATAGTCCTACTCTTCCTGTTCTAGTAAGCCCTGATCTTTCCAGTTGGTGAGCATCTCCCAAAATATACCTATTGTAGAGTGATAGGCTTCCTTAGTGATGGGTTCATAACATCCTTGTGTGGTAAATTGTCTCATGGCTTCAGCTTTATACATCTCTACTGGGAGGATGACCACGTTACCCCTATATCAGCCGGATGAATTATTATGTTTTTGTTACCTGCCAGTGTTTCTAATGCTTTCCTTTGTTTCTGTATTAGATTTGTCTTCTGTCTATAGCTCCTTTTTCTAATTTTTTTCAATTGTTGTATAGTGTTCTCATGAGAAGCATCACTCATGTCATTTGTGGTTTGTGGTGTAAATGTGGAACTTGTTTTAAAATGACTGGAGTTATTCTTTTCATATTTTATACCTAAATCATCCAATAACTTATCTACATTCTCTTCCCCTAGTGTGTTACTGCTTTCCAGTTCATACAACATCACAAGCATGTCAAGATCTCTAATATTCATGTTATAATCATCATGTAGGGTTATATTACCCCTCTTTCTTTAAACATCATTTTGGAGAGAAAATACTTTTTGAATTTTCAATTTTTGTACCAATTTGAACAGGTCTATTTGTGGCTGTACATAATCAAAGTGCATGATGAGACAAAAGATAAGGCCCAACTTCACCACTTCCTCCTTCTCAGGAGAAAGTTTTCTGTTGAACAGGTTAATTATGCTCTTATTTACTATTACTCCTCTTCCCTTGTTTCCACCTCCTCTGTTTCCTCGCCCTCTCCCTCTTGTTGGTGATGTTGTTCTTATTAGCACTTTTCTAGGCAAAACTCTTTAAAAATCATCAGTTTGTAAGATGTTTCTCCCTCTAACGTGTTTCCATCCCCAAACTCTGAGACATCAATCTCCTACATGAGTTCTGGCTCTTTTTCCCTCCTTGCTGGATCTGCTGGTATTTATGCTTTCACTCGTTCCTCCTCATGGTACAGAGAGGCATGCTTTCGGCTGAATGTTAAAATGCGTCCCTACTCCTGGACATCCCTCAAGAATTTTCTCTGTTTCTGTAGTTTTATTTCTTCTTCTAACTCATCCAGGTGATCATTCATTTCATTAAGAACTTTGGGCCAGATGTAGCAAAGGTTTTTCCCCATTCTGTGTCTATGGGAAAAAGTGTTCGTACATATGGCCCTTTGTCACTGTTTTCCTCCTTGCTATTTGGTCTCAATTTCAGCCAGTCCATTATTTGTTCTATTTCTTTCAACGTCTTTTCTCGATCTGAGCAAATATATTTTATTAAAATTTTTATCATAGCTTCTGAACAATTTGTTGAGTTGTCTGCCCACTCCTGTGACATTTCAGGGTCCAGGTAGGTGAAAGTGGAAATTGTTTAAAATCTTAGGCCTCTTGTTATTGTCTAAATAATTTTATAATTAAGTTGCTTCCAACCACGTAGAAAGTTCAATCTTACAAAGTCTCTCCAACTTGCGTAACTGATCTGTCAAAGTTATTTTCCCTACATTTCAATTGGATTTGTTTGCACATAATGCTGTGTGTGCCAGCCCTGAAAATGGTCTATCGCTGTCTGTGTCCTGAGTTCTGTTAGAACACTGGGGGCCCTGGAAAATTCCTACTTTCCAGTTCTGGGCACAATTACAACCAGCGCTTGGGGTGAGACAACATCACAAGCTCACCCGCAGAGGTCCACTAAATCTTTGGACTTGGTGACGGAGATAGTAGGCAGAATCATACAATTACAAATCATTGACATGAAACCATAAACACTTTTAAACACCATGAAAAATTCAACACTAAATCAAAACTCCAAACTGAATAAAGTTTCAACAATCCCAAAATCAATGTCACATAAATGGTGCACAAAACTAAGTTATGAACATACATGAAAACCATAGATTGACCAAAACATCTGAAAAGATTTAACCTACTAAACATTAACACTATTAAAAACCCCAAAAGAATAGTATAGATTAGCAGCAGAACAATATGCACATGATTATTAATACTCAAAGCAGATGAAGGTGACATCCATCAGTAAATCATCAAAATACAGTTTTAACAATTAATTTCAGAGCCGGGCCATTCCTAACACTAACCAGAATTGGAACTTACATGTGTGGGAACGGGCTAACACATGAGGGCGAAAGCAATAATAAAGAAGGACAAAAATAATTTTGAACTCACTATAAATGTATGCTGGTGTGAGTGACTAAGCTAAAAAGAAAACATGAAATCACATTCAGCTATATCTCTCCTCATAGGACAGCATACAGGATGATTCCACAGGAAAGGTCACCTTCTTCCAGCGCCAGTTGATAGCAGCATCAGGATGGTGCAGAACACAGGCTGCACAGAACAAATCAGCAGTTCAGAATTAGTTGGCCTTATCAGTACTATACCACATAACAGAATAGGGCAGTTGAGATTATGATGAGGAAAGTCACCTGGAAACTCAGAGAAGAGATGTGAGAGCAGACATAAACAAGAATGGAACTGACTCTCTGAAGATTTCAAGACGGACTGACTTCAGTTTCAAAGTTCTTCACTAATTAAAATAACCAAAATCCATTTGATTGGTCTTTCAGGTGGGCCACTCTGAACATTGATTTCAGCATCCAATGGTAAGCGATGACACCACCAAGTTTGCAACTTTTAAGAATCTTCTCAGCAAAAGTGCACTGTCACTGGGTGGCTTACACATTACTAACAAAATATTACATTATCTAAATATTTGCTACTTGCAGTTCCTTTCACACAATAAACTAAACTAATGTTATTTCACATGAACACTGAGAATTTCCTGGCTGCTTCAACAGCTAGAACAAATACTGTTACATTTACTAAACTTGAAACATGCTCTTCTCCTGCAATACAATAGAAAATTCAACATTACGTCAGCCTAAGGAAAGAATTCAGATTAGAGGGAACGCAATAAACAAGTGATTTTGAATATCTGCTTACAAGATGAATGTCCAGGCCGAATCATGTTTAGAAACCTAATTCCACATTATTACAATTAATACATTAATACATCTATTGTGCACCTTACAATGTATATATGCAAAGCAAACTATTTAATTGCAAACATTATTTATAGCATGTCAGAACTAATTCAAACATGTATTTATTTTTTCTGCATATGCGTAGTTTATAATAATAAATTAATTTAAACAAATAAAAGTATGACTAATTCATATTCTTTTTAACACTTCAATTTGTAATCCATATTTTAATAAAAACCTTCTTTATGTTAGCACAATTTAGTACTGTCATTTAATAAAATGCAAAACTCTCATGCTAAAATGTGGTGCACAATACAAATGGTGGCCACATGGCTTACAAGATTAAAACGTGCACATTTCACAACTCGTTATTTTCTCTGGTAGGCCTTTAAATGCAGGTTAATTCGTCACCATATGCTCACTTCTATGCCACTAAGGGCCATATGTATGAACACATTTTCCCATTGACACAGAATGGGAAAAACCCTTTGATACATCTGGCCCTAATTTATTACTAAAACTTGCTCTGTCTCAATTCATCCTCTGATGTCAAACTATGCCGTCACAAAAGAACCTTTATCATTTACAATGAGACAAAATCGAAACCTTGTAGTCTGATAACACAATGGTATATGTTTGCAGTAATTGTCAATTTTTTTCATTGTCTGGTAATACCTTCTTCTCATATTCTCCATTTCTGTTTCTTTCCTCCTCTGTTTATTCTTTGCTCTTTGCTTCCACCAGAAAGTGTTAGCTTTGTAAAATCCAAGTGCATAAAATATGCACACTGTCACAATCAGTAAAGGTTTCAGGATTATCTTCACAAAACCAGTTCTCAAGTTACCAAGCTAAGGGCCATATGTACGAAAGCTTTTTCCCATAGGCACAGAATGGGTAAAATCCTTTGGTACATCTGGCCCTAAGATCCTACCTAAGAGAATCCTTCACCTATTGTTTCCTAAACACCTGTCTCTTCTAGGTCACTTAAGTGATATTTCAGACTTGTCAGATTAGATAAGTATCTTGTTATGTCTTTTCTGTTATTGGGTATATAAGTGCAACACTGCTGTGATTTCAAAACTATGCAGACTCTGCCCTCTTTTGCTAAAAGAATGTCTAATGCAAAGTGATTCTGAAGAATAATGGACCTTGCCGCAACCATTTCTGTGTCCATTAGGAGCATCACACCTGAAAAATCAGTTGACATCTTGGTGGTCATTACAACCCTGGCAGGCGGTGTTAAAGCGGCGGTAAGACCGCCAACAGGCTGGCAGTAAAAAATTTGTAATTACGACCGTGGCGGAAACCGCCAACAAAGACAGCCACTTTAACACTCCGACCGCCACGGTGGTACAAACAAACAGTTTGCCGGTCACTGCCAACATACAGACGGGAGACAATGTACCGCCCATACTATTATGACAGACCTTTTCCGGGGCGGATTTACCGCGGATAAAAACACGGCGGAAACAGGAATCCCGAAGGAAAAAAGGCTCACCTCTACACACTCCACAAGGAACGAGAACGCCATGGACCTGGAACTCTAAATTCTGCCTGCAATAGTCTTCCTGCTCCTCTACCAGGAGCACGAACGCCGGTGGCGATGACCACGGTGAGTACTGCAGCTACGACACTGGGGAGGGAAAAAACAGTGACACACACACGCAACACCCCCTCCCGCACCCTCATCCACTACAACACACACACTAATGCATAGCAATACATCACAGTTACACCCCCCAAACCACCTGGGAGAATGCAAAGACAATAGAAAATGAGTGTAACCACTGTAATATATTAAAAGCAAGTAGGCAGAAATATATATATATACACCATGTAGATAATATGTACCAAGCGTAGTAGTCCAGGTAGTGCTTTAAAAAAGTCCGTGGAACACTGGGACCACACGGTATGGGCGAGGCCCACTCAAGATCCCCGACCATGACGGAGAGAACACTGCAGGGGCATCAGACAGCAACTAAACAGGCACCTCAGGGGGAGGGAAAGGGGGTGCACCTCAACCGCTTGAGTGCACAATGCCAAATCCATGAGGGAACCACATGCCCACTGTTCAATCCTGGGGAGTGCAAAGCCACAGTCTCTCAAGTCTCTACAGTGGGTGCTTTGACCACTGCTCAATCCTGGGGAGTGCAAAGCCACAGTCTCTCAAGTCTCTACAGTGGGTGGGCTGCCCACTGTTCAATCCTGAGGAGTGCAAAGCCACAGTCTCTCAAGTGGATAACAGTCTCTACTGGTTCTGGAGGGGACTTTGTGCCCAGAGTGCTTCATCCTGCTAAGGACAGAGGGAGTGGATGCCTTTCTCCACTGGTTCTGGAGGGGGCATGGTGCCCAGAGTGCATCATTCACCCCGTGACGGACTCAGTTGCGTCAGTGCCCTTGCCGCTCATGGGCCAGCGGTGCTTGAGATGGTGGTACCCTGTTCAGCGGTGCTTGAGATGGCGGTGCCCTGTTCAGCGGTGCTTGAGATGGCGGTGCCCTGTTCAGCAATGCTTGAGATGGCGGTGCCCTGTACAGCAGTGCTTGAGATTGGCGGTGCCCTGTTCAGCGGTGCTTGAGATGGCGGTGCCTTGTGCAGCGGTGATTGAGATAGCGGTGCCCTGTACAGCGGTGCTTGAGATGGCGGTGCCCTGTTCAGCGGTGCTTGAGATGGCGGTGCCCTGTTCAGCGGTACTTGAGATGGTGGTGCCCTGTTCAGCGGTGCTTGAGGCAGTGGTGCCCTGTTCAGCGGTGCTTGAGATGGCGGTCTCCATTGCAGGGTCTCAGCTGCTGGCGGTCCTTCATGGCCCAGTGGGGCTTTTGCTGGCGGTCCTTCATGGCCCAGCGGGGCTTTTGCTGGCGGTCCTTCATGGCCCAGCGGGGCTAGTGCTGGTGGTGGCCTCCTGGCCAGGTGTGCTGGTGCTGGCCTCCTGGGCAGCTGGGCTGGTGCTGGCGGTGGCCTCCTGGGCAGCTGGGTTGGTGCTGGCGGTGGCCTCCTGGGCATCAGGGATGATGGCGGTCTTCTCCACCGTGCTGCTCTTCCCAGACTTCGGGTTTCTTGTGGCCCTTCCCCACCTTGGAAGGTGTCACAGCTGACTCCACACTCCCACCTGTACCCCTGGGAGCGGCTTTGGTGGCTGGAGTCTTCCCCCTCTCCCACCGGGCACTGGCCAACTTCTGATGCTTCACAGGTGGGGGACTGTCTGTGCTGTGGCTCCGTGCCACACTGGCTGCCCTGGTGGCCGGTGCACTCTAGATTCCGGTGACTACAGGAATCACTGGTCCCGGAGATGTTGTGGCTGAGGTGCTAGTTCAGGACCTATGAGATGGACGGGGTGGGGGTGGTGTGGGAAAGAGGTCAAGGTTGGACAGGAAAAGTTTTTGGGACACACTGGGACAGGTAGCTGGAGGGGGTTTGGGAGTGGAGGAAGAGGTGGTGGTTGTAGGAGGTGTACGTTTGGTGACTTTGGGTGAAGGTGCATGCGCTGGAGGCTGTTGTGAGGTGGATGGCTATTGGGTGGGTGTGTGCCTGCGTTTGTGTATCTTGGGAGGGGGCATCACAGACACACTGGGAGAGGACACAGGGGACATGTGAATGGCAGTGGGGGTGGTTACTGCACGTGAGCGGGGTGTGGTGGTGGGTGTACTGGAGAGGGACGTAGTGGCTGTAGAGGTAGTGCATGCAGGTGTGAGTGTAGACGGGACTGGGAGGGAGGAGGGAGAGAGGAGGAGGGGGACACAGTGGAGGCAGTGGAAGTTGGTGTGTCTGCATGTGTGTGATGCTTGTGTGAATGCCTGTGGGATGTGTGGTGCTTATGTTTGCCTGAGCTTCCCTTGGGTGTTGACGTGTGTGCATGTTGGTCTGTAGATGTGCTTGGGATAGGCTGAGGTACAGGGGATTGGGTCGGGGTGGAGGAAGTTGGAGGGGGGAGGCTAGAGACGGGGACAAGGGCTGCCATCAGGCTGAGGCCAGAGTCTGAAAAGCTCGCTGAAGGGCCGCCTGACCAGAATGAATGCCCTCCAGGAATGCATTGGTTTGTGCAACTGCCTCTCTACACCCTGGATGGCATTCAAAATGGTAGACTGCCCAACAGTGAGGGACCCGAGGAGGTCAATGGCTTCCTCACTGAGGGCAGCAGGGGTGACTGGGGCAGGGCTTGAGGTGCCTGGGGTGAAGGTGATGCCCACCCTCCTGGGTGAGCGGGCACGGGGCAAAGGCTGAGGGGCTGCTTGGAGGGCGGTGCTGGTAGGGGGGGCTGGCAGATATAACTGTAGATGTGGGGGGCACAGATGTTGCCGCCACCACAAGGGAGCTCCCATCAGAGGACGAGTCCGTGTTGCTGGTGTCAGCACCTGTCCCCACCGTGGAACTCCCCTCGCCCTCCGTCCCACTGGTAAAGTCAGACTCCGTAGTGTCGCCCTCCAGGGCCATGTGGGATGCAGCTCCCTCGTGCTCTGGTGCCACTGCTCCTCCGCCTGATGATGCTAATGCACACAAGAAAAGGGAGACCACAAAAAGGGGGGGGAGACAGAAGAAAGACATGTTGAGTGCATGCATTACCGCTACCGTTGGCGGACACGACAGACACAGAAGCCCCCTGCACTCCTCGCTCTTGGGCTCCACTGTTCGATTCCTGGGAAATGGCCTACAAGGCTATGGACGACATCTGCACACATAGATGACACAGGGGCATGACTAGGTGTAGTTGTCACTCTACAGAGGTGGGGTGGGGTGCCACATGGCCTGCCTTACAGAGGGGCCTTGCCTACGGAACTCGCCCTGGCCTAGGGAAACCAACAGCCCACCTCCCCCACCCAGACCCCTCCACTGCTCGCAAAGTCAGCAGAATGAGAGTGTACTCACCCCTTTGTGGCTGCTGTGATGCCCTCAAGCGCCAATCCAACTCCGGGTAGGCCACCGCCAGGATCCTGAACATTAGGGGGGTCGTGGTGCGACGGGCACCCATCCCACGTTGGGAGGCCCTCCCCAGCTGAGTCTCCGCCGTCTTCTTGCTTCTGCGGTGAATGTCCTCCCATCTTTAACGGCAGTGGGTGCTCCGTCTGTGGTAGAGCCCCAGGGTCCGGACGTCCTTGGCGATGGCACGCCAAATATCTTTTTTCTGGTGGGCGCTGACCTACATGAAATGTACAGGGGAAAAAGAGAAGTTATTCCCAACTGCACCGTCAAAGTGATTGGCCCCCATCCCTCCCCTTGCCTTGTGGCACATGCATTCACTGTCTTTCATGCACGCAGCACTCTCCCCCCTTCCTTCGTACATCCAGCCCTCTCCACACAGGCATAGCCCATACAACATGCTCCCTGTGTACTTACCTGTTTGTCTGGAGGACCGTAGAGTAGCATGTACTGGGGGAGGAACCCATCCACGAGCTTCTCCAACTCCTCTGATGTGAAGGCAGGGGCCCTTTCCCCAGACACTCGAGCCATTGTCTCTTCCAGACCGAGGTCACAGCAGCACTTGCAGTGTAGGTCCTCTCCTGTTGAAGATCAGGCATCGAGTGATTGAACAGATAGAAAATTGCGGTCACGTCCGTGGCGGTGCATACCGTCACCGCCGGCGTACATCGTCATTGGCTCCAGGGACCCATAGGGTCCAATGTTAACCAATGCAGCATTGCGCCGCGGTCTTCGACCGCCTACCGCAACAGTGTACAACGCCAGTGCAGTTACCTCACATCCCATTGTCCCACTTTATAGGTCAGGCAGCTGCCATTTCAGGGGCCCACATGGCTTCATTTCCAACTGCGTCACACATACCTAGGCCTAGACTCAACACACATACAGGCCACCTTTTGTGTTTGATTGGTGTTCTGGGTAAACTGTGAGTACGTACCTCTGAGTTGTTTAACTCTGTGCTCGCTGTTGTCCTTCATAGGCACCGTCCGCTGGGACATGTGAGGAGATGGCGGCATCCTCCGGTGTACCGACAGTTGGTGGACCTGTCGACAATGGAGGAGCGACATGTGATTATCACATACAGGCTTGACAGTGCCACAATCCAGGAACTGTGTACCCAGTTGGTGCCAGACCTGATGTCAGAAATCCGCCATGCCACAGGAATCCCCCCTGAAGTGCAGGTTCTGTCAGTGCTCCATTTCCTTGCAAGTGGGTCTTTTCAAACAACAGTGGCCATAGCATCAGGGATGTCCCAGCCTATGTTTTCCAACGTATTGTCCAGAGTGTTGTCTGCCCTTCTGAAACACATGCAGAGCTACATAGTTTTCCCTCAGGTGGAGGATTTGCCTACAGTGAAAGGGGATTTCTATGCCCTGGGACATATCCCAAACATCATAAGTGCCATTGAGGGGACCCATGTGGCTTTGGTCCCCCCCGCAGGAGTGAACAGGTGTACAGAAACCCAAAGAGTTATCATTCTATGAATGTACAGATGGTATGTTTGGCAGACCAGTACATCTCCCATGTGCATGACGCCTACATCCTGTGGAATAGCAGCATCCCTTATGTGATGGGTCAACTCCAGAGCGTGGCTATTAGGTGAGCACCTGGAGGCAAGTCAGTGGGAATGGTTGTCTGGGTCTGGGGATATCCCTCCAGGTTAGTGCATGTTTAACAGTTGTCCCTCACCATTTGCAGGTGACTCTGGTTACCCCAACCTGTCATGGCTACTGACCCCAGTGAGGAATCCTAGGACAAGGGCAGAGGAACGCTACAGTGAGGCCCATGGGCGAACTAGGAGGGTGATCGAGCGGACCTTCGACCTCCTGAAGGCCAGGTTCCGGTGCCTCCATATGACAGGTGGATCTCTATTCTACTCACCAAAGAAGGTGTGCCAGATCATCGTGGCCTGCTGTATGCTTCATAACTTGGTATTGCGACAACAGGTGCCTTTTCTGCAGGAGGATGGTCCAGATGGTGGTGTTGTTGCAGCTGTTGAGCCTGTGGACAGTGAAGACGAGGAAGCAGAGGAAGAAGACATGAACAACAGTGACTCAGTGATCCAGCAATATTTCCAATGAGACACAGGTAAGAGTACAGACCTGCCTACTACATGTACTTTTACACTACTACCTCTCTACTGTCTGTCGTTTTCACCCAGTGTATGGTCACTGAGTTGTGACTTTCCATTACGATTTCACAGATGTGGGTTCCATTGTGTGACATCTGCTTAGATTCCTCATGGACTAGAGCTGTGTGACATAGGTATGTTGACATTACAATTGAAAGAGCATTTTGTCACTGTAATTGCTAATACACTATTTTGAAATCACAGACAGACTCCAGATTGTTTTGTGCTTTAAGTGTGTTTATTTAAGTGCTCAATATTGGAGGGGGTAGTGAAATGATGAGGGGTGATGGCGGAGGAATGTCCAAGGCAGAGTCCAGTCTATTAGTCTCACAGGTGCATTGCCCAAATGGGCATAGGAAGTGGAGCTGGGGCAGTTTAAGGATGGACAGGGTGACAAAGTGGGACAGTAGGATGACAATCAGGGTAGTCTCATTTCTTGGTGGGAGTCTTGGCATTGTGCTCTGTCTTTGTCCTAGATCTCAGGGACCATTGGTGGTTCTCCCTCTGCAGGGGTGGGGTGCTGGTGTGGTGGTCCTGTGGCGGGGCGTCCTATCCACTAGGGCCGGCGGAGGTGGTGGGCAGTTCATCGTCCATGATAGTGTCAGGGGCCCCTTGTAGTGCCACAGTGTCCCTCCTAGTGTTGAGAACTTCCTTCAGCACCCCTACGATGGTGCCCAGGGTGGAGCTAATGGTTCTGAGTTCCTCCCTGAAGCCCATATACTGTTCCTCCTGCAGGCGCTGTGTCTCCTGAAACTTGGCCAGTACAGTTGCCATCGTCTCCTGGGAGTGGTAGTAGTCTCCCATGATGGAGGAGAGGGCCTCTTGGAGAGTGGGTTCCCTTGGCCTTTCTGCCCCCTTTCGCACAGCAGCCCTCCCAGTTCCCCTGTGTTCCTGGGCCTCCGTCCCCTGAACCGTGTGCCCACTACCACTTACCCCAGGTCCCTGTTGTTGTTGGGGTGGTGGGTTATCCTGAGTTCCCTGTAGTGGTGGACACACTGCTGATTGACGTGTCCTGGGGACGGAGGTATGGGCCCGCTGGGTGGGTGCTGTGCTGGTGTTTCCAGAGGGGGGAAGGTCTGTGGTGGCCTGTGACTTGGTGAGGGGAACCGACTGTCCCGAGGTCCCTGATGGGCCCGGCTGGTCATCTAGATCCAGTTGGACAGAGCTGCTGTCATCACTGTGGGCCTCTTCTGTTGGTGGTGTGGACATGTGTGGACCCTCCTGTCCGGTGACGTTGGGTAGGGGTCCTGCAGGGGTATAAAAGGATGGTTATTACATCTGTGTGTGTCAAGGTGTACAATGGGTGGGTGACCGTGTACCCCAGTTCTTGCATTCCTGTGTGGGACCTTGTGTGATGATGGTTTAGGGGGTTGTATGGGTATGTGCAGTGGCCATGCTTTAGTGATGGGTGTCCATGCTTTGTTGTTGCATGCAGGGCTTGGTGTTGGGATGGGTGGTTTGTGATGTTGGGACATATGTGAGGAGTTGGGGTGCTGGGGGTGAGGGTGGGGGTATGTGATAGCATGCAGGTAGGATGAGGGATGTAATAATTAAGATTTGTCTTACCAGAGTCCATTCCTCCACCTACTCCTGCAAAGCCCTCAGGATGCAGAATCGCCAAGACCTGCTCCTCCCATGTTGTTAGTTGTGGGGGAGGAGGTGGGGGTCCGCCGCCAGTCCGCTGAACAGCCTGGTGGTGTCTTGAGACCACAGAACGCACCTTCCCCCGTAGGTCGTTTCACCTCTTCCTGATGTCCTCCCGATTTTTTGGGTGCTGTCCCACTGCGTTGACCCTGTCCACTATTCTTCGCCATAGCTCCATCTTCCTTGCAATTGAGGTGTGCTGCACCTGTGCTCCGAATAGCTGTGGCTCTACCCGGACAATTTCCTCCACCATGACCCTGAGCTCCTCCTCAGAGAACCTGGGGTGTCTTTGCCGTGCCATGGGGTGGTGTGGGTGATTTGTGGGGTGGAGTGTGTGGTGATGTGTGCTGATATGTAGTGGTGTGTTGTGTGAGTTGCGTGGAAGTTCTGTGGGTGATGGTGTTGTGTGCCTGTGGATGCTGTTGTTCTTGCTGGTGCTGTTTCTCTCTGGCCTTTTATCTGAATTTTTGGTCGTGGGGGGTTTGTGGGTGATGTGGGTGTGTGTTTTATATTGTAATGGGTGTGTGGGAGTGGTGTGTGTATGTGTATTAGGTGTGTGTATTTCGAATTGTCCAATGTGGCTGTGTTTTGGAGATGTGTGTGTATTTTGAGCACGGTGGTGTGTACTGCCAATGGAATACCACGGTTGAAAGACCACCGTATGGATTCGTGTGTCGTGTGTCGTGATAGTGTGGGCGTATTCCTGTTGGCGTTTATCACTGACCTTTGGTGTGGCAGACTTGTGTGGGTGTCTGAATTTTGGTGGATTCCGAAATGTGGGTCATAATAGCTGTGGCGGAAATCCGCGGCCGCGGCGGCGTGTTGGCCGTCTTCTGCACGGCGGTAAGCGGCTTTTACCGCCAATGTTGTAATGACCGCCCTTATCTACAAATGTTGATAACTTCCTTATCCTTATGTCATTTAAGATCACACCCACTGATGGAATAATAGCTCCAAAATTATAACTTGTAATTTCTGAAACACTTGTTCCTCTTTTAAATCTCATTTTAGGTCTCTCAATCCCTTCTAGATTGTCAATGTTGTCCACTTGATAAATGTTCGGGAAAACCACTCCCAAATAGCATGTACCATACCATCCTTTCTGCAGCTTATAATAAGTCTTCTTACCACAGATGCAATAGACACCAAGTACAACGGGGTCTTGTCCATTTAGCATAAAATCCCAAACACTCTTGAAAAGGAACACGTCTGCATTCACTCGTTCCTACAAACTTGTCAGCTTTTGATTGTGGCTTATATATACAAAGCTTTCCTACATGTTGCTAATCTAAAGCTAAGTGTCCCCATGCAGCAGGTGTGATGTGAAATGATTTCTTCTCACTAACCATGCCCCTATCTATCCTTTCCTTCAATGCTTTTTCTATCATCTACTTCATTAATGAACTCCTTTGCTACCTCTGTGAGAATACATGTCCAGTTATTCCTGTGTGCATATGCTGTGCCAAAAGTCAGTGCAGGCTCAAAGAACCCTCGTACTATATCATTGTTTCTAGCCTTTGCAATGCTGCTCAAATGATGGTTAATGGGAACAACAGAGAATACTTAATCATAGTTCAAATATAAATACTGAATGTATTCTTGATTGTACAAATGTGTTCATAACAAACTGCAACTAATCCCATAAGTTATTGGTAAGCTGTGATAAGTGATTTCTTCTTGTACTGATGAAGGCATTTGTGTACATACTTAACAATCACACACATTCATTGTATCCAAATACTTATATAACAAGCTATAATATACATTGGAAGACAAATCTCCCTTTGTGTTGTCTGAGTGAAGCAATCCCTCATCTTTATAAACTTATCCTGCTCTGATGTTGTCCTTCTCAGCACTGGAGTTGCGGTCCTTTGCTCCTCTACTTTCGTTAAAACGCTTATTCACACAATCAATAAAATGCACCCAATCATATATATTCTCTTATCAAACCAATGCACACAAATTTACATCAACTGTGTTTGCCATGTCCAGGATTCATGGCATGTGTAGAATAAGACAAAGAAAGAAAAAGAAAAATATAAAAAAGTAAGCAAAAGCGAGCAAAATCAAAACAAAGATTTTCTTTAAAAAAATGTCTTTGTACTATTTACAGCACTATTCACATCAGTTCTCAATCTCCAAGAAACTTTTTCAGCTCCACAAAAATCATCAAAATCAGTTCAAATGTTTGTTTTCAATAGAACACAGTCTTTTGATCTGTTGATCGTTAATGATTACTTCCAGAATACAATGTCTTTGCTGTTCAATTGGCAATGTTATTTCAAAGGTCAGATCAAATGCAATTTCAAGTGCCAGAATGTTCAGCTAAATTCTCACCGATCAAAACAAAAAGGCTATAAACTCATTCTCCCATTCATTTGTGACAAAATAGATCCATTCAGGTGAAGAGTATCTGTGATTTGGCACTCTTTATCTTTTCGTTTTCCTTACAGCACCATATTCAATCTCACTTTGATTTGACTCTTTGGCCAGTTCGGCTACTGATGAGAGTATATCAGCAACCAGTTCATGTGCAGCTGCAGGCCATTTGCCTCCTTTCACAGTTCTCTTCCCAGGTGAAACAGCTTTCACAACATTGGCTGCACTGCTAGAAATTAGGTAATTTTGACTTTGATTTTGACTCTGTTCTCCTGCACTTTTGTCAGTCTGCAGTCTGCTTGCACCTTTGTCCATGCCTTTATCTGTGCTTTTATCTGCACCTTTATCTGCATGCAGACCACTTGTGCCCTCACCACTTTAGAATACTTTAAGATGTTTTGCATGGCTATAAATGTATACAAGTCTACAGGTAAAATTGTTTATTTTCTGATTGATTTTTATATTACTTTCAGAAAAAATAAAGGTGGAAAAAGTGTGAAGATTCTGACTGCTTGTCCATGACCGTGCTCATATTTTTGGAGAATGTCTAAAATATAGGTCTTTTTAGGATAGTGTTTTTTTTATTTAACATTTATGAGGATGGATCTTTGTTATTTTTAATATAATTTGCATAGTTGTAGGTGTGGGGTAATTAACACTAATTCTGTATTTCCTTGACGTTTGGAAGTATATTTGCTAATTGTAATTCACTGTAAGGATCACGTCCCTCCAGACTACAAAGACTGACAACAAGACATTTTAGATCTACACTATTTGGAAACGTGAATGTTTCTGAAGTACTAAGTGCTAGAAGTTTAGGGCTAACTTTGGAATGGATTTATGTTCATAATATGTGACATTTACCCGTCCCGCTTTAACTGATAATCCTACTATTTGGTGTTGAGATTTGATTTCTAAATGTCATTCCAAATAGAGGAAGGTGAAGGTATGTCTAGATTTCACTCAGTTAAAATGCATTCTATATGTTGTTTGTATTGCTGTGTGGTATATATTTGTGACAGAAACATCCATTTAGGTATGTTTGTTGATTTGTTTTTTCCATTAAAGAAAGAGTTTGAATCTGATGAAGTTTATAAGAAGTGTCTAGTATATGTTCCCAAACAGGCTTTTCCATTATATCACCACACTGAATATTACTCTGCTTTCGGTGTGAGTTCCCTCATTGGTTCTTTAGTAGAAGGTAGTTTTTCCTAACATTGTCCATTTCCATGCATCACACAGGGGGCTTTGGGTACTTAATACCTAATTATTTTTTTATTTTTCCCTGGGCTTCTGCTGAATACCTCTTTTTGTTTCTTTCATTTTATCGTATCGAGCAGGTGCAAAATTATTTGGTTTGCAGGCCCTGAATTTTTGTTTTATGTGCTTGTCAAAATTTGATCTTAATGCGGGCTTGACAAAGACTAGTAGGGTGATCTCTCCGATTAGGGTATTTGAGTAGCAAGGTTTTGGTTTAAAACTTCCCAAAGGAGTGTACTTTGAAGAAACATTATTATTGTTATGCTGTTGAGCCATCATGAATGGATATTTGAGCTGTGGAGGAAAATAGGTAAGGTGGCTGTGTGGTATTTCAGTTATGAAAGTGTTGTGCTCATCACATCTAGAATGTTGTCTGTGATGTGAGTTGTGTTGATGAAGTGTTATTTGGGATTCATTGTGTTGACTAGATGATGATGACTTTGTGGCAAAATTTTACTGATGACCGAAGCCTTTGAGGTAGAATTTTCTGTGATTGATGGACGTGATTGTTAAAGGGGAACTCATTCATGAATGATCTCCTGTTACTGGGGATTTGTAGACTGAAATAAAACTGATTCTCTGGCAAGGAAGGTTAATGTAACATGCAGAATTTAAAGATGACTAGAGGAACTTTTTGGTTTATTCAGCACCTATATTTTGTGAATGAATACACATATGCAGCCACTCCTATGGAAGCAGCATGAGAATTAATGGTATTATCCAGTGTGGCAGGAATGATGTAGATACTGATGACATATGGCAAAGTGAAAGTGAAGACTTTGGAAGCGGTAACAGACAGAAGTCTCATATATACCTTTGGGGCTAAAGGCTGGAGATATATGTCAATGTTTTGTATATTTGTTTGTGCAGATCACACTAAAGTAATTAATTGCTTGTAGGCACTATAAGGGAGCAAAGAATGATATAGTTTTTGAATATTTGGAAAGCACTATGCCTCCCTCATGAGGTGTAAAAGGGCATCTGTAGATAGCAGGTATAGAGTGAATACATGGTTGGAAGAGTATTGGAATGCAGTATGTGGCATACTTAGAAAACATGCTGGTGTGATGTAAGATTAATCCAAGTGGTACTTATAGTCTAAATTAGGGGATGCTTCTAATCAAAACATACATTACATTTTCCTTATGTTGTGTCTGACGTTTAAGAATGATGCCAATCTGATAAGTGGTTTGGTATCAGGAATGAAAGTTGGATACACAATGCACTACTCATGTTGCTGTGATCATGTAGCTGCTCATATGCATGGTTTTGTAAGGTACCTCAATGAGCTATATAAGGGATGAGGATTTCAATAGATTTAACAGGTTTAGCGTGTAGGACATCAAGATTCAGGCTAAGCTCAAACAAACACAAAGTGTAGAGTGGTTGAAGACTGTGCAAGGCAGATCATTGTAAGCTGATGAATTTGGCAATACTAAACCACTTTGGAGGCCTCAACCACCTCCACTTACGCTTGGTCAATGGGTGGCTGAGCCATATTTATTGCCCTTTGTGGCACTGGGCTTTGCCTGTCAGTGTATCATAACTTGTGGCATTTCACTTTCATAGCTCTTCACACTCACTACCTGTCTCTCACATTTGGTGTTTTCTTCCTCTTGGCTCCCTTTGTGATATTCCCCACTAGGTCTCCCTTACTCTGCTATGCTGTGTTTGTGTACTCCTTTTTTTGCTTGCCTACCAGCTTCTGACTGGTGAATTTATACTGAGGTCCCGGGACACTCAGCGGGATTCCTGGTTGCTAAACGCTAGTCAAAGCAACACCCTCTGCAAAAGCTGATAAGCCTCTCAAATGCTGATATTGTAAATATCAAACCAGCTGGTATTTGTTACCTGCTAACTGGTTTATTTGTTGCATTCAGAAACATTTACCAGTTGTACATCTAAAACGTTTCAACTATAATTCAGCTCATTGTTCGTGTTACATGTTACAAGGAAAAGAGTGCAAATATGTTTGAGTGAGAAAAGGGAACAAGCCTTTCAAAAACTTAAGGTCACTTTTTCTTCTGCAGACCTCCAAATGAACTTCTTCCCTCTGTTGTTGAGACTAATACTTCATCGCTCTCAGAGAAATGGTAATATCTCAATGTGATCCTGAGACAAATTAACTGTATTCAGGAACTTACTGTCCTCAAAACCTCAGAGACGCCAAAAAGAATCATACAATGAAAAACTCCTAGAAATCATGGAACACTTTGGGGACACAATTAAGAAGGAGCTCAACATAAGTTCACTGTGTCAACCAGCCCTAAAAATTTACTCTGATGACCATGAGATGTGCTGTTAGAAAGGGGTCCTGTAGGGGACTTCTAGTTGGCAGTCAGTCTACACCCTGTCCATGTAGGGTCTCTCACTCTAGTCAGGGTAAGAGAGATACACAGCTCAGATAACCCCTGCTTACCTTCTTGGTAGCTTCGCACAGGTAGTCAGGTTTATCTTAGAGGCAATGTGTTAACTATTTGTACAATCACACACAGTAACACCATGAAAACACCACAAAAGGACACTATGGCAGTTAAGACAAATAGCCAATATTTATCTAAGTCAAACAAGACACAAGACCAAAACAACAAAAATCCAACATACACAAGAGTTGCGTTGATTTCCAGACAAGCAGTCTCAGGTCCATGCTGTGATTTTGAAGATTTTGGTACCCATTGACGTTGTATGGAAAATACGGACGCACGAAAATGGTGAAGTCACACTGAGCTGACAATGCATCCGTTTCTGAAGCTGCAAAGCAGGTGCTGCATCAATTTTACAGCCGCTCCGGTATGTGGATATTCACTCACGCTCTGCCAGCTTCTCCTTCCAGGGGCCCAGGGACTGGATGTGGCATCACTTGACAAGTCAGGGGGTTTCAGCAAGAGAGCCCAGGTGCGGGCAGATGAAGTCTTTGATGTCCCTAAGACTTCTTAACAGGAGGCAAACTCAGTCCAAGCCACTGGTGAAACTTCTCAAGCAGGATACACAGCAAAGTCCAGTCTTTGTCCTCTCTAACACAGAAGCAGCAACTGCAGGTCAACCCAGCAAAGCACAGACAGCAAAGGGGCAGTACTCCTCCTCACAGCTCTTCTCCTTGTCAGTGGTTCCTCTTCATCCGGAAGGGTTCTAAATATCTGGGGTTTTAGGTCCACTACTTATACTCATTTCTTAAAATGGACTTTTAAAACTAATCGAAAGAACACTACATAATATTGCAAATCAGGAATGGATGCACCAAAAGTCCCATAACGGTCTATTCAGAATGGTTTATTATATTGAGGAGAATCCCTATTCCTTCATTGTCACAAAACTCAGGGCCTGATTTAGAGTTTAGCGGAGAGAGTACTCCATTGCAAAGGCTACACCATGCCCTCGGTCAGCCCACTTGATTTTGCATCTGGTAGACTGACAGTTTTATGCAAAGGGAGTAAAACTTGAACTACCCTGATGGCAGCTCCTACCAATGTACAGAGATGTCCTTGGGGCTGGCGGACATCTCTCAGTTTGGTGGGTAGAATAATGGCTCTGTAGCACACATAAATTCTTCTGCCATTCTGTCTGCCTTTACTCCGTGTGCCAAACACTAAATCAGGCCCTCAGTACATAGTAATAAAACTGTGTCACAAATCACTAGCAGGTCAAAGGAAGTTGATAACATTTAATAGTTGAGATTTCTTTTGGTCTCATCTTAAGACGTCAATTAAAAAGTAAAGCCAGACATGTGTAGCCTGCAGTCACCCCAGGTCATTTAAAATGCCCACAGCATGAGAATTACAACCTCTTCCTGCTCCACAACACATTTGGAGTATGATGTCTTTGGACTTTATCATACAAGCTTTTCCATAAAATGGTGCTATAACCCTTTATAAGGTATTTTATGAAGATGTGACACTTTGGGCCTGATTACAATATTGGACGGACAAGTTACTTCGTCACAAGGGTGACAGATATCCTGCCCGCTGAAATCTAAATCCCATTATATCCAATGGGATTTAGATTTCGGTGGATAGGATATCCATCATCGTTGTGATAGCGTAACTCATCCACCAATATCTAGATCAGGCCCTTTACCCCCCCCAAAAGCTTCCTACAACATTTAAAGTAGTGAGATTCTCCAGATTACATGGCCTTCTAGAAACTATCAGCACAGATTGAGGGGCTCAATCACAGACCTTTTCTAGAAACAGTTGATAAGAAAATGGGATACCCGAAAATATAAATCTATCAGTTACTACACCCAGACAGATGTACAAGAAGAACAGCTGAGTAATCATTAGAACTGTACTTACAATGTTTACTTATGGATCGATCATTAAAATGCCCAGTATTGCTGGATTGCTTTAGCAGCATATAATAATGCATTGCATTCCTCATTTGGAACATCAACTTTCTATTGTTCCTATGAGTACCATCCTTGGAGATTTGCACAGAAGATCGCTACATCCACTGACTGAGGCAGGGTTGGGTGCTAGCCCCACTTTTGTTTCCCTCTTCTTAGCAGACCTCACGTCAGTGCTAGCAAAATCAAACTCTTTCTGTGCAAAGATAAATGGTTCACACATTTCTTGTATTCTTTATGTGGACGGTTTTGTAATTATGGATATGACATGAAAAAAGGCTTACAAATAAAACTAGCTGGATTAGGTAAATATAGCAATCAGAACAAAACTGATAATTAATTGAGATAAAAATAAAATCACATTTATGGGGTTTGAATTCCCTTCACATCTCTTGGTTAGTAGGCTCCACAAAAGTGGAAGGCATGTCTTCTTTCAAATTCTAATTAGTGACCTGCAGTGGAAAGACCACAGTGACAATTAAGACTGTTGAATATGCAATACCCGGGTTTTGCCACTTACAAGAAAGTCATACATTTACGCCTCCACTGGTGCCTTCGTGTTTGGAACTGCCAAATGTTTTTATTTCAGTTCAGCTCTTCCCTCTGTGTGTCTATATTGTGTGTGTTTTAAATGCTTTTGCAGTGCCAATTCACTTACGAAACGATTGTGTAATATTTGTTTTGTCTTTTTGTATTTGACAGAGATTGCATATATTGTATTTAATTAGGACAATTAATTAACAGTAAAGAATTGATGTGGGAATGGATTGATTTGCCCCTCCATAGCTTGTTAAGAAAAATTATAATTGTTTTCACTACAGCGTTGGCTCTTTTTTCTTTATTTAATTTAAAAGCCAGAGCATATTCATCTGTAGTGGGGCTTAAAGAATTTAGTAGAGGTTGTACTGATTCATTCTTAAGGTCCAGCGTATCTTTCTACACTGCAATGATACAACTGCTGTTCCTAAATGGGGTAGAGAACCTTTATATGGATGGTAAATACCGGAGGGATTATTTAGAAGTGAAATGCCTAAAATATTTCTAGAGCCTTCCAAATTCCTCAGTGATCCAGGCCCTAAGAGCGGAAACACATTTAATAGCCTAGACATCCTTGGCCTGTTCCCTTACCTTATGTTTGAGATAGGCTGGGAATCTTTTTTCAAGAGTAAAATTGGTTCTCTTTGCAGGGAGAGGATTCTAAGAATCAATTTAAAATGAACACTGGATATAAGATATGTTCTAATCGAGTTAAGTGATTTGCTGCCCAGAAAACGTATTACTCTCAAAACTGAGCTACGCCTTTCATTAGAGACAAAGCTCCTGGCTTTTGGTTCTGAATCCTCAAATTCGCTTATAAGGAAGGCAAGATTAGTTGATGTACTCAATCTGGAAATGAGATTAGTTCTGTTAAAATTCAGGATAGGCCTGAACCCTTTTCAATCCTGTCTATGGGAGATGAATGCAAACCATGCAAATTAGGAAAAGGTTTATGTGGTTCGTGCACAAAATGTAACACTGCTCATAGCTTATGAGAGTGTCTGTTTGTAAAGGAGTATTTTAACATTTTAGTGTGTGAGAGTCCATAAACAACCTTTTCAGGATTTGTATTGTTCCAAAGAAACAGTTTGGAAAGAAGTCCAAAGGGTGGTAGGATACCTTAGTGTGGAATAAATGAGATATCCTGCGATTCTCCAATACGTGTAAAGAATCTTTTTCCCCTCTCCACATAGACGTCGGAATAAGTCATAGGAGTATTTTAAAAACCATCTTAACTATATATAGGACAAGGGGTTGTTTGCAAACAGATACAGGTTTATTTCCCATGCAATATTTTGATGTATTTAATGCTGTGGGGCATTTACAGTAAAAAGATTGTTAGGTACTTTGTAACCATTGTATGTAACTTTTATTATTATCTTATGCAATTGTTTTGTGAAATGGAACTTGTTTGATTCGCACATTTGTGTTTAGTTTAATAAGTTAGTAGAGAAAAAGGAGCAAACCACCATCTGCTGAAAATGGAACCTGCTATACAACTGTCACTACTTTTGTTCTGCAACATACATCCACTATTCCATCTCTCTCACGTTAAGCCAGCGATTTCAGATATAATTAACAAATTTCCACCCCTTTTAGTAGATGGTTCTCTGGAGAGAGAAATATGGGAGATAAGATTACCATACCCATTGGGGGAAATCAGAATGTCTGATGATGTGGAGAGGGTACAATGCATCTGAAAGGTATTGGGAACTTTCAGGTTTTGTAGATGCCCACATTTTATGATGAGATTCCATAAAGGTCATCCTTTGAATCTTAGACCCTAGATTACTTCTGGGAAGGAGCCCTATTTAGATGAATGTAAAGTCAGCATTCAGGCTAAATGCAAACTTACAATCACGCATAAGGTGAATTGTTTAGAGACTACAAACCAAAGAGTTTGAGAACAACAGACCACTAACAGATGAACAGCCAGTCTACTCACTTCCTGGTTTTGGGTCACTTCCAGTTTACTGGTTGCAGAGCCATATTTACAGGATCGATGGCACATAGCATTTGCCTGGTCAAGAGCGGTGAGTTGTTCCTGCTTTTCATTTCTGTACCAGTTCACACTCATTATCCATCACTCATGCTGTTATTTTCTGTTTCTTGGTTACCCTTACCATATTGGCCATTAAGTTTCTCTTGCACCTTGTTGCTATCTTTGGGCGCTCCTTCTTTTACTCTCCTTCTAGCTTATGACTGGCATGTTTTCTGTGGTGTCCTGGGGCTTTTAACCCCTCAGATGCGGTCGTCGGCCACTGGCCGACGCCCGCACGACCTCCCTGGTGCGGGTCACGACCAGTGTCCGACACCAAGGAGGGGGTTAATAAATCCTCGGGTGCGTCGCACCAGAGGAATTATTGTTTTTTTTTTGTTCCCCGGGAGACACGGAAGCTCTTCCGTGTCTCCCCCTGCCTCCAACCAGCCCCTTTGTGATGTCAGCGGGCCGTGAGGCGCTTCCTGCTCCAATGGGGAAAACGGCCACAAACTGCCTTCCCCGCATTCAGGAAGGCCTCGTAAGAAAGGGAAGAGTCTCCCCATTCTTACGAGGCCTTCCTGAAAGTGTTTCCTGGACCCGATCGCAGCACAGCGATCCTGGCGTTTCCTGTCACGAGCATTAGGCCTACCCACGCAAGTGAGGTACCATTTTTATCGGGAGACTTGGGGGAACACAGAATAGCAAAACAAGTGTTATTGCCCCATGTCTTTCTCTACATTTTTTCCTTCCAAATGTAAGACATCTCTATTTGAGAAATGGCCTGTAATTCACATGCTAGTATAGGCACCCCGGAATTCAGAGATGTGCAAATAACCACTGCTTGTCAACACCTTATCCAATGCCCGTTTTTCACTCTTTATATTTCAGCAAATGAATTGCTGTATATCCGGTATAGAATGAAAACCCATTGCAAGGTGCAGCTCATTTATTGGCTCTGGGCACCTAGGGATCTTGATGAACCTACAAGCCCTATATATCCTCGCAACCGGAAGAGTCCAGGACACGTAACGGTATATTGCTTTAAAAAATCTGACATTGCAGGAAAAAGTTACAGAGTAAAATGTGGAGAAAAATGGCTGTTTTTTCAGCTCACTTTCAATATTATTTTATTTCAGCTGTTATTTTCTGTAGGAAAACCTTGTAGGAGCTACACAAATGACCCCTTGCTGAATTCAGAATTTTGTCTACTTTTCAGTAATGTTTAGCTTTCCAGGATCCAGCATTGGTTTCACACCCATTCCTGTCACTAACTGGAAGGAGGCTGAAAGCACCAAAAATAGTAAAAATGGGGTATGTCCTGAAAGGGGGGAAGATGGTGATTTTAGCACCAGAAACCCTTTGTTGATGCCCAGCAGCTAAGAGGTTAACAATTTCTGCACTGCCTAAGAATCATCAAAACAACACTCACTGTAGAAATCGGGCAGCCTCTCAAACACTGATATATATGGTAAATATTCAAATTGGGTGGTATTTTTCACTTTCCAGTTATCCATTGTCTTTTCACGCAGCCTGTTCATAAGTCCTGTCTCTTTAATATCAAGATACTATAGCACTGTCCCTTGACCGGAATTGTTCTTTTTAAGGAGTAATATCCTGTCCATTGTTTTTCTCTCTCTTATAAACCTCTTTCCTGGTTCCACAATTCTGTATTTAAGTCAAAAATTCTAACTTGCACAGCTGCATTGGCATTCACGGGTGGCAGAGGCTTTCAGTAGCTTTATATGAACATCTGGAACCTGACAGGGTAGCCTAGCCAGGCTGTATTGTCCTATTTCTCAATGATTTGGTAATCTTATTTGAAAAATTAGTCTAGAGATATAGTTGTTGCCAATATGTATGCCATTGAAAAATGTAAAAATAAAGAGATGGAAGAGTCAGATTTTCAACCCTGAATATTCAAAACACTTCAAATAATCTAAACCCTATCATTCTTCTCTTCACCAAATTCCCTAACCCTAACTATACCCATTTTACATCATAAATTGCAGAGATTGAAAAAAATGCCTGTACTACCTTTGGAGTCCTGTGCCAATCATAACCTATTTTTCACACTTTCAATCCTAACCATGATATATATCCATTACTCTCATGCAACCAATTCCATACAGTAAAGCAAATGTATCCCTCTCCCAGAAATATTATTAAGCAACTCAAAAGGTTTAGGCCCATAAGTTGTGAATAAGTTACAGATAGAACAATAAATGTGGTATTGGGGTTGTATGAGAGGTACAACTGAGCCAGTGGCTTTCCAAATTGGTACCTAAAGTGATGTTTAATTCAGTGCCTCCTTTATTCTGACAGAACCAGGATAAAAAAAAGTTGCAATATGAAGCTGGACCTTAATCAGGCACTACAGTTCAAAGGTCTTGAGGCCATAGCTGTAGTCTACCATTTGTTGGTTAATTGAGAAGAGGAGGAGCCAGCACTGCACCTGTCAATGGCAAGAGGCAACCCGATCTCAAGTCACCGCCTAATCAGAGCCATGGTTGCAGCTTCAGCAACTCCAGAAAGCTGGTGTGTAAAACATTTTAGACGTAACCATCACTTGACCATCAACTCCATTTTGCCCCAGTAACTCCATTTTGTGTCCTGCTTCAGCTGCAGGACAGCGCGTGTGTTTTTCTCCTCACCTGCGAAGAGCTGGACAGAGCTGGAACATATAATGTGGGATTCAGACTACGTACAAGTTCACAAGACTGAAACTGTTTTTATCAGAGGAATATACAAGTCTGTCTCAGAACAAATATTTGGAGCCTGGCCAGCTCCCACGGGGGTTTTTGCCGTAGACAAGTACGACTAGCATTTAATTTCATAACAGAGGGGGTTCCTACAACCTTCTTCTTGAGGTTGTTTTAGGTATAAAAGACGGGGAGACTTGGCTCTAAGACAGGAGCTCTCCTGTGGAGCGGACCTGCTGCCCAGGATATGATTTGTGATCCAAATCGGGGGTCTCCTGCCTTGGTTGATCAAGGGCTCCTCAGTCACACTGTCGAGGATGGTGTCAACAACCCCATTGGTGATGTATATTTAAACCTTGATTATTTAGCTTATTTATACATGTTCTGTTAAAACATTGCAAATTTCTATTTCAGTCTGGACCACTTGACATATACATATGTTCTGCTGCATTTGAGTTATTTGCTTATTCTTATATATTTGTATGACCTTTATTTTATATGGAAAGTGCATTAATAAATTCATCATTTCGACTAAGAGTGCTGAATTCTTTTGCATTGTGTCCTCTTAGTTTAAGTGAGAACAATACAGCTCGGCCTACGTATTAGTGGCTCATTTCCCATCTTAGACGCTTTGAAAAACATGTAGATAGGATATGTGCCCAAATTAACAGACTTTCCTGTCACCTACTTGGGCTTTCCACAAGACAGGAGGAACTCCAGAAGTAACAATGCTGCTTCTAAAGCCCCAGGAACGCTAGCAATGTTGTTTATGGGTGGGTTTACAGAGAGTGATGGGGCATATGTAAATGTTAGGGTGTGTTCGGCTCATGTTTGTTTGATTTTTTTAGTTTAATGAGGTAGTGAGGCTTATTGCATCTAGTATTTGTAGGGTTTGCTCTTGTGGGACTTTGTTAAATAAATATATATCAGCTAAGACACTTAGGGGGTCATTCCGACCCTGCCGGTCCAAGACCGCCAGGGCCGGGGACCACGGAAACACCGCCAACAGGCTGGCGGTGCTTCCCAGCCCATTCTGACCGCGGCGGTAAAGCCGCGGTCAGAAAAGGGGATCCGGCGGTTTCCCACCGGATTTCCCCTGCATGGGCTGAATCTCCATGGCGGCGCTGCAAGCAGCGCCGCCATGGAGATTCAAACCCCCTTCCCGCCATTCTGTTTCTGGCGGTTTTTACCACCAGGAACAGGATGGCGGGAACGGGTGTCGTGGGGCCCCCTAACAGGGCCCCATAAAGATTTTCACTGTCTGCTTGGCAGACAGTGAAAATCGCGACGGGTGCAACTGCACCCGTCGCACCCCTGCAACTCCGCCGGCTCCATTCGGAGCCGGCTTCCTTGTTGCAGGGCCTTTCCCGCTGGGCTGGCGGGCGCTCTTTTGGCGGTCACCCGCGGTCTTCTGACCCGCCAGGGTCAGAATGACCCTCTTAATGGGTTACTTTAGCGCTTGTGAAGTGGTGTGCTCTGTCATAAATAGGCAGGACTCCTGTCCCTCTAAACTTGCAGGTATTCTACCCTATTCAGATTGTGCAATTGGCAGGGTTGTTACTTAGCTACCTCCACCAGTGGAAACCCTTCTCTCATTGTATGTTTTTACATTGTTATGCTCCAGACCCAAGCTGCTTCTGGGAGGAATAGTGAGGTGCTCTTATTAGGAGGTTTTGTGATTAATTGCACTGTTCTTTTCACCCATTGAATCATATTGTTTTCCCTCATTTAAATGCTCTCTTTTGCAACCAAGGTAAACCATGGTAACATGCTAAGTAGGTCTACCCAGAAGTCCCAAAGAGATAGATGCCTGCTGTCCAATCCACCCATACGCATTGTTAAGCATTCAACCTATACCAGGACGATCCACCTTGTGGCAACACAGGTCAACCACAAAATAAGGTATTTCATGCAATGTGACTGAGCTATCCTGTCAGTCAAACCCCAATGAGCAAGCCACCCATATAACTGGTATGGGAGATCCATTATTTGTCCACGCCATGCCCCATCATAATGATTTCTAACTTTTTGCCCTGTCCAGAATCACTGAGAGATATTGGATGATGCTACTCCTACCACCAGTAAGAGGTTGTTTTGGGAGCATTTACTCCCCTTATGAAGTCCTCATTGACTACCCGTAGGCAAATACCACATTTCTTTTATCCTCTGCCCCTCCCCAGTGTCAGTTGTATTCTTACTTGATCAGGGACCCTCAGTCAACTCAACCAATAACTGTGAGTAGCCGTCAATTCAAGCTCTTAATTAGGTCACTGCACTTATGTTACCCTTTTCAAATTAGGCCGGTTGTAGTATAGAAGTGTATCCTTTATTTTTCAATTACAAAACTAATCCAAATGACATAAAAGCAGACCTTAGGCAAAGGTGAAGTAAAGTACAAAGGGGCATCTTTATAATGCCCTAGCACCACCTTGCGCCACATTAACGTGATTATTTTTTACGTTAATGTGGTCAAACAAGGCTGAAATCCCATGCCATATTTACAGATTGGCGCAATGCATGCTTGGCACCACTCTGTAACTCCTTGTGCTACATTATGCCTGTGCCAGTCATAATGTAGGCAAAGGGGGTGTTGTCCCATTAGGGGAGCTGGAAAAATGGCGTAACGAAATCTGTGAGATTTCCTTGTGCCATTTTTTATGGCACTTTTAACGCCTGCTCAAGAGCAGGCGTTAAAAGGGGGCTTCCATTCTATAGAATGGGGCCCTATGTACTCTAAAGGAGTAGGAAGAATTATGAAAAAGAGTTGAATTAGACAGAGAGACATGGAAGTTACCCATCACACAATTAAAACTATATTAAGCAGGCCAAAGTCTTCCAAATTACAATCACTTATGTGATAATGAAAACAGAGACGACAGACACAGATGTAAAGTGTTTATAACAAGGATAAAAGTGACAGCATAAAAATGGTGCAATTGCCTTTTGGCATTGCCCATCTTGGAAGCATACTTGTACAACAGAAAGGAAGTATTAGGCATTTCCTTTCTTTGCAAAATATCTACTAAATTAGAAGACACAGATTTAGGGGTTGAAGTAGAAGGCGAGGTACCAGAAGAATCAAAAACATAACAAATTGAGCTACATTCACCTGGCATGCAGTTACCTTTGAAGGTCAATCAAGTACCTCTCCAAAACAGATAAGAATATATGCTCAGAATGCACACCTAAACATAAAAAGGAAGTTCCACTAATCCCCTCGTATGTGCCCCATCATTCATTTTGCAGTCCTATTTATTCAGAATCACCTGTTTCCAATTCAGAGTGGCATGTTTACTTTTAAAATAGTAGCCACACACTCATGCAGTTGTCTTCTCAAGTCTCAAGTCTCAATCTTTGATGACAACAGAGTTTAGGAGCTGTGAGGTATGAATGGGTGTCACATATGGCATCTAGCTCTCTGAGGAAATGACAGCATCCGTTTTTAAGGATGTGATTCATTGCAAAATGTAGAGTTGACCAGAAGTTTGAAATAATTGTCTTTGTTTCTTTCACACTACATTTAATCCTCTTCTGCACTCCTCTGAAAGCTTGCAATACCAGTCCTTTGTTTATTTACACCTCCGAACACTGTATAATGCAATTGATTCTGTTTGTTTGAAATAGTATTTTTTTTAAAAACTTTATTTTGATTTAGATTTATTATCAACAACAAACATTATGAACATGCGCAACATCAAAGTTGTTCCACACAAAAAAAAGGATATCATTGTGGTCAACATCTGACATTACATAACAATCTTTCCATGCCTATTGTATAGTGAGTAGAGGTAAACATGACAGAAAAGTCAGGACATCAGTTTAGTACATCAATAGGAAGTGCTGAACATCCATTAGCACAATGTAAAACTTATCATGTACTAACCTCTGACCCTTCAGTATCACTGTCTGCAAGCGTATCGCCTGACTGAAGGGCCTGGAGATTTGCATGGCAACACGCTGTATCTGTGCCATTTAGGTCCTCCGTTTGTTGGGAGGGTAGGGTCACTAAATATTTTTGAAGTGGCTATGATATGTCCTCAGGTCCGGACGCCAGAGGCTATAAAGTTGCATAAGTGCCACTGGTGGTGTCACAATAGGACAGTTCCCGAAGCCTTGCAGAAGTGTTAGGGAAGATACGACTAACCCTTTGGAGTGCACTTTGTCATTTTGCGAGAAGGAAGGCCAGTGCGGCAAAGCACCAACTTGACTGTGGCAATGGCTAAACATATCCCAGTACAGCGAGCAATGGGGTGGGAGTGAGTGAATGTCCCATCATTTGTGTGAGAATTGTATGCAGCAACTCCCAGAAGGGGCAGATGAGGGGGCAGTTCCAGGTCAAGTGAGCAAAGTCAGCATTCACTGTAGAGAATTTCGGACATGTATTTGGTAGGGAAGGGTCAAGTTTAGCGAGCTGTAGTGGTGTCATGTAGGTGCGGTGTAGATATTTATAATGCAATAGTTTGTGCCTCTGGATGTTGGAGATAAATTTAGTCTGTGCACAACAATAGTACCACTGTTTATGTGATAAGGAATGGCCCAGGTCCTGTTCCCATGCCGATCTAGAGCTCTGAGCTCCCACAGGTTTTAACTGTAGAGCAGCTTTGTACAGTAGAGATATCAGGTGTGTATTATCTTGGGCTGCTATAAGTAGCGAAAGTGGGGGGAAGTCAGCAGGTTCAAGTGGGTAAGAGGAAAGTGTAGTGCGCAGCGTTCTGTGCAGTCGTTGTACGATAAAGATATGTAAGTATGTTTTTAACGTGGCTACTTTGAAAAGGTCACCTATTGTGTGCAGATGACGGGAGGACAACACTTTTCGAGTGAGCTGCTCTAGTGTAAGTGGGAGCCATGGGTTTGCTAAAATTGGGAGGTGCGGGGAGTACAGCATATTGTACCCCATATATCTGCACAGTTTGAGCCAGGCCCAACATGTATCCGAGATTGTCTGGATTTCCACTGTGGTCCTAGGTAGGCCCAGCGGCAAGAGCACTGAGAGGGAATGGGGAGAGCATGTGACTGTTCAGGTTTGAGGAATTGTAGCTGTGCATCTGTGTGGTACCAGAAGTAGGCAAAGTGTGCCTGGGCTATTAAATAATAGAGTCAGAAATCAGGGACTTAAAAGCCGCACCGTTCACACTGGAGAATCAGTGTGTCCCAACACATCCGAGGGCTTTTGCCCGCACACACGAGTCACGTGATTAAGCTTCGAAGCATGTCAAAGTAGTTGTTATATAGCGGGATGGGAATGTTTAAGAAAAAATGTAAAAAGCGAGGGGGAACCACCATTTTGATAATGGCTATCTTGCCAACGATTGAAAGAGGGAGTGTGATCCAGCGCTCCATCTGGGATGTGAGTTTATCCATTGCTGGGCCGTAACTCAGGCAATCCACCTCAGCACTGTTTCTATGTAAAAGAATACCCAAGTATCTAGGTGGATCTTCTCAGCAACGTAGCGGATATTCCATAGGACAGAGTAGGGAATACGTTAACGGAAACAATTCTGATTTATCTCAGTTCATTGTAAGGGCAGAAAAGGCACCTTATCCTTATCAGGTGGGGAAGATTGAGGGAGGGGTGACGGACAAATAAAATAATGTTATAAGCATATAGGGAGGCCAGAAGAGTGCCATTGTGGAACCTTAAGCCCCAATCTAAATGTCACTCCTGTGGATCCATAGCAATAATAAATAGCAAAGGTGATAGTGGGCACCTCTGTGTGTGCCTCGTGAAAGGTGTAAATGCTCTGAGAGAGTACCGGTAATGCATAACCTAGCCATAGGAGTGGCGTAGAACAACCAAATCAATTCCCTGAATCCCCTTGGTTTCCCTAGTTTTGCTAAGGTAGCATGTAGGAAAGCCCATTCAAGTGAGTTGAATGCCTTCTCGGCATCCAAAAGTACAGTCGCTGCCGGTAGGTCTGGAGAAATCTGGTTGATGGCAAACAAGGTGCACAAATTAATCGCTGTTGAGCGATGAGATACAAACCCAGATTGCATAGAGGAGATGATTTGGTTCATAAGAAGAGATAGGCGAGTCACCAATACCTTTGCAAATATCTTATTATCGTAGTTCATCAACAACAGTGCTCTATATCATGCGGTTTGCCAGGTATCAACAATGTTATTGGGGCCTGCCAGAGGCTCGGGGGAAGTACTCTGAGCTCCAGAGACTCAGAGTATACCTCAAGGAGGTGCAGGGTTAGAATATCTTTATACTCTTCATAGAAATCCCTGGTAAATCCATCGAGCCCCAGGGCCTTCGCCCGTGGAAGGAATCTATGGCCTTGGAAAACTCTTTGCAGGTAATAGGGGCCACCAGAAACTGCTGTTGGTCCTCCTCTAGCCACACCATGGCAATACCTGATAAATAGTCTGCGGCCGAGGGGTCCACGTGCATATAGTATATAACTAACTAGTTCGACGTGAACTCAAAGACATTTGTCTCTTTAGTCATGGCCTCGGTGCCATCTGCACATCGCAGCTTCTCATGCAGTCAGGTCATTAAATTGCTGTAGTAATTTCCGAGCGCGCAATCAAGTCTGTGGCCTTCATCCAAAGGCGTGTCCGGGTGTTCACATCTATGACATTCTCTTCAACTTTTGCTATTTCTGCCTGCAGGGCCCAGAGCACACCAGCATGATTAGCAATTCAGACACCCCTTACGTACGCTTTAAAGGCTTCCCATAGCGTGAAATATTGCTGTACTGAGCCAGTATTTAATGGAAAAAAGTCAGTGATAGCCGCCCTCATTTTAGTGCAAAATAGTTCATCGAGCAGTGCGTTCCTGGGGAATCACCAGGTTCTAGCCATTGGCATGTTAGTAGGTATGTTTAGTAGAGTCACAATTGCAGAATGGTCCAACAGAGTGCAGGGAAGGTGAAAAATATCCATCACTTATAGTAGCACCGAGGGAGGGAAGTACCACTGGTCTATGTGGGTCAATGTGTGGTGAAGAGTAAAATGTGTAGTTCGAGACATGTGGGTGCATGGCATGCCATGCATCAGTCAAATGAAACACGTCTAGGAGGCCTGTCAATAATAGAAGGGAGTGTGGTTTGGTGACTCTAGCATGACCAGTGGTGTCTAGCAAGTGGTCGCAGGTAATACTAAAATCACCCCCCCATAATAATGTTATCCACCATCATGTAGTCTATTTTGCTCTGAAGATTGAAAAACAAATTCTTGGAAGCCTTTATCGGGGGCATAGACATTGGTCAGCAGTACGGGCCTCCCACCCAGATCCTCCCAAACAAGCAAATAGGACCCCTCTAGATCAGCATCCACAGCTTGGCAACTAAATGGTATACTTTTATGTATTAATATAGCCACCCCCATAGTATGAGCTATAGCATGCAAAGAATCCATTGTGGCCCCAGTGCTCAGCGTAGCAGTATGTTGAGCGAGGGGCTAGGTGCGTCTCCTGGAGAAATGCCACCTTGATACCATGCGGATGTAAATAGGAAAGCACCATCTTCCCCTTCTTAGGTTGTTCAGTCCCTGAATATTCCAGGTTGCACATTTGACCAGCATCACTGACATATGGGTAATGCGAGAAAGTCTATGGCTGCTGGAGAGATGGATCATGCAAATATGTTAGACAGCCAGATAGCCCACAAAATGTACAAGGTAATAGTTCCTTTGATAGCGCAGAACATAAACAACTCAACTCAGAACCCCCCACCCACACTGGTGAATACATTTCCCAGTGAATCCCTGTGGGAAAATGGGTTATTGGTAAGGGCAACTAAGTACCTGCACTTAGCAATAGGCCACTAACCTCCACTTAGGCCCAGTTGGATCTCCATAAATTATACCCAGCTCAACCCTTGGTAGCTTGGCAATGAGCGACAAGGCTTAACTTAGGAGAAATGTGGAAAGCATTTAAATATCACCAAACAGTAAATAAGTAAATCAAAAAACACAGTACAAATCCAACACCAATTCATAACAATAGATTATATTTTTATCTATAAAGTGAAACCAAAACAATAAAACAGATACAGGTTTATTTCCCATGCAATATTTTGATGTATTTAATGCTGTGGGGCATTTACAGTAAAAAGATTGTTAGGTACTTTGTAACCATTGTATGTAACTTTTATTATTATCTTATGCAATTGTTTTGTGAAATGGAACTTGTTTGATTCGCACATTTGTGTTTAGTTTAATAAGTTAGTAGAGAAAAAGGAGCAAACCACCATCTGCTGAAAATGGAACCTGCTATACAACTGTCACTACTTTTGTTCTGCAACATACATCCACTATTCCATCTCTCTCACGTTAAGCCAGCGATTTCAGATATAATTAACAAATTTCCACCCCTTTTAGTAGATGGTTCTCTGGAGAGAGAAATAGGGGAGATAAGATTACCATACCCATTGGGGGAAATCAGAATGTCTGATGATGTGGAGAGGGTACAATGCATCTGAAAGGTATTGGGAACTTTCAGGTTTTGTAGATGCCCACATTTTATGATGAGATTCCATAAAGGTCATCCTTTGAATCTTAGACCCTAGATTACTTCTGGGAAGGAGCCCTATTTAGATGAATGTAAAGTCAGCATTCAGGCTAAATGCAAACTTACAATCACGCATAAGGTGAATTGTTTAGAGACTACAAACCAAAGAGTTTGAGAACAACAGACCACTAACAGATGAACAGCCAGTCTACTCACTTCCTGGTTTTGGGTCACTTCCAGTTTACTGGTTGCAGAGCCATATTTACAGGATCGATGGCACATAGCATTTGCCTGGTCAAGAGCGGTGAGTTGTTCCTGCTTTTCATTTCTGTACCAGTTCACACTCATTATCCATCACACATGCTGCTATTTTCTGTTTCTTGGTTACCCTTACCATATTGGCCATTAAGTTTCTCTTGCACCTTGTTGCTATCTTTGGGCGCTCCTTCTTTTACTCTCCTTCTAGCTTATGACTGGCATGTTTTCTGTGGTGTCCTGGGGCTTTTAACCCCTCAGATGCGGTCGTCGGCCACTGACCGACGCCCGCACGACCTCCCTGGTGCGGGTCACGTCCAGTGTCCGACACCAAGGAGGGGGTTAATAAATCCTCGGGTGCGTCGCACCAGAGGAATTATTGTTTTTTTTTTGTTCCCCGGGAGACACGGAAGCTCTTCCGTGTCTCCCCCTGCCTCCCACCAGCCCCTTTGTGATGTCAGCGCGCCGTGAGGCGCTTCCTGCTCCAATGGGGAAAACGGCCACAAACTGCCTTCCCCGCATTCAGGAAGGCCTCGTAAGAAAGGGAAGAGTCTCCCCATTCTTACGAGGCCTTCCTGAAAGTGTTTCCTGGACCCGATCGCAGCACAGCGATCCTGGCGTTTCCTGTCACGAGCATTAGGCCTACCCACGCAAGTGAGGTACCATTTTTATCGGGAGACTTGGGGGAACACAGAATAGCAAAACAAGTGTTATTGCCCCATGTCTTTCTCTACATTTTTTCCTTCCAAATGTAAGACATCTCTATTTGAGAAATGGCCTGTAATTCACATGCTAGTATAGGCACCCCGGAATTCAGCAAATAACCACTGCTTGTCAACACCTTATCTAATGCCCGTTTTTCACTCTTTATATTTCAGCAAATGAATTGCTGTATATCCGGTATAGAATGAAAACCCATTGCAAGGTGCAGCTCATTTATTGGCTCTGGGTACCTAGGGATCTTGATGAACCTACAAGCCCTATATATCCTCGCAACCGGAAGAGTCCAGGACACGTAACGGTATATTGCTTTAAAAAATCTGACATTGCAGGAAAAAGTTACAGAGTAAAATGGCTGTTTTTTCAGCTCACTTTCAATATTTTTTTATTTCAGCTGTTATTTTCTGTAGGAAAACCTTGTAGGAGCTACACAAATGACCCCTTGCTGAATTCAGAATTTTGTCTACTTTTCAGTAATGTTTAGCTTTCCAGGATCCAGCATTGGTTTCACACCCATTCCTGTCACTAACTGGAAGGAGGCTGAAAGCACCAAAAATAGTAAAAATGGGGTATGTCCCAGTAAAATGCCATAATTGTGTTGAAAAATGTGGTTTTCTGATTCAAGTCTGTCTGTTCCTGAAAGGGGGGAAGATGGTGATTTTAGCACCAGAAACCCTTTGTTGATGCCCAGCAGCTAAGAGGTTAACAATTTCTGCACTGCCTAAGAATCATCAAAACAACACTCACTGTAGAAATCGGGCAGCCTCTCAAACACTGATATATATGGTAAATATTCAAATTGGGTGGTATTTTTCACTTTCCAGTTATCCATTGTCTTTTCATGCAGCCTGTTCATAAGTCCGGTCTCTCTAATATCAAGATACTATAGCACTGTCCCTTGACCGGAATTGTTCTTTTTATGGAGTAATATCCTGTCCATTGTTTTTCTCTCTCTTATAAACCTCTTTCCTGGTTCCCCAATTCTGTATTTAAGTCTAAAATTCTAACTTGCACAGCTGCATTGGCATTCACGGGTGGCAGAGGCTTTCAGTAGCTTTATATGAACATCTGGAACCTGACAGGGTAGCCTAGCCAGGCTGTATTGTCCTATTTCTCAATGATTTGGTAATCTTATTTGAAAAATTAGTCTAGAGATATAGTTGTTGCCAATATGTATGCCATTGAAAAATGTAAAAATAAAGAGATGGAAGAGTCAGATTTTCAACCCTGAATATTCAAAACACTTCAAATAATCTAACCCCTATCATTCTTCTCTTCACCAAATTCCCTAACCCTAACTATACCCATTTTACATCATAAATTGCAGAGATTGAAAAAAATGCCTGTACTACCTTTGGAGTCCTGTGCCAATCATAACCTATTTTTCACACTTTCAATCCTAACCATGATATATATCCATTACTCTCATGCAACCAATTCCATACAGTAAAGCAAATGTATCCCTCTCCCAGAAATATTATTAAGCAACTCAAAAGGTTTAGGCCCATAAGTTGTGAATAAGTTACAGATAGAACAATAAATGTGGTATTGGGGTTGTATGAGAGGTACAACTGAGCCAGTGGCTTTCCAAATTGGTACCTAAAGTGATGTTTAATTCAGTGCCTCCTTTATTCTGACAGAACCAGGATAAAAAAAAGTTGCAATATGAAGCTGGACCTTAATCAGGCACTACAGTTCAAAGGTCTTGAGGCCATAGCTGTAGTCTACCATTTGTTGGTTAATTGAGAAGAGGAGGAGCCAGCACTGCACCTGTCAATGGCAAGAGGCACCCCGATCTCAAGTCACCGCCTAATCAGAGCCATGGTTGCAGCTTCAGCAACTCCAGAAAGCTGGTGTGTAAAACATTTTAGACGTAACCATCACTTGACCATCAACTCCATTTTGCCCCAGTAACTCCATTTTGTGTCCTGCTTCAGCTGCAGGACAGCGCGTGTGTTTTTCTCCTCACCTGCGAAGAGTTGGACAGAGCTGGAACATATAATGTGGGATTCAGACTACGTACAAGTTCACAAGACTGAAACTGTTTTTATCAGAGGAATATACAAGTCTGTCTCAGAACAAATATTTGGAGCCTGGCCAGCTCCCATGTGGGTTTTTGCCGTAGACAAGTACGACTAGCATTTAATTTCATAACAGAGGGGGTTCCTACAACCTTCTTCTTGAGGTTGTTTTAGGTATAAAAGACGGGGAGACTTGGCTCTAAGACAGGAGCTCTCCTGTGGAGCGGACCTGCTGCCCAGGATATGATTTGTGATCCAAATCGGGGGTCTCCTGCCTTGGTTGATCAAGGGCTCCTCAGTCACGCTGTCGAGGATGGTGTCAACAACCCCATTGGTGATGTATATTTAAACCTTGATTATTTAGCTTATTTATACATGTTCTGTTAAAACATTGCAAATTTCTATTTCAGTCTGGACCACTTGACATATACATATGTTCTGCTGCATTTGAGTTATTTGCTTATTCTTATATATTTGTATGACCTTTATTTTATATGGAAAGTGCATTAATAAATTCATTATTTCGACTAAGAGTGCTGAATTCTTTTGCATTGTGTCCTCTTAGTTTAAGTGAGAGCAATACAGCTCGGCCTACGTATTAGTGGCTCATTTCCCATCTTAGACGCTTTGAAAAACATGTAGATAGGATATGTGCCCAAATTAACAGACTTTCCTGTCACCTACTTGGGCTTTCCACAAGACAGGAGGAACTCCAGAAGTAACAATGCTGCTTCTAAAGCCCCAGGAAGGCTAGCAATGTTGTTTATGGGTGGGTTTACAGAGAGTGATGGGGCATATGTAAATGTTAGGGTGTGTTCGGCTCATGTTTGTTTGATTTTTTTAGTTTAATGAGGTAGTGAGGCTTATTACATCTAGTATTTGTAGGGTTTGCTCTTGTGGGACTTTGCTAAATAAATATATATCAGCTAAGACACTTAGGGGGTCATTCCGACCCTGCCGGTCCAAGACCGCCAGGGCCGGGGACCACGGAAACACCTCCAACAGGCTGGCGGTGCTTCCCAGCCCATTCTGACCGCGGCGGTAAAGCCGCGGTCAGAAAAGGGGATCCGGCGGTTTCCCACCGGATTTCCCCTGCATGGGCTGAATCTCCATGGCGGCGCTGCAAGCAGCGCCGCCATGGAGATTCCAACCCCCTTCCCGCCATTCTGTTTCTGGCGGTTTTTACCGCCAGGAACAGGATGGCGGGAACGGGTGTCATGGGGCCCCCTAACAGGGCCCCATAAAGATTTTCACTGTCTGCTTGGCAGACAGTGAAAATCGCGACGGGTGCAACTGCACCCGTCGCACCCCTGCAACTCCGCCGGCTCCATTCGGAGCCGGCTTCCTTGTTGCAGGGCCTTTCCCGCTGGGCTGGCGGGCGCTCTTTTGGCGGTCACCCGCGGTCTTCTGACCCGCCAGGGTCAGAATGACCCTCTTAATGGGTTACTTTAGCGCTTGTGAAGTGGTGTGCTCTGTCATAAATAGGCAGGACTCCTGTCCCTCTAAACTTGCAGGTATTCTACCCTATTCAGATTGTGCAATTGGCAGGGTTGTTACTTAGCTACCTCCACCAGTGGAAACCCTTCTCTCATTGTATGTTTTTACATTGTTATGCTCCAGACCCAAGCTGCTTCTGGGAGGAATAGTGAGGTGCTCTTATTAGGAGGTTTTGTGATTAATTGCACTGTTCTTTTCACCCATTGAATCATATTGTTTTCCCTCATTTAAATGCTCTCTTTTGCAACCAAGGTAAACCATGGTAACATGCTAAGTAGGTCTACCCAGAAGTCCCAAAGAGATAGATGCCTGCTGTCCAATCCACCCATACGCATTGTTAAGCATTCAACCTATACCAGGACGATCCACCTTGTGGCAACACAGGTCAACCACAAAATAAGGTATTTCATGCAATGTGACTGAGCTATCCTGTCAGTCAAACCCCAATGAGCAAGCCACCCATATAACTGGTATGGGAGATCCATTATTCGTCCACGCCATGCCCCATCATAATGATTTCTAACTTTTTGCCCTGTCCAGAATCACTGAGAGATATTGGATGATGCTACTCCTACCACCAGTAAGAGGTTGTTTTGGGAGCATTTACTCCCCTTATGAAGTCCTCATTGACTACCCGTAGGCAAATACCACATTTCTTTTATCCTCTGCCCCTCCCCAGTGTCAGTTGTATTCTTACTTGATCAGGGACCCTCAGTCAACTCAACCAATAACTGTGAGTAGCCGTCAATTCAAGCTCTTAATTAGGTCACTGCACTTATGTTACCCTTTTCAAATTAGGCCGGTTGTAGTATAGAAGTGTATCCTTTATTTTTCAATTACAAAACTAATCCAAATGACATAAAAGCAGACCTTAGGCAAAGGTGAAGTAAAGTACAAAGGGGCATCTTTATAATGCCCTAGCACCACCTTGCGCCACATTAACGTGATTATTTTTTACGTTAATGTGGTCAAACAAGGCTGAAATCCCATGCCATATTTACAGATTGGCGCAATGCATGCTTGGCACCACTCTGTAACTCCTTGTGCTACATTATGCCTGTGCCAGTCATAATGTAGGCAAAGGGGATGTTGTCCCATTAGGGGAGCTGGAAAAATGGCGTAACGAAATCTATGAGATTTCCTTGTGCCATTTTTTATGGCACTTTTAACGCCTGCTCAAGAGCAGGCGTTAAAAGGGGGCTTCCATTCTTTAGAATGGGGCCCTATGTACTCTAAAGGAGTAGGAAGAATTATGAAAAAGAGTTGAATTAGACAGAGAGACATGGAAGTTACCCATCACACAATTAAAACTATATTAAGCAGGCCAAAGTCTTCCAAATTACAATCACTTATGTGATAATGAAAACAGAGACGACAGACACAGATGTAAAGTGTTTATAACAAGGATAAAAGTGACAGCATAAAACTGGTGCAATTGCCTTTTGGCATTGCCCATCTTGGAAGCATACTTGTACAACAGAAAGGAAGTATTAGGCATTTCCTTTCTTTGCAAAATATCTACTAAATTAGAAGACACAGATTTAGGGGTTGAAGTAGAAGGCGAGGTACCAGAAGAATCAAAAACATAACAAATTGAGCTACATTCACCTGGCATGCAGTTACCTTTGAAGGTCAATCAAGTACCTCTCCAAAACAGATAAGAATATATGCTCAGAATGCACACCTAAACATAAAAAGGAAGTTCCACTAATCCCCTCGTATGTGCCCATCATTCATTTTGCAGTCCTATTTATTCAGAATCACCTGTTTCCAATTCAGAGTGGCATGTTTACTTTTAAAATAGTAGCCACACACTCATGCAGTTGTCTTCTCAAGTCTCAAGTCTCAATCTTTGATGACAACAGAGTTTAGGAGCTGTGAGGTATGAATGGGTGTCACATATGGCATCTAGCTCTCTGAGGAAATGACAGCGTCCGTTTTTAAGGATGTGATTCATTGCAAAATGTAGAGTTGACCAGAAGTTTGAAATAATTGTCTTTGTTTCTTTCACACTACATTTAATCCTCTTCTGCACTCCTCTGAAAGCTTGCAATACCAGTCCTTTGTTTATTTACACCTCCGAACACTGTATAATGCAATTGATTCTGTTTGTTTGAAATAGTATTTTTTTTAAAAACTTTATTTTGATTTAGATTTATTATCAACAACAAACATTATGAACATGTGCAACATCAAAGTTGTTCCATACAAAAAAAAGGATATCATTGTGGTCAACATCTGACATTACATAACAATCTTTCCATGCCTATTGTGTAGTGAGTAGAGGTAAACATGACAGAAAAGTCAGGACATCAGTTTAGTACATCAATAGGAAGTGCTGAACATCCATTAGCACAATGTAAAACTTATCATGTACTAACCTCTGACCCTTCAGTATCACTGTCTGCAAGCGTATCGCCTGACTGAAGGGCCTGGAGATTTGCATGGCAACACGCTGTATCTGTGCCATTTAGGTCCTCCGTTTGTTGGGAGGGTAGGGTCACTATATATTTTTGAAGTGGCTATGATATGTCCTCAGGTCCGGACGCCGGAGGCTATAAAGTTGCATAAGTGCCACTGGTGGTGTCACAATAGGACAGTTCCCGAAGCCATGCAGAAGTGTTAGGGATGATACGACTAACCCATTGGAGTGCACTTTGTCATTTTGCGAGAAGGAAGGCCAGTGCGGCAAAGCACCAACTTGACTGTGGCAATGGCTAAACATATCCCAGTACAGCGAGCAATGGGGTGGGAGTGAGTGAATGTCCCATCATTTGTGTGAGAATTGTATGCAGCAACTCCCAGAAGGGGCAGATGAGGGGGCAGTTCCAGGTCAAGTGAGCAAAGTCAGCATTCACTGTAGAGAATTTCGGACATGTATTTGGTAGGGAAGGGTCAAGTTTAGCGAGCTGTAGTGGTGTCATGTAGGTGCGGTGTAGATATTTATAATGCAATAGTTTGTGCCTCTGGATGTTGGAGATAAATTTAGTCTGTGCACAACAATAGTACCACTGTTTATGTGATAAGGAATGGCCCACGTCCTGTTCCCATGCCGATCTAGAGCTCTGAGCTCCCACAGGTTTTAACTGTAGAGCAGTTTTGTACAGTAGAGATATCAGGTGTGTATTATCTTGGGCTGCTATAGGTAGCGAAAGTGGGGGGAAGTCAGCAGGTTCAAGTGGGTAAGAGGAAAGTGTAGTGCGCAGCATTCTGTGCAGTCGTTGTACGATAAAGATATGTAAGTATGTTTTTAACGTGGCTACTTTTAAAAGGTCACCTATTGTGTGCAGATGACGGGAGGACAACACTTTTCGAGTGAGCTGCTCTAGTGTAAGTGGGAGCCATGGGTTTGCTAAAATTGGGAGGTGCGGGGAGTACAGCATATTGTACCCCATATATCTGCACAGTTTGAGCCAGGCCCAACATGTATCCGAGATTGTCTGGATTTCCACTGTGGTCCTAGGTAGGCCCAGCGGCAAGAGCACTGAGAGGGAATGGGGAGAGCATGTGACTGTTCAGGTTTGAGGAATTGTAGCTGTGCATCTGTGTGGTACCAGAAGTAGGCAAAGTGTGCCTGGGCTATTAAATAATAGAGTCAGAAATCAGGGACTGAAAAGCCGCACCGTTCACACTGGAGAATCAGTGTGTCCCAACACATCTGAGGGCTTTTGCCCGCACACACGAGTCACGTGATTAAGCTTCGAAGCATGTCAAAGTAGTTGTTATATAGCGGGATGGGAATGTTTAAGAAAAAATGTAAAAAGCGAGGGGGAACCACCATTTTGATAATGGCTATCTTGCCAACGATTGAAAGAGGGAGTGTGATCCAGCGCTCCATCTGGGATGTGAGTTTATCCATTGCTGGGCCGTAACTCAGGCAAACCACCTCAGCACTGTTTATATGTAAAAGAATACCCAAGTATCTAGGTGGATCTTCTCAGCAACGTAGCGGATATTCCATAGGACAGAGTAGGGAATACGTTAACTGAAACAATTCTGATTTATCTCAGTTCATTGTAAGGGCAGAAAAGGCACCTTATCCTTATCAGGTGGGGAAGATTGAGGGAGGGGTGACGGACAAATAAAATAATGTTATAAGCATATAGGGAGGCCAGAAGAGTGCCATTGTGGAACCTTAAGCCCCAATCTAAATGTCACTCCTGTGGATCCATAGCAATAATAAATAGCAAAGGTGATAGTGGGCACCTCTGTGTGTGCCTCGTGAAAGGTGTAAATGCTCTGAGAGAGTACCGGTAATGCATAACCTAGCCATAGGAGTGGCGTAGAACAACCAAATCAATTCCCTGAATCCCCTTGGTTTCCCTAGTTTTGCTAAGGTAGCATGTAGGAAAGCCCATTCAAGTGAGTTGAATGCCTTCTCGGCATCCAAAAGTACAGTCGCTGCCGGTAGGTCTGGAGAAATCTGGTTGATGGCAAACAAGGTGCACAAATTAATCGCTGTTGAGCGATGAGATACAAACCCAGATTGCATAGAGGAGATGATTTGGTTCATAAGAAGAGATAGGCGAGTCACCAATACCTTTGCAAATATCTTATTATCGTAGTTCATCAACAACAGTGCTCTATATCATGCGGTTTGCCAGGTATCAACAATGTTATTGGGGCCTGCCAGAGGCTCGGGGGAAGTACTCTGAGCTCCAGAGACTCAGAGTATACCTCAAGGAGGTGCAGGGTTAGAATATCTTTATACTCTTCATAGAAATCCCTGGTAAATCCATCGAGCCCCAGGGCCTTCGCCCGTGGAAGGAATCTATGGCCTTGGAAAACTCTTTGCAGGTAATAGGGGCCACCAGAAACTGCTGTTGGTCCTCCTCTAGCCACACCATGGCAATACCTGATGTTAGAAATGGGGTTTTTGGTTGGCAGGTAGGTTGCCCTCTGTCCAAGCAAGAACCCTCACTCTAGTCAGGGTAAGTCACACACAATCCAAAATCAGCCTGTGCTCACCCTCCGGTAGCTTGGCACGAGCAGTCAGGCTTAACTTAGAAGGCAATGTGTAAAGCATTTGTGCAATAAATCATACAACACCATAGTATAACACCACAAAAATACACCACACAGTGTTTAGAAAAATATAGAATATTTATCTGGATAATTGTAGGTCAAAACGATCAAAGTTGCAATACGAATTTGTAAAGATATCACTGAAAAGTGATATTAAGAGTCTTTAAGTCTTTAAAAAGCAATAAAGTGTCTTTCAAGCACAGAGTACCTGGTTTCTGGTGGGAAATCTCCTCAGAGGGCCACAGGAGAAGAGATGCGTGGAAAAAGGGGTGTGTGCGTCGTTTTCCGCTCAGCACACACAGACTTGCGTCGTTCTTTTCCACGCGGGGAAGTCGGGCGTCGTTTTCCGGCGCGCAGACAGTCTCTTTTTGTGGATCGCGAGGATTACCAGATGTCCCGGGTCTGTGCGTGGATTCTCCTGCTTATTTTCCGGCTGCGCGTCGTTCTGCGGGGCTGCGCGTCGAAGTTTCGATCTCACGGTAGGCGTCGCGTCGATTTCTCCTTGGAAGTCGGGCGGCGTTGTCCTTGCGAGGCCGTGCGTCGAAATTTTGGTCTCACGGCAGGCGTCGCGTCGATTTCTCCTTGGAAGTCGGGCGGCGTTGTCCTTGCGAGGCCGTGCGTCAAAGTTTCGCACTCACGGTAGGCGTCGCGTCGATTTCTCCTTGGAAGTCGGGCGGCTTTGTCCTTGCGAGGTTGTGCGTCGAAGTCTCGATCGTCCCGAGGGCGTCGCGTTGATCAGCGTCGGTGTGCGGCGTTTTTCTCGCCGCGAAACAAGCTGTGCGTCGAAATTTTCGCCGCACGGAGCGTCCACGTGAAAGGAAGAGACTTCAAGGAACAGGAGGCAAGCTCTATCCAAGCCCTTGGAGAGCACTTTCACAGCCAGACAAGAGTTCAGCAAGGCAGCAGGGCAACAGCAAGACAGCAGTCCTTTGGAGAAAGCAGACAGGTGAGTCCTTTGAGCAGCCAGGCAGTTCTTCTTGGCAGGATGTAGTTTCTGGTTCAGGTTTCTTCTCCAGCAAGTGTCTGATGAGGTAGGGCAGAGGCCCTGTTTTATACTAAGTTGTGCCTTTGAAGTGGGGGTGATTTCAAAGAGTCTCTAAGAAAGGCACCAAGTTCCCTTTCAGCTCAATCCTGTCTGCCAGAGTCCCAGTAGGGGGTGTGGCAGTCCTTTGTGTGAGGGCAGGCCCTCCACCCTCCCAGCCCAGGAAGACCCATTCAAAATGCAGATGTATGCAAGTGAGGCTGAGTACCCTGTGTTTGGGGTGTGTCTGAGTGAATGCACAAGGAGCTGTCAACTAAACCTAGCCAGACGTGGATTGAAGGGCACAACAAGTTTTTAGTGCAAAGAAATGCTAACTTTCTAAAAGTGGCATTTCTAGAATAGTAATATTAAATCCGACTTCACCAGTCAGCAGGATTTTATATTACCATTCTGGCCATACTAAATATGACCTTCCTGCTCCTTTCAGATCAGCAGCTGCCACTTCAACAGTGTATGAGGGCAGCCCCAATGTTAGCCTATGAAGGGAGCAGGCCTCACAGTAGTGTAAAAACGATTTTAGGAGTTTTACACTACCAGGACATATAACTACACAGGTACATGTCCTGCCTTTTACCTACACAGCACCCTGCTCTAGGGGTTACCTAGGGCACACATTAGGGATGACTTATATGTAGAAAAAGGGGAGTTCTAGGCTTGGCAAGTACTTTTAAATGCCAAGTCGTAGTGGCAGTGAAACTGCACACACAGGCCTTGCAATGGCAGGCCTGAGACAAGGTTAAGGGGCTACTGAGGTGGGTGGCACAACCAGTGCTGCAGGCCCACTAGTAGCATTTAATCTACATGCCCTAGGCACATGTAGTGCACTCTAATAGGGACTTACAGGTAAATTAAATAGTCAATCATGGATAAACCAATCAATAGTACAATTTACACAGAGAGCATATGCACTTTAGCCCTGGTTAGCAGTGGTAAAGTGCTCAGAGGTCAAAAGCCAACAACAACAGGTCAGAAAAAATAGGAGGAAGGAGGCAAAAAGTTTGGGGATGTCCCTGTCCAAAAAGCCAGGTCCAACACCTGATAAATAGTCTGCGGCCGAGGGGTCCACGTGCATATAGTATATAACTAACGATAGTTCGACGTGAACTCAAAGACAATTGTCTCTTTAGTCATGGCCTCGGTGCCATCTGCACATCGCAGCTTCTCGTGCAGCCAGGTCATTAAATTGCTGTAGTAATTTCCGAGCGCGCAATCAAGTCTGTGGCCTTCATCCAAAGGCGTGTCCGGGTGTTCACATCTATGAGATTCTCTTCAACTTTTGCTATTTCCGCCTGCAGGGCCCAGAGCACACCAGCATGATTAGCAATTCAGACACCCCTTACGTACGCTTTAAAGGCTTCCCATAGCGTGAAATATTGCTGTACTGAGCCAGTATTTAATGGAAAAAAGTCAGTGATAGCCGCCCTCATTTTAGTGCAAAATAGTTCATCGAGCAGTGCGTTCCTGGGGAATCACCAGGTTCTAGCCATTGGCATGTTAGTAGGTATGTTTAGTAGAGTCACAATTGCAGAATGGTCCAACAGAGTGCAGGGAAGGTGAAAAATATCCATCACTTATAGTAGCACCGAGGGAGGGAAGTACCACTGGTCTATGTGGGTCAATGTGTGGTGAAGAGTAAAATGTGTAGTTCGAGACATGTGGGTGCATGGCATGCCATGCATCAGTCAAATGAAACACGTCTAGGAGGCCTGTCAATAATAGAAGGGAGTGTGGTTTGGTGACTCTAGCATGACCAGTGGTGTCTAGCAAGTGGTCGCAGGTAATACTAAAATCACCCCCCCATAATAATGTTATCCACCATCATGTAGTCTATTTTGCTCTGAAGATTGAAAAACAAATTCTTGGAAGCCTTTATCGGGGGCATAGACATTGGTCAGCAGTACGGGCCTCCCACCCAGATTCTCCCAAACAAGCAAATAGGACCCCTCTAGATCAGCATCCACAGCTTGGCAACTAAATGGTATACTTTTATGTATTAATATAGCCACCCCCATAAGTATGAGCTATAGCATGCAAAGAATCCATTGTGACCCCAGTGCTCAGCGTAGCAGTATGTTGAGCGAGGGGCTAGGTGCGTCTCCTGGAGAAATGCCACCTTGATACCATGCGGATGTAAATAGGAAAGCACCATCTTCCCCTTCTTAGGTTGTTCAGTCCCTGAATATTCCAGGTTGCACATTTGACCAGCATCACTGACATATGGGTAATGCGAGAAAGTCTATGGCTGCTGGAGAGATGGATCATGCAAATATGTTAGACAGCCAGATAGCCCACAAAATGTACAAGGTAATAGTTCCTTTGATAGCGCAGAACATAAACAACTCAACTCAGAACCCCCCCACCCACACTGGTGAATACATTTCCCAGTGAATACCTGTGGGAAAATGGGTTATTGGTAAGGGCAACTAAGTACCTGCACTTAGCAATAGGCCACTAACCTCCACTTAGGCCCAGTTGGATCTCCATAAATTATACCCAGCTCAACCCTTGGTAGCTTGGCAATGAGCGACAAGGCTTAACTTAGGAGAAATGTGTAAAGCATTTAAATATCACCAAACAGTAAATAAGTAAAACACAGTACAAATCCAACACCAATTCATAACAATAGATTATATTTTTATGTATAAAGTGAAACCAAAACGATTAAAATCGGATAAGGAGAACCAGAGATATGAATTTTTAAAGAATTAATGCTTTTTAGTGCTTTAAAATTAATATTGTCAATCTGGTCATCTGGTCGCACCCTGATGAGGGCAAAATCAAAGTTTGAGTTCGACCGCGAGTGAACCCTGCTCGACTACAGCTGGGAGACCTCGGTCAAACGCTTACCTTTGGACTTGGTCATTTTTCTGGAGATTTTCTTCAGCGGGACAAAGTTGCCAGTCCAATCCAACTTCCTTGAACTCTTCCTCTCTTCCTCGGATACGCGTCGTGGCAGCCCTCCGTGAAGATTTTTACCTGTGGACTTAGTCGTTTTTTTTTTTAGATGAAAATCCTTTGACCGGGGCAAATCTGAATCTTGATCCAATGTCCCTGGAGCCCTCTTCGGATACACTGCCTGGGAGGTCCTGATCAACTTCCTCTGTTCGGACTTCATCACTTTTTCTGAGATTTTCTTCACCGGGACAAACCTGCAAGTGATGTGGTTGAGGTACGCCGGCTAGAGTTGCACAACGGGTCAGTCCCTTTATGGAGCTTTTTTCCAAAAGTTCTCTAAAATTCTCCAAACTTCTGGATATTCTTCCAGATGTTCATATAAGATTCTTTTGAGGTCCACAGCTCACCCCAAGGTTCCAGAAGCTCTGAGATGCTCATTTAGGATGCGGACTACAACTTCTAGAATGCACCTGGCGCAAACTCTTTTTTGGCCACAGGACAGTGGTCAGCTGGTCAGTTTCTTCAGGACTTGGAGCAGGAGACTCTGGTTAGCAAGTTTCCACCTGTAGAAAACAGCGAGTCCCCCCCTTTAACCAGTTGAAGCCAGGCAAAGTGCTTCTTGTGGTGGAGGCCAAGTGTGCAGCTGGTGAAGTCCCCCAGAGTGCAGTCGAGGGTCAGGTCAGGGGTCCAGCAGAGCAGTCCTTCTTCTTCTGCAGTTCTTCCTTGTTGGGATCTGGTAGGGACCTGAGGTGTGGGTGCAGGTCTGTCAGGTTTATCCTTGCTCCTGGGTGAAAAACAGAGAGGTCCTTGTTCTCCAGTCAGGTGCAGGATCCTTCCCCCTGTGATGACCACTTCCCTTGAAGTGTGGCAAAAATCAAAACCAGGGAGCAACATTCCTCAAATATTCCTCATGGCTATAAATGATTTTTAGAGGTTACATCTGGCTGAGCCCACCCACTGGTGTGGCCAAAAATCTTAAAACACCCTAACTGTCTGGGTTTGCAGGATGTGTGGGAGGTGCTGAGTTGCTCCAAATGTCCTTCCCTGCCTTTGAAGACCGGTTTGGCACCCGTCCCCCTTCCTGACTCTCCATCTGCAAAGGGAGGAGCTCCTCCCCTAGGCACATCTCTCTGTGTTGAGCCAGGCCACTTCACACCTCATCAAGGTAACCTGGCCAGGCTGCCAGAGGCTGGCCAATCAGAGCAAAGCAGCAAGACACTACAGGGCTAAAATTGGCAACTTTTCAGGTAAAGTTTAAAACTCTTTACCTGAACAAGTTATAGTAAATTCAACAATTGTAAGTTGTGAGATTTATTATAACAATTAATTTGATACCAAACTTGTGTACCTGTCACTATAATTTAAAATAAAGTCTCCCCATTCTGGCCTATGGAGGCCATTCACTACAATGAGGGAAAAACACATGTGGCTGTTTTACCTCACCAGTGGATATAAAATTATTTTTATAAGGTCCCTGCTTATAGTTACATGGCACCCAACCCTAGGGGCACATAGGGCACACCTTAGGGGTGACTTATATGTAAATATAAGGTAGATTAAGACTTTGGAACTACTTTTGATTCCATAGTCAAATAGGCATGTAACTTTAATTTAAAAGCAGTCAGCAAAGCAGGCCTGCCTGCCTTTAAAATGACACTGGGCACCTCAGCAGTGCACTTATGGGTGCACCACCTGTGCTGCGGTCCCTAAACCTACATGCCCTACCATATACTAAGGACATATAGGTAGGATGACTTAGCCAATTATAATTAGCCTAATTTGCATACTCATTTTATACAGAGCACAGGCCCTGGGACTGGTTAGGCCTACCCAGGGCACCATAAGCATCAGAAAAACACCAGAAAAAAGTGAAAAATGGGGGCAAAAAGTCAGGGGGCCTCTGCAATCAGCCCTGTTTTCCCACAATCTCTAATATCAAAAACAACCCATAATAAGAAACTACAGTGGTATACACCATTGGGGTGTGGCAATGCTCCACAACGGGAAAGTGTCCAAATGTAAAGCATCAAAACCATTATAAGAGAGAAGACAATATGTTAAAGTATAAATGTTTCTGTCTAGGGTGGTGTCATGGGATCTGGCCGACCAGTCATACATCATTGCAATGCTTTTGTACGAAAGGTTCAGTTTGTCGGCCAAGTCTCCTGTATCCTGCAATTGGTGAGGCGATCTGGGGGCCAAGTCTATCGGGCCTGGCTCATTACGCCTCAGTTTCCCCAGGTAATGCAGTTTGCAGAAGGACGCCGCTTCGGCAGGTGTAGAAAAAATATGATGTTTCCTGTCCAATTCAATATGCAGTCATGCAGGATATAGCATGTCATAACAGCTGTTGTTTTTCTGTAGCATGGCATCTACATCAGCATATTTGCGACGTGCATCCTGGACCAATTACGTAAAGTAGGAAAATATGGAAATGGACATTCCCTGATCTTGCAAATGTCATTTTTCACGAGCCAGTCGCAGTGCAGTATCTCGATCTTGAAAATTAAAGCGCCTAGCGATTATAGGGCGAGGGTAGCCCCAGGGGCCAGCCTCTGGCCTGGGGATCAATGCGTCCTCTCCACAATAAACATGTTGCTCAAGACCTCTCTGCCAAACAGGTCTAACAGTAGTTTTTCCACTAAGCTGTCCATTCGGTCAGTGTTTGTTGATTCTGCCACTCCTGTGATGCGCACATTGTTGTGGTGCAAACGGGTCTCGAGGTCTTCATTCTTGGAGGCCACAGTTTTCAGGAGGTGTTCTACTCTCTCCAGGTGCTTCTTCGTGTCTATACATCCATCCTCCACCTCCAACATTCTGCTCCTTCTATTCTAGTCACCTGTTGATCTATACGTTCGTTCATACGGCTGAGTCTCGAATCCAGGGCATCAAAGCGTGAGGCGATGGCATGAAAACCAGCCCTCAGTTTGGCCATTATAGCCTCTGTGCCATCCAGTGGTGGGGTAGCACCCTGCTCGGAGCTTGCCGATGAAGGATCATTGACAGTAGTTGTCTTGGGGGTTTTATTGGTATTGAAAGATAGTTGCTTCTGTCTGGGATCACTTTGCCCCATGTCTGTGGTCCATGTGGAGGAGTGGCGTGCCCTACTGTGCAACTGGCTAGTTTGCCGTGGATATTTAGGATGTTGCTCAGTTGCTAAATCTCATTCCAGGCCTTAAGTTATCAATATCTTCAATGTGTGGCTCCAGTTCATGCAGGCAAATATTTAGAGCGGAGGTGCTATCTGGCAGCATCAGTGCGGGGCTCACACGAGCCCGGAAGCCTATGTATGTATGGGCCTGGCCAGGGGCCAGCCAAGGGGGCCGCGCAGTGTCCAAGGAGACCCCAGGGAGCACACCCCCATTGGGTTCCCCACATTGTGTTCACTCGATCAAATCCGTTGCGGTCTCCATGGCCAAGGCACCCAGTCAAGGCCCAGCAAACATCTGTGGAGGCCTAGCAGCGCCGCCCCTCCATCCAGGTGCGCTTCTGTCTCTCCCTTGTGGCTGGCCAGCCCACTTCGCCCGGCCCAGTCGTCGATCTTCCTGGGGAGCCCCACCTCGGCCGTACCCACCACGCCAGGGGGAGGCAGCCCAAGTGTGCTGCACCGCAGGCTGCCGCCATCCTGCCCTCAGGCTTCCCATGGCCCCTGTCACCACGGGCCTCCGAGGGCCACAACACTTACCGCTCTTCCCAACCAGATCCACTGGCCCGGGCCACCCAGTGACCTCCTCAGCAGCCTCCTGACAGTCTAGGAGGGCGGTTAATGGCAAGTCGAAGCCCACCCTCTGCATACGGTACGTGCAGGGCCATGGTATGGACAGCGTTCCCCAGGAGCTTCAGATCTGCACAGCTATTGTGGTCTGCGGTCAGGCCACGCTTCCAAGCAGTGTTTTCCTAATTTTTCTTTTACATCAGCCATTGTGTTTGTAGTCCACCTTCATATTCAGATTCTGCTTCTGAAAAGTTTGCTATGGTGTCTTTTCTTTCATTGTTGTGTTTGTGGAACTTCTTAATTCTTAGTAATTTAAGTCTTGTTCATTTTGATCATCATGAGAATTTGCCTTAAAAGAATTACACAACATTTTGGACATTTTACACATATTTATGCAAAATGCAAAACTCGAATTTGGTACTTTATTTTAGTGTGAAATGTGTTCTCACATCCATTTGAATGTGAGGACACATTTTGTTCAAAAACGTACAGTGCAAAACAAGTGCAGCAAACAGCAGCCACTCGTGTTCTGGCAATTCGAGTTGTACCTGTGCACTTGCTCTGAATTTTTGCTGGCTTGCTTGACAGTGCATAATTATGAAACATGGCACTCTAAGCCTGAAAGTGTATTCCTTTGACTTATGCTGGGCTCTCCCTTGTGTTCAGACAAAGCTATGTCTCTCTGAGGAGCTCTAATAAGCAGCAAAACACGTGTTAGGGACGGCTTCTATTTATTTAATGTTGGCTTGGATGGAATGTTACCAATCCAAAGTTGCAATGTTGTGCCAGGAGCCGTAAAAGGCTTTGGCCATTTTTCAGCTCTGCGTGGATGGCAGTCATTAATCCTATACTTAAATACTTTACTGCAAAAATAGCATAGGACTTTGTCAGTTTTCTAGCTCAATGTGGATGCCACTATGCTAATCTTATGCTTGAAACTCTGCTAGAAAAACAGCCATATGAGGAGAGCAGTTTTAGAGTGCAATGGTTTTGTAGAGTCTTCCATATAAAGAAGCTGCTCTCCGGCTAATACGTGGGACCTAACAAGAGTTCCCTACTTCCTTTTTTGCACCTTTTGGTTTTACCATGACACAATAGCTTAATGTTGTGAATTCCACATAACAGGCATCATTCAAAATTCTGAAATTACACAACAATATGCCAGTGTGACAGAAATGTTGCTGGGCTTTATCTTTGATGAAGCAGGCTATTCACTGTGATTGTGATAATTGCCATTTCTATACTGAAAACATGTTCAGAGGATACCCTGTTCCAGGATGGTGTTGCTTGAAGTGCTGAGTTTTAACACTGTGTGCTGGAGGTGATTGCTGGAGTTTCCTAATGAGATGGAGCAGTTGATATTTCTAGATGATGGCGAGACCTCATCTGGGTTTTATGGTTCTCCCCTGTATTGCAATGTTGAAGCTGGGGAGTGAAATGCTATTGCAATGTCTTGGGTGGGTGTCAGGTTTAGCCAGGTCTCAATAAAGAAGTGTTAGTCCAGGGAGTGGTTGTGCAGGAGGTGCCAGACTTTGATGGTGTATTTGACCAGTGACCAGATGCTGAGGAGAATGAAGTCATGGTTGGGTGTTTATTGTGCATGGGATGTGGAAGGGAGGGCGCCATGGAGTGTGGGTTGGGAGAAATGAAGGAGAAGTGGCAAACGTCACAGAAGAACACACCTTCAGTGCAGGTAGAGAAGGCCAAGATGCAGTGCAGGTATGGGTGTCAAGTGTTCATAGTAAAGAGGGCTTCAGCTGAGTATTTTCTAGTACTATGATGGGAGGGTAGTGGACTTGGGATTTCAGCACTCAGTGTGGGAGGGGCATGGGCAGTGAGTGCAGATAGGCATTCACACTGTGGCTGCTTTTAAGAAGGTCCAGGAGGGGGGAGGATATTGGGGGGTGCTGGGCAGGGCTGAGGACAAGAGGGGCAACACACAAAAAGAGCAAAAAGTGAGCAAGAAGAAAGACAAAAAGAGGAAAAGAGAAAGCAACAAGGCTCTAAGTGAAGAGTGAATGAGGAATGAAAATGGGGAAAAGGAGGCAAAAGTGAAAAAAACAATAGGGGCCAAAGATTGAATGAGAGACAAAGGAAAGAGCAGAATAGAAAGTGGACAGCAGGAGGCAAAAGGGAAGTAAGAAGTGGAAAGGCTGCGAATGGGGAAAGATGGGCAAAATAAGCCAAAAGAGGCAAAAGGTGAACATTTTCAAAACGAGCAAAAAGACAAGTGAAGTAAAAGGTGAAAAATGCAAAAAGGGCAAAAATAGGAAAAAGTGAGAAGCTGGATATGGAGGTGGGGATGCTTGAATGAGAAGGCGGAAGAAGGCTAGGGGGACCCAACCCAGTGCATTAGTGTAGAGAAGGGCCTGAAGGGCTGGTCTACACTGCGACTGTCATTAAGATCCAGAAGAGGGGAGGAGACAATAACCGGCAGACCAGGAGTGAGAGGTAGGATATGCAGGAGCAGCAGGAAAGAAATTGGCATGAAAAAGGTGAGAAAGCAGAAGGGGGCAAAAGAGGCACAAAAAGATGACAATAAGAAGTATAAAAAGATAAAAAGGAAGCCAAAAAGAGGAGGCAAAACAAGTAAGAAGAGGAGTTGATGAGGAGCAAGAAAAAATTAAGCAAACATGAGAAAATTGAAGCAAGGCAAATTGTGAATGAGAGACAAAGAGAAGAGAGTGGAAAGTGGAAAGCAAGAGGCAAAAGAAGAGTGAGTGGAAAGGTGAGAGAATGAGACACATGAAAAATTGTGAAGCTGCAATAGGAGCAAAACCCAAAGCAAAAGAGTCAAGAGGTGAAAAATGAGTGAGAGAGGCAGGGATGGCTGAATCAGATGGAGGGAAGGATAATAGGGGGCCTCAATCCAGTTCAGCAGTGCAGAGCGGGATCCAAAAGTGACTGGCCTCGTTAGACAACTAGGCACAGGTAAGGCAGTCAAGGAGGGCCATGCAGCATCTTCTTAAGTAGGGTATCTCCCCCTATTATAGATAGAAGAATGCAACGGTTTGAACAACAGTTATAAAGTCACCTTCCTTTAAGAATGTTTTTTTTAACATGTCTTTATTGAAAGTACCACAAGGCTGTCACGCTTTTAATGGCAATGTGTTACTTAAGAGTGAGTTTGTTGTCCAGGATGAATCCAAGTAACATGACATTAGGTGAAAGTTGGAGTTCAACGCTGTCAAAGTTCATAACATTGCAGTAGGTTTGGACTAGTTGTTGCTATTGGCGAATAACAGGAATTCTGTCTTTAGGGAGGGGTTGTTGAGCTTCAGGTAAATGTTGTATTTCTAGGTCTGGATGAGTTATATGAAGTGTTAGAGACATGGGATATCTATTTTTGGGAAGACTTCCAAGTAGAGTTGTATATTGTCAGTGAAGTTAGAGACCTTCTGAGACCTGAAGGTTCAGATGTATATGACCATAGGTAAGATCAAATATAGGTACACCATTTTAAAACACGGTTCTCAGCATAAACATACCTCACAATCTCCATCTGTAAAATAAATTTCACAGACGCATTTTTATTACATTTGTCAGCAGCCTTTTCATAAAAGTCAAACATTGCTCCATTTCTAATCATGTTCCCTTCATGAATTACATGTACTATGGATATCTGTATGATTTTGAAAAAACCTCAGCCAAGTAGAAGTACATGTTTTTCCTGATACATCATGCAGTAGACTTAGCAGTATAAAAACTTTCTAACAAAAACATGTACAACAGTCCTTGACATGTAAGAGGTTTGTAGACCTTCAAGTGTGTTCTGATGAGGATTTTCTATGTGCAACAAGGTATATAAAAATTAAAGTATTAACCATCAAATGTGGATCCTCAGTATTTGTATGTCTTGGTGCTTCTTACTGCATTTCATTTAAGAGAGAAAGAGTATACCTGTTAAGTTTAAAATATTTGCAGCATAGATACAGTTTAAAATATGAGCACAACTTTACTGATTTTGAAGCATTCCATCTGTTCAAAGGTGGCCCCTCCCTCCACACCACTACATCAGAGGTATCCACAATGCCTGTGACACAGCAACATCAGGAATCACATTTTCCAAACATTTTGCATCTTCCCATATACCATTGTCTTAGGAAGCTTTAAAGGTCCTTCTGCAGCTTCCATTTCAGCAATATCATGTTTAGTCTGTATTCAATAACCAGAGGCATCATTGCCCTGATTACACTCAATATGAGTTAATATATGTAACATTTAAAGAATGTCTATATTTGATAATGGCAGACATAGCTTCTCATCAAACCCCAACGCTTAGTGTAATACATGTTAATAAATAGCTGCTTTGAGGCCACCTTCAGCGGTGAAGGTGTCAGCCTATTGTATTATTTATCTATATAACTGACACTATCTGAAGGCCATAGTTGTTTTGGTATTGTAGCTATATCTCTTCATAGCAGCAGTCAGATTTCCTTCAGGTGACACAATCAGGGTGTTGAGTTCAACTGCGTCAAGAAACCCCTATATCAAGTTCAGTGCTCCAAAAGGTAGTGTACTCACCTATGTCACTTCCTGTATGTTACATAGTGGGATCAAATCAGTGGATGGAGTCACTTTTGGTTTAGGAGGCAGAGTGATGTCACTACCTAGTAAGAGGCCTGTGTTATTTCTATGTTAGGCCTCATGGGTGATGTCAGTTCCTGTGTGTGATTACCAGGTCAGGCATCCTTGGTCATGAAGGTCTCTTTAGGAGTCCTCCCTTGGGCAAGTGCAGGAGTGATCTTAATTCTCATTCAGGGGCCCTCAGTGATGTTACTTATGCATGATAGCAAGTTATGATTGTCACGCCTGAAGCAGGCCTTCTGAATAAAGTCATTCGCTGGACAGTACTTCTAGGTCTGCCCTCATGAATGTCATCACATTTGGATCAACAGGCCCAAATATGATGTCACTTATTGTGTTTGCTGTGCTACCATTCCAATGAAGCCAATTTTAAAGTTTGATTAAATACATCTCTTTATATTAATTTCTAGAAAGTTGAATCCAGAAGAAAACTCTTGGGCAAGGGGAGGTGCTAGATATTAGCAACTGTCCAACAACCCAGACTTGCTGCTTCTCTCTGACTCACTAACCAATCACATGCAAGTCAGCCCGATACGTATGCCAGTGACAGATATAACGGGTTTCCACAAAACTGACATTAGTGTTTGTTACACTGCCCTTAATTTTCCAGAATAAGCCCTTGAGGAGAATAGAGAGGAAATACAGACTTTTTTATGTCAGAAGAAGAAGTATTAGAGAGATACTGCTTTTCTCTAAATTAAATCATGGTTGCAAATTAGCAGCTTACCTAACTTTGCCTACTACCTGCTTTCAATGCATTGCTGACAATATGAAGGCATTGCAACAACAACAAGATGATGGATGGAATCCTTGAATTAATCTCAGCCACTGACAATCGCTCAGGCCACACTCTAATCCATCATTTTTCACCCCCCATGCCAGCTCTTTTTGGAACCAGCCATATGAAAACCAGTCTTTACTTTTCTACAATGGGAAAGGTCTAGCCAAAATACCAAGCAATGTTGTCTCTGAACCAGACTACAAGCAGCATAGGACTGGTTTAACTTGATTCCAGTGGCATAGTAAGAATGGGGCCCACATCTGGGCATACCTGTCTTACTTAGGGCATCAACTGTAACAACAACAAGATGATGGATGGAATACTTGAATTAATCACGGTCACTAGCAATCACTTGAGCCAAATCCCAATCCATTATTTTTCACCCACCATGCCACCTCAATTTGGACCCAGCCATATGCAAATCACTCTTGATCCTGCTCTAATGAGAACAGTCCAGCCTTAACTGCCAAGCCAGGCTCTTATTGATCCAGAAAACAAGCAACCTAGAACTTGTTTTGGCCTGACAAGGAATCATCAGCCAGCTATAGCTTGATTCCAGTGGCACTCTGAGCACCGGACCTGTTACTGGGCACACCCGTTGAACTAAGGGTATGAACTCCAACAACAACAAGGTGATGGATTGAATGCTTGACTTATCCTCAGTCTCTGGCAATCACTCAAGGCTGAACTGCTATTGGAGCAGGGTCAAGACTTATTTGTATATAGCTGGATCCAAATTGAGGTGGCGTGATGTGCAAAATGATGGACTGGGATGTGGTCCTGAGTAATTACCAGTGGCTGAGATTATTTCAGGCATATCATCTATCACTTTTTGTATAATTTAGCATGTAAAGCCACTGTGCAGACTCTACTTCCACTGGAATATTTCAGATGGTTCAGGGCTGGTATTTCAGATGGATACCATTCCAGAAGCATTTCAGCTTATGCAATCATAAAAGTATATATATATATATTTATACGTTCGCTCGTTCAGTCAAACAAGAGATCAAGACACCACACAAATAGTTCCAAAATATATTGAAAAAAAGAAAGAAATGGTATTCCTCCCAACGCGTTTCAGCCGTAGCCTTGTTCACGGGTGTGTAGCAAACAACAGGTATAAATACATATTCATAAACATAAACAAAGGACTAATCACAAATGTCCTTCTGGAAAACATGAGTGCCATCTTGTAAGAATATATACAATGAAATGCATACCAGGAAATATCATGTACGTGTATGAGCTTTTCTTTAACCTATACATATAAATTTCACACATCGTGTTGACTCAACTTGTATATAAGTATAAATACATACCAATAATTTTGACTATGTACGAGCTCGGATTGATCTTTTTCATTTTACACGTAAATTGAAGTTGAATTTTTTTTATAAAAACAAGGTAACGGTAGACAGGGGTGTTGAAAAATCTAATAATATCAGTAAATTATGTATTTCGGATATGGATCTATTACACACATTATCAGTATTGGATGCTGACATGAGTGTGCATGATGATCCATACGTGAATTTATTCAATTTGGGTATAGAAACTGAGTTACCCTGCCCGAGTCCCTTTAAACCAAAATAAACTTTTCTGCCAGCTATTCAAAGTGAAGCCATTCATGTGTTTGAAAAAGATATGATCAATCAATTTAAAAAAATGAGATACGGCACTAGAAATGTTAAACATGATAACCTTACTAAGAAACAAAAAATGGCTCTGGAGAATTTGAATAAAGACCCTGATATTGTAATTTGTGAATCAGATAAGGGGGGCAATGTAGTTGTCCTAAACAAGACACAATATTTAGGTGAAGGACTACGTCAGCTGAGTGACCGCAAATGCTATATCTCTGCTAATCAGGTTGAGCTAAAAAAGTCTAGTCTCCAATATCTTGGGATGTTGGTTGACTGGAGAGACAGGAGTTTATTGGAATGGGATGAGTATCTGTTTTTGAAATGTGATCACCCCAGAACACCAGTGTTGTATCTCTCGCCCAAAGTACATAAGGACAGACTGAATCCCCCAGGTAGACCGATTGTGTCAGCAATGGATTCGTTACTTGAAAATACCTCGCGATATATAGACTTCTTTCTCAGACCCTTTGTGGAATGTTTACCTTCATATGTCAAGGACACCACACAATTTGTAAGAATGATGGATGGTTTGGGCTGGGAAGATGATTTTTTATTTCTGACCCTAGATGTCACCAGCCTTTATACCTGTATCCAGCATGAACTGGGTCTTAAAGCAGTTAGACACTACCTAAGAGCAAGATCTTTATCATACCTGATGCATACTGAGATGATTTGCGACATGATTTGGTACTGCCTTACCAACAATTTTTTCCTATTTGATGGCCAAATATATAAGCAGACCCAGGGTACCGCGATGGGTACATGCTTCGCCCCCAGCTACGCGAATTTATTCATGGGCTGGTGGGAGGAGCAACTAGCATCTAATGTAATCAACTATGAGGACAGTGTGGTACTATGGTGCCGGTACATAGATGATATTTTTATCATCTGGAAGGGGGAGGTTGATTCGGCACTTAATTTTGTTACAACTCTAAACGATAATCAATGTAACCTCAAGTTCAGTGAGCAGCACAGCAGAACGTCCATTCAGTTTTTGGATGTCGAACTAAATGTTGAGAACAACATGGTACACACTAGGCTTTATAGGAAAATTACGGCAGGCAACAGCCTATTGAATGCTAAGAGCGCACATCCCCCGAATTTGATTAAAAGCATTCCATATGGTGAACTCTTAAGAGCAAGACGTATATGCAGTACCAATGAGAAATATCAGCAAGAATGTATGACTATGTGCATGAGATTCAGCGAAAGGGGATATAGTGCAGATGTTATACGTCAGGCAGTAGAGGAAGTGACAAGGCCAGAAATATTGTATCGTACGCAGCATCGCAATACAAGAATGACAAGATTAGGTTTATTACGACCAATTCCAACCAAACATTCAATCTAAGGAAAGCACTCACTAGGAGCTGGCATATCCTTCAGACAGACCCTGACTTACATGAGGCTGTGGGCAATAATCCAGCAGTAACTTTTCGTAGAGGCAGATCGCTGAGGGATAGCCTCAGTCCTAACATAGTGCGGAGCAGGATTGAATCTGAGAGTGAGAGATCTGATATCTTTTTTTTTTTTTGCTGCCACCAATGCAAAGCATGCAGATACAGTAAAGACTGCAAAAATGTAACATGGGGTGGCGGGCAGAATCAATATGCTATAAAGGGATTCTTCACATGCAACACTGAATTTTGGGGGTCATTCTGACCTCAGCAGTAAAAGGCCCTTACCGCCTGTCAGAAGTCCGCCATTCTACCGCCGTGGCCGCGGTAAACCGCCACGGTCATTCTGACCCACAACTGTGAATCCGCCAAAAATCCGACATCCAAGGAAGGCCGCCTCATCAGCGGGCCGCGGAAAACTGGAGATGACCAAACCTCCACCGTCACGCCAACACAAACACTCCCATGCCATTCTGACCCACGAATCCACGCGGCGGTCTTTCAACCGCGGTTTTCCATTGGCGGTACACACCGCCGCGCTCAAAATACACACACCTTTACAAAACACAGCCACATTGGACAATTCGAAATACACACACCTGATACACATACACACACCACTCCCACACACCCATTGCAATATAAAACACACACCCACATCACCCACAAACCCCCACTATTTGGAAATCGGAGCGAAGGCGAGAGCGAGAGAGATAGAGATAGAGAGAGCGAGCACAGCAATAGAAAACCCCAACACACACAGGAACCCAACTTCATCACCCACACCACATCCACGCACACATCACCACATATCACCACGCACATCACCACAAACACCACCCACACCTCATCCACACCACCCCATGGCACCCCAAAGACACCCAAGGTTTTCGGACCAAGAACTCCGGGTCATGGTGGAGGAAATCATGATGGTTGAGCCCCAGCTCTTCGGCACACAGGTGCAGCACACCACCATAGCAAGGAAGGCTGAGCTATGGCAAAGGATCGTAGACAGGGTCAACGCTGTGGGACAGCATCCCAGAAATCGGGAAGATATCAGAAAGCGATGGAACGACCTACGGGGGAAGGTGCGCTCGATGATCTCCAGGCACAACACCGCTGTGCAGAAGACTGGCGGCGGACCCCCACCCACTCCACCCCAATTCACAGCATGGGAGCAAGAGGTGGTAAACATCCTGCATCCTGATGGCCTCGCTGGAGTACACGGAGGAATGGACTCTGGTAAGTCGAATCTCAACTACTTCACCCCCCCCAACCACCAGCATGCCAACCCCCCCCTCACCTCCAATCTCAACCCCCCAGCACACAACCTCCCTGTCAATGTCTCACCAGCACAACCCAGCCTAAACAACACCAACCCCTGAATGCCAACACAAACCATAGACAGCCACCTCCAAAGCATGACCATTGCACATACCCATACACCCCCCCCCCCCCCCCAAACCCTCACAACACCTCCCACAAGGGAATGCCAGCACTGGGGGACAAGGGCACTCAAAATGCACGCCATGGCACACACAGAAACAATAACCATACTCCTTTACCCCTGCAGGGCCCGAACGCCAACACACCGCCACGGAGGGTCCAGATTTGTCCATCCCACCCCCAGAACAGGCCCCCAGCGAGGACAGCAGCTCTGTCGACCTAGAACCTGACGACCAGCCCGGACCATCGGGGACCTCTGGACAGTCGGTTCCCCACACACAGACACAGGCCACAGCAGACCCAAACCCCTCTGGGAATAACAGCACAGCTCCCACCCAGCGGGCCCATGCCTCTGTCTCGCGGACGCGTCAATCAGCGGTGTGTCCGCCACTACAGGGCACCCAGGCTGACCCAACACCCCAACAACAACAGGGACCTGGGGGCAGTGGTAGTGGGCACACCGTCCAGGGGACAGAGGCCCGGGGAAACAGGGCAACTGGGAGGGCTGCTGTGCGACAGGGGGGGGAGGACAGGCCCAGGGAACCGACTCTCCAAGAGGCCCTCACCACCATCATGGGAGGATACCATCACTCCCAGGAGACGATGGCGACGGTACTGGGCAGGTTCACCGAGATCCAGGCACAGCAGGAGGAACAGTACATGGGGTTCAGCAATGAACTCAGGAACATCGCTACCGCTATGGGGACCATAGTCCAGGCCCTCAACCGTATAGAAACCACATTGCGGGACCATGTGGCACCACAAAGGGCCCTGTCACTAGCCAGGAACAGCCTACCACCTCCGCCGGCGCTAGTGGTCAGGAGGCCCCCACAGAACGACGGGCCACCAGAACCCCACCTCCTGCTGAAGAACAACCACCCCGCAAGAGGAACCTGAGATCTCAAAGGAAGACAGAGTAGGATGCCAAGACCCCCGCCAGCCTAATATCCCCCCGGATGTCATTCCACTGTCCCACAGTGTCACCCTGTCCAACCTTGAACTGCCCCTGCTCCATCCTTCCACAGGCATATGGACAATGCACCTGTGCGACCGAGAACTGGACTTTGCCATGGACATAACTCCACCCTCACCCATCACCGTTTTAATATCATGTACCAATATCTAGCACTAAAAATAAATCACTCATTGCACTGAAATCATTCTGGAGTCAGCCTGTATTATTGCCAAATGTATAACACATTACTTATCAATAATGTTCTGTAATTTATGTGATGACAACATACCGATGTCAATAAGCATTAGTCCATGGGCTAACCAAGCCGAAGTCACGCAGTGGGTCATACAGCACTGAAAAGGGAAGGGAAAATCAAACATCAGTTTAAAAGAACTGGGGGGAAATACACAAAGTAAAGATGCAGGGGGCTTTCTGTAAATGTTAAATGGCGTGGCTGATTCCTACCTGTGTGCTACTGAAAATACTGTTGAATAACTCTGTCCCTGTTGTCTGGGTCGTCCTCTTCGTCTTCCTCCTCTTCACTCTCCGCAGGCTCCACAGCTGCTTCAACACCACCATCTGGACCATCCTCCTGCAGGAAAGGCACCTGACGTCGCAATGCCAGATTGTGAAGCATACAGCAGGCCACGATTATCTGGCACACCTTCTTTGGTGAGTACATCAGGGATTCCCCTGTCATATGCAGGCACCTAAACCTGGCCTTCAGGAGGCCAAAGGTTCTTTCAATGATCCTCCTAGTTCGCCCATGGGCCTCATTGTACCGTTCCTCTGCCCTGGTCCGGGGATTCCTCACTGGGGTCAATAGCCAAGGCAGGTTGGGGTAACCAGAGTCACCAATTAGCCACACACGTTGTCTCTGTAGCTGTTCCATCACATAAGGGATGCTGCTATTTCGCATCACATACGCGTCATGCACTGACCCAGGGAACATGGCATTCACATGGGAGATGTACTGGTCAGCCAAACAGACCACCTGGACGTTCATCGAATGGTAACTTTTCCTGTTTCTGTACACCTTCTCATCGTCTTTTGGGGGTACTAAAGCCACATGGGTCCCATCAATGGCACCAATTATGTTGGGGATATGTCCAAGGGCATAAAAATCACCCTTCACAGTGGCCAAATCAACCTCCTCAGGGAATACAATGTAGCGCCGCATGTGTTTCGTCAGGGCAGATAACACTCTAGACAAGATTTTTGAAAACATAGGCTGAGACATTCCAGATGACATGGCCACTGTTGTCTGGAATGACCCACTTGCCAAAAAATGGAGGACTGACAGAACCTGCACTAGAGGGGGGATCCCTGTGGGTTGGCGGATGGGGGACATCAGGGCTGGCTCCAGCTGGGCACACAGTTCATGTACAGTGGCACGGTCAAGTCTGTAGCGTAGTATTATATGGCGTTCTTCCATTGTCGACAGGTCCACCAGCGGTCGGTACACGCGAGGATTCATCCTTCTCATCGCAAGTCCCAGCGGACGGTGCCTAGGAAGGACAACATGGAGCACAGAGTCAAGCAAATCACAGGTACGTAACCACAGCTTGCACAGTAATTGACTCAAAATGCAGTGAAAGGCTTGTATGAGTGGCAATGCAAGGCCTAGGCCTCTGTGACACAGTTGAAATTATGCCATGTGGGCCCTTGGAATGGCGGCTGCCTGACCTGTGAAGTGGGATAATGGGATGTGAGGTCACTGCGCTAGCGTGGCACACCGTGGCGGTAGGCGGTCGAAGACCGCTGTACGAAGGCGCATTGGTTAACATTGAACCCTATGGGTTTCATGAGCCAATGACGATGTGCGCCGGCGGTCGCGGTACGCACCGCCGCGGTACGCACCGCCGCGGGCGTGAACGCCATTTTCTATCTCCTTAATCACTCGAGACCTGATCATCCACAGGAGAGGACCTATACTGCAAGTGCTGCTGTGACCTCGGTCTGGAAGATACAATGGCTGCTGCGACTGGGGAAAGGGCCCCTGCCTTCACTTCTGAAGAGTTGGAGAAACTTGTGGATGGGGTCCTCCCCCAGTATGCGCTACTCTACGGTCCTCCAGACCAACAGGTAAGTACACTGAGTACACATTGAATGGGTTATGCCTGTGTGGAGTGGGGTGGATGTAAGTTGGTGGGGTGGGGGGAAATGAGGAGTGCAAGGCACGGCAGATGAGAGAATGTGCCACATGGCAAGGTTGGGGAGGGGGGGGGGCATTCACATCTAACAAGCAGAAAAATAAAGTTTTTTCTTTCCCACCCTGTACATGTCAAACAGGTCAGCGCCCATCAGAAAATCGACATTTGGCGTGCCATCGCCAAGGAAGTCCGGGCCCTGGAGGTCTACACCAGACGGGGCACCCACTGCCGCAAGAGGTGGGAGGACAACCGCCGCGGAACCAGAAAGACCGCCGAGTCACTGCTGGGGATGGCTTCCCGACCTAGGAGGGGTGCCAGTCGTACCCTGACCCCCCTGATGTCCCGGATCCTGGCGGTGGCCTACCCTGATTTGGATGGGCGCTTGAGGACATCACAGCAGACACAAGGGGGTGAGTATCTGCACATTCTGCTATCTTTACGCGCAGTTGAGGCATCTGGGTGGGGGAGGAGGGCTGTGGGTGACAGTAGGCCAGGGCGCTTTCTGTAGTGTAGTCCCCTCCCTTAGACATGGCCCTGTGCCCCCGCCCCCCACCTCTGTAGGGTGCCAAGTACAGCTAACCATGGTCCTGCATCACACATGTGCGCGTTTGTTGTCCCTAGACCTGTTGGCCGAGTCAGAAATACTGAGTAGTGTACCCCGATTGCGCGGCTTAGTGCATGAGGCACCTGTGTCGGTCCTCTCCGCCAACGGTGTTGACATGGCATGCACTCAACCTGTTTTCATTTCTCCCCCCACCCTTTTTCTATCTCTTCATGTGCATGTGTGCATTAGCATCATCAGGCGGAGGAGATTTGGCATCGGAGCACGAGGGAGCTGCAAGTCACAAGGCCCCGGTGGGCACTGGAACAGACACCAAGGGCACCAGTGATCCGGAGGGCGAGGGGAGCACCACCACGGGGACCGGTGAAGACACCAGCGACACGGACACGTCCTCGGTTGGGAGCTCCCTAGCGGTGGCGGCAACATCCGGGCCCCCCGCCTCTACAGGTACAGCCGCCACCCAGCGCACCAGCACCGCCCTCCCAGCAGCCCCTCAGCCTTCGCTCCGTGCCCGCTCGCCCAGGAAGGCGGGCGTCTCCTTCGCCCCAGGCACCTCAGCCCCTGCCCCTGTCACCCCTGCTGCCCTCAGTGAGGAGGTCATTGACCTCCTTCAGACCATCATTGTTGGGCAGACTACCCTTTTGAATGCCATCCAGGGGGTAGAAAGGGAGGTGCATCGGAGCAATGCCTACCTGGAGGGCATTCATTCGGGTCAGGCTGCCCATCAACGATCGTTCAATGCTCTGGCCTCAGCACTGACGGCAGCCATTGTCCCTGTTTCCAGCCTCCCTCTTCCAACTGCCTCCACCCTTTCTCTGTCTCCTGTTTCTCAGCCTATCCCATCCACACCATCAGACCAGCCTGCACACACCTCAACACCCAAGAGCAGCTCATCCAGACACAAGCACCACAGATCCCACAAACACTCACCCAAGCAACACCCAGATGCAGACATTCCAACAGTCACTACCACCTCTGTGTCCCCCTCCTCCTCGTCTCCCTCCTCCCTCCCTGTGACGTCTACACTCACACATGCATGCACACCACCATCAGCCAGTGCTTCCATCACCAGCACACCCTCCAGTCCAGTCCGCACACGTGCAGTCACCACCCCCACTGCCATTTACACGTCCCCTGTGTCCTCTCCCACTGTGTCTGTCACCCCCTCTTCCAAGACACATAAACGCAGGCAGACACCCAAACAACAGCCAACCACCTCACGACAGACTACGTCTCAGTCACCTGCACCCAAAGACAGCACACCTGACTCTCCTACAACCACATCCTCTTCCTCCACTTCCATCACCACTACTCCTACCCTTTACCTTGGTCCTAAGAAATATTACCTCTCTAATCTTAACCTCTTTCCCTCCCCTGACCCACCCCCTCCATCTGCTAAGAGTCCCAAGAGCACCTCAGCCACCACCAGCCCTGCTTCGAGTGTCACAGTGGTGCATGGGTTCTGGAGTCCACCCTTTGGTGGCAGTGACACTTCACTCAGCAGCAAGGACACATCCAGCCCCCCCCAGGCAAGAGGACCCGGAAACTAAAGGGCCGCCGTGAGAGGACCGACACGGCTGCCCCCAAGGAGCTCACTTCGGCCACTTCACCTGCCACAACAGCCAGGGGAGGGAAGGGCCCGAGAGCCCCATCTAAGGAGCGAAAGGGCAGCAGGGCGGAGAGGTCAGCCAGCAGGAGCGCGGAGCAGGAGGGCCCCACAAGCCCCATCCCGGCTGCAAGGGACAAGAACAAAGGGCCCAGGACTCCGTCCCCGAAGGGGCCTGCCACTGCACGGTCGGAGGGCGAGTGAGCAGGGAGTCCAGGCCAGGTCTGGCTCCCTAGACTTACTGGAAGAGCACCGCTGAACAGGGCCCCGCCGTGAAGACAGTCACCGCTGAACAGGGCCCCGCCGTGCAGAAGAGCACCTCTGAACAGGGCCCCGCCGTGCAGAAGAGCACCGCTGAAGAGGGCCCCGCCGTGAAGACAGTCACTGCTGAACAGGGCCCCGCCGTGCAGAAGAGCACCCCTGAAGAGGGCCCCGCCGTGAAGACAGTCACCGCTGAACAGGGCCCCACCGTGCAGAAGAGCACCGCTGAACAGGGCCCCGCCGTGAAGTCGAGCACCGCTGAACAGGGCCCCGCCGTGAAGACAGTCACCGCTGAACAGGGCCCCACCGTGCAGAAGAGCATCCCTGAAGAGGGCCCCGCCGTGAAAACAGTCACCGCTGAACAGGGCCCCGCCGTGCAGAAGAGCACCGCTGAACAGGGCCCCGCCGTGCAGAAGAGCACCGCTGAACAGGGCCCCGCCGTGCAGAAGAGCACCGCTGAACAGGGCCCCGCCGTGAAGACAGTCACCGCTGAACAGGGCCCCGCCGTCTCAAGCACCGCTCCGCTGGGCCCCGCCGTCTCAAGCACCGCTCCGCTGGGCCCCACCGTCTCAAGCACCGCTCCGCTGGGCACCGCCGTCTCAAGCACCGCTCCGCTGGGCCCCACCGTCTCAAGCACCGCTCCGCTGGGCCCTTCCTGTCAAGCACTGCTCCGCTGGGCCCGCCGTCTCAAGCACCGCTCCGCTGGGCCCCACCGTCTCAAGCACCGCTCCGCTGGGCCCTTCCTGTCAAGCACCGCTCCGCTGGGCCCCGCCGTCTCAAGCACCGCTCCGCTGGGCCCCACCGTCTCAAGCACCGCTCCGCTGGGCCCTTCCTGTCAAGCACTGCTCCGCTGGGCCCCGCCGTCTCAAGCACCGCTCCGCTGGGCCCTTCCTGTCAAGCACCGCTCCGCTGGGCCCTTCCTGTCAAGCACCTCTCCGCTGGGCCCCGCCGTCTCAAGCACCGCTCCGCTGGGCCCTTCATGCAAGCACTGTTCACGGTTCACTGTGCACACCATGCATCCTCCTTGACCAGTGGAGAAAGTTATCCACCTGATGGACTGTGGCTTTGCACTCCCCAGGATGGTACAGTGGGCACCCCACCCACTGTAGAGACATTGAGAGACTGTGGCTTTGCACTCCCTAGGATGGCACAGTGGGCACCCCACCCACTGTAGAGACATTGAGAGACTGTGGCTTTGCACTCCCCAGGATGGCACAGTGGGCACCCCACCCACTGTAGAGACATTGAGAGACTGTGGCTTTGCACTCCCCAGGATGGCACAGTGGGCAACCCACCCACTGTAGAGACATTGAGAGACTGTGGCTTTGCACTCCCCAGGATGGCACAGTGGGCAACCCACCCACTGTAGAGACATTGAGAGACTGTGGCTTTGCACTCCCCAGGATGGCACAGTGGGCATGGTGGCCCCTTCGTGGATCTGGCGTCGTGGACTCATGTGGCTGTGGTGCCCCCCCTTCCCTTCCCCCTGAGGTGCCTGTAGTTTTGTCATCAGATGCCCCTGCAGTGTTCTCTCCAAAGGACTCAGGTCTCCTGTGTGGGCTTTGCCCTTGTGTCGCAAAACTTTGGCCCACGGACAAATCGAAATTCGTAACATTTGCTAGGCTAATTGCTTTGGTTATCCACTGCTGTGTATATGGACTTTTTGAAATGTAAATATTTTTGATAGTTGACCAATACTTCTCAGAGCCTATTTTGTACATAAACTTTTATTCCCAAATTGATTATGTAATTGCATTTTTTATGGGGGTTTGGGTGGTGTCACTGTGACTTGTTGCTCTGCATTGGTGTGTACATATTGTGGGGGGGGGGTGTCGCATATGTGTGTGCCCGTAACATTTTCTCGTCCCCCCTCCCCTGTGTCGTAGGTGCGGTACTCACCGTTGTTGTCTGCGCCGGCGTTCGTACTCGTGGTAGATGAGCAGGTAGACGAGAGCAGGTAGGATGTTTAATTCGGGTTCCATGCTGTCCTCCTTCCTCGTGGAGTGCGTTGAGGTGAGCGTTTTCCCGTTCGTAGTCTGTTTCCGCCGTGTTTTTATCGGCGGTGCTCCCGCCCCGGAAAAGGTGGCGGATTGGTGAGTTGTGATAGTGTGGGCGGTACATTGTCTGCCGCCTGCGTGTTGGCGGTGACCGCCGCGCTGTTTGTCTGTCCCGCCGTGGCAGTCGGAGTGTTAAAGTGGCGGGCTGTGTTGGCGGTTCCCGCCGGGGTCAGAATTGCATTTTTTGGACCGCCAGCCTGTTTGCGGGTTGGCCGCCGCTTTATCACCGACCACCAGGGTTAGAATCACCCCCTTTGTGTGTACTGCCTACGATGCCCATGTGATAAGATATATATGGGTAGTACAATCCACAAGGCGAAAAAGAGAATGCTGGAGCATGTAAGAGCAATTTGTAATTTTGACCGCAATTACCCTGTGGCACGCCATTTTCACGAAGTACATCAAGGCGATGAAAAACAACTTACATATGTGGTCTGTGATCAAATTAAATCTAATTCAAGAGGTGGAGACAGACAAAAAATGCTACGTACCCTTGAATCTAAATATATCTTTTTAAATTCATGACTCTCTCGCCTAATGGGTTGAATTTAAGTGAGGAAATGAACACCCACCTTGGTAGCTAATCTGATTCTGATTATATTAATGTTCTAGTCTTCGAGTTTCTATGTTGATACATTTATACTTTTTCAGGTTTTTTAGTTGTGAGTTTCTAATCATGATAAAGTTAGTAAGATTAAGCGGAAATATGAAGTTCATACTGCAGTATTATCTATTTAATTAGTATTATATTGAATATACAATTCAGAACTCATGGTATGTATTTATACTTATATACAAGTTGAGTCAACACAATGTGTGAAATTTATATGTATAGGTTAAAGAAAAGCTCATACACGTACATGATATTTCCTGGTATGCATTTCATTGTATATATTCTTACAAGATGGCACTCATGTTTTCCAGAAGGACATTTGTGATTAGTCCTTTGTTTATGTTTATGAATATGTATTTATACCTGTTGTTTGCTACACATCCCCACCCTTGAACAAGGCTACAGCTGAAACGCGTTGGGAGGAATACCATTTCTTTCTTTTTTTCAATATATTTTGGAACTATTAGTTTGGTGTCTTGATCTCTTGTTTGACTGAACGAGTGAACTTATAAATATTTTATGGGATACCCGATCCCACATCAAGACCGCCATAACAGAGCCTTGGCAAGTCGGTTGCTCTTTTTCTTTGAATATATATATATATATATATATACAACTTCTTGTCACATTAAAACAACACAATACACAAATCTAGTAAACTTTCTTAAAGAACTACATAGGTATACCCATTTTAAAAGTTTAGCTAGGAGCAACATTGTTAGGGGAATAGTATAATACACAATCCTAATAAACGATCATGGTAGTCCACATAGCTGTGCATATTTTTTTTTTTTAATGTATACTTCGTGTAGGAAAGTACCATCTTCCTTGGCATGTTACCCCCATTTTTACCTGTACGTCAGTATGTTTTTGCCTGTCTCAATGGGATCCTGCTGGTCAGGACCCCAGTGCTCATAGTTTATGGCCTAATGTGTGTGTCTGTGTTAATAAGGCCATGTAACATGTCTAAGGTCATGGAATTGTTCCCCCATTCCAAATCTGGTATTGGGCAGCAAATTCTATGCATTCTGGGGGCTCCACCATGGGCCCCCAGTACTGCCAAACCATCTCTCTGAGGCTTGCACTGCAGCTACAGCTGCTGCCACCTCAAAGACAGGGTTCTGCCCTCCTGGGGTCTGAGCAGCTCAGTCCCAGGAAGGCAGAACAAAGCATTTCCTCTGAGAGCAGGGTGTTACATCCTCTCCCTTTGGAAATAGGTGTTCCAGGGTGGGGAGGGGTAGCCTCCCCCAGCCTCTGGAAATGCTTTGAAGGGCATAGATGGTGCCCTCCTTGCATAAGCCAATCTACACCAGTTCAGGGATCCCCCAGCCCTGCTCTGGTGCGAACCTGGGCAAAGGAAAGGGGAGTGACCACTCCCCTGTCCATCACGACCCTAGGGGTGGTACCCAGAGCTCCTCCAGTATGTCCCAGACTTCAGCCATCTTGCTTTGCAAGGTGTGGGGGCACTCTGGAGGGCTCTAAGTGGCCAGTACCAGCAGGTGATGTCAGAGACCCCTCCTGATCGGTCCTTACCTGATAAGGTAGCCAGTCCCCCTCTCATCGCTATTTAGGGTCTCTCCTGTGGGTTCTCTTCAGATTCTGCTTGCAAGTTTCCTTCAGGAATACTCTGCAAATACTACTTCATCCTCTGACCTCGGATCATCCGCAGCCTGCTCCAGGAACTGCTGTAACAGCAACAAAGTATCCACAAGGGATACTTTTCCTCTGCAAATGCAGCTCCAGCCACCAACTGCAGCAGTTTCCATGGTGTACACGCTCTGAGGACTCCCTGTCTTCATTCTGCACCAAAGGACAGGAGAAATCTCCGGTGGGGTTACGGAGTCACTCCCCTGCTCACGCAGGCACCTTCTAATATGACAACCAGTACCCTTGGACTCCTCTCACAGCCACGATCATGCTCCTAAGGACACAGAGGGTGAACCCCATCGACATAGACTGTCCTGAGGTGCTGCTTATGCAGTTTGGAGGAGGTAAGACCTTGCCTTCCCTGAGAGCGATGGTACCCATGTGTACTGCGTCTTCTTCACCTCCTGAGGCCTCTGTGCACTATTTTTAAAATTCTGTTGTGCACAGCCTGGCCCATGTCCCCAGCAATCCAATTGTGATGCTCAACTCGCTGAGTTGTTCTCCGGTGGCGTGGGACCTTCCTTTGTTGTGCTGCACCAACCACTTTTTGCACCTCCTTTGTCCCCGTGTCCTGGGACTCCCGTGGGTGCTGCCTGGCATCCTGAGGGCTCTATAAACTGAGGCCCCCAGGTACCTCCTGGGTCCATCCAGCGCCATTTCAAAGCACAATGCATTTTTGTCATAACCAAGGCTTGTTGGCGACTTCCAACACAAAATCACATCTGCATCCCTCTTCACATCGTGGGACATCTTTTGCATCACACAGGAACGCCCTGGCATCTTCCTAGGGTCATTCCTGCAGACTTCAACTAACTGGGGACTCTCCTTTTGCACCCTCTTCTGGGTGGGTAGGGACTCCTGCCCTTCCTGGAACTTCTTTCGACTTCTGGACTTGGTCCCCTTCTTTTGCAGGTCTTCAGGTACAGGAATCCAGCAGTTGTTGTTTGCAGACTTGGTTGGTTACTGCAATAATCCATATCATGAGGTGTGGTGTGTCCTGAGGAAACTTGTAGTACTTTACTCCTGTTTTCTGGACTCTGGGGTGGGGTAATTTACTCACCTTTATTGTATTCTTACTCTCCCAGCGATTCTGCACACACTACACTTGTCTAGGGGGAATTTGTGATTCACATTCCACTTTCTTAGTATATGGTTTGTGTTGGCACAAGACCAATTTTCTCCCATTGCAATCTAAAGCATTTCTTATTGTTTGCAGTGTTCTATGACTAATTACTTGTCTACTTTTGGTGTCTAGTGTATATATTCTGTATAATACTTACCTCCAGAAGGAGTATTGCCCCTAAGATATTTTTGGTACTGTGCCACCCAAATAAATACATTTATGTTTGGTAACACTGAGTATTGTCTTTACTTGTGTACAAGTACTGTGTAACTATAAGTGGTATTGCATGAGCTTTGCATGTCTCCTAGTTCAGTCTAAGCTGCTCTGCTATAGCTACCTCTATCCGCTTAAGCTGCTAGAATGCTACTACTTCACTTATAAGGGATGCCTGGAACTGGTATAAGGGTTAAGTACCCAAGGTACCCACTACAAACCAGGCAGGGTGCTATGTCGGTAAAAGACAGGACATGTACTTATATGCTTTACATGTCCTGGTAGTGAAAATCTTATAAAAATGTTTTCACTATTGTGAGGCCTGCTCCTCTCATAGGCCAGCATTAGAATTGCACTTATATACTTTTAAGTGATAGATTCTGATCTGAAAGAGTAGCCTTGTCATGTTTAGTATGGCTATGGTAGTAATAGAAAATCCTGCTTACTGCTGAAGTTGGAATTAATATTACTATTTTAGAATTGCCACCTTTGGAAAGTGGGCATTTCTCTACACTTACTGCCTTCTGTGCCTTACAGCTTGTCTCCAATCCAAGTCTGGGGTGTGCTGGTTGACAGCTCCCCTTGTGCATTCCACCCAGACAGCCATAAACACAGGACACTCAACCACATCTACATTCATCTACACACTGCATGGGTTTCCCTGGGGAGGGAGGGTGAAGGTGCTCTCACTTACACTTCAAAGACCAGTGGCCTAACCCCACACAAAAGACTGACAACCCCCCACTTCAAAGGCATTTATGGGTACATATACTGGGTCTGTGACTCTCCAAAGTCAGACACTTCTGGAACTACAACTGTACTCTTCCAGAGAGACTGTCTGGCTATCCAAAGGACTTATCTGTTCTGCTCTGCTTAAAGGACTGCTGCCATGCTTATTGCCCTGCTGCCTGCTGGCCCCTGACTCTGCTGGAAGAACTCTGCCTTCCCCAGAAGTGCTCTCCAAGTGCTTAGATTGAGCTTGCCTCCTGTTCTGAAGTCTCAGGGCCTCAAAGACTTCACCTAGGAGAAGAAAGACGCCTTGGCACCGGAAAGTCAACGCAACACCTTCAGAAATCGGCACAGTGCCTGCCTTGTGGCTGAAAAATTGCCATGTAGCCTACTGGATTGATGCAGCACCTGCTTCTTCTCCCCAGCTTGTCAAGGGTTTTCAACGCATCATCCCTGGGCATCAAAATGTCCCAACATTTCAGTGAGAATCTGTTAGAAATGGGGTCTTTGCTTGGCAGTCAGGTTACCCCATGTCCAAGCAAGAACCCTCACTCTAGTAGTCAGGGCAAAGGAGTAATACACCTGGTTAACCCCCACTCAACCTCTTGGTAGCTTGGCATGAGCAGGCATGATTAACTCAGAAGCAAAGTGTAAAGTATTTCTACCATCACACACAGTGATATAGTGAAACACTACAAAATGGACACCACACCAGTTTAGAAAAATAGGTAATATTAATTTAAATCAAACAAGACCAAAATGAGAAAATCCAACACACACAAGTTAAAATATGGGTTTTCAAAGAATAAGAGTCTTACTCCATAGAAAACAATGGAAACAATGATTTTGCACAAAGTACCTAGTTTGCGACAAAAATAAAGCCGCACTGGCGAGTGTGCGTCAGGAAAGCCAGCAATGCATCAATTCCTTCCTCGCAAGGGAGGCCGTGCATCATTTTTTCTCCTGTTGGGTCAGCGACATATTGTTTTTATCCCTCGTAAGAGAGTGATGCATCGATTTCCGGACGGGGCACCGCGGATGCAAGCAGAATAGAGGTGACTTTGACACCCAGGGATGATGCATGGAAAATCTGGTCTCAGGGTGTTAGAAAACCTCACTGTATGGGGTTTGTGTTGTTACCAGCAGCCACAGGCGGGTGTTGCGCGTCGTTTCTCCAGCCGTGATGATTCGATCTTCCAGAAGCAATGCAGGTGGAGTGTTGATTTCAGCCACAAAGCCGGCGTCACATAGTTTATCAGCTGCGTTGCACATCGTGCATCGAAAATGTCCCTGCACGGCGCTCTTTATGTGGATTTTCAGCTCTTGTTCTGCAACTTCACCTTCCAAGGGCCCAGGGACTGGATAGGGCACCACCACTTGGCAGGGCAGGAGTCTCAGCAGAGAGTCCAGGCGCTGGCAGAAGAAGTCTTTGATGGCTCTGAGACTTCAAAACAGGGGGCAAGCTCACATCAAGCCCTTGGAGATTCTTCTCAAGCAGTAATGCACAACAAAGTCAAGTCTTTGTCCCCTTTCACAGGCAGAAGCAGCAACTGCAGGATAGCCCAACAAAGCACAGTCACAGGTAGGGGCAGCACTTCTCTTCAGCTCTTCGGCTCTTCTCCTTGGCAGAGGTTCCTCTTGAAACCAGAAGTGATCTTGAAGAAATCTAAAGTATGGAGTTTTGGGTCCACTCCTTATACCCCTTTCTGCCTTAGAAGTTAGTAAACTTCAAAGGGAAGTCTCTCTTGTTCGCAAGATCCCACCTTGCCTAGGCCAGGCCCCAGACATACACCAGGGGGTTGGAGACTGCATTGTGAAAAGGCAGGCACATCCCATTCAGGTTTAAGTGACCACTCCTCCCTCCACTCTAGCACAGATGGCTCATCAGGATATGCAGGCTACACCCCAACACCCTTTGTCTCACTGTCTAGAGGCGATCCACAAACAGCCCAACTGTCAAACTGACCCAGACAGGGAATCCTCCAACAGGCAGAATGGTTAAAGCAAGAAAATGCCCACTTTCTAAAAGTGGCATTTTCAAACTGATAATTTAAAAGCCAACTTTACCAAAAGATGTATTTTTAAATTGTGAGTTCAAAGGTACCAAACTCCACATTTCTATCTGCTCTCAAAAGGGAATCTGCACTTTAACCTATGAGAGAGATAGGCCTTGCAAAAGTGAAAAACACATTTAGCAGTATTTCATGCATAGGACATGTAAAACACATCAGTGCATGTCCCATCTTTAACATATACTGCACCCTTCCCATGGGGCTTCCTAGGGCCTACCTTAGGGGTGCCTTACATGTAAAAAAAAGGGAAGGTTTAGTGGATACACTTGCCACGTCAAATTGACAGGTTAAAACTGCACACATAGACACTGCAGTGGCAGGTCTGAGACATATTTACAAGGCTACTCATGTGGGATGGCACAATCAGTGCTGCAGGCCCACTAGTAGCATTTGATTTACAGGCACTGGGCACATCTAGTGCACTTTCCTAGGGACTTAATAGTAAATCAAATATGCCAATCATGAAAAAAATCAATCAACCATACAATTTACACCGAGGGCATATGCACTTTAGCACTTGTTAGCAGTGGTAAAGTGCCCAGAGTCCTAAAGCCAACAAAAATAGGTCAGAAAAAATAGGAGGAAGGAGGCACAAAAGAGATTTGCGATGTCCCTGCAAAAAGGGGTAAGTCCAACAGGAACCAAGGCTGCACTCCTGGAAATTAATACATCACCCTGCAGCGTGGAAAGAAACAATGCATTGTCTGTGCCACACTGGAAAATCTGACACAGTACCTTATTTTTCAGTGCATCTCCTCTGCAGCCCAGTGCATTGTTATTTTTGAAGCGTCCCAATTACTGTGTTTTAAAATGATACAGCCACTGATTCTTAAGGATTAAGACTCATTTAAACCTTTAAATAGTGATATCTTGACTGGTGCATATTGAGTTATTGTTATTTTGGTCTTAATTTATTAAGATAAAGATTATCTATTTTCTACTCTGGTGTGCATCATATTTTATGTGTTTTCGCTGTGTTACTGTATGAGTTATTGCACAAGTACTTTACACATTGCCTTCTAAGTTAAGCTTGCCTGTTCTGTGCCAAGCTACCAGAGGGTGAGAACAGGATGATTTTGATTGAGTTGTGACTGACCCTGGCTAGAATTGTGGTCTCTACTTGGACAAAGGTGTATACCTCTGCCAAGTAGAGATCCAATTTCTAACATTGGTGGTCAGCGTTGAGGTGTCACAGTGTCCTTTACTCGGGATCTGCACGTTGCTGAACAAAAGGCCCACCTTCCGGCGTCACCAACTCAGAAAGCTATTATAGCACAGAGTTCTGATAAAGCCAGTCGGGGGGAAGGGAATTAGGGTAGGAAACAGAAGGGAGAGAGAGAGAGATCTGAAAAGAAAAAGTTAGAACAAATATGCACTTACTCATTCATAGAAATATAACTCCTCAATAGACTCTTGACTAAACGCGTCTCCATGATATCAGATGGAGACCCCTTTTGAAATGAGGGCAAAGCCCCTTCTTTGAATCATGGAACAAGAATAAACTCCGACCTCAGAACCAAGAGATAGCAAGAGCTTTGGACTATGATCATACTCAGAATATCAATCCTGTAACATCTATGCATTCATAAAATGAACCTTTGGTCATGACCTAGAAAATCTCGAAGAATTAAATATGCTTTTCACTTATTATGCTTTCCAAAAAACAATGAAAACTATGATTTGCTTATCTCCAAAACTACTTTCACATTCACAACTATAAAGACTGAAAAGTTTTTACTCATTGAACTTGAAACGCTTTACTTATAATATCAGGAAACGCTTTTACTTGTCTTGCCTGAAGCGCTACGCTTGTTATGCTAAGGGGGTGCTTTACTCATGTGTCCTGAATCACTCTGATTGTTGTGCCAAGAGCCTTTTACTCCTGTGGATTGAAGCGCTTTGATTGCCGTGCCAAGAGCGCTTTATATCTGTGAACTGAAGCGCTTGAATTGTCATGCCAAGAGCGCTCTACACATGTGGACTGAAGCGCTTGAATTGTCGTGCCAAGAGCGCTTTACACCTGTGGACTGAAACACCTTTGATCGTCGCACCAAGGCCGCTGTACTCTGGAAACTAAAAACACATTGCTCTCTGTGTTAAGGGGGGCTTTACTTCTGGAAGTAACGACTTCCTCCAAAATTAGATTCATCAAGGCCTTACCGCTACGAGTACGACCTACTCAATTTCTGAATTCACCACGGAAACAAGGATACTTTGATTGGATGTCACTCTGCCCTGCAGGAACTCTGCTCTTCTTCAGAGAAACCCCCACGAGGTCTGACTGCATCGAAGTCTTCAAAATAGTGAGCAACGTGCTTGGGTGTGGCTGGACTTTATAGGCCTGCCACACCCCAAGATGGCTGCTGCCTCTAAAAAACATGAGAATTGTGGTCCCTTCATGGAATAGCACTGGTAAGTGCATCTTGTCCACCAATGTCCTGAACCTGCAGCTCTATGAGCTTTGCCACAGGGCAGAAGACGCTGATGGCCACCTTTGGAACAAGAGGGGATGACAAGTGGTGCGCATAAAGCGCCGCAGAACCGCGCAGCGGAGTTTCGGGCAGGGCCTGGACCGCGCGTGGCCTTATTCCTGACATGAGGATAGGACTTGTGTTTGTGCAGTGCCATACAATAGCTACGTGTACACTACCTATCCACATTTAAAGACCGTTTTGATTTTTTTTATTTCCCCAGCTTTGCATCTTTAGTCCTATACGTCATGTCTCTGGCTGGGTCCACAAGTGGAACTGAGGAGTTTGACCTGGCTAAGCTGGAGTATTAAACAGTTACTCAGCTGAAGTGCTTTTGCAAAGAGATGGGGGTACCTGTCTGTGCAGATATCAAAAAGGGTGAGCACCATAAGGTGCTGAGGGGATGGGCAGAATACAGCTCCCAAGAGCATTGTGAGTTGAGGAGCATGAGGAGGGTTCTTCCGAGGAACAAACTACAGCAGCTAAGGATGACACCCCTCGATTTGTGCTGTCTGTGAGGGAAGGATGCAAGGTCTCAAGACGTGTCCAGACCACAGGAGAAAGGAAAGAGAACTCAGGCTGCAGTTGGCAAAACTAAAAATGGAGGCAGAGGAGAGGAAAGCTGAGGCTGAAAGGGCCTTAGCTGAGAAGAAATTTCTATTGGCTCATAAACTGAATCTGAAAGAGCTGCAGTTCAAGGCTAGGCAAACTGAATCTAGTAGTGATGGACATGCTGGAGACAAGAAGGTTTGTATACCCAAGGACTTGGTTCCCAGTTATGTGGTGGCAAAAGCAAAAAGAACAACTGATGGCCGAACAATGTCAAATATTCACCCCCCAGTAAAGAGATCCGTGCCTAAATCCAATGTGTTTTTGCTACTCATGCCATTCCAGTTTGGACCCCGCCATATGCAAATCAATCTTGACCCTGTTCCCCATGGGAACAGTCCAGTCCGAACTGCCAAGCCAGGTCCTCCCTGGAATGGAAACAAGCATCCTAGGACCGGTTTCATGGTATCACCATTCATCAGCCAGGCTCGCTTGACTCCAGTGGCATGGGGAGCAAGTTATGTGGTGGGAGATGACATTGATAAGTGGTTTTCTGGTTCTGAAGTTGCACTGAGGGCACATGGGCTTCCTAAAGAGCACTGGGAGGGCGGGTTGTGGAAATACATGCCAACACTTGAGAGGGACACACTTGTGACATTATAGATTGGGGACCAGACCAAGCACAATCCCATGAAAGCAGTTCTCCAAGTATGGTAGCTATAAGGGCAACTTCAAATGTCCAAAGGGGGCACAGCCTCCCAATGGTGGGCAGACGCTTAGGTTGGCTGGTGTAGCTCAAAGGAGGAGATAGTCCCAGTTAGTTTTGGGGAGCAGACAGAGGTAACCCTTGTGTCCCTGGGGATGCAGATATGGTGCCAAAAGCCCACATGTCTGCCAATACTTCTAATTAAAGGCAGTGGGCCAACATTAATGGCAAACGGTGGAGGCCCTGCCATGCCTGCAGATTGTCTCTTAGGCAATGAACTGGAGCAGACTACCTCAAGGGAGGTAGAACTCAGTTCGCACTTGTAGATGATAGGATTGCCTGAATGGGTCTGTATTACCACACAGTCCATGGCTGCCAGGGAGGGGAGTCAAGGGCATCTGGAGCCTGGAAGAATGGCCCAGACAGCGGGCAAGGAGAGGTGCAAGGGACATGGGTAAACAGCTACTGAAGTTCCCACAGTGGAGGTTGATGGGGTCCCTAAGGAGAAGGTCCCTTAGCCAACCAGTGAGGACATTGCCGCCCTAGGTGACCTACCTGAGCTTGCTGACTGGCAAGTTGAGGGTGGGCCCAACAGGGAGGAATTCTGCAAAGCTCAGAAAGAGTGTTCCAATCTTGAGGTTTTGAGGTGACAGGTGAAGCCTCTCAGGATTACGTAATCTACCAGGAGAATCATCTCCTATACTGCAAGCCTAAGGCTCTGGGTACTGGGGCAGCAAATGTATTGGTGTTCCCCCAGTGTTACTGGGCCTTCATACTGGTATTGGCTCACAACATACTGGTAGCAGGATATTTAGGGCAAGACAAGACCTTTGCCACGCTTGTTGCCCACTTCTTTTGACCCCAAATGAAGACAGCCTCAGATACATTCTGCGGGTCCTGTTCCACCTGCCAGGCCAGTGGGAAGTCAGGGAAAAAGTTGAAAGCTCCCTTGATCCCACTTCTCATTGACAGCATCCCCTTTGAAAGGGTGGGGACTGACATCATTAGTCCATTGCACCACAAGACAGCCCTAGGCAACAGGTTCACCCTGGTTGTGGTGGACACACTACCTAGAGGCAATCCCTCTGAGGACAGTGACTGTACCTGTGGTGAGCAGAACTTTGATGGGGATCTTTACCCATGTGGGGTTCCCCAAAGAGATACTTTCTGACAGAGGCACTAACTTCATGTCTGCATACATGAAATCCATGTGGGATGCATGTGGGGTAATGTACAAGTTCACCACACCTTATCACCCTCAGTCCAATGGTCTAGTTGAGAGGTTCAACAATATCTTGAAGGGCATTAATGTAGGCCTAACTGAGCCCATGAGGTGTAAGTGGGATGTCCTCTTGCCATACCTCCTCCTTGCCTACAGAGAGGTGACACAGAAAGGAGTAGGGTTCAGTCTCTTTGAACTCATCTATGGCTATCCTGTTAGGGGACGTCTAAGTATTATCAACGAGGGATGGGAGAAAGCTCCCAGGAAACCCCCTCAGGATATGGCCAGTACATGTTGGTACTCTGAAACCAGATGTACCTCTTCTTGGAAAAGGCCACAAGCAACCTTGAGGCCAGTTAAGAGGGGATGAAATGCTGTTATGGCCAGAGCGACACTCTGATGGTGTTTCAACCTGGTGACACAGGACCGCTGGACTGGCCCATACAAGATCAAGGAGTGTAAGGGGGAGGTCATTCACCCAGTGGACCTCTAGACCCCCTAGGAACCACCTAAGCGTGCTCCACATAAACAGACTGAAGCCTCATTTTGAGAGGTCCAAAGTAAGCATGCTCCTTTTGACAGATGAGGGTGTGGAAGAGGAGAAAGGGGCTCTCCATGACCTCCTCTCTGCATAAGAACACAATGGGTCAGTGGAGGGTGGCAACCTCTCTACCACCCTAACCCCACAGCAGCAAGGTGACTTCTATCAGTTGCTGGGGCAGTTTGCCTCACTGTTCTCCCTCACCCCTGGACTCACACACCTGTGCATCTATGATATTGACATGGATGACAGTTCCCCTGTAAAGAATGACATTTAAAGGTTGTCAAATTGGGTGAGAGGAAGTCTCCAAAATGTTAACTTTAGGGGTGATTGAAAACTCTACCAGTCCCTGGTCCAGTCCTGTGTGGTTGGTGCCAAAGGTTGCCCCACCGGGTGCCAAACCAGAACTTCGGTTCTGCGTGGACTACAGAGGTCTCAATTCCATCACCAAGACTGATGCCAACTCAATTCCCAGAGCTGAAGAGCTCATTGACAAGCTAGGCACTGCCGAATTCCTCGGCACTTTTGATTTAACATCAGGGAACTGGCAGATCGCCTTGACTGATGGAGCAATACTGTAGAGAGGTCAGCATGCTCCACCTCTGAGGGCCATTACCGATTCCAGGTGACAGCCTTTGGCTTGAAGATTGACCCTGCTACCTTCAGACAGTTGGTTAACAGGGTCCTGGTTGGCACCTACATGGATGACATTGCCATCTACAGTGCCAGCTGGGAGGAACACCTGCATCACCTCCAAGAGGACAATCAAGGTGAACAAGTGCCAGATTACGCAGGGTTCCATAGTTATTTGGGACACCTGTTAGGTGGTGGCAAGGTGCAGCTCCTCAAGGCCAAGATTGAAACCATCATGTCTTGGCAACCACCAAAAACCCAAACAGAAAAGAGAGCCTTCCTAGGGCTAACTGACTATTACAGAAGACTTGTTAAGGAATATGGCGCCATTGTTGCCCCCTTAATTCAGCTGACTTCTAAGGAAAATCCCAGATTGTTGAACTGAGGAGAGACTTGTCAAACATTCTGACTCTCTCAAGGGAGCCATGTCCCCAGCACCTGTGCTCAGGGCCCCAGATTACTCCAAAGAATTCATTGTGCAGACTGATGCTTCAGAGCATGGCATAGGAGAAGTGTTAGCACTGCTGAATGCGGAGGACTTAGACCAACCGATAGCCTTCATTAGCAGGAGGTACTTCCACGGGAACAGAGGTGGAGTCTCATGGGGCGTGACCTGGAGAGCCAAGATGTCAGACAAAATCGAACGGAGCTCCGCTATGAAGCTCCTATTATCCTGACGATGTCTACTGTCAGGCATTACACTGTGCTCTGCCGCACAGTGGATTGTGACAGCGGTGCCTGGCAGCATCTGTGGGTGCCCGTAGCATGGGCAGAAGAATGGACATCGCAACATAAGAGGTGCCCCCACTGCCAGCGCGCATGCGGCCACGGGCAGCCAATGGCTGAAGGAGAAGGAGACAGCTAAATTGAGTTGCGAGCCCAGGGGGACAGAAAAGAAAATGCTTCTACCCAGTCTGGGAGGAAGAGACACAGAAGCACCCCTGGTGCAGCGGTGAGTGGGCTCGAGGTGTGCGGAGGCTGCGCTGGATGCAGGAGTGACGGAGGCGAGCGCCCCACAGCCTGCACTGCACCGGTGGAAGTGATCCCAGAACTGAAGGGGGTCTTTGGCTCCCCCAGACCCTGTTAGAGAGAGGGGAGCCTGTTGCTCGCTGAGCCTACTCCCATCCCAGTAGGAGAGTCAGTGGGGACGCGGCCGACAAGATCCTCTCTGCCCTCAGGCAACAGAAGAGGACATTCCGGGAATGCAGTGTTGCTTGACGGCCTGCCTGGGGAGAAGAGGCAGTGAGAAAGCGCATGATTTGCAGCCTGCACTGAGCCGGCAGGGGTGATCCCAGACTCTGCTGATGGGGGGAGCCGGGAGGAACTAGGAGGAACAACCTCTGTGTGGAGAGCCTCCCAGAGGGGGTGAAGGGCACTGGTGCCATCTCCTACATAGAGAAGTTGATCCGTGAGTTGGTCCTGGCTGAGTCTCTAACACAGTTTTGCTCTGTTGAACTTGCATGTAATGCGGGACAACTCTGGCCCTGTTATCCCCACTTGGCACTGCCTCAGTTATGCAGCACACTCGGCTCGCACACATGCCGTAGCTCAAAGATCTGGCCGATTACTAGCCTGGTTGATACAGCAGGAAGAGGCCTGTACTCCCATCATGGTGTTAGGCACAGGCACAGGCCACATGCTTATTCCCAAAGGGAGATACATGATGAGCTAACAAGACACTTTGGGCCTGATTACAACTTTGGAGGAGGTGTTAATCCGTCCCAAAAGTGACGGTAAAGTGACGGATATACCACCAGCCGTATTACGAGTCCATTATATCCTATGGAACTCATAATACGGCTGGTGGTATATCCGTCACTTTACCGTCACTTTTGGGACGGATTAACACCTCCTCCAAAGTTGTAATCAGGCCCTTTATGCTCTGGTATCAGTTAACAGTGTTGGTGAGTAATGTGGAATTTGAAGCGGTTCTCCCCCCACTCTCCCTACCCATCCTTACGCTTGAACAGCAGGCAGAACTAGATGAACCCATAATGCTGTTTGAGGTACAGGATGGCATACTTGCCCTGACTACTGGTAAAACCCTGGGTTTACTCATCTCTGATTGCCCTCCGCTTACTGTGGCTGTATGAGGAGGCTTTGTCAGTGGCCACTCAGACTGCTTCATAGTGGGAGGCCTTGCTAATTTCCCTCCCTAAGCCTGATAGAGACCCAACGGAGACGGACTCCTACAGGCCATTAGCAACGCTCAGTACAGATTACAAAAAACTGGCCAAAACCCCAGTGGTCTGATTAGTGCCCATGCTGCCTGAATTGGTTCATCCGGACCAGAATGGGTTGTGCCAACATACAGCACCTCTCTGAATATCAGGCAGTTCTTCTGTGTCATGAAGTACTCCACACAGAACTGGCCTGAGGGCTGTCTAGTGCTTGACCTCAAAAATGCCTTGACCTCGAAAAGACCTTTGATTCTCTGGAATGGGCTTTTCTGTTTGAGGTGTTGCACTGCTGTGGGCCCCACTTCCTATGGCTGGTACAGTTCTTCTGTACTACAGAGACATTTTCAATGTTTCCAGTGAAATTGCTGCCACACTGCAATGTTTTGCCACCCTCTCTGGTCTGCGTGTCAACTGGGCAAAGTCATGTTTATGCCCTTTCACAGTTGACTCGCCTCACACTCTCCGGTGTGCTTATTCATTGGGACCTGATAGCTGGGTGTTCGGGTGTATCACTCTGAGGAGGATCTCCAAGACGGGAATCTTCAACATGCGGACACATCTATTCGAGCCCAGATGTCCTTCCGGCACATATTACCGCTATAGGTGATGGGAAGAGTAGCCCTTATGAAGATTGTGGTCCTCCCCCAGCTGTTATATTTCTTCTCCAACTTGCCATTGTATAATCCAGCCAGATTATTTCCCGAATTGGAACCCAGGTTTACAGAATTAATTTGGAACAAGGGACGTTGCAGAGTGGTACTAGCTAAACTGTTTTCGCCGCCTGGTCAGGGTGGCCTCATGGTGCCAAACCTGGAGCAATACTACTTGGCCTCCCAACTGCAATGGGTGGCTAAGTGGCTCTCCAGCATACATCTGTTGGACACGGGTACTGACCTGCTGCCATGGACTTTATCCAGGGTGTCTCACCTGTCTCACCCAATTACTTGTGTGGGGGGGTGCTGGATCCCCCTGTTGTTGGGAGTGGCGCATAGCTGCTATCATCAGAGCCTGTATTTTACGCGAGTGATGGCTTCTTATGCACCTTCTCTAGCCCTATTGGGCACACCGTGACCTGCCCTGTGCATGTCTGTGATGGAGCTGGAGCCCTGGCACGCAATTGGAATATGCACCCTGGGAGATCTGTATAGAGATGGCACAGTAATCTCCTTCACTGAGCTGGCGGAGGAAAGAGGTTTGCCACCAGGGCAGTATCTTCTATACAATTCTTTACTGGCATCACTGAATAGAGACTGAGGGGACCTCTCCACTGAGCCATCGACACACATAATGTGCAGTATCTGCAGATCATGGGACGTGGAGGCGTTTAGTGCAATGGCTCGCGATGCCTTCACACTGCCCCCACACACGCTGCCCTGCAAGCCAAATGGGAGGGCAACCTAGCTCGACAGTACACAGACAAAGAATGGGTAGCAGTTCTGGAGGGCACTACTAGCATACCACATAATGCGAGATTCTGTTTGATTCAGTTCTACATATTACATATGTTATATGTATGAGTTGCACTAACCAGGCTCTGTTATCCATGTAGTCTGCGTGGTCAATCCAAATTGCAAAGAAGATGGGCAATATCGATCGCTATGGTGTTAGGTAGCTGTGGCATTCTCATCGGATGACTGGAAATGGTGATATTTAAGCAAACATTAATCAAGAGGTGATGTATTTGTGTTATGTTTTCCCTACTAAGCCATGAGTATGATGTACACAAACAGACAAGGGTCGTAGGGGGACCTAGTAGTGACATTAGGTATATGAACAAGTGATGCAGCCTACCAAACAGTTGTATGACACATATCTTTAATGTTTGTGTGCAGGACCACAATTACTGGTGCACCTACCTATCACTATTAGGTGGTTGGACTATGGTGTTAGTCCTGGTTGAGCCCTTGTCACACAAGGATGGGCCCAGCTGTTGGTCAATGTGAAACAGTGCAGGCACAGGGTCTAGAAAGAATGAAGGTGGTGATTATTCCTCTGTAGCGTGTTAGTCAGCATCTCCAGAAATTAGGGGGCTGACCTGGTTTGTAGTGGGTACCTAATGTACATATACCTTATATCAGGTCCAGTTATCCCTTATTAGTGAAATGTATTCAGTGTCTAGAAGCCAGATACTCTAGGAGTAGTGTGGATGAGCAGGCAAGGTCTAACTAGGAGGCATGCAAAGCTCATGCAATACCACTGTAGTCACACAGTACTCATACACATGAAATAAAATACTTGGTGTTACAAAAATAAAGGTACTTTATTTTGTTGACATAAATGCCAAAAATACCATACAGACTATACTCCCTTAGGAGGTAAGTAATATACACAGTATATACACTAGAATGCAGAAATAGCTGTAAAAACAGTTAGAAAAATAGTGACAATCACAGCAGTTACAAATGGGCCTGGGAGAACACAACCATACACTAAAACAGTGGCATGCGAAAGTCGGTTTCCCACCTAGGCAGGTGTAGTGTGTAGAGGGGTGCTGGGAGTGTTAGAAAACACCAAAGGTAAGTAATAGAACCCACCCCAGAGCTCAGGAAAGCAGGAGTAAATCACAGTAACTTTCCTAGAACACACAAGAACACGTGATAGAAGATTTTGCAAGAACCAGAAGAGTCTGCATTACACCAACTATGGATTATTGGGCCTGAAGTCCTGTGGAAGAAGGTGACCAAGTCCAAGAAGCGCTGAAGAGTCCATGGAGAACAGGAGCCCCTGTTAACCCAGATGAAGGTGCAAAAGAAGAACCACTGTGAAGAAGAACTGCACCCAAGAAGATGGATGCAGGTTCCTGGTTTGTGAAGATGATGTCCCATGCCTGATGGTTGATTGCAGTCTGATTTGCATCGCTGGATTCTGCCAAAAGGCATTGGCACAGGCAAAGCTCGCTGTAAGCAGAAAATGGTGCTGCCCGGGACCAGGAGGGACCTGGTGGCCTCTACCCAGGAGGAGGAGACAGAGGGGGCTCTCAGCAACTCAGAGAGCCCTCAGAAGAACAGGCAGCACACACAGAAGTCCCACAGCATGGGGACAAAGAAAGTTCAAAAGGAGGCCCACGCAGCACTACACAAAGGGATCCCATGCTGCCAGAGAACCATGCAGGAGGCTGTGCGTCTCAGGAAGGAGTTCTGGGGGCCGGAGCTGCATGGTGCATGAAGAACTTTGTAGAAGGATGCCACCAATTCTTGTCAACTGCAAAACATGCAGTGTACAGGGGTACTGTCTTGCGTGGGGAGGCAAGCTCTTACCTCCACCAAAGTTGAACAGCTGGACTTCAGGACCGTCGGGACCACTTCAGTCCACCACCCGTGTTGCTTCATCCACGTAGTTCTTCAGGAGAGGGAACCCAAGCCACTGGTTGTTGCTGCAGAGGGGTGCCTGCTGAAGCAAGGAAGTGACTCCTTCACTTTAAGGGAGATTCCTTCGTTCTTCTGGTGAGGTCTGAAGACAGGCAGTCCTCGGAGGATGCACAACCTGGAAAAAGTTGCAGTTGCTGGCAGGAGCTGAAGATTAAATGTTGCAGAAGTCACCTTTGCTTCTTTGTTGCAGTTGAAGAGTTCCTGGAGGGTCAAGAGGCAGTTCCGTTGGTAAGACGGTGAAGTAAAGGATGCAGAGGATTCCTGCTGGAGTCCGAATCTGAAGAACCACCCAAGAGAGAGACTCTAAATAGCCCTAAAACAGGGATTGTTCAGCTAGCATGTAAGCACATATCAGGGGAGGGCTCTGACGTCACCTGCTGGGACTGGCCACTCAGATGCTCCGAGAGTGTCCTGCCAACTGCCAACAAGATGGCAAAACCCAAGGACACTCTGGAGGAGCTCTGAGTACCACTCCTGCAGTTTCACACCAGAGCAGTAACCGGGGCTCCCTGAAGCAGTGTAGACTGGATTATGGAAGAGGAGGGCACCATCTGTGCCCTTCAAAGCATTTCCAGAGGCTCTGGAAAGACTACCCCTCCCATGCCTGTAACACCTATTTCCAAGGGGAGAGGGTGTAACATCCCTCTCACAAACAAAATCCTTTGTTCTGCTTTCCTGGGCTTGAGCTACTCAAGCAACAGGAGGGCAGAAACCTGTCTGCGAGGTGGCAGCAGCTGGGGCTGCCTGGAAATCCTCAGAAGGCGGTAATGGCAGAACTGGGGGTCCTCCAAGGACCCCCCAGAGTGCATGAACTCATACAACCAATACTTGCAAAAGCCTTGGGGTTTGATTCCAGCATGTTTGATACCAAACATGACCATATTCGGAGTTACCATTGTGAAGCTGTACATAGGTAGTGACCTATGTATAGTGCATGCGTAAAATGGCATCCTCACACTCACAAAGTCCTGGAACCTGGTCCTGGATGACATGGGGCATCTCTGCTAGAGCAGGGGAGCCCTGACACACAGGTACTCTGAACCTAACCTTCAGGTTTGGAAGGCCTGACATATAGGTGACTCATAAGTGACCTGGTGCAATGTAAATGACGGTGAAAGGGTGTATGCACCATTTCACACAGGCTGCAGTGGCACTCCCGTGGAAGCCTTTCCATGGGCTCCCTATGGGTCACAGAAGACATGCTGCAGCCCATCGGGATCCCCTGGAACCCCAATGCCCTGGTTACCTAAGTACCAAATACTAGGGACTTACAAGGGGGCACCAGTATGCCAAATATGAGTGGAAATACTGTGTTAACAGTATCCAACAACCAAATGTAGCGAGAGAGAGCATAACTACTGGGATCCTGGTTAGCAGGATCCTAGTAGACACAGTCAAACACACTGACAAACAGGACAAAAAGGGGGGTAACCATGCTAGAAAGAGGCTACTTTCCTACATAGGAGTGTTGTGGCTCGAAACTGTCAGGTAGGTATTGCTTGTATTTATATCCTACAAATGAGTATTTCTTCCTTGTGTGTGCAGGAGTGTTCAGGTGTGGCTATATTCCTGTTCCTCCCCATACGCAGCGGTGCACAATGGATGTGTACATGGCATACAATTCTACATCAGCTACTCATTTGCAGATACTCATGAAATACAAATGTAATGTCATTAGAGGCAACATTACATTCATATTCTTGGAAGTATGCCTATTCCCTCCCGAATTACCAATTTCTAAAGGGTGGATCGAGCTGTATCTACATTCAAACGGAAATAAGCATTTTTTGTGAATACCATTTATTGGAAAATATATGTACTGTATTATACTTAATTCTCAGTGGGTGCACCATGGTGCCTGTGTTTGCAGTTGTGATGCTGTTGCTGCCAGGTATAGGACTTCTGCTAGCATTTCTTTGGTCACTCTTATTATTGTCTTAAATGCAGGGATGATACTCAAAAACAACCACAATTGTAATCCTATTAATCTTTTTTCTATATTGAAGTTGATTCTCCCATTTTTTATGCTGACCCCTTTTTTATACAGCATGCTATGATCTTCTACAGCACTTTAAATAATAGTGTCTATATTTATCAATGTTTTGCGTCACTCTTGTGCCTTGCAAGGGGGTTCAAGGGTGATGCAAAATCTAAGTGAGATTTTATCAAGGCACGCAAAGACAGCTTGCCTGGCCCTGCATGACTTGATAAATATAGAGTAACGCAAGGCAACGCAAATGGCTGTCTTGCTTTACTATGCAATATGAAGGCATTCCATTGATGGAGCATGGGTATTCTCACTCATCTACCTATGGATGTTGGTGCATTCCCAGATTTACCATTAGTGGTGGACCTGGCAATGCATCAAAATGCAATGCCTCCCCAGTTGAGGCATAACAAGGAGAAATATCTTTATTCTTCCTCGTTGTTTCCTCTTTCTCCTCTTTCTACGTGTGCTGCATCCTGCAGTACACATAGAAAGAGGAAAATGTTTCTCAGGATTGTTTTTGAGCAGGAAGGTATCCCTTACTGCACACAAACGATCATGCTTAAAATGGAGGCACCCTCACACCATGGTGCAAGGATCCCTGCATTGGTGCTAGACACCTAAAAAGTGCACCAGGACGAATAATAGTAAATGCAGCACATCCCTGCTCTTTCCCTTTCAATCAGCACAGCACAACAAGGTGGCTTGCTGCTTTGAGTGAAAACGTGATAAATATAGACCTAAATATGTCTATTAGCTAATTTACTGAACTTGAAACGGTGGGGGTTGAGTCTCTCTTGCAAGGATATTGACTTGTGGCGTTCACATCATGGCATTTGTTAGTGGGATTGTGTAACGCACTGAGCAATCCCCCACCAGTGGCCACACACAGGCCCCTGCAACACATGTGGCACAGGGAGTTCCTTACCCATCAGGAGGTCACTAGCTGTTAAGGGGGCCTCATGCAGCCCAAAGTCAATGAATGCCTTTGAAATATAGGAGACTCAGGGCACCTCATCATATTCTGCGGGGGGCCTCATTATTGCCATGTCCCACAATTATTGTAGCAGTTGGATTCGAGCTTATTTGTTATGTACTAATAATACTGCATCTAGGGTGATAGAAAATGATGGTTGTCTACAGCAAATGGCTCTTCGAGTTGCTTTGGGAACTTGTTAACAACATGTAAATTTAATTATTGTATTTATTATGCTTAGCTTTCAGACTACTGGTAAATAAAGTCACTTCTACAATTCAAAGAGGTCAAAAAACTGTGCAGTTTTTACTGAAAGCAATTTGGTCTGAGCTTGTTTCTATGCAAGACACGATTCATTATTCGGCTCTGAGTCAAGATACCCTTAAATAATCACCCTACATAGAGCACTGATAATCATCTTCAGTCAATCTGATGGGCAAAACAATGCACATATTTATAAAATGTGTTTTGGCAGCTTCTCCTGAGGCTAAAGATGCAAATAAATGAAACACAAATAAAATAGCTTTCCAAATGGTTACTAATGTGAAGTAGACGTACATTTATTTCCTCTGGAGTGTGTGACCAGCTTTTCAATAGAAACCATCCTAAAGCTAGAACTTAATAAGTAGCCTTCCTATAAATTACAGTCATTTTGTTCCAATTTTCTTGCAGCCAGCCTGCTGTACACCTTTCTCAGCTGTAGCTGTCAAAATGTGAGAAAATTGCTTACCTCTTTGAAGAAATTAAGAGCCTGGGGTTGTTCTAGGCAATTTATTTCACTTTTCTCATGCATAAGGGCACATTTCCCAATATGTGCCTTTTTTGTGTTTTTTTATTTTACTATACTAGACAGCAGAACCTCAAAACTGTGCACTTCATTTCTAAATCTTTCTGATGCACGAGTTAACCGCTTGCTTAGTGGTGGTCGAGCGTTTCATGTGTTAAGTGTTTATTTATGATAATGTAATTCTGCGTAATTTCAAGGATTTCGCATTACCTTTGTTATGCAAAATAGAGTTTAAGCCATTATGCCACATCGCAGAATTAAGACTGTGGACAAAAGTACTACCGCAATAGCATGTGAAGAACATAAACCAAACGCCTATGGCTGCTGTTTTCCTAATCTGCAAATGTGGTCTTTATATAGGGCGAAATGCATCCCTGGCCAAAAATGGATGAGAGAACGCATTTTGAGCTAAGAATAATCCCTAATTTTACATATTTTTTGCCATTTTACATAATTTGTGCAAAATAAATTATGTGAATTTCACTCTGACCTAGTGATTATGTTTAAGCTCTAGAATGCCCTCTGCCTTGAACTGCACATCATATCCAATTTCAATGTTTTTCATTAATGTCTAGACAAACTATTTAAACTTTAAATGTGTGCAGAAAATATGCAGTGTGTGAAACGTTAGGCAAAATTAAGTTAGGAGAAATTAAAAGATTTCTCTTACTTAGTACCTGCCGCAAGGAGGTGCTTTTTTTGGGCCCAAAGCCATCTACAAATTTTAGTAGGTAGGGCTTTGCATCAAAAACCATGGGTGGTTCTGTGGAAATAGACGTACCAACCTTGAGACACCTAGGGCCGTATTTATACTCCGTTTGCGCCGAAATTGCGTCGTTTTTTTTAACGCAATTTCGACGCAAAACTAACGCCAACTAACGCCATATTTATACTATGGCGTTAGAGGCGAATAGCGCCAAAGTTCCCGGAATGTGCGTCATTTTTTAGCGTGAACCCCTTCCTTGCGTTAATGATATGCAAGGGAGGCGTTCCCGTCTAAAAAATGACTCCCAGGCCTTTACGTGGTATTTATACTCCCGGGCAAAAGTGACGCCCGGGAGTGGGCGTGGCTAAAAACGGCGCATTTGCGCCGCTTTTTAACGCCTGGGTCAGGCATGGCGTTAAGGGACAAGTGGGCTCAAAATGAGCCCAGAGTGCCCTCCCCTGCCCCAGGGACCCCCCCTGCCACCCTTGCCCACCCCAGGAGGACACCCAAGGCTGGAGGGACCCACCCCAGGGACATTCAGGTAAGTTCAGGTAAGTTTTTTTTTTTTTTTTTTTAATAATATTTTGTGACATAGGGGGGCCTGATTTGTGCCCCCCTACATGCCACTATGCCCAATGACCATGCCCAGGGGACAGAAGTCCCCTGGGCATGGCCATTGGGCAAGGGGGCATGACTCCTATCTTTACAATGATAGGAGTCATGTTGATGGGGGATGGGCGTCGTTAAAAAATGGCGCAAGTCGGGTTAAGACGATTTTTTCGACGTAACCTGACTTGCCCCATTTTAAGACGCCCATGCGCCATTTTCCCCCTACGCCGGCGCTGTCTGGTCTACGTGGTTTTTTCCCACGCAAACCAGGCAGCGCCGGTCTGATTGCGCCGTCTAACGCCATTCCATAAATACGGCGCCCGCATGGCGCTTCAGAATGGCGTTAGACGGCGCAAAACTTTTTGACGCTAAACTGCGTTAGCGCAGTTTAGCGTCAAAAAGTATAAATATGGGCCCTAGTTGATGCAAAGTAGTGCAAAGCAGTACAAATCACAATTTGCATGACTACGTAATGGGATAAATGCTAGAAAGTAAGGGCCATATGTACAAACACAGTTTCCCATTGATACAGAATGGGAAAAACCCTTTGCTAAATCTGGCCCTAAGTCCTCTAGCACGACTTTGTGTGACTTTTCGGCAGCACAAAGTGCTTGTAAATCCGCTCTGAAGAGTTTATATTTCACGTTGAAGATGGTATCTACCAAATACTTCAGACATCAGGTATGAAATCCAAAGAAGTAGATCATGGTTCATTGAACACATTTCAGCGAAGTCTACCTTCCATCATCTGCCCCGATGCAAGTTTGAGGATTCGCTGGTATAAACACCAGGAAAAAAGGAGGGCAACTGCCTAGATCTTAATTTCATTAGAAATAACTCATTAGATCTTTGCTTCCACCTCAACCACTCGATAAAAAAGCACTGTAAAGTCAACAGTTCTGGCTTTAATGTGCCAAAGCATGAAAACGTGGACATTCACAAATGCAGTTTTCCATATTTTACATGCATAATGTATATGTAATGTGGTAAAGCCTGACCTTTTGGTTCTGCAAATGCTGGGAGGAACCCGCAAAAGAGTGTTTATGTGTATAATTAATACATTCGATAAAGAACCCAATGGGATAAACAGTGAGATCATAGAGTGTACTTTTCATTTTTTATTATTTTTAGCATGGTGCACAGATCATATAAATCCCTCCAGAAAGATACATCGATATGGTTGCCAGCAGCAGTTATAAAAAAATGTTGTGAGCACATTTTCACAATACAATACATATTTAAATAATTTAAGTGTCTCCCCAATCCCCTAAAACGAATTCACTGAAAAGCCTACTCAAGTTCATAGATTGCAGTCCAATAGATTCGGACATAACGGTCAATGGAATTTACGGTATGCTGCCCCTAAACTTTAACATACAAACAGTCTTAATGTGACTTTCTTGTAACAACTATACTCAACGTCTCTTGCAAAACATCCCTTGGCTTCTGCCTCCAAGGTCAGTCCATATATAGATGGTAACTCTGGTCGATCTGCAATAGTTTCCCTCCCCTCTGTTATCAGGATCCCCATATGCTGCAATAATGATGACCAATGGTAATATCTTAACTTGTGATTGTCCATCCACCCTCTTTCTAGGGAGCACCATCTATCTTAGGGATCGCTGCACTCTTTAATACCGCCAAATAAAGTTGGAACAGATGGCATCTAATTTTTTCAGCCAATACATTTCTACCTTGAGTGCTATTGCTCTAAATACATACAAGAGTTTTGGAAGTATAATCAGTTTTACCACATTACATCTGCCAGCTAGGGTTAGGTGCAGAACGTTTATTCTCCTCAGATCGTGCCTAGTGTTTGCCAATATAGATAGAAAATCTATTTCTGTAATTTCTCCACACTGTCCGTGATCTTAATTCCTAGATATGTTGCACTAGCTACTCACTGGTTATTATTCAGTACAGCTGTCCTGGTTCACAGGGGTTAAAGGGGCTGGGGCAGCACACGGGGGAGACATTAATAACATTTTTATTAAAAAATTAAAACTCACATCAACGCCGAGCTCAGAGCAGCATTAGGATTGGCTGGGAGCGCCCTTAATGGTTGAAACATCCCTCTTTATTGTCATCATCCTGTCTTTCAACACATGCATCCTCTCTGATATCTCTAAGCATGTTTTAGCTACTTTTCATATTGCTCCTTTCAGCTTCCTGGTTGCTGCCCAAGGCTCTGCAACACTTGGCTTGTGTCTCAACCCTTTATGTCATGATAACTTGGAAAATGGCCTTGAAGGTTGGTGCTTAAGCTGTCAGACCCTGTATTAGCTGGTCTTCGGCCCCAGTGTGATTGAATAGTCCCAAATCAGATCTCCTCCAGGACCCCCTTTCTGTCCACCTTTACCAGTAATCTTTCTGGCTGTTAGCTGGTTGTTGTTTCACTTATATCACTCAATGTGCTGTTATTAGGATCACCTCTAGAGGAGTCCTCTCATCACCCGACCAGTCTGATAGTGAAAAAAGCACACAGCAACATTAGGGTCTGACCCCATTTTCCTTGCAATGGCACTTCCCTTTTTGCAGCAACCCTCTCTACCTTTGCCAAGCCAGCTGTCCCATGGTCAAGAGAGATAGTCTTCTTGTGGGATATCCCCTCTCAGGTGCACTCCTCCCTCTCAGAAACATGAGTCTGTTGTAGTGTTTCCCCAGCCCCTCAGTCAACCCAAGAGGTTTTCACTAACCTGTTGGTCTGCCGCCTCAGTGGTATGATGCCCATTACTGATTGGACTGATAGGGCTAATATCATGCTCTGTTCTTGAAAGTGGTGGCATTGTTCCTTCCTGCTCCATGCCCACTCCCACATGTTGAACTTCTCTGCGGAGCGCGGGCTGTCCTGCTCCCTCAGTGGAGCCTGCAACTCTATCCTCAGTGGTGTTCAGCAATGCATCCCGTAAGCTCCGCTCATCTTGTCCATAAGCCACTTGTCTCTGCTCCATGGTAGCCTTGTTGAGGAAATCCATGATAGATGTTCCTTAAAGTCTGGGCTGTGGGAGGATTACTGCATCACCCTTCCCCTCTCAGTCCGTCCTTTCCATTTTGGTACTTGCCGAAGTTCCCTGCCAGGAGCTTCCATTGGTTTTCCCGCACCTGATGCTGGGGCCAGCTCATCCTTTGCAAGCTGGGTTTATGGTGCCCTTAGCCTACGTACCACCCATGCTCCTCGGCCCCATAAGGTTGACAGTTGACCTTCGGGGATACTTCCCCCTACCGCTAGCCTTGGGGCATCCAATCCCGAGAGCCTGCTACAGCCTTCTCACTGCTGCTACAGGTCAGCTCAGCCAGCCTATCTCCTTGAGCTGCCACAGTCCACACAGGAGGGAGAAAACTGTTCTTGGGCACATTCTCTGTGAGGACAGCATTGCATCTATTTGACCCATCACCGCTGACTGTCGTGAGAAGGAGGGCCACAAACATCCTTGCCACATGGCCATCATCTTGCTTCTTTTGACTTTGAGTATACTTACCAGCTGTAAAATGCCCCATGCATTGCACTGGAAGCAGTTCCAAGAGCATCTGATGGTATATTAAGCAGTCAAAAAACAGGAATGAGATAGATATACTTTCTGGCCGTAACCAAACACACTTTATATCTACTCTAAAGAACTGATAACAATGATTGATTTGACTTTTGCACTCTCTAGCCAGAATGTTCTGTTCTGTCATGCAACATGCAAGTCAGTAGGCATGCTACTTATAAAGGGTTTTGTTACCATGATTTGTTACATATCTAGATGTTTAGGAACCAAATATTTGGCTAATGAGAGGTTTACATTGTACTTTCCAATTAATCATGTGCCTTCTACATGCCCTTTTCCTATCCCTCAGGATTTAAATTTCAGTCACATTGTGTATTTTGTGTTTACTGAAATATGAAAGTATCATAGTTTCTCTGGATTTCCAAAGGTCTCACTTTGAGGGGTTTCAGTTTATGAGTTTAACCAATTGTTTGAGATATTTTATCCTTCTTTCAGACCTTTCATTTCAAGCATCTGGACCCTGATAATAGGGCATTAGTTATATTTATCAGTTCTTTAAACATTCTAGTTTTGAAAACGTTTTGTACTCATGAGTTGCTGCTCTCCTAACGATAATCCAGGGGAGAGTGAAATATGTGTTCCTTGATTGTTTTGCAGGAAGGACTAATGTTGTAGTTTGATGGAGGATCTTGACTTTCCATTCAGGGAGATTATAAAAAATTGGAATATTGAGTAATGGGGGAGAATACCCGCCTAAGGAATGAACACAAACCTTGTCAGGCAAACCACTAAAGACACTAAATTAACCTGAGTTCAACCCCTTGGTGGCTATGACAAAGAGCAGACAGGCTTAACTTAAAGGAATGTGTAAAGTATTCATGCAGTCCCAAACCAGTAATAAGGTTAAAAACATAACACAAGAAAATCTGAAACCAATTTACAAATATAGAGTACAAAAATAACACAAATCCAGAAATAATATTTTTAAAAGACAATATTAAAAAGGGGTCTAAAAAGAGTTGAGTACCTACCATGGTCAGCTAGTTGTGCTGGACCATGACTGAGACACAATTTGAGGTTGATCACAATGGAGCGCAGGTCGGACACAGTGACCAGCTTCAACCTGGTCAGATGACTTGCCATTGAAGTAAAGAAAGTTAAAAATCCTCAACATGGCAAGGAAGCAAGTTTAACCGAAGAGGGCTCCATGAGGCTGAAGAGCCATTAGAAAAGGTCTCAAATAAGCAGATGGTGTTTGAAGGGAAAGCTCCAAGTGGGGGAAATTCAAATCTAATGCTCAAGAAAGACCCCTCGCCAGCTAGATAAGTTTGGCACTTTCACCTGGTCAAGAATTCATTATTTGCACAAAAGTCACTTTTTTGAAGTTCACATTCCTCCAGTGGAGCAAGGATGCAGCCTATAACTAAGGAAGGCTCCACAAGGCTGGATACCATGTCTGCAGGGTCCCATTGCAGAGTATTTATTATCATGAAAAATCTCCGAGTGGGAGCAACCTGGGGCAATGCACCAAAGGCAGATCAGCTTTGCAAGTTTATCTTAGTCCTAAATTGTTTCTAAGGCCCCGGTTTTCAGGGGTGGTAGGAAAAGTCAAGCCAGACCGATCCAAGGGTTCCATGACCTCAGGAACAGCACTTGGGGTGAGAACTCACTCCTGCAGAGTCCTATGGGAGGGTCCAGGGCAGGTCCAGGTGGAACTAGTCAGGTGGCCCGTTGTGAGAAAGGTCTTTAGCAGCTTGCTTTTTCTATGTAGTTTAAATATTAGGTTAGCCATAGGACCCTTAGAATTCACAGCTCTGTTCTGGGTAAAAGTGAGAGCAGGTTCAGTCCTCCAGGGTTCTTGTCAGGTCTCAGACAGCATGTTCAGTCTTCTTATGATCTTCCTCCGGTCCAGTTATGTTCTGAGAGGGGTACTGGGGATGTCACATTTATGCCTGGCACCAGCTTGAGGGTGGGGGTGAAACCTGTCTCCTTCCTAACTAAATGTGTAAATGTTTCCAGGGGTTACCTTACCCAATATTTCAGCTTTTACTGTGTGTCCTACTGCAAACAATCCCACAGCATCTTTCACTGTCTAAATCTAAGATGATGAAATCCTTCTCCTATTGAGTAGAGCCTGTGAACCCAGCCCAGAGTTGTGGCCAGGGAAATGAGCACTAAGCAATTTCTGTAGTCAGTTACATTCACACTGGAATTGGTGCCTGCCTAACTGGGGGAACAAAAGAGGGATCATATCCAGCTTTTCCTGGCATTTGTCTGATAGGGGAGGCGATTTCGAATTAAATTAAGTTCCTGGGCACAGCCCAAATGATTATCCTGCCACAGGAACAGAAACAGCTCTTCACACCCAGGCCGTTGTCTCTACTCTGGGAACTCCCAAACAAATAGGCTGAGCTTCGTGTTGGCATTCTCCCATGGGCGATTGATGCTGCAGTGTAAAGAGACAGACTGGTGGCTTTCCACGCAGATTTTCAGTGTGAGCTACATGGTCTTAATGCAAATAGGCATGCTTGCGTTCGCAAAGGCCCAAAAGCTGGATTTAAGCTTGGTGAAGTACACCAAGGATTCAGGAACGGATGGGCACCAGTTGGGGGTCAGAAACACACTCTAGCCAGGTCCACAAGCTGTTTGGGGAGCATTTCATGTCCAGACTAGCCCCTGATGTCACTTTGGGATCCTAGATTCAAGATGAAGTTGCAGGTACAGTTCTTCTTCCCCACGCAAGCAAGAGGGCAGAAGGTCCTCAGGGCAGGGCAGCAGTTCCTTTAAAGTAGCAGTCCAGCAGTCTTTGTAGCAGAACAGCATTCCTTCTTCCTGGCAGAGTATCCTCAGGTCCAGAAGTGTATTGAAGAGTTCATGTCTGAGGTCCCTTTTTGTACTCTTGTGCCCTGGTTCTGGAAGGTGGGAGAAGCTTCTAGACAGTGGCTAGTGTATGGAATTTCTTGCACCACCTGGCCCTGGCTCAAAGCTGGCTAAAGTGACATTGCTGGGTCATTAGGCCCTTTGTGTAAAGGCAGTGCAAAGGCTATTCAGTTTTAAGTGGGGCCGTGCTGAGCTCCATCTTCCCATCCTGACAGTAGATGATCTGTGCAGGCATACCTGATCCCTCTACTGTGGACTATCTGGGAGTAATTCACAAAGTCTATGTAGGAGGTTGGCCTGGTTTATAGTGGGTACCTAAGGTACTTATACCTTGTACCAGGTCCAGTTATCCCTTATTAGTGAAATGTGGGCAGTGTCTAGCAACTTAGGCTGTCTAGGGGTAGCTGTAGCAGAGCAGCCAAGGCTGAACTAGGAGACATGCAAAGCTCCTGCAATACCACTATAGTCACACAGTACTTATACACAATATAAGACAATACTCAATGTTACCAAAAATAAAGGTACTTTATTTTAGTGACACAAGGCCAAAGATATTTTAGAGGCAATACTCGTTCTGGAGGTAAGTATTATACTCAATATATACACTATTAACCAAAACCAGGTAAGTAAACATTCATAGAATAGTGCAAACAGTGAAAAATACAATAGGTTGTAATAGGCCTAGGGACAACACAAACCATATACTAAAATTGTGGAATGCCTAAAGTCGGATTCCCCCCTAGGCAAGTGTAGTGTGTAGAGGAGCACTGGGAGGGGACGAAAACACCAAAGGTAAGTAAAATACCCCACCCCAGAGCCCAGGAAAGCAGGAGTAAAGTACATCAAGTTTCCTCAGAACACTCTACAAGTCGTGATGAAGAATTATGCAAGAACCAAGCAAGACTGCAAGCAACCAATGATGGAGTCCTGGACCTGAAGACCCTTGGAGAGAGGAGAGCAAGTCCAAAAGTCGATGAAGAGTCCAGGAAGAACAGGAGCCCCTGCCCACCTGGAAGAAGGTGCGAAAGTGGATTCTTTGGTTGGAAGAAAAGTACAGAAATGCACCAAAGAAGAAAGCTGCAGGTTCCTGCTTGGTGCAAGAGATGTCCCACATCGAGATGTTGGATGCAGGCTGTTAGCGTCACTGGATTCCACCAACAAGCCTTGGTTCATGCATGTATGCGTTTTGCATCAAAGAGGAGGTGCCTGGACCCAGGAGGGACCTGGGGGTCTCAACTCAGACTGAGGAGACAGAGGGGGCTCTCAGCACTTCAGCGAGCCCTCAGAAGATGAGGCAGCACCCACGGGAGTCCCAGGACATTGGGACAAAGGAGTTGCAAAGTGCACAGGAGTACTGCCCGGCACGGGAAGGCAAGCTCTTACCTCCACCAAATTTGGACAGATGGACCTTTGGACAGTCAGGATCCCTTTGTTCTACCACCTGTGTTCCAGGGATCACGCTCTTCGACAGGAGAGGTTTTACAGAGTACCAGTTGTTGTCGCAGAGAGGTGCCTGCTGAAGCAGGGCAGTGACTCCATCACTCCACAGGAGATTCCTTTGGTTCTTCTGGTGCAGGGTGAAGACAGGCAGTCTTCAGAGCATGCACACCTTGGAAACTATTGCAGTTGCATACTGGAGCTGAAGTTGAGGTCACAGTAGCCTTCCTGGATACTTTGTTACAGTTACAGCAGTTCCTGGAGCAGTCTGCGGTTGATCCGACAGTCAGAAGCTGAAGCAGAGGATGCAGAGGAGTCCTGGTGAAGTCTTGCAAACCAATCTGAAGAAACACCCTAAATAGCCCCGAGAGGGGATTGGCTACCTATCCAGGTATGCACCTATCAGGAGGGGTCTCTGATGTCACCTGCTGGCACTGGCCACTCAGATGCCCCGAGAAGGTCACCACACCTTGGAATCCAAGATGGCTAACACCAGGGACACTTTGGATGAGATCTGGGCACCACCCCTGGGGTGGTGATGGACAGGGGAATAGTCACTCCCCTTTCCTTTGTCGCGCCAAAGCAGAGACTGGGGGCCCCTGAAACGGTGTAGTCTGGATTATGCAAGGAGAGCACAGTTTGTGCTCTTCAAATCATTTCCAGAGGCTCTGGGAGGATACCCCTCCCATGCCTGTAACACCTATTTCCAATGGGAGAGGGTGTAACACCCCTCTCCTAAAGGAAATGCATTGTTCTGCCTTCCTGGGATTGAGCTGCTCAATCCCCAGGAGGGCAGAAACCTGTCTGTGAGGTGGCAGCAGCTGGGGCTGGAGTGGAAACCTCAGAGAGCTGGTTTGGCAGTACTCAGGGTCCATGGTGGAGCCCCTAGGGTGCATGGAATTGCCCCCCCATACCAGGTTTGGATTGGGGGTTCAATTTTACAGTCTTAGACACCTCACATGGACCTATTCGGAGTTACCATTGTGAAGCTACATATATGTATTGACATATATGTAGTGCACGCTTATAATGGTGTCCCCGCATTCACAAAGTCAGGGGAATTGGCCCTGGATATCATGGGGCACCTTTGCTAGTGCAGTGAAAATGGCTGTGAAATAGTGTGTGCATTATTTCACTCAGGCTGCAATGGCAGTCCTGAAGGAGTGTTTGTATGAGCTCCTTATGGGTGGCAAAAGAAATGCTGCAACCCATAAAGATCTCCTGGAACCCAAATGCCCTGGGTACCTAGGTACCATATACTAGAGACTTATAAGAGGGGACCAGTGTGCCAATTAGAATTGGTATATGAAGTCACTAAACTATAGTGACAAAATAGGTACACAGAGAGAGCATAAACACTGGAGTTCTGGTTAGCAGCGCTCCAGTGACACAGTCAAGCATACTGACGACACACATAGGCCACAAACTATGAGCATTCGGGTCCTGGCTAGCAGGATCCCAGTGAGACAGTAAAAACACACTGGCAAATAGGTCTCAATCTATTAGCACTGGAGTCCTGGCTAGCAGGATCCCAGTGAGACAGTAAAAACACACTGACAAACTCTGACAAACAGGCTAAAAATGGGGGTAGCCATGCTTGAAAGAGGCTGCTTTCTCACAGTCTACCTGTCAGCTACACCCAGTCATGTGACCCAAGACAGGCAATAAGCGCAAAAGAGCTAGGGTAGGAAAATGCTACATTTCTAAAAGTGGCATATTCAAAATTGCAATAAAAGTCCAGCACTAAACATGACATAGCCATCAACCATCTCACAATTGGTAATTACGGCTTACTAAATGTCATGAGGAATACCCAATGTTATCCTATTGGATGAATTGGCCTCACGGTAGTGAAAAACGAATTTAGGAGTTTGTACTACTAGGACATATAAAACCTAAAAGTACATGATCCACCTTTTTAATTACACAGCCCCCTGCCTTATGGGCTACCTAGGGCCTACCTTAGGTGTGACGTATATGTAATACATGCACAGTTTAAAGCTTGGCAAGGGGGTTTAAGTGCCAACATAGCTGTTTAAAATTGTATTCAGGCTGCAATGGCAGGCCTGAGACATTTTTCAAAATGCTACATAAGTGGGTTGCACAATCAATGCTGCATGCCCACTAGTAGCATTGCCTTTACAGGCCCTGGGTATGTGGTATACTACTGTGCAGGAAACATACAAGTAAAGTAAATATGCCAATTGAGTATAAGCCCTATTTACCATGTTTTAGGGAGAGAAAACAAGCACTTTAGTACTAGTTAGCATTGATAAAGTGTACAGAGCCCTAAGATCAATAAAACTGAATTCAGCAAAAAGTTAAGGATAATGGCAAAATGTTTGAGGTTTTCCTGCAGAGAGGGCCAGGACCAACAGTCAGCACTTTCTACTGTATATTCACACACTTATGATGACAAACATCATTAGTCCACAGTTGCTACTCACCAGGTTAAGTGAGGGAAAATATGGTTAATGTTCTCTAGAGAAGCATAGTTAGTATCACACATCCATCTTTATCCATTTTCTATTTGAATGAGGATGATATTATCATTTGTATATGCAAGAGGAGAATATTAATGGATAGATAACTGCTAGTTGCAAATACAAATTAAATACCCATCATTGCTCATAGTATTTGTTTCCACAGGTTAAGACAGCATGTGGAAAGTTAGATAATAGTATCATACCGTTAATTTTGAGTGGAGTCCTGCAAACATATTGTTACTTCTTCAAAATGTCACCCATCTGAATTGCAGTAACCACATCAGGTTTCTGCAATAGCCCATCAAACATACTCCATTTGTACCACTAGAATCCTCAAGAGATAGTGCCTGCTTTTAAGCCTAATTCTTGCCCTCCTTCCTCTGTAATGCACCTGGAGGTTGGACAGAGAAGCTAATTATTTGTGCTTTCAATTGCAATGCCTTTCTTTGGTGCAATATGTTGCATACAATGCCACACAATTGCATGCAGCATGTGACATCATAGGAGTGTGGCAGGCACAAAGGATCATTGGAGATGCAGTTACCTATGTCACCATGTAAATGCTTATCGATATGACTTGCATCTGATAACAAAAACAGGATAGGTTGATCACCCTAATAATAAAAATTAAATTAACCTGTGTCACTGAGTAAGGGAACCCCTTTCAGTGATAATTAACAGTGGAAGACTCTACCCATCCACATGATCCTTATAAGTATTAGAAATGAAAAAGGGTGTATCATGTGGGTCATGAATGCCTGGAGCAACATAATAAAAGAGTTAAATCATAAAGTCATACTAGCCATGATGGCTAGTGCTCTGAGAGAACTCAGGGAGGAATGTGGGCCTGCAGCCGATCAGTGCCTGGCACCTAAGAGATCAAACCCTCATGAAAACATGGTGACAAACAACTGACACTTATTTTGAAACAAATGATGCATCAGTCCACTTAGAAATGACACTATGGGAAGCTTATAGAACTCTAATTTAAGGGCCAGATTTACTCCCTAATTGCCTGGAGGGAGAGTTGCATAAGCACAACTTGATCAGCTGCAAGAGGAGATCACAGTCCTATAATTAAGAGCAACTAACAGCACCACTGACAATGCAACTCATGCTCTCAGACTGAAGAAGAGGGCATATGTGAACATAGCAGAGGACAGTGCAAAAATGTCCTACACAGTATCCCAGAGAAGATTGCATGCTATAGGCAATAAGGTGGGAAAATTATTAGTATGGCTGGAAAACTTGACCAAGCCCGCACCTGGGTCCTGCTATTAACTGACAGAAGTGAGATGAAGACCAAACCGGGTGACATAGCAGAATAATTTTAAGGATACTATGAAGATGTCTACTCTGCAAGGTGGCAATATGGGGTAATTGCTAATCTCGGTGACATAGATAACCATAAAAATTACCTGATGAGCATAGACCGATGCTAGAGTGACTTTCAATCTTGTGAGATTAACGAGACCCTATGTTAGCTTAACTCAGGGAAGGTGAGGTGACTCAACAGAATCCCCATCAACCTTTACAAAGGGTTAGTAAGTAAATTGCAGCCCCACCTGCTTAAGATGTGGCTTGAAGTGAAATCAGCTGGTCATCTCCCAGAGGATCAGAGGCAAGCCACACTAGTTGCCATACACAAAGAAGGGAAGTCACCCGACAACTCCTATAGGCTGATGTAATCATTAAATGCAGAAATCCAAATCCTCTCCAAACTGCTGGCTACTAGGCCCCATCAAGTCATTACTTCCATCATACATCCAGACCAATCTGGCTTCATGCCAAATAGGGGGACAAGACTCAATTTCCCTTGGTTGTTTGGTGTAATGTCAGGGGCGGCGGATAACAGAGTGTTTTCCATGGTGCTGTCAATGGATGCAATCATGGCCTTGGACACACTTGAATTGGACTACCTGTTTTGGGTACTGGTGGTGTTTGGTCCCAATTTCATAGGCTGGATACGTCTCTTTTATCAGGGTCCGATGGCCCATGTCGTACACCACTGGACCAGACAGGGCTTCCCCATATCCCCACAGATGTTTGCCTTTGGCCCTTGAACTGTTAGGTCCATGGGTCAGAAGAGATCCACTCATGCAAGGAATCAACCGGAGGAGACTTAGGAAGAGCCTATCTCCTTGTACACACAGGATATCTTATTTTATGTCTCTGACCCTTCACTGACCACACCCAGACTGACACAGATTTTACAGATCCTACAGAAATACTCAGGGTATACCATTAACTGTGGTAAGTCCCTCATCCACCTGATCACCAGCCCCAAACCAAACATGGGAGAGGACCTGCTCATGCCAATGATAGATGAAGGGTTTAGATACTCAATATATGTCACAAAAGACCCCCACCTATTCTATCGGAAAAATCTCACCCCCATACTAGACCACTTTGCTGCTGATGTTCAACATTGGATGGCCATACCGCTCTCCCTATTAGGACAAGCGGCGATGTTCGAAATCATGACTTTGCCCAGAAAGTCTATTCCATTCAAAACACACCCCATCGAGTCCCCGGGGTGTTTTTTTCAAGGCAGAGGCCTTGCCCAGACTTCTCCTTTGGGATACTGGGCCACCACTCATAGCCCTCCAGAAACTGATGCGTGGAATGTACGATGGTGGGATCTGTCTTTTTGATATACAAAAGGATTACGCAGCCTTGGATGAACGAGCAATCCGATCGGAGAGGCTTGCATGGAGATAGTAGGGCATTTGGAGGGCACTGTACAAGACGACAACCTCACAGCACATGCTACCTTGTACCAAGACAGTGATACATGCCCAGAATCAGCCTACTGCCTTTCATGGGTTCTGCAGAAGGCTGACTGAACTGATGTCCCTCTAGACGAGCAACATCCTAGCGGAGGTGGATAGGCTCCAGGGGTTTTCAAAATTAGATCTAATTCCTATATTCAAACTGGGGGACATTTGCAAAGGGGAGACATTCTCACATTCACCGACATGCATGTTCAATATAAACTGAAACACACAGAAGTGTATAAATATTTACAGCTCAGACAAGCGCTAGCTGTACATATCCCCAGACATACTATTCTCAAGCACTCCTCTGCTCCGGAACATTGCATACTGTCAGCTCCGCTCCACAAAGGGCTATCTCCTTAATATATAAAAAGCTAGTTAACAACTTCCAGATATGCTATATCACAAATATATGATATAGCAATTCCAAATATTTATATGTCCAGTAAAAAGGTTGGTCTATTTTTCGTTTCAAAATCATTAGCATATAAGGATGCTAAGCTAGGAATAAATGTTTTCCATGGATGTTTTATAGTTAAAGCCTTACAAGCACACTCAAAAGCAAATTCTTAAGAGGTCAAGAAATCCGAATTATAAGAGCAGGGAGTCAATCACTGCTAAGGTTTACGCCTGCAGGATATTTGTATAGAACCCTTCAGCATCCATACTGAGAAGTAAACCTGTGTGAGGACCAAATTTAATTTGTTTTAAAACATTAAGGCCCATATTCATAGTTTTTGGTGCAAAACTGCAATAATGCAGTTTTGCATCAAAAACGTTACCGCCGGCTTGCGTTATTCTCAGACGCATGGCGGAAGTCATATTAATAGAATGGCGCAAGTCTGCAGTAAGGCCCGGCTAGCGTCCTGAAAAACAATGCTAGCTGGGTGGGGGTGGCGGTAGGGAAGGAGGAGGTTGTGCCTCAAAAAATTACACTTGCCTGGTTAGGGACATAAAAATGCTTCTAACCAGACTAGCACCATTTCCTGGTGCACAACCACCAAAAGCATGACTTCTGTCTTAGGAAAGACAGGAGTAATGCCCACCAATTCAATGTCCAGCACAGGGAACAAGTGTCCCCTGGGCATGGCCACTGCACCCTGTGCCATGCAGGGGACCCCACGTTGTGGCCCCCAATGACAAAAAAAATAATTATTAAAAATACTTACCTGGACTTACCTGGGATGGGATCCCCCATTCGCTGGTGTCCCTCTGGTGAGGGTGGGGGTGTTCCTGGGGCTTGGGGAGGGCACCTGTGGACTCATTCTATGGCGTCTAACCATTGAATTGGCTCCACAGGTCCCCAAATGCCTGTTCTGACCCAGGTGTTAAATAATGGTGCTAAGCAAGCTGTGCACTATTAAATAGCCCCGCCTCCCACCGGTGCCTCATTTTAGCACAGGGGATAAATATGGAGCTATGGGGATAGAAGCATTTTCTGGATGGAAACTCCTACCTTGCATCTCATTTACTCAAGGTAGGTTCACTCATCCAAAAAATGGTGAGTTTGCATCAAATTTGCATTAAAAAAATGATGCAAATTCAGGTCAAAAAGAGTATAAATATGCCCCTAAGCATCTCCTTTGTGTCTTTTAGATAAGATGGCATTTACTTGACAAGGGATCTTAGGTACAGTTGCAGAACTGGGATAATAGTTTTAATGCAGAACCAATAATTGAGATGATGGGTGTTGGGTGTTGGAGTTCAGGAACCTTGGGTAGGATATAAAAGGTATTATGGTCAGTAAAGAACCTAAGGGTTTTGTGTGATACCTCCTTCAACTTCAACCTGCAGGTAAACTGTACCACAAGCACCTGCTTTACCATCAATGAATATCTAAGAAAGATATTCTCTTTCATCTCTGAAAATCAGTGGCTGTCATGTTGATCACCTCGTGGCTAGACTACTGTTATGCCCTTTACATCTATATAAACAGTATCTCCCGGAAGAAATTGTGATTGGTTCAAAATTCAGCTGCATGTCTCCTACTGCACATCCCAAAAAATCTTTCAGTAAGTGAAGGCCTTACAAGTCTTCATTGGCTTCCTGTCAGGAAGTGGTTTAGTTTTAAGGCACTTTGCACAGTTCACCTAGCTCTACACCACAAGGGCTCAATATCCATTAGGTCACTGTTACGAACTGACTTGGTACCTATGATCGGCCTCAAGCAGGAAAGTCACTGTTCAGAAATTCCAAAAGGTGAGATTGGGCGCTTGCTCCTTCTCTGTCATTGCTGCCAAGCAATGGAACACTCTGCTAATCCACATTGCAGAGATCAACTCATTCACCTCTTTCAGAAAACATTTAAAAACTAGGCTCTTCTCTCCCTAGGTCAGTGTCTTCCAGGTTCTCACTGATCAGAGGATCTTATTGCTGTCTGCTCTCTTCTGAGCTGCAATGTAATTTTATTCTTTCTCTGATTTAGGCTTTTTATGACAGTTTTTTTAAATATTTTGGATTCAGTGCCTTGATACCTGTGGGTTTGGACCACTATATAAGTTTTATTCTCATTTCATTTCATTTAAATGGTTATCAAGAATTCTGATTTATACTTCGTGATCCAACCATACTCTTTACTTCTCCCACCATATATAAAAAATACTCCCACCATGAATAAAATATCTTTGATACTATGGGGATAAGGTATTTGGATAATGTCTACTAGTTACTCTCGTCCTTGATGAGTTTCATACATTCATTCCTATACGTGCCAGTGGGCATTATCACTATTGCTCCTTCTTTATCTGCAGATTTTACTGTGATGTATTTTACCTTAATGATTCCCGGAGTGCTATTCTCTTTGTATTTGATAAATTCTGATATTGTTTAGATGTTACGCCTTTTAGGAAGTTGATCTCTTTTGTCAGTGGTAGGTCATTTTCCAGAACTTCTGGTGGCATATTGTGAGTTGATAGTGTGAAAGTCACTTTTGTCCATATATACATATTATCATTAGGAACTGGCTCCTTTTCTTCAAAACATATTTTTGCAGAGGAACTCAGAAGTTTGGTGAGCATTTTGGCAAATCCCTCTGCTGTCGAAACAAATCATGGGCCCTTGCTCAGTACTTTTATCTTGGTCTCTGTAAGGGTCAATTTGCTGAGATTATTGACAACGTGCATCACTTTCTTGCTCCCAGCTGTGGACCTCTCAACATCTCTTTTCCTGTTGATTAGTTGGCCTCCTCCCATTGTACTCTTTCTCTTTTGTATGTGGCCCTTTCTCTCTTACTGCCTCGGTCCAACAAAGGCTGGATCTGTCAGCGTCAAGGAAAGTTTGGTTGTGGCATTTTTGATAAAAGGAAACCAAACATCAGAAGACACCCACAATATGGGATGTGTAGTAGTACACTACAGGCCTACGTGTGAGATGAGGAAAATATATTTTTTAGGGGAGCTCCAGCCGTTTGATCTATTCCATTTCTTATTATTTATTTCTGATTTGGAGTAACTACTGCCTCGATGACCTGTCAGATTGTTCTTGACTCTTTGGTTCACAGTTCTCCCTTGAACAGGGCTATGTAGTTTCTTGTGAGAATCTCTTCAAGTCTCTCTTATTTATTTTTTTGTCTGGATGAGTGTTAGACCTGACAGCCTTGGGGTGGTAATTCCCAAACTTTTTGCCTACCTCCCTCTACTTTTCTGATACGTTTTTGCTGGTTTTAGGACTCTGTACACTTTATCACTGCTAACCAGTGCTAAAGTGCGTATGCTCTCACCCTTAAACATGGTAACATTGGTTCATCCCCAATTGGCATGTTTAATGTATTTGTAAGTCCCTAGTAAAGTGCACTAAATGTGCCCAGGGCCTGTAAATTGAATGCTACTAGTGGGCCTGCAGCACTGGTTGTGCCACCCACATAGGTAGCCCCTTAACCCTGTCTCAGGCCTGCCATTGCAAGGCCTGTGAGTGCAGTTTCCCTGCCAATTTGAATTGGCATTTAACATTTAAAAGTACTTCCCAAGCCCTAAACTCCCTTTTTTTAACATATGTCACCCCTAAGGTAGGCCCTAGGTAACCCATAGGCCAAGGTGCTATGTAGGTAAAAGGCAGGACAGGTACATGCATGTTGTATCTGTCCTGGTGGTGGAAAACTCCTAAATTTGTTTTCCACTACTGTGAGGCCTGCTCCTTTCCTAGGATAGCATTAGGGATAACCTCATATACCGTTTGAGTGGTAGATTTTAATCAGAAAGGGGTAACCAAGTCATATTTAGTATGACCAGAATGATAATAGAACATCCTGCTTTTTGGTGAGGTAGGATTTTATATTACTATTTTAGAAATGCCACTTTTAGAAAGTGAGCATTTCTCTGCACTTAAGATCCTTATGTGCCTTACAGCTTGTCTCCAATCAATGTCTGGACTGGGTTGGTTGAAAGCTACCTTGTGTATTTTACCCAGAGAACCACACACACAGGACACTCAGTCACACCTGCACTCATCTGCATACTGAATGGGTCTTCCTGGACTGGAAGGGTGGAGGGCCTAACACTTACATTTCAAAGGCTAGTGGCCTGCCCTCACACAATGGACTGCCAAACCCCCTACCGAGACCCTGGCAGACAGACCTGTACTGAAAGGGGAACCTGTGCACTTCAAAACTATTCTTTGAAGTCTCCCCCATTTCAAGGGCATTTATTGCATATATAAACAGGGTCCCTGACCCCACCAAATCAAAAACTTCTGGACCTGAACCTGCAACCTGTCAACTACCTGGCTGCCAAAAGGACTCATCTGGACTGCTTTGCTGAGTAGGACTGCAACTGTGCTGACCTCTGACTTTGCTGAAAAGTGCTCTCCAATTGCTTGGATTGAGCCTGCCCCCTGTTTTCTGAAGTCTTCGGGCCAAAAAGACTTCACAAACTAACTTTTGCTAGTTTCTGAATTCAGCAATGCCAGTGACTCAGCATCCTGCTCCCGCTCCGTGGACATCGCTGCAGGCAACAACTCCAGCCTGCAACACAAGTCCAATGTTGCCATGACTCCACTGATATCTCTCAGGGTCATCGCAACACTGCAAAGTCAACACATCACATCCTGATGGACCAGAACCAGCGACCCGGACGGGTCACAAAGGATTGACGCATCGCTGACGATGCTGCATTAACTCCCCTCGTCTCCGGACGGAACGAAGCCTCATCTCCCCCTGCTTTGCAGCGCAGAACTGACACCTCATCTCCTCGAAGTCTGTAAGGGACTGACAGCACACCAACTCCAGCTGCACCTCTCTCTGACTCCGTGCAATGTCCTTGTTCTTCATTTTCCAGAGGTACTGTACCTGGGGGTCCGTGTGACTCTGTTATCAGCACCATTGGTCAACGACGTCAACGACGCCGTGATAGCCCCAGTTGGAGATATTGTGTTTCCTAGGCGCTGTAGTTGGATTTAATCTTTAAAAATTTATAACTCTGCTCATGTACATTGGATTTTCATTGTTTTGGCCTTATTCTAGGCGGATAAATATTCTCTATTTTTCTGAACCTGTGTAGTGTCTTTCTGTGGTGTTTTCACTGTGTTATTGCATGATTTATTGCACAAATACTTTGCACATTGCCTTCTAAGTTAAGCCTGACTGCTCAGTGCCAAGCTACCAGAGGGTGGGCACGGGATAATTTGGAATGTGTTTGACTTACCCTGACTATGCTTGTTGTCCCTACTTGGACATGGGTGTATACCTCTGCCAACTAGAGTCCCCATTTCCAACAATGAGGAATTCTTTGAACTTCGTAATGCCTTTGGTGGCTTCCTCTAACTTCTTTTTTAATGTTGTGATGTTGACTTGGGTTTTAAGTGCACTTTTATTTGATGTCAGAAATTGTCTTGGTTGTCTTGATAAAAAGCATCCACCAATTCATTGTTTGTTTCCGAGCTACAGGAGACCAATCTTTTCTCCTGGTCTTCAAGAAATATCCTGGACTAGTTGGTAACAATTAATTCTTGGTGCAGCATTACCCCTCAAGTATTCAGTCATGATTGCCTCATGTTAGAGGGGTTCAACCTGGGTCTTTGTGATTTGAGAGAGAGCTTCCCAAAACCATGTTTGTGATAAAGTTTGGGTGAATGAAACACCCCCATTTAAGAAGGCTGCTAAAATAAATGAGATTGTTTAATCATCAGACCAAAGGCTTTCAGCCATAACTGGTTTGTAATTATGCATCGACCTGTAACACTTATTTCAAATGGTATTTACCCATGATACTTATTTTAAAGAAAATGTATTTTTGATAATTCTCACAGCTTATGGCTACCCAGCCAATAATACACTCAAAGGAGACAGACCTCGTCCTGGGATGTGATCCTCCACCTCATAAAGGGGTTCCTAATAAAGTAATTTTTAGGAACAGGGTCAAGACTAATTTGTGTATGGCTGGGTCCAAACTGGGGTGGCATGATGAGCAAAAGAACGATGGATTCAACCCAGATCTGTGACTGGGGGTGAGTGTTTGCATTGTTTAGCACTCCGTTCATCATCCTCTTGTGTTGTAAAAGCTATTAGCCTAGCCAGAGAATCTTACAAATCTGCCATTAACAAAGCTAAACGTGAACAAGACGAGAAGTGGTGGGTTGCACTTAGTGACGCTGCACAAGAGAGGAACTGCAGCACATTTTGGTCCCTGGCAGCGCGCGGCCCTCAAATAGCGATCTGCACATTACAACTAATATCGCACCAAAGGACTGGGTAGATCACTTTAGTGGGTTGTATTCTTACACCCATGATAGTCCTACTACTCGACAGAAGGACACTTGCTCATCTATCACTCTCACACCTACCCCTCCGTGGAAAGGCTGGTGGAAACAGGAGTTGTAATCAGCATAGGGGTGCTGATTTCAGAGTGCTGTGGCTGATCAAGAGTCCAACAACATTCAGCATGCTGGGAACCATATTCCTGGTGGGGACAGTGGTCCACTGTCGGTCTGATCTCCATGGTCGTTACGGGGTGGTCCTTGGACTGCAGACTCTTAATAAGACCAATAGGTCCAAATTTAAGGATGGCCTTGCACCATCTGAAGTCACATTAGCGTTATTTTTCTGATTCTAATGTGCTGTTAAATTGCCAAAAACGCCACGCCATAGCTTCAAAGTGATGCATTGCATGCATTCTGCCACTTTGTGACCCTTTGTGCCACATTATGCATGCGCCATGCATAATGTATGAAAAGGGGACGTTCCAGCGCAAGAAGGCCCCCACAATTGGGACAATTAAATCTACAATATTCTTTGCATCATTTTTGGTGTAATTTGTAATGCCTGCTGAAAGCAGGCATTAAAAGGACACACCCTTTGGAATCAAGGAGCCTCCTTGCACTGTGCTCCACTAGCATCAGAATTTTGACGCTAGTGGAGCAAAGCATCACAATAACATCAAAATCTTTGATGCTATTGTTCCCAATACTGCCCTGGTGCGCTGTATCTTAAATACAGAGCACATATTGTGGCGTTAGTGTCGCGCCGCGCGGTGCGGCGCGAGCCGAGCGTTCGGCACAAGCCGCGCGTTCGGCTCGGGCCGCGCTTCGCGTCTTTAAGACGCGGCGCGCCCCGAGCCTTTCCTGCACACTACGAGGCCCCAGGGCTTACTTGGGGCCTCGCGCTGCTCTCTCCCTCCGTTTTGTTGGGGTCTCCTGACCCCTCTTACCTGTTTGGGCTCCTTTTCTTCTTTCTTCTGTCTTCTTCCTTTTTGGGTCTGTTTCTTACTCTTTCCTTTATGTCTTTTCCCCTTCCCAGGTTACCCTTGTCTTCCCAGCATTCCTCCTTCCCTATTCTCTATGGTTTCTGCTCCAGTCTATTCTATCTACTTTTCCCTATCCAAGATGGTGTCCTTTTTCTTCCTGTGGGTCACTTCCTGTTTTATGGTATTTAAGGGTGGTGCTTTCTTCTCCTCTTTGCGCTGCAACACTTTCTGTTCAGTTAGTGTCCTCGCTCCTGATTTCCTAGCCTTTAGCTCTGGAATTCGCCATTTCTGTGTTATTCGTCAGTTCTTTTGATTCCTGTTCCTCTGTTCTTGTTTCAGGAATCCTCTGCAAATCTTCTTGGAGGTTTTTTTCCTCTTCTTCTGAAGGTTTTTTTTCCCTCTGGCGCTACTTTCTCACGGTCACGGTCTGTCCTTGGCGTTTCCCTTGCCTACAGCACCGTGGCTACCAGAAAGAGTCGCCCCTTTTTGGGCCAAAGTCGAACTCTCAAGATCCACGCCTCAAGATCTGCAAACTCCAGGCGCAGGCAGCACGTGAGTCGTGACAGTTAGAGGGAACGGGCGCACAAGAAAAGTGGGGCTTTACAATGTAAAGCGCCACTTTTCCTAAATCTGGGTCATAGTTCTTTGCAATGATAAAATATATATTAACTAATTTATGTTGCTTGATTATTTAAAAATCAAAAAATATATTTTTGTGCTGTTGTTTATAAAATATGTAGGAACAGAAAAAATAACACTGATAATGGTGGCGGTAACTTGATGGTTTGACAACGCTGGGACGTAAAATTAGCAGTTTCTAGTTTCAAGTCATAGCTTTTGAGGTTAGTAAAAACGATATCCCAACATTTCTTGCTTGTATGTACTTTTTACCTTACATTCATGTGTAAGAAGGTTCGGTAAGCATGTACTGTCCCTCAGTCTGCTGACCATGTGTTCATAACTTAATTTTTTACTGGTGTGAATCAATACAAACTGTCTCAATTAATTTTCCTTCTCAGGACAATAACATACAAAATAGTAAAAATAGTAAATTAGGAACTATTGGAAAGTGGTTTGGGACCCTTGGGGCCTGATTGCAGTATTGACGTCCGGAATTCTGTGGGGAGGACAACACCATCATACTAGTGGCACCCCCTTACCCTATTACAATGTTCCCACTGGGCTCACCAGAACATTGTAATAGAGCGTTCCTGTTGGTCTGTCCAGCAGGAACAGTGCTACAGTACAGGACTCAGCTCCATTAAGGTCCTATACCGTAGCACAGAGGGGGCCGACTGGCACCCTTGAAATGCACACTCTCTGCAAAGCAGAATTTACACATTCCAGTGGTGCTGGATGGGGGGCATGCACTGCCCATGCCATGGGTCCCTGCCATGAAAAGATGGCAGAAAGTAGAGTTGTAATAAGCTAGGTGGCGCTGCATTTAGCGCTGCCAAGGCTGGATACAAGCATGACTGCAGTCACCCCATAAGGATCTATGATCCTGGCTGGGACAACGGTCTTTAGGCGGGTCCCCCACCAAAGTTGTAGTTGGGCAGTAAGACTGCTTGGAGTGTTGAGGTCTGACTGTCAGCATGAGTGTGGAGGTCCTCGGACCACCACCCTTGTAATGAGTCCCTTAAAAACAAAGCAGTTTGTGGAGTGATTTATAAGAAAAAAAAACGAATATCTTTATGTCCGCAATAAGGCATTATTATGTACCTAAATGCATGTCTGTATTTATCCATACATGGTGTTTGCTCATCATATCAGGACATTTTATGCATTTCTTGTGTTCTTCCAAAACATAAAGATGTAACTTGTATATTTCCACATTGCTGAAAACAATACATGTACTAATCACAATTATTATCTCCCAGGTTTAAGCACTATAAGCAAGTTTATATGATTTAACAATGCACTCATTTGTAAACACAATTACCCTAGGAATACATTAGTACAGGGCAGCTTTTTAGGGAAATCTCATTGTTTTCTTTAAAATCTCCATGCTCCTAACTGGCAAAAATATTTACGAAGTAGAAATGATTGACATTGGTGAGTCACTCAGAAGAATGCCTATGTTCATCTTTTTTTTTTTATAAATAGTGAATGGGGGTATGCATTTTTCTTCAAAAATTTGAAACTGGGGAAAACTGGGTTAGTTTAGCTGTTTTTTTTTTTTTAGATTTTTAGCTGGTTTTTTAGATTTAAGGTTTAATTTAGAGTTTGATGGATGAGTTCCTCAACATAATATCCCATCTGCCTTTTTGTAAAAATACATTAAGGCCCATATTTATACTTTTTGACGCTAAACTGCGCTAACGCAGTTTAGCGTCAAAAAATTTAGCGCCGTCTAACGCCATTCCGAAGCGCCATGCGGGCGCCGTATTTATGGAATGGCGTTAGCCGGCGCAAGCAGACCGGCGCTGCCTGGTGTGCGTGGAAAAAAACCACGTAGACCAGGCAGCGCCGGCGTAGGGGGAAAATGGCGCTAGGGCGTCTTAAAATGGCGCAAGTCGGGTTGACGCTAAAAAATCGTCTTAACCCGATTTGCGCCATTTTTTAGATGCCCAGACGCCATTTAAATGACTCCTGTCTTAGTAAAGACAGGAGTCATGCCCCCTTGCCCAATGGCCATGCCCAGGGGACTTGTGTCCCCTGGGCATGGTCATTGGGCATAGTGGCATGTAGGGGGGCACAAATAAGGCCCCCCTATGCCACCCAAAAAAAAAAAATATATATAAAAAATATACTTATGTGAACTTACCTGAATGTCCCTGGGGTGGGTCCCTCCATCCTTGGGTGTCCTCCTGGGGTGGGCAGGGGTGGCAGGGGGTGTCCCTGGGGGCAGGGGAGGGCACCTGTGGGCTCATTTTGAGCCCACAGGCCCCTTAACGCCTACCCTGACCCAGGCGTTAAAAAGTGGCGCAAATGCGGGGTTTTTTGACCCGCCACCTCCCGGGCGTGATTTTTGCCCGGGAGTATAAATACGACGCATTTGCGTCGCCGTCATTTTTTTAGACGGGAACGCCTTCCTTGCATCTCATTAACGCAAGGAAGGCGTTCACGCTAAAAAAATGACGCTCTTTGCCCATACTTTGGCGCTAGACGCGTCTAACGCCAAAGTATAAATATGGCGTTAGTTTTGCGCCGAATTTGCGTCGAAAAAAACGACGCAAATTCGGCGCAAACGGAGTATAAATACGGGCCTAAATCCTATGGTGCTTGTAATAAGGAGGACGGGATAACCCTAACATTTTTAGGGAGGAACATGATCAGCAAAATTACACCCTTAATATTTTCTCCTTGTTAGCAGATAAGCTGTACTCAGCACATGACTGAGACTGGGAGTAGTAAGTGCCCTTCTCTGTTTCCAAGCTGGACAGGTTGCAGCACATACAGTAATTAGAAAAAGTTTCAAGCTAAATGTATGTGTGATGATATGAACGTGTTTCTATATGTGCCTTGTAATGTTTTAAAATGATGTTTAATGCGCGTTGTTATGTTTTGAAGTTTGTTGCCACATGCTTCGTGAACTGACAGCAGGGATACATGTACAGTGACCAGACTGCTGTTGAGATCCGGACTGGCAGGACACAACGCATTGTGGCCAATCTGTATAGTTTGGATTTAATAAATCTGCATCTATTTACCTGATGGTTTAAGTGTTCTTATGCTAACTATACACCACAGATTGGCGACAATTTTCTGCAATTTGGCCATGAGTCCGTAATGACAGGTGCTCTCATCTTCATGTCTCCAGTTGAGCCTGCAAGCCTGAAGTTAGAAAATACACAGGAAGTTGCTGCACCCCCAGCAAAGATATTTTGCCCAATTATAGGGTACTTGAGATGCTCCTTGCCGCACAAACTTACAGCGCGTGTTCTGATGGGGTGTGCACGTGCAACGTAATGTCAGCTAGCTTCTGAAGCCTCCCCAACCAATATCTTTACTCCGCATCACTCGGCGGCCATTTTAGTTTGGCCAATTTAAGTCTTGGATGTAACATTATCGCAAAGGTATTTGCAGAGGCCATACATGTTGCATTTTGACAATCACAACAGAAAACTTGACTGAAATCTCCTATAAAAAAGCAGACCTCATACAAAATAAACATGGTGAAGGTAATTAACAATAAGGTTGGGGCATTTCTAATTTAACATTGAATATCTGTCTACAATTTACATTGATTTTTAACTTCTTTGCTGATCTCCTGCTGTCACAAATTGTACTATGGCCACTCCACATCAAATAACACAACCACCACCATTTTTAAGTCAAACCATCCATAAAATCGATTCAGTAGTTTTTGTATTATTCAAAAATCATTTTATTGCAACAGATGCTAATGATTACAGTACTGCACATACATTTGTTTTCTTATTTGGTAGTCTTTCTCACCCAGCGCAACAGGTTTTTTGGCAGGTTACCATCTATACCCGCACCACAAGGGCAGTCTTAAGATGGCCAATGAAATATTTACATGGAGGCTATTGCTAGACTACGTTAACAATTTTCAGCCGAGTCTAAAATTATGCTTGAACGTCACAATTTCATCAAGCATAAACAGCAAACAGAGGAGAATGTGGAAGAGTATGCGTTGTGCTAACAGTGCTAGCTGCGACTTGCAAGTTTGATCTCAACCTTAACACCTACATTTGGAACCAATTTGTATTTAACTGCTTCTCTAGAAAATCTCAGGAGAGATTTTTGAGTTGCAGGAATCCAATGTTGGATGAAGTTGTTCTAGCCAAGGTTATTGAAAGATCAATGGTTTCGGCTAAGTTTCTTGACCCTGAACCCGCTGCCAATGCTGTGTTGTCTAATAATGATGATCAAATGGAGTCCTTATGTACAGTCACAACTAAGGGAAAAGGGTTAAACAATGCTAGAAGGAAAACAATTGCCTCTTGTTACAGATGCAGCTCCAAATGTCATCTCAGACATTTTGCATGATGCCCTGCTATTGGCAAGAGATGCATATTGTGCAAAAAGTTGGGTGATTTTCAAATTGTATGTAAAATTGGAAAACATGAGGTGAAAATTGGGAATGTGGACATTGATGTAGTCTTGTGTGCTGATTCCTTAAACAATGTAATTTTTACTCTAGATTGTACAAGTCAAAGCACACTCATCAAAACACCACTGTGCAAAGTTCCTTTTCATAATGTACCACTAACAATTACCGCTCACTTAGATTCACCCATCACGATTTTGAGAGATACCACTTCCATGAACATTGGGGCACAAAACGTGCATTGCTTCTCGCATATGACAATCCCAAGGCATTTGGGGAGAAGGACAATGAAATGTTTGGTTATGTTTTTTCCATAGTCTCTTGTCTAGGTAGAGAGACACATATAAAAGTTTATGTAGCAGTCAAAAGGAGAGACGTTATAGGGTGCTAGACCTGGCCAAGATGGGTTTATATGTTGTCCCAGGCTTTGATAGACCTGTAGTGGTAATCTCCCTGTATCATTGGTTGGTGATGCACATGAAACTGCTAAAAACATTTTAGCTGATCACATATCCTTGTTTTGCAATAAGGTGGGCAAAGTCAAAGGGTTTGCACATCAGATTAATTTAGCACAACCAGTAGACCATAGAGTACACATTGTACCGCCAAGCGTAAACTAAACTTGAAGAATCGTCTTCCCAAGGGAACTTATAAGCTCTAGACTCTTCTCAATGGGTGGCACCCATAGTCGCAGCATGCAAAAAAGTCTATTGAGATCATGCTATCTGCCAACTTGTGTGCTCTCAACAATAACTTAATTTTGGATTGTCACCCACGTCCTAAGAGCCATGATTTACTAGCCAAACCAGGTGGGGTAAAATGGTTATCCATAAATGACTTAAGGTCCGCTTATCATCAAGTCTAGTCACAAGACCTCACTACCTTCATAACTCTTTATAGTGCTTACAAATATCTCTGATTGCCTTTTGGACTGGTGTCTGCTACCAACGTGTTTCAAAAACTCATGGACAATTTTTCTGAAACATTACTTGCATGCAGGTGTACCACAATGACATCTTGGTTTTTGCTAAAGATCTAGAAGAACATAAAGGAATTCTAAGGAAGGTTTTGTCAATCCTGATGCAGAGAGGTATGACTATCAAACTTGAGAAGTTTGAGTTTACTACTATCAAATTAGAATATCTCAGTCATACTGTATCAAACAATGGTATTAAACCAAAGATGTCTCTCATAAAATCAATATAAGAACCCTAGTGCGCTAGGTGATGAAGATGCAGTGTGTTCATTCTTGGGACTAGCTGAGTACTACGCTCACTTCATCGCAGTCTATGTGCAAGCTGTTGAACCTATGAGGACATTACTGGGGAAAGAGCAAAATTGATCTGGTCAGAAGATCTAACAAAAGTTTTTGAAAATGTTAAATCATTAATTGTTACAACACCAGCTTTATGTGCTTTTTGTGAAAATCATTCCAAAATAATTACTGTAGATTCAAGTACCAATGGTCTGGGTGCTGTGTTGAGCTAAAAAATTGCAAGTGCTGAAAATAAAATTACTTTTGCTTCCAGAACACTAAAGCCTTATGAGTGCATGTACAGTACCAAAGAGCTGGAGACTCTGGCACGTGTATGGGACAGCCATAAGTTTTGGTATTTTGCGAACGATCATTAGGTACATTGTGCATGGTTGGCCTGAAGGAAGGTTTTTATGGTAATTTAAAAAAAAATTCTCAACTGTCTGTAGTTAATGGAATCATAGTCAGTGGTAATTGTTTTGTTCCACCCACAAAATTATGCAATATTTTAACATCTGAGGCACATCAAGGATATTTGAGGACTACCAAGACTTGCATGAAAATCAAACAACACTATTGGTGGCCTGCTTTAGATAGCCAGGTAAAGGCCAAGGTTGACAAGTGCCCAGATTGTTTGTTATCAGACAAACACTAAAAGAGCATGCATGAACCCCTGCACCCAACACTTTTTCTGATGGTATGCGGGAAAAAGTAGGGGTAGGTTTTTCAGTACCTTATTCCACATTGCCATACTTCTTGCTGAATAATTTTTAAAGTGCATGTATCAGTCTTTTGTAGAATCGACTGACACTGAATCAGTCATTAAGTTCCATAACCACATTTTTTGGTGGAAGGCTTTCCCAATGCCTTAGTCACAGACAATGGCACACACTTTGGGAATATTTATGAAAAGTGGCACTGCACCTAGTGCAGCATCACTTTTCTTGCGTCCCTTAGCTCCCCCCTAATGCCACCATGTGTGTGCTGTATTTAACATATGTCACACCATGGCTGTGGTAAGGGAACTAGAATCAGGAATTTGTGATGCTAGCATAGAGCTTTGCAGTATTAGTGTAAAAAATGTTGATGCTAATCCTGTAAAGCACCCAGAGGCCCATTGTAACCAATGGAAGCCTCTTTTTAATGCCTGTTCAGAGCAGGCGCTAAAAGTGCTGAAAAAAACGACTCAAAGAAACCTCTCTTTGCGCAATTTTTTCAGCCCCCCTAACATGGGAATGCCCACTTTGCATACATTATACGAGCCGAAGGCATAATGTAGCGCAAAGAGTTACTTTGTAAATATGGCACAGGGTTTCTGGGCCTCTAACACCACATTAGCGTAAACAAATGATGATAATGTGTCATTAGAATGGCGCTCAGTCCTCTTAAATCTGGGACTTTCTGTCTGACCGGATGAGACAATTTTTGGCTAGTATGGACATCAAACAACTAAAGGTAGCCCTGTATTCTCTTATTTCTAATGGACTCAAGAGCACGGCAACAAGTTCATTACAGAGGGAATATAGACTGCCTTGCCTTAGGTTTAGATGTTAACATGTATTTCCCAGAAGGTCTGGAGTTACACTACATCCCCATATTGCACAACTGGTGTTACCCCATTTTTATTGGTAAGGGGAAGAGAAGTACATACCTTGTTATTCCCTACATCATTGAATGAAAAAGGTCATGGTAATGTGAGGGTTAGGGTTTCTAGAGATGAGATAATGTCTAAGAAGTTAGTTCAGCAGTCTAACTTAAAGCAACATTTTGAAAAAACATATGGTCAAATTAACACTGCATTAAAAGCAGGTGACTGGGTTTTGATTGAAATCCTATCGCAACAAGGAAAGGTGAGTCCAAGTTTATTTTACCAGCGCAATTGGACAAAGTCAGTAAAGGGGTTGCACTTGTCAGAGGTGAAGGCTGGTGGAATGAAAGGCAAATAGGGATGATTACCTCAGAACAGGCAAGCATAATGTGCAATAAGAAAGAGGCAGCATATAATGCTCATTGGACAGAGTGTTTGTAGACTTCAAGTGATCCATTAGTGTCATGTACTGGCACTGTTAGTGACCAAGTGCATGTTAACAAAAATGTGGTTCCTGGTGGAATTAAGGACACAAGCTTGGTGGAGTCTTGAACACATTGTGTGAGTTATCACACTAGAAAAAAAATGAAAAGCTTTGATGATCTTGTACTGTGAGAAAACAGGGCTGATTGCAGAGGCCCCCTAACGTTTTTCCCCCATTCTTCACTTTTTGCTTGTGTTTTCCTGACTCTGATGGTGCCCTGGGTACTGCTAACCAGTCCCAGGGCCTGCCCTCTGTGTAAAATCAGTATGCAAATTTGGCTAATTATAATTCACTAAGTCAACCTACCTATGAGTCCCTAGTGTATAGTAGGGCATGTACGTTTAGGGACCCCAGCATAGGTAGTGCACCCATAGGTGCACTGCTGAAGTGCCCAGTGTCATTTTAAAGGTAGGCTTGCCATACTGGCTGCTTTTAAATTAAAGTTACATGCAAATTCGACTTTGGAATTAAAAGTAGTTCCAAAGCCTTAAACTACCTTATTATTACATATAGGTCACCCCTAAGGTGTGCCCTATGTGCCCCTAGGGCTGGGTGCCGTGTAACTATAAGCAGGGACCTTATAAAAATAGCTTTATAAGCCCTAGTGAGGTAAAACAGCCAAATTTGTTTTTCCCTCATTGCAGTGAATGGCCTCCATAGACTAGAATAGGGAGACTTTATTTTAATTTTAAAAGTCCCCTTAAGTAACAGATACCACAAGTTTGGTATCAAATTAATTGTTATAATAAATCCCACAACTTCCAGTTGTTGGGTATAACATAACTTGTACAGGTAAGGAGTTTTAAACTTTACCTGAAAAGTTGCCTGCAGTGTTTTTGCTGCTTTTCTCTGAATGGCCAGCCTCTGGCAGCCTGGCCAGGCTGCCATGAGGAGGTGTGAAGTGGCCTGGCTCAACACAAAGAGATATGCCTGGAGGAGGAGATCTTCCCTCAGCAGATGGAGAAGCAGGAAGGTGGGGATAGCTGCCAAACTGGTCTTCAAAGGCAGGGAAGGACATTTGGAGCAACTCAGTAACACCCTCACATCCTGCAAACCCAGACAATTAGGTGATCCCTTCATTAGATTAGGAGAGGGCAGGAGAGGGGTGTGTTTAGGCTCCCTGTGATTGTTTTTTGCTAAACTTTCCTGGAAGTGGTCATCACAGGGGGAAGGACCCTGCCCCTGACTGGAGAACCAGGAACCCCCTGTTTTTCACCCAGGAGCAAGGATAAAACTGGCAGACATGCATCCACACCTCAGTTCCCTACCAGATCCTTATCCGATTCCAAAAAGGAAGAACTACAGAAGAAGAAGGACTGCCCTGCTGGAACCCTGGCCTGCATCTGGACACTGCACTCTGGAGTACTGCACCAGCTGCACACCTGGGCTTAACCACAAGAAGGACTTTTCCTGGCTTCAACTGGTTCAAGGAGGGACTCCCTGTTTGCTGCAGGTGAGAACTTGCTAACCAGAGTCCCCTGCACCAACTCCTGAAGAAACCAACCAGCTGACCACTGTCCAGTGGCCAAAAAGGAGTGTGCACCAGGTGCATTCTGGGAGTTGTAGTCTGCACTCTCAAGGAGAATCTCTGAGCTTCTGGAACCTTGGGGTTAACTGTGGACCTCATAAGAACCTTAAAAGAACATCTGGAAGAAGATCCAGAAGTTTGAAGAAGTTTGGAGAACTTTTGGAAAAAAGCTCCATGGAGGGACCGACCCGCAGCGGCAACTCTAGCCGGCTTGCCTCAACCGCAACCTGGCCTGACTTCCAGGTTCGTCTCGGTGAAGAAAATCTCCCAAAAAGTGACTAAGTCCGAACATAAGAAGTTGACCGGGACCTCCAAGGCAGGAGACAGGGCTCCAAGGACGTCGGATCAAGATTCAGGTTTTTCACCTTCAAAAAACAACTAAGTCCGAATGTAAAAATCTCCACCGAGGGCTCCCGTGACGCGTATCCGAGAAAGAGTTCTAGGAGGTCGGAATGGACTGGCAGGTTCGTCCAGCTGAAGAAAATCTCCAGAAAAACGACTAAGTCCTAAGGTAAACTTTTGAATGAGGCCTCCGGCGGGTTGTAGCCGGTCAGCCTCAAAGTGTGACTTTGCCATGTCGAGGTGCGACCAGATGACCAGTTTGGCGCTTTTTGTTTCTATTCGCTAGAAAGCATTGATTATTTAAAATGTAATATCTCCGGTTCCCCTTATCCGATTTTATTTGTTTTGGTGTCATTTTACAGCTAAAAATATTTCCTATTTTTATAAATTGATTTTGGATTTTTAAACTGTTTCCTGTGTTTTATTTACTGTTTTGAGATATTTGAATGCTTTACGCTTTGTCTCCTAAGTTAAGCCTTGTTGGTCGTTGCCAAGCTACCAAGGGTTGAGCTAGGTTTAATTTACTGAGACCTAACTGGACCTAGGTGGAGGTTAGTGGCCTATTGCTAAGTGTAGGTACTTACCTGCCCTTACCAATAACCCATTCTCCAACATGTACTCACATAACTATTCATGCATTTTGAATTTCTTGTGCATATACCCTTAATTAGTTACTTATGCTCATACCTTTGTTCATTTTATGTTCATGTTTATGTTTTATTCTATTTTAAATTTTTATAAGGGGAGAGGTGATGTGATGATATGCACGTTTTCTGCACACGCCTTGTAATGTTTTAAAATTATGTTTTACACAGGTTGTTATGTTTTGAAGCTTGTTACTATCCGCGTCATGAACTGACAATAGGGATCCATGTACAGTGACTAGACAACTGTTGGGATCCGGACTTGTAGTACGCATTGCACCATGGGCAATCTGTAGAGTTTTATTTAATAAACTGCATCTACTTACCTGATGGTTTGAGAGATCTTCCTTCAATTATACACCACAGTATGATGTTTAGAAAGTGCAATCCCATAAAATCAGGTGCACAACTGTGCTCTGTGCAAAGCCACACCTCATGATATGGTCCAGGATAGATAGACAGTAAAGGCTCTTTTCTCAATATCATTCAAGAAGCAATTTGCAGCCACAAATTTAAAAACATAAGATCTACGTTTCATCTTAGGTAAATAGCTCAGATCCTTATAGACTCCTCTTCACAGATTAAGTGCCACTTTTTTTTCTGACAGAAATGAAGATTGAAGCCCTCTTTGCTTTGTCTCCCACACCGATTTATGTTTGTGGCTTTAATAAGTTGCAGCGGTGTGTCTCCTCTAAAATAGTCAGCCGAAGTTCAAAACAGTGTCTGCTGGGGGCTTAAATCAGGAAAATGCCAGTAGGGATTCACTGTGGGTGCTGCAAACTCACTCTAATCTTCCTAAGGTGATGGTGTACTAAGTAATTATTATGATAATTTCTCACTTCATGCTACCTTGACAAGAACAGACACCCAACCACATTTTACAGAAATGTATATCTTGAATTTATAAGAAATTAAACTTACAAGTGAAAAATAAATTGCCGAGATAAGTATTTTTAATGTTTTTTTAAGGGAAAAGAGCATGACTTTCTAAAGTATTTCAGTACTATCTGGCCCTTTCTTTAACACATAATCAACCCCTTCAGGGTCTGATAAACCTTAAACGGATTGACACGTATAATCTTAACAGTAACTTGGTGGACAATATCAAGTAGTGTAGGGGGTGATTTAAGGCACAATGGGGCATATTTAAAAGACAGTGGCACATTATGATGCACCACTTTTCTTGTGCCGTCCCTGACCGGAACCTAATGACACCATGTAGTGCCGTATTGAAGATATGGTGCACCACAGCGGTCATTAAACCAATAGCATCAGAGTTTTTTACACTATTGTAGTGCGTTGCTGCACTGCAATCAAAAATGTTGACGCTAGTGCAACAAAGTGCAAGGAGGTACAAAGGTTACTATGGGTGCATCATTTTAAGGCCTGCTCTGAGCAGGCATAAAAATGATGCCAAAAATGGTGCGATGAAATCTTGTAAATTTCACTGTACCATTTGTGCAGGCCTACTAGCACCAGAACGCCCTCTGCATACATTAGGACGGGTGCAGGCAGAATGTGGTGCAAAGGGTTACAAATTGAGTCAATGCATGATTGCACCACTTTGTAAATATGGCGCAGAAAAAATGCCTCCTTAAGGCCACATTAGCTTTTTTTTAAATGACACTGATGTGTCACAAGGAGGCGCCAGGGGCTTGTGAGACTGCCTCCGTATTTTTTGGGGTGGTGTTGCAATATTCTGGGAGGTTTGGGTCTGAAGACTTTTGTTGCAGGTTTTTGGTGAGTTTGCCAGTATGACAGTGAACTGCTCAAAAATGATCTAAAGAAATGTTTCTTCAGTAGTGGCCAGGAATGACTGGTTTCTGCTACAAGCAGTCTGCTGTATCACATAACTAGGTTCTCCTTGTTTTAGTAGTTATGTTCCCCCTATTTAGCAGGTTATAGCTATTGTAGCTTACACTTCTGAAGCTCATCTTGTTTCTCAGCTTTCTTTGGATGAGTGTACAACTTTTGTGTTGTAAATTACAAGAAAAAAAAGGAAGGCAGCAACAAAAAACTTTCTATTTCATTTTCAGATCCCACAAACAGTCCATTTGCTTGTAATTGATCATATGTCAGTGAATATTAGTTTAAGCACAGATAATGTGTTTGCTTCTATTAATAAGATATGTTGGTATCTTCTACCCACAATTATTTCTCCATATTTAGGGGCATATTTATCAAGAGTTTGACCCAGCCTTGCGTCTTGCAGTATGGTACAGGGGCGACACAAGCATTAAGTAATTTTTAAAAAATGATGCAGCTGCACAAAAGTGTTGTTTTTTTAGGATTGTGTGAGGCAAAAGCTGTGCTGAATCCAACTCGTCATGCAGAAATTCATATATGCAATGTAGGCATTCCTGTGCAAATTGCAACACAACTGTATCCCAGTGGTGTTTAATAGTATAGCACTGCATCACGCATCATGGAGTAATACAACACAATGATAAAAGTGCATCAGAAATGTTGTACATCATCAGCCCAGGCATGAGAAATTAAGCAGAGTCTGTTGTACAAATTCCTCACCATCACAGTACACTCTGGCTAGCTCAGCTACACCATGGAGCTAAATGTGCTACAACTGGGAATAGCTAGGAGACTACTGCATAGGTAGCGAAGGAGGAAGGAGCATGTTTTTCAGCAGCGGATATCCCTCATTGACCTCAGGAAGGGAGAGGTATTTTAATTCTACAGACTGAAGAGGGAGTTCATCATTGGATTGCTGGAAAAGGTAGCACCAAGTCTCTAGCCAGCAAATGCAAAGACCAATGCCATTCCATCACATGTAATATTGATGGCTGTGCTACATATGGTGGCTTGAGGATTCTTACAAATCACATCGGCCAGATTGGCTGGCATTTCACTGAGAGCATTTTCTGCCTTCCTCCCATCTGTGTTGAATGCCATCATAAACTCACATCACAGTACTTTCCCATCCCCAAAACTACCCAAAACATATGGATACCAAGCAAGGTGTCTGCACTATTGCTGGATTTCCACATGTGCTTGGTGCAGTAGATTGCACACATGTCACATCTGTGTCCCTGTTGCAACATCACACCCCTACAGAAACAGACCCTCATGGAATGTTCATCAATGTCCTAGCGAAATTTCCAGTAAGTGCAAATGATGCATTCATCTTCTATCACAGTACCATCAATGAGCAGTTTTAGAATGGCAGATGTGGGAATTGCCTACTAATTGGTATGGAAAGCAGACCCATGCATTATATCAACTAAGAAGTTGTACTGTATGACATAATAGCCACCTGTGTTTGTGTCTGGAACTCGTGTCGTCTTGTGTCATGTGCACATAGTGGGAGTAACTTACTTCATATTGTAGTGAAGGACGTCCCATTGTGTAATTCCCTCACTGATCCTGCAATGAAAGTAGGAAAAATCCCACAGTTAGAAGTATTGTGTCATCTCACACTGTGTGAGTGAACAGAATAACAATTTCTACAATGTTGAACAAATCAACCCACAACTCATGTAGTCCAAAATTATATTCAATATGAAAAGAAAGGATAAATCTTAGCAAAGTTTTAGATCTGTGCATGTGCAATGATGTGGAAAGTCTGGATTATTTGTTAATGTTCCAAAAAATAAACAGTTGTTGAACAAACACAGTGTACCTATATTCCAAATCTGAACCCTTTTCATGCTAAAGAAAGGATGTAAGACCTAGGACATATATGTATTGAATCACGTACAAGGCAAAAACACATACATACATGTGAATACAAAAAGTGTTGTGTACAGCGCTGTAGTACAATGTCACTTTTATCGATATTATGTTGCAACATATGAAAAAGGGCTCCATTGCCATACCCGTGTATCAATCTAGGTTCAGCAAGACAACATGCCATACAAAAAGCATTAGCTGATGTAGGAATTAAGCCAATTAAATATCAATGTATAGTGTTGAGTATTGTTAACATTTACTAAGCAAATAGCCATGTGAAACTATGTAAACTAATCTAAGGCACCTGTTAAATAGTCAAGCAAGGGCATCATAGGCAAAAAAAATAACAAATGCATGTGTGAGTTTCAAACATGTTGCCACTGTCACTACCTATATAAGGCTAATTGTAGGCACAATTACCAGATCCTAAATCACATACTTCGCAAACATAATAAGTGCAATTTTCAAATAGCTGATAAAAACATTCTAAATTACTTATCATAGTACTCTTCCGGCTAAACATGAAAGTTATCATGTTGATGTGTTTTAAGTCTTACGCCTTGTACAATATGTGCAATGACACACACACACATGTGTAAAGCAATGGTCAACAGTATCTAATACATATCTGTTAAAAGTTATGTGTATGATTTTGCCTACTTACTTAAAACACACGGTTAATTATGTCTAAGCAATAATGTACCTAATTTTTGACTGTTGGTATTTTCCACTTTTCAGGTGACCAGGGATATGGTTTGTAGCCAAGGATCATAACTCCAATCCAAAATCCCCACACAGATCTCCAGAAATTGTACAACTTCACTCTGAGCAGAACACAAAGTGTTGTGGAGCAAATGTTTGGGGTCCTAAGTTCCCATTTATGCAACTTGGACAAATCAGGTGGAAGACTCCGGTATCACCTCTCATGCTCTGCAAGATTTTCCTAGTGTGTGCAGTATTACATAACATCTATCTCAAAACAAATTTGCCATGGGACAATGAAACAGTAGTCCCACATGAATCAGAAGAGGACAATAAAAACTGATGAAGATATAGAGTACACAATGGAAGGTCATGTGATTGTGTGAAACAGGACAAAAAAGTGGCTGTTTTTTCACAATTACATAAAAATGATGGTAATAATGGCAGAAATTATGTAAACCTATCATACAATAAATTTCTTTTTTGAACCTATCTATTGTGTGGTGTTTGTATGTCAAGGTACAGGTACATATGTTGTCACTCATTTCTTTTCAAATTAATGTAGGGCTCAACATGTATGAATTTTGATTTTTAAGCTGTTGCTAAATATGCGGGAATATCTCAAACTAAGAACAAATTAACCCAGCAAGCCAATGTGATACAGTGCACTGCATTAAAGGGAGGGGACGGGATTGCCCCATAGGGGGCATTCCTGTCCTCCTTCTCTGAAGCAGTAGAATGCTGCACCGCAAGCTGCCTTGCTGTGTTCTGCTGCATTGAAGTGTCATAATTGTGAAACTCAGTGCATGATGGATCACAATCCTCCCAATAAGTAATTCCCAGAGGCAATCTTCAAATTGATGCGTGTTGCAGATATGGACATGCATGCTTAATGGCAACACTTTGCTGGAAGAAAATGTTGCAAAAGATGCAATCACAGATCACAGGAGACATCTGTTGTACCAAAAGACCTAGCCAGAGGTGTAGAGGTCAAAATGTCATTTATTAAATTGGTGTTTGTGCATGTGTGGAGATCTACAAAAATCAAACATTTGACACCGTCCCATGGCTGATTGATGTAAGGTCTACATTTGTCTACACTTGACACAATACACATTTACTGTGCTTTGAGGAGCAATGCATGGAGGTTCAAAGGCCTGTACCAAACCATACTAAGCTGCTGAAGTAGCAATATGTAGCATTTATTTGAAAAGTAAGAGGAGTGAGATGTTTGCCAAGCAACACATCACTTCAGGAACACAGAGATTTGTAATGAGTGAAGCATGCATGTCATAACGTAAACATAAATGGTTGTGGACATACGCAAATCTTTGAAATATGGTGCAATGGTGGTGTTGGGTAGGAATTTTCCTCTGCATGGTAAAAGTTGTGTACCCCTTCACTGAATTGTTGTCAGGATCCCTAATGCTGATATATTCTCATAGGGAAACATGAGAAATGCGTGTGTGCCATGACAAAGACCTGTGTCATAGATTGCGGTCTTGTTGGACATAGTTGTGGAATACTACTGCCTTGGCCCGAAGTAAAACAGTGCAAGCATGGTGCTGGCAGCATTCCGTGCAGTGATCAGAAGTAGTGCACATGAGCAATCTACCCCAGGTCAGTGGAATGAGGCCTATAGGCTCACCCACCTCTCCTAAAGTTCCGATGCCTTATGTTCAACTCACCCCTGCCCAACGTTATGTTAATCGGGAAGTGTGTGTTATAAAATCCTGTGCTGAAAGCATGTGCCCGTACAAGACATACACTATACATAGAATGAAATGTGTAGCAGTGTGCACACAGTAAATGTGTGTGTGCTAGTAGAGTGTGTTAAAACTGACACACTCTAGTACACTAAATAGGGGTGTAGTACTGAACAATGTGCACATATTAAGGCCCTAATTTTGACTTTGGTGGTCTTTTTTAAAAAAGCGGCAAAGCCGTGGGTGCCAGAAGACTGCCAGTGCTGGTGGTCTTCCACCCACCATATTACGAGTACTGCTGGAATTCTGCCACATTTTGGATGGAAATCCAGCAGTAGTTATGCTGGCGGGCGGAGGCGCATGGGCAGTTCCACCACTGGCCCCGCCTAAAGGACACCACCTCCGAATTATAAGCTGTTATACGGCCTGGCAGTGTCCTGATGGCTGGGCACTGCCAGTGGTGGAAGCGCCTGTTCCTGTTCCCTGCCGGATGGCCTCCTCGCCAGATAAGTTAAATCAGGCCTCCTTCAGGTGATGGGGTGGGAGGGTGGTGGGTGTGTGTGTGCGTGTGTGAGTGGGTGTTTGTCTGCTTGTGTGTATGTGTGTTTGTCTACGTGTGTGTGTGCATTTGTGAGTGGGTGTTTGCTTGTGTGTATGCATGTTTGTCTGCTTGTGTGGATGTGTGTTTTTCTGCGTGTATGTCTGCGTTATTGAATGTTGAAGTGAATGCATGTATGCAGGTTGAAGTGAATGCGTATATGAGTGCTGAAGTGAATGTGTGTATGGATCCATGTGAGTGAATGCGTGTATGTCAGTGTTGTTGAATTAGTGTATGCGGGATACATGTGAGTGTCTGTGTATGTGTGTGCATGTATGCAGGGGCGCTCTACCTAGTGGGGGTGCTCTACATGGTGGGGTGAGTGGGGCGCTGTACCTGGAGGGCGTGTGTGGGGTATTGTGGTTGTTGAGGGGTGTGGGAATCATCTACCAGTGACAGGGAAGAAATTCCCTGTCACCAGTAGCCTTTCTGCAAGGGTTTTTGTAGCGGTACTACTGCCGTGGAGACCCTGGTGGAAAGCCATTTCAAAATACCGCTGCGGTCTTCTGTGGACCGCCGGGTCGGAGATGCTCATCTCCGGCCCGGCAGGTCCAACCGCCCTGGGGGTATGAGTGGGGATGTGGCAGGTTTGCAGAGGCCAACCCACCACACTCATAATGTGGTGGTCTTCAACACCAGCCTGTCGGCGGTGAAACCGCCATATGGCCCTGGCGGTCAGAAGACCACCAGGGTCATAATGGGGGCCTAAGTGTGTGTGCTGCATGTGAGTATGCTGGTGGTAGCATAATACATGTGAATACAGTACAGGCCACTGTATGTGCTGTGACTGTACACTGAGTGCAGAAATGCCTGCACTGCTACATAACATGGAGGACCTTGGGTTCCTTTCTGGGAAATGCCATTCCTGCCTGGGAAAAACATGAGGAGTAGAGGAATCCCACTAATCAGAGTTTGAAAGTCCAGCAACGCTACAAGCTGGGAGGGGCATGCACTGGAGAATGGGAGAGCCAGGCTGCCTCTGTCTCTTCGTAAGTGTTTTATGATTCAGTGATAGATCACAAGTAAGGATCCTGGGTACATCTCAAGAAAAGAGAAATTGGTCTGAAAAGGGAATCAAAAAGAGTGGGTCTGAGGACCCAGGATCAACCTTTTAATGCACATCTGACTGTGACTGACATCCAGGTGTGTACCCTGGTAACTTATCTGAATCTTGTTGTGGGATCAAGCAGCTTTGTAGTCCTGCCTTGCTGTGTGACCCTACTGCCTGGTGTTTCCTCACCTGGATGAGAAGGACTGCTCATGCATCCCTTGAACCCAGAGTGACTCTGAGGGTTAGCTGGCTGGTCTCCTTATCTGAAGTCCCAGGGACATAAAAGACTTCCAACCACCCTGCTTGTGTACCTGGACTCTGCCATCTGCCAGTCTAACCTGTCAAGTGGTGTCACCCCTGTCCTGGACCATTGGACGTGGGCCAAAGGTATTTGCTCTAGAAGAAGCCATGCATCTTCTATCGAACTGACGCATTGCCACTGATTCACAGATCAGAACTGGTGTATCACCACTGTTGCATGGGTTAGAACTGGCGTTTTGCTGCAGTTGCATGGATCAGCACTTTTGCATTGTCGTCATTTTGTGGCCCTCAACATTGCTGCAGAAGTGCAACTGTGTAGTGCATCATGCAACGTACATTTGTGTAGCAATGCGTCAGTAAAATTTACACAAATTTCGAGAATCTCCCTGGCACATCCAGGAAACGATGCAATGGGTGTGGCTGCATATGAGGAGCTGTAAATGGTACTTTCTCTTTCTGTTAGTGTCTGTTGTTTGGTGCTGGTGGTTAAAAGAGTGCTGTGTAAGTTGGTGTTTTTTTGGCTGTTTTGATGGTGTCTGTTATTTCCTTGTGAATAATATTTTGGGTAGTCATCGTGCCTAAGTGTTGTTTTTTGTAATTTTAATTGTTATTTATATTGTTGGGTGTTTGTCTTTTTGGGGTAATAGTTAATTAAGTGTAGTAAAGGGTTTAATGGGTTATTTTTTTTAGTGGGTTAAGGATTTTTTTAACCACCTTTATTTAGCTTTATAGCATCATAAGAGAGACCAAGGAACATTAGCATGGACCATTTGCACACATCAAGGCAATTATGATCCCACCATAATCACTGTACATATGTTATGCAACTCCAGGTCTATCAGGAGTTATTGGTTCATTGAATTATAAACTAGAACAAGTAAACAATATTTCATGACACTAGCAGTTTTATTCAATTGGAACTAAAGGTAAGAAAATGGTTTCCTGTGCCTCATAGCACACCCTCCCCACATGCCCAGCTATATTTTCAGGAAATCAATGCTCCTAGGGGACACAATCTTGCACCCTAGCACCCCTGTACACTTCCTGTCACCAAGGCGATTGAACATGAGTTGGTGGAAAAAGTGGTGACCTGTAGCGCAGCATCCATTGCCAATAGGGTCGTGCAGGGAGCTCCTCCTGGGAAACCTGTACGTCCCTCAACAAGCTTTCCCAGTCTGCTGCTATGACTGTCTTATGCAGCCCTCTTGCCTCCTCCAACCCCCGCATAACCGTCTCAGCCCTGCCCCACTTGAGTGTTGCCGCGTGCCAATGTCCCAGTGCAGGCAGTGTGTTAGCCTTCCACTGCATGGCACTTAACCTGCAGACCATCAGCAATGACAGGTCTATGAGTAGGAGAGCCTTATGAGTATCTGCAGCCTACCATCTATCAACATATATCCCCAATCAACAGTGTTGAAAGCTTTCTCTAGGTCAAAAACCACACATTCTGTGTAAGACCATTGGCTAGGAGTCCTATCCAGAACTCTGTGGAGCTCTATGTTAAGGGTAGTGGATCTGCCTGGTATAGAACAATTTTGCTCTGGATGGAGCAGGCAGAGAAGGAGCTTTAGCAGCCTCATTGCAATGATCTTGCTTCGTATTTTGTAGTCTGCACCGAGCATGGATAGGGAACGGTATGACGCCATCTCCATGGGGTCCCTACTTGGTTTCAGGAGTGAGACCAGCAACACCTCACGGAACATTGGTGGAAGCCACACTTCAACCACAGTGGTCATGTATACCTCCAACTCGGGGGTCAAAAGGCCTTCGTATGCCTTATAAAATTATACGGGCAATCCGTCTGGTCCTGGGGTCTTACTTGTGGCTGCATCCCGGATAGCTCCCCGGATTTCCTGCTCTGTGATGGTGGTGTTTATCTCTTCCCTATCTGGTGGCTCAACAACAGGTAATGTAACCTTTCTTAAAAACTCCCTGATCGGGTTTGAAGAACCGTTGGTGGCGGTCATTCAGTGCCTAATAATGTGCAATAAATGCTGGATGTATGTCCATCTGATTGGTGGCTAGTAGTGTTATAGATACTCATATTATGGTAATGGTGGTGGTCAGAACAGAACTTCTCAGCAGCCATGCCAAAAGCTGGCCAGATTTTCACCTTGAGCGTGCACCTTTGCTTGATTTTAGAATTTAGAAATCCTAGTTGTTCAATAAGATGAATGTGCCACTCCTTCGCTGCTGCTAGTGGCAGCTCACCAAGGGGAAGTCTGCTCATCTACCTCTAGGCCTCCCAGGGAAGCTTCCAACCGAACCAGGCCCTCGCGCCCATCATCACGTGTATGCAATGGCCCCAGAGAACCATTTTCATTGTCTCCCATTCCGTCAGTCTATAAGTCAACAGTACCCCAGTTCTCCTTCAGGTAGTTGTATAGAGTTGTGCCTGTTGTGTCCCAGAATACCGGATCCTCTGACATGGCCGGTTGCAATCATCACAACTGAACCGGGGGACAAGAAGTCACCCATGTCAGGTGAAGTTGGATTGGGCTATGGTTTAATAGTGTCTTCCCAAATATTCGCCACTCACGACCGGCAACGGAGTGGCAGGATGACAGAGAATGCGATCCAGGCAGCCATGAAGATTGTAGGACAGAAAGTAATAAGAATATTTCTAACACTTGCCAACGCTTCATCAAGGACCAGTGCATAAGACATAGGGCCAGGTAAGTGGTGGCACCCACCAAAGGAAAGGTCAGCAGAGGAGGGTGTGAGTGGTCCAGTTGCAGGTGCAAGACACAATTAAAGTCCCCGCTAATGATCCAATGCTTGTGTGCCCATCTTGCCAGAGTTACTGAGAGGCGTGCAAGGAAGGACTGTTGAGCCACATTTGTTGCGTATATGCTCCCTAACACTGAGTGCCATAACCATAGAAGGGCCCTTCTAGCAAAGCCTGAGTATCTTGTGCTGCAGTATTGACTGTACCAGTGCTTTTTTATTCATGTATCTTCCCCTTTAGAAATATGTGTCCCCTGAATAAACACAATCTGGGTTCTCATCTCTTAATGTATTGCTGTACTGCATATCTATTGCACGCTGACCCCATAGCACTGAAGTTCCATGTTCTTAAGTGTAATCTAGTCATAGTCACCAGTCTGCAAAGGGAGGGGGCCTGGGGGTTCAAAGTCATGGTCCCCTGAGTCGCTAATGCAAGGTGTAGGTAGCACATGGGGCTAGTTGAAGTCACAGTGCACGGCTATGTAAACAGGAAAGACATAACTCCCAAACCCAGGGTGATCCAGCGACCTCCAACTGCCCAAACAGGCAACAAACATTCCCAATGGTGGGGATCTCTGGGTTATGTAACCGTGCACAAAACATCTCACGATGAGAGGAAAAGGGGTGTGGCTGACCTACCATGGCCAACTGGCACATAGGCCCTCATTATGAACATGGTGTTAAACACAGCTACGCCGGTGGTGGGGGTAACTATCGCCAACAGGCTGGTGGTCCGGGCCGCCAAATAATGAAGCACATGAGAAACAGCCAGCATGAAATCCACACACCACCAGCATGCGAGTGGTGACAGTGATGGAAGAGGCTGCCGACAGGCAGACGGAAAGGCCCCACCTGCCGAACAAATAATGAAGCACAAGACCGCCATCAGTTCCGGGCCGGGAACCACCATCCCGCAAAGCGTGGCGGAAACAAACCAAATAAAAGGAAACACTCACCTTAGGCACAGACAACACGCTGAAGCTGAAATGAAGAGAGAGTTGGAAATCATGCCAGTGCTGCTCCTTGCCATATACCTCCACGACCGTGATGACGATGATAAATACCGCAACCTAATAAACAAGGGAAGAAAGGGCACAGTTATTCAACTAACCCACCCACCCTGAAACGGACACCCAACCCCTCACACCATCACAAGCCATACACAGCAGAATAATAGGTACTTACCCGACACAAGGCCAATACAACCTGCCCAAAGTACACACATTTGCATACCACACCCCCACAATGAAACAATGAACCACATCTCCAGATTGTGCCAACAGCAACACTGGGTATTCAAACTTTAATAAATATTGAAAAATGTAATGCCCAAATAAGGCCATTGGCCAGGCCACGTGAAACAGGCTGAAGGGCCCAAATGTCCCGATCTTGACTCCCACATGTGCACATAGTACTCCACCATAAAGGGACATCAATGGGGCAGAAAGGCACCTCAGGGAACAGGGGTGGGGTTGGTGGGGACTTACGTCTGGGACAGGGGCTTGAGCTTATGTTTGGGAGGTGGAGGGGATTTGGGTTTTTCTCTTGGAAGGTGGGGGAATAGGCTTGGACCGGTGGGTGGCAGATGGACCTGGGGCAGCACGGGGCTTCTTCCTCTCTGAGGAAGGGGCATGGGAATAGGAAGGGAGGACTGAGACGGACTTAGATGTGGAAGGAGTGGACAGGGCAAGGAGAGGTGCATGTTTAGGGACGAGACAGTGTGGGCCAGTGGGTTTGAACAGGTCAAAACGGTACAGGAACGTTTTTTTAGGGGCAGTTGGGGTGGACATGGAGGAAGGTGTGAGAGTGGAGGTAGAAGGAGTGCTTGTAACTGGTGGAGGTGTGCTGGACGTGGATGCAGGTGCCTGTACAGTATGCTGAGGTGTGGTGGATGTGTGTTGGGTGGGTGTCTGGTAACATTTTTGTGTTTTGGGAGGATGGGGTGGACACAGGAGGACAAGACAGGCTGCCAGTGTAAATGGAGGTTGTCTGGGTGTCTGCAGGTCTGGTGAGTGTGCTGCATGTGTCAGTCAATGCCGTTGGGGTGAGTGCAGGTGTTGTGTCTGGGGTGGATGATTGTCTGATGTTGTGGTGACTGTAAGAATGGGGCCAGCAACAGTGACTGAGGGTGCAGTGCTTGTTGGTGTGCATGTTGAGGTGACAGACAGGGAGGTGGGAGAGGTGGACACACTGGGGGAAGTGGATGTTGTCGTGTGTGCCTTTGAATTTTGCCTGTGTGTATGCATGTGGTGGGAAGTGTGGTGCTTGTATTTCTCTGTGTGCTTCATGTGTGTTGAGGTGTGTGCATGGCTGTCTGAATGTGTGCTTGGGATGGGTGAAGGGAGTGGGGTGCTGGAAGGGATAGAGGTGGTTGGAGGGGGGCGGAAAGACCAGGGACACTGGCTGCCCTCAAAGAGGAGGCCAGAGCCTGAAAAGATCTCTGTAGGCCAGACATGGCGCAGTGAATGCCTTCCAGGCATGCATTGCATTGCTGCATCTGGGATGCTAGCCCCCGGATGGCATTCACAATGGTTGCCTGCCCTACAGAGGTGGCCTCCTCCGTGAGGACAGCAGGGCTGACTGGGGCAGAGGATAAGGTGCCTGGAGCAAAGGAGACACCCACCCTTCTGGGTGAGCGGGCACGGGAAACTGGGAGTAACATGGGAGGGAGGTGATGGTATGGGGTGGCGGAAGATGACACAGAATGGGTGGGCACACTAGGGTCCAACTGTCAGTGTTTCTGGCACTAGACAGCATACATACTATAGCACCCTAACACATCCATCAAAGAGGCATAGATACGTTGTTGGTACTCACCACCTTGTGGCTGCTGTGCAGCCTTCAAGCGCCCATCCAAATCTGGATATGCCACCGCCAGAATGCGGCACATTAGAGGGGTCAGGGTCCGACGGGCACCCCTTCCTCATTGGGAGGCCTTCCCCTGCTGGGCCTCACAGGTCTTCCTGGCCCAGTGCCGTAGGTCCTCCTACCGCTTCCTGCAGTGGGTGCTCAGCCAGTTGTAGACCCCCAGGGAACACACCTCCCTGGCGATGGCCTGCCAGAATACCCTCATCTGATGGGTGTTGACCTGTATGGGACATACAGAAAAGAAAACTAGAGTTCAGGATATGGCCATATACGTCCCCTATGGGATGGACACTTCACAAGATAATTTTGCCACCTCACTCACAGTTCTTGCCACACAATCTACGTCTGTGCAGTTACATATCGATCACACATGCATACAGGCATCCACCACCATCCACCACCATCACACACATTCACGCACAGCAACCGCCGACTCACCTGCTCCTCTGGTTGCCCATATAACTTGGCATACAAGGGACACACGCAAAGCTTAGGCCTCCCGGCGAGAGGCATAGTGAGGACAAATGACTTAATTTCCACTCAGTTTTTCATAGAAAGGGGAATACACCTATCAGGGTTGTTTTTGTACAAGAAGGTGTCCCTCCCTGCACAAAAATAATCCTGCTGACAACACATGTACCATTACAACATGGTGCAAGTTTGCCTGCATTGGCTCTACATCGCTGAAACAGAGCTAGTGCAGGGGGAAAGGACAGGAATACACCGTATTGGATAAAAATGGTACATTCCTGCCCTTTCACGTTAGTGAAGGGCATCACAGCAAGGTGACTTTCTGCACTGCCCTACCCCAAATCCCATAAATGAGGGCCAATATGAGCAATTAGGTACCTATTGTTCTCACTTATCACACATTTGGAGTCATCCATTCATTAGCCAACATGTTATAAAGTGGCATACTCTTATGAGGCACATGTGAGCATATGGAGATAAGTGACAACAGTGATATTAGACACACACCACATACTGCTGACATTTAATCCACTTTTTAGGAGCAAGAGCATTTTGTAAAGTCATTATTAGGTATACTTACTGTCAGACTTGGCATCCTTTGCGTGGTCTCCGCTAACTTTTTGTCTCTGTTTCCCAGGTTGTTGATGTGTGCTGGACTCTGTTTTTGCTATTTTTGATACTATGGGCACTTTACCACTGCTATCCGGTGCTAAAGTACAAGTGCTCCTATGTAAAATGTATGTATAATTGGCTTACCATGATTGGCATATTTGATTTACTAGTAAGTCTTTAGTACAGTGCACTAGAGGTGCCCAGGGCCTGTAAATCAAATTATACTGCTAGTGCTACCTGCAGCACTGGTTGTGCCACCCACATGAATAGCCATATAAACATGGCTCAGACCTGACACAGTGTCTGTGTGTGCAGTTTTAAACTGCCAATTCGACATGACAAGTGTACCCACTTGCCAGGCCTAAACCTTCCCTTTTCTTACATGTCTAAGGTAGGACATGTACTAATGTGTTTTACATTTCCTGACAGTGAAGTACTGCCAAATCTGTTTTTCACTGTGCAAGGCCTATCTCTCATATAGGTTAACATGGGGGCTGCCTTTATATATTAATAAAGTGCAGATTCCCTTTGGGACCAGATAGAAATGTGGATTTTGGGGTCTCTGAACTCACAATTTGAAAACACGTATGTGTGTTTGAAAATGCTACTTTTAGAAAGTATGCATATTCTTGCCTAAACCATTCTGTGACTCTGCTTGTTTGTGGATTCCCTCTCTGGGTCAGTCTGAAAGTTGGGCTGTTTGCACCTTTCCTGTAGACAGTGACACAAAGGGAGCTGGGGTGTAGCCTGCATGTACTGATGAGCCATCTGTGCTGGGAGGGAGGAGAGTAATGGTCACTCACACCTGAAAGGGCTGTGCCTGCCTGCCCTCACACTATGTAGTTTCCAACCCCCGGGTGTGTGTCTGGGGCCTGGCCTGGGCAAGGCAGGATCTTACAAACAACAAAGACTTTCCTTTTAAGTTTGACTACTTCGAAGACAGAAAGAGGTATAAGTGGTGGACCCAAAAGCCCTGAAAATTAGATCACTTCTGGAATCAAGAGGACCCTCGCCAGGGAGAAGAGCTGAAGAGCTGAGGATAAGTGCTGCCCCTGCCTGTGACAATGCTTTGTTGGGCTATCCTGCAGTTGCTGCTTCTGCCTGTGAAAGGGACAAAGACTGGACTTTATTATGCATTCCTGCTTCAGAAGAATCTCCAAGGGCTTGAACTGAGCTTGCCTCCTGTTGATGAAGTATCAGAACCTTCAAAGACTTTCCCTGCCAGCACCTGGCCTCTCTGCTGAGCCTCCTTCCCTGCCAAGTGGTGCCCTATCCTGTCCCTAGGCTCTTAAGAGGTGAAGCTGGCAGACAAGAACTGAAAATCCACGCACAGAATGCTGTGCTGGGAAATTTACGACACACCTACCATGACGTGGTTGAAGAACGATGTGCCGCTGGCTTCACGGCTGAAATTGACGCTATAACTGCATCATGGCTGGGAGATCGATGCATTGTGGGTGGAGAAACAACACGCAACACCCGCTTACAGAGGCTGATAACGACGCAAACCACATGCAGCGTGTTTTTTTAGCACATTGCGACCGGATTTTCCACGCATTGTCCCTGGGCATCCAAGTCAACCCGAATGCGTGGATCCGAGGTGCCCCGCCCGGTAATCGATGCATCGCTCTCTTGCGAGGGAGAAAAACAACGTATCACCGACCCAACCGGAGAAGGAAATGACACACGGCCTCACTTGCGAGTAAGGAATCAACGCATCACTGACCTTTCTGATGCACGCTCGCTTGTGCAGCTTTATTTTTTTTTACGCTAACCAGGTACTTTGTGTAACAATAGCATTCTCACTTTTTTCTAAGGATTAAGACGCTTAGGGCCGTATTTATACTTTTTGACGCAAAACTGCGCTAACGCAGTTTTGCGTCAAAACAATTTGCGCCGGCTAACGCCATTCTGAAGCGCCATGCGGGCGCCGTATTTATTGAATGGCGTTAGCCGGCGCTAGCAGACCGGCGCTGCCTGGTGTGCGTGGAAAAAAACCACGTACACCAGACAGCGCCGGCGTAGGGGGAAAATGGCGTATGGGCGTCTTAAAATGGGGCAAGTCAGGTTGCGTCGAAAAAATCGTCGTAACCCGACTTGCGCCATTTTTTTTCGATGCCCATCCCCCATCAACATGACTCCTATCATTGTAAAGATAGGAGTCATGCCCCCTTGCCCAATGGCCATGCCCAGGGGACTTCTGTCCCCTGGGCATGGTCATTGGGCATAGTGGCATGTAGGGGGGCACAAATCAGGCCCCCCTATGCCACAAAAAAAAAAAAATACTTACCTGAACTTACCTTAATGTCCATGGGATGGGTCCCTCCGTCCTTGGGTGTCCTCCTGGGGTGGGCAAGGGTGGCAGGGGGGGTCCCTGGGGGCAGGGGAGGGCACTCTGGGCTCATTTTGAGCCCACTTGTCCCTTAACGCCATCCCTGACCCAGGCGTTAAAAAGCGGCGCAAATGCGCCGTTTTTGGCCACGCCCACTCCCGGGCGTCATTTTTGCCCGGGAGTATAAATACCACGTAAAGGCCTGGGAGTCATTTTTTAAGACGGGAACGCCTCCCTTGCATATCATTAACGCAAGGAAGGGGTTCACGCTAAAAAATGACGCACATTCCGGGAACTTTGGCGCTAGACGCGTCTAGCGCCATAGTATAAATATGGCGTTAGTTGGCGTTAGTTTTGCGTCGAATTTGCGTCGAAAAAAACGACGCAAATTCGGCGCAACCAGAGTATAAATATGGCCCTTATTCTTTTGAAAATTCATATCTTGGACTTGAGTATGTTGGATTTTAGTCATTTTGGTCTTGTTTTGTTTAGATAAATATTACCTTTTTTTCTAAACCTGTGTTGTGTCATTTTGTAGTGGTTCACTGTATTTCTGTGAGTGTTTGTACAAATACTTTACTAATTTCTTCTGAAGTTAGGCCTGCCTGCTTGTGCCAAGCTACAAAGGGTGTGAGCGGAGGTTAACTGAGGGTGATTCTCCTTTACCCAGACCAGAGTGAGGGTCCTTGCTTGGACAGGGTTTAACCTGACTGCCAACCAAAGACCCCATTTCTAACACTTACCAGGGCCCTGTATATACTCAGATTGTGGTATCTGACCATATGTAACAATGTACTTGTAGGAGAGATTGCTGTGGGCTGTGCTTTTCTGGACAATGACACAGGGACTACAATTATATGTGCTTTCAGTTTACATTCTTGTTGACACATGATGCACAGCATTTTCTAGTTCAATTCACAGGATTCGGACTGTTGATAGATGTTATGTAATATATCTATATGTTGTCTGATCACAATGTAGGAGTTTGGGCCCTCTCTCGGCCATATTTACTTACCAACGTATGCTTCTGGTATGGGTTGATGTGGCCCATGACATTTCTTCCCTGCTAATGAAGGGACCTCTGCTCCAGTAGGTGACTGTATTCTGGCTGTATGTAGCAATAAAAGGGAAAAGTCACAGGCATAAACAAGAAATGTTGAATATGTGCAAATTGTCACATATTTACTCAATTTCATCTACATGCCAACAGTAATGGTAAGTGAGTGAGGCACATTATCTATTTCAATATATCTGTGTTAGGTGAATTTACTAGCAGTGATAGGCCACTGTTTGGGACTGAAGTATTGGAAGTTGCCATTTCCATCACAAAGGATTCTGCGACTTGTATTGCAATGAACTAAATAAGACATATGAGAGTCTGATTCACCATGCACTTTTCTGATACTTGGGACAACATCCATAGTCACATGTGTAGTGCATCACAGACATTTATTACTTAGGCCCTCATTATGACATTGTGGGTAAATTATGCTTCCTATTGCGGGGACGGCTTCCAACATACCGTCATGGAGGTGAACATTCTTTTGCCATATTATAACACACACACTAAACCGACAGAATACTGCCACAAACATATATCTGCAAAAGGTTTGTGGTAAACTGTTGGTACAAACACCCATACCATTACACTAACAAAACAACACCCTCCACATTATGACCCATGAATCACCATGGCAGACAATCAACAGCGGTAAACCATTTGCATTACACACCGACGTGGTCAGATTGGCCACCCAAATCTATAACAAAACAACATTGCCAAAATTAAAATCACACACCTGACAAATACACACACCATACCCACCCACCCACAGCACTATAAAATACACACCCACAACCCTTTATGAACACTAAAAATAGCCAAGAGATAGCCACGCAAATCAGAGACACAACTATACACATACCACAAATACCCTTCCATCCGTGACACACCCCACAACCCACCACATCACTCAAAACCCACTGCACAACACACACCACACAACACCAATATCCCCACAAAGGCAACCCCATTTCACAAATGAGGAGTTGCAGGGAATGGTGGAGGAAATAGAGCCACAGCTGTCTGGAGCATAGGTACATCAAATCTGCATTGCAAGGAAGATGGAGCTATAGCGGAGAATCGTGGACCGGGCCAATGCCGTGGGACAGCATCCAAGAACAAAGAATAACATCAGGAAGAGGTGGAACGACTTTCATAGGAAGGTACATTCCATGGCAGCAAGGCACCAGCTCGCCATCCAGAGACCTGGCGGTGGACCCTCACCTCCTCCTCCACAGCTGACAGCATGGGAGGAGCAAGTCTTGGCAATACTGCATCCTCAGGGACTCCGTGGAGTTGCCGGAGGACTGGACACTGGTGAGTCAATATTTACTACCTATCCCCCCACACAGCTGCATGCCACCACCACCCCTCACCCTGACAAACATCACTCAACTCCATCCCACACAGTGCACTACCACAATTGACTAACCTGAATGCCAAGTCCTGCATGCCATACCCACTGCATGAGCATCCCTCAGAGCCCTGCTTTTACACTCACCAGCAATGCATGCACAGCATGGAGAACTAATAATCCCACAAGACATCACCATACACAAACAAAGGTGGCAGGGCAACAGCAACAATATAGGGGAAGCTAGGGATGTAGAAAATGTCATGGACATGTAGCATAATACACCACTTACATCCCAACAGGTGACCCAGGCAATCTCAGTGGCGTGGAGGTGCCACGGCTACCCGGTCCCCCATCAGAAGATGCCCCCAGTGATGACAGTAACTATGGAATTCTGGATCTGGATGAACTTTCTGGCCCATCAAGAACCATTGGTCAGTCAGGTACCCCAGCTCACACCCACTCCACCACAGAGCCTCCCCCTTCAGTATCCAACACCACAGCAGCCACCCAGCGTCCCCACACCTCTGTCCCCAGGACCAATCAATCAGCAGTGTGCCCACCTGTAGAGGGACCCCAGTCCACACCTCATAGCCAAGACAATCAGGGTCCTGGGGTCAGTAGAAGTTAGCACACCATTCAGGTGACACAGGCATGGGGGGCAGGGACACACAGAGAAAGCTGTGTGCCAGGGGGAGGATAAGCCTAGGGAACCGACTGTCCAAAAGGCACTCATCAATGCCCTGGGGGCTTACCAACAATCCCAGGACAAGATGGGTCAGATGTTAAACATCATGCAGAAGAACCAGCAGCTGCAGGAGGAATACCACTAGGAGATCAGGAAAGATTTGCAGGCCCTCAACACCCCCATGGTCTCCATAGCAGGGGTGCTGGGTGATGTGGCCAACATCATGGGGGAATGTACAGCACAGAAGCAGGTCCCTTCCACTAGCCAGTCAACTGAAGAGCCCTCCACATCTGCTGCAGCCAGTGGACAGGTGGCCCTACCACAAGACCCACTGGCCACCAGCACCCCTCCCCCTGCAGAAGGTGAACCACCCCACAAACATTCCCTGTGACCCAGACAGACGCCAGAGACACTTGCCAAGATTAAGACTACTGCCAGGAAATGAGACCCTCCTGAATGTCCTCCTTGTGTTCCATTTTGTCATCTTGTCCACTTTGAACTGCCATTGCTCCCCTTCCTATGGCCCCTTGGACACTGGACCTGTGCTACAAAACAAACTGGACCAAAACCCTGAACCTACCTCTACCATCACCCCATTCTACTGCACCATTCCTTCTATATTTTTCACTAAAATAAACACCCTTGAACACAACTTGATTGATAGTGCTTTATGTGACAAAAATGTGCAATAATGTTAACAGTTTCATCTTGTGCAATTGTCCTGAACTTTGTGATTGCATACAAATAATGTCCTGTAGCAGTCTGTAGTGATCACATCAGTACACAGTTGTAACCACACCAACATCTGCAAAATGAGAAGGCCTAGGTGACAGTCAGTTGAGATGGTAAGGCAGTGACTGCCATCATGCTACAGCCACACTGAAAAGATAAATAATCAGACGAAAGGTCCGTTCCACTGTCTTACCTGTGTGTTATTGGAAGTACGGCCGTATGACTGATGTCCTGTTGTCCACATCCCCATCTTCTGCCTCCTCATCCTCACTGTCCTGGGGGTCCACTGCTGCCACAGGAGCATTTTCACCCTCCTCCTCCTCCTGCAGATAGGTCACGTCTTCTGATGGCCAAGTTGTGCAACATGCAGCATACTATTACTATCTGGAAGACCTTCTCAGGGGAGTAGCAGAGGGATCCACCTGTCAGATGGAGGCATCTGATCTTGGCCTTCAAAACACCAAAGGTCCGCTCAATTATTCTCCTGGTTCACCCATTAGCATCATTATACCTATTTTCAGCCCCTGTCCTGGCATTCCTTACAGTGGTCAAGAGCCACAACAGGTTTGGGTAGCCAGAGTCACCTGCAAGAATTGAGGAACAAACATTAGCCTTGCAAAATGGTATGGGGGATGACTCCTGAAAGCATACACTGACATGTATTGGGTGAGGACTCAGGCTCACCTATTAGCCACTCCTTGTGCCTCTATAGTTGTGCCATCATATTTGGGATGCTGCTATTCCTCAAAATAAAAGCATAATGCACCGACTCAGGATACTTGGGAGTGACGTGGGAGATGTACTGGTCAGCCAGGCACACAATTTGCACATTGAGTGAGTGGGCACACGTCCGATTCCTGAACACCTGTTCATTGTGCCGGGGTGGGGGGACAAATGCTATATGTGTTCCGTCAATGGCCCCAATAATATTTGGAACATGTCCCATTGCATAGAATCCAGCCTTCACAGTGGCCAAATCTTCCACTTGGGGGAAAGCGATGCAGCTGCACATGTGTTTGGGCAAGGCAGACAAAACCATTGCCAGCACTGTGAAGATCATTGGCTGTGACATTCCTGCTGCCACGCCCACTGTCACTTGGAGAAAGCCCGTTGCCAGGAAATGGAGCACAGATAGAACCTGCACAAGAGGGGGGGGGGATCCCAGTGGGATGACGAATAGCAGATATCAGATCCGGCTCCAATTGAGCACACAGTTCTGTGATTGTGGCCCTGTCCAATCTATATTTGAGTATTATGTGCCTGTCCTCCAGTGTAGCCAAATCCACAAGGGAGCTGCACACAGTGGCTTGCCTCCTCCTCCTCCTATTCCTCTGCAGTGGTAGGTACCTAAGGGGCACAAAGAGTGAGAAGGGAGTGACAAACCGAACAATGGAACCAGCACCTCAGTGTACATTGAGCTTGTATGCAATTGGACTATGTAAATGGCATTGTATGTACAAATGACAGCAATGACGCAGTTATCAATTTCAGAATATTGGCCATCACCATAAAATGGCGACTGCCTGTCCTGTATGTGGGGACAGGTGGAAGCGATGTAACTCCGCCGGCGTTGAGCGTCATGGGGAAAGGCGGTCTTGCACTGCCGTGCTATTCCTCATTGGCTAAAATGGGGCTCTATGAGGCACAGTGTCCAATGAGGATCACCGGTGGCGGTGACGGTGCACACCGCCGCGAACATTACCACCATTTTCTGTCTATGACCTCACTTCATTCCTGACTTTCCACAGACTAACACATCCAGTGCGTTTGCTGCTGTGACCTGAGTCTGGAATCTTCCATGGCCCATGTGACAGGGGAAAGGGCCCCACTTTTACTTCAGAAGAGTTGAAGCGCCTGGTGGATGGGGTCACACCCCTGTATGGACAGCTGTACGGGCCTCGAGACCAGCAGGTGAGTACAGCATGGGGACGATGCATGCAACAAGGTTGCATGGAGATGTGTGTGTGCTGGCAGTGTGTCATTTGGGTAGTGGTTATGGCTGGTGATAGTATACATGCAGGGCTCCAGGTGATGTGTGTGCCATTTGAGGGGAAATAGTATTTGTGGGCCATATGTGTAACAGGCTGGATTGTATGGTTAATGGTGTCCTTCTGTCTGTATTTCCTCTGCAGGTCAGTGCCCATCAAAAAAAGGGATTGTGGTGTGCCATTCCGAAGGACGTGCGGACCCTGGGGGTCTATAGGATGTGGGACACCCACTGCAGGAAATGGTGGGAGGACCTGAGACGCTGGGCCCGGAAGACTGCAGAGGCCCAGCTGGGGATGGCCTCCCAGAGAGGGAAGAATGCCTGTCGGAAACCTGACCCCCCTGAAGGCCATCATACTGGTGGTGGCCTACCCAGAGCTGGATGGGCAGTTGAGGGCAGCAAAGCAGCCACAAGGGGGTGAGTACAGTGTGTGTAACAACCATCGCTGTTGCCTGGCATGGGATCCTGGTGGTGGGTTTCAGTTAGTGGGTGCCCTTTAATGCCAGCTCATACATTGCTGCTTGGGCCAGCTCAGGGTAAATGGTTGAATGGCAAAATCGTGTTAACTAGCTAGGTGGCATTCCATGTCAGACAAGGCTTAGTAGGTTCCAGGAGGGGTTCAGATGGCAGTAGGTGGCTTTCATCTTTCTGTGGTACCTAGCCAATGGAATGCCAGTGCAGCGCATAGTGCTCAATCTTCATCCCTGTGTGTGATGGTAATGTGCATGCCATCTGTGGTGTTGGTGCTGTAATTGACCAAGTGCTCCCTTTTTCTCTCCCCCCTATTTTCTTCTGTCATCCTGTCTGTGTGTGCATTAGCATCATCTGGCAGAAGAGCAGGGGCACTGGCTACTGAGGGAGCTGCATCCCAGGGGATCCAGGAGGCAGAGTCCACCAACGCCAAGGGGACCAGTGGGACAGAGGGTGAGGGAAGCACCATAGCAGGGACAGGAGGTGACAACACTGACTCTGATTCCCCCTCCGATGGAAGCTCCCTGGTGGTGGCAGACATCTCTGGAACCACCCCAGCTACAGGTACAGCAGAAACCCCTGTACCAGCATCGCCTTCCCAGTAGCCCCCCACTGAGTTGCCCGTGCCCGCTCACCCAGGAGGGTGGGCATCTCATTCACCCCAGGCACCTCAGGCCCTCCCCCAGTCAGCCCCTGCTGCCCTCAGTGAGGAGGCTATTGACCTTATGAGATCCATCTCTCTGGAGGGCAGTCAACCATAGTGAATGCCATCCAGGGGCTGGCATCCCAGGTGCAGCAATGCAATGTCTACTTGGAGGACATCCACGGTTTGTTGAAGTCCCTACAGATATCATTACAGGCTCTGGCCTCCTCTCTGATAGCAGCCAGTGTCACTGGTCCTGCTGTCCCCCTCCAATTAGCACTTCCCAATCCCAGTTTCCTCAACCCCAACCCATCCCATACACACATACAGACAAGCATGCACACAAAACATCACACAAGAGTGGCACAGTCAAACACAGGCAGCACACTTCAAGCCACAAGCACTCACACAAACAACAGACAGTTGCACACACAACAACATCCACTGCCTCCACTGTTTCCCCTCCTCCTCCCTCACAGTCACATAAGCACTCACACCTGCATGCACTGCATCAACAGCCACCACCACCATCACTACATCATGCAGCACACACACCTCACTTGTAGACCCCTCCACAACATCCATCCACATGTTCTTTTTGTCCTCTCCCACCCTGCCTGGCCCCATCCTAGGAGATACAAACGCTCCCATTCAGACACCCAACAGCCATCCACCTGACACACGCACACTGTCCAGGCACCTGCACCCAAGTCCAGCAGACGTACACCTCCTACAGCCACTCCCACTACCTCCACTCCCATCCCTCCTCCCACTTCCCACCCCAACATCCCTAAGAAGCATTTCCTTGCCCAACTTGACCTCTTCCCTCTCCCTCCACCCCTGTCCTGCCCTCAAGAGCAGGGTCCCAACAACCCAGCCCAGCACTTCAGACAAACATTCTGCCACTGCTCCCACCAAATAATCAGCTGCTGGCACAAAGGAGCCCCTGAGTGTGATGGCAGCCACTCCTAGTAAGTGCACACCTCTCCCTCAGAAAGGGAGGACTAGGGTGGCGAAAACCAGGGGACAGAGATCGGGGTCAGTGGAGGCACCTCTAGAACTGGAGATAAGGACACCAGTCACATGTCAAAGGCCAAGGGGGCCCGTCACAAGAGGAAACACATGGATCCCCCTCCACCACCAAAGAAAGCCAAGGTTTTCCCTCCACCACCAAAGAAAGCCAAGGAGCCCCCTCAACCACCAAAGAAAGCCAAGGAGCCCTCTCCACCACCAAAGAAAGCCAAGGTGCCCCTTCCACCAGCATAGGGCAAGGAGCCCTCTCCACCAGCAGAGCCACCAAAGGAGCCCCCTCCACCAGCAGAGGGCAAGGAGCCCTCTCCACCAGCAGAGCAAGGAGCCCTCTCCACCAGCAGAGGCACCCAAGGAGCCCCCTCCACCAGCAGAGGGCAAGAAACCCTCTCTACCAGCAGAGGCATCAAAGGAGCCCCCTCCACTAGCTGAGGGCATGTAGCCCACCCTCCAGAGACTATGGGGCAAGGAGCCCCCTCGAGAAACAGTGGGCATGTTACCCGCTCCAGAGACTGTGGCCTTCCACTCCTCTCCAGTGACAATCGGACAAGGAGCCCCCTTCAGAACCAGTGGCCATTTTTCCCACTCCAGAGACTGTGGACTATTCCTCCCCTCCAGTGACAATTGGGCACGGAACCCCCTACAGAACCAGTGGGCATGTTACCCACTTCAGCTGAGGTGCCCCCCACCCCCCTTTCCCACTGAGGTGCCTGCCCATTTCCAACATGATGCCTCTGAACAGTAGAGTCAGGATTATGTCAGGAGTCAAGTTGGGCCTTGGACTGTGCCCTTTGGCCTTGTGGGCCTTTGGTACTTTGGACTGGCCGTTGGCCCAATCTGGACATTGATGCCTGAATTTACATTTCGTGTTTCATTATGGTGGCTGTTGGCAGCAAATTACAGTGTTCGCACATCAGAATTGTTGTTCTTGAATTATTTTCATATGGGTCCTGTGACATTCGTTTTACTTTGCAGCTGGTTCTGTGTATGGTGTGTGTGTGAACTGTGTGTGTTGTGCATGTGTGTGTGTCACTCTCCTTTTCCTCCCACCCTCCCTTGTGTGCTAGGCAGCTGTACTCACCAACATCATCTTCGACGGCGTTGGTGTTCCAGAACGTCCATGGTGTGGTAGAGCTTCGGGAAGACTTGGGGGCATATTTATACTCCGTTTGCGCTGGAATTGCGTCGTTTTTTTTTACGCAATTTCGACGCAAAACTAACTCCATATTTATACTTTGGCGTTAGACGCATCTAGCGCCAAAGTCCATGGAGTTAGCGTCATTTTTTAGCGTGGACACCTACTTTGCGTTAATGAGATGCAAGGTAGGCGTTCCCGTCTAAAAAATCGACTCCGAGGCATGTGCGTCGGATTTATACTCCCGGGCAAAAATCACGCCCGGGAGTGGGCGGGTCAAAAAAAATGACGTACGGCCGCTTTTGCGCCATTTTTTAGCGCCTGCAAAAGGCAGGCATTAAGGGACCTGTGGGCTCTGAAGGAGCCCAGAGGTGCCCTCCCATGTCCCCAGGGACACCCCCTGTCACCCTTGCCCACCCCAGGAGGACACCCAAGGCTGGAGGGACCCATCCCAGGGACATTAAGGTAAGTTCAGGTAAGTATTTTTCTTTTTTTCTTTTTTGTGGCATAGAGGGGCCTGATTTGTGCCCCCTACATGCCACTATGCCCAATGACCATGCCCAGGGGACAGAAGTCCCCTGGGCATGGCCATTGGGCAAGGGGGCATGACTCCTGTCTTTGCTAAGACAGGAGTCATTTCTATGGGGTTTGGGAGTGAAAAAAAAATGGCGCAAATCGGGTTGAGGCGCAAAAATTGCCTCAACCTGACTTGCCCCATTTCTTGATGCCCAAGCTCCATTTTCCCCTACGCCGGCGCTGCCTGGTGTACGTTGTTTTTTTTAACGCACACCAGACGGCGCCGGCGGCTAACGCCGGCTAACGTCATTCAATAAATACGGCGCCCGCATGGCGCTTCAGAAGAATGGCGTTATCCGGCGCTAATTTTTTTGACGCAAAACTGCGTTAGCGCAGTTTTGCGTCAAAAAGTATAAATATGGGCCTTGGAGTTCTGGTTCAATGCCAGCAAAGTCCTCTGTGTCCCTGATGAATCTTTCGTTTTCTGTGAAGTATTTCGGCCAGGCTTTTGATGACGTTGGTACCGTCCCGGAAATCCTGGCGGTTTGCTATGTCATAATATGGAGGGTGGTACCTTGACTTCTGTCTGACTGTTAATGTCTACCGCTGTGGTCAGTGGTGTTAACGCCCAGGCAGTTGGTGTGGTACATTGACAGTCTATGGGAGGTATCACCTCCTTGGTCATAATTTGGTGGTAACTACAGCCAGACTGTTGGCGGTATTACCACCACTTTAACAGTCATTGCCAATGTCATAACGATGGCCTTATTGTCATTGTTAGCATCATCACATATTACCTGGCATCACATTGAGGTCATCACTCACAGGCTAGATGGGGTTGCATGGTAGAGAGGAAATCCCTCTCAAGTGGGATGAGATGGAGACAGGGCCCAGTTTGTCCACCTGGGAGAGCTCTGGCTACCTCTGTCCTGTTGTACTTCTCCTTCACCCGCCTCTTTTCCTCCAGCCACTTCTTCTTGATGTCTGTGACAGTACAAACATTTTCCCCCAATTCAATGACTGCAGTAGCCAAATGCTGACATAGGCCTGCCTTCTGTGTGGCACTGCTACAGTAGGAGTGTTGACCATGCAGTCTTTTGTGGTTCCTCAATATGAACTAGAATTTCATGGTGATCTCCTCCTCAGTATAATTCGTCTTCCTCCTCAGAGGTAGCACAGTGGAGGCAAGGTGCAGAGCAAGCAGGCAAAAAATGAATGTGGCCAAACCAGGGCCTTGATTGCGTGCTGATTGTATGTGGGTTGTAGTGCTGGAATTGCAGGTGTGTGTTGATAGACCTCAGGTGTATGTAATTACACTTACTCCACCATAGTGCAAAATCTCTACCCGAGTGTTGAGTTTCCACACTGAGTAGAGGCATACAGACACTACACGTAAATCCCCCTTGTGAATGCCGAAAGTCGTAAAGTTAGGGCCATATTTATACTTTTTGACGCAAAACTGCGCTAACGCAGTTTTGCGTCAAAAAAATTAGCGCCGGCTAATGCCATTCTGAAGCGCCATGCGGGCGCCGTATTTATTCAATGACATTAGCCGGCGGCGCTGCCAGGTGTGCGTAAAAAAAAATGACGTACACCAGGCAGCGCCGGCGTAGGGGAATATGGAGCTTGGGCGCCAAAAAATGGGGCAAGTCAGGCTGAGGCAAATTTTTCGCCTCAACCCGATTTGCACCATTTTTTTCGACTCCCAACCCCCATTGAAATGACTCCTGTCTTAGCAAAGACAGGAGTCATGCCCCCTTGCCCAATGGCCATGCCCAGGGGACTTCTGTCCCCTGGGCATGGTCATTGGGCATAGTGGCATGTAGGGGGGCACAAATCAGGCCCCCCTATGCCACAAAAAAAATATATATATTACTTACCTGAACTTACCTTATGTTCCCTGGGATGGGTCCCTCCATCCTTAGGCGTCCTCCTGGGGTGGGCAAGGGTGACAGGGGGGGTCCCTGGGGGCATGGGAGGGCACCTCTGGGCTCCTTCCGAGCCCACAGGTCCCTTAACGCCTGCCCTGACCAGGCGCTAAAAAACAACGCAAAAGAGGCTGGATGTCATTTTTTTTTACCCGCCCACTCCCGGGCGTGAGTTTTGCCCGGGAGTGTAAATACGGTGCACATGCCTCGGAGTCAATTTTTTAGACGGGAACGCCTACCTTGCATATCATTAACGCAAAGTAGGTGTCCACGCTAAAAAATTACGCAAACTCCATGGACTTTGGCGCTAGACGCGTCTAACGCCAAAGTATAAATATGGAGTTAGTTTTGCGTCGGAATTGCGTCAAAATAAACGACACAATTCCGGCGCAAACAGAGTATAAATTTGCCCCTTAGAGTTTTGGTCTATGTTTACCTTTCCGAATCAGGCCCTAATGATTGAGCTACCAGACACCAACACCGCCTGGTAGAGCTCATTAAGCGTCAAAGTCACGACAGCTAGGAGAGGCTGCCAGAGAAAGAATGCTGTGTGGAAGGGGGGCCGTAGCCCTGTGTTGTAGCGAAGAAGCAATCCCCATGCCAGGAGGGGCCCCTGATAAAAGACTGCAGTGTAGAAATGGGCCATAGCCCAGTGCAGTAGCTAGGCGACGGTAAATGTTTTGATGCTGAACTGCGTCACCCCAGTTCAGAGTCAAAAGGTATAACTATGGGCCTAAGTCTTAAGGTAGAAATCTTCACTGGGCCAGACGATGAGGAGCATTTGATCAATATTAACGGCTTCTTCAATGTTGAAATCCAGAGTATTCCCACTCAGAGTTTTCCTGACTTCATTGACAGCTTTACTGGAAAATCATTCTTTAAGAACCAGTCATGAAAAATTCAGGCCCATATTTATACTTTTTGACGCTAAACTGCGCTAACGCAGTTTAGCGTCAAAAAGTTTTGCGCCGGCTAACGCCATTCTGAAGCGCCATGCGGGCGCCGTATTTATTGAATGGCGTTAGCCGGCGCAAGCAGACCGGCGCTGCCTGGTGTGCGCGAGAAAAACCACGTACACCAGGCAGCGCCGGCGTAGGGGGAAAATGGCGCATGGGCGTCTTAAAATGGGGCAAGTCAGGTTACGTCGAAAAAATCGTCGTAACCCGACTTGCGCCATTTATTTTCGACGCACATCCCCCATCAACATGACTCCTATCATTGTAAAGATAGGAGTCATGCCCCCTTGCCCAATGGCCATGCCCAGGGGACTTATGTCCCCTGGGCATGGTCATTGGGCATTGTGGCATGTAGGGGGGCACAAATCAGGCCCCCCTATGCCAAAAAAAATTATTAACAAAAAATAAAAAAATACTTACCTGAATGTCCCTGGGGTGGGTCCCTCCAGCCTTGGGTGTCCTCCTGGGGTGGCCAAGGGTGGCAGGGGGGGTCCCTGGGAGCAGGGGAGGGCACTCTGGGCTCATTTTGAGCCCACTTGTCCCTTAACGCCATGCCTGACCCAGGCGTTAAAAAGCGGCGCAAATGTGCCGTTTTTAGCCACGCCCACTCCCGGGCGTCTCTTTTGCCCGGGAGTATAAATACCACGTAAAGGCCTGGGAGTCATTTTTTAGACGGGAACGCCTCCCTTGCATATCATTAACGCAAGGAAGGGGTTCACGCTAAAAAATGACGCACATTCCGGGAACTTTGGCGCTATTCGCCTCTAACGCCATAGTATAAATATGGCGTTAGTTGGCGTTAGTTTAGCGTCGAATTTGCGTCGAAAAAAACGACGCAAATTCGGCGCAAACGGAGTATAAATACGGCCCTCAGTCTTGGAATCCAGGCTGCTGCTTTGACCCACTAAGGACTCCACCGCCTCAAAAATCTTCTAAGTCAGAAGGTAACTCTTTGACTGGGACCAACCTGAGTGGAGTGACCTCTGACCTGATTTTGGTCAGGAGATCGCTTACCCACGTCCGCAGCCCCACTAAGCTGTTCCCTTGTCCTTGACCCCGCACACGCTGCCGATCGCGTGTTTGAGACCCTCCTCCATCCGCCTGCACCTCATCACTGGTGTCTAGTGGGCTCTGGTTAGCGTCACTAGACCTGTGCTTTGTGCCTTTTTAAGTTTTTGTGATTCCTTTTCTGTGCCTTGAATTATTGTGCCGTTCATGTTATTGTGAGTCTTTTTCTGTGCCCTTAATTACTGTGCCGTTATTTCCTCAGTTTCCTTCCGTGCCTTTTTCTGTCGCTTTTGCCCCTTGTGCGCTCCCCTTTGCTGGCTCTCTCTGAGCTGCTTTCCCCACCGCTGCCTCCCTGCGGCCGGCCCCCCTCACACCCCCTATTTGCCGCTCCTTCCCATCTCCCAGCTGCTCCTCCCTCCCCCTCCCTTCTTAATGGCGGTCGCTGCCCGTCCGCGCCTGGACCGCGCCAAGCGCCACACCCCCTGGTCCACGAGACCCCTGCACCCCCAGACGCCACTACACGCCCGACCAACTCAACATCCTTAATCCCAGCCGCATCACAGCATGCTTCCAGTCCTCACCAAGGAACACCCACGGACCCTTCTCATGCCGCAACTGCAGATTCACCTGTGACAGAACAACGAAACCAACAAAGACCGGAACAAACCACCTCCACTGCATACTCAACACCCACTCCGCACGCAAGCACGCCATCAAGCTCTGAGACCTGCTCGACTCCACCGCCCCAGACGTAGCCTTCCTGACCGAAACCTGGTGGAACGACTCCTCGGCTCCCGACATCGCAATAGCCATCCCGGACAGCTACAAGATCATCCGAAGGGACCGCACCAACGGAATCGGAGGAGAAATAGCCATCGCCCACAAATCCACCCTCAAGGTCTACACCCACACCGACGACACCGTCAAGACCGCCGAACACCTACACTTCCGCATCCACACCGACCCCAACACCACTCTCAGAGGAACGCTCATCTACAGACCTCCCGGACCACGAGCACCTTTCAGCGAATCCATCGCCGACCACACCAGAACCCACGCACTCACCTCAATGGATTACATCCTCCTCGGGGACCTAAATTTCCACCTGGAGAACCACAACCACACCAACTCCACTACTCTGATCGACAACCTCACCAACCACGGCCTCAGACAACTCGTAAACACACCAACCCACATCGCCGGCCACACGCTTGATCCCATCTTCTCCTCAAGCGCCCACGTCACCTTCAACCATACCACCATACTCCACTGGACCTATCTCCACTGCATCCACTTCACCTACAAGAAACATACCAAGCACCATTGCATCCAACAACCACCCCGCCGATGCTGGAGCAAAGTTACGGAAGACCAGCTTACCAACACCCTCGCTCAGAACCCACCCTCCGACCCTACCGACCCAGACACTGCCGCCCACAACCTAACTCTGTGGATCAACGATTGCTCCAACACCCTCACGCCATTCAAGAAACCCACCGACAACCAAGCCAGAAGAAAAGCCACCTGGTTCATCGACAAGCTCCTAAATTCCAAGCGCAACTGCCGGAAACTAAAAAAGGAATGGCTCCTCGAACGCACACCTGACAGCCTCACAGCCCACAAGGACGCCACCCGCAGGCATCACCAACTCATCAGACAAGCCAAACAATCCCACTTCAAAGACCGCCTGGACAGCAACGCACACGACAGCTCTTCAGCATCGTAAAGGAACTCTCCAACCCCAGCGCCAACGTCAGCGACATCCCTCCATCCCAAGAACTCTGCAACGCACTGTCCACCTTCTTCCACCGGAAGATCACCGACATCCACAACAGCTTTAACGCCACTCCCACGCCAGACCCCACCCCCGAAAGCTCCACCTGTGCAAACCACCTGACCTCCTGGACCAACGTCAATGACACAGAGACACCCAAGATCATGAACTCCATCCACTCAGGATCTCCGTCAGACCCCTGGCCCCACCACGCATACAACATGGCCGACTCCACCATCGCCCCCCCAACTACGGAAGGTCATCAACATCTCCTTCGAAACAGCGACTTTTCCAGAAAGTTGGAAGCACGCCGAAATCCGCGCTCTCCTCAAGAAGCCCAAAGCAGACCCCAACGACCTCAAGAACTTCCAACCGATCTCGCTACTCCCCTTGCCAGCGAAGGTGATTGAAAAAATCGTCAACACGCAACTAACCAGCCACGTCGAAGACAACAACATCCTGGCTCCCTCCCAATCTGGCTTCAGACGAAACCACAGCACTGAGACCGCCCTTCTCGCCGCCACAGATGACATCAGACGTCAAATGGACAACGGCGAAACATCAGCCCTCATCCTCCTGGACCTATCTGCCGCCTTCTACACAGTCTGCCACCGCACCCTGAAAAACACCTCCACGAAACCGGAATCCAAGGAAAAGCCCTTGACTGGATCATCTCATTCCTCTCCGGCAGAACCCAGAGAGTCCGCCTCCCCCCTTTCCGCTCCAAAGCCACCGACATCATCTGCGGCATCCCCCAAGGCTCTACCCTCAGCCCAAAGCTGTTCAACATCTACATGGCCCCCCTCGCACAAGTGGCCCAACAACACAACTTCAACATTCTCACCCACGCCAACGACACCCAGCTCATCCTCTCGCTCACCAAAGACCCGCACACAGCCAAAACCAACCTCCACGAGGGAATGAAATCCATCACCGAATGGATGAGAAGCAGCCATCTGAAACTCAATTCGGACAAGATAGAGGTCCTCATCCTTAGACCCACCCCCTCCGCCTGGGGCAACTCCTGGTGGCCTACCGCACTAGGAACCCCACCAACACCAACCAACCACGCACACAACCTGGGCTTCATCCTCGACTCCTCCCTCACCATGTCTAAACAGGTCAACGCAGTCTCCTCCTCCTGCTACAACACACTCTGCATGCTCCGTAGGATCTTCAAGTGGATCCCGACTGAAACAAGAAGAACGGTGACACAGGCCCTCGTCAGAAGCAGGCTAGACTATGGCAACGTACTCTACACAGGCATCCCAGCAAAAGACCTACTACGCCTCCAGCGCATCCAAAACGCCTCTGCCCGGCTGATCATCGACGTACCCCACTGCAGCCACATCTCCCACCACCTGAGAAACCTTCACTGGCTCCCCATGGACAAGAGGATCACTTTCAAGCTTCTTACCCACGCTCACAAAGCACTCCACGACACCGGACCAACCTACCTGAAAAACAGACTCAGCTTCTACACCCCCACCCGTCAGCTCCGCTCCGCAAACCTCACCCTCGCCGTCGTTCCCTGCATCCAATGAAAGACCTCCGGCAGCAGATCCTTCTCATACCTCGCCTCCAAAACCTGGAACACGATCCCCACCAACCTGCTACAGACCGAAAACCTACTCACCTTCAGAAGACTCCTCAAGACCTGGCTCTTCGACCAGTAACAACAGCCCCCGTGCCTTGAAACTCACGGGTACGTAGAGCGCTTTATAAATTCTATGATTGATTGATTGATTGAGGTCTTATCTGACTCGTACTGGTTCACTGACTGCCTTAAATCTTAACCTTGTCCTTCACACACGCAACTGACTGCAGTTGGCACTTTGCACTTTTTATTGCTACTTTTATTTACAATGTTTAGGCTCTCTCAATTGTATTTTCTCATTGTGATCATATTTTGTTGAAAAAACATCTTTATTTTTATGAATTGGAGTGGGATTTATATTGTGTTTAATTTCTGACTTTTTAACTTGTTTGCTATTTCTAACTGCTTTACAAATTTTCTTGAGTTAAGCCTGTCGACTCTGTGCCATAATTATCAGGGTTCGAGCTCATGTGTAAATTATCGAAACCTTTACTAGACCTTACAAGAATAGTGACATTAAGTATGGACCGCTACCATCCATCCCAACCAATAATCTACTTTCTCACATATATATGTGTGTGTACATGTGGGGGGAGGGTGCATGTGTTTGAGTGTGGGTGTATGTGTGTGTGTGTGTGTGTGTGGTGTGTGTATTCATTTGTTTATGACCTCACAGAAAAGTATTTTCAGTTGATAGCTCCGATAATGTTCATCAAGATGGCATTTAGGTGTGCTACAATATTGCTATGAAGACAGAATGTTAGAGCACTAGTTGTTCATTAAAACATTGTGGTGAACCTGCAGTTGATCACTAGGGAACTAATTGACAGACTGGTGGTGGTATTTAAAGTATATGTTTCAGTGTGCATATCAGAATGTTTTAGTGACATGGATGAGGAAGAGATTGTGAGAACGCATAAACAATATGTCCTCATTTTAGCTTTCTAAAACACTGACCATAATTTCAATGACAAAAGACCCTCTTTATTTTGACCCTTTTCTGCAGTCTCCTCTGTTAGAAATGCTATCAGTTTTACATCTTTGTTCAATATGGTGTTCCTGTGTGCCACATTTTTTGTCACAAAATGGGAGATCAACTGACAAGCTGCTATTGCTGCTGTTGAAAGTAAATGTTTCAGTCGTCACATCACAATATGAGAAAGATGTTTAGGAACTCACAGAAAATGAGTTCTTATTTTAGCTTTCCATAACACTAACTATAATTTCTATGACAAAATGACCCCCCCTCATTTTTCTTCATTTCTATAAGAAATGCTATCAGTTTTATAGCTTTGATTTCATTAAGGTGGTGCTCAATAGTGCCATACTTTTGCCATAAATGCAAAGGGGTAGCACTCTAGTTGTTTGTTGTAACACTGTGGGACGCTGCAGTAGTGCACTGAGGAATCAACTTACGGGCTGTTGTGTTGTTGGAAGTAGATATTTCACTCAGAATACCAGACTTTAGTCTCACATTGATGATTCAGTTAGTATGAACTTTTAGAAAATGTGTTCTCATTTTAGCCTCTAGAGCAGCTTTCATAATCTCTATGAGAAAATCAGGAGAGAAAACAGATATCTCAAAAACACAATTCATCAACTCCCAGCAGACGGTCAGAATTTTTCACAGGGAAAAATCACTTGAGAACTCATGAGAATTCCTAAAATGAGGATAACACCAACAGCAAATCATCTATATGGTCACTAAAAGCTGTTATCTCTCTTCATAGTTGTTCCTTCATTTCAATGCTTTAAAGGGGACCATGACCTCAAGGCCTGTAATGGCAGCCACAACATGTTGGCCATGTTGTGGCCAACCAATCAAGGTGGCCTTCAATTTGGAAGCCCTCTGGGGGGGGTCAGGGTGTTTTAATCTAGCCCCCTTACGTTTATTTTAAATTACTTTTCAGGACACAGGGACTATGGACCAGATGTGCATACCTTTAGGATAGTGATTTCCAAGTAGCAATTCTTTCCAAATTGCTACTTTGATACTCGGTAGTAGCTATTCTAAATGTATAAATGTTTTATTTTTAATTTAGCAATTTCTAGTGTGCCAGAAATTGACCTACTTCATTAATATTAATAGGGTAGGTCACGATTTATGACCCATTTTAAAGAATCACAGCATCATAGGGATGATGGCCTGATGAGGTCAGAGGACCATCATGTCTGTGATTGCTTGTTAAATGAAGCAAACATTTTTTAATGCAACTCTTTCCTCGGGATGCACTTGAAGAAAAAGAATGAAGAAATTTAGTTTCATTTTTTTAAGAGTAGGCAGTGGCTCCTGGGACAACTGGCTACTCTTGAAAATATATTTTTTTAAATTCTCAAAGGGGAAAGGGTCATTTGCGGATCCCTTCTGGTTTATGAATGGGCCACCATCACTTTTCAACTGGTGGTAAATGATTATTGTTTTGTGACCGACATTTGTTTGCAAAATGTTAATATATTACTAGGAAACGGTATTTGGAAAGGAAACCCTTAACACGCCCCTTCCAAACCCAAATTGCTAATGCAAATTGCGAGTCGGTAACAAGTTACCATGTCACATTTTGGCCCTCATTACAACATTGGCGGTAAAAGGCGCTTACCACCGTGCCGAAGACCCACAATACACCGCCGCTGCCGCGGGAGACCACCACAGCTATTATGACACACATCACGGAATCCGCCGAAATTCAGACACCCACACAAGTCCGCCACACCAAAGGTCAGCGATAAATATGCGGAAACAAATCCCCCACCTCCACGCCAACAGAAACACGCCCATGCTATTACGACCCACGAATCCACGCGGCGGTCTTTCAACTGCGGTATTCCATTGGCGGTACACACCACAAAATACACACACCTCTCCAAAACACCGCCACATAGGACAATTCAAAATACACACACCTGATACACATACAAACACCACTTCCACATATCCAATACAATATAAAACACACACTCACATCACCCACAAACCCCTACGACCACAAATTAGAGATGAAGGCCAGAGAGAGACAGCACAGAATAGATAACATCATCACACAGAGGCAGACTACACCATCACCCACACAACATCCACGCACAAAACACCACATACCACTACACCCACCACATTCATCAACACATACACCACCCCACACATCACACACACCACCCCATGTCATGCCAAAGACACCCCCGCTTCTCCGAGGAGGAGCTCAGGGTCATGGTGGAGGAAATCATCAGGGTAGAGCCACAGCTATTTGGCGCACAGGTACAGTACACATCCATAGCCAAGAAGATGGAGCTATGGCAAAGAATAGTCGACAGGGTCAACGCTGTAGGACAGCACCCAAGAAATAGGGAGGACATCAGGAAGAGGTGGAACGACCTACGGGGGAAGGTGCGTTCAACGGTATCCAGGCACCACATCGCGGTACAGCGGACTGGCGGCGGACTGGCGGCGGACCACCACCTCCTCCCCCACAACTAACTACATGGGAGGAGCAAGTCTTGTCCATATTACATCCTGAGGGCCTCGGAGGAGTCGTCGGAGGAACGGACACAGGTAAGTCTAATCTTCACTATCATATCCCCCACCCTACCTGCATGCTATCACACACCCCAACCCTCACACCCTCCCCTATCACCCTAACTCCTCACTAATCTACCCATAACACCAACCACCCATCCCAACCCCAAGACCTGCATGACACAACTAAGCATGGACACCCATCACTAAAGCATGCCCACTGCACAGACCCACAACACCCCCCAACCATCACCACACAAGCCCCCACACAGGAATGCCTGCACTGGGGTTCACGCACACCCATCCATAGCACACCATGAAACACACACATGCAATAATCATGTTCTCATACCCCTGCAGGAACCCGAAGAACCGTCACCACACCAGAGGGTCCAGACAACACCACTCCACCCCCAGAAGAGGCCCACAGTGACGACAGCAGCTCTGCCCTACTGGATCTTGATGACCAGCCCGGACCATCGTGGGCCTCAGGACTGTCGGTTCCCCTTGCACAGCCACAGCACAACACCGAACTGCCACCCTCTGGGAACACCAGCACAGCACCCACCCAGCGGACCCATACCTCCCTACCCAGGACAGGTCAATCAGCGGTGTGTCCATCACTACAGGTCACCCAGGCTAACCCACCACCCAAACAACAACAAGGACATGGGGGCAGTGGTAGTGGGCACACGGTCCAGGGGACGGAGGCACAGGAACACAGGGGAACTGGGAGGGCTGATGTGCGACAGAGGGAGGACAGGCCAAGGGAACCCACTCTCCACGAGGCCCTATCCTCCATCATAGGGGCATACCACCACTCCCAGGAGACGATGGCAATGGTCCTGGACAAGTTGCAGGAGACCCTGCGCCTGCAGGAGGAGCAGTATTTGGGGTTCAGGGAGGAGCTCAGGACCATCGGCTAAGCCCTGGGCACCATCGTAGGGGTGCTGACCGACATTCAAAAAACTTTGAGGGACAGCGTGGCACTCCAAGGGGCCCCTGACACTAGCCAGGATGACGAACTGCCCACCACCTCTGCCGGCGCTAGTGGACAGGAGGCCCGGCCACTGGACCACCACACCAGCACCCCACCCCCTGCAGACAGACAACCACCACGCAAGTGGGCCCTGAGATCCAGGAACAGGACACAGCAAGATGGCAAGACCCCCGCCAGGAAATAAGACTACCTTGATTGTCCCCCCACTGTCCCACTTTGTTACCCTGTCCAGATTGGAACTGCCCCAGCTCCACTTCCAATGGCCAGATGTGCAATGTACCTGTGAGACTAATAGACTGGACTCTGCCATGGACATTATTCCACCATGACCTCTCCCCATTTCACAACCCCCCTACATTTTTATGCACTTCAATAAACACCCTTGAAACCTCAATAATATTGGAGTCAGTCAATGATTGTGAACTTTGTATTGTCAATTACAGTGTTAAAAAAGGTTAGCCATTGGAAGGTCAACATACCTATGTCACACATCACAAGCCTTTCAAGGGTGCAAGCTGTTGACACGTAGGTCAACACATTAGTGAAACTGAAATGGAAGGGGACAACTCAGTTAACAAATAGGGAGGGAAATGTAGGTACAGGATAGAGGTAGACGTGTGAGATGTAATATAATGTGAAACATGAAATTGTACTCACCTGTGTCTCATTGAAAATATTGCTGTATGACTGACTCCCTGTTGTCGTTTTCATCTTCATCAGCTTCATCCTCATCACTGTCCACAGGCTCCCCAGGCTCCCCCACTGCAACAACACCGTCATCTGGATCATCCTCCTGCAGAAAAGGCACCTGGCGTCGCAATGCCAAGTTATGGAGCATGGAGCAGGCGATGATGATGTCGCACACCTTCTTTGGTGAGTAGAATAGGGACCCACCTGTCATATGGAGGCACCTGAACCTGGCCTTCAGGAGGCCGAAGGTCCGCTCGATTACCCTCCTAGTCCGCCCATGGGCCTCATTGTAGCGTTCCTCTGCCCTGGTCCTGGGATTCCTCACTGGGGTCAGTAGCCAAGACAGGTTGGGGTAACCAGAGTCCCCCAATAGCCATACACGGTGCCTCTGGAGTACACCCATCATATCAGGGATGCTGCTATTCCGCAGGATGTAGGCATCATGCACTGAGCCAGGGAACATAGCATTTACCTACGAGATGTACTGGTCTGTCAAACAGACCATCTGGACATTCATCAAATGATAACTCTTCCGGTTCCTGTACACCTGTTCATTCCTGCGGGGGGGACCAGAGCTACATGTGTCCCATCAATGGCACCTATGATGTTGGGGATATGTCCAAGGGCATAGAAGTCACCTTTCACTGTAGGCAAATCCGCCACCTCAGGGAAAATGATGTATCTCCTTACGTGTTTCAGCAGGGCAGACAACACTCTGGACAAGACGTTGGAAAACATAGGCTGAGACATCCCTGATGCCATGGCCACTGTTGTCTGAAAAGACCCACTTGCTAAGAAATGGAGCACTGACAGCACCTTCACGTCAGGGGGGATTCCAGTCGGATGGCGGATTGGTGACATCAGGTCAGACTCCAACTGGGTACATAGTTCCCGGATTGGGGCACGGTCAAACCGGTAGGTCACGATGACATGTCGCTCTTCCATTGTCAACAGGTCCACCAGCGGTCGGTACACCAGCGGATTCCGCCATCTTCCAATACGTCCCAACTGACGGTGCCTGAGAAGGACAACAGCGAAAAAACTGTCAGCATTCCTCCAGGTATGTACCCACAGTCATACACAAGACTACACCAGACAATTAACCCATCTGGGAAAGGTTTTGAGTGTAGGCCTCGGTATGTGTGACGCAATAGTAAATTTAGCCATGTGGGACCCTGAAATGGCGGCTGCCTGACCTCTAAAATGGGACAATGGAATTGTGGGGTAACTGCGCTGGCGTTGCACACCATCGCGGTAGGCGGTCGTAGAGCGCGGCGCAATGCTGCATTGGTTAACATTGGACCCTATGGGTCCCAGGAGCCAATGAACAGGTGCGCTGGCAGTGATGATGAGCACCGCCGCGGACGTCACCGCCGCGGACGTCACCACCATTTTCTATCTGTTCAATCACTAGATACCTGACCTTTGACAGGAGAGGACCTACACTGCTAGTGCTGCTGTGACCTCGGTCTGGAAGCGACGCTGGCTGCTGCGTCTGGGGAAAGGGCCCATGCCTTAACTGCACAGGAGTTGGAGAAACTTGTGGATGGGGTCCTCCCCCAGTACACGTTACTCTACGGTCCTCCAGATCAACAGGTTAGTACACAGGGAGCACGTTGTATGGGCTAGGCCTGGGTGGAGAGGGCTGGGTGGATGAGGGAAGGGGGCAGAGTACATAGAACAGTCATGCATGCGGATGAATGGGCCACAGGGATAGAGTTGGGAGGGGGCCAATTACAACGACGGTGCAGTAGGTAATGACTGTTCCTCTTTCCTTGTGCATGTCATGTAGGTCAGCGCCCACCAGAAGAGGGACATTTGGCATGCCATCGCCAAGGAGGTCCGGACCCTGGGGGCCCACCAGAGATGGGGCACCCACTGCAGTAAGAGATGGGAGGACATTCGCCGCTGCAGCAAGAAGACGGCAGAGGCTCAGCTGGGGATGGCCTCCCAACGTGGGAGGGGTGCCCGTCGCACCATGACCCCCCTGATGTTCCGGATCCTGGCGGTGGCCTACCCGGAGTTGGATGGGCGCTTAAGGACATCACAGCAGACACAAGGGGGTGTGTTCAACCTCATGCAATGGACTGTGCATGCTGTGGAGCTGTCTGGGTGGGGGTGGTGGGATGTGGGTGTCCCTAGGCCAGGGCCAGTTAGGTAGGCAAGGCCCCTCCGTTATGTAGGCTATGTGGCACTGTACCCCAGCTCAAAAAAAAGGCAAATTGATGTATAGTTGCCCCTTTGCCATCCATGTGGGCAGATGTCTACCATTGCCATGTAGGCCATTTCCCAGGAATTGCATGTGCAGAGGGCAGGAGCACGGCGTAATGCAGGGGGCTGCTGTGTTTGTCTTGTCCGCCAATGGTAGCGGTATGCCATGCACTAAAACTCTCTTTCTTCTGTCTCCACCCTTTTTCTGCTCTCCCTGTCCTTCTGTACATCAGCATCATCAGGCGGAGGTACAGTGGCACCGGAGCACGAGGGAGCTGCATCCCACATGGCCATGGAGGGCCACACCACAGACTCTGATTTCACCAGTGGGATGGAGGGCGAGGGGAGCTTCACGTCGGCCACAGGATCACCAAACAGCGATACGGACTCGTCCCCCAATGGGAGCTCCCCTGTGGTGGCGGCACCATCTGTGCACCCCACTTCTACAGGTACAGCCACCACCTCCCCTACCAGCGCCGCCCTCCCAGCAGCCCCTCAGCATTCGCCCCGTGCCCGCTCACCCAGGAGGGTGGGCATCACCTTCGCCCCAGGCACCTCAGGCCCTGCCCCTGCCACCCCTGCTGCCCTCAGTGAGGAGGCCATTGACCTCCTCAGGTCACTCACTGTTGGGCAGTCTACCATTGTGAATGCCATCCAGGGTGTAGAACGAGAGTTGAAACATGGTAATGCATTCCTGGAAGGCATTCATTCTGGTCAGGCTGTCCTTCAGCGAACCCTGCGATCTCTGGCCTCAGCACTGATGGCAGCCATTGTCCCTGTGTCCAGCCTCCTCCCTCCAACTTCCTCCACCCAGACCCAATCCCCTGTACCCCAGCCCATCCCAAGCACACCTACAGACCAGCATGCACACAAGTCAACACTCAAAAGTAGCTCAAGCAAACATAGGCACCACACTCACCACAAGCACTCACACAATCATCAGACCCATACAGACACAGCAACATCCACTGTCTCCACTGTGTCCCCCTCCTCCTCTTCTCCCTCCTCCCTCCCAGTCTCGTCTACACACACACCTGCATGCACCACATCTACAGGCACTAGGACTCGCAGCAGGACACCCAGCACCACAAGCCGCTCACCTGCAGTCACCACCTCCACTGCCATATACACGTTCCCTGTGTCCTCTCCCACTGTGTCTGTGACGCCCCCTCCCAAAGCACACAAACGCCGGCAATCAGTCACCCAACATCCATCCACCTCACGACAGCCTCCAGTACCTGCACCTGCACCCACAACACCTAAAGTGACACCTCCTACAACCACCTCCTCTTCCTCCACTCCCAGAGCCCCTCCAACTACCCATCCCAGTGTACGTCAGAAACTGTCCCTATGTCAAATTGACCTTTTTGCCCCCACCCCCCCTTCCAATTCATCAGTCCTGTCGTAGCGCCTCAGCCAAAATGCCTCCAGTACCAGTGGTGCGTGTTCCAGGTTTTTGGAGTGCCCCGTCCACCAGGGCAGGCAGTAGGACCCGGAGCCAAGGCACTGTCAGTCCACCCCCTGTGAAGGCTCTGAAATTGGAGATTGGACGATGGGACCGTGTCAAGACTCCTGGTGGTACAAACAGTGAAATGGGATCCAAGACGATTGGTGAGTCATCTGTAACTCAAAAGAAGGTGGGGAAGGTCCCGAGGAAGTTTCCCCAACCTGTTGTGAGTGTCACGGCGGAGAAGTGCGCCGCCATAATTTCCAGCGGTCCAGACACAACCGTCAGCACCGTCGTTACTGGTCAGGAGACCACCGCCAGAGCCATAGCCCAGGAGGGCTCAAGTATCGTTACTGGTCAGGAGACCACCGCCAGAGTCATAGCCCCGGAGGGCTCAAGTATCGTTACTGGTCCGGAGACCACCGCCAGAGTCATAGCCCAGGAGGGCTCAAGTATCGTTACTGGTCAGGAGACCACCGCCAGAGTCATAGCCCAGGAGGGCTCAAGTATCGTTACTGGCCAGGAGACCACCGCAACCGCCGGAGTCACAGCCCAGGAGGGTCCAGAATCTCACAGCCCCACTGGGCAATGATGGAACATCATGCCACACACCAATGTCAGTATCTGAACCGCCATCTTAGGCTACAGCTGAACAGTCCATAGGCAGCCATGGCAAAGCACCGCTGAACAGTCCATAGGCAGCCATGGCAAAGCACCGCTGAACAAGGCCAAGACCGCCATGGTGAAGACCGCTGAACAGGGCAAAGACCTCCATGGCAAAGCACCGCTGAACAGTCCATAGGCAGCCATGGCAAAGCACCGCTGAACAAGGGCAAGACCGCCATGGTGAAGACCGCTGAACAGGGCAAAGACCTCCATGGCAAAGCACCGCTGAACAGTCCATAGGAAGTCATGGCAAAGCACCGCTGAACAAGGCCAAGACCGCCATGGTCAAGACCGCTGAACAGGGCAAAGACCGTGTGGGTATGAATAGTCCGGCACATCAGGCATCGTTCTCCCATGTGCAGCTGGGACAGTGACAGGACAGGTACTTCCACGGGGAGACTCATCCAGTCTGGGCACCAGTCCCGCTCCAGAACCAGTGGAGACCTGCATCTACCTGAGAGACTGTGGCTTTGCACTCCCCAGGATATGGCAGTGGGCAACCCACCCACTGTAGACACTTGAGAGACTGTGGCTTTGCACTCCCCAGAATATGGCAGTGGGCAATCCACCCACTGTAGAGACTTGAGAGACTGTGGCTTTGCACTCCCAGGATGGCACAGTGGGCAACCCACCCACTGTAGAGGCTTGAGAGACTGTGGCTTTGCACTCCCCAGGATGGCACAGTGGGCAACCCACCCACTGTAGACATTTGAGAGACTGTGGCTTTGCACTCCACAGGATGGCACAGTGGGCAACCCACCCACTGTAGAGACTTGAGAGACTGTGGCTTTGCACTCCCCAGGATTCATCAATGGGCATGGAGCCCCGTCGTGGATCTGGCTTCGCATTCATGCGGCTGAGGTGCCCCCCCTTCCCTTTCCCCTGAGGTGCCTGTAGTGTTTCTATCTGATGCCCCTGCAGTGTTCTCTCGGATTTTGGTCAGGTATCTATTGTGGGCGTCGCCCATGCATTTTTGGACTGTTGGCAAACGCTGTTTCCGCCGTGTTTTTATCCACGGTGAATCCGCCCCGGAAAAGGTGGCGGATTGGTGTGTTGTGATAGTGTGGGCGGTACATTGTCTTCCGCCTGTCTGTTGGCGGTGACCGCCGCGCTGTGTGTCTGTACCGCCCTGGCAGGCGATGTGTTAAAGTGGCTGTCTTTGTTGGCGGTTTCCACCAGGGTCGTAATTTCATTTTTTTGTCCGCCGGCCTGTTTGCGGTATTACGGCAGCTTTAACACCGTCCGCCACTTTTCCAATGACCACCTTTGTCTTCTGCACATTTAAATAAGCTTTTTTGCGGTTGCAAACATCCTTAGTCCCTGAGTCCTGTAATTTCTGCAACAGCATATTTTGCATCTTGTATTTATTATCTTTTTTTATAATGTTTTAACAAAAACTAACAAATAATGCTCAAACGTGGAAACAAATGGCTAACTAAAGTGCTTGTTTGGACTTTAGCAGTCAGGTTAGAGCAACAGAGATCACCCTGGGCAACCTACAACTGGGCAGGTCTTCACCAGGCTGGCAGATCTTTCACTCAAAAAGTGCTTGCTTTTGAAATTACAAAATGCCTTTCAGCTGAAACTCATGAATGCCAAATGAATTTATCATTTCATGGCTGGCCAATTAGCCTTTATGCTTTAAAAAAATAAACCCTTAAAGCAGGGTTTGTTTCTTAACATAAAAAAATAATGTCCCTCAGACACTGCAAGATGTTTTCAAGCTTGTTGCTTTTTCAAAATGTAGGTCCACCATTGCTTGGCATGTATGACAAAAAAGAACATAAAGAGAGGCTCAGTTGGGCATGACAGGGTTATCCCTCAGAAAAAGTTAAGGATATCTGAATAGTTGTCCTGAGGTACTCTTACTGCATAGTACATTGATACTCCTGTAGTACCAAAATAAAAAATAAAAATACTCAAACCTGAAAAGTGGAGGAGGCTTTTTCTCCCATCTGCCATTTTGATACCGTTGTACTGGTCCCACTGTCCCAATAAGATCTGATAGGATGGCCCCAACATTAAAAAAAATGTTGCAGCTGCCACTACAGAACTGAAGGATTCATTTCACAAGACCTGAAAGAAATGCAAAAGGGAATATAAGGGGACAGAGTGAGCACACTCTGATCTCCTAGCCTATGCGGTGGATATTCAAAGAAATCCACCCTGATGTAAAAACATAAGCAATATAAAAAACAAACAAAGACATGGTACAGTGGTACTATTGCAGGCCCCAGTACTGACCCCTGTGTGGTACCAGGGAATTACTCCAAAAGTAACAAACATACCAAGGTTCCCTACCATCATATGGCTGCACTGTGCAAGCTTCATCTTCTGTACTGGTACTGCTGAACTGACCCACTGTTGAGGCTGTAGCCTGGGGTTGCATGGTCACAAAGGATTGGGCACAACCAAATACTGCTCTGCAAGGCCTAAGGTGGTGTGCAGTTGGGGGGTGTCATTCACAAAGAGCCTGGGTGCAAGGCCGGTCTCTAGGTCGTGCACAGCAGGGGAACTGGCCACTCATGTGATAGTTGGGCTCACACTCTACTTTTCAGCGGGGGCTGGTGTGGTCTTTGAGTATAAGGTGTGGGCGAATGTTGTGCACAAATGCCTGTTCATAAAGAGTTGGCTGCCTTAGGCGGTTATACGTAAATTGCATTTGGGTGGTTTGCAGCAGGACCTGGGATGAAGGGTGTGCAATGTGGCTGCATGTGCAAGAGAGATTACAATTAATTTTGCAATCTTCATTTTTTGAGTAGTATTAGTCCTAAGGTACTACTATGTGTTGGGATGAAAACGTTCCCTGCATGGTAAAGACGTGTACACCTCCCCTGAGTGCCCAACTGTACTGTTTCCTGAATCCCTAATGCTGATTTTGTTTTGTTAAAGGCAAACACAGATCATAAGTACGCACCATGACATGGCCCTGTCTCATGGATTCCTGTCTTTTTTGACCAGGAGAGGTGCCCAAAGTGCTATCCCTATAGTGGTGGAATACTACTGCCTTCTCCAGAGTTGAGCAGGCACATGCATGGTAGTGGCAGCCTACCATGTAGTAGTTAGTTAGTAAATATTTTATTTCGACTAAAAAGACATAAAAGTGCACTTTGTAATAAAATAGATAAAAATGAAGTTAGATCATATACATACTAAAAATCATTTAAAATGTATACAGTGTACCATGTTGAATATTTACATCAGACGATCCACAATAGGTCTGCAATCACATGAAATGCTACACCAGAGTCTTATGTAATTTGTATCCACTTAGACCTGCATAATCGCTGAGCCTTTTAAGTGCTAACTCTCAGTCTCAGTCTCCAAGCCCAGTGCAAATAGTGAGAAACTGCAAACACTATTACTTCTGGGACCTATAGTCCCCCTGCACCTCCCGATGTCTCGCTGTCCTGCACTGCAGGAATGAAGAGCACACTATGTAGTGCCGGCAATACAGCCCAGGTGAGTTAAAGCCTCGGGCTGCCTCCAGGAACCCAAGAAAAATGCTGGGACCTGTAGTCCCCCTGCTGCCTCCCAATGTCTCGCTGTCCCACGTTGCGGGAGTGAAGAGCTTGCTATGTAGTGCCAGCAACGCAGCACAGGTGAGTTAAAGCCTTGGGCCACCTCCAGGGACCCAAGAAGAATGTTAGGACCTGCTGCCTCCCGATGTCTTGCTGTCATCAGTACTAGTGTATAGGACCTTCTTACCCTGTGTCACGGAATGGAGGTCTACAGGTTCATTCACCTTTTTAAATGTTATGCTGCTATGTGTATGACTCATTCTTGGTCTACACCAAGTAAGATGAGGAGTAATGCATAGTGCGGGAGTAGTGAATTTTCGTTGGTTGTATGTGTTTCTGGGAAGGATGCAGTAGAAGGATGTAGTGCATGTTTGGCTAGTACGTGTGCTGGCTGTATGTATGCCTGAGAGTAATACTTTACATGACAGCTGTAGTTCTGTGCATGAGTGCTCAGGGGCAGCATGTGCTGGGTGCATGTGTGCTTGCATGAAGTATAATACATTGAGGGTGAAGAGTTGTGCAGCCTGCACAGAATGAGTATATGTACTCACAGTGCATGTGTTTTAAAATATCACACCCTGGCTAAAGATAGAAGACTCACATTGCTGCAAAGTGCCCACAAACTGAGAGGCATAATTATACTTTATTTGCGCTGGATTCGCGTCATGTTTTTTACGCATATCCGGTGCAAACTTAACTGCATATTTATATTTTTAAGCTAGACCCATCTAGCGTCAACATATTTGAGTTAACGTCATTTTTTACCTGCGGAAAACTGCCTTGCGTCAATGAGATGCAAGGTAGGAGTTCCCAGGCAAAAAATTACACTAAGGCCTTTGCGCCTTATTTATCCTCCCATGCAAAAATCATGCATGGAAGGAGGAGGGCCTTAAATAATGGCGGTAAGCTTGATGAGCCATTTTTTAACACCTGGGTCAGGGCAGGCATTAGGGGACCGGTGGGCTCATTTCCATGGTCAGAGACCATGGAAGCAGCCCACAGGTGCCCTTCCCTGCCCCCAGGGACACCCCCATCCACACCTGGAGGACACCTAACAATGAGGGGTCCCATCCCAGGTAAGTCCAGGTAGGTATTTTCTATTTTTCATTCACAGTACCATAGGAGGGCCTAACTTGGGCCCCCCTACATGGCACTATGCCCAATAGCCATGCCCAGGGGGACAAAAGTCCCCTGGGCATGGCCATTGGGCTGGGGGCATGACTCCTGTCTTTACTAAGCTGAAGTCATGTCCAGGGGGGTTGTGCGTCAAAAAAATGACACTAGTCAGGTTAGAGTATTTTTTTTTTACTGTAACCTGACTTGTGCCATTCTTTGATGCACAAACTCCTGTTTTCCCTATGCCTCCACCACCCGGTTAGCGTCATTAATTTTGACACTAACAGGGCCTTACCGCCGGCTAGCATCATTCCTTAAATATGACACCCGGCTGGTGTCCAGGAATGGTGCTAGCCTGCTGTATACTTTTTGACGCAAACCTGCTCTAACCCAGGTTTGCATCAAAAAGTATAAATCAGTGCCTGAGTGTGTGTGCTGAATACATGTGTACATGTGAAGGTACAATGCATAGAGGTATTAGTGATGAACAAAAAGTGTGTTATGAATGGGCACTGAGTGAGTGTGCCCGCAAGGGTACATTGTATGGAGGACCCGGGGTTCCATTTTATTAAGCCCAGGCCTGCTTATTAAAGACATGAGGAGGAGAGAAATCCCCCCAGATTTGTGTATTGCTGCTTTTCTGTGAACTAAATGGGGACACACTGGAGGGAAAAGGAAGAGACTCCCTTTACATTTCAAAAACTGCTCTTTGATTCAATGATAGATCACAAGGGAATGGCCTGGGCAAATCTTAGAAAGGGAGATGGGACTGGCAAAAGAATCATAAAAAGTAAGGCTGGGGCTGGGATTAACATTTTGATGCATATATTACTGTGGATGGCATCCAGTTGTGAACTCTGGTCACTCCTGTGAACTGAGTTGTTGACAAGCAGCTTCTGAGTTGTGCCTGCCATGGCAGACCTCTTTCACGAAAGACGATGAAAAGGAGAAGTGTCCACATCAAAAGAAGCAGACTCCAACATAAAATGTCAAATACCCAAGCCCTAAGTTACATTTGGTATCTGAAAAAAGGACTATAGGAAGGGGAGGTTGACTCCCCAAAAACTGGTAATCTGCCAAACAGCCAGACAGGCTGTGTGAGAAGTGAGAAGGCAAAGTTTTGCAAGACTTCTGCTTGTGACCAGGACTGGAGATATACACCTGCTAGACTCCTGGTTGGGTGAGAGGACATCATCCATGGAAACCAAGACCACCTGCTGAGGAGCCTGATTACCAGTGCCTGCCTGGTTGTAAAGACCAGTGTGCCCTGTGATGAAGAGGAAAGTTCTGGAGGGAGCGAGGTCTATTAGGGAGCCCTACCATGAAGACTCTGTGTGAAAGGGGTGAGGATTCAGTTGCACATCGATTGGGCCATAGCCCACGAGGAAGACTGCTTTCAGTGCCCCCGTATGCCAGTAGAGGACTGTTTCTAACTGAGCCAAGTATTGGGCTCTGTATGGAGGGCACCAAGTCCAGACGGCTTTATTGTGGTGACCCCATATGCCAGAAGAGGCCACTCGTGAAAAAGATGAACTCCTGAGGAGTCGATGCTGCTCCCAGAGCATACCAGTGCAACCCCATGCCCCAAGAGGGGCTGTCAGGAAAATATAATTAAAGACTGCAGGCCATCGCCTGGGACTGGAGTCAGGCTGTGACTGGCAGGTCTAGTCACACTGAGGGTTCTGCCCTGACTGAACCCCAACCAGTAAGACACTGAGGAGGACAACGAGCCTTCGCAGGACTCCTGTTGGAAGCCGAAGGTCTAAATTGCCCCAGGCTGGGGAGGACTTGACTTACTGTATCACTGAGAGCTGAAAGCTGAAAGCTGCTCCGATAGCTGAGGAGAGGGACTGCACCACTCTGGAAAGTAAGCCTACACCTGCCTGAAGCTGCTAGGGGGTACCGTGAGCAACCCAACCTCTCAAAGCATGATCTGTTCTCAAGAGTGCCCGTGCTGAGATCACCCTTTGTAACACCAATCTCGTCTGTGCTGCAGGAGCGGATAAGACACGAGCTAGGGCCTTTGGGGTCCTGGGGGATTCACTATTAAAGGTGGTGCCACACCATAGACACCTTTGACTGAAATCCTGAAGAATCAGAAGGGAACTCTTGAATATAGCTTAAAAGGTTGCATTCCTTGATGCTGCAACTCATGAATGGGAAATAACCTGAAACACATAACATGAAGCAGGGTGGGATACGAATTCACTTGACAGCCACTAGGCCACATTTTCAAGGGGAATTGTGTTATTGCATGTGAATGTTTATTGCATGTGTAGAGTTCGAAATAGAATACTACTTTTTCTTTTAAAAGCAAGTATTTGACTGGGCATTGACTTACAGTTTGTACTGTTTACACTGAATGTTATGAGTCATGCTCACTGATCTATATCTCTATTCCCCGAGGGAGCCTTGGCAGCTCAATCAAAGCTACCACTGAGAGTCAAGTGGTGAAGGGTCATTTGGCCCAGTTCAGCAGGATCCATAGTAGGTCGGGCCCTGGCCATCAAGTTTAAAAGGTTTCAACCACCACGGTTTGACCATGTAGACCCTGAGTGTCTCTTGGCCTTTTAAAAGGCAATCTGACACCATGGTACCATAAAGGGGGATACTCCAGAAACTGTAGGCAAAATGTAAAGAGTATTTTTCATGGTTCTGCAGTAGAACCAAAATACCTTTTTTAAATGAAAGTCACATCTGTAATAGTGTGATTGGGCTGGTTTTGACAAGTGCCTTTATGTTATAGTGTGATGTGCACACTTAAAGGTAGAACTGGATGCCTTTAAGTTGTTGAGAAATATCATGTACCCTCTGCAGTGAAATGCATTCCATCTCTGCTGTAGATTCCAAGTGTGAGAAAATGGGTGGCTGGTTGACTCGAGTATGAGCCCTGGACAGGCATCAGCTACAATCCGTTGCAGGGAGGACCACAGAAAGTTCCCAAATTAACCTGTGCTTATTCCTGGGGAGCTTGATACAAACAGCAGTCAGGGTTAACTTAAAGGCAATGTATAAAATATTAATGCAGCACACTGATAATAATAAAGTGAAAACGCGACACAACAAAAGTCCCACACCAATTTATAAATATAGAGTGAATTTTAATAAATGATTTGTCACCAAAATCACAAAAGTCCAATCAGTAGAATCAGAGTAATAAATTTGAAAACTTTTTAGTAAAAACTAGCACCTAAAAGATCAAAGCACCAACCGTTGATGCCTAGAGTAGTGAGACTAGGTCAAAGTTGAAAAATATGGCAGATTGACTTGGAGTGTGGTTTGAATACCAGAAATGGATTTTTCCTGGTCAGCGCTTACCTTCGGACTTAGAAGAAAGTTTGAGAAAAATGCTCTGAGAAGGTAAAGTTCATTGGGACAAGGTTGCAGGCGTTGTCCGATGTGGGAAGGTCATTATCAGGCAGTCTTGAGTTGAAGCCAGGGTTAAGATTTCTGCATTCTGACTTATATCTGTTTAGTCGGGAAAAAGAAGAGGGCTGTAGTCAAAGACAATTCCATGAATCTGGACACACCTTTGATGAAGGACTGCTTAACAGGATTTTCTGCTATGGAAAAGAACGTAGTGTGAGCAGCCGCAAAGTCAATCTGACCGGCAATGCACCTCAAGTTGACAGGTGAGCAGGTTGGTCCCAGTCTTCTGCTGCTTCTCTGAGCAGTTTTGGGTCTCAGGTTTGAGATTTAGCCATCTGAGCACCTTTGGCACCACAACCAAGGGTCCAGGACTGGTGGGGAGCCACTTGGGGATTAATGAGTCACTCAGGTTGGGTCCAGGTACGGGTTTGAAGATGGTGAGTGTATTGTGTGTCCTTGTGTCTCTGAAAGGGAGGCCAGCAAACAAGCCCTTGTGGTCACTTTTGTAGCCCTGGTTTCAGGTGATGATGCAGGGTTCAAGAGTAGGGCTGGCCTCTGTGGGTTCAAGGAAGGCAGCAATTAAATCCTTCTAGGTACAGCAAAGCAGTCTTGCAGTGTGCACAGTAGGTAGCAACAGCAAGTAGTCCCATGATAGTCCTTCCACAGGTCCAGGAGTGAACTGAAGATTTGTTGCGTGAGGTCCAATGTTTATATCCTTGTGCTCTCCTTCTGGAAAGTGGAAGATGTTTCTGGACAGTGTCTTTGAAATGCATGGAATTCCCTGACTCCCTTGCCCTTGCTACAAGCTGGCTGAAGTGACTTTGCAGAGGTGATAGGTCCTTTGTGTGATGGTAAAGTACTCCCTATTCAGTTGCAAGTGGGGCCGTGCTCAGCTCCTCCCCCCTTTCTGCCAGCAGATGGTCAATTCAGGCACATCTAATCCCTCTATTGTGTGACTGTTTGGGGGGAATTCACAAAGTCTGTCAGTTGCACGTAGTCTTGTGACCCAAGACAAGCTGTAGGCACAATAGGGCTAGGGGCAAGAAAATTGCAACTTTCTTAAAGTGGCACTTTTAAAACTGTAATCAAAACCACAACTTTACCATTAAATAGATGATTATTCTTACAACTCCAAGGATACCAAACATTACTGTCAAAGTCTCCCAATTAAAAATTACATCTTCATAAAGCAAATAAAGCATCTCCATTGTTATACTCATGAAGGGGTAGGCGTCACAGAAGTGAAATAACAATTTAGAGGTTTTTCACTGCCAGGACAAATAAAACAAAAAAAATATATGTCCATCCTTGCATCATTTACAAGGTATCCTGCCCTGTAGGCCACCTAGGGCCTCTGTTAAGGGTGGCATATGCAAAAAAGAGGAGTTTGGGTCTTGCAAGGGGTTTTTAAGTCGACAAGGCAGTTTAAAACTGCATTCAGGCTGCTGTGGCAGGCCTTTAGCATGTTTTAAGGGGCAACTTAAGTGGGTGGCACATTAAAGGGCATATTTATACCCTGCGCCGGATTTGTGTCATTTTTTTAATGCAAATCTGGCGCAAACTTAACTCCATATTTATATTTCGGCTCTAGACATGTCTAGCGCCAAAATATTGGAGTTAAAGTCATTTTCTGCTTGCGGAAAACTACCTTGTGTCAAGCTTAGCGTCATTATTCAACGCCTGGATCACGGCAGGCGTTAGGGGACCTGTGGGCCATTTCAATGGTGGAACACCATAGAATAGGCCCACAGGTGCCCTCCCCAGGCCCCAGGGACACCTCCACTCACACCAAAGGGGCAGCAAAGGATGGGGGACCCCATCCCAGGTAAGTACGGTCTCTCAATTGAAAATTACATCTTAATAAAGCAAATAAAGCATCTCTATTGTTATACCCATGGAGGGGTAGGCATCACAGAAGTGAAACAACAAATTAGAAGTTTTTCACTACCAGGACATATAAAACTAAAAAAACTATATATGTCCATCCTTGCATCATTTACAAGGTATCCTGCCCTATAGTCTACCTAGAGCTTACTTTAAGGGTGGCATATGCAAAAAAGGAGTTTAGGGCTTGCAAGGGGTTTTTAAGTCGACAAGGCAGTTTAAAACTGCATTCAGGCTGCTGTGGCAGGCCTTTAGCATGTTTTACGGGGCAACTTAAGTGGGTGGCACATTAAAGGGCATATTTATACTCTGTTTGCGCTGGATTTGCATAATGTTTTTACACAAATCTGGCGCAAACTTAACTCCATATGTGTATTTTGGCGCTAGGCATGTCTAGCGGCAAAATATTGGAGTTAAAGTAATTTTTTTGCCTGAGGAAAACTACCTTGCGTCAAGCGCAATGCCATAATTTAACGCCTGGGTCAGAGCAGGTGTTAGGGTACCTGTGGGCCCATTTCCATGGTGGAACACCATAGAATAGGCCTACAGGTGCCCGCCCCAGGGACACCCCCACACACACCAAAGGGGCAGCGGAGGATGGGGGACCCCATCCCAGGTAAGTACAGGTAAGTAACAGTAAGTATTTACCTTTTTTCATTAAAATGCCATGGGCCCCCATACATGGCACTGGGTGAATTGGCCATATCCAGGGGACTCTTGTCCCCTGTGTTGGCAATAGGGGTGATGGGCATGACTTCTGTCTTTTATAAGACAGGAGTCATGTGGTCTGGTAGGCTTAGCGTCAATAAATGACACTAGGCTGGTTAGAGTCATCTTTTTTTACTCTAACCAGCCTAACGTAATTAAACATAACGCTAAACCCTCTATTCCCATGCCGCCACCCCCACGTGGCTAACATCATCCTACGCTTGAGCCATTCCATAAATAAGATGCCCAGCAGGCGTCTTGGAATGGCGCTAGCTGGTGGTATACTTTTTGACGCTAAACTGCGTTAGCACAGTTTAGCATCAAAAAGTATACATCAGGGCTTAAGTGCTGCAGACCCACCAGTAGTATTTAATTTACTGAGACCTGGGTAAATGGTATACCACTCTTCAAGGGGCTTAAAAGTGAATTTAATATGCCAATCAGATATAAGCCAATTAAACCAAGTTCGGGGGAGTGAGCATGAACACTTTTGCATTGGTTAAGAGTGAGAAAGTGTACAGAGTCCTAAGGCCAACAAAAATCTATTCAGTGAAAAAAGTGGCAAGTAAAGGCAAAACGTTTGGAGTAAACCCTATAGAAAGAGCCAAGTCCTACACTCAACGTGTTGAAGTGGACTTCAAGATGAGTCCCATATCACAGTCTCGGAGAAACACAGAAATTACCTTATTGACATGTTTCTGGGTTTCAGCAATGTTTGAGCAACATGCATTGTGGCACTGCCACTTTTGCCTTTAACGTATGTTGGAATAGATGTGGGAGAAGAGATTCATTACATCTAAAGTTTCTAACATTTGAATTGACATGCCTACCCCTCTGATTTGGTCAAAATTTGATCTCCCAGCTTCCTGATTGGTTGGTTTTAGTGAAGCACAACAGCAGGTTACGTAGCAAGTAACTGCTGTTTCTTTTTCTAATTTTTATTGCAAAGGGCGCTGCTAACTATGGAGATTGTTGTTAATGGTTTAAAGACATTAGAAGAAAAGGAGGAATATCAATCTTTGCAATACTTATAATCTTCTGTGGAGCAGACTATGGGCCTGATTACAATCTTGGAGGATGGGTTACTCCATCACAAACGTGATGAATATCCTGTCAGCCATATTACAAGTTCCATTACATCCCATGAAACTTTAATTTGGCGGATAGAATATCCGTCACGTTTGTAAAGGAGTATCCTATCTGCCAAGTTTGTAATAAGGCCCTGTGTTTGGTGAACTTTTGACCTGAAGAGAAGTTAAAAATTGAATCCTAATTGGTCACCTATGAACCCGTTATAAAGTAGCAGGGGAGGCTACAGTGTTGTTTCAATCAGAAGGATTTCCTGCAGGTTAATAACTGCATTTCTATTCAGGTAAAACTTGAATGTAAAACTTTGTTTAACTACATGCAGACAATTAAACTTAGGAAATAACATGAAGGTATTGCAAAAAAGTGCAAAAAGGCTTCAATTACAACAAACATGATAAAAGATGTCAAAGTACAGCCAACAAGGCATTCTTGCACAGCTACCATAATCCTTTCCCCAAACATAACCTTCCCTGTGAACTGCAAGAGAGCAGTGTATAGTGAACATTGTGTGGATCACTGACATAATATAGATGCTCACAATATTAAAATACAAACATATCGGAAGGTAAATATTGTTAGCAAAAATGTTGCTTTCCTAAACTTAACCAATGAAACCACAAATCTCAAGAACACAAATAATGTTGTTGAAAATATCTATTTTTTTACATATTGAAAACACAAATATCAGAAAGAAAAATATTCTTACCTCTAAATAAACATATGGTACCTCAAAAATATAACCTCACACATTATCGACTTCAATCATAGTGGCAAATAATTAAATTATCTTTAATAACTTCACGTTGCAGATGTAGGAAGTTGGTTCTGTATATACTATTTCCAAGTAAGAAATAGTGTGCACAGAGCAGAGTCCAAGGGTTCCCCTTAGAGGTCAGATAGTGGCAAAAGTAGATAATTCTTATGCTCTATTTTTTGGTAGTGTGGTCGAGCAGTAGGCTTATCGGAGGGTAGTGTTAAGCATTTGTTGGACACACACACATGCAATAAATGAGGAACACACACTCAGACTTACTCCAGGCCAATAGGTTTTTATATTGAAAAATATATTTTCTTAGTTTATTTTAAGAACCACAGGTTCAAGATTTACAGTTAATACTTTAAATGTAAGGTACCTCATTTAGATACTTTAGGAACTTTGAATGAAAACAATATCATGTACAGTCTTTGTAAAAATGGCAATAAGCTATTTTCAAAATAGACACAGTGCAAAAATCAACAGTTCCTGGGGGAGGTAAGTAAAGGTTAGATTAGGAGGTAAGTAAAATACTTACAAGTCTCAGTCCTGGGGCATAGGCAGCCCACTGTTGGGGGTTCAAGGCAACTCGAAAGTTACCACTCCAGCAGCTCAGGGCCGGTCAGGTGCAGGGGTCAAAGAGGTGCCCAAAGCACATAGGTGCCTATGGAGAACAGGGGTACTCTGGTTCCAGTCTGCCAGCAGGTAAGTACCTGCGTCCACGGGGGGGAAGTCCCGGGTTTTTTTTTAGAGCAGGGGGACACACACACATAGGCACACAAAACACACCCTCAGCGGCACAGGAGCGGCCAGGTGCAGTGTACAAAGCAGGCGTCAGGTTTCAGGTAGGAAACAATGGAGGGACCCGGGGGTCACTCTAGTGGTGCCGGCAGGCAAGGGGGGGGGGTTCTCGGGACAGCCATCACCTGGGCTAGGCAGAGGGTTGCCTGGGGGTCACTCCTGCGTTGAAGTTCGGTTCCTTCAGGTCCTGGGGGCTGCGAGTGCAGTGATGGTTCCAGGCGTGTGTCCCTTGTTACAGGCAGGCGCGGTCAGGGGGAGCCTCTGGATTCTCTCTGCAGGCGTCGCTGTGAGGGCTCAGGGGGGTCGCCTCTGGTTACTCACGGGCTCTCAGTCGCCGGGGAGTCCTCCCTGAGGTGTTTGTTCTCTGGATCTCGAGCCAGGGGCGTCGGGTGCAGAGTGTGAAGTCTCACGCTTCCGGCGGGAAACGTGCAGTCCTTGAAAGTTGCTTCTTTGTTGCAAAGAAGTAGCTGGTTTTGAACAGGGCCGCGGTTCACAGGAGTTTTTTGGTCCTGTAGTCCAGGGCAGTCCTCTGAGGCTTCAGAGGTCACTGGTCCCTGTCGAATGCGTAGTTGGAGCAGGTTTTCGAAGTTGGAGACAGGCCGGTAGGGCTGGGGCCAAAGCAGTTGTCGTCTTCCTCCTTCTCTGCAGGCTTGTATGTCAGCAGTCCTTCTTCTTTCTTCAGGTTGCAGGAATTTGATTTCCTGGGATCTGGGGAGCCCCTAAATACTGAATTTAGGGGTGTGTTTAGGTCTGGGAGGGCAGTAGCCAATTGCTATTGTCCTTGAGGGCGGTTACACCCTCTTTGTGCCTCCTCTCTGTGGGGAGGGGGGCACATCCCTAATCCTATTGGGGGAATCCTCCAAACTCAAGATGGAGGATTTCTCAAGGCAGGAGTCACCTCAGCTCAGGACACCTTAGGGGCTGTCCTGACTGGTGGGTGACTCCTCCTTGTTTTTCTCATTATCTCCTCCAGCCTTGCCGCCAAAAGTGGGGGCAGTGGCCTGAGGGGCAGGCATCTCTACTAGCTAGGATGCTCTGGGGCGCTGTAACAAAAAGGGTGAGCCTTTGCGGCTCACCGCCAGGTGTTACAGTTCCTGCAGGGGGAGGAGAGAAGCACTTTCACCCAGTACAGGCTTTGTTCCTGGCCACAGAGTGACACAGGCACTCTCCCCATGTGGCCAGCAACATGTCTGGTGTGTGGCAGCCTGGCAGAAACTGGTCAGCCTACACTAGAAGTCGGGTAGGTATTCAGGGGGCATCTCTAAGATGCCCTCTGGGTGTATGTTACAATAAATTGTACACTGGCATCAGTGTGCATTTATTGTGCTGAGAAGTAGTTTGATATCAAACTTCCCAGTCTTCAGTGTAGCCATTATGGAACTGTGGAGTTTGTGTTTGACAAACTCCCAGACCATATACTCTTATGGGTACCCTGCACTTACAATGTCTAAGGTTTTGCTTAGACACTGTAGGGGCATAGTGCTCATGCACATATGCCCTCACCTGTGGTGAGGGCACCTGTGGTGAGGCTGTAAGGCCTGATAGAGGGGTGACTTACCTATGCCACAGGCAGTGTGAGTCTGGCACTCTGAGGGGAGTGCCATGTCGACTTAGTCATTTTCTCCCCACCAGCACACACAAGCTGTGAGGCAGTGTGCATAGGCAGAGTGAGGGGTCCCCAGGGTGGCATAAGACATGCTGCAGCCCTTAGAGACCTTACCTGGCATCAGGGCCCTTGGTACCAGGGGTACCAGTTACAAGGGACTTACCTGAGTGCCAGGGTTGTGCCAATTGTGGAGACAAAGGTACAGTTTAGGCAAAGAACACTGGTGCTGGGGCCTGGTTAGCAGGGTCCCAGCACACTTTCCAATCATAACTTAGCATCAGCAAAGGCAAAAGGTTAGGGGGTAACCATGCCAAGAAGGCATTTCCGTACAACAGATAATTACAATAAACATTGAAAAATATATACATGTTTTAATAAAAAGAATTGCATTTTATAAAATAATTATAATCTACGTAAATAAAATATATAACTAAATACATGACAATATAAGCAAAGAAATGTACATAAACTACAAACGTAACAATCTAAATATATAGTTTCGAAAGGGAAAGCATTTTTTTTTCCTGATAACTTTGATGCTGTTTGCTGAATCTTCACAAAATTTTCAAAACTAGTTTCCTATTTGCACTAAAAAAAGTTTTTTTCCCCCCATGCAATTTTTCATCAGGAATTTATGCATGACTACGGCCCGAACCACTGGAGGGAATTACACCAAATTTTGCAGAAAGCTAGATCTTGGCCCAGAAGGATCTCTTTTTGCAATTTAGTGTAAATCTATTCAGTAGGTTAAGAGTTAATAAAGAAAAATGATTTATTTATATCTAGAGACGTGAATCCAGGGACCTACGTGCCAATACCAATGCCCTAGTTGGCTTGCCGCAACCTGACAGGAAATGTACCACCATTTTGTGTATTGAGACTTTGTCCCGAGGGGGGAAATGAAAAGCGATAGAAGGGGTCAGGGTAGAGGTACACTGACCCCATGAGACTGATAGAGGGGTCAGTGAGAGACCCCTCGTGGGCAAGAAACTACCCAAAAATATTTTTGGGGGCGTGTGAGGATCTGTGGATCCTCTACAACATTCAGTGTGGCCCCCTGTGTAAATCCGCAATGGATCAGTGGATCCAAAACCCAATTCAAAAGACATACACCCATTTAAAGATCCATTCACAAATCCACCCACAGACCAGCAAAACCATTACCACATCCAGTTATAGCAGTACATACCCTAGCAACCAATCACACATTCACTCACAAACCCGCAAACCCACTCATAAACCCACTCACAGACCCACACAGCCACTTATACACCCACTCACAGATTCATTCACCCACTCACACACCCATTCATAGACCCACAAAACAACTGCCACACCCAGACAGAGACCCACACAGCCACTAACACACCCACTCACACACTCACTCACACACCATCTTACACAGCCACACAAGTACTCACACACTCACTGACAGAGCCAAAGCACCAGTCACAAATGCACACACACACCCAGTCATGTCCTAAGATAACCACAGCTCACACCCTCACCATGGGCTACTAATTACCCCACATATTACATTAGTCATGACATCTTTTATGACATCATTCATTACATCACCCCAACATGTGAAATAAAATTATTGATGAGAAAATTGAGCATACCTTAGGGCCTAAGTTATAGTTACTTGTGGTACCCAAAAATAGAACTGCGGAACTTCCATGGTGTTGTGCTAGTAAATATAGAACCTAACTAACTATAATGTCACAGTAATTTTTGTGTATATTTATATATATATATATATATATATATATATATATATATAAAATCTAGTGGCAGTTGCCACTAGGTAGTTATAGCTAGGGCCTAGATTTTTAGTTTCTATATAAAAAGTGCATTTTTAGTTGCCTAGATCTTTGGCACCGCTTGACAAATTCTCACAAAACATTCAGAAATAATTTGCCAGTAACGTCAGCAGCTATCTGGAAATTTTCCGGGTGATCCATCCGAGGCGACCTAGAAAAAGGGGTGATCCACAACACTTTTTCCCCATTCATTTTTCCATAGGTAAAATTGAACAACGATAGCACCAAAACTACTGTACGGAATTACACCAAATTTAGCAGAATTGTAGGTCCTGGTCCAGAAGGTAACCTTTTTTGTTTTGGTATACATTTGTTCAGTAGTTTCAGAGAAATTAAGGGGAAAACAAATGTATATGTATAAGGACACAAGAGATTCACAACCCCTCCTAATCTCAAGCTAAGATGTGATTGGCTGTCAACACTTCAACTAAGAAGTATTGGCAGCCTTCTTGTGTCTCAGCAGCTGATTCCTAGAAATAACCAGGGTACAGACACCCTGACCACCTAGCTCTGGTACTGGGGTCCCAGAAAAACCTCCCCAGGACTAACATTGTTTTAAATAAAAATATAAAAAATCAATATGAAGCACTGACTCCTGCGCTTCGTCTTTTTGAAGCCCCCGGGTGGGCAAAGTCCCGGGGTCATTCTTTAAATTGAGTACGGGAGGCCACCTGCTCCCCACTAGCCCCAGGGACCGCCACCTCCCCAGGGAAAAGCACAAATTATATGTGGAGGGCTCCACAGACACCCACATCCCAGGTACCACCACCTACCTGGGGCTAAAATAATTAATGACATGGGGAGGCCCATCGGCCTCCTCTCTCTCTCTCTCTCTCTCTCTCTATATATATATATATATATATATATATATATATATATATTTATTTTTTTCCCACTGAAAATACCAAAGATTACAAGGGCATTATAGCATTATAATTAGGAAATAGAATTTAAAAACCTTACAAGTTCAAACAAAAACAAACAAACAAAGGTTACAGGGACGTTATAATCTTTCCCTACCCCATTTCTGTCTCTCTAATTTACCTCTCTCAGGCTCTAGAAATGATTTCTCTTTTTGGCCTTCACCCACTCTTTAACTTTCTGCAGCATTACTCTTTATACTGACCTGTCTTTTAATGCCTCACTTTTCACTTCCTTCCTCTGCGCTTGACCACTCTCAAACTCACCACTTTCTACCTCTTTTTGTCTACCCATCCCATAGCTCTCATCTCTTTCTTGCGATCTATCTTAATTTCTCACTACCTAATCACTACATATTCCTCAGTATTCTTTTCCTACCTCATCCCTCTACCTACACCTCTCTCTTTCTGCTTCACATTCCACTCTATCCCCTTTTACTACCTTAATCCTTTCTCACTAGCTCTCATTCTCATCCTCATTCTCCACCTCTACCTTTTCTTTATATTTACATTATCACTCTTTCAATTCTCTCTGTCACTTCTACACAATGCACTATTTCCTCACCTCCCTCTATATAGCTCCAACTCCACATGTCTCTCTAACTTCCCTCTCCTTTGCACTTTTTCCTCACCTCTCTCTATATCGCTCCAACTCTACATGTCTCTCTACCTCCCTTCTCCTCCTCTAACTCTCTCCCTACTTCACCACTCTCTTTCTACTCTATCCTCTCTCTACCACTGTATCAACTTTATCATTCCTTCTCTATCTCATCTCAATCTATCAACTTCACTGCTTTCTCTGTTTATATCTCATCTCTAGTTCTAACCTTCAACCCTCTCTCGGTCTTCATTTCTCTCTGCCACACTATACTGTTTGCCTGGCCTGTATTCTAACCCTGATTTTATATATTTATTTATATCTTAATCAACAGAGTATGAGGTCATCCTCTAGCCAGGGAAGTGTATGCAAAGAAATTTGGAGGAGAGACAAGGCAGTGAAAGAAAATTAAGCAGGAAATTATCAAAGTTCACCTGATAGAGTAAAAATACTTACAGCTGTACTTTGACTTTCACTCTTTGTAGCAAGGCAGCAGTTGTAAAGCAGATTCAATTTGTGATTATGAATGTCTGCCAATTAAAGATACAATTTCAAGTGCTATGTAACTGATGACCTGTTTTGATACTAAGCAGTAGTCAAATTAACATCCACCAAGTCTCCCTTACTATGTCTTTCCTATGAAAGAAAGAGTAAGGTTGAATTCCATGTGACAGGTTGTTGCTAGACAAAAAATCTATATCCAGAAGCATAAAGAAATTACTTAATCAGCACTTGATTAAAGTTTCCGGTCACTGTGTGGTGCTGTTGCTGAAAGTTTGGAATTTAATCAATATTGGTTGTCACTGTGAGGGCCTGAACTAATTGGAAATGTGAAATAAATTCAAATTTGTTGTAGGGCGCTGGCCTGGTTTGTAGTGGGTACCTTGGGTATTTACACCTTAAACCAGGTCCAGTTATCCCGTATTAGTGAAATGTAGTAGTGTTCTACCAGCTTAGGCTGATAGAGGTAGCTATAGCAGAGCAGCTTAGGCTGAACTAGGAGGCATGCAAAGCTCATGCAATACCACTTATAGTTACACAGTACCTTTACAAAAGTAAATACAATACTCAGTGTTACCAAAAATAAAGGTATTTATTTGGGTGGCACAGTGCCAAAAATATGTTAGAGACAATACTCCTTCTGGAGGTAAGTATTATACACAATATATACACTAGACACCAAAATTTGACAAGTAAATATTCATAGAACAATGCAAACAGTAGGAAATCCTATAGAATGCAATGGGAGAAAATAGGTCTAGGGGCAACAAAAAACATATACTAAGAAAATGGAATGCAAATCACGAATTCCTCCCTAGACAAGTGTAGTGTGTGCAGAATCGCTGGGAGAGTAAGAATACAATAAAGTAAGTAAATTACCCCACCCCAGAGCCCAGAAAAACAGGAGTAAAACACTGCAATTTTCCTTAGGACCCACTACTCCTCATTTTTGGGATTTTGCAGCAGCCAACCAAGTCTACAAAGACCTGAAGACCTGCAAAGGAGGGCGACCAAGTCCAGAAGTCGAAAGAAGTTCCAGGAAGGACAGGAGCCCCTGACAATCCAGAAGAGGGTGCAAAAGAAGAGTCCCCAGTTGGTTGAAGACTGCAGAAATGCACCCTAGGAAGATGCCAACCGGTTCCTGCATGATGCAAAAGATGTCCCACAGCGTGAAGATTGTTGCAGGTGAGATTTCGTGTTAGAAGGCACCAACAAGCCTTGGCTACGACAAAAGTGCATTTTGCATCAAAATGGAGCTGAATGGACCCAAGAGGGACCTGGAGGTCTCAACTCTGTGTGAGGAGGAATAGGGTGCTCTCGGCACCTTAGAGAGTCCTCAGGATACCAGCCAGCACACCCAGGAGTTGCAGGATCTGGATTCAAAGGAGGTGCAGAATGTGGTTGATGCAGCACAACACAAGAAGGTCCCACACCGCCGGAGAGAAACTCAGCAAATTGTGCATCACAGGATGGAGTGATGGGGACCTGGGTCTGGCTGTGCATGAATGAATTTTGCAAAGAGTGCACAGGGGCGTCAGGAGTTGAAGAAGATGCAGTACACAGAGGTACTGTTGCTCTCAGGGAAGGCAAGGTCTTACCTCCTCCAAATTGCATCAGCAGGACCTCAGGACAGCCTATGTTGATAATGTCCACCCTCTGTGTCCTTAGGAGCATGCTCATCGCTGTGAGAGGAGTCCCAGGGTACCGGGCATCTTCTTGGAAGGTGCCTGCTTGGAGCAGTGGAGTGACTCTGTCACTCCACGGGAGATTTCTTTGGTCCTTCTGGAGCAGGATGAAGACAGGTAGTCCCCAGAGTGTGCACACCATGGAAACTATTGCGGTTGCTCACTTGGAGCTGAGGTTGCTGAAGAAAAGTGTCCCTTGTAGACACTTTGTTGAAGTTACAGCGTTTCTTGGAGCAGACTGAGGTTGATCCGAGGTCAGAAGAGTCTGAAGTTGTTGCAGAGGATTCCTGAAGGAAACTTGCAATCAGAATCTGAAGTGAACCCGCATGAGAGACCCTAAATAGCCCTGAGAGGGGGATTGGCTACCTTATCAGCTAGGGACCTATCAGGAGGGGTCTCTGACATCACCTGCTGGCACTGGCCACTCAGAGGCCTCCAGAGTGCCCCCACACCTTGCAAAGCAAGATGACTGAAGTCTGGGACACACTGGAGGAGTTCTGGGCACCACCCCTGGGGTGGTGATGGACAGGGGAGTGGTCACTCCCCTTTCCTTTGTCCAGTTTCGTGCCAGGGCAGGGGAGAAGGGGTCCCTGAACCGGTGTAGACTGGTTTATGCAAGGAGGGCACCATCAGTGCCCTTCAAAACATTTCCAGAGGCTGGGGAAGGCTACCCCTCCCCAGCCTGTAACACCTATTTCCAAATGGAGAGGGTGTAACACCCTGCTGTCAGAGGAAATGCTTTGTTCTGCCTTCCTGTGACTGGGATGCCCAGACCCCAGGAGGGCAGAACCCTGTTTGTGAGGTGGCAGCAGCTGTAGCTGCAGTGCAACCCCAGGATGCATGGAATTGGCTCCCCAATATCTGATTTGGAATAGGGGGACAATTCCAAGATCCTAGACATGTTAAATGGCCATATTCAGAGTTATCATTGTAAAGCTACAAATAGGTATGGACCTATATGTGTGCATGTGTGTAATAGCTCCCCGCACTCAGTCAGGGGAAATGGCCCTGAATGAACTATGTGGGGGCACCTTTGCTAGTGCAAGCGCGCCCTCACACTTAGTAACTTTGCACCTAACCTTCAGCAAGTGAAGGTTAGACATAAAAGTGACTTATAAGTTGCTTAAGTGCAGTGAAAATGGCTGTGAAATAGTGTGTGCACTATTTCACGCAGGCTGCAATGGCAGTCCTGTGTAAGGGTTTGTCTGAGCTCCTTATGTGTGCAAAGGAAATGCTGCAGCCCAAATGGATCTCCTGGAACCCCAATGCCCTGGGTACCTAGGTACCATATACTAGGGACGTATAAGGGGGGGGTCCATTGTGCCAATTGAAATTGGTAAATGAAGTCACTGGCCTACAGTTACAAATTTAAAAGCAGAGAAAGCATAAACACTGAGGTTCTGATTAGCAGAGCCTCAGTGACACAGTTAGTCATTACACAGGCACACATATTAGGCTACAAACTATGAGCACTGGGGTCCTGGCTAGCAAGATCTCAGTGAGACAGGCAAAACACACTGACATATAGGTTTTAATCTATGAGCACTGGTGTCCTGGCTAGTAGGATCCCAGTGACACAGTAAAAACACACTGACACACACTCACAAACAGGCCATAAGTGGTGGTAACCATGCTATAATGAGGCTACTTTCCTACAGTTGTTCTGAGCATTTGCCCTATAATATGTCTTACAATGGGGCTCACAAATGATTTAGAAGGCTCTTCACTTTAGGTTGCAAGAAAAAGTACATGATTACGAAGAAATGCCCTATTGAAAAAGTAAAAAAAGCCATCAATTATATTTTAAATGATATTAATTGTTTACACAGGAGGGTACAATGAAAGACTGGAATTGCTACATTTAAATGATGTTGTATTCAGCACCTGAAGTATGCCTGAATATTTTAAATATCCTAGAAAAAGAGTGAATGCTGCTCCATGTTGTAGACAACTCCTTTAAGTCTTTTTATTTGCCTACATTTCTAAATCCTTGCTTGTGCAGGGATTGACATTTTGAAACTTACACATTTCCCCTGATAAATTTTGGCAAGCCAAACTTGCCAAATTTTACTTCAGGAAAATATTCAATAAATTCAAATACGTACTACATTTCAATCAGGAAACACCTATACCTCATATAATTCCTCATTTCCAGAGGACTAAGGGGTTCATTACAACCCTGGCGGACGGTGTTAAAGCGGCAGTAAGACCGCAAACAGGCCGGCGAAAAAAAAAAGGGAATTATGACCGTGGCGGAAACCGCCAACAAAGACAGCCACTTTAACACTCCGACCGCCACAGCGGTACAGACAAGCAGCGCGGCGGTCACCGCCAACAGACAGGCGAAATACAAAGTACCGCCCCCAGTATTACAACAGGCCAATCCGCCACCTTTTCCGGGGCAGATTCACTGTGGATAAAAACACGGCGGAAACAGCCATTTCAATGGGAAAACACTCACCTTAACATACTCCACGAGGAAGGAGGGCACCATGGAGCCGGAACTCCAAATACTCCCTGCGCTAGTCTTCCTGATCCTCTATGATCATCAGCAACGCCGGTGCCGAATACAACGGTGAGTACTGCACCTACGACATAGGGGAGGGGGGGAGGCAAAAGTCAGAGACACACACACGCAACACCCCCACCCCCACCTCGACCCTCGCACACTACAACACACACACCAATGCATTTCCAAACATCACAGTAACAACCCCCAAACCCCCCGGAAGAATGCAAAGACAAAAGGAAATGAGTTCAACCACTGTAATGTATTTAACTACAATAACCAAATATATACATATATAAATATATATATATACACATTCAAAAAATTACACATCACGATTAGTAGTGTAGGTATGCACCATTCAATGTCCGTGGACCACTGGGCCCAAAATGCATGGGTGATGCCCACACACAATACCTGTCCAGAAACGGAGAGAACACTGATGGGGCATCAGATCGAAATACAACAGGCACCTCAGGGGGAAGGGAAGGGGGGGCACCTCAGCCGGATGACAGCACCACGCCAGATCCACGACGGGGCACCATGCCCATTGATGTATCCTGGGGAGTGCAAAGCCACAGTCCCACAAGTCTTTTCAGTGGGTGGTTTGCCCACTGTACCATCCTGGGGAGTGCAAAGCCACAGTCTCACAAGACTTTTCAGTGGGTGGTTTCCCACTGTACCATCCTGGGGAGTGCAAAGCCACAGTCTCACAAGTCTTTTCAGTGGGTGGTTTGCCCACTGTACCATCCTGGGGAGTGCAAAGCCACAGTCTCACAAATCTTTTTAGTGGGTGGTTTGCCCACTGTACCATCCTGGGGAGTGCAAAGCCACAGTCTCACAAGTGGATAACAGTCTCCACTGGTTCTGGAGGGGGACTGGTGCCCAGAGTGCTTCATCCTGTTAAGGACTGAGGTAGTGGATGCAGTTCTCCACTGGTTCTGGAGGGGGACTGGTGCCCAGAGTGCTTCATCCTGTTAAGGACTGAGGTAGTGGATGCATGTCTCCACTGGTTCTGGAGGGGGACTGGTGCCCAGAGTGCATCACTCTCCCCGTGACGGTCCCAGTTCCGTCACTGCCCCTGCCACACATGGGCTACCGGTGCTTGATTTTGCGGTGCTTGCCCTGTTCAGCGGTGCTTGCCATGGCGGTGCTTGCCCTTTTCAGCGGTGCTTGCCATGGCGGTCTTTGCCCTGTTCAGCGGTGCTTGCCATGTTCAGCGGTGCTTGCCCTGTTCAGCGGTGCTTGCCATGGCGGTCTTTGCCCTGTTCAGCGGTGCTTGCCCTGTTCAGTGGTGCTTGACTTTCCTGTCTCTGACCTGTGCAGTGGTGTTTGCCATGGCGGTCCCTCATTGCCCAGCGGGGCTGTGGCTGCCGGGGCCCTCCAGGGCACTGACTCTGGTGATGGTCTCCTGACCAGTGACGATTGGGCTGCCCCGGGCACTGACTCTGGCGGTGGTCTCCTGACCAGTGACGATTGGGCTGGCGGTGGCGTCCTGGGCAGCGGGGATGATGGCGGCCTTCTCCGCCGTGCTGCCCCTTCCCCACCTTGGGAGGAGTCACAGCTGACTCGACACTCCGCCGGGGACCCTTGTGAGCAGCTTTGCCAGCAGGAGTCTTCCCCCTCTCCCGTCGGGCACTGTCCAACTTCTGTTGCTTCACAGGGGGTGGTCTGGGGCTGTGCTTTGGCTCCGTGTCACACAGGCTGCCCTGGCGCCCGGTGCACTCCACATACCTCTAACAGGCACCACTGGTACCGGAGTTTTTTTGGCTGAGGTGCTAGTATGGGACCTATGAATTGGAGGTGGGGTGGTGGGAAAGAGGTCAACATTGCTCAGGAAAAGTGTTGACGCACACTGGGACGGGTAGCTGGAGGGGGTCTGGGAGTGGAGGAAGAGGAGGTGGTTGTAGGAGGTGTAACATTTGATGATTTGGGTGCAGGTGCATGTTCTGGAGGCTGTCGTGAGGTGGATGGATGTTGGGTGTGTGTGTGCCCGTGTTTGTGTACTTTGGGAGGGGGCGTCACAGACACACTGGGAGAGGACACAGGGGATGTGTAAATAGTAGTGGGGGTGGTGAGTGCAGGTGAGCGGGGTGTGGTGGTGGGTGTTCTGGTGCGCGTCCTAGTGGCTGTAGTGGTAGTGCATGCAGGTGAGAGTGTAGACGACACTGGGAGGAAGGAGGGAGACGACGAGGAGGGGGACACAGTGGAGACAGTGGATGTTGCTGTGTCTGTATGTGGGTGATGCTTGTGTGAGTGCCTGTGGGATGTGTGGTGCCTATGTTTGCCTGAGCTGCCCTTGTGTGTTGACGTGTGTGCAGGCTGATCTGATGGTGTGCTTGGGATAGGCAGAGGTACAGGGGATTGGGTCTGGGTGGAGGAAGTTGGAGGGGGGAGGCTAGACACAGGAACAATGGCTGCCATCAGTGCTGAGGCCTGAGATTGCAGGGTTCCATGATGGGCAGCCTTACCAGAATGAATGCCCTCCAGGAATGCATTAGTGTGTTGCAACTCCCTTTCTACACCCTGGATGGCATTCACAATGGTAGACTGCCCAACAATGAGTGACCTGAGGAGGTCAATGGCCTCCTCACTGAGGGCAGCAGAGGTGACAGGGAAGGGGCTGAGGTGCCAGGGGCGAAGGTGATGCCCACCCTCCTGGGTGAGCTGGCACGGGACACACGCTGAGGGGCTGCTGGGAGGGCGGTGCTGGTAGGGGGGGTGGCGGCTGTACCTGAAGAAGTGGGGGGCACAGATATTGCCACCACCACAAGGTAGCTCCCATCGGAAGGCGAGTCCGTGTCGCTGGTTGCTGATCCGGTGACCGACGTGAAGCTCCCCTCGCCCTCCGTCCCACTGGTGTATTCTGAGTCCGTGGTGTGGCCCTCCATGGCCATGTGGGATGCAGCCCCCTCGTGCTCCGGTGCCACAGTACCTCCGCCTGATGATGCTGATACACAAAAGAACAGGAACAGCACAAAAGGGGGGGGACAGAAGAAAGACAGGTTGAGTGCATGGCTTACCGCTAACGTTGGCGGACAATACAGACACAGCAGCTCCCTGCACTACGCCGCGCTGTTGGGCTCTACAGATGCAGTTCCTGGGATATGGCCTACATGGCTATGGTGGACATCTGCACACATAGATGACACAGGGGCATGTATACCTGTACTTGGCACTCTACAGAGTTGGGGTGGAGAGGCACATGGCCTGCATTACGGAGGGGCCTAGCCTACGGAACTCGCCCTGGCCTAGGGAAACCCACAGCCCTCCTCCCCCACCCAGACACCTCCACTGCGTGCTAAGTCAGCAGAATGAGAGTGTACTCACCCCCTTGTGTCTGCTGTGATGCCCTCAAGCGCCCATCCAACTCCGGGTACGCCATCGCCAGGATCCTGAAAATCAGGGGGGTCATGGTGCGACGGGCACCCCTCCCACGTTGGGAGGCCATCCCCAGCTGAGCCTCCGCCGTCTTCTTGCTCCAGCGGCGAATGTCCTCCCATCTTTTACGGCAGTGGGTGCTCCGTCTTTGATGGACCCCCAGGGTCCGGACGTCCTTGGCGATGGCACGCCAAATATCCTTCTTCTGGTGGGCGCTGACCTACATGACATGTACAGGGGAAGAAGAGAAGTCATTACCAACTGCACCGTCGAAGTGAGTGGCCCACATCCCTACCCTTGCCATGTGGCACATGCATTCACAGTCCTTCATGCTTGCAGAACTCTTCCCCCTTCCTCCTTATATCCAGCCCTCTCCACCCAGGCATAGCCCATACAACTTGCACCCTATGTACTCACCTGTTGGTCTGGAGGACCGTAGAGTAGCGTGTACTGGGGGAGGACCCCGTCCATGAGCTTCTCCAACTCCTGTGCAGTGAAGGCAGGGGCCCTTTCCCCAGACGCACGAGCCATTGTCTCTTCCAGACCGAGGTCACAGCAGCACTTGCAGTATAAGTCCTCTCCTGTCGAAGATCAGGTATCGAGTGATTGAACAGATAGAAAATGGCGGTCACGTCTGTGGCGGTGACGTCCGTAGCGGTGACGTCCGTGGCGGTTCGTATTATCACCGCCGGCGCACTACGTCATTGGCTCCTGGGACCCATAGGGTCCAATGTTAACCAATTCAGCATTGAGCAGCGGTCTTCAACCACCTACCGTGACGGTGTACAACGCCAGCGCAATTACCTCACATCCCATTATCCCAGTTTAGAGGTCAGGCAGCTGCCATTTCAGGGGCCCACATGGCTTCATTTTCAACTGTGTCACACACACCTAGGCCTGGACTCAACACACATACAGACAACTTTTTGGATTTTGTTTCGTGTTCTGTGTAGCTGCTGGAACATACCTCTGATTTGCTTGACTCTGTGGTTGCTGTTGTCCTTCCTAGGCACCGTCAGCTGGGACATGTGAGGAGATGGCAGAATCCTCCGGTGTACCGACCGCTGGTGGACCTGTTGACAATGGAGGAGCGACATTTAATCATCACCTACAGGTTTGACCGTGCCACAATCCAGGAACTGTGTACCCAGTTGGAGCCAGACCTTATGTCACCAATCCGCCATCCCACAGGAATCCCCCCTCAAGTGCAGGTGCTATCAGTGCTCCATTTCCTAGCAAGTGGGTCATTTCAGACAACAGTGGCCATGGCATCAGGGATGTCCCAGCCTATGTTTTCCAACGTGTTGTCCAGAGTGTTGTCTGCCCTGCTGAAACACATGAGGAGCTACATCATTTTCCCTCAGGTGGAGGATTTGGCTACTCTTAAAGGTGACTTCTATGCCCTTGGACATATCCCTAACATCATAGGTGCCACTGATGGGACCCATGTAGCTCTGGTCCCCCCCACAGGAGTGAACAGGTGTACAGGAACCAGAAGAGTTATCATTTGATGAATGACCAGATGGTATGTTTGTCCGACCAGTACATCTCCCATGTGAATGCCATGTTCCCTGGCTCAGTGCATGACGTCTACATTATGCGGAATAGCAGCATCCCTGATGTGATGGGTCAACTCCAGAGGCACCGTGTGTGGCTATTAGGTGACTCTGGTTACCCCAACCTGTCAAGGCTACTGACCCCAGTGAGGAATCCCAGGACCAGGGCTGAGGAACGCTACAATGAGGCCGATGGGCGGACTAGGAGGGTGATCGAACGCACCTTCGGCCTCCTGAAGGCCAGGTTCAGGTGCCTCCATATGACAGGTGGTTCCCGAATCTATTCACCAAGGAAGGTGTGCCAGATCATCATCGACTGCTCTATGCTTCACAATCTTGCTTTGCGATGCCAGGTGCCCTTTCTGCAGGACGATGGTCCAGATGACGGTGTTGTGGCAGCTGTGGAGCCTGTGGACAGTGATGAGGAGGAAGCAGAGAAAGAAGACATTGACAACAGGGACTCAGTCATACAGCAATATTTCCAGTGACACACAGGTGAGAACACTTTCTTGACTACTACATTTACTTTCACACTTCTACCTTTATCCTGTCTGTCAGTTTCAAGCAGTATTTGGTAACTGAGTTGTACATTTCCATTACGGTTTCACAGGTTTGGTTACCAACGTGTGTCATCTGCTTGCATTCTTCATGGACTTGTGATGTGTGACATAAGTATGTTGACATTAAATTTTCGAACCGATTTTGTCATTGTCATAGCTAATATACATTTTCAAAATCACAGACTGACTCCTGAGATTTTTGTGCTTCAAGGGTGTTTATTGAAGTGCTAATTATTGGAGGGGGTGGTAAAATTGTGATGGGTGATGGTGGAGGAATGTCCATGGCAGAGTCCAGTCTATTGGTCTCACAGGTGCATTGCCAATATGGGCATAGGAAGCGAAGCTGGGGCAGTTCCAATATGGACAGGGTTACAAAGTGGGACAGTGGAATGACAATCAGGGTAGTCTCATTTCTTGGCGGGGGTCTTGCCATCGTGCTCTGTCCTGTTCCTGGATATCAGGGACCGCTTGCCGGGTGGTTCTCCGTCTGCAGGGGGTGGGGTGCTGGTGTGGTGGTCCTGTGGCGGTGCCTCCTCTTCACTAGCGCCGGCGGAGGTGGTGGGCAGTTCATCATCCATGCTAGTGTCAGGGGCCCCTTGGAGTGCCACGGTGTCCCTCATGGTGTTCTGTATGTCCTTCAGCACCCCTACGATGATGCCCAGGGTGGAGCTGATGGGTCTGAGTTCCTCCCTGAAGCCCAAATACTGTTCCTCCTGCAGGCGCTGGGTCTCCTGAAACTTGGCCAATACCATAGCCATCGTCTCCTGGGAGTGGTGGTATGCTCCCATGATGGAGGAGAGGGCCTCGTGGAGAGTGGGTTCCCTTGGCCTGTCTGCCCCCTGTCGCACAGCAGCCCTCCCAGTTCCCCTGTGTTCCTGTGCCTCCGTCCCCTGGACCGTGTGCCCACTACCACTGTCCCCAGGTCCCTGTTGTTGTTGGGGTGGTGGGTTATCCTGGGTTCCCTGTAGTGGTGGACACACAGCTGATTGACGTGTCCTGGGTACGGAGGTATGGGCCCGCTGGGTGGGTGCTGTACTGGTGTTTCCAGAGGGTGGAAGGTCAGTGTTGGGCTGTGCCTGTGCGAGGGGAACCGACTGTCCCGAGGCCCACGATGGTCCAGGCTGGTCATCTGGATCCAGTTGGCCAGATCTGCTGTCATCACTGTGGGCCTCTTCTGTGGGTGGGGAAGAGATGTCTGGACCCTCCTGTCTGGTGACGTTAGGTAGTGGTCCTGCAGGGGTGTAAAAGAATGATTATTGCATCTATGTGTGTCATGGTGTGCAATGGGTGGGTGAGCGTGTACCCAGTGCTAGCATTCATGTGTGGGGGCTTGTGTGATGATGGTTTAGGGGGGTGTATGGGTATGTGCAGTGGGCATGCTTTAGTGATGGGTGTACATGCTTTGTTGTGTCATGCAGGGCTTGGTGTTGGGATGGGTGGTTTGTGTTATTAGTACATTAGTGAGGAGTTGGAGTGATAGGGGAGGGGGTGAGGGGGTGTGATAGCTTGCAGGTAGGGTGGGGAATGTGATAGTTAAGATTTTACTTACCAGTGTCCATTCCTCCACCGACTCCTCCGAGGCCCTCTGGATGCATGATGGTCAAGACCAGCTCCTCCCATGTTGTTAGTTGTGGGGGAGGAGGTGGGGGTCCGCCGCCAGTCTGCTGAACTGCGATGTTGTGCCTGGAGACCACGGAACACACCTTCCCCGTAGGTCGTTCCACCTCTTCCTGATGTCGTCCCGATTTCTTGGGTGCTGTCCCACTGCGTTGACCCTGTCGACTATTCTTCGCCATAGCTCCATCTTCCTTGCAATGGAGGTGTGCTGCACCTGGGATCCAAATAGCTGGGGCTCTACCCGTACGATTTCCTCCACCATGACCCTGAGCTCCTCCTCCGAAAACCTGGGGTGTCTTTGCCGTGCCATGGGGTGGTGTAGGTGATGTGTGGGATGGTGTATGTGGTGATGAGTGTGGTGATGTGTAGTGGTGTGTGGTGTTTTGTGCGTGGATGTTGTGTGGGTGATGGTGTTGTGTGTCTCTGTGTGGTGGGGTTGTCTATGCTGTGCTCTCTCTCTGGCCTTCCTCTATAATTTTTGGTTGTAGGGGTTTGTGGGTGATGTGGGTTTGTGTTTTATATTGTGTTGGGTGTGTGGGAGTGGTGTTTGTATGAGTATCAAGTGTGTGTAATTCGAATTGTCCAATGTGGCGGTTTTTTGGAGATGTGTGTGTATTTTGAGCGCAGCGGTGTGTACCGCCAATGGAATACCGCGCTTTAAAGACCGCCGCTTGGATTAGTGGGTCGTAATAGCATGGGCATGTTTCTGTTGGCGTGACGGTGGAGGTTTTGTTTTCGCCAGTTTATCACTGACCTTTGGTGTGGCGGACTTGTGTGGGTGTCTGAATTTCGGCGGATTCCGAGATGTGGGTCATAATAGCTGTGGCAGAATTCCGCTGCTGCGGCGGTGTATTGCCGGTCTTCTGCACGGCGGTAAGCGGCTTTTACCGCCGATCTTGTAATGACCCCCTAAATGGTAATAGGAGTTCCATACCATACCCATTATGTATGGCACCCTGCATATCAGTAGTTACCCAGAAAGGTGAATATTTCAACTTTTCCTAGACCACTTGTAATCATAGTCTTAGAAGAACTGATACTAGAAAACACATCAACTTACCCTTCCTGCCCTTCCAATACCCCACCACAATGTTTGGTGTGCAGGTCAACTCAGGGGATGCCAGAGGTGTGCTATGTTTCATTTAGTCATTCACAATAAATGTATTTCTAAAGACTTATTGCTGCACTGAGGTGTCGCCTGACCGTGGTTGACATTTTCTTTTATGGGGGGGGGCAGCTGAGAAAATGTTGTGCTCTAGAAGTGACTGAATTTTCTATTAACCTTGCAACTTGAGTGTTTCACACCTTACAAAGCATTTTTTTAATCTAATCCTCTATAAGTATATTAACAAGGTATTATTTTCTGATCACCTTCCTTTTTACAGATTTTGATATTTACTCACTATTTTCAATTTAGCGGTACTAAATGCTTTTTTGTGTCTGGGGCATATTACTCCTATAAACAGATTGCTCATATTTTTCAGTCAATAAAGCCCCTGATTAGGAGTCAGATACAGTGGTATTCCCATGTAGCATTTCAACCTGCATTATCATGTCCAGCCCAGGTATTTCAGAGTGTGGGAACATCAGACTCTTTGTCAACGACTGGTTATGCTAACTGGAAAATCACATGAGGCTTTGGCTACTACAGCAATTAAGTCTTATTCCCCAACGGAGCTCCCCAAAGATTAGTAAAATGGGAGGGAATAATACAGAGTTTTATTGTATTATGAAAGCTATATGCCCAGACGTACTACAAAAGTGTATACAAAATTCCATACTTGATATTTCTGCAGATTGTATCAAACTGAAATACGTGCCAAGAATATAATTACAAAGCAGTTCCTATTTATAGAGTTCTGATTTAGGGAGGTTACAATTACTTCATAATTTAGTAAAAGAATAGAACAACTCTCGTTGGTAAATCTCACTAATGCAAAACATACCTGTTTTGGTCCTGAAATTCCAAAAATAGATACGAACGTTACATTTTAGGTTAGGGTACTACCAAAGTGAAACTTTTTTGTGGAGAATCTAATAATAATACCAAATATGTCTTCAAAGACAGGAGTTTAAGTTTAGAGGCTGAATTAATGGGTGTACTTTAGTGCAGGCCATAGTTAAAAAAGCAGAAAAGAAAGGAGTGTGAGAAATGTTGTTCTAGCTTAAGCCGTTTAGGAGCAGATAGAGGGTCATTAGTTTGAAACCATAACAAACTATGTGCAATGAGAAATGATGTATGGTATTCCTAAAAATCAGGCAATCCAAAACTACAGTCTTTCTTGGTGATTTGTAAAGATGTAATGCTAATGAATGCAGGCTTTTTCCTCCACAGGAATTTAATAATTAGTGTATACTATTTATTAACTAAATTGGAAGGAAAACAAATTAACACTATAGATAGTGAGTAGAGTATATGGGAAGTAATATACATTTTAATTGCCTGAATATGACCCCATCAATTCAAGCAAAGGGCCCACCATTTATCAAGCTTATTTTTTGTTTTAGGAAGCCCTTTGGAACCATTGATGTAAATTGTAGCTGTAATAGAATGAGACAAAGTAATACCTGAGTCTTTTAAGGGAGTCGAATTTCACAGAATGTGTGTGTCTGTTATATTTGGAATACATCAAATATTAAATGGGAAAATTCTTTGTTGATGTTTAAGGTATAACGAGAAGTTGTGGCATATCAACTGATAATATGTTAAATAGTGGGCACAGAAGTAGCATGGTTCTTAACCTATAGTAAAAATATCATCAGCATAGACAGAAACCTTTAACACAATGCCAGTATATTCTTTATTATTTTGAAAAGAGCATAAGAGAGCTGAAAAAACAATAAGAAATAGAAGAGGGGACAAAGGAAAACCTGTCTAGTACCTGTAGGAGGCTGGCCTGGCCTGTAGTGGGTACCAAGGGGTACTTACACGTTGGACCAGGTCCAGTTATCCCTTATTAGTGTAGAAGAGGTGTTTCTAGCAGCTTAGGCTGATAGAAGGTAGCTATAGCAGAACAGCTTAGGCTGAACTAGGAGACATGCAAAGCTCCTACTATACCACTGGTGTCATATGCACAATATCATAAGAAAACACAATACACAGATATACTAAAAATAAAGGTACTTTATTTTTCTGACAATATGCCAAAAGTATCTCAGTGAGTACCCTCAGTATGAGGATGCCAATTATACACAAGATATATGTACACAATACCAAAATTATGCAGTAATAGCAAAAGGAAGTAATGCAAGCAGCGTAAAGTTACAATAGATTGCAATAGGAGCACATAGGTATAGGGGCAACACAAACCATATACTCCAAAAGTGGAATGCGAACCACGAATGGACCCCAAACCTATGTGAGCTTGTAGAGGGTCGCTGGGGCTGTAAGAGAACAGTGAGGGTTAGAAAAATAGCATACCCCAAGACCCTGTAAGGTAGGTGTAAAGTGCACCTACAACCCCAAGAGAGCACATAAGTTATGATAGGGGGATTCTGCAAGGAAAACCAACACCAGCAATCAACAACAGTGGATTTCCAGACCTGAGTACCTGTAAAACAAGGGGACCAAGTCCAAGAGTCGCGACAGTGTCGAGAGTGGGCAGATGCCCAGGGAATGCCAGCTGATGGTACAAGGAAGCTGCCACGGATGGAAGAAGCTTTGTGTTCTGCAAGAACGAAGAGGACTAGGAACTTCCCCTTTGGAGGATGGATGTCCCACGTCGTGAAGAAGCTTGCAGAGGTGTTCCCACGCAGAAAGACCTCAAACAAGCCTTGCCAGCTGCAAGGGTCGCGGTTAGGGTTTTTGGATGCTGCTGTGGCCCAGGATAGACCAAGATGTCGCCACTTGGATGAGGAGACAGAGGGGGCGCCCAGCAAGTCAGGGAGCCCTCACAGAAGCAGGCAGCACCCAGCAGAAGTACCGGATCAGGCACTTAGAAGAGGAGTGAACCGGAGTCCACCCGAAGTCAGAAAAGGGAGTCCCACAACGCCGGAGGACAACTCAGAAGGTTGTGCACTGCAGGTTAGAGTGTCGGGGACCCAGGCTTAGCTGTGCACGAAGGAAATCCTGGAAGAGTGCACAGGAGCCGGAGCAGCTGCAAATCACGCTGTACCCAGCAATGCAGTCTAGCGTGGGGAGGCAAGGACTTACCTCCACCAAACTTGGACTGAAGAGTCACTGGACTGTGGGAGTCACTTGGACAGAGTTGCTGAGTTCCAGAGACCACGCTCGTCGTTCTAAGAGGGGACCCAGAGGACCGGTGATGCAGTCTTTTGTTGCCTGCAGTTGCAGGGGGAAGATTCCATCGACCCACTGGAGATTTTTTCAGAGCTCCTGGTGCAAGAAGGAGGCAGGCTACCCCCAGAGCATGCACCACCAGGAAACAGTCGAGAAAGCCGGCAGGATGAAGCGATACAAGGTTGCAGAAGTCGTCTTTGCTACTTTGTTGCGGTTTGGCAGGCGTCCTGAGCAGTCAGCAGTCGATCCTTTGGCAGAAGGTGAAGAGGGAGATGCAGAGGAACTCTGGTGAGCTCTTGCATTCGGTATCTGAAGAATTCACCAAAGCAGAGACCCTAAAGAGCCAGAAAAGGAGGTTTGGCTACCTAGGAAGGAGGATAGGCTAGTAACACAGGTAAGAGCCTATCAGAAGGAGTCTCTGACGTCACCTGCTGGCCCTGGGCACTCAGAGCAGTCCAGTGTGCCAGCACACTTCTGAATCCAAGATGGCAGAGGTCTGGGGCACGCTGGAGGAGCTCTGGGCACCTCCCCTGGGAGGTGCAGGTCAGGGGAGTGGTCACTCCCCTTTGTTTTGTCCAGTTTCACGCCAGAGCAGGGCTGGGGGATCCCTGAACCGGTGCAGACTGGCTTATTCAGAGATGGGCACCACATGTGCCCATCAAAGCATTTCCAGGGGCTGGGGGAGGCTACTTCTCTCCAGCCCTGACACCTTTTTCCAAAGGGAGAGGGTGTAACACCCTCTCTCTGAGGAAGTCCTTTGTTCTGCCTTCCCGGGCCAGGCCTGGCTGGACCCCAGGAGGGCAGAAATCTGTCAGAGGGGTTGGCAGCAGCAGCAGCTGCAGTGAAACCCCGGGAAAGGCAGTTTGGCAGTACCCGGGTCTGTGCTAGAGACTCGGGGGATCATGGAATTGTCTCCCCAATGCCAGAATGGCATTGGGATGACAATTCCATGATCTTAGACATGTTACATGGCCATGTTCGGAGTTACCATTGTGACGCTATACATATGTCGTGACATATGTATAGTGCACGCGTGAAATGGTGTCCCCGCACTCACAAAGTCCGGGGAATTTACCCTGAACGATGTGGGGGCACCTTGGCTAGTGCCAGTGTGCCCACACACTAAGTAACTTAGCACCCAACCTTCACCAAGTGAAGGTTAGACATATAGGTGACTTATAAGTTACTTAAGTGCAGTGGTAAATGGCTGTGAAATAACGTGGACGTTATTTCACTCAGGCTGCAGTGGCAGGCCTGTGTAAGAATTGTCAGAGCTCCCTATGGGTGGCAAAAGAAATGCTGCAGCCCATAGGGATCTCCTGGAACCCCAATACCCTGGGTACCTCAGTACCATATACTAGGGAATTATAACGGTGTTCCAGTATGCCAATGTGAATTGGTGAAATTGGTCACTAGCCTGTTAGTGACAATTTAGAAAGCAGAGAGAGCATAACCACTGAGGTTCTGATTAGCAGAGCCTCAGTGAGACAGTTAGTCATCACACAGGGAACACATATAGGGCACACTTATGAGCACTGGGGCCCTGGCTGGCAGGGTCCCAGTGACACATACACTAAAACAACATATATACAGTGAAATATGGGGGTAACATGCCAGGCAAGATGGTACTTTCCTACACAACCCCCCACAAACGAAGGACAATAAGACTAGCCATGACTTGATGAGTCTTTATTGTCTAAGTGGAAATATCTGGAGAGTCCATCTGCATTTGAGTGGGTACTCCCAGGTCTATGTTCCACTGTATAGTCCATTCCATGTAGAGATATGGACCACCTCAACAATTTAGGGTTTTCACCTTTCATTTGTTTTAGCCAAAGTAGAGGTTTGTGGTCTGTCTGAACAATGAAGTGAGTGCCAAACAGGTATGGCCTCAACTTCATCAGTGCCCAGACCACAGCAAAGGCCTCCCTCTCTATGGCAGACCAACACTTTTCTCTAGGGGTCAACCTACTGCTGATAAAAGTAACATGTTGATCCTGGCCCCCAGAATTGAGTTGTGATAAGACTGCCCCTACCCCTAATTCAGATGCATCAGTTTGAACAATGAATTTCTTGGAGTAACATGGGCTTTTTAGGACAGGTGCAGTGCACATGGCCTGTTTGAGCTCCTCAAAAGCTTTCTGACAGCTAGCTGTCCACAATACCTTTTTAGGCATCTTCTTGGAAGTGAGATCATTAAGTGGGGCTGCAATGGACCCATAGTCTTTAAATAATCTTCTTTAATACCCAGTGAAGCCTAAGAAGGCTCTCACCTGGGTCTGAGTTGTAGGCGGAACCCAATCCATGATTTTCTGGATTTTCCCCTGAAGTGGTGCAATCTGTTCTCCACCTACCAGGTGTCCCAGATAAACCACTTTCCCCTGCCCTATCTGGCACTTTGAAGCCTTGATAGTGAGGCCTGCATTCTGCAGGGCCTCCAAAACTTTCCACAGGTGGACCAGGTGATCATCCCAGGTGGAGCTAAAGACAGCTATATCGTCCAGATATGCTGCACTAAAAGCCTCCGACCCTTGCAGGACTGTATTCACCAACCTCTGAAAAGTGGCAGGTGCATTTTTCAAACCAAAGGGCATTACTGTGAATTGGTAGTGCCCTCCAATAGTCGAAAATGCAGTTTTTGCTTTAGCATCCTCTGATAACTTGATCTGCCAATACCCTGCAGTCAAATCAAAGGTGCTTAGATACCTGGCAGATGCCAGTGTGTCTATGAGCTCATCTGCCCTGGGTATAGGGTGAGCATCAGTTTTTGTTACCTGGTTGAGACCTCTGTAATCTACACAAAACCTCATCTCTCTTTTCCCATCTTTTGAGTGAGGCTTTGGTACAAGCACCACAGGAGAGGCCCATGGGCTTTCAGAATGTTCAACCACTCCTAGTTCAAGCATTTTCTGAACTTCTTCTTTTATGCAGTCCCTGACATGGCCAGGCTGCCTATAGATCTTACTTTTGACAGGCATGCTGTCTCCAGTATCTATAATGTGCTCACACCAAGATGTGGTGCCTGGCAATGTAGAAAATAGTTCTGAAAACTGATCTAGGATATTTATGCAGTTGTCTTTCTGCTCAGCAGTGAGACAGTCTGCTAAAACTACACCTTCCACTAGAGCATCCTGTTCTGTGGAAGAGAAGAGATCAGGGAGAGGGTCACTCTCCTCTTCCTGTCCTTCATCTGTTGCCATGAGCATGGTGAGATCAGCCCTGTCATAGTAGGGTTTTAGGCGATTGACATGGAGCACTCTAAGGGGACTCCTGGCAGTGCTCAGGTCAACCAAGTAGGTGACCTCGCCCTTCTTTTCAACAATGAGATAGGGTCCACTCCATTTTTCTTGGAGTGCTCTTGGGGTCACAGGCTCCAATACCCACACCTTCGGTCCTGGTTGGTACTGAATCAGAACAGCCTTCTGGTCATGCCATTGCTTTTGGAGCTCTTGGCTGGCCTGAAGGATTTTACTGGCCTTTTTCATGTACTCTGCCGTTCTGGATATTAGGCCAAGTACATAGTCCACTATATCTTGCTTAGGAGCTTTTAAAGGTTGTTCCCAACCCTCCTTTACAAGTGTTAGCGGACCTCTTACAGGGTGCCCAAATAGGAGTTCAAAGGGGCTGAAGCCCACTCCTTTCTGAGGTACCTCCCTGTAAGCAAAAAGGAGGCAAGGTAACAGGACATCCCATCTCCTCCTGAGTTTTTCAGGGAGTCCCATTATCATTGCTTTTGAGAGTTTTATTAAACCTCTCTACCAGTCCATTTGTTTGTGGATGATAAGGTGTGGTGAATTTGTATGTTACACCACATTCCTCCCACATGGCCTTCAAGTATGCAGACATAAAGTTGCTACCCCTGTCTGATACAACCTCTTTTAGGAAACCCACCCTGGAAAAGATTCCCAGGAGGGCTTTTGCCACTGCAGGAGCTGTAGTGGTCCTTAGAGGAATAGCTTCAGGATATCTTGTGGCATGGTCCACTACCACCAAGATAAACCTATTGACTGAAGCAGTAGGAGGGTCAAGGGGCCAACTATGTCAACCCCTACCCTTTCAAAGGGAACCCCAACCACAGGCAGTGGAATAAGGGAAGCCTTTGGAGTGCCACCAGTCGTGCCACTGGCTTGGCAGGTCATGCAAGACTTACAAAAATCTTTTGTGTCTTCTGACATCCTGGGCCAGTGAAACAGGGGGACAAGCCTTTCCCATGTTTTAATCTGACCCAAATGTCCAGCCAAGGGAATGTCGTGTGCCAGAGTTAGGAGGAACTGTCTGTACTGCAGGGGAATGACCAATCTCCTGGCTGCTCCAGGTTTTGGATCCCTTGCCTCTGTGCACAAGAGGTTGTCCTCCCAGTAAACTCTATGTGAGTCACTGACATCCCCATTTTGCTGCTTGACAGCTTGCTGTCTGAGACCCTCTAATGTGGGACAGGATTGCTGTGCCACACTCAGCTCCTCCCTGGCAGGCCCCCCTCCACCCAAAAGCTCAGCAATGTCTGCTGCCAGCTCCTCTGGTGAAGGTTCTGCACAGGGGGAAATTCTTCTTCCTCAGAAGGAGAATCATCTGTAGAGGGAGGGATAGTGGGTAGGGATTTACCCTTGCTAACCCTAGCTTTAGGGAGCACTTGATCCATTGTTCCAGGATCCAAATCGCCCTGTCCTTTTTGCTTTTTGGCCTGAGCCCTTGTCAAAGCAAAAATATCCCCAGGAATGCCCAGCATTGCTGCATGAGCCTCCAACTCCACTTCTGCCCAAGCTGATGTCTCTAAATAATTTCCTAGTAGACAGTCTACAGGGAAATCTGAAGCAACCACAACTTTCTTTGGACCAGTAACCTCTCCAGTTGAGATTCAAAACAGCCATGGGGTGGCTAAGAGTGTTGTTATGAGCGTCTGTCACTTGGTACTGGTGACCAAGTAGGTGTTGTTCAGGGTGTACCAGTTTCTCTATTACCATAGTAACACTGGCACCTGTGTCCCTGTAGGCCTGAACCTCAACACCATTGATTAGGGGAAGTTGATTGTACTTATCCATATTAAGGGGACAAGCAACCAAGGTGGCCAAATCAATGGCACCTTCAGAGACTAGCACAGCCTCTGTGGTCTCCCTAACAAGACCAACCCCAACTGAATTACCAATAGTGAGCCCAGCTACTCCCTCGGATTGGCTATTAGTAGGTTTGCTCCCACCACCACTGCTATTACTAGGGGCACTAGAGGTTGCAGTAGGGGTTGTGGTAGTGGGAGGTTTGGTGCTTTTCTTTGGACAGCTGGCATCAGGTGTCCAATGGACTTTTACTTTACATAAATAGCACCAAGGCTTTTTTACTTGATTAGAAGAGGATTTGGACCCAACACCTCCACCAGTGTTTTTGTGGGCCTGAGGAAGACTCATTTTTAGATTTGTTCCCACCCTTGTCTGAAGACTTACCATCCGTCTTCTTGCCATCCTTGTCACCCACTGTATGAACTTTTCTGTTCACTCTTGTTCTGACCCATTTGTCTGCCTTCTTTGCCAATTCTTGGGGAGAGGTCAGATCTGAGTCCACTAGATATTGGTGTAACAAATCAGACACACAGTTATTCAGAATATGCTCTCTCAGGATTAGATTGTACAGGCTTTCATTGTCAGAAACTTTACTGCCATGTAACCACCCCTCCAAGACCTTCACTGAATAGTCAACAAAGTCTACCCAGTCTTGTGAGGACTCTTTTCTGGTTTCTCTGAACTTAATCCTGTATTGTTCAGTGGTTATGCCAAATCCATCCAAGAGTGCATTCTTCAAAACTGTAAAATTATTGGCATCACTTTCTTTAACAGTAAGGAGCCTATCCCTACCCTTTCCACTGAAAGATAGCTATAGGATAGCAGCCCACTGCCTTTGAGGGACCCCCTGCACCATACAGGCCCTCTCAAGTGCAGCAAACAACTTGTTAATGTCATCCCACTCCTTGTAAGGGGGAACTATCTTTGCAGATTCCTGGAATCATGCTCTCTAACAGGATTACTATCAGGAATACTGCTGCTGCCACCATGGGGTCCTAACCCCAACCTCTATCTCTCCTTCTCTAAGTCTAGGGATTCCCTGTCTACAGCCAGCAGTTGCTGTTTAAGCTTCAGCCTGGTCTCTTCCACTCTCAACTTATTGAGTTCCCTTTCTAACATTTTGTCATCAGGGTGGGTGGGTTGGGAATGTTTTGACACAGAAGAAATATTAGAATGAGCAGAGGGAGACCTGTCCCTAGCAGTTGGCACTCTAACAACCTGGCCTTCAGGAACAAAACCTTCCCTACTATGATGGGAGCTTCTATTACTACCAGCAATGCTAGGTGTTCTGCTAAGGGGCAGATTAGGAAGAGAACCCTGTACCACTCATTCAAGGGGCTCCCCTGGGTCAGAGTGTGAGCTATCTAGTAACCTCTCTGATGAAGCACCACCCTGGATCTTATCATTTTCAATGAGCATTTTAGATAGAAATTCTCTAGTAGGGTTCTTTCCTACCACTAAACCCCTATCAATGCAGAGACTCCTTAGGCTCTTAAAGTTAAGGTGGTCATAAGTTGTATTGACCAAATTAAGAGGAGTTCCTACACCAGACATGATAGAAGAAGGCTTAGGGACAGAAAAAAAGAGAGAAAAAGTTTCAGGACTTTTTTAAGAACAGATAAAAAAACTTTTTCAACTTTTTGAAAAGTTTTGAAAGTTTTAGAAGTACTTTTCAGCACTTAGCAGATTGTGTAAGAGAAGAAAAGCGAAACTTTTTGGTTAGGTGTACATACACTGAACTTGTTTTGTATATTTTTCTCTTCTGAAAAGTACAAAATGACAAAGTGGTAAGTAGTTGCAAGTACTTATCCCACTGCTGCACAACCAATGTAGGAGGCTGGCCTGGCTTGTAGTGGGTACCAAGGGGTACTTACACTTTGTACCAGGTCCAGTTATCCCTTATTAGTGTAGAAGAGGTGTTTCTAGCAGCTTAGGCTGATAGAAGGTAGCTATAGAAGAGCAGCTTAGGCTGAACTAGGAGACATGCAAAGCTCCTACTATACCACTGGTGTCATATGCACAATATCATAAGAAAACACAATACACAGATATACTAAAAATAAAGGTAATTTATTTTTATGACAATATGCCAAAAGTATCTCAGTGAGTACCCTCAGTATGAGGATGCCAAATATACACAAGATATCTGTACACAATACCAAAATTATGCAGTAATAGCAAAAGGAAGTAATGCAAGCAGTGTAAAGTTACATTAGATTGCAATAGGAGCACATAAGTATAGGGGCAACACAAACCATATACTCCAAAAGTGGAATGCGAACCACGAATGGACCCTAAACCTATGTGAGCTTGTAGAGGGTCATTGGGGCTGTAAGAGAACAGTGAGGGTTAGAAAAATAGCCCACCCCAAGACCCTGTAAGGTAGGTGTAAAGTGCACCTACAACCCCCAGAGAGCACAGAAGTCGTGATAGGGGGATTCTGCAAGGAAAACCAACACCAGCAATGCAACAACAGTGGATTTCTGGACCTGAGTACCTGTAAGATAAGGGGACCAAGTCCAAGAGTCGCGACAGTGTCGAGAGTGGGCAGATGCCCAGGGAATGCCAGCTGAGGGTACAAGGAAGCTGCCACGGATGGAAGAAGCTTTGTGTTCTGCAAGAACGAAGAGGACTAGGAACTTCCCCTTTGGAGGATGGATGTCCCACGTCGTGAAGAAGCTTGCAGAGGTGCTCCCACGCAGAAAGACCGCAAACAAGCCTTGCTAGCTGCAAGGGTCGTGGTTAGGGTATTTGGATGCTGCTGTGGCACAGGAGGGACCAGGATGTCGCCACTTGGATGAGGAGACAGAGGGGGCGCCCAGCAAGTCAGGGAGCCCTCACAGAAGCAGGTAGCACCCAGCAGAAGTACCGGATCAGGCACTTAGAAGAGGAGAGAACCGGAGTCCACACAAAGTCTGAAAAGGGAGTCCCACGACGCCGGAGGACAACTCAAAAGGTTGTGCACTGCAGGTTAGAGTGTCGGGGACCCAAGCTTGGCTGTGCATGAAGGAAATCCTGGAAGAGTGCACAGGAGCCGGAGCAGCTGCAAATCACGCAGTACCCAGCAATGCAGTCTAGCGTGGGGAGGCAAGGACTTACCTCCACCAAACTTGGACAGAAGAGTCACTGTACTGTGGGAGTCACTTGGACAGAGTTGCTGAGTTCCAGGGACCATGCTCGTTGTTCTGAGAGGGGACCCAGAGGACCGGTGATGCAGTCTTTTGTTGCCTGCGGTTGCAGGGGGAAGATTCCGTCGACCCACGGGAGATTTCTTCAGAGCTCCTGGTGCAAGAAGGAGGAAGGCTACCCCCAGAGCGTGCACCACCAGGAAACAGTCGAGAAAGCTGGCAGGATGAAGCGATACAAGGTTGCAGTAGTCGTCTTTGCTACTTTGTTGCGGTTTTGCAGGCGTCCTGAGCAGTCAGAGGTCGATCCTTTGGCAGAAGGTGAAGAGGGAGATGCAAAGGAACTCTGGTGAGCTCTTGCATTCGGTATATGAAGAATTCCCCAAAGCAGAGACACTAAATAGCCAGAAAAGGAGGTTTGGCTACCTTAGAAGGAGGATAGGCTAGTAACACAGGTAAGAGCCTATCAGAAGGAGTCTCTGATGTCACCTGCTGGCACTGGCCACTCAGAGCAGTCCAGTGTGCCAGCATATTTCTAAATCCAAGATGGCAGAGGTCTGGGGCACGCTGGAGGAGCTCTGGGCACCTCCCCTGGGAGGTGCAGGTCAGGGGAGTGGTCACTCCCCTTTCCTTTGTCCAGGGTGCCACACACTAAGTAACTTAGCACCCAACCTTCACCAGGTGAAGGTTAGACATATAGGTGACTTATAAGTTACTTAAGTGCACTGGTAAATGGCTGTAAAATAACGTGGACGTTATTTCACTCAGGCTGCAGTGGCAGGCCTGTGTAAGAATTGTCAGAGCTCCCTATGGGTGGCAAAAGAAATGCTGCAGCCTTAGGGATCTCCTGGAACCCCAATACCCTGGGTACCTCAGTACCATATACTAGGGAATTATAAGGGTGTTCCAGTATGCCAATGTGAATTGGTGAAATTGGTCACTAGCCTGTTAGTGACAATTTAGAAAGCAGAGAGAGCATAACCACTGAGGTTCTGATTAGCAAAGCCTCAGTGAGACAGTTAGTCATCACACAGGGAACACATACAGGGCACACTTATGAGCACTGGGGCCCTGGCTGGCAGGGTCCCAGTGACACATACATTAAAACAACATATATACATTGAAATATGTAGGTAACATGCCAGGCAAGATGGTACTTTCCTACAGTACCTCTCTGAAGATGTAATGAAGTGGAAAGGGTACCATTGATATGAATTGTAGCACAAGGGGTGGTGTATAATGCTTTAATTACATTCAGAAAATTAGGACAAAAATAAAAGGCTTCCATTGTTCATTTGAGTTTATCTGCAGAAGACATGAGATGAAACAGAAGTCGGTGTTATATGCAGCAAGTCTATCTTTCATAAAGCCTGTTTGATCTGATTGGATAATAGAATTGAGTTAAGGACTTAGGTGGTCATTACAACATTGGCGGTAAAAGCCGCTTACCGCCGTGCAGAAGACCGCCGCGACCGCGGAATTCCGCCACAGCTATTATGACCCACATCTCGGAATCTGCCGAAATTCAGACACCCACACAAGTCCGCCACACCAAAGGTCAGTGATAAACTGGCGAAAACAAATCCTCCACCGTCACGCCAACAGAAACACGCCCATGCTATTACGACCCCTGAATCCACACGGCAGTCTTTCAACCGCGGTATTCCATTGGCGGTACACACGCCGCACTCAAAATACACACACATCTCCAAAACAATGCCGCATTGGACAATTCGAAAGACACACACCTAATACACATACGAACACCACTCCCACACACCCAATTCAATATAAAACACACACCCACATCATCCACAAACCCCTACAACCCAAAATTAGAGACAAAGGCGACAGAGAGAGAGCACAGCAATAGACAACCCCACCACACAGAGGCACACAACACCATCACCCACACAACATCCACGCACAAAACACCCCACACCACTACACATCACCACACTCATCACCACATACACCACCCCACACATCACCTACACCACCCCATGGCAAGCCAAAGACACCCCAGGTTTTCGGAGGAGGAGCTCAGGATTATGGTGGAGGAAATCGTACGGGTAGAGCCACAGCTATTTGGATCACAGGTGCAGCACACCTCTATAGCTAGGAAGATAGAGCTATGGTGAAGAATTGTGGACAGGGTCAACACAGTGGGACAGCACCCAAGAAATCGGGAGGACATCAGGAAGAGGTGGAACGACATACGGGGGAAGTTGCGTTCCGTGGTCTCCAGGCACAACATTGCGATTCAGCGGACTGGCGGCGGACCCCCACCTCCTCCCCCACAACTAACAATATGGGAGGAGCAGGTCTTGACCATTATGCATCCAGAGGGCCTCAGAGGAGTCGGTGGAGGAATGGACACTGGTAAGTCAAATCTTAACTATCATATCCCCCACCCTACCTGCATGCTATCACACCCCCCCACCCTCACCCCCTCCCCTATCACTCCAACTCCTCACTAATGTACTAATAACACAAACCACCCATCCCAACACCAAGCCCTGCATGACACAACAAAGCATGGACACCCATCACTAAAGCATGCCCACTGCACTTACCCATAACACCCCCGAACCACCATCACACAAGCACCCACACAGGAATGCTTGCACTGGGGTACACACTCACCCACCCATTGCACACCATGACACACACAGATACAATAATCATGGTTTTATACCCCTGCAGGACCACTACGTAACGTCACCAGACAGGAGGGTCCAGACATCTCTACCTCACCCACAGAAGAGGCCCACAGTGATGACAGCAGCTCTGGCCATCTGGATCCAGATGACCAGCCCGGACCATCGTGGACCTAGGGACAGTCGGTCCCCCTCGCACAGGCACGGCCCAACACTGACCTTCCACCCTCTGTTAACACCAGCACAGCACCCACCCAGCGGGCCCATACCTCCGTACCCAGGACACGTCAATCAGCTGTGTGTCCACCACTTCAGGGAACCCAGGATAACCCACCACCCCAACAACAACAGGGACCTGGGGGCAGTGGTAGTGGGCACACGGTCCAGGGGACGGAGGCACAGGAACACAGGGGAACTGGGAGGGCTGCTGTGCGACAGGGGGCGGACAGGCGAAGGGAACCCACTCTCCACGAGGCCCTCTCCTCCATCATGGGAGCATACCACCACTCCCAGGAGACGATGGCTACGGTCCTGGCCAAGTTTCAGGAGACCCAGCGCCTGCAGGAGGAACAGTATTTGGGGTTCAGGGAGGAGCTCAGAACCATCAGTTCCGCCCTGGGCACCATCGTAGGGGTGCTGAAGGACATACAGAAGACCATGAGGGACACCGTGGCACTCCAAGGGGCCCCTGACACTAGCATGGACGATGAACTGCCCACCACCTCCGCCGGCGCTAGTGGACAGGACGCCCGCCACAGGACCACCACACCAGCACCCCACCCCCTGCAGACGGAGAACCACTCCGCAAGCGGTCCCTGAGATCCAGGAACAGGACAGAGCAAGATGGCAAGACTCCGCCAGGAAATGAGACCACCCTGATTGTCATCCCACGGTCCCACTTTGTTACCCTATTCAGATTGGAACTGCCCCAGCTCCACTTCCTATGCCCATATGGGCAGTGCACCTGTGAGACTAATAGACTGGACTCTGCCATGGACATTCCTCCATCACCCATCACCATTTTGTCACCCCCTCCAATAATTAGCACTTCAATAAACACCCTTGAACCACAAAACAATCTGGAGTCAGTCTGTGATTTAGAAAATGTGTATTATCTATGACAATGACAAAATCCGTTCGAAAATGTAATGTCAACATACCTATGTTACACATCACAAGCCCATGAAGGATGCAAGCAGATGACACATGTTGGTAACCACACCTGTAAAACCATAATGGAAATTTACCACTCAATTAGCAAATACTACTTCAAATTGACAGACAGGATAGAGGTAGAAGTGTGAAAGTAAATGTAATAGTAAACAAATTGTTCTCACCTGTGTGTCACTGGAAATATTGCTGTATGACAGAGTCCCTGTTGTCAATGTCTTCTTCCTCTGCTTCCTCCTCATCACTGTCAACAGGCTCCACAGCTGCCACAACACCGTCATCTGGACCATCCTCCTGCAGAAAAGGCACCTGGCGTCGCAAAGCAAGATTGTGAAGCATAGAGCAGGCGATGATGATCTGGCACACCTTCCTTGGTGAGTAGAATAGGGAACCACCTGTCATATGGAGGCACCTGAACCTGGCCTTCAGGAGGCCGAAGGTGCGTTCGATCACCCTCCTAGTCCACCCATGGGCCTCATTGTAGCATTCCTCTGCCCTGGTCCTGGGATTCCTCACTGGGGTCAATAGCCATGACAGGTTGGGGTAACCAGAGTCCCCTAATAGCCACACACGGTGCCTCTGGAGTTGACCCATCACATAAGGGATGCTGCTATTCCGCAGGATGTAGGCGTCATGCACTGAGCCAGGGAACATAGCATTTACCTGCGAGATGTACTGGTCTGCCAAACATACCATCTGTTCATTCATCGAATGATAACTCTTCTGGTTCCTGTACACCTGTTCACTCCTGTGGGGGGGGACCAAAGCCATGTGGGTCCCATCAATGGCACCTATGATGTTAGGGATATGTCCCAGGGCATAGAAGTCACCTTTAACTGTAGCCAAATCCTCCACCTGAGGGAAAACGATGTAGGTCCTCACATGTTTCAGCAGGGCAGGCAACACTCTGGACAACACATTGGAAAACATGGGCTGGGACATCCCTGATGCCATGGCCACTGTTGTTTGAAATGACCCACTTGCTAGGAAATGGAGCACTGATAGCACCTGCACTTGAGGGGGGATTCCTGTGGGATGGCGGATTGGTGACATCAGGTCTGGCTCCAAATGGGTACACAGTTCCTGGATTGTGGCACGGTCAAACCTATAGGTGATGATTAAATGTTGCTCCTCCATTGTCAACAGGTCCACCAGTGGTCGGTACACCGGAGGATTCTGCCATCTCCTCACATGTCCTAGCTGACGGTGCCTAGGAAGGACAACAGCGACCACAGAGTCAACCAATTCTGAGGTATGTACCCACAGCTACACAGAACACGACACAAAATACAAAATTCTTCCTGTATATGTGTTGAGTCCAGGCTTAGGTATTTGTGACGCAGTTGTAAATGAAGCCATGTGGGCCCCTGAAATGGCGAATGCCTGACCTGTAAAGTGGGACAATGGGATGTGAGGTAACTGCGCTGGCGTTGTACACCGTCGCGGTAGGCGGTCGTAGATTGCGGCGGAATGCTGCATTGGTTAACATTGGACCCTATGGGTCCCAGGAGCCAATGACGAAGTACGCCGGCGGTGATGATTCCACCGCCGCGGACGTCACCGCCACAGACGTGACTGCCATTTTCTATCTGTTCAATCACTCGATACCTGATCTTCGACAGGAGAGGACCTACACTGCAAGTGCTGCTGTGAACTCAGTCTGGAAGAGACAATGGCTCGTGCGTCTGGGGAAAGGGCCCATGCCTTCACTGCACAGGAGTTGGAAAAGCTTGTGGACAGGGTCCTCCCCCAGTACACGCTGCTCTATGGTCCTCCAGACCAACAGGTGAGTACATAGGGTGCAAGTTGTGTGGGCTATGCCTGGGTGGAGAGGGCTGGATGTAGGTAGGAAGGGGGCAGAGTTCTGCGAGCATGAAGGAGTGTGATTGCATGTGCCACATGGCAAGGGCAGGGATGTGGGCCACTCACTTCGTCGGTGCAGTTGCTAATGGCTTCTCTTCTTCCCCTGTACATGTCATGTAGGTCAGCGCCCACCAGAAGAAGGACGTCTGGACCCTGGGGGTCCACCACAGATGGAGCACCCACTGCCGGAAAAGATGGGAGGACATTCGCTGCTGGAGCAAGAAGACGGCGGAGGCTCAGCTGGGGATGGCCTCCCAACGTGGGAGGGGTGCCCGTCGCACCATGACCCCCCTGATGTTCCGGATCCTGGCAGTGGCCTACCCTGAGTTGGATGGGCGCTTGAGGGCATCACAGCAGACACAAGGGGGTGAGTACACTCTCATTCTGCTGACTTTGCGCGCAGTGGAGGGATCTGGGTGGGGGAGGAGGGCTGTGGGTTTCCCTAGGCCAGGGAGAGTTCTGTAGGCTAGGCCCCTCCGGAATGCAGGCTATGTGCCACTCCACCCCACCTCTGTAGAGTGCCAAGAACAGGTATACATGCCCCTGTGTCATCTATGTGGGCAGATGACACTCATAGCCATGTAGGCCATATCCCAGGAACTGCATCTGTAGAGGCCAAGAGCACGGCGTAGTGCAGGGGGCTGCTGTGTCTGTATTGTCCGCCAACGTTAGCGGTAAGCCATGCACTCAACCTGTCTTTCTTCTGTTTCCCCACCCCTTTTTGTGGTCTCCCTGTTCTTTTGTGCATCAGCATCATCAGGCGGAGGTACAGTGGCACCGGAGCATGAGGGGGCTGCATCCCACATGGCCATGGAGGGCCACACCACGGACTCAGAATACACCAGTGGGACGGAGGGTGAGGGGAGCTTCACTTCGGTCACCGGATCTGCAACCAGCAACACGGACTCGTCCTCCGATGGGAGCTCTCTTGTGGTGGCGGCACCATCTGTGCCCCCCCCTTCTACAGGTACAGCCGCCATCCCCCCTACCAGCACCGCCCTCCCAGCAGCCTCTCAGCCTTCGCTCCGTGTCCGCTCATCCAGGAGGGTGGGCATCACCTTTGCCCCAGGCACTTCAGCCCCTGCCCCTGTCACCCCTGCTGCCCTCAGTGAGGAGGCCATTGACCTCCTCAGGTCACTCACTGTTGGGCAGTCTACCATTGTGAATGCCATCCAGGGTGTAGAAAGGGAGTTGCAACACACAAATGCATTCCTGGAGGGCATTCATTCTGGTCAGGCTGCCCATCATCGAACCCTGCAATCTCAGGCCTCAGCACTGATGGCAGCCATTGTCCCTGTGTCGAGCCTCCCCCCTCCAACTTCCTCCAACCAGACCCAATCGCCTGTACCCCATGCCTATCCCAAGCACACCATCAGACCAGCCTGCACACACGTCAACACACAAGGGCAGCTCAGGCAAACATAGGCACCACACATCCCACAGGCACTCACACAAGCATCACCCACATACAGACACAGCAACATCCACTGCCTCCACTGTGTCCCCCTCCTCGTCGTCTCCCTCCTCCCTCCCAGTGTTGTCCACACTCTCACCTGCATGCACTACCACTACAGTCACTAGGACTCGCACCAGAACACCCAGCACCACACCCCGCTCACCTGCACTCACCACTCCCACTACCATTTACACATCCCCTGTGTCCTCTCCCAGTGTGTCTGTGACGCCCCATCCCAAAGTACACAAACGCGGGCACACACACACCCAACATACATCCACCTCACGACAGCCTCTAGAACATGCACCTGCACCCAAATCATCTGAAGTTACACCTCCTACAACCACCTCCTCTTCCTCCACTCCCAGACCCCCTCCAGCTACCCGTCCCAGTGTTCGTCAGAAACTTTTCCTGAGCATCGTTGACCTCTGTCCCACCACCCCCCCCTCCAATTCATAGGTCCCGTACTAGCACCTCAGCCAAAAAAAGTCCAGTACCAGTTGTGCCTGTTAGAGGTATGTGGAGTGCACCGGGCACCAGGGCAGCCAGTGTGACACGGAGCCAAAGCACTGCCAGTCCACCCTCTGTAAAGCACCAGAAGTTGGACAGTGCCTGACGGGAGAGGGGGAAGACTTCTGCTGGCAAAGCCGCTCACAAGGGTCCTGGGGGGAGTGTCGAGTCAGCTGTGACTCCTCCCAAGGTGGGGAAGGGGCAGAAGAAGTCGCCAAAGTCTGGGAGGAGCAGCACGGCGGAGAAGGCCGCCATCCTCCCCGCTGGCCAGGACGCCACCGCCAGCCCCATCGTCACTGGTCCGGAGACCACTGCCAGCGTCAGGGCCCAGGAGGGCAGCACTATCGTCACTGGTGTGCAGACCACCGCCAGAGTCATTGCCCTGGAGGGCAGCACTATCGTCACTGGTCCGGAGACCACCGCCAGAGTCAGTGCCCTGGAGGGCAGGACTATCGTCACTGGTCCAGAGACCACCGCCAGACACCGCTGCACAGGTCAGAGACAGCAAAGTCAAGCCCCGCTGAACAGGGCAAGCACCGCTGAACAGGGCAAAGTCCGCCATGGCAAGCACCGCTGAACAGGGCAAGCACCGCTGAACAGGGCAAAGACCGCCAGGGCAAGCACTGTTGAACAGGGCAAGCACCGCTGAACAGGGCAAAGACCGCCATGGCAAGCACCGCTGAACAAGGCAAGCATCGCTGAACAGGGCAAGCACCGCTGAACAGGGCAAAGACCGCCATGGCAAGCACCGCTGAACAGGGCAAAGTCTGCCATGGCAAGCACCGCTGAACAGGGCAAGCACCGCCAACTCAAGCATCGTTAGCCCATGTGCAGCTGGGACAGTGACGGAACTGGGACTGTCACAGGGACCGTGATGCACTCTGGGCACCAGTCCCCTTCCAGAACCAGTGGAGAACAGCATCCACTACCTGAATCATTAACAGGATGAAGCACTCTGGGCACCAGTCCCCCTCCAGAACCAGTGGAGAACAGCATTCACTACACAAATCCTTAACAGGATGAAGCACTCTGGGCACCGGTCCCCCTCCAGAACCAGTGGAGACTGTTATCCAGACCACCCACTGGAGAGACTTGAGAGACTGTGGCTTTGCACTCCCCAGGATGAAGCAGTGGGCAAACCACCCACTGGAGAGATTTGAGAGACTGTGGCTTTTCACTCCCCAGGATACATCAATGGGCATGGAGCCCCGTCGTGGATCTGGTGTGGTGCTGTCATCCGGCTGAGGTGCCCCCCCTTCCCTTCCCCCTGAGGTGCCTGTTGTATTTCTATCTGATGCCCCTGCAGTGTTCTCTCCGTTTCTGGACAGGTATCGTGTGTGGGCCTCGCCCATGCATTTTGGGCCCGGTGGTCCACGGACATTGAATTGTGCATACCTGCACTACTAATTGTGATGTATATATTTGGAATGTGTATATATTTATGTATATTTGAGCATACTCTATTTTGATACATTACAATGGTTGTACTCATTTCCTTTTGTCTTTGCATTCTTCCGGGGGGTTTGGGGGTTGTTCTGTGATGTTTGGAAATGCATTGGTGTGTGTGTTGTAGTGGGTGAGGGTCGGGGTGGGGGTGTTCCATGTGTGTGTCCCTGACTTTTGCCTCCCCCTCCCCTATGTCCTAGGTGCAGTACTCACCCTTGTCTTCGGCATTCGTAGAGGAGCAGGAAGACAAGCGCAGGGAGTATTTGGAGTTCCGGCTCCATGGTGCCCTCCTTCCTCGTGGAGTGTGTTAAGGTGAGCGTTTTCCCACTGCAAAAGCTGTTTCCGCCGTGTTTTTATCCACGGTGAATCCGCCCCGGAAAAGGTGGCGGATTGGCCTGTTGTAATACTGTGGGCGGTACTTTGTCTTCCGCCTGTCTGTTGGCGGTGACCACCACGCTGCTTGTCTGTACCGCCGTGGCGGTCGGAGTGTTAAAGTTGCTGTCTTTGTTGGCGGTTTCCACCACGGTCATAATTCCCTTTTTTTTTTCGCCGGCCTGTTTGCGGTATTACCGCAGCTTTAACACCGTCCGCCAGGGTTGTAATGACCCCCTAAGTCTGTTAGCTAATATTTTGGCATGGCTCTTAAATCTGGGTTAATGAGTGATATTGGACAGTATTTGGAAACTAAACTGGTACCCTTATCTGGCTTCTGAAGAACAATAATATTTGCTTCTTTAAAAGTGACTCACATAGTAGACTTCATCTGAAAGTCAATAATAAGGAGAGCAGAGTGGGGGAGTGTTGTGTTTGAAAATATTTGTTAATTTTTTCTGAAATGCCATCTGGACCTGGAGTTTTATTAGCCTGTAATGCCTTGATTGCTGAGTAGATTTATTGAATACCAATTGGGCTCTATAATTTGTGTATATCTTCAGTAGAAATCTGAAGTAATTGGCAATCATTTAAAAAAGTATCAATCATTACTTTGGAGTCTTGCAAGTTTGTTATAAAGGGTAGTGTAGAAGGATAACATTTCTTTTGCAATCTCTTCTGTTTACAGAGTCAGTATCATGTTACTTGATAGCTTGAATTTGATTTTTATCTTTTTTAATACAAAAATAAATGGCTAAAGTCATCTGGAATTATTAGATATAAAAAGTAATCGTTTTTTTCTTTAGATACAAGCAAACCAGTCCTTATACTTAATAGATTGTTATATTGATATTTTATTTAAGTTAGAAAATACATTTTTATTTCCATGAGCCATAAGGGAAACTGTGATACCTCAGCTATATGTTTAAATGCATCCCAGTGATTAGTTTTAGTAGTGTCATCAGGGTTATTATTCCTAAAACAATCACTGATGGCAGCTTCTAGTTCAGCAGAATTAGTTGGAGTTAAAACCATCTCTGTGTCCATTCTCCACCTATTTTAGGAGAACATGACTCATGTAGGGTAGGGCAAAGGAGATTAGAGGGTTGTCAGTCATAGTAATTGGTTAAGTGGTAGGATTTGTGATCATACTATTTCGAGGCATAGAAGCAAGTAAGTAGTTAATTCTGTAAAAAGTAGAATGTGTATTTAAAAAGAAGGTAATGTCCTGAGCTGTAAGTTGAGCCAGTCTTCAGAGGTCAACCAATTCAGTGGTAGAAAAAAAAGATTTCAATAGGTGAAAAGATTTATTGGGTCTAAATTTGGAAGTAGAGAAACAGTATAGAAGTGGTTTATGAATAAGATTAATGACTCCACCGATAATAAGGGAAACATTATCTAGTTTTATGATTTCTGTAGCAATACACTTTCCAGAAAGGAGGGTCTTCTAATTTCGGAGCATAAATGTTAACTAAATGAAGAATACGTTTACCAATTTTAATTTGGGCATATACAAATGGATTAATAATTTTATGTGAGAATAGTGTGAAAAAATAATGGCAACTCTGTTTTTGCATAGCATTACGAGAGATGAGACAATATCACTTATCCATCCTTTAGACATGGACTATACATTTTTTTGTTAATATGGGTTCCGAGATAAAACAAAAATTAGCGTTTCATTCTTTATTAAATATTCAGATATTTTAAGCCACTTGACTGGATGTTGCAGACCTTTAACATTGAGAGAAACAAAATTTAGTATATGTTGATGAGTCATAAGAGGTTGTGGAAGTGTAGGAAAGAAAAGAAACAAAACAAGAAGAAGAAAGTTGTCCATAAAAAAAAATAAAAAAAACACGACGAGCATAACAAAAATAGGTCATATACTAAGATATCATATTAAAGGGAGAAATTGAGAGGAAAATAGGAACTAAGCCTGAGCTCACTGCATTTCACCTGCTATTTTCAACAGACATAAAATATTCAGTGGGGAACTATAAAAACTAGCAGAACCTGAAAGTTGTGAATCCATGGTAATAATAATGTCTTAACTTGTGGTTGGGGCACCCCTGGGTGTCCACAAAGTCTTTTTGAGGGTCTGTGACTACTTAGGAAATGTATTAATAATAACAGAATAATAAAATGTATAGGAATAGAGGAGAGCAATGTAAAATTTAATAATTTGAAACATTCTCTAAATGTGAAGGAATTTGACACATGAGGCTAAAAATTAAATAAGTATCCTCAGATTGATTTGTGGGAACAGTGGAAGTTAATAAAACAGAATATAGTATGGGTGATGAGTGACCTCAATTTAATCTAGAAAAGCTCCATCCTTCCCATTAAAGTTAAAATGTTGATTTTTTTATATTTATTCATGAAGTAAATAACATTTTAATTAATTTGTCTATTTGATTAATTTTGCTTCTGTATTTTCTGTATATTTTCTGCAGCAAACATCTTCGAAATGCTTAGGCTGAAGTACCTCAAGTTTTATGAAATGACTCAGTGGGGGATCCGTGCATCCAACTGTAATTTATTGAAAGTCCATGGCTTCTAGTAATGATAAGTGGGGATTGATACGAATCAAAGCTTAATAACCACTGATATAGATGTCTTATCAGGACTGAGGGGGAGTAGAAACACTTAAAAATATAATTTTTCCAAATTAACATTGCAGAGTGATCAAAGGATAAGGAGGAAATGATGATGTCATAAAACTTTAGTTATTAATTACCTGGGTTTGATGTAGTTTGCAGTGAGAAGGAATACGGTGGGCATCATCAGTTTCAAATATTTCTGAAAATGTAATATTGAGCCGCTTAGGTAATGTACATTCGAAGCAAATTCAACAGCTCCGGTTTTCAATTTTTATCTGAACATTCTATTGCATGTTTCTGTTCTCTAGGTGTAGTAAAGCTGTTTGTAAGAGAGGAATCTGATCGAGTAGAAGTGTAATATCTGAGAATGCTTAGTATTATTTGTGTTTTGATCTCTTCACCTGACACCTTCATTGAAAGAGAGGCAATGTCTCTTTGGATGTGCAGAAGGAGGTGGTAATAATATATGCATAGCTTGGATATCCTCCAAAATCTCCCTTAAGGATAGTTCTTGTGAGTCCACCACTTTAAGGGGCATGTTTATACTCTGTTTGTGGCAAATTTGCATCATTTGTTTATGCAAATTCGGCACAAACTTAACTCCATATTTATATTTTAACGCTAGACAGGTTTAGCGTCTAAATATTGGAGTTTGCACCATTTTTGGATGCGTAAACCTACCTTGCATCAATGAAATGCAAGGTAGGCGTTCCCATTCAAAAAACAGTGCTATCCCCATAGCGCCATATTTATCCCCCTGTGCTCAAATGACGTACGGGTGGGAGGGGGGTGCTAAATAATGGTGCTAAGCTTGCTGAGCACCACTATTTAACGTCTGGGTCAGACCAGGCGTTAGGGGACCTGTGGACCCTTTTCCATGGTTAGACACCATGGATGGATTCACAGGTGGCCTCCCCAAGCCCTAGAAACACCCCCACTACCACCGGAGGCACCAGCACATCAGGAGAGGCTTTCCTTTTGGAAGAAGACAGAAGAGTCTTGTGTAGGTGAAGTGAGTGTGACTGAAAAGACCATCTTTTCAGACTGCCTCCTTTCAGTAATGTAGCCATTGTGTTAGGCAGATGTGAGGGGTCACATCTGAAGGAGCCTCCGCAGCTCTCCGCACATGCAGAATTACAGAAACCCTACCAAATACTCCCAGCAACACTAGCTCCAAACCACTATCAAAATAACACAAAATGATTGGCTCCACGTTGGAAAAACGTTAGTGGCACAGCATGTATCTAGCAACGGTTAGAGCGCAACAGCCATCTAGTGTTGTGTGCGCTACCATCTCCCAACTTTAAGTGTTTGGGGTGTCCAAATAATTAAAATTTAATTTTGTATAATTCACCCTGTATTTCCTATTTCGCTTTTGAAGAATGTTAGTTCTTCTTGCAAAGACCTATTTCTGTGTTTTTAGCTATTTTTAAAATTACTTTTAGATCACATATGCCTCTCTCGCTGCTAAATTTATCGGAAAAAGATAGATTTCTTAATTTTTTTGTTTGGCGAAATAAACAAATTACAATTATAATAAAGTTGATTTTGGACTAGTTGGAGCCAAAAAGATTTAAGTTGATGAATCAAATTGTGATGATAATTCCATTTGTTCTTTTAGAAACTTTAAAATGTCACATGGCTTATCTACATCTTTTCAGAAGAAATCAACTGCTTAACTTTGCGTGTTTTGATATCCCTAAGATTTTCACATTAGAAATCATGTGGGAAGTAGAATGTAGGGCTTTATAACATACTTCATTAGAAATTATATGTAGCTTAAAGCTCCCGATACATTTAGAGCAACAAGCCCTATCCAAGCATTATTTATTTATAATAGGCTTTTACTGACTGCAGCGTTTTAAAACAAATTAATGGTGATTTCAACAGCACTTGCTGGTCATACAATATCAGTAAATGTGATTTACTCTCTATGTTTTCTATGCCCTCTGGTTCACAATTTCTGGCTGAAAGTTTGTAACCAAATGAATACGATTTTAATCAATAAGGATTTTTTTTCAGGTTTGGAAACAACTTTTTATGTATTGTAGCTAATGCTTAGAATTGTCCATATACAAATAATCAGTTGACCTTTTGTTGCCAATCACATTTCAAGAAATAACACTCACCTGAAAAAATACTGCAAATATTTATTTTAGCTTATGGTGGATTAGTGTTTGAACTATCACATCACCTGTTACATTTGTCATCAAAAGGAAATTTCTGTGATCACTGTTATCAAATTATCTTAATAAGTAATTTCATCTTAACAACTTTGGTGATAGTAGATTAGAAGAAATGTCCAAACCACATTTAAATGCAATTGAATATTTTTTTCAATTCTACAATTTCTCACTCTTGTAATTTTTTGATTTACTTGTGTATATTGTTCACAGCTTATTTAATGCAATTTACAGTTTGGAGTTAGATGGTTATATTAGCATGTTAATGACTTTCAATGCTACTATTTTGACATTTTTAACTGCTTTGATGATATTACTCCCTCTTTTCCCCTTCTTTTTTCCCTTCTTCTGCTGCCTATTCATATATTTACTTTAAGATATGATATATGGATAGTAATCTCATTGTTTTTATGTTGTTAGTTTTAAATATTCTTTGGCATTCTGCATTTTGTTGTACCCTTATTTCTTATTGTGACTATACAATTATTATATGGTATATTGTACCTTATATTAATTGTTAATAAAACCTTTTAAAACATAAAAAACATAAAATATTTCTGGAGTCCACTTTTCAATTATGCACATATGTTATGTGCATGGCAGAGCGAACCTCAGGCTTATTATGACAGGGGGGAAATCATAGTTATGATGAGTCTGTCTATATTGATATTGCCAACACTGACTATGGGTCTCCAAAGTAAGATGCCTGAGATGCCAGGCCAATTAACTATGCACTTCACAGAAGAGTAGTGTACTTTCCAATGATATAACCATGGAACTCAACTGCCTTTTTTTAGTTACTGGTCCTCATCAGGTCTCAGCCAGACTTTTCATGGTGGTGATACCGCCATGAAAATGCTGGCGAAAAACCAGGTGGTAATCAGCAGGGCATTGCTGCATGCAGCGCCGCCCTGGCTGATTGCGACCTGCACCTGCCATCAAAACGTCTGGATCACCCATCCCGGTGGGGACAGCAGTACCCTGGTAGTCTGACGGCCAGGGTCTTAATGTGGCGGTCGGACTGCCCCAGCCACAGTGAGGCTGGCGGTCTCGTAATGACGCACTTAGGGGGTTATTCCAACTTTGGAGGAGGTGTTAATCCGTCCCAAAAGTGACGGAAAAGTGACGGATTTACCACCAGCCGTATTACGAGTCCATTATATCCTATGGAACTCGTAATATGGCTGGTGGTATATCCGTCACTTTACCGTCACTTTTGGGACGGATTAACACTCCTCCAAAGTTGGAATAACCCCCTTAGTTTCAGAATGTTTCCCCCTTGTGTGTGTCTAATGTCCAGGGATAGTTTCAGTCTGCAGCTTCAATTTATTTTGGTCGGACTCCAATAGTTGTGTAAATGGGAAAATAATTGCGCCGTCACATAGTACTCTTCAAGCATGACAATATATTCCGCTATTTACTTGTGTCTTCTATTTCTAATTGAGCTGCCTCTTTTGAAATTCATAGTAAAAAGGAAATTACAACTTAAGACTACTTTATGTACTTCCCTAAAAGGCCACTTGTCCGTGAGAGGGTTTGCATTGATCTCAAAGTGATCCTATGCTGGTATCTTTAAATTTTCATTAAGCCCTAAGCACTCAATCCTGGAAACCTCTTGCAGCAATATATATACATATTTTAAATATAATTACAGATGTACTGAATACATAAGGAGAAAATATAGTCCACATATAATAACAATACACTTCATAAAGAACAAATTAATACCACTACCATCTAACTTAAGGGCTTAATGAATTTGTGCTAAATTTCAAAATGGAGTGGTACCATTAACGGCATCAATAGGACTACAGATCAATACTGCATAGTGCCTTGGATTGTAGCATATCGAAGAATACTTATTTCAGGGTGCCTCTTTGTTTAACTTCAACAACAAAAATTCTGCAACCATCACAAGATATTAGAATTGAAATGGCTGGTACGACTAGAGCAGGGATACTCAAAGTACGGCCCGCGGGCCTCATGCGGCCCCTCTGACCTTTACATGCGGCCCATGGGGCAACAGGAGTTAATTGGAGTTAAAGAAAGGAAGTAACTAGGAACTCCTGCACTTTAGAAACGCCTTCATTTCTAATGACATCTTGCAGCAAAAGTGTAAAACTAAGACAGTCTCTTCAAAATTAATTAAGTGTATTTAGTTAACATGCAGAACCTTTTCGCCTCAGTACAATTTATTTTATCAGTACATTGAAATGTATTCATTTTAAAGTGATAGTTTTCAAACATAAATTTGGAAACAATAATTATTTCCGTTACTCTGAGAACACCACCAATAGTAAATTAAAGAGGCAAGTCACTTGGTACGTGCACTTTATGAGTGGCCTGGGTTCCTATCATACATAAACAACATTATAGTTTATTAAATAAAACATAGAAGCAGGTTTTGTGCAGCGCACACCATGGATCATGTATTTCGAGGTCATCTTAAATGTGATAATTCAGAAAAAGGAGGGAAAGTGACACTAAACAATTGCCTAGGATCACACAATTTGGAAAACTGGGTAAGCCGGGATTAATTCCAGGTTTTCTGGTTTCCCATTGTTTATTTCAGCCACTAGATGTACATCCTCTGCTTCCCCTACACCTACCTTGCCAACAATCCCCCTAGTCACCCCACCCGACCGCCACCGCCCTGGCATCAATGCGGCCCCCAGGCACGTCACAGACCAAACTTTTTGGCCCCTGGGAAAATGTTTGCGAGTACCCATGGACTAGAGAGTGTAAGGCTTCCCCCCTCTCTCCTTCCACCGCATCCGGTGCAGTAACAGTGAGGTAACCGCATGGAAAGCTCTGCTATTAACTTGAAGATACAAACTAAGCTGTGTAAAATCTGGAAGCCCCCAAAACCTCCTTAATCTCATGAGCTCTTACGAGTGTGCTTCAAGTTCCACTAAAATGAGCGACATAACATAAAATGGAAATGTCAATTTAGGCACAGGTGTTTGAACTTCGCGTTATTAATTGCAAAATTTACACTTAGGAAAACCTTACAAAAAAGAATATATAAAGAAAAAATGAATGAAGATGTCACTCACCGCATCATATTTCTGCACATAGTAACCTGCATATGCAAACATTCTTCACAACATATTGTCTCCAATATACTCTATTTCAGAGGCAGCATGCTGCAAAAGTTAAAAATGTTTATTTTTAGCTAGTGACTTTCCCGCAAACGCCAATTGTAAACTGGAGATATGCTGCATCCATCTACGTTCAATGTTTGATTATATTCATCCAAACTCGCATTACCATTTGTCATCTTTGAATTTCTTAAGCTCTCTAAATCGCTATAGAACTATACGAGTGGGCGCAAAAAACTTCGGTTTTCTTTCTTTAATTGAAATGTGCTTTGTATTAAGTATCCGAACTGCCAATCATAAAATTGTTTAAGAAGAAGCTGAACTTTCCGAATACATTTCAGATTTAGAAACGGATTTCATTCAGGATAACTTCAGAACAGAAGATCATGTTCTTTATTTTAATGGTTGGCCATATGGCAGCAATGAAGTGAACTGAAGTTTTACATAATGCTCTTTTGTTTGAGATGATCGACAGAACTATTTTTTAGCGCTGTCATACATTGTTACATTTCATAAACAGCCACGCAACATGGATAAAAGCTTTAAAAATATCCTGGCGTCCTTCTTTAGCTCTAAGAACTGTCATATCGACTCATATGCATCTCCTCGAGGGATTAACATATAAAAGGAGGTTTTAGTTCTTTTTCGTATGTTTCTTCACAGAAAATCCATTTCAATTGTGTCTTGATTTTGTTACTAGTTTACTTCACAAAAAAAGAAAATAAATGTAGGCATCCTACAGGCGCCTTGCTGGCTTGAAACTGTCTTGTCAATTTTCTTAAAAAAATAAAAAGAGTTCTCTGATTATTGTGAAGATGGGTAATGGTTTATTTTCCGTTCCCTGAATACAAAAAAAAATTACATCTTGGTCTTACTGAGAAATCAGTGGTTCTCTGTATATCATATACAGAAGGCTGTCTCCTAAATGTTTATTCTAATCTTGGACTTGATTTATTATCCACGAGTTTTCTGGGAAAAATATCTTGGCCAAACTCCTAGGGCCTGTTGCTCAAACTCTTTGTGTCTGTGAATTGAAATTACATGCACACCTCTATGGTACAATTAGGGACCTAGGGCAGTTAAGTAGGCGTACCATGACAGAAAGGGGCTTATTTACTAGCCCCTTGGCGCAGGGCGGCGCAGCAAGTGTCTTGCTGTGCCACCCTGCGCCAGAGGGAAAAAGAAGAAAAGTGCCGTATGTAAAAGATATGGCACATTTCTGTACTCTCCCCCTGCATTGGCGCTAAATTTAGCTGCCTAACACCAACACAGACACTCTTGCACCATTGTGCAAGGGTGCCTACGTTGCAGGGAATGATTGTTTATGTGCAGGAAGGTGTCCCTTCCTGCACATAAACAATCAATAATGGTGGTGTTGCTTTATAGCAAACCATCATTATTTAATGATTGTTTATGTGCAGGAAGGGCCAACTTTTTGCACATAAACAATCATTAATGGCATTTTGCTTTTGTTATGTGTGCTGCAGATTGTGGTATACATAGAAAAAAGCAAAAATGAGGAGAAATAAAAGTATATTTTGTATTTCTACTTGTTGCGCCACTCTAGCTCCACCCCTCGGGTGACTTAGGCCCATATTTATGCTTTTTGACGCAAACCAGCGCTGGCGCTGGTTTGCGTAAAAGTGTTTACCGCTGGCCAATGCCATTCCTACGCTCCATGCGGGCGCCTTATTTAAGGAATGACGTTAGCCGGCGCTGCGGACTGGCCAGAGTAAAAAAAAATAACTCAAACCAGGCAGCGCTGGCATAGGGGAAAATGGGGGTTGTGCGTCAAAAAATGGTGCAAGTCAGGTTTGAGGCAAAAATCATGCCTCAAACCGGACTTGCGCCATTTTTTGACGCACAACCCCCATTGAAATGACTCCTGTCTTAGCAAAGACAGGAGTCATGCCACCTTGCCCAATGGCCATGCCCAGGGGACATCTGTCCCCTGGGCATGGTCATTGGGCATAGTGGCATGTAGTGGGGCCCAAATTAGGCCCCCCATGCCACTTCAAAAAAGTAAAAAAAAATACTTACCTCAACTTACCTGTACTTAACTGAAATGGGTCCCCCCATCCATGGGTTTCCTCCAGGGGTGAGCGAGGGTGTCCCTGGGGGCAGGGAAGGGCACCTCTGGACTCTTTCCATGGTAAGAGACCATGGAAGTGAGCCCACAGTTCCCTTAACGCCTGCCCTCACCCAGGCGTTAAAAAATGGCGCACATCAGGCTGTGTGCCGTTTTTTAAGGCCCGCCCCCTCCTGTGCGTCAAAATGACGCAGGAGTATAAATAAGACGCACAGGCCTTAAAGTTATTTTTTGAGCGGGAACGCCTACCTTGCATGTCATTAACGCAAGGCGGTTTCCCGCATCTGAAAAATGACGCACACAGAGGTTTTTTGATGTCCGCGGGGTCGGGCGTCATAGTTTAAATATGGGGTAAGGTTTGTGCCGAATGTGAATCAAAATTTTTGACGCACATTCGGCGCAGAGTATAAATATGCCCCTTAGTTTTTGGCGCTGCCTCAGAATCTGGAGCAGTGTCAAAAGCAATGGGTGTTGCATGGAAACGCCCACAGAAACGTCAATTTCACAACCCTCCACAGCAGAAAACTGCTTCAGTGGGGCATACTTACAAGGGGGCATTATGCCATACAAATGACTTAGAACCACGTTGTAAATGTGAAATGGGCACAGTGCGACCAAAGCATCACTGAAAGAGACACTCGGGTGGCGCTAGGGGCTTGTAAATAAGCCCCTAAATCTCTGAATGTTTGGGAACAAAAAGGGGCTTATTTACAAGCATTTTGCGCCGCTGGTGCGTCACTTTTTCCCACATAAAAAGTGACGTACAAGTATCACAACAGGCTTGTAAATGAGCCCCGAAGTTTGTAGGTATTTAAACATATTTCTCAGCCCATTTACATAGTCGAAACGGCTGCGGATTTACTTGTATTGATTGAATGAGTAAATGTGTTTCTAGAGTGGTAACCGGAACCAGAGAAATAGTGGGGGAGTAAGGGAAGACCTTCTATATGAAAAAGCTATTTTTTACAGTGGAGAAATGAGTAGTTATGAAGTGTAATTAAACTAATGTGAGAAATTTGACCCTCTATTCACACAAACTGTTTTCTTTTACACATGTTGAAATGATGTCTGATGCTAGTAAATAAGAATTTAAAAACGTTTTCCACAAGTACGCCTGGGGACCTGTCACTGTTACAGTTTTATCGGCGTACTCCTGCAAACCCCTGTGAATTCCCAAGAAAACAGAAATGAAGGTAAAACGAAAGAAGAAAGCTATGGGAGTACAGTTTAAATTTTTCCTCAAGGCCGGAGAGCATGATTCTCAAAGCTATTTCCACAATTATGTTCAGCTGAGGTGTGCACATGACATGATATGAGGGTGTGTAAATCAACATTTAGGATTCTCAAATCGTGAAAGTACATTTTTTAAGAAGATTTGCTCCAATATACTTTCCGTTCCAGAACGGAAATGACCTAGAACGTTTGTGCAGAATAACAAAGCTAGGTTAATGGACATTCAAAAAGCATATGTTGCACTTTTCCGATACTAGGCACAGTAGCATATTTACTCTCCATAAGGTCAGGAATAGATTTATGTATAGTGTGGGAAAGGGGAGACAACATCCCCAACATTGGTAGGTAGCATAAGTACTTCCTTAATGAGCATACATATTTTCCCAAGGAGTAGAAATACTGCTTTTAAGTGCTGTTGCACTACAGTGTAAGTTTTACACATCCACAAACCCACACTATATACATTTACACATGCAAAAATGCTTTTGGGTGGGAATACACAGAAATTCACAAAATAATTCCTGGAGCTGTACGGCAACTGTCCATGCGTTATAGCCACCGTGACATATTGATTACCTCTTTTTTGATTTCCAAAAGTCAGAAATGTAGGGGGGGGGGAATATTTTAGGAATACATTTCCCACTTTTATTTTAGTCACAACTCGAGTCTCCTGAGTGTTTGGTTTACAGGTATGCATAATGCAGGAGCACGCAATGTTTTTCACATTTAAGTGCAAATTCGTGATGAAAGGTGCCGAATTCCATTACATTATCAATCTGCCATCACAAGGGTTTTAAAAAAAGCGTGATCTCTGATTTCTCTGGAGTAGTTCCACCACTATCAGATAACCGACTGACATGTACTACAGCCCTTAATGCCAAGGGAGGGAACTTAAACATTATAAATCAATGGAAAATGTAGTCACATACCTTTCTAGCTGTTTCAAACATGTTGGTGTACTACCAATAATAACATAAAATACTGCCTCGATCTGTGTGTTCAACATTAGTAAAAAACAAAGCTAAGATCGACAGTGAAGCATGCAACTCACTGTTTCAGAGTAGACAAAAATGAGAGGACCAGATGGAGAAGAAAACTCAGGAGGAGAAACATTGTCACTATGTTACTGTGTGCCTGGTGGATAAGTCCAAAAATATCAGATCACCTCAGAAGAGGGAAATGTAATGCTTACCAGTGATACTATATTGAACAAGCACAATGCACTTGTCTCTTGACCAAATTATAAGGGAGGCTGCTATCGCTTAAGTTGCTATAGCTGTTGCTTTAATGATGGTACAAAATCACACTAAAATACTCTCCTTAAAAATTTCAAAGGCAGTTAATCAATGCAGTCAGCTTCTTCATGCAAAGTTCTTCGTAAGTCCCATACTTGTTTGAGAAGTGATTAAGGGCTTCATTACGATTGTGGTGGTCCGAGGATTAAGGGCTTCATTACAAGTGTGGTGGTCCGAGGACTGCCACATTCGCAGTGACTGTTTGACCACGTCACCACTGTGCTGATTACAAGTCAGCTTTCCGCCAGCCTTTCCATGGTGGTCACCCCACCATGGAAAAACTGGTGGAAAGCCAGTGCCGGGGGCCACAGGGGTGCCGCTGCACTGCTCATACTCATGGCATCGGCAGTGCAGTGTTCCCGCTGCCCAGTACCATCAAAATGTGCACTGTGTGCGTATTCCGATGGTGCTGTGTTGCTACAATATTAGCCTCAGCTCAGGGGCCAATATCATAGCACTGTTCTCACCAGTCAGCCCGCCAGGAATGCGAAATACAATATTTTCGCTGGTCAGCCCAGTGGGAACATAGTATTCCACTTGGAAGGGATGTCATCGGTAAGAAAGTGGCGTCCTACTAGGGATTTTGGGGGTCAGCTCGTCTAACTGTCAAACTCATAATGAGGCCCTAAGAGTTATAGGCAGCATATATGTTTGCCCTTACTCTTAGGAATTTCTTCACTTCTCAAGTACCTCAGGGCCATATGTACCAATGAATTTTCCCATAGACACAGAATGGGTAAAACCCTTTGCTACATATGGCCCTCAGTCACTGGTGACTATCATGCTAACTAAATAATGGGAAATTGATTTGAAGTGATTTTAGGAGGCTGGTCTCAGTATTTTCAAGACTGGGATTCCTGGTCATGAACTGCAGGGAATATATGTACGAGGTCCTTCCACTCTATTAGGATTATTTCCTGAAGCTCTCCATCTGAAAGAAGTTTGAACATAGGCGCTCTAACTACTACCTGACTCGCTGAGTCAGACTAAGGCCCATATTTGTACTTTTTGGTGCAAAACTGTACTAACGGTCATGACAACACCATTGCATTTACACCCATCTATCCCTACACTTAACATATACCCTTGTCTTGGAAGACACCAGCACTGCCCACAAAGTCAGATACTGCAAACAAAAGCAGCTGGATCAGCAAGCATGCTGAAACACACACACACAACTATAGGCACACAACACTAGTTAATCAGGAACAACAGTATGGTAGTAAAGGAATTGCAGGACAAATGTGTACCCACCAAAAAAACTATTGTTTGGGGTAATTGATGTTAAAATATCAAAGTACAAGGCCATTGGCTGGTCCATAGTCTGATGCACAGGCACCTCATGGTGCCCTTACTTGACTCCTAAGTGCCATAGAACCTCCCCAGGAAGGGGCAACAAGGGGGCAGGCACCTCAGGGGTGGGCTACAATTGGGAGGGGTGGTTTGCTCTTGGGCTTGGGAGGGGTTGTCTGCTTTTTAGGAGGGGGCATGTTTATTGGGGGGAAGGTATTGGTGCTTGCAAGAGGGTTAGGGGAGGCTTTGGAGGTGGAAGGGAGGGCCTGGGAGTTAGGCGGGGTCTCCTGGGTTTGGAACAGGGGTGGAGGGTGCAAGGGAAAGGTCAAGGTAAAAACAAACTTTCTTAGGGACACAGACATGGTCATCAGAAGGGGTTGGGATTTGAAGTTTGAGGCAGTGGTTGTCTGCTGTGTTGGTGTAGATGTTGTGGGTGCGTGCTTTTAGGAGATATGCTTGTGTTTGGTGGGTGTCTGTTGGGTGACTGAGTGACTGAGTGAGTGTGTTTGTGTGTCTTTGGAGACTGGGAGGTGGAGGTGCTTGGGGTTGGAGTGGTTGATGTGTGTGTGTCTGTTGGGGTGGTGACTGTGGGGTTTGCTGGATGTGGTCAATGTCTATGTATCTGTAATTGTGGTGAATGTGGGTATAGTGCTTGTGGTAGATGTTTGGGGATCTGCTGGGGTGGTGTCTGTGGGCATGATGAGTGTGGTAGGTATGTCACTGACTGTTGGTCTGTTGACTGTGGGTATGCTGGATCTTGTGTGTGTATTTCTGGGGGTGGTGAGGGTGTCTAGGGAAGTGATGACTGTTGTTGTGTCTGAGGGTGGCTGTTTTTGCTTGTGTGCCAGTTTGTTTTGTGGTTCTTGTGTTTGTGTGTGCTCCTCTTGTGTGTTGATGTGGATGCATGCAGATCAGTCTGTGTGCTTTGGGTAGGGAGGGGAAGGGGGATTTGGATTGGGAAGAGGGAAGTAGAGGCAGGACGTAAGACAGGGGGTGACTGACAGTCATCAGTGAGGAGGCCCGAGTCTGACAATATCTCTGTAGGCGAGCCATTGCACCAAGAATGCCTTCCAGGGATGCATTGGTCTGTTGTAGATACGTTGACGATTCCTGCATGGCATTTACAATGGCTGACTGACCCACAGAGAGGAGATGCCTGCGACAAAGGAGACACCCACCTTCTTGAGTGAGCTGGCATGGCCAATTGGGTGGGGAGCAACAGGGAGGGTGGTGTTAGAATGGGGGTGTCGACAAAGATGGCACAGGGGGTTGCCTCGATGGGTCTGCCACCACTAGGGAGTGTCCACTCGAGGAAGAACCCAATGATGATGATGGCGTCCCAGTCTCCCCTGTGGCACCCTGAAGGCCACTGGGTCCCTTTGTGTCTGTGGTGTCTTGACCCGAGGTCCAATGGCCAGAGACTCCCCACTTGGCTGTGCCCCATCTCCTTCACCTGCCAGAGGAGATGCTGCAAATACAAAGAGAACTAAGGTCATCACATGTCCATGATCACACTTGAACAACAGCTCTGATCAGCATATATTACCACAATGTCAAGTAGGCCCAAGCAAAAAACTCAACCTTAGTGGCCCAAGCATGTGCCATAACACATGCATGCATGCCATGTGAACAGTCAACAGTTGCCCACAGGAAAATCTGCATCTCAGACAACTACAATAGCATGGCTGAAGTTGTGCAATCACACTACCCATTCAACAAGTAGGAGACACCATCACCCTCAAACCTTTGCCCCCTGGAGCAGACCATAGTCACCTGTTGGCATACAATTGTAGGCAAATGCCAAATGCATTTCCACAGATTCCACACAAGGCCATGCACACATCTGTTTGTCACATACATAATGACCCAACAATGAGAAATGATGCTCCAAAATCATGCCATGTTGAAGACAAAAGTACAATATCCTGGAGAAAGTAACATGGAAGTACCTTTGTCACACTGGAAACATATCAATAATGCACATTTCACCAAATGATATTTGTCCCAATAGAGTCACGGAGGTAGTATTAATGCTGCTAAAATAGGCCACACATGTGGAATGGATATGGATACTGTAGACATCATGTACAATACATCAGGGAGCGATGTCCCCAAAATACACAATGCAATGACTTAGCAAGCCCCAGGGTAATCACCACTAATGTCTAGCACCCTTTACAATGGCATACTCTGAGTGCATTAGTAGAAGCCATTAGTCCTTTGCATATTGGAGAGGCCCTGAGATTTGCAAGTACTTGTTAAAGGCCCAGATGTCTGTGGATGAATGGATGTACCCAAACAAATGTGATTTCAACATTACTTCAAGTTACGCCCAGGATGCTGGCCAACAGTCAGGGCACGCACCTTACCCATTACACGGGTAGTGAACTTTTCCACATGATGCCACATCAAGGGCATAGATATCCACATTGTGGCTCATCTCTAGGCTTACCTGTCATGTCCCTCATTGCTACTGCAGTTGTACACGCCCAATGACATGCTATGATGATACATTGTGGCTTATCTCTAGGCTTACCTGTCATGTCCCTCATTGCTACTGCAGTTGTACACGCCCAATGACATGCTATGATGGGTAATGATGAGCCAATAAACAATGGTTACACACTCCTGTGTGTGGCACACCATGAAATGTAACCCCATTGTAAATGTGCTATTTCACAAATAATTTGCCATGCACAAATGCAGACAACATCCTCTCAACATAGGTAGGCCACGCATGAATCTGCAGCCTACAAATTTGTTGCAAAAGAGAAAGGAACACATGCTGACATGTATACACAAGGAATATTGGAAACAGTGATGGCACATAATTCATGTCAATGGACATTCACCACTTACCAGGGGAAAATATTGACCCATAGCTGCTTCCAAAGAACAATGAAAGCCCTGTCACATGTATGGTGGACATCTTCACATTACAGACTGCAGTGAGGCACCAGCAATCACCATATGCTAAAAGCAACTAACTTCTAGGTGTCAGCTGCCTCTATACACATTAATGCAGACACATGGCAGAGGTCAGTGATCCGTTACCTACTTACCTTTGGCCTGGAACATTTAAGAGCAATGGTAGGTTGTATAGAAATTACACACACTACAACAACAACCAGTACTTGATTATTTAATGCACCTAGCCTTATGTTGTCCCAGCAAAGCAAGTTGTTTGTGGATTCCATCTAGTTGTGTCCTAGGTTTGTGGGCAAATATTCCAGGCACATCAGTATGCACCACATGACATGTCTACACAAACAATCACTCACCTACTGTGTGACACATGGCTCATCCCTAATTGTCAGCGGGAGCTGTCAGAACCTAACTCATTCACTTGTCAATGGGACTGGCAGGAATACGCCCTGCACTCACCCCCTTGTGCCTGCTGTGTTGCCCTCAAATGCCCATCAAGCTCCGGATAGGCCACCGCCAGATTGCAGGCCAATAGGGGGGTCGTGTCCTCACAGGCAGCCTTCCCACATTGGGAGGACATCCCCAGCTGGACCTCTGCGATCTTCCGGGCCCAGCATCTCAGGTCCTCCCACCTTTTTCTGCAGTGAGCACTCCTCCAGCTCTGGAACCCTAGGGTCGGCACCTTCTTGGCAATTCCTCTCCACAATCCCTTCTCCTGATGGGCGTTGATCTGCATGGATGCAAAAGACAAATCAAGAGATCATGATCACAAGTCTCATCACAAATGGTTGTTTTATACATGTCAGTAACATCAAGTTAGAACTTTCCTATTTGTCAATACTACCCAAGTGTGACACATACCAACCATTGAGTACAGGAACATGACTACAGACATAAATTATTCCATCTGCAGACTACCCACTACTCTGCTCAGGCCCTACAATGACTAAGCAAGCCTACTGACATCATGTAAATCATGCTTCAGGAAACTCACTTAGATGTGAGCCACTATGAGACACATCACACGTCTTTGGCTTCTGAAGGGTAAACTCCTTAGGCATGAATGTACCAACATATCCACACTCTGTGAGAATGACTCTCTGCATACAGTCCCTACAGGCAGTTGCCAGAGTACATACTGCAACATACATGGGTAACAATGAAGGGACTGACAGTGCGGGTACAGAAAGTGTCTTCTCTGTCAATGTGTGGACAGTGGACTAACAAATGCAGTCTCATGCCACTTCGGGGGGGTGGGGTCCTGTGGTATGTACCTGCACCACAGTGAACTTCTTTGGACATATGTGTCCATCCTACAGAGATGGCATCCAACAAATAAAGGCATGCATTGTACAGTTTCTGCTATGTGACCAAACTACTGAGTCACATATCATGGCCTTCCAGGAATCAACACACTGTCTGCACTGTGGAACTGTCATTTATGCAATCAGCCTGTACAGGGCAAATGTGACCTGTGTGAAGGTGACGATAGAGCTGTGGGAGTGAGGGACCTGTCATGAGTCAAAAACACACAATGTCAATGATGCCAAGTGTACATTTGGACTAGCCTAATGCCTTATCTCGGTATCCATTTACAATCTAATCAAAGGAATGATGCATTCTTGGCAGGTTTTACACCAGAGCATTATATATTGTCCACATGCCAGGATCTGCTGGGGTACAGGCAGTGGCCACAGTGTCACAGTTGCATAGCCTCAGTGAATCCATCCCTGCCTAGACCAGGACCCATACTGGGAGGTACATTTGACAGGCCCTGGTCTCTACAGGCTGAGCAGACTGAAGCTACATGACACTCCATTCCCATCACTTCCATGCATGAAAGTACATCATATAGGTAACGACTATTTGGCATGTGGTGTATGAGTGGCAACCTGAAGGATAGGGTGAGTCATGATATGCTTTCCAAACAACAGGTTAGCAAGGGCAGATGTGATTAGAAATCCCATTGGAATCATATACAGTGTTCACATTGCTTCTAACTGACTCATACATCAATGATACTCAGCTCATGCTATCGTGCACATACGTTTTCTGACATTCACAACAATCATGCAGAAGAAGATGTGAGTAGATGGCAGTAACGTTTCCTCACATACTTATGTGCATCCAACTGAAGGAGGATCTAGTAACACAAAAACCTCACACAACACAATGTGACGGAACTTTATATATGGCACTGGCCACCAAAACCTGCACATTGTGCATCTCATTGATACCACACAGACTGCAACAATAGGCACATGGATATTCAACCGGGCACACATGGCCAAATTCTAGCCTGTGAGGAGGTAAAGGATGGTGAAGTGCAGAGAAAACTGTCCTCCTGAGGCACTTACTTGCTTCTATGGTGCACCATAGAGCTGGTCATAGGGGTAGGACCTCATCTTCTAGCCTCTCCAGCTCCTCTGAAGAAAAGGCAGGGGACCTATCACCTGATGGATGTGGCATGATTGCTCCCAGAGATGGCACACAGCAGCTCAGGTCGTGAAGGTGTTGCTGGCAGCAGTGTCAGGAATAAAGTGAATGAATCCGCAGAACATGGCGTTCATGTCTGCCATATATGGAGTCGTCACTGCCAGAGGACATGGCCCATGACTGCCACTGGCAACAACATTAGTCTATGGCTGTGTCTGCCATGGTTATATTTGCCTACCACCATGATGACTTCCGCCGGAGGTCGCAGGCGACTCCTAATGTCCAGTGGAGTAGGTCAGGCAGCCACAATTTAGAGGCCTGAAATGAGGTATTTGGCATCACAAACTGTGTCACACCTTCGAAAATGTTGTTTTCAGCTCACAAACTTGCTTATCCTGTCTTGTTATATAGGTCCTATTACTCAAACACCACTGTCGTATGTTTCAGGACACAGATGGCATTTAACAGTGGGGTGCAGTCAACCCCCGTGGATGGTCATTTTTGTGTTAGGGATATCCAGTCACATTTCGAGGGGTAATTGTAATGCACATTTTTGAGTTTGGTCCATATAAATGTTGTGGACCCATGTGTGGAAAACCATGGGGGTCACATCTGACCATTGTGTTCTTTGCAGCTGTGATGTTTTCTGGTTGCCATGTCTATCCCTCCCTCAATGCCTTGTCACATGATACCATTGGCATGCTGTGGACACAATGAATAATGATAGAACTCATGTCTTGTCATAGATAGATACCCAGGGAGAGGGAGGATGTGACATCCACCTGTTTGACATCAACTGCCAGATCTTCAGACCATGGAAAAATGTCACATAATACTCCTATATCATCTGAATAGGCAAACAATAGCTGACCTATTTCACCATTTGGATCCAGATCTGATGCCAGCTTCTAGTTATCCAACCAGCATACCACCCATTGTAAAAGTCATGTCAGTATTGCACTTCCTTGCCACAGGGTCCTTCCAACATTCAGTGGCCCTGTGAACTGGCATGTCCCAGCCTATCTTCAGTCTGATGTTGAAGGATGTCTTCTCAACAGTGTTGAAACACTCGGACAGCTACATCCAGTTTCCCTGACATCAGGAATTAGCCCATGTGAAGGCTGACTTTTGTGGTTTTGCATGCATCCCACATGTTGTGGGGGCCATTGATGGCACACATGTTGGCTTGGTCCCACTACATGTCAATGAACAAGTCTGTGTGGCAGATCTATACATTTCACAGGCCTGTGCCCATTGTCCAGTTTCAGCCCATGATTCCTTTGTAATGTAAAACACCACTATACCCCAGCTGATGTCACAACTGTACCCAGAGAGGGCCTGGCTGGTTGATAAGTCACATCTGTCACATCTGTCCTGTTTATTTGTGTATAATGTCAGGTGCTACAATCCTGAAAAGAGGGACTCATTGTTGCACGCATGTCCGATTCCTTAACAGGAGGCTCTACATATCCAAACAGTCCATAGTTGTTGATGTCAATAAGAAATCCAACTACACCAGGGGAAATCCGCTTCAATAAGGCCCATGGAAGAACAAGGTTGGTAGGGGAGTGGGCTTTTGGGGTCTTGAAGGCTAGATTTAGGTATGTGGACCGGACCAATGGAGCCCTCCTCCACTCACCCAGGAAAGTGTGTTAAAACACTGTGGCATAATGCATGCTCCAAAACATTGCCCTGCAGAGGCCTATCCCGTACATCCCAGAGAAGGGCAGCCTGCAGTGCCACTGGGTGAGAATCCTGAATTGCCAAGTAAGGATGACAGTGGTGAAGAGGAAGGAGTTGATTTGAGGGAAGATCTCATCAATAGCTACTTTTTAGGATTGTATGTCATGTGATGTAGAATGTGTGGACTAGAGTGTTTTGGCAACAACTAGGAAGGTAATTCTCTGCAAAATACAGCCAAACAGTGCCTCAAGGGTTAGCCTTTGATATATCCCCACCTTGATGTAGCTACTTTGTTTATGTCAGTCTCATTGCAATGTAATTTGCTTTCCAGATGTTTGCCATATGATTTGTGTGATAGGTATTTTTTCAAGCTTATACTCCTTGTTTTGTCTTTATACAGATACCTTCACCATGACATCCTCATGTGGGCATTTCAGAGTTGTGACATTGGCAGGTATCTGATGCAGTTCCAACACACAAAGCAGACATAGATTGTTCCAGGTAATTTAGGTCACAGATTTGAGGCGTATGAGTCTTGTGCTAAGGAGGCTTGAACAGTGTTTGGGTGGAAGGTCAGAAGTACACATTAGACTTGTTTAGGGTGCTGTGTTGGGCTAATTGCATCATGTGTGTGATCATTTGGGCATGAAATATGTTGTCATCATGTGCAAGCAAGAAATTCACTCTTCACATAGGCTAAACACTCTTCTTGTATTACCTGCATATAGCTGTAGATGAGTTTCATTATTGAAGGCCACAGTGCCTGTGCCAGAACACTGAAATATTTTTGTGTCATACCACCAGATTCATGGTCAGTGGATTATGATGGACCTGTGATCAGGGACTGTTATACTGCCCTCTGTCTGTACCTTGGTTTATGTTATGTTGGATTTTTTTAGTTTAGTATGTGACAAGGCTCAAGCTGGTGATACCATTCACTTTGTTTTTACTGTTCTACGGACAATTTCTGACAAGGCCCTTCCTTCCATGGTGTCGGGGGCTGTACCTTGGTATGACACAATATGAGTCAGCCATTTTTGGCTATGACAGTCCAGACATTTCATCAGCATATGTGCTTGACACTGGAGTAAAATGTTTGATTTGACCAAACACTTGTAGCAACATGGTTGTATTTGCTGGTAGTAATCCTTAGCAGGACACTGTTCCTGTAACGTATCCCTCCTTGCATTAGTATTTTGTGCCTTCCTCATTTGCTTCACATGGTCTGACATCTCCACATAGCTAAATGCGGAACAGAAACAAGCAGACACTGACTTTGTGATAGAAAGATTTATTGAAAATGTGTGAATAAATATCATATTGGGGCATGATTGAAAAGAACAGTAAAGGGTTCAGTCATGGTAGATGAAATCATTAGAGTGGATGCCCCACCATTGGAAATCCAAAGTCTAATGTACTCATCCCATTGGGAAAAATAAGGTGGTTGTAGAATAGTAAACAGAGTGAATATGTCTCAAACATTTAGGAAGAGGTAACTTGCTAGCAGTGGTACATGTCTTACCGTATGCACGTCCTGGAGTCTTTGCTGGATGTTCCTGCTTGCGCAGGGGTGGTATCTGCTGCTACAAAGGCACGGATGTCTGTCTGGGTGGGTTCATTCCCCGACAAGACCTCCCTTTCAGTGGCTGCCACTTATGAAGGGCCTGGATTAGATGCACCAAAAGAAGGGGTAGAATGTTGTTGAGGATCCCTGATCAGGATAGTGTTAATGTCCCACAACACCCCTGTTAGGGAGGCCATGTTGGTATTTTGTGCCTCCCATTGTTCATGCATATTTATATGGATGTCCCACTGAAGCTGCTTGGTCTCCTGGAGTTCAACAGGCACATGGCACATCACACCTTAGGACTCCTGATAGATCCCCAAAGTGGGCTGATGGTTTCCTGGCCAGGAGCATCCCCAGTGGCCTCACCCTGATGGCCCACAGCATCCCTCCCACAGACCTTCCCCCCACGGGCCTGTGCCCTTGCCACAATGTACCCCCACCAACTGGTTCCAGGACCATCCTTGTCAGAGGTATTGTGCTGTGACTTAGGATCCTGGACTGGGGGGCACAAGATGGTAAACACAGTCCTAAGGACACAGATTGGGGGGCAAATGGCTGCCTGTGATGTAGAGGCAACCGGGCAGGGAGGTGTTGATCTGGTCACAGTGAGGCTCACTGCTGGGGTCTGATCAGGTTATCCAGATGAGCCAGAATCGTCCTCCACGTCCAGACATCCAGGAGTGTCTTCATCACTCATGTCTTCATCCATGGGGGTAATGGCAGTCTCTCCTTTGAGCTCTGTTTACCCAGTGGCAGCTTGACCTGTTGATGTGAAACATACAATGTTACTGGTTATGTTGTGACATCTACTTCCAAATGTTTACAGTAACATTCTTCAAACACCTTGTACATTGTTGCTTTGCAGGTTATCCTATTGTGATAGGTACCCATGCTTTTGGTTGTATTGACCTGACGTTTGTGAAGCATACCGATTCCATTTCAATCAAGTAGCTGCTGAAATGTGCAGGCCATTAGCACTTGTGAGGGTGGGCTGAGAATGCCATCTTGCCACCAGTGTAGGCAAAACAGTATCTATGTAAGATATGGTTCTGACAATTTGGAGGTCTAGTTGATTGTAATGCAGGCCGACCCAGGACTTTGTTGTATATGTGGTCAGTGCCTTGTTTTGCACACTTGGTAAGGTGTCCTTTCTGTCCTCAATGGTTTCATCTTGGGTCAGCAGGTCAGGATGGAACCATGTAGCCAGACACATCTCAGAGTTGAGCATGAGCTGTATCCTAGTCCCTCCCAGGTGAGTAAACTTATATTGAGAGTTAGCAGGCAAGGGTTTCTGGACAAGTGACCACTGTTCTGGAGTTTGGAGTCACTGAAACAGTGCCTCCTGGGAGTTTCAGTCCGGTCATTTTCAGTACTTCCCAACACTTGACAAATGTTCTCCCCCAGGTGAGTACATTTAATTTGAGAGCTCACTGACAGATGCATTGGGCAAGTGAACACTGGGCTGGGGATCAGATTTAGATAAACAGCCTTTTGGGCTTCCCAGTCAGGTCACTCCCTCTCCTTCCTTGCTCTTGTCAATTGGTATCCTCCCAGGGGAGTAAACTTCATTTGAGAGTTCACTAACAGATGCTTTGGGGAAAGTGAAAACTGGGCTGTTAGTTGGAGTTACAGTAATAGGCTCTCCTGTGAGTTGAAGTCAAGTCACTGTCACTACTACACACAATACAAATGTTATCCTCCCAGGTGAGTACACTTCAATTGAGAGTTAACAAACACTTGAATTTGGACAAGTGAACACTGGGCTTGTGTTAGAGGGACAGAGCCTCCTGGCCTTAGCAGTCTTTGCGCTCCCTGTACATCATACACATGATAAATGTCATCACCTGGGTGAGTACACTTCATGTGTGAGTTCCGAAACATGAGTCTTTAGAGAAGAGGGCACTGGTCTGGTGGGTCGAGTACTCTAAGAGAGCCTCCTGGGAGCTGCAGTCATGTACCTCCATGCACTACACATACTATAAAAATGGTATCCTCCCAGTGGAGTATCCTTCAATTGACAGTTAAGACACAGAAGTTTGTCGAGAAGAGAACACTGGTATAGTGCTTGGAGTTAGAGACACAGGTGGTCATTCTGACCTCGGCGGTAAAAGGCGCCTACCGCCGGTCAGAAATCCTCCATAATCCCGCCGTGGTCGCGGAAACCCGCCACGGTCATTCTGACCCGCAGAAGGCAAACCTCCGAAAATCCGACCGCCACAACAGACCGCCAGACCAGCGGTCGGCGGAAAAGTGGAGGTGACAAAACCTCCACCGTCACGCCAACAGAAATACGCCCATGCCATTACGACCCACGAATCCACGCGGCGGTCATTCAAACGCGGTATTCCATTGGCGGGACACACCGCCGCGGTCAGAATACACACAAACGAACAAAACTCAGCCACATTGGACGATTTGAATCCCACACACCTGATACACATACACACACCACTCCCACACACACAATACAATATAAAACACCCACCCACATCACCCACAAACCCCTACGCTAAAAAATTCTTAAAGAAGGCCAGAGCGAGACACCAGCATCCACAAACTAACAGCCACAGCCACTCAACACCATCACCCACACACTATCCACACACAAAACAACACAAACCACCACACTCAACTCACTTAAATACACATACTCCACCCCACACATCATACACACCACCCCATGGCACCCCAAAGACAACCCCGCTTCACAGACGAAGAACTCAGGGTCATGGTGGAGGAAATCGTTCAGGTAGAGCCCCAGCTGTTCGGCACACAGATACAATACACCAGCATTGCCCGGAGGACGGAGCTATGGCAGAGGATTGTCGACAGGGTCAACGCAGTGGGACAGCACCCCAGAAATCGGGAAGACATCAGGAAGCGATGGAACGACCTACGGGGGAAGGTGCGTTCCATGGTATCCAGGCACAACATCGCCGTGCAGAAGACTGGCGGAGGACCCCCACCTCAACCCCCACAATTCACATCATGGGAGAAGGAAGTCTTGAACATCCTGCATCCTGACGGCCTCGCAGGAGTCGGCGGAGGAATGGATACTGGTAAGTTGAAGCTTCAATACTGCTTCCCCCCCACCTGCATGCCAAATCATACCCCAACCCTCACCCCCATCCTCGAGCCCCACCCTCACCCCCACCCCCATCCTCACCCCCACCCTCACCCCCACCACCATCCTCACCCCCACCACCATCCTCACCCCCACCCCCAGCACACCTATTCCCCGCCAATGTCTCACCATCACAACCCACACATCCCAAAACCTAGGCCTGCATGCGTCCACTAAGCATGGACACCCATCACCAAAGCATGCCCAATGCATATACACATCCCCCCCACAAGCCACCCTCACCAAAGCCCCCACACACGAATGCCAGCACTTGGGGACACGAGAACCCATAGATACACCCATATGCCACACATTGAAACTATAACCATACCTCTATACACCTGCAGGACCCGACCGTCAACACACCGCGGCGGAGGGGCCAGAATTCTCCACACCCCCCACCCAAGAGGCCGTCAGCGATGACAGCAGCTCTGTCGACCTGGACACCGATGACCAGCCCGGACCATCGGGGACCTCTGGACAGTCGGTTCCCCTCACACAGGCCCAGGCCACTACAGACCCAAACCCCTCTGGGAACACCAGCACAGCTCCCACCCAGCGGGCCCATGCCTCTGTCTCCAGGGCGCGTCAATCTGCGGTGTGTCTACCACTACAGGGCACCCAGGATAACCCACCACCCCAACAACAACAGGGACCTGGGGGCAGTGGTAGTGGGCACACCGGCCAGGGGGCAGAGGCCCAGGGAAACAGGGCAAGTCGGAGGGCAGCTGTGCGACAGGGGGGGATGAGAGGCCCAGGGAACCCACTCTCCACGAGGTCCTCACCAACATCATGGGAGCATACAACCGCTCCCAGGAGACGATGGCGACGGTACTGGCCCGGTTCCAGGAGATCCAGGTACTGCAGGAGGAACACTATCGGGGGTACAGGGAGGACATCAGAGCCATCAACACCACCCTGGTTACCATGGTAGGGCTGCTGCAGGACCTCGTCAACACCAGGGCGGACACTCAACAACACCCAAGGGCCCCTGCCACTAGCCTGGACCAAGAACAGCCAACCACCTCCGCCGGCGCTAGTGGACAGGAGGCCCCCGCACAGCAGCAGCCCACCAGACCCCCACCTCCTGCAGGAGAAGAACCACCCCGCAAGAGGGCCCTGAGATCTCGCAAGAAGACAGAGTAGGATGTCAAGACCCCCGCCAGCAATGGATACCACCTGATGTCATCCCACTGTCCCACATTGTCACCCTGTCCATCCTTGAACTGCCCATGCTCCATCTCTCCACAGGCCTCTGGACAATGCACCTGTGTGACTGTTACTCTGGACTCTGCCATGGACATTCCTTCACCATAGCCCCCACCCATCCCATTTTGAGCACTTAAATAAACACCTATTTTGCACCAAAATATCTGGAGTCTGGCTGTGATTTCAATATATTGTAATTGACATGACAGTGCAAATATGTCCTTGTACATGGTGAAGTCAACAAACAGCTGCCACAAAGCTGTAGTCCATGGGGAAACGAAGCACAGGACTCGTAGTGGGGACACCAGATCTGAAATAGGGAGGGAAAAGCCAAAACTCAGTCATCATACACTGGGGCAAATAGACAGGCAGCAGAGATGCAGGAGAGTAGTTAACATTTACTAAATTATCTTTGAAATGTTACCTGTGTCCTATTGGAAGTACTGTTCAATGATTCTGTCCCTGTTGTCTGTTTCAGCCCCGTCGTCTTCCTCCTCGTCACTCTCCTCAGGTTCCACCGCTGCCACAACACCACCGTCTCGACCATCCTCCTGCAGGAAAGGCACCTGGCGGCGCAAAGCCAGGTTGTGAAGCATGCAGCAGGCCACGATGATGTGACACACCTTCTTAGGTGAGTACATTAGGGATCCACCTGTCATATGCAGGCGCCTAAACCTGGCCTTTAGGAGGCCAAAGGTGCGTTCGATCACCCTCCTAGTACGCCCATGGGCCTCATTGTACCGTTCCTCTGCCCTGGTCCGGGGATTCCTTACTGGGGTCAGTAGCCACGACAGGTTGGGGTACCCAGAGTCCCCCACTAGCCATACACGGTGTCTCTGTAGCTGTTCCATCACGTAAGGGATGCTGCTATTCCTGAGGATGTAAGCGTCATGCACTGACCCTGGGAATTTGGCATTTACATGCGAGATGTACTGGTCAGCCAAACACACCACCTGGATGTTCATTGAATGGTAATTTTTTCTGTTCCTGTACACCTGCTCCCTGTCTCTTGGGGGAACCAAAGCCACATGGGTCCCATCAATGGCACCAATTACGTTGGGAATATGTCCAAGGGCGTAGAAATCACCCTTCACTGTAGCCAATTCGCCCACCTCAGGGAAAATGATGTAGCTCCTCACGGATTTCATCAGGGCAGACAACACTCTGGATAACACCTTCGAAAACATGGGCTGAGACATCCCAGAAGCAATTCCCACGGTTGTCTGAAATGACCCACTTGCCAAGAAATGGAGTACTGACATGACCTGCACCAGAGGGGGAATCCCTGTGGGTTGGCGGATGGGGGACATCAGGTCGGGCTCCAGCTGGGCACACAGTTCATGGATAGTGGCACGGTTAAGACGGTAGGTCAGGATAATGTGGCGTTCTTCCATTGTCGACAGGTCCACCAGCGGTCGGTACACGGGAGGATTCATCCGTCTCCTCGCCCAACCCAGCGGACGGTGCCTAGGAAGGACAACATGGAGCACACAGTCAAGCAACCCACAGGTACGTACTCACAGCTAGCACAGTAAACGATTCTCTATGCAGTGAATGGCGTGTCTGAGTGGCTATGCAAGGCCTAGGCCTGTGTGACGCAGTTGAAATTGAGCCATGTGGGCCCTGGAAATGGCGGCTGCCTGACCTGTGAAGTGTGACAATGGGATGTGAGGTCAATGCGCTGGCGTGGCACACCGCGGCGGGCGGCGGGCGAAGACCGCGGCGCCAAGCCGCATTGGTTAACATTGAAGCCTATGGGTTTCAGGAGCCAATGGCGAAGGGCGCTGGCGGTGGCGGGACGCACCGCCGCGGTACGCACCGCCGCGGACGTGACCGCCATTTTCTATCTACTTATCCACTTGCGACTTGAACTTTCACAGGAGAGGACCTATACTGCAAGTGTTGCTGTGACCTCGGTCTGGAAGGGACAATGGCTGCTGCGCCTGGGGAAAGGGCCCCTGCCTTCACTGGAGAGGAGTTGGAGAAACTTGTGGATGGGGTCCTCCCCCAGTATGTGCTACTCTACGGTCCTCCAGACCAACAAGTGAGTTTAATTCAATCTGGATTTGAGGCCACTGGCTGGCTTGGGGGCCTGGCGGGGGGCCTGGCGGGGATGGGGGGCATGTTGGGCCTGGCGGGGGGCATGGCGGGGATGGGGGGCATGTTGGGCCTGGCGGGGGGCATGGCGGGGGGCCTGGCGGGGATGGGGGGCATGTTGGGCCTGGCGGGGGGCATGGCGGGGGGCCTGGCGGGGATGGGGGGCATGTTGGGCCTGGCGGGGGGCATGGCGGGGGGCCTGGCGGGGATGGGGGGCATGTTGGGCATGGCGGGGGCATGGCGGGGGGCCTGGCGGGGATGGGGGGCGTTGGGCCACTGGCAAGGAAAATGCTGACAAACTTGAACGTGGTATTTCTCCCTCCCTGTACGTGTCACATAGGTCCGCGCCCATGAGAAGATCGGGATTTGGCGTGCCATCGCCAAGGAAGTCCGGACCCTGGGGGTCCACCATCGACGGGGCACCCACTGCCGCAAGAGGTGGGAGGACATCCGCCGCAGGACCAAGAAGACCGCCGAGTCTCTGCTGGGGATGGCCTCCCAACGTAGGCGGGGTGCCTGCCGTCAACTGAGCCCCCTGATGTTCCGGATCCTGGCGGTGGCCTACCCTGATTTGGATGGGCGCGTGAGGGCAGCACAGCAGACACAAGGGGGTGAGTACAAGCATTATCTACTCTGTTGTCGCGCAGTGGAGGTGTCTGGGTGGGGGAGGAGGGCTGGGGGTCCCCCTAGGCCAGGGCGATATCTGTAGGCTGGGCACCCCCGTAAGCCCCTGTGTCCCCAGCCACCACCCTCAGTAGTTTGTCAGTACAGCCATCCCTGGGCCGTGTCATCCATGGGTGCAGTTGTCAACTCTAGGCGTGTAGGGCATGTTCCACGGAATGCGTAGCGGACCCCAAGTGCGCAACTTAGTGCAGGGGGCATCTGTGTCTGTCATGTCCGCTAACTGTACCGGAGATCCATGTCATCAATATCCCTTTATTTCTCTCCCCCCCCCCCTTTTTGTTTGTCTTTCTGTGCTTGTGTGCATCAGCATCATCAGGCGGAGGAGAAGTGGCATCGGGGCAGGAGGGAGCTGCATCTCACATGGCCCAGGAGGGCCATGCCACAGAGTCAGACTGGACCAGTGAGACGGAGGGCGAGGGGAGCTCCACGACGGGGACGACTGGACCCTGCAGCGACACGGACACGTCCTCGGAAGGGGGCTCCCTTGCGGGGGTGGCACCATCCGTGCCCCCCGCCATTACAGGTACAGCCGCCACCCAGCGCACCATCTCCGCCCTCCCAGCAGCCCCTCAGCGTTCGCCCCGTGCCCGCTCTGCCAGGAAGCCGGGCATCTCCTTCGCCCCAGGCACCTCAGGCCCTGCCCCTGTTACCCCCGCTGCCCTCAGTGAGGAGGTCATTGACCTCCTCCGAACGCTCATTGTTGGGCAGACTACCCTTTTGAATGCCATCCAGGGGGTGGAGAGGGAGGTTCATCGCAGCAATGCGTACCTGGAGGGCATTCATTCGGGTCAGGCTGCCCATCAGCGATCGTTCCAGGCTCTGGCCTCAGCACTGACGGCAGCCATTGTCCCTGTCTCCTGCCTGCCTCTACTAACTCCCTCCTCCCAGTCTCCTGTTCCTCTGCCTGTCCCACCCACACCATCAGACCAGCCTGCACACACCTCAACACCCAAGAGAAGCTCATCCAAACATAAGCACCACAGATCACGCAGACATTCACACACGCAACATTCCGATGCAGACATGCCAACAGTCACTACCACCTCTGTGACCCCCACCTCCTCGTCTCCCTCCTCCCTCCCTGTGACGTCTACACTCACACCTCCATTCACCTCACCATCAGCCAGTGTTTCCATCACCAGCACACCCTCCACTCCAGCCGGCACACGTGCAGTCACCACCCCCACTGCCATTTACACGTCCCCTGTGTCCTCTCCCACTGTGTCTGTCACCCCCTCTTCCACACCACACAAACGCAGCCACCCATCCACCCAACAGCCATCCACCTCACGACAGCCTATCCCTCCTGCACCTGCACCCAAAGACAGCAAACGTGACTCACCTACAACCACATCCTCTCCCTCCACTCCAATTCCCACTGTACCTACCACTCTCCATTGTCCCAAGAAGCTCTTCCTCGCCACTACTAACTTCTTTCCTGACCCTGAGCCCCCCCCTCCTTCTCGTCGGGGTAAGAAGAGCACCTCAGCCACCACCAGCCCTGCAGCCCCCTTGACAAGGGTGCCGGGGTATTGGAGCCCGCCAGCCCGCATGTCTGGATCTTCGCCCAGCAGCAAGGGGACAGCCAGCCCACCCCCTGGGAAGAGGAGCAGAAGGCGGAAGGGGCGCCGCAGGAGCCCGCCTTCTACATCCCCCCCGGACACCACCCAGAGACAGTCACCAGCCACAGCTCCAAAGGGAGGAAAGGGCCACAGGCCCACGACTAAGGAGGGCAAGGGCAGCAAGTCGGAGAGGTCAGGCAGCAGGCCTGCTGCCCAGGAGGAGCCCACAACCCCCATAGCCGCTGCCCCGGGAGGAACCGGCACAGCTGCCCCGGGAGAGCCCACCACCCCCATAGCCGCTGCCCAGGGAGGACCCAGCCCAGCTGGCCAGGAGAGCCCCACCACCCACAGCCCAGGTGGGCATTGAAGGAGCACCATCCCCGCTGCCCAGGAGGGCACCACCAGGCAATTAGCAGTTGGCCATAGACCGGCCGCCGTCTCCAGAACCGCTGAACTGGGCCCCGCCGTCTCAAGAACCGCTCCGCTGGGCCCCGCCGTCTCAAGAACCGCTGAACTGGGCCCTTCAAGGCAAGGAGCGCTGAACTGGGCCCCGCCGTCTCCAGAACCGCTGAACTGGGCCCGCCGTCTCAAGAACCGCTGAACTGGGCCCCGCCGTCTCAAGAACCGCTCCGCTGGGCCCCGCCGTCTCAAGAACCGCTGAACTGGGCCCTTCAAGGCAAGGAGCGCTGAACTGGGCCCCGCCGTCTCAGGAACCGCTGAACTGGGCCCTTCAAGGCAAGAACCGCTGGCCCTTTGGCAGACGTGGCAGGGCAGGATCTATCTCGGGCAGGGCTGCAGGATGTCCTCTGGCCAACTTGCCTCCTCCAGTGGCAGTGGGGTCTGTTATGGACTGTATGGACTGTGGCTTTGCTCTCCCCAGGATGGCCCAGTGGGCAGGCCACCCACTGTATGGACTGTATGGACTGTGGCTTTGCTCTCCCCAGGATGGCCCAGTGGGCAGGCCACCCACTGTATGGACTGTTTGGACTGTGGCTTTGCTCTCCCCAGGATGGGCCAGTGGGCAGGCCACCCACTGTATGGACTGTTTGGACTGTGGCTTTGCTCTCCCCAGGATGGGCCAGTGGGCAGGCCACCCACTGTATGGACTGTTTGGACTGTGGCTTTGCTCTCCCCAGGATGGGCCAGTGGGCAGGCCACCCACTGTATGGACTGTTTGGACTGTGGCTTTGCTCTCCCCAGGATGGCCCAGTGGGCAGGCCACCCACTGTATGGACTGTTTGGACTGTGGCTTTGCTCTCCCCAGGATGGCCCAGTGGGCAGGCCACCCACTGTATGGACTGTTTGGACTGTGGCTTTGCTCTCCCCAGGATGGCCCAGTGGGCAGGCCACCCACTGTATGGACTGTTTGGACTGTGGCTTTGCTCTCCCCAGGATGGCCCAGTGGGCAGGCCACCCACTGTATGGACTGTATGGACTGTGGCTTTGCTCTCCCCAGGATGGGCCAGTGGGCAGGCCACCCACTGTATGGACTGTTTGGACTGTGGCTTTGCTCTCCCCAGGATGGGCCAGTGGTCATGGAGTCCCCTCGTGGATCTGGCGTCGTGTACTCAAGTGGCTGAGGTGCCCCCCTTCCCTTCTCCCTGAGGTGCCTGTCCTATTTTCTTTCTGATGCCCCTGCAGTGTTCTCTCCGTGGAGTTCTTGTCGTGGGACTGGGCCTTGCCCCTTTGCACAGGACCCCTGTGATCCACGGACAGTGGTTGGACTACATTTAGCAGCTGTATATATTTTGTACATAGTTTATTTATTTATTGGGATTACTGGTGTACATATTTCAATATATCTGCCCGTTTATGATCTCTTCTTTTGGTCTTTGCATTATTTCGGTGGGGGGTGGTTTGTGGGTTGTGACAGTGATCTGTGGGAATGCATTGATGTGTGTGTTGTAGTGGGTGTGGGTGGGTGGGTGTGTGCCGGTAATCTTTTCCCTCCCCTGTGTCGTAGGTGCAGTACTCACCGATGTCTTCCGCGCCGCCGGGCGTGCTCCTGGTATATGAGCAGGTATAGGAGTGCGGGGATGACCTGCAACTCTGGTTCCATACTGCCGGAATCTCGCGTGGAGTGCGTAGAGGTGAGCGTTTTCCCGTTCGTAGTCTGTTTCCGCCGTGTTCTTATCGGCGGTGCTCCCGCCCCGGAAAAGGTGGCGGATTGGTGGGTCGTAATAGGGTGGGCGGTACATTGTCTGCCGCCTGGCTGTTGGCGGGAACCGCCGCGCTGTTTGTTTGTACCGCCGTGGCGGGCGGAGTGTTAATACGGCGTGCTGTGTTGGCGGTTCCCGCCAGGGTCAGAATTGCATATTTTAGACCGCCGGCCTGTTGGCGGCTTGGCCGCCGCTTTATCACCGACCGCCAGGGTCAGAATGAGGGCCACAGTGCCTCCTGGGAGTTGCAGTCAAATAACTCTCACTACTACCCAATACTTGACAAATGTTATCCCCCAGGTGAGTAAATATCATCTGGGAATTGTCAAACAGTGGTCTTTAAAAAATAGAACACTGTGTTGGTGTTTGGAGTTATAGATACAGGGTCTGCTGTGAGTTGCAGTTATGTCACTCTCTCTAGTACACCCACTTTACAAATGTTATCCTCCCAGGTGAGTACACTTCAATTGGGAGTTAATAAGCAAGGGTATTTGGAGAAGGAAACACCGTGCTGGTGGTTTGAGGAACAGTGATTGTGCCTGCTGGGAGTTATAGCCATGTCAGTCCCTGAACTACACATCCTATACAAATGTTATCCTCCCAGGTAAGTGTATTTCAACTGGGAGTTAACAAACAAGGGTATTTGGAGAAGGAAACACTGTGCTGGTGGTTTGAGTAACAGCAACAGTGCTGCTGAAAGTTGTAGTCATGTCAGTCCTTTTACTACACACACTATACCAATGTTACCAATGTTATCCTCCCAGGTGCATACACTTCAATTTGGAGTTAACAAATAATGGTATTTGGAGCAGGAAACACTGTGCTTATGTTTGGAGTTACAGAAACTGGGTCTGCTAGGAGTTGCAGGCATATCTCTCACTGTAGCACACCCACTATACTAATGTTACCCTCCCAGGTGAACACATGTCAATAGGGAGTTAACAAACAAGGGTATTTGGAGAAGGAAACACTGTGCTGATGCTTGGAGTTACAGAAAGTGGGCCTCTTGGGAGTTGCAGTCATGTCACTCACTCTAGTACACGCACTATACACATGTTATCCTCCCAGGTGAGTACACTACAATTGGGAGTTACCAAACAAGGGTATTTGATTATGGAAACACTGTGCTGGTGGTTTGGGTCACAGTAAAAGTGCCTGTTGGGAGTTATTTCATGTCAGTCCCTGTACTACACAAACTTGACCAATGTTATCTTCTCCGGTTGGTACACTTCAATTGGGAGTTTCAAACAAGGGTATTTGGTGAAGGAAACACTGGTCTAGTGTTTGGATGTATTGAACAGTGCCTGCTGAGAGTTGTAGTCATGTAACTCCATATACTACACACACTGTACACAAATGTTATCGCTGCAGGTGAGTAAACTTCAAAAGTGAGATGCCATACAGGGGCCATTGGACTGGTAAACACTGGGCTGGTGTGTAGAGTGACAGTAAAGGTGTCAAAAGGTGAGTTGTGAGCATGCATGACATTGAATTTTTGTGACACTTTTAGTATTATGACTTAACAGACTCTACTCCTCCAGGTACTCCTGGCAAGCCCTCAGGGTGCAGGCTGGCCAAGACCTTCTCCTCTCAGGGAAAGAGAGGTAATGAGGCACTAGGAGGGGCACAATCAGTCTTCTTGGCCTGCAGCTGGTGCCTGGCAACCAGAGAACCGACCTTGGTCAGCATTAGCATCGCTTCCCCGTGCAGTCCCACCTGCTGCTGCGTTTCACTCCTGAGCCTGCCTCCACCCGCAGGCTCCCACCTGCGCCTCATCCCTGGTGGCCTAGTGGTTGTCTTCTGTCTCTCTCTCTCTCTGCTGCCTTCTGCCTTTTCCGTGTCCTTTTCTGCCTTTTGCTCTTTTGCCTTTCTTTCTGTCTTTTAACTCTTTTGTTTTGCTTTTTGGCTTTTTTTCCTCTTTTTCTCTGATCCCCTCGCCTCCCCTGTCACTACTTCCCCTGCCACCCACCCAGCACCATGTTTCCCACCCTCCCGCCTACCAACAGAGTGACCCCTCCCATCTCCTTCCTTTCTTAATGGTGGCCTCTGTGCTGTGAAAGAAGTGACTTGACTGACCTCTGGTCAGCGTTAGCATTGCTCCCCTGTGCAGCTCCACCTGTTGCTCCTCTGCCCTTGACTCCTGAGCCTACCTACCTTGTTGTGTTCGAGGCACTCTTCCACCACAGGCTCCTGCCAGGGAAAGAGATGTAATGAGGCACTAGGAGGGCCACAATCAGTCTTCTTGGCCTGAACCTGGTGCATGGCAACCAGAGAACTGACCTTGGTCAGCGTTAGCATCGCTTCCCCCATGCAGCTCCACCTGCTGCTGCTGCTTTTCACTCCTGACCCTGTGTTCCCCCCACCCAGCGCCATGTTTCCTGCCCTCCCGCCTCCGAGCTGACTGACTCCTCCCATCTCTCTCCCCTTCTCAATGGTGGCCACTGTGTGGTGAAAGGAGCAACTTCACTGACCATTGGTCATTGTTAGCATTGCTTCCCCCAAGCAGCTCCACCTGTTGCAGATGCTACCCCTCACCTTCTGAGCCTGCCTGGATCATTGTGTTTGAGGACCTCCCCCACCCGCAGGCTTTCGCTTGAGCCTCATCGCTGGTGGCCTTGTGGTTCCCTTCTGTCTCTCTGCTGCCTTCTGCCTTTTTCTGTTCCCTTTTTTGTCTTTTTGCTCTTTTGCCTTTTTTCTTTCTTTTAAGTATTTTTTGCCTTTTTAACTTTTTTCCCCCCTTTTCTCAGATCCCTGTGCATACTCTGCTACTGCTGCCACTTCTGTGTCACTCCCCTCCCACCACTGTGTTTCCCACCCTTCCGCCTCCCAACTGAACAACCCCTTCCATCTCCCCGTCTTCTTAACAGCAACCGCTGCACGGGCTGGCCACAGATGCGCTGAAGGCATGCTAAAGGCAAGCCTGTCTGCGCCTGCCTGCACCTGGAATGTGCCCAGCGCCACAGACCTTGGTTCCCGCACCATCCACTGATACCACACCAGCACTCTGCACACCCTCAACACCAGAGGCTCAACCACCTGCCACTGTGCCTCCCCCAAGGACACTCAAGGCCTGTTCTCCTGCAGCAACTGGACACCTCAGATGTATGCTACTCAAAATTTGCTCCCTCATCAAGCACGCAATACAAGCTTAGGACCTCCTCGACTATCGCCCCAACATAATCTTCTTCACAGAGACCTGGATCACCACCTCCTCTGTTTCAGACATCATCATTGCCATCCTCGATGGCTACAAGATCATACATCAAAACCGTTTCAACTCACCAGGAGGTGTAGTTGCCATCGCTCACAAAAACTGTCTCTGCCTCACGACCATGGTCAATGTCCAGACTCCCATCGCCGAACACCTGCACTTTTAAATCCAGACTAATCCAAACCCCACCCACTGTGGAATGCTCACCCACAGACCTCACCCACGTTCAGTGAAGCAATGGCTGGCTTCTTTGCTCCCCATGCCCTCGCCTCAATGGACTTCATACTCCTTGGTGACCTCAACGTTAACCTCAAAAACCACGGCGACCTGAACACCTCTACCCTCATGGAGAACCTCGCCACACTCGGACTCAAGCAACTGGTCAACCTCCTCACGCATTCAGCAGGACACACCCTCAACCCTGTCTTCTCCAACGGAAATCACTTCTCCTTCTCAGACTCCACCAAACTCCAGTAGACTGACCATCACTGCATCCATTTCTCCTTCACCAAGATGGTTGAACAGCACCACGTCCACTGTCCCCCTCTCAGGAACTGGACCAAGGTCACTGAAGCCTAGCTCACCATCGTGCTCTGCCACTCCCCACCCCAAGACACCACGGATGCTAATGCCTTGGCCCACAACCTCCACCGATGAATCACCAACTGTGCCAACAGCCTAGCCCTCCTAAGGAAACCCACCAGCAACCAACACCACAGAGGACCCAGCTGCTTCTTCCCTGACCTCCAAGAATCCAAGAGCACATACAGACAACTCGAGAGAAAGTAGAAAAGCAGAAAGAGCTCCACAGACCACAAAGCCTTTAAAGACGCCCTATCATCACACCACTGGCTCATCAGATCGACCAGAAAATCAGCCATTCAGAAGAGAATCAACACCAACGGGCACAACAGCAAGAAACTTTTCACCATAGTCAAGGAATTCACAAAACCTGAGATGGACACCACAGACATCCCACCCACCAAGACCTCTGCAACAGCCTTGCCACCTTCTTCCACCAAAACATTCAAGACATCTACAAAGCATTTGTAAGCAAAGGCCCACCCTGCCACCCACCAGCCACACCAACCAATCTTGGAGCACTGGACCTTTCTCACCCCGAAAGACACCCTTGAGCTCATAAATACTACCTACTCTGGGGCACACTCAGACCCATGCCCCCACCACATCTTCAATCAAGCCAGCACCATCATTGCACTCAAATCATGCCATAACATCAACAGGTTCCATCGAAAACGACACCTTCCAGGAAGCCTGGAAACACTTGGAGATATACCCCCTACTGAAGAAACCTTACGCAGACCCTACGGAGCTGAAAAACTACAGACCAATCTCACTGCTCCGTTTTCCAGCCAATGTAATCGAAAAAGCGATCAATGCACAGCTCACCGAGATCATCTAAGCCAACCACATCCTCGACCCCTCCCAATCCAGATTCAGGAGCAACCACAGCACCAAAACTGCACTCCTAGCAGCCACTGGTGACATCTACACCCTACTTGACCATCGGTGAAAAAGCTGCCCTCATCCTCCTTGACCCCTCCACCACCTTCAGCACTATTTCGCATGCCACCTTGTGCACCAGACTTCACGACCATGGCATCCACAGCAAAGCCCTGAATTGGATCTGCTCCTTCCTCAACAGCTAAGCCCAGAGAGTCAGGCTCTCACCTTTTACCTCCCTGAGCCTCACCCTCTTCAACATCTACATGACCGCGTTCGCCAAGATCGTCAGACACCACAGACTCAACATCGTCTCATGTGCTGACAACACACAGCTCATTCTCTCCCTCCCCAACGACCCATCAACAGCCAAAAAGAACTTTCAAAACGGAATGAAGGCAGTGGACGACTGGGTAAGGGACAGCTGCCTTAAGATAAACTTGGATAAGGCAGAGATCCTCATCCTGGGCCCCGCCATTTCTGTCTGGGACGACTCCTTGTGGCCCAGTAGACTCGGAACTGCCCCACCTCTGACTGACCACACCAACAACCTCGGCATCATTCTCGACTCTTCACTGTCCATGGCCCCCAAGTCAACTACGTCTCCTCATCATGCTTCCACATTCTTCGCCTACTCTGGAAGATCTTGAAGGAGATCTCCATTGATGCAAGAAGAACAGTCACCCAGGCACTCATCAGCAGTAAACTCGACTACAGCAACGCAATCTATGCCGCAATCAACAAGAAACTCCAATCAAGACTCCAGAGAATACAGAACCCCGCTTCCAGACTCATCCTGAACATCCCCTGCCACAGCCACATCTCCATCTACCTGAGAGACCTACACTGGCTCCCCATCAATTAACGCATCACCTTCAAACTCCTGACCCACTCATACAAGGCCCTCCACAAAATCGGACCAGCCTACCTAAATCACCACCTCTCCTTCTACACCCCCTCCAGGCAACACCACTCAGTGCAACTGGCCCTCGCTACCATTTTTGGGATCCAGAAGGGCACTCTCCTACCTCACCGTGCAGACCTGGAACACAATGCCGCTCCACTTCAGTCCCCATCGCTGGCCCAGTTCAGGAAGGATCACAAGACCTGGCTCTTCCATTGACCTGCATCCCCCAGCTAGCACCTTGAGATCCTCTGGGTGATGAGCTGCGCTTTCTAAATGCTGATTAATTGATTGACCTTGCCCTTGAGGTCATTTCATCTCTTCCTGATGTCGTCCTTTGTATGCAGGGTGGTGGCTACAGCATTCACTTTGTCAGCTATCCTGTCCCACATTTCCATTTTGCTACTGAGAGAAGTGTGCTGGTCTAGTGTTCCAAACAATTGTGCCTCTACTCTTATGATTTCATCCACCATGACTCTTGACGCATTTTCTGAAAAACAGGGATTTTTGGAACGTGATATGGTGGGAAAAAAATTAAAACAAATGAGTGACAGTGAAAGGCTAAAGAGGGGAAGGGCAAAAGGGTGTGGCTGGACAAAGGTGTGTGCAGGGTGTTGTATGGGATGGTGGAAAAAAATGTGCATAATATCTGTGCAGTGTGGGAAAAAGTCACTCTGTCTTGCTGAATCTTGCTGTGAAAATGCAGAGGACTGTTGTGCGTGGAGGGCTCTCACGTATAGTGTCTTTTGCAGGGGTATCCAGTGTGGCAACGCGTGTCAGCTGTCTTGTTTTCAAATCCATCAAATGTGCTGTTGTGTACACATTTGGCGACCTCAAACCACTGTGGTTCAGACTGTCACTGGCTGACCACCATGGGTAACCACCACTGCTTCTTTAGGCTTGTAATACAGTCAGTGGTTGGTCGCTCTGGTGTCAGGGATGGAGGTCAGACCACCTATTTCTGGGCTTCTGCGCTGCTGCCATTCTGACCTTTTAGTTTGGCAGTCAGCGGTCCTGCCTGTATGACTCGTAATAGGGCAGTCTGTAAGTCTGCCAACATGGCGGTCTTTTTAGTACCGCCAACATGGCTGTCTGTTGGTCTGACCACCAAACTTGTAATGAGGCCCTAATTATGAAAGAATTTTTCTAAATTAGAAACACACCCAAAAATTGATTAAATAAAAAATCTAACAATCTAAACCTGTACGGACTACCAAGAAATAAATATTTGAAATGCAAATGACGCTCCACATTACAGTACCCCCAACAGAAAAGCAGCAAAAAAGTGTGAAACATTTATGTAAGAAAAATTATAATAGTAGTTGCATAGTTTTATATGTAAATAACACACTTGCAAACATTTCACAAGTAAAACTATGTATAATAATTCATTAGTCTCAGACACAAATACAGAAACAGCAAGACACATAACATCCCAGAAAGGAAAGAAATTACTAAGGGCCCTATTACGAGTTTGGCACAAAACGGCCAGACTCACGGTGGTGGTCGGACCACCGTGGCCGTGGGAGTCCGCCCACCACATTATGCCCCTGGTGGTCAGACCGGCAAAATATCAACATCTCCGCCAGGATCTTTGATCCCGACAGAATGATGGCGTTGTGGTTGTAATCAACCATGGCGGTGCTGGAGTCACCATGCTGGTTACAACCATGTTCTCTGCCAGCTTTTCATGACAGTTCAACTGAGAACAAGTGCAGGAGGCCCCCCTCCCCAGCACCACCATAATGCACACTGTCTGTGGTGCAGACAGTGCACATTGCGAGAGTGCTAGCGAGACCCCCAGTGCGATGGCATTGAACTCAGCTCCAAGTCCAATGCCACTGCACATTTTCCAAAATGTTTCCACCAGTCAGCCGTGTGGAAAACTCGAAATGGGGGAGGTGGGGAAACCATTTGCACTGTGGGGGTCTCCTCATCAGGAGTTTGGCTGTCTGTTTTTTCTGACAGACAAACTCGTAATCAGCTCCTAAGTCACATGTGCTGCAGTTACAATGAAGAAAGTAAATTGATGGAAAATGTGAATTGTAAATGCAACAAATGTTATTCTAATTCATGCTATGGGAGGGCTACTACAAAAAATGATGTTGTAATTAATGTCAGGAAACACATCCATCCCCAAATGTGACAGAAATAGAAGTAAGGGAGGTATTGCAGGATATAAGAGAGACAGATCCCAGAAGCCCGCAACTAAAATTCTAAAATATACACTCCCTAAAGTCCCTGAACATATTCCAAGTCAACTACTACCTATACCCACTTTTAAACATTTAGGGGGTCATTCCGACCCCGGCGGGCGGCGGGCGCTGCCCGCCGGGCGGTGAGGAAATTCGATTTTTAATACGATCGTATCGACCCGCCATTTTGTGGCCCGCCGCCATTTTATGTTGCCTTCACTCAGGCAGCACAGCGAACGAAGTCCATTCTGCCTTTTCTGCTTATTCTGCAACATGGTGTTCAAAACAGCCTTCTGCCTCTATCTTTACAAGACTGGTATTAAGGTCTGACCGAGTACACTAATCCCTGCCTGGTTTTCTAATCCTTGTTTCAATTATCTGTAGGCTCACACTATTCTCCGCCGATCTTATCTTATCGTCTGGCCTTCGCTGTCCTTTGCTAGTATTCTCTCATTTCACAACTGTCCTCCAAACGCACACAAACTTATCGCACCACATGCAACTTCGTTGTGGATCGGTTAATGAATTAGTTCAAGGGAGGGGTGACAAACACAGCTGGAGGGGAGGCAACCTTAAGTCACTTGATACTTTGTTCTGTCTTGTTTTCCGACATTTCTATTGACTCTGTTCTATCTTTACATCATTCTTACTGGCTCCTTTCTATGTGTTCTGGGAGTGTATGTAGTTAATAAATGGTTTTTATACGGTATATAAGATTGTGCGCCACAAAGTAAAGTGGCAGTCTCCTGAGAACATACCTTGTGTACTTCTTGGACAACTGTACTAGCTGCAGCTAATAAAATCTGATCTTTTACGCCTGACAGAGTGTCCCGTGTCTCTGTTAGTTGAGGCAGGTGAATCCAAGGAGATTTCAGGCGTACCCTGCGCCGCCAGGCCCATAAGGTTCTGGTTCTTCAACTGGCGCCCAACGTGGGGCGGCTTCAGCGGTACCGGTTCTGCCTGAAGGTCGTGAGGAACCCCGCAAGAAAATTCTGGAGGAATCGCGAGCCACGTCAAGCGACCCCTGTATGTCGAAGTGGTCCGAAGGTCTTTTTCAGCGCGGTTACTCCTTCCTGACGGCTACTGACGACTGCTGCCCTGACTGCCGCCCTGCCTTGGCCCTTTCTTTGATGATGTATGGTAAAGCGAGACGATAGACGGGCCTCTGTTGGTGTAAGAAGACATCCTTAGTTAAGTATTTGGTGGGTCGCGCCCACAAATTTTGGTCTTTGTTTTGTCCTTAGGTCCTTAGATTTGGCCATTGCAGTGGCCAAAGCCGAGGGGTAAGTGCATTTGTGCTGTGTAAACTGAAAGTTTTACCCCCTTGATGTTTGTGAACAGCCAGTAAAAATCGTGAGATGTCTGGTCTGACTAAGTTTGGAAAACTTTGTTGCTTTGGTTGTAATAGGGACTCCCAGCTTGAGGACTCCTGTCCGATTCCTTCGGTTGGAACTCCCACATATGAGCTCTATTCTAAACATGGTGTTGGTCCTATTGCCTTTAATAAGACATGGACCCGATATACAAAGAAAGATGGTGTTTTAAAATGGCCAGAAAATGGTAGTTTCGAAACTGATGTGCTAGATAATTTAGAAGCAACGTTATTTAAAAGAAAAGCCCGGCCGGCAATGTTTGACTCTTTTCGCCTTTGGCGTAAGGAAGCCAAACAGAGAGAAATTAAACAAGCGAAACGAGATAGGAAAACACAGGGAATGACGATTATACAGGCTGCTCAGCAATTCAAAGATGATGAAATAGATAATGCAATGGAAATTTCAGACAGACAGCATCGAATGGCAATAGATAAATGCTATCCGACGTTGCCTATCTCTTCCCTTGATAAGAGAAAAGATTTTGAGGAAGATTCCTTAATGTCCCACTTATTGAAATTGCCTCCGCCCTATGTACAAGGTGCTAATGCACCCCCGATGTTACAGCCTGTTCAGCCGCCAGTTGTGCTTCCGCCTGCTCCAGCTTTTCCACATTTGCCTCCTCAAGTATTGCCTATGCCAGCTTTGCCTTTAACTCCTTTGCCTTCTGCTCCTTTGGCAATTCCTAATGCTCCTTTAGTTAATTCACCTAATACCTTGTCCCCTATCCTTATGTCAAATTCTCCATCTACGCGTAAGCGATTTACCGATACTGTCTCTGGTCTCTTATCACCTTTCTTTGAAGCTTTAAACGTGTCTCCAGCTTTTTCTCGAAGACAGTCTCGTAGTCAATTCCCAGACTCCGAAGAGCGAGAAAAATTGGACTCACTTGCTTGTAGATGGATCAAGAAGGGTCCTCAATATAGTACGTCTGATATTATGTCCACCTTTCTGCAATGGAATGCACCTACGCAGAGATATGTTTTTAAAGTTATGTGCGATACTCTCGCTAAAGAATGGGAGGATATGAATTTGGGTTCGGTCCCACAGGATCTGTTAGATGTTCAGGCTGACTTTGACAAAGGACTTATTGTGGGTCCTAAGGTTGAAAACGCTGTCAGAACACTTATTTCTTTCAGATCCCTATTGTTCTCACAGACTTTTCCTGATTCTGATCCTTCAGTTAGGACAGCACTGAAAAACTATCCCATGAGAGAGGTTTCTCCAATATGGAAGGAAGAAGTTGCAGCAGCAGGTGCTAATCCAGCTATTCCTGCGCATTTTCAGCGCATATGGATACATGTCCCCTGGAAAAGGTCTGAAGTTTTAGCACTTAAACAGTCACTACCAGATCCACGCAAAAATCCTGCTGGTTACTATAAAGAGTTGTCGCAAACAGTTGATGCATGTACTATGAATCTAGCAGATATTGACATGTTGATGGGAAATGTAGTTCCACAGACAATATGGGCTAAAATTCGTAGAGAGGATCACGCTCAAGAATTAGGCGGCGATTGGAACGCTATTATTGCCGCAGATAGAGGTCAAGTAGGTGGTGCAAAGCCCGACGCTTTGATCTCAGAACTCCCTGGTAGGATTATTACATTAATGAAAACAATGATGCCTGCTTTGAGAGTTAATTGGGATAAGTTAGCAGCATGTAAACAAAAGAAAGATGAAAGTGTTTCCGATTTCTTTACCCGATTTGAGGAGACATTCATTGATCACAGTGGTCAAGATATGGCTACAGAAGGGGGACAGCGATTATTTGTGGATAAGTTCGTATATAACTTGCTTCCTGAACTATCACACAAGCTAAAAGACTCCGAGAGTTCATGGGCAGTTTCTTCTTCCGCCCAGATATTGGCTACTGCACAATATTATGAAAATAGAGACAAAGAAGAAAGGGAAAAACAAGAGAAAAAGACGAAAGAATTAAAAACTAAAGTTCTCTTGCAACAGGCTTATCCTCCTCGTTATGTTCAGCCTCAGTTTCAACAGCCTCCGCAGTTTCAGAGGTTGTATCAAAAGCCTGAACCATTCATTTCAAGACCTTTGCTAGGTCCCAATCAATGTGCTTATTGTAGGGAGGAAGGTCATTTTAAGAACAGTTGTCCGGCATTGTTGCAGCGTAATGGAGCAACATCTGCTTCACGAGGTCGTGGTGGTCTTCAGTCAGCAAATAGAGGTAGAGGTCGAGGTGTGTTAACCCAAGGGCAGCGTTCTTTTGTTCCTCCAAATTCCGGAAATTACTTTGACCAGCAAAATGTTAGGTCTACACAGTATTACAGTGAGGATCAGTATATTGAAGGAGGGAATGAAAGTCTTCATTTTGAATAGGACAGCCATGGACAAAGTAAGGGGGTTACGTCAATTCCAGTGGATCAGAATAGACCTTATGTTAATGTCACTACAATGGGTGTTTCAGAGCCATTTCTTTTAGATACTGGTGCCATGAGAAGCTCTATCATTCATTCTAAACTCCCTGGCGCACCTTTGTCTGGCTTAACGAATGTATCTGTAGGATTTTCTGGCGCCCCTGTTCGCAATCCAGTTTCTTGCCCTTTACCTGTTTCAATAGGCCCTTATGATTTAGAAGCTTCGCTTCTTCTGACGAATGGTTGTGGTGAAAATCTGTTGGGTTTAGATCTATTAAAAAGAATGCATGCTACGATATATTGTTCACCTTCTGGTGTATACCTCACTCTAGGACAGAAAATGACTAGTCCAATGTACTTATCAAAAGATCAATTCCCACCTGAATTGCTTTCTCTTCCCGAAACGCTTTGGGCTACGGGTCCGAATGACGTTGGTTGTCTTGAGATCCCACCTTATGTTGTTACTCTTAAGCCCAATGCTGAAATGCCACGTATTCCGCAATACAGAATCTCTACTGAAGGTGAGAAAGCACTTCTGGAAATTGTCCATGATTTGATTCAGAAGGGTGTGGTTGAGGAAACGAGAGGAAATACATGTAACAGTCCTGTTCTTCCGGTTCTTAAACGCACTGATCCTTCTCAGCCTCCTGTTTATCGTTTTGTAATTGATCTTCGGGAGGTAAACAAGATTGTCGTACCGCAGTTTCCTGTAGTCCCAGATATCACTGCTCTGTTGACGATGATACCTTCTACAGCGACTTGGTTTTCAGTTATCGATTTAAAGAATGCTTTCTTTAGTATTCCCATCGCCGAAGAGAGTAGAGATATTTTTGGTTTTTCCCTCGGAGGCCGAAGCTTCCGGTTTAAACCCGCACCTCAAGGTTATTGTGAAAGTCCCTCTGTTTACAGTCAAGCTCTAAAATGTCATCTTGATGCCTTTTCCTTACCGTCCGGTGCCGCTCTCATTCAGTACATGGATGACTTATTAGTTGCAGCTGATTCAGAGGAGATTTGCAAAAACGTGACCGTTGCACTGTTGCGTCATTTGTTTGATCTGAATCACAAGGTTTCTCCTTCTAAATTACAATATGTCTGTCGCGAGGTGACTTATTTGGGTCATCTCTTGTCAAAGGAGGGACGACGATTGACCCCCGAACGAATTCAGGCAATTGCACAAATGTCAGTGCCATCCACACAAAGAGAGGTACGTGCCTTTTTGGGCATTACTTCTTATTGTAGACAGTGGATTCCGAGTTTCTCTTTATTGGCTAAACCGCTGTTGGCGCTAACTTTAAAAGATACGCCTCAGCCTCTTCCGTGGACTGACGAGTGTCAGAAGAGTTTTACTGATTTACGTATTGCTTTGTGTTCTGCTCCTGTATTGGGTACTCCTGATTACAGTAAGCCCTTTACGCTCTATGTCCACGAAAGAGAGGGTTGTGCATTGTCAATCTTAACGCAGCGTTTTGGAGATCAACAGCGACCATGCGCATATTTCTCAGCTACGTTAGATCCAGTAGCTAAAGCATTGCCTAGTTGTCTTAAGGCGACAGCGGCAGCAGCAATTTCTATTCGACAGTCTGCTGGAGTAGTGCTAGATAATACTCTCATTGTTATGGTGCCACATGCAGTGGATATTTTACTAAATAGGACAAAAACGCAGCATCTTACGAGTGCTCGGTTGTCCGGATATGAGCTGACGCTTTTGGCTAGTCACATACACATCAAACGATGTAATACCCTGAATCCAGCTACTTTGTTGCCTCTTCCAGAAGAGAGAGATGTCTCTGAACAGCATGATTGTTTTCTCCGTACTGAAGAAGAGACTAAGGGTAGAATTGACCTAAAAGACACGCCATTAGTGAATCCAGATGGAACACTATGGGTAGATGGTTCTTGTTTCAAGCTCCCGAATGGAGATACAGTTTCAGCCTACGCTATTACTACTTTGCATACGATTGTGGAGACAGCACGCATTAGACATAATTCAGCTCAGGCAGCTGAATTGATAGCCTTAACTAGAGCGTGTGTGTTATCCGAAGGAAAAAGAGTAAACGTGTACACTGATAGCCAATACGCTTTTGGTGTAGCGTTTAACTTTGGGCGCTTATGGAAGGAAAGAGGATTCTTTACTTCCCATGGTACTAAGATACAACATGGTCAATTAGTGACTGAACTTCTTGAGTCACTTACAATGCCTACTCAGATAGCGATTGTGAAGTGTAGTGCACACAAAAAGATTGTGGACGATGTTGGTCGAGGAAATGCATTTGCAGATGAGGTAGCGAAAAAGACAGCCAGAGACAACACAAGTCGAATGTATGTTGCAGGTCCCGCAAACTGCGTAAGAGAAAAGGGAATGTGTGAAGATACAGTAGAGAGTGTGAAATCAATTCAAGGAGAGGCTACGGAGAATGAGTTGAGAAAGTGGAAGGAAAGTACAGGAATGTTAGATGAGATGGGATGTTGGGTTGAATTATCAGAACATCAACGTTGGCTGTTACCAGATGCTTATGTACTACCTGTAGTTACTATGGCACATGGTCCAGCTCACCTAAGTGCAAAAGGAATATGTAAACTTCTGGCTCCAGTGTGGCAAAATGAGGGGATCCCAAAGTGTGCAAATAATGTAGTAAAACATTGTATTGTTTGCTTGATGTACAATCCGGGAAAGGGAACCCCAACTCCAGCAGGTCATTTTGCTCCTCCGACATATCCATTTGAGGTGTTGCAGATCGATTATATTCACATGGAACGATGCAACAACCTCAAATATGTTCTGGTGGTAGTATGTGCTTTTTCTAGATGGGTAGAAGCCTACCCTCTGAAGGACAATACTGCTTTATCAACTGCCAAAATACTTTTGAAAGAATTCTTCCCTAGGTTTGGTTTGCCGCGCATTGTCTGGAGTGACAATGGGAGCGAATTTGTGGGTCAAGTCATGCAAAAGTTTGTGCAGGTCTTGGCATAAAACAGAAGTTCCACGCGGCGAATCACCCACAGTCGGCTGGTTTAGTAGAATGCTACAATGGAACCTTGAAGCTTAAAATTGCTAAGGTGCAAGCTAGCACAGGACTTAATTGGCCTGATGCTTTACCATTGGCTCTTCTGTCCACCAGAACAGCAGTACACTCTCGTTTGGGGCTTAGCCCTTACGAAGTGATATTTGGTCGCCCAGCTAATGTATGGGGAGTTCCTCGCCCTAAGAAATACTCAGACTTGCCATACCCGATGTTGATTGACTACTTGCATGACCTTACAACTAAATTGCGTGTTCTTCATCAACAGGTTCAGAGTGCTCTACCAGAGGCTTCCACAGACCCAGGTCATTCCATCCGACCAGGTGACTGGGTCTGCACGAAAAATTTCCAACGACAGAGAAATTTGGAGCCCAGATGGAGAGAGCCACGCCTGGTTCTTTTGACCACAAGAACAGCAGTTAAAGTCGAAGGAAAGAAAAACTGGGTGCATGCCGTGCACTGCAAGAAAGTGCCTTTGCCTTTGCCTTTCGATCAGTGGGTCCGTAGAGGCATCAGTGACTCTGAAAGTGAGAAAGTTCCGCAATTTGTACCATTCAGTGATGCGCGTCTAACACTTTCTGAGAAAGAGGACGACGACATCCTTCAAGAAGCAATACCATCGCATCGACGCTTGAACACGACAAATCCAGGAACATTGTTTCAAAACCAGACTGCCTCTGGACAGGAACGCTATAATTTGAGACCAAGACCAAAGAACTTGTAACTTTCTCTCCTATGTAGTACTCTATCCCGGTTGCAGGGTCACGGTAGGAGTCTTAGTTACGACCTGAGTAAGTGGCAATAGGCCTGCAGGACCTCACAGTGTCATAGGACGGTAGATAATCGTGACTACAGTGATTGAGGAAGATTGCCGTGAGCATCCACTTAGAAGATGGAGGCTACATTAGATAAAAGAGAAAGTAAAAATGTAAAGAATAATTGTAAAGAAATATGTAGTCGTTGTAGTATTGCTCTATGCGTCATTATATTGTCGTGTATTCTTTTGGCATCTGTAAACTGGATCATTATTACTCTGCAGCAAAAAGTTGTCTCTTCTCCTACCTCTACATCTTCTTCTACTATCTCTCCGCACCTATTTCACACTCTTCCCCAGCATGAACTCATCAGAAGAACTGAATACTTTAACAATTCCTTCGTCCAGTTGTTACATCAACATCAGTTAGTGATCAATACAACTGACTGTTGGGTGTGTGGACTCATACCACATACAGTAGAAAAAGGAATGCCATATTTAGTTCTTCCATTCTCCTATGAAGGTTCCGCTTGGGCTTATTTTGTCATTTTCAATAATGCATATCAAAGTAAAATTAAACAACCTGTCAGTTCACATAGTGTTGGTTCAGATTTCAGTCATAGTTTATTGATAAAGGGAATGGTAGCTATGGCTAAAATCATGGAAAAAAGTGAAGCTTCCATAGATGAAAGAAAAGCATATACCAATTGGAACATAACTAATTACATTTCCAGCCTCAATGATAAGATTGAGCAAGGAAAATCTCCTCCGATACGGGTCATACCCCAACAAGGAAATTTCTGTCTGCAAATAAATGGTAGAACTCCAAACACCAGACAAAGAGAAAGTTTATGTTCCCATACATATTTTTATTCAGCCCTGAATTCACCGCCGTTAGTACCATCTCAAGGTACATACTTCGTTTGCCACGATAGGGCTTATACATGGTTGCCAGCTGATTTTTCTGGTACTTGTTATATAGCCTTTCTTCTTCCCCCTACATACACCGCTCCTGCGAACCATCATAAAAATAGATATGGCAGAGGGATTGTGGATTCGAAAGACACAGCAGGACAAGAGGGAGGAGATTTCCTCAAAGGATTTCTTCCCTTCTGGGGTCCAATGGCCAACAGCAGAAATATAAGGCAATTGGTTTGTGTCGTAGAAACCACCATAGACATCACTGTAGGAGCTTTAAGTAACATTACAGCTGAACTACAGGCTGATCGTCTTATGACCTTGCAGAACCGTGTTGCCTTAGACTTTGTTCTTGCGGACCGTGGTGGAGTATGCAAATTGATCGGATCAAGTTGCTGTATTTTCATACCTAATGACGCTCCGACAGTATACCAAGCTATCTCTAAGTTACACATAATCTCCGAGTCGATTCATCAGGACGAAGGAGATTGGTCCTTTTCAGAGTGGTTTTGGGGATTACTGTCCAAATGGGGTTGGAAGGTATTGACCTTCTTTGGAGTAATTTTAGCTTTTATATTCTCTTGTTGTCTTTGTATGCACTGCGGTCCTGCCATCTGCAACCTATGTGCTACTGCATGTATTCCCAAACCCAAGTCACAAAGAGCAGAGAATATCAAAATGATGGTACAGCAACAGCTTGATGACCTCATGGCCATAGACATCGACTCAGATTAACATGAGTTTGTGTATCTTGCCTGAGTTCTGGCAAAAGGAGGGTCTGAGGAAATTCGATTTTTAATACGATCGTATCGACCCGCCATTTTGTGGCCCGCCGCCATTTTATGTTGCCTTCACTCAGGCAGCACAGCGAACGAAGTCCATTCTGCCTTTTCTGCTTATTCTGCAACATGGTGTTCAAAACAGCCTTCTGCCTCTATCTTTACAAGACTGGTATTAAGGTCTGACCGAGTACACTAATCCCTGCCTGGTTTTCTAATCCTTGTTTCAATTATCTGTAGGCTCACACTATTCTCCGCCGATCTTATCTTATCGTCTGGCCTTCGCTGTCCTTTGCTAGTATTCTCTCATTTCACAACTGTCCTCCAAACGCACACAAACTTATCGCACCACATGCAACTTCGTTGTGGATCGGTTAATGAATTAGTTCAAGGGAGGGGTGACAAACACAGCTGGAGGGGAGGCAACCTTAAGTCACTTGATACTTTGTTCTGTCTTGTTTTCCGACATTTCTATTGACTCTGTTCTATCTTTACATCATTCTTACTGGCTCCTTTCTATGTGTTCTGGGAGTGTATGTAGTTAATAAATGGTTTTTATACGGTATATAAGATTGTGCGCCACAAAGTAAAGTGGCAGTCTCCTGAGAACATACCTTGTGTACTTCTTGGACAACTGTACTAGCTGCAGCTAATAAAATCTGATCTTTTACGCCTGACAGAGTGTCCCGTGTCTCTGTTAGTTGAGGCAGGTGAATCCAAGGAGATTTCAGGCGTACCCTGCGCCGCCAGGCCCATAAGGTTCTGGTTCTTCAGCGGAGACTGCCAGAAAACCGCACCGCGGTCAAATGACCGCGGCGGTCATTCTGACTTTCCCGCTGGGCCGGCGGGCGACCGCCAAAAGGCCGCCCGCCGGCCCAGCAGGAAAAGACCCAGCAACGATGAAGCCGGCTCCGAATGGAGCCGGCGGAGTTGCTGGGGTGCGACGGGTGCAGTGGCACCCGTCGCGATTTTCAGTGTCTGCAAAGCAGACACTGAAAATCATTATGGGGCCCTGTTAGGGGGGCCCTGCACTGCCCATGCCAGTGGCATGGGCAGTGCAGGGGCCCCCAGGGGCCCCACGACACCCGTTCCCGCCATCCTGTTCCTGGCGGTAACAACAGCCAGGAACAGGGTGGCGGGAAGGGGGTCGGAATCCCCATGGCGGCGCTGCTTGGGATTCCCTGGGCCAGGGGAAAACCGGCGGGAAACCGCCGGTTCCCCTTTTCTGACCGCGGCTTTACCGCCGCGGTCAGAATGGCCCAGGAAGCACCGCCAGCCTGTTGGCGGTGCTTCCGCGGTCGCTGGCCCTGGCGGTCGGTGACCGCCAGGGTCAGAATGACCCCCTTAGTTGCATAAGCTAAAAAAGTCACCAGCGATACTCATATCATAAACGACACCAAGAAATAGAAATACCTGAATTCTTAAAAACAACACTTAAGAAGAAGCCTTACTTACATGACGATATAAAGAATATTTGATGAATCCTAACATTTACTACAGCAGACAACTAAGCAATTGATCAACCTGGGTGATGTATAGGACATTTTAAATGCGTTCCAAACCATTCACTCAGTTATACACCATATATGGTGCATATCCAAACACAAATATCCCACTGTTATAGGCCCTACTACGAAACAAGCAAAGTAGCACTTACTACAAATTCGTCAACCACATTAAACATAAAAGAAATAACTGCTACTCACAAAAAAAATCACAGACTTTGAACAAGCCATAATTCCTACCATTTAAAACTTTACCCCCACACAGCCAAACAAGGCTATCACTACAATTCCAATCAAAGCATATGGAGAGATTTCCAACAATCTGCAATAAGAGTAGAAATTTCGAAAACAATTTCTCAATTTGCCCTTGAAATAAAAATACGGTGTCACTAGACTATGTCCTTGTCACAGAGGTAGCTTACCACTTCAATTTGCTAATAAAAAGCCCTTTCTACAAACCAATCCCCCAATGGATTAATTTGAAGACACTTGGATTAGCAAACTGCATCACTGCACACACAGGCGCCAACCCAAATTAGTGGTGGAATATCTATAACAACGCTTTAGCACAGGAAGTCAAAAGAAACAACACAGTGGAAACTGGCAAAATCTCTTCCAATTCACACTAGGTAAATCCCAACCTACACTCTATAAATGTATAGAAGCATTATAGAAAGAGCAAAGCTAGCAAAAAACTTTGAAGGGAGCAATCTGCAACGCAAATTGCACCTAAAATTAGCAAACAAACCGAAAGAATACACAACATGCTACCATTTAAAGTCAAACACTTCATAAACAACAAAGGAGAAGATTACTTAGCAGTAATAGCCAAAAGCATACTATAAAGTTAATACTACCCTCCAAAGCTCCCAAAAAGCATACCCAACATAAACCTAACCAACATGACAAATATTTTTTCATATAAATAATAAGCGCAATATCTTATTACATTAGTCAAAATATTAAATAAAACTCCAATCCTAAGAAAGACTGAAAAAATAAAATGGTGTATGAATTATTTATATAAAAAATCTGAACCTCACCAACGTAAAATCTCAAAGAGAAAATACAATCTGTTACAAAAAATAATTACATCACATAAAAATACATTTCCAAAGAACAATCACATAATAGCTACACAAATAATAAAATATAACATTTCCCACCAAAAAAAAAAAAAAATATGACTTACTGTAGCTGCAGATGATACTCTTTATTCAAATAGGCAAAAGTATGATCCACCAAAAATAGAAAAATATGATCCAAAAAGCTATCTAAAAAGATGCAAAAAAATATTTCCAATAGAGATCCCTCAAAGTCATCCAAAGTATCTCGGAATAGCAAAACAAAGGGAAACCCAAAGAAAAAGGGAATCAAAGTTTAAAATATTGTTTTATTATAAATGAAAAGAGATTAACTTAAAACAAATCCCAATGCCCATAGGACATGTTCATAGACAAAAATCTGAAAAGTAAAACAGGAAACCCACTGACAAAAACATTACATTCCCAAAAGTACATATAATCATTGTGAAGCAAGTAACATAACATTCCGATACATTACTAAAACAGTGTATGAAAACAAAAACCTTCAAACTAGTGAAAAAGAATACAATGAATACTAAGTGTACCCACAAAAAAAACACAAACAACACTGTACCTAACCGCCACACCTCAACCTACACCCCATATCCTAAAAACCCTAAAAATAGCCTTTTAAAAAAGAACAGATCTTTCTCGATGAACAGAAGCACCTCACCTTGATCATAAAATAGACTCAAAGGTAAAAATGTTGAATAAATGTATTAAAAAAATGTGATAAATTAAGAAACATGTAAAAGATTTAAAAAATGTTGTAAAAGAAGTTTAGAAATTGTAAAGTATAAATTAAAAAATATATAAAAAATGAAAAATTATTTAACATATAATTAAAAAAAACATGTTAAAATAGTGAGAAAAATATGTATATGAAACAATTTAAGAAATGTTTACAAAAATGTTAACAAATGAAAAAAAAACTGGAAAATATACATTACTATTTAAATGTGATTCGCATTGAATACTTAATTTCTAATTTATTAGATGTAATTTATTTATGTGTAAATGTCTAATTGATTAAATTAGAATTATATATCTTTAAAAATGTGAAATATATATTAAAGAAAACATGAAAAATGGTCACATGTCACATGCAAAGTTAAAGTGAAAATGTCTATTGACCCAACACCCACATAGGGGATAAGTCAGACAGACAGTATGCAGAATAGACAATAATAGCAGCAGATAGTACATCTTAGTCACTGGAAGTATTGTTGGATCAGTGGGTTCCTGGAGTGTACATCTTCCCCCTATTCATCATCACCATCACTCTCATCCCCTCTTAGAGGAAGCTGGTCTGGATATACAGCACCCTCCTCCTCCAAGAGGGAAATAGATTTCCTCACAGCCACGTTGTGCAGCATGCAGCAGGCCACCACTAATCTACAAACCTTTTCAGGGCCATAGGCCAGGGATCCACCTGAAATATGGAGGCAATGGAATCTAGCCTTCAGGAGACCTATAGTGGGCTCTATCACCCTCCTAGAACATCCATGGACCTCATTGTAATTCCTCTCTGCATCTGTCCTAGGATTCCTCACTGGTGTCAGGAGCCAATGCATGTTGGGGTAGCCAGAATCACCTGCACATAGTTGGCAAAACAGGACTGTAACTAACAACCCTCAGTTGCAGACAGGCTGGCTGTCAGCTATGTGTAGAAAATGTGTCAGGCACAATTACCCATGATCCATCCTCTGTCCCCTTGTAGTTGTTCCATCATGTGTGGCACACTGTTGTTCCTCAGCACAAAAAGTCATGGACTGATCCCAGGAACATGGTATTCACATGTGAGATGTACTGGTCAGCAGTCCACACCAATTGAATGTTCATAGAGTGAAAGTTCTTCCTGTTTCTCTTTACCTGTTCACTTACTCTTGGGGGGATGAGAGCTGTGTGGGTGTCATCGATGGCACCAATCACATGAGGGATGTTGGCAAAGGCATAAAAGTCTGACTTGATGGCAGGGAGTTCAGCACTTTGGGGAAACCTCACGTATGACTGCAGTTGTCTTACAAATGCATTCAGGAATCTGGACAGTATGAGGCAGAACATTCGCTGTGAGAACCCTGCACCCATGCCCGCTGTCACCTGAAATGAGCCAGTGGCCAGAAAAAGGAGTGTAGAGAGCACTCACACTTCAGTAGGGATGGTATGCTGATTACGATTAGCCGGTCTCAGTGCTGGATCCAGTAATGCACAAAGTTCATGACTAGTAGCACGAGTGAGTCTGTAATTGATTATGATGTTATGCTCCACCATGGTCTCCAAATCAACAAGTGGTCTGTACACCGATGGGGCCCTCCCTCGCCACATGGGTCTGTACCTAGGAGGAGTGGAAAACACATGTGAGGGACACAGCACTGCTGGAAAACAAGTCGATGACACATATGCTTTGTAGGATGTTAAACTGGAGTGACATTTCCTCACTGATACATCTGGACTGTTGTGGTGAGTAAATTTTTTTTGTTCATGCATTTGGTGGATGGGGTCCATAGGGCCTGCATGGGGCCAATGAGAAATTAATAACTGCGAAGTAGTGTTCAAAATGTCTGCCCCCAGTAATCCAGATACGTAGCAGTGGAAGTGACCTCATGCCGCTAGCGGTTGTTGTAATGATATAAGGCGGTGTTCACCACCATGCACCCATTCATTAGTTAACATGGTTGCCAATGAGGAATATGGGCCTATCATGATCACTGCCGGCGGTGACGGTGCACACCGCCACGGAGCGTACGCTATCTCGTCACCCCAACTTCACTTGACTCCTGGATTACGTGCATGCAAGTACTCCACTGAGTAGTGTCTTGACCGTGGTCCTGGAAATGGCACGAGTGGCAGGGGAAAGGGCCCTGGCCTTCACCACCTAGGAACTGGAGAAGCTGGTGGACGGGGTCCTACCCATGTACGCCAAGCTCTATGTTCGACCAGAGGTACAGGTGAGTAGGCGGATTGGGGTGCATGGATGTGTGAAATGGTGGTAGATGGCTGTAAACATGTGTGCACAATTTGACACTGTACAGCCGTGGAATGCATGACATACTGCATGTGTGAGGTGCTGTAATGATGTTTTAAGTGTCCGTCCCACAGGGGATGTATAGCCAGCTGCATCAAATGGGCATTGTCTGACCTCAGTGTCACTTTTCTGTGTGTCCCCTACAGGTCAGCACCCATCAAAAGAGGGGACTATGGCAGGCCATCACCAGGGAGGACCCTGGGGGTCTACAACTGGCGGAGCACCCACTACAGGAAGCGGTGGGAGGACCTGTGGCGCTGGGCCAGGAAGACCTGCAAGGCCCATCTGGGGAAGTCCTCCCAACGAGGAAGGGGTGCCCATCGGGCACTGACCCCCCTAATGCGCTGCATTCTGGTGATGGCATATCCAGACCTGGATGGGCGCTTGAAGGTTGCACAGCAGACACAGCAGTGAGTACAGAGATCACTGTATCCATCCTTGATGGATGTATGAGGGTGCTGTAGTAGGTATGCTGTCTAGTGGCAGGGACTCTGACAGATGTCATTTGGCATAGTAGCCCCCATGGGCAGTTAGATGATAAGGGACAGGTGTGCAGTTCTTCAGGTCCTTCTGTGATGGAGATGCATGTATACCAGGGTTGTGGCCAATAGTCAGGGGCATAGCCATTAGTATAACTGTAGGTGCTGGATGGTGGTATATTTGCTGGGTGGGAGTATGTGTGAACCAGTTATGTACATCCATTCAGCTATTTACAAATGTCTCTCCTATTTTGTATCCCCACCTCTGTTCTCCTATGTTGTCTGTGTACATCAGCATCATCTCGCGCGGGAGCAGTGGCACCGGTGAGTGGGGATGCAGCGGCCCACGGTTCCAAGGAGGCAGAGTCGAGCGACATCAAGGAGACCAGTAGGTTGGAGGGCAAGGGGAGTACCACGGGGGAGGCAACTACCACTGAATGGAGTGATTCTGACACCCCCTCCGATTGGAGCTGTAGGAAGATGGCTCTGTATATACTATTTCAAAGTAAGAAATAGTGTGCACAGAGTCCAAGGGTTCCCCTTAGAGGTAAGATAGTGGAAAAAGTAAATAATTCTAATGCTCTATTTTGTGGTAGTGTGGTCGAGCAGTAGGCTTATCAGAGGGTAGTTTTAAGCATTTGTTGTACACACACAGGCAAAAAATGAGGAACACACACTCAAAGACTTACTCCAGGCCAATAGGTTTTTATATTGAAAAATTTATTTTCTTAGTTTATTTTAAGAACCACAGGTTCAAGATTTACAGTTAATACTTTAAATGTAAGGTACTTCACTTAGATACTTTAGGAACTTTGAATAAAAGCAATATCATAAACAGTCTTTGTAAAAATGGCAATAAGCTATTTTCAAAGTGGACACAGTGCAAAAATCAACAGTTCCTTGGGGAGGTAAGTTAAGGTTAGTTTTGCAGGTAAGTAAAACACTTACAAGTCTCAAAGTTGGGGCATTGGTAGCCCACCGTTGGGGGTTCAAGGCAACCCCAACGTTACCACACCAGCAGCTCAGGGCCGGTCAGGTGCAGAGGTCAAAGAGGTGCCCAAAGCACATAGGCTTCAATGGAGAATAGGGGTGCAATGGTTCCAGTCTGCCAGCAGCTACGTACCCGGGTCCTCGGGGGGAGAACCAGGGGGGTTTTGTAGGGCACAGGGGGCACACAAGAAGGCACAGAAAGTACAGCCTCAGCAGCACAGGGTCGCCCGGGTGCAGTGGCAAACAGGCGTCGGGTTTTAGATAGGAAGTAATGGAGGGACCCGGGGGTCACTTCAACGATGCAAGCAGGCACGGGGGCTCTTTGGGGTAGCCACCACCTGGGCTAGGCAGAGGGTCGCCTGGGAGTCGCTCCTGCACTGGAGTTCGGTTCCTTCAGGTCCTGGTGCTCGCGGGTGCAGTGTTGGTTCCAGGCGTCGGTTCCCTTGTTACAGGCAGTCGCGGTCAGGGGGAGCCTCTGGATTCCCTCTGCAGGCGTCGCTGTGGGGGCTCAGGGGGGGGTCGTTTCTGGCTACTCACAGGCTGGCAGTCGCTGGGGAGTCCTCCCTGAAGTGTTGGTTTCTGCAGGTCAAGCCGGGGGCGTCGGGTGCAGAGTGGAAAGTCTCACGCTTCCGGCCGGAAACGTGAAGTCTTTAAAGTTGTTTCTTTGTTGCAAGCAGGTTGCAGGTTTTTGAACAGGGCCGCTATTCACTGGAGTTTCTTGGTCCTTGGGTGCAGGGCAGTCCTCTGAGGCTTGAGAGGTCGCTGGTCCCTGTTGGATGCTTCGCTGTTGCAGTTTTCTTCGAAGTTGGGAGACAGGCCAGTAGGGCTGGGGCCAAAGCAGTTGTCGTCTCCGTCTTCACTGCAGGGCTTCAGGTCAGCAGTCCTTCTTCTTGTTAAGGTTGCAGGAGTCTAGTTTCCTAGGTTCTGGGGAGCCCCTAAATACTGAATTTAGGGGTGTGTTTAGGTCTGGGAGGGCAGTAGCCAATGACTACTGTCCTTGAGGGTGGCTACACCCTCTTTGTTCCTCCTTCCTGTGGGAAGGGAGGCACATCCCTAATCCTATTGGGGGAATCCTCCACTCACAAGATGTGGAGGATTTCACAAGGCAGGGGTCACCTCAGCTCAGGACACCTTAGGGGCTGTCCTGACTAGTGGGTGACTCCTCCTTGTTTTTCTCATTATCTCCTCCAGCATTGCTGCCAAAAGTGGGGGCAGTGGCCGGAGGGGTGGGCATCTCCACTAGCTGGGATGCCCTGGGGCGCTGTAACAAAAGAGGTGAGCCTTTGAGGCTCAGGCTCACCGCCAGGTGTTACAGTTCCTGCAGGGGGAGGTGAGAAGCACCTCCACCCAGTACAGGCTTTGTTCCTGGCCACAGAGTGACAAAGGCACTCTCCCCATGTGACCAGCAACATGTCTGGTGTGTGGCAGGCTGGCAGAAACTGGTCAGCCTACACTGGAAGTCGGGTATGTTTTCAGGGGGCATCTCTAACTTACAATGTGTAAGGTTTTGCTTAGACACTGTAGGGGCATAGTGCTCCTGCACATATGCCCTCACCTGTGGTATAGTGCACCCTGCCTTAGGGCTGTAAGGCCTGCTAGAGGGGTGACTTACCTATGCCACAGGCAGTGTGAGGTTGGCATGGCACTCTGAGGGGAGTGCCCTGTCGACTTAATCATTTTCTCCCCACCAGCACACACAAGCTGAGAGGCAGTGTGCATGTGCTGAGTGAGGGGTCCCTAGGGTGGCATAAGACATGCTGCAGCTCTTAGAGACATTCCCTGGCATCAGGGCCCTTGGTAGCAGGGGTACCATTTACAAGGGACTTACCTGGGTGTCAGGGTTGTGCCAATTGTGGAGACGAAAGTACAGTTTAGGGAAAGAACACTGGTGCTGGGGCCTGGTTAGCAGGGTCCCAGCACACTTTCAAATCATAACTTAGCATCAACAAAGGCAAAAAGTCAGGGGGTAACCATGCCAAGGAGGCATTTCCTTACAGGAGCTCCCTGGTGGGGGCGGACCCTAGTGGGCCCACCCATTCCTTGTCATCATCCACCACCCTCCCATACCATCACCGCCCTCCCAGTTGCTCCCCACCCAGTTGCCCGTGCCCGCTCACCCAGTAAGGTGGGCGTCTCCTTCACCCCAGGCACCACTTCCCCTGCCCCAGTCAGCCCTGCTGCCCTCACGGAGGAGGCTATTGACCTCCTGAGGGCCATCTCTGTATGGCAGACAACCATTGTCAATGCTGTCCAGGGGCTAGCATCTCAGGTGCAGCAGACCAATGCCTACCTGGATGGTACATCTGGCCTGCAGAGATCTTTTCAGGCTCTGGGCTCCTCTTTGACGGCAGCCAGTGTCCCTGGTCTTTCCGTCCCCCCTCCAAGCACATCCACCCCTTCCAGCACCCCACTCCCTTCACCCATCCCAAACACACATTCTGACAGCTATGCAAACACCTGAACGCACAAGAAGCACACAGAGAAACACAAGCACCACACTTCCCACCACAGGAATACACACAGCCAACACACAAAGGCACACACATCAACATCAACTTCCCCCAGTGTGTTCCCTTCTCCCGCCTCCCGCCTCCCGCCTCCCTGTCTGTCACCTCTACATGCACACTCACAGGCCCTGCACCTTCATTCACTGTTTCTGGCCTCATTCTTGCAGTCACCACAACAACCAACATCCAGTCATGCACCCCAGACACCACACCTGCACTCACCACAACAACATTGACTGTCACAATCAGCACACTCACCAGACCTCCAGACACACAGACAACATCCATTTACACTGGCAGCCTGTCTTGTCCCACTGTGTCCACCCCGTCCTCCCAAGACACTCAAACGTCCCCAGACACCCACCCAACACTCATCCACCACACCTCAGCACACTGTACAGTCACCTGCATACACGTCACGCACAACTACACCTGTTACGACCACTCCCTCTACCACCACTCCCACGGCTTCCTCCAGGTCCACCCCAATTGTCCCTAAGAAACTTTTCCTATCCTGTGTAGACCTTTTTGAACCCAGTGGCCCACCCCATCTCATCCCTAAATGTGCCCACCTCCATGCCCTGTCCAATTCTCCCATGTCCAAGTCCGCTCCTGTCCTCCCTTCACATTCCTGTGGACCTTCCCCTGTGATCAAGAGGCCCCGTGCTGGCCCAGGTACATCTGCCGTACCCCAGTCAAAGACCGCTCCAACCACCTTCCAAGACAAAAAACAAACCCCCTCCACCTCCCAAACATAAGCCCAAGCCCTCCTCCCAGATGCGAGTCCCCACCCCCGGCGCCCCCTACCCCTGTTCCCTGAGGTGCCTGGCAGCCCCATTGATGCCCCTCTATGGTTGAGTACCACATGCACATGTGGGAGTCAAGTTGGGGTCATTTGGGCCCATCAGCCTTTCAGCTATGGACTGGCCATTGGCCTAATGTGGACGTTCTGTTGCTCATGGAGCGTTAATAAAGTTTGTGTGGCCAGTGTTGTTGTTGGCACACGTTTCATTGTGGAGGATGTTGTGCACATGTGTGTACTTTGGGCAGGTTTAATTTGACTTGTGTCGGGTAAGTACCTCTGGCTCTGGGGTGTGTGGCTTGTGCTGTTGTGAGGGGTTGTGGGTGCGCTGTGGAGTGGGTGGAGTGGGTGGGTATTTAACTGTGCCCTTTCTTCCCTTGTTTAGTAGGTTGAGGTACTTACTGTCATGGTCTTTGTAGGTGGTCTTGTCGTGGAGGTATATGGCAAGGAGCAGGACTGGCATGATTTGCAACTCTCTCTCCATGTCTGCTTCGGCGTGTTGTGTGAGCCTCCAGTGAGTGTTTCCTTTTATTTGGTTCATTTCCGCCTGGCTTTGCGTGGCAGTGGTTCCCACCCAGAACTGTTGGTGGTCTAGTGCTTCATTATTTTTTGGGCGGGTTGGACCTTTCCGTTGGCCTGTGGGCAGCCTATTCCATCGTTGTCGGCACTCCTCTGCTGGCGGTGAGTGTTTTTTAGGCTCCCTGTTTTTCATGTGCTTCATTATTTGGCAGCCCAGAGCACATGACTGTTGGCGGTAGTTACCGCCACCGCCGGCAGTGCAGTCTTTCCCGACGTGTTCATAATGAGGGCCTAAATGTGTGACATATACTATTCTCACTCCACTATAACCCATTTCAGTAAGTGTCAGAAGCGAAAGGGGTGACATTTATTGTTCTCATTCCACTCTTAAACCGATTTAGAGAAAGTGCTGGGCACTAAAGAGGTGGAATTTACTATTCTCACTTCAATATAAACAATTTTGAAGAAATTGCAGGACAGCAAAGGGGTGTACCGTTCTACTCCCATTTCAATCTAAAACAATTTGAAGAAGGTGTTAGACACTAAAGGGGTGGCATTTACTATTCCAACTCAAATGTATACAAATGTAGGTAAGATTTTGGACACTAAAGGGCTGGCATTTACTATTAACACTCCAATGTGTACCAATTTAGGTAAGAATTTGGACACTAAATTTGTGAGATTTACTATTCACACTCCAACACCTTATGATGTTTACTATTTCTCTCCAATCCAAACCAATTTGGGAAGGTGTTGGACACTAAAAGGGTGACATTTACTATTCCCAATGCAATCTAAAACAATTTAGGGAAGGAGCTGGACACTAAAGGGGTGACATTTACTAATCCCACTCCAATCTATATCAATCCGGGAAAGGTGTGGGTACTAAAGGCAATACATTTACTATTTCCACTCCAACATAAAGCATTTTCAAGAAAGTGTTGGACACTAAGACCCTCATTACGAAGCTGGCGGTCTTAAGACCTCCAGACTCAAGGTGGCAGTCAGGACCACCACTGCTGTGGCGCTCTGACCGCTACACTAAGACCCTGGCAGTCAGACCGCCAGGGTTCCTCCAGCACTGCCAGGATCCATGAAAAGGCTTGAAAAGAACAGGTTCAGAGTGCCACAGGGGGGCCCTTGCACTGCCCATTCACTTGGCATGGGCAGTGCAGGGGTCCCCCTCCCAAGCACCATTGCAATGTTCACTGTCAGACTGTGTAGACAGTGAACATTGTGAGTGTGGTGGTGCACCTTATGGGCTACAGCATTGCCACCAGCTCAATCATGAGCCGGAGACAATGCTGTAGTTTGTTTCCCGCAAAGGCGGCGGGCCAAAACCAAGGCAAGAAATTCCTAATACGTCTGGAAGGGTATTCACCATGAAAGCAGCAGCCACGCAGTCTGGAGTTTGGCAGATGGGCTTTCCAATCCTTCAAACTCATATTGATGCCCTAAATGAGTTACATTTACTATTCCCAGTACAATTTAAACCAATTTGAGGAAGGTGTTGGACACTATTGGCCTGATTATGAGGCTGGTGGTCCAACGACCACCAGCCTCATGGTGACGGTCAGACCACCACAACTGTGGCGGTCTGACCACCACATTACAACCCTGGTGGGTGGACCTGCCTTAAGACCACTGTCCCCGCCAGGAACATGGTTCCCAACGTGGTGACGGTGGTCTGAGTTGTACTCAGCCAGGGCAGCACTGAACTCAGCGCAAACTGGCTGATTACAACCCAACTTTTTGCCAGCCTTTCCATGGTGAGGACCCACCATGGGAATGCTGGCAGAAAGCCAGTGCTGGGGCCACAGGCACTGCTCATTCCTATGGCATGGGCCCTGCAGGGGTCCCCCTGCCCACCACCATCAGAATGCGCACTGACTTCTTTGCAGACAGTGCATATTCTGACGGTGATGGAGTGCTGAGAAATTGGCTGCAGCTCCATTAAGTGAGCCAAGGCCAGAGGCCAATATCATAGTATTGTTTCTGCCAGTCAGTCTGGCAGGAATGCACAAAGAAATGTTTCCACCAGACAGCCTAACTGGAAAATAGTATTACCCTTGGGGGTGAAACCACTGGTATGAAAGTGACGCCCTCCCCACGGCTTTGACGGTCCGCTTTTAGGACTGTCAAATTCATAATGAGGCACTAAATGAGTAGCATTTACTATTCCCAGTCCACCTTAAGCCAATTTAAAGAAGGTGTTGGACACTAAAGGGGTGAAGTACTATTCTGAATCCCATCTACACCAGTTTGGTGAAGGGTTGGACGCTAAAGGGGTGAAATGTACTATTCCCACTTAAATCTACACAATTTAGGTAATATGTTAGACACTAAGGGTTTATATTTATTATTCCCACTCAGATATATACCAATTTGATGGAGGTGTTGGACACTAAAGAGGTGACATTTACTACTTCCACTACAATCTCAAACATTTTATGTAAGGTGCGTCAAACTAAACATTTTATATACACAATCAGTACTCCATATGTACACATAATTATTGAGCTATGAAATACATTAAAACTTACTTAAAAAAACACAATAACCCAAATTAAAAACATGCATATTCATAAATAAACATTACAACTTACAATAATGTTTATCACTATTAATAGTGAATATATTTTATTAACATTTACTAATGTTGCTAAACTTTGAAATATAACATTTGAAAATTCATACTCCAAAAGTAAATACAATGAAACAAATATATACACAAAAACTATTTTCAAATTATGTGGCAAATGTATTTTTAATTTAAAAATAATAGATTTTAGAAAATATATTCCTAACAGTTCAATTCAATATTTATTCATGATTTGGAACTCAAGGAGGTCCACATGATCCCAAACATAAAATTCCCAGTAGCCAAAGTAATCATAAAATTCAATAACAGCTACAATAAAACATCATAATAATAGTTCATTCATAAACCTAACTACCCCTCAGTTATACATCAGATATCAACTTTTAAAAACTTCGACATAAACACTGTGACAGTTCCAATCCTAGGTAAAACAAATACATGGTTCATAGAGAATAATGTGGAACATTGAAGGTAAAATATAAATACTGTGCACACTCCGATAATTTCCCATAATGGGCTTCCCCTAAACCAACCACAAATCATGAATGTCAACAAAGGAATCCCCCCTCCTAGCAGCAAACAAATATCCTATGGTATACATTCAAAAACCCCTTGAAGAATTAAAAAATTCTCATGCAAATTACCTTCAAAAACTGTTAACATAGGGACCCCGCAGCAGCAAAACTACATTAACATAAAGTCATTAAAAAGTTAAATTCTTGGAAGGAAAAGAAAGACTTTCACCTCATAATCTTCCCATAATAAGCTCACCCTAGACCAACATCACACCTTAGATGTGAACATGGGAACCCCTACCCTCTTAGCAACACACACGTCTAATCGTATACACTTGTACATCTCTTAACATTGAAAGAAAAAAAAATATTATACATTCATATATCCCATAAAAAAATTAAACATTACAACATTCTTAGGGAAAAAGAAACTCTTGTGCCATATCAACAGAGTATACCCTATTCTGTAATAACATAACATTGGATGTAATGAAGGATGTTGTAGAGGCTGCAGGGCAGGGCAATCAAAATGTACATAATTATGATCTTGAAATCCAAAATCACAAAAATTACATCTTTTCCCCATTTCTCCACGTGAGTTAAATCATTTAAAGGTAGCAAATTCATTCGAAATAAGGCCATCAAGCACTGAAGACCATGGTCCAGATTCCAAAACAAATACTTCCAAGGAACTTTCAGCCCACTGTCTCTAGTTAACACTTGTAACCTTTTTTTACTCGCACAATACATTTAGGCCCTGATTCCGAGTTTGGCAGATGGGAACACACATCCTCCAAACTCCCGACAGGGTGGCCGCCACTGTAGTGTTGACTCCCCCACCATCCCCATTATGACTTTCCCGCTGGGCTAACTAGCAGAAACGAAGGCAGTGGCAATGCTGTCTCCACAGGGGGCACCAGCACTCTCGTAATGTAAAGTAGACAGTGCACATTACGAGGGTGCTGGGCAGAGGGACCCCTGCACTGCCCATGCCATGAGCAATGCAGTATCCCCCCTTAGGCCCCCCGGCACCTGTTCTCTTCATGGCAGTGAAACCAGGTCAGCGCCTACTAGGTTGATTTCAACCTGCACCCCGTCAGCCCATCGGGATCTCTAATCCTGGCAGAGATGGCGGTAGGTTGGCAGGTAGTGCCCACCAACCTCATAATGTGGTGGTTGGACCACCACAACCACAGCTGTCCAACAGCCACTGTAAGTGTGGCTATCCTAGGACCGACACACTCATAATTAGGCCCCAAGTCTCTCTGCTAACAGTATTATTAATACTTTTTAGCAAAGATTTCAATTCTAAAAGTAAAGGAGAGGTTCTAATCTCTTCCTGCAGGGCTAAATTTCTCAAGGCCAGGGCAAAATCTTGAGATAATGAATATTTCCCAGGCTCTGACTCAAAGATCTCACAGCTCATGAGGCTTCACATTTATTTCTTTTCGCTATTCTTCAACTGAAAGCCCCACCAAACCACTCTGGCCAGGCCTTATACATATTCCCAAAAACAAAACTTACCCCAATATTAAACATATGAAAATGTTCATTTTTAAAATTTTGTTAAAGCACTTTTTCATATATAAATGTAGAACATATAAAAACACATCAAAATATAAATGTATACATCATAAATAGCACATCTTTATTCTGTTTTCCTAATTTAATTAAACTACATTTACAATGTGAATATGAATATTATACATATTTCAAACAGATTACTTACAATATTATAATTTTCAACATTTTCAAACTTGATTAAAATTAATAAATATATTTTTTTCAGAGAAATAATTTACAAATATTTTACATTACTAAAATGATTTTAACATATTTTAAATGTAGCTAAAGAGTTTATAGTTAAATGTGTATTTTAATATTTACATAAATATATGAATATAATTCATGTATACATTCAAATAATTATTAACTATTTTTAAAAAGTATTAATGTAACTAAATGCATGTATAAGTAGTACAATAATAATATGCATACTATGAAAATAAATACCATAATATAAACAATTAAATACTATTTTTTTATAAATCTCCCTGCCCTTGTCCAACTTATAAGAAGTATTATATATACAATATTTTTACGCATCACAACAAAAAACACTAATTTAAACAAAACCATAATTAATCAATTATCTTACTAAATACATTAATAATGAAAAATATTAAACATATCAAATCAAATACAGACATTTTGCCTTCCTCCTCTTCTTTTTTGCTGCATTTGTTTTTGTTGGCAATAGGACTCTGCACTTTACCAGTGCTAATCAGTGCTAAAGTGCATGTGCTCTCTCCTTAAAACATGGAAGAATTGGCTTATACCCAATTAGCACATTTAATTTACTTATAAGTCCCTAGGAAAAGTGGCACTAAATGTCCCCAGGGCATGTAAATTGAATGCTACTAGTGGGTCTGAAGCACTAAGGCCTATATTTATAGTTTTTTGCACCGCATTTGTGCCTTCTTTTGACACAAAAGCAGCGCAAACTTACAAAATACAATATATTTTGTAAGTTTGCGCTGCTTTTGCGTAAAAAAATGACGCAAATGCGGTGCAAAAAAGTATAATTATAGGCCCAATTGTGCCATCCATTTAAGTGTCCCCTTAAACTTGTTGTTTTTGCTTTGTCGCCCTAAGTGGGAAGGGTATGCCCTGACGTGGGTCCCGTGCTTCCCATGCCACTGGATTCAAGCTAGCCTGGCTGATGAGGGGTGAAACCCCGAAACCGGTCCCAGGATGCTTGTTTCCGGTCCAGTGAGGACCTGGCTTGGCAGTTCGGTCTGGACTGTTCCCATGAGGAACAGGGTCAAGACTGATTTGCATATGGCTGGGTCCAAACTGGGGTGGCATGGTGAGCAAAAGAACGATGGATTAAACCCAGATCTATGACTGGGGGTGAGTGTTTGACAATGTTCAGCATTCCGTCCATCACTTGTTGTTTTTGCTTTGTCGCCCTAAGTGGGAAGGGTATGCCCAGACGTGGGTCCCGTGCTTCCCATGCCACTGGATTCAAGCTAGCCTGGCTGATGAGGGGTGAAACCCCGAAACCGGTCCCAGGATGCTTGTTTCCGGTCCAGTGAGGACCTGGCTTGGCAGTTCGGTCTGGACTGTTCCCATGAGGAACAGGGTCAAGACTGATTTGCATATGGCTGGGTCCAAACTGGGGTGGCATGGTGAGCAAAAGAACGATGGATTAAACCCAGATCTATGACTGGGGGTGAGTGTTTGACAATGTTCAGCATTCCGTCCATCACTTTTTGTTTTTGCTTTGTCGCCCTAAGTGGGAAGGGTATGCCCAGACGTGGGTCCCGTGCTTCCCATGCCACTGGATTCAAGCTAGCCTGGCTGATGAGGGGTGAAAACCCGAAACCGGTCCCAGGATGCTTGTTTCCGGTCCAGTGAGGACCTGGCTTGGCAGTTCGGTCTGGACTGTTCCCATGAGGAACAGGGTCAAGACTGATTTGCATATGGCTGGGTCCAAACTGGGGTGGCATGGTGAGCAAAAGAACGATGGATTAAACCCAGATCTATGACTGGGGGTGAGTGTTTGACAATGTTCAGCATTCCGTCCATCACTTGTTGTTTTTGCTTTGTCACCCTAAGTGGGAAGGGTATGCCCAGACGTAGGTCCCGTGCTTCCCATGCCACTGGATTCAAGCTAGCCTGGCTGATGAGGGGTGAAACCCCGAAACCGGTCCCAGGATGCTTGTTTCCGGAACGATGGATTAAACCCAGATCTATGACTGGGGGTGAGTGTTTGACAATGTTCAGCATTCCGTCCATCACTTGTTGTTTTTGCTTTGTCGCCCTAAGTGGGAAGGGTATGCCCAGACGTGGGTCCCGTGCTTCCCATGCCACTGGATTCAAGCTAGCCTGGCTGATGAGGGGTGAAACCCAGAAACCGGTCCCAGGATGCTTGTTTCTGGTCCAGTGAGGACCTGGCTTGGCAGTTCGGTCTGGACTGTTCCCATGAGGAACAGGGTCAAGACTGATTTGCATATGGCTGGGTCCAAACTGGGGTGGCATGGTGAGCAAAAGAACGATGGATTAAACCCAGATCTATGACTGGGGGTGAGTGTTTGACAATGTTCAGCATTCCGTCCATCACTTGTTGTTTTTGCTTTGTCGCCCTAAGTGGGAAGGGTATGCCCAGACGTGGGTCCCGTGCTTCCCATGCCACTGGATTCAAGCTAGCCTGGCTGATGAGGGGTGAAACCCTGAAACCGGTCCCAGGATGCTTGTTTCCGGTCCAGTGAGGACCTGGCTTGGCAGTTCGGTCTGGACTGTTCCCATGAGGAACAGGGTCAAGACTGATTTGCATATGGCTGGGTCCAAACTGGGGTGGCATGGTGAGCAAAAGAACGATGGATTAAACCCAGATCTATGACTGGGGGTGAGTGTTTGACAATGTTCAGCATTCCGTCCATCACTTGTTGTTTTTGCTTTGTCGCCCTAAGTGGGAAGGGTATGCCCAGACGTGGGTCCCGTGCTTCCCATGCCACTGGATTCAAGCTAGCCTGGCTGATGAGGGGTGAAACCCCGAAACCGGTCCCAGGATGCTAGTTTCCGGTCCAGTGAGGACCTGGCTTGGCAGTTCGGTCTGGACTGTTCCCATGAGGAACAGGGTCAAGACTGATTTGCATATGGCTGGGTCCAAACTGGGGTGGCATGGTGAGCAAAAGAACGATGCATTAAACCCAGATCTATGACTGGGGGTGAGTGTTTGACAATGTTCAGCATTCCGTCCATCACTTGTTGTTTTTGCTTTGTCGCCCTAAGTGGGAAGGGTATGCCCAGACGTGGGTCCCGTGCTTCCCATGCCACTGGATTCAAGCTAGCCTGGCTGATGAGGGGTGAAACCCCGAAACCGGTCCCAGGATGCTTGTTTCCGGTCCAGTGAGGACCTGGCTTGGCAGTTCGGTCTGGACTGTTCCCATGAGGAACAGGGTCAAGACTGATTTGCATATGGCTGGGTCCAAACTGGGGTGGCATGGTGAGCAAAAGAACGATGGATTAAACCCAGATCTATGACTGGGGGTGAGTGTTTGACAATGTTCAGCATTCCGTCCATCACTTGTTGTTTTTGCTTTGTCGCCCTAAGTGGGAAGGGTATGCCCAGACGTGGGTCCCGTGCTTCCCATGCCACTGGATTCAAGCTAGCCTGGCTGATGAGGGGTGAAACCCCGAAACCGGTCCCAGGATGCTTGTTTCCGGTCCAGTGAGGACCTGGCTTGGCAGTTCGGTCTGGACTGTTCCCATGAGGAACAGGGTCAAGACTGATTTGCATATGGCTGGGTCCAAACTGGGGTGGCATGGTGAGCAAAAGAACGATGGATTAAACCCAGATCTATGACTGGGGGTGAGTGTTTGACAATGTTCAGCATTCCGTCCATCACTTTTTGTTTTTGCTTTGTCGCCCTAAGTGGGAAGGGTATGCCCAGACGTGGGTCCCGTGCTTCCCATGCCACTGGATTCAAGCTAGCCTGGCTGATGAGGGGTGAAAACCCGAAACCGGTCCCAGGATGCTTGTTTCCGGTCCAGTGAGGACCTGGCTTGGCAGTTCGGTCTGGACTGTTCCCATGAGGAACAGGGTCAAGACTGATTTGCATATGGCTGGGTCCAAACTGGGGTGGCATGGTGAGCAAAAGAACGATGGATTAAACCCAGATCTATGACTGGGGGTGAGTGTTTGACAATGTTCAGCATTCCGTCCATCACTTGTTGTTTTTGCTTTGTCACCCTAAGTGGGAAGGGTATGCCCAGACGTAGGTCCCGTGCTTCCCATGCCACTGGATTCAAGCTAGCCTGGCTGATGAGGGGTGAAACCCCGAAACCGGTCCCAGGATGCTTGTTTCCGGAACGATGGATTAAACCCAGATCTATGACTGGGGGTGAGTGTTTGACAATGTTCAGCATTCCGTCCATCACTTGTTGTTTTTGCTTTGTCGCCCTAAGTGGGAAGGGTATGCCCAGACGTGGGTCCCGTGCTTCCCATGCCACTGGATTCAAGCTAGCCTGGCTGATGAGGGGTGAAACCCAGAAACCGGTCCCAGGATGCTTGTTTCTGGTCCAGTGAGGACCTGGCTTGGCAGTTCGGTCTGGACTGTTCCCATGAGGAACAGGGTCAAGACTGATTTGCATATGGCTGGGTCCAAACTGGGGTGGCATGGTGAGCAAAAGAACGATGGATTAAACCCAGATCTATGACTGGGGGTGAGTGTTTGACAATGTTCAGCATTCCGTCCATCACTTGTTGTTTTTGCTTTGTCGCCCTAAGTGGGAAGGGTATGCCCAGACGTGGGTCCCGTGCTTCCCATGCCACTGGATTCAAGCTAGCCTGGCTGATGAGGGGTGAAACCCTGAAACCGGTCCCAGGATGCTTGTTTCCGGTCCAGTGAGGACCTGGCTTGGCAGTTCGGTCTGGACTGTTCCCATGAGGAACAGGGTCAAGACTGATTTGCATATGGCTGGGTCCAAACTGGGGTGGCATGGTGAGCAAAAGAACGATGGATTAAACCCAGATCTATGACTGGGGGTGAGTGTTTGACAATGTTCAGCATTCCGTCCATCACTTGTTGTTTTTGCTTTGTCGCCCTAAGTGGGAAGGGTATGCCCAGACGTGGGTCCCGTGCTTCCCATGCCACTGGATTCAAGCTAGCCTGGCTGATGAGGGGTGAAACCCCGAAACCGGTCCCAGGATGCTAGTTTCCGGTCCAGTGAGGACCTGGCTTGGCAGTTCGGTCTGGACTGTTCCCATGAGGAACAGGGTCAAGACTGATTTGCATATGGCTGGGTCCAAACTGGGGTGGCATGGTGAGCAAAAGAACGATGCATTAAACCCAGATCTATGACTGGGGGTGAGTGTTTGACAATGTTCAGCATTCCGTCCATCACTTGTTGTTTTTGCTTTGTCGCCCTAAGTGGGAAGGGTATGCCCAGACGTGGGTCCCGTGCTTCCCATGCCACTGGATTCAAGCTAGCCTGGCTGATGAGGGGTGAAACCCCGAAACCGGTCCCAGGATGCTTGTTTCCGGTCCAGTGAGGACCTGGCTTGGCAGTTCGGTCTGGACTGTTCCCATGAGGAACAGGGTCAAGACTGATTTGCATATGGCTGGGTCCAAACTGGGGTGGCATGGTGAGCAAAAGAACGATGGATTAAACCCAGATCTATGACTGGGGGTGAGTGTTTGACAATGTTCAGCATTCCGTCCATCACTTGTTGTTTTTGCTTTGTCGCCCTAAGTGGGAAGGGTATGCCCAGACGTGGGTCCCGTGCTTCCCATGCCACTGGATTCAAGCTAGCCTGGCTGATGAGGGGTGAAACCCCGAAACCGGTCCCAGGATGCTTGTTTCCGGTCCAGTGAGGACCTGGCTTGGCAGTTCGGTCTGGACTGTTCCCATGAGGAACAGGGTCAAGACTGATTTGCATATGGCTGGGTCCAAACTGGGGTGGCATGGTGAGCAAAAGAATGATGGATTAAACCCAGATCTATGACTGGGGGTGAGTGTTTGACAATGTTCAGCATTCCGTCCATCACTTGTTGTTTTTGCTTTGTCGCCCTAAGTGGGAAGGGTATGCCCAGACGTGGGTCCCGTGCTTCCCATGCCACTGGATTCAAGCTAGCCTGGCTGATGAGGGGTGAAACCCCGAAACCGGTCCCAGGATGCTTGTTTCCGGTCCAGTGAGGACCTGGCTTGGCAGTTCGGTCTGGACTGATTTGCATATGGCTGGGTCCAAACTGGGGTGGCATGGTGAGCAAAAGAACGATGGATTAAACCCAGATCTATGACTGGGGGTGAGTGTTTGACAATGTTCAGCATTCCGTCCATCACTTGTTGTTTTTGCTTTGTCGCCCTAAGTGGGAAGGGTATGCCCAGACGTGGGTCCCGTGCTTCCCATGCCACTGGATTCAAGCTAGCCTGGCTGATGAGGGGTGAAACCCCGAAACCGGTCCCAGGATGCTTGTTTCCGGTCCAGTGAGGACCTGGCTTGGCAGTTCGGTCTGGACTGTTCCCATGAGGAACAGGGTCAAGACTGATTTGCATATGGCTGGGTCCAAACTGGGGTGGCATGGTGAGCAAAAGAACGATGGATTAAACCCAGATCTATGACTGGGGGTGAGTGTTTGACAATGTTCAGCATTCCGTCCATCACTTGTTGTTTTTGCTTTGTCGCCCTAAATGGGAAGGGTATGCCCAGACGTGGGTCCCGTGCTTCCCATGCCACCGGATTCAAGCTAGCCTGGCTCATGAGGGGTGAAACCCCGAAACCGGTCCCAGGATGCTTGTTTCCGGTCCAGTGAGGACCTGGCTTGGCAGTTTGGTCTGGACTGTTTCCATGAGGAACAGGGTCAAGACTGATTTGCATATGGCTGGGTCCAAACTGGGGTGGCATGGTGAGCAAAAGAACGATGGATTAAACCCAGATCTATGACTGGGGGTGAGTGTTTGACAATGTTCAGCATTCCGTCCATCACTTGTTGTTTTTGCTTTGTCGCCCTAAGTGGGAAGGGTATGCCCAGACTTGGGTCCCGTGCTTCCCATGCCACTTGATTCAAGCTAGCCTGGCTGATGAGGGGTGAAACCCCGAAACCGGTCCCAGGATGCTTGTTTCCGGTCCAGTGAGGACCTGGCTTGGCAGTTTGGTCTGGACTGTTCCCATGAGGAACAGGGTCAAGACTGATTTGCATATGGCTGGGTCCAAACTGGGGTGGCATGGTGAGCAAAAGAACGATGGATTAAACCCAGATCTATGACTGGGGGTGAGCGTTTGACAATGTTCAGCATTCCGTCCATCACTTTTTGTTTTTGCTTTGTCGCCCTAAGTGGGAAGGGTATGCCCAGACGTGGGTCCCGTGCTTCCCATGCCACTGGATTCAAGCTAGCCTGGCTGATGAGGGGTGAAAACCCGAAACCGGTCCCAGGATGCTTGTTTCCGGTCCAGTGAGGACCTGGCTTGGCAGTTCGGTCTGGACTGTTCCCATGAGGAACAGGGTCAAGACTGATTTGCATATGGCTGGGTCCAAACTGGGGTGGCATGGTGAGCAAAAGAACGATGGATTAAACCCAGATCTATGACTGGGGGTGAGTGTTTGACAATGTTCAGCATTCCGTCCATCACTTGTTGTTTTTGCTTTGTCACCCTAAGTGGGAAGGGTATGCCCAGACGTGGGTCCCGTGCTTCCCATGCCACTGGATTCAAGCTAGCCTGGCTGATGAGGGGTGAAACCCCGAAACCGGTCCCAGGATGCTTGTTTCCGGAACGATGGATTAAACCCAGATCTATGACTGGGGGTGAGTGTTTGACAATGTTCAGCATTCCGTCCATCACTTGTTGTTTTTGCTTTGTCGCCCTAAGTGGGAAGGGTATGCCCAGACGTGGGTCCCGTGCTTCCCATGCCACTGGATTCAAGCTAGCCTGGCTGATGAGGGGTGAAACCCAGAAACCGGTCCCAGGATGCTTGTTTCTGGTCCAGTGAGGACCTGGCTTGGCAGTTCGGTCTGGACTGTTCCCATGAGGAACAGGGTCAAGATTGATTTGCATATGGCTGGGTCCAAACTGGGGTGGCATGGTGAGCAAAAGAACGATGGATTAAACCCAGATCTATGACTGGGGGTGAGTGTTTGACAATGTTCAGCATTCCGTCCATCACTTGTTGTTTTTGCTTTGTCGCCCTAAGTGGGAAGGGTATGCCCAGACGTGGGTCCCGTGCTTCCCATGCCACTGGATTCAAGCTAGCCTGGCTGATGAGGGGTGAAACCCTGAAACCGGTCCCAGGATGCTTGTTTCCGGTCCAGTGAGGACCTGGCTTGGCAGTTCGGTCTGGACTGTTCCCATGAGGAACAGGGTCAAGACTGATTTGCATATGGCTGGGTCCAAACTGGGGTGGCATGGTGAGCAAAAGAACGATGGATTAAACCCAGATCTATGACTGGGGGTGAGTGTTTGACAATGTTCAGCATTCCGTCCATCACTTGTTGTTTTTGCTTTGTCGCCCTAAGTGGGAAGGGTATGCCCAGACGTGGGTCCCGTGCTTCCCATGCCACTGGATTCAAGCTAGCCTGGCTGATGAGGGGTGAAACCCCGAAACCGGTCCCAGGATGCTTGTTTCCGGTCCAGTGAGGACCTGGCTTGGCAGTTCGGTCTGGACTGTTCCCATGAGGAACAGGGTCAAGACTGATTTGCATATGGCTGGGTCCAAACTGGGGTGGCATGGTGAGCAAAAGAACGATGCATTAAACCCAGATCTATGACTGGGGGTGAGGGTTTGACAATGTTCAGCATTCCGTCCATCACTTGTTGTTTTTGCTTTGTCGCCCTAAGTGGGAAGGGTATGCCCAGACGTGGGTCCCGTGCTTCCCATGCCACTGGATTCAAGCTAGCCTGGCTGATGAGGGGTGAAACCCCGAAACCGGTCCCAGGATGCTTGTTTCCGGTCCAGTGAGGACCTGGCTTGGCAGTTCGGTCTGGACTGTTCCCATGAGGAACAGGGTCAAGACTGATTTGCATATGGCTGGGTCCAAACTGGGGTGGCATGGTGAGCAAAAGAACGATGGATTAAACCCAGATCTATGACTGGGGGTGAGTGTTTGACAATGTTCAGCATTCCGTCCATCACTTGTTGTTTTTGCTTTGTCGCCCTAAGTGGGAAGGGTATGCCCAGACGTGGGTCCCGTGCTTCCCATGCCACTGGATTCAAGCTAGCCTGGCTGATGAGGGGTGAAACCCCGAAACCGGTCCCAGGATGCTTGTTTCCGGTCCAGTGAGGACCTGGCTTGGCAGTTCGGTCTGGACTGTTCCCATGAGGAACAGGGTCAAGACTGATTTGCATATGGCTGGGTCCAAACTGGGGTGGCATGGTGAGCAAAAGAACGATGGATTAAACCCAGATCTATGACTGGGGGTGAGTGTTTGACAATGTTCAGCATTCCGTCCATCACTTGTTGTTTTTGCTTTGTCGCCCTAAGTGGGAAGGGTATGCCCAAACGTGGGTCCCGTGCTTCCCATGCCACTGGATTCAAGCTAGCCTGGCTGATGAGGGGTGAAACCCCGAAACCGGTCCCAGGATGCTTGTTTCCGGTCCAGTGAGGACCTGGCTTGGCAGTTCGGTCTGGACTGATTTCCATATGGCTGGGTCCAAACTGGGGTGGCATGGTGAGCAAAAGAACGATGGATTAAACCCAGATCTATGACTGGGGGTGAGTGTTTGACAATGTTCAGCATTCCGTCCATCACTTGTTGTTTTTGCTTTGTCGCCCTAAGTGGGAAGGGTATGCCCAGACGTGGGTCCCGTGCTTCCCATGCCACTGGATTCAAGCTAGCCTGGCTGATGAGGGGTGAAACCCCGAAACCGGTCCCAGGATGCTTGTTTCCGGTCCAGTGAGGACCTGGCTTGGCAGTTCGGTCTGGACTGTTCCCATGAGGAACAGGGTCAAGACTGATTTGCATATGGCTGGGTCCAAACTGGGGTGGCATGGTGAGGAAAAGAACGATGGATTAAACCCAGATCTATGACTGGGGGTGAGTGTTTGACAATGTTCAGCATTCCGTCCATCACTTGTTGTTTTTGCTTTGTCGCCCTAAATGGGAAGGGTATGCCCAGACGTGGGTCCCGTGCTTCCCATGCCACTGGATTCAAGCTAGCCTGGCTGATGAGGGGTGAAACCCCGAAACCGGTCCCAGGATGCTTGTTTCCGGTCCAGTGAGGACCTGGCTTGGCAGTTTGGTCTGGACTGTTTCCATGAGGAACAGGGTCAAGACTGATTTGCATATGGCTGGGTCCAAACTGGGGTGGCATGGTGAGCAAAAGAACGATGGATTAAACCCAGATCTATGACTGGGGGTGAGTGTTTGACAATGTTCAGCATTCCGTCCATCACTTGTTGTTTTTGCTTTGTCGCCCTAAGTGGGAAGGGTATGCCCAGACGTGGGTCCCGTGCTTCCCATGCCACTTGATTCAAGCTAGCCTGGCTGATGAGGGGTGAAACCCCGAAACCGGTCCCAGGATGCTTGTTTCCAGTCCAGTGAGGACCTGGCTTGGCAGTTTGGTCTGGACTGTTCCCATGAGGAACAGGGTCAAGACTGATTTGCATATGGCTGGGTCCAAACTGGGGTGGCATGGTGAGCAAAAGAACGATGGATTAAACCCAGATCTATGACTGGGGGTGAGTGTTTGACAATGTTCAGCATTCCGTCCATCACTTTTTGTTTTTGCTTTGTCGCCCTAAGTGGGAAGGGTATGCCCAGACGTGGGTCCTGTGCTTCCCATGCCACTAGATTCAAGCTAGCCTGGCTGATGAGGGGTGAAAACCCGAAACCGGTCCCAGGATGCTTGTTTCCGGTCCAGTGAGGACCTGGCTTGGCAGTTCGGTCTGGACTGTTCCCATGAGGAACAGGGTCAAGACTGATTTGCATATGGCTGGGTCCAAACTGGGGTGGGATGGTGAGCAAAAGAACGATGGATTAAACCCAGATCTATGACTGGGGGTGAGTGTTTGACAATGTTCAGCATTCCGTCCATCACTTGTTGTTTTTGCTTTGTCACCCTAAGTGGGAAGGGTATGCCCAGACGTGGGTCCCGTGCTTCCCATGCCACTGGATTCAAGCTAGCCTGGCTGATGAGGGGTGAAACCCCGAAACCGGTCCCAGGATGCTTGTTTCCGGAACGATGGATTAAACCCAGATCTATGACTGGGGGTGAGTGTTTGACAATGTTCAGCATTCCGTCCATCACTTGTTGTTTTTGCTTTGTCGCCCTAAGTGGGAAGGGTATGCCCAGACGTGGGTCCCGTGCTTCCCATGCCACTGGATTCAAGCTAGCCTGGCTGATGAGGGGTGAAACCCAGAAACCGGTCCCAGGATGCTTGTTTCTGGTCCAGTGAGGACCTGGCTTGGCAGTTCGGTCTGGACTGTTCCCATGAGGAACAGGGTCAAGACTGATTTGCATATGGCTGGGTCCAAACTGGGGTGGCATGGTGAGCAAAAGAACGATGGATTAAACCCAGATCTATGACTGGGGGTGAGTGTTTGACAATGTTCAACATTCCGTCCATCACTTGTTGTTTTTGCTTTGTCGCCCTAAGTGGGAAGGGTATGCCCAGACGTGGGTCCCGTGCTTCCCATGCCACTGGATTCAAGCTAGCCTGGCTGATGAGGGGTGAAACCCTGAAACCGGTCCCAGGATGCTTGTTTCCGGTCCAGTGAGGACCTGGCTTGGCAGTTCGGTCTGGACTGTTCCCATGAGGAACAGGGTCAAGACTGATTTGCATATGGCTGGGTCCAAACTGGGGTGGCATGGTGAGCAAAAGAACGATGGATTAAACCCAGATCTATGACTGGGGGTGAGTGTTTGACAATGTTCAGCATTCCGTCCATCACTTGTTGTTTTTGCTTTGTCGCCCTAAGTGGGAAGGGTATGCCCAGACGTGGGTCCCGTGCTTCCCATGCCACTGGATTCAAGATAGCCTGGCTGATGAGGGGTGAAACCCCGAAACCGGTCCCAGGATGCTTGTTTCCGGTCCAGTGAGGACCTGGCTTGGCAGTTCGGTCTGGACTGTTCCCATGAGGAACAGGGTCAAGACTGATTTGCATATGGCTGGGTCCAAACTGGGGTGGCATGGTGAGCAAAAGAACGATGCATTAAACCCAGATCTATGACTGGGGGTGAGTGTTTGACAATGTTCAGCATTCCGTCCATCACTTGTTGTTTTTGCTTTGTCGCCCTAAGTGGGAAGGGTATGCCCAGACGTGGGTCCCGTGCTTCCCATGCCACTGGATTCAAGCTAGCCTGGCTGATGAGGGGTGAAACCCCGAAACCGGTCCCAGGATGCTTGTTTCCGGTCCAGTGAGGACCTGGCTTGGCAGTTCGGTCTGGACTGTTCCCATGAGGAACAGGGTCAAGACTGATTTGCATATGGCTGGGTCCAAACTGGGGTGGCATGGTGAGCAAAAGAACGATGGATTAAACCCAGATCTATGACTGGGGGTGAGTGTTTGACAATGTTCAGCATTCCGTCCATCACTTGTTGTTTTTGCTTTGTCGCCCTAAGTGGGAAGGGTATGCCCAGACGTGGGTCCCGTGCTTCCCATGCCACTGGATTCAAGCTAGCCTGGCTGATGAGGGGTGAAACCCCGAAACCGGTCCCAGGATGCTTGTTTCCGGTCCAGTGAGGACCTGGCTTGGCAGTTCGGTCTGGACTGTTCCCATGAGGAACAGGGTCAAGACTGATTTGCATATGGCTGGGTCCAAACTGGGGTGGCATGGTGAGCAAAAGAACGATGGATTAAACCCAGATCTATGACTGGGGGTGAGTGTTTGACAATGTTCAGCATTCCGTCCATCACTTGTTGTTTTTGCTTTGTCGCCCTAAGTGGGAAGGGTATGCCCAGACGTGGGTCCCGTGCTTCCCATGCCACTGGATTCAAGCTAGCCTGGCTGATGAGGGGTGAAACCCCGAAACCGGTCCCAGGATGCTTGTTTCCGGTCCAGTGAGGACCTGGCTTGGCAGTTCGGTCTGGACTGATTTCCATATGGCTGTGTCCAAACTGGGGTGGCATGGTGAGCAAAAGAACGATGGATTAAACCCAGATCTATGACTGGGGGTGAGTGTTTGACAATGTTCAGCATTCCGTCCATCACTTGTTGTTTTTGCTTTGTCGCCCTAAGTGGGAAGGGTATGCCCAGACGTGGGTCCCGTGCTTCCCATGCCACTGGATTCAAGCTAGCCTGGCTGATGAGGGGTGAAACCCCGAAACCGGTCCCAGGATGCTTGTTTCCGGTCCAGTGAGGACCTGGCTTGGCAGTTCGGTCTGGACTGTTCCCATGAGGAACAGGGTCAAGACTGATTTGCATATGGCTGGGTCCAAACTGGGGTGGCATGGTGAGCAAAAGAACGATGGATTAAACCCAGATCTATGACTGGGGGTGAGTGTTTGACAATGTTCAGCATTCCGTCCATCACTTGTTGTTTTTGCTTTGTCGCCCTAAATGGGAAGGGTATGCCCAGACGTGGGTCCCGTGCTTCCCATGCCACTGGATTCAAGCTAGCCTGGCTGATGAGGGGTGAAACCCCGAAACCGGTCCCAGGATGCTTGTTTCCGGTCCAGTGAGGACCTGGCTTGGCAGTTTGGTCTGGACTGTTTCCATGAGGAACAGGGTCAAGACTGATTTGCATATGGCTGGGTCCAAACTGGGGTGGCATGGTGAGCAAAAGAACGATGGATTAAACCCAGATCTATGACTGGGGGTGAGTGTTTGACAATGTTCAGCATTCCGTCCATCACTTGTTGTTTTTGCTTTGTCGCCCTAAGTGGGAAGGGTATGCCCAGACGTGGGTCCCGTGCTTCCCATGCCACTTGATTCAAGCTAGCCTGGCTGATGAGGGGTGAAACCCCGAAACCGGTCCCAGGATGCTTGTTTCCGGTCCAGTGAGGACCTGGCTTGGCAGTTTGGTCTGGACTGTTCCCATGAGGAACAGGGTCAAGACTGATTTGCATATGGCTGGGTCCAAACTGGGGTGGCATGGTGAGCAAAAGAACGATGGATTAAACCCAGATCTATGACTGGGGGTGAGTGTTTGACAATGTTCAGCATTCTGTCCATCACTTGTTGTTTTTGCTTTGTCGCCCTAAGTGGGAAGGGTATGCCCAGATGTGGGTCCCGTGCTTCCCATGCCACTGGATTCAAGCTAGCCTGGCTGAGGAGGGGTGAAACCCCGAAACCGGTCCCAGGATGCTTGTTTCCGGTCCAGTGAGGACCTGGCTTGGCAGTTTGGTCTGGACTGTTCCCATGAGGAACAGGGTCAAGACTGATTTGCATATGGCTGGGTCCAAACTGGGGTGGCATGGTGAGCAAAAGAACGATGGATTAAACCCAGATCAATGACTGGGGGTGAGTGTTTGACAATGTTCAGCATTCTGTCCATCACTTGTTGTTTTTGCTTTGTCGCCCTAAGTGGGAAGGGTATGCCCAGACGTGGGTCCCGTGCTTCCCATGCCACTGGATTCAAGCTAGCCTGGCTGATGAGGGGTGAAACCCCGAAACCGGTCCCAGGATGCTTGTTTCCGGTCCAGTGAGGACCTGGCTTGGCAGTTCGGTCTGGACTGTTCCCATGAGGAACAGGGTCAAGACTGATTTGCATATGGCTGGGTCCAAACTGGGGTGGCATGGTGAGCAAAAGAACGATGGATTAAACCCAGATCTATGACTGGGGGTGAGTGTTTGACAATGTTCAGCATTCCGTCCATCACTTGTTGTTTTTGCTTTGTCGCCCTAAGTGGGAAGGGTATGCCCAGACGTGGGTCCCGTGCTTCCCATGCCACTGGATTCAAGCTAGCCTGGCTGATGAGGGGTGAAACCCCGAAACCGGTCCCAGGATGCTTGTTTCCGGTCCAGTGAGGACCTGGCTTGGCAGTTCGGTCTGGACTGTTCCCATGAGGAACAGGGTCAAGACTGATTTGCATATGGCTGGGTCCAAACTGGGGTGGCATGGTGAGCAAAAGAACGATGGATTAAACCCAGATCTATGACTGGGGGTGAGTGTTTGACAATGTTCAGCATTCCGTCCATCACTTGTTGTTTTTGCTTTGTCGCCCTAAGTTGGAAGGGTATGCCCAGACGTGGGTCCCGTGCTTCCCATGCCACTGGATTCAAGCTAGCCTGGCTGATGAGGGGTGAAACCCCGAAACCGGTCCCAGGATGCTTGTTTCCGGTCCAGTGAGGACCTGGCTTGGCAGTTCGGTCTGGACTGTTCCAATGAGGAACAGGGTCAAGACTGATTTGCCTATGGCTGGGTCCAAACTGGGGTTGGCATGGTGAGCAAAAGAACGATGGATTAAACCCAGATCTATGACTGGGGGTGAGTGTTTGACAATGTTCAGCATTCCGTCCATCACTTGTTGTTTTTGCTTTGTCGCCCTAAGTGGGAAGGGTATGCCCAGACGTGGGTCCCGTGCTTCCCATGCCACTGGATTCAAGCTAGCCTGGCTGATGAGGGGTGAAACCCTGAAACCGGTCCCAGGATGCTTGTTTCCGGTCCAGTGAGGACCTGGCTTGGCAGTTCGGTCTGGACTGTTCCCATGAGGAACAGGGTCAAGACTGATTTGCATATGGCTGGGTCCAAACTGGGGTGGCATGGTGAGCAAAAGAACGATGGATTAAACCCAGATCTATGACTGGGGGTGAGTGTTTGACAATGTTCAGCATTCCGTCCATCACTTGTTGTTTTTGCTTTGTCGCCCTAAATGGGAAGGGTATGCCCAGACGTGGGTCCCGTGCTTCCCATGCCACTGGATTCAAGCTAGCCTGGCTGATGAGGGGTGAAACCCCGAAACCGGTCCCAGGATGCTTGTTTCCGGTCCAGTGAGGACCTGGCTTGGCAGTTTGGTCTGGACTGTTTCCATGAGGAACAGGGTCAAGACTGATTTGCATATGGCTGGGTCCAAACTGGGGTGGCATGGTGAGCAAAAGAACGATGGATTAAACCCAGATCTATGACTGGGGGTGAGTGTTTGACAATGTTCAGCATTCCGTCCATCACTTGTTGTTTTTGCTTTGTCGCCCTAAGTGGGAAGGGTATGCCCAGACGTGGGTCCCGTGCTTCCCATGCCACTGGATTCAAGCTAGCCTGGCTGATGAGGGGTGAAACCCCGAAACCGGTCCCAGGATGCTTGTTTCCGGTCCAGTGAGGACCTGGCTTGGCAGTTTGGTCTGGACTGTTCCCATGAGGAACAGGGTCAAGACTGATTTGCATATGGCTGGGTCCAAACTGGGGTGGCATGGTGAGCAAAAGAACGATGGATTAAACCCAGATCTATGACTGGGGGTGAGTGTTTGACAATGTTCAGCATTCTGTCCATCACTTGTTGTTTTTGCTTTGTCGCCCTAAGTGGGAAGGGTATGCCCAGACGTGGGTCCCGTGCTTCCCATGCCACTGGATTCAAGCTAGCCTGGCTGATGAGGGGTGAAACCCCGAAACCGGTCCCAGGATGCTTGTTTCCGGTCCAGTGAGGACCTGGCTTGGCAGTTTGGTCTGGACTGTTCCCATGAGGAACAGGGTCAAGACTGATTTGCATATGGCTGGGTCCAAACTGGGGTGGCATGGTGAGCAAAAGAACGATGGATTAAACCCAGATCTATGACTGGGGGTGAGTGTTTGACAATGTTCAGCATTCTGTCCATCACTTGTTGTTTTTGCTTTGTCGCCCTAAGTGGGAAGGGTATGCCCAGACGTGGGTCCCGTGCTTCCCATGCCACTGGATTCAAGCTAGCCTGGCTGATGAGGGGTAAAACCCCGAAACCGGTCCCAGGATGCTTGTTTCCGGTCCAGTGAGGACCTGGCTTGGCAGTTCGGTCTGGACTGTTCCCATGAGGAACAGGGTCAAGACTGATTTGCATATGGCTGGGTCCAAACTGGGGTGGCATGGTGAGCAAAAGAACGATGGATTAAACCCAGATCTATGACTGGGGGTGAGTGTTTGACAATGTTCAGCATTCCGTCCATCACTTGTTGTTTTTGCTTTGTCGCCCTAAGTGGGAAGGGTTTGCCCAGACGTGGGTCCCGTGCTTCCCATGCCACTGGATTCAAGCTAGCCTGGCTGATGAGGGGTGAAACCCCGAAACCGGTCCCAGGATGCTTGTTTCCGGTCCAGTGAGGACCTGGCTTGGCAGTTCGGTCTGGACTGTTCCCATGAGGAACAGGGTCAAGACTGATTTGCATATGGCTGGGTCCAAACTGGGGTGGCATGGTGAGCAAAAGAACGATGGATTAAACCCAGATCTATGACTGGGGGTGAGTGTTTGACAATGTTCAGCATTCCGTCCATCACTTGTTGTTTTTGCTTTGTCGCCCTAAGTGGGAAGGGTATGCCCAGACGTGGGTCCCGTGCTTCCCATGCCACTGGATTCAAGCTAGCCTGGCTGATGAGGGGTGAAACCCCGAAACCGGTCCCAGGATGCTTGTTTCCGGTCCAGTGAGGACCTGGCTTGGCAGTTCGGTCTGGACTGTTCCCATGAGGAACAGGGTCAAGACTGATTTGCCTATGGCTGGGTCCAAACTGGGGTTGGCATGGTGAGCAAAAGAACGATGGATTAAACCCAGATCTATGACTGGGGGTGAGTGTTTGACAATGTTCAGCATTCCGTCCATCACTTGTTGTTTTTGCTTTGTCGCCCTAAGTGGGAAGGGTATGCCCAGACATGGGTCCCGTGCTTCCCATGCCACTGGATTCAAGCTAGCCTGGCTGATGAGGGGTGAAACCCTGAAACCGGTCCCAGGATGCTTGTTTCCGGTCCAGTGAGGACCTGGCTTGGCAGTTCGGTCTGGACTGTTCCCATGAGGAACAGGGTCAAGACTGATTTGCATATGGCTGGGTCCAAACTGGGGTGGCATGGTGAGCAAAAGAACGATGGATTAAACCCAGATCTATGACTGGGGGTGAGTGTTTGACAATGTTCAGCATTCCGTCCATCACTTGTTGTTTTTGCTTTGTCGCCCTAAGTGGGAAGGGTATGCCCAGACGTGGGTCCCGTGCTTCCCATGCCACTGGATTCAAGCTAGCCTGGCTGATGAGGGGTGAAACCCCGAAACCGGTCCCAGGATGCTTGTTTCCGGTCCAGTGAGGACCTGGCTTGGCAGTTTGGTCTGGACTGATTTGCATATGGCTGGGTCCAAACTGGGGTGGCATGGTGAGCAAAAGAACGATGGATTAAACCCAGATCTATGACTGGGGGTGAGTGTTTGACAATGTTCAGCATTCCGTCCATCACTTGTTGTTTTTGCTTTGTCGCCCTAAGTGGGAAGGGTATGCCCAGACGTGGGTCCCGTGCTTCCCATGCCACTGGATTCAAGCTAGCCTGGCTGATGAGGGGTGAAACCCCGAAACCGGTCCCAGGATGCTTGTTTCCGGTCCAGTGAGGACCTGGCTTGGCAGTTTGGTCTGGACTGTTCCCATGAGGAACAGGGTCAAGACTGATTTGCATATGGCTGGGTCCAAACTGGGGTGGCATGGTGAGCAAAAGAACGATGGATTAAACCCAGATCTATGACTGGGGTGAGTGTTTGACAATGTTCAGCATTCCGTCCATCACTTGTTGTTTTTGCTTTGTCGCCCTAAGTGGGAAGGGTATGCCCAGACGTGGGTCCCGTGCTTCCCATGCCACTGGATTCAAGCTAGCCTGGCTGATGAGGGGTAAAACCCCGAAACCGGTCCCAGGATGCTTGTTTCCGGTCCAGTGAGGACCTGGCTTGGCAGTTCGGTCTGGACTGTTCCCATGAGGAACAGGGTCAAGACTGATTTGCATATGGCTGGGTCCAAACTGGGGTGGCATGGTGAGCAAAAGAACGATGGATTAAACCCAGATCTATGACTGGGGGTGAGTGTTTGACAATGTTCAGCATTCCGTCCATCACTTGTTGTTTTTGCTTTGTCGCCCTAAGTGGGAAGGGTATGCCCAGACGTGGGTCCCGTGCTTCCCATGCCACTGGATTCAAGCTAGCCTGGCTGATGAGGGGTGAAACCCTGAAACCGGTCCCAGGATGCTTGTTTACGGTCCAGTGAGGACCTGGCTTGGCAGTTCGGTCTGGACTGTTCCCATGAGGAACAGGGTCAAGACTGATTTGCATATGGCTGGGTCCAAACCCAGATCTATGACTGGGGGTGAGTGTTTGACAATGTTCAGCATTCCGTCCATCACTTGTTGTTTTTGCTTTGTCGCCCTAAGTGGGAAGGGTATGCCCAGACGTGGGTCCCGTGCTTCCCACGCCATTGGATTCAAGCTAGCCTGGCTGATGAGGGGTGAAACCCCGAAACCGGTCCCAGGATGCTTGTTTCCGGTCCAGTGAGGACCTGGCTTGGCAGTTCGGTCTGGACTGTTCCCATGAGGAACAGGGTCAAGACTGATTTGCATATGGCTGGGTCCAAACTGGGGTGGCATGGTGAGCAAAAGAACGATGGATTAAACCCAGATCTATGACTGGGGGTGAGTGTTTGACAATGTTCAGCATTCCGTCCATCACTTGTTGTTTTTGCTTAAACATGTTACAGGCCTGCCATTGCATAGCCTGTGAGTGCAGTTGTAAGCTACCATTTTGATCTGGCAAAATCACCCTGTTCAAGGCCCAAACCTTCCTTTTTAATAAATAGGTCACCCCTAGGGTGGGACCTGGACAGCTCACAGCGCAGTAGGACAAGTACTTTTTAGCTTCTGTGTCCTGAAAGTGAAAAACTCTTACAATTGTTTTTCATCACTGCAAGGCCTATCCCTCTAATAGGTTGACATTGGAATTGCCATCTTGCTTCTGCACCTTCACTCTGCAATCTGTGAGTCTATCCTGCCAACTGGCGCTACTCCAGTCCTGGACCTTTGGAAGCGGGCCTAAGATACTTCCCAGTGGAACTCACCCATCTTCTCTGCTGAGATGCCTTAACATCTCAAGACCTGTCAATGGGATCCTCGATGACGGAGCAACAGGAGCTTTCACCACAGCCTTGTCACATCTCGGAACCAAAGCATCACATCAGCTTCGTGATGCATCTGCAATTCAGATATGCTGAATGCTCCGCAACCAGGATTAAGGTACTTTGTTCTACGGGCCTGAGCCTCTGTGGCCGGCCAGTGCTCCATCATGATGGGCCTGAACTTCTGACTTTTTCCCGGTCCAGTGCAACTAGATGTCCCAAGTTGGTGCTTTTTGCTTTTAAGCCCTATATTACATTTTATTCTTTGAACATTCATAACTTAAGTTCACCTGATTCGATTTATGTCATTTCAGCCTTGTTTTGTTTATTAAATTAAGTTCTAGTTTTCTAACCTGATGTGGGACCTTTTTGTGTGGTGTTTTGACTGCTTTACTGTTTGAAGTGTTGTACAAATACCTAGCACATTGTCTTCAGGTTAAGCCTAACTGCTGTGTCCCAAGCAACCAGAGGATGAGCACAGGTTAATTTAGGATATGCTTGTGCCTTACCCTGACAAGATTTGTGGTTGCTGTTTGACCAGAACTTACACCCCTGTCAACCAACAACACAATTTCTAACACACTACAGTAAAATACACACAAAATAACTCAAACAATATTCCTGTTGATGATGTTATTGACATCGCAATTTTTGTATCACAATATTTTGTATTCAATATTTAGTCTAAACACTATCTGTACATTGATGGTAAGCATGAAGTTGGCTTTGTGCTAGCCCATGTGTCTATGTAGATAAAGGATTACACAAGGACATACTTTAGTCTTCTTGACCAAACAGAGAGGAATGTCTGCTGTCAGAAGAGGCACTGAGATACTAGGGGAAAGGAAAATTAAGTATCAAAGTGAATTTGAATGAGAACCTAGTGGGGAGCCACAATGAGTTGCTGCTTCTTGCAGGAGACCCATTGTGCTGCCACTCAATCATTAATCAGGGCCCAATCTAGGGCTTTTCTCCCGGTTGGCAGGAGAGATGAATTCAGGATCCTAATAATAATATCAGATGTAACAGAAAGAAATTAGTAGGCTTTTGTTCAGGCTGCATTTGGCACTGGGATAGAACCCATGCCCAAGACCTGCTACCAAGATCAAGCTAGTGAGTGTCAACTTGAGGTGGTCACTGCTGCTTCTCTGTGCAAGGTGGAGGCACTGGGGTGCAGTCGGCACCCGAGAGGGGGGTTCTTAGGCCCAATTGCTGCACAGCCCTACAAGAGCAACAGAGCTAGCGCCATGATCCCGCCAGTCATGAATAAAGGGCACGATTTAATCTAGTGTGGTTTCTGGGACTCACCCTTAAGTACCTAAATAAATGATGGTCCAAGGTCTTTGGTGCCAATGCCTGGTTCAGGTTACAGAATCAATGGAAAATATGCTACACAGATTTCTGTCTCAGTGATCCTCTCCGTGATGGTCTCCCTGGATGATAATGGTGTAATTACAGAAATATCTACACAAGAGTTGTATACTGAAGGCAGCAAGACAAAATATTTCATAAGTGCTAACTGGACCTCATTTTACCCCATCTTTGGAGCCAACACACAGATGAGGAGCATATCTTTTGATGAAGTTAAATGGAAAATCAGACAGTTGAACATCCCTGATGCTCTGTTACCACAGGGTCGCCTCCACATAGATGTCAACAGTAAGAGACATTTTTTGAACTCTCACCGGATGTGATAAACTATGTTCAAGTCTGGTACCAAATAAGTAATGTATAATCAAAGGAACACTCACAAATTCAAGGTTGCTAATTTAACAAATTGAGGGAGAGCGTTTAATACGCATTTTCAGAGATAAATATTTAACGTTGAGTGGGCAGAACTTCTAGTACTCCTACATAACCAAATGGGTGAGCTGACTCAGACCAGTCTCATAGGGGAGAATTAAATTTCAGAGATTTGGGAATTTGGGGAGGATGGGAAATAATTTATGTACACTTTGTGCATGCTGAGTTGGGGGATGCCCCACAAGTGGACACTAGAGTTAAGAGAAACTCAGAACACAAAGATTGTATGCATTTAGGGCACCACACATCTGGTGTCCATGCCCATCAATGATTGGGAATAACATTACATATAAGAGGGATCCAAAGTAGTCATAGCAAAAACACCCCTGGCTTAAATGGGGTAGACAAAAGGCATATAATAATATTATACATAAGACTTGAGAATACACAGATAGAAATGTACAAGAGATTAATTTAACTGCCTCTGAACATGAGAAGTTTTAACCGAAATCGGGGAGAGTGGTGGCAAGTAGAGTTTACTTCCTCAGTGAGACGTGTGGCCATCTTTGTGGCTCCAGATACCCCGCTGCATATAGAAAAGGCATTCAAGAACCTCAATAGGAGATACAAAAGAAGAGAGGGCTATATGGGAGTCTCACTTTCTTGTTGAACACTTATGCCCCAAACATAAGAACTTATTCCTTCTATAAGGAGTTAGCATAACTAATAATGGCTTGTGTATAGATTACTGTGGATGGACAACTTCATTTGCATACTGAACAGATGTCTTGATAGTTCTAAATCAATTGATAGAGCTCTGGGTGTTCACTATGGTCTTAAGTAAAGCTATGGACAGACTGGTCATACCAGGATTATGGAGGAAACACCACAGAGAAAACAAGGCATAGTCCTTTATGAGAAATTGGGTTGTTGGTTGACTGGGGTATTAGCCTTGGTCAAGCATCAAACACAATCCCTGGGAGGGTGAACCTCAAAAAGTCACTAAATTAACCTATGCTTAACCCTGGGTAGCTTGGTACAAAAATCAGTCAAACGTAACTTAGAGACACTGTGTGTAGTATTTATGCAGCACACAAACAGCAATAGAGTGAAAACATAACACAACAAAATTAACAAAGCAACTTAAAGAAACAGAGAACATCGTCATAAATTAATTGACACCAAAATGACAAAAATCTAATCAGTAGAACTGAAGTTATGAATTTTGCTGTTTTTCGTAAAGACTAGTGCTTAAAAGACCAAAGCGCCAAAAGTGGATATCTAGCTATGTAAGACCAGGTCAAAGAAAAAAAAAATATGGCAGACTGCAATGGAGCAAAGGTCGGATCCAAGGAGTGGATTGGGCCTGGTTGGCGCTTACATTCGACTCAAAAGAAATTTTGAAGGAAAAGTTCTGAGAATGTAAAGATCAGTGGAACAAGGCTGCAGGAGGTGTCAGAGGAGAAAGCGTTGATATCGTGGAAACCTCTGGACGAAGTCGTATGTTAAGACTTAGTTTATTTTTTGGAAGTGGAAAACCTCCAGTGGAACAAGGCAGGAGGCTGTAACCAATGAAAGTTCCAGGAGGTCGGCTGCCAGTCTAGTGAAGAACCACTGCTGTGGAGAAGAACGTAGCGAAAGCTGCAGCAAAGTCAAGCGGACCAATAGTGATCAAGTAGGTTGGTCCCGGTCTTCCCACGATTCTCAGAGCAGTGTTCAGCCAAAAATTTGTTAGGTTCTACATTGTGGATTTTGGCTATATGGACACCTTTAGCACCACCACCAAAGGTACAGGACTGGAGGGCCTCTACTTGGTAGGTTAGGACACACTAAGGCAGGGCACAGGTAAATGTTCAAGAAGGTGGGAGCCTGTTATGTTCCTGTGTCTTTGAACAGGAGGCCAGGCCAGCAAACTAGCCCTTGGAATCACTCTGACAGTCCTGGGTTCAGGTGATGAAGCAGGGCAAGCCTATGGGGGTTCAAAGCAGGCTGCAGGCAGCAAACTAGTGCGTCCAGGTACCACAAAGTTATCTCATGGGACAGGTAGGCTTCACATTAGTGAAAAATTAATTTAGGAGTTTTTCACTACCAGGACATAGAAGCCTTAAAGGTGTATGTCCTACCTTTTAATTATAATACACCTGCCCTGTAGACTTCCTAGAGCCTACCTTAAAGTTGACATACATGCAATAGAAGGGGAGTTTAGGGCTTGGCAAGTGAGTTATATTGAATTGAGTTTAAAACTGCATTCAGGCTGCAATGGTCGACCGGGGACATGATTTAAGGGGCTACTTAGGTGGTTGGCGCAATAGGTGCTGCAGGCCCTCTAGTAGCATTCAATGCCCAGGTACGGGGTATTTAGTGTACCACTCTACACAGGACTTATAAGTGAATCAAAAAGATCAAACAGGTGCAAGTCAACCTTTCCATGTTTAAAGGAGAGAGCACAAGCACTTTAGCACTGGTTAGCAGTGGTGAAATGCAATGAGTCCTGAGGCCAATAAAAATGATTTCAACAATAAAGTGAGGAAAAAAGGTAAAAGGTTTGTGGTTGACCCTACAGAAAGGGCCAGATCAAACATCCTTCTATGCCCCACCATATGGTACATTTTAAAAAACATATATTTTGCCCAAATGCATTCAAAACAATTAGGTGATTTGTAAATGACAGAACACCAGACTCTCACACTATTGGCCCAGGCCTCATTGAAGGTCAAGTGGAGTTGAGTCATCAAAAGATACCAGTTACCCAGTGGAATCTGCAGATGAGGGCAATGGAGAACTATCCACATAGGAAGGACCTAAGGGCAGCTATCCACAAGAACAATTTGGTGAATTGTGGGAAGATGTTAAAGTCACAATCAGAGGTAAGTGCATGGGACTAATATATGAGGTAAACAAAATCCTGTTTAATGAAATCACCAGATTAGAAAAAGATACTCATAATAGAGAAAATCCATTCATGGTGGGGACTGGAGGCACAGCAATGTACAAAGTAAAACACAGTAAGAACTTGGAGGAAGCACAAACAAGGCTTGTCAAACATGCTTATAGGTACTCCTTAGAAATACAACATGAGAGTGCGATAGGTCAGGGCATCTCCAGGCATGGCTCATAAAGAGGAAAAATGATGATTGAACTGTCGTAGGTATAAAGGATCACTTTGGGCAGATTTTGTTTTACCAACCCATTGTAAATGACGGATTCATAGATTGCTATGCACCATATATCATGAAAAAACAATACCTGACAAGGAAGGGATAGAAAAAGTTCTGGAAGAAGTGAAGCAGATGGAGAAATTGGGCACCCTTTTAGGTGTAGAGTACATGAAATGGGTCAGTCAGCAGTTGAGAACAGGTAAGATGCCAGGAATTATGTGTTTCCTATTGCATTTTAGAGAAGATATGAACGTCTCATAGCAACCCCAATGTTGGATATGTATGATGAGTGTTAGAATTGGGTTTTCTGGGTATCAGAGGATGTAGCTTGTGCAAGCAGGAACCACCACTCTAGTCAAGGTAAGCTAGATACATACATAGATATAACCTTTGCTCACCCTCTGGTAGCTTGGCACAGAGCAATCAAGCTTATCTAAAGAGATAATATGTAAAGTACTTGTGCAACTCACATACCAGTATCACAATCAAAACACCACAAAAAGACTTCTCACAGATTTAGAAAAATTGACAATAATATTATGAGTAAATCAAGATCAAGATGACAAAATCCAATCAGTAGAAGTCGAGATATGAATTTTTAAAGAATACATGTAAAAGTAGTGTTTAGAGGTTAATAGCGCCAAGAGGTTAATTGAGGTGACGCTCAACAGGGGTAAATCCAAAGTTCCTGCAGACTGCAGAGGGCAGGCCAGCTACAGGACCTACAAGGGCCTGCTGAAAGGGCCTGCTGAAAAAGCACTTTGAATGGAAGAAGCTTCATGGACTCGATGCACGGAGTATTGGAGGAGTTGCGTCACAATAGTGGAGAAGATGTAGCTGATGTTTCGGTTCCGAGCTGCACAGCATCAGGGAAGTGTCAAAGCCAAGCAGCGATGGGCATTGTGGCGATGCATCATTGTCAACCTTTGCAGAAGAGAAGTTGCAACAGAATCTGGGGGCGATGCGTTGCGAAGTCTGTCATGTCTGCGGCTTGAGCAGCAGTGGAGATGCATCATGTCAAGTGGAAATGCTCCAGTTCTGATCAACGCAGCATATTCAATTTGTTGATTTTCTTTGGTGGCAGCACTGATACTCATTTCCAAGGGCCCAGGACTGGATTGGCATTACTTGGGAGAACAGGACTCAAGCAGACAGAGTCCAGGTGCTGGTTACAGGTTGCAGACAACCTTTGATTCCCTGAGACTGCAGAAGAACAGGGGGCTAGCCAACAAGCCCTTTGAGTCAGTCTAGGCTGAGGTGTGAGGGGTTTAGTCCTTATCCTCAGTAAAACAAAGAGCAAGCAGCAGGGCAACTCATCAGAGCAGAAAGCAGTCCTTCTTAGGCAGCAGTCCAGCAGAATGGCACTACTTGTAACACAGCAGTCCCTGGGACTGGCAGAGTTCTTCACAGGTCCAGAAGTGTTCTGTCCTAGTAGGGTCAGAGGCCTGGTACTTCTGTCCAAAGTGCTTTTGAAGTGCGGATGACATCAAAGAAGGGTCTCTGAAGTGCACAATGGTCCTTTCTTTGTAGCCCTGGCTCTCGATTATCAGTAAGGGGTAATCAGCTCTTTGTGTGGGGACAGGCACTCCTTATTCAAGTATTGGGGTGAGCTCCCCTCCCTCTCTTTGCCCAGGAAGAGCTATGAGAATGAGCATTAATGCAGATGAGTTTCCTGTCACACCCAGCCTTCCTGTGTTTGTGACTGTTTAGAGGGAATGCACAAAGGGACTCAATACAACCTCGGCGGTCTTTTCTAAAGACTGCCGAGGCTGTGGGCACCAGAATACCGCCAGTGCTGGTGGTATCACTGGCTTCCTATTTTGACTTTTCTGCTGGGCTGGCAGACGGTAACAGTGTTACCGTCCGCTGGCCTAGGGGAAAAGTCACATCAACATTGCAGTCGGCTCGTAATAGAGCCGGCGGCAATGTTGATGTGCATCTGGTGCAGTGGTACCCATCGCACATTTCACTGCCCGAAATTCAAGCAGTGAAAAGCATGATGGGGCTGTGCCTGGGGGCCCCTGCACTGCCCATGCCAAGTGTATCGGCAGTGCAGGGGCCCCCAGGGGCACCCTGAGTCCCCTTACCGCCAGCCTTTCCATGGCGGCGTTTACTGCCACGGACAGGCTGGCGGTAAGGGGAGTCGAAATCCCCAGGGCAGCGCTGCTTGCAACGCTGCCCTGGCGGATTACGACTGCTGGGACCACCATTGCGGTATACCCCCAGCACCGGTGTTGTTACCGTGGCGGAACCGCCATGGTCAAAATAAGGTGATGAGTACCGCCAGCCTGTTGGCAGTACTATCACAACTATAGCCTTGGTGGTCACCGACCACAAGGGTTATAATGAGGGCCAAAGTGTGCTGTCATGCATCACAGATGTATATTAGAAACAGGCTGCAAGGCACACAGAGCAGAAGGATCAGAAAAATGCCAACTTTCTAAAAGTATTTAATCAAAACAGGTGTCAGTACCAACTTTACTTACAGAAAGCATTAATTTCCATATGTGAAAAAAAAGGCCTTTCTTTACAACCCTGGCAGTCGGTGTTAAAGTGGCGGTAACACTGCCAACAGGCTGGTGGTAAAAAAAATGGAATCATGACCAAGGCGGAAATTGCCAACACATACAGCCACTTTAACAATCTGACTGCCACGGCGATAGCAACAAACACCACGGCGGTAACCGGCAACAGCCAGACGGAAGACAATGTACCGCCCACTCCATTCGAACCCGCCCATCTGCCAGCTTTTCCGTGGCGGTACCAATGCCATCAAAAGCACGGTGGAAACAGTACTCTGAAGGGAAACGACTCACTTCTCAACACTAAAGGAAGAACCAGGACTCCATGGTGCCTGAGCTGCAGGTGTTTCCCATGCTTGTGTATCTTCTCATACACCAGCAACATGAACACCTGCGACGACGACCACGGTGAGTACTGCACCTAGCATACAAGTGAGGGGTGGAGGAAAAAGAGAGTGATACACACACGCAACACGCAACACCCCCACCCCCAACACCATCAACACAAACAGAATCAACAACATTACATATACACCCCGTAACCCTCAGGAATAACACATGGACAAAAGGAATGGTGTCAAATAAGTGTAATATTAGTAATACTTAGAAATACTTTCATAAAGAAAAAACAGTATGTACAATATATACAACATATACAAAAGGCAGAACAATGCCCACTCAAAAATTGTCTGTGGCCAAAACACATAGGCCAAGGCTATACTTGACTCCTGCCTCAATACGGAGAGAACACTGCAGGGGCATCAGGTCGAAAACACACAGGCACCTTGAGGGGATGGGGAATGGGGGGGCACCTCAGCTGGAAGATGGTACAACACCACTGCTTCTGGAGGGGACTCGATGCCCACTGCTTGGTAATTGGGAGTGCAAAGCCACAGTCTCTCAAGTGGGTGGTTTGCCCCCTGCTTGGTCCTGGGGAGTGCAAGGCCACAGTCTCTCTAGTGGGTGGTTTGCCCACTGCTTGGTCCTTCAGAGTGCAAGGCCACAGTCTCTCAAGTGGGTGTTTTGCCCACTGCTTAGTCCTGGGGAGTGCAAAGCCACAGTCTCTCAAGTGGATGGCTTCTCCACTGGTTCTGGAGGGGGCATTGTGCCCAGTGTGCTTCATCCTTGCAAGGAGGGGCTGAGTGGATGCCTTCTTCCACTGGTTCTGGAGGGGGCATTGCGCCCTGTGATGCAGATGTTTTGGAGAGCAAGGTCACAGTCTCTCACCTGGGTGTCACAACGACAGCTTTTGCAGGGGCCAGGATGCATTGCAGCCCATGTAGTCACCACTACACACTGCTCTCCCGCGGTGACGGCTGCTCAATGAATCCCAGTTGCGCTGCAGGTGGCCGTGCTGGCAATGTTGGTGGTAGCCTCCAGGCCTTCACCTGCAGCCTCAGACAGCTGCCCACTGGGGCTACTGCTGCTGGCAGTGGTGCTGCTTGTGGCGGGGCAGGTGGCAGTGCTGGCCGCGCTGCAGGTGGTGTTGCTGGTGGTTGGTGGTGGTAGCCTCCAGGCCTTCACCTGCAGTCTCGGATGGCTGCCCACTGCGGCTGCTGCTGGCAGTGGTGCTGCTTGTGGCCGGCAGGTGGTGGTGCTGGCCGCGGGGCAGGTGGCGGTGCTAGTAGTTGTGGTGGTAGCTTCCAGGCCTTCACCTGTGGCCTCGGACGGCTGAAGTGCCATGGCTGATGTTCTGTGCCCCTTCCTGCCTTTGGCAGATGGTGGTGCCTCCTTGCTTCTGCCAGCTGGAGTCTTTGACCTGGCCTGGTTGTGCATCCTTCCCCTTGCTGGATGCTGTCCTCTTCTTGCCCTTGCCAGGTGGCGGACCCTTATTGGCCTTGGCAGGTGTTGGTGGCACACTGGCTGGGCTGACGGGTATCTCCTTGGAGCCTCTCACAGCTGCAGAAACCACAGCTGCCGTGGACTGGGTGGCTGAGGTGCTGGGCTGGGTTGTGGCCACCCTGGCCTGAGGTGAAGGATGGGGGGGAAGGGTAGGGAAGAGGTCAATGTTGGCGATGAAAAGCTTCTTAGGGACACTGGGGATGGAAGAGAGTGAAGGTTTGGGAGTGGAGGAAGAGGGAGTGGCTGTAGGAGGTGTCAGTCTGCTGTTTTTGGGTGCAGCTGCATGAGCTGGATGCTGTTGTGAGGTGGATGGCTGTTGGGTGGGTGTGTGCTTGTGTTTGTGTACTTTGGGAGGAGAGGTCACAGACACAGTGGGAGAGGACACAGGGGACGTGTGCATGGATGTGGGGGTGGTGACTGCCAATGAGGGGCGTGTAGTGATAGGCGTGCTGGTGATGGAGGTAGTGGCTGAGGATGTAGTGCATGCAGGTCTGAGTGAAAACACTACTGGGAGGGGGTAGATGAGGAAGAGAAGGGGGACACAGTGGAGGCAGTGGATATTGGTGTGTCTGCATGGGGATGGTGCTTGTGTGAGTGCTTGTGAGATGGAGTGTAGTGCTTGTGTTTGCCTGAGCCACTTCTGGGTGTTGATTTGGGTGATTGCTGGTCTGAAGGTGTGCTTGGGATAGGCTGGGGTTGATGGAATTGAGACTGGATAGAGGAAGTTGGAGGGGGAGGCTGGAGACAGGGACAATGGCTGCCATCAGTGTGGAGGCCAGAGCCTGGAATGCTCTCTGTTGGGCTGCCACACCAGAGTGAATGTCCTCCAGGTATGCATTTGTTTGTTGCAAACGCCCTGCGACACCCTGGATGGCATTCAGTATGGTTGACTGCCCAACAATGAGGGATCTCAGGAGGTCAATAGCCTCCTCACTGAGGGCAGCAGGGCTGACTGGGGAAGGGTCTGAGGTGCCTGGGGTGAAGGAGATGCCCACCCTCTTGGGTGAGCTGGCACAGGAAACACGCTGAGGGTCTGCTGGAAGGGTGTTGCTGGTATGGGGGGTGGCAGCTGTACCTGTAGTTGGGATGGGCACAGAGGTGTCCGCCACCACCAGGGAGCTTCCATCGGAGGAGGAGTCGCTGTCAGTAGTGTCCCCTCCTTTCTCCATCGTGGTGTTCACCTTGCCCTCCGTCCCACTGGTGCCTTCACTGTCTGTGGATTCGGCCTCCAGGCCCATGTGGGATGCAGCTCCCTCTGTCGCTGGTGCCTCTGCTCCTCCGCCAGATGATGCTAATGCACGCAGGGACAGGGCAACAAAACAAGAAGAAGGGGAGAGACAGAGGATATACTTGGTCAATGCCAGCAACAACACCGTTGGCATAAACAACAATACACAGGGATCAGCCCTATGCACTAGTCCATGCACTACCAGTTACAAAGCTAGTCACCAGCCCATGGGATACATTGCCTAACGCCATTAGCTGCACACCTGAAACCCACAGGACCCTGCCCAGTAGTAGATACCCACTTACACTATTGGGGTTGGAGTGCTTCAGAGCCTGCCCGACAAGGGACCTACCCTGCCATGTTCGCCCTTGCCTAGGGGCACCCACAACCCACATTCCCCATCAAGGTAAAACCTTAATGTGCGCAAAGTCATGATTCTGAATCTGCACTCACCCCCTTGTGGCTGCTGTGGTGCCTTCAAGCGCCCATCCACCTCTGGATAGGTCACCGCCAGCATGCAGAACATCAGGGGGGTCAGGGTACGACGGGCACCCCTTCCTCGTTGGGAGGCCAGCCCCAGCTGGGCCTCTGCCATCTGTCTTGCCCAGCGGCGCAGGTCATCCCACCGTTTGTGGCAGTGGGTGCTCCGTCTGTCAGAGAACCCCAGGGTCCGCACCTGCTTGGCGATGGCACGCTAAATACCCTTTTTCTGATAAGCGCTGACCTGCAGAAAAATATGCATAGAAAAAGAGATTAATCATAATGTCCAGACTGTTATAATAATGGCCCACAATATCCCTCTCATCCCCTTACACACAGACATTGACATTGACCACCAAGCATGCAGCACTCTGCCCAGGACCCCTCAGCCCCCCCACACGAGGCTTACACACACAGCAATCCATACATTCATGGCCACGCATCATGCTCACAGCATACTCACCTGCTTGTCTGGAGGCTGCACTGGGGTAGGACCCTATCCACCAGTCTCACCAACTCCTCCGAAGTGAAGGCGGGGGCCCTTTCCCTAGACACTCGAGCCATTGTTGCTTCCAGACACAGGTCACAGCAGCACTTGCAGTGTAGGTCCTCTCCTGTTGAAGATCAGGTAGCAAGTGAGTGAACAGATAGAAAATGGCTGTCACGTCCGTGGCGGTGCATACCATCACCGCCGGCGTACACCGCCATTGGCTCCTGGAACGCACAGGGCCCAATGATAACCAATGCAAAGTTGCACGGCGGTCGTTGACCGCAACGGCGCACAACACCAGCGGAATTACCTCATTTCCACTTGTCTCTCTTCACAGGTCAGGCAGCCACCATTTCAGGTTGGCACAGGCCATGACACCTAACTGCGTCACAGCAGACATTGGCACATCAACTGACTCTCAAATTCACATACTGTTTCTGTAAAGGAAGAAATGCATTTTTATTTTCACTTATGTGTGAATATGACCCTCTGCTCACCGTTTTTCGCCCTAGAGTTCAACCACTGAGGATGAATAGGAGATGGAGACATCCCCCCGTGTAAAGACCCCTGGTGGACCTAGCGATAATGGAGGACAGGCACATTATCCTGACCTACAGACTTGATAGGGCCACAATCCAACTGTGTGCCCAATTGGAGCCAGACCTGATTTCAGCTATCTTCCACCCCACAGGTATCCCCCCTTTAGTGTAGGTCCTGTTAGTGCTCCATTTCCTGGCAAGTGGTTCCTTCCAAGCGACAGTGGCCATGGCATCAGGGATGTCCCAGCCAAAGTTCTACAACGTGCTGACCAGAGTGTTGTCTGCCCTGCTGAAACACATGCGCAGCTACATCGTATTCCCCCAGGTGCAGGATTTGGCCAAAGTGAAGGCTGACTTTTATGCCCTTGGACATATCCTCAACATCATTGGTGCCATTGATGGTACACATATTGCATTTGTCCCCCCCCCCGGGAAATGAACCAGTGTTCAGGAATAGAAAATGCTTTCAATCTCTGAATGTGCAGATGGTGTGTTTGGTGGACCAGTACATCTCCCATGTGAATTCCAAGTATCCTGGCTCTGTGCATGATGCCTTTATCTTGAGGAATAGCAGCATTCCATATGTGATGTCTCAACTTCAGAGGCACCGGGTGTGGCTAATAGATGAGCCCATGGTCCTCACCCAGTTGATATAGGTATATGGGTGTGGCTTTGGCCCTAAGGGTGAGTGTGTGGCTAATAGGTATCCCTCAAAATTTACAAGTGACTCTGGTTACCCCAACCTCTCATGGTTACTGACCCTAGTGAGAGATGCCAGGACAAGGGCAGAGGAACGTTACAATGAGGCACATGGGCAAACAAGGAGTATAATTGAGAGAACCTTTGGCCCCCTAAGGACCAGATTCCGGTGCCTCCATCTGACAGGTGGATCCCTGTACTACTCACACAGGAATTATACGCTAGTGAGGTGCTTTTCACCATTTATTGTACATTGGAACCCCCTGTCTAATGAGCCATGACCAGAGGGTGGCAATCCTGTGTATGCTCAAACAAGCACTAGATGGCAATATGTCCTATGTCTCGCTTCACTCAAATATTCCCTGTAAACCATAAGTGTCTTTTCAAAGCACTCCCTGGTTCAAACCCCATATACAATTTGAGGGTTCTCAGGACACAGAACTGCTGGACACTAAAAAAATAAAAGGTCAGGGGATACATGTTTAATACTCTAAATGGATGAAAAACGTATTGAAAAGTGGGCATATAAATATTCTAAAAACACACTTCACTATTCTACTTACATTCACTTCACTCTTGTTGTGCCTAATTGGTACATAGGCTTCTAGGCGAAGCTCAAAGAAACAATAGACAGAAATACAAGGGCTAATGAGGACATCTTACATAAGTGTGGGGAAAGCACAGTGTTTTATTGAACTATCTAAGTTAGGTAATACATACTTGGTTCAAAGAAACCTCCCCAGCCCTCTCATTCCCTGTAAGTCAACACTTCTTGTATCTTTGGCCTTTTTATAGTAGTGTGTCTGCCCTGAAAATGTGAACAAAATACTTTAAACTTTATAGGTGGCTAAATCACCATTTACCAGTCTGTATTGGAGCAGGATTACAAGCCTATTCAACTCAGATTGGAGGCACAGAGGAACTATCGAAATTAGAGCAATCTCTGATTGGGGGTACAGGAACATGAGAGTTCAAACTTGCCAACTGGAAAATGGCAAAGCACTGGAAAAAAGCAATCCATTTTAATCACCTGTTTGGTTCTTGGATGTGTCACACTATGGCCATTCATTACATTCTGACAGTGTACCTGAAAAGCAACTGAACATGTTTGTGTTGTGCTCAGATACGTTTGTGTATCCCCTCACTTAGAGTTTCAGATGTTTGTGCTCAAATGCAGTCATCTTTGAAATTTGTCATGTTGCAGCATTTCCATTATACGCAGCACTCAATGCTCAACTTCAGGTCGACAACTTTTTGGACCTTGCAATGGGATGTGGTAGAACTATGCAACTTAATTTAAATACAGACCAATGAAATCAAACAGTATGACCAATTTCACCATTCAACTAAAACTCCAGTGAGGAATAAAGCTAGGGGTTTTATTACAAACTCAAGCTCAAAGTTATGTAGACAACTCTCAAGATTAAATTCTAAAAGTACAGGATCATCAAGGGGTTGCCAAAGGCAATTAAAAAAGTTCAGGTAAACTAACATTATTAATAAAACTAAGCATTTAGTTAGTAGGGTACAAAACATCAACAAGATTATCTGAGATACAGAAATCAAGCATTTCTCAGGTTTAACAAGCATAAGTCAATTTCAATGCAACAGAGTTAGAATTATAGCTGAGTGCAGGGGAAAACCTTACTATTGGCCAGATTAAGGGATAACATGTGTGGGACGATTACATATGGGCAAAAAAAAAAAGGACATGAAGGACAAAAAACTTTTGGAAAAAGGTAAACTTGGGCAACAGGGTGCTAACTGAGGTCGGCAAAATTCAGGGGTTAGGGAGAAAATCTTTATGTCCCAGAAATGCATTTCAAAGGGGCAATGCAGAGAGGAAGATACCCCTCCAAGGAGCTCAACATTCAAGATTCAGGGAAGAAGGGCTCAGCTTCTCCTCTTTAGTATCTGGAAGAATCTCTGACCAAAAGAGAATCTGACCAAAGTCCACCTGGTCAAAGACATATCAAAGTTCATATAACAATCTGATTTGCTCTGAGAGATAGTCGATTTGACACTGAAGGGACGTCATCCAATAGTAATCGATTACACGACTCCAGGTTGAAACATTGGCACATCTTCCCAGGTCTACCATGGGAACATCATCCAAACATGTAGCTCTACACATAATTGAAACAATTGTATATAATGCCATTCCTCAGTTCAGGATGTTCTACATTCAAGGACATTGTTTCATTTCTCTCTATGTCTTAAACCATAGGGGTTTATTACCAAAGCCAGTCTCCTCATGGGAACGAAGTCTGAAAGAAAGTTCATGTAATGAAAATGAATCGGCATTCTCTGCACAGTCATGAAATTCAGGCCACACTTAGGCTAAAACAAGTGAATTAAAACAATACATTTAATAAATACAGTCTAATAAACACATTTTAACATGCAGCATATGAATTCATCATTAATAATTCTTTATTAATACTCATGTTACAATCACTTTAAACCAGTTGACCCTGTTAATGCATTTCAGTCAATATAACTCAGAACTGCATTTCTCTCTTTTTACACACATATTTAAATCAATAATCATTTCAAATTCAATATTGTTTCAATACACACTAGTAGTCTAGAGTCTAAAGTATAACATGATATCAATAAAATATTTCAAACATTTAGGGGCAGATTTAAGAAAAGCGGCAGTGCACCTAGTGCAGCTCTACTTTTCATGCGCTCCTTAGCGCCCCTGTACCGCCACCATGTGTGCCCCATATTTAAAATACGACGCTATATGACGCAGGGTATGGAGCAATAGCATAATTTCCTTTACACTATTGATGTACTCTGCAGAAGTAGTGACAAAATATTGGTGCTACTCCTGAAGAATACATAGGGGCCCATTATAAATAATGGAAGCCCCCTTTTAATGCCTGCTTTGAGCAGGTGTTAAAAGTGCCAAAAAAAATGGTGCAAGGAAATCTCTTAGATTTCCTTGCACCATTTTTTCACTCCCCCCCCCCCCCCATGGGGGAACGCCCCCTTGCATACATTATGCTTTATAAAAATGGTGTGCGGAAAATGCCACTTAGCATAAAAAAAAGGACACTATGGCGAAACTAAGTTGACGATTGACACTAGAAGTTCTTAAATCTGCCCCTTAGTTTAAATTCAATGTCACCAGGGTTTCTAACATTAATCTAAATGAATGCACATTTGAAATGGATTCTCTGTGCATCTTGCTACAATCAAACTGTTAGTACTTTGGTTAACATAATGCATAAACTGCCACACATAGATGACCAAGGCATTATGTGGCTGCAAACCGGGGTGCCTTCTTTAGAGCTACTATTGTTATAGTTTGTCATAATGGTATTAGCCATTGTGTTTACTGACTTTTGTTGGAAATGTAGTTCGTCAAAAGAGATAATGAGTGACATTTTTTGTAATTCATACCATGAGTGCATATACATTTTGAAATCTTCTTTTTGGAGAGGACAAGTGATAGGACATTAACATCTAAGGTCAACAGATAGCTTTTAGGATGAATTTCCCAATTGGTTCCACTTTCAGAGTTGTGGTGCATTTAGTGAAACAGGCAGTGACTAGGACAAGTAGCTTTGAAACTGACTTTGTAAATGTTAGCAAGTCTGTGAAAAGTTCAGCTGTTCGGTTCTTCTGGTATTAAAACATTGGGCTGTTCTTACATGCTTCTTCTTAACTGAGATGTAAGCATTTGTTCTTTCTAACTTTTTGTGCCTTTAAATGCTGTTCTCTATTACCATTCACCTCTAGTCTCTGTGCAATAGCTTTTTGTATCCTGTATATTGAGTTTATTTTCAATGACCAGGATAGAATAGCCTCTTACCTGGCATTTTTAGTTACAAACCCATTTTCACTTTTAGTGCTCCTGTGACCTTTTTGAGGTTCTAATAACATTAACATTCTTCATTTATGTAGTACACACCATCAGTGTCATCTTCTCTTAACATTTATTAAATATATTTTATTTACCACAACTTTTAATTTTTTCTTGTCCCATGCAAAGATTAAGCCACGGTAAAGCTACTTATGATGTGAAACAAAACATAAAGGTAAGATTGCAGCAGCTGCAAGTGTAGGCATTAGTCAGAAGATATAGACATCTGTGTAGAATGGCATGATCAGTAGGAGGAAGAAGATCTCTCTTTTGGAGGCTCTGGAAAGGACCCTTCATGAAAGGTGAACTGGCCCTTCGGTAACTTTAGGTTTGGATGGCCAGGCACTTGCCCAGGTTTGAGTCACTTGCAGACAGATTCTGCACAGCAACCCTGGTCCTAGTCTATATCTATAAGAGGCAAAACAGGTGATTGGACATCAGAGAAACCTGGTCAGAGTAAATTCACTGGCAGTTGGTGGACAATGTATTGTATGTTACCTCTGATAGAACTACCATCTACCATTTGTAGCAGAATGGTTGACACAGCTTCAGCACTCTATGACCAGGAATGGGTTCTATGAAAGACTTAGGGCCTAATTTAGAGTTTGGCGGATGGGTTGCTCAGTCACAAACGTGAAAGATATCCTGTATGCTTTATTATGATTTGCATATGATATTATGGAATTGTAATACAGCGGAAAGGATATCCGTCACATTTGTGACAGAGTGACCCCATCTGCCAAACTCCAAATAAGTTCCTTAGTTCTCAGTTCTGACACAAGCTAGTTTCTGAGCACTGCACTCAAAACACAATCCAGACAAAAATCAAAAAGTGATAGGTGAAATGCTTGGCTGTGTACTCATCACTACCAATGTGTCAGCCACATTCCAGTCTAATACGTTTTTTCGTTCACTTCATCATACAGTCAACAACATCTTAGAAATTAGCCTTGGCTCTGCTCATATTATCACAATCTATTCTAAACTGTCAGGCAATGTCCCCCTCTGAATGGGAACAAAAGAAACGTTAGAGGCGTTTTTGGCCTTCTTAAAGCTCAACAACAAACTGCTGCTTGTGTTCTCAGGTGCATTGAGCAGGTAAGTAAATAATAAATGCTTTATTGTTTGATTAATTAAAATCTTACAATATCACAGTTATTGAAATTTGGCATATTTTCAAGATTTAGAACACTTAAAACAATAAATTCAAGTTTCAGACACCAATAAAAACTTTTAAAGATTAATTCCTAAATTTCTATACAGAGCTTAGCTAAAATTAAGAGCAACTAGTGCATTAAAATACATAAAAGCGGTGCTACGTAATGATAAAATAACTTAGGACAATGCACAAGCTTAATTGTGCTATTTGATGATAATCATGACCGTTTTAATACTACAAATTAATTTCTAGCAGCTTAATTAAGCAGAATTATTCACAGAGCTTGTCAATTGTTTTGCAAATAGTTTTAAAACTGTTGTGAAATTGCAGTTCAAAACAGTGTCTGATGACTTAAAACAAGCAATCACGGCTGTCCTTCATGACTGGATTCCCCTCTGATTACGAGGTATTTTGAATTTCTTGTAAGAGAGCTTGTAGCTCATGTCGATGCTGTTGGAAGGAGCCCTTACGATCTAATAGAAGTCCCAGTTAATATAAGTTTTGACCTGCGTCATTTGGTGGCCTTGTGGGTTCCATTTATGCTTTTTCTCTATCCTGTTGGTGACTTCTATGATCTTAGATTTCTCCTTGGTAATTACCATGCCATTGAGTGCCGAATAGTGTGATATTTTATTTATATTGTTAGTTTGTTGATAAAACATTGAAGACCTATTTTTGTTTGACTTTACAGAATAACATCATCTGCGTATAAAAGATTAAAGATAGGCTTGCCACCTATTTTTGGAGGACGAGCATTGACTTTGCCCATCGCTTGTGGCAAATCAGCCAAAAACAGGTTAAACAAGTATGGTACAAGAAAGCATCCTTGCTTTGGACCCTGGGAGGATCCAACTTTCCTAGAAATCAAAGAACAATCGGCTATTTTTACCGTTACCTAGGTATCTGTGTACAGCAGCTGAATTGCTTTCAAGTCAAGAGGCAGTAGGGGATACCCATATAAACCAATGTTTGCCAGAGATGACGCTCTATCCAGTCAAACGCTCACTTTGAGTTCACAAAACACAAATAAATTCAATGCTTATTTAACTTATATTTGACAGTTTAATGAAGCAGTAATTTTCTAGTTGATGCCAGTCTTCCTCCCTTGAAGATGGGTGTTATTATTGAACCCGTCCATGAGTCTTCCAGTTGGAGTGCATTATTAAAAACTACAGATACCATCTCTGCCCAAAAAGCTGGATTTACCTTGTACAAAGGTTGGTTAAAGTCTTCTGATAAAAAATCTGTCCAGCCTGCTTCTGTTGAAGCTGACGTTGTGACTGCTGATTTAGCCCTATTGAAGTTGTTGACCATTCTCCAGAAATCTGTTACATTTTTCTTTTTGCCAAGATGTAATGGTTTTACCCAAAGATTTTGTTTTGCTGCTGTTCTCTCATCGCAGACTATTTTCCTAAAGACTCTATTCATGGACTTCAGTTTGAATTGAAGTTTGGAATTCCCTGGCTAACTCTGAGTTTTCTCAAAATCCTATTATGGTTCCTCCTTAAAATAAGGGGAAATGTCAATGTTTTAAACGTATATAAAGTTTGACGCTTCTTATTGTTGACTACAGATAAATAAACAGTCAGTAGTTTCCTTGTGAAGAATGCCCACTGTACTATAGGGTTGAGGGGGTCAGCTGAGAAGCAATCCTTTAGAAGAGTTAAAGCAGCGGCTTCAATCAAGCCTATTGTACTTGCCCACCAATGCAACTTCCTAAAATGTGCTGTTACCATCTACCCTAGCAAGGCATTTCCCTTTTAATTCCAAGTGTAGTGGGCTTTAAACTCAATTAGAACATTGGAAGTTGGCTGGTCCATTGAAAAGAATGGAGTGCTGCGGGCTTTTACTGGCCGGTAAAAGCCTGCAGCGCCAACATTCCAATGTTCGCTTTGTTCACAGCAGCAGCTGTGAACAAAGCCTCATGGAGCCCGAGGGGATTTTAATCCCCTCGGGCTCCGTGAGCAATTAGTTTTTTTAAATAGAACATTCTGCCCTGAGTGGCAGAATGGTCTAAAAGCCTTAGAACCCTTCGGCTCGGGCATTTAACGCGGGAGCGGGGCTTTAATAGCCGGTAGAGCCCGCTACGGCGGGTTCTAAGGCTGTATTTGTTGTCCGTGGTAACTTTTCTTCGTTTTTTAATCTCAGAGGAAGAAATGCATTGAAATACATTTAATGTTACTACTGTAAAATTAATTCTTGAGTGTGAGCCAGCTGCTTGATGAGTCCATGTGAGCAGAGAGTCTTGTTTCAGCCAACCAGTCACTACTCGTAGACCCCAAGGTTTCCAGATCCTTTAGTAGCGCCACTGCCCTTACATCTCTTTGGACCATTACCATCTGAGTCAATAAGCTAATTAGGGATGTCCCATAATAAATCTTGATGAAGCAGGGTTTTGTCATGGGAAAAAGTAAGTTCATATTAAAATCATAAGATAGAATGATTTCACAAGGGGTTGCATCTTGCGATGTCTCCAGTAGTTTGACGGACATTGATTTCCTATTACTTGTGTCTGAAACAATCTAGATATTAATTAATAAAAGAGAGCTCGGGTGCCTTCATGCCATTTCCTTAACTTTACCACCTGGATGTTCTTATCTTCCAGGGCTACCTGTTCACTTTCTATTTTAAGATCTGTCACTACAAAAGTTGCTAAGGCCACCTCCCCACCCCCCTGTGGACGCCCATAATTCCTTATTTTTGCTACTTGGCTGAAATAGCCAACAAATCCATCCAATACAACAAGACAAACAGCTGTGTTGCCCATGTTTCCTGTAGGAAAAGAAACTCCAAATATCTAATAAAGCTGTGCAAATAGTTGTTGCCAATTTTAGTGTTAACGCCATTTGTATTTCATGAATGTAATTTATAGACTCTTTTACGTGGCTAGAAGAGGTTGGCCATAAGGGCTGCAGGTAAATTTGTCAGGCTTGCCAGCCACAGTGTAAAGCTTCTGTTAACCACCCCAGTTTGAGTTGGGTAGTAATATGTTTCCTTGGCTGAGAGTGCATGACAGGCAGGAATGGACTTGGTTTTCCTACTGGGTTTTTAAGAATTGAGTATACTTGTTTTTCATCCTGTAAGTTTCTTTTCAAGGAATGGTCTTTTTGAGACACAAACAGGGCTGAATATATTGTAGGATGAATCATACTAATTTTTATTCCCCAATTAAGGAAACCCTTGTTTCCCTGTAGATTCTCTTAGCTAATTGCTCAGAGGCCCAGGTCACCAGAGTGAACTCTTGTGCATTACCTTCCCTTTACAGGAGAAATTTGATAGATTCAGCATTGAGCAGGTGATTCATGTGTGAGCATAGCTGTTGCACAAATAGGTTTCTCACTGAACAAAATTTGAAAGGTGATAGATTGAATGTTTGAATTACTATCAGTCAGCATAATTACTTACAGCTGTGTTCTAGTCCCTCGGTTTTTTTCTCATTTTGCCTATAAAGGCATGAATAAACCTTATGCCTATCAGCCTTAGTTCTGTTCCGATATGAACAGTACAGCTCAAATGTGATGACCACGTTGCCTTTGATCAGTCCTAAAACCCCAGAACAATGTTGGCCTTATTGGGTCTCAACAGTGAGGTACATGTTGAATTCTATGGTACAGGCATAGCACTTGCTAATACAATGATAAAAACAAAAAGATGATAAGTGGAATGCTTGAATTAATCTTAGCCACTGGTACTTATCCAGACCCACATTCCAGTCTAACACTTTTGCTCGGTATGCCACTACATACAGGAAACAATCTTGTGCAATTTAGCCTTGGCTCTGCTCCAGTAGGAATAATCCAACTCAAATTGCCAGGTCATATCCCCGGTGACCGTGAGAAAGAAGAACCCCAGATCGTTTTTTGTCATCATCTGTGGCACATGCTCACTTGTGTATGATGGGTAGGCTTGGAGATCCATTCCTCCAAACTTGCATGAGTCTTCTGCTGCAGAGGAGGTCATATGTACCTTGAGAGTGTGAACACTGCTTGGTCTGAGACTACACAGCTAAAATCCTTACTCTGTGGAAACATGCAAGTGGAGTCAAGATAAACCTCATGTCTCACAGTGCCACGGAACTCTCAGGAGGCCTCCAGTGGTGACAGCCATCTTGAATCCATAGAGTGTAAATTCTTCATGTTTCAAGAGTTCCTTGCTATGCATTTGAGGTACTTTCTACAATCAGAAAGTTGTTGACAGGAGATGGGAAATGATTGTGCTGGAGTTATCAAAGATTTGTTTGATAAACAAAACTATTCTGTAATTTAGACTTTGATTTAGTACTGGACTCATTTGTCCAAAGATTATAGATTGTATTGCACTTTGTTCAACTGAGGAATGCTCAACTTGTACTGACTTGTTCACATTATTTGAAAAATGTGTGGTATGAAGGGATTGCCTTTGATGAGGAAGTGAATGTATGAGTGAAAGCACAAAACTAATGTATTTTCATTAGGTTACAACTGAGTCTGAGACTGCAACATGATTTGCAGTTCATTGAAGGTATTTACATGGGTAACTGTATTATTGTTCACAATATTTCATTAATCTATGACAAATGTTAATTCAACCACAGAGAGTAGATTGCACAGAGATTGTCACAAAGATGTGTCATACATCACATTAGAAGTAGTGTACTGTAACAAAAATGACAAAATACAAAATAGTTACACCTTGTTTTAGATATCAACCCCTCTATACTTCAGGCTGGACCCAGTAATTAGAACAAGCAAAGTGAAGATATCCAGTGTCTCTGTTTTTCATTCTCTTTTTTCATTCCTCTTTTCCAAGGTCTACTACTGAGCAGCATATATATTGTTTGTATGGTCATCAGTGGTTTCAGAGAAGTGTGGACACTAGCATCTTCCAGTTGGATTCTGATTACCATGTAAGTGCAAGCCTCACAAGGTTTTGTTGTGCCTCATCAGTGAGGTGTAGTTTCAGCCCCATGACACTGTGAGTATTGGACGTCTGGGAAATTCCATCACACTTAGGACAACTGAGTTTTTGGTTCAATATGTTTCTACAGGAAAGGCCAACGTATTCAAACAAACCTTGATTCCGCCTTCTTGGGAATAGTGCAGCTGAAATCCTAATCAATGAACCATAATTTGAGCCCAATAAGCGCAGTGAACACATGACCAACATCTCTATATAACCACCATAGTTAGGACACCTCACACAGAAAAAGAAATAGTAATGGGTGAATGCTAAATTATTCTTATCCATTAGCAATTACCTTTGAACACATTACAGGTCATTTTATGTTTAATCCACCACCACCGACAAGGTGAAACTTTAATCTTTATGCAAATCAACTTTACTTCAGACCAATCTGAAAATCCTAGCCCATACTGCTAGGCCACATCCCTGCATAGGAACTGGTTTTGACTTGTTGGGCTTCATCAATAATATGCATTTTGAATGTTAAGTCACAAAATACAATCGGACAAAAGGTGGACCCTGAAAGGTCTTTGAAAGAAGAGCCGTTACATTCTGATTCTCTGACCCCATGCTGCTGGCTGGCTGCAACCCTAAAACAAGTGTAGGCCAGTATCAGTGCAAGGACTGTTAGGCACTCTTGGCCTATTGAGGAAGATTATTCATTTCTATACAGATATTGCATCATCTCATGAGAGTGATTGAACCTCTAGGGTCAGAATAGTATTAGTGTGCATGCGTTGTGTATTCTGAGAGACTGAAACATATGTACCCAGCTATTGATGATGGCTATGGTAATGTGTTCAGTTGTTAATGATAATGGTTTGCTGTGTCGGAGGCAGATTATTTTATGAAGGTAAGCCCTTGAGTAAGGCACCCAATTTACTGTTTGGTTAATGGCTGTTGTTGAAGCCCATATTGTGGTTGTACATTAATTACTTAAAAAATTGATGTAAAGTACTTGAGCATGCTTAGCAAAATAATTATGATGCCCTAGCAAAGAATCAACATATGAGGGCTTTCAAATCCTACTATAGAATGATTAAAAAGGCACATTCTGTCTTTTTTTGTTGCAAAATTAAAAACATCAGCAATCCTTCAAAATAAATTTACTCTATCTTCAATAATCTAATTAAGCCAGCAGCATCCTCTGGGCTTGTAGAAGCATCAAATAGCCAATGTAACAAACTCACAGATCATTTTGTTAATAAGGGTAGTGATCTTTATTCGCGCTTTATCTCACACGTCAGTCCGGAAGAGGCTGTTTTACCTGACAAAATGACTTATCAACTACAAAGGGCAGAACAGAAAGAGCTAGCCCTGATTGATGATGCTTCCATCTCCTCCCTGATGCACCAGGTTAAATCAGGTTCCCCTGAGGACCTGATGAAACCTGAGCATATTTTAAAATTTCAGGAGACTATTATCCCCACTTTTTTAGAACTTGCCAATGTCTCCCTGACTATGACAGTGATGCCAGTGGCATGGAAATATGCCAAAGTCAGCTCTCTTTTTAAAAAACCCTCTGTTGATGCTGCCAAGCCAGAAAACTCTTGCCCCCTCTCTCTGCTGCCTTTCCTATCTAAGGTAATTGAGAAACATGTAAACAATCGCCCGGCAAATTTCTTAGAGTGAAAGCACATTTTAGATCTATTACAGAATTACAGAATGGTTAAGTACTGAATCTTTTGACAGTAACAGAAACCTTACTCAGTGCTGCAGATGATGGTAGCTCTCAGGCATTGATTATTTTAGATTTAAGTGACACATTTTTGATACAGTCTCCCATGTTGTGCTACTATGGCATCTTCATGAAATAGGGGTATGTGACAAAGAATTTACTTGGTTTACCTCTTTTTTAAGTGATCAGTCATTCCAAGTAATAGCCCTCTTTTTTCCATTGTCTCAATGAGCATTGGTACACAGCATCCCTCAGGGTTCTGAGCTAACCCCCACTGTTTTCAATATACATGTCAGATCATTAGCTGATGTGGTAAACCCTTTTGGAGTCTCAATGGTTTCCTATGCTGACAATCCCAATTTATCATCTATCCACTAGCCTGATGGAAGGCATACTTAACTTGCAATAATGTGTAACTGCTGTTGACAACTGGATGCACGATAACTGTTTAAAGCTGAATGCCAACAAAAGTGGGATTCTCCTGCTAGGTAAGCACACGCACCTTTGGAGTGATCATTGGTGGCCAGAGGTGTTAGGGTTCCCTCCTAAACCTAAATCTGTGGTGAAAAACTTTGGTATGTGGATTGGAGACTTGCGCTCTTTCGATACTCAAGTCAGGGTGCTAGCTGGAACATGCTATGGGACCTTTAAAGGCCTTCAGTCCATTGTCAGATTTTTTACTCAACAAGTCAGACAATTGATCATATGGTCACTTATCATTTTCACTCCTGGACTACTGTAACATTATTTTTGTTGCTAAAGGACCTAGTATAAAGTAATTACCGATTGTCCTAACTGTAACTGCCAGACTGATTTTCTCTCCTGAAATTTTGCCCTGTTTCACAGCTCCTCTATAAACTCCACTGGTTGCCAACTGAGACATGTATGCAAGAGTCTTAACAAGCAAGGGGCCCCTAGCTTGCCTGCCTTGATGCATATGTATCTGTCTACCAGAGCCTTGCGCTTGGCAGACTCAAATCTGGCCCTTGTACCTCACATTAAAAGAGCCATAAAGAGAGGGCACTCTTTTTGAACTCTGATCCTGGCCTTGTGAAATATTCTCCCACTCCGATAAGAAAGATTCAAATTCATTTGAGCTTCCAAAAGCAGCTAAAGACCTGGCTGTTTTCAGTGTAATCTTCTCTTTTTTTTTTCTTATGTGGTGCTTCGGAACATCTTATAATGTTTCTAACGTATTAGTAACTATCACTGGAAAACCATATTTTTGGGCAGCAATGTGCTTTTGAAGTCTTCTTAACATAACATAACATTGCATTTAGGGTCTGAATTCCAATTACCTAGCTCACATACACATCACGCACCATGCCATGACATACGGCATTCTGTTGCAAGCCAGTGCCAACACTGGCATACCACAGATTTTGTTTTTGCGTACATGGGAAACCAGGACTCTTTTTGTTTGCGGAGAACTATGCCTCTGTACTGAGTGATGAGGAAAAAAGTTTTTGTGCATGCATATTTCCTGAATTTTTTGAAGAGCCAGATTGCAAGAGAATGGACATGGGCTAATGAAAATGTGAATGGGGGAATACATTTTATAAGGGGACCCCAGGGCAAGTATGCATTAGAAAGATGTTAAAGTAATGCTTTTGGTATGAGCCACATGCTTTGCATTCTTTGATGCACAGTGAGAGAGGGCCTGATTCAGAATGGTAAAGTTGAACCAGAGTTAGAATTTTGGTCTAAAATTACACCAAAAGTCTAACTTTACTACTAATAAAGTTTACTTTTCCATTTAGGGGATCATTACGACCCTGGTGGTATTTAGACCGCCAGGGTCACAATGGCGGTCTGACCACCTCCAAAGCAGTGGTCCCACCACTTTGGCAGCGGTCTGACCAGCGCATTACAACCGTGGCAGTTGCGCCAAGGTTGGACCACCAGCACTGCCAGTTTCCCTCCACTGGAGGGACTGGCGGGGCTGGCGGTCCTATTCCGCCAGGGTAGCGCTGCATGCAGATCCACCCTGGGGATTGCACCCCCCCCATCAGCTTTTATATGGCAGTTGCACTGCCATGTAAAGGCTGGTGGAAACAGGTTGCAGGGAGCCCCATGGGGTGTCCTGCACTGCCCATGCGCTTTGCATGGGCAGTGCAGGGCCCCTGGTGGCCAGCCCCATCACTGCATTGCAGACACTGAAAAGAGCGATGGGTGCTGTTGCACTCTACGCTACGCAACATTGCCGCTGGCTCAGTTATGAGCTGGCTTCAATCTTGTGGGCTGCTCCCTGCTGGGCCACAGGGATCTCGTAATGGGGCCTGCGGGAAGGTGGCTGCACTGGTAGCGACCTCACCGCTGGAGTTGGGCGTACGGGCTTTTCCGTCCTCCAAACTCATAATGACCCCCTTAGTCTAAACCTAGAGTCTACCTTTACTACTAGTAAAGTTGGATTTTAGGTCTAAACATAGACATCAGGTCCAAGCTTAGACCTTTGAGAATCGGGACCTTAGACTTCAGGTCTAAAATTTGACTTTTGGTCTAACTTTACCTTTGTGAATCAGGCCCTGTAGTAACCATGACTGCAGAACTGCACACACAGTCATGACTACTATCATCCTTGATGAACAGTGCAATGAGGCCCTTTTTCCCAAATAATAATGTTAAGAGCTTCAGTACACAGACTGGAGTCATTGTAATCCTAACCCACCTGCAGAGGTCAAGCATCAGAATATCACATGCAAGTAGACTAACAGGACATGCCGACTGACTTGAGACCTGTGTATGAGGGCCTTAAGGAAGAGATGTGACACAATAAAGACATTGCAGAATCCAACTTTTGTCATACCCTAGAAGCAATAGTCATGGTGAGGATGCATACTTAGGCCAGATTTAGAATTTGACGGGTGGGATGTTCCATCATAAAAGTGACTGATAGTCCGAATTTCATGTTTCAAGTGTCATAGGACATAATGCACTTGACAAATCGCAGACAGGATATCCATCACATCACTATCCTCTGAACTCTACACCAGGCCCATTGTGCTTTGCTTCCTTTATGTGCAAATTACTGATTTTTACGGCACAACATCGCCTGTTGCTGTCCTGCTAGCAGATACCAACACTACTGAGAGAAAAAAACGATTGCTTTCTCTCTGGCTTGACACTATGACACAGTGATAAGATGCCAGACAGAACTTTACAATCAATACAAAAGAGTGAGCTCTAACTTGCTATACATCTTTCTACCCTGCACTCAAGAGGCAGAAGGTGAAACTTAGGGGCAGGTTTAAGAAAAGTGGCACAGCACCCAGTGCAGTGCCACTTTTCTTGCGCCCATTAGCACCCACCTACTGCCACCTTGGCGCAGGGTAGGGGGCAATAGCATCAAAATCTTTGACACTATTGATGAGCCATTCAGAGTTAATGCCAAAATGTTGGCGCTAACCCTGAACAGTACATAGGAGATGATTATAAATAATGGTGTGCCTCCTTCTAATGCCTGCTCTGAGCAGGAGTTAAAAATGCCACAAAAAATGATGCAAAGAAATTTTTCTGATTTCTTTACGCCATTTTTGCAGCCCCATGGTGCAGGTATAATGTGGCCCAAGGAGTTACAAAGTGGTGCAATGCATGCATTTGGGAACTTAGTTTATCTGGTGTGGCGATTTTGGCCTCGTTAGGCCACATTAGCATAAAACAAATATGCTAATGTGGCTCAAGGAGGTGCTAGGCACTCTGAAATATGGGTCTTAAAACAATAAACCATTGCTTGAGGGCTATCACACTGGAGCTTAGCAGTCCACTCAGCCAACCAAGAGGTTAAATAGATTCATCAGATTTATCCGACGTGGGCTTCTTTGAGGTTGGCCACATTTTTCAACTTTGAACAGGTCTTGCGTGACTAGATTCCACACTTGGCGCTTTGATATTTCAAGTGCTAGTTTTTACTTTAGAATTTAAAAGTTCACAACTCTGGTTCTACTGATTAAATTTTTTATCATTTTCCTGTCAATCTATTGAAATGTACTGTATTTTTCTAAATTGGTGTGGGATTTTCCTTGTAACGTGTTTCCACTATATCACTATATCACTGTTTGTGTACCGTATAAATACTTTATAGATTGCCTCTACAGTAAGCGTTAAGTCTGACTGCTTTTGTGCCAAGCTGACAAAGGTATAAGCACAGGTTAATTTAGTGACTTTAGTGGTTCACCCATTAAGCGTTAAGTCTGACTGCTTTTGTGCCAAGCTGACAGAGGTATAAGCACAGGTTAATTTAGTGACTTTAGTGGTTCACCCAGACAAAGATTGACACTGTTGCTTGAAAAGCCATCATCCCTCATTCAACCAGCAACCTAATTCACATTTACACATTGGATCAAGAAAAAAGACGTTCAAGCAGCAGTCAGTACTAATTCAGACAAGCCTCCACAATCAATTGTAGAAAGTAAGAATTATGGGGCATATTTATACTCTGTATATCTAGCGTCATTTTTTCAATGCAAATTCAGTGCAAACTTAACTCCATATTTATATTTTGATGCTAGACCCATCTATGTCAAAATATTGGGGTTAAAGCCATTTTTTAGATGCATGAAACCACCTTGCATCAATGAGATGCAAGCTAGGCTTTTCCGTCCAAAAAATGACTCAAAGCCCCCAGCGCCTTATTTATCCTCCTGTGCAAAAAAGGTGCACTGGTGGGAGGAGGGCCTAAATAATGGTACTAAGACTGCTTAGAGCCATTATTTAACGCCTGGGTCAGAGCAGGCGTTAGGGGATCTGTGGACCCATTTCCAAGGTCAAACACCATGGAAAGGGCCCACAGGTGCCCACCCAAGCACCAGGAACACCCCCACCCACACCAGACCCACACCAGAGGATAGGGGATCCCATCCCAGGTAAGTAGGGTAAGTTTAGGTAAGTATTTTGAAATATTTGTTAAGTGCCATTGGGGGCCCTAAAATGGGTCCCCTACATTCCACTGGCTGCAATGGCCATGCCCAGGGGACACTGGTTCCCTCTGCTGGCCATGAATCCAGTCTTATATGACAGGAGTCATGTGGTATGGATGGTTTTGTGTCAAGAAATGACACTAGGCTGGTTACTGGCATTGTTTTGCCTCTAACCAGCCTAGCGTCATTTTTGGAGGCAAAACCCTCTTCCCCCGTACCACCACCCCCACCCGGCTAACGTCATTTTACCAGATGCTGGGCCACATAACATGTCACAAATGGTCAAAATGTTTTGTAGCCCATAGATTTCAGTGTTCATGTTAAGAAGCTACAATGATGTTTGCAAAATAAACACAAACTACAATTCCAAAGAGGAAATAAAACAGAGTGTACCCAACATTTTGCATTAATAAATATTGCGATCAATATTGCACCATCGATAACATGTCATATAATCATTAGCAGAGCCGAAGGTTTCTGGAGGCAAAACATTTTATGATTACAACAAACAGAGAAAACAATAAAATGCGAAATCTCGGACTTAGTCATAGCAAATAAAGTATATGAACCAAGACAAAATGTTTCAACATATCAGCATTTCTATGACTAGGGGATTATGGCACTATGGGCCATATTTATACTTTTTGACGCAAAACTGCGCTAACGCAGTTTTGCGTCAAAAAAATTAGCGCCGGCTAACGCCATTCTGAAGCGCTATGCGGGCGCCGTATTTAATCAATGACGTTAGCCGGCGTTAGCCGGCGTTAGCCGCCGGCGCTGCCTGGTGTGCGTGGAAAAAAAGACGTACACCAGGCAGCGCCGGCGTAGGGGGATATGGAGCATGGGCGCCGAAAAATGGGGCAAGTCAGGCTGAGGCTAATTTTTCGCCTCAACCCGATTTGCGCCATTTTTTTTGACTCCCAACCCCCATAGAAATGACTCCTGTCTTAGCAAAGACAGGAGTCATGCCCCCTTTCCCAATGGCCATGCCCAGGGGACTTCTGTCCCCTGGGCATGGTCATTGGGCATAGTGGCATGTAGGGGGGCACAAATCAGGCCCCACTATGCCACAATTTTTTTTTAAAAAAATACTTACCGGAACTTACCTTAATGTCCCTGGGATGGGTCCCTCCAGCCTTGGGTGTCCTCCTGGGGTGGGCAAGGGTGACAGGGGGTGTCCCTGGGGGCATGGGAGGGAGTGTAAATACGGCGCACATGCCTCTGAGTCAATTTTTTAGACGGGAACGCCTACCTTGCATATCATTAACGCAAAGTAGGTGTCCACGCTAAAAAATGACGCAAACTCCATGGACTTTGGCGCTAGGCGCGTCTAACGCCAAAGTATAAATATGGAGTTAGTTTTGCGTCAGAATTGCGTAAAACAAAACGACACAATTCCGGCGCAAACAGAGTATAAATATGCCCCTATGTGTTCCAGATGTCTGTCTTTCATAAGATAAAAATGTAAAGATTTCGGAAAAGTCCTAAAAAATTAAAGAAAACTGTTTCATTGCCTGTTGCTAATTACACACTGAAATTTTGCTATTCCAATAAGTAATCTTGCAGAAAAAGGAAGGCAGTTTTAAACTACCTAGAAATTGATGCTGCCGAGCAACTTCCTAAAAAGGGAAAAATATTTCTTACACCCAAGCGCCGGCTAAATTGTATTACTTTTTACCGTTTGAATTATTTTTTCCTGGTAGGAAAATAGTACATTACTTTAAGGATACCAGTTATCCGAGGAGCTCAGAAAGTGTATTAGTTTTCAAATGGAAGTTACTAGTGGATTATGAAAAGAGGGAACTCTGACCTACAATTTATATTCTCTCTCCAGTAAAAGCTTTACATTAAGCCTTGTCCTGTCCATCTCGTCATTGCATTCTTTACCTGAATCCCATATTTTCTCGCCATGTAAGGCGCCAGGTGATCGTATCATCAAAAAAATAAAATGATAGTGTCCTGTGCTGAAGGTACTCTGTAAGTGGCCATCATATGACGTAAAAAGGTCAAACAGTACTTCTGCCACTTTTTTATATGGCTGCATTACGGCTTCTAGCTGGCCAGGAGCAAGCACAAAATGAACCTCCAATCACAAAAGTGGTCAGTGATTCTAGTTGCATTGCAAACATAAGACCCTGCAATTAAGAAATAAGACTCCGAGAATATCACGTACCACTTTCTAAGAAATCGGACAATATGTTTGTGAGAACATTAATATACAGATACTTGAGAGAGAGAAAAGCAGCTGGAGGCTTATAACCCAAATCATTATTTTTTGTGCTCCTATTTGGTACTTTCGTGCACAAAAAACAAAAACAAAATTGCAATGTTATTTTCCACAGTCTGATTCACTGAATCATGATCTGTGGAGTTTTGGAATAGTAATTTTTTGATGGTGTATGGTTTATTTTCCATTGCTGCAAATTAATGGTTAAGTCATTACATGGGTAGGCGTTTACAGTGAAAGGTCAACACCCTCAAACTCCTATGTTTCAACATATTCACATAACTCTTTTAGATAGTTCTCATCTTAGAAAAGCACGAAAATGAACTCCTCTGAAATACAGGAGTAGGTGTCTTCCCAGAGTGAGAAAGGGAACAGGAATATATTTATATTTAAGCAGAATAGAAGCCAAGGCGCATTGCAGCAAGCGATTCTCTTGTGTTTGAGCCCCTGGGGATTACAGCTGTAGTGCGGCCTAGGCAGAGGTCTTCCTAGATGGGGTGCGCCAAGCATGATAAGATACAGGACACACTGGTGTTTGTATGGGCGTAAAGGCTCAGAGTGGCCTACGACCCTTTTATTTATAACTTCTGACCACACCTGGCTAGAGGGTGGGTACAATACATATCCGGGTCACCATGACATTGGCAATAGTCTGGATTGCTTATTATATCCTTCCTCATTGGTACAAAACTCTATATTTGAATCTTGCTCACATAGTCTGTCAGCCGTTGACTCAGCAGAAGAATAGGTCTCAGGCTATATCGAAGGTGGTGTGAGCAACCAGCTGTTTCTTCTCCACTTGCTTCCTTATGACAGTCTCGATTCCTGAGTTCTCTCACTAGTTCCTGTCTTGGGGCATCTATTCCTGAAGTCGAGTGGCAGTTCTCCTCCCCTGTGGAGAAACTTTCCATTGTTACATCTTGTTCTTTCTCTTCTTGTGCTTGGGAGCTGGGAATCATCTCTTTGCGGTACCTTGAGACATTTCTATTGACGGTCTCATGGCCCTTGCAAGCTGTCACCATCATCCCATCAACTTTGACTACTCTCCGGACTCCAGGTTCAAATTGCCTCCTTGTTCAATGTCTTGTGTGACTGCATATCTCCTTTCACTTGAATACGCATTGTTCTTTTTGTGTCTAGCATGCACCTCCTGCGTGTCTATTTTGGTGAAGTCCATTCAGGATGGACTGGGATGGCATCCCTCCGGTTCCCTTTGAGCATCATGGTCCATGGATCCTGTTGCGTGATAACGTGTGCTGTCCTTCTATATTCCTTTCAGGAACTGGTGGAGATTGAATTCTGTGTCAGTCTGTTCCAGGACCTCAATCCTTAGGGCCTTATTTAGAGTACACATGACAAATTCTGCATCTTTGTTTGCTTGTGGACACTGGGGAGCCGGGTTAGGGGGGATAATGCAGTGGTGTCGGATTCCAAGGTGTTCAAGGAGTGCCTTAAATTCTATCCCATGGAACAGGGGCACATTATCTGTAATGATTTCATCGGGAAGCCCAAATAGTTCAAATGTTTTTTCCAGAGCCAAAGCCACATTGATAAATTCTGTTGAATCAAGGACATTGAATATAAGATCGTTGGAATATCTGTGTAATAGAACCATTGTTATTCTCCCATTGGGGAAACTCCCAAAGTTTGCGCTCACTTTAGACTATGGGATGGTGCTTGTCTCTTCTATAATGATAGGAGGGGACTTCTTCAATGCTGGTAAGTTAACAGGCTGGACACCATTGTACTACCTTTGCTCGCAGGCATAAATTTACTTTAGTTGTACCTTGGTGGCCTCCATGTGGTAGTGTTGCTACTCGTTGTTGTAGGCTCACTGGAATTACCTGCTGGTGGCCCCGCAATATAAGACCGTTAGGAGTGACACTGAGGCCCATAATTATATTTATTTTAGTGCCGCATTTGCACCGCTTTTTGATGCAAAAGCGGCGCTAAAAAAGTATACATATGGGCCTGAGTTCATCACGGACTCTCCACATTTGCCTGAGGTTTTCCCTATCTGCCCCTTGCCAGCTGTTGGCATCTCAGAGGAAGTTTCACCACTAGTCTTGCTGCAGGGCATCTGCTACTTTGGTTAGCTGGGCATCACTCCTTGTGGCATCCTGGATTTCACTCAGGCTCATTGCTCTTGGGCACACACATTGCATCATTAGATGGATGTATTCTTTGGAAGCTCTGGCATCTTTATTGGCATTTCCAGCTCCCAGGGCAGAATGGTGTGAAAGAAAGTCTGCTGGGTTTTTAGACCTTTGCCGGTACAAAATAATAAAGTTGTAGTGTTGGAGTAGAATGGCCCAGAATTCTATCCAAGGTGGTTGGTGGGTGGCTAATCCTCTAAATAGTGGCAAGAGTGGTTCGTGGTCAGTAACAACTATAAATGATCTTCTGGAGAGATACAGGTGGAAGTGGGTACAAGCCCATTTAATGGCTCAAGTCCACCTCTCTATTTGGGAGTACCTCAACTCTGTTGTGGTGAGTGCTCGACTGGTGAATGCCAGCGGTGTCCATTTGCCAGTTCCACTTCTTGGGTAACAACAGCACCGAGTCCCACTGGACTGGCATCTACCAGTAGCTCTGTCTGTATTGTGTGGTTGAAATATTTCATTGTTGCCTTGTTCAACATGGCACCTTTGATGTTCTGAAAGATTTGTTCTTCAGGTTGTTCCCACTTGCAACCAGCATCAGCTTTAGTGAGGGCTCTTCCTGGTTCAGCAATTGTTGCAAGATTAGGGATAAATCAGCCGCACTGTGAAGCCATCCCAAGGAAACTGTGGACCTCTGATACAGTTGTCAGCACCAGGGCTTGTTTGATGGCTTGTGATTTCCTTGGGTCCACCTGCACACTGTCTTGGTTAAATATATAACCAAAGAACTCAATTGAATTCTGAAAGAAGGATCTCTTTTCTTTATTTAGAGTAACACCATGTTCTCATAGGTGTTTCAGAGTAGCTCGCAGATGTTTATGTGTTCCTCCGCTGTCCCCAAAAAGATCAGGATATCATTGATAATGTTAATAATGCCTTGGAGCCGTGAAAGAGTTTCTTTGATAGAGACGTGAAATACTTTGGCAGCCGAGGAGATTCTGAAGTTCAGTCTTTTGTATTGGTGCAGCCCCAGGAGGGTTGAGAAAGTTGTAATGTATCCGCTACATTCAGACAGGAGCTGCTGATGGCAACCAGAGTTTAGATCAAATTTAGAGAACCATTATGCTCCGTTGAGATCAGTGATTATATCATCCATGGTTGGTGTGGGGTGCCACTCTGTTTGATGGGTTTATTGGGCAGAAGCATGTCAATTCATAAGCACATCTTGTGGGTCGTTTAGGTTTTTCAGCAAGGACAATGGGGGACATACAAGGTGTGGGTCCTGGGGCCTTTTTGAACACTCCAAGGGCCTCAAGTCTCACTCACGTTCCTTCTCAACTAGGGGTCACCGGTGGAAAGGTAGCCACCGATGATGGAGGGCCACAAGCCTAATAGTCCTATCAATGTGTAGCTTGACTGGGGGAGCTCTAAGGCACCCAAGGCCATTCAAGTATCCAGGGAATTGTTGCAGAAGTTCATCTATCTGACAGGACATGACGCTGTACATGAATGACACGAGCCTTAGGTGCATAGCTTCCCAGCAGGGTGTCAACCTCCCTTCGACTACGTGGAATGTCTTGTTGATCTCTTGGGTGTTGGATTTTACACATACTATCATGTGGCCTTTGAGTGGCAGGGGAATTTGGCTGCTGTATGTAAATATCTTGGTATGAGATGGAGACAGTATTGTTTTAAGTTTGAGCCGGCGGTATTCTTGGATGCCCATAACATTGACGTTCCCCCCCTTGTCTATGAGGGCTTTGAAAACATGTGGGCTGCGGTCTCTTGTGTTTCTTCAGCTCATTTGTGAAGGAGCTGAGGTATACTTCTTTGCTTTCTGATGGTGAGTAATCACACTGTTGTCGGAATCTTGGTGGGTGCTTAACTGTCTTGAGCAGTTCAGGTTTGCTTACTGACCGGTGTCACACTGCTTTGGTTGGTGTCCGTCTTCCTCTTGGTCCTCAGATTCATTGCCCCTCTCGACAAATGGACTCAAAGTGGTTGATTCTTCCACAGTTGGAGCATGTGTGTCCTTGAGCAGGGCAGTCATTCGGCAAGTGTTCTTCCCGGCTGCAGTATGCACTGTGAGGCCTTGTGGAGGTGGTAGTAGAGGCTCTTGGCCTGCTGGGTTTCCCCCTCGTAGTCATGGCATCTAAGCATTCTACTATTATAGCGGGTATTTTCTCTGGTGCTCGATTGATAGCTAGGTCCATCCAGGAAGCTCTTTTGGCCGAGAGGTCGTGCAATCTCGCCATGATGAGGATATCATCTAAGCTTAGGTTGAATTGATGTAGGATGAGGCCCCTCAGCATCTCACTGTGACAGACTTTGATAAATTGTGCTCTTATTTCTTTGATCTGGTTCTCAGCCGTGCACATGTTGGCCAGTTCATGTAGTCACGCATAGAAAACACTGATCAATTTCTCTTCACACTGGTGGGCTTGACATAGTTTGAAGCTTTCAAAACCAGGGTTCAACTGGGGGTCAAAGTGGGCGTGGAGGGCTCTCACTGCAGCATCCTATTTGTTTGCATTGCCACTGTTGGGCAGCTGCTTGAACAGTTTATGGATTTCTTCCCCACATGATGAAGCAGTAATGAACTTCTGACGGCTCAGTTGGTTTCTCTGGTTGCCACAAAATACTTTTCTAGTCTCTCTATCCAGAAGCGGCATTAGGGTGCAGCTGTGGTTGGGTCCACCAGTTTGCTGAATGGTTGCATGACAACGATGAACTGGTGTTGGTGTGGGTTTCGGCCCTGATCAGCCTATTGGCACTGAGAATCTATAACTGGGCAAGAGTGATGTGGCAAGTGGTATGCTGCTCTGTCACGAGGGACTGGAAGAGATGCTAATACTGCTGATTTCACAAGTTATTTGCAAATCGCGAAATTGCAAAATCCTAGCGGTGCTGATTTTGTTGGAGTGAAGATTGTTAAAAAGAATTAATTGATCTCAAATTCTGTTTCAGTTCTACACATTGTTTAAAAATATTGATCTCATGTCAGGAATGTTGGCTCGTAACAGACACCAGTAAAAAGGGTCTACAGGCAGTATTGAAAAAAAACAACAACAAGGAATAGAAGTTACCATAGCTTTCTCTCTGAGATCACTGAAGTGTGCTGACATTAGTTACTCGACAAATGAGAAATAGGCCCTGACAGTATGTTGGGCAATAAAGAAGTTTGCACAGTTCCTTTGGGGTATGAACTTCATGGTACAATCAGACCACAAACCTCTTCAGGAGGTGTTTGCGAAGAAAGGTCTGGATTGCGTCTCCTCTAGGATCTGCAAATGGATAGTTGCTTTACAAGATTTTTTTTTCTGTAACATACATACCAGGAGCTGAGATTAAGATAGCACACTGTTTATCTAAATTGATGAAAGAAAGTATGGAGGAACAATCTGAAGAATGTGAATAGTGGAAGGAAGAGGAAATCAAGGTGTGTAGGGTCACTGACAGTTGTGTTATGGAGCATGAGTGGTTGGAGGAGAGTGAGAGAGGCAATTGATGGTTTAAAGTATGCGATTTGGTCATTTTTTGGCAATACAACTACTATTAATGATGCATGCATCACAGGTTATCCAAAAGTCATCAATGAGTTGTCTATCGTGAACAAATTGTTGTTGAGGGGGAGCAGGCTCAATCCACCTTTAGGAGTAAGGAATTATCTTGTGCACCTTGCTCTTGAAGGACATGAAGAGGTTAATAAGATGAAAGAATGACTGAGGGCAACGTATTGGTGGTCACCAATGGACATTCAAATCGAAAGAGAGATTAGGGAATGCTATGCTTGCAAGATGAAGTGACAAAACACACAAGCTAAGAACTCCTCTGATGGTGTACCATGAGATTGCCAATGATCTATGAGATGAAATCGCATTGGACATTGTTTGATCCCTAAGCTGTCATAGTTGCTTTAAATATATATTAGTACTTATGGATCTGTTGTCCAGGTGCCCATAGGTTGAACGTGGTCAATGATGTCACCAACTCAAAAGTAGTACAATTTTTGCCTGGGGTGTGTTCTAGAGAAGGGTGCCCCAAAACCTTTCTCACTGATAATAGAGTTCCACTGAATTCTAAAGAAATGGAAACATTTCTGATGGAAAGGGGCATTATTCATAAAAGATTTGCGTTATACTACCCAAAATCAAATGTAATGATGGAAAGGTTTAATAGAACTCGCAAGAAGTCAATATAAATGGCAAAAAACAATGGGGTCAGTTAGATGGAAATGATGATGAATGGTAGAAGAAAACAGTTTCACTCCTCATTCAAGAACAGAAGTAGCCCATTCAAGTTGTTCAAAAAACCTAAGCCATGCACTAAGGTAATTCATAGTGGGTAAAGGAATATAGTCATGATGAATTTTGTTGGGCAAACCTGGTGATCTGGAGATATGCTATTTCAAGAAAAAAGGAAGGTACAATTTGACCAAAGCAAAGCAGTGAAGAAGGTTGAAGTCAAGGTAGGATATGTAAGAATTAAAATACCTGGCAAGTCAAGTGACAATCGGAACATATCAAAAAGTAATCAAAGTGTTTTGCGATGCTGTGGAATTAGATGATGAACGAATATGGATCCTGAAAAGCGTAGTTGTTCAGAAATCTTCATGATCTAATATTGTATATATGTGAATAGCAGCCTTGTAATTTTTGTGGGGGAAAATTATGTGCTAATGTTATGTATGTATATAGCATTGGTATTCCCCTTTAAGTTAGATATGTTTACATTTGAGGTGTTCATAATCTACTGTTCTGTGTAGACTTGGAGTTAAGAATATTAGAATATGTGGAAAGGCTGTGAAAGCAGGAGCTGTGTACACAGTTTGCTGCTGTGCTGCACTGGAGTTTCTCCTTTTCAATAAAGTATTCTACTAGTTTCATCATCTCTATGTGTTCCTGCATTATTCTTGAATTGTACTCCACACATCTGCTAGCGAGTGTCTACCATCTAAAGAGAAAACTAAAGAGCTATATTGGACTTCGATAGACTAGAAAGATGGCCCTGATGCCACCTAGGGCTTTCCATCAATAGTCTGTACAGTATTCAAGTCTACCAGTGGGTCTGAATACTATCTTGATTTTATTACAGATCTGTAGGATACCAAACTATAAATTTAGTTCAAATGTTGTTCTTTGTCGGTTCATATGTTCATTGACAAATGGTCAACTCCTATTAATCCACCCACCCTATTCCCTGTTTGTAATATACACACTGAAACTCGTGTCCATGTTATGCTTGCTTGCATTGCTTATAAATGTTCTAGGCGTGCTTGAATCAAATCAATATGCAAGCGATTAGGTACATTGAACCATGCAGAAGCTTTAAGAATACTAAGAACAAATCTTAGACCATCTTATGCGAGTGCAGTAGCCACAATTTTTGTCAGGATGTGGTTAATAAGGAGGAAAACTATGCTAGGCCAAATGCAAATATGTTAACACTGTTCCCTAAGGGGTGATATTTTTTTGAAGGTTGTTATATAGTGATGCTTGAATTGCATTGTTTATATAACGGACCAAAAAAGGTTTATGTTTATGATCAGGTTCTTGTACCATATTTACTTTAAGAATTTAACTAATGTTAAACCCTATCTTGCTACCAGCAAATAAATGCTATTGTAACAGCTCAGTTTAAATTTATTTTTATTTTTTATTTTTTTCGTCCTCATAATAATAAAGAAAGGAAAATCCCACCTTGCTACGTGAGGGTCATCAACCTGCGTCTCGTAAGGCTATCCAATATAAACAGATCCAGCCTGAGCTAACGCAGCCATTCACCTCTCCTTGCCGGTACCAAGACTCGTGACCTGCAAGACCACCAACCAGCAGCCAGCCACGAGAGAAGGGCGGGCGAGGAAGAGGACAGAAAGAGGTGGTAGTAATCATTGGACTATACGTCTGAGGTAACAGTTTGCACAGAGTTCTCCCAAATGGTCCAACATTCATCTCTGTTGCCCATCGGGCCCATGCGTTCCAAATCACAAAAACAATTAACAGATGCAAACCAATCGTGCATGTTCGGAGATGTGGATTTAACCCAATTTAAACATATTTGTCTTCTAGCCAGCAGCATCAGTAGAAACATCATACCCTTATGTGACCTAGACAACTTGGAGTCCCATGAGGTACCCAAAGAAACCCCAAAAACACTAATCCAGGAGTCACTTCCACATCCGTGCAAATAACCTGTTTAAGAAAGCCATTAATCGAGGACCAAAAAGAAAAGAGGTTAGGGCAACTCCAAATCATGTGTATGTCATCTGCATTAGGCACCTCACAACGTGGGCACTTCTTTTCTACCTTCCCCAGAGCAGTTAACCTCTGGGGTGACCAGTAAACCCTGTGTGTTGTATACAAATGATTCTTCTGCAGGGCAACTGATCTAGTTACCGACCAAAGCATGGAAAATGAAGTCTCCCAAATCTGCACTATATCTGGGGCTGGCAAGACACTTCCCTACTTCTTCTCTGGAAGGGAGGCCTCTGAGTCTGAGGCTTCAAGCAACGCCCGATAGCATACAGAAATCTCTTTATGAACCAAACCTGTTAATAGCCTCTCCTTCCAGTAGTTCTTAGTGCCCCCCTCCTCTTGAAGGAAAGGCGCCCAATTCAATAACTGCAAGTATTTCAACTTGGAAAGCCCATATTCTGTTAGCTCCCCGAGCCTACACCAGGATAGCACCCTAGACTCCTCCATAATTTGTCCCCATCTCATTGTACCCTTCAATGGAAGAGCCAATTTATCCAAAAGGAATTCAGGAGTGCGAGGCGATTCCCAAATCGGGGCCCAAAAACTGTAATAATGAATGCCTAGTGCTTGCCGAGCCAGCCACCAGACTCTAGCAGCATCTTTAAGAAGTTTCAAACAAATTTTTTGTAAAATTTGGGATGACCAAACTTATACAAGAAGAAACTACCAGCCGCTGAAAGCAGTTTATATTTCTTACGGATTTTAGTACCTCATGTTACACCCTTTTTGGGATAATACGGCTGTCAATTATGTATACCTGTTTTTAGATACGGATATAATTGTTGCATTATAACACTGGGAGTCTGGGGAAAAAATAGGATCTTGCATGCTGAACCAAGTGTTTATCTGCTGTTCCAGTATCCATAAAAAATATGGACTCAAAATATTATATTAAATGATTATTGTGTTTTATCTACTTAGACAAATTGAATGTTATTGGCCGCCACTTGTAGAATAAGGCAAGCTTTTTGTGCGTTATACTGTATATTAATTGATTGGGTGAGTTGTTTCACTTTATTAAACTGGAAATCTTTGTATTCTTGTGCATGTATGTGTGTATATTGTCTTTGTTGTATTTGGCTCAGGTGTGTGATTGATTACATTAATCTGTTTAATAATGTTTAAAGTATATTTCCATAATAGCTACAGGAGTACATTTTGTGAAATTGAGTTATTCTGGAAATCGTCAACTGTACTATATTTCAAGGAGTACTCATGACATTTTAGGTGAATCCCAAACATAAGTCCAAAGTACAGGAATCAGTTTCTGCCTTTTAGTTGAAGTGCTGCTTTGAAACTTGGGCCCATATTTATACTTTTTTAGCGCTGCATTTGTGACGATTTTTGATGCAAAAGCAGCGCAAACTTACAAAATTCAATTGTAGGGTCAAGCCTAGGGTGTCCCAACCACTGTATTTGGATGTACTGCTGCTGAGCCGCGTACTGCCACAATGGAATGCTCTTCCTAGACGTCAGGCTGGCAGGATCTTGTCAATCATATTTAAATGCAACAGTTCTGCAGGCGGTGCAATGGTGGCAGATTGCTGATGGCGGGTGATTGTCACGGGAGCCAATGTACATTGTACAATGGTGGTGGCTATGGAATAGAGGTAAGTTACACACACACACACACACAAACACACACACACTATAACTTAGACATATGTGTACATCACACTACACAACACACCACATACCCATTATTATCCATTGGCATTCCACCAAACACAATATATACATGCAGAAAACACACCTTGCCATACATCCATGACACAACGTACACCGGCTATTGATACTACACCCATATTTTTAGACCTGGCATCCTTGGCATAGTCTCCTCTGTCTTTTTGCCTCTGATTCCTATGTTTCGACTGTGTGCTGGACTTTGTTTTTGCTCGTTTTGGTTCTCTGGGCATTTTACCACTGCTGACCAGTACTAAAGTGCAAGTGCTCCCTGTGTAAATTGCATGTGTAATTGGCTTTTCCATGACTGGCATATTTGACTTACTAGTATTTCCCTAGTAAAGTGCAATAGAGGTGCCCAGGGACTCTAAAGCAAATGCTACTAGTGGGCCAGCAGCACTGATTTTGCCACCCACATGAGTAATCCTGTAAACGTGGCTCAGACTTGCCACTGAATTTTCTGTGTGTGCTGTTTTAACCTACCAATTTGACCTGGCAAGTGTACCCCCATGCTAGGCCCAAACCTGCCCTTTTTCTACATGTGAGGCACCCCTAAGGTGGGCCCTATTTAACCCCATGGGCAGGGTGCACTGTATGCTAAATGTAGGACATGTACTTATGTGTTTTACATGTCCTGTCAGTGAAATGCTGCCAAATTCAGTTTTCACTGTTGCAAGGCCTATCTCTCTCATAGGTTAACATGGGGGCTGCCTTTAAATATAATTAAAGTGCAGATTCCCTTTGGGAGCAGATAGACATATGGGCCCTCATTATGAACGTGGCGGTGTGGGCCGCCATGCCGGCGGTAGCGGGAAATCCCACCAGCCAACATGGCGGCCTACACCGCCACATAATGAAGCCCTCACCCACCGCCAGGCTGCCTCTGTCAGGCAGCCTGGCGTGGACGGCATCATTATCTGACAGGGCAGCGCTGCTGCCCAAACGATAATGATCCCTTTGCCTCCAGCCTTTCCCTGGCGGGTTTCCCCGCCAGGGAAAGGCTGGCAGAAGTGGTGCACCGGGGCACCACTGGGGGCCCCTGCACTGCCCATGCACTTGGCATGGGCAGTGCAGGGGCCCCTGTGCAGTGCCCCATTGTGCAGGTCACTGCCCGATTTACGGGTGGAGCCACCGGCAATGTCCCGGCCAGGCATTCCTCTGGGCCGGCGGTTGGAAACAATGTTTCCTCCCGCCGACCTAGAGGAATGTTCATTATACGGCCGGCGGGGTTCCAGAGGAGCTGGCGGTCACTGGAAAGACCGCCAGCATGAACACGGCGGTGTAAACTGCCGTGTTCATAATGAGGGCCATGGAGTTTAGGGTCTCTGAACTGATGTTTTTTACAATGTTGCAAGGTCTATCCCTTTTATAGGTTAACATTGCGGCTGCCTCAAATATCTTGTAAGGGCAGTTTCCCTTTGGAGTTCGGAGTCTCTGAACTCACAATTAAAAAATACATCTTTTGGCAAAGTTGTTTTTTAGATTGTCAACTTGAAAATGCCACTTTTAGACAGTAGGCATTTTTTTGCTTAAACTATTCCATGACCTGTCTGGGTCAGACTGACAGTCGGGCTGTTTTGAATCTCCATTAGACAGTGACACAAAGGGAGCTAGGGTGTAGTCTGCATATCCTGATTGGTCATCTGGGTTAGAGTGGAGGGAGGAGCTGACACTGAATCCTTAATGGGCTGTGCCGGCCCTCACACAATGCAGTCTTCAACCCCCGGTATGTGTCTGGAGCTAGGCATGGGTGAGCAGGATCTTGTGAACAACAGACTTTCCTTTCAAAGGTAGAAAGGGGTTTAAGTAGTGGACCCAAAACCCAAGATTTTCAGATTACTTCTAGAACCAAGAGGAACTTCTGCCAAGGAGAAGAGCTGAAGAGCTGGAGGAGTACTGCCACTTTGCCTGTGACTGTGCTTTGCTGGGTTGGTCTGCAGTTGCTGCTTCTGCATGAAAGAGGACAAAGACTGAACTTTGTGGTATATTCCTGCTTGTGAAGTGTCTCCAAGGGATTGGACTGTGCTTGCCTCCTGTTTTAAAGTCTTAGGGCCATCAAAGACGTTCTCTGCCAGCACCTGGACTCTCTGATGAGACTCCTCCCCTGCCAAGTGGTGCCCTATCCAGTCCTGGGCCCTTGAAAGATGAAGCTGGGGGAATCAGGGTGGAAATCCACACACAGGAGGCATGCATGGCACATTTTGATGCACTGCCTGCAACGCGGCTGTAAAAATGATGTGCCACTCCCATTGCAGATGAAATCAATGCATCACCTGCATTGCAGCTGGGAAATTGACGCATCCCCTTTATCACAGCTGGAGAAATGTTTCAACACCCACTTACAGCTGTTAGAATCAACACCAACCCCACGCAGCACAGATTCTCATCCTCATGTGGCCAGATTTCTCATGCATCATTGCTGTGCGTCAAAATCCACATGAACCTGTGCGGATCTGTGGTGGCCCTCCGCCGGAAATCGATGCATTGCTCTCTTGCGGGAGAGAAAAATAACACATCGCCTATCCGACTGGAGAAGAAACGACACATGGCCTCACTTGGGAGTAAGGAATCAACGCAATGCTGACTTTTCTGAAACATGCTCGCCCGTGCAGCTTCATTTGTGACGCAAACCAGGTAGTTTGTGTAACAACAACATTTTCATGTTTTCTATGGTGCAATATTCTATTATTTTAAAAATGTTTAACTTTACTTGTCTATGTTGGATTTTTGTTTGATTTAGATATGTTTTGGCTATTTTTCTAAACTGCTTCCTCGCCAGATAATGCTGATGTACACAAAGAACACAAGAGCACAGGGGTGGGGAGACAAAACATGAGAGAAATCTGTAAAGACCTGAATGGATGTACATACTTGGTGCACACACATTCCCATCCAGCTTACACCTAAACGCAGCACCTACAACTATAGTCATGACTATGCCATTGACTTGTGGCCACTACCTCAGCATAAAACTCATTTTCCACATGACACATGGACCTGATGAACTGTCAGACCTGCCCCTAACCATTTCCGTGCCCATAGGGGTCAGGACTGCTGGAAGACACCTGTCAGAGTGACTGGCACTAGACAGCATTCATACCACAGCACCCAAACACATCCATCAAAGTGGTGTGAAACTGTGTTGGTACTCACCCCCTTGTGGCTACTGTGCTGCCTTCAAGTGCCCATCCAAATCCAGATATGCCACCACCAGAATGCAGCACTTTGGGGGGGGGGGGTCAGGGTCCGACAGGCACCCCTTCCTTGTTGGGAGGCCAACCCCAGCTGGGCCTTGCAGGTCTTCCTGGCCCAGCGCCTCAGGTCCTCCCACCTCTTCCTGCAGTGGGTACTCTGCCAGTTGTAGACCCCCAGGGTCCACACCTCCCTGGCGATGGCCTGCCAGAATCCCCTTTTCTGATAGGCAATGACCTGTATGGGACACACACAGAAAAAAAACAGATGTCAGGATTTGCCCATTTGATAAAGCTTACATATCATCCCCTATGGAATGGACACTTCACAGGATCATTTTACCACCTCACTCACAGTACTTGCCACAAAATCTACGCCTGTGAAGTTACAAATCGACCACACATGCATACAGGCATCTGCCACCATCACACACATCCATGCAAGACAACCACAAACTCACCTGCTCCTCTGGTTACCTATATAACTTGGCATACAGGGGGAGGACACCATCCACCAGCTTCTCCAGCTCCTCTGTGGTGAAGGCCGGGGCCCTTTCCCCTGTGACATGTGCCATTGGAGTAACCAGAGTCAGGACACAGCAGCATACTCAGTGGAGTACTTTCATGCACGGGATCCGGGAGTCAAGTGAAATTGGGGCGACGACATGGCTTACGCTCAGTGGCGGTGTGCACCGTCACCGCCTGCAGCAATCATGATAGGCCAAGGTTCCCCATTGACAACCATGTAAACCAATGAATTGGTGCACTGCGGGAAACACCGCCTTCCGTCATGACAACTACGCCAGCGGAGTGATGTCACTTCCACTCCTTCCTATCTGGATGGCAGGTGGCTGCCATTTTGCTAGCACCACTCACATATTTCCTGGTGACGGGACCCATTCAGGGCCTTCAGGTCCTATCCCTTTCTCTCTTACCCACATGAGTGTATGTTCCTCACATCAATCCAGAGGTATCACTGCATACATGTCCCGAAAGTTGTACATCATACATCGCTTGTGTGTGTCACCAACGAATTGTACAGCAGTTATTCATACACAACATCTTTTGCATGTGTATGTGTGTCCCTCATATGTGTTCTTTCCTCCCCATAGGTACAGACCCATGTGGCGAGGAAGGGCCACATCTTTGTACAGACCTCTTCATTTGGAAACCATGGTGGAATGTCACATCATTGTCACCTACAGACTCAATCGTACAACAATCAATGACCTATGTTCTTTATTGGATCCTGTGCTGAGACCAGCTAATCGGAATCAGCATGCCATTCCTACTGAAGTGCAAGTACTCTGTGTCCTCCATTTCTTGGCTACGGGCTCATTTCAGGTGACAGTGGGCATTGGTGCACAGTTCTCACAGCCAATGTTTAGCCTCGTCCTGTCCAAATTCGTGGATGCATTTGTACAACACCTGCAGACATATGTCAAGTTTCCCCAAAGGGCTAAACTCCCTGCCATCAAGTCTGAATTCTATGCCTTTGCTAAAATTCCACATGTGATAGGTGCCATCAATGGCACTCACAAAGCTCTCATCCCCCAAGAGTGAATGAACAGGTGTACAGGAACAGGAAGAACTTCCACTCAATTAATATTCAGTTGGTGAGTACTGCTGACCAGTAGATTTCACATGTAAATGCCATGTTTCCAGGATCAGTTCATGATTCATTTGTCCTGAGGAACAGCAGTGTCCCACACATGATGGAACAATTACAAGGGGACAGAGGTTAGCTCATAGGTGAGTGTGTATGATACTGGATCAGTACATAGCTGACAGTCAGGCTGTATGCAAGTAATGGCAGTTTGTTACAGTCCTGTTTCAACCACTTTTGCAGGTGATTCTGGCTACCCCAACTTGCAATGGCTCCTGACACCTATGAGAAATCCCAGGGCAGATGAAGAGAGGAATTATAAGGAGGCCCATGGACGTACTACGAGGGTTATTGAGCGCACAATAGGTCTTATGAAGGCTAGATTTCATTGCCTCCATCTCTCTGGGGATCCCTGTGCTATGGCCCTGACAAGGTGTGTAGAATAGTGGTGGTCTGCTGCATGCTGCACAATGTGGCTGTGAGGAGAGCTATCCCCCTACTACAGGAGGAGGGTGCTGTACATCCAGACCTGCTAGCTCTGAGAGGGGGTGAGAGTGATGGTGAGGATGAAGAGTGGGAAGATGTCCTCTCCAGGAACCAGCTGATCCAACTATACTTCCAGTGACTATGAGGTACTGTTCACTGATGATGTTGTCTGCACTGCATAATGTTTGACTGGCTCATTTTTTTGGGAATGTGGTGTCTGTAGTCATCGACACTGTCACCTGAAGAATAAGGTGTACATTTTGGTTTACTCCAGACGATGTTGTGTGTGGGGTACCATTCCTGAAATAAAGGTATGAATATAGAATTGACTGGCAAATGCATTCACACTTACAATTGAATATTCATAATGACAGGGGACACACGGTTTGGTGTAAATGTGTTTTATTTGGTGTCACAATTGCATTGGTGCGCTCTACAGTGATAGGGAGCGGGCTCATGGTGGATGTCCATACTAGGTATCTGGGCTCAGCATTTGGTGGCAGTGGGTATTGGTCCATATTTCCCTTGCAAGTGGTTAAGTTGCTATTGGTGGGTGAGGATGGTAGCACAGTGGCACACTTGAGAGACAGTTCAGGTCAAAGTCACTTCTTAGTGAGGGCCTTGGTCTTGGCAGGTGTTCCAGGGCCATATCTGGGTCTGAGGGCCCATTTGAATGTCTGGTGCTGGGTTGCACAGGTAGGGGTGCTGGTCTCTTGTGTGTCCTTTGCCAGTGCCACCAGTCCAGTTGCTGCTGCTGATGTAGAGGGCAGGTCTGTGTCCTGACCAGTGGTAGGGGCTTCCAGGTTTGTGGGGGTCTCAGGCTGGATTGGGTAGTGGTTCTGCAGCACCCCTGCAATAGTGGCCATGGTGGCATTAAGTTGTTTCCACTGCTCCATGGTCTCTTGATGTTGGGCTATCTGCAGCCTTTGACTCTGCTCCAAGGTGTCCAGTATCTGACCCATCCTGTCTTGTGTATGGTGGTATGCTCCCAGGACCTCAGAAATCACCTCCTTGGCTGCAGCATCCATCCTTTGGCCTCCCCCGGGCCACTGATGCCCTCCCACTGGGCCTAGCCCGCTGTGCCTGTGTCCCCTGAACAGGTCTGGCAGGCCCACTTGCACTAGGGCCATCTTTTTCCTGCCTGTTAGTTGGTGGTGACTCTGGCCTCTGTACTTCTGGTCTGCCAGTCTGTGGCCTGGAGACACTGGTGTGGGGTCATTTGGCCAGAGCTGATGTTGGTGGTTGGGCTGAGTGGAAGGGGTGTCTGTGGTATCCTGGGTGGGGCTGCTGGAGGTTGACAGTCCGGGACTGTGTGATGGGCCAAGGTAATCCTCTCTGTCCATACATCCCTCTCCAGTGTCCTGAGTGAGGCCTCTGTCTCCATGAGGGGCGCTGGCACTTTTTGGCCTTTCCGTCAGGGTGGCATGGGTGGTGGTGTCTGTGGGGGGAAAAGGACATGTATGTTATATGAACTAATTCGAATGAGGAGGCACAGGTCTGCCTTATTTTGTGCTGTTTATTCCCCTGTCAGGCCATACAGGGATCTATTGTGGGGTTGTCCTTACATTTTGCATGGGATGTGGAGGTGCATTGTGTGTGCAGGAGTGCCATTGTGATTCCTTGCAGGGGTAGGTGACTGTGCACAGGGGGAGAGATGTCGGCCTGTTAGTGGGATTGTGGGCATGCAGGGTGACTGGATGTAGTGATTGTGGCCTGAGTGGGGTAGTGGTCCTGGTGGTAGTTGGAGGGGTGGGGTGGTACATGCATTACAGGTGTGGTAGATATGAAGTAATTGTAGATGACTTACCAGAGTCCCGTCCTCCAGTGAGTCCAGTGAGGCCCTCAGGGTGCAGAATAGCCATTACCTTCTCCTCCCAGTCCGTGTAGTCAAGGGGCGTATGTAGGGGTCCTCCCCAGTCTTCTGTGCCCCAATGTTGTGCCTGGATGCCATAGACCTCAGCTTCCTGCGCAGGTCGTTCCACCTCTTGCGGATGTCATACCTTGTGCGTGGATGGTTTCCCACTGTGTTGACCTTCTTTACTATAGTCTGCCATAACTCTATCTTCCTGGCAATGGGTGTGTGCTGGACCTGTGCCCCAAAGATTTGTGGCTCGACCTTCACTATTTCATCCACTATTGTTCTTAGCTCCCTATCTGTGAAGTGGGGGTGCCTTGGTGCCATGGTGTGTGTTGTGGGTGGTGTGTTGTAGGATTATTGGTGAGGGTGCTGTTGTGTGGTTGGGTGTGTGACTTGTGTGATGTTGCATTCAGTGTCTGTGTGCTGTGTTGTCAATCTCAGTTGTCCTATTGGCGATGCAAAGGATTGTGGGGTGTGTATGTGAGTGTTGCGAATGTGTCAGGTGTGTGGGTTTCAAACTTGCCAATGTGTGGTATGTATGCTGTACCGCCAATGGTCGTTCGACATCCACTAACCGCTGAGGTCATTTGTGCATCATTATTTGGAGGGTGGACGATTTGTCTGCATGGCGATGGCGGGGTGGGGTGTGTAGCCTTTCCACCCTCAAGGGCCCTGGCAGAGGCTGCAGGGTGCAGAATTTTTGGAGGCTTCTGGTTTTGGAATCATTATATGGCGGTGTGCTGTTCACTGCCAATGCGGTCTTCTATTCACTGTCACCACGGCGGTTGGCGGTGTTTCCCACCATGTTCATAATGACCACCTAAATTTCTATTTGCATGCAACAGAGCATGTTATCTAGAGGGAGTGTCAAGTACTACCCTTTATTGGATATGGATACTCCAAATTAAAACATGTTTTTAATATAAATGTTATGGTTGCAGAGTTATTGTGTAGTTTTATTTCACAGCATTGTTATGTGTGAAAGATGAAGTACACGGTATATTATTGTGAATGGACTTTTCTAATTTGTGGATGAATTTTTGACAATAATTATTTTGCATTTTAGTCTCAAATAAAAAAATATTATTTTTTAATGAACAATCGCAATGCTTCAAATAATTGTATAAATCGAACTATAATATGATTTTAGAAAAATAATTCAACATCTCAAAAAATACTACATATACAATACATAGCAACAGTTAAAATTACTGTAATACAGTAACATAGAAAAAGACACATCTACAAAAATATCCAACTTACAAAATGTACATCTATCCCAACCAACATTCTGACTTTTAATAGAAAAATTTAAATTACCCAGGTTAGAAGCTCAAGTGACAATTCCAAAGGTAATATAACCAAACAAATGCAAAAATACGCCTCTGCATGAAAAATATCCCACTGAAATTTTCCACATAAAATCATTCGAGTCATTAAATAACTCCAAAAGATGTACACTCCGGGGAAAAAAATAAAATAAAGAAAGCAAAGGCTAACCTGTTTTCTTCGAAAAAAAAATAAAATGCATTCAATGAAAATAATCTTTTTTCCAGTAACTGGTCTGTAACTATAAAACATCCATTCTAACCAAAAAACTACACAATAACCTCATAAAATGTTTTACTTACCCTAGCCCACCATGACTAAACAGACTAGCATACACTGATTTAAATGCAGACTCACCCAAACTACAACTATTAGCTAAAATTTGAAAAAGGAATCCCCTTACCTTCAGCACAGAACCGCATCTCTGGAATCACTATCTTTGTTGATCACCAGTGCATATTAAAAGCCAAAAAAGGCAAGAAAATACACCTAGCAGTAAACTCTTCCCTTATGTTAAAATGCTTTTACAAATTGTCTAAGGGCCTGATTATGAGTACGGTGGTCCATAGGGCCACCATTCTTGCTGTGGCGGTCTGACCGCCATATCCTTGGGGCTTTGACTGCCAGATTAGGATGCTGGCAGTTGCACTGCCACAACACAGCTGACAACGTCAGGATCATAGATCCCACAATGCCAGGGGTGCAGAAAGCCATGATCAAGCACTGCAGTGCCCCTAGCAGCACAGCTGTGCTGATCACGACTTTCCTTTCCGTCAGCCTTTTCATGACGGTGTCACTGTTATGAAAAGCAGGTGGAAAGGCAGAGTTGTTGTCATAGGGAGGCTCCTGCAGTGCCCAATATCATGTTCTGGGCAATGCAGGGGCCCCTCTGTCAGCACTCTCAGAATGCGCACGGTCTGCCATGGTAGAAAGTTGCATTTCGAGTGTGAGGCGGCATTGGTCTTGGCTCTCTGTGAGAGCCAAATTCAATGCTGTTGCGCTGTTTCTGCCGGCCAGCCCAGCAGAAACATTATAGTATGGTGGTGGGGAGACCGCCAGCGTGGTGGAAGCCTTCTCACCACCATTTTGGCAGACCGGCGGTTGGACCAACCATCATCGTAATCAGGCCCTAAGTGATGGGTAAATAATGTGAAATAATTTTTTTTATTATAAATTCTGTGCAAAACATTAATAACTACAGCTTAGTTAATGAAAAAATAATTTCCCAGCATTGACTAATATGATTAATTAAATATTTTGTATAAATATGTTTATCTTTGGAAGTGCTGTCTCGCTAAAAAGAATGGTATATTTAATTAAATGTATATTGTTATGATATAACGAAATCACTAAAAATGTAAAGATTATGTTCTAATTTGTTCAATTTTAGAAATGTTTTTAACGTTTATGTGCATATGTTAAAATAAAGTTATGTGTAATAATAACAATATAAGGAGCATATTGCCCAAAAATGTGTAAAAATTATTATGGCCCTCATTACAACCCTGGCGGTCCGTGATAAAGCGGCGGTAATTCCACCAACAGGCCGGCGGTAAAACAAAATTGAATTACAACAATGGCGGAAACCACCAACACAGACAGCCACTTTAACACTCCGACCGCCACGGCGGTAGCAACAAACACCACGGCGGTAACCGCCAATAGACAGGCGGAAGACAATGTACTGCCCACACTATTACAAGGCACCAATCCGCCAGTTTTTCCGGGGCGGTACCAACGCCATCAAAAGCACGGCGGAAACAGTACACAGAAGGGAAATCACTCACCTCTCGACACCCAACGAGGAGCCAGGATGCCATGGAGCCAGAGTTACAGGTGTTACCAATGTTGGTTTACCTCCTCTTCTACCAGGAACATCAAAGACGGCGGCGACACCCACGGTGAGTACTGCACCTAGCACACAGGAGGGGGGGGTAGAGTGACACACACACGCAACACGCAACACCCCCACCCCCAACAACACACACACAAACACATGCAGCAACACTACATTTACACCCCATAACCCCCTTGAAGAACGAAAGGACCAAATGAAATGATTGTAACAAGTGTAATCATCGAAAATCCAGATAGGCCAACATAACTTTAAAAGATCAGTATATACAAATATTTACAGCAAGTACACAAGTCCGTATACTGTTCCATTCAATTTCCGTGGACCAGTGGTTCCAAAAAGCATGGGTGAAGCCCACACATGGCACCTGCCTCAAAACAGAGAGAACACTGCTGGGGCATCAGGTCGAAAAAAAACAGGCACCTCAGGGGGAAGGGGAGGGGGGGCACCTCAGCGGGATGATGGGACTATCCCACTGCTCCACAAGGGGGCTCCATGCCCACTGCTTGGTCCTGGGGAGTGCAAAGCCACAGTCTCTCAAGTTTCTCAAGTGGGTGGTTTGCCCACTGCTTGGTCCTTGGGCGTGCAAAGCCACAGTCTCTCAAGTTCCTCACGTGGGTGGTATGCCCACTGCTTGGTCCTGGGGAGTGCAAAGCCACGGTCTCTGGCGTGGATGCAGTTCTCCACTGGTTCTGGAGGGGGATTTGTGCCCAGAGTGCTTCATTCTGCCAAGGACTGGGGTAGTGGATGCAGTTCTCCACTGGTTCTGGAGGGGGCTTGTGCCCAGAGTGATTCATCCTGCCAAGGACTGGGGTAGTGGATGCAGTTCTCCACAACTGGGGTAGTGGATGCAGTTCTCCACTGGTTCTGGAGGGGGCTTGGTGCCCAGAGTGCTTCATCCTGCCAAGGACTGGGGTAGTGGATGCAGTTGTCCACTGGTTCTGGAGGGGGCTTGGTGCCCAGAGTGCTTCATCCTGCCAAGGACTGGGGTAGTGAATGCAGTTCTCCACTGGTTCTGGAGGGGGCCTGGTGCCCAGAGTGCTGCACCTGGGGTGTGGCAGTTCCCGTTCCCTCACCTGGGTGTCTGAGCCGCAAGATTTTCTGGGGACAGGTAGCATGGTACTCTATGGAGGCAGAGACACACTCCACCCTGTGGCGACTTAGCCTGCCAACTGCTGGTACTGCCAGTGCTGGTTGTGGTGCCTCATGTAGTGTGTGCAGGGTCCAGGACGTCTCCTGCAGCCTCGGAAGGCTGCCCACTGGGGATGCTGCTGATGTCCGCTGTGGTGGCACTGGCTGGGCACGTCACGGGGCAGGTGGCAGTGGCTGCAGCGGTGTCTTCGGCAGAGATGCTGCCGGTGGTGAAGGTGTCAGCACCCGTGGAGGGAGACACCAGGACGTCTCCTGCTGTCTCGGATGGCTGCCCACTGGGGATGATGCTGGGGACTGTAGCAGAGGCAGCAGACGTGTAGGTGGTAGTGCAGGTGGCGGTGCAGGTGGTAGTGGTTGCGGCGGTGACCACCGCCGTAAGGTTGCTGTTCTGTCTTGCAGAAGGGGTGACAACAGTCCCTCACCCAGAGGCTCCGTGCCCTGCGCTGACTTCCCTTTGGCCTTTTGTCCCTTCCCCACCTTGGAAGTCGCTGCTGGGACCTTGGCACTGTCCTCTTTTGTCTTAGAGGAGGCCTTGCTGGGTGGTTGGTGCAGCTTTTCCCTACGGCATGTGGGCCCCTTCTTCACCTTGGCAGGTGGCGGAATAGGGTGATCCTTGGCCTCACTAGGTGGCACACTGGCAGCCCTGATGGGTGCTGCCTTCGATGTTACTGGACTTGCGGGGACCACAGTGCTCAAGGATTTTGTGGCTGAGGTGCTGGGCTGGGATCTGGACATCCTGGCCCTAGGGGAAGGACGGGGGGGTGTAGAGAATAGGTCAATGTTAGCTAGTAAAAGTTTTTTAGACACACTGGGACGGGAAGATGGATGGGGTTTGGGAGTGAAGGAAGAGGGAGTGGTTGTAGGAGGTGTACGTCTGCTGAGTTTGGGTGAGGGTGTATCGGCTGGAGGCTGTAATGAGGCAGATGGCTGTTGAGTGGGTGTGTACCTGCGTTTGTGTACTTTGGGAGGAGGGCTCACAGACACACTGGTATAGGATACAGGGGATGTGTGCATGGTAGTGGGGGTGGTGATTGCACATGAGCGGTGTGGGGTGATGGGCGTGCTGGTGATGGAGGCAGTGGCTGAGGATGTAGTGCATGCAGGTGTGAGTGGGGATGAGACTGGGAGGAAGGTGGAGGATGTGGAGGAGAGGGACACATTGGAGGCAGTGGATGTTGGTGTGTCTGCATGGGTATGGTGCTTGTGTGAGTGACTGTGGGATGTGTGGTGCTTATGTTTGCCTGAGCCACTTTTGTGTGTTGATGAGTGTGCATGCTGGTCTGATGGTGTGCTTGGGAAAGGCTGAGGTAATGGGGATTGAGTCTGGGCACTGGAAGTAGGAGGGGGAGGCTGGACACAGGGACAATGGCTGCCATCAGTGTTGAGGCCAGAGCCTGAAATGCTTTCCTTGGGCCTCCACGCCAGAACGAATGCCCTCCAGGTATGCATTTGTTTGTTGCAAATGCCTCTCGACACCCTGGATGGCATTCAGTATGGTTGACTGCCGAACAGTGAGGGATCTCAGGAGGTCAATAGCCTCCTCACTGAGGGCAGCAGGGCTGACTGGGGCAGGGCGTGAGGTGCCTGGGGCAAAGGAGATGCCCACCCTCCTGGGTGAGAGGGCACGGGAAACACGCTGAGGGGCTCCTGGGAGGGCGGTGCTGGTAGGGGGGGTGGCGGCTGTACCTGTTGTTGCGGTTGGCACAGAAGTCCTCACCACCGCAAGGGAGCTCCCGTCAGAGGAGGAGTCGCTGTCGCTGGTGTCTCCTCCTGTCCCCGTCGTGGAGCTCCCCTCAGCCTCCGGCCCCCTTCAGACTCCGTACATTCACCCTCCTGGGCCATGTGGGTTGCAGCTCCCTCCTGTTCCGGTGCCAATGCTCCTCCGCCAGATGATGCTAATGCACACAAGGACAGGGTGAGAAAACAAAAAGGGGAGTAAAGACAGAGGAGACACATGGTCAATGCCAGCAACAACACCACTGTTGGCGGACACAACACACAGGGAGAAGCCCTATGCACTAGGCCATGCACTAACTGTTCTTAGGAAAATCACCTGCCCATGGGGGACTGTGCCTAAGCCCAGTTGATGCACACCTGGATCCCACAGGAGCCTGACTAGGTGTAGATGGCCACTACCACTTTTGGGGTTGGAGTGCCACAGAGCCTGCCTAACAATGGACTTACCCTAGCAAGTTTGCCCTGGCCTAGGGGAACCCACAGCCCACTTCCCCCACCCAGACGCCTCATACAGCGCCCAGAGTCAGCTGAATGACACTGTACTTATCCCCTGGTGGCTGCTGTGATGCCCTCAAGCGCCCATCCAACTCAGGATATGCCACCGCCAGGATCCCGTACATCGGGGGTTATGGTGCGACGGGCACCCCTTCCACGTTGGGAGTCCATCCCCAGCTGGGCCTCTGCCGTCTTCTTGCTCCAGCAGCTCAGGTCCTCCCATCTTTTGCAGCAGTGGGTGCTCCATCTATAGTAGACCCCTAGGGTCTGCACTTCCTTGGCGATGGCACGCCAAATACCCTTCTTCTGGTGGGCCCTGACCTAGATGAAAAGTGAAGTAAGAATGGATTTTACTCCCCCGTCCGGTTCTTCTTACTCATTGGCCACAACTTCCCACCCATGCCCTGAAATACATACACTGACCATCCTCACATGCTGGCCACAGCCCCCCCCACAAGTATCTTCCATCCACTCCACTCCATAAATTCATGTCCCATCCATCATGCTCACAGTATACTCACCTGTTTGTCTGGAGGACCGTAGAGTAGCGTGTACTGGGGGATGACCCCAGCCACCAGGTTGTCCAACTCCTCCACGGTGAAGGCAGGGCCGTTTCCCCAGACACTGTAGCCATTGTCGCTTCCAGACTCAGGTCACAGCAGCACTTGCAGTGTAGGTCCTCTCCTGTTGAAGGTCAGGTATCAAGTGAGTGAACAGATAGAAAATGGCGGTCTTTGTCCACCTACCTTGACGCTGCACAACGCCAGCACAGTTACCTCATTTCCCCTTGACCCTCCTTACAGGTCAGGCAGGCGCCATTTCAGGGGGCCACTTGGCAGGGCAACTAACTGCGTCACAGCACTTTTGGGCAGGAATACGGACAGACAGCGCCACACACCGATTACATCACAATAGTGCAAAACACCCTTGTGCAAGCTATGTGGTGTATGAGCCTCTGCTCACCTTTCTCCTCCATAGGCCACATCTGCTACTGGGGCAGATGATGAGATGGCGTCATCCTCCGGTATACAGACCCCTGGTGGACCTGTCGACAATGGAAGACAGACACATCATTATCACCTACATACTTGATTTTGCCACAATCCATGAACTGTGTGCCCAGTTGAAGCCAGACCTGATGTCAGGTGTCCGCCTTCCCACAGGAATTCCCCCCCTCTAGTGCAGGTCCTGTCAGTACTCCATTTCCTGGCCAGTGGTTCCTTTCAAACAACAGTGGACATGGCATCAGGGATGTCACAGCCAATGTTCTCTAACGTGTTGTCCAGAGTGTTGTCTGCCCTGCTGAAACACATGCGCAGCTACATCATTTTACCTCAGGTGGAGGATTTGCCCACAGTGAAAGGTGACTTCTTTGCCCTGGGACATACCCCCAACATCATTGGTGCCATTGATGGTACACATGTGGCATTTGTCCCACTCCTGCAGGAATTGAACAGCTGTACAGAAACCGCAAAAGCTACCATTCATGAATGTGCAGATGGTGTGTTTGGCAGACCAGTACATTTCCCATGTGAATGCCAAGTACCCTGGCTCAGTGCATGACATTTTGAGGAACAGCGGCATCTCTTATGTGATGGGCCAACTCCAGAGGCACCGTGTGTGGCTAATAGGTGAGCCCAAGGTCCCCACACAGTTTGAAAAGGTGTCTGGGTATGGGAGAGTCCCTAAGGGTTGGTGTGTGTCTAACAGTTGTCCCTCGATATTTGCAGGTGACTCTGGTTATCCCAACCTGTCATGGCTACTGACCCCACTGAGGAATCCCAGGACAAGGGCAGAGGAATGCTACAATGAGGCACATGGGCGAACTAGGAGGATAATTGAGCGGACTTTCAGCCTCCTGAAGGCCAGGTTCTGGTGCCTACATCTGACAGGTGGCTCCCTATACTACTCACCAAAGAAGGATTGCCAGATCATCGTGGCAAGCTGTATGTTGCACAACCTGGCTTTGCGACGCCAAGTGCCTTTTCTGTAGGAGGATGGGCCTGATGTTGGTCTTGTTGCAACTGTGGAGCCTGTGGACAGTGAAGAAGAGGAGGAAGAAGAAGAAGAAGATATAGACAACCGAAACAACATCATCATGCAATACTTCCAGTGAGACACAGGTAAGAGACTGGCACTGCTCCTCTCATATCATACTACTGTTAAACGTTGCATGATTCTGCCTTTTTACCTCTGTGTATGGACCCTGACAGTTCACTTTGCCTTTCCATTTCACAGATCTGGGTACCACTTTCTGCCTTCTGCTATGTTTACTGCTGCCCAACAACTGTCAAACATTGCTATTTGTCAGAGAGGTTGTAATAACACACTTGTGAAAGTACAGACTGACTCCAGATCGTTTTGTGATTCAAGGGTGTTTATTTAAGTGCTATTCAGTGGAGGGGTATTTGCAATGGGCTGGGGTGATGGTGGAGGAATGTCCATGGTGGAGTCCAGTCTCTTTCTATCACAGGTGCATTGTCCAAGGGGGCATAGGAAGTGGAGTAATCACAGTTCAAGGTTGTCAGGGTGACATAGTGGGACAGAAGGGTGACAATCAGGAGAGTCTTATTTCCTGGTGGGGGTCTTAGCAATGTTCTCTGTCTTGTGCCTGGATCTCAGGGACCGTTTGCGGGGTGGTTCTCCTTCTGCAGGGGGTAGGGTGCTGGTAGCCTGTTGTTCCTGTCGTGGGACCTCCTATCCACTAGCGCCGGCGGATGTGGAGGGCTGTTCATCGCTTAGGCTAGTGTCGGGGGCCCGTTGGTGCGCCACTGTCTCCCTCATGGTGTTGGCCATGTCTGCCAGCACCCCTGCAGTGGTGACCAGGGTGGTGTTAATGGACTTCAAGTCCTCCCTGATCCCCAGGTAATGTTCCTTCTGCAGCCGCTGGGTCCCTTGAAACTTGGCCAATACTGTGCCCATGGTCTCCTGGGAATGGCGGTATGCTCCCATGATGTTGGAGACTGCTTCGTGTAGAGTGGGTTCCCTGGGCCTGTCCTCCCTTGTCGCACAGCAGTCCTCCCAGTTTCCCTGTTGTCCTGTGCCTCTGTCCCCTGAACCGTGTGCCCACTGCCACTGACCCCAGGTCCCTGATTGTCTTGGGTTAGTGGGGTTGCCTAGGGTCCCTGTAGTGGTGGACACACTGCTGATTTACGTGTCCTGGGGACAGAGGGATGGGCCCGCTGGGTGGGTGCTGTGGTGGTGTTTCCTGAGGGGGGAGGTTCAGTAGTGGTTTGGGACATTGGCAGGGGAACCGACTGTCCAGAGGTCCCTGATGGGCCGGGCTGGTCATCTTGATCCAGGTGTGCAGAGCTGCTGTCGTCACTGTGGGTCTCTTCTGGGGGGGAACTGGATATGGCTGGCACCTCCTATCCGGTGACGTCGGGTAGGGGTCCTGTTGGGGTGTAAATTCATAGTTATTGTATCTGTGTGTGCCATCTTGTGCAATGGGTGAGTTACCATCTACTCCTGTGCTTGCATTATTGCCGTGGCCCTTGTGTGATTGGTGATTTTGGGGCCTGGGTGAGTCTCTCTACTGGACATGCTTTGGTGATGGTTGTCCAGGCATTGTTGTTACATGCAGGGCTTGGTTTTGGGATGTGTGGGTTGTGATAGTCGGGTATCTGTGGGGTGTTGGGGTGAATGGTTCGAGGGTAGGGGTAGGAGTTTGTGATGGCATGCAGTTAGGGTGGGGGGAATATATTAGTAAATATTTGCCTTACCAGAGTCCAGTCCTCCTGCTACTCCTGCGAGGCCCTCAAGATGCATGATCGCCAATACTTGCTCCTCGCATGTTGTTAGTTGTGGGGGAGGAGGTGGGGGTCCACCGCCAGTCCTCTGTATGGCTACCTGGTGTCTGGATACCTCGGAATGCACCTTCCCCCGTAGGTCGTTCCACCTCTTCCTGATGTCATCCAGTGTTCTTGGATGCTGTCCCACTGTGTTGACCCTGTCGACAATTCTCCGCCATACCTCTATCTTCCTAGTAATGGGCATCTGCTGCATCTGAGATCCGAATAGCTGTGGCTCTACTCAGATGATTTCCTCCACCTTGACCCTGAGCTCCTCCTCAGAAAACCTGAGGTGTCTTTGAGATGCCATAATGTGATGTGGGTGATGTGTGAGGTGATGTTTGTTGTGCTGTGTGATGTGTTGTGTTGGTGTGTGTTCTTTGAGGTGTGTGGATGTTGTATGAGTGATGGTGTTGTGTGCCTGTGGATGCTGATGTTGTGTTGCTATTCTCTCTCTCTATGCTTCTTCCAAAAATGTTGTTGTAAGCGGTTGTGGGTAATATGGGTGTGTGTTTTATAGTGGAGTGAGTGTGTGGGTGTGGTGTGTGTATGTGTATCAGGTGTGTGTATTTTGAAATGTCCAATGTGATTGTGTTTTGTAAATGTGTGTGTATTTTTAGCGCGGCGGTGTGTACCGCCAATGGATTACCATGGTTGAATGACCACCATGTTGATTCGTGCGTCGTGATAGTGTGGGCGTATTCCCGTTGGCGTGATGGTGTAAGTTTTGCTATCGCCAGTTTATCACTGGCCTTTGGTGTGGCGGACTTGTGTGGGTGTCTGCTTTGTGGTGGATTACGAGATGTGGTTCGTAATACCTGTAGTGGATTTCTGCCACGCCACGGTGTCTTGACGGCCGTCAGCACGGCGTTAAGCGGGATTTACAGCCAGGGTTGTAATGAGGGCCTATATGTCTTTTGTGGATAATTATGCTCTCTGAAAGGTCAAGCACTTCCCCAGTGACTGTGGATTTGGAGTCTGAATAGTTAATATTGTCTCCCCAAAGCTAAATGTTTTACTCAGTGGGTATGGGATTAGAATATTAAATTTTGTTTAAACTAACCAGATGTGTGTGTTTTAGGTTTAATATTTAATATGTAATTTAAAAAAATATATTTATGTTAAATATCTAGCAATTGAGTTAAAGTAATAAAATAATACTATTATTTTGTTTATGGCTTAAAAATAAAGTTAAACTTTAGATAAATATTTTTTTAGGTGTAAAAATTGCATATTAATATAAAGTAAGTCTAAAACATTTAAATACTTTCAATGTTTATCTATATAAAAACTATGAAACATTTAAAGATATATTTATTAGTATGCTCACACCCATTAAGGAAAGTAATGATTTGCTCTTCGTAACCCAAACCCTAAACCAATGGGAAAAGTATCGGATTTTTATTATTATTATTTTTTTTAAATGAATAATAATCTCTTATGTGTTCATTTTTTTGGATTAACCGCTTCTGTGCCGCGGACGTAATGGTTACGTCCAGCCGCACAGTGCTCGTGTGCCCAGGACGTAACCATTACGTCCTGGGCACAGAACCCAGAGGGAGCGCTAGCGCTCCCTCTGTGTTCTTCCCTCCCACCCCTCAAAGGCAGGGATGGAAGGGGAAGGGATGATCAGGTGGAGGAGGCCTGAGAGGCTTCAAAGGGGAGGAAAGGAATTTCCTTCCCTTTGAAGTCTCTCTGAGCATTTTAGCAGCCAAATTGCGAAGCGATTGCATTTTTTTGAAGGCCTCTTTTTTTTTTAGAGGTGGGGAGCGACCCTTTAGGCAAGGCTCACTCCCCTAGGGGGCAAATTATATTTAGGCCATTTCCGCCTCCCTTGGGGGCAGATTGGCCTATTTTAATTAGGCCGATGGGGGCAGAAACCACTAGGCACCGGGGATTTTTGTTGTTGTTGTTTTACAAATGGGCAGCGACCCCTTAGGCAAGGGTGTCTCCCCTGAAGGGGCAAATTGTAGTTTAGCCAATTCTGCCCCCTTTGGGGGCAGATCGGACGATTTTTGCTACACCAATCTACCCCCAGGGGGGCAGAAACCACTAGACACCAGGGATCTTTATTTTTTTGTGTCAATTTCACACAAGGGGAGCGACCCCTTAGGCAAGGGTCTTTCCCCTTGGGGGGCAAATTTATTTTAGGCCATTTCTGCCCCCCTTGGGTATAGATCAGCCTACTTTTATTAGGCCGATCTGCCCCCAACGGGTCAGAAACCACTAGGCACTAGGGATTTTTTTTGTTGCGCCAATTTCACGCAAGGGGAGCGACCCCTTAGGCAAGGGTCGCTCCTTTGGGTGGAGCAAATTTATTTTAGGCCATTTCTCCTCCCCTTGGGCGCAGATCGGCCTATTTCTATTAGGCCGATCTGCCCCCAGGGGGGCAGAAAACACCAGGGATTGGTGTGTGTGTTTTGTATGGGGGGCAGCCCCTTGGGCAAGGGTTGCTCCCCATGGGGGCACATTTTGGAAGGCCATCTGCCCCCAACGGGGGCAGAAAGCCCACCAGAGACCAGGGAAGTTTTTTTTTTCCAAAAAAAGTGGGTGGGGCAATGGCCATACCCCCACCCCAAATAAATGGGGACTAAGTTGTTCTGCCCACCAGTGGGCAGATGGGGCAATTACCCCCGATCCACACCCTGGGGGGGCAGAAAGTCTACTAGATGCCTGGGAATTTAAAAAAACAAAAAATTGTGGGGTGGTGTCTACCAACCAGTATGGGCCTAGTTATGCCCCCACCCCAACTGAAGGGGGTAACAGTCTTTCAGCTTTCCCTGCACACTAAAACATCTTATCCCACGGCAAGCAAGAGGACATTTGATTATTTTTCGGTTTTCATTTTACATTTGGGCCATGAGAGCTTGGCTAACTCACAAAATCGTCCCACTTGGAATGGTGAGGGCTGCACTTTATGGACTTTGGGACGCTGCCATGTAGAAAAATCCACAAGACCTAGACACACCTGAAAATTAAACATCTGGGTGATTCCAGGGTGGTGTGTTTCACATGCACCCGCACCATTTTCTTACCCACAATGCCCTGCAAATCTCCAACTTTGCTGGAAATCACACATTTTTCCTACAGTTTTGTGATGGAACCTTCCGGAATCTGCAGGAATCTACAAAATTCCTACCACCCAGCATTGTCTCATCTATACTGATATAAATTCTGCTGCACTTGTCAGCCTAAAAATGTTTTTTTCTCCAACTGCCCTTTTGGACCCGCTTTGGTTCCCCCCCAATTTCAACATGTTTTTGGCTCTTCCCTGTCACAAGCACTTGGCCCACCTACATAAGTGAGGAACCTGGTGAGAGCTCCACAAGTCACCCCATCTTGGATTCCCCTAGGTGTCTATTTTCAAAAATGCACAGGCTTGGTAGTTTTCCTAGGTGCCGGCTGAGCTAGAGGACAAAATCCACAGCTAGGCACTTTGCAAAAAACAGGTCTGTTTTCTTCGGGAAATGTGATGTGTCCACGTTGTGTTTTGGGGCATATCCTGTCGCGGGCGCTAGGCCTACCCACACAAGTGAGGTACCATTTTTATCGGGAGACTTGGGGGAACGCTGGGTGGAAGGAAATTTATGGATCCTCTCAGATTCCAGAACTTTCTGTCACCGAAATGTGAGGAAAAAGTGTTTTTTTGGCCATATTTTGAGGTTTAAAAAGGATTCTGGGTAAGAGAACCTGGTCAGAGCCCCACAAGTCACCCCATCTTGGATTCCCCTAGGTATCTAGTGTTAAAAAATGCACAGGTTTGCTAGGTTTCCCCAGGTGCCGGCTGAGCTAGAGCCCAAAATCCACAGCTAGGCACTTTGTAAAAAACAGCTCTGTTTTCTTTCTGAAAATGTGATATGTCCATGTTGTGTTTGGGGGCATTTCCTGTCCCGGGCGCTAGGCCTACCCACACAAGTGAGGTACCATTTTTATCGGAAGACTTGGGGGAACGCTGGGTGGAAGAAAATTTGGGGCTCCTCTTAGATTCCAGAACTTTCTTTCACCAAAATGACAGGAAAAAGTGTTTTTTTGCACACATTTTGAGGTTTGCAAAGGATTCTGGGTAACAGAACCTGGTCAGAGCCCCACAAGTCACCCCATCTTGGATTCCCCTAGGTGTCTAATTTTCAAAAATGTGCAGGTTTGCTAGGTTTCCCCGGGTGCCGGCTGAGCTAGAGGCCAAAATCCACAGCTAGGCACTTGGTAAAAATGTGATGTGTCCATTTTGTATTTCTGTCGCGGGCGCTAGGCCTACCCACGCAAGTGAGGTACCATTTTTATCGGGAGACTTGGGGGAAACAGAATAGCAAAACAAGTGTTATTGCCCCTTGTCTTTCTCTACATTTCTTCCTTCCAAATGTAAGACAGTGTGTAAAAAAGATGTCTATTTGAGAAATGCCCTGTAATTCACATGCTAGTATGAGGACCCCATAATTCAGAGATGTGCAAATAACCACTGCTGCTCAACACCTTATCTTGTGGCCATTTTGGAAATACAAAGGTTTTCTTGATACCTATTTTTCACTTTTTATATTTCAGCAAATGAATTGCTGTGTACCCGGTATAGAATGAAAACCCATTGCAAGATGCAGCTCATTTATTGGCTCTGGGTACCTAGGGTTCTTGATGAACCTACAAGCCCTATATATCCCTGCAACCAGAAGAGTCCAGCTGATGTAACGGTATATTGCTTTAAAAAATCTGACATCGCAGGAAAACATTACAGAGTAAAACGTGGAGAAAAATGGCTGTATTTTCACCTCAATTTCAATATTTCTTATTTCAGCCGTGATTTTCTGTAGGAAACCCTTGTAGGATCTACACAAATTACCTCTTGCTGAAATCAGAATTTTGTCTACTTTTCAGAAATGTTTATCTATCTGGGATCCAGGATTGTTTTCATACCCATTTCGGTCACTAACTGGATGGAGGCTGAAAGCACAAAAAATAGTAAAAATGGGGCATGTCCCAGTAAAATGCCAAAATTGTGTTGAAAAATGGGGTTTTGTGATTCACGTCTGCCTGTTCCTGAAATCTGGGAAGATGGTGATTTTAGCACCACAAATCCTTTGTTGATGCCATTCTCAGGGAAAAAACCACAAGCCTTCTTCTGCAGCCCTTTTTCTTATTTTTTTGAAAAAAAACAAAAAATGTTTGCTGTATTTTGGCTAATTTTCTGGTCTCCTACAGGGGGACCCACAAAGTCTGGGTACCTCTAGAATCCCTAGGATGTTGGAAAAAAAGGACGCAAATTTGGCATGGGTAGCTTATGTGGAGAAAACGTTATGAGGGCCGAAGCGCAAACTGCACCAAATAGCCAAAAAAAGGCTCTGCACAGGAGGGGAAAAGGCCTGGCAGAGAAGAGGTTAATTAAAATCATTACCAACAAAATCATGAATAATTCATTGAACAACACACATCACAAAAAAGTAAAAAATTAAGACAATAGTGAAAGAAAAGTTAAAATGTACATACAATGATCGTAAATACATTGACCATAAACCCCCTACATCATGATTTAGTAACCAAATGAATGAACGATCTGATTAATTGTGAAGTACCTATATGCATGAATGTAGCCCACCATAAGAATAAAGTGCAGAAGCAATAGATAATAATCTTTGGATTTAAAAATATAAAGTGCACATACAATAATAGTACATACATAGATCAAAATACTCCTATATCATGAATTCATGAGCAAATGACTGATAGATCTGATTAACTCTCAAGTCTCTTTCTGTGTGATTCCAGCCCGGCAACAAAATAAAGTGCAATTAATATTAGTCCTTGGGTACAAAAAAGTGGATATCCAACGGATTACTCCTCAAAAAGATCAATTAGTGTGTCTGACTATTAATAGACTTAACTTAACTCCTTGGGTTCCACAGACGAGCTGGTCTCGCCCTCGGCCATGGTTGCTGTGTGCTGAGGACAAGACCAGCTTGTCCTGCACCCTGCCCACATGTGAACACTAGCGCTCCCCGTAGGCCTCCCAACCCCCTCCCCCACTTCTCCTGCCACCCCTGATCACCCCGGCGATGTGATGACGTCGGCACACTCAGAGTGTGCCAACGTCATCACATGCTGCTGAGGATGCGCTAGAAGCCATTTGCTTCTAGCGCGTTTGGAGAGAGGATGTACACAAGGTAAGTCCTTCGTCTGGGGGTTTTTCTGGAGGGAAAACAGGCACAGGGGGAAAGGAAAGAGTTTTTCCTTTCCCCCTTGACCTGTTTTGAATGGATTCCTGCTCCGTGATTGCAGATGAGGCCCGCAATCGTGGAGCGGGAATCCATCCACTAGGCACCAGGGATTTTTTTTGTTTATTTTGGGCAGCCACCTCTTAGGCAAGGGTCACTCCACTGGGGCAATAATTGGTCCATGTTTTGGCCCCCCAGGTACCAGAACGGCCATTTTTTTGGCCGATCTGACCCCCGGGGGAGTCGAAACCCACTAAGCACCAGGGATTTGTGTTTTTTTATTTTACTTTAGGGCAGCAACTACTTGGGCAAGGGTCTCTGCCCTGGGGCAAAACATCTTTCCATGTTTTTGTCCCCCCCCTGGGGCTAGATCGGCCATTTTATTTGGCTGATCTGGCCCCCAAGGGGGAACTGGGGGGGACGAAACCCAATGGATACCAGGGATTCTTGTTGGTTGGGTTTTTTTTTGTTCATTTTGGGGAGCGATCCCCTAGGTAAGGGTTGCTGTCTTGGGGGCAATAACAGATCCGTGTTTTGGCCCCCCTGGGGGCTAAATCGGCCACTTTTTTGGCCGTTCTTACCCTCCGGGGCGGTTTAAACCCAATAGATTCAGGGATTTATTTTCATTGTTTTTTTAGGACAGTGACCTCTTGGACAAGGGTCGCTGCCCTGGGAGCCATACATTTTTCAATGTTTTGCCCCCCCCCCCACGGGCTAGATCAGCCAATTTTTGGCTGATCTGAACCCAGGGGGGACGAAACCCACTAGGCCCCAGGGATTGTTGTGTGTGTGTGTGTGTTTGTGTGTTTTTTGTTTCTTGGAGACACCCCTTGTGCAAACGTCACCCCCCCAAAAGGGCCATATGATTGTTGGCAATTTCTAGCCCCCTTGGGGGCCTATCGGCCTATTACTTTTAGGCCTATCTGTCCCCAAGGGTGGCAGAAGCCACAAAGATGCCAGGGTTATTTTTAGCTTGTTTTTGTGAGGGGGTGATCCCTTGGGCAAGGCAATCCCCAAAGGGGGTACACAACTGTTGGCCCTTTCTTCCCCCTTTGGAGGCAGATTGGCCTATTTGTTTTAGGCCCATCTGCCCCCAAGGGTAGCAGAATCTACTAAGGTGCCAGGGATTGTTTTTGTTTCTGTTTTTTTTGTGTGGGGGGCCAGCCCCTTGGACAAGGGTCGCTCTCTCCAAAGGGGATACATGACTGTTGGCCATTTGGGCCAGATCGGCCTATTATTTTTAGGCCCAAATGCCACCAAGGGGGGCAGAAGCCACTAAGGAGCAATGGGATTAGGTTGTTTTCTGTTTCCTTGGTGGGTTGGCCACCCGTTGGGGGCAGATCAGCCTATTATTAAGAAGCCCCTAAGGCACCAGGAATAATTTCCAAATGTTTGGTGGCTGGGTGTTTATCAAATGGCGAAATACTTGCATTTGTGATTATAGTGTTTTTTTTCTCCTTTTTGTTCTAGCTCAAAGCCTTTGTTTCCGTTCCTGTGACTCCTTGTGATTTTGGCAGTGGTGGACCTGCAGTTTGCATAGGTGCACGTTTTAGGTAAGAAAAAACTATTTACTCCAAATGAATTGACTTGCTATGACTGAATGCCTTTTTTGTAACTGGTGTACTAAATGCAGGATTGTATATGAAATTGTACTTAGATTTGTGCACAATGTTATTTGTGTTCTCTTATGTGTAATTGTCTTTTCTTTTTCCTTTTTAGTGGGATATCATTGGTGATTGCTGTGTCTGTGCAGAGTAGTTGGTGGTGAGTCTAGCTTTTTCAGGCAAGTGAGTGGTATAGTTTTTGAGTTTATAACTTTTTGTGATAAAGCCACACTTTGTTTACTACTTATCTTACACAGTGCTGGTTGTTGGTAGTGCATTTGGCAGGTTACATTTCATGGGAAGGATCATGGCTAGCTGCAGGATCACCGCTCAGAAGGTTGTTCATATGTTTTTTGAGTCATATTCTGACCATGATTATGAGACTGTTTCTGCATTTGAGGCAGAGGAGAAAGTGCAAGATTCTGGAAGTCAGTTTTCTGTCAGAGAGGAATCATCTGATGATGAAGCCACTCTCAGTGCTGATGAAGTGCCTATTTTACAGGAGGGCACTGATGTGCCAATAGTGCAGCAACCAGCGGCTGAAAGGCTACCTTAAAGAAGACCTGACCTCTGGGTTGCCCCAAACATGGAACAGCCACAGTTGCCTGTCTTTACTGGTCTCCGGGGTGTAGAGTGAATACAGAAAACTTTTTGCCTATCAATTTCTTTCAGTTGTTTATGGATGATGTATTTTTGGAATAGATTGTTGAGAAGACTAATTTGTATGCTGCGCAGTACTTGAGGGACAACAGTGCTAAACTTAGGCCACACTTTAGAGCTACCCAGTGTACTCTCACAAACCTGGAAGAGTTGAAGACGTTCTCAGGTTTAACTCTTTTGATGTGTTCGAGAAGGAAGCCTTCCCTGTCTTCCTATTGGTCTACTAGTCCCTTGATGGCAACAGCTATATTTCCTGCAACCATGAGTCATAAATGGTATTTGTTTCTTCTTCTGATGATGCGTTTTGTTGGCAATGCTTCAGCCTTGCCATGAGATCACCCTGATTGTAACCGTCTTTTTAAGATTAGGCCTGTCCTTGATCATTTTGTAGATCGGTTTTCGGAGATCTATGTTCCAGGGAAAGAAATATCTGAAGATGAGTATTTGGACCTGTTCAAGGGACGTTTGGTTTTTAAGCAGTACATTCCTAGCAAGATGGCACGGTATGGAATTAAAATGTAAATGCTGTCTGAAAATAGTACAGGATATGTGTGTAATTTCCGGGTTTACACTGGTAGAGATTCCAGTATTGATCCCCTAGTTGCCCACCCACCTTTGGAGTTACAGAGAAAATTGTTTGGGAACTTGGTAGACGAATGTTTAACAAAGGTCACAATTTGTACATAGAAAACTTCAACACTGGAGTTCAGTTGTTCAAGGAATTGTTCAGAGTGGACACTGCTGCTTGTGGCAAAATCTGTTCCAACCGCAAAGGCTATCCAAGGGAGCTTGTCTGTAAAACACTTGAGAGGGGACACTGCAGTGCCTTGCGTAATAGTGAGCTGCTAGCTCTGACATTTGCAGACGGAGGGATGTGTACATGCTAACTACCACCCATGATGAGAGTACTTCCGCAGTAACTATTTGGGGTCAGGTTACGGAAGTGCGCAAACCTGCGTGCATTTTGGACTATAATAAGCACATGAGTGGTGTTGATAGAGTAGATCAGAGGTTGGAACCTTACACTGCTGTTCATAAGTCTTACGTGTGGTATGAAAAGCTGGCCATCCATGTATTTAATTTTGCAACTTTAAGTGCTTTTATTGCATTCAAGGATTGTTCCCCTGAGTCAAGGATGAAATTTGTTAAATTTCAGGAGTCAGTGATAGAGAGCTTTATTGTGGTAGAATAGGCAAGAGTTCCTAGAGTAGCAGTGGTGGAGGATGTGGCTAGATTAAAAGATTGTCACTTTCCTGATCACATTCCTCCCACTCCCAAAAAAGACCTGTTCACTGAGAAATGTAGAGTCTGTGCCTGAAGAGGTATTTGGAGTGAGAGACGTATGTATTGCCCAGACTGTCCTTCAAAGCCTGACTGTGTGTGGCTGGCTGTTTAAGGAGTTACCACACCCAGAAGAATTACTGGGAACTACCGTGAGTGTAAACTGGCTGTTTTATATTTTCAGTTTTACGGTTGGAATTACTGTTATGTATTCAGTTAGAGTTTTTGTGTTTGTAGTTTTGTAGTTATTTATAATTAGTTAGTGGTTTCTTTGTTGTCTAAAAAAAATAGAGTGATGCGGTTTGCATGGAGTGGTGCTTGGCTGGCAGTGTGCGTGGAGTGGTGCTTGGCTGGTGGTGTGCGTGGACTGGCACTTGGCTGGCTTTGTACAAAGTGACTGGCAGTTGACCACTACAACACACTGCCAGCCAAATGCCAGTCAACAGACTCCCATCAGCTGGTGTGATTGCTGTATGAGGCATGTGGGTGTATGAAATGGATGGGCCCTTGAATAATAGTGTTTGTTGATGTGAATTTTGAAATGTGCTGGGCCCGCGGCTGGCGGCGTGAATTGTCTTGTGCCTGTCATGGATGAAAGGTGTGTGAATGGACTGGAAGCAGCTGCTGCAGTGACGTGGCTTTACAGCTCACGAGCTGTGAGTCATTGGTTCAGTTGTTTGGCCTTTCAGTTATTAACAGTGAATTTCATTTTTGTGAAATCTCATGTTAATAAAATTTGATCTACTGTACCATCACTCATCCTCTTGCCAAATCCAATTAGTATGTGTGATAAAAATGAAAAAAACCTGCTCTGTTGTAGTCAGGCATTGAAGCACACCTGTGACATGCTAGGTGTCTTGGGTGGGACCCAGATGATGAAGCATGCCACCAACTATGTTGGTGGGTGAGGGGCCTTTTTATCATAAACTAAGGGGGTCATTCTGACCCCGGCCGGTGGCGGAATCCGCCGGCCTGGCTGGGACCGCCAGAATACCGCTGCGCGGTCAAAAGACCGCCGCGGGTATTCTGGGTTTCCCGCTGGGCTGGCGGGCGACCGCCAGAAGGCCACCCGCCAGCCCAGCAGGAAACACCCTTCCATGAGGATGCCGGCTCCGAATGGAGCCGGCGGAGTGGAAGGGGTGCGACGGGTGCAGTTGCACCCGTCGCAATTTTCAGTGTCTGCATGGCAGACACTGAAAATCTTGGTGGGGCCCTGTTACGGGGGCCCCTGCAGTGCCCATGCCATTGGCATGGGCACTGCAGGGGCCCCCAGGGGCCCCACGACACCCCATACCACCATCCTGTCCCTGGCGGCCAAAACCACCAGGAACAGGATGGCAGTATGGGGGTCGGAATCCCCATGGCGGCGCAGCTAGGATTCCCCAGGGCAGCGGAAAACCGGCGGTACACCGCCGGTTTTCCGTTTCTGACCGCGGCTGTACCGCCGCGGTCAGAATGCCCAAGGGAGCACCGCCAGCCTGTTGGCGGTGCTCCCGCGGTCGTTGGCCCTGGCGGATTTTACCGCCAGGGTCAGAATGACCCCCTAAGTGTGCTTCTTTTCACAATTTTAGTTTTTGGATCATCACAGAAGTAAGAATCTTGGTAGTGTGCTTGCTTCTTCTCTAAGGAGAAGTACTAACTCTGGATTAGTGTCAAAACTGCACAACAGTTGGAGTCTGGGGAGCTGTAGCTTGCGTGGATCCTCCAACATTTACTTGCCCAGACTCCTCTGCAAACCTCAAATTTGCATTAAAAAAATCAAATTTTCCTTACTATTCTTAGTAGGATCACTGTGCCACACAAATTTCCTACGACCCAGCGTTCCCCTTGATTTCCCAAGTAGAATTATACTTCACTTGTGCATGCTCCCTAAAGTAGAGCCAGCCTAAAAATGTATAAAACACAAATTGTGCTTATCAACTCGCTGTGATATTCCCTAAATTTCTACATGTTTTTGGCCCTTCCCTGTCGCGGGCCCTAGGCCTACCCACACAAGGGAGGGACCACTTTTATTAGAACACTTGAGGGAATGCTGGGTGGGAGGAAGTCTGTGGCTCCCCTCAGATTCCAGCACTTTGCAGCACCAAAATGTAAGTAAAAGGTGATTTTTCTGCCAGATTTTGAGATTTGCATAGGGTTCTGGGTAACAGAACCTGGTGAGAGCACCACAAGTCACCCCATTCTGGATTCCTCTAGGTGTGAATTTTGTAAAAGATGTATTGGTTTGCTAGGTTTCCCATAGTTCCGACTGAGCTAGAGGCCAAAATCCATAGCTAGCCACCTTGCCAAAAACAGGTCAGTTTTCTTTCTGAAAATGTGATGTGTCCACGTTGCGTTTAGGGGCATTTCCTGCCACGGGCACTAGGTCTACCCAAACAAGTGAGGTACTATTTTTATAAGGAGGCTTGGTGGAATGCTGGGTGGAAGGAAGTTTATGGCTCCCCTCAGATTCCAGCATTTTGCATCACCGAAATATGAGGAAAAAAGTGTTTTTTTTTTTAGCCAAATTGTGAGGTTTGCAAAGGATTATGGGTAGCAGAACCTGGTGACAGCCCAAAAAGTCAACCTCAAAATCTGGATTCCACTGGGTGTATAGTTTTTGAAAATATATAGGCTTGCTAGGTTTACTTTGGTGCCGGCTGAGCTAAAGCCAAAATCCACAACTAGGCACGTTTCCAAAAACAGGTCAGTTTTCTTTTGGAAAATGTGATGTGTCCAGGTTGCGTTTAGAGCGTTTCTGGTCGCAGGTACTAGGCCTACCCACACAAGTGAGGTATCATTTTTATCAGGAGACTTGGGGGAATGCTGGGTAGAATGACATTTGTGGCTCCGATCAGATTCCAGCACTTTGCAGCACCAAAATATGAGGAAAAAGTATTTTTTAGGCACATATTGAGGTTTGCAAAGGATTCTAGGAAACAGAATCTGGTGAATGCTCCACAGGTCACTCCATTCTTGATTCCCCTAGGTGTGTAGTTTTAAAAAATGTATAGGTTTGCTGGGTTTCCCTAGGTGCCGGCTGAGCTAGAGGCCAAAATCCACAGTTAGGCACTTTTTGCCAAACACAGGTCAGTTTTCTTTGGGAAAATATGATGTGTCCATGTTGTGTTTTGGAGCATTTCCTGTCACGGGCACTAGAACTACTCACACAAGGGAGGTACAATTTTTACCATGAGAGTTGGAGAAATGCTGGGTGGAAGGAAGTTTGTGGCTCCCCTCAGATTCCAGAACTTTGCAGCATTGAAACCTGAGGAAAAAGTGTTTTTTAGCCAAATGTTGAGGTTTGCAAAGGATTCTGGGTAACAGAATCAGGTGAGAGGCCCACAAGTCACCCCATTCTGGATTCCCCTAGGTGTGCAGTTTTAAAAAATGTGTAGGTTTGCTATGTTTACCTAGGTGCTGACTGAGCTAGAGGCCAAAATCCACAGCTAGGCACTTTACCAAAAACAGGTCAATTTCTTTGTGAAAATGTGATTTGTCCACATCGCATTTAGGGGCATTTCCTGTTGCTGCCCCTAGGCCTACCCACACAAGGGAGATACCATGTTTATCGAGAGACTTAGGGGAATGCTGGGTGGCAGGAAGTTTGTGGCTCCCTTCAGATTCCAGAACTTTGCAGCACTGAAATATGTGGCAAAGGTGTTTTTTTAGCCACATTTTGAGGTTTGCAAAGGATTCTGGGTAAAGGAACCTAGTGAGATCTCCAAAAGTCACCCCATCCTCAATTCCCCTAGGTGTCTTGTTTTAAAAAATGCACAGGTTTGGTAGATTTTCCTAAGTGCTAGAGGTCAAAATCCACAGCTAGGCACCGTCCAAAAAACACGTCAGATTTCATTGTAAAAATGTGAGGTGTCTATGTTGCATTTCCTGTCGTGGGCACTAGGCCTACCCACACAAGTGAGGTACCATTTTTATTGTGAGACATGGGGAATCACAGAATATATGAACACGTGTTATTGCCTTTTTCTTTCTCTATATTTTCTCCCTCCAAATGTAAGACAGTGTAATACAGAAGTGTATTTGAGAAATGTCCTGTAATTCACATGCTAGTATGGGGACCCCCGAAATCAGAGATGTGCAAATAACCAATGCTTCTCAACACCTTATCTTGTGCCCATTTTGGAAATACAAAGGCTCCCTTGATACCTATTTTTGACTCTTTATCTTTTACCAAATCAATTGCTGTATATCCAGTACACAATGAAAACCCATTGTTTGGTTCAACTCATTTGTTGGCTCTTTGTACCTAGGGTTCTTGATGAACCTACAAGCCCTATATATCCCCGCAACCAGAGTAGTCTGTCAGACATAACGATATATTGCTTTTGAAAATCTGACATTGTAGAAAAAAGTTACAGTGTAAAATGTGCAGAGAAATGACTGTTTTTTTTAACCTCAATTTCAATATTCAATATTCAATATTTTTTTTTATTTCAGCTGTTACGTTCTGTAGGAAAACCTTATAGGATCTACACAAATGACCCTTTGCTGAATTCAGAATTTTGTCTATTTCTGAGAAACGTTTAGCTGTCCAGGATCCACCATTTGTTTCATACCCATATTTGTCACTAAGTGGAAGGAGGCTGAAAGCACAAAAAAGTAGTAAAAATGGGGTATGCCCTAGTAAAATGCCAAAATTGTGTAGAGAAATGTGATTATCTGATTCAAGTCTGCATGTTCCTGAAAGCTGGGAAGATGGTGATTGTAGCACAGTAAACCTTTTGTTGATGCAATTTGCAGAGATAAAAGAACACATGCTTTCTTTTGCAGCACTTTTTTCCCATTTTTTGCCCAAAATTGTCATTTTACCTGTTTTTTGGCTAATTTCTTAGTCTCCTCCAGGAAAACCCACAAACTCTGGGTACTTTTAGAAACCCTAGGATGTTGGGAAAAAAGGACATAAATTTGGCGTGGGTATCTTATGTGGACAGAACATTATGAGGGCCTAAGCACAAACTGTCCCAAATAGCCAAAAAAAGGCTCAGCACAGGAGGGGAAAAGGCCTGGCAGCGAAGGGGTTAAGGCCTTCACCATCCCCAGAAGTTAATCTTGTCCAAACGTTTCCAAGATTACTGCTTACATTGAATAGTAACCATATTTCTCATACTCACTTCTCATTTGTTGCATAGGTCAATGTTCCAAGTTTGAATATATTAGCGAAACCATACAATAGCAATCCGTGATCAAGGGAACTTGCATAATACAATCATGTACCTTTTGGGCAGTTCACACAGTGGAAACAGCATTTATTTTATTTTAGCGTTCCAGCTTCCATATTTAAAAATTAAGTTAGTCCACAGAGTAGTTGATAGTCTGTATCCTGCTGGCATTTAAAAATCTTTATGTTTGACTGTATGGTAACCTAATCTGAGAAAACAAGGAGACGAGTGCTCTGTGGAGCAGCAAAGTATGAGCATGAATAGATTGTAGGTTCTAGAGTCTTGTAGAGTCTTGGTCGGTAACCACAACATCTACATAAATTAGAGTTCCAATTCTTTATCTTTGATTGACCGTGCTTTAGGGATGCATTGTGAGGAGTAATTTTGCTTAATTCACAGTTAGGCCCTTATTTATACTTTTTGGTGCAAAACTGCACTAAACCAGTTTTGCACCAAAATGTTTAGCACTGGCTTGCACCATTTCTGTGCACCAGTCGGGCACCATATTTATGGAATGGTGCAAGCCGGTGCAAAGGGCTTGAGTAAAAAAAAATGACTTTAGTTGGGTGGGGCTGAAGGTATAGAACAAGGGGGTTTAGCATCAAAAAATGACTTTAGGCAGGTTCGAGTAAAAACAAATGACTCTAACCAGATTAGCGTCATTTTATGGTGCTAAACCTACCATGCCACATGACTCCTGCCTTAGAAAAGGCAGGAGTCATGCCCACCACCCCAATGGCCAGCACAGGGGAAAAAGGTCCCCTGGGCATGGCCATTGCACCCTGTGCCATGTATGGGGGCCCATTACAGGGCCCCTATGGCACTTTAAAAAAGAAAATGCAATACTTACCTGTACTTATCTGTACTTACCTGGGATGGAGTCCCCCATCCACCGCAGTTCCTCTGGTGTGGGTGGGGGTGCCCCTGGGGCCTGGGGAGGACACCTGTGGGCTTATGCCATGGTGTTCCACTATGTAAATAGGCCCACAGGTCCCCTAACGCCTGCCCTGACCCAGGAGTTATAAAATGGGGCAAAGCAAGCTTTGCACCATTTTTTGACCCGTCCTCCCTCCCGTGTACCATTTTTGCACGGGATTATAAATATGGTGTTAAGGCCATTGAGTCATTTTTTTGCACCTCCTCCTACCTTGCATCTCATGAAGACAAGGTAGGTTTCCACTTCCAAAAAATGACTTTACCTCTATAAATTTGGTGCTATATGGGTCTAGCACCAAAGTATAAATATGGAGTTATTTTTGCACTGAATTAGAGTAAAAATGTTGATGCTAATTCGGTGCAACAGAGTATAAATATGCCCCTCAGTGTTTTTTTAAAACAAGGTTTTTTGCTACAACAACACAGAAGATACACTGCACCATTATCCCTGGAGTACCACATTACAAATAGATACAATTCTGGATTTTACAGATCAAAACCATAGTATCCCCCCCCCCACAAATCTCATTCTTCTGCGGGCAACCCTTGCAACATTGATAGGTTTTTTACTTCTGGACAGACCAATCCACCTCCTCCCTCCACTCCACCAGTGAGGGGGGCTACGAGGACTTTCATCTCCAGGCAATATCATGCTTGGCAATCAGAGAGGTAACCCTAATAAACTTATAAATTCAGCCCAAACCCCATAAGAAATAGTTTGATTTTAGTGTATTTAAATAACATGTGCAAATAGAAAACCCACAATCATTATTTCTGTAAACTTTTTTGATAAGTGTTCATTGTATCTATGTTTTTATATTATTATTATTATTATTATTATTTAAATAATAGCTGAGACAGAGACCTAGGATGAAAAAGCATTGCAATTGACCTAGTAAAATGTTAAAATTAATGCAATTCACTGATAAAAAAAGCACAAGTACTGGCCCTGAACTGCATATAAGGTTCTTTAGTTTACATGTATGGGCAGTAGTATGCCAGTGACGTAGGAGTGGTGCCATGGGCCTGTTGACACAGATATGCTAATTAGAAATTATTAATAAATGCTTATATGCTATGGTTTCTAAAAGTTCATGGAGAAATTAATTGTAGAGAAAAAATTATGTGCACGTTTAAAATTTGCCACTTTTACGAACTTGTACTAAAAGGACTAAAAATGTGTGAAATAATGAAAATGTATAATAATAATGTAGTAGTATGTCATATTAAGATGTATACCCTATGTTTTGCATTATATTGTAGAGTTCACTTAGCCAAAGTTGTGGCCTAGGTTTCCAGGCCTGATACAGAGGCTGAATTTCTAGCGCACTGCAGAGAAGCCGGTGCGTTGAACTGTCCCTGAACTGCATACGTAAAAAAAATCTCCTTAGCTAGAATCTTCTGCAATGTACCGACAAACAGGAGATGAGGGACTAAGATATGTAACAAGTTTGGTGTAAGACAGACTCGATGTACTTTCCCAGGACTTGAACAATAGAAGCTCTGACTGTAGAAGAAGATGCAACATTTTCGATACCTGATGAGCCCGATGATGAGGACATCGTACAGTGAACCAATCAACTAATTGGGGATGGAGAAATATTATAATTCATAGATTTATAAAATTAATATTATAGGTTAGAGTCATAACTGCCGATTGACTGACCAATTAGGGATTAGGGGGATGGACTGAAAAACTCTAATAAAAGGTCATGGCAAGGGGCTAAAACTTCAGATGTGAGGGGTGAAATGCTGATGTAAGAAGGCGCGATTCGAGATTATGTCATTGGGCTCATGCTCTTGAGAGCCTGATGAGTTGCTGATCGATTGATGACCTGAGGACGAAGATTGACTTTGTTGCTGATCCATTTTGTGGATAGGTAGCTATGATAATGTGACTGATTAACTTTCGTGCCTTTTCTTTCTGGGTACCAACAGTGCTGTTTTTATAGGTTACCTACTGGCTAGACGTTTTCCAAATTCATGTTCTAAATTGTTTTCGCATGAAGTCTCACATGCTAAATGCCAATCTGGGTTAGGCAGGGATTATTTGGGTGACTCTGACAGTGACAAATGATTGACAGACTGATTGCTGAACTCTGCTATTAATGTTGACATATTCATCTTTGTTAGCTTATGCTGAAGCATTAGAGTATGTGTTTTCTCAAGTTCTGATTAGATTCTGTTATTGGTGGACATTAATTAATTAATTCTGAGCTGATTGAATAAAGTTTCAATTAATCTCATGACCTAGTATTGTACCTAATAGGGAAATACAAACCGATAAAACGTATAATTGAGTTGTGGTTATTCATGAAATGTTGATACATTGTCTCATGCTTAATGATTCTCTTAGTGGTTGTTGATTGATTACACTGATAATTGATGTTCATTGTTTACTAGATGGCTAGGATACTCCATGTGATCCAAAAGGTTCATCAGTCTATACGCGTCCCCTTGTAAGTTTACTTCCTGAGGACCAGGCGCTCTAGCAGGCCCAAATGCAAGTAAGGTACTTGCCCCTCCACTGTTCACTGGCAGGACAGTAAAAAACAGCAATCATTTTGAGTGCATATAATATTGCCTTTGCTTGCAGTATTTCTTTGCTGCTCTGGTCATACCCTTGAAAACATCTTTCTGAGGTGTTACAAGCACTTCTGTAATCTCTGTTTAGAGGGTCCGGTAAAAACAGAGTTGAACTGGAGAAATTATTTACCCTCACAGATGGAGTTAGGGCTAGGGGCACCCAATGGTAAACGTTATTGTGCAGTAACTACAATTGCTGGTGAGGTGGATGGGAGAAGGGGCCACCTCTGAAAGAGATAATATGGTGGCAGATTTTGATGGATGTGCCATCTTTAATTGGCTCTTGGGCTTGTTGCCACTGAGTGAACCAAATAACATTCTCCTGGCAAGTGGCAAGTATTACTGGAAATCTTACCTACAGGAAGAGCTTGGATAGGTTCCCTACCCACTTAAACTACCCACATGGTCACTTGCTAAATACAGAGACCTGAAGGCTTTCTATCACACAGATGCGTGGTTGGGGGCACACCTGAAGGTATGGGGAGATTTGGCTGAAGATGGCTGACTATGGTCCTTTAGAAACTAGACTGAGACGTATGGATTATAGTCAGGCAATTTTTACTCTACCTGATGCACCATATGTGGGGTGAGGCAAGAGCAATGGTGACTTCCGTTCCTATGTTGATGGCCATGCTGAAATATGGCCACAGCAGGAAGGCAATATTGTTCTTCCAGGTTATACTACAATCCTTTCAGTTACACACACGTAAAGAATAGTAGGAGGCCAGACTTGATGAATGTAAGGCTGAGATTCACGTAGTTCAATTTCTTACATTATACATACTTTGCCCAGAAATATATAGGTCCAATGTTTCTGACAGCTTCCAATACATGCCACAGATGTTCTAGATTTTAGGGGAGGGGCTGAAATGTATTAAGGGGATGAGTGCTGCTTTGCCCCAGGACCTGCTTTCCTGTTTGTTGAAGGAGACTCAGGGCCTCATTTACGAGGCCCTATTGGCACACTCCACCACCTGAGCATCGTTTTTCTTTACGTGCCAGTGGCGCAGTGTGCCATTCCATATTTACAAGGCCATGCAAAGTCACATTGTATGGCTTTTCATGGTCTTTTAAATATTTAAGTCATGCATAAAACCGTGTGAGGGGGCGTTCCATGGGTAATGCTGTGGTGTCCCACATAACACCCATGGAACGCTAAGTGATCTGACGCATTCCCAGGTTCACAAGTCGGGGAATGCATCAGATTCCTACGCCACCTGAGAGGTGTTGTACAAGTGACACAATGGGGAGAAATATCTTTATTTCTCCCTGTTTTTTCCGCAGCACGCATAGAAAGAGGAAAACACTTTTGTGCAGGAATCCTCACCATAATGCAAGCATCCTTGCACCATGGTGCAAGGGTGCCTGCATTGGCGCTAGGCAGCAATTTGTGAGCCGGTGCAGGGGGAGAGGACAGAAGTGCTCTGTATCTTGTAGATACTGCACATTTTTGCCCTTTCCCTGTGGCACAGGGCGGCGCAGCAACACACTTGCTGCGTGGCCCTGCTCCACGGGACTTGTAAATAAGCCCCTCATTCTTTCTCCAAAACAACAAGGCATCCTGGCCTGTTTACGGCCCTGACACTGATATTAGTAAAAAAAAAACGTATAGCTATGGCATTGAAATCACCCCTTTCTCCCCTAATCAAATTGACAATGTGACTTAATGCAATGGTGGCATGCAGAATTAGCGGCCCCCTTGGGTAATGGATATGGAGATCAATTAAATGGGACCACTACCTGGAGCATTTGGACTCCAGATCAGATGAATGCGCCCCATAAACTGGCCACTGAGACCATGCTAAATGCATCTGTCTCATTCACACAAGAACAAGTGGTACCCAAAGCGCGGGATGATGCTAACTAGAGGGTAACAATGCTATCCCGCAAAATAAAGTTCCACATGTAAAGATGTTTGGCAACACGCTTTTGCTCCATATAAAGGTACTGTCATTCCTCATGCCCCCAGGGGAACTAGGTGACTCCTGAATACAACGGTCTGTTATACTTACGTTCACATGTTCACGGTTACATGGTTACACGGTTTGGATTCCTTGTATAGGCTGTCATGACGATGATATTCTCTGCACTGAACCACAGAGACAGAATGCTAGATCTGATTATAATTCTGCTGCACAGAGGTCATAATCATTCTGTAAGATGGGTGTCCTTGGTATTTGCAGATTCACTGCTGTTTAACTCTTTTTTTGATGGAAACTCAGAAGAGTAACGGTTTAAAAAAAAAAAGTAAGCTCATTGTGTCTCTAGCATCCTTGGATCCCCAGTGCCACTGAACCTGCTGCACTATTAATAATTAGGTCCCAGGATTGGTCCGTTTTCTGCAATTTGCACCCAAAATAAATCATTAAAACTGGGTTCCAGTTTAGGATTATTGAGTGATGCTTATACCAATTGGTAATTAACTGAACCAAAGGCAACTGTCAAATCATAAACTGTAACATTTTCTTTACTGTCCATAGCTGTCAAACTTTTTATTTACTTATGTGTGATATATCTATGGTTTTCAACGTGCATATGGGTGACATTTATGTATGACACTCTGAGTGACACCCTATCACAAGCAATAAGAAATAGGAATGTACAAGTGGTTTGGCAAGTTTCTGAGATGTCCCCCTGATAGTGCAATGTAATGATCTAGAAAGCTCCAGGAAGCAGATGCAACTCTTTGTAACTGCATATACACGTTTCCTTTTTCACGTTAGATCTCACACAATATTTTTATAAGATGTTTGCATGGTAAATACTTTAATTACTAGCTGATGTGTTAAGCCCTTAGTGTGTGTACAGACACCTAATAAGATAAAGAATATAAAAACAAAGGGGCACATTTACGAGCCCCGTGTGTTGCTGGTGAGTCACTTTTTGTGGCGCACCAGCAATACATAATGCAGACCCATATCTACAAGGCCACGCAAGCCCACTTTGCGTGGCTTTCATAGCCTTGTAGATATGGTGTAAGGCAATGCAGCACAAGTCACTGTTTTTCATTACACTGCATCAGGGAGGCATACCATGGGTGTTGCTGCGGGTGTTGCCACACAACATCCATGGGGCAAGAAGCTGTAAACCTGGGAATGCATCAAAAATTTACTCCCCCTAAGGCAGGTACAACAAGGAGAAATATCTTTATTTCTCGTTGTTTCCGCTTTCCATGTGAAAGAGGAAAATGCCTCTCTGGATTTGTTTTGTGTGGCCTTGTAAATCGAGAGGCCAGTAATGCTTGCAGCTTAAGGGGAAAATTTTCAAGCCCCTTGGACCACTAGTGCATCACTTTTTATGACGCTCTGGTATCGCAGTGTGCAGACCCATTTCTACGAGGCCATGGAAAGTCAATTTGCATGTCTTTTCATGGCCTTCTAGATATGGTGTAAGGCAACGCAGAAAAAATGACAGTGTTGCTTTATACTGTGTTGCCTTACAATGCTTATTCCAACACAACACCCATGGGCTCTAATGCAGTCCCAGATTTACAATAATCTGTAAACTTGGGAATGTGTCAAAATTGTACGACTCCCCAGGGCACTCGCAATGAGGAGAAACATCTTTATTTCTCCTTGTTGTTTCCTCTTTCTATGTGCACATAGAAATAGGAAAACGTCTCTCCGGATTGTTTTTGTGCGGGAAAACAATCCTGCTAACAATACAGACACTCTTGCATCATGGTGCATGGGTGCTTGCATTGGCGCTAGGCAGCAAATTGTGTACCAGCATAGGGGGGAAAGGACAGAAAAGTACCATATCTTGTAAATATGGTGCATTTTTTCCTTTCAAATTGGCATAGGGCAGTGCAGCAGAAAGACTTGCAGCTGTTCTCTACGTCAATTCCTTTAAAATATGCCCCTAAGAGTCAGTTACTAGTCTTGCTCCATATACACACTTTTAAGAGAACTAAGCCTGCCTGAAATTCTCATGATTTCCTAGTAGGCCTGTCCACACAAGGTTCATAGTATTACTCCCAAACCAACAAAACAAATGTAATTACTTCTAAGAATACCGGCTTCATCTCAGAATTGTCTGCAGGAAGTCAAACAAAAGTGTAGTAGAAGTCTGATGATCACTTCCAACCTTAAAAGCAGTTTACAAGCTCAAACATGCAAATTACGTTGATTTATTCTTGCTGTATTTCAGGACTGCAAAATGATTGTCCATTTGCATGCAAATATTGTAAACAAACTGAACTCCTGTAATGTTGTAACTGCCTATAGCTCAAAAATCCCACAAAAAGATTTGTTAAAAAAGGTACAACTTAAGCATTATTGACCTATTAGCAAAGGTTTATTGAACATACATAGGAGAAAGTGTTTTAAAAAAAAATATTATCTGTACAGATTCATGGAATCCTCAGTTATAATTTGATGTGTTAGCATACACTTGTAAAATATACAGATTTGCTGCATACTCATCCTCACATCCTGGAACAGAACGGCATTCCAGGATTGACATTGACATGACACTTAAACTCACTTGTTGTCTGACACTGAGGGGGTCATTCTGACCCCGCCGGGCGCCGGCCCAGCGGGAAAGACCCAGCAACGATGAAGCCGGCTCCGAATGGAGCCGGCGGAGTTGCTGGGGTGCGACAGGTGCAGTGGCACCCGTCGCGATTTTCAGTGTCTGCAAAGCAGACACTGAAAATCATTATGGGGCCCTGTTAGGGGGCCCCTGCACTGCCCATGCCAGTGGCATGGGCAGTGCAGGGGCCCCCAGGGGCCCCACAACACCCGTTCCCGCCATCCTGTTCCTGGCAGTAGAAACCGCCAGGAACGGGATGGCGGGAAGGGGGTCGGAATCCCCATGGCGGATTCCCTGGGCCAGGGGAAAACCGGCGGGAAACCGCCGGTTCCCCTTTTCTGACCACGGCTTTACCGCCACGGTCAGAATGGCCCAGGAAGCACCGCCAGCCTGTTGGCGGTGCTTCCGCGGTCGTTGGACCGCCAGGGTCAGAATGACCCCCTGAGTACCTTAATGTGTGCATAATTAACATTTCCTGGGATTGTGTAAATTATTACTTCAAAACTTTGCTTAGTTTGTAAAAGAATGAAGCTCCGCACAGAAGCCCAAGGTAGCAGCAATTAATTCGTGCACAACAGTGCTTCATTTGTGAATGAAATAGTGTCGCTGCCAGAGCTCTGTCCAGAAGTCGGCATCCAGTGCAGTTAAACATCTGCATATCAAATATCAAGGCTGGTAGTGTTTAATACACTACCACACACTCCCTGTCCCTTTTTCTGGCTCTGACTGGTTCCTTCTTTATCCTTTAAAGTCAGATTTGCTGTATTCATCTTTCTCCATCTTTCTGATCCGTGTGTTTTCCCTCTTGTGCACTCCGAAAATATCTGAGGCAGTAAATAAGTGCTGACCCCCAAAAATAAGTGCTGGTGCTCCCCACTGGCAACCACCGGATCAAGTTCAGCACTGGTGCACGAATAGCAAAAGTGTGTAGTCTTAAATCCATCTCATGCATCTTTAATCCACCGCCTGACACAACCTGCCTGTTTTTTTCATTCTTGTAGCTTCCTGGTTTCTCCCTTTGTTAAGGTATCTCACTCTTTCTCGTGTCCTGTCTTTCCTGTTTTTGTGTTTTCCTTTCTGTTGCTCTCTGGAAATTTCTGAAATTGAAAAAATAAGTCCCAGACCTAAAAATTAAATTCCGGGTGCTCCCATCAGCAACCACTGGCTGAAATCAAGCACTGCGTCCCAAGAATGGGCGAGTCAGTACTAAGACACCAATTACATTTTCAAAGTAACAATTTCAGTGTAACTTGTGGCCTTCCCAATATATCCTTTTTTAACTAATATGGAAAATAGTTTTGTTTTACAGATAGTAGGTTCTACAGCATATAGTGGCTATTATTAACCACAACTTCCCAGTGTTATTTTGAGAGGCTTCTTAAATTGTTTGTGACAGCCCAAAATTTTACTTAGTCGTTGAAGCACTCTCTTCTGTTATCTGTCTAGCACCTGCAGGTCGCTTAGGCTAGTAACTGGTTTTCTATGGTGCATCTAATAGGTTGAATCATAGTAACCATGCCAGGAATGATTTAGTGAATGTTTTTGTGGCACTTGATAGTAAGCACAAGATTTCATGAAATAATAATTCTCCCCTTCTTGCCTGAAAGCCTAAGCTCACTTGTGTATTGTAATAGTCTGGGTTATTAGTTGAGATGAGTGGACTCAAATAATAACACAGTCCTTTTTAGGGTGAACCACAAACAGTCACTTGATTAACTGTGATTAACCCTCTGGTACCTTGAAACAAAACAGTCAGGCTTTCTTTAGAGGCAATGTGCAATGTATTTATGAAGTTCTCTAACAGTAATAAAGTGAAAACACAACATAAGAAAAATCCTAAAGCAACTTAGAAAAAAGAGAGTGCATTTTAATCAAGAAAATTATAACAAAACAAATGAAATACAATCAGTGGAACAGAAGTTATGAATTTGTTAAAGTTTTTAAAGAAAAATAGCTCAAAAAAAGAGCAAAGCATCAACTGCAGTTATCTGGTCCATGGACGTCAATTAAGGGCTGCCAGGGGTCTCAAGTGCAACTTCTATGCCACCATTGCAACTCTGTATTCCTTGCTTGCGGTCCCTGGCTTTCAGGCACTCTAGTGGTATAAAATCTGCCAGTGTGTGTGTACAGTGCTTGATTTCACTGCTGAAGCAGGAGCCCTGCCTGCAGAAAGTTCATAACATGCCTGCAAGCTGGGCCAGGGGGAAATAACTTGTTGGTGTGGTGACCTGCCTCCGGGCCGGCAGGCGCACAGTCCTTGATTTCTAGTTTGATATATTGTATGTATCTGCTGCGGGCCAGGGCTTCTTCAGTCACTTGACTTGACCTGCAGGGCCATCAGTCTAGTAGTGGGCAAGAAAGCACTACCAATGACAGCCCTGGCAAGATTTATTGGCCAGCCCCCTCAGAGCGGCCACATGGCTTCTGACGCGTCTCTTTGGAGTAAGCCTTGAGTTGGTGTTGCAGCAGGACTTGAGTGTGACAGTTCCTTTATTTTTCTTTAAGCACTTCGACTGCTGACTTTGATTTGCTTAGTGTTTGTTTCTGTTGGTCTGGAATGGATGCAGACTGGCAATGCACCAAGCATGCTTCATGTGGTCATTGGAGTAGTGGAGCTTTACACTTCTAGATAAAGGTGGGGGGTGGACTTGAAGCAAAATATGTCAAGCTCTTTACACTTGCTACCCATATTTGCTAGTTCGTCAGTGTCATGACATGCTTGCAGAGTGTTCTGCAAGGCGGTGGGTGGCCCACTAAAATTTCTGTTGGGACTTGATCGCAGCTCATTTCACATGCAAAGCTCCAGTGACCGTGGTCTTGCCAGGCCACGTAGCACAGCCCAGCACAGTTGGAACTTCCATGCATAAATCTTTGGCCACAAACAGAAAAATAGCTTTGCGGGTTGATGCATCTGTATGTATGTATTGTAACGTTATTGCAAATCTAGTGTTGCAAAAAAATAGCTGTTTTACCCCCTCATTTGCCAAATATCTGCAAAGACTGTCCACGCTCTGCATGTTTTGGCACATGTTCCTGTCCTGTTGAAGCACTTTGCAGTTCCGGGCACTGGCCACTCAGCATGAATACTCCTAATAAAACGTCAGTATTGGGGTCTCCCTGCCCAGTTAAGGATTGGTGGCACCATCACTAGTAGCAGGGCTGGCCAGGTCTTATCAGATTGATGAGGAGACTGTGAAAAACAAGCGTGAGAGCAATGACATCATTGGAAAATGCTCACAGTCCCTTGCTATGAAAATGTAAAGCAATGAACAAGGAAATCTTTTTACACTGGGCACATGGCAAACATTGAAAAGATCCTCTCAGGTACAAAGACCAGTCAAGGGAGAAAACCCTTTGTACTGCAATGAATGAAGCATGGGATGTCACCAATGGGTAAAGAGGCACTCAGGCCAGACTGGTGAGCCCAAAGAAGTCCTGGCAAAATTACCATATAATAGTTGTCCTCGCACAACCTCTCTCTTTTTCCATCCATCCTCTTACTCCTTCTCTCTTCTCTTTTTCTGAGTGCTTGCTCTCTACCTTCCCCACTCTCTCCCTCTCTTTCTCTCTCACCCTCGCTCTATCTTGAAACCCCCTGTGCATTTTGCGTTATCTTCAGGGAGCTGGGGAAAGAGACAGCGTCACCAGGTGCGTCCGTGGCCGTTCAAAACCGGCCTTAAAGAGCTTCAGCCACCTGGGGAATGTCTAAAGGAGTAAAATGCCTGGCCGGTCCTGGGGACACCTCGACATTCCCTCACTGAACTCATCTGAAACCCATCCCCAGATGGGTGTTTTCTTACTTGCTGTGTTAAAAATAATTTCTAATGATAGACTAAGAGAACAATATACTTGCAGAAAAAGTTACATGCTCTAACTGTCCTTGATTCTTCCATATGAAATCAAAGTTCTATGACCCCCAATCCCTACCTCACCCTGTTACATCAAAAAGATAATTGGCCTCTGTTTTTGAAACGTTAAAGGTGCAAGCAATCCCTCAGCAGTGTCAATGCTTAGCTCTCCAATTGGCTATCCAATGACATGGTGCTGTGTGATATGATGCACAATGCAGAGGGAAGGGTCGAGACAGCACACTATCATAAATAGAAACACTTCAATCAAAAATGAGTTCCAGTTTGGTGAAGCATCTTTTAAGGGCCTGTAGAGTTAGCAAATAAGTCTGACATCTTTTGCAACATTTTATTTTGGGGCATGGTCTTGATTACATACCATTTGTACACAGCAAGGACGTGATTGTGTGCCCCTTTCTGCACTGTTTCATGTTTGTGTTCAAAACTTGCCTATGCTAAGTTGCACATACATTGGCTCCACAGGGTTAGAAGTATGTATACCATATTATGGAAAGTAAGGTTGCTGGGAGATCTTGACCTGCATTAAATAGGGCAGTTATATATGCTCCAAGAATGAGATCCAATTACACAGTACTTTTAATATCCAAAACAAAGAAGCACGTGAACTCGTTTTGAACATTATAGGCCCATCAACCTTCCCATTTTATAACTTATTTGATATTGATAATGGTTGATTTCAATTTGACTAGTGTATTTTCCATTATTTTATAAGTTCTTTATCAATGCTACATTTTCTTAATTGTATATCTGAAGATACTAACTGAAGCAATGTATGTAGCAGCATTTTCAATAGGATTTGAAGTATGTCTGTTTCTAGGGTACTCCTTTTGTATCTGTAGAGATTTTCCAGCCTCTATGTGAGATGTAAGTAACCACAAGTTAGATGTATCACTTTCTGTGATACCACCAAGCGAAAGGTCATACTTCCTTTGATTCCATGGGGCCCAAAGGTCACTTGATGTCACTTCCTGTGATGTCATCAGGTCAAATGCCTTTCGATGTCACTTCCTGTGACATCATTGGGGTGGGTCAAAGAGCAGATTATGTCACTTCCTGTGATGTCACCCAATCAAAGTTCATGTGATGCCACTTCCTGTCACATCAGATGGGGTCACATGACATGTGATGTCACTTCCACTACCCCTGGCATTTTGATGAATCAACATCCCTGAACAGGCCATGCGAGATTGTGTCAAAATCACAAGTTGAAGACTGCCACAATGGAAAGTGGGTCAGTTATAGGCACCAGGTTCGCCCTGGTCTAAAAGTTACCTTTGGACTTAAAAAAATTCTTGAAGGCTTCCTGGAGAAGGTAGAGACCTCAGCATAGGCAGGCAACAGTCTGTAGCAGCAAAGGAGGTTGTTGATGATGGAAAGCCTGTTTTGTAAAGGTCCAGCTCAAGAGGACTTTCTGCTTTGAACATGAATGTAGTGGGAGCTGCAGGTAAGTAAATCACACCGGTGTTGCATGTTAGATCCACCTGCAGGTAGGTGCCAGTCCCACACTGGTTCACAGAGCAAACTTTCTAAGAAAAGTTTCTATGACCCAGCATTTAGGGTTAGCGTTAGACCTATCAGCTTTGGGGTGGTATTCTCCTAAACGTTTTGTCTTTACCCTCCTATTTTTCAGAATTCGGTTTTGTTGACATTAGGACTCTGTTCACTTTCCTACTGCTAACCAGTGCTAAATTACTTGTACTCACTCCTGAAGACATGGCAACATTGACTTAAACCTGATTGGCATATTTGACTTACTTTTAAGTACCTAGAAAGTGCTATACCATATTATAGGGTCGGTGAATTAAATACTACCAGTGGGCTTGCAGCGCTTATTTTGCCAGCCATTTAAGTAGCTCTGTAAAAGATGCCCCAGGCCTGCCATTGTAGCCTACTAGCAGCTTTGACTGTCAATTTGCTTTGGCAAAATAACCCCTTTGTCAAGACTAAAACTCCCTTTTTAGTACATATAAATCACACCTAGAGCAGGGTGCATTGTAATTAAAATGTTGGACATGTACTTTTGGGTTTCACATGTCCTGGTAGTGAAAATTTCCTAAATTCATTTTTTCACTACTTTGAGGTCTACCTCTCTCATAGTATAACATAGAGTTGCCTTATCACATGTAATAAGTGCTCACTTTTGATTGGGAGCAGGAAGCAAAATCATGTTTACTGTCTCATATCTTGTAATTTCAAATCCACTTTAGTGGCCAAGTCAGATTTTAGGTCACAATTTTGAAAGTGCCACTTTTAGAAAGTTGTAATTTTACTGCCCTAACCATCTGGTGTCTGCAGTCTGTCCCTTGGTCACATGACTAGGTGTGACTGGCAGTTGGCCTTTGTACATCCCTCCCAGACAGCCACAACAAGAGAGGTATTAGATGTGTTTGGATAAGCCATCTCAGGCAGGTGGGGGGTGATGGAGTTGGGCATATCCCCACTTGCAATTCAATAGACTGCACACTGCTCTCACACAAAGGATTTCACACTAGTCTTTTGTCCCTGTAGCGAGACTGGAGCTAGGGCAATAGAGGAAGAAAATTCCAAGCACTGATGAAGGGGGAGCTTCTGGAAACGTATCCTCCTTCAAGAAGAAATCCGGTATAAAGATGGGAACCTCAAACGAACTCTTCATTTCACTTTCTAGACCTGTGTAAGGACTCTCAGAGGACTGCTTGCTGTTTTGGTTGACTGTGTTCTTCAAGACCGCTTTGCTGCACCAAAAAGGATTGCTTTTCTTCCTCAAGCCTGCCTTGCACTCCTGTGTTCTCTCCTGCTGCTTTAGGCCAGATCTTCACCTTAAACCCAGGCCCTTCAGAGTAACTCCAAGGACTAGTTGTCTGATCTATTGAGCTGAGCCTAAAGGACAGAAAGCAACAGCAAAAGAACACCTCCTTTGCTATTGATTATTCTATTTAGTACACCACAGTACATAGATCCTGTCTGTACCCTAATGCATTTCTACACCATCACCTCATTTCAAATGTTTATAAGTAAATACATCACAGAAAAACATGTAGACCACATACATAAATTTACCTAACATTATATACAGGAAAGAAACTAATCACATTTGTCAGGCAAATGTACAACATATACATTAATAAAAAAACAAAACATAACTAAAGGTCAGAGTCCTGTCCCTGTTTTGTACATATAAGCTAAGCATTGGTTTAGTCCTGGAACAGCTTCAAGAAAAAGAGTTCATCCAGTGTCCACAAGGATATTGAGGAATGCAGAGTTCTATTTGAATTGGCCCCTTCAATTCTAGTTCCACAACCCATTTACGTGAAGGGTAATCACTCCCTTCTATAACAGATGATCACACACTGGCGATTCAGGCGCTTTCCTAAAATTATATTAACCAACGCGTTTTGACCTCTTTTGAAAACAGTGCAGACATTTTGTAGAGGTCATCATCAGAGCCACACCAAATTCCTCAGGGTTGAGACTCCATCAAAGATAATGGCAGACATTTTTCAACAAAATTTCTTCTAAGACAGAAGGTAAGCGGAGACTGAGCCTACTTCTTGTATCTGACCCACGCTCTATTGAGGTGGGCCATTAATTTTAAATTTGCCCTAATCTGGCACGACTGTGTGCGGTTGACGCTTTGATCATTTAGATACCACATTAAACTACGAAAATTCATAACTCCAGTTCTATTGATTGGATTTTGTCATTTTTGTGTCAAATAATGTATTTAAATGTACTCTATTTTTCTTAATTTCTGTGGATTATTTCTTGTGTGCTGCATAAGCACTTTACCCATTGCCTCTAAGTTAAACCTGACTGCTTTTGTGCAAACATACCAGAAGGGTAAGCAAAAGTTAATTTTGTGATTTAATGGTTCATCCTGACAGAAATTGTGAAAGTGGCTTGAACAGGATTTCACCACCTCCTCAACCAAAAAGCCAATTTCTGACAGTTAGGTAGAAGGAGTACCACAAACTCCACTTCCATGGGTCCAGGGCCTATAAGGAACCATTTAGGGGGTTAGAACTCACTCCAGCAGAGACCAGCAGCAGGGTTCAAGGCATGCCCAGTTAGAATCAGTCAGCTAGTCAGATATAGGAAAGCTGCTGGAATTCTGTTGTATCCCAGTGGCACTCCTTCTAGCAGCAGGACAGTCCTTCTTCTGAATCTTCCGCAAGCCCAAGTGTGATCTGATATGAAGTCTGAGAGTGCTGCCTTTTATCCATATTGCCAACTTTTTTGTGGGGCAACCCCTTGCACACTGCCAAACTTGTTCTGACCAGTTCCCCGTCCATGCTAGGTTTGGCTCCTCTCTGTCTACTGTGACAAATGCAAGGGCAGGCCTGGTGTCAGGTGCATGTGTGAGTGCTGCAGGCAAGGTGCATTCATGTGTAAATAATTCTGGATACAGACTCTACCCATCCATCCTGTTAGGATGGCCCATCCTGTTTACACCTAAGCCCCCTTTGTCACCATGGGTGGAAGGAATCAGCAACCCCCTGCAGGAGAGACAACCACAGTTATGTGACCTTGTTTACTGGCATAATGCAATTGTTGTGTTGGCACAAACAATGTCAACTTTCTAAAAGTGGCATTTTCAGAGTATTAACTTTGAATCTTACTTTTCTGTTAAAGAGGATGTTCTTTTTCAATTCTGAAGAGTCCAAGAAGTATTTCTCTACCGCTTCACAATCTGAAGTTAGCACTTGTTAAACATAATAAGGCAACCCAGTGTTAGTGTATGGGAGACATAGGCAATATAACAGTGGAAAATGTCTGAAGGTGTTTTCAATGCCAGGACATGTAAACCCTAAACCCATGTCCTAGACTTTAAATACCATGCTCCCTGTGCTAGGAGCCTTTAGTTTTACCTTAGGGGTGAATTAGCAATATCATAAAGGAAAATTTAGGCCTGGCAAAGGGTTACATTTGCCAAGTCAACATGGCAGTTCAAAACTATACCACTGTTGCAGTCGCAGGCCAGAGACATGTTTTAAAGTGTTACTTTAGTGGGTGGCACAATGAGTGCTGCTCTCCCGCAGCGGATAGTTACAGCCATCACCTTAGGATATGGTGATTCAAGATCATTCATCCCCCTCTCATGCCTGATACCTACAATTGTACATTACTTTGTTTTATTTTTTCCACGTTTCACTTGTGCTGTTCACGTTTCCCGTTGCAGGAGCACTATGTGGTCACCTTTCAATTCATGTACTATATATTGAGTTTATGATGCTGTCCTCTTTTATTGCACTGATGGAATGATAATGCAATTCTCATGACTAGTAGTTTGGAGATCCTTGTCCTTTTTCCAATTATTTTTTTTTTTTTTCAAATCAGTGTACTATTACCTATTGAGACACTGTTGCATGTTACTAATGTCTGCCCAGGTCTCAACTGGGTTTATGGGTCTTCACCTGTTGTTTGCATAGTTTTTTGCTCTCCTGCTAGTAGCATTTAATTTACAGGCTCTGGGTAAAGGCAGCACTATTTACCAGGGACTAGCAAATAAATTAAAATGTGCCAATCACCCGTCGGTCAATTTCACCATGTTTTAACTTCAAGGAGAGAGCACAAGCTCATTATCATTGGTTAGCATGTGTAAATCACAGAGTCATAAAGCCAACAAAAATGATTTCAGAAACCAGGAGGGGTGAAGCTAAAAAAGTTGGGGGATTGCCATCCAAGGGTGTCAGGCCTAGCATGTATCATGGGTCATAGAGCTGCAGTGACAGGATCCCCAGCCAATCACCTTCGTAGCTACTCAAGGTCCATTGTCGTGAGTGCCAGTTTCCACAAGTCCTAGCCTGTATGTCAACTTCACCATGCTTGTAGCAATTTTGCTCACACAAACACATAATATAGGAGACAAAACTACAATACGTAAAGGTGTCATACAAAATGGCCTACTTGCAGACATTGAAGAGTTCCTTTTAATATTGCATATCAGATGCTTTCCTACATGGCTATGATTAGATTCATGAACTGTGAAAACTTTATTTACAATCCGTGTAAAGAGCATGGCTTGAAGCCTCCATTTTATGTTTTGGTCTAATTTTTTATTGACAAATAAAAATGACACTCAAAAATGCAATTTTGCACAGGTTGATGTGTGTTTTATTACAGATGGTGCGATGTGGTCCAACCAGTAGTGTGATCCGAGAGCTGCTTAACTAATTCTACAAAGTTAATCGAGCCATTGGCCCTGGCCCATTGAAAAAGCGTATATGAGGAGCAGAGACTCACCACAATCTATTTAAAAAAGAAAATACAAATTCTTCTCAACTACACTGATGGGTGGGGTTATACTACTAAATGTCAATCCCCAGAATATTGTGATAGAAGAATATTGAGGACAGAATAACGAGGGACAACGGTGGTCATTATGAACATGGCGGTAAACACCGCCAGCCGCTTTGGTGACGGTGAACAGAAGACCGCCATTGGTGGTGAACAGAAACCCGCCATATAAAGACACCAAAATCAGAAACCACCAATAATTCTGCAACCACCAGCCACCGCCAGGGCCTTGTTGGCGGAAAGGCTGCACATCCTACCCCGCCACCGCCAAACACACAAATCCCCCGCCTACCAAATGATGCACAAATCATTGCGGCGGTTAATGGAAGCCGAATGACCATTGGCGGAACAGACCGCCACGGCCAGCAATGGGACCCAAAAGTAAGAAATGCACATTGGCAAGTTTGAAAGCCACAACCCTGATACACATCCACAACACCATAAAACATGCACAGACACACCCCACAATCCTTTGCATCGCCAATAGGATAAGCCAGATTGACAACACTAGACGCAGACACTGAACGCCACATCACACAACTCACACACCCAACCAGACAACAGCATCTTCACCAATATCCACACAACACAGCATCCACAACACACACCATGGCACCCCCTAAGCACCCACGCTTCACAGAAAGGGAGCTAAGAACAATGGTGGATGAGATACTCAAGGTCGAGCAACATATCATCGTGGCATAGATCCAGAACACACCCATTGCCAGGAAGATGGAGTTATGGCAGACTATAGTGAACAAGGTCAACGCAGTGGGAAAACATCCACGCACGAGGGACGGCATCCGCAAGAGATGGAAAGGCCTGCACAGCAAGGTGAGGTCCATGGAATCGAGGCACCACATTGCAGTCCAGAAGACTGGGGGAGGACCTCCACCTACACCCCCTGAATACACCGACTGGGAGGAAAAGGTACTGGCCATCCTGCACCCTGAGTGCCTCACTGGAGGAATGGACTCAGTTAAATCATCTACAATTACCCCATATCCACGCCACCTGTAATGCATGCACCATCTCACCCCTCCAACTACAACCAGGATCACACCCCACCCTGGCCTCAATCACTACATCCAGTCACCTTACATGCCCACAAAGCCACCAACAGGCCCACATCCCCCACCCCTACAAGGTATCACAATGGCACTACACCACCCACAATGTACCACCACATCCCATGCAAAATGCAATGGCAACCCCACAAAAGGTCCCTGCATGGCCCAACAGAGGATAAACTACACAAAATAGGCCTGACGTGTGCACCCTCATCTGAATTAGTAGATGTAACATACATGTCCATTCCCCCCCACAGGCACACACCACCCATGCCACCCTGACGGAAAGGACAAGGGGTGGCAGCGCCGCAAATGGAGACAGAGGCACCACTCAGGACACTGGAGAGGGAACAATGGACACTGAGGAATACCCTGGTCCGTCACACAGTCCTGGACTGTCACCCTCCAGCAGCCCCAACCAGGACACCACTGACACCCCTATCACCCAGCCAACAACATCTGCACATGCCAATCGACCCCACACCAGTGTATTCAGGTCACAGACTGGTGGAACACAAGTTCAGAGGCCACAGCCTCCACCTACCAACAGGAAGTATGATAATGGCCCCAGTAGAAGTGTAACGCCAGACCTGTGTAGGGGACACAGGCACAGGGGACTAGGCCCAGTGAGAGGGCATCAGTGGCCCAGGGGGAGGCCAAAGGATGGATGCAGCAGCCCAGGAGGTGATATCAGAGGTACTGTGAGCATACCACCATACCCAAGACAGGATGGGACAGATACTGGCCACCCTGGAGCAGAGTCAAAGGCTGCAGATAGCCCAACATCAAGAGACCATGGAGCAGTGGAAACAACTCAATGCACCATGGCCACTATTGCAGGGGTGCTGCAGCACCACTACCCAACCCAGCCTGAGACCCCCACAAACCAGGAAGCCCCTACCACTGCCCAGGACACAGACCAGCCATCAACATCATCAGCAGCAACTGGACGGGTGTCACTGTCTAAGGACACACAGGAGACCAGCACCCCTACCCGTACAGCCCAGCACCAGACACTCTAACGGTCCCTCAGACCCAGATATGGCACTGGAATACCTGCCAAGACCAAGGCACTCTCAAAGAAGTGGCTTTGATACAAACTGTCTCCCAAGTGTGCCACTGTGCTACCATCCTCACAGGCCAATTGCAATTCAACAACCTACAAGGTACAGATGGACATATACCCACTGCCACCAATCGCTGTGACCATGTAGCCAGTATGGACATCCACCATCAGCCCACTATCTATCACTGTAAAGAGCACCAGTGCATCCCTGACAACTACTAAAACACATGTACACCAATTGCTATGTCCCCTGTCCTTATGTTGAATCAATTGTAAGTATGAATGCATTTGCCAGTTATATTAAAATTTAGACCTTTATTGCAGGACTAGCAACCTATGCACAACATTGTGTGGAACGAGCAGAAGAAATGCAGCAGGCTCATAGACAACACACCAATCCCTATGGGTACCCTATTGTCCACGATAGAAAAAGGGAAAGTAATTGATTTTAATATCTGTAGTGTACAGCTCCACCAGGGCCCCTGCTGCAAAAGGAGCCTAGGAGGCAAAAGGAACCCCAATGATGCAAACTATGAAGGCGGTGCACTACTTGAAAAACAATTGTTTAGATGAGGTATACAAAGAGAGTCCAATTCTCCTATGGTAGTGATGAAACAAATCTTCTATTTATTTATTTCAAATTCCAAAACCTTTTCTTTGCACAGTAATCTTGTTACGGCATGAAGTACATAGAAATGACAGCCAACGCGTTTCGCCCTTCAACATAGGGCCTCTTCAGGGCTATGTGGTATCCAGTCGGTCATAATTAGTAATATTCAATAACACAGTAATTTGTAATGAGCCGAGAAAAGTGCTGGCAATATCATTCAGGTAAGGTTCATGACCGTAAATATGGTCAGACAACCGATCCTGCCGAAGCTGGCCCGGCAGTACCACGCATCGGGACCGGCGTGGTACTGCCGGTAATGACTGTGTTATTGAATATTACTAATTATGACCGACTGGATACCACATAGTCAGAAAGAAGTCTTTTGTTGTCCCTGAGACTTCAACAACAGGAGGCAAGCTCAGTTCAAGCCCTTCTAGATTCTCCTCAAGCAGAAATGCACAACAAAGTCCAGTTTTTGTCCCTTTTCATGAGCAGAAGCAGCAACTGCAGGATAGCCCAACAAAGCACAGTCACAGGCATGGGCAGCACTTCTCCTCAGCTCTTCTCCTTGGCAGAGGTTCCTCGATTCTAGAAGTGATCTAATTTTCAGTGGTTTGGGTCCTCTTCTTATACCCCTTTCTGCCTTTGCAGTAGGCCTACTTCAAAGAGAAGTCTCTGTTGTTTACAAGATCCTGCCTTGCCCAGGCCACACCCCAGACACATACCAGGGGGTTGGAGACTGCATTGTGTGAGGGCAGGCACAGCCCTTTCAGGCGTGGGTGACCACTCCTCCCCCTCCCTCCAAGCCCATATTGCCCATCAGGATATGCAGGCTACACCCCCAGCTCCCTTTGTGCCACTGTCTAGAGGAGAGGTGCAAACAGCCCCAGACATGGAATCTACAAGCAAGCAGAGTCACAGAATGGTTTAAGCAACAAAATGCCTACTTTCTAAAAGTGGCATTTTCAAACACACAATTTAGAAACAACCTTTACTAAAAGATGTATTTTTAAATTGTGAGTTCAGAGACCCTAAGCTCCATATGTCTACCTGTTCCCAAAGGGAATCTGCACTTTAATGATATTTAAAGGCAGCCCCCATGTTAACCTTTAAGAGAGATAGACCTTGCAACAGTGGAAATCAAATAAATACATGTTCCACATTTAACATGCACTGCACCCTGCCCATGGAGCTACCTAGGGCCTGCCTTAAGGGTGCCTTATATGTATAAAAAGGGACGGTTTAGGCCTGGCAAGTGGGTACACTTGCCAAGTCGAATTGGCAGTTTAAAACTGCCCACACAGACACTGTAGTGGCAGGCCAGAACCATGTTTTCAGGGCTACTATTGTGAGTGGCCAACCAGTGCTGCATGGCCACTAGTAGCATTGGATTTGCAGGCCCTGGGCACCTCTAGTGCACTTTACTAGGGTCTTACCAGTAAATCAAATATGCCAATCATGGAAAGCCAATTGCACATACATTTTACATAGGATCACTTCCACTTTAGCACTGGATAGCAGTGGTAAAGTGCCCAGAGTAACAAAAACAGCAAAAACATAGTCCAGCATACATCAACAACCTGGGAAACAGAGGCAAAAAGTTAGGAGAGACCATGCCAAGGATGCCAAGTCTAACACGTGACCTACCCAGCTGAAAGTGGGAGCAATTACCTAACCTCATGGGAGTTCTCATCACTAAGGCGGAAGAATCTGGACAGACCATCAGCATTAGTGTGTTCTGTACCAGGGCAGTGTTGCACCGTAAAGCCCATCCCCTGTAGGGAAATGGAGCACTTCAACAGTTTTGGATTCTCATCGCTCATCTGCATTAACCATCTGAGGGGCCTGTGGTTGGTCTGAACCCGGAATTGAGTCCCAAACAAGTGGGGTCTTAGCTTCTTCAGCACATGGACCACAGAAAAAGCTTCATGCTCTATTGCACTACACCTATGTTCCCTGGGAAGTAACCTCCTGCTAATGAAGGCTACAGGTTGATCTAGACCCTCTTCATTAAGCTGTGAGAGTACTGATCCTATACCATGCTCTGAGGTGTCTGTTTGCACAACAAACTCCTTGGAGTAGTCAGGTGCCTTCAGCACAGGTGCTGTGCACATGGCAGCCTTCGGAGCATCAAAAGCGGTCTGGCAAGCTTCTGTCAAAATCACCTCCTTTGGTTGCTTCTTGGAAGTCAACTCATTCAAGGGGGCAACAATGGTGCCATATCCCTTGGCAAACCTCCTGTAATAGCCCGTGAGGCCTAAAAAGGCCCTCCCCTCAGTCTGGGTCTTGGGAGGCTCCCAAGCCAGAATGGGGGCAATTGTTGGCTGTAGGGGTGCCACCAGGCCACTCCCTACCTGATGTCCCAAATACACCACTGAGCCCTGTCCTATTTGGCACTTGCTTGCCTTCTTAATAGTGAGGCCTGCCTTTTGCAGGGCCTCCAACACTCTGCAGAGGTGCTGCAAGTGTTCCTCCCAAGTGGAAATGAACACTGCAATGTCATCCAGGTATGCTGTGCTGAAGTCATCCAGCCCAGTCAACACTTGGTTGACCAACTTCTGGTATGTGGCAGGGGCATTTTTCATCTCAAATGGCATCACTTTAAAGTGGAAGTGTCCATCTGGAGTACAAAATGCTGACCTCGCCATGTCCCCCTCAGTTAGGGCAATCTGCCAAAACCCAGACGTCAAATCAAATGTGCTGAGGTATTGGGCAGCTCCCAACCGATCAATGAGCTCATCAGCTTGGGGGGATGGGGTGCCCCTTAGTCTTAGTGACCACATTGAGACCCCAGTAGTCCACACAAAACCGGAGTTCTGGGGTGGCACCAGGAGGAGCAGCCTTTGGGACCAAGACCACAGGGCTGGCCCAAGGACTGCTAAAAAACTCAATCACCCCTATGGCTAACACCTTAGACACCTCATCTTTGATGCTAGCCCTGACCTTATCAGTCACCCTGTAAACCCTCTGTTTAATGGGTGGACTGTCCTCAGTATCCACATCATGTGTACAAAAGTGTGTGACCACTCGGATTAGACAGAACAGGGAGGCAAACTAATCCAATACCTGGCGACAGTCGCTCTGTTGTTCTGAGGTCAGAGAAGGGAAGAGGTTCACTCCCTCCACAGACCCATTTTCTCTCCAGCAGACAGAAGGTCAGAAAGAGGCTCACTCTCTTCCTCCTCTCCATCATCTGTTGCTAGGAGCATGGACTATTCAGTCCGCTCAAAGTGTGGTTTGAGATGGTTCACACGTAGGACCCTTAAGGGGTTCCTGGAGTCCACAAGTCCACCAAGTAGATGACTTCGCTCTTGCACTCCACCACCTCAAATGGCCCAGTCCACTTCTCCTGGAGTACCCTGGGCTCCACTGGTGCCATTACCCACAATTTTTGCCCAGGATGAAATTCGACCAGAGTGGCTTTCTGGTCATGCCACTGTTTCCTATCTGCCTGGCTTGCCAGGTTCTCTTGTGCAAGATCTCTGAAGCGGGCAGTCTGGTTTCTGAAGGCCAGCATGAAGCTAAATACATTCTGGGGAGGTTTACTGGGGGATTTCTCTAAGCCCTCCTTCACCAGACTCAAGGGTCCCCTAACAGGGGGGCCATACAGTAACTCAAAAGGACTAAATCCAAGCCCTTTTTGAGGCACCTCCCTGTAGGCGAACAGAAGACATGGCTAGAGGACATCCCACTTCCACCTCAAGGGAACTTATAGGCCAATGATCATGCCTTTCAAGGTGCGTTGAACCTTTCAACCAGACCATTACTTTGGGGGTAGTAAGGAGAAGTGAACTTATACGTTACACCCACACTCCTGCCACAGAGACTTCATATAAGTAGATATAAAGTTGGTTCCGCTATCAGATACCACTTCCTTGGGGATCCCCTTGCAGGTAAAAAGCCCCATCAATGCACTTTCCACCACAGGGGAAGTGATTGATGTCAGAGGAATAGCTTCTGGGTACCGGGTGGCATGGTCCACCAAGACCAGGATGAACCTGTTGCCCATGGCTGTCTTGGGATCCAGAGGCCCCACAATGTCAATACCGACCCTTTCAAAGGTGGTACTAACTACTGGAAAAGGTTGGAGTGGAGCCTTACATTTCCCCCCACTCTTTCCACTTGCCTGACAAGTCTGGCAAGACCTGCAATGAGCATCTTAGTACCTGCACATTAGGGGCCAGTAAAGTGGATGATAAGTGGTTCAAAGGTCTTGTCCTGCCCCAAATGTCCTGCTAAAGGCAGATCATGAGCCAGACCCAGTAGAAAGGCTCTGAAGCACTGGGGTACCACCAGTACACGGGCTGACCCAGGCTCAGCAATCTTAGGCTCACTCTACAGGAGGCCAACCTCCCAATAAATCAGGTGAGATCCTGGCTCCTTGCCAGCCGCCTGGTCTGCAGCCTGCTGCCACAAACCCACTAGAGTAGGACATGTCCTCTGTGCCTCACAAAATGCCTCCCTGGTGGGTCCCCCTTCCTGCTGCCATTGTGACAGCTCAGGGACCTCCCCCAGCTCAGCCACCTGTTCCCCTTTAGGCTCCGGGCATCATCCTCAGGCTCTGTCTCCTCCCGTACCTTGGGAACTTCTGGGGCCAGTTTCCGGCACCACTTGCCCTTCCTCTTTTTGGGGGTCCCCGGCGCTACTGTTTCCAGGGGCTCCTGACCACCCTGAGGGGCTGCATTGACCTGGTGGATACGCATTTCCACCCAGGCAGACCCAACATCTCCAAGTGTGACCTTTGTTCCACCTCCTTCCAAGGGGAATCCTCCAGGTCATTGCCAAGCAAACAATCCACAGGCATGGTTAGACTCACAGCTACCTTTAAGTTACCTGAGACCCCCCCCATTCAAAGGGAACCTGCACGACTCTGCACAGGCGCTCTGAGTTGTCCACTGCAACTACTTGGGGAAGTACACAGGGATCTATCTGCTCTTCAGACACCAGGTGACTCCTCACTGTAGTCACACTGACTCCTGTGTCTCTCAGAGCCTCCACCCTCTGTCCACTAATGGTCACCCGCTGCCTGTACTTTTTAGTGTTGTCAGGCATTAGGGTTCTCTGGACCATCTTGCTGTCCCCTAGTGAGACAAGGGTCATCTTAGCTGGCTCCCACCCACCTGGGGCCAACTCCTCCCCAAGCCGTACACTGGCCAAACCCTGTGACAGAGCACCAGTGGGTGCCAGTGTACCCTTGGGACATTTGGGGTCCCCCTCACATGACACACCTGGTCACATGCATAACACTTACATGAGGACCCCCCTTCCACAGGTTTCCCTTTGGAGAACCATGGCTTCTTTTCACTGGGGGGCTAGGGATCCTTGCCTTGGGAACTAGGTTTGGGATTTTTAGAGAACTCTCCCTATTTACCCGTACCCCTTTCTTCTGAGAGGGACCCTGCCTACCCTTGGCATGGTCTCCCCCATACATCCTCTTGACCCTGGTGCTCTCCCAGTGGTCAACCTCCTGCACAAGCTTCCTGGGGTCAGTCAGCTTGCTGTCAATTAGTTGCTGATGTAGCTCTGGAAAATATAAACTGTACAAGTGCTCCCAAGCAATTAAAATGTAAAGCTCCTCATATGTTGTCACCTTACTGCCCTTCACCCAACCATCCAGTGACCTTCAAAAAGAATCAACACATTCCAACCATGTTTGGGATTCTTTCTTCTTATAGGATCTAAACTTGTCCTTATACTGTTCAGGGGTAAAACTGTACCGTATGATTAGGGCTTCCCTATGATAGAGTAGGTGAGCCCCTGAGGATCCCCTAAGGATGTCCGAGTATCCCTCCCCTCTCCCTCAAAGTGCTTCCACAGACCCACCCCCAATGAGCTTCAGGGACCAGATTCATATGGAGAGCAGATTCATACCCCTTGAACCACAAGAATATGTCATCCTCCCATTTGTAATCCTTTACAAGGTCTTTAGGAATGTGCACTCTCCTCTGAGGCTGCACTGTGATATTGCTGCCACCATCCTTACTGGACTGGTTCCTCTCATCCAGCTCCCTCAAGCTAAGCACATGAGCCATCAGTATCCTCTTCTCCTCTATGGCCACCCCCCTTTCTTCCATCTCCCTTTGCATCCTAAACCTCACCAACTCAGACTGGTGAGCCCTCTCTGTCTGTCTGTCCTGTAACTCATCAGGAGTCAGACCTTTGGATAACACACTGATACCCTCCCTGGAGACTCTCTTCCTGGACATACCAGGCCCACACACTATACCATTGTGTATGGATTGCACCTCCTCCCCCTCATCCTCCTCCTCCCCCTCTGTGTACCCCTCAGCTTCCTTGGCTGTCACCCAGGTCCTCATTTCCTTATGCAGCTCCTCCTTCCTGGTGGAGCCCTTGATGGGACAGGCAGAACTGCCTCAACTGAGCAACTGTATAACTCTCCAGTTTCCCTAAGTCAAAAGCAGCTTCAGCTGATGCATCTCCAGGTTGAGACATGATAAAAAATCAACAAAAGTGCAAGTTCTAAGGCAGAAAAAAGAGCTCCCAATAAAGTTCAAAGATCAGCAAAAAATATGGAAGTAGGAAAAAAAACTATTTCAAAGAGAAAAAGCAAAAATAAGCTGTTTGTGGTCACGTAATAGCCTGCACTGAAAACAGTAGTTTACACTTAATCACTGAATGTGAAGTACAAATCCAAATTCAATCGTCACCGCTGATCACCAATGTTCGAAATGGGGTCTTTGGTTGGCAGTCAGGTTACCCCCTGTCCAAGCAAGGACCCTCATTCTAGTCAGTGTAAAGGAGAATCACCCTCAGTTAACCCCTCCTCACCCCATTGGTAGCTTGGCATGAGCAGGCAGGCTTAACTTCAGAAGCAATGACTCTCAGAAGAAAGCCCAATATGCTGGCAGAGAGAAGCATTTGTTGTCCCCGAGACTTTAACAACAGGAGGCAAGCTCAGTTCAAGCCCTTGGAGATTCTTCTCAAGCAGGAATGCAAAACAAAGTCAAGTTTTTTTTCCCTTTCACAGGCAGAAGCAGCAACTGCAGGATAGCCCAACAAAGCACAGTCACAGGCAGGGGCAGCACTTCTCCTCAGCTCTTCAGCTCTTCTCCTTAGCAGAGGTTCCTCTTCATTACAGAAGTGATCTAATTTTCAGGGGTTTGGGACCTCTTCTTATACCCCTTTCTGCCTTTGAAGTAGGGCTTCTTCAAAGAGAAGTCTCTGTTGTTTACAAAAATCCGGCCTTGCACAGACCATGCCCCACACACACACCAGGGAATTGGATACTGCATTGTGTGAGGGGAGGCACAGCCCTTTCAGGTGTGAGGGGCTACTCCACCCCTCCCCTTCAGCCCAGATGGCCCATCAGCATAAGCAGGCTACACCCCAGCTTCCTTTGTGTCACTGTCTAGAGGAGAGGTGCAAACAGCCCAACTGTCAAACTGACCCAGACAGGGAATCTACAAGCTGAATCACAGAATGGTTTAAGCAAGAAAATGCCTACTTTCTAAAAGTGGCATTTTCAAAACACACAATTTAAAAACAACCTTTACAAAAAGATGTATTTTTAAATTGTGAGTTCAGATACCCTAAACTCCATATGTCTATCTGCTTCCAAAGGGAATCTGCACTTTAATTATATTTAAAGGCAGCCCCCATGTGAACCTATGAGAGAGATAGGCCTTGCAACAGTGACAACTGAATTTGGCAGTATTTCACCGTCAGGACATGTAAAACACATAAGTACATGTCCCACCTTCAACATTCACTGCACCCTGCCCATGGGCCTACCTAGGGCCTACCTTAGGGGTGCCTTACATGTATACAAATTGAAGGTTTAGGCATAGCAAGTGGGTACAATTGCCAAGTCGAATTGGCAGTTTAAAACTGCCCACACAGAAACTGCAGTGGCAGGTCTGAGACATGTTTACAGGGCTACTAATGTGGATGGCACAACCAGTGCTGCAGGCCCACTAGTAGCATTTGATTTACAGGACCTGGGCACCTCTAGTGCACTGTACTATGGACTTACTAGTAAATCAAATATGCCTATCATGGAAAGCCAAATGCACATACATTTTACATATGAGCACTTGCACTTTAGCACTGGATGGCAGTGGTAAAGTGCCCAGAATAATAAAAACAGCAGAAACAGAGTCCGGCATGCATCAACAACCTGGGAAACAGAGGAAAAAAGTTAGGGGAGACCACGCCAAGGATGCCAAGTCTAACACTCACTGAAACACAAAGGTTACAGGGACATAATATTTAGGATCTGAATTTTGAATTTACTGATGCAAAACCGTAGAAATTCAGCAGTTATAGTTAAAGTTATTTTAAGTAATTGGAAATCGTATCCTTAGGTAACTATATCTCGTGCTCTCACCACGTACATACTTTTTCTCCAATAATTTGAGTGGAATTATTTCATGAGATCTTTTTCTGGCTTTGATGAATGATATAATTAGAATGAGATATTTTCAGACAAATTGAAAAGGAAAATGCTTTTGTCAAGTAAGTAGAGTGAGATCACCTTTCGGTATGTACCTTAAATATTTAAAGTTGGAAAGAAATTGAAGTATAGAAACGACCACAATCACACCTTGACTAGAACACACAACCTTCAGACTGTGGGGGTATCCTGAAGACGCCCGCGGTCCTAGCCTGCACCCGACTCCTGTTGGATTCATGTTTTCATCTGTTTCCCTGCATGCATATTTGCATGCAGGGTAGTAGCCTGGGGAGGTGATGGTCCCAGGGGCTCGGGGTACATGTTGGACTGCCTTCCTTCTTTAAATTCAGCCCCAGTAAGGAGGCGATCCCCAGGGCTGTGGGGGGGCATGCCTCCCCTGCATTCATTTTAATTAAGGCCCCAGGGAGATGGTGGTCCCTGGGGCACCCAGGAGAGGGGTCCTGTAAGCCCCCTCACTATTTTTGGCATGCCCCCAGGACCTGGCCCACCTGAGAGCTTAATTAAAACAAGTACGGGGGCCCCACAGTTTTTTAAAAAAACATTGCCATTTATGGGGTTAAACATCAGAGATTTTTGGGACCCTGCTGAAGGCTAGTACCAACATGGCTGCCAGCACTTCCTTGTTGAAGTGTTGGCAGGAAATCAGATCTCTGCAGAAGATCAGGAGGGTTTGTGGAGCCTTTGCGTACCTATATAAACAGTCTGGTTTATTTTTAATTTCTCATAAATTACAAAACGGATTTACACCAAATAACAAAAAGGGTGCTTTCTGGACCAAGAGCTACCTTTCTGCCAAGTCTGGTGTAATTCAGTGCATGGGGGGAAAGCATTTTGGCTCCCTCCTTTTCTTAGCCCCCACTTGACAGATCACCACAAAACATTTTAGACGGATGTATTTATTGAAAATTCCATGAAGATTCATCAAACTGCGCCAGTTATTAGCAAAATAAAAAATGCCTTTTCTATAGAAACTAGGTCCTAACTAGAACTGTCACTAGGTAATCCATATACATATATATATATAAATTCAATAAAAAAAAATGAAAACATATTTGTTCCCTATATAAACAACACTTAAACTATAAAGCCTTTAAAAATTATGAAATTACAGCTTTCATTTACAATATATCCACCACCTTCAAATGATTATAAGTAGCACACAACATTACAAGCTCTTGTCAGCTCTTTAACCAAACAAAACTAGCTATAACTCGCCACTCTACTGTGCACTGTGCTCTCTATTAATGACACTCTGTTGTAGGACACTAGATTGTACAAGACTCCCTCCCACTCAACTGTACAACTCCACTGTATGTCACTACATTCTACAACACTCTTATGTCCTCTATGCCACTTTAAGACACTCTGCTTGATGACACTTCACTCCACCACACTCCATTTCATGACGCTCCACTTGACAACATTCCACTGTTCAACACTCAACTTTAAGCAAAATGCTATTTTGTCTGGATGCCAAAGGTTCTTCTACTATGGTTGAATGCATAAATCTGTTTTGCCATCCAAGGGCACTTCACTTCTCTGGGTGCACAATAGTCATGTGTCCATCTATGAAGCTTCCATCTGTGCCTACTGTGTAAGGTGTGTTAGTGGACTACCAACTTGTAATGGGATTTATGCAAACCTCAAGTGGGCACTCACCATGTGAGAATTGCTGCCTATGTGTAAAGACAAAAAAATTAAAATGTGTTACTGCGGTAAGGGACTTTCTTAGAAGGCCAGTGCCTCAAGGCTCTGTGAAGAAAAATGAAGAGTTGCAAAAAGAATAAGTAATGCTCACTATTTAAGAGATACAGGAGATTAGTGCTCTGATCGGGGGCAGAAGGGAAACATTCAGAGAAAATATCAACATCGTTGTTTTCTTTGAGTTTGTGGCCGAGGATTTTCAGGAATTGCTGAGCAATAGGCTTTCTTTGCTTCATTAGGCCACAGGTGACGTATGTTCTTCCACACTTTCTACAACTGCATGGGGAACTATTGATTCAATGCATGAGTTTTTGGCTCATCTTGAGGTAGTCTATGGACGTAGATTCACTGCATGTATTATACATTATTGGACCAATTCCTTAACTGATTTTTGGAGTACATTTTGTAGTACTAGAATAATACTCTAACATTCTACAAAATGTTGTTCACAAACTTATGTGCAGAGGTTATGCCTACCCATTTGTTATCTTTTTCTGTTCAGAGATCTTTGCCCTGCCTGCAGAATCTCTGCTTATGTAAAATTATGCTATAGTAATAAATCTAGGAAGGTCAGAGAGAAGGGGCTGGAAAACTCACAGTCAGGGTGGAGATCTCCATGTGGTAAAGTTCAGGGACAACTACAAAAGGTTATTAAACTTGGAAAAGGTTATCAAAAATATTTTATGTTAAATATTATTGTAAATGACTTTTCTATATGTGCTTTAAATGTAGAACTGAAGAACAAAATACAGCACTTTTAATTCATTAATAGTATATTATTAAATAGCTCTTTTAAATATAAAAATTAAAATTACAATTCTGAAGGTTAAGTTAAAAAAATAAAGTCCCACCTAGAGTAATACATTGTTTTTTTATCATGCATTAATAATTATTGAAAGTGATATCTAGAATTAATTTAAAAAATGTAAAAAGATAATATTACATTATGTTTTACATTCAGAAAATATTGTTAAAATATCTTATAAATAACGAACTATGTTTTATTTTTACATTTTGTTCAAATGAAATGATATTTGTTTATATTTTAAACTATTTAAATAAGTGAATTTAACCTTATTTCCTGTGGAATTTTATTTTAGGTCCCTAGTTCCATTTGTTTATATGGGAGGGTGCTACAGTATCATTGGTTGGTCATGTATGCTGCTGGCCTGACATTTATAAATATGGTGCCACTTCCTTTTAGAGTTGAGACATGTAAGTTTACACTTTTGAGTAACTTTGTGAATAGGCAAAATAGTAAAGCTACTCAAAGTTGCAAGAGTAAACGTACAGGTACAAATGACCCACACGTGTAAGTTACCTTTGTGAGTAGCTCCCATATATCAGAATTCACTGTTTGTGTCCTGAAGGATAGCATATTTATCACATCTTGTCTCCTATAGCCTCAAGCGATAGCAGGCCAGCTTTGTTAACTGAAGCAATGGTCAGGCAGGAGGGGAGAAAGATTTGTCAGAAACATCACTATGGTGAGGAAGAGACATAGGGCCTAATTTAGAACTGGGCGGGCGGGTTACTCCGTCACAACGGTGACGGATATCCTGCTTGCCGAAATCCTAATTCCATTATGTTCTATGGGATTTGGATTTAGGCGTAACCTGTCCACCACGTTCTGAATCAGGCCCGTAGTGCTTGAGAGCAGGCTTTTATATGATTATTATACCATTTCACTGGGGGACATTGCAGGAAAGTTTGATTTGTTCATCCTTTGGACCATTTGATGCATGACCGATGAATAATACATTGAACTCAAAGTACATTCAGGAAAATGATTGTTCACGGAAAATCAATTTCTTAATAAAGTGGTTTAAAAAAGTGGTTTTCTTAGCCAAATTAACTGAGCAGCTGAAAAACGATCAAAGAAACAAGTAAAGAGAAACAATACATGGAGAAAGAGAGGAGATGATGGCGGTAAAGGTTTGCAACATAATCCCTGTGAGAGATGTGAGGTAGGATTTACTAGGGATAGATTTGGAAAGATAATTGTGGGGGCGGTGTATCAGATGTGGCACTCAATGGCATTTTGATAAATATAAGTCATCTCCTTCCTTAAGTGTGCCAGGCGTGAGAGAAAGGGGCATTTTCACAGACCTAGGCAACAGAGGTGAGTTAAGGAAGAGTCAAAGAGGAAGGAGAGACTCCACAATGTGAATTGATAACTAAGTATGGGATGGAGTTTGATGGATGGTATTAATTGGCAGAAGGCAGATGGTACATTTTTGACAATCTACATTTCATTATGTAGCTCGGGAAGAGTTTTTTGAACCTTTGGACCAAACATACAAGACGTGTTTGTGGTTGCAAAGCCTGAAAGTCAATTAATCTTTGCAACTCCACGAATCCGACATGCAATGTACAAAAGGGACGGTATGGGTTGCCTCGCAACCCATAAAGAATCACAAAGAAAAGGGAGCTTAATGTGTGCCCATCTTTCCTTTGCAATGTGCTAAATAATGTATTAGTGGTTTGCTACCGTTTATCATTTACTGTCTCCCAAAAAGTAGTGGTAAAGCATTTGCGAAGTGGAAACTTTCCCCAGCAGACAGATTCCGCATTGTGAATGATGGTTGTAGGCACTGTGAGGAGCAGGCATGCATGTTTCATAATGTGATATAAATCAAAGGTAACACAGATTTCATCATGTCTAGGCTGTACTCCCGTAGAAATCTTCATCAGAAATTCTTCCCACGAGAATGTCTACCCATTTCAAAGAGTCCTTGGAAACATCCCTTAATATTTTACGTGGCACCTTGTAAAGTACAAACAGAAGGCTTTTCTGTGTGTTCTGCCGTGTGCACTTTTCCTTATGCTGGAGCTCCTTCCAGTAAATGTTCTAATAAGAGAGATGTTTTAAATAAAAAATTGGGAATTACATGTCTGCATGGAGCGCTCTTCCTTTTAAGTAAGTAATGATCCTTTGAGAAACTCCTGACAGGGAATTTCTGTCTTTCAGTATGACAGAAAGTGGCAAAAGGACTCTTCAGTTAGAGAATTTTCAGTGCTTAGAGTCACAGTTTGCTGGTGGTGGGCACATGAAGTTGTTTTCATCATCAGACTTTAGCCCAGAGAAAGAGAAAGAAAGAGGAAGTTAGAAATAGGAAAACTGTGATAAAGGAAGAAAGAAGACTTTAAAAAGTACTTGCATATGTGAAACAAATAGACAGAAAGTGTAGGGTAATAGAAAAAAGAAGCCTGAGGTGGAATCAAGAAAGCTTTTGCAGCCTTGGTTTTTGACAGCCATGGCATTTGGCAGCAGTAGCTGTGCGCTCCTACTATAATCTTTGAGGCACTTTACTTATTTGTTTTATATTAATAAATTACTGACCAATGTGCTTAAGGAGCACATGTAACAGCAAAATAAATGGATTGCATTGTCATTTGCCAAAAACTCACCTTATTTAACCATAGGTCAGAGGTAAAGTATATTTTACACAGTGGAATAAAACGTGGAGTTAAAGGTTAACTGATAAGAGAACCAGGATTCGTAAATGCATTGATTTCCATGTCTGCAAGATGGAGCCAAGACACTAACCTATAGATGGTATCTACACACCTCAGGTTGGAATGATGTGACTGCCTCAAATGAACTGTCTTTATATAGACTTAAATACAATAACAGTATACATTTCTATAAGGCACACATCCAACATGAAGTCCATTAAAAATCAATGTTCATATCTTTATTCCTCAGTTCGAAAACAAACATGCATATCCTTGTTCTTGAGATCTTCAATTTCCAGTCGTTAGGTTTCAGTTGCTACCAGAGTTCGCCAAACTCCATGCCAAAACGTGTTTCGTCAGGGGTGTACACCATGACTTCATCAAGGCTGTAATAATACATATATAATACATTGTCTGTGCAGTCCTTACAAGACACAAAGGCGGTCATTCTGACCCTGGCGGTTGAAAACCGCCAGGGCAGAGTGCTGCGGAAGCACCGCAAACAGGCTGGCGGTGCTTCTGGGGCAATTCTGACCGCGGCGGTAAGGCTGCGGACAGAAAAGGGAAACCAGTGGTTTCCCGCCGGTTTCCCGCTGCCCCAGGGAATCCTCCATGGCGGCGCTGCAAGCAGCGCCGCCATGGGGATTCCGACCCCCTTCCCGCCATCCTGTTTCTGGCAGTTTTCACCGCCAGAAACAGGATGGCGGGAACGGGTGTCGTGGGGCCCCTGGGGGCCCCATTGAGATTTTCAGTGTCTGCTTGGCAGACACTGAAAATCGCGACGGGTGCAACTGCACCCGTCGCACACCAGCAACTCCGCCGGGTCCATTCGGAGCCGGCATCCTCGTTGCTGGTGCTTTCCCGCTGGTCGGGCGGGCGGCCTTTTGGCGGTCGCCCGCCAGCCCAGCGGGAAAGTCAGAATGACCGGAGTCATGCCCCCTTGCCCAATGGCCATGCCCAAGGGACTTATGTCCCCTGGGCATGGTCATTGGGCATAGTGGCATGTAGGGGGGCACAAATCAGGCCCCCCTACGCCACAAAAAAATAAAAAAATAACATAAAAAAAATACTTACCTGAACTTACCTTAAGTTCCCTGGGATGGGTCCCTCCATCCTTGGGCGTCCTCCTGGGGTGGGCAAGGGTGGCAGGGGGTGTCCCTGGGGGCATGGGAGGGCACCTCTGGGCTCCTTCCGAGCCCACAGGTCCCTTAACGCCTGCCCTGACCAGGCATTAAAAAATGACGCAAAAGCGGCTGGACGTCATTTTTTTTGACCCGCCCACTCCCGTGCGCCATTTTTGAACGGGAGTTTAAATAAGGCGCACATGCCTTGGAGTCATTTTTTAGACGGGAACGCCTACCTTGCATATCATTAACGCAAGGTAGGTGTCCACGCTAAAAAATGACGCAAACTCCAAGATCTTTGGCGCTAGACGGGTCTAACGCCAAAATATAAATATGAAGTTAGCTTTGCGTCGGATTTGCGTAAAAAAAAACAATTAATTCCGAAGCAAACAGAGTATAAATATGCCCCTAAGTACTTTAACTATATTAACAAATAGTTCTCCACCTGTATATACCTAGAAACGATTTAACACATAATTACTACCTTACTAAAATCTTAATTCCAAATCTGGTCCCCCAATGTGCAAGCATACAAGAGTGTAACCTTACCCTATAATTGTGATATGTATTACCAAGTATTAAAGAAGAAAAGACAAAGGAGAACCCTCCACCTCACAAAAAGTACCTGTTAAATGTTATTTTTGTCTTTCATAGGTTTCTCATTAATTTAGATTGATGACTCCTATAATGAAACCAATAAAATAAATGACACCATATATCTTTAAGAACTGGAAATTATAATCCCAAGTGCACAACATACTAATAGCCCATCTATATTTTGAATTAGAAACTCACAATGTATATATATTGTGTCTTTAATTCTACAGAAACGCTATCAATTAGTTTTAAATTCCGGTATCAGAATTACAGATAATTTGTACACATCACGTTCAGCATATAAGTAAATATAACATGGCTCCCGTTATTGTGGAGTTATCTGAGAAACTGCTCATGAGCTACGGCCGCGTATGTATTATCTAAAAAATAACTCTAACTTGCGTATCTCGCCACAAATATATTAAGAGAAAAATGCTCTGAGACACAACTCATCCAATTCTACTTCCTGGGATGTATCCCGAGTATCCCCTTTCATAGGCGATCTATATATATATTTTTTTATATATTACATGCACAGAAAGCCTAATTATCCCAAACAAAAAACTGCTTACCGTATAACCGCGGCTTCCTAATTATCGTGAGTACGCCTGTTCTGCTATTTCGCAGTCCGTTGTCTATTACCCCTATATATCTTCTCACTCAACTATAGAAATAAGACTAAGTTTACAGCTAAGCATCTTGTCTGCCATATTTATGGTCCACTGTTTCCCATCGAATATATTATAGCAATAGTACGTCTGTGAGTAGCACTCATATAACAGTGAAAAAGGATCAAATTAAGCTGTCAATCTAAAAGAACAGCACCAATATATTATCTATTAAAGCCACTTGGTTGACCTCATTAAAATGTTTTTTTGGGTCATAAACTCCCCATCAAAACATGTATATGAGTTAATACACATGTATAGTTACATGTATAGTTGCACATTGGTACCAAGGACCACCTATAATCACGTAATTCAGTCAATGCATACCAAACTATTCTGAGAGAATTCACTGCCTTCACCCAGCTGTCTCTCAGAGCCTCCACCCTCTGTCCACTAATGGTCACCCGCTGCCTGTACTTTTTAGTGTTGTCAGGCATTAGGGTTCTCTGGACCATCTTGCTGTCCCCTAGTGAGACAAGGGTCATCTCAGCTGGCTCCCACCCACCTGGGGCCAACTCCTCCCCAAGCCGTACACTGGCCAAACCCTGTGACAGAGCACCAGTGGGTGCCAGTGTACCCTTGGGACATTTGGGGTCCCCCTCACATGACACACCTGGTCACATGCATAACACTTACACGAGGACCCCCCTTCCACAGGTTTCCCTTTGGAGAACCATGGCTTCTTTTCACTGGGGGGCTAGGGATCCTTGCCTTGGGAACTAGGTTTGGGACTTTTAGAGAACTCTCCCTATTTACCCTTACACCTTTCTTCTGAGAGGGACCCTGCCTACCCTTGGCATGGTCTCCCCCATACATCCTCTTGACCCTGGTGCTCTCCCAGTGGTCAACCTCCTGCACAAGCTTCCTGGGGTCAGTCAGCTTGCTGTCAATTAGTTGCTGGTGTAGCTCTGGAAAATATAAACTGTACAAGTGCTCCCAAGCAATTAAAATGTAAAGCTCCTCATATGTTGTCACCTTACTGCCCTTCACCCAACCATCCAGTGACCTTCAAAAAGAATCAACACATTCCAACCATGTTTGGGATTCTTTCTTCTTATAGGATCTAAACTTGTCCTTATACTGTTCAGGGGTAAAACTGTACCATATGATTAGGGCTTCCCTATGATAGAGTAGGTGAGCCCCTGAGGATCCCCTAAGGATGTCCGAGTATCCCTCCCCTCTCCCTCAAAGTGCTTCCACAGACCCACCCCCAATGAGCTTCAGGGACCAGATTCATATGGAGAGCAGATTCATACCCCTTGAACCACAAGAATATGTCATCCTCCCATTTGTAATCCTTTACAAGGTCTTTAGGAATGTGCACTCTCCTCTGAGGCTGCACTGTGATATTGCTGCCACCATCCTTACTGGACTGGTTCCTCTCATCCAGCTCCCTCAAGCTAAGCACATGAGCCATCAGTATCCTCTTCTCCTCTATGGCCACCCCCCTTTCTTCCATCTCCCTTTGCATCCTAAACCTCACCAACTCAGACTGGTGAGCCCTCTCTGTCTGTCTGTCCTGTAACTCATCAGGAGTCAGACCTTTGGATAACACACTGATACCCTCCCTGGAGACTCTCTTCCTGGACATACCAGGCCCACACACTATACCATTGTGTATGGATTGCACCTCCTCCCCCTCATCCTCCTCCTCCCCCTCTGTGTACCCCTCAGCTTCCTTGGCTGTCACCCAGGTCCTCATTTCCTTATGCAGCTCCTCCTTCCTGGTAGAGCCCTTGATGGGACAGGCAGAACTGCCTCAACTGAGCAACTGTATAACTCTCCAGTTTCCCTAAGTCAAAAGCAGCTTCAGCTGATGCATCTCCAGGTTGAGACATGATAAAAAATCAACAAAAGTGCAAGTTCTAAGGCAGAAAAAAGAGCTCCCAATAAAGTTCAAAGATCAGCAAAAAATATGGAAGTAGGAAAAAAAACTATTTCAAAGAGAAAAAGCCAAAATAAGCTGTTTGTGGTCACGTAATAGCCTGCACTGAAAACAGTAGTTTACACTTAATCACTGAATGTGAAGTACAAATCCAAATTCAATCGTCACCGCTGATCACCAATGTTCGAAATGGGGTCTTTGGTTGGCAGTCAGGTTACCCCCTGTCCAAGCAAGGACCCTCATTCTAGTCAGTGTAAAGGAGAATCACCCTCAGTTAACCCGCCCTCACCCCATTGGTAGCTTGGCATGAGCAGGCAGGCTTAACTTCAGAAGCAATGACTCTCAGAAGAAAGCCCAATATGCTGGCAGAGAGAAGCATTTGTTGTCCCCGAGACTTTAACAACAGGAGGCAAGCTCAGTTCAAGCCCTTGGAGATTCTTCTCAAGCAGGAATGCAAAACAAAGTCAAGTTTTTTTCCCTTTCACAGGCAGAAGCAGCAACTGCAGGATAGCCCAACAAAGCACAGTCACAGGCAGGGGCAGCACTTCTCCTCAGCTCTTCAGCTCTTCTCCTTAGCAGAGGTTCCTCTTTATTACAGAAGTGATCTAATTTTCAGGGGTTTGGGACCTCTTCTTATACCCCTTTCTGCCTTTGAAGTAGGGCTTCTTCAAAGAGAAGTCTCTGTTGTTTACAAAAATCCGGCCTTGCACAGACCATGCCCCACACACACACCAGAGAATTGGATACTGCATTGTGTGAGGGGAGGCACAGCCGTTTCAGGTGTGAGGGGCTACTCCACCCCTCCCCTTCAGCCCAGATGGCCCATCAGCATAAGCAGGCTACACCCCAGCTTCCTTTGTGTCACTGTCTAGAGGAGAGGTGCAAACAGCCCAACTGTCAAACTGACCCAGACAGGGAATCTACAAGCTGAATCACAGAATGGTTTAAGCAAGAAAATGCCTACTTTCTAAAAGTGGCATTTTCAAAACACACAATTTAAAAACAACCTTTACAAAAAGATGTATTTTTAAATTGTGAGTTCAGATACCCTAAACTCCATATGTCTATCTGCTTCCAAAGGGAATCTGCACTTTAATTATATTTAAAGGCAGCCCCCATGTGAACCTATGAGAGAGATAGGCCTTGCAACAGTGACAACTGAATTTGGCAGTATTTCACCGTCAGGACATGTAAAACACATAAGTACATGTCCCACCTTCAACATTCACTGCACCCTGCCCATGGGCCTACCTAGGGCCTACCTTAGGGGTGCCTTACATGTATACAAATTGAAGGTTTAGGCATAGCAAGTGGGTACAATTGCCAAGTCGAATTGGCAGTTTAAAACTGCCCACACAGACACTGCAGTGGCAGGTCTGAGACATGTTTACAGGGCTACTAATGTGGATGGCACAACCAGTGCTGCAGGCCCACTAGTAGCATTTGATTTACAGGACCTGGGCACCTCTAGTGCACTGTACTAGGGACTTACTAGTAAATCAAATATGCCTATCATGGAAAGCCAAATGCACATACATTTTACACATGAGCACTTGCACTTTAGCACTGGATGGCAGTGGTAAAGTGCCCAGAATAATAAAAACAGCAGAAACAGAGTCCGGCATGCATCAACAACCTGGGAAACAGAGGAAAAAAGTTAGGGGAGACCACGCCAAGGATGCCAAGTCTAACACTCACTGAAACACAAAGGTTACAGGGACATAATATTTAGGATCTGAATTTTGAATTTACTGATGCAAAACCGTAGAAATTCAGCAGTTATAGTTAAAGTTATTTTAAGTAATTGGAAATCGTATCCTTAGGTAACTATATCTCGTGCTCTCACCACGTACATACTTTTTCTCCAATAATTTGAGTGGAATTATTTCATGAGATCTTTTTCTGTCTTTGATGAATGATATAATTAGAATGAGATATTTTCAGACAAATTGAAAAGGAAAATGCTTTTGTCAAGTAAGTAGAGTGAGATCACCTTTCGGTATGTACCTTAAATATTTAAAGTTGGAAAGAAATTGAAGTATAGAAACGACCACAATCACACCTTGACTAGAACACACAACCTTCAGACTGTGGGGGTATCCTTAAGACCCCCGTGGTCCTAGCCTGCACCCGACTCCTGTTGGATTCATGTTTTCATCTGTTTCCCTGCATGCATATTTGCATGCAGGGTAGTAGCCTGGGGAGGTGATGGTCCTAGGGGCTCGGGGTACATGTTGGACTGCCTTCCTTCTTTAAATTCAGCCCCAGTAAGGAGGCGATCCCCAGGGCTGTGGGGGGGGCATGCCTCCCCTGCATTCATTTTAATTAAGGCCCCAGGGAGATGGTGGTCCCTGGGGCACCCAGGAGAGGGGTCCTGTAAGCCCCCTCACTATTTTTGGCATGCCCCCAGGACCTGGCCCACCTGAGAGCTTAATTAAAACAAGTACGGGGGCCCCACAGTTTTTTAAAAAAACATTGCCATTTATGGGGTTAAACATCAGAGATTTTTGGGACCCTGCTGAAGGCTAGTACCAACATGGCTGCCAGCACTTCCTTGTTGAAGTGTTGGCAGGAAATCAGATCTCTGCAGAAGATCAGGAGGGTTTGTGGAGCCTTTGCGTACCTATATAAACAGTCTGGTTTATTTTTAATTTCTCAAAAATTACAAAACGGATTTACACCAAATAACAAAAAGGGTGCTTTCTGGACCAAGAGCTACCTTTCTGCCAAGTCTGGTGTAATTCAGTGCATGGGGGGAAAGCATTTTGGCTCCCTCCTTTTCTTAGCCCCCACTTGACAGATCACCACAAAACATTTTAGACAGATGTATTTATTGAAAATTCCATGAAGATTCATCAAACTGCGCCAGTTATTAGCAAAATAAAAAATGCCTTTTCTATAGAAACTAGGTCCTAACTAGAACTGTCACTAGGTAATCCATATACATATATATATAAATTCAATTAAAAAAAATGAAAACATATTTGTTCCCTATATAAACAACACTTAAACTATAAAGCCTTTAAAAATTATGAAATTACAGCTTTCATTTACAATATATCCACCACCTTTAAATGATTATAAGTAGCACACAACATTACAAGCTCTTGTCAGCTCTTTAACCAAACAAAACTAGCTATAACTCGCCACTCTACTGTGCACTGTGCTCTCTATTAATGACACTCTGTTGTAGGACACTAGATTGTACAAGACTCCCTCCCACTCAACTGTACAACTCCACTGTATGTCACTACATTCTACAACACTCTTATGTCCTCTATGCCACTTTAAGACACTCTGCTTGATGACACTTCACTCCACCACATTCCATTTCATGACGCTCCACTTGACAACATTCCACTGTTCAACACTCAACTTTAAGCAAAATGCTATTTTGTCTGGATGCCAAAGGTTCTTCTACTATGGTTGAATGCATAAATCTGTTTTGCCATCCAAGGGCACTTCACTTCTCTGGGTGCACAATAGTCAGGTGTCCATCTATGAAGCTTCCATCTGTGCCTACTGTGTAAGGTGTGTTAGTGGACTACCAACTTGTAATGGGATTTATGCAAACCTCAAGTGGGCACTCACCATGTGAGAATTGCTGCCTATGTGTAAAGACAAAAAAATTTAAATGTGTTACTGCGGTAAGGGACTTTCTTAGATGGCCAGTGCCTCAAGGCTCTGTGAAGAAAAATGAAGAGTTGCAAAAAGAATAAGTAATGCTCACTATTTAAGAGATACAGGAGATTAGTGCTCTGATCGGGGGCAGAAGGGAAACATTCAGAGAAAATATCAACATCGTTGTTTTCTTTGAGTTTGTGGCCGAGGATTTTCAGGAATTGCTGAGCAATAGGCTTTCTTTGCTTCATTAGGCCACAGGTGACGTATGTTCTTCCACACTTTCTACAACTGCATGGGGAACTATTGATTCAATGGATGAGTTTTTGGCTCATCTTGAGGTAGTCTATGGACGTAGATTCACTGCATGTATTATACATTATTGGACCAATTCTTTAACTGATTTTTGGAGTACATTTTGTAGTACTAGAATAATACTCTAACATTCTACAAAATGTTGTTCACAAACTTATATGCAGAGGTTATGCCTACCCATTTGTTATCTTTTTCTGTTCAGAGATCTTTGCCCTGCCTGCAGAATCTCTGCTTATGTAAAATTATGCTATAGTAATAAATCTAGGAAGGTCAGAGAGAAGGGGCTGGAAAACTCACAGTCAGGGTGGAGATCTCCATGTGGTAAAGTTCAGGGACAACTACAAAAGGTTATTAAACTTGGAAAAGGTTATCAAAAATATTTTATGTTAAATATTATTGTAAATGACTTTTCTATATGTGCTTTAAATGTAGAACTGAAGAACAAAATACAGCACTTTTAATTCATTAATAGTATATTATTAAATAGCTCTTTTAAATATAAAAATTAAAATTAAAATTCTGAAGGTTAAGTTACAAAAATAAAGTCCCACCTAGAGTAATACATTGTTTTTTTATCATGCATTATTAATTATTGAAAGTGATATCTAGAATTAATTTAAAAAATGTAAAAAGATAATATTACATTATGTTTTACATTCAGAAAATATTGTTAAAATATCTTATAAATAACGAACTATGTTTTATTTTTACATTTTGTTCAAATGAAATGATATTTGTTTATATTTTAAACTATTTAAATAAGTGAATTTAACCTTATTTCCTGTGGAATTTTATTTTAGGTCCCTAGTTCCATTTGTTTATATGGGAGGGTGCTACAGTATCATTGGTTGGTCATGTATGCTGCTGGCCTGACATTTATAAATATGGTGCCACTTCCTTTTAGAGTTGAGACATGTAAGTTTACACTTTTGAGTAACTTTGTGAATAGGCAAAATAGTAAAGCTACTCAAAGTTGCAAGAGTAAACGTACAGGTACAAATGACCCACACGTGTAAGTTACCTTTGTGAGTAGCTCCCATATATCAGAATTCACTGTTTGTGTCCTGAAGGATAGCATATTTATCACATCTTGTCTCCTATAGCCTCAAGCGATAGCAGGCCAGCTTTGTTAACTGAAGCAATGGTCAGGCAGGAGGGGAGAAAGATTTGTCAGAAACATCACTGTGGTGAGGAAGAGACATAGGGCCTAATTTAGAACTGGGCGGGCGGGTTACTCCGTCACAACGGTGACGGATATCCTGCTTGCCGAAATCCTAATTCCATTATGTTCTATGGGATTTGGATTTAGGCGTAACCTGTCCACCACGTTCTGAATCAGGCCCGTAGTGCTTGAGAGCAGGCTTTTATATGATTATTATACCATTTCACTGGGGGACATTGCAGGAAAGTTTGATTTGTTCATCCCTTGGACCATTTGATGCATGACCGATAATACATTGAACTCAAAGTACATTCAGGAAAATGATTGTTCACTGAAAATCAATTTCTTAATAAAGTGGTTTAAAAAAGTGGTTTTCTTAGCCAAATTAACTGAGCAGCTGAAAAACGATCAAAGAAACAAGTAAAGAGAAACAATACATGGAGAAAGAGAGGAGATGATGGCGGTAAAGGTTTGCAACATAATCCCTGTGAGAGATGTGAGGTAGGATTTACTAGGGATAGATTTGGAAAGATAATTGTGGGGGGGGGTGTATCAGATGTGGCACTCAATGGCATTTTGATAAATATAAGTCATCTCCTTCCTTAAGCGTGGCAGGCGTGAGAGAAAGGGGCATTTTCACAGACTTAGGCAACAGAGGTGAGTTAAGGAAGAGTCAAAGAGGAAGGAGAGACTCCACAATGTGAATTGATAACTAAGTATGAGATGGAGTTTGATGGATGGTATTAATTGGCAGAAGGCAGATGGTACATTTTTGACAATCTACATTTCATTATGTAGCTCGGGAAGAGTTTTTTGAACCTTTGGACCAAACATACAAGACGTGTTTGTGGTTGCAAAGCCTGAAAGTCAATTAATCTTTGCAACTCCACGAATCCGACATGCAATGTACAAAAGGGACGGTATGGGTTGCCTCGCAACCCATAAAGAATCACAAAGAAAAGGGAGCTTAATGTGTGCCCATCTTTCCTTTGCAATGTGCTAAATAATGTATTAGTGGTTTGCTACCGTTTATCATTTACTGTCTCCCAAAAAGTAGTGGTAAAGCATTTGCGAAGTGGAAACTTTCCCCAGCAGACAGATTCGGCATTGTGAATGATGGTTGTAGGCACTGTGAGGAGCAGGCATGCATGTTTTATAATGTGATATAAATCAAAGGTAACACAGATTTCATCATGTCTAGGCTGTACTCCCGTAGAAATCTTCATCAGAAATTCTTCCCACGAGAATGTCTACCCATTTCAAAGAGTCCTTGGAAACATCCCTTAATATTTCACGTGGCACCTTGTAAAGTACAAACAGAAGGCTTTTCTGTGTGTTCTGCCGTGTGCACTTTTCCTTATGCTGGAGCTCCTTCCAGTAAATGTTCTAATAAGAGAGATGTTTTAAATAAAAAATTGGGAATTACATGTCTGCATGGAGCGCTCTTCCTTTTAAGTAAGTAATGATCCTTTGAGAAACTCCTGACAGGGAATTTCTGTCTTTCAGTATGACAGAAAGTGGCAAAAGGACTCTCAGTTAGAGAATTTTCAGTGCTTAGAGTCACAGTTTGCTGGTGGTGGGCACATGAAGTTGTTTTCATCATCAGACTTTAGCCCAGAGAAAGAGAAAGAAAGAGGAAGTTAGAAATAGGAAAACTGTGATAAAGGAAGAAAGAAGACTTTAAAAAGTACTTGCATATGTGAAACAAATAGACAGAAAGTGTAGGGTAATAGAAAAAAGAAGCCTGAGGTGGAATCAAGAAAGCTTTTGCAGCCTTGGTTTTTGACAGCCATGGCATTTGGCAGCAGTAGCTGTTCGCTCCTACTATAATCTTTGAGGCACTTTACTTATTTGTTTTATATTAATAAATTACTGACCAATGTGCTTAAGGAGCACATGTAACAGCAAAATAAATGGATTGCATTGTCATTTGCCAAAAACTCACCTTATTTAACCATAGGTCAGAGGTAAAGTATATTTTACACAGTGGAATAAAACGTGGAGTTAAAGGTTAACTGATAAGAGAACCAGGATTCGTAAATGCATTGATTTCCATGTCTGCAAGATGGAGCCAAGACACTAACCTATAGATGGTATCTACACACCTCAGGTTGGAATGATGTGACTGCCTCAAATGAACTGTCTTTATATAGACTTAAATACAATAACAGTATACATTTCTATAAGGCACACATCCAACATGAAGTCCATTAAAAATCAATGTTCATATCTTTATTCCTCAGTTCGAAAACAAACATGCATATCCTTGTTCTTGAGATCTTCAATTTCCAGTCGTTAGTTTTCAGTTGCTACCAGAGTTCGCCAAACTCCATGCCAAAACGTGTTTCGTCAGGGGTGTACACCATGACTTCATCAAGGCTGTAATAATACATATATAATACATTGTCTGTGCAGTCCTTACAAGACACAAAGGCGGTCATTCTGACCCTGGCGGTTGAAAACCGCCAGGGCAGAGTGCTGCGGAAGCACCGCAAACAGGCTGGCGGTGCTTCTGGGGCAATTCTGACCGCAGCGGTAAGGCCGCGGACAGAAAAGGGAAACCAGTGGTTTCCCGCCGGTTTCCCGCTGCCCCAGGGAATCCTCCATGGCGGCGCTGCAAGCAGCGCCGCCATGGGGATTCCGACCCCCTTCCCGCCATCCTGTTTCTGGCAGTTTTCACCGCCAGAAACAGGATGGCGGGAACGGGTGTCGTGGGGCCCCTGGGGGCCCCATTGAGATTTTCAGTGTCTGCTTGGCAGACACTGAAAATCGCGACGGGTGCAACTGCACCCGTCGCACACCAGCTACTCCGCTGGGTCCATTCGGAGCCGGCATCCTCGTTGCTGGTGCTTTCCCGCTGGTCGGGCGGGCGGCCTTTTGGCGGTCGCCCGCCAGCCCAGCGGGAAAGTCAGAATGACCGGAGTCATGCCCCCTTGCCCAATGGCCATGCCCAAGGGACTTATGTCCCCTGGGCATGGTCATAGGGCATAGTGGCATGTAGGGGGGCACAAATCAGGCCCCCCTACGCCACAAAAAAATAAAAAATAACATAAAAAAAATACTTACCTGAACTTACCTTAAGTTCCCTGGGATGGGTCCCTCTATCCTTGGGCGTCCTCCTGGGGTGGGCAAGGGTGGCAGGGGGTGTCCCTGGGGGCATGGGAGGGCACCTCTGGGCTCCTTCCGAGCCCACAGGTCCCTTAACGCCTGCCCTGACCAGGCATTAAAAAATGACGCAAAAGCGGCTGGACGTCATTTTTTTTGACCCGCCCACTCCCGTGCGCCATTTTTGCACGGGAGTTTAAATAAGGCGCACATGCCTTGGAGTCATTTTTTAGACGGGACGCCTACCTTGCATATCATTAACGCAAGGTAGGTGTCCACGCTAAAAAATGTCGCAAACTCCAAGATCTTTGGCGCTAGACGGGTCTAACGCCAAAGTATAAATATGAAGTTAGCTTTGCGTCGGATTTGCGTAAAAAAAAACTACGCAATTCCGACGCAAACAGAGTATAAATATGCCCCTAAGTACTTTAACTATATTAACAAATAGTTCTCCACCTGTATATACCTAGAAACGATTTAACACATAATTACTACCTTACTAAAATCTTAATTCCAAATCTGGTCCCCCAATGTGCAAGCATACAAGAGTGTAACCTTACCCTATAATTGTGATATGTATTACCAAGTATTAAAGAAGAAAAGAGAAAGGAGAACTCTCCACCTCACAAAAAGTACCTGTTAAATCTTATTTTTGTCTTTCATAGGTTTCTCATTAATTTAGATTGATGACTCCTATAATGAAACCAATAAAATAAATGACACCATATATCTTTAAGAACTGGAAATTATAATCCCAAGTGCACAACATACTAATAGCCCATCTATATTTTGAATAAGAAACTCACAATGTATATATATTGTGTCTTTAATTCTACAGAAACGCTACCAATTAGTTTTAAATTCCGGTATCAGAATTACAGATAATTTGTACACATCACGTTCAGCATATAAGTAAATATAACATGGCTCCCGTTATTGTGGAGTTATCTGAGAAACTGCTCATGAGCTACGGCCGCGTATGTATTATCTAAAAAATAACTCTAACTTGCGGATCTCGCCACAAATATATTAAGAGAAAAATGCTCTGAGACACAACTCATCCAATTCTACTTCCTGGGATGTATCCCGAGTATCCCCTTTCATAGGCGATCTACATATATATTTTTTTATATATTACACGCACAGAAAGCCTAATTATCCCAAACAAAAAACTGCTTACCGTATAACCGCGGCTTCCTAATTATCGTGAGTACGCCTGTTCTGCTATTTCGCAGTCCGTTGTCTATTACCCCTATATATCTTCTCACTCAATTATAGAAATAAGACTAAGTTTACAGCTAAGCATCTTGTCTGCCATATTTATGGTCCACTGTTTCCCATCGAATATATTATAGCAATAGTACGTCTTTGAGTAGCACTCATATAACAGTGAAAAAGGATCAAATTAAGCTGTCAATCTAAAAGAACAGCACCAATATATTATCTATTAAAGCCACTTGGTTTACCTCATTAAAATGTTTTTTTGGGTCATAAACTCCCCATCAAAACATGTATATGAGTTAATACACATGTATAGTTGCACATTGGTACCAAGGACCACCTATAATCACGTAATTCAGTCAATGCATACCAAACTATTCTGAGAGAATTCACTGCCTTCACCCAGCAGTCAGAATCTTCATCATACACAATTGTCTCTATCTCAGCCTGCCCGACCATTTTGGAAAAAAACTAACTCTGTGCTATGGGAGTAGATCAACATGCTAAAAAAGCACACCTAATTTTGTCTTTGAAATCCCCAAAATGCAAAGAGTCCAAAAACAATTAATCAAGCCTTCCTCTGTCATTCACAAAGAATGTCAGTAACTGACATGAATGACTCAGAATCAACCCACTTTTACGTGATGTCAATACAACTTGAAAGCCAACTTGTTTAGAATGCACCTAAAGAACTATGGGCCAGATGTTCAAATACTTTTTCAGGCCACAAACTGTTTGATTTGCAAAATTAGGCCATTTGTGACTGGAAAAAATGCTTTTTCTAATGTACAAAATGCAAAATGTGATTCAGTAACTTGTTACTGAGCTGCATTTTGCATTTGCGATTCAGTATTTGTAAGAGGCATGTTTTGGGGGTTTGCTTCCATATACCGAAGCAGTATGGTATGTATTACTATTTTGTGACCAAATTCTGGTCACAAAACAGTAATATTTTACCACCAGTTTAAACCTGTATTTTGGAGGAGCAGGTGGTGGTCTCAATGGTCACTGCCTAAAAATGAAACTGCAAAGTTCCTTTAAGAAAAAATGGCTGCATTAAAAAAATATTGCTTTATTAAAAAGCAATCAAAGAAGTGCTCTGCTGACCCTAGCAAGCCACTATCCATGTGATGGCTGCAATTACTCATAGGTCGCAAATTGCAATCCTAAATCATTAATATGCATGAGGTAGGTCTGTTTGCAACCCACTGGGAATCACTAATGAAGCTCAAAAGGGTTCATACATTAGGAATACCGATTTCCTAACTGAGATTCAAAAAGAATCTCAATTAGGAAATCGGTATTGCTAATGTTAGAACATCTTGCTCTAAGGGCCTCATGTTGGCTTGACAAATTTGTACTTTGAGATTCTGCTGCCCATTCTGCTAGGTCTGTAGTATAAAAATATTATTAAGAAATAAATAAACAAAGAGTGCTTAAATTGTAGCACGGAAGAAATGACTCTCATCTGCTTCCAATTGAAACTCGGAATACAACCCATTTGATGTGCAGCATCTCTTGTATCTATTGCATAATGGCCATATTGAATACGTTTGCTATGTTATCTCTGTGGGACTTTATCAAGCGTTTCTATCTAAGGACAGAGACATACGCAAAAGCTTTGGTTGTGTCCCCAGGACTGCCCCTCAAATTTAAAACTATGGGGGTTATTCTAACTTTGGAGGAGGTGTTAATCCGTCCCAAAAGTGACGGAAAAGTGACGGATTTACCACCAGCCGTAATACGAGTCCATTATATCCTATGGAACTCGTAATACGGCTGGTGGTATATCCGTCACTTTACCGTCACTTTTGGGACGGATTAACACTCCTCCAAAGTTAGAATAACCCCCTATATTTTTATTTGTTTAAATATGTGGACCTGCACAACTGAATATTGCCTTTATCAGTGGCCAAATCCCTTGAAAAATGTCTGCTATTAAGTATTAGCATGGAAGGGACTGTAAAGGGACCATCTAGTGAATGGTGTCACAATCTGACTCGAAACCAAAGCAGACATCCCAAACAAAGGAAGATCCTGGATTGCTTATAATTGGCATCTGCATATGAAGCAGGACTGGCTAAAGAGAACTATTTTGCTCTCTACTTGATAGCAACAGTAATAAGACTGTTATGCAGGCTCACACTCAGTGTAACCATCATTAATACCAGCTGGTTATTGCTGCTACTGTGATGTCGTAGCAAAATTAGAAAAGAACAGTTATTTCCCATGTTTTCTGTGTAATAAAGGAATCCCAAGTTGCTGTGAAAAAGATTTCTGACAGCCTTTCACTGCAGAGCCAGATTTCTGCTCTGATGGAGAGCAGGGAGCAAAGCTGCAGGAGAGGAGAATAGACCCAGATAGTTGAGGGGATGGGTGACCAGGTTATTAATGGTCCCCCCTTACTCCTCTCTCCCTGCATTGCATTTAAAAGCAGGAGCCAATTATCTTAGGGGGCCATATTTTACATAAAATTAAAGGTGAGTACAAAAAAGTGAAGTGATTTTTTTATCTTTGGATTCACAGCGACCTCACAGACAGCTCAAGCGTCAATCCTGCTGTCCATTTGATGTCGCCCTGAACCCTGTGGTGAGAACTATCCTGTTATTCATCTTTAATCCATTTGCTATTGATTTTTTCCTTAAGTCATTTTTAAGTCATAGACATGAGCATATACCATACCCAATGGTGCCTAAGTTTGAGAGGTTTGCGCTGCTGCTGTGTCACCTTTCTTGATGCACGCCTCTCAACCATATCTATGAGGCCACGCAAAGCCACTTTACATTATAGATATGGAGTAGGACACAGCACTGCAAGTCGCCGAGTTGTCTTACTCTGCGCCAGGGAGGCGTTCAATGAGCGCTGCAGTGGGTTTTCAATTCAACACCCATGGATTTTGACGCTTCCTCAGATCTAATTAAGTAAACCTGGGGCATCGCCACAACCTTACGCCTCCCCAGAGCAGGCTGAACAGGGAGAAATATTTATTTTTCATTTTGCCTCGTTTTTTCATCTTTCCTTTTTTTCCTGCAACACAGATAGAAAGAGGACAACACCACATGGGATTGTTTTTGTGCAAGAAGGTTTCCCTCCCTGCACAAAAACAATCCTGCATGCAACGCACACAACCTTGCACTATGAGGCAAGGGTACTCGTGTTGGCGCTAGGCAGCCAATTGTGCCCCAATTGTGCGCCAGTGTGGGAGGGGACAGGAATGCACGCTATTGCATAAATATGGTGTATTCCTGCCCTTTCACATTGACATAAGGCAGCTCAGCAACAAGATGTGCAGCACTGCCCTATGCCAATTCCCCATAAATAAGCCTCAATGCTTCTTCGCTACTAGGGAACGGTATGACATGATTTGACCATTAAAAAAGAGTGACTGTTCCACCTCTAGCATTGATAGTTTCCATTCATTGAGTCTGCGGTTCAATAATGTTGTCCAGCTGTAGAAAGATTAGATTTATTTTCGAAATATATAACTCTGTTTCTTTACAGGGTCATTATTGAATGCATATTTCCCAAACGTTTGCTTTCATTGCTTTATTTCTAAATCCTATAAGCGTCACCTTTTTTATAATAGACACTCGTTCATACCAGAATGAAGCCGTGACGTTTTTAAAATATGTTTATTTTTTAGCCACCACAAACACTTACTGTATTCACTGTGTGATTCATTTTTCAAAACCTTCCAAACTGGAGTTTATTAATAAGTGGTGATGTATTGAAAAATACCATGCCAGATGACGTACTTCACAGTGTTAATCGAAGAGTAGACACATGCAGGAACGCCTTTCAAACAAGTAGGTATTTGTTTAAGCAGAGTAGCCTTTTTAATTTTTAATGATTTTTTTCTGGGGATAAATGTAGAATTTAGAACCACAGGCATTCGACAAACTACATTTGCATTCATACTTGAGAGAAGGATGCCAAAAAACAGAAAGAAAAAGTAGCATAAGATAAACGCAAATCTTATATTCAGACTGGCATTTCCTTTGCAGCAAACAAATTAATAAATTCAGTTTCTCCTGTGCTTTTATTGCGTACATTCATAAGTTTGAACTTCAGAATGCCATGGATATTATTTTCTGCTCAGAGCTGGCAAGAAATGCGCTTTCTTCAGCAAAGCAACCGCACACTAAATTCCAAAAAGCCAAAACCTAGGAATGTGAGAAACCGATTTCAAAGTAACGCGAACTGATAAAAAACATCCAGCATCCCTTTTCTTGAAATTGCCTGGACCAACGACCAACATTGGTTGTCCACCTAAATACATAGCATAAAAAATATTGTGGAGCAAAAATAGCGAGGATTATAAAATATTCTAAACATAAATAAACGTTAAGTTGCAAATTTCCAGTTCCTACATTGCGAATCGGAATCTAGAAAACGCAAAAGTTGAATTTCGCATGTTTACTCCATACAAATCACCGTTCGGTATTGGTATAAATCGCAAATTGCAAATTGCGAATCTCCTAGCGTGAACTAATTAGAAGCGCCCATTTCGTTCAGTATATGTACCTGGAGTGGCAGAGCGCAGACACAGTTTTCCCCATAACCTAGAAGTTTTTTCCTTGAAGATGTCAAGCCTTGAGACACAGGAGGTGGTGGGGAGGAAGCTCAAAAGAAAATGTAGTAATGCGAAACTGGATATTCTGGTGGAAGAGGGTGAGAATAACTGCTTTTTTGGACATGCTTCTATATCTCTACCTGAGTCCACGAAAAACAGATATGGACAAGAATACACCAATGAATAAATGGTGCAGGAGTGACTAAAAATCGTTGGAAGATATCCCTAAGGGTGGTATGACCTCCGCTCCCATACCCAGGAGAAGTTAGCAAACAGAAGGAAGTAGGCAACAGCTACTGGAGAAGGCCACATTGATAAACCACCACCGACCCGTATGAAAGATATGCTCGAATCCACCTTGCCACCAGAAGCTATCTCTGGAGTATCTACTTTTGGTTCTTCTCTCGCTCCACCAGATCATCAAGGTTACTTGTTTACTGTTTACATCTATATATAGTGCCCTTTGTTTAAGTGATGCTTAATCACTACAAAATATACAAACTGAATATTTAGTTTAATATAATTTCATTAAATACATAAACACTATTAGATGATTAAAACGAAGTTGAAAACATTTTTAGAAAAATAAATGTCAGCTATTCTTAGGGTTGTGTACAATGCATTTTAGGTAATGTAGTTCAAGTGCTAAAAAGAAAAGATTTTTGTGAGCAATTTCCTCAATTACATGGATGGATTTTGGCCTTACGAAAATATTGATAATTGAAAAAAGTATATATTATTCATGTAAATAGTAAATAAAAAATAAGTAGGATCAATGTGACCACTGCTAATTTTCACAAATAAAAACCACCAGTGGGGAATATATTTTTTTTACTTACCCCAGATCAACCTACTCATAATACACAACCAGAAACTGAAGATGTGGGTAAAGGCATCATCTCGAACTGAAGTTGAACATGCAGAATCTGTAACAGACATTCCACCAGACACTGAAAACAAAGCAAGCAGTCGGCGCAATACTACTCATTTAGTGGAGCAGACTACAAATATTGCCACTTCAGCTGAAAATAAACATCATGAAAATCAGTATCCGAGGTGCATACAGGAAGAAGTCCTGTAGGATAGACTGGAAGAAATGTGATGCAAAATAGTTGTAAGTCATCACCGACTCCTGCACAAATTCATGTAACAGAGTAATCCATGCACAAAATACAATGCAAGCAGCTCAGCATTATATTTAAATTAGGTAGAAGGGTAGGAAAATTAGAAAGAGACATTTTAGGAGACAATGAGGCTGTGAAAAACAGGCTTTGAGAACTTAACTATGGCTAATAAAGATCTGGCCACACAAATATCTCAAGATTCAGCATCATGCAGGCACAAACAGAGACACAAGAACACTTTGCCACAAAGCTTTGAATGCTCTATGGAAAGGTTGGTTTCAGTGACATCAGCTATGTGCAGAAGGCCAGCCAAGATGAAGGTTGAATTAGTACACCCACAGTGGTGATGTGGCAAAGACCCTTGACAAATTACAAATAAGCTTCGGAGTCTACAAACTGCTAATGAGGTAAAGGTTTGTTAGGGAAACGGAGTAGGAATCAAGTGAAAGTATATCAGTCGGTGAGCCTGCTATATCTAGGAGCAATAGAAGCCAGAGTGATGAAGGACAAGGAAGGGTCAATTTGGGCTCTAATATATAACCAAGTACTAGATGTCAAAGGTGTAAACTGTGAATAAAAATGTGACAATATTTTACAATGTCAAGATTATATGTTTTATTTACTTTCTTTAAATAGAAACAGTATTTTGCTTGTAAAAAACAATTCTGTTGTTGTCCATTGGAAAAAATATTCTGTGAATAAACAGAAAAAAATAATGATTTCTGCTTTGTACATTTGGAGTAATACTTCTGTTTATACTAACCAAGTAAGTTGCAAGTACATTAAAAATAGTTGTTTGTCACATCATCTCAGCATGCACCTCCTTCAGCAGCTCTTGCAGCATCAGGTCTTGGATGTGGAAAGCAAGAATAAATTTCATCATTCTCCTCTTCACTTGCAGCTTTAATGGGTTCTAGGCTAAGTACTTATAAAGTCATAATCCAAGGCCTTAGGCAAAAGGGCACTATCACCTGAAGCATAACACAGCTGGTTTATTGTTTATGCCACATTAATTAACTAATGAATAGTAACTATCTAACACTCAGCCATCTGAAAAAAACACTTCTGGAAATCAGGTAATACAGTCAATAATGTCTATATATATGTAGGAGTCAGGAGTCCTCCCAGGGTTTCCTGCAGCTAGGCCTGTGATCCGCCAATCTGAATTACATAATACTTTATGTTTAAAACATGTTGGCTCTTATGCTTACAATACAATTACTCTAATGCAGACGGAGGACAAGTTAAAATATCTGCACTGTCTACACAATCAAGCACTTGTGAGAAATATGCTAAAGCATAGATTTTGAATGTGGTACTTTGCAATGCTGCACGGGTGCTAAGGAAAAGAAATGTAGGAATTTATTCTAAACACAATTGTGTCTATAAAATTACAGAAAACTCTACATAAAGCACTTTGTGAAATTCCAACTGCTACAGCCACAGTGTGTTGGTAGCTACCAGAATATAGCAGGTGCGTACTACAGAACCCTAAATATATGTAGCTATTGCTACACTCTGCTGGGTAGGTCTGCTTAATACAAGGCCCAGCTCATTAATTAACTTCGAAATAACCTGTTTGGTAAACCTGTATCTGGCATAAACCTCCTCATAAGTTTGTTTAAACATTGTTACTCTCTGCCTGAATATTGTCTCACTCACCCTCCTCCTCCTTCATTAAGCTCCTAGAATCTGTATCCTCCTCACTACAGTGTAGAGCAAAGCCATTGTGAAAGAATACAAGGTAATTTGGGACCCCTTTCACACTTCACACTTGGTTACCACCTGTTTCAAATCCATAAAACATACATAAATCATTGTTTTCCCAAATTTCCTTATTGGAAATGCTTTGCATATCAAAATAGCGTCTCACAATTTGGAAATCACATTTACCAAATTTGTTCATCCAATCACAGAAAAAGACATCCTAATTTATTCTATGCGGTGTGTGTTAGAAATGGGGTCTTTGGTTGACAGTCAGGTTACCCCTGTTCAAGCAAGGACCCTCACTCTAGTCAGGGTAAAAGAGAATCACCCTCAGCTAACCCCTGCTTACCCCCTTGGTAGCTTGGCAGAGCAGTAGGCTTAACTTCAGAGTGCTAGGTGTAAAGTGTTTGTACCAACACATACAATAATTTAATGAAAACACTACAAAATGACACAACACCAGTTTAGAAAAAATAGGAAATATTTATCTAAACAAAACAAGACCAAAACGACAAAAATCCAACATACACAAGTCAAGTTATGAATTTTTAAAGATTAAACTCAAAAATAGCGCTTAGAAACAAAAATGCTTTGATGAGATGTTAACACGGTGTCGTGACAGAGTCGTTCCCAACAAGCCGACACCAGCGGCGCCGGACACGGAGTCGTGTAGACCCCCAATTACAGTACCTTTGGTGAAGAGTGAAAACAAGCCGATGCACGAAGTCGGGGATCGCGGCGTATGTGCGAAACGTTGAATCCACGCGCTTTGAGCGGCGTCGTTCACGACATGGTGCGGCGACTTCCACGGAGTCGCGGACTTCAGCGGGGCTGCAGCGGCGTCGGGCCTGCGAAGACCGTCGCGTTCCAGCGGAGGTCACGGCGTCGGGTGCAGGCGGCGTTACCGGATTCAGCAGCGGCGTCGGTCCGGAGTCGTCCGAAGTCGGTTTCCTTGGATTTCCACCAGCTTTCCTTTCAAGGGCCCAGGGACTGGATAGGGCACCACTTGTCAGAGCAGGAGTCTCTCCAGAGACTCCAGGTGCTGGCAGAGAGAAGTCTTTGCTGTCCCTGACACTTCAAACAACAGGAGGCAAGCTCTAAATCAAGCCCTTGGAGATTTCTTCACAAGATGGAAGGCACACAAAGTCCAGTCTTTGCCCTCTTACTCTGGCAGAAGCAGCACTGCAGGAAAGCTCCACAAAGCACAGTCACAGGCAGGGCAGCACGTCTTCCTCAGCTATCAGCTCTTCTCCAGGCAGAGGTTCCTCTTTGTTCCAGAAGTGTTTCTAAAGTCTGTAGATTTGGGTGCCCTTCTTATACCCATTTTAGTCTTTGAAGTCACCTTTCTTCAAAGGGGACTCACACCTACTTGTGAAATCCTGCCTTGCCCAGGCAAGGCCTCAGACACACACCAGGGGGTTGGAGTCTGCATTGTCAGAGGCAGGCACAGTCCTTTCAGATGAGAGTGACCACTCCACCCCTCCCTCCTAGCAGAGATGGCTAATCAGGAAATGCAGGTTACACCCCAGCTCCCTTTGTGTCACTGTCTAGTGTGAGGTGAAAAACAACCCAACTGTCAAACTGACCCAGACAGGAAATCCACAAACAAGGCAGAGTCACAGAATGGTTTAAGCAAGAAAATGCTCACTTTCTAAAAGTGGCATTTTCAAACACACAATCTCAAAATCAACTTTACTAAAATATGTATTTTTAAATTGTGAGTTCAGGGACCCCAAACTCCACATGCCCATCTACTCTCTAGGGGAATCTACGCTTTAATCATATTTAAAGGTAGCCCCCATTTCATCCTATGAGAGAGACAGGCCTTGCAACAGTGAAAAATGAAGTTGGCAGTATTTCACTGTCAGGACATATAAACCACATTACTATATGTCCTACCTTATCCATACACTGCACCCTGCCCTAGGGGCTACCTAGGTCCTACCTTAGGGGTGCCTTACATGTAAGAAAAGGGAAGGTTTAGGCCTGGCAAGTGGGTACACTTGCCAAGTCGAATTTACAGTGTAAAAATACACACACAGACACTGCAGTGGCAGGTCTGAGACATGATTACAGGGTTACTTGTGTGGGTGGCACAACCAGTGCTGCAGGCCCACTAGTAACATTTGATTTACAGGCCCTGGGCACCTCTAGTGCACTTTACTAGGGACTTAACAGTAAAACAAATATGCCAATCATGGAGAACCAATTACGTACACATTTTAAACGGGAGCACTTGCACTTTAGCACTGGTTAGCAGTGGTAAAGTGCCCAGAGTAACAAAAACAGTAAAATCAGAGTCCAGCACACATCAACAACCTGGGGAACAGAGGTAAAAAGTTAAGGGAGACCACGCCAATGATGAAAAGTCTAACACGTGTCCCCCCCCAGCTAAAAGTGGGGAGCAACTACCCAATCTCATGGGAGTTCTCATCACTAAGGCGGAAGAATCTGGACAGACCATCAGCATTGGCGTGCTCTGTACCAGGACGGTGTTCCACCCTAAAGTCCATCCCCTGTAGGGAAAAGGACCACCTCAACAGTTTTGGATTCACACCCCTCATCTGCATTAACCATCTGAGGGGCCTGTGGTCGGTCTGAACTCGGAAGTGAGTCCCGAACAAGTAGGGTCTTAGCTTCTTCATTGCCCAAACCACAGCAAACGCTTTGCGTTCTATGGCACTCCACCTACGTTCCCTGGGTAGTAACCTCCTGCTAATGAAGGCTACGGGTTGATCTAGGCCCTCTTCATTAAGCTGTGAGAGTACTGCTCCAATACCATCCTTTGAGGCGGCTGTTTGCACAACAAACTCCTTGGAGTAGTCAGGTGCCTTCACTACAGGTGCTGTGCACATGGCAGCCTTCAGGGAATTAAAAGCGTTCTGGCAAGCCTCTGTCCAGATCACTTTCTTGGGTTGCTTCTTAGAAGTCAACTCAGTTAAGGGGGTAACAATGGTACCATATCCCTTAACAAACCTCCTGTAATACCCTGTGAGACCTAAAAAGGCTCTCACTTCAGTCTGGGTCTTGGGAGGCTCCCAAGCCAGAATCGTGTCAATCTTAGGCTGTAGGGGTGCCACCTGGCCACTCCCCACCTGGTGCCCTAAGTACACCACAAAACCCTGCCCTATTTGGCACTTGCGCGCTTTAATAGTGAGGCCTGCCTTCTGCAGGGCCTCTAACACTCTCCAGAGGTGTTGCAGAAGTTCCTCCCATGTGGAACTAAACACAGCAATGTCATCCAGCCCTGCTAACACCTGGTTGACCAACCTCTGAAAGATGGCAGGGGCATTCTTCATCCCAAAGGGCATCACATTGAAGTGGAAGTGCCCATCTGGGGTAGAGAATGCTGACCTCTCCTTGGCCCCCTCAGTTAAGGCAATCTGCCTGTACCCAGATGTTAAATCAAACGTACTGAGGTACTTGGCAGCTCCTAACCGATCAATGAGCTCATCAGCTCAGGGGATGGGGTGTGCGTCAGTCTTGCTGACCGCATTGAGACCCCGGTAGTCCACACAGAACCTAAGTTCCGGAGTGGCACCAGGAGCAGCAGCCTTTGGAACCAATACCACTGGGCTGGCTCAAGGACTGCTGGAGTGCTCAATAACCCCTAGGGTTAACATTTTGGAGACTTCCTCCTTAATGTAAGCCCTGACCCTGTCAGTCACCCTGTAAACCTTATGTTTAATAGGTGTACTGTCCCCAGTGTCCACATCATGTGTGCACAGGTGTGTGACTCCTGGGATCAGGGAAAACAGCGAGGCGAACTGTCCCAACACGTGGCGACAGTCCCTCTGCTGTTCCTCAGTCAGGGAGGGGGAGAGGATCACTCCCTCCACAGACCCATCTTTCTCTCCTGCAGACAGGAGGTCAGGAAGAGGCTCACTCTCTTCCTCCACCCCGTCATCTGTTGCTAGGAGCATGGACAGCTCAGTTCGCTCAAAGTGTGGTTTGAGGCGGTTGACATGTAGGACCCTCAAAGGGTTCCTGGGGGATTGCAAGTCTACCACATAGGTGACCTCGCTCTATCTTTCCACCACCTCAAAAGGCCCAGTCCACTTTTCTTGGAGAGCCCTAGGCTCCACTGGTGCCATGACCCACACTTTTTGTCCAGGCTGAAACTCAACCAGAGTGGCATTCTGGTCGTACCACTGTTTCATATCCTCCTGGCTTACTTCCAGGTTCTCCTGAGCGAGACTCCTGAAGCGGGCAGTCTGGTTTCTTAGTGCCAGCATGTAGCTAAATACATCCTGGGGTGGTTTACTAGGAGCTTTCTCCAAAGCCTCCTTCACCAGACTGAGCGGTCCCCTCACAGGGTGGCCATAGATGAGCTCAAAGGGGCTAAAGCGAAGTCCCTTTTGAGGCACCTCCCTGTAAGCGAACAGAAGGCATGGCAAGAGGACGTCCCATTTACGCCTCAAGGGCTCTGACAGGCCTTGGATCATGTCTTTCAAGGTGCGGTTGAATCTCTCAACCAGACCATTACTTTGGGGGTGGTAAGGTGTGGTGAACTTGTACGCTACCCCACACACCTTCCACAGAGACTTCATATAAGTGGATATGAAGTTTGTACCCCTATCAGATACCACTTCCTTGGGGAACCCCATGCGGGTAAAAACTCCCATCAAGGCACGTCCCACCACGGGGGCAGTGACCGTCCTTAGAGGAATGGCTTCTGGGTACCGTGTGGCATGGTCCACAAAGACCAGGATGAACCTGTTGCCCATGGCTGTCTTGGGATCCAGAGGCCCCACAATGTCAATTCCTACCCTTTCAAAGGGAGTACTGACTACAGGTAAAGGTTGGAGGGGAGCTTTGCATTTCCCCCCACTCTTGCCACTTGCCTGACAAGTCTGACAAGACCTACAATAAGCAGCTGACTGCCTGTGCATCAAGGGCCAGGGCACTCCTTCTGCGCTGTGCAGAATGCTTCCCTGGTGGGTCCCCCTTCCTGCTGCCACTGTGACAGCTCAGGGACCTCCCCCAGTTCAGCCACCTGCTCCCCTGTAGGTTCCGGGGCGTCACCCTCAGGCTCTGCCTCCTCCCGGACTGTGGGAACTTCTGGGGCCGGTTTCCCACGCCCCCTGCCCTTCCTCTTCTTGGCAGGCCCCTGGGCCACTGTTTCAGGCTCCAGGGGCTCTTGACTACCCTGATTGGCTGCCATAGACCAGGTGGATACGCATACCCACCCAGGCAGACCCAACATCTCCAAGTGCGACCTGTGTTCCACCTCCTTCCAAGGGGAATCCTCCAGGTCGTTGCCAAGCAAACAATCAACAGGCATGGTTGGACTCACAGCTACTTTCCAGGAACCTGAGACCCCCCCCCATTCAAAGGGAACCTGCGCCACTCTGCAGAGGCGCTCAGAGTTGTCTACCGCAACTACTTGGTGAAGTACCCGGGGATCAATCTGCTCTTCAGACACCAGGTGACTCCTCACTGTAGTCACACTGGCTCCTGTGTCTCTCAGAGCCTCTACCCTCTGTCTATTGATGGTCACCATTGCCTGTACTTCTTAGTGTTATCAGGAACTAGGTTTCTCTGGACCATCTCACTGTCCCCTAGTGAGACAAGGGTCATTTCTGCTGGTTCCCACCCACCTGAAACCAACTCCTCCCCAAGCACTACACTGGCCAAACCCTGGGACGGTGCACCAGTGAGTGCCGGTGTACTTTTGGGGCATTTGGGGTCCCCCCTCACATGACCCACCTGGTCACATGCAGAGCACTTACGTGGGGGACCACCTGCCACTGGCTTCCCTTTGGACAACCATGGCTTCTTTTCACTGGAGGGTTGGGAATCCTTACCCTGGGAATCAGTTTGGGGCCCTTTGGAGAACTCCCCCTGTTTGCCCTTACCCCCCCCTTTCTTCTGAGAGGGACCCTGCCCACCCTTGGCATGGTCTCCCCCATACCTCTTTTGGACCCTGGTGCTCTCCCAGCGGTCCGCTTCCTGTGCAAGCTTCCTGGGGTCAGTCAGCTTGCTGTCAATGAGGTGCTGGCGCAGCTCTGGAAAACATAAACTGTACAAGTGCTCCCAAGCAATTAAATTTAAAGCCCCTCATACGTGTTTACCTTACTGCCCTTCACCCAACCATCCAGTGACCTGCAAAAAGAATCAACACATTCCAACCATGTTTGGGATTCCTTTCTCTTGTAGGATCTAAACTTCTCCTTGTACTGCTCAGGGGTGAGACCATACCTGGTGAGTAAGGCCTCCTTCATGACAGGGTAGGTGAGATCCTGAGCATCCCCTAAGGCTGTCAGTGTGTCCCTCCCCTCTGCCTCAAAATGCTTCCACAGGGCTGCCCCCCAATGAGCTTCAGGGACCAGGTTCATGTGGAGAGCTGACTCATAACCCTTGAACCACAAGTAGATATCATCCTCCCTCTTATAATCCCTCACAAGGTCTTTTGGGATGTGTACCCTTCTCTCAGGCTGCACTGTAGGATTGCTGCCACCATCTCTACTGGACTGGCTTCTATGATCCATCTCTCTCAAGCTAAGCTCATGAGCCATCGCTAACTTCTTCTCCTCAAGGGCTAGCCTCCTCTGCTCCAATTGGTACTCCCTTTCTGCCTGTCTGTCCTGTAACTCTTCAGGTGTCAGACCCTTGGATGAGACACTGCTACATGCCCTGGAGACCTTCTCCCTGGACATAACAGGCCCACCCACAATACCATTGTGTACTGAACACTCTTCCTCATCCTCCTCATCTCCCTCATCCTCTGTGTGCCCTTCAGTGCTCTTGGCTGTCACCCAGGCCCTCAGCGCCTTTTGCAGCTCCTCCTTCCTGGATGAGCTCTTAATGGGACAGTCAAAACTTTTACAGAACTGCTTCAACTGAGCTTTGGTATAACTCTCCAATTTCTGAAGGTCAAAGTCAGCTCCAACTGATGCATCTCCAGCATGGGACATGATGGAAGGTAAAAAGAGTGCAAAGTTCCAAATGCAGAAACAAGTTCCCAAATGAAGTTCCAGAAAAGTTGATCACAGGATCAGCGAAAAAAGAAACTGAATGCAGAGCAAAAACAGTCCAAATAGAAAAAAAACAAAAATCACAAGACTAGTAGTGTGTGGTCACATAGTGGTCTGAACTCAAACAGTAGTGTACACTTAATCACTGTATGTCAAGTACAAATACAAGTACAAATCCCAACCGCTGATCACCAATGTTAGAAATGGGGTCTTTGGTTGACAGTCAGGTTACCCCCTGTTCAAGCAAGGACCCTCACTCTAGTCAGGGTAAAAGAGAATCTCCCTCAGCTAACCCCTGCTTACCCCCTTGGTAGCTTGGCAGAGCAGTAGGCTTAACTTCAGAGTGCTAGGTGTAAAGTATTTGTACCAACACATACAATAACTTAATGAAAACACTACAAAATGACACAACACCAGTTTAGAAAAAATAGGAAATATTTATCTAAACAAAACAAGACCAAAACGACAAAAATCCAACATACACAAGTCAAGTCATGAATTTTTAAAGATTAAACTCAAAAATAGCGCTAAGAAACAAAAATGCTTTGATGAGATGTTAACACGGCGTCGTGACGGAGTCGTTCCCAACAAGCCGACACCAGCGGCGCCGGACACGGAGTCGTGTAGACCCCCAAGTACAGTACCTTTGGTGAAGAGTGAAAACAAGCCAATGCGCGGTCAGGGATCGCAGCGTCTGTGCGAAACGTTGAATCCACGCGCTTCGAGCGGCGTCAGTCACGACGTGGTGCAGCGACTTCCACGGAGTCGCGGACTTCAGCGGGGCTGCAGCGGCGTCGGGCCTGCGAAGAGCGTCGCGTTCCAGCGGAGGTCACGGCGTCGGGTGCAGGCGGCGTTACCGGATTCAGCAGCGGCGTCGGTCCGGAGTCATCCGAAGTCGGTTTCCTTGGATTTCCACCAGCTTTCCTTTAAAGGGCCCAGGGACTGGATAGGGCACCATTTGTCAGAGCAGGAGTCTCTCCAGAGACTCCAGGTGCTGGCAGAGAGAAGTCTTTGCTGTCCTTGAGACTTCAAACAACAGGCAAGCTCTAAATCAAGCCCTTGGAGATTTCTTCACAAGATGGAAGGCACACAAAGTCTAGTCTTTGCCCTCTTACTCTGGCAGAAGCAGCACTGCAGGAAAGCTCCACAAAGCACAGTCACAGGCAGGGCAGCACTTCTTCCTCAGCTATCAGCTCTTCTCCAGGCAGAGGTTCCTCTTGGTTCCAGAAGTGTTTCTAAAGTCTGTAGATTTGGGTGCCCTTCTTATAACCATTTTAGTCTTTGAAGTCACCTTTCTTCAAAGGGGACTCACACCTACTTGTGAAATCCTGCCTTGCCCAGGCAAGGCCTCAGACACACACCAGGGGGTTGGAGTCTGCATTGTCAGAGGCAGGCACAGTCCTTTCAGATGAGAGTGACCACTCCACCCCTCCCTCCTAGCAGAGATGGCTAATCAGGAAATGCAGGTTACACCCCAGCTCCCTTTGTGTCACTGTCTAGTGTGAGGTGAAAAACAACCCAACTGTCAAACTGACCCAGACAGGTAATCCACAAACAAGGCAGAGTCACAGAATGGTTTAAGCAAGAAAATGCTCACTTTCTAAAAGTGGCATTTTCAAACGCACAATCTCAAAATCAACTTTACTAAAAGATGTATTTTTAAATTGTGAGTTCAGGGACCCCAAACTCCACATATCCATCTACTGTCTAGGGGAATCTACGCTTTAATCATATTTAAAGGTAGCCCCCATATTATCCTATGAGAGAGACAGGCCTTGCAACAGTGAAAAACGAAGTTGGCAGTATTTCACTGTCAGGACATATAAACCACATTACTATATGTCCTACCTTATCCATACACTGCACCCTGCCCTTGGGGCTACCTAGGGCCTACCTTAGGGGTGCCTTACATGTAAGAAAAGGGAAGGTTTAGGCCTGGCAAGTGGGTACACTTGCCAAGTCGAATTTACAGTGTAAAAATACACACACAGACACTGCAGTGGCAGGTCTGAGACATGATTACAGGGTTACTTGTGTGGGTGGCACAACCAGTGCTGCAGGCCCACTGGTAACATTTGATTTACAGGCCCTGGGCACCTCTAGTGCACTTAACTAGGGACTTAACAGTAAAACAAATATGACAATCATGGAGAACCAATTACGTACACATTTTAAACGGGAGCACTTGCACTTTAGCACTGGTTAGCAGTGGTAAAGTGCCCAGAGTAACAAAAACAGTAAAATCAGAGTCCAGCACACATCAACAACCTGGGGAACAGAGGCAAAAAGTTAAGGGAGACCACGCCAAGGATGAAAAGTCTAACAGTGTGAAACTTTAACAAACACTAATTTAGAGAGTCACATCACAAAATAACTGAATAATCAGTTAGTGACTGGTCACATACTCTCAAAATGTTTGTACATCAGTCCCCCGGTTTCCTATTTTTTGAAGATGTGTTGTGTTGTGACATCTTGTGTTGCATAATGTTTTGTTGCACAGTTGCCTATATGATTCCACAGGCTGCTAAAACCTGTTTCAAGGTTTGTTAACAATCAGATTGTTAATTAGCACTAAGATAGTGTGCTGTCTTTCTAAAGAACTGGAGCAGAAATACTATCAGCAGGTCTTTCTGGAAGGAAATAGCCTTTAAAATATGATGGAGTACACATGTAATTCTCAGTCTGTTGAAAGGCAATCATGACAGAAGACATTCCAGAGTCATGAATCCTGCAGTATAAATGTTCTTCCATCTTTTAGAGGTCGAAGGTAACAGGAATTATGACTAACATCAAGAGATTTTATAAACCACTCAGCTTGAACATTCCCATCTCATGCATAGGTGGGAAAACAGCTGTTTCCTGACATAGGTGCTTCAGTCAGCACTGGAGAATAGACTAAAGCTGTACAGTCTCTCATCAGTGTGTCTAGTAGACACATTGATTTTAAACAGTGTTGCGCTCAGCGCTGAGATTTGAGGGATGCAGAAGTTTTGGGTAAATGGGCCTGAGTGGTAAGGTGGCATACAGAGATCGTCTCAACTCTATCCATAAGGAACGACTGCAGCCATCTAATTTCATTCATACGGATATCAAATTCTATGAGCCTATATTATTAGGGCGGCATGAGAGACTGTGTTGAATGCTACGAACAGGTCTTGGAGGATCAGGGCTACCTTGCTGTCCTAATTCAATTTTGTTTGAGCCTCATCTCTCATAGGAAGCAGAGCTAATGCCATACTGTTTGACTTCCTAAAGTCTGACTGCGAGAGGCCGGATACTGACCAACATAATCCAAATGTTGTGCATTTACAGCTTTTTCTTTAATCTTAGTTGGCAAAGACAGCAATGAAATTGGTCTGAAACTAGAGAAATATCCGGGATCAATGATAGTTTTTTTTCCTTTATAACAGAGTAACTATGGCTTTTTTTTCAGATCAAATGCAATCCTGCCTTCTCCAATGAACCAATGCCTGCTCCTAAAAATGTTTTTATCAACATTCAACATTCCTCTGTGCAAACTGTTGTCACCAATTTAGATTTGGTGGTCAAATATTAATAATTTGCAACCGGATTTCAGCTACAAAACATTAATGTATATGTTGATGTACAAAACATTAATGCATATGTTAATGAAACTATTTGGAAGGGATACCCTTTACACACCCCTTCCAAATATTGATTTTATATTTAGTATAAAACCTAAATTGTGATTCGGTAATATATTACCTGTGAACCGGAGGGTGAACTCGGGGAAAACATTTCAAAGTGAAAATGGTCACTCACCGAGATCCATGACTAGTCTAGCTATTCTGAAATTCAGAAATCCTCTTGAAATTCAATACCAGCCAGAAAAATACCTCTGATCCCACCTGAGTAAATTCCCCATGCGTTTCTGCATGTTTTCTGAATTAGGACCTAGAAGAGTAGTAAAAGAATTGCTGTGTTGATGCTCAGGAATATGAAAAGGCTGCTAAAAAATTGCAAATGACTGATGGCTTCAGTCTAGAAGAGAGAGTAGTGCAAAAAGTTGATTATTCTCAATGAAGGACACAACATAAAAACAAGCATTGGTGAGGCCAAACTGTCTGGCCACTTATATAGCTACAATACCTCAAGTAACTACTAGATGTAATTTTCAAGTCAGGAGAAAGAGCATGAAGTTTTAAACAATACTGCAGGCCTTCAAAACATTACTAGATGCCCCTCTCAAGTCAGAAGGAACTGCTTCAAAAGTCTGTCTCAAAGCTGCAATAACTCACCTTCTTACTAAATGTTCCTCTCAAGTAAGATGGGGTGTAGTTTCAACATAAAAATGTACATATACGCTTTTGCTGCTGTTATTAATTGTGCTTGTTTTCAATCGGATCAGTAAGTATGCCAATGCTGGTATATGCTGGTGAATCAATCTCAACGTTCAATAAATGTCTTGATTACTATGGAACATTTTGAAAACTAGCTATTATATATAGGTGGCAGCAGTCACGATAAAAGTCAAGTGTGTTCAACTGTATTGTTGGGAAACTCTTTTTTGAGTGGCACTATACCCTTTTGCCAGTAAAAGTCTCACTGCCTAATGCTATGGGCTTTTGCAAATGCAAACTGTAGGGAACTGGGTTTTTGATTGAGAGGGGTGAAGACCCTTCTCAGGAATCAACCACAATCTCTGTCTGGGAGAACCACAAAAGTCACTAAATGAACCAGCGCTTAACTATCTAGTAGCTTGGAACAAACGCAGTCAAGCTTAACTTAAAAGCAATCTGTAATGTATTTATGCAGCACTCATACAGTAAAAAGTGAATACTCAAAGCAAGAAAAATCACACACCTATTTAAAAACAAAGAGTAATTGTAAGTAAATAAAATGACACCAGAATCACAAAATTCCACTCAGTAGAACCACAGTTATCAATTTTCAAAGTTTTCAGTGAAAAATAGGACCTAAAAGATCAAAGTACCAACCGTGGGCATCTAGTTGCGTGATACCAGAGCAAGTTCAAAGGATATGGCCAACAGTAATGGAGCACAGTTTGGCTAAACGAGGGTAACTGGACCCAGTCCGGTATCAGCTTATATTTAAACTTAGATGAAATGTAAAAGAAATATGTCTAAGATGATAAAGTTCAGTGGGGCAAGGTAGCCTGTGGGATCTGAGGGGGAGAGATTGTCATCAGGGAGCCAATGGATGAAGTTGCGGTAAAGACTATCATGTTCAGACTTAGTCACTTTTTTGGAAGTTAAAAATCTCCATTGAGACAAAGCGGCAGGCTGTTGCTGACAAATGCTTCAGGAGGCCCAACACCCTTCCAAAGAGAAGGAGATGAACAAGATTTACTGCTGCGAAGAAGAAGGTAGAAAGAGCTACTGTGAATTCAGGGCAATCAGTGATGCACCTTGGGCTGATAGCCAAGCAGATAGGCCCTGGTCTCCCCATGGTTCTCAGGCCTCTTTTTGGTAGAAAATGTTTTAAGTCCCAAGTTTCTGTGTTTGCCTGTTTTGTGCACATTTAGCACCCACTTCCAAGGGCCCAGGTTTGTTGGGGAACCACTTGGAGGGCAGGACTCACTTTAACATGGTCCAGATGAAGGTTCCAGGTTGTTGGAGCTTTTTGTATCCCTGTAGCTTAGAACAGAAGGTCAGCCAACCAGCCCTTGGAGTCACTCAAGTAGTCCTGGGATCAAGGCAGGCCTCAAGCAGCAGGGCAGTCCTCTGAGGGTACAAGGGAGGCTTCAAGCAACAGGCTGGTCCTCTGGTAGTAGCAGAGCAGTCATCTGAAGTGTAAAGCAAGCCTCAAGCAGCAGGACAGTCTTCTGAAGTCCAAGGCAGTCCTTCTGTAGGTCCTCCACAGATCCAAGAGTGAACTGAAGATTTGTTCTGAGGGCCCGAAATGTATACCTGGTGTTAGCCTCTGAAGTGAGACAACCCTCTAGACTTCCTCCGCATCTAGTTCTGGAAGTATCCTTCCTCCCTTGCCCAAGGTTCAAGAGGTCTAGGTTGACAAAGTACTGGTGTCACGTTCTTTTGTGAGTGTACTGAATTAGCCCCTATGAACTCTAAGTGGGGCAAGGGACAAATACACCCCTCCTATCCTTGAAGGATAGCCCTTCATGCCAATACCTATCCCCCTTTTCTTTCAGTGTTTGGCAAGATTACACAAAGACCAATGCCAACTATTTACAGTCATGTGACCTAGGACACAAGCTGCAGGTTCCAAATGGCTAGGACATGAAAATGCCAGCTTTTTAAAAGTGGCACTTTCAGAATTATGACTTAAAACAAAAGTTTACTATTAAAGAGGAGATTTAAATTACAATTATTTTATTTAAGACCAAACATGATATTTCTGCCTTTTACCAATAAAATGTTAGGGCTTAATAAATGTAATGAGGCAACCTATGGGAGAGGAAAGCCTAGCAGTAGTGGAAAATGAATGTAAGACTTTTATACTGCCAGAACTTGTAAAACTTTAAAATACTTTTCCAACTTTTTAAATACCCTCCCCCAGCCCTTTGGGCTGTATAGGGCCTACCTTAGGGTTGTTGGATATGTATTTAAAAGAAAGGTTTAGGCTTGGTAACAGATTTCCATTTAGTAGTTTAAACTGCATACAGGCTGCAATGGCAGGCCTGAGACATGTTTTATAGGGCTACTTAACAGAGTAGCACAATCCTTGCTCCAGGCCCACTAGAAACAATTAATTTACAGGCTGTGGGTACATGTAGTACCACTTTACTTGGGACTTATGAGTAAATTAACCTGTAGGATGCCCTGGGCGAGCTGGTCTCGTCCAGGCACATGGTTATCATGTGCTTGGGACAAGACCAGCTCTTCCTGCACCCAGCCCACGGGGGGGGAGCGAGCGCTCCCCCCATAGGTTTCCCACCCACACACCCCAGTCGGGGATGGAAGAGGAATCGCTTCCCCTTCCACCCCCCACTCTCCAGTGACGTCTGAGGAGGTCATGCTTCCAGCGCAATCCCGGAAGAGAATTGCTTTTGCATTTCTCTTCTGGCCGGGAGGTGGGCGGGAGGGACATGAAAGGAAAGGAAAGACCTTTCTTTTCCTTTCTTGTCTCTTGATGTCCACTAGACACCAGGGATTTGTTTTGGTGTACATTTCAATAAGGGGAGCGGACCCTTGGGCAAGGGCCGCTCCCCAGGGGGCCAAATGATTTTTAGGCCTTTTCTGCCCCCCCGGGGGCAGATCGGCCTAATATAATTAGGCTGATCTGCCCCCAGGGGGTGCAGAAAACCATTAGACACCAAGGATAATTAAAAAAATAAAAGAATTATGTGTGGGGAGCAACCCCTAGACACCAGAGATTTTTTTTTTTATCATACTTACGCATAAGGGGAGCACCCCCTTGGGCAAGGGCCGCTCCCCGGGGGGGGTCATTTTTAGACCATTTCTGCCCCAGGGGGGACAGAAACCACAAGACACCAGGGAATTTTTCTTTTTTTTTTATACTGACGCATAAGGGGAGCGGCATCTTGAGCAAGGACCACTCCCCAGGGGGGCAACATTTTTTTAGGCCTTTTCTGCCCCCTGGAGGCAGACGGTCTAATACAATTAGGTCGACCTGCCCCCTGGGGGGGCAGAAACCTCTAGACACCAGGGATATATATATTTTTATTTACTTTATGTTTTTATAGATGGGGAGCAACCCCTTAGGGAAGGGTCGCTCCCCTGGGGGGCAAATTGTATTTAGGCCATTTCTGCCCCCCTTGGGGGCAGATTGGCCTGTTTTTGTTAGGCCAATCAGCCCCCAAGGGGGGGCAGAAACCTCTTGACAACAGGGATTGATGGTGTGTATGTTTTGTTTGGGGGGCTGCCCCTTGGGCAAGGGTCGCTCCCCATGGGGGCACACTACTGTTGGCCATATTTTTGAAAGGGCCATCTGCCCTCATGGGGGGCAGAAAGCCCACCAGAGACCAGGGAAGATTTTTTTTTCAAAATAAGAGGTTGGGTGTATGGCCATACTCCTACCCCAAATAAATGGGGCCACAGTTGTTCCTCCCACCAGTGGGCAAATTGGGCAATTACCCCCGAGCCACACCCCGGGAAGGCAGTCTACTAGATGGCAGGGAATAAAATAAATAGTGGGGGGGTGGCTACCAACCAGTATGGGCCTGGTTATGCTCCACCCCAACTGAAGGGGTAACAGTCTTTCAGCTCTCCCCGCACACTAAAACATCTTTTCCCACAGCAAGCAAGAGGACATTTGAGTATTTTGCGTTTTGGTTTTACATTTGGGCCATGAGAGCTTGGTAACTCTCAAAATCGTCCCAATTGGAATGGTGAGGGCTGCACTTTTTTGACTTTGGGATGCTGCCATGTAGAAAAATCCACAAGACCTAGAAACATCTGAAAACTAAACATATGGCTGATTCCAGGGTGGTGTGCTTCACATGCACCTGCACCATTTTCTTACCCACAATGCCCTGCAAACCTCCAACTTTGCTGGAAATCACACATTTTTTTACCACATTTTTGTGATGGAACCTTCCGGAATCTGCAGGAATCCACAAAATTCATACCACCCAACTTTGTCTCATCTATACCGATAAAAATTCTGCTGAGCTTGTCAGCCTAAAAATGTTTTTTTTCAAACTGCCCTTTTGGATCTGCTTTGGTTCCCAGTCAATTTTCAACATGTTTTTGGCTCTTCCCTGTCACAGGCACTTGGCCTACCTACACAAGTGAGGTATAATTTTTACTGGGAGACTGAGGGGAACATTGGGTGGTAGGGAATTTGTCCGGGGCAGTGATCCCACACAGAAATGTGGGAAAACTGTGATTTTTTAGCTAAGTTGTGTAGGTTTCCCTAGATGGCTGCTGAGCCCAGGACCAAAAACGCAGATGCCCCCGCAAAAAAAGGTAGTTTTGTATTTGATAATTTTGATGTGTCCAGATAGTGTTTTGGGGCATTTACTGTCACGGGCACTAGGCCTACCCACACAAGTGAGGTACCATCTTTATCGGCTCCTTTCAGATTCCAGATCTTTCTGTCACCGAAATGTAGGAAAAGGTGTTTTTTTTGGCCACATTTTGAGTGACAGAACATGGTGAGAGCCCCACAAGTCACCCCATTTTGGATTCCCCAGGTGTCTAGTTTTAAAAAATGTGTAGGTTTGGTAGGTTTCCCTAGATGCCGGCTGAGGTAGAGGCCAAAATCCACAGATAGGCACTTTGCAAAAACCAGCTCTGTTTTCTTTGGATAAATGTGATGTGTCCACTTTGTGTTTTGGGGCATTTCCTGTCGCGGGTGCTAGGCCTACCCACAGAAGTGAGGTACCATTTTTATTGGGAGACTTGGGGGAACGCTGGGTGGAAGGAAATTTGTGGCTCCTCTCAGATTCCAGAACTCTCTGTCACCGAAATTTGAGGAAAAAGTGTTTTTTGGCCAAATGTTGAGGTTTGCAAAGGATTCTGGGTAACAGAACCTGATGAGAGCCCCACAAGTCACCCCATCTTGGATTCGCCTAGGTGTCTCATTTTAAAAAATGCACAGGTTTGGTAGGTTTCCCTAGGTGCCTGCTGAGCTAGAGGCCAAAATCTACAGCTAGGAGCTTTACGAAAAACACGTCAGATTTCAATGTAAAAATGTGATGTGTCCATGTTGTGTTTCCTGTCACGAGCATTAGGCCTACCCACGCAAGTGAGGTACCATTTTTATCGGGAGACTTGGGGGAACACATAATAGCAAAACAAGTGTTATTGCCCTTTGTCTTTCTCTACATTTTTTCCTTCCAAATGTAAGACAGTGTGTAAAAAAGACGTCTGTTTCAGAAATGCCCTGTAATTCACATGCTAGTATGGGTACCCCAGAATTCAGAGATGTGCAAATAACCACTGCTTCTCAACACTTTGTCATGTGCCCATTTTGGAAATACAAAGGTTTTCTTGATACCTATTTTTCACTCTTTATATTTCAGCAAATGAATTGTTGTATACCTGGCATAGAATGAAAACCCATTACAAGGTGCAGCTCATTTATTGGCTCTGGGTACCTAGGGTTCTTGATGAACCTACAAGCCCTACATATCCCCGCAACCAGAAGAGTCCAGCTGATGTATATTGCTTTCAAAAATTTGACATCGCAGGAAAAAGTTACAGAGTAAAACGTGGAGAAAAATAGTTGTTTTTGTTCACCTCAATTTCAATATTTTTTCATTTCAGCTGTTATTTTTGGTAGGAATCCCTTGTAGGATCTACACAAATTACCCCTTGCTGAATTTAGAATTTCGTCTACTTTTCAGAAATGTTTAGCTTTCCGAGATCCAGCATTGGTTGCAGACCCATTTCTGTCACTAACTGAAAGGAGGCTGAAACCGCACATAATCGTAAAAATGGGGTATGTCACAGTAAATGACAAAATTGTGTTGAAAAATTGGGTTTTCTGATTCAAGTCTGCCTGTTCCTGAAAGCTGGGAAGATGGTGATTTTAGCACTGCAAATCCTTTGTTGGTGCCATTTCCAGGGAAAAAAATAGAAGCCTTCTTCTGCAGCCCTTTTTTCCCTTTAAAAAAAAAAATGTTGCTGTATTTTGGCTAATTTCTTTGTCTCCTTCAGGGGAACCCACAAACTCTGGGTACCACCAGAATCCCTAGGATGTTGGAAAAAAGGACTCAAATTTGGCGAGGGAAGCATATGTGGACAAAATGTTATGATGGCCTAAGCGCAAACGGCCCTAAATAGCCCCAAAAAAGGCCTGGTACCTGAGGGGGAAAAGGCCTGGTAGCGAAGGGGTTAAATGTGCCATTTATGTGTGTAAGTCAACTTCACCATGTTTCATCTACAGCACACAACACGTTAGCACTGGTCCCTCCCAGTGCTACCTCAACATTGTAGGCTGTTAGGGGCTATAGAAAGAGGCCCATGGTCTCCATGGCCCCGTAGGCTTCCTAGCCAGCACCCATCTTGGGTGCTGGTGGGAGCTGGCTTTGCTACTACGCGGTTGGAGCAGCTTTTTCTTCTGCTACCACCAGGCAGGGAGTTGAAGTGCTCCCTTCTGTGCTCTTGTGGGCAAGGAATAGCACAGTGTCACAGGGGATACTGTAACCGGGGCCAATGGGTGGCCTCCTCCCAAAAAAGAAATGCAGAAAGGCCCCAGGGGAAGCGGTGTCAGGGGCCTTTGCATGACTTGGGGAGGGGGACCTAAAAATGCTGCCAGTGCTCTTAAAACGTTTTGCACTTAGAATCTGGAGAGATTTAACTGCTTAAATAGAGATTCTTGCTCTGATTTCTGATTTTGTGTTCTGTATCTGAACCTTCAGGGCATTGTATGCATTTTTATGTATCACTTATATTAGGAATACTATAATAAAACTTTTAAACTTATTTATGAATTAGAACTCATTTTATGAGTGGTCCCAGTTTCTATTTAATTTCTACTCTACTAATTAGTAGGTTTAATGTTTGGTAGAGTGGAGTCTCTTGCTGCTAGATCGACAAGAACAATGGAGCTGACCTGCCTGAGGTACAAATCGGCATGAGTAAATTATCAGGGTTCAGTAAATTATTGGGGTTTGGCTCCCACAACATTTGATAGCAATGATTGGTGATTGCAAGAGCTCCTCCTTGGTGTCCCCAGACAATTCATGTAATTTTTATGAGTTCTGCTGCTCAGTACGAGGGAGAAAGGAGTTTTTGGAATTTTACCAACTTTCCGATGTAGAATCCTCCTGGGAAGAGACTAGCTGTATTGGCTGTCCATTCCTGAATAATATTGAAGTGTAAGTATGAATAGGGAGAAAATGAGTTTGTGAATGTGCATTAAAGCATGCGATAGTGGTGATGGATTTCTGTTTCTGAATTGAGTTGTTTGGGTATGCGATGATCATGGTAGACTCAGTTTGATTATTTTGAAGTTTTCATTGTTTATTGATTTGATTTGGTTATCAGATTTGTCATAAATCCAAAATCCTGAGATATTAATTACTTGTCTGTGTAGTGCTTTCCTCTTAGCTAGTTTCTAAGCACATACGTAAACCAACAGAAATGCACTTCTGAGGTCAAAGAAGACTTTTATTGTTGTTAATTCTTCCCCAACCACAATATTTATGAATGACGAATTAGTAGCTTTCAAGCCCGCGTTAATCAAACAAAATATATCAGTTTGCAATATACACAGCAGGTTATATTTATAAGATATTGAATGCAAAGCAAAACAAATACTTCACCGTGTGGGAAACTATTTACAGCTTCATCTTTCTAAGGTCTGCAAGCTGATGACCCCTTGTCAGCTGCGAGAAAGAGATTCATCTACCCACACGGGATTGCTGGCAGCTGGCGCCAAGCTGCAGCACGAGGTCCGGCAGATTCGAATCTGAATCTCTGCAGCCTGTGTCATTCGTTACAAAGGTGTGCCCCCTCCTCTCAGACCTGGGAAACTGAGCAAGCCTTTTGGAGACTGGCCAGGTCTCCAAGACTACTCCTGTTCCCAAGCTCAAGCGAAGAAAAACAACACCCATGTACTCTCTCTTATCATGTCTAGTCTACTGTGAGAAAAACATCTTGGTTCTCTTGTGCAAAAACACAGCTTGGAAAAATACAGCTTGGATTCTCAACTGCAATGCCTAACTCCACGTTAAAGGCAATAGGCAGCTAACCTAGATATCAAATGCAATGTCATGTTAAAGGCAATAGGCAGCTAACCTAAATATCAAATGCAATGTCTAGTGTCATGTCAAAGCCAATAGGCAGCTGAGCTGAATACAAAATGCAATGTATAATATCATGTCAAAGCCCATAGGCAGCTGAGCTGAATATAAAATGCAATGTATAATATCATGTCAAAGCCAATAGGCAGCTGAGCTGAATATAAAATGTAATATATGATATCATGTCAAAGCCAATAGGCAGCGGAGCTGAATACAAAATGTAATATATGATATCATGTCAAAGCCAATAGGCAGCGGAGCTGAATACAAAATGTAATATATGATATCATGTCAAAGCCAATAGGCAGAATATCTAATAGCATGTCAAAGTCAATAGGCAGCTAAACTGAATACATCATGTCAAAGCCAATAGGAATGCAATGTCAAAGCCAATAGGCGGCTAGACTGGATACAGCATGTCAACGCCAATAGGCAGAATACAGAATGTAATGGCTAATGCAATGTCAAAGCCCATAGGCGGCTCAACTGAATACAGAAAGTAATGGCTAATGCCATGTCAAAGCCAATAGGCAGAATACAGAATGTACTGACTAATGCAATGTCAAAGCCCATAGGCGGCTAAACTGAACAAAACATACCATGTGCTACTGGTGAACATTGAGAAACTAATATGGGCAGTGGTGAAACACAAAGTCATTGGTCAAAACAAAATTTAACAAATGGCAGTACATTCCGCCCTTTGACCAATGAATTTTTGTTTCACATATCTCTTGTTTCAAACAAAAACAAAAAAACATCAGCACAAACAAAAAAACATTATCAGCAAGTCAGATTTTAATGATCAAAGCAATCCCTGTAAAGCAATAGAAGTGAATTAACACATTGATTTCATAACCTTTCACATCAGATACATCTACATAGAAAAGACTGAGCAATTTGTACTCTGAATGAGTCTCTAATTCAACAGTGTTAGCAATTTGATGTGGCATGAGTTCTACTCATGTAAAGATGCACGGTCCACCTGAAAGGTTTGCTGGAAGGTAAGCAAAAGTCAGAGTTCCATACGAGAAGGGAAAAAAAAAAAACAAACACAGCTTAGTTCCAGTGGAAGAATGCAATCAAACAAGTTGAACTTGAACTGAAGGCGCAGTTTGCGCAAAATGGATCCATGGTGCTGGCACTTTACTCAGCCAGGTTCAGGTTGGGGGTTCGGTCCCTTCCCCTACCCCACACGCACACACCGGAAGGGGAACCACACAGCACACTCAGGGACAGTGGCGAAACGTGGTAGGATCTGCAAAAGAAACAAGTATGACTTTTCTTGCAAATAACATTTTTCATTTAAACTGCACCCATTCTCTTTCTTTCCCTGTTTTATAATCAGCAGGACGTTTTTGGGGCCCTTTGTTATATTTTCTGCAGGTTCTGGAGGGTCACTTGGGGCTTCAGCCCACACATCAGTACTGAGGTTTTTATCTGCTGCGCCACAGCTTCCCTTTTCTTGCACTGTCAGAAGGGCTGGGGCAGACTCATTCTTTACCAAACCTCCATTCACTGCACTTTTGTCAATTTGGGCCATTCTGTCTCCAATTTGTATGAATAAATCAGATTCTTTTCTAGGTATCAGCATAATTTCGATTTTTCCTTGGTAATCTGCAGCAATCACTTTCCCTAAAACCTGATCAATTTGCCATTTCTGTCCTAGTAACTTTCCTCTCCCCAACTGCTCTGTGACTGCTTGCATGACAGATTGCTTTTGTGCGTGCTGCACAGTTTCTATCAAATCTAGGGGAATGTGCATCTCTCTCATCTCTGCCCACCTGTAAGTGGCCTTTTCTCTCAGCTGTTCATATTTCTGGGGCACCCACTTAGCCATCCCCACTAAGGCAGAATTCTGGGTGAACACTTCTCTCTCTGAATTTTTCTCATTAACATCTGCAAGGTAATTGAACCAGTTAGGTGCTAAAACATTAGCAATGAACCAAAAATCAGCGTAAAAATGACACATCTCACGTAGCTCTTGCTTTAAAATCTGACACACATTATACAACGCTGTTCCTTCTACTGTGCCAGAAAGCAACATTTCAGTCAATGAATCATTAGTAAAACAAACATGCTTTTTATCTTCAGTGGACACGAATTCAAATGGTGCACACAATTTCACCGGTAATTCTTTTACCTGTGGTACTCTAGCCCTGTCTTGCAAGTACCAGATCCATTGTATGATTCTAGCTAGGGGCACTATTTTCTTCCCTTGTTCATGATTTACATGTACATCAGTTTTTCCTTCTTGCACTGCGCAGAAACCTAAAGTCTGCATTATTTCATTTGCCAAATCACAAGCGCGCAGCTGCATATAATTTTTCACAGTGACCATATACAAAAGTGTTAGGATTTCTCTCAAATGAGGGCTATTCTTTTTCCAAAAATCAAACAAGCTAATGAAACTCTTTCGTTTTACTTGTGCATTTTGCAACGGTAACTCGTAAATCACATTCTGGTCTCTCTTCGTGTTATCAGTTAAGGAATGCGCTTTCACTGCCAAAAACCCTGGCTCACACGAAAGCTCAGTGCAGCTCGGAGCTGTCTTAACCCCCTCATTACTGGAATGGGACAAGAAAGATTCTTCTACAACAGCATTTTTATAACTTTCAGCATTATTTCGAATTATTGTATCCTGGCTAATTTGCTCACGTAAATTCCTATTTTCATGTTCCAACTGCCTACATTTCTCCTGCATTTCTCTGTAAGCAGATAAAGGTATCCAGACCTTTCTGTCATCATTACTTCCAAAAGACACGTTTTCTACATATGTACAACAGGAATTATTTCTCGAAGCACTATCAGGCATTTTAGCTACACATGCATTTTCAAACATGGTCTGTCGTGAAAACAATTCACAGTTTTTCTTAGCACCATCGGGCAGTTTAACAACACATGCATTCCCAGACATGGTCTGCCGTGCTACTGTGATTCTCCAAACAAAAAAACAATTTCTGTAATTCTCCAAACAACAAAAAACAATTACACTTTTAAAGTGTGCACTTAGAAATCTACCAACTCGTCAACACCCTCTTAATCACCTCTTAATGACCGACCCCACTTCTGGTACCAATTGTAGTGCTTTCCTCTTAGCTAGTTTCTAAGCACATACGTAAACCAACAGAAATGCACTTCTGAGGTCAAAGAAGACTTTTATTGTTGTTAATTCTTCCCCAACCACAATATTTATGAATGACGAATTAGTAGCTTTCAAGCCCGCGTTAATCAAACAAAATATATCAGTTTGCAATATACACAGCAGGTTATATTTATAAGATATTGAATGCAAAGCAAAACAAATACTTCACCGTGTGGGAAACTATTTACAGCTTCATCTTTCTAAGGTCTGCAAGCTGATGACCCCTTGTCAGCTGCGAGAAAGAGATTCATCTACCCACACGGGATTGCTGGCAGCTGGCGCCAAGCTCCAGCACGAGGTCCGGCAGATTCGAATCTGAATCTCTGCAGCCTGTGTCATTCGTTACAAAGGTGTGCCCCCTCCTCTCAGACCTGGGAAACTGAGCAAGCCTTTTGGAGACTGGCCAGGTCTCCAAGACTACTCCTGTTCCCAAGCTCAAGCGAAGAAAAACAACACCCATGTACTCTCTCTTATCATGTCTAGTCTACTGTGAGAAAAACATCTTGGTTCTCTTGTGCAAAAACACAGCTTGGAAAAATACAGCTTGGATTCTCAACTGCAATGCCTAACTCCACGTTAAAGGCAACAGGCAGCTAACCTAGATATCAAATGCAATGTCATGTTAAAGGCAATAGGCAGCTAACCTAAATATCAAATGCAATGTCTAGTGTCATGTCAAAGCCAATAGGCAGCTGAGCTGAATACAAAATGCAATGTATAATATCATGTCAAAGCCCATAGGCAGCTGAGCTGAATATAAAATGCAATGTATAATATCATGTCAAAGCCAATAGGCAGCTGAGCTGAATATAAAATGTAATATATGATATCATGTCAAAGCCAATAGGCAGCGGAGCTGAATACAAAATGTAATATATGATATCATGTCAAAGCCAATAGGCAGCGGAGCTGAATACAAAATGTAATATATGATATCATGTCAAAGCCAATAGGCAGAATATCTAATAGCATGTCAAAGTCAATAGGCAGCTAAACTGAATACATCATGTCAAAGCCAATAGGAATGCAATGTCAAAGCCAATAGGCGGCTAGACTGGATACAGCATGTCAAAGCCAATAGGCAGAATACAGAATGTAATGGCTAATGCAATGTCAAAGCCCATAGGCGGCTCAACTGAATACAGAAAGTAATGGCTAATGCCATGTCAAAGCCAATAGGCAGAATACAGAATGTACTGACTAATGCAATGTCAAAGCCCATAGGCGGCTAAACTGAACAAAACATACCATGTGCTACTGGTGAACATTGAGCAACTAATATGCGCAGTGGTGAAACACAAAGTCATTGGTCAAAACAAAATTTAACAAATGGCAGTACAGTCTGTCATCATGGTGTGTAGAGCAAAGATCTGCTTACACATTGATATGGATTTTGTACTAATTGTTTTCTAGGTGGTGTGTTTAATTTTGATTAGTGTGACTTGCTCTTGAGTGCATAAGAGCAGATGCACTGACCAAAATAGATGACTGCTGAACGGGAGTCTACTTGAGCATATAGTGTATAAAAGAGTTGTAGTTTTCTCCTTAATTTGAGCATTAATTAAAATGTTCTATTTTTTCTGTACTTCAGAGGCATTGTTATTGTTTTCCTATTTTACTGATAAGCGGTACTCTGATTGGTTACACAGCCAAAGAGCTCTCCTGAAATTGGATTGTCATCACAATGGAGTGCTCTGATTAGTTGATTACTGACAAAGCTTCAATATGATAAGTTGACTTTTGGCAGAGCCGTACTGCAATTGGTTGCTGTTTGTTAAACTGTTTGTTGTGGTGTTTAAGTGTTTTTTATTTTTTTGTGAGTTAGTTTTGAGACCAAACACTGCAAAGTTTGGTGACAGCCTAATGTTACAGAGATGCCTAGTGAGGGTCAGAAAATGCCAGCTGAAGGAACACCAGCCTATGAAATGATAAAGGAAGCCTGGCACTATTTGTATATATATGTACTATATGTACCTGGATTTCTGAATGGAATTACTATAATGCACATGATGAAAGATTACAGTTTCCATTAGAGAATAATTCTAATATCAGAAACAGTGAATTCTAGTAGACAGTTCTAAACAAAATCTGAAGATATGGAAATTCTTATAAAATAGTGTCTCCAATCAATCTTATTGATAATAGTGGAATTTATTCAGGATCAATTAGTTCTGAGTTGATCAAAGTTGCACATATGTTTCTCCCCATAGCGGGTGTTCAGGCCTGGGGCTTGTTCAAGGCAAGAAAGTTTACTTTTTTTAGTATACCATCTAGTATTTTAAATATTCCTGACAGGTCCAATACTGAAGTTTGTGCACTTTCGGACAACAGAGACCTTTCACTTTCTCAGCTACTACCACATTACTAGCATTCTTTACCCATCCGATTCTATTTTTTTGAATCTTTAAAAAATGTTCTTGCCTTGAAAAAGACCCTGGCTTGCACACCAACTACGGGACGAAACACATGTTGGCTAGTATATTTGCAACTTTGATCTATTCAGGACTTATTGAGTCTGACAAAATTCCATTATTATAAGTAAGACTGATTGGAGAATCTCCCTAACAAGAATTTCCATATCTTCAGATTAGCTCGAAACTGTTTACCCAAAGTCACTATTTCAGTGCTGTCCTATGTGGAATTAGGTGTTTGGCCTACCACAGGTTAAAACAGCACTATAAAATAATAATAAATAAACAGAGATGTATCCCCTGGTCTCTGCCCCTCACAGTATAACTAATTTTAGTATTAGGAAGTTAGATTTTTTTTAGACAAACCATGACTGACATTAACTAATGCCCAGACCTGCACAGTTTGTGTGGGGTAGAAAGGACAGAAAGAAAACCTCCAAAGAGATGAAGAGTTCATTTAAACATTAGCTTGAAAGCAAAATTGATAGGTAGGAGATGAGTTGAAGAGTGAATATAATTGAATGTTTAAGAACATTCCCTACTTTAATTACTGATACATAAGAGCAGGGTAAAGAGAAAATAAAAAGCAGGATGAGGAGACAGATGATGATGATAAATTTATGTGTGCTTTTGAATTGTAGACCTTCTCCATAAACAGATAGACCAACAAAGATACCCATGCTACTGTGGGGGTTGATGCAGGTGCTGGGGAAGATAGTTCCATAGTATAGACTCCTATTGACGTGGTACCAAGTCCACCAGCAGATGTTACAGTGACAGCAGTGTAGTGGGTTACTCGAGAAGGACCTTATCATGCCTTGGTAGGTCTTATAGAACCAGAATAACTTGTAGTATTTTATCCCCAATACAGTAATTTCTTTATTTTTGTTTGTATACTGATTGTTACATTCCTTAATGGATCTCTTTAATCGTTCCTTTTCTATTCTTTTTATTTCTTGAGTCCTTCTTTTAGTCTCTTTTTCTTTTGGGCTTTTCTCTTCTTTCTCTCCTTTCTTTCCTTTCTCTTCTTTAGTAGTCTGTGTACATTATTCTCCCGCTTGTCTCTTTCTGATGTATCTCAAGATCCCATGGTCGCCATACAGGAGTACAAGGGGAAACAGAAGACAGAGCGGCAGAAGGTAAGTGTTTTATTCTGGGGACAGGTTTACTTTAAAGTGCTTATGGGGGGGGTGTAAATGAAGACTGGGGTCCAATGTGATCACTCTGTGACAATTCACTTATGTTTTGTGCTCCTTATAGTGAGATTGTGAAGAGTGTAAAAATTGGAAAGAAAAGGAAAAAAAAAACTCCATGCGTTTTCCCTTAAGAGTCTAGCTCCTAGTGTAAGTGCCCTCGTCCCTAATCGCTAATTACTCGTTTTCTTTTTAAAATGGTGGCAGCAGAGCCCTGAATGCGGGCATGTACCTGCGCTAGCCATGTCTCTCCTGGTACGTGGCGGGCTGCTGTGTCCCGAAACTGGGGCTTTTTGATTTCCTCAGTGTTCGGTCTTTCCTGGGCACCCTCCCTCGAGCTCTCCTCCGTGTTGTCGTTGGATTGGGTTTCTCCATCGTTGCAGCTGCCTGCGTCTTTTCCTCCTCCTGGGCATTCACACTCCTCCTCCCTAACCGCAGCGTCTTCTTCCCCCTTCTTTTCTTCCACCTGCATCTCTTCCTCCTGATTTCTTCTGAGGGTGTACTCACGCAGGTACGAAACATCTTCTATCGTACCCCAGCGGTACGTTCCTATCGGCCCCGAATCCTTGTGTTTACCGGCAGGGCCGATAACCCTGCTACAAGCAGCAATGCCTGATACAAGTGGAAATGGTTCTGCCAGAAATATAGACACAGGTTACCCCTGTGAGAGCAGTGATAGTAGAATTCACTTACAGTACAGATAAAGTGATAAAGGCTAGTGATCAGATAAGCTGCTAGATGTGCTAGGAAAGCACTTGATAAACTGGAAGAATTAGCTGATGAATTAGAAATTGACAGTAGTAGAATGAAAAATGTGAAAAGGAATTATAAAATAGATTTAACAAATGATGAATTTAGAGAGATGGTCTTGATTATTTTAAGAGTTGATATTAAAGATTTAATTGAGGAAATATCGAGAGAGAGGAAAGGGACAGTGAGTAAAAAAGAATGAAAGGGATTGAGGGTAAGGTAAGAAATGTTACAAGTAATTTCGAGGCAGGGATAAGCTGAGTCTTTGAGTTTCCTTTAAGGGAAGTATGTGGAGAGAGTTGTGTACATATCCTATGGACAAGGACTAATTTTTATTAATTTAGACAAAATTTTCAAAAATTGCTAGAGGACCTGGCAAAATGGCATGTCAAAATATATAAATTGACACACATATCCCCAATGTTCTGGACTGATTTAAACTTGTTATTTTAAATTGTGGTCCCTGGTGATTTGTGGTTACAATGTAAGGTTATTGTTGGATGGCAGACACAAGACCCCACTGGATTTGGTCCTAGTAATGCATCAGCTACAGAAGTAAAAGAGGAATATAGGGCCAGATGTAGCAAACTTTTGCGAGTCGCAAATGGCCCGAATCGCAATTTGCAACCCCGCAAAATCGGAAACGGGATGCAAAAATCCCATTTCCGACTCGCAAAATGCGACGCAAGCCATTACTGACTCGCAAAAATAGCGATCCCATTTTGCGACCCGCAAATAGGAAGTCGCAATTTGCGAGTCGCAAACCAAGTGCAATAGCCACTCGCAAATTGCGACTAGTCGCAAAAAGCCCATTTTGCACTTCCAATTTACCACTAACTCGGAGCAGGTGCTAACCAGAACCAAAGTATAAAAGGAGACCCAGAAGGCACCTGGGTTACTCAAGATGGCGGAGATATATGTGATAGCAATGAGGAGGAGAGCCCACGCCGCACAGCAGAGGAGGAGGAGGAGCCAGAGACAGGAGAAGATATACAGAACCAGACAGACACTTTTCTAACAAACTGAGGAGGAGATATGTGATAAATATAGACTTAGCAGTGCAGCAATTCTAGATTTAATAGAGTTAGTCAATCCACAGCTTCAAAGCCAGACTGTGCGCGGCTGTGCCATCCCTACACATGTGCAAGTGCTATGCTCACTGCACCTCTTGGCCTCGGGTAGCTATCAGGGGGTCATTGCCGTGGCGGGTTGTGAGAAAGTAGCCTCTTTCTAGCCTTGTTACCCCCATTTTTGGCCTGTTTGTGAGTTTATGTCAGGTGTTTTCACTGTCTCACTGGGATCCTGCTAGCCAGGGCCCAGTGCTCATAGTGAAGACCCTATGTTTTCAGTATGTTTGTTATGTGTCACTGGGACCCTGCTAGTCAGGACCCCAGTGCCCATAAGTTTGTGACCTATATGTATGTGTTCCCTGTGTGATGCCTAACTGTCTCACTGAGGCTCTGCTAACCAGAACCTCAGTGGTTATGCTCTCTCTTTACAAATTGTCACTAACAGGCTAGTGACCAATTTCACCAATTTACATTGGCATACTGGAACACCCTTATAATTCCCTAGTATATGGTACTGAGGTACCCAGGGTATTGGGGTTCCAGGAGATCCCTATGGGCTGCAGCATTTCTTTTGCCACCCATAGGGAGCTCTGACAATTCTTACACAGGCCTGCCACTGCAGCCGGAGTGAAATAACATCCACGTTATTTCACAGCCATTTACCACTGCACTTAAGTAACTTATAAGTCACCTATATGCCTAACCTTTACCTGGTAAAGGTTGGGTGCTAAGTTACTTAGTGTGTGGGCACCCTGGCACTAGCCAAGGTGCCCCCACATTGTTCAGGGCAAATTCTCTGGACTTTGTGAGTGCGGGGACACCATTACACGCGTGCACTATACATAGGTCACTACCTATGTATAGCTTAACAATGGTAACTCCGAATATGGCCATGTAACATGTCTAAGATCATGGAATTGCCCCCCCAATGCCATCCTGGCATACGTGAGACAATCCCATGATCCCCCGGGTCTCTAGCACAGACCCGGGTACTGCCAAACTACCTTTCCCGGGGTTTCACTGCAGCTGGTGCTGCTGCCAACCCCTCAGACAGGTTTCTGCCCTCCTGGGTTCCAGCCAGGCTTGGCCCAGGAAGGCAGAACAAAGGACTTCCTCAGAGAGAGGGTGTTACACCCTCTCCCTTTGGAAAAAGGTGTCAGGGCTGGGGAGGAGTAGCCTCCCCCAGCCTCTGGAAATGCTTTGATGGGCACAGATGGTGCCCATCTCTGCATAAGCCAGTCTACAACGGTTCAGGGATCCCCCAGCCCTGCTCTGGCGCTAAACTGGACAAAGGAAAGGGGAGTGACCACTCCCCTGACCTGCACCTCCCCTGGGAGGTGCCCAGAGCTCCTCCAGTGTGCTCCAGACCTCTGCCATCTTGGAAACAGAGGTGCTGCTGGCACACTGGACTGCTCTGAGTGGCCAGGGCCAGCAGGTGACGTCAGAGACTCCTTCTGATAGGCTCTTACCTGTGTTGCTAGCCTATCCTCCTTCCTAGGTAGCCAAACCTCCTTTTCTGGCTATTTAGGGTCTCTGCTTTGGGGAATTCTTTAGATAATGAATGCAAGAGCTCATCAGAGTTCCTCTGCATCTCTCTCTTCACCTTCTGTCAAGGAATCGACTGCTGACCGCGCTAGAAGCCTGCAAAACCGCAACAAAGTAGCAAAGACGACTACTGCAACCTTGTAACGCTGATCCTGCCACCTTCTCGACTGTTTTCCTGGTGGTGCATGCTGTGGGGGTAGTCTGCCTCCTCTCTGCACTAGAAGCTCAGAAGAAATCTCCCGTGGGTCGACAGAATCTTCCCCCTGCAACCGCAGGCACCAAAAGACTGCATCACGGTCCTCTGGGTCCCCTCTCAGCACGACGAGCGTGGTTCCTGGAACTCAGCAACTCTGTCCAAGTGACTCACACAGTCCAGTGACTCTTCAGTCCAAGTTTGGTGGAGGTAAGTCCTTGCCTCCCCACGCTAGACTGCATTGTTGGGTAACACGTGATTTGCAGCTGCTTCGGCTCCTGTGCACTCTTCCAGGATTTCCTTTGTGCACAGCCAAGCCTGGGTCCCCGACACTCTAACCTGCAGAGCACGACCTCCTGAGTTGTCCTTCAGCGTCGTGGGACCTTCTTTTGTGACTTCAGGTGAGCTCCGGTTCACTCTTCTTTGTAGTGCCTGTTCCGGCACTTCTGCAGATGGTGCTTGCTTCTGAGTGGACTCTTTGTCTTGCTGGATGCCCCCTCTGTCTCCTCTCGCAATTGGCGACATCCTGGTCCCTCCTGGGCCACAGCAGCATCCAAAAACCCTACCCGTGACCCCTGCAGCTAGCAAGGCTTGTTTGCGGTATTTCTGCACGGAATCACCTCTGCAAGCTTCTTCACTATGTGGGATATCCATCCTCCAAAGGGGAAGTTCCTAGTCCTCTTCGTTCTTGCAGAATCCACAGCTTCTACCATCTGGTGGCAGCTTCTTTGCACCCACAGCTGGCATTTCCTGGGCATCTGCCCACTCCCGACTTGATCATGACTCTTGGACTTGGTCCCCTTGTTCCACAGGTGCTCTCGTCTGGAAATCCATCATTGTTGCATTGCTGGTGTTGGTCTTCCTTGCAGAATTCCCCTATCACGACTTCTGTGCTCTCTGGGGAACTTAGGTGCACTTTGCATCCACTTTTCAGGGTCTTGGGGTGGGCTATTTTTCTAACCCTCACTGTTTTCCTACAGTCCCAGCGACCCTCTACAAGCTCACATAGGTTTGGGGTCCAATCGTGGTTCGCATTCCACTTCTAGAGTATATGGTTTGTGTTGCCCCTATGCCTATGTGCTCCCATTGCAATCTATTGTGACTGTACATTGCTTGCACTGTTTTCTACTGCTATTACTGCATAATTTTGGTATTGTGTACATATATCTGGTGTATATTTGCTATCCTCATACTGAGGGTACTCAATGAGATACTTTGGCATATTGTCATAAAAATAAAGTACCTTTATTTTTAGTATATCTGTGTATTGTGTTTTCTTATGATATTGTGCATATGACACCAGTGGTATAGTAGGAGCTTCACACGTCTCCTAGTTCAGCCTAAGCTGCTCTGCTAAGCTACCATTTTCTATCAGCCTAAGCTGCTAGACACCTCTTCTACACTAATAAGGGATAACTGGACCTGGTGCAGAGTGTAAGTACCCCATGGTACCACTACAAACCAGGCCAGCCTGCTACAGTATCCCAAAGTGCACTCTCACGGTTCTTCAGAGCATTCCTAGATGCCTTACTCACACACATGTCCAGATACATGTACCTACCCAGGAATGAGGCAGAAATCAACAGCACCAAGTTGGAATTCTACAGGATTGCCAACTTCCCCCATGTCATAGGGTGTGTAGACGGGACACATATACAAATATGCCCTCCTGCAAATCTGGAATATCTGTTCCGCAACAGGAAGTGTACCCACTCACTGAACATCCAGGTGGTATGTGATGCACATTATGTCATCACTGATATGGTTGCCAAATTTCCAGGGAGCACACATGACTCCTACATTTTCAGGCACAGTGGGATACACCAACGCCTAGAACGTGGGGAGTTTGGAGACGGATACCTCCTAGGTATAGCTGAATACACCTTGAAGACATACACACAGGTCAATGTGGAACCCATCTATGCCCAGCTAACATTGTACATTTTGTGCCAAACAGGTGACAGTGCATATGCGCTACAACCATGGATACTTACCCCGTACTTAACACCCAGCAATGAGACAGAGAGGCGATACAACAATGCCCATAGGAGGACCCGAAATATCATAGAGAGGACCTTTGGACTGCTGAAGGCAAGATTCAGATGCCTCCACAGAAGTGGAGGTGCCCTCCAGTATGCCCCAATAACAGCTTTCAAGATCGTTGGCGCATGCGCCATCCTGCACAACATTGCCACCAGACGTGGGCTACCTCTCACCCCAGAAGACCCAGATTCGGAGGATGACGAGCAAGAGCAACCACATCGCCATCATGGGGATAGAAGCATTGCAAATCAAGGCAGACTGAGACGGGACCACATTGCAAACCAATACTTTGGAAGGTACGTGCTAACTGTCACCACACTCACTAATGTCACACACAAAGAGTCTAGGTTTGAAATGTAACAAACAAGGAATTTAATAATGTGCACCCCAAAAACTATTTACATAAACTACAGTTCAGGGGCTGTAATAGTCCACCTGGCATGAGGACACATTAACCTCATGTGCCTCTACTCCAGGACAGTGCGGAGCTCACACTCTACGCTGGCCTCGGCCAGCATGGCTGGTCCCTGGTGTGTCAGCAGTGCCCTGCCTTGCGTTACCACTGCGCAACACCCTGGTGTCACTGGCAGAGACACTGCTAATGGTGGAGCCCTCTTCGCTGTCCTGCTGCGTGTCTGCTGCACCCCTAGCCACCTGTCGTGCCTCCATGAGATCTACGGCATGGCTGAGACGGCCCAGTCCACGTGCCACATCACTGGCAAAGTGGCCCATGTCTTCCTGGAGGCTGACCGTGCGGCGTGACAGGCCAGTGGTGTTCACTGCCAGCCTGACGATGGAGGCAGACATGCGGTCCAGCCGGTGCATTAGCTGCCTGTCACGACGCCTTGCACCCTCTCTCTCAGTGATGAGTTCTGCCACCAGTTGTCTCATTGAGAGTGCAAGGTCGTCTACATGGGTATTAAGTTGTTGCAGCTCTGTGTGTACCAGTTGCAGCCCACTGTTCTGGTTTTGTTCCATGCGCCGCATGGCCCCTGATATTTTCCTTATCTCCCGTGTCTGCAGGCGATGACCACGAAGGAGTGCAGCCTCGGTGGCCGACATGGAGGCGTCCCCTGACTCAGCCTGCGGCACTAGATGGACATTTAGACGTCGCCTGCGACGCAGTGGAGGCTCCGTGTCCTCTACACCGGCACTGTGGCTGGGACCGGGGGCTGGCTCACTCACCAGTATGGCAACTGGTGCATCATGAGGGGACTGTGTTTGGGTGGTGCAGGTCCCTGTGGTGGTTGGTCCTGAGTCCTCTGCAGGCTGGTGGCAGACCTGTGGCCCCTGGACGCTTTGGCTGGAGCTGGTGTCGTGTGGGAGACCTGTGGGACATAGGGAACACACTGTCCGTATCTACCATCTGTTATCTGCTTCCTAATAAACGGTTGCCTATCAACTGCCTACTTGACTACATTGCCCATAATGCACCATGCAGGTGGTTGCTACTCTGAAATGGATCTATTTTGGTTGTGCATGCTGCTGTGTACAAGGTGGTTGGATGTATGGCATTTATGGGTGTACATGCATGTCTCATGGTACTCACCGGTTGATGGTCCTGGCTCTAAAGTATCCAGCTCTCCCATCCCGCACACTGCCTCTGGCTCCAAGGCCTCCTACACTCTTTCCTCAGGGGTGTGGGTGGTGGTATAGTGGATGGTCCCCCTCCAGTGCCCCTCATCTCCCGGAGCCGCTCTGCCACCCTCTCCTTGGTCCGGGAGCGCAGGTCATACCACCGTTTCTTCAACTCTTCTATACTCCGGTGGCTGACACCCATGGAACTCCATGGGTGTCCCGTATGGAACTCCATGGGTGTCCTTGTCCTGTATTTCGGTCCAGATTCTTTTCTTCTCCACCTCAGGCACACTGAGGGCTGCCCTCCCAAAAAGTTGTTCATGGTGCTGGCAGCGTTCCTCAGTCAGCACCTCCAGCTCTTTTTCTGCAAATTTCAATTTGCGCTTTCTAGGTGTCTCTGCCATGGTAGCTGCTGTTCCTCCTGTTTGCAGTTCAGCAGTTTAAAATGGGTGAGGTCCTCCCTCCTCCCAGGTGTATTTGTAAACTTCCTGGCTGTGATGTCATCATCAGGAGCCAGGAAGTGTTTTCCAGAGTGTTCTGCTGCACCTGCATTCAATTTGCAGCACAGTCGCAATTTGCGACACCCACTCGCAATTTGCGTGTTCGTTTTTTGCGCGTGCGCAAAAAGCGACCTCGCAAACAGCGGACTCGCAATCTGCGGTGCGACTTCATTTGCGAGTCGCAAATTGAAGTCGCTTTTTCTTCTTGGATACCATTTAGCGAGTCGGAAATTGCGAGTCGCAACGACTCGCAATTTCCGACTCGCTAATTTTTTCCTACCTACATCTGGCCCTCAAGGCTGTAATTGAATATTTAAAAAAGCAAGTTCTCAAAAAGATATAAATTGGCATACGATTTTGAGAACAACACAAGAGTGGAAGGAGTGAATGCATTCCTTTTATCAAAAGTTGATGGATATTTAGAAGAAACATTTAGAAAATCCTGGGAAGATGGAGTTAGTGATTTTGTTTCTGCTTTCATGAATGAATTGAGGCCAGAGATTAGTACTCACATGCAGCAGAGTAAATTGTGTTGTCCAACAAATGGAATACATGAGTTTTAATGTTGGCAAAAAATAAAAGTGATTTCTTTGAGGCACAGTAAATTAAACTAAAAGAGAAGATGATGATTGTTCAACAAGACAGTTTCAGAAAGGGTCACAAAATAAATTGTGTGGAAGGATTGGACACTGGAAAAGGGAATATTGACAGAATCCTAAAGAGATTCAGGTAAATTCAGAACAGAATTCACAGATGAAGAGGAGTAGTATGGTGTTGAACATGCAGAATTCACAAAAGAATATGCAGAATCAGAAATCATTCTGAATGTCCTTGTCAACAGCTCCATTAATGCAGCAAAACATGATAATTCAAATGCCATATAATGTAGGGTAGCAAAATAATACAAAGATTCTGGGTGATGAAATGACACAGAGTAATTCACAATGACTGTGCCTGAGTTAGGAGAAAGACTGCTGATTTGGAGCACTCTTGCAGGCAGATCAATTTGGCACATACATTGTCAGAGAAATCAATGGCCATTCCATTTTATTTTTGATCCAGACCTGCCCCTTTCGAGGGCAGAAGTCCAAGTTGTAGGGATCAGAAATAAACAAACTGTCAATCAGATTACAGCAGATGTGCCAATTAAAATTGGTCAGATGGAGAGTAAGCATCAGTTTACATCATGTGATTTGAGTCCTGTAAATTTATTCAGAAAAGATTTACTCTGTAAGATGAATTACATAATTTATTTAACAGCGGATAGTGTTCCAATTGAAACACACATAGAGGACACAGTTTTTAAACTTAGTTCAGAAGATTTGAGAGTTGAGTTGTTTCCAGTTTTGATGAACAAAGACCTACCTCTGTATTTCGGAGATTGTCAGGGAAGAGGTACGGGGGTACACTAGTAAAGAGATTAGATTGATTAAGAGAGCAGAACCAGTGGAAATAAAGATCTAATCAGATTAAATATTCCTTGAACAAGGCAGTATGACTTACAGAAGAGGTGGAGGAAGAAATGAACCCAGTGATTGAGAAAGTGATTGCGCAGGGAATGCTCTGAGAAGTGCTCCGGTGGAGGGAATAAAAAGCTGAATGGCATATAAAGAATCACAAAAGATCTAAAAAAAAATCAAAACTGTTGCCTCTTGTTGTCCAGTGGTACTGAATCCAGCAGTTATATTGTTTCAAATCGCATTAGAGGTGGAATGATATACAGCTATCAACTTCTGGCAAGCGTTCTTTTCATCACTTCTTAATAAGGAATCGCATTTTTTTCTCTTTGTGTCCCTAATGTCGGATAAAGTTCTCATGTGGTGTAGAATCTCACAAGGATATACTGAAAGTCTTTCCATTTTCTCGCAAATATTGAAGAAAGAGCTAGGGAGTTTAAAAATTGTCATGCAATCCAGTGCGAGTGCAACATACAGATGGTTTACTGATTGTGTCTAAAACAAAAGAGTATTGTAAGCCGGATACAATTGTTTAATTGAACCATTTAGTGAAAATGAGTACAAGATGTCCTTAATTCAAATGCAATATTGTAAAAGAGAAGTCATCTATCTCAGACAACTAATTTGAAAAAAGGTGTGAGGAAAGTCTCTAAAGAGAACATTTCTGAAAATCTGAAATTAAGTCAGCCAACCACACTGAGTGAGATTCAAATATTAATTGGAATTGTTGGGTAATTTCATCAGTGGATTCCAAACATTTCCTTGATTGCAAAGCCTTTGGTACGGCTGATGTACAATGATGTACAAGATTTGGTGTCATTTGATGATGAGTGCTTGATGTATTTAAGAAATTAAAAGAGAGTTTGTGTCATGCGCACTCGGGATGCTTGATTACAATATGATTTTTTTCTAATCTTCCATGAGAAAGACAGATGTGCACTTTCAATTCTCACACATAAGCATGGAGGGTTAATGCACCCAGTGGCATATATGTCTGTTGTAATGGATCCAATTGCTGTAATTCTTCCAGTTTGTTTGAACTTGGTTGCAGAGGTTTTCTTTCCAATTACCTAAGTGAAGGGATTCTGACGGGCCATACTTTAACTGTCTATATCCCTCATTCACTTAAGGCCCTTTTAACAAGGACTCAGCATATAACAAACAGTAGATTGACTTGTTACGAGCAAACAATACTTGAATTCAGTAACACTGCCTCCAATTTCAGACAATTGTGAAGACAAGAAGGATACAATTGATGACAAATTGAATCATGACTATTTGGAAGGGACTGAGGTGTGCACAAAAGGAAGACCGTATACAAAAGAAGTTTCTTTGAAAATGGCTGATCTGACATTAGTTATTGATGGTACATGTTTGAAAGACCATTATGGAGCATTAGAAGCTAGCTATACAATTTGCTCTGTTTCAGAGACTCTACAAGACTCCTCTGTGCCAAATGCAACTTCAGCACAAGTGGCAGAATTGATTGCCTTAATGAGAGCTTGTGGCTCATCTGAAAATTTGAATGTGACAATATACACAGATAGCCAATACGGTTTTGGTATTGTTCATGATTATGGTCAGCTATGGTCACAGAGAGGGTTTATAATATTCTTGGGAGCTCCTATTAAAATATAATTTATTTATTGTGTTTATTTAGTGACATAAACTACAACTCTGGCATAGTTCTACAAGGTTTGTTTTCCCACCCACAGGTAACATGGGTAACCTTAGTTCAAAGCACTAACACTGAATGTCAAAGACAGGTTATTGTAGCCCCCCTGAACACCACACAATATATTGTTAAAGTGGAATCATTGCTTTTTAGTTACTAACAATCCTTAAGCCGGGATCTGTGGCACTGTGGTACCAGAAAACTTCCTAGTTTGTGCTTTACAATATGGCACACACAAATGGTACTAAGAAGAATAGACTGTTTTAGCTAGAAGCATTCATTGTTACAAGGTGAGCCTGTTTCTCAGCACATCTAAAATAGCCACACAGAATATTATAAAAACAGCAAATAGACATGCTGTGAACAACATGAATAAAATGAACATAGTTTTAATGTCAATTTAATCTAATAACTAATAACTTACTTCTATGGATTACGCTAGGAGGGCATGAAAAATAGAACTTGCAATTTAGACTTTCTGAGGGAGAAGTAATGTACTGCATACTTTGTTGACAGCCAAAGTTGTGGTTATCAGAGAGGCTTGAAGGCAGTGTTCCCTGCTAAGGGGAAATACATGCCACAGCAGGTTCCATTCTCATGGCCTCAGCTTGTCATTTGGATCACGTGAGATGTAGCATCTTCTTGGTGCTCTGGCAGTCATCAAGACAGTCTCTGGCAGTATCTTGTAAGATCATCTGGGTGAAGGACCTCTGACAGTGGTAAAGTGGTAGCCCTTTTTATACTATCTCTCATCAGGAATTTCTGACATAGATTAAGTGCATGTGTCAAATATGTCCCAGACATTCCTGATGATCCCATAAGGTAAATGGCCATCAATTCAGTCTACACTGTTTTGACTATGTGTCTGTATTTGCTTTTATGTGACCTTGATATTGTGAGAACTAGACTCTTGTCCCAGACTTGTTGTTGCATCAAGTGTGATATCCATGTCATTGTCCGAATGACTTCACACTTTCACAGTTCTTGTAATTATAAGGTCAGATAACATCTGTGTCAATGGCAGACATGATAATGATTCTGCATACATTGAGGAAAATTATGTCACCCATTACCTAATATGGAGCTGGGTTCTACTTGAAATGGAGTTGAACTTTAGGGGCCTTACATCAATTGGGAGGTATTTAAAAACCAAAAGGGATAGCCATTGTTAGGTGAACAGCTCATAAGACTATCAGCGATATGGTTATACTGAAAAACAGATATACTAAATAAATGGCAAGATATTGTGCCTTACAGGAAGAGTCAGTTGTACAGATAAAATGAAAATAACAAATATGCAAATGATACAGTACAGAATCTAAATAATGCAAATTGTTCCTTCATGTATATAATGCAATATTCTTTGAGAGAATTGAGAGAAATACAGAAGAATGCCCCAGTAAATGGAAAAAATTAGACTGGAAAAAAAATTAACAGGATTTCTATGTAAATTCAGAGCAGAAATATATTTTGCCAGACACCATACTGTAGCCCATGTCTAACTTCTCGCATGATCAGACTCATGCAGGAAGAGGCAGTTTGGTTAGAATTTTCAAAAAGTACAGAGAGAATACAAGATTTTGACATGTTGCTGAACATGTGTGTGGTTGTTGTTTGATATTTCATTTAATTATTCAGGGTAAAAAAGATCTTACAGTGAAGAATCACATTGACACATCATAAGGCCCATTTACGAAATTGCGGGTATACTTTATTGAGATGCCCATTGTAATGACGTGAAATATGACTATGAGGCTGTCTACTTGTTCTCCAAATGGATGGACGTATTTCCCACAACGAGAACAAATAGCATTTTAGTTGCCAAATTGTTGTTAAGGGAATTAATTCTTTGCTTCAGCCTTCTGACTTCTATTGAGACTGATTGTGGTGCACACTTCAAGAATAAAGTGTTGCAGATAAATTACTCAGCCTTCAACATTAATCAGCGATTTCATTGTAGTTATCAACCACAATCATCAGGTTTAGTGGAATGTACAAATGACACTCTAAAAAATAAACTGGCAAAAGTTTGTGCTTCAAATGGTCTGAAGTCATGTAATGCTCTTCCTCTTGTTTTGATTAATTTGAGAATAGTCCTGACAGAATAAACTGGTTATTTCTGCATTTAATGATTATGGGCGGAGCTATGAGGCTTGCATGTCTGTCTGCAGCCTTACTAGCTCCAATAACTAATGACATTGTGCTGGATTATTGCAAGGGCCTGGCTGATCTGGTAAAAACTGTCTCTCATTGGGTCAATGTGGATACAGAAGATTAAGAGGATATACCCTGTTATGGACTGAATGTAGGTGACAGGGTTGTAATTCACAAGCATGTTCATAAGGGCTAGCTCGATGAAAGGTGGAAGGTGCCCTCCCAGGTAATTACATTACTGTCAAATGTGCAATTGTACCTCAGTGAACCCACGCTGCTCACATCAAAAGAGTGGGAGTAGCTGATGCAGGGGTTGAGGTGAATAATCAAGGTAGAAAGTCTGGTCAATGTCAATACAAAGCCAACCTTGAATTCACAGAGTGAATCTGGAGGGAGTGAAGATTGTTCTGGAACTGGTGAAAACAATGTGCAAAAAAATGTTTCAGGTGAACAAACGTTCTGATGAAGAATCTGAAACTCCTGACCAGTTACAAAGGGATCATAATGAAGAGCTGTGTCAGTGCAAAAGATCAAAGCATGACGGCAGTAACAAGAAGTAGCCTCTGGTCAGAACAGTGGCAAGTTGCAGCTGAAAATTTAAGTTACAAATCCTCCTTTTGGATGAAATCAGTTTATTGTAAATGGAGCAGATAAAGACAAGACTGATCAAAGTGCAAGCTTGAGTCTGAATTCAGGATTGGGCTCAAGTCAAAATCTTGTGGGAGACAAAAATAAATAAAGACTGTTGTTGAAAGTGAAGGGATTGAAGACATGCTATGAAAGAGAACTTGCAAATGAAAGCACTGTTAACCACAAAATATCCAGAGCGACATTTGAATTCAAAAACTAGTGGAAGTGAATCAACAGCTGCTAAATGATCAACTAGAAGGAGAGTTCCAAATCAAAACTATACCTCTTCTTAATGGCTATATTTAGCTACAGTGTCCAATTTGAGAGTGATTCCAAGTCTGAGACTGAAAAGGAAGAAGAACCACCCTGAATGTAAAATAGAGACTTTTGGAATAATAGAAAAATCCAGATCTAATAAAAGACATTGAGAGAGAACATGTTTTTTCTTCCCTAATGGATTTTTGACAAACTTTCAAAATTTGTGAACTTTGATAAAAGACTTAGAACTCTAAATCTATCTTTTGCTTGATTTTGTTTTGACTATTGCTTTAATTAATGAACTAAGATGAAAAGAAGAAAAATATTATTATTTTAAAGAAAATGTTACCATGATAAGGATTTTTGTCTCACTACAAGATTAGAAATAGCAGATGTAAAATTATAGGGATGGCGATGTTGATTACAACACTATTAGTGTAAGTTGGTCTGTTGGAGTGCTAACTAACTCTTGTTGGATATGTTTCATACTGTAAAAGTAGCAATGTGAGAATTGAAACTAATCATGATGAATTTGAACAAATAATACCAGTACATTAAGAACATTTAGTTAGTGGTTTTAATGTAATGTATATGCTAAACTTGTTAGGGAATATGTTGAAATAATGAAGATTAGTCGGTGTTACGTGTGTGTTCCCCCTCCTACATCGACTGGGTAGGGCTCAAATTATGCCCAGTTAGCAATTCAAAATGCTTCTACAGGGCTGCCCCCCAATGAGCTTCAGGGACCAGGTTCATGTGGAGAGCTGACTCATAACCCTTGAACCACAAGTAGATATCATCCTCCCTCTTATAATCCCTCACAAGGTCTTTTGGGATGTGTACCCTTCTCTCAGGCTGCACTGTAGGATTGCTGCCACCATCTCTACTGGACTGGCTTCTATGATCCATCTCTCTCAAGCTAAGCTCATGAGCCATCGCTAACTTCTTCTCCTCAAGGGCTAGCCTCCTCTGCTCCAATTGGTACTCCCTTTCTGCCTGTCTGTCCTGTAACTCTTCAGGTGTCAGACCCTTGGATGAGACACTGCTACCTGCCCTGGAGACCTTCTCCCTGGACATAACAGGCTCACCCACAATACCATTGTGTACTGAACACTCTTCCTCATCCTCCTCATCTCCCTCATCCTCTGTGTGCCCTTCAGTGCTCTTGGCTGTCACCCAGGCCCTCAGCGCCTTTTGCAGCTCCTCCTTCCTGGATGAGCTCTTAATGGGACAGTCAAAACTTTTACAGAACTGCTTCAACTGAGCTTTGGTATAACTCTCCAATTTCTCAAGGTCAAAGTCAGCTCCACCTGATGCATCTCCAGCATGGGACATGATGGAAAGTAAAAAGAGTGCAAAGTTCCAAATGCAGAAACAAGTTCCCAAATGAAGTTCCAGAAAAGTTAATCACAGGATCAGCGAAAAAAGAAACTGAATGCAGAGCAAAAACAGTCCAAATAGAAAAAAAACAAAAATCACAAGACTAGTAGTGTGTGGTCACATAGTGGTCTGAACTCAAACAGTAGTGTACACTTAATCACTGTATGTCAAGTACAAATACAAGTCCAAATCCCAACCGCTGATCACCAATGTTAGAAATGGGGTCTTTGGTTGACAGTCAGGTTACCCCCTGTTCAAGCAAGGACCCTCACTCTAGTCAGGGTAAAAGAGAATCTCCCTCAGCTAACCCCTGCTTACCCCCTTGGTAGCTTGGCAGAGCAGTAGGCTTAACTTCAGAGTGCTAGGTGTAAAGTATTTGTACCAACACATACAATAACTTAATGAAAACACTACAAAATGACACAACACCAGTTTAGAAAAAATAGGAAATATTTATCTAAACAAAACAAGACCAAAACGACAAAAATCCAACATACACAAGTCAAGTCATGAATTTTTAAAGATTAAACTCAAAAATAGCGCTAAGAAACAAAAATGCTTCAATGAGATGTTAACACGGCGTCGTGACGGAGTAGTTCCCAACAAGCCGACACCAGCGGCGCCGGACACGGAGTCGTGTAGACCCCCAAGTACAGTACCTTTGGTGAAGAGTGAAAACAAGCTGATGCGCGGTCAGGGATTGCAGCGTCTGTGCGAAACGTTGAATCCACGCGCTTCGAGCGGCGTCAGTCACGACGTGGTGCAGCGACTTCCACGGAGTCGCGGACTTCAGCGGGGCTGCAGCGGCGTCGGGCCTGCGAAGAGCGTCGCGTTCCAGCGGAGGTCACGCCGTCGGGTGCAGGCGGCGTTACCGGATTCAGCAGCGGCGTCGGTCCGGAGTCGTCCGAAGTCGGTTTCCTTGGATTTCCACCAGCTTTCCTTTAAAGGGCCCAGGGACTGGATAGGGCACCATTTGTCAGAGCAGGAGTCTCTCCAGAGACTCCAGGTGCTGGCAGAGAGAAGTCTTTGCTGTCCTTGAGACTTCAAACAACAGGCAAGCTCTAAATCAAGCCCTTGGAGATTTCTTCACAAGATGGAAGGCACACAAAGTCTAGTCTTTGCCCTCTTACTCTGGCAGAAGCAGCACTGCAGGAAAGCTCCACAAAGCACAGTCACAGGCAGGGCAGCACTTCTTCCTCAGCTATCAGCTCTTCTCCAGGCAGAGGTTCCTCTTGGTTCCAGAAGTGTTTCTAAAGTCTGTAGATTTGGGTGCCCTTCTTATAACCATTTTAGTCTTTGAAGTCACCTTTCTTCAAAGGGGACTCACACCTACTTGTGAAATCCTGCCTTGCCCAGGCAAGGCCTCAGACACACACCAGGGGGTTGGAGTCTGCATTGTCAGAGGCAGGCACAGTCCTTTCAGATGAGAGTGACCACTCCACCCCTCCCTCCTAGCAGAGATGGCTAATCAGGAAATGCAGGTTACACCCCAGCTCCCTTTGTGTCACTGTCTAGTGTGAGGTGAAAAACAACCCAACTGTCAAACTGACCCAGACAGGGAATCCACAAACAAGGCAGAGTCACGGAATGGTTTAAGCAAGAAAATGCTCACTTTCTAAAAGTGGCATTTTCAAACGCACAATCTCAAAATCAACTTTACTAAAAGATGTATTTTTAAATTGTGAGTTCAGGGACCCCAAACTCCACATATCCATCTACTGTCTAGGGGAATCTACGCTTTAATCATATTTAAAGGTAGCCCCCATATTATCCTATGAGAGAGACAGGCCTTGCAACAGTGAAAAACGAAGTTGGCAGTATTTCACTGTCAGGACATATAAACCACATTACTATATGTCCTACCTTATCCATACACTGCACCCTGCCCTAGGGGCTACCTAGGGCCTACCTTAGGGGTGCCTTACATGTAAGAAAAGGGAAGGTTTAGGCCTGGCAAGTGGGTACACTTGCCAAGTCGAATTTACAGTGTAAAAATACACACACAGACACTGCAGTGGCAGGTCTGAGACATGATTACAGGGTTACTTGTGTGGGTGGCACAACCAGTGCTGCAGGCCCACTGGTAACATTTGATTTACAGGCCCTGGGCACCTCTAGTGCACTTTACTAGGGACTTAACAGTAAAACAAATATGACAATCATGGAGAACCAATTACGTACACATTTTAAACGGGAGCACTTGCACTTTAGCAATGGTTAGCAGTGGTAAAGTGCCCAGAGTAACAAAAACAGTAAAATCAGAGTCCAGCACACATCAACAACCTGGGGAACAGAGGCAAAAAGTTAAGGGAGACCACGCCAAGGATGAAAAGTCTAACAGTGTGAAACTTTAACAAACACTAATTTAGAGAGTCACATCACAAAATAACTGAATAATCAGTTAGTGACTGGTCACATACTCTCAAAATGTTTGTACATCAGTCCCCCGGTTTCCTATTTTTTGAAGATGTGTTGTGTTGTGACATCTTGTGTTGCATAATGTTTTGTTGCACAGTTGCCTATATGATTCCACAGGCTGCTAAAACCTGTTTCAAGGTTTGTTAACAATCAGATTGTTAATTAGCACTAAGATAGTGTGCTGTCTTTCTAAAGAACTGGAGCAGAAATACAATCAGCAGGTCTTTCTGGAAGGAAATAGCCTTTAAAATATGATAGAGTACACATGTAATTCTCAGTCTGTTGAAAGGCAATCATGACAGAAGACATTCCAGAGTCATGAATCCTGCAGTATAAATGTTCTTCCATCTTTTAGAGGTCGAAGGTAACAGGAATTATGACTAACATCAAGAGATTTTATAAACCACTCAGCTTGAACATTCCCATCTCATGCATAGGTGGGAAAACAGCTGTTTCCTGACATAGGTGCTTCAGTCAGCACTGGAGAATAGACTAAAGCTGTACAGTCTCTCATCAGTGTGTCTAGTAGACACATTGATTTTAAACAGTGTTGCGCTCAGCGCTGAGATTTGAGGGATGCAGAAGTTTTGGGTAAATGGGCCTGAGTGGTAAGGTGGCATACAGAGATCGTCTCAACTCTATCCATAAGGAACGACTGCAGCCATCTAATTTCATTCATATGGATATCAAATTCTATGAGCCTATATTATTAGGGCGGCATGAGAGACTGTGTTGAATGCTACGAACAGGTCTTGGAGGATCAGGGCTACCTTGCTGTCCTAATTCAATTTTGTTTGAGCCTCATCTCTCATAGGAAGCAGAGCTAATGCCATACTGTTTGACTTCCTAAAGTCTGACTGCGAGAGGCCGGATACTGACCAACATAATCCAAATGTTGTGCATTTACAGCTTTTTCTTTAATCTTAGTTGGCAAAGACAGCAATGAAATTGGTCTGAAACTAGAGAAATATCCGGGATCAATGATAGTTTTTTTTCCTTTATAACAGAGTAACTATGGCTTTTTTTTCAGATCAAATGCAATCCTGCCTTCTCCAATGAACCAATGCCTGCTCCTAAAAATGTTTTTATCAACATTCAACATTCCTCTGTGCAAACTGTTGTCACCAATTTAGATTTGGTGGTCAAATATTAATAATTTGCAACCGGATTTCAGCTACAAAACATTAATGTATATGTTGATGTACAAAACATTAATGCATATGTTAATGAAACTATTTGGAAGGGATACCCTTTACACACCCCTTCCAAATATTGATTTTATATTTAGTATAAAACCTAAATTGTGATTCGGTAATATATTACCTGTGACACAGAGGGTGGACTCGGGGAAAACATTTCAAAGTGAAAATGGTCACTCACCGAGATCCATGACTAGTCTAGCTATTCTGAAATTCAGAAATCCTCTTGAAATTCAATACCAGCCAGAAAAATACCTCTGATCCCACCTGAGTAAATTCCCCATGCGTTTCTGCATGTTTTCTGAATTAGGACCTAGAAGAGTAGTAAAAGAATTGCTGTGTTGATGCTCAGGAATATGAAAAGGCTGCTAAAAAATTGCAAATGACTGATGGCTTCAGTCTAGAAGAGAGAGTAGTGCAAAAAGTTGATTATTCTCAATGAAGGACACAACATAAAAACAAGCATTGGTGAGGCCAAACTGTCTGGCCACTTATATAGCTACAATACCTCAAGTAACTACTAGATGTAATTTTCAAGTCAGGAGAAAGAGCATGAAGTTTTAAACAATACTGCAGGCCTTCAAAACATTACTAGATGCCCCTCTCAAGTCAGAAGGAACTGCTTCAAAAGTCTGTCTCAAAGCTGCAATAACTCACCTTCTTACTAAATGTTCCTCTCAAGTAAGATGGGGTGTAGTTTCAACATAAAAATGTACATATACGCTTTTGCTGCTGTTATTAATTGTGCTTGTTTTCAATCGGATCAGTAAGTATGCCAATGCTGGTATATGCTGGTGAATCAATCTCAACGTTCAATAAATGTCTTGATTACTATGGAACATTTTGAAAACTAGCTATTATATATAGGTGGCAGCAGTCACGATAAAAGTCAAGTGTGTTCAACTGTATTGTTGGGAAACACTTTTTTGAGTGGCACTATACCCTTTTGCCAGTAAAAGTCTCACTGCCTAATGCTATGGGCTTTTGCAAATGCAAACTGTAGGGAACTGGGTTTTTGATTGAGAGGGGTGAAGACCCTTCTCAGGAATCAACCACAATCTCTGTCTGGGAGAACCACAAAAGTCACTAAATGAACCAGCGCTTAACTATCTAGTAGCTTGGAACAAACGCAGTCAAGCTTAACTTAAAAGCAATCTGTAATGTATTTATGCAGCACTCATACAGTAAAAAGTGAATACTCAAAGCAAGAAAAATCACACACCTATTTAAAAACAAAGAGTAATTGTAAGTAAATAAAATGACACCAGAATCACAAAATTCCACTCAGTAGAACCACAGTTATCAATTTTCAAAGTTTTCAGTGAAAAATAGGACCTAAAAGATCAAAGTACCAACCGTGGGCATCTAGTTGCGTGATACCAGAGCAAGTTCAAAGGATATGGCCAACAGTAATGGAGCACAGTTTGGCTAAACGAGGGTAACTGGACCCAGTCCGGTATCAGCTTATATTTAAACTTAGATGAAATGTAAAAGAAATATGTCTAAGATGATAAAGTTCAGTGGGGCAAGGTAGCCTGTGGGATCTGAGGGGGAGAGATTGTCATCAGGGAGCCAATGGATGAAGTTGCGGTAAAGACTACCATGTTCAGACGTAGTCACTTTTTTGGAAGTTAAAAATCTCCATTGAGACAAAGCGGCAGGCTGTTGCTGACAAATGCTTCAGGAGGCCCAACACCCTTCCAAAGAGAAGGAGATTAACAAGATTTACTGCTGCGAAGAAGAAGGTAGAAAGAGCTACTGTGAATTCAGGGCAATCAGTGATGCACCTTGGGCTGATAGCCAAGCAGATAGGTCCTGGTCTCCCCATGGTTCTCAGGCCTCTTTTTGGTAGAAAATGTTTTAAGTCCCAAGTTTCTGTGTTTGCCTGTTTTGTGCACATTTAGCACCCACTTCCAAGGGCCCAGGTTTGTTGGGGAACCACTTGGAGGGCAGGACTCACTTTAACATGGTCCAGATGAAGGTTCCAGGTTGTTGGAGCTTTTTTGTATCCCTGTAGCTTAGAACAGAAGGTCAGCCAACCAGCCCTTGGAGTCACTCAAGTAGTCCTGGGATCAAGGCAGGCCTCAAGCAGCAGGGCAGTCCTCTGAGGGTACAAGGGAGGCTTCAAGCAACAGGCTGGTCCTCTGGTAGTAGCAGAGCAGTCATCTGAAGTGTAAAGCAAGCCTCAAGCAGCAGGACAGTCTTCTGAAGTCCAAGGCAGTCCTTCTGTAGGTCCTCCACAGATCCAAGAGTGAACTGAAGATTTGTTCTGAGGGCCCGAAATGTATACCTGGTGTTAGCCTCTGAAGTGAGACAACCCTCTAGACTTCCTCCGCATCTAGTTCTGGAAGTATCCTTCCTCCCCTGCCCAAGGTTCAAGAGGTCTAGGTTGACAAAGTACTGGTGTCACGTTCTTTTGTGAGTGTACTGAATTAGCCCCTATGAACTCTAAGTGGGGCAAGGGACAAATACGCCCCTCCTATCCTTGAAGGATAGCCCTTCATGCCAATACCTATCCCCCTTTTCTTTCAGTGTTTGGCAAGATTACACAAAGACCAATGCCAACTATTTACAGTCATGTGACCTAGGACACAAGCTGCAGGTTCCAAATGGCTAGGACATGAAAATGCCAGCTTTTTAAAAGTAGCACTTTCAGAATTATGACTTAAAACACAAGTTTACTATTAAAGAGGAGATTTAAATTACAATTATTTTATTTAAGACCAAACATGATATTTCTGCCTTTTACCAATAAAATGTTAGGGCTTAATAAATGTAATGAGGCAACCTATGGGAGAGGAAAGCCTAGCAGTAGTGAAAAATGAATGTAAGACTTTTATACTGCCAGAACTTGTAAAACTTTAAAATACATGTCCAACTTTTTAAATACCCTCCCCCAGCCCTTTGGGCTGTATAGGGCCTACCTTAGGGTTGTTGGATATGTATTTAAAAGAAAGGTTTAGGCTTGGTAACAGATTTCCATTTAGTAGTTTAAACTGCATACAGGCTGCAATGGCAGGCCTGAGACATGTTTTATAGGGCTACTTAACAGAGTAGCACAATCCTTGCTCCAGGCCCACTAGAAACAATTAATTTACAGGCTGTGGGTACATGTAGTACCACTTTACTTGGGACTTATTAGTAAATTAACCTGTAGGATGCCCTGGGCGAGCTGGTCTCGTCCAGGCACATGGTTATCATGTGCTTGGGACAAGACCAGCTCTTCCTGCACCCAGCCCACGGGGGGGGGAGCGAGCGCTCCCCCCATAGGTTTCCCACCCACACACCCCAGTCGGGGATGGAAGGGGAATCGCTTCCCCTTCCACCCCCCACTCTCCAGTGACGTCTGAGGAGGTCATGCTTCCAGCGCAATCCCGGAAGAGAAATGCTTTTGCATTTCTCTTCTGGCCGGGTGGTGGGGCGGGAGGGACATGAAAGGAAAGGAAAGACCTTTCTTTTCCTTTCTTGTCTCTTGATGTCCACTAGACACCAGGGATTTGTTTTGGTGTACATTTCAATAAGGGGAGCGGACCCTTGGGCAAGGGCCGCTCCCCAGGGGGCCAAATGATTTTTAGGCCTTTTCTGCCCCCCCGGGGGCAGATCGGCCTAATATAATTAGGCTGATCTGCCCCCAGGGGGTGCAGAAAACCATTAGACACCAAGGATAATTAAAAAAATAAAAGAATTATGTGTGGGGAGCCACCCCTAGACACCAGAGATTTTTTTTTTTATCATACTTACGCATAAGGGGAGCACCCCCTTGGGCAAGGGCCGCTCCCCGGGGGGGGTCATTTTTAGACCATTTCTGCCCCAGGGGGGACAGAAACCACAAGACACCAGGGAATTTTTCTTTTTCTTTTATACTGACGCATAAGGGGAGCGGCATCTTGAGCAAGGACCACTCCCCAGGGGGGCAACATTTTTTTAGGCCTTTTCTGCCCCCTGGAGGCAGACGGTCTAATACAATTAGGTCGACCTGCCCCCTGGGGGGGCAGAAACCTCTAGACACCAGGGATATATATATTTTTATTTACTTTATGTTTTTATAGATGGGGAGCAACCCCTTAGGGAAGTGTCGCTCCTCTGGGGGGCAAATTGTATTTAGGCCATTTCTGTCCCCCTTGGGGGCAGATTGGCCTGTTTTTGTTAGGCCAATCAGCCCCCAAGGGGGGGCAGAAACCTCTTGACAACAGGGATTGATGGTGTGTATGTTTTGTTTGGGGGGCTGCCCCTTGGGCAAGGGTCGCTCCCCATGGGGGCACACTACTGTTGGCCATATTTTTGAAAGGGCCATCTGCCCTCATGGGGGGCAGAAAGCCCACCAGAGACCAGGGAAGATTTTTTTTTCAAAATAAGAGGTTGGGTGTATGGCCATACTCCCACCCCAAATAAATGGGGCCACAGTTGTTCCTCCCACCAGTGGGCAAATTGGGCAATTACCCCCGAGCCACACCCCGGGAAGGCAGTCTACTAGATGGCAGGGAATAAAATAAATAGTGGGGGGGTGGCTACCAACCAGTATGGGCCTGGTTATGCTCCACCCCAACTGAAGGGGTAACAGTCTTTCAGCTCTCCCCGCACACTAAAACATCTTTTCCCACAGCAAGCAAGAGGACATTTGAGTATTTTGCGTTTTGGTTTTACATTTGGGCCATGAGAGCTTGGTAACTCTCAAAATCGTCCCAATTGGAATGGTGAGGGCTGCACTTTTTTGACTTTGGGATGCTGCCATGTAGAAAAATCCACAAGACCTAGAAACATCTGAAAACTAAACATATGGTTGATTCCAGGGTGGTGTGCTTCACATGCACCTGCACCATTTTCTTACCCACAATGCCCTGCAAACCTCCAAATTTGCTGGAAATCACACATTTTTTTACCACATTTTTGTGATGGAACCTTCCGGAATCTGCAGGAATCCACAAAATTCCTACCACCCAACTTTGTCTCATCTATACCGATAAAAGTTCTGCTGAGCTTGTCAGCCTAAAAATGTTTTTTTTCAAACTGCCCTTTTGGATCTGCTTTGGTTCCCAGTCAATTTTCAACATATTTTTGGCTCTTCCCTGTCACAGGCACTTGGCCTACCTACACAAGTGAGGTATAATTTTTACTGGGAGACTGAGGGGAACATTGGGTGGTAGGGAATTTGTCCGGGGCAGTGATCCCACACAGAAATGTGGGAAAACTGTGATTTTTTAGCTAAGTTGTGTAGGTTTCCCTAGATGGCTGCTGAGCCCAGGACCAAAAACGCAGATGCCCCCGCAAAAAAAGGTAGTTTTGTATTTGATCATTTTGATGTGTCCAGATAGTGTTTTGGGGCATTTACTGTCACGGGCACTAGGCCTACCCACACAAGTGAGGTACCATCTTTATCGGCTCCTTTCAGATTCCAGATCTTTCTGTCACCGAAATGTAGGAAAAGGTGTTTTTTTTGGCCAAATTTTGAGTGACAGAACATGGTGAGAGCCCCACAAGTCACCCCATCTTGGATTCCCCAGGTGTCTAGTTTTAAAAAATGTGTAGGTTTGGTAGGTTTCCCTAGATGCCGGCTGAGGTAGAGGCCAAAATCCACAGATAGGCGCTTTGCAAAAACCAGCTCTGTTTTCTTTGGATAAATGTGATGTGTCCACTTTGTGTTTTGGGGCATTTCCTGTCGCGGGTGCTAGGCCTACCCACAGAAGTGAGGTACCATTTTTATTGGGAGACTTGGGGGAACGCTGGGTGGAAGGAAATTTGTGGCTCCTCTCAGATTCCAGAACTCTCTGTCACCGAAATTTGAGGAAAAAGTGTTTTTTGGCCAAATGTTGAGGTTTGCAAAGGATTCTGGGTAACAGAACCTGATGAGAGCCCCACAAGTCACCCCATCTTGGATTCCCCTAGGTGTCTCATTTTCAAAAATGCACAGGTTTGGTAGGTTTCCCTAGGTGCCTGCTGAGCTAGAGGCCAAAATCTACAGCTAGGAGCTTTACGAAAAACACGTCAGATTTCAATGTAAAAATGTGATGTGTCCATGTTGTGTTTCCTGTCACGAGCATTAGGCCTACCCACGCAAGTGAGGTACCATTTTTATCGGGAGACTTGGGGGAACACATAATAGCAAAACAAGTGTTATTGCCCTTTGTCTTTCTCTACATTTTTTCCTTCCAAATGTAAGACAGTGTGTAAAAAAGACGTCTGTTTCAGAAATGCCCTGTAATTCACATGCTAGTATGGGTACCCCAGAATTCAGAGATGTGCAAATAACCACTGCTTCTCAACACTTTGTCATGTGCCCATTTTGGAAATACAAAGGTTTTCTTGATACCTATTTTTCACTCTTTATATTTCAGCAAATGAATTGTTGTATACCTGGCATAGAATGAAAACCCATTACTAGGTGCAGCTCATTTATTGGCTCTGGGTACCTAGGGTTCTTGATGAACCTACAAGCCCTACATATCCCCGCAACCAGAAGAGTCCAGCAGATGTATATTGCTTTCAAAAATTTGACATCGCAGGAAAAAGTTACAGAGTAAAACGTGGAGAAAAATAGTTGTTTTTGTTCACCTCAATTTCAATATTTTTTCATTTCAGCTGTTATTTTTGGGAGGAATCCCTTGTAGGATCTACACAAATTACCCCTTGCTGAATTCAGAATTTCGTCTACTTTTCAGAAATGTTTAGCTTTCCGAGATCCAGCATTGGTTCAAGACCCATTTCTGTCACTAACTGGAAGGAGGCTGAAACCGCACATAATCGTAAAAATGGGGTATGTCACAGTAAATGACAAAATTGTGTTGAAAAATTGGGTTTTCTGATTCAAGTCTGCCTGTTCCTGAAAGCTGGGAAGATGGTGATTTTAGCACTGCAAATCCTTTGTTGGTGCCATTTCCAGGGAAAAAAATAGAAGCCTTCTTCTGCAGCCCTTTTTTCCCTTTAAAAAAAGAAATGTTGCTGTATTTTGGCTAATTTCTTTGTCTCCTTCAGGGGAACCCACAAACTCTGGGTACCACCAGAATCCCTAGGATGTTGGAAAAAAGGACTCAAATTTGGCGAGGGAAGCATATGTGGACAAAATGTTATGATGGCCTAAGCGCAAACAGCCCTAAATAGCCCCAAAAAAGGCCTGGTACCTGAGGGGGAAAAGGCCTGGTAGCGAAGGGGTTAAATGTGCCATTTATGTGTGTAAGTCAACTTCACCATGTTTCCTCTACAGCACACAACACGTTAGCACTGGTCCCTCCCAGTGCTACCTCAACATTGTAGGCTGTTAGGGGCTATAGAAAGAGGCCCATGGTCTCCATGGCCCTGTAGGCTTCCTAGCCAGCACCCATCTTGGGTGCTGGTGGGAGCTGGCTTTGCTACTACGCGGTTGGAGCAGCTTTTTCTTCTGCTACCACCAGGCAGGGAGTTGAAGTGCTCCCTTCTGTGCTCTTGTGGGCAAGGAATAGCACAGTGTCACAGGGGATACTGTAACCGGGGCCAATGGGTGGCCTCCTCCCAAAAAAGAAATGCAGAAAGCCCCAGGGGAAGCGGTGTCAGGGGCCTTTGCATGACTTGGGGAGGGGGACCTAAAAATGCTGCCAGTGCTATTAAAACGTTTTGCACTTAGAATCTGGAGAGATTTAACTGCTTAAATAGAGATTCTTGCTCTGATTTCTGATTTTGTGTTCTGTATCTGAACCTTCAGGGCATTGTATGCATTTTTATGTATCACTTATATTAGGAATACTGTAATAAAACTTTTAAACTTATTTATGAATTAGAACTCATTTTATGAGTGGTCCCAGTTTCTATTTAATTTCTACTCTACTAATTAGTAGGTTTAATGTTTGGTAGAGTGGAGTCTCTTGCTGCTAGATCGACAAGAACAATGGAGCTGACCTGCCTGAGGTACAAATCGGCATGAGTAAATTATCAGGGTTCAGTAAATTATTGGGGTTTGGCTCCCACAACATTTGATAGCAATGATTGGTGATTGCAAGAGCTCCTCCTTGGTGTCCCCAGACAATTCATGTAATTTTTATGAGTTCTGCTGCTCAGTACGAGGGAGAAAGGAGTTTTTGGAATTTTACCAACTTTCCGATGTAGAATCCCCCTGGGAAGAGACTAGCTGTATTGGCTGTCCATTCCTGAATAATATTGAAGTGTAAGTATGAATAGGGAGAAAATGAGTTTGTGAATGTGCATTAAAGCATGCGATAGTGGTGATGGATTTCTGTTTCTGAATTGAGTTGTTTGGGTATGCGATGATCATGGTAGACTCAGTTTGATTATTTTGAAGTTTTCATTGTTTATTGATTTGATTTGGTTATCAGATTTGTCATAAATCCAAAATCCTGAGATATTAATTACTTGTCTGTCATCATGGTGTGTAGAGCAAAGATCTGCTTACACATTGATATGGATTTTGTACTAATTGTTTTCTAGGTGGTGTGTTTAATTTTGATTAGTGTGACTTGCTCTTGAGTGCATAAGAGCAGATGCACTGACCAAAATAGATGACTGCTGAACGGGAGTCTACTTGAGCATATAGTGTATAAAAGAGTTGTAGTTTTCTCCTTAATTTGAGCATTAATTAAAATGTTCTATTTTTTCTGTACTTCAGAGGCATTGTTATTGTTTTCCTATTTTACTGATAAGCGGTACTCTGATTGGTTACACAGCCAAAGAGCTCTCCTGAAATTGGATTGTCATCACAATGGAGTGCTCTGATTAGTTGATTACTGACAAAGCTTCAATATGATAAGTTGACTTTTGGCAGAGCCGTACTGCAATTGGTTGCTGTTTGTTAAACTGTTTGTTGTGGTGTTTAAGTGTTTTTTATTTTTTTGTGAGTTAGTTTTGAGACCAAACACTGCAAAGTTTGGTGACACAGCCTAATGTTACAGAGATGCCTAGTGAGGGTCAGAAAATGCCAGCTGAAGGAACACCAGCCTATGAAATGATAAAGGAAGCCTGGCACTATTTGTATATATATGTACTATATGTACCTGGATTTCTGAATGGAATTACTATAATGCACATGATGAAAGATTACAGTTTCCATTAGAGAATAATTCTAATATCAGAAACAGTCAATTCTAGTAGACAGTTCTAAACAAAATCTGAAGATATGGAAATTCTTATAAAATAGTGTCTCCAATGAATCTTATTGATAATAGTGGAATTTATTCAGGATCAATTAGTTCTGAGTTGATCAAAGTTGCACATATGTTTCTCCCCATAGCGGGTGTTCAGGCCTGGGGCTTGTTCAAGGCAAGAAAGTTTACTTTTTTTAGTATACCATCTAGTATTTTAAATATTCCTGACAGGTCCAATACTGAAGTTTGTGCACTTTTGGACAACAGAGACCTTTCACTTTCTCAGCTACTACCACATTACTAGCATTCTTTACCCATCCGATTCTATTTTTTTGAATCTTTAAAAAAATGTCTTGCCTTGAAAAAGACCCTGGCTTGCACACCAACTACGGGACGAAACACATGTTGGCTAGTATATTTGCAACTTTGATCTGTTCAGGACTTATTGAGTCTGACAAAATTCCATTATTATCAGTAAGACTGATTGGAGAATCTCCCTAACAAGAATTTCCATATCTTCAGATTAGCTCGAAACTGTTTACCAAAAGTCACTATTTCAGTGCTGTCCTATGTGGAATTAGGTGTTTGGCCTACCACAGGTTAAAACAGCAATATAAAATAATAATAAATGAACAGAGATGTATCCCCTGGTCTCTGCCCCTCACAGTATAACTAATTTTAGTATTAGGAAGTTAGATTTTTTTTAGACAAACCATGACTGACATTAACTAATGCCCAGACCTGCACAGTTTGTGTGGGGTTGAAAGGACAGAAAGAAAACCTCCAAAGAGATGAAGAGTTCATTTAAACATTAGCTTGAAAGCAAAATTGATAGGTAGGAGATGAGTTGAAGAGTGAATATAATTGAATGTTTAAGAACATTCCCTACTTTAATTACTGATACATAAGAGCAGGGTAAAGAGAAAATAAAAAGCAGGATGAGGAGACCGATGATGATGATAAATTTATGTGTGCTTTTGAATTGTAGACCTTCTCCATAAACAGATAGACCAACAAAGATACCCATGCTACTGTGGGGGTTGATACAGGTGCTGGGGAAGATAGTTCCATAGTATAGACTCCTATTGACGTGGTACCAAGTCCACCAGCAGATGTTACAGTGACAGCAGTGTAGTGGGTTACTCGAGAAGGACCTTATCATGCCTTGGTAGGTCTTATAGAACCAGAATAACTTGTAGTATTTTATCCCCAATACAGTAATTTCTTTATTTTTGTTTGTATACTGATTGTTACATTCCTTAATGGATCTCTTTAATCGTTCCTTTTCTATTCTTTTTATTTCTTGAGTCCTTCTTTTAGTCTCTTTTTCTTTTGGGCTTTTCTCTTCTTTCTCTCCTTTCTTTCCTTTCTCTTCTTTAGTAGTCTGTGTACATTATTCTCCCGCTTGTCTCTTTCTGATGTATCTCAAGATCCCATGGTCGCCATACAGGAGTACAAGGGGAAACAGAAGACAGAGCGGCAGAAGGTAAGTGTTTTATTCTGGGGACAGGTTTACTTTAAAGTGCTTATGGGGGGGGTGTAAATGAAGACTGGGGTCCAATGTGATCACTCTGTGACAATTCACTTATGTTTTGTGCTCCTTATAGTGAGATTGTGAAGAGTGTAAAAATTGGAAAGAAAAGGAAAAAAAAAACTCCATGCGTTTTCCCTTAAGAGTCTAGCTCCTAGTGTAAGTGCCCTCGTCCCTAATCGCTAATTACTCGTTTTCTTTTTAAAATGGTGGCAGCAGAGCCCTGAATGCGGGCATGTACCTGCGCTAGCCATGTCTCTCCTGGGACGTGGCGGGCTGCTGTGTCCCGAAACTGGGGCTTTTTGATTTCCTCAGTGTTCGGTCTTTCCTGGGCACCCTCCCTCGAGCTCTCCTCCGCGTTGTCGTTGGATTGGGTTTCTCCATCGTTGCAGCTGCCTGCGTCTTTTCCTCCTCCTGGGCATTCACACTCCTCCTCCCTAACCGCAGCGTCTTCTTCCCCCTTCTTTTCTTCCACCTGCATCTCTTCCTCCTGATTTCTTCTGAGGGTGTACTCACGCAGGTACGAAACATCTTCTATCGTACCCCAGCGGTACGTTCCTATCGGCCCCGAATCCTTGTGTTTACCGGCAGGGCCGATAACCCTGCTACAAGCAGCAATGCCTGATACAAGTGGAAATGGTTCTGCCAGAAATATAGACACAGGTTACCCCTGTGAGAGCAGTGATAGTAGAATTCACTTACAGTACAGATGAAGCGATAAAGGCTAGTGATCAGATAAGCTGCTAGATGTGCTAGGAAAGCACTTGATAAACTGGAAGAATTAGCTGATGAATTAGAAATTGACAGTAGTAGAATGAAAAATGTGAAAAGGAATTATAAAATAGATTTAACAAATGATGAATTTAGAGAGATGGTCTTGATTATTTTAAGAGTTGATATTAAAGATTTAATTGAGGAAATATCGAGAGAGAGGAAAGGGACAGTGAGTAAAAAAGAATGAAAGGGATTGAGGGTAAGGTAAGAAATGTTACAAGTAATTTCGAGGCAGGGATAAGCTGAGTCTTTGAGTTTCCTTTAAGGGAAGTAGGTGGAGAGAGTTGTGTACATATCCTATGGACAAGGACTAATTTTTATTAATTTAGACAAAATTTTCAAAAATTGCAAGAGGACCTGGCAAAATGGCATGTCAAAATATATAAATTGACACACGTATCCCCAATGTTCTGGACTGATTTAAACTTGTTATTTTAAATTGTGGTCCCTGGTGATTTGTGGTTACAATGTAAGGTTATTGTTGGATGGCAGACACAAGACCCCACTGGACTTGGTCCTAGTAATGCATTAGCTACAGAAGTAAAAGAGGAATATAGGGCCAGATGTAGCAAACTTTTGCGAGTCGCAAATGGCCCGAATCGCAATTTGCGACCCCGCAAAATCGGAAACGGGATGCAAAAATCCCATTTCCGACTCGCAAAATGCGACGCAAGCCATTACTGACTCGCAAAAATAGCGATCCCATTTTGCGACCCGCAAATAGGAAGTCGCAATTTGCGAGTCGCAAACCAAGTGCAATAGCCACTCGCAAATTGCGACTAGTTGCAAAAAGCCCATTTTGCACTTCCAATTTACCACTAACTCGGAGCAGGTGCTAACCAGAACCAAAGTATAAAAGGAGACCCAGAAGGCACCTGGGTTACTGAAGATTGCGGAGATATATGTGATAGCAATGAGGAGGAGAGCCCACGCCGCACAGCAGAGGAGGAGGAGGAGCCAGAGACAGGAGAAGATATACAGAACCAGACAGACACTTTTCTAACAAACTGAGGAGGAGATATGTGATAAATATAGACTTAGCAGTGCAGCAATTCTAGATTTAATAGAGTTAGTCAATCCACAGCTTCAAAGCCAGACTGTGCGCGGCTGTGCCATCCCTACACATGTGCAAGTGCTATGCTCACTGCACCTCTTGGCCTCGGGTAGCTATCAGGGGGTCATTGCCGTGGCGGGTTGTGAGAAAGTAGCCTCTTTCTAGCCTTGTTACCCCCATTTTTGGCCTGTTTGTGAGTTTATGTCAGGTGTTTTCACTGTCTCACTGGGATCCTGCTAGCCAGGGCCCAGTGCTCATAGTGAAGACCCTATGTTTTCAGTATGTTTGTTATTTGTCACTGGGACCCTGCTAGTCAGGACCCCAGTGCCCATAAGTTTGTGACCTATATGTATGTGTTCCCTGTGTGATGCCTAACTGTCTCACTGAGGCTCTGCTAACCAGAACCTCAGTGGTTATGCTCTCTCTTTACAAATTGTCACTAACAGGCTAGTGACCAATTTCACCAATTTACATTGGCATACTGGAACACCCTTATAATTCCCTAGTATATGGTACTGAGGTACCCAGGGTATTGGGGTTCCAGGAGATCCCTATGGGCTGCAGCATTTCTTTTGCCACCCATAGGGAGCTCTGACAATTCTTACACAGGCCTGCCACTGCAGCCGGAGTGAAATAACATCCACGTTATTTCACAGCCATTTACCACTGCACTTAAGTAACTTATAAGTCACCTATATGCCTAACCTTTACCTGGTAAAGGTTGGGTGCTAAGTTACTTAGTGTGTGGGCACCCTGGCACTAGCCAAGGTGCCCCCACATTGTTCAGGGCAAATTCTCTGGACTTTGTGAGTGCGGGGACACCATTACACGCGTGCACTATACATAGGTCACTACCTATGTATAGCTTAACAATGGTAACTCCGAATATGGCCATGTAAATCAAATCAAATCATTAACATTTATAAAGCGCACTACTCACCCGTGCGGGTCTCAAGGCGCTAGGGGGGAAAGGGGGGGTTATCGCTGCTCGAACAGCCAAGTCTTTAGGAGTCTCCGGAAAGCTGAGTGGTCCTGGGTGGTCCTGAGGCTGGTGGGGAGGGAGTTCCAGGTCTTGGCCGCCAGGAAGGAGAAAGATCTCCCACCCGCCGTGGAGCGGCGGGTGCGGGGGACGGCAGCAAGTGCGAGGCCAGCGGAGCGGAGGGGGCGGGTGGGGACGTAGAAGCTGAGGCGTCTGTTGAGGTATTCCGGTCCCTTGTTGTGGAGGGCTTTGTGTGCGTGGGTGAGAAGACGGAAGGTGATCCTTTTGCTGACTGGGAGCCAATGCAGGTGTCTCAGGTGTGCGGAGATGTGGCTGTTGCGGGGTACGTCGAGGATGAGGCGGGCCGAGGCGTTTTGGATGCGTTGCAGGCGGTTTTGGAGTTTGGCTGTGGTCCCGGCGTAGAGGGTGTTGCCGTAGTCCAGGCGGCTCGTGACGAGGGCGTGGGTCACGGTTTTTCTGGTGTCGGCGGGGATCCAGCGGAAGATCTTACGGAGCATGCGGAGAGTGAGGAAGCAGGCGGAGGACACGGCGTTGACTTGCTTGGTCATGGTGAGAAGAGGGTCCAAGATGAAGCCGAGGTTGCGGGCGTGGTCTGCGGGGGTCGGTGCGGTGCCGAGGGCCGTGGGCCACCAGGAGTCGTCCCAGGCGGATGGGGTGTTGCCGAGGATGAGGACTTCCGTTTTTTCAGAGTTCAGCTTTAGGCGGCTGAGCCTCATCCAATCTGCGACGTCCTTCATACCCTCTTGTAGGTTGGTCTTGGCGCTGGCGGGGTCCTTGGTGAGGGAGAGTACAAGTTGTGAAACATGTCTAAGATCATGGAATTGCCCCCCAATGCCATCCTGGCATACGTGAGACAATCCCATGATCCCCCGGGTCTCTAGCACAGACCCGGGTACTGCCAAACTACCTTTCCCGGGGTTTCACTGCAGCTGGTGCTGCTGCCAACCCCTCAGACAGGTTTCTGCCCTCCTGGGGTCCAGCCAGGCTTGGCCCAGGAAGGCAGAACAAAGGACTTCCTCAGAGAGAGGGTGTTACACCCTCTCCCTTTGGAAAAAGGTGTCAGGGCTGGGGAGGAGTAGCCTCCCCCAGCCTCTGGAAATGCTTTGATGGGCACAGATGGTGCCCATCTCTGCATAAGCCAGTCTACAACGGTTCAGGGATCCCCCAGCCCTGCTCTGGCGCTAAACTGGACAAAGGAAAGGGGAGTGACCACTCCCCTGACCTGCACCTCCCCTGGGAGGTGCCCAGAGCTCCTCCAGTGTGCTCCAGACCTCTGCCATCTTGGAAACAGAGGTGCTGCTGGCACACTGGACTGCTCTGAGTGGCCAGGGCCAGCAGGTGACGTCAGAGACTCCTTCTGATAGGCTCTTACCTGTGTTGCTAGCCTATCCTCCTTCCTAGGTAGCCAAACCTCCTTTCCTGGCTATTTAGGGTCTCTGCTTTGGGGAATTCTTTAGATAATGAATGCAAGAGCTCATCAGAGTTCCTCTGCATCTCTCTCTTCACCTTCTGCCAAGGAATCGACTGCTGACCGCGCTAGAAGCCTGCAAAACCGCAACAAAGTAGCAAAGACGACTACTGCAACCTTGTAACGCTGATCCTGCCACCTTCTCGACTGTTTTCCTGGTGGTGCATGCTGTGGGGGTAGTCTGCCTCCTCTCTGCACTAGAAGCTCAGAAGAAATCTCCCGTGGGTCGACAGAATCTTCCCCCTGCAACCGCAGGCACCAAAAGACTGCATCACGGTCCTCTGGGTCCCCTCTCAGCACGACGAGCGTGGTTCCTGGAACTCAGCAACTCTGTCCAAGTGACTCCCACAGTCCAGTGACTCTTCAGTCCAAGTTTGGTGGAGGTAAGTCCTTGCCTCCCCACGCTAGACTGCATTGTTGGGTACCACGTGATTTGCAGCTGCTTCGGCTCCTGTGCACTCTTCCAGGATTTCCTTTGTGCACAGCCAAGCCTGGGTCCCCGACACTCTAACCTGCAGAGCACGACCTCCTGAGTTGTCCTCCAGCGTCGTGGGACCTTCTTTTGTGACTTCAGGTGAGCTCCGGTTCACTCTTCTTTGTAGTGCCTGTTCTGGCACTTCTGCAGATGGTGCTTGCTTCTGAGTGGGCTCGTTGTCTTGCTGGATGCCCCCTCTGTCTCCTCTCGCAATTGGCGACATCCTGGTCCCTCCTGGGCCACAGCAGCATCCAAAAACCCTACCCGTGACCCCTGCAGCTAGCAAGGCTTGTTTGCGGTATTTCTGCACGGAATCACCTCTGCAAGCTTCTTCACGATGTGGGATATCCATCCTCCAAAGGGGAAGTTCCTAGTCCTCTTCGTTCTTGCAGAATCCACAGCTTCTACCATCTGGTGGCAGCTTCTTTGCACCCACAGCTGGCATTTCCTGGGCATCTGCCCACTCCCGACTTGATCATGACTCTTGGACTTGGTCCCCTTGTTCCACAGGTGCTCTCGTCTGGAAATCCATCATTGTTGCATTGCTGGTGTTGGTCTTCCTTGCAGAATTCCCCTATCACGACTTCTGTGCTCTCTGGGGAACTTAGGTGCACTTTGCATCCACTTTTCAGGGTCTTGGGGTGGGCTATTTTTCTAACCCTCACTGTTTTCCTACAGTCCCAGCGACCCTCTACAAGCTCACATAGGTTTGGGGTCCATTCGTGGTTCGCATTCCACTTCTAGAGTATATGGTTTGTGTTGCCCCTATGCCTATGTGCTCCCATTGCAATCTATTGTGACTGTACATTGCTTGCACTGTTTTCTACTGCTATTTTGGTATTGTGTACATATATCTGGTGTATATTTGCTATCCTCATACTGAGGGTACTCAATGAGATACTTTGGCATATTGTCATAAAAATAAAGTACCTTTATTTTTTAGAATATCTGTGTATTGTGTTTTCTTATGATATTGTGCATATGACACCAGTGGTATAGTAGGAGCTTCACACGTCTCCTAGTTCAGCCTAAGCTGCTCTGCTAAGCTACCATTTTCTATCAGCCTAAGCTGCTAGACACCTCTTCTACACTAATAAGGGATAACTGGACCTGGTGCAGAGTGTAAGTACCCCATGGTACCACTACAAACCAGGCCAGCCTCCTACAGTATCCCAAAGTGCACTCTCACGGTTCTTCAGAGCATTCCTAGATGCCTTACTCACACACATGTCCAGATACATGTACCTACCCAGGAATGAGGCAGAAATCAACAGCACCAAGTTGGAATTCTACAGGATTGCCAACTTCCCCCATGTCATAGGGTGTGTAGACGGGACACATATACAAATATACCCTCCTGCAAATCTGGAATATCTGTTCCGCAACAGGAAGTGTACCCACTCACTGAACATCCAGGTGGTATGTGATGCACATTATGTCATCACTGATATGGTTGCCAAATTTCCAGGGAGCACACATGACTCCTACATTTTCAGGCACAGTGGGATACACCAACGCCTAGAACGTGGGGAGTTTGGAGACGGATACCTCCTAGGTATAGCTGAATACACCTTAAAGACATACACACAGGTCAATGTGGAACCCATCTATGCCCAGCTAACATTGTACATTTTGTGCCAAACAGGTGACAGTGCATATGCGCTACAACCATGGATACTTACCCCGTACTTAACACCCAGCAATGAGACAGAGAGGCGATACAACAATGCCCATAGGAGGACCCGAAATATCATAGAGATGACCTTTGGACTGCTGAAGGCAAGATTCAGATGCCTCCACAGAAGTGGAGGTGCCCTCCAGTATGCCCCAATAACAGCTTTCAAGATCGTTGGCGCATGCGCCATCCTGCACAACATTGCCACCAGACGTGGGCTACCTCTCACCCCAGAAGACCCAGATTCGGAGGATGACGAGCAAGAGCAACCACATCGCCATCATGGGGATAGAAGCATTGCAAATCAAGGCAGACTGAGACGGGACCACATTTCAAACCAATACTTTGGAAGGTACGTGCTAACTGTCACCACACTCACTAATGTCACACACAAAGAGTCTAGGTTTGAAATGTAACAAACAAGGAATTTAATAATGTGCACCCCAAAAACTATTTACATAAACTACAGTTCAGGGGCTGTAATAGTCCACCTGGCATGAGGACACATTAACCTCATGTGCCTCTACTCCAGGACAGTGCGGAGCTCACACTCTACGCCGGCCTCGGCCAGCATGGCTGGTCCCTGGTGTGTCAGCAGTGCCCTGCCTTGCGTTACCACTGCGCAACACCCTGGTGTCACTGGCAGAGACACTGCTAACGGTGGAGCCCTCTTCGCTATCCTGCTGCGTGTCTGCTGCACCCCTAGCCACCTGTCGTGCCTCCATGAGATCTACGGCGTGGCTGAGACGGCCCAGTCCACGTGCCACATCACTGGCAAAGTGTCCCATGTCTACCTGGAGGCTGACCGTGCGGCGTGACAGGCCAGTGGTGTTCACTGCCAGCCTGACGATGGAGGCAGACATGCGGTCCAGCCGGTGCATTAGCTGCCTGTCACGGCGCCTTGCACCCTCTCTCTCAGTGATGAGTTCTGCCACCAGTTGTCTCATTGAGAGTGCAAGGTCGTCTACATGGGTATTAAGTTGTTGCAGCTCTGTGTGTACCAGTTGCAGCCCACTGTTCTGGTTTTGTTCCATGCGCCGCATGGCCCCTGATATTTTCCTTATCTCCCGTGTCTGCAGGCGATGACCACGTAGGAGTGCAGCCTCGGTGGCCGACATGGAGGCGTCCCCTGACTCAGCCTGCGGCACTAGATGGACATTTAGACGTCGCCTGCGACGCAGTGGAGGCTCCGTGTCCTCTACACCGGCACTGTGGCTGGGACCGGGGGCTGGCTCACTCACCAGTATGGCAACTGGTGCATCATGAGGGGACTGTGTTTGGGTGGTGCAGGTCCCTGTGGTGGTTGGTCCTGAGTCCTCTGCAGGCTGGTGGCAGACCTGTGGCCCCTGGACGCTTTGGCTGGAGCTGGTGTCGTGTGGGAGACCTGTGGGACATAGGGAACACACTGTCCGTATCTACCATCTGTTATCTGCTTCCTAATAAACTGTTGCCTATCAACTGCCTACTTGACTACATTGCCCATAATGCACCATGCAGGTGGTTGCTACTCTGAAATGGAGCTATTATGGTTGTGCATGCTGCTGTGTACAAGGTGGTTGGATGTATGGCATTTATGGGTGTACATGCATGTCTCATGGTACTCACCGGTTGATGGTCCTGGCTCTAAAGTATCCAGCTCTCCCATCCCGCACACTGCCTCTGGCTCCAAGGCCTCCTCCACTCTTTCCTCAGGGGTGTGGGTGGTGGTATAGTGGATGGTCCCCCTCCAGTGCCCCTCATCTCCCGGAGCCGCTCTGCCACACTCTCCTTGGTCCGGGAGCGCAGGTCATACCACCGTTTCTTCAACTCTTCTATACTCCGGTGGCTGACACCCATGGAACTCCATGGGTGTCCTGTAGGGAACTCCATGGGTGTCCTTGTCCTGTATTTCGGTCCAGATTCTTTTCTTCTCCACCTCTGGCACACTGAGGGCTGCCCTCCCAAAAAGTTGTTCATGGTGCTGGCAGCGTTCCTCAGTCAGCACCTCCAGCTCTTTTTCTGCAAATTTCAATTTGCGCTTTCTAGGTGTCTCTGCCATGGTAGCTGCTGTTCCTCCTGTTTGCAGTTCAGCAGTTTAAAATGGGTGTGGTCCTCCCTCCTCCCAGGTGTATTTGTAAACTTCCTGGCTGTGATGTCATCATCAGGAGCCAGGAAGTGTTTTCCAGAGTGTTATGCTGCACCTGCATTCAATTTGCAGCACAGTCGCAATTTGCGACACCCACTCGCAATTTGCGTGTTCGTTTTTTGCGCGGGCGCAAAAAGCGACCTCGCAAACAGCGGACTCGCAATCTGCGGTGCGACTTCATTTGCGAGTCGCAAATTGAAGTCGCTTTTTCTTCTAGGATACCATTTAGCGAGTCGGAAATTGCGAGTTGCAATGACTCGCAATTTCCGACTCGCTAATTTTTTCCTACCTACATCTGGCCCTCAAGGCTGTAATTGAATATTTAAAAAAGCAAGTTCTCAAAAAGATATAAATTGGCATACGATTTTGAGAACAACACAAGAGTGGAAGGAGTGAATGCATTCCTTTTATCAAAAGTTGATGGATATTTAGAAGAAACATTTAGAAAATCCTGGGAAGATGGAGTTAGTGATTTTGTTTCTGCTTTCATGAATGAATTGAGGCCAGAGATTAGTACTCACATGCAGCAGAGTAAATTGTGTTGTCCAACAAATGGAATACATGAGTTTTAATGTTGGCAAAAAATAAAAGTGATTTCTTTGAGTTAGGAGAAAGACTGCTGATTTGGAGCACTCTTGCAGGCAGATCAATTTGGCACATACATTGTCAGAGAAATCAATGGCCATTCCATTTTATTTTTGATCCAGACCTGCCCCTTTCGAGGGCAGAAGTCCAAGTTGTAGGGATCAGAAATAAACAAACTGTCAATCAGATTACAGCAGATGTGCCAATTAAAATTGGTCAGATGGAGAGTAAGCATCAGTTTACATCATGTGATTTGAGTCCTGTAAATTTATTCAGAAAAGATTTACTCTGTAAGATGAATTACATAATTTATTTAACAGCGGATAGTGTTCCAATTGAAACACACATAGAGGACACAGTTTTTAAACTTAGTTCAGAAGATTAGAGAGTTGAGTTGTTTCCAGTTTTGATGAACAAAGACCTACCTCTGTATTTCGGAGATTGTCAGGGAAGAGGTACGGGGGTACACTAGTAAAGAGATTAGATTGATTAAGAGAGCAGAACCAGTGGAAATAAAGATCTAATCAGATTAAATATTCCTTGAACAAGGCAGTATGACTTACAGAAGAGGTGGAGGAAGAAATGAACCCAGTGATTGAGAAAGTGATTGCGCAGGGAATGCTCTGAGAAGTGCTCCGGTGGAGGGAATAAAAAGCTGAATGGCATATAAAGAATCACAAAAGATCTAAAAAAAAATCAAAACTGTTGCCTCTTGTTGTCCAGTGGTACTGAATCCAGCAGTTATATTGTTTCAAATCCCATTAGAAGTGGAATGATATACAGCTATCAACTTCTGGCAAGCGTTCTTTTCATCACTTCTTAATAAGGAATCGCATTTTTTTCTCTTTGTGTCCCTAATGTCGGATAAAGTTCTCATGTGGTGTAGAATCTCACAAGGATATACTGAAAGTCTTTCCACTTTCTCGCAAATATTGAAGAAAGAGCTAGGGAGTTTAAAAATTGTCATGCAATCCAGTGCGAGTGCAACATACAGATGGTTTACTGATTGTGTCTAAAAAAAAAGAGTATTGTAAGCCGGATACAATTGTTTAATTGAACCATTTAGTGAAAATGAGTACAAGATGTCCTTAATTCAAATGCAATATTGTAAAAGAGAAGTCATCTATCTCAGACAACTAATTTGAAAAAAGGTGTGAGGAAAGTCTCTAAAGAGAACATTTCTGAAAATCTGAAATTAAGTCGGCCAACCATACTGAGTGAGATTCAAATATTAATTGGAATTGTTGGGTAATTTCATCAGTGGATTCCAAACATTTCCTTGATTGCAAAGCCTTTGGTACGGCTGATGTACAATGATGTACAAGATTTGGTGTCATTTGATGATGAGTGCTTGATGTATTTAAGAAATTAAAAGAGAGTTTGTGTCATGCGCACTCGGGATGCTTGATTACAATATGATTTTTTTCTAATCTTCCATGAGAAAGACAGATGTGCACTTTCAATTCTCACACATAAGCATGGAGGGTTAATGCACCCAGTGGCATATATGTCTGTTGTAATGGATCCAATTGCTGTAATTCTTCCAGTTTGTTTGAACTTGGTTGCAGAGGTTTTCTTTCCAATTACCTAAGTGAAGGGATTCTGACGGGCCATACTTTAACTGTCTATATCCCTCATTCACTTAAGGCCCTTTTAACAAGAACTCAGCATATAACAAACAGTAGATTGACTTGTTACGAGCAAACAATACTTGAATTCAGTAACACTGCCTCCAATTTCAGACAATTGTGAAGACAAGAAGGATACAATTGATGACAAATTGAATCATGACTGTTTGGAAGGGACTGAGGTGTGCACAAAAGGAAGACCGTATACAAAAGAAGTTTCTTTGAAAATGGCTGATCTGACATTAGTTATTGATGGTTCATGTTTGAAAGACCATTATGGAGCATTAGAAGCTAGCTATACAATTTGCTCTGTTTCAGAGACTCTACAAGACTCCTCTGTGCCAAATGCAACTTCAGCACAAGTGGCAGAATTGGTTGCCTTAATGAGAGCTTGTGGCTCATCTGAAAATTTGAATGTGACAATATACACAGATAGCCAATACGGTTTTGGTATTGTTCATGATTATGGTCAGCTATGGTCACAGAGAGGGTTTATAATATTCTTGGGAGCTCCTATTAAAATATAATTTATTTATTGTGTTTATTTAGTGACATAAACTACAACTCTGGCACAGTTCTACAAGGTTTGTTTTCCCACCCACAGGTAACATGGGTAACCTTAGTTCAAAGCACTAACACTGAATGTCAAAGACAGGTTATTGTAGCCCCCCTGAACACCACACAATATATTGTTAAAGTGGAATCATTGCTTTTTAGTTACTAACAATCCTTAAGCCGGGATCTGTGGCACTGTGGTACCAGAAAACTTCCTAGTTTGTCATTACAATATGGCACACACAAATGGTACTAAGAAGAATAGACTGTTTTAGCTAGAAGCATTCATTGTTACAAGGTGAGCCTGTTTCTCAGCACATCTAAAATAGCCACACAGAATATTATAAAAACAGCAAATAGACATGCTGTGAACAACATGAATAAAATGAACATAGTTTTAATGTCAATTTAATCTAATAACTAATAACTTACTTCTATGGATTACGCTAGGAGGGCATGAAAAATAGAACTTGCAATTTAGACTTTCTGAGGGAGAAGTAATGTACTGCATACTTTGTTGACAGCCAAAGTTGTGGTTATCAGAGAGGCTTGAAGTCAGTGTTCCCTGCTAAGGGAAAATACATGCCACAGCAGGTTCCATTCTCATGGCCTCAGCTTGTCATTTGGATCAAGTGAGATGTAGCATCTTCTTGGTGCTCTGGCAGTCATCAAGACAGTCTCTGGCAGTATCTTGTAAGATCATCTGGGTGAAGGACCTCTGACAGTGGTAAAGTGGTAGCCCTTTTTATACTATCTCTCATCAGGAATTTCTGACATAGATTAAGTGCATGTGTCAAATATGTCCCAGACATTCCTGATGATCCCATAAGGTAAATGGCCATCAATTCAGTCTACACTGTTTTGACTATGTGTCTGTATTTGCTTTTATGTGACCTTGATATTGTGAGAACTAGACTCTTGTCCCATACTTGTTGTTGCATCAAGTGAGATATCCATGTCATTGTCCGAATTACTTCACACTTTCACAGTTCTTGGAATTATAAGGTCAGATAACATCTGTGTCAATGGCAGACATGATAATGATTCTGCATACATTGAGGAAAATTATGTCACCCATTACCTAATATGGAGCTGGGTTCTACTTGAAATGGAGTTGAACTTTAGGGGCCTTACATCAATTGGGAGGTATTTAAAAACCAAAAGGGATAGCCATTGTAAGGTGAACAGCTCATAAGACTATCAGCGATATGGTTATACTGAAAAACAGATATACTAAATAAATGGCAAGATATTGTGCCTTACAGGAAGAGTCAGTTGTACAGATAAAATGAAAATAACAAATATGCAAATGATACAGTACAGAATCTAAATAATGCAAATTGTTCCTTCATGTATATAATGCAATATTCTTTGAGAGAATTGAGAGAAATACAGAAGAATGCCCCAGTAAATGGAAAAAATTAGACTGGAAAAAAAATTAACAGGATTTCTATGTAAATTCAGAGCAGAAATATATTTTGCCAGACACCATACTGTAGCCCATGTCTAACTTCTCGCATGATCAGACTCATGCAGGAAGAGGCAGTTTGGTTAGAATTTTCAAAAAGTACAGAGAGAATACAAGATTTTGACATGTTGCTGAACATGTGTGTGGTTGTTGTTTGATATTTCATTTAATTATTCAGGGTAAAAAACATCTTACAGTGAAGAATCACATTGACACATCATAAGGCCCATTTACGAAATTGCGGGTATACTTTATTGAGATGCCCATTGTAATGACGTGAAATATGACTATGTAGCTGTCTACTTGTTCTCCAAATGGATGGACGTATTTCCCACAACGAGAACAAATAGCATTTTAGTTGCCAAATTGTTGTTAAGGGAATTAATTCTTTGCTTCAGCCTTCTGACTTCTATTGAGACTGATTGTGGTGCACACTTCAAGAATAAAGTGTTGCAGATAAATTACTCAGCCTTCAACATTAATCAGCGATTTCATTGTAGTTATCAACCACAATCATCAGGTTTAGTGGAATGTACAAATGACACTCTAAAAAATAAACTGGCAAAAGTTTGTGCTTCAAATGGTCTGAAGTCATGTAATGCTCTTCCTCTTGTTTTGATTAATTTGAGAATAGTCCTGACAGAATAAACTGGTTATTTCTGCATTTAATGATTATGGGCGGAGCTATGAGGCTTGCATGTCTGTCTGCAGCCTTACTAGCTCCAATAACTAATGACATTGTGCTGGATTATTGCAAGGGCCTGGCTGATCTGGTAAAAACTGTCTCTCATTGGGTCAATGTGGATACAGAAGATTAAGAGGATATACCCTGTTATGGACTGAATGTAGGTGACAGGGTTGTAATTCACAAGCATGTTCATAAGGGCTAGCTCGATGAAAGGTGGAAGGTGCCCTCCCAGGTAATTACATTACTGTCAAATGTGCAATTGTACCTCAGTGAACCCACGCTGCTCACATCAAAAGAGTGGGAGTAGCTGATGCAGGGGTTGAGGTGAATAATCAAGGTAGAAAGTCTGGTCAATGTCAATACAAAGCCAACCTTGAATTCACAGAGTGAATCTGGAGGGGGTGAAGATTGTTCTGGAACTGGTGAAAACAATGTGCAAAAAAATGTTTCAGGTGAACAAACGTTCTGATGAAGAATCTGAAACTCCTGACCAGTTACAAAGGGATCATAATGAAGAGCTGTGTCAGTGCAAAAGATCAAAGCATGACGGCAGTAACAAGAAGTAGCCTCTGGTCAGAACAGTGGCAAGTTGCAGCTGAAAATTTAAGTTACAAATCCTCCTTTTGGATGAAATCAGTTTATTGTAAATGGAGCAGATAAAGACAAGACTGATCAAAGTGCAAGCTTGAGTCTGAATTCAGGATTGGGCTCAAGTCAAAATCTTGTGGGAGACAAAAATAAATAAAGACTGTTGTTGAAAGTGAAGGGATTGAAGACATGCTATGAAAGAGAACTTGCAAATGAAAGCACTGTTAACCACAAAATATCCAGAGCGACATTTGAATTCAAAAACTAGTGGAAGTGAATCAACAGCTGCTAAATGATCAACTAGAAGGAGAGTTCCAAATCAAAACTATACCTCTTCTTAATGGCTATATTTAGCTACAGTGTCCAATTTGAGAGTGATTCCAAGTCTGAGACTGAAAAGGAAGAAGAACCACCCTGAATGTAAAATAGAGACTTTTGGAATAATAGGAAAATCCAGATCTAATAAAAGACATTGAGAGAGAACATGTTTTTTCTTCCCTAATGGATTTTTGACAAACTTTCAAAATTTGTGAACTTTGATAAAAGACTGAGAACTCTAAATCTATCTTTTGCTTGATTTTGTTTTGACTATTGCTTTAATTAATGAACTAAGATGAAAAGAAGAAAAATATTATTATTTTAAAGAAAATGTTACCATGATAAGGATTTTTGTCTCACTACAAGATCAGAAATAGCAGATGTAAAATTATAGGGATGGCGATGTTGATTACAACACTATTAGTGTAAGTTGGTCTGTTGGAGTGCTAACTAACTCTTGTTGGATATGTTTAATACTGTAAAAGTAGCAATGTGAGAATTGAAACTAATCATGATGAATTTGAACAAATAATACCAGTACATTAAGAACATTTAGTTAGTGGTTTTAATGTAATGTATATGCTAAACTTGTTAGGGAATATGTTGAAATAATGAAGATTAGTCGGTGTTACGTGTGTGTTCCCCCTCCTACATCGACTGGGTAGGGCTCAAATTATGCCCAGTTAGCAATTCCAAATGCATTGTCATATAATGCTTTTGTTGCAACGTTTAATCATGATGAATTTCTTTCTCCCTAATTCAGTGATTTTAATGTGTCTCTAGAGAATTTACTCATTAATGAAAATTTAGAGAAATTACATATGGAAAATATTTGAGAGTGATTGTACAAACAGGTATGATACTAAGGTCCTGATTTATACTTTGTGACGCAAACCTACATTATCGCAGGTTTGCGTCAAAAAGTTTACCGCTGGCTAGCGCCATTCCTGGACATCAGCCGGGCGTCATATTTAAGGAATGACGCTAGCCGGCGGTAAGGCCAGATTAGCGTCAAAATAAATGACGCTAACTGGGTGTGGGAGGCGTAAAGGAAACAGAAGGTTGTGTGTCTAAGAATGGGATAGTCAGGTTAAAGTCAGAAAAATTACTCTAACCCGACTTGCATCATTTTTTGATGCACAACCCCCATGGACGTGACTCCTGTCTTAGTAAAGACAGTAGTCATGTCCCCCCGCCCAATGGCCATGCCGAGGGGACTTATGTCCCCTAGGCATAGCCATTGGGCACAGTGCCATGCAGGGGGGCCCAAGTAAGGCCCCCCCATGGCACTATAAAAAAAAAAAAATACATACCTGGACTTACCTGGAATGGGTCACTCCATCCTTAGGTGTCCTCCAGATGTGGGTGGGGGTTTCCCTGGGTGGTCTCTGACCATGTAAAATGACCCACAGGTTCCCTAACGCTTGACCTGACCCAGGTGTTAAATAATGGCACTAAACAGGCTTATCCCCATTATTTAAGGCCCTCCTCCTCCCATGCCTGATTTTTGCACAGGAGAATAAATAAGGCGCAAAGGCGTTAAAGTCATTTATTGCCTGGGAACGCCTACCTTGCATCTCATTGACGGAAGGTAGTTTTCCGCAGGCAAAAAATTACGTTAACTCCAATCTTTTGACGCTAGACGGGTCTAGCGTCAAAATATAAATATGGAGTTAGGTTTGCGCCGGATTTGCGTAAAAGAAAATGACGCAAATCTGGCGCAAACAAAGTATAAATATGCCCCTAAGTCAGATAGAAATGATTTACATATTTTGAGTATTGAGGAGTTTGATTTTATTAGATAATGTGATTATAGGGGAGTGAAAGTAGTGAGGAATTTAGAAGAGCAGAAATTTGCCTTGGAAAAAATGAAAGACGAAGAAGAATTTAAATTAGCACGTTTACATTCTAGATTGAGAATGGAGTGAAAAGAAAATATGAAAGATGTATGGTAACGTGTAGCTCTACAGAGACAAACAAAGTGAGAGTGTGTATGACAGATCTTGTGAAGTTAACGGAAACCTTTTGTTTGGAGGACAGCCCGTTATGAGGGGAATCTACAACGTCCGTGGAAAGGCTGCTTATTTTCATTTGTAAAGAATTTGGGTAGATTCATGTTACTTAGCTTCAGTTTTTTCTATGGTTTATCATGCAGATGAGTTCAGTGATGAGCACAGTTTGAGGAGAGTGAAATGAAATTTTGGACAAGTAGTTTTAGAAATTTTAGGGCTATTATGTCTCCTATGGGAGTGTCAGTGAATGATGTGATGACTAGATGGGTGTCTTTTTTAGTAGATAGACCTGTTATAGGTAGAGATGGAGATTATTGGTGAATGTAGAAATGGTAACAATTAGGGCTATGGTTATGCAGAATCGTCTTGCTTGAGGTATTCTTTTGACAAAGGAAGGGAGGTTTTGCAAGGTAATTATGATTAGAAAATGTGACAATTATATTCCAGACAACAGTGAAGCTATTGGCTTTTTCATTACTAACATAACTAATGTAACCCATGAGGTTTGGATTTTGGGGGAATGTGCTGTATTGGAAGCTGTAGGAGGTATATGAGTTAGGAAGAAGTTTTGATGAAGTAGTGAATGGTTAAATAATATTGTTGATGGCATTCTTCAATCACTCTTAACACCTTTAATAGTCATAATGATTTCTGCAAGTATTTTATTTCTGCAAAGATGCAAGATGCAAAGGTAATGTTAAGTGCATTTATTCTATGCACAAAAAAGGTTTCAGATATCAAATCTATTTTGAGAGAAGATCTCTCTGGGAAAAGCAAGGCCCTCACCCACATCGAGATGTGGCCTGCTTAATCATTGGGCTTCCCATACCCTGGACCCAAATGGGTCCAAGGTAGGCTACTACCACACTAAGGGGGTTATTTTGAGTTTGGCAGATGGAAAACTTCATCTGCCAAATTTCCGACAAAGTGGCTGCCACCTATGCGGTGACCTCCCTTCTGGAGTTATTAAGTGTTTCTCACTAGGTCCGTGGATTCCGCCCACTGGCCTAGCTGGAAAAAGGCTACAGCTTTGTCTCTGGCTTTTAATCAAGTCCACGGTCAGTGACAATGCTGCAGCGAGCAGGGTACACTAGCAACCCCGCAATGTTCAATCTCTGAAATGCAGAGAGATGCATGCTGGGCTGGGGGCAGGGGGGCCCTGCACTGCCCATGCCAAGTGCATGGGCAGTGCATGGGCCACCCTGTGACCCCTAACCTGTTCTCTGCCAACCTTTTCATGGAAGTAACACCGCCATGAAAAGGCTGGCAGAGAACAAGGTTGAAATCCCCAGGGCAGCGCTATCATCCCACCATGGTCTACATGTTTGAGCTATCCTACTATGCCCCACCTTCTTCAGGGCCTATAGTCTCTGGTCAATTAGCTAAAGAAAACCTTCCACTAGGAGGTAGCACCACAGTTGTCCTGCAAGATGTTTAATATATAGCAACCCTAAAAAGAGCCAAAAATTACACTTGCACACAACCTCCGGAGAAAATACAATTGATATATTGTATGTTGTGCTTTGTCCTTGATACTCAATTTCTGTACTTTTTTTTATATTTGTCTTTAGTCTCTGCACAGCATTGTTCTCCAGAATTGTCATGCAGGAGCAATTTTCTGACACTTCTTAGGACATTAATCCCCTGTTATTCATCCCTTTGCTCTCTTTAAAGACTATTAGGGTATCCTCCTATAACTCAATAGGTATGGATAAGCTTAGATTGTTTTAACCTTAATTCGGGATTTCTGGAGAGTGTGGAGTATATTTTCCAAGCCCTATTGGTTTAAATTAAAAAACGCTCATTCTCACACTTTAGGCCTTATTATGACCCTGGCAGTCTACTAACCGCCACTATAAGACTGCGGCAGTAGCACCATGATCGGACTTCCAGCACAAGCAGCTTTCCTCCACAGGTCTGGCGGTCCTAATCACAGGTTTGGTGGTGCTGCAAGCAGCGCCACCCTGGGGATGAAGACCCCCCTCTCTGCCAGCGGAATCATGGCAGTATCCCCGCCATGAAAAGGTTGGGGGAGACGGATCGTCCCATGGGGGCCCCTGCACTGCCCATAGACTTGGCATGGGCAGTGCAGGGGCCCCCTTGGTAGCCCTATCGCAAAGTTAATTGCCACACTTATTATAGTAAAGGGAGATCCAGAGTCAGCCATCCTGTTCACCATATTCTCACCCTCACCAATCATGCAATATGGTCCACATATAGAGGTTAAGTTCATTTTGTATACTGAATTTTCTAGCACTCCATCAACACTGAGTCCAAACACAGCATCACACTTTCTGAATCAGAAACAGAATTATCTACACTAGTTCTATCATCTCCAATTACATTTACAATTTTTGATCTACCCTTTTTTTTATCTACATACTTTAGAAAAATGCCCTGTTTCCACAGTAATTGCAAATCTTGTCAATAGCAGAACAACAAGTTGTGTTTTCTAAGTGACTGGTACTGCCACAGCAACAGCAAGCTTTTTTTCAAATATTTTTTCTTTCCAGATTTCGGCTGGGAAGAATTCTTCACCACCTTAAGTTCCAAGTAGCTAGACTGCTTGGAGATGGACATCTCAGCCATATATGACACTGTACCCTCATTCCCCTGGAGCTATCTCTATAGCTTTGTTTAAAGTTAAATTGGCAGTAGTAAGAAGCATTTGTTGTATCTTATTATTATTTGTGTGCGACACAATCTTATCTCTGATTAACTCCTCCTCAAAGGTTTTGTACTCACACGTAGAAGTGAGCACACATAAAGCACCCACAAAACTCTTTACGTGTTCACCCTGCAACTGATGAATCTGGTAAAATTTACGTTTTTGCAGAATAACATTTTTATGTGTTTTAAAATGAGTGTCAAGCATTTTTATGAGAAAAGTGCACTCATCCTCAACATCGCCATACCCTAAAACCATCTGATGCAGCAAATGCTTGAGAATCTTTCCTCATGCCCTAAACAGTGACTCAACAGGTCATTTTCTTTAGTAAAAACATCTCCTTCGATAGCTTGAAGATACACTGCAAAACCTTCCTTTCACTGGTCCCAACCAATATCAGGAAGACCAGGACTTGGCAGAAAAGATGGTGGTGAAATTATGTTCTGCATGTTGACACATAGGAGATGCTGAGAATAAATGTACTTCTAACCGTGTGACAAATGTAATGCTGTAACACCCCTTAATATAAAGCAAAAAAATATTATCTTATATGTATATTTGAAACATGGTGTGCTTATCACTGCAACAGAAATGCATAAGTAAAGTTGGCCTTATAATCCGAACAGTGAACACACCAATACATACCAAGGCAATTAAGGTGTGCATATCATATATTATATATATCATACAACAGTACCTTCCTTGATTATGTCATTGTCTCAGCCTTAGTAGAAAAATGGTGTCCACATCTCTGACCTCCAAAGCTATTGAATTCAGTGCAGGCTAAAGATTGTGGCATCACAGGTGCATGGTGCCCAACCTCCTTTATAAAATGCACCAATCAACTCTAATGATGTGACCTGCATGTGCCCATCTTCCTTTAGAAAATGCACAAAATGCCTATAATCAAGTGAACAGCCTCTCAAAGTCGAACACACTTCGTAATACCAAGACGGTGAAATGCACGAATTGCACATTTCTGATTTGCAGCTTCCTTTTTCGGATGACGGTGTCCTCTGTAAAATGCATCCATGGCCGGCGACAGCAGCTGAGCGCAACCGCTGAGTCTGCAACAATGGTCTGTTAGTTAGTATCCAGCAGCACCACACACCATCAGTGGCCTTCAACTGCATGCTGCTAGCCCTGCTGGTTGGACAAGCATGTTGCCAATGCAAAGATGTGACATTCCAAGGTAATGTTGAATGTATTTAATCAGCTTCCATGTGCGCAATCATCAGCTGTATTCAGAATCAGCAATTGTCTTGCAGTGTTTAAAACATTACATTCAAATGCTCAGACTAAGAACACATCACATCACAACACTCTGCAATCTAACACAGAACCCAACAATGTATTTTATTAAGGATTATTGAGTGTATAATTAGAAGATATAACAGTGTTACTAAGAGTAATAATAAAGCAAAAAAGAGGAACAGATCAATGAATGTGGAAATGGAAGAATACAAAGATCAGGTATATCAACAATTAAAGATGATGAAGAAAAATGTTTGACTGCCTAAGGAGGTGAAGATTCTATAAACAACTGGTTGATTAACTAGGTTTATGAGGTTTTAGTGATCACTTAAAAATAACCAGAGGGGGAGATTGTTGAAGATTTTTTGTATTTTCAAATTTTCGATGACCAATTATTTGCGCAAACTAGCGATTTTAATGATGCATTTGGTTGCAACCGGTGAACTAATGAAGATGCACTTGAAATAACTTAATTTTATTAGTTAGAAGTGTGATTAATAATAGAGTATAGTTATGCCACATTTTCGTGCACGACTTCATTTTATTAGAATGGATGAAGTTTATGATGTTCTGCTCATCTTGCTACAGCTCATTCCCCCTCCAAATCAGTGACCTACTGCAAGTCTTCTCTCCCCACAGTTTCTGCAGCTCATAGAGTGCTATGACATAAATGCTGATTGTCTTTAGAAAATGTGCATTGTGTATGAAACTTTCCTACAAGTACTCTGTGTATGATTTTGAAGGATTTCCACTGGAAATATAATTCAATTAGCTTTTGTTTGGGAAATGCTTCTTATTATATTGTACATCTCCGGAGTGTAGTTGCAGTCATTTTTCTCCTGAGACTCTGTCCGATATATTTGAGACTTTCTTCTTCTCCCTTAGAATGCTGTCAATACTCATTGTGAGTTTGACACTTAGGCCCTCAATACGAGTTTGGCGGTCTGTTCGAAAGACTACTGTTGTGAGGGCCTCTGAAAGACCACCAGTGATGGTGGTACACCGACCGCTGTATTATAAATCACATACTGAAGACTGCCCAAAATCAGTCACAAATCTGAGAATGCCAGGCTGACTGAGGGCAGGAGAGAGACGGTACCACCACCAGTCCCGCCACACCAACAACATCCCACCCTCCATATTATGACCCACAAATCAGAACAACGGTCATTGCAAGGTGGAAAACTATTGGTGGTGCAAACCACCACGCTCAAATTGCCAGCACCACCAGAACCTAACACCACATTGGACAATATGAACACCCCACACCTGACACACATTCCCACACTACACACCCATACCCACCACTATAAAACACACTCACAAAACCCACAATCTTTTGCAACTACAACCACAGACAGACAGTGAGGAGCCACAAACCAGTCACCTACCACTTATACTCCATAGGCACATATACACTATACAAGCAGCACACATCACACAACTGTACCATCAACACCATGCACACATCACAACTGCACACAAACACCACAACACACCAGCACACAAAACTAAGCACCCCCCACACCCCATCAAGCCTATAAACACCCCACCCATGCACACGGAACCAAGCCTCAAAAGCACCCACGATTCACAGACGAAGAGTTGAGGGTCATGGTAGATGAAAATGTCAGGGTAGATTCACAACTGTTGGGAGCACACGTCCAGCAAACATCCATAGCCAGGAAAATTGAGTTATGGCCGGGGATAGTTGACAGGGTCAACTCAGTGGGCACCCATCCACGCACAAGGGAGGACATCAGGAAGAGGAGGAACAACTTTAGGGGGAAGGTGCATTCCATGGCCTCACAACACCAGATTGCCATCAACAAGATTGGTGGTGGTCCCCCACCTCGTCCCCCAGAGTTAACATCATGGGAGGAGAATATCTTAGACATCATGCATCCAGAGGGCCTGACTGGAATAACCGGAGGAGTGGACTCTGGTAAGTCAATAACACTCTCCTGTACAGCATGTGTCCCCACCACCCTAACACTCCCAAATTGACCCAATCTTATAATTCTGCACTCCTCCCAATCACCTTATGCCCCTAACCTGCATGCCAGACCACTCCACAGCCACTATCCCCACACAGTCCCTCCCTTGTGCATGGATGGCACTCACAATGGCAAGCAGTACAACTCCCACAATGCATTACTCCCTACACATGAAAAGCTGAAGTACCCACTTCACAGTGAAACACCTGCATGAAAAACTATTGCACCAGCTACACCAACTGGATGTGTCAACCGCGTACTACTACATGGCAATGACAGAAATGCCATCCACTATCCACAACCCTCAATGGAACATGGAACCAATGTCACAATCCATGTCCCACTGACAATGTCTGCAGTGCTGCATCTGTCAATGCCATCCTTGCGAAGCAAGTCAAGCCATTGTTTGCACCAGACTATGAAACAAAGAAGTACACCTCCACAATGTAACTCGCTCCCTCTCCATCCACAGATACCTCTGCCACTGCCACCCTGAAGAGGATGCCAGAAATAGTCATCCCTCACCAGGATGGAGGACCCAGTGGATGTCTGGAATATGATAACTTACCTGGCCCATCTGGGACAACTGGTCATTCTACCTGCCCCACCCAGATCACATCTGACGCCCCCAGCCAAGTGGCAACAATAGCACAGCCAACCCCTCATCCCCAAACCTTTGTTCCAAGGACTGGTCAATCAGCAGTGTACCCCACAGTACAGGAATCAGAGCCAACCCCTCACACCCAAGAAGATAAAGGTCCTGGTGTAACTGTGAGTGGGCACACTGTGCTAGGGGCACAGGCACAGGGGGCCAGGGGAAGTTGGAGGGCACCTGTGGGTAAAGGGATGCCCCCCCAGGGAATCGAGTGGTCAGGAGGCCATCTCCAAAGTCATGGGCATACCAGCAATCCCAGGACAAGATGGGCCAGATCTTCACAACCTTGCAGGAGAACCAGAGGCTGCAGACAGAATACCACCAGGAGGCTATGCAGCAGTGGCAGGCTCACAATGCCACCATGGCCTCCATTGCAGTGGTGCTCAAAGAACTTCCTCCTCTGTGCGTCCTCCACCGACCAGTAGGCCCCTTCTACTAGCCACATACCAACTGAGGCATCTACTTCTGCCTCAGCTAGTGGAGTGGAGGCCCTGTCAGAGGACCCACAGGCTCCTAGCACCCCTCTCTCTGTAACTGAGGAACACCCATGCAAATGAGATTGTCCATCCAGACATCCTGCAGGACCTGATGCAAAGACCAAAACCACTGCCAGGAAGTAAGGCTCTTCTGAACATTCTCCTTTGTATGCCACTGACACACCTTGTTGAATGTCCACTGTCATGTCTCCAATTTCCCATGGCCTTTGGAAACTGGACCTGTACTACCTGCAGCTGGGCCAACTGCTTGGATGACTTCAGCTACCACTCTTGCACTTGTGTATCACAATAAAAAGCATTGAGCACAGCTAATGCTTACCCTCTTTACTGTAACAAGTAAGATTTACTGTTGTACAAAATGTCATTATAATTAACACATTGACCATTAAAAGTCTGGAAGATGGGCAGAAGGGGGTGCAATGTGCAGGGAACAGGCATATTCTGAAATCTTGCGTCAAGGGAGCCACCAGTCAAGCCAGGAACCAGAGTAGCACCACACAACAGACCTGCAAAGAGACTAAGACAGAGACAACCATCACAATAGGACTCACTGTTGCACAACCAGCACAAATGCAGTACATTGTTGAGCTCCCTAGTGCGAATAGGCAAGTAGAATGTTAACACATATACCCATGGCTGACCCACATGTTCTAGACATACATTCCCAATGGTACATCCCTCACAGATGACGTTACTCCACTAAAGGCAAGTCTCACTGTCAGTAAGTTATGTTCCATGAAAGTCTATTGTGTACAGTGAGGATAGGTAGCAATACTGTTAACCACAATATGTGTGACAGTTCAATTGCAGTTGACAGAGCAGTAGAGGGAACATACAACATGCCCAAGTCATTGCAAAGGTGATACTAGACTACAGCATAGTAAAAATAGCTCAGACATCAGAACAGTAACTCCTCTCCTGATGGCCAACATGTTGCACCCCTAACCAACACAGTGGGATAGCTGCACTTGCCACCTCCACTGATGGCAAACATCAGGAGGAGCAATGTCACGAGGCAGACAGCTGTACAGTACATATACAACAGAATAAACACATACCTGAATGTCATAGGAAGTATTGTTGGATCAACTCTGTTCTAGTGTCATCTACATCCTCATCATCTGTCTCCTCATCACTATTTATGTCACCATCATCAGTTTCTGGTCCAGCTGTCACCTCCTCAACATCCAGTAATGGGTTGTGACGTCTCAGGGCTAGATTGTATAGCATGCAACAGGCAACAACTATCTGGAAGAACTTTAGTGATCTGTAGAGCAGGGCACCTCCTGGGGTGTGTAGACACCGGATTCTGGTCTTCAGTAGCCCAAAGGTCCTCTCGATGACACGCCTCGTCTTGCTGTGGGCCTCATTGAAACTGTCTATCCCATCTGTCGTATGGTATCTCACTGGTGTCAGCAGCCACAGCAGGGTAGGATAGCCAGAGTCACCTGTGTGCACAAAGATTTGACACATCACAATACTGGTAGTGACAGAGGGCAGTATGTGAAGAGAGGTGGCGTTTAAAAACTCTCAGCAATGTTTAGCTTGGAATCTTCCACCTGAGGTGAGACTTTTTTTTTTATCTTGTTGAGACTAGATGGACTGCCACTATGAGAACTCACCTCTAAATGGGATGGATTTTCAAATATTTGTGATTTATGTCAATTTGGGGGTGCAAGATCCTAAGCATGTTGTGTTTGTCTGCCCCGTTTTAGCAGTTTATAGGAAGAAATGGTTGAAACCCCTCTACCTGAATCTTAACATTTACTCTGCCAAAGAGGCTTTGGAAATCTTGTACAACCCACCAATTGAATTCTTTTGTTATAGGGTTTTTAAATATTTCAAGACCTTTTAAATCTTTACTGAATCTTTTCTTAGTAGGGTACAAGAGAAATGTATTGATCCTACCTTGGCAAGGTAATGACCCAATATGATTCCTATATAGTATAAAACAGTCTAATGTCAGTATTTTGTATGCCTATTTGATGGGCAGAGGGTGTGCAGTTCATGTAGTCTTCCTATTATATTCATATAGATCTTATGTATAGGTCCTTATTGTTTTTTTTTAAGGTAGCCAAACAAATTTTGGATTTGGGATTATATTTTAAAAGTGATTTCCTTTCAGGGAGTGACTGCTTGTATGATATGACACAAATTAGGGAATCCAGTGAATGTAACTTATCTATAGAGAATGTAGTGTTTAATACTGGTTTAAAATTGGAATTCTAGGGGGGTTTTGCACAATACTTTGTATTTTATTTGCATGTGGACCTCTTTGGAGTTCCAACTCATGATTTAAATAAAAATTGAAACTGAAGAGAGGTGAGATAACAGATCCACACATATAATTGGAGACATACCAACATGCCAGGCCCTCTCTCTGTATTTGTGCCATCATGTGTGAGAGATTGCTGTTCTTCAGAATGTATGAGTCATGCACAGAACCAGGAAACTTGGCCGTCACTTGGGAGATATACTGGTCAACGAGACACACCACCTGGGTATTTATGGAGTAAACGTTTTTCCTGTTCCTGTACACTTGTTGATTGGCCCTGGGAGGTACCAAAGCAATGTGGGTGCCATCTATGGCTCCATAACATGAGGGATATGTGCCATATCTTAAAAGTCAGCTTTAACAGTGGTAAAATCCATATGTTGGGGGAACCTGATGTAGCTGTCCAAATGTAATCACACAGTACATCCTTCAACATATGACTGAACATGGGCTGTGACATCCCTGCTGCAAAGCTTACTGTGATCTGGAATGAGCCTAAGGCAAGGGAGTGTAGCACAGACAACACCTGCACTGTTGGAGGTATGGCATAGGGATTACGTATGGCAGACAAGAGATCTGGCTCCAACTAGTTACACAGTTCCAGGATGGTCTGACGGTTCAGACGATAGGTCTGTATGATGTGTCTTACTTCCAGGGTAGCAAGATGGACAAGGGTCCGGTACACAGGTGCATGTCTCATTCTCACAATTGCACGGAATTGAGGAATGGAAGAGAGGAATAGCCACAAGTTGATTTTGTCAGTTCACAAGCCAAGTTGGGCCGAGAGACATTGCCCATTGTACCAGGGGCACTGAGGACTGTTGAACTGGCCAGTAGGCCCATTTTGTATATGTTGGAAATGGCCTATCTGCAGGGTCACTCCTCTTCTTTTTGTGACCTCATTTTTGCTGGCTTTAGGACTCTGGACAGTTTACGACTGCTAACCAGTGCTAGAGTGCATGTTCTCTCTCACTAAAAACATAGTAACATTGGATCATACCCAATTGCCATATTTAATTTACTTGTAAGTCCCTCGTAAAGTGCACTACATGTGCTCAGGGCCTGTAAATTGAATGCTACTAGTGGGCCTGCAGTACTGGTTGTGCCACCCACATAAGTAGCCCCTTAACCATGTCTCAGGCCTGCCATTGCAAGGCCTGTGTGTGCAGTTTCACAGCAACTTCGACTTGGCATTGAAAAGTATTTGCCAAGCCTTAAACTACCCTTTTTCTACACATAAGTCACTCCCTAGGAGTCCCATAGAGCAGGGAGCTATGTACGTAAAAGGCAGGACATGTGTGTTTTATATGTCCTGGTAGTGGAAAACTCCTAAATTCATTTTCTACTACTCTGAGGCCTGCTCCTTTCAGAGGCTAGCATTAGGGCTACCCTCAAATACTGTTTGAGTGGTATATTTTGAACAGAAAGGAGTAACCAGGTCATATTTAGTATGAGCACAGTACAAAATCCTGCTGTAGGAAGCTGGCTCTGTACATACTATATCAAAATGAGATATAGGGGGTTATTACAACTTTGGAGGAGGTGTTAATCCGTCCCAAAAGTGACGGTAAAGTGACGGATATACCACCAGCCGTATTACGAGTCCATTATATCCTATGGAACTTGTAATACTGCTGGTGGTATATCCGTCACATTTGGGACGGATTAACACCTCCTCCAAAGTTGTAATAACCCCCATAGTGTGCACAGAGTCCCGGGTTTTTCCAAAAGACTTGACAGATGTAATATTAGATAATACTAATGCTCTATTTGTGGTAGTGTGATCGAGCAGTTAGGCTTTTCAGAGGGTAGTGTTAAACACTTGTTGTACAAACACAAGCAATAGAAGAAACACACACACAATTACTTAACTCCAGACAAATAGGATTTTATATAGAAAAATATATTTTTGCTACTTTATTACTAGAACCACAAGACTCAGTTCAGAAATAAATACTGTTGCAGGTAGGTACTTAACATAGACATCAATGTAACTTTGTTTCACAGAAAACAGAATATCTATTTTAAAAGTGGACACTGCATTTTCAGAACAGTTCCTGGGGGAAGAAAGTAAAACACAGTTTTAGAGGTAAGTACACGACTGACAGTTCCAGTCTCTGGGTTACAGGTAGTCCACCGTTGGGGGTTCAAGACAACCCCAAACACCCACCACCACGGGGCCGGCCGGGTGCAGAGGTCAAAGTTGAGCAATTTTAACGTGGGCTCCTATGGAGACAGGGGGCAGGAATTCGGTCTGCCAGCAGGTATGTTCTCACAGCTGAGAGAGCAGACCAGGGGGGGCTATAGGAGCACAGGAGGGGTGACAAGTAGGCATCAATCCCACACCCTCAGTGGCACTGGGGCGGCCAGGTGCAGGGTGCAAACAGGGCATCGGGTTTCCAATGAAAGACTGTGAGGGGACCCCGGGGTCACTCAGGCGCTGCAGGCGAGGACCAGGGGGTTGTCTCGGGCACACCACCGGTAGGACAGGAAAGAGGGTCGCTTGTTGATTGTTGCTGCACTGGGCATCAATTTCTCCAAGGCCTGGGGGCTGCGGGTGCAGTGGGTCCTTTGGCATCGGTTATCTTTGTCCAGGGCAGTCGCGGTCAGGGGGGTCCTCAGGATTCCCTCTACAGGTGTCATTGTGGAGTGATGGAGAGGTCAACCCAGGGTGAGCTCTTTGTTGCCATCACCTGGGGGTCCTCCCTGGTCGGTTGGGCCACCTGGACTCGGGCTGTGGGCGTCGGGTGCAGAGTGTTAAGGACTTACACTTCTGGAGTGAGGTAGGAGTCCTTCAGGAGAGGTTTCTTCTTCTGTTCTTCTTTGTTTGTTTTGTGTGCATGTTCCCCTGAGGGGGAAACCATGTCAACTTTGCCTTTTTCTCCCCACCAACACACACAATCAGCAATGGCAGTGTGCATGTGTTAGGTGAGGGGTCCCTTAGGGTGGCACAACACATGCTACAGCCCTTAGGGACCTTCCCTGGTCACAGGGCCCTTGGTACCACTGGTACCTTTTACAAAGGAATTATCTGTGTGCCAATTGTGGAAACAATGGTACATTTTTAGTGAAAGAACACTGGTGCTGGGGCCAGGTTAGCAGGGTCCCAGCACACTTTTAGTCAAGTCAGCATCAATATCAGGCAAAAAGTGGGGGGGGGGGTAAGTGAAACAAGGGCCATTTTCCTGCATCTGCTTATTGGTGAAGTTGGAGTTTATATTACTATATCAGAAAGCCACTTTAAGAAAAGGAGCATTTCTCTGCACTTAAAATCCATCTGTGCCTTACAGCCTGTCTCCAATCCACATCTGGATGGGCTGGTTGACAGCTCCCTTGTGCATTTCACCCAGACAACCACAAACACAGGATACTCAGTCACACCTGCACTCCTCTGCAGACTGAATGGGTCTTCCTGGACTGGGACCATGGGAGTCAAGCCTGTACTGAAAGGGGACCTTGTGCACCTCAAAACCACTCTTTGAAGTCTCCCCCCTTAAAAGTCATTTTGGGGTTTATAAACTGGGACCATCACCACACCAAACCAGACACTTCATGACCAGATCCTGCAACCTGTCAAGAGGAGCTGCCTGGCTGCCCAAAGGACTCACCTGGACTGCTTTGCTGTGAAGGACTGCAGCCTTGCTGTTGCCCTGCTGCCTTGCTGGCCTCTGACCTTGCTGATGAGTGCTCTCCAATGGCTTGGGTTGAGCTTGCCTCCTGTTCCTAAAGTCTTAAGGCCAAAAAGTCTTCCTCTCCTCAAGGAAACTCCTTGTGCAGTAAAAATTGATGCACAGCCTGCCAGAAACGATGCACAGTCTGCCCAGCAATGAGAAAATAGCTGCATCTCTGAACCGGAACGATGAAGCCCGGCTCCCCGAGTGGAGATCGACTCAGTGCCTGGTTTGCGACCAGAACTTCGACACACAGCTGTACCGGATCGACGCACTACCGAGCTGGAACGATGCAGCCCAACTTCCTGAGTGAAGAATCGATGCAGCACCTGCCGTGCGACAGAAACTCTGATGCATCACCCACCGGATCGACGGAGCGCCTGTGACTTCGTCCAACATGCCCAGCATTTCCACACATCATCCCTAGGAATCAAAATAATCCTGTGTCGCAGTGAGGACCCAAGCCTGAGCGCCAGAAATCAATGCAAAGCCTTCGCAGCGTGGGATGAAACAACGCATTGTTAGCGCGTCTGACCTTAATAAGTAAACTTACAAGGGATGCAAATAGGTAGATGAACCCTTTGACACACAATTAAGATGTCCTTACCATAGCTCCAGTACGTAATCAATAATCAATACACAATAATCAATAATCATTAGCAATCAGCAAAATCAATAATCAATTGAGTCAGTAATTGTCACGCACCATGACCTTTCAGTCATGAATAACCACACCTTTAGTAAAGTTTATAATGTTTATTTCCCTATATTTACAATGCTGAGGTCATGTAGATTAATCTCAAAATAAAATGAAACACATACAGGAACAGTACTGGTTGTCCAAAGAGGCAGAAGAATCGCAATCTAATCATAGCTTGAACTACAACAGATTCTAAGGTTATGGTGCAAATCAATAGCAAAGTCAACTGTGTCAATGAAATGAAGTACATGAAGTTTAGCAGATAAATTCATCAAGCATTAGTCCTGTTATCATGATTTCATTTAGTGAGAATCCTTAAATACCATCAGATTAGCATCAGCATGTTGAGCTTCATGCAAAACAATTTAGTAACCCCAATTTTGAAAAACATCTAACTATGGGTCAATCGAAACAGTGCAGTTGGTACCTAGAAAGAATAAGCAAATATGCATGACAATAACAGTTTAGAATATACCTGTCCTCAGGGTGGATCAGCAAAACAGAATCAGTCTAATCTGGCAAAGTCTTTAAGCATTAAAGTTAAGCACTTCTCTTGTCAAGACGCATAAGAAAATAGTAACCTCTCAGTCAGAAAGAAAATGGGCAATGGACTGTCTTTCGCAGAATGAACGTCTTCTCTCTCTGCGGTGTCGTTAAGTCAAAGTTACCTAAACTACCCCCCAAATCCCTATTGGTCAGTTAATCGTATGTTCACACTCTGTCCAATAAAACTAAAATCTAAAATTTGTGAATTCTATTATTACTCCTTTCACATGTCCTCATCATCCAGCTTGCCAGGTAACAATATTGTAACAGCTTTTACTCTAGTCAGTATCTTCATTGTTCTTGTCCTGGGAAAGTCAGTCTCACACACATTACACATAATATGTTGCATTAGCAGGAACATCATCCCCTACCAGTTGGTTCACATGAAAATCTTCAGTTATGAGCACATTTAAACAGTACAATAGAAATTCACAGTTTAACTTCTTTGCTCAACTATTTTATTAAACGCTAGGAAATACAGCTTTTACATGAGGCCTGGCAAGTAGGCCAAGACACTCGCTAAGTTAAGACCAACAATTAATAAAGCTAAAGCTAATTGCATAACCCTTAATATGACATATTACTGCATTATTCAAACATATATTCAACGTTTCATAAGTATTATATCACTGATTAGTACATTTCGTTAACATTGGTGGCCATTCTTCATAATCACATTTTCTAATGCGTGCATTATTTCTCTGCATTATTATATTTTCTACATAAACTTATGATTCAAAATACATAAACCTTAATTATTATTATTTAACCACGTGCACTAGTAGCACCCCTTCCTTTTTCCGCGCATTTCCTTCTCTGCGGTGTCTGTGCATGTAATTTTGATGCAAACCAGGTACTTTGTGCACACAAAAGACAATTGTTGATTTCTAAAGACTTAAGACTCTTCTTCACTTTGCAAAAAGTGATATTTCAAATTGAGCTTATCAAATCTTAATCATTTTGACCTTAATTTAATCAGATAAATATCTTATATTTTTCTAAACTTGTGGGGTGTATTTTTGTGGTGTTTTCACTGTGTTATTGCATGATTTATTGCACAAATACTTTACACATTGCCTTCTAAGTTAAGCCTAACTGCTCAGAGCCAAGCTACCTGAGTGTGGGCACAGGATAATTTGGATTGTGTGTGACTTAGCCTGACTAGGATTGTGGTCCCTATTTGGACAACGGTGTATACCTCTGCCAACTAGAGGCCCCATTTCTAATAGTGTACCCAAAAAATGATGTTAACTCTGATTTGAGTCAAATTCTAATGCCTGGGTCAGACCAGGCGTTAAAATGGGGCAAACACATCATTACTATAAGGAAAACACACAGAAGCAACATCACAAACCCACAGGACAAGAAGGAAGTGCTACTGCTCCAGCTTGCGAAATGACACAGAGGACAACAACAACAGCAACCACAACCATCACAACACGGCCCACAAAGGCAACACAGAAGGCAGGAGAGGGCATTCAGAAACAGGACAACCCTCCATGGCCTCAGGGAACAACACATCATAAGGACATACAGACTCAACCGGCAAGCAATATTTCACCTGCTGCACCACATTGTGTCCTGGTTGTTGGTGTCTCACAGCTGTCATTCTCTGCGTTCCTGCCAAAGGTGTTGGATGCAATAATTTCCCTGACACCCCACCACATCAGCTTCCCCAGCGCCCAGCAAAAGCAGCAGGAGATAAAACAGGGGTTTTACCAATTTAATAGCTTCCCACATGTGCTTTGTGCAATTGACTGCACCGATGTCCGACTTGTGCCACCTGAACCAACAGAGCACATATCCCGGAATCGCAAGCACATGCATTCCATCAATGTGCAGGCCATAGTGGACCATCGGGGACTAATCAAAAAGAGATGTACTGGTCTGCGAAGCACACCATCTGCACATTCATGGAATGGTAGCTTTTCCGTTTTCTGTACACCTGTTCATTCCTGCATGGTGTATGGCACCTGAGTGTATGGAGTGTAGTGGATGGAAGAGGGTGGGGAGGGGGACAGGCCAGCATGTCAGAATTGTGTGTGTATGTTTGGCTGGGCCAGGGTGGGAGGTGTTTGGCAATGCGTGAGATGAAATGTACGGGCTAGAAACATCCATTTTTACTTCACTTTTCCTCTAGGTCAGCGCCCACCAGAAGAAGGGTATTTGGCGTGCCATCGCCAAGGACGTCTGGACCCTGGGGGTCTACCATAGATGGAGCACCCACTGCCATAAAAGATGGGAGGTCCTGCGCCGCTGGAGCAAGCAGACGGCGATGGCCCAGATGGGGATGGCCTGCCAACGTGGAAGGGGTGCCCGTCGCACCATGACCGCCGATGTACCGGATCCTGGCAGTGGCCTATCCGGAGTTGGATGGGCGCTTGAGGGCATCACAGCAGTCACAAGAGGGTGAGTACACTCTAATTCAGCTGACTCTGCGCGCTTTACGAGGTGTCTGGGTGGTTGAAGTGGGCTGTGGGTTCCCCTAGGCCAGAACAAACTTGGTAGGCTAGGTCCCTTATTAGGCAGGCTCTGTGGCACCCCAACCCCACTACTGGTAATAGCCATCTGCACCTAGTCAGGCTTCTGTCACTTCCTGGTGTGCAGAAATTGGGCTTAGGCCTCGTCCCCCATGGGCACGTGAATTTGCTAGGAACTGTTAGTGCATGGCTTAGTGCAGAGGGCTGATCCCTGTGTGTTGTGTCTGCCAACGGTAGTGGTGTTGCATGCACTGAACATGTGTTTCTTCTGTCTTCCCCCCTTTTTGTTTTGTCTCCCTGTTCTTGTGTGCAATAGCATCATCTGGCGGAGGAGCAGTGGCACCGGAGCAGGAGGGAGCTGCAACCCACTTGGCCCTGGAGGGTGAAGCAACGGAGTCTGAAGCCACCAGTGGGATGAAGAGCGAGGGGAGCTCCACGACGGGGACAGGAGAATACACCAGCGACAGCGACTCCTCCTCTGATGGGAGCTCCCTTGCGGTGGCGGGCACCTCTGTGCCGACCGCATCAACAGGTACAGCTGCCAACCCCCTACCAGCACCACCCTCCCAGCAGCCCCTCAGCATGTGTCCCGTGCCCGCTCACCCAGGAGGGTGGGCATCTCCTTTGCCCAGACACCTCAGGCCCTGCCCCAGTCAGCCCTGTTGCCCTCAGTGAGGAGGCTATTGACCTCCTGAGATCCCTCACTGTTGGGAAATCTACCATTTTGAATGCCATCCAGGGTGTTGACAGGCATTTGCAACAAACAAAAGCATACCTGGAGGGCATTCATTCTGGGCAGGCGACCCAACAGAGAGCAATTCAGGCTCTGGCCTCAGCACTGATGGCAGCCATTGTCCCTGTGTCCAACCTCCCCCCTCCAACTTCCTCCACCCAGACCCAATCCCCTGTACCTCAGCCTATCCCAAGCACACCATCAGACCAGCATGCACACTCATCAACACACAAAAGTGGACGTGGCAAACATAAGCACCACACATCCCACAAGCACTCACACAAGCACCATCCCCATGCAGACACAGCAACATCCACTGCCTCCACTGTGTCCCCCTCCTCCACATCCTCCTCCTCCCTCCCTGTCTTGTCTCAACTCACACCTGCATGCACTACATCCTCAGCCACTACCTCCATCACCAGCACGCCCATCACCACACACTGCTCACCCCAATTAAGCAAATGTACACCTCCTACAACCACTACCTCTTCCACCACTCCCAAACCCCCTCCATCTTCCCGTCCCAGTGTGTCTAAGAAGCTTTTCCTGGCTAACATTGACCTCTTCCCTACACCTTCCCCCCCTGTCCTTCCCCAAGGGCCAGGCTTTCCAGGTCCCAGCCCAGCACCTCAGCCACCAAATCCCCAGGCACAGTGATGCCAGCACCTGTGGGGTCATCAAGTGCCCCACTTACCAGGGCTGCCAGTGTGCCACCTTCTGAGGCCAAGGACATTCCTCCACCTGCCAAGGTGAAGAAGGTGCCCACATCCCGGAGGGAGAAGCCTCACCTACCAGCCATCAAGGGCTCCTCCAAAACAAAAGGGGACAGTGGCAAGACACCTGCGGCACCATCAAAGGTGGGGAAGGAACAAAAGCAGAAGAGCAGGTCAGGACAGGGCACGGTGGCACCGACTGAGGGACTAGTGCCACCGCTTCTGTCAACGACTACACCAACCTGTATGGCGGCGAACACCGCAACCTGCACCACCACCCGCACCGCCACCTGCACCGCCACCAGCACCGCCACCAGCACCGCCACCTGCACCGCCACCAGCCCCGCCACCTGCACAGCCACCTGCACCGCCACCTGCACGTCTGCAGCCTCAGCAACAGTCCCCAGCATCTTTCCCAGTGGGCAGCCGTCCGAGGCTACAGGAGACGTCCTGCTGTGTCCCTCAACAGGTGCTGACACACACACCACCGCCAGCACCGCCACCAGAGACACCGCCGCAAGCACCGCCACCAGCCCCGCGATGTGCTCGGACAGTGGCACCACAGCTGACATGGCTACCATCCCCAGTGGACAGCCGTCCGAGGCTGGAGGAGACTTCCTGGACCCTGCCCAGCTTCCATGAGGCATGACTCTCATCACTGTTTACACCTGCAGGTGGAAGGCGAAGCTGCAGCAGGGTGGGGTATGTCTCTGCCTCCATGGCATAACATGCTACCTGTTCCTAGGCAATCTCGTGGCACACCCACCCAGGTGAGGGAATGGGACCTGCCACACTGCATGTGGAGCACTCTGGGCACAAGGCCCCCTCCAGAACCAGTGGAGAATGACATCCACTACCTCAGTCCTTGGCAGGATGAAGCACTCTGGGCACAAGCCCCCCTCCAGAACCAGTGGATAATGACATCCACTACCTCAGTCCTTGGCAGGATGAAGCACTCTCGGCACAAGGCCCCCTCCAGAACCAGTGGAGAATGACATCCACTACCTCAGTCCTTGGCAGGGTGAAGCACTCTGGGCACCAAGCCCCCTCCAGAACCAGTGGAGGCTGTTATCCATTTGAGAGACTGTGGCTTTGCACTCCCCAGGATAAAGCAGTGGGCAAACCACCCACTTGTGAGACTTGAGAGACTTTGGCTTTCCACTCCCCAGGATAAAGCAGTGGGCAAACCACCCACTGGAAAGACTTGAGAGACTGTGAATTTGCACTCCCCAGGATAAAGCAGTGGGCAAATCACCCACTGGAAAGACTTGAGAGACTGTGGCTTTGCACTTTCCAGGATACAGCAATGGGCATCGAGCCCCCTCGAGGAGCAGTGGCGTCATGCATTCATCCGGCTGAGGTGCCCCCCTCCCCTTCCCCCTGAGGTGCATGTTTATTTTCGATCTGATGCCCCTGCAGTGTTCTCTCCGTTTCGAGTCAGGTATCTTGTGTGGGCTTCGCCCATGAATTTTGGGACCACTAGTCCACGGACAATGATTGGTACACTATCCAGACTTATGTAGTTGGTGTAAATATTTGTATATACTGATTTTTGAACTTTTACTATCTGATTTTTCATGATTACAATCGTTACAATCATTTAATTATGTCCTTGCATTCTTCCAGGGGGTGAGAGGGTGTATATGTAATATTGCTGCATGTATTTGTGTGTATGGTGTTGTGGGTGAGGGTGGGGGTGGGAGTATTGCGTGTTGCGTGTGTGTGTCACTCTCTTTTCCCTCCCCCCTCCCCTGTGTTGTAGGTGCAGTACTCACCGTGGTCATTGACGGCGTCTGCCCTGCTCCTGATACAGCAGGAGGAAGACCTGCATGGGCAGTATGTGTAACTCGGGGTCCATGGCGTCCTGGTTCCTCATTGGGTGTTGAGAGGTGAGAGGTTTCCCTTCTGTGTAGTGTTTCCGCTGTGCTTTTGATAGCGTTGGTTCCGCCCTGGAAAAGGTGCAAGATAGGCCTCTTGTAATACAATGGGCGGTACTTTGTCCTTCGCCTGTCTGTTGCCGGTTACCGCTGCGGTGTGTGTTTCTACCGCCGTGGCGCTCGGAGTGTTAAAGTGGCTGTCTATGTTGGCGGTTTCCGCCATGGTCATGATTCCATTATTTTTTCTGCCGGCCTGTTGGCGGTATTACCGCCGGTTTAACACCATCCGCCAGGGTTGTAATGAGGGCCTTAGGGGCATATTTATACTCCGTTTGCGGCGAATGTGCGTCAAAAATTTTGACGCACATTCAGCGCAAACGTTGCCCCATATTTAAACACTGACGCCCGAGCCGGCGCAAAGGAAAATTCCGCAATGTGCGTCAGTTTCTGGAAGCGGCACCCCGCCCTGCGTTAATGACATGCAGGGTAGGCGTTCCCGTCCAAAAACCGACGCACACAGCCGTGCGACGTATTTATGCTTCCGGGCAAAAATGACTCCCGGCCGGTAGGCGGAGCTAAAAAATGACGCAAAGCACGAATAGCGTCAAAATTTAACGCCTGGGTCAGGGCAGGCGTTAAAATGGGGCAAACACACCTGTATTTAATCAGAACACACAGAACAAACAGCAGAGCAGCAGAGCAGCAGAGCAGCAACAGGGAGACATGGAGGTGATTTTGATTCAGCGTGCATGTAGACGCAGAGCCCTGCAGCAACAACAGCAGCTACAACAACAACAGCAGGGACCCCAAAGGCAGCGCAGAAGGCAGTAGAGGATATTCCACCCAAGAACAACCCTGCATTGCCTCAGGGAACGGGACATCATCCAGAGGTACCGGTTGAACTGGCAGGCCATTCAGCAGCTGCTGAGAAATATTGAACACCAGTTGGCCCCCACTTTAGTGACTCCCCGCACTATCCCAACAGAAACAAAGCTGCTTGCCGTACTTCTCCTGCTGGCAAGTGGCTCGTTTCAGACAACTGGTGCCCTGGTTGGTGGAATATCCCAACCATCATTCTCTGCATTCCTGCCAAAAGTACTGGATGCCATCATTCGACTGACACCCCTCCACATCTGCTTCCCTAACACACTGCAGAAGCAGCAGGAAACTAAACAGGGGTTCTACGCCATCAGTGGCTTCCCGCACGTCCTTGGTGCAATCGACTGCACACACGTACGCCTTGTGCCACCTGCTGCGACTGAACAACTCTACCGCAACAGGAAGCACACACATTCCATCAACGTGCAGGCCATAGTCGATCACCAAGGATTGATCAGCAACATTGTGGCTAAATATCCTGGGAGTGTACATGACGCATTCATCTTCCGTCACTCTACCATCAACCAACACTTCCAGGATGGACGGTATGGCAATGGACTACTTGTTGGTAAGGACAAAAATCCTACTAATATACATACTGCACAGCAAACCTCTATGACAAACAACACATACACCACAATAGCAACACCTAGACAGGAACACACTGAGGTACTCACATCACTAGCCATGTTTCAGAAGTCACCATTGAACCTGTCACACATTTGATTTTACTCCACAGCTTAATGTGAAGACATTAATGAGTGTGGTTGCCTAAATGTCACCTTGCAAATTGGAAGTCTCACAATAACCTGTACACTAATACATTGCATAAGTTTTAAGGTATGGGATGGCCTGGGTACTTTCACATGAACGTGTTAACTACACTTTCATGTTTCAACTCTGCATGGAACCCCCAGTGAAGACACACGGACACCTGTATGACAAGTCACAATGCTAGGGAGGGCACACTGTACTGAAAAAACAAATACATACTGCTGACAAACGGTTAGCCAACAAACACTTGCTCAGCCAAGGAAAAGAAATCAATGCAAAAGTTTTCACCAACAACTATAGGTTGTCACATTAGTACACAAAAGAGTCACAGACAACACAAGACAACTACTGCCATCAAATATCTGTACAACAGTGCCTCCTACATCTAATTGATCCCATTCTGTGTTTTTCTTTCAGCTGATCAGGGGTATGGCATCCAGCCTTGGATAATGACACCATTTGGGAACCCAAATACTGCTGCAGAGCGGGCATACAATGACGCCCACAAGAGGACACGAAGCATTGTGGAGCGGACCTTTGGGATCCTAAAGTCAAGGTTCCGCTGCCTTGACATAACTGGCGGTAGCCTACTCTATTCCCCAGAGATGGTCTGTAAGATCATACTCAGTTGTGCCATATTGCACAATATTTGTGTAAAAAGGAACATTCCCCTCCTTGAACCGGACCCAGACATGCCTGAGGATGACGAAGAGGAGGATGCTGCCCTGCAACAGGAGGGGGAACAACCTAACACGGCAGCAGGAGTGCGTAGGCGCCAACAGCTTGTCAATATTTTTTTTTCATAATTTCTTATAACAACTCGTATTGCACAATTGTAAATAAACACAGATAACAAACACCACATCATGCTTTGGCCTATTCATTTCTGACCACCTTTAGTTTGAAATTGCTGAAGAAGAATGTTGTCTCATTGAGCAAGAATGCTATACCAATCATCACACCAAAAATAAACATCACAAATGTATGCACAGAGGGTAGGATGTGACATGATACATTACCATACACAGAGGCCAACAGGAGTACAAATGTGGCAATTACACATGCCTGATCCAGACACCTGAGACAGTCTCTCACCCAGCCCAAAAATGTAGATCTTTTGAAAGTCTCATCACACGTGTTCAGAGACATGGTGGGACCATCCATGTGTACGTGACCATGTCATCAATAGCTTCTCTCAAGTGTGTGATATGAGCAATACCCAATTGGAACAACATTAGCTGCCACTAACTCATGAGGAGACCTTGAAGTTACAGTGACAACATACACCCAGACAGGTGATAGTGGATCCACATTCCCACACACATGTACACATATGTCATCCAATCAACCAAATATTTGAAAGCAGCCCATCACAGTAGTGTCCCAGTTTGAACCTAGCAGGACGAATGTAACATGCCACTAAACCAGGTAATGCCGAAAGGGCCACAGACATCAACTAAATATATGTCATCAGCACATGAGGAACGCTGAGATTTTGCAAACATAGTCATTGGAAAATGGTATGCCAGATTGCTCCAACTCATCAATAGTGCAAACGTCAAATGGGCTAATGAGATGAATGAATGGTTAACAGTGATTCATACCATATGGTCTTACATTAGCCTGCTGCTGCAGGTTTTGCATAACAGAACAAATAAAAGCCATGGATACATTAGCTAATCTGGATGGGCAAATCCTAGGGTGCTGGGGGCCTAAGTCCACCTCTACCGCCCCACAAATATACAAGAATCTTGTGCTTGTGAACTAAACACATGCATAAGGCACATGTGTGGGCTACATGTCAAAAGTAAAACACAAATCAGAAACACAAATTCATAATGGGACATGGTTAGCCCCATAAAAACTGTAAGTGACTATTGCACTCCCTGTTCGGACTATAGATAAAAGCATCACCATCACAATTGTGGACACATTTTGGAGAAGGAATACATCATGGTATCCCATCCATCATTCCAAAATAGCCATCAGCAATTACCCAAAATATGTGGACAAATATGGTTAATACATTATTTAATGTATCATAAATATTACAGTGTGAATGCCTTCTATACATACAACAACGGACATGTGTCATAGCTAACCACAAATGTGTATCACATAGCACCGTTTGGCCATGACAAATCACCTTCCCCAAGTTTAAAAAATGAAGACATAATTTAAAAATTGATCAAATATCTACGCATACAGCATGGGCAACATAATTTTTTCACGTACAGGAGTGCACAGAATGCAGAGTCAAATATAAATTTTCATAACTGTTTCTCATATTTAGCTATGAAATTATAATTTTCATATCATATTTTTTGACTCTGCATAATGTGCACTCCTGTACGTGGCAAAAATATGACGCCCATGATGTATGCGTGGAAAATATGACGCAACATGGACAATATGTTGGACATCTCATGTACCTTATTAAATTATTAATTTTCATATCATATTTTTTGACTCTGCATTATGTGCACTCCTGTACGTGGAAAAATTATGATGCCCATGATGTATGCGTGGAAAATATGACGCAACATGGACAATATGTTGGACATCTCATGTACCTTATAAAATTATAAATTTTCATATCATATTTTTTGACTATGCATTATGTGCACTCCTGTACGTGGAAAAAATATGACGCCCATGATGTATGCGTGGAAAATATGACGCAACATGGACAATATGTTGGACATCTCATGTACCTTATTAAATTATTAATTTTCATATCATATTTTTTGACTCTGCATTATGTGCACTCCTGTACGTGGAAAAAATATGACGCCCATGATGTATGCGTGGAAAATATGACGCAACATGGACAATATGTTGGACATCTCATGTACCTTATTAAATTATTAATTTTCATATCATATTTTTTGACTCAGCATCATGTGCAATGTTATGCGTCATAAAAAAATGACGCACATTGTGTATGCGTGAAAATATGACGCATAACGGGAAAATAAAAACGGCGGCCATTTTATGCAGGAAGTGATGTAATAGGATATCCTGTTTACTAAATCTGTACTGGGAGTTAACTTTCACTTTCACTTTGCAGTCTCAGATTTATCTAGACTGTGTGGTTGTGTGAAAGGTGTTGTCCTGTGTTTAACTGCTTTTGTGTCCTGTGTACCTTGTATTTTGTCTTTTTGTGATCCTAGTCTTGTTGCATAATATTGTCTCAGTCTGTTTAGTCTAGTTTTGTCTAATCCTGTTTTTGTTTGTATTGTCTGTGGGAGTCTGTTCTGGGTAGCATAATTTTGGGGTTAGTTGGGCTATTTTTCTCATTTTTCTTTTTCCTTCACAACTCTACCTTTCCCCATTTCCCACTTTTACTTTATTATTTCATTTGTCTAATTTTTTCAGTAAATATGTCAGGTAGGCCTCGCCTTTCCAGGATGGGTGAGGATGAATTGGGGGGATTCATTTGGCTAGTTTGCCATTTCCTCCCACTGATGCTGGAGGCTGGGGGCCGTGTGATACAGGGGTATCACACGGAGGCACGGAAAGTCCGGTGGGGGAAGGTGCGCCATCACCTGGTCCGGGTGTATGGGAGCATGCGGAATGTCCATCAATTAAAGCACCGCTGGGCAGATCTGATATCCAGGGAACAGGACCTGCTGGACCACCTTGGACTCAGGATTGGTGGCCATGTTGGTGAGTACAAATCAATTACATGGGAATAATAGAAATCTGTGTGGGGACATGTGATGATAGTTACCCAATCTGCTAGATAAGTAGCTGACTGTGTGTAATGCTACGGACACCTAGGCCCATGTTTATACATTTCTATCCCCGATTTAGCGCCACATTTTCACGCAAAAACGGCGCCATCTTACAAAATATATTTGTATTTTGCTAGCTTGCCCCGTCTCTGCGTCAAAAAATTATGCAAATGCTGCGCTACAAAAGTAGAAATATGTGCCCTAATGTGTATTTGTTGCACAATGTGTAGGAAGACCAATGCTAGCAGTCAGATGGCTCATGTTTTCAACACATACCAGATGCCAGTAGCTGTGTGTAATGTAGTGTTGCATTTGTGTCAGACAAGCGACACGTTAATGCCTCTATTTGTACTCTACAGGTCATATTGGCCAGTGAGTAAGTCATGTAGAAACAACATACCTACATATGTTGACGCCATAGCTAGACAGAAAATTTTTAACCCATGATGATGCTTTAAATGTGTGTTGCCTTCACGTCACATGAAGTTAGCTATGTTGGCCACACATATGTCACATGTGTGTCTGGTTGCTGTGTGTTGAACATGTCCACCTAGCCTGTTTGATTGTGAGGGGTCATGCAGTCCTCAAGTAACCAGCTTTTGGATGTCTCTCTGGGATGCACATGCTGAGATGTATGGAAGACATTATTGTTGGGGCATACTAATGGAGGGGTATCTTTGACAACACCTGACTGTCCTGGCCACTGCATGTGTGTAGTAGGGTGTGTAACTGTAGCAGGAGACTCATCCAATGTTAATGTTGAATACAAATTCATCCATGCAGTATGAGCATGTGGGAAAGTGTATCATTACCATGTCATATTCACACAGTGTCATTGTAACTGCAATTATTTGTCAGTGCACCCAGTCTGAGTATATTCTTCCTTTCATGCTTTACAAGTGGAGCAGCCCCGTACACCGTGGGAGAGGTGGCACATTTTGAGGACCCAGATACCTACAGTGAGTGTGGCCTGAGTGCTATTTTTATTGTTTGCTAGTGATGCATGATGGACTACTGTGTGTTCAACAGAATTCATGATTTGATGCGCTGGCCGTTCATTGGCATTGTTGCTTTAGTGGGATATCAAATAGCACTTCTGGTTCTGTAAACCAATACCTAGCCATCTTTCAGATTTAGGGGCTGTAGGTCATTCCAGTTGGGCCGCAATGGGGAATGGGATGAGTCATTTGGAATACACTGGTCAATGTAAGACTTGGTGGGGGACTTGGCATGAACTGAGTCTGCATATCAGACTGACATTCTCCCATATAGCTTTGGCAAATGGCTTTGATGAAAAGTGCATCTTCCTAGTTGAGGATGGACTTTGTACACTGTAGGTTGGATCTTCCGGGGGCATGTACTGCCACAAGGTGAACTAGAAGTGTGTGTGACTTGAGTGCAATGGCCTAGGTGTTCTGTCGACTCATGATAATGGGTGTTCTTGCTCCTCTGTGTGTGTTGTAAAACATGCCTCACTGATAGTATGTGATGTTGGCCTAAGTCATGGCATTTTGACATGTGTGGACCTTGGATGTGACAATGTTTGGCTGACTCCAACGTTTTGCTAGCCCTTCATAGGTGTTGTGTGTGAAGGCACATACTTGTTGAACTATCTATACACTCCTGGGTGTGCATTGAACATGGGATTGTTGGTTGTTATTTCCACACCACCCTCAAAGACTGCCATGTTAATGTGAAACAGGGTACCTAGAACTGTAGCAACCATTATGTTACACGTACTTGCGACCTTTTGCGACGTGATTTAGAACCTAGGGCCAGATGTAGCAAACTGTTTACAAGTTGCAAATGTCATAAATTGCTCTTTGTGATTTGCAAACGCCTGTTTGCTATTCAGAAATGTATTTTGTGATTCTGAACATACTTGCAAAATGCTTTTCCAAATCGCAAATAGGAAGGTGTTTTTCCCTCCTATTTGCGACTCGCAGTGGTATGCAATTCCATTTGCAACCGAGTACGTGGTCGCAAAGGGAGTCGCAGTTATCATCCACTTGAAGTGGATGGTAACCCACTTGCTAACTGGAAGGGGTCCCCATAGGAACTCTTCCCCTTTGTGAGTCGACCTAAATCATCATGTACAAAACAGCCAGTGGTCCAAGGGACCACTAACTGCCCTGAAATAATCCAAGATTGAAGATTTTGTATTTTTTTCTAAGTGCAGCTCGTTTTCCTTTCAGGTAAACGGCCTACACTTGGGAAAAAATAACCTGCTTTATTTAAAAGCAGTCACGGCCATGGAGGTCTGCTGTTCCCAGCAGGCCTCCATCCCCGTGAGTGCCCATAGTCGCTAAGGGGGCGCAACTTGGAACCCACCTCATTTATGTAAATGAGGTGGGTCTTAGCGACCCCATAGCGACTCGCAGACGGTGTCGGAGACACCATTCTGCATTGCAAATTGCTAGTCGCAATTTTCCATCTTCCTACATCTGGCCCCTAGTGTACACATTCGGTTATGGCCCATGGGTTCAATATTAGCACACAACTAATTACAAATGGCATTGAGTGAGGATTGTGATAGTTATCACATAGAGTGACATATGTAGTGAAGTCAGTATGCGGAAGAGGTGCAGCCATAACGTCAGATGCCTTAGGTATAATTTGGATGAGTAGTTTAGGGTGATGTCATCCATCACATAGAGACATGGATATGTTAGGTGTGAGATGGCCTTATGTATGCATGCTTCACATGTACTTCCTCTGAGCCTTTCAGTGAACTATGTTGTGACAATTGCTGCAACCAATACATTTCTAGTAATGTACAAATAACCCATTGTGCTATTTCACCCAATGCAATTCCAAAGGTAAATATTTGCCTTTTCTCTTCACAGCTGCAAACATGAGTGCCGCAGATCGCAACCATTTTGAGAGGCGTGCCATGAGATACAGGCACATCCTGCAAGTGCAGTGTGGGTACCGGAGGATGGCCCGCAAATATCATTCGGATCGGGCCTCCGGGCCGTGGTGGGCCACACCACAGGCTCCCCCTACATTGCCACCAACAGCCACCAACACCACATCCACCAGGTCTCCCCAAGTGGCCCCAGCAACGTCGGGAACAATAGACCCTGGCTCTTCCTCCAGACCTGGACCCAGCCGTGTTGTGATACCAGGACAGTCCAGTGGGCAACCAACTCCTGCCACAACATCAACCTCCGCCGGCACACACACAACCTCAGACCCTCCTGTTGACCCAGCTGCCTTCCTGGCATTAACAAGAAAAATGGACAAGCTCGTCAAGAAGGTGGACAACCTGAGGGAGGATATGGGCTATATTAAAAAGAGGGTCCGCTCCATCAGGCGGACACTACGGAGGGCGAACCTGTAGGACTTTTGCCCTGTAGAACTTTTACCCCTCCCCTCTCTCCTCTTTCCTATTTTCTACTGTTAGTTGGGTTTTGGGGATTAGTATTAGGTAAGTATAGGTAATTAGCTTAGTTAGTGTTAGGGAAGAGGGTGGAGGGTCCTTATTCTTTCTATCTTTATTTTTTGTGTGGGTGGGTGGGGGGCAATGTTGGGATTCCTGTTAAAAAAAAAAGAAAAATACAAAAAACTTTCAAAAAATTACAAAAAAATATATGTTTGTTTAGGATAGTATAGTATGTGTGTAGGTTAGTAAGTGTTGTCCTGCATGTGTCCTGTCTCATAATGGTGGGTGGGGGGTTGATGTTTAGATCGTTTCGTTACATGTGTAGAGTAAGTTTAGCTTAGGTTAGTTAGGGACAGTTGTGGGTTAGTAGTAGTCAGGTTAGATTAGTGTAGGTTTACCTTTCCCTTAGTTGCCTCTTGTGTTACTCAATAGAAATAAATATATAGTTAACCCTTTACATGATGCGTTAGGTGCTACTTTATCATGGCCTTGACATCAGTGTAGCTGAATGTTTTAGCATGACATTTGTGTCCTATGCTCGGCATCCCCAGGAAATTGATGTTTAACATGCCAGCTTCCCATGTGCTAACTTGGTAAGTATCCACCATTTGGGAGACCCACCATTGGTAGTGAGCATTGATCACCAAGGTTTTGTGTTGGTATGTATCCTACTTCACAAAGAGTGCTTCCAGACTTGTTATTGTGGGTAAATTGAGAGGTCGGACAGCAGTGTGAAGTTCAGGGAGATCTTTGTAGATGAGGAGTTGTTCACACTCTTGTCTTGTTGCTTTCATTGCTGACCTACATCATGTGTGTACTGATTTTGCATGACTTTCCTTCATGGAAGTATACTCCGTAAGGGTGATTGATGCAGTGTAATTTGTTAATGTTTCCTTACATTTTGCAGCATTATTTCTTATTTTAGTATTGCATGGTGCCTACATTTCTCAGCCACCATTAGTTGTCTAGAATAGCTATAGATGGTGCATCATTCTGTCCAACACAGCATGATTGTGTGTGGTTAGTCCCTTCATCAGTTATTTTCATCAAGATGGTAAGGCTATGATGCAATCCTGGCCACTGCACAGATGTTTCAGAATACATGAAATCAGGACAGTAGTATTGAGAATCTACATGGTTGCCACACAGGCACTTTGGAGTTAGGTACTGCACAGTTGAAGTGTGAAATAACACAGAGACATAATAGGTGTGCAAGTGCTATTTATTTATAGGTGCTGTAGTGCAAAATGTCCATTCACCATGTTTGCTGAGTCCGTTCTGGTGCATTCTTACATGGTGATCCTACAGAAGGGGTGTGGATGATGCTCCTGACATGCTGGGGTGATGTCACAGACAGTGCAGAGGGACAGGAATTGGCAAATAGTAGGAGAGAGACATTCACTGGCAATGGGGACAAGTCATACAGTGGATTGCAGAACAGTCATTGAGTGTAGTTGTAGTGAGACTGGCATTTGACAAAACGTAGGACCTTGGTCAAAGTAGGCCATGGTGCAGGGACTAGTGCTTCCGGGTACTCTTCCGTGTGAATGTTATCTGTTCCATGTCTTCTTCTTCTGATGTGTGTGTTGCCTGGTTTGTCCTTGTTGTTGTTGGTTGTGAAGGGGCAACACACACCTCAGTGTTAGAAGACATGGAGGCAGACATCCCGGGGGCTGCTCCCTGTGGAGTTATGAAGGGCAGTACTGCAGCAAGGAGGGCCTGATGGTTTTTCAGAATGGCAGCCACATCACGATGGTAGGCAGCCAGGTCGGCCCTGAGGGGTTCTATGTTGCATTCGTGCACACGTTGACTGGATTGCAGTTGTAGTTGTTGTGTCAACTGGATGACAGCTGTGCAGATTTCCTTCTGTGTTTTGACAAGTTCCTGCAAGAGAGATGTTCGGCCTTGCATAGCAGCTGCCTGATCAGCAGAAGACATCATGCACGAACGCACCCCCTCAAGGCTGGCTGCCATAGTTTGCATCCCCACCCGCACCTCCTTGGCCAGCTCCCGCTGTACCCCAACGACGGTTCTTTCGAAGCTGGTGCCAGTGTCGTCAGAGTCCTCAGCTGTGTTGGAGCTGGCAGGTCTTACAATTGGGGTGGCGGGTGGTTCTCCTGTGGTGGCTGCTTCTTCTGTGCTCCTCCTTGTGACTGAAGGTGGGGTTTGGAGGCTTTCAAGGACCATTTGGATGGTCTCCTGTGGAATGTTTATGGGCTCGTCATCCATGTCATCAGGGAAATCAGGGACAGGCGTATCGTCAGGAGATCCATGTTCCTCTGCAATGAAACAGGGTACAATTAGTGTGTCTGTGTTGTGACAATTTTGCACTAAGATACAAGCCTTTGGATGCCTCAACTTTGTGCTCTGTTTTTGTCTTGGTATCTGCTGTCCTTCATATGGGCATTGTTGTAGGCCTATGGCCCACCTATGTGTCACATGTATGATATGGAGCTATCAGACTTGTCTGCCTGATCGCCTCTAGGTGTTGCTTTGTCAAAATTTAGGAATGGGCATGTTTTTGTCCTACTCCTCCCTCTGTGTTTAACTATTCTTATGGAGGGACATTTTGTTGGGTGGGCTCTCATTATCCTACATGAGATTATTGGCTTTCTAGGCAGCAGGATAGCTAATGGTGTGGGGGACTAAGTCTGACACACTTGTAATTAACTCTGTCACCCTGATTCTTTCTTTTTGCTCTGGCTAACTAGCAGTGCCTCTGGTCTCCCACAGCAAAGGAATGTTTAGACATCCGAGCGCATGACATCTTTGGAACTTCTCAGGGAAGTCGTGGTCACTCAGATCCTACACAATTCTCTCTTTTCCAGTATGTTCTCATACACAAATGACAAAGGCAGTATTTGTTTAATATGATGGTTTCATTGTACAACTGACTTGTACATATTTAGGTGTGAGCCACAATAACCCAAACAATACAAACCGTTAGAATTGGAATAGTCAGCAGGAGAGTAAAACATTTGTACAAAGCTATCATGCAGCCTAACTGTTTCTACTATCCCTCTGCTTGTTCTATTATAGCACTGCATGTTAAGCTTGGAGCTTGCCTGTCTGAATCACTGGGGAGACATCATCCCTCATATCAGAGCAATGGCCTGTGATCTGGTTCTGCATCTGCAGCAAGGCAGGCAGCGTCTAGTTGTGGTTCTCTGTTTGGAAACTCCCTCTCGCGTGTCTTGGGACAAGGAAGTGATTTTATGAGTCATATGTCATCGTGATGACAAAGTGTCCCTACGCAGGAATGCCAAATCTTAACCCCTACCACGTCTATCGGCAATGTACCAGACTGTATCCTTGACTGGGACACAGAGTGAATATGTTCTGGCAAACTCCAGTGCAGAAGTAGGCAAAACAGTGTGATTTGACAAATTAACAACACCGTAGGACTGGATATTTGCTAAATTAACTGATAGGAAGGCCAATAAAAAGCATTTAGTGCAAAGTGCTCTGAGGCTCTTAGATGTGAGCAAATGAGTAAAAGTACATTCAGGGCAAGGTGCACAAAGGCCTAAAGCCTGAAGCTGATTCGCAAAGTATACGTTACACTTACAACACTACACTTTGACTGGCTGTGGGTGTTGTGAATGCCCTGGCAGCACACTTGCCTCTCAGGACCTGCCCCAATCACTTTTTATTCACATTGCCCGAAATGTACATGTGACGTGGCATATCCTATGCATGTCAATGTTAGGATGTGGTATGGATGTAAACATTGTTGATGTTTGAAGATGATGTTGGGTCATGCATGTTTAATTGGATTGGCCTGTTTATCGTATGAAGGTTCTATTTGGTTGTCAGACTGTGCAGGTGTGTTTCAGTGACCAGTTGCCTGTGTCCCCTCCTCAATGTTGTTGTCTGAGCAGTATGACATTAGTGATGTAGCCTTGTTAGCCAGGCACGTGAGAGACCCTGACGTATGCAGCATGTGTGTGTCCTTAGTGCTGTGAGGCTCCTATTGCTGTTTACTTTGCCTTATGTATGTGTCAAGTATGGACATTTGTCATTTGAGTGTACTGGTGCCTTTGTCTTATTTCTATGAATAGTTGCAAATGTCATCCTCACCCCCTAATTTAGGTATGTATGTTCCATGGGGAGGTTCCTGCCATTTGGTACTATAGCTGCACAGAGATGAGAGGTGTTATTGTCAACTGTTGCAGTTGTTGTTTTGGCTACTGCATTACTGATAGGGACCTAGTTGATGTAGGATAGATTTTGCAAGACAAGTGCCTGGATGTGAGTTTGACGTAGTGGCCTTCCCACCTGTCGCTGCTTTCCCTTGGCTCTATTGTTGTACTTACAGGATGGCCCCATGGGACTGTTGTTGGTGCTGTATTTTGTCGTGCCCCAGATTCAGTCTGTGCTGGCCATGCCCCCCTGCCGTGCCCATTTACCCATGCCACTTCATATATGTGCTGACTTACATGCATTGTGTAGTAGGTATCCCCCCCCTGCTTACAGTCCCCATTATTGCAATTTAATTCCCCATGCGACTTACCCTGCATGTGCGTTGTCTCGTGGTAGTCTGCGCTGTCCTGTCCTTGAATCCCTGTGACGATCTCCTCCGGGATGACGGCTGTGACCATCTCCTCCATGTGGTCCAGGGCCTCCTGTTGTGCTAGACTCCCCCCTCCAGTCTGCATTGCTGCCTTCCTGTTCCTGGCCATTTTTTCTTTTGTCCTACGTTTGCAGTCATGCCAGCGTTTCTTACACTCGGTGACTGTGCGGCGTTCTTCAGCCACACTGTTGATCTTGTCCACAATTTGTTTCCATATGGCCTCTCTCCTACTGAGTGGCAATTTAGAGGTGATGAACAATTGGTGCTGGTGTTCCGTCACCTCTTTCACCAGGATTTCCTGCTCCTCTGCACTGAAGCAACACTTTCTTTTTTTTCTAAAAATGTCCTGGTTCCGGTATGGATCCTCCTGGCTGGTTACTGGTCTGCTGTCATCCTCCTGGGGTCTGTACTGGCTTCTGGGATCCATTTTGGCTCTCCTCTGCTGAAAGGGCAGTTTTCGCGCTAACATTTGACGCAATAGCGTCAAGAAAAACAACGCTTTCCGGTTTGCGCTGTCGTAAATCGACCCACAGTAATTTGCGTCGCGTTAACGTTGGTTTACTTTACGACGTAACGCCGCTGTGTGCGTCACGAAATAATAACTCCCACCTGTTGGTTGCGCCGCCGTACGTCAAAGTATAAATTTGCCGCCCGCACGGCGCATCGAAATGGCGTTAGCCGGCGCTAATTTTTTTGACGCAAAACTGCGTTAGCGCAGTTTTGCGTCAAAAAGTATAAATATGGCCCTTAATGTTTTCTAGCACATGTAAGCAACTAGAGCTCAAAGGGTTAAAAAAAGGCCACCCTGGAAAGGAACAAAGTCCAGAGTTCAGGCCACCCTTGAGGTAACACTGTCACACTTACTCTCAGAAGTGTTTCTTGATTATGGAAAATGGTCCACAGCACCAGCCAAGGGTTCAGAGGCTCTGGTTTGCCTCTTGGGGTCTGGGACTCCAACTCCAACAATGCATCTCTTCAACTTATGGAATTGCTCCAAACATCTCCAGAATTCTGGATCTTCTTTCAGAGGTCCTTTTTGGGTCTTTGAAGTGTCCACAACTTGGGAATCATTTTCAGCCATGATGGATTTTTGATGAATGTTGCTCCCTGGGATAGATTTTTGTCATACTTCACAGGAAGTGGTCATCACAGAGGGAAGGACCCTGCCCCTGATTGGAGAACCAGGATCCCTCTGTTTTTCACCCAGGAGCAAGGATAAAACTGGCAGACCTGCACCCACACCTCAGATCCCTGTCAGATTCCAACAAGGAAGAACTACAGAAGAAGAAGGACTGCCCTGCTGGACCTCTGGCCTGCACCTGGACCCTGCACTCTAGAGGACTGCAACAGCTGCACACTTGGGCTTCACCACAAGAAGGACTTTGCCTGGCTTCAACTGGTTCAAGGAGGCACTCCCTGTTTGCTACAGGTGAAAACGTGCTAACCAGAGTCCCCTGCACCAACTCCTGAAGAAACCAACCAGCTGGCCACTGTCCAGTGGCCAAAAAGGAGTTTGCACCAGATGCATTCTGGGAGTTGTAGTCTGCACCCACCAAGGAGCATCTCAGAGCTTCTGGAACCTTGGGGGGAACTATGGACCTCAAAATAACCTTAAAAGAACATTTGGAAGAAGATGCAGAAGAATGGAGAACTTTGGAGAACTTTTGGCAAAAAAGCTCCATAGAGGGACTGACCCGCTGCGGCAACTCTAGCCGGCTTGCCTGAACCGCGACCCGGCCTGACTTGCGGGTTCGTCCCTGGGAAGAAAATCTCCAAAAAAGAGACAAAGGGCCAGATGTAGCAAACGTTTGCGACTCGCAAACGGGCCGATTCGCAATTTGCGACAGTGCAAAATCGGAAATGGGATGCAAAAAGCCCATTTCCGACTCGCAAAAAGCGATGGGACCCGTTTGCGAGTCGCATCCATTGCGACCCCATTTTGCGACCCGCAAATTGCAAGTCGCAATTTGCGAGTCGCAAACCTTATGCAATTGCAACTCGCAAATTGCGACTAGTCGCAAAAAGCCCAGTTTGCATGTTCCATTTACCACTAACTCAGAGCAGGTGGTAACCATTACCAAAGTATAAAAGGGGACCCAGAAGGCATCTGGGTTACTCAAGATGGCGGAGATATACCTGATAGCAGTGAGGAGGAGAGTCTACGCAGCCCAGCAGAAGAGGAGGAGGGGCCACAGACAGGAGAAGATATATAGAACCAGGCAGACTCTTTTTCAGCAAACTGAAGAGGAGATCTATGACAAATACCGCCTTAGCAGCGCAGCCATTCTAGAATTAATAGATTTACTGAAACCACAGCTAGAACACAAGACTCTGCGTGGCTGCGCCATCCCTACGCATGTGCAAGTACTATGCGCACTGCACCTCTTGGCCTCAGGGAGCTATCAGGGGGTCATTGCCGTGGCAGGTGGGGTATCCCAAAGTGCAGTGTCAAGGTTCCTCAGGGCATTCCTAGATGCCTTAGTCACGCACATGTCTCACTTCATATACTTACCAAGGAATGAGGCAGAAATTAACAGCACCAAGCTGGACTTTTACCGCATTGCCCACTTTCCTCATGTCATAGGGTGTGTAGATGGGACACATATTCAAATATGCCCCCCTGCTAATCTGGAACACATTTTCCGCAACAGGAAGTGTACCCACTCACTCAACATACAGGTTGTTTGTGATGCCCATTATGTCATCACGGACATCGTAGCTAAGTTTCCTGGCAGTACCCATGACTCATACATTTTTAGGCATAGTGGGATACATCAACGCCTGGAACGTGGGGAATTTGGAGACGGTTACCTCCTAGGTAGAGCCACAGACACTTGCAGACATACACACAGGTCACTGTGCACGACAATCTGGACTTCCTAACCGTGTACTTTTGTGCCCAACAGGTGACAGTGCATATGCTCTCAGGCCTTGGATCATGACTCCGTTTTTAACACCCAGAACTGAATCAGAGAGGCAATACAACAGTGCGCATAAGAGGACCAGGAACCTGATCGAGCGCACCTTCGGACTGCTGAAGGCAAGATTCAGATGCCTCCACCGCAGTGGAGGCGCCCTCCAATACACCCCCATTACCGCTTTCAAAAGTGTGGTTGCATGCGCCATCCTCCACAACATAGCCACCCGACGTGGGCTACCTCTCACCCCTGCAGACCCAGATCCTGATGATGAAGAGCAAGAACAACCACATCGCCATCATGGGGATAGGAGTCTAGCTAATCAAGGCAGACTGAGACGGGACCACATTGCAACGCAATATTTTGGACGGTACGTGTCAACTCCCACCATACTCACCTATTAACCATTTGTTAAGTGGAACAAAAATAACTGTTTTATTAATGTCATGAAGAAAATATATACAAGTTGAAATTGTCCATGGGCAGGAAAATGCCAACCAGTCATGTGGCACATTAACGCCATGTGCCACATGAATCTGTCCTGGCTGTTATCTATGATCTCCTGCCCCTCCTGCCAGCCTGGCTGGTCCCTGCTGCGTCCATGGTGCTGTGCCTACCACTCCTCAGCACCCTACTGTGAGTGGCAGAGACACTGCTCACTGTTGAGCCCTCCTCCCAGGTGTATTTGTTAACTTCCTGGCTGTGATGTCATCATCATGTGCCAGGAAGTGTTTCCAGGGTGTTCTGGTATGCTTTCTGGAGTGTTCTGCTGCATCTGCAAGCAATTTTGAAGGTATTCGCAATTTGCGACACCCACTCGCTAATTGCGAGTTCGTTTTTTGCACATTTGCAAACAGCGACCTCGCAAACTGCGGACTCGCACACAGCGTTGCGAGTCCGGCTGCGAGTCGCAAAATCGGATCGCTTTTTTTTCTGGCATTCCAATTTGCGACTCGCATTTTGCGAGTCGCATCAACTCGCAAAATGCGAGTCGCAATTTTTATTTTTGCTACATCTGGCCCTAAGTCCGAACGTAGGAAGTTGACCGGGACCTCCCAGAGGGCGTATCCGAAGAGGACGTCAGATGAAGATTCAGGTTTGCCCCGGTCGAAGGATTTTCACCTCAACAAAATTACTAAGTCCGAAGGTAAAAATCTCCACCATGGGCTCCAACGACGCAAATCCGAGGAAGAGTTCCAAGAGGTCGTATTGGACTGGCAGGTTCATCCCGCTGAAGAAAATCTCCAGAAAAACGACTAAGTGCTAATGTAAACTTTTGAATTAGGCCTCCCGCGGGCTGTAGCCAAGCCAGGCTCCATCGCGGTCGGCCTTAAACTTTGACTTTGCCCCGGTCGAGGTGCGACCAGATGACCAGATTTGCGCTTTTTTGTTTCTATGCTCTTAAAAGCAATAATTCTTTAAAAATTAATATCTCCGGTTTCCCTTATCCGATTTTATTTGTTTTGGTGTCATTTGAAAGCTAAAAATATTTCCTATTTTTATAAATTGATTCCGGATTATGAAACAGTTTTCTGTCTTTTATTTAATTACTGTTTTTTGATATTTGAATGCTTTACGCTTTGTCTCCTAAGTTAAGCCTTGTTGCTCATTGCCAAGCTACCAAGGGTTGAGCTGGGTTTAATTTACTGAGACCTAACTGGACCTAAGTGGAGGTTAGTGGCCTATTGCTAAGTGTAGGTACTTACCTGCCCTAACCAATAACCCATTTTCCAACAATTACAAAGTCGAATTTCCATGTAACTCTAATATAAAAGCAGCCAGCAAGACAGGCCTGCCTTTAAAATGACACTGGGAACCTCAGCAGTGCACCTATGGGTGCACTACCTATGCTGGGGTCCCTAAACCAACATGCCCTAACATATACTAGGCACTTATAGGTAGGTTAATATTGCCAATTACAATTAGCCTAATTTGCATACTGATTTTAGACAGAGCACAGGCCGTGGGACTGGTTAGCAGTACCCAGGGCACCATCATAGTCAGCAAAACACTAGCAAAAAGTGAAAAATGGGGGCAAAAAGTTAGCGGCCTCTGCAATCAACCCTGTGTTTTCACACCCTTAGACACCTGATGGCTGGCACAAACATCAGCTGCCACTCAGGATCACTAAGGGACTTAGGTAAGAGCCCCCAGTGCCATTGACATGGCCTGCACTATATGTACAAGTTTGAGGATGAACACTCTTATGTGACTTGGAGTCACCTTGGAAACTGGCCACCCTCTCACGTAGCACTTCGCGTGGAAGGGGCATGCAATGTGTGTTGTTGCCGGTCTGTCACCACAAGATACCTAGCAGGATGATGCTGACTTAGATGTAGGTGTCACCTAAAATCTGTGGCAGTGGCAATATCAAACACCACCCCAGGTGTGTCGTTTGCAGGTTGCAATAAGGAAATAGACTGTGATTTGAACTCATATGAATCTACCAACCAATGCATGCTGCATACTGTTGCACACACAGAAAGAGCCAAATGTCCATCAAAACAGCATATGTATAAGGAGGTCTCCCTTCCTGCACAGACACATCCACCTCCACAGGGCAGCTAGCCAAGCACCCTTGTACACATGTCAGACAAATATGTAGGCCACACAGAAGTCTCCATAAACTCCAAATCTACATACGGAGAGAGTTGTCGGGTAACATTTCCTAGGTAGCATTGGTTCAGCCATCATCAACAATGCTTGAACTGTGTGTGTAGTTTAATTATTATGCTCTGTATGACAACATCACACATCACATACGAAAACACAATTCACAATTACAAACCAGAACTATTACATTGTACTGACTGCCATACATATGTGTATACACTGTTGTCACTCATGCATACATATGAATGACGTGCAACTATTTGCATGCTTTTGACTCTGTAACACACATATCGGTGTAACAGACCAATCACACTCTCATCACATTGTTGCATTGACTACCACATGTGGCCATAGACAATATGCCACACTGCAGCACAGCCCATGTCATTTTCATGTTCGTACAGGGTGCATCTAAAGTCAATGGAACAAAAACACACAATCAGTAATTGAGTCAAAAAAATTGATGCAAATGTGTCTATAAAATCTGCAAACCCAGAGAATATGAGAAATGGGCCCTTAGCGTGAATTCCACCTTCACACTCTTCTCAATGTCGGTTTTCAGTGAATTTGAAGCATAACGATAATGCGTCAATAAAAACGGTGCACATGCGTCACGCGTCTAAACTACCCACGCAAATGTCAAATGCATTATATAAATACATGCATAACTGAAAACATGACGCACAGGGACAGGAAGTGATGTAAAAGTAATTCCTGTTTACAAGCATAGCATGGTACAGTGGGTGTAGTTTCACTTTCTCTTTACAGTCTATGCCTCTTATGACTGTGTGGTTGTGTTCTAGATTTGGTGGTTGTGATTTCCTTGCGTATTGTCTCTTGTGGTGTCCCTCCTGTCATGTTTTGTTAAATATTGTATGCATTTTGTCCCAGTGTTTGCAATTTTGTGTGTTTTTGTGTATATTTGTATTTGCACTGTAGGGTGTCTGTCCTGGCTGGTTGTTCAGTTGGAATAGTTGGGATTTGTCATTGGGCTTCGGTTTCCATTCATTTCATTTTTTTTCTAAGTATTTGTGGTAAACCATTCCAGTAATACCATGTCTGGTAGGGGGAGGTTGACCAGGATGGGAGAGGAAGAGTTGGGTGGCTTTATGTGGCTGGTAGCTCACTACCTGCCGTTGATGGTGGAGATGGGGGCTGGGGTCATACAGGGCTACTGGACCGAGGCCAGGTGGCTGCGGTGGGGCAAGGTACTCCACTACCCGAAGAGATTCTATAGGAGCACCAGGAATGAACACCAGCTGAAGCCAGACCTGGCCAATCTGGTGCCCAGGGAGCAGGATCTGCTCGATCATCTTGGTGTTGTGATCCGTGGACCTGTTGGTGAGTCTCCCATTGGCATACTATTTACTGTTCACTGCTCTTGAATGACAGTAGCAGATGTGTTGACATGCTGCATTCAATGCTTGTGGACAGGTTGCATTCAATCAGAATGAAGTGTAACTGCACCAGTCTAGACATGGAGTTCACATGTCCTATCATTATACCAATGCAGGTCAGATGTCTGGTGAGTCATGCACAACCATCACTAAGTCACGCATTTCAAGGGCCATGGCGACACCTGTTCCCTGGCATAGTGTCATGTATGATACGCCAAGACACCGCCAGCCTACCATATTTACCTGGATTGTGTCAACAAAGTATGGCAATGCATGTATAGCGCTACTTTGCCATCATTTCACACCCATGATCCCTGCTCCTACCAATATGTCAGCAAAGGGGGCTTACCCACCTTAGGGGGCAATGTAAATGAGGCATTTGATGCCATCAGACAACTTTGCCACATCAGTCATGGATTACTCAACGCATGATCAGTGCAAACTTATAATTGAGCTGCATGTCCATCACAAAGTGCCTCTGGGTGCCTTGCAGGACAAGCTTGAGTACCTGAGTCAATTGTCTTGCAAAGCACCAGGGTAGTGTCATGTATTTGTTACACAACTCCCCCTTGTACCATGGAGTGCAATCTTCCATAGATTGCCCACATATGGCTGTTGCAGTGTGTAGCACTACATGAGTCTCTGGCCCAGTGTAAGTGTGTAGATCTGTTGCTCTGTTTTACACTTGGATAACTAGCTCACTCCTCTAAAATAGTACACACTGAAATTTGTTGTCCACTAGTAATGACAGTGTTATGACATTAAGCATGATTTTCCATTCCTATCTTACAGGTGGACCAGCCCTACACAATTGGCGAAGTGGTGCGATTTGAGGATGCAGATGTATCCAGTAAGTGTGATAATGTGTGTCCTGTAATGTAATCCAGGGTTTGTTGTGAGTGAGTCATGTGTGTTGCACACAATGCTAGATATAAAAATCTGCCAAATGATCAGTTATCCAAGTAGGCTGGAAGTTGACATTATGGCCCATATTTATACTTTTTGACGCTAAACTGCGCTAACGCAGTTTAGCATCAAAAAGTTTTGCGCCGGCTAACGCCATTCTGAGGCGCCATGCGGGCGCCGTATTTATTGAATGGCGTTAGCCGGCGCAAGCAGACCGGCGCTGCCTGGTGTGCGTGAGAAAAACCACGTACACCAGGCAGCGCCGGCGTAGGGGGAAAATGGCGCATGGGCGTCTTAAAATGGGGCAAGTCAGGTTACGTCGAAAAAATCGTCGTAACCCGACTTGCGCCATTTTTTTTCGACGCCCATCCCCCATCAACATGACTCCTATCATTGTAAAGATAGGAGTCATGCCCCCTTGCCCAATGGCCATGCCCAGGGGACTTCTGTCCCCTGGGCATGGTCATTGGGCATAGTGGCATGTAGGGGGGCACAAATCAGGCCCCCCTATGCCACAAAAAAAAAAAAAAATAATACTTACCTGAACTTACCTTAATGTCCATGGGGTGGGTCCCTCCAGCCTTGGGTGTCCTCCTGGGGTGGGCAAGGGTGGCAGGGGGGGTCCCTGGGGGCAGGGGAGGGCACTCTGGGCTCATTTTGAGCCCACTTGTCCCTTAACGCCATGCCTGACCCAGGCGTTAAAAAGCGGCGCAAATGCGCCGTTTTTAGCCACGCCCACTCCCGGGCGTCTCTTTTGCCCGGGAGTATAAATACCACGTAAAGGCCTGGGAGTCATTTTTTAGACGGGAACGCCTCCCTTGCATATCATTAACGCAAGGACGGGGTTCACGCTAAAAAATGACGCACATTCCGGGAACTTTGGCGCTATACGCCTCTAACGCCATAGTATAAATATGGCGTTAGTTGGCGTTAGTTTAGCGTCGAATTTGCGTCGAAAAAAACGACGCAAATTCGGCGCAAACGGAGTATAAATACGGCCCTATGTCCCATTGAAAGGTTCCTCATGCATCACCATTGGGTCACATCTTGTGAGGTTCATGGTGCTCAAAGGTCAGCATTGTGTAAACAAGGTGATGACAAGCCACATGTATGGCCATATGTGAATAAGAAGTGCAACGCTGTGAGAATATTGGCAGTGGGGTACTCCGTCATCTTTACAACACAGGGATGCACCATTTTGAACCCAAGTTGGTGCATCCCTGTATTGTCATGAATATGGAGGACTGGGCTGGCAATTATCCCCCATCATGGCGCTCTGTATTTTTCACTCGATGTATGTAACACTTATGTGGAATGTAAGGCCAAACGTGTGCTGGCATGAAAATGGGTGTGTAAGGAATAGTATTGGCAGGTCAGGTATTGATGGGTGTCTACACCTGGACAGATGAATGTAGGTGTGATGGACCTATTGATATCAGCTTCCTAGTTGTCAGCCCTCCTAACATATGGTCCACTCCCTAACTCTGTGTATGAGTGGGCATGCCTTGACCGATGACCAGGACAGTTGAGATGAAGGATTGTATGGCCATCCCCCCTTAGGCACGGGGGAGAGGAATACCAAATGTGTAGGTAGATGTGATGCTCACAGTGGAGGTGACAGTTATATTGATCAGGCTTGCATGTGTACCTATCAGCACTGACCCCTTGTGGTTACCAATAGCATTGCATCCTCTCAATATCATGATCAAGTTACTGGTGATGTATGTTTGAAAACTGACACAGATGATTAGGAAAAGCAATGCACACCTCATTTGGTTTGGTTCATAAAATTGTTGTGCACCGCTTTGGTGTCAAAGAAATTATGCTACGGCAGCGTTGTCATTGCATTTATCAGGGCCATTGTCTTTTCTGGAATGTGAGTTGGAGTGCATGTGTAATTTGATGTGGAGTGTAAGCCAATAATGTGTACATACTGCACACAATGCTGACACTGATGGTTACCTGTCTCCATTTAACAGCTGGCAACATGAGCAATGAGAAGCTGCGTGCATTCCAAAAGATGGCACTCCGCTACCGACATATCCTGGCAGTGGAATCTTTCGGAGAATGGCTTGCCGCTATTGTGCTGAGAGATCAATGGGGGAATGGCGGGCATTCACACAAGGGGGCCCTACACTGGCAGTGGCCCCACAGAGGAGACCCAGCTCCACAGCAGTGCAGGGGGGCACAGCTGCCACCACGACAACAGCCAAACTGCAAAAAGCTTCGATCTCTGGGCATCAGCCCAAACCACTTGCTTCCATGGATTCTAAAATGCTGCAGGATCTGCAGAGGGACATCTCAATAGTATTGCAACAGTTGGGCAGTTCGGAGAAAGAGGTGGCATCCAATACTAAGAGACCAAGGGGCATATTTATACTCTGTTTGCACTGAATTAGAGTCATTTTTTTAACTATAATTCGGTGCAAAACTAACTCCATATTTATACTTTGGTGCTAGACCCATCTAGCACCAAATTTATGGAGTTAGTCATTTTTTGGACGAGGACCCCTACCTTGCCTTAATGAGATGCAAGGTAGGCCTTCCCGTTCAAAAAGTGACTCTATGGCCTTAACGCCATATTTATACTCCTGTGCAAAAGTGGTGCACGGGAGGGAGGAGGGGTAAAAAAATGGTGCAATGCTTGCTTTGCCCCATTTTATAACGCCTAGGTCAGGGCAGGCTTTAGGGGACCTGTAAGCCTATTTCCATGGTGGAACACCATGGAATAAGCCCACAGGTGGACTCCCCAGGCCCCAGGGACACCCACACCAGAGGGACAGCGGAGGATGGGGACCCGATCCCAGGTAAGTACAGGTAAGTATTTTATTTTATTTTTTAAAGTGCAGTAGGGGGTCGTGAAATGGGCCCCCATGCATGGCACAGGGTGCAATGGCCATGCCGATGGGACCCTGGGTCCCCTGGGCTGGCCATTGGGGTGATGGGCATGACTCCTGTCTTTTCTAAGACAGGAGTCATGTGGTATGGATGGTTTTGTGTCAGAAAATGACTCTAGGCAGGTTAGAGTCATTTTTTTTGCTCAAACCTGCCTAACATCATTTTTTGGTGCAAAACCCCCTTCTCCAATACTGCCAGCCCCACCCGACTAACGTCATTTTTTTTACACTAGCCTACCCTTTGCACCGGCTTGTACCATTCCATAAATATGGTGCCCGGGTGGTGCACAGAAATGGTGCAAGCCGGTGCTAAACTTCTTGATGCAAAACTGCGTTAGTGCAGTTTTGTACCAAAAACTATAAATCAGGGCCTCAAGAAGGCAAAGCTTTATTTGTCTTTGGAACTCTCACCTCACAGTTCTGTCCCCTCCCTCCTCATTTGCATTCATGTTTTATAGTGGGCTTTAGGGGGTTAGTGTTAGGTTAGTGTAGGTATGTAGTTTAGTTAGGATAAGTGGGTTTGGGGGTGGGTTTACTACATTTTACATGTTAATTTGTCGGCATATTTGTGGTATATATGTGTTTAAAAAAAAATAAAAAAAATATATAGTGTTCAGTTACAGTTAGTATATGTGTAGTTTAGTATATGTTGTCCTGCACGTGTCTCATAACATGAGGGGTGTGGGGGGCCAATGTTTAGAGTGTGTTGTTAATGTGTTAGGTAAGTTTAGCATAGGGTAGTTAGGTTTAGTTGTTGGTTAAGTATAGTTAGAATAGGTTAGTTTAGGTTAGGATAGGTTTTCTTTATTTGTTTAGTTTAGTATCATTGTTCATAAACATTTGTGGGTACTCCTTTACTTTTTGTGTCATATGCTTGTGTCTCAGGGTCTTCCCTTGAGTGCACAGTGAAAATTGAGAGTTGGCCTAGGGATTCAGTCCTGCCTCCAAATCCCTCATGTGACATGTTCATCACCTGTTTACAACTGAGCTGTCACATTGGCAGCAACAACACATCTACTTGTCTACGCATCTGCCATCCAGTGTCCCCACCACTCAAGGTGAGTATATTTACTTTGTATTGGACAGGTATGTTTGGTAATTCAGCTGTCAGTGTTAGGGTCCTATGTAGGAATGTTGGGCACTGTGGCACACCTGACAACAGCCTAGATTTAAAATCTATCCTGAAAAACTGACCAGTGGCAATTGCAGATGAGGTTAGGTACCTCTGTTTCACACCAATGTGTTCTACTGGTAATCCCAGTTGACGATGTTGCACGCAAACTTTTTCCCAGCCATTCCTGCCGTATGTAGTGGGTGAAGCATACATGTGTTCTACATTTTTGACAAAGTCAGTGAATTGTTCATAGGGGATGAGACTAGCCTTGTTGTTTATCATGTAGGAACCCTATGCGTAGATATGTGCCCCCATATTCCTGCACTCTTGTACTGACACTCTGTGACTAAAGACGTGGTTGCACACATCACAATACACAAAGACATGCTGGTTGTGTAGGGGGTGTTTATTTACAAGTGTCGTTGTGCAATATTTCCAGTGTCCAGTTCAGTGACCCCATTGGTGAAATCCATACAATTGTGACACACACAAGTCCAAGGTTAAGGAACATGTCCTGATTGGGGCAAGTATTGTTAAGTGCAGAGGAACATGATTTGCCAATTTGTAGATGAGAGACATTGACAGTCCATAGCAGACAGGTCAACGGTGTGTCTTTGAAGAGTGCACACATCCAACTGTGCCAACACTGGCATGATTTCAAGCACAGGACAAAGGAAAACACTGCCCATTTGGCATGGGCTGGTGCTACCGGGAACTCTTACGGGTGAAAATTATCTGTTCCACATCTTCATCCTCAGATGTGTATGGTGTCTCCTCTGCCCTTGATAGTGGTGGTGGCGACGTAGAGAGGGCCACACACACTTCAGTGGTTGGAGATGTGGACTCCCAATTCCTGGCAGCTGCCATCTGTGGAACAACATATGGCATCACTGCAGCAAGGAGGAACTGATGATTTCTGAGAATAGCAGCAACATCCCTGTGGTAGGCAGCCATTTCTGCCCCGAGGGAGGCCACTTCCCAGTGCTTGGAGTCCAGGTTGTTCTCAATCATGCTGCTGTTAGGGCAGTTGTTGTGACCTCTCCCTCATGGCAGCAGCTATATCCCTCAGACCCTGCTGGATTCCATACATTGGGAGTGTGTGCCTCGTTTGGCTGCAGTCTGTTCATTGGCTGTAACAAGGCACGTGCGTATACCCATCTAGGCTGGCTGCCATAGTCTGCATCCCCACCCACAGCTCCTTGGCCAGCTCCAGCAGGACTCCTACCACTGTCCTCGCAAAGCTGGTCCCTGGGTCCTTGGAGTCCTCAGCTGTGTTGGTGCTGGCAGGTCATACTATTGGGGTGTTGGGTGGGGCATCTGGAATGGCTGCTCCATTATTACTCCTCCTTGTGACTGGAGGTGGTGTCTGGACGGTTGATATGTCACATCACTGACTTGCTATTGGTGGCCTATTGTTATCTTAGTTCCCACAATGTTCCTGTACATCATGGTTGCAGTATATCAGCCCTTTGCCCCACCTGAGTGTCACATGAGGGGGAGCTCAGGTGGGGCAATTGGCTGTATCACATCTACTTGTTGTGATGTATATCCTTTCAGTGGCTTGATGCCATCTTATCATTGTCAACCCTCCCTATGCATCCATTTGCATGGTGAGGCATTGCAATGTATGCTGCAGAGCTCAAGCCACAGCACCACACATGTCAATGTGCTGCTGTCCTATTCTTACATGTTTCACTTACACCCATGCGGTACTGAAACCTTGCACCACCTCAGGGTTGACATTGCCAGGACACTATGCTCTTCATAGCTCCTCATGCTGATGTATTTGTATGTGTGCTACATTGCACAGCACATGTGGATCTAACAGAGTTCAATTTCATCTTTTGTCTGTGCAAGTAGGTGTGCCTTCCTACACACCTATAATCTCCCCCTCAATGCAGCCAACATTGCACTATGACACATGAGATGCAGCATGGTGGGAGAGCAGCTAATTTGACACAGGCCCAGGGGTAGGCCCAGGGATTGCCAGCATGGGAATCATATTTTTGCTGTGTACATCATATTGTATGTGACAGTGCCTGATGGTAATTGAGTTTATGGACATAGCCAGTTAACTGGAGTTGAACTTAGCTAAGGGCCTCAAGCTAGTTTGATGGTGATTCTGCAGGTAGTCATACTGGTCCCTCATTTCAAGTGTAGCAGTCATATGATCAACTGACTTCCTTTGTCTATACGACCACCCCCAACAGCGCAGGTGATAGTGGCAACTGTTGTCAATGGGGAATTCCCCATGGGCCAGTGGCCTGGCAGGTTTCCAGCATCTTACAGACCGGCAATGTCACCTGTCTTGTGACACTAGACTAGTATTACATTCAACGCTACACTTCAGGTCTGTTCCCTCATTTCCACTAGCCTTTGCATGGCAGTGAAACCCCCATGCAAAGGTTGGTGGAGATGTGGTTTGGTGTGCCCCTGGGTGCCCCTGCACAGCCCATGCACCTGCCATGGGCAGTGAGGGGGTCCCATGCCCTGCTCCTTTGCCCTTTCCACTGCCTGATTTGCAGGGCTAAGTGTAGCATGCCCTGTCACACCCAATGCACCCCAAGACTGGCACCGACTCTATTGATCCATCAACAATGTGGTGTTAAGTGCCCCACAGAGCTGCCATGAGCAGACAGATTTCCAATCGCCATCCCAACGTGTGACTCATCATGCCAACCGCAAAGAGTACACTGCACAGGCAGTCTTACAAACACCAGACTTACCTAGGCACCATCCCATCAATGTGGAAGTATACACCATTATTTTCACAGTCATACCCCATGTGTTGTATGTGTGTGTTTATTTCCCCATTCCTATGTGTCTCACATGGTTGTGTCAGAGTAGTTGTGGGCTCAGCCTAGAACTGTTGTGACCTACAGTTTACTATCTGTGGTACATATTTTCTGTAGTGGCACATTCCTGTTCAGCATCAAGATGTGTGGTTCCACACTACACCAGTTTAGTTGGTCTAGGTGGTGGCAGGTTTCCAGTGATAAAGGACCACCCTGCTATTCCCCCATCGCCTGATCAGATTATTGTTCCCTGCACCCAGGGGCATCCTCACTGCATGATGGAGTGGTGGCTTCTTTATGTGGATGTGTTGTCAATGTGCATGGTGGTGGTGCTACCGGCACTTGTCGGGGACAGTTGCAATGAATGGTGTGCTGTAAGATGCAGCACACATGTGTTTGAGAAATGAGGCAAGGCAGTTTCAAGGTGTTACTGCACGGGACACCACCATGATGTGACCCCAGGTATTGCACTGACTGACTACCTAGTCTTTGAAGTCTTGATAATGTTGGTAGGGTAAATATGGCTATGTGCAAGGGATGTTCAAGTTTGGGTTCCATGGCAGCTGCGGACGTGTCTGTGTTCCTGAACATGAGTGTCTCCTTTCATGTTGTTCATTTTTGCCAGGCTTTTCGTGGCAGTGTAACCGCCTAGGAAATCCTGGCAGTGTGCAACCTGATAATATTATCTGCACAAACATGGTCTCTGCCGGCCTGAAGATGGCTGGCGCAACCTCAGCAGTCCGTCCGCACTGGCGGTACTGGCGGTGTATTGGCTGTGTTCTGTTATGAACAGTGCCATGCTCATAATATGGCAGTCTTCTCTGCCGAGCCCCCGGCGGTGCGACTGCCATCACCACCATGGCGGTCATGGGACCGTCAAACTTGTAATGAGGGCCTTAGTGCCTGTTTAACCAAGGTTTTGCATCACCTGAAAGGGGGCGCAAGGGCGATGCAAAACTTAAATGAAATTAATCAAATCACACAAGGCCACCTTGCATGGCCCTGCATGGCTTGATAAATCTGGAGGGACGTAAAGCAGTGCAAATTTCTGCCTTGTGTTATTCTGTGGCAGAGAGTCATTCTATGGGTTGAGCGTGGGTGTGCACCTCCCCATCAGAGGAGCAATGAGGAGAAATATTCTGCAGCACACAGAGAATAAGGAAAATGCTTCTAAGGATTATTTTTGTGCAGGAAGTTGTCCCTTCTTGGCCAAAAGCAATCCTGTCTACAATGCAGGGACCCTTCACCCTGCTGCAAGAGTGTCTGCATTAGCGCTAGGAAGTCAAAAGTGTGCCAGTGCTAGGAAAATCACAGGTATGTGCCATATAATGTTAAATGTGGCACATTCCTGCCAGTGCTTAATTTGCAAATGAAAATGTGCCGGTGCCCAAAGCCCTCCTCTTAAACCTTGCGGCTGCTGCAGTTAAATGTGGGAACACGGAATACTTAAGCAGCATAATCCAGAAGCCACCTCAGGCCTCTTCAATCCATTTAAAGCCACTCCCTGCCCCTTCAGCTCACCCTTGAGCTTTCTGCTTTCGCCCAATGTGACGCTTTTTCGTTTTTCCCATGTGTCTTTTGCCCACAGTAAATGCTTGAGGCAGAAAAATAAGTGCTGGCCCTCAAAAATCAGTGCCGGTGCTCCGAGCTGGAATCAACAAACACAAATTAAGCACTGATTCCTGCCCTTTTGACACAGTGCAGCGAGGTGGTTTGCTGCAATGCGATGCGCTGCATTAACAAATGGTAAGTATGCCCTTTATAATCTGGAGAATTTTAACTTCTTAAATAAAGATTCTTGCTCTGATTTCTGATTTTGTGTTCTGTACATGAACCATTATGATCATCTATGCATTTTTCTATATGATTTATATTAAGATTTCTGTAAAAACCTTTTAAAATTATTTTTGATCTAGAACTCAGTTATTGAGTCTCCCCAGTTTCTATTTAATTTCTACTCTGCTGATCAGTAGGTTTAATGTTGGGTACGGTGGTGTCTCTTGTCTCGAGATCAACAAAAACGGAGCAGAAATGCCTGAGGTGAAAATTGAGCTGTATAAATTATTAGTGTGGTTCAGTAAATTATTGGGGTTCGGCTTCCAAACTTGTCAGAAACACATCTCCAACCATCTCCAAGACAGGACAGGTAATGGTTAGAATGGAATTTTGAATTTCCAAGATAGATTTACACTTGTAAATTAAACTATTTGGATGCTTAAGTCAGACACTCGAATAGATTTGTGAGTGATGCTCTATTACTGCAGGTCTTGGCAGCATACTTTCAAACGCAGATGCAATGCATGAAAAGTTACCATAACCTTCTGTTAGGAAAGACACAGCAGTAGTTATGAGTTAGACGAGTTTAAAGAAAAGTCAAGTAAACAGCACGAAATTTTGTGTCAAACTATAAGTTTCATAGCTGTAATGCAATTCTTATCAAGTATCTGTAACCAAAGAAAGAAAAATAAAATATGCTTTCGCTTCCCTTATTAGTTATACGCACAGCTGCCCTCATTAGTTATACACACAGTGGACCTACTGATGAGAACTCATCAGAATGATTGCGAAGTCCTCTGATTTTCATCACCACTGAAGTCTTGTTAATGGCATGCCGCCACTTGAAAATCATAAAATGCATAAAATAGTTTTTCAAATCATTATAAATAAACGCTGTTATATATGACTGCACAATTTGAATGGTGTCAGAGAAACTCCAGCAGTGAATGTCTAAAAATGTTTCGAATTACTTGAAAATATTTCATACAGTTTATACAATTTAAAAAATCATTCCGCTTTAAGAAGAATTTGTGGTCACACAAAGAGAACGCATTGTTTGAAAATATTAGTTCCTGTTTCCCTTTGACTCAGTGCACATTGGAAAAAGTACATTTCCCCTTATCCAGGCAAAACCCATTTAATATCAGTTTTCATATCCAATACAATTGTCCACAGCTGTTTTTAACAAGCATGGCACAAAACAGATACCAATTTCTAGTTACTAAGGCCTATACCTTTGGAGCCAGGATACACCAGTGCTGTGATTTGGCGTGCAGAATTACTGGCACAGCAGAAATCTTTTTTTGTGCCTGCTGTGGTAGTACCTCATAATTCAGAGTTTCCTATCTCAGAAAAGGGTGTAACGTGGTACTCTCAAAGAGCCTGATTAATAAAGGCATGCTATGTGTAGGCTCCGGTAGTATTAATTTCGGTAGTATGCCAGGAGTACTACTAGACTAAGGCCCTCATTACGGGTTTGGGGGCCCATGGACCTCCATGGAGGCGTTGGCTGTATTATGAGTCATTGCGGCCTCTGGAGCAAAGACCACCACGGTCCCACCAGCACTGCCAGGCAGCACAGACCGCCATGGTCACCAGGCTGCACAAACAGGCTGGTGGAGCCTGTTTCCGTCGGACACATTATGAGATGCACACCACCAATGTGACCGTGACGGTTCAACCAGTACATCTCAGCAGGTGGAAACGGGGACTATAAAGGGAGACACTTACCTGCAGGCAGCCTCACATGTACTATTCCACCATGGAGCCTTCACACATGTCCTACCGCTGCTGCTGATCATCGATAGAGCACAAAATTCACACCTCGATGGGCTCAACTGACCATAAGTACACAAACCTACCTGTATCATTATGCTCAACAAAAGATCATCGTCCCTCATTGTGTACACAGTCAGAATCAGACACGAAGAAGGACACATGCACAGTCACAAAATGCCCCCTTTAGGCAGGTCATTCACACTGCACCTCAACATTATACAAAAAGAAACGTCTGCTCACCTCAGGCACAGGTACAGTAAAGTGTACCCAACATTGTCTCACACAACACCAACAACACACCAACATCGCACTTACAAATACAACTCACACACTCACATCTCTCACATGCCATGGACTGTGGTCATATTCAAAACACATATGTACGGATGTGGCATGGAACACAAACACCACTCCCAGTAAACAGCCCTGCAATCGACACATGCATCACTCACATTGCAACACAATCGAAGGAAAATGAGATTCACACTGGACAGAGCGACAAATATACCAAGCACACTATGCAAACAGTATCTGCACATTGGAGATGGGGCGAGCAGGAACACTCAGGGAAGGAGGCTACACTGGGACAAATATCACTTTACACTTGCCCCTTAAACAATGTTTGCACAAGAGCTGAGCCTTCAGGTATCTCAGGGCGACCAATAGTCGACCCAAATGGCATGCTTATCTGCTCAATGTACAAGGGCAAGTCAACAAAGCACATACAGCTTCAACTGCATAGGACAAACCTCTTTATGAAGTATCTGCAAGGTACACACAGCTAAATGGACACGTACACATTCAATTGGAAACAAAAGTAGCACAATTGAACTCACTCCATGTCTGCACAAGCAAAACTCAAGCTGACCCACGTTAGATGGACCCATAATCCATTATCAGGGGGAGAAGTCTAGCACCATACATGTTCACATTGGATAACACAAGATGAAATACTTATCATAACAAACAGTAAACAATACTATGACTCCACCATTGCATTTACATCCACATATCCATACAGTCAACATATACCCTTCACTCAGGGGACACTACCATTGCCCACAAAGTCAGATACTGCAAACAACAGTAAATGGATCAACAGGCAGGCTGAAACGTACACAACTGTAAGTGCACAACACAGGTTACTCAGGAAGAACTTAAAGGTAGAAAATGAATTGCAGGAAAAATATATACCCAAAGAAAAAACTGCTTGTGTTTATTATCAGGATAGATTTGAACGTCCATTGCCAATCCATATGTTATGGCACAGGCATATCATGGTGCTGTCACTTGACTCCTACCTGCTAGGGAACCTCCCGATGAAAGTACATCAACTTGGCAGGCACCTCAGGGATCATCTTTTGGGGAGGGTCGTGTTTTGGAGGGGTGGGTTTGGTCTTGGGTTTTGAAGGGGTGGACTGCTTCTTGGGAGGGGTGGGCTTCTCCTTGGTGTGAAGGGTATTGGTGCTTGCAGGGGGAAGGGCAGGACTTGGAGGTGGAGGTAGGGGTTGGGAGGTGGCTTGGGGCCTGTTGGGTTGGGGAGGAGGGAACAGGGAAAAAGTCAAGGTCTAACACAAAAACTTTCTTAGGGACATGTGGACAGTCAGCAGAAAGGGATGCAAATTTGGAGGTTGAGGGAGTGGTTGTCTGCTGTGCTGGTGTGGTTGTTGTGGGCACGTGTGGGTGGGAGGTATGCTTGTGTTTTGGAGGTGTCTGTTGCAAGGGTGAGTGATTGCATTTGTGTGTCTGGGGAGTGGAGGTGCTGGGGAAGGAGTGGTGGATGTGTGTGTGTCTGTTGGGGTGGTGTCTGCGGATATGCTGGATGTGGTGAATATCTGTGTGTCTGTTTGGGTAGTGTCTGTGGGTATGCTGGTTGTGGTGGATGTCTGTTGCTTTGGTGTCTGCGGGTGTGCTGGGTGTGGTGGGTGTGTCACTGGCTCTTGTGGTGGTGCCTGGGGTATGTTTGATGTTGTGTGTGTTACACTGGGGGTGTCTAGGGAAGTGGTGACTGATGTATCTGTGAGTCTATGTTTTTTGCTTGCTTGTTGGTTTGTTTTGTGGTGCTTGTGTCTGTGTGCGCTGCTCTTGTGTGTTGACGTAGGTGTGTGAAGATCGGTGTGTGCATTGGGTAGGTAGGGGAAAGGGGGATTTGAATTGGAAAGAGCGAGGTGGAGGGCCGTCAGAAGGTGGGGGTGACTTGCTGCTGTCAGTGTGGAGGCCAGAGCCTGAAAATATCTCTGTAGGCCAGACATTGCACAATGAATGCCTTCAAGGAATGCATCTGTTTGCTGGAGGTGGGTTGACAATCCCTGGATGACATTCACAATAGCTGTCTGACCCACAGAGATACTTCTCAGGAAGTGAATAGCCTTCTCACTGAGGGCAGCAGGGGTAACACGGCTGGGGCAAGGAGCTTGCAGCAAAGGAGACACCCACCTTTTTGGGTGAGTGGGCACGGCCAACTGGGTGGAGAGCAATAGGTAATGGTGGTGGTAGAATAGGGGTGGTGGACAAAGAATGTACAAGGGGATTCCTCGATGGGTCCACCACCACTAGTAAGTGACCACTGGAGGAAGAATCCAATGATGAAGAGGATGTTCCGGTCTCCCCAGGGGCACTCCCTTTGCCCTCTGGGCCACTGGGTCCCTCCATATCTGTGGTGTCTTGACCCATGGGCCTGTGGCCCTATACTTTCCCACTCAGCTGTCTCCTTCACTTGTCGGAGCTGATGCTGAAAATACAAAGAGAAATAAGGTCATCACATGTCCATGATCACACTTGAATAACAGCTCTGATTAGCAAACATTACCATTATGTCAAGTAGGCCCCAGCAACAGATTCCACCTAAGTGGCCCATTCATGTGCCATCCCATATGCATGCATGCTACCTGAACTGTCAACAGTTGCCCAGAGGACCACAGACAACTTAAATAGCATGGCTGAAGTTGTGCAATCACATTAACCACTGTACTAGTAGGAGACCTCATCACCTTCAAAGCTTTGCCTCATGGAGCAGCCTCAGTTACCTGTTCTCATACAATAGTTGACCAATGCCAAATCCATTCCCACAGATCCCAGACAAGGTCATGCACATATCTAATTGTCACATAGATAATGACCCAACAATAAGAAATGATGCTCCAAAAGCCTGCCATGTTGATGACAAAAGTACAATAGTCTGGACAAGGTGACATGGAAATACTCTTGTCACACTGGAAGCAGTTGAACTATACACACTTCACTTAGTGATATTTGTTCCAATGGAGTCATGGAGACAGTACTAATGTTGCTCAGATATGCCACACATTTGGCATGGAAATGGACACTGTAGACATCATGTGCTATACGTTAGGGATTGATGTGCCCAAAATCCACAACACAATGAATCAGCAAGCCCTAGGGTAATCACCACTAATGTCTGGCGCACCTTACAGAGATATACTGTGAGTGCATCAGTAGATTCCATTGGTCCCTTGGATGTCGGAGAGACCCTGACATCTGCAGGTACTTTTTGAAGGCCATCAACATGTTGCCCAATTGGAAGATACATCATTGTCTCCATTATGGCCGTGCAGACCCAGATGTCTGTCAGTGGATGAAAGCTTGTACCCAAACGCATGTAATTCCGACATAACTGCAAGTTACACTTTGATGCATGTCAACAGTCAGGTCACAATCCTTACCTGTTACACATGTGCAGTATACTTTGCTCCATGCTTCCACATCAATGGCATAGAAATGCACATTGTGGCTCCAAACGCTAGACCTATCTATCATATCCCTCATTGCTACTGCAGTTATACATGCCAAATGACATGCTATGATGCATTAGGGAATGTATCAGCCAACAAACAATGGGGACACACTCCTGTATGTGACACAACATTAAGGTCCTCATTACAACCTTGGTGATGAATGCCACCTACCGCCATGCTGACGGCCGCCAACATACCGTGACCGCGGTGGTAAACCACCACGGGTTTTATGACCCACACAGAGAATACCGCCACAATACAGACACCCACACAAGTCCGCCACACCAAAGGTCAGTGATAAACTGGCGATAGAAAAACCAACACTGTCATGCCAACAGGAACACGCCCACAGTATCATGACCCACGAATCAAAGCAGCGGTCTTTGAACCGCGGTAAACCATTGGCGGTACACACTGCCGCGCTCTGCTGCGCTCAAAATGCACACACACTTACAAAACCACACCACATTGGACAATTCGAAATACACATACCTGACACACATACACACACCACACCCTCACACTTATACCACTATAAAACACACACCCACATTACCCATAACCCTTTCAGCAAAAAAATAGAACAAGCAGAGAAAGAAAAGCAGAGAGCACACCTTCACTCATAGGCACAGAACACCATCACTCATACACCATCCACGCATATCACATTATACATCACAACACATCACCCCATACATCACCTCATACATATCACTCACACCACATCATGGCACCTCAAAGACACCCCAGGTTTTCTGAGGAGGAGCTAAGGGTCAAGAGGGAGGAAATCATCCGGGTAGAGCCACAGCTATTCGGATCACAGGTGCAGCAGATCTCCATTGCAAGAAAGATGGAGCTATGGTGGAGAATCGTGGACAGGGTCAACGGCGTGGGACAGCATCCAAGAACCAGGGATGACATCAGGAAGAGGTGGACCGACCTACAGGGGAAGGTGCGTTCCGTAGTATCAAGACACCAGATTGCTGTACAGAGGACTGGCGGTGGACCCCTGCCTCTTCCCCCACAACTAACAACAAGGGAGGAGCAAGTCTTGGCGATCATGCATCACAGGCGTAGCAGGAGAACTGGACTCTGGTAAGGCAAATCTTCACTACTGTATCCCCCCACCCTACCTGCATGCCATCACTAACTCCTACCCCTACCATCACCCCATCACTCCACCACCTCACATATACCCCACTAGCACAACCCACACATCTCAATACCTAGCCCTGCATGTAACACCAATGCATGGACCCCCATCGTCACAGCATGCACACTAGAGAGACTCACCCAGACCACACAATCAGCTATCACACAAGGCCAAGGCGACAGGGAAAGGACAATTCTATAAGGGAAACACACCCATTGCACAAGATGGCACACACAGATACAACAACAATGCATTTGCATCCCAACAGGAGTCCTACCCAAGGTCACCAGACAGGAGGTGCCAGCTACATCCAGGCCCCAAACAGAAGAGGCTCACAGTGATGACAGCAGCTCTGCACGCCTCAGGAAATACTATCACAGCACCCAGCCAGTGGGCCCATGCCACTGTCCCCAGGACACGTCAATCAGCAGTGTGTCCACCACTACTGGCCCCCAGGCAACCCCACTAACCCAGGACGAGCAGGGACCTGAGGTCAGTGGCAGTGGGCACATTGTTCAGGGGACAGAGGCACAGGAAAAAAGGTAAGCTGGGAGGACTGCTGTGCAACAGGGGGACGACAGGCCCAGGGAACTGACCCTCCACGAGGGACTCTCATACATCATGGGAGCATATCACCATTCCCAGGAGACCATGGACACGGTACTGGCCAAGTTTCAGGAGACCCAGCGGCTGCAGGAGGGACAGTAAATGAGGATCAGGGATGACCTCACCAAAATCTACACCATCCTGGTCACCATAGCATGGGTGCTGGCTGATATGGGCAAGACCATGAGGGAGGCAGTGGCTCAACAAAGGGCCCCTGACACTAGCCAAACCGAGGAACAGCCTTTCACCTCCGCCGGCGCTAGTGGACAGGAGGCACCGCCACAGGACCAACAGGCCACCAGCACCCCACACCCTGCAGAATGAGAACCACCCCGCAAACGGTCCCTCTGATCCAGACAGAAGACAGAGAACATTGCCAAGACCCCAGCCAGGAAATAGGACTCTCCTGATTGTCACTCTTCTGTCCCACTCTGTTTCCCTGTCCACCTTGAACTGACATTGCTCCACTTACTAGGTCCCCTTGGACATTGCACCTGTGATACCAAGAGACTGGACTCTACCATGGACCTTCCTCCAACATCACCCCAGCCCCTTGCACACACCTCTATACTCATTAGCACCTAATTAAACACCCTTTAATCAAATGCCAATCTGGAGTCAGTCTGATGATTCACAAATGTATTACTACAACATTAGCAAAGCATTGCAAGGTATATGTTCATATACTCATACCAAGGTATGACAGTTGTTGGGCAGCAGTACACATAGCAGAAGGCAGAATGGGGTACACAGATCTTAAAAAAGGAAATCCAAAGGGAACAGTCAGTGTCCAGAGACAGAGGTTAAGAGGTTGCCATGTACAATGTCCTAAAGTTAACTGATATGTGAAGAGGAGTTACAGTCTCATAGCTGTGTGTCACTGGAAGTACTGCAGGATGATGTTTGTCCTGTTGTCGACATCTTCTTCCTCTGCCTCCTCTTCCTTACTGTCCACAGGCTCCAACGCTGCCACAACACCATCACCAGGCTCATCCTCCTGCAGAAAAGGCACCTGGTGTCTCAAAGCCAGGTTGTGCAACATACAGCATGCCACGATGATCTGGCACACCTTCTTCGGTGAGTAGTACAGGGAGCCACCAGTCAGATGGAGGCACCGGAATCTGGCTTTCAGGAGGCCGAATGTCCTCTCAATAATACACCTTGTTCAACTATGTGCCTCATTGTAGCGTTCCTCTGCCCTTGTCCTGGGATTCCTCACTGGGGTCAGTAGGCATGACAGGTTGGGGTAACCAAAGTCACCTGCAAATTTCAAGGGACAATTGTGAGACACACACTGACCCCTATGTTCGACCCCATACCCAGACACCTACTCATACTGTGTGGGGACCTTGGGCTCACCTATTAGCCACACCAGGTGCCTCTGGAGTTGGCCCATCACATAAGGGATACTGCTATTGCACAACATATAGGCATCATGCACAGAGCCAGGGTACTTGGCATTCACATGGGAGATGTACTGGTCTGCCAAACATACCATTTGCACATTCATCAAATGGTAGCTTTTTCTATTTCTGTACACTTGTTCATTTCTCTGGGGGGGAACAAATGCTACATGGGTACCATCAATGGCGCCAATGATGCTGGGGATATGTCACAGGACATAGAAGTCAGCTTTCACTGTGGCCAAATCCTCCACCTGGGGGAACACGATGTAGCTGCGCATATGTTTCAGCAGGGCAGACAACACCCTGCTCAACATGTTTGAGAACATTGGCTGAGACATCCCTGATGCCATGGCCATTCTACTCTGGAAGGAGCCACTTGCCAGGAAATGGAGCACTGACAGGACCTGCACAAGAGGGGGGATACCTGTGGGCTGGCGGATAGCAGACATCAGGTCCGGCTCCAATTGGGCACACAGTTCTTGGATTGTGGCACGATCAAGTCTGTATGTGATTATAATGTGTTTGTCCTCCATTTTCGACAGGTCCACCAGGGGTCTGTACACCGGAGGATGCCGCCATCTCAAATGCTGCCTCAGCGGTTGGAACCTATGGAGGAGAATGGTGAGCAGAAGGTCATGCACCACATAGATAGCACAACTGTGTCAGAATTAATGTTACAGTAGCCGTGTGTCAAATCAAGAGTCAGTATATGTGTCAATATGTGCTGTGTAACAAGTAAGTGCCATGCCATGTGCTCACCTGAAATGGCGGCTGCCTGACTTGTGAGGAGGGACAAGGAGAAATGAGGTAACTGCACTGGCGTTGTGCAGCGTCGCGGTAGGCGGTTGAAGACCGCCGCGCAACTCCGCATTGGTTATCATTGGGCCCTGTGGGTCCTAGGAGCCAATGGCGATGTACACCGGCGGTGACAGTACGCCCCGCCACGGACGTCACCGCCATTTTCTACCCATTCACTCACTTGATACCTGACCATCAATGGGAGAGGACCTACACTGCAAGTGCTGCTGTGACCTGGGTCTGGAAGCGACAATGGCTACAGTGTCTGGGGAAAGGGCCCCTGCCTTCACTGTGGAGAAGTTGGACAAACTGGTGGATGAGGTCCTCCCCAAGTACACACTACTCTACGGTCCTCCAGATAAACAGGTGAGTACACTGTGAGCATGATGCGTGGGCAATTCCTGTTTGGAGTGGTGTGGATGGAAGCCACATGTTGGGGGGTGGCCTGAGTGCTGCATGTGAGGTGTCAATGTATGTGCATCAGGGCATGGGTGGGAACTGGTGGGCAATGAGTGTGAAGGTCTGGACGGGTGATGAATCAAATGTTTCCACTCTGTTTACCCTCTAGGTCAGCGCCCACCAGAAGAAGGGTATTTGGAGTGCCATTGCCAAGGAGGTGCGGACCCTGGGGGTCTATCACAGGCAGAGCACCCACTATTGCAAGATATGGGGGGACCTGCGTCACTGGAGCAAGAAGACGGCAGAGGCCCAGCTGGGGCTGGCCTCTCAACATGGAAGGGGTGCCCGTCGCACCATGACCCCCCTGATGTTCCGCATCCTGGCGGTGGCCTATCTGGAGTTGGATGGGTGCTTGAGGGCATCACAGCAGCCACAAGGGGGTGAGTACAGTTTCAGAAAGCTGACTTTGCGTGCTTTAGAAACTAGGTGGGTGGGGAATTTGGGCTGTGGGTGCCCCTAGGCCAGGGCGATCATGCCAGGGTAGGTCCCTTGTTTGCAGGCTCAGAAGCACCCGTTCCCCAATGGTACAGTGTGCAGGGTCCTGTGGGTGTCAGGTGTGCAGGTGCTGAAGTTAGGCATTGTAGCCCATGGGCTGGTGTCTACCACAGGGAGTGGTTGGGCAAGGCCTAGTGCATAGGGCAGCTTAGTGTGTGTTGTGTCCGCCAACGGTATTGGTGTTGCTGGCATTGACCATGTGTTTCCTATGTCTTTCCCTCTTCTTGTTTTGTCACCCTGTCCTTGTGTGCATTAGCATTTTCTGGTGGAGGAGCTGAGGCACCGGCAACAGAGGGAGCTGCATCCAACATGGCCCATGAGGGTAAATCCACGGAGGGTGAAGGCCCAAGTGGGACAGAGGGCGAGGGGGGCTCCATCACGGGGACAGGAGGGGAGACCAGTGACTGTGACTCTTCCTCTGATGGAAGCTCACTGGCGGTGGCGGACACCTCTGTGCCCACCCCAACAACAGGTACAGCCATCACCCCCTACCAGCACTGCCCTCCCAGCAGCCCCTCAGCGTGTTTCCCGTGCCCGCTCACCCAGGAGGGTGGGCATCTCCTTCGCCCCAGGCACCTCAGGCCCTGCCCCAGTCAGCCCTGCTGCCCTCAGTGAGGAGGCTATTGACCTCCTGAGATCTCTCACTGTTGGGCAGTCAACCATTCTGAATGTCATCCAGGGTGTCGAGAGGCATTTGCAACAAACAAATGCATACCTGGAGGGCATTCATTCTGGCGTGACAGCCCAACAGAGAGCATTTCAGGCTCTGGCCTCAGCACTGATGGTAGCCATTGTCCCTGTGTCCAGCCTCCCCCCTCCAACTTTCACTACCCAGACCCAATCCCCTCTACCTCAGCCTATCCTAAGCACACCTTCAGACCAGTATGCACACACATCAACACACAAAAGTGGCTCAGGAAAACATAAGCACGATACATCATCACACAGGCACTCACACAAGCACCATACCCATGCACACATACCAACATCCACTGCCTCCACTGTGTCCCCCTCCTCCTCGTCCTCCACCTCCTTCCCGGTATCATCTCCACTCTCACCTGCATGCACTACATCATCAGCCACTGCCTCCATCACCAGCACGCCCATCACAACACACCGCTCACGAGCAATCACCACCCCCACTACCATTCACACGTCCCCTGTGTCCTCTCCCATTGTGTCAGTGAGCCCTCCTCCCAAGGTACACAAACGCAGGCACACACCCACTCAACAGCCATCCACCTCACAACAGCCTCCAGCCCATGCACCTTCACCCAAACTCAGCAGACGTACACCTCCTACAACCACTACCTCTTCCTCCACTCCCACACCCCCTCCATCTTCCCGTCCCAGTGTGTCTAAAAAACTTTCCTGGCTAATATTAACCTCTTCCCTACATCTCCCCCCCTCCTTCCCCTAGGGCCAGGATGTCTAGATCCCAGCTTAGCACCTCAGCCACCAAATCTCCGTCCGCTGTGGTCCCTGCAAGTCCGGGAGGCTCAAAGGGGGCACCTGTCAGAGCTGCCAGTGTGCCACCTACAGATGGGAAGGACCACCTCATTCCCCACCTGCCAAGGTCAGTTAGGGGCCGGCAGGCAGCAGAGAAAAGTCACACCACCCACCCAGCAAGGCCTAATCCAAACACAAAGAGGACAGTGCCAAGGTCCCAGCAGCGACTAGCAAGGTGGGGAAGGGACTAAAGACAAAGGCCAAGTCACCTCAGGGCACGAAGCCTCATGGTGAGGGGCTGGTGACCACCATTTCCCCAGAGATCCCAGCGACCTGGACCACGATCACCACCACCGCTTCGCCCATGCTTTTTGGGACCACTGGTCCATGGAAATTTACAAGGGACAGTGTACGGCCTTGTGTACATAATGTAAATATTTGTATATACTGAATATTTAAAAATCTATCACTATATCTGAATGTTCCAATATAACACTGGTTAAACTAATTTCCTTTTGTCCTTGCCTTCTTCTCGGGGGTGAAGGGGTGTATCAGTGATGTTGTTGGATGTGTTAGTGTGTATTGTGTTGTGGGTGAGGGTGGGGGGTGGGGATGTTGCGTGCTGCGTGTGTGTGTGTCACTCTCTTTTCTCTCCCCCCCTACCGTGTGTACTAGGTGCAGTACTCACCGTCGTCGTCCCCGCCACCTTCGTTCTACTTCCTGGTGTATGAGAAGATACACCAACATGGGGAGGACCTGCAATTCGGGCTCCATGGCATCCTGGTTCTTCGTGGAGTGCCGGAAGATGAGTGGTTCCCCTTCAATGTACTGTTTCCGCCATGCTTTTGATTTTGTTGGTACCGCCCTGGAAAAGCTGGCGGATTGGTGCCTTGTAATAGAGTGGGTGGCACATTGTCTTCCGCCTCTTTGTTGGCGGGTACCGCCGCGGTGTTTGTTGCTACCGTCCTGGCGGTCGGAGTGTTAAAGTGTCTGTCTATGTTGGCGGTTTCCGCTGTGGTCGTAATCCTATTTTTTTTACCGCCGGCCTGTTGGAGGTGTTACCGCCGCTTTAACACCGACCACCAGGGTTGTAAAGAGGGCCTAAATGTACCCTCATCGTAAATGTCTTATTCCATACTCAGGTTGCCATGCACATATATGTGAGAGAATGCAGACATCATCCAATCAACACAGGTAGACCATGCATGAAACAGCAGCTGACAAATGTTTTCCAAAGGAGAAAGGCACACATGCTGACATGTAGACACAAGGAAAGTTGGCAACAGTGATGGCACATCAATAATATCAATGGACTTTCTCCTCTTACCAAGGTAAAGTATTGATCTATAGCTTCACCCAAAGTACAATGTAGGCTCTGTCACATGCATGATGGCCACCTTCACATTACAGACTGTAGTGGGGCACTTGGACCTATAATATGCTGAAGACAGCTAACCTCTGGGTGGCAGATGCCAATATACTCATTTACCCAGATACATAGCTGAGGACAGTGATCCATCACTTCCTTACCTTTGGCCTGTAACACTGAGGAATAGTGGTCTGTTGCATAGAATTTACACACACTACAACAACAAACAGTACTTGATTGGTTAATGTACACAGCCATATGTCATCTCTAGAGAACAAGTGGTTTGTTGATTGTACACGGATGTGTCCTAGGTCTCTGGGCCAATAGGCAAGGCACATCCATATACAACACACAACATGTCTGCACAAACAATCACTCATCTACTGTGTGGCACATAGTTCACCTCTAGTTTTTAGGGGGAGCTGTCAGAACCTAACACATTCACTTGGCAATGTGACAGGCTGGAATATGCACTGTACCCACCCTCTCGGGCTGCTGTGCTGTCCTCAAATGCCCATCAAGCTCCGGATAGGTCACTGTCAGAATGCAGGCCATTAGGGAGGTCGTGGCCTGGCGGGAACCCCGCTAACATTGGGAGGACATCCCCAGTTGGACTTCAGAGACTTTCCTGACCCAGCACCTCTGTTCCTCCCACCTTTTCCAGCAATGGGCACTCTGCCGGCTGTGGACCCCAAAGGTCAGCAACTTCTGGGCAATGGCTCTTCTTCTTTTAATGGGTGTTGACCTGCATGGAAGTAAAAGACAAATAAAGAGGTTATAATAACAAGTTTCACCACAAGTGGTTGAGTCATATACATGTCAGTAACATCAAGCTAGGACTTTTCTATTTGTCAATACTCCCCAAGTGTGACACACACAAGCCAATAAGTACATGAACATGACTACAGACATATATATTTCCATCTGCAGACTAACTCACTACCCTGTACAGGGCCTACAATGACTAAGCAAGCTTACTGATATCAGGTAGCCCTTGCTCTAGCAACCTGTTCTGTGATGTGAGCCACAATGAAAGACTACACAGCTATGTGGCTACTGGACTCCTTAGGCATAAATGGGCTAACACATTCACACTCTGTGAGAATGACTCACCGCATGCAGTCCCTACAGGCAACTGCCAGAGTGCAAACTCCAGCATTACACATAAATACCAATGAAGGGGCTGGCATGTTGGGTGCAGAAAGTGTCTTCCCTGTCCATGTGTGGACATGTGGCCTAAAAAACGCAGACTCATGCCACCTCAGGGTGAGGGGTTCTGTGCTATGTACCTGTACCACATAAACTTCTTTGGACATATGTGTCCGTCCGACAGAGAGGGCATCCAACAAACAAAGTCATGCATTGTTCAGTTACTGCTATGTGACCAACGTAGTCACATATCATTGCCTCTCAGGAATCAACACACTGTCTTCACTGTGGGACTGCCATTTATGCAAAAAGGTGGAAAAGTGACAACAGAGCTGTGGGAGTAAGGGACCTGTCATGAGTGTAAGACACACACTGACAATGATGCTAAGTACACATATGGACTAGTAGTAGTAGTACAAAATCTTTATTCGACTTTCACCAAGTCATAAAAGACATAACAATCATAAAAAGATCTCCAGTTATGGTACATACATTTCAATATACAATAAAAAGTCAAGTAGATAAAAACAAATAAAAAAGTGATAAAAACACACAGCAATAAAAGAGATCTATCACAGTAGATTATATTTCGGTTGCGTCCCCCATGGTTTTCCTTCTCTTTAATACAGAACATAAAAAATTAGCTCAGATCCCACATGTCTCTAAAGAAGATAGTGACTGGAGACAGGCGTAGGCTGTGCGACATTGGGGGAGATTGATTTTCCTTAAAAGTGGAACAACTAGGCGCTTCCTCTGGTAGGCGTAGAAATCGCAAAATAAAACCACATGGATTGTGGATTGCGGTGTTTTTGCATCACAAGGGCATAGTTTTAACAAGGTGGACCAATCGTTCATAGTTGGGAATGAAACTAGGCGGTGAAACGTATCTAGTCTAAGTCTAGTAAGAACATAACGGTGGCGAGGGAGTACCATATTTGTCAAGTAAGGCTGCATGCCCTCAGCCGTCAAAATTATTTGGTTGTGAATGACTGAAGTTTTTTTGGATTCCACACCCCAACGTATGTCTTCTAGATGTTTTAATGCCAGTTTACTCAGGTCCTTCCTAGATATCTTCTGCAACGAGACAGGGTTTGTATAATAGTCTTTATTGCCCAATTTTCCAAAAAAGGTCATGATGTATTTTAGCCATGGTACCCTTGATGAGTATAATGAGTTTGTACAGTCGGACAGGATGGCCTTATTAAAACTAGTGTGTTCCGAGGTCCAGACTTTATGCCATAATAACAATGGCTGAATCTTTGGACTAGATTAATGATTTGCCTCCATACCAGTTCTTAATCTGGTCAAAAGACTGAGGCAATCAGGGCAGGTTTTGCGACCGGAGCCTCATATTGGCCACATGATGGGATCTGCTGTGTCACAGGTAGTGGGCACAGGGTCACAGGTAGTGGGCACAGTGACTATCCCATGGCCTAGACTAAGGCCCTCATTACAACCCTGGCGGTAAATGTTGCTTACCGCCGTGCAGAAGACCGCCAACATACCGCTGCAGCCGCGGAATTCCGCTACAGGTATTACGACCCACAGCTTGGTATCCGCCATAATACAGACACCCACACACATCCGCCAAACCAAAGGTCAGTGATAAACTGGCGATAACAAAACCGACACCATTACGCCAGCAGGAATAGGCCCACAGTATCACGACCCACGAATCAACGCAGCGGTCTTTCAACCGCGGTAATCCATTGGCGGTTGACACCACCGCGCTCAAAATACACACACACACTTACAAAACACAACCACATTGGACAAATCGAAATACACACACCTGATACACATACACACAACACACCACACCCACACACCCAATCCAATATAAAGCACAAACCCACATCACCCACAAACCCTTACTACCAGAAATTTGAAAGCAGACCACAGAGAGACACTACCTAAAACAACAGCATCCACAGACACACAACACCATCACTTACACAACATCCACGCACCTCAAACAACACACACCAACACATCCCCTCACACATCACAACACACACCACCTCACACATCACCCACACCACATCATGGCACCTCAAACACACCCCAGGTTCTCTGAGGAGGAGCTCAGGGTCATGGTGGAGGAGGTCGTCCGGGTGGAGCCACAGCTATTCAGATCACAGATGCAGCAGACTTCCATTGCAAGGAAGATGGAGCTATGGCGCAGATTTGTTGACAGGGTCAACGCAGTGGGACAGCATCCAAGAACACGGATGACACCAGGAGGAGATGGAACGACCTACGGGGGAAGGTGCGTTTCGTGGTCTCCAGACACCAGATTGCTGTACAGAGGAACGGCGGTGGACCCCCACCTCCTCCCCCACAACTAACAACATGGGAGGAGAAAGTCTTGGCAATACTGCATCCTGAGAGCTTCGCAGGAGTAGCAGGAGGACTGCACTCTGGTAAGGCAAATCTTTACTACTTTATCCCCCACCCTACCTGCATGCCATCACATACCCCACACTTACCCTCACACCCATCACCCCAACAACCCACTGATACCCCACCAACACAACCCACACACCCCAAAAACAAGCCCTGCATGTAACACCAATGCATGGACACCTATTACCAAAGCATGTCCACTACAGATACCCACACAGACCCCAAACCGACTATCACACAAGAACCAAGCCATGAATGCAAGCACTGGAGTACAGGGTCACTCACCCATTGCACATGATGGCACACACAGATGCAATAATCATGCCTTTACACCCCTACAGGAGCCCTACCCTACCCAACATCACCGGACAGGAGGTGCCAGACATATCCAGTCCCCCCACAGAAGAGGCCCACAGTGATGACAGCAGCTCTGCACAACTGGATCAAGATGACCAGCCCGGCCCATCAGGGACCTCGGGACAGTCGGTTCCCCTGACACAGTCACAAGCCACCACAGAGACTCCCCCCTCAGGAAACACCACCACAGCACCCACCCAGCGGGCCCATCCCTCTGTCCCCTGGACACGTCAATCAGCAGTGTGTCCACCACTACAGGGAACCCAGGCAACCCCACTATCACAGGACGATCAGGGATCTGGGGGCGGTGGCAGTGGGCACACGGTTCAGGGGACAGAGGCACAGGACAACAGGGAAGCTGGGAGGACTGCTGTGCGACAGGGGGAGGACAGGCCCAGGGAACCCACTCTTCACGAGGCACTCACCAACATCATGGGAGCTTACCATCATTCCCAGGACAAGATGGGCCAGATCCTTGACAACGTGCAGGAGAACAGGCGGCTGCAGGAGGGACAGTATCAGGGGATCAGGGAGGACTTGCAGGCCATTAACAACACCCTGATCTCCATAGCAGGGGTGCTGGCAGACATGGCCAACATCAAGAGGGAGGCAACAGCACAGCAGCGGGCCCCTACCACTAGCCATTCCAATGACCAGCCCTCCACTTCTGCTACAGCTGTGGGCAGGAGGCCCCGCCACAGGACCCACAGGCCACTAGCACCCACTTCCCCTGCAGAAGGTAAACCACCCCGCAAAAGTTCCTTGTGAACCAGATAGAAGCCAGAGGCACTTGCCAAGACCACCACCAGGAAATGAGACTCTCCTGATTGCCCCCTTGTGTCCCACACAGTCACCTTGTCCACTTTGAACTGCCATTGTTCCCCTTCCGATGGCCACTTGGACACTGCACCTGTGCTACAAATGGACTGGAACAATACCCTGGACTTTCCTCCATCATCACCCCATTCCATTGAACTTTCCCCTCAATTTCTCAGCACTACAATAAACACCCTTGAACAAAACTTGACTACTAGTTTTTTATGTGTTGAAAATGTGCATTTATAGAAACAGTCACATCTAGTGCAAATGATCTGTACACTGTGAGAGCAGAGAAATAATGACCTGTAGTCAGCACATCAGTACACAGTTGTTATATCACCAACATCTGTAAACTGACAAGCCATAGGTGGCAGTAAGTTGAGATGCAAAGAAAGTTAATGCCTTCATGCTACAGCCACACAGAATATACCAATAGTCGTAGGAATGTGCAGTTGCTCTGTCTCACCTGTGTGTCATTGGAAGTATTGACAGATAAGTGATGTTCTGTTGTCCTCATCCTCATACTAAGCCTCTTCATCATCACTGTCCTCATGGTCTACTGCTGCCATCTCCAGTCTCCTCCTCCTGCAGAAAAGTTACATGGCGTCTGAGGGACAGGTTGTGTAACATGCAGCATGCCACTACTATCTAGCAGACCTTCTCGGTGAGTAGCACAGGGATCTACCTGTCAGATGGAGGCACCTGAACCTGGCCTTCAGGAGCCCGAAGGTCCTCTGGATGATCCGTCTGGTTCACCCATGTGCCTCATTATAACGTTCCTCAGCCCCTTTCCTGGCATTCCTCACAGGGGTCAACAGCTACAATAGGTTTGGGTAGCCAGAGTCACCTGCAAGTATTGAGGGTCCACATTTAGCCGCAGGCAATCCTATGGGGGAAGACCTGAAGGCATACACTAACATACAGTGGGTGAGGAACAAGGCTCACCTATTAGCCACACCCGGTGCCTCTGTAGTTGGGCAATCACATTTGGGATGCTGCTATTCCTCAGAACAAAGGTATCAAGCACTGACACAGAATACTTAGCATTGACATGGGAGATGTACTGATCTGCCAAGCACACCATCTGCACATTCAGCGAGTGGAAACTGTTACGATTCCTGAACACCTGTTCATTCTGGCGGGGAGGGACAAACGCAATATGTATCCCGACAATCGCCCCAATAATGTTGAGGATATGTCCCTTGCCAAGAATCCTGCCTTCACAGTGGCCAAATCTTCCACCAGGGGGAAAGAAATGTAGCTGCACATGTGTCTTACCAGGGCAGACAAGACGCTTGCCTGCATGATTGAGAACACTGGCTGTGACAGTCCTGCTGCCAAGCCCACTGTCACTTGGAAAGAACCAGTTGCCAAGAAATGGAGCACTGATAGCACTTGCACAAGAGGGGGGATACCAGTCGGATGACGGATAGCAGATCATGTCAGGCTCCAATTGGGCACACATCTCTGTGATTGTGGCCATGTGAGGATAATATGCCTGTCCCCCAGTGTAGCCAAGTCCACAATGGGTCCGTACACAGGGGTATGTCTCCACCTCCTATTCATCTGCAGCGGTAGGTATCTAAGGGACACTAAAGTGAGTAAGCTGTCACAATTGGAACAATGGAGCCACAACTTCAGTACACTTGGTGCACTTATGTAATGGGACAGTGTTAACGGCGATGTATGTGCCAATCTAATCTGTGACGCAGTGAATGTTGATATGACCATTGTCCCCCCCTGAAAGGGAGACTGCCTGTCCTGTGTGTAGGAACAGGTGGAAGTGAGGTAATTCCACCGACTTTGGGCGTCGTGGCGGAAGGCAGTCATGCACCACCATGCTATTCCTCATTGGATAATATGGGACTCTATGGAGTACAATGGCCAATGGAGATCAGCGCCGGCGGTGATGGTGTACACCACCGCAGACGTGACCGCCATTTTCTATCTGATTCCTTACTTGTTTCCTGACCTTCAACAGGAGAACACCTACACTGCATGTGCTGCTGTGACCTATGTGTGGAACCCACCATGTCCCGTGTGACCAGGGAAAGGGCCCATGCCTTCAATTCCGAGGAGTTGCAGTGACTGGTGGATTGGGTTCTACCCCAGTACGGACTGCTGTATGGGCCAAGGACGTGCGGACCCTGGGGGTCCATGGCAGACAGAGCAGCCACTGTCGGAAACGGTGGGAGGACCTGAGATGCTGGCCACGGAAGACCGCGGAGGCCCAGCTGGGGATGGCCTCCCAATGAGGAAGGGGTGCCCATCGGAACATGAACCCCCTGATGGCCCGCATACTGGCAATGGCCTACCCTGAGCTGGATGGGCACTTGAGGGAATCACAGCATCCACTAGGAGGTGAATACAGTGGGTATCATTCCAAAATTTGGCAGGTGGGGTTGGATCCAGTTGGTGGATGTGAGTTAGTGGGTGCCCCTAACGCCAGGCCAGACATTGCAGCGTGGGTCAACTCTATGGTATTGTGTGTGTAGCAACTGCAGGTAACCTAGCTTGTCATCGGGGGGCGGGGGGATGTCATGTGGTGGTGTACATGGTGTGCGCCGGGCAATTGTGCCATCAGTGATGGAAACAGGTATGGTGGGCCATTTGTTTGGCAGACTGGACTGTTTGTTCAAGGGTGTTCTCCTGTCTGTATTGCCTCTGCAGCTCAGCACCCATCGAAAGAAGGGATTAGGGCGTGCCATCGCCAAGGACGTGCGGACCCTGGGGGTCCATGGCAGACAGAGCACCCACTGTCGGAAACAGTGGGAGGACCTGAGATGCTGGGCACGAAAGACCGCGGAAGCCCAGCTGGGGATGGCCTCCCAATGAGGAAGGGGTGCCCATCAGAACATGACCCCCCTGATGGCCCGCATACTGGCAATGGCCTACCCTGAGCTGGATGGGCACTTGAGGGAATCACAGCATCCACTAGGAGGTGAATACAGTGGGTATCATTCCAAAATGTGGCAGGTGGGGTGGGATCCGGTTGGTGGATGTGAGTTAGTGGGTGCCCCTAAGGCCAGGCCAGACATTGCAGCGTGGGTCAACTCTAGGGTATTGTGTGTGTAGCAACTGCAGGTAACCTAGCTTGTTAGCATTACATTTAGGCAGGGCACCAGGAGGGGTGCAGTTGGCAGTGTGTGGCTCTCATCTTGCCTTAGCATCTAGCCATATCACTGGCAGTGCAATGCATAGTGCTTAAGCTTGATCCCTGGTGCTGTGTATGCCAACTGTGGTTTTGGTGCAGCCATTGACCCAGTGTTTCCTTTGTCTCTCTACCCCCCTTTTTGTTCTGTCATCCTGTCCTTATGTGCATTTGCATCATCTGGCGGAGGAGCAAGGGTACCTGCGACAGAGGGAGCTGCATCTCACAGGACCCAGGAGGCAGAGTCCACCGACGCCGAGGCAACCACTGGGACAGGGGGCGAGGGGAGCAACACAGCGGAGACAGGAGGTGACAACACAGACTCAGATACCTCCTCTGATAGGAGCTCCCTGGTGGTGGCGGACTCCACTGTGATTACCCCAGCTGCAGGTACAGCCGCCACCCCCCATACCTGCACCGCCCTCCCAGTAGCCCCTCAGTGAGTTGCCCGTGCCGGCTCACCCAGGAGGGTGGGCATCTCCTTCACCCCAGGCAACTCAGGCCCTGCCCCAGAGAGCCCCGCTTTCCTTCTGAGATCCATTTCTGTAGGGCAATCAACCATTGTGAATGCCATCCATTGTGAATGCCATCCAGGGGCTGGCATCCTAGACGCAGAAATGCAATGCTTCTGGAGGACATTCACAGTGGATTGGCAGTCCAACAGAGATCGATTGAGGCTCTGGCCTCCTCTCTGATGGCAGCCATTGTCCATGTTTCTACCATCCCCCCCTCCAACTACCACTTCCCAGTCACAGTCTCCTCAACCCCAACCCATCCCAGGCTCACATACTGATGAGCATGCACACAAGACAATACCCAAGAGTGGCACAGGCAAACACAGGCACCACACTTCATCCCACAAGCACTCATGCAAACACCAGACAGCTGCAGACACAACAACATCCACTGCCTCCACTGTCTCCCCCTCCTCCTCCTCCTCCTCCACCTCCCTCCCAGTCACGTCCACACTCACACCTGCATGCACTGAATCAACATCAACCTACAGCATCACCACACCAAGCAGCACACACACCTTACTAGCAGACACCTCCACAACATCCATGGACACCTCCCCTGTGTCCTTCCCCACACTGTCTGTCCCCACTAAAGGACACAAATGCAAGTACTCACACATCCACAGCCATCCACCTCACAGCAGCCTACTGTCCATGCACCTGCACCCAAATCAGCATTCATCTCCTGCAATCACTCCCTCACCCACCACTCCCATCCCTCTTCCCTCCTCCCGCCCCACCGTCCCTAAGAAGCTTTTCCTTGCCCAACTTGACCTCTTCCCTCCCCCTCCACCCCTGTCCTGCCCGTAAGAGCAGGGTCCCAATGACCCACCCCAGCATCTCAATGAAACAGTCCACGCTGCCAGTGGTGGCACCACCTAGTCATGGTGGGAAGTCAGTGAAGGATCCCACTCCACCAGCCACAAAGGGGAAGGATTCCACACCTCCAGCCAAGAAGGGGAAGGAGCCTACACCTCCAACCAAGAAGGGGAAGGAGCCTGCACCTCCAGCCAAGAAGGGGGAAGGAGCCTGCACCTCCTGCTCTGAAGGGGAAGAAGTCCTCAACTACTGCCCGGAAGGCTAAGGAACACATACAACCTGCCATGAAGGGGAAGAAGCCTTCAACCCCAGCCAGGAAGGGTAAGGATTCCACGCCCCATGTCATGGAGAGGACGAAGTCCTCTACTCCAGCGTAGGCTGTCAGGGTCACACCTCTTCCACCACCAGCAGTCACAGGCTCCCACCACCAGCTGAGGAAGTGAAGCCATCACCACCTGCAGAGGCAGCCCAGGAAGCACCTCCATCTGCCACCACACTGCAGCCATCACCACCGGCAGAGGCTGCAAAGGAGGCACCTCGATCTTTAACCACACTGCAGCCATCAACACCAGAGGAAGCCATGTAGGTGACCCTCCAGGGGCTGCTGTATGAGGGCCCCCCTCCAGAACCAGTGGGAAAGTCACCCACTCCAGAGGCTGTGGCCTTGTACTCCCCAGGACAGTGAACTGGACATGGAGCACCCTCCAGAACCAGTAGGAAAGTCACCCACTCCAGAGACTGTGGCCTTGCACTCCCCAGGACAGAGAACTGGGCATGGAGCCCCTCCAGAACAGTGGGAAAGTCACCCACTCCAGAGACTGTGGCCTTGCACTCCCCAGGACAGAGTAATGTGCATGGAGCCCCCACCAGAACCAGTGGGAGAGTCACCCACACCAGAGGTTGTGGCCTTGCATTCCCCAGGACAGTGAACTGAGCATGGAGCCCCCTCTAGAACCAGTGGGCTTGTTCCCGACTTCGGCTGAGGCGCCCCCCCAACCCCCTGAGGTGCCTGCCCACTTTCAAACTGATGCCCCTACAGAGCTCTATCCGGATGAAGTCAGGATTCAACTTGGGCCTTGGACTGTGCCCTGTGGCCATGTGGGCCCTTTGAACATTGGATTGGGCAGTGTCCCTTTGTGTACATGTGTACCTATCTGTTTTCGGATAATTGGTTTATTTATTAGCTGTTGACATTAATACATTCACCTTGATGCATTCCTGTTGTCCTTGCATTATTCTGCCGTGTATCGGGTGCAAATTGTTTTTCATGTGCAGCTGGATGTGTTTATGGTGTGTGTGTGTCAGGTGTGTGTTGTGCGTGCGTGTGTCACTCTCGTTTTCCTCCCTCCCTCCCTCCCTTGTGTGCTAGGCGGCTGTACTCCCCGTCGTCATCTTCATCGGCATTGGTGTTTCAGGTAGAGCATAACGTAGAAGACCATCGGAAAAACTTGCGTCGTTCTAACCCTGTGTCTCCGATGGTGAGTCTTCTGTGATGTGTTTCCACCAGGCTTTTGATGGCATTGGTACCGCCCCAGAAAACGTGGTGGATTGTAGGGTCTTAATATGGTGGGCAGTACTTTGTCTCCAACCTGCCTGTTAATGGCAACCGCTGGCGTGCGTGTGTTTCCACCCTGGCGGATGGTGTGGTACATTGGCTGTCTATGGGAGTTCTCACCGTCATAGTCGTAATTTGGTGGTAATTACCGCCAGCCGGGAGATGGTATTACCCCCACTTTATCACTCACTGCCAGGGTCATAATGAGGGCCATAATGTCGACCTTGACAAGCACAGTAGGCCAAAGTAAAGACAATAAATTTAAACTTTGAATTTGGTGTAATAAGCCAATCATCAAATCTTTCTAACAGTAGTCATGATCTTGAAGAGCATCTTTGAAGCCACCGAATGGAAAGGATCTCAGGAAAGAGGCCACATCATCAGATGTTAGATCGATGACAGGATAGACAGATGGCCAAAATTATAGCGAAGCCGCCAAACAATAAAAGAGTGAATGGATGGCCAATGGAATAACTTTGAAGACAGTCTGGAAGATGGACCCAAATCCAGACTGAACAGCTTTAAAGAAATGGACAATCCCCGGAGTGCTCAAAGCGTTGAATAATCTGGATACTACATCTCCAAAGTGCTTGGGGAAGTTGGTATTTAATAGTGATTGTATCGCGGCTGATGATTTAGTTATCTGAAGAGCATACGTCTCTGTAGCCAATGTCAATGCAACTTGTTTTTGAAACAGTAGCACCTTTAGCCTGCTCAGATTGTCATTATTTACATTAGCAGTATCAATGTGAGGCCACGTTTCTGATACTTTTATCTCTAATGTGGGGGGGAATTCAACTTGTCCACAACATGTAACGACCTTAGAGACTGAAATTGCAAATCCTGGTCGCATACTGCAACAGCTTTGGTCGCTCAGCACAAGATAACTTCCATTCGAAAGTACATGAAATGCTGGTCGAATCAAAGGGACGGGAGAACCCTTCAGAAAACAGGCCAAGTTTGCGACACCCACATTACAAAGGCCGTGAAGGGACACCTGCTTGCAGATCATTGAATGACTAACGATAGTCTCACATTCGCTTCCACTGAGAAAAACCTTTGTTTCTCCATTCATACACTTGTATTCAAAGGGCAACTCCCACTCTTCTTTAATATAGCTATCACCTAGCCACTCGTACCTGCCCACAGCAAGATGTTTCAGGCATTTCGAAAAACAAAAGGTGGAAATGGGCAAGTTGATAATGCCATGTAGGAGCCATACCATTGATGGACTTTCTGCAACAGTAAAAGGCAACTTTTCTAGCTTTTCTATTTGAAGCATGTTGAATCTCGCTTCCCTTTTAGCCATTGTCTGTTGTTCCTTAGATAAATTAAAAGCAGCAAACAAGTCATTCATGGAACGTCGTCATTTTTCAGAGTCTGGAATGTCCAACCTAACCGCATGATGGAACACAGCTGACTTTGCTCATGATATAAAAGGGGCATGTCTGCCTGAATTATATCTATCGCAGATGACAATATGTTTGTGAGGGAATAAATCCTGCTGGGCAGAGTATTCATGCCGTTGCAAACAACAGCTAAAGATTTTTCTAAGTTTTCCTTGTCTATCTGCCTTAAAAGTGCAGCAGCTTCTATCTTGGGAACCTTTCAGATCTCACTATATCTTCAGAAAGAGTGTTAAAATGTTCCTTAACTGCAGATAACGTGTTAGTCTGTACCCACTGTTGGCACAGTTTACCCACAGAGTATGTTGTAACTATACCTGTGTGTTAAACCGAGACAAAGCGAGGGTCTGGCTGGCTAATCTTCAAAGCCCACTGAGGAATTCACAAAATGTGCCTGACACCCATTTGTGTCTATTGGCCAAATCAACCACCCATCGGGACTGGAAAGTGAAGAGATATAGGTACCAGCATGAACCTTTACATCTGGTTCTTCGTCAGTGACATTCAGGAAGTACTGACAATTATTAAATTTTGCCGGTGTGGGGCTACAGGCCATATTAATTTATTTCATTTTCGCTAACCCCAGGCAGGATGTCTGCTGAATGGTGTCATTTAAAAAGATCATTTGCACAGGAATAAGGCACACTCTAAATAAAGCTTCCATACCCTGTATTTGCCAATCTTGTGATCCCCATACTCTCTTTACATTAATAGTGTTCTTCCAGTATTCATAACCTTCAACTGCAAGATGGGATACAAAGGCATATTTTCTGTCAGTTAGCAACATTTTCCTAATTCTGAAAGGAGGTAACTTGAAATAATATGACTCTGCATTTTTTGTGTCATGCCCAGAACAATAAGTGAATTTATCTGATAATGTTTTGGGCTCTTCACAGGTGGTGTAGAACAGTGTTCCCACTGTGTGTAGTTAAATACTGGTTTATGTCTAGTTGCACGGTCCAGGTAGTAACGTCCCCAGTTGTTATAGCAGAACACTTCTCCATAATTCTTTGTATTGGAGTATACATCATCACTTTCAAATACTGAATAGTCCTTCATTTCAGTTAACATTGAATCAACTGTCTGGACATCACCATCACCACATACAACACCAGGTTTAATTACATCAGTCACAGAAATTTTGAAAACATATGGAATTTGAATGACCTCAGTGGGCCCGTATATATCAAATGGAACTTTGACCCACACAATCCCATCAGGAATCGGTACAGCTGAAATGTTCACGAGGGACAAGTCTCTTTGGACTTTATGTGAGAAATGATGTGGAGTTCAGACTTCATCCACAGGCTCAACAGAGAAGCGTTCAGGAAGGTATTGACCATTTATAATGAAAAAGAAAACAGTCTCAAAAACAATCCATAGAAAAATGCAAAAAATCTCAAACAGAACCATAAATAGTTCCATGGGTGAATCAAATTTTTATTTACAAGCCATAGATATACCTCACGTGTCTTTGAAATATTTTCAATCACAGGAGTGGATGAATCAGTGTCAATGAAGTAACCAGAAGCAGTCTCTGCAAAACGTAGGAGCAGGTGCATTACCAGTAGATGGATCCACTTCACATGGAGACTCATGGTAGACGATGTTGTCAGTTTGTGATATGTTGGTATTGAAAACAGCCATATCTTGGATAGGTGATGTCGTTGAAGTAGTAACAGGAATCAGCAAGAGCTCATTTTCTGCCCTCCACATGGTCAAGGAGGTATTTGTAGCATTGTTGTGTTGTATAGGCTCTCATTATTCTAATGAGACTACTGCATTTAAGCGGCAGAATCGCCTGTGGTGTGGGGGACCACTACAGGTGACACCTGTCTGCCTAACCCGGGTGTTGCTCTGGCTAACTAGCAGTGCCTCATCTTTACCCAAGAGCAGGGATGAATTGGCAGCCGAGCGTATGACACAATTCACTCCTCAGGGAAATCGTGGTCACTCAGATCACATCCGTTTCTCTCAGTTACTTTAGTCTCACATATATAAGGACAAACATAGGCAGTATATCTTTCAATAAGGTTTTAATGAAGCAACTGCATCTTAGAAAATAAAGCATGTACTGCAATAACCAGGACATTAAAGCATGACAGGATTAAAATTGTGACAAGGAGAGTAAAGCATAAAAATAACACTACCATATTGTCACTGAAATCATTAAACGAATTCCTACCTAGGCTAAATTAGAGCATAGCATGTTAAGCTCTTGTTCTGCCCTTCACGTTCCCCTATGAAGACATCATTCCTCACAACTGAGCAAGAGGCCTGAAGTCTGCATAAGCTGGAACCTCCCTCTAATGTGTATGGGACGGAGAAGTATTTTTATAGTAAAACAGCTCATGTTCTGAGAAAACGTCCCTACGTAAAGATGTGTATGTTTCTGTGAATCCAGAGACAAAGCGTTACCACGTTTACCGGCAACATATCTTACTGCATCCTTGAGAAAAGCACAGAGTATTTTGCAGGGTATGCTTTTTGGAAGAGACTTGCCTTCAGCCGAAATTTTCATGACAGTCAGAATTTCATTATCCAATCACGTCTAAGAACAAGTCACTGCAGCCACAGGAGCCGCATCTACTGCTGATTTGCCTGCTTCATTAGCCAAAGTGTTATCATGTTTTATGGTGATCCCTTTTGAGACTCTAAACCCGTTTAATCGCCAATGATTAAGATAATCACTGTAGGACTGGATGAGACACAGGCAATCAAAGTCAGCAATCCTGGCTCTGTGTGTTCCAGTGCTAAAATAAGTTGCTTTGTGTTTAGCCAGCCGAACTGTGCATTCTCCTAAGGTCTGCGTGTAGGTATTGTGAGGGTAGAAAACTCTATCCTTCATCACTCCGCTCACAGCTGAGCAAGCGGCTGAATATTGATGATTGGTGCCTACAGCTGATTCCACTGAACCATCTGTGTAAATGAAAGTACAGTATCTGTTAAGTTGCAAAATACATAGAGGAGCGGGGTACTCCTGTTCGTATTGGAGAAATTCTTGTGTCTGAAGTTTTGGATTAAAGATGTAGTCTACATCGGTGGCAGTCAAGCAGGTTGCCCACTGAATCCGCGTGGTTGTAATGCTTTACCATTAGGAACGCTTGCTTTGGTGACGACCTCTAAGGCGGGCACTGGGTTAACAACAATAATGCGTTTTCCTTGGGAAGTGGTCTCTCCTTCATGACAGCCATTTGTACTGCAGCTAGAATTTTTTCTGTGGGTACAAAATGTTGTTCTGCATTGGAGTATAAATATGATTTATATATGCTATGGGCACCGTGTTGCCTTTGTTAAAGGTGACATAAGTGAATCCAATGGCACCAGCAATTATTCTGAAGACCAAATTTGTTTTGTTGTCACGTGTGTGCAAGTGTTTTGCTTCTAGCATGTCCTTTTTCAATTCCCTACGGATGCATGTGTGTTCAATTGTCCAGTGTCCCCTACAAAAATCAGGGCATATTAAGTCATAAAGTGGCTTGACACATTGTGCATAGTCAGGAATGTAAGTTCTGCCAAAGTTAAAGAAACCAAGTGAAGACTGGAGTTTCTTAATTGTATTGGGTGGTTGGAGTTGAGCACATTTTTCTAGAAAGTGCAGGGCCAGGCTCTTACCCTCATTTGATAACTCGTATCCCAGGAACAATACGCTCAGAAAGGATTTTTTAGTTTTCCTAAAATGTAATTTGCAGCCAAGAGCTGCGAAAACGATCCGATCGATCCTGGCAAGATTAATGTTGAGGTCATCAGCAGTGAGATATATATCATTCACATAGGACAACGCCTCTGCTGAGAACAGCCCTGGGATGTACTTGAAGCCTTGGGGCAAACAGCCGAAGCATTTTTGTGAGCCAAATGAGAATGCACTCAGGTCCCACTTTTGTGTGCTATGTTCTGGCAGAAAAAATAGTTGGAAATATCCAAAGTTGTTTTGTATTTTTTGTGCACTATATTATTTATTTGTGCTGTCCTATGTGAATTTTGTATAGCGTATGTGTGTGTACAACTGTTTAAGTGTCTGTATTCTAAGAATATTCTATAAGAATGGTTGGGTTTTGCAACAGGGAATATTTCATTGCAGAGACACAGGGCTCATTTACTCCCTGGTCCTGGAGCTGAGTGAGGATCTCCCTCACCAGAGCTTTTGCTTCATGTTTAACAGGATATTGTGGCTGAGGTTGGGGTGTAGACCTGATAGGTATTACATGGCAAGGAGAATCCTTGTCCCAACCTACATGATTGCAGTACAATGCAGGTGCCTGCGCTTAAGCCCAATTTACAGCGTATGCTTGTTTTACCGCTTCTGGAACAAGATCAGAGAAAGAAGGCAAAATGACATCTTCCCCATGTGGGAGCTTACGGATGTGCTCAGGTGGCCAGTCCTTTTCGGCCAGCAGGATGTCACAAATAAGTTAATCCCAAAATATCTCACCAATGGTGCGCTCTACGTCTCCCTCAATTTGGATATTTAAATCATAAACCTTGTTGGGTGGGAGGACACGGCCATCCGCAGTCTCAACCACAATGAAATCGTTAGTTGCTGTTGCATCCAGATGATCTTTTAGACGCTGGCGACATATCATGACCTCTGCTGCGCTGTCTAACAGTGGCACTGCCCACGTCTTGTTCTTCAGCAATGTTCTCAAGTATACTTTTAAATGACAGTGCTGGCACCTTTTTCTTTTTAAACTGTGGCTTTTGTTGTGGGGACTTTTCTTCTTTTTTGTCTGAGACTGTGGTGAGTCTTTCTTCTGTTTCACATATTCAGGACGTCAATCTGGATGGCCCCCTCTCTCACTACGTCTATCCAGTGCATCCCGAAAGGAACAAGAGGGACATGAATCAGTATATCTGTCAGGAGCTTTTATATTTTCTCTATTTCTGAGAGTACATTTCCAATTGGAGTTCTCTGGGTGTTGAGAATCTGCTCTCTGACTTCGTCTGTATTTAAACTGTTTTTGTTTATCCCAGCACTTTCTTGAACCCTCCTGTGCTTGTTAGCTTCCTTAGGGGTGGTACTTTGTATTTCTAGCTTTTTCGGCTTGGCCCCCAAACTATCCCGTCCTATACTGGAATAGGTGTCAGAGATCATTTTCGGTAGCTGTTTCTCCTGGTCCAGGTGTGGAATCTCTTGGGGGCGCTGGCGTATAGCCAGTGCTACTGCATTCCCTTTAATGTTGTTGAGTATGATTGAGGAGACTGCGTCAAAGTTACGCATTAATTTCATCCCCTAATCTAGGGATGGTGCAGCCCTGTGCTCATTCTGAATTTGTTTTAACACTTCCAGAAAATTGGCAAGTGTTGGGGCACCATGTGTGGTAGTATAAATTGCAGCAAAGACTGTACCCCATGTGGTGCAATCTTCCACAGAGGGAACCATCCCAAAAGGCAAGCACATTGTGACAATCCTATGTTTTTCCTGTGGTCCTGTACGGGGAAAAACAGCATCCAGCTGATTTGATTTTTGGGCTATCGAGAACGGGATTTTCTCTTGTTCTGTGGCTACCTTACCCATGATAGTATGTACTCTTTGTGGATTATTCCCAATAGCCAATTGGTATCCAGCTGGTACTAGTTGTGCTGGACGCGCTGGTGTAGTGTTCAGGGTTTGTATTACTAACTGAACAAGTCATCTGTATAGCGTTACTATCTCAATGTATAAATTGCACAGATCAGCTGCCTGCATATTTTGTTTACCTGGGTGAGGTGTATATGTGGCAAACATAGGCCACGTTGGTCCATCAGTAGCTATGGAACCTAGGGCCAGATGTAGGTTCCGTGACAAATCGCGACTTGCAATTTGCGAGTCAGAGTGACTCGCAAATTGCAACTCGCAATTCACGATGCAGAATGGGGACCCCTTCCCGTTTGCGAATGAGTTACCATCCACTTCAAGTGGATGGTAACTGCGAGTTGATTTGCGACTGCTTTCGCGGTCACAAATCAACTCTACATCGCAGTGCGACTCACAGATAGGAAGGGAACACCCCTTCCTATTTGCGAGTCTGAAACACATTTTGCGAGTCGGTACCGACTCGCAAAATGTGTTTCTGCATCGCGTAAGGGCTTTTGCGCCTCGCAAACGGCGTTTTTCACCGTTTGCGAGGCGCAAAAGCCTTCCGACATCTGGCCCCTAATCTCATGGGTTGTTTTACATGTGATAGGGCACCATTAAACCAGTTCTGATGCTCCTGATAAGTGAGCAGTATTTCATGATAATGGTATGCTTGGTGCTGCTGAGGTACATTTACAATTCTTTATGTATGGAATGTAAATGTAGTGTTGTCTTCCTCTGGTAAGTGAACCCAGGAATAAAATGTTTCTGTTTGATAAGCTTCACTAGCTTCCACTATGAATGTAACATCCCGGCCCTCTTCTCTTAACCCATGTGCTACTAGGTTTAATGTTAATGTTTGTCTAACATTCTCAGGAATGTCTATGGCGTTAGCCATATTGTATGATGGGTAAAGATTTGGAACACCAAATGGGGAGAAAAGTCCTTTTAATGGTTCGAGCTCAAACAACCTACAGCCTAATTAGGGGCTCCCTGTTCAGCTGAGGAGGATCTTCCCTAAGACCACGGACGTCTCCGTATAATGGTACTTAGGGTACCTGTTGCATGTGAGATAGCAATACTTAGGGTATCCATAAATTAGTGCTTAAACACCATCGTTGGTGGAACCATGTCGTAGTTTGCCTCTTGTTCTAGGCAAGACTGCTGGTTCAAGGATGACAGTTCTTATGTTTGTAGGTGACTATGTCTGTCCTACAACAAGTCGCAACTGTCTTCCCAACCCTCCGGCCTAACAAGCAGCCCCTTCACCAAAAACCCAAACACTAAAAGGTGATTTGTGGCAGCCTTTACGCATGGACGCAAGACTGTGACATCTCAGGGAGTGTCGTGCTTAAATGGAGATTACCATAGTCCAGGCTTCGTTCCAATTTGCAATTTAGACTGAACCATTAATTATGTAAGTAACTACACATATTATTATGATGTCTAAATTAAATACACAATGTTGATGAACAGGGAACAATTAAAGTTGTTATGTCCCCATTAGGAAGACGACTTTGACCAGAAGACCATAATTATTAACTGGAATTTTTAGGTGAGTGCTTATTCCTAGCCCCATCGATATAAATTAATTGGACTGATTAGATAGGTCCCTTATTAATCTGGATATTTAAATTATTTTTAGGTGCTACCGAATAGAAAATATCCCCAGTCCTGATGATGACCCACTTTTGATTAATGTCTATGCATGGGGTCGAAACATCGACATGAAATTGAATGTGGATTGAAATTGTAAAAATCCTAAGTAACTTCATGGCCTCCTGGATTGACGGAGCCTTTGAAAGTCTACATTGCGCTTAACCACCTTCTGTATATATTGTATAACACACTATCACTCCACTTCACAATATTCACCTTCACTGTGTTTTAAGAATTAGGAGTACCTAGAATCATAAGTTACTTTATAAATCTTTAAAAATGTGCAATATATGTTGTACATTTTTCAAAAATTTAACAAGTTATGAGAAAGAAATAAAATAGATATTAATTAATACAATAAAGATTGGATATATTTAATTGCCAAATAGATATCTTACAGTGGAAGTCTAGGATTACTTCCCCCTTGCATTGACCATACAACATTAACTTTTGTCTATTGCCCTGGTCAAAAGGGTTAGAGGGTATTGCCTCATTGCTTTACATTACTAACTAGAAACAAGGCAGCCATCTTGAAATAAATAATTAAATAAATGTGCTAAAACAGAGCAAACTAAGTAGGGTAAAAGTCACTTAGTGACAGGTGCATGAGTCTACAAGCCAGAAGGCTAAGCTAACTCCTACTTCCCAGTAAAACAAGATAGGATTCACTACTGGGACACAGGTTGGGGAGCGAATGGTTGTCTGTGATGTAGAGGTAACTGGGCTGGGAGATGTTGATGTGGCCACTGTGAGACTCACTGTTGGTGTCTGACCAGGTTGCCCAGATGGGCCAGAACCATCCTCCACATCCAGATGTTCAGGAGTGTATTCTTCACTGTAGGCTTCATCCCTGGGGGTAGTGGCAGTCTCTTCTGTGGCCTCTGTGTGCCCAGTGACATCTCCACCTGTTGATGTGAAAGATACAATGTTACTGTTTGTATTGTGACATATATTTCTAATAATTTAGTGTTACATTAAGCCGGGACCTTGTACAAAGTTATTTTGCAGTTAATCTTATTGTGGCAAGTAGCCATGATACTGGTGTTATTGACATGACATTTGTCAAGTATGCCAGATTTTTTGACTGAAGAAGCTGCTGAGATGTGCAGATCATTAGCCCTTGGGAGGATGGCCTGAGAATGTCATCTTGCCACCAGTGTAGGCAGAACAGTGGCTGGGCAAGATATATATTTAGCCATATTGAGGCCTAGTTGATTGTTAAGCAGGCAGACCCAGGATGTTATTGTATATGTGACTGGAGTTGTCATGTGGTCAGTGCATTGTGAAAGTGTCTGCTGCTAATACTATTCTGGTGATGCATCTTCAAGCCTTTATGCTCCTTGTTTTGCACACTGGGTAAGGTGTCCTTACTGTCCTTAATAGTTTAATCTTGGGTTAGCTGGTCAAGATGGAGCTACGTGGCCAGACACATCTCAGAGTTGAGTATGATCTGTATCTTGGGCCCTCCCAGGTTAGTAAACTTCAATTGAGAGTTAAGACACAGGGGTATTTTGGCATGAGAACACTGGGCTTGTTTTTGGAGTTGGAGAGACAGAGCCTCCTGGCCTTGGCAGTCAGGTCTCTCTCTCTCTACTACACACACTATACAAATATTATACCCCAGGTGAGTACACTTCAAGTGTGATTTCCCAAACAGGAGTCATTGGAGAAAAGGAACTGGACTGGTGGTTGGAGTGACAGTAAGAGAGCACCTCATGGGAGGTACAGTCATATAGCTCCATGTACTACACACTCTATACAAATGGTTTCCTCCCAAGTGAGTACACATCAATTGAGGGTTCAGACACAGTGGTCTTTGAAGAAGAGAACACTGGGCTGGTGTGTGAAGTAACAGTAACAGGGCCTGCTGGGAGTTGTAGTCAGGTCATTCGCACTATTCCTCAATACTGACAAACGTTAGCCCCCAGGTGAGTAAACTTTATTTGGGAATTGACAAACAGTGGTTTTTGGAGAAGTGACCACTAGGTTGGTGTTTGTAATTACAGAAACAGACCCTACTGGGAGTTGCAGTCAGGTCACTCTCACTACTCCCCAATACCTGGCAAACGTTATCGCTCCAGGTGAGTAAACTTTGTTTGGTCATTGACAGACAGTAGTCTTTGGAGAAGATAACACTGGGCTGGTGTTTGTAGTTAAAGAAATAGGGCCTGCTGGGAGCTATAGTCACGTAACTCCATGTACTACACACACAACTATACAAATGGTTTCCTCCCAGGTGAGTACACTTCAATTGAGAGTTAAGATACAGGGGCCCATGGACAAGTGACCACTGTTCTGGTGTTTGTAGTTACACATACAGGGCCCGCTGTGAGTTGTTGTCTAGTCACACTCTGTACTACACACACTACACAAATTGTATCCTCCCAGGTGAGTCCACTACAACTGAGAGTTCACAAACAATGGTATTTGGGAACAATAACATTTGACTGCTGGCTGGTTTTACAGACACAGGGCCTTCCTGCCCTTAGTAGCCATGTGACTCTAGTCCCCATGTTTGATAAATGGTATCCTCACAGCGGAGTAACTTAAATGTGTGAGTTGGCAGACAGTGAAAGTGGTCTTTGGGCAAGTGACCACTTTTCTGGTGTTTGTAGATGCTGAAACAGTGCTTCCTGTGAGTTGCCGTCAGATCACTGTCTCTAATACATACATTTGACCAATGTTCTCCCACAGGTGATTCCAGTTCAATTGGGAGTTCACTAACAGATGTAGCATGTGACCACTGTGCTAGTGTTTGTAGTTACAGGACTAGTGGCTGCTTAGAGTTGTTGTCATCATCAACACATAGCTTTATTCGGTTACTTTCAACCATAAAAGCAAAACAACCAACAATTAAATGAAAAAGGAAATAGAAATTAGGTTAAAAAGGATAAGAATAAGATAAAAACATATATTTCAGCCTTAAAACACATAAAATTATTTTCCTTAGAAAAAGCACCTAACCCCCTAATACCTAACATTTAAATTAAACATGGGGTTTTATTTCAGTCTAGGTGTGTAGTTAAAATTTTGCAACTAAAACCCTTTTTTTTTTTTTTTTTAAACATTTTGTCCTCATCATCATTATTTCCCCAAAAATGTAGTACGTATATGCCAAGCAGCTACAATATACTTGCTAACCGCACAAGATAGAGGGAGAGAAGTTTCCCTCATCATGATCCTTAAGGCAACAATACAATGTCTTACCCCCATATTACTGCACACAGATCGTAACCACTTCCGTCGCGCAATCAAATAAGCAGGGCATATAAACATAAAATGTACAATAGATTCTGAAATTTGATTGCAACTCGGGCAAGTATCAGGACTTGGGGTCGCACTCCGCGTACTGCCATAGGATTTAAGAGGCAGACAACCATATCTAAACTGAATATATAGACTCTTACTTAATGGATCAAGAATTGTATCCATAAATGGTTCCAGATATGGATACCATTTAAAATCAAAGAATTGTGACGTCAATCTGCCGTGTGTTGAGCACAGCAGGTATTTTTCCCTGACATGTATCCAGTAAACAGTTTTCAGATGATTCTTCTGATCCATCCTTATACGTTCTGGATGACTCCAAAACTCACTAAGACCCAATCTATGAAACCATTTTGAGATGTGGTTAAACCAGGAAATGGTAAATACATTTGGTCTATCTAGAATGTCTTGAATAGACTCCTTGTATGTGGATAGCTCAGGGGTGGTCCATACACGGACCCAGAAAAGCAATGGTCGTAGGGCAATTACATCTGAGATGCGTGGAAGGCCAAGGTCCCAGAACATTGGCAGCAGTGGGGTACTGCGAGGACAGGCCAAGGTTGACCTTACAAAGTTGTTTTCCCCCACTGCTAGCTTGCCAGTGTTCGAGGACCCCCAAATTTCTGCCCCATAGACCGCAGCGCTCTGTGCCTTTGCTCGGTAAATTTTAATAGTTGGAGTAATCACTCTCTCAGAGGTAGACTTGTGGAAGCGTAAAATGGCCCCAGATCTCTGTGCCAGAAGAGCTAAGCTTTTATCGATTTGTGGCCCCCAATGCAGGTTGTTGCTAATTCTCACCCCCAAATAATCTATGGAGCTTACCATACCTAGGGGGATTCCATTATAGAAAATTGAGTATCTCTTAGTGGGGCCACAGCCCAGGGTCATAAGTTTAGTTTTGCTATGGTTGAGTTCAAGCCCATAGTCAACACAAAACGAACTAAACTTATCCACAAGTACCTGGAGACCCATAGGAGTTCTGGAGATCAGGAGGGAATCATCTGCAAATAGCAAAATTGGAATTTTGTGGTTATTCAAGGATAGAGCATCATTTTGGCAGTTGGTAACGACTTGCACCACCTCATTGATAAACAATGTAAATAGCGTTGGGGCAAGAACACAGCCCTGACGCACTCCTCTCCTAATCTCTATTTTGTCGGTGAGTTCCCCCTGATTACCCCATCTGACTTGTGCAAATGTTTTTTCATATAATCTTTTAATTAAATGCACTAAGTTTCCTGGGGTACCGATTTTGTTTAATACTCCCCAAAGTTTCTCTCTTGGGACAAGATCGAATGCAGATGTCAGATCTACAAAGGCAACATAAAGTTTTTGCTTAGATAGGGTAACATACTTCCAAAATAGTAATGACAGTCTGAAGACTTGGTCCATGGTATTAGTTTTAGGCCGAAAACCGGCCTGTAAGGGGGATAAAATGTGGTTGTCTTGGATCCAATTGGTAAGCCTATCTAAGACTTGCTTAGCAAACGTCTTCTGAAGGATATCAATAAGGCTGATTGGTCTGTAGTTTACAGGTGAACCTATATCACCCTTTTTATAAATCGGTATTATTTCTGCGCCACGCCAAGAATCTGGAATAGGGCTACCAGCTGCTATGGCATTAGACAATAAATTGATGTACCATGCCCATATCTTTGGTTCTGATTTAAACAGGTCCCCTGGGATCTTATCTGGACCAGGGACTTTAGCTGGCCTCAAAGAATTGATTGCAGCTGTTGTTTCGGCTAAGGTAAAAACAATGCTCTCAGTTGAAGTCATGTTAACAGCCCAACACTCATCGTATCCAGGATCCTCCGGAGCTTGCGGTGCAGGCAGAGCGTATATTCCAGAAAAATAGGACACCCATCTTTCGGGCTGTATATACATACCGATGTCATCATTGCCCCTTTTCGAACTAGAGGTCAACAGCCGCCAAAAGGAACTATCATCTTTGTATTTGACTGCTGCAAGCAGCTTCTGCCATATCTCATTATCCCAGTCTTTTTTTGCTTGTTTCAGGGCATTAGCATACCTACGTCGGGCCTCTTTAATAGCCACTTGGGTAGAGTTTTTTACAGCCTCGTTTAAATTAGATCTTGCTCGCACACAATCCTGATTATACCAATCCCTACGGGGGTATCAGCAGGTCTTGGTTTGGAAGGGGTTTCCCTATAGAAGATACCCTGTAGGAAATCCACCAATTTAATGTGGATAGCCATAATGGGAATGTCAGAGGCTTCTTGTTCCTCATGATCTACGAAGAGTTTTAAAAATGATGAATATATTTCCCCAATCAAGTACGGATTGGATTCAACCTTTGGCCAACAGACCCGAGAACGTCTATGGTTCAGGTAAGGGAGTGGGACATTAGTGATCGTTGTGTGCTGGACTCTTAAAAATGCGTGGTTGGTCAGTACAAGGCACAGAGGATTATGATCGCTATCCAAGCGAGGTAAAATTTCCATGTCCAGTGAACTTGACCATAGCCTAATGTCCACCAGGATATAATCAATAGTACTAAAGGAAAGCCCTCGCTTGAAAGTGATGGCTCGCTCTGAATCAGATTTAGTGCGGCTGTTACATTCTCTCAGGCCATATTTCAGGCAAAGGCAAGACAACTGAGATGCAACACAGGAAACGGGAGAAAACGCCATTTCCTTAGATTGGGGAATACCCCAATGTTCGTCCTCTTCAGTAGTCAGATTGCTGATGGTGTTGTCCAACACAAAGGAACAATTAAAATCGCCTGCTATGATCAGGAGATCTGAAGGGTCCAGAAGCTCTATGTAGTCCGTCAACTGGGTGAGAACAATTGATTCTGACCCACGGGGAACGGATCTTGCATAGGTATTCAGAACTATCAGCCTGAATCCAGGTCGGAATGTGAGTTGCACACCCAGCAGATCATAGGAATTAAACTTTATCATAGAGTGGTCACATTCTAGCTTGTTGTTCAATAAAATCATTAACCCTCCTATCTGTCTTCCAAAGCCACCGGAGGCAGGTTGCGCAGCAGAAAAATAGTTTGTAAAGCCTTGTATGGATAACTGTTCTGCAGTCCAGGTTTCTTGAAAAAGACAGATATCTTGTTTATTAACAAGGCTTACCCATTCCGTGTCATCCAACTTTGACTTGATTCCTGCTACATTCCAAGATATAATATTGATTTTAGGAGGCGTAGTTGTTAATTTAGATCTCATTAAAGAGGCGGGAAATGGAGTCCCTATAAGGTGACACTCGTCATTTGCTATTTTAGGAAGTACTATACAGGGGGTAATCAGTCAGTCTGATTCAGAAAGTAAGGGGTAAGGGTTCTCAGATTTAGATGTTGCAGAATTATCTGAAGAGGAAATAACCCCGGCTACAATAGTTCCAGATGTACAACATCCTCTACATAGCGGGGCCCCAGGCGGCTGACTACTAAGTCTAAGTTTCGATTCCCTGCCTATACATAATGTACCTGTCCGTGTATCAAAGGCCAGGAGATCATTAACTAGACTACTATCCTTAAAAAGAATCGAAATATAATCAAATTCCGACCCTAACTGATTATATCTGTGTGCCTCACGTATATCAGACCGGATAACAGAGAGACAGTTCCTCTGGGAGCGTATCCAATGAATGACTTTGTTAGTTAGAGAGTCACTCGACTCTCTATTGCCCTGAGGTAGCTTTGGCACCCTAGTCAAACATATGGTGGCATCTTCCCTTCTCCTTCTTAACCTTCCCTTGATGTCACAGGTCTGCAAGAGTGACAAATGATCAGGGTGAGTGGCAGAACGGGAACTAACACAACAACTTGCTGCAGAGGGCAATCCTCCTAGGTTTAACTGAGAGGTTATTGGGCGAGGAGTACCTTTGTCCCCCCGTCCAGAGATGGATCCACACTTGTTTACACCTAGTTTTGGAACTCGCTCATGGGTGGAAGACATGGTCTGACAAGCAGACCTACCATGCGTTGGGGAGCTACCATTTCTTCCCCTAGCGATGTTATGTGTAGAAGAAGATGTCAATTTATCACCTACGGTAGGAGGACTAGGTTTTTTAGTTTCCATCAATAAATCAGAGGAAGGAGCAGACTCATGTGGCACAATGCAATTACAACAAGACTTTTGATCATAGAGTCCAGCAATTTTGTTCATCAAAGATACCAACAAACACTTAACGTCATCTATTTTCTGAGAAATGATAGTCAATTTAGAAGCTTCGTTGTTGTCCATCTTTCCATCCAGAGAGTCTTTGTCAGTTCCTTCTACAAGTAAGGTTTGTGAATGTCCAGGACTTACAGAATCAGAGGACAAAACCGAAAACCTATTTGAGCAAGGAATGACAATAGGAGGTGGGGACGTGCACCTCAAATAAGGTGCACCTTCTACAGATAAACATCCATTAGTTTCCACCAAGGATGGTGAAATCTCCAAGAGTGAAGGAATTACACCCTGGGAGTGGGGAGGGGGATGTAAATCAGCCTTAACCTCTATTCTATGCATCTGAGTTTTTTTCTTAAAGAGGTCAGGAATCTTTTTGGGAGGAATGGTATCCGGTATGGAAAGACCCGCAACAGAAGGACTCCTCAGTATAGCCTCAACCTCTTCAAACAATGAGTCGATTGTTTTAAATTGCTGTAGATTTGTAGTAGGACATCCCTCTACTTTCCCAACAGAACGTTTCTTGGTTTTTTTAACCCGAGACTGGGGTACTGATACATCATCGGCCTTCCTCTTCCCCATATCGTCTATCCAATGGCCCAGCTGAAAAAATTTCAAACACGTCTGAAAGAAAAAGATGGCCCAGCCCTGGTTCCTAGTATCAAGTACAAGTGGTATCAGGAAGAAAAGAAGCCCCTAGAAGCGAGAGGAAGTAGTAGCTTGCTCCACTGGCCCCTTTGGTGCTAAGTGGAGCTCGAGGTCAAGTAATACCAGACAAACTATGCAAAGGAAATTCCTGAGGCCTCTATACCACACCAAATTTCAAAAGAACAGAACTTCGGGGGGTGGCCCAGCCCAGTCTCCTCCGGGCGATGACGGGCGCGTGGCGGGAGCGCTAACCAAAGTTTAAAGGGCTCCTGCCCTGCCTGCTCCTCCCAGATAGTGACGCGCTTCCCGCGGCGGCGGGAGCGCTAACCAAAGTTTAAAGGGCTCCTGCCCTGCCTGCTCCTCCCAGATAGTGACGCGCTTCCCGCGGCGGCGGGAGCGCTAACCAAAGTTTAAAGGGCTCCTGCCCTGCCTGCTCCTCCCAGATAGTGATGCGCTTCCCGCGGCGGCAGGAGCGCTAACCAAAGTTTAAAGGGCTCCTGCCCTGCCTGCTCCTCCCAGATAGAGTTGTTGTCATTTGAGTCCCTGTACTATACACACTGTACAAATGTCATCGCCCCAGGTGAGTACACTTCAAATGTGAGTTGCTAAATAGAGGTCTTTGGGCAAGTGGACACTGGGATGGTGAGTGGAGTGACAGTAACAGTGGCAAAAGGTGATCTGTGGGCATGCATCCATACCATTTTGGTGACATTTTTGTGTTGTGACTTACCAGACTCCACTCCCCCAGGTATTCCTGTCAAGCCCGCAGGATGCAGGATAGCCAAGACATTCTCCTCCAGGGAAAGAGATGCAATGGGGCACTGGGAGGACCACCACCAGTCTTGTTGGCCTGCAGCTGGTGCCTGGAGACCAGGGAATGGACCTTGCCCCTTAGATCGTTCGACCTATTCATAATGTCCTCCCTTGTGCTCAGGGTGGTGCCTACAGCGATGACTCTGTCAACTATCCTGTCCCACATTTCGATTTTCCTACTGTGAGGAGTATGCTGGACTTGTGCTCCTAACAATTGTGGCTCTACTCTTATGATTTTTTCCACCATGCCTCTCAACTTATCCTCAGAAAAACAGGGATGTTTTTAATGTAACATGGTGGAAAAAAGTGTGATAGTGACTTACTAAAGAGGGAAAGTGTGAAAGGGTGTGACTTCGATAAAAGTGTGTGCTGGGTTTGAAAAGAGATGGTGAAAAAAGTGGTGCCTAAATTCTGTTCAATGTACAAAGGTCACTCTGGCTTCAGTGTTTTGCATTGGAAATGCAAAGGATTGTGGTGTGTGAAAGGGTGTGTTTTATAATGTTCTTTGCAGGTGTGCCCAGTGTGGCAATGTGTGTCAACTGTGCTGTTTTCAAATTCCTCCAATAAGCAGTTGTGTGTTACTTTGGTGACCACGGACCACTTTGATTTGGATCACCATTTGCTGTCTGCCGTGGGTGTCCACCATGGCAACTTTGTGTTTGTAATACGGTCAGTGGTTGGTCGCTGTTCTGTCAGTACTGGAGGTCAGACCACCTATTTCCAGGCATCTGCGCAGTGCCATTCTGCCTTATTTGTTTGGAGGTCCTGCCTCTATATCTCGTAATAGGGCAGTCTTAAATACTACCAGTGAGGCCCTTAGTCATAGCAACTACTTTGTAAATGGTGTCCTAAATATTTGTGTATTTGCCTGCACAAGTTCTGCAAGGATTTAACTGGCAAAAATATTGATCAGGAAAGCCAGACGGTGCAACATTTTCTGCCAAATGGGGAAACTTGCTTTTGTGCCAGAATGGGGATCCTCAGAAACTATTAAAAAGCCCCTTGAACCAACAGAGATTAATGAATGATGGTGTCTCCCTGCTACTGTGAGGCAAAACAGTCACTACAAGTAGCTGAAACTTAGAAAAATCACATTTCTGTTTTATTTCGGTTTCCGTCAAAATACCTTTTTCACAGAAAAAGAGTTTAAGCAGAGCATAATTTGGATATTAATTGCCAAACAGGTCATGTGTTGAATTAGTTAAGCTGTTACATGGAGTTGGGATTCTTCCTTATAGTTTCAATATAACCATACATAAATGAAATTAGGAAAAACGATAATTGAAAAATTTATAAAAATATTGTACTGTCCACCTAAAACAATGTTTATGATCGTCACCAGAAATGTTGCCCCTTAATCTATCAATGCATTTTTTCTATAGTCTTAGAATGGGAAATCAGTTTGGTATTTCTGGCTTTTTGTCTGGGAGCCAAAATGCTGTTATTGCCTGCGTAAGCCTCTGCCTTTCCAACTTTTGCTGGCCTCTTTGATGATGTGTGCCCACCATCGATTGCCTTAACAGGTGTATTCTCAGCAGCATGACAGCATGTGTTTCTAGAACAAAATCGTACTACACTTCAGCATCCTTAGACCAATCAAATGAGGCTTTAATTTATTTTCAAGGAATTGCATTCAGAACAACACCAATCCTGACTTAAAACAGGAAGAGCTCTGATGTTTTTCAGGAAATAGTATCTCCGATAAATCAGATAAAAGTCAGCTAGGCAAGTTCGGCTATTTTTGTGAAGATTATAGGCCCAATAGGCAAGTTTGTGTCTTTCTTTTAAGACTTAGGTGCACATTATGACATTGGCGGTATAACGTGGTGACGGCCGCCAAAAGACTGTCACTGCGGCTACCATCCATCCGCCAGAATATGATTACAGCTGGACTTCCGCCACAAGAGGGGCGGAAATCCGGCCGTGGCCATACTGGCGGATGGTGGTAAGGTGGCGCTGCTACCACCAGCACTGCCATGCCAGTAGACCGCCACCAGCTGTATCATAACATATGATACGGCCTGGCGGTGTTCTGCTGGCGGGCGCTGCTGGCGGTAGTTCCCATTCCCTGACAGAAGACCAGCTGGATGAAGGTAAGTTGGGCTTCCGGCAGGGGAGGAGTGGGGGGTGTTTGTGTGTGTGTTGGGTTGTGAGCATGAATGTGTGAGTGCGTGCATGAATGCATCTGTGTGTGTATTGTTGTTTGCGTGGGTGTATTAATGTGCGTGAATGTGTGTAAGAATGGAAATGTGAATGCGTGTCTTCATGTCAGTGTGAATGTGTGTACGGATGTAGGCGAGCATGACTGGATGTATGCGTATATGAATGCGTATATGCCAGTGTGAGTGAGTGGGTGTATGCGTGGTGCGTGTCTGCGGGAGTGTGCGTGTGTATGGGGTGTAGGGGATTTGAAGGGGGAGCGTGGATGGAGGTGAGGGTGTCTGGGGAGTGTTTGGGGGTGGGTGAGCCTCCTATCAGTGACAGGGAAGGAATTACCTGTCACTGGTACGGCTTACCACCATAGTTTTCGTGGCATTGCTAATGCCACAAAAACCTTGGTGGTAGGCTGGCTCAAAATGCCGCCAGCGGTACTATAGCAGCCGCAGGGCTGGAGATTGATATCTCCGGCCCGGCGGCTGCTATCGCCATGGCGGTGTGAATGGTAAATTGGCAGGTTGGCTGCAGCCAACCCGCCAATGTCATAATGTGGCAGTATGTACCGCCTGCCTGTTGGTGGTACTACTGCCACATTAACACCTACTGCCGGGGTCATAATGACCCCCTATGTTCTTATTTACTAAATATTAATATATTTGTATTTACAAGTGTTTTCTCTTGCATGTGGTTCAGAATAACTTACTTTAAGAATTTGCAAAACTTTGACAGAAACTTCTGGAAGTCCTGTGATAATCGTTGGGCTCCAGAAGAATTTCTGAATATTTTTAGTGAAATTCCAATTACATATATGCCAACATTTTAGAAGAGGCAAATGGAAGATTTAAAACAAGTACCTGGGAGAATTATTTTCTCTCTTTGACTTCTATTGAAGGAGCACCAATTTCAGACGGGAGACAGTCAAAATAAACCCATTGTTGCTTCAAAAATCAGGAGTCTCCGGCCCAAATCAGGTCTATTAGTATCTATGTAATTACTACTATGCTGAAGAAGTTCATTAACCCTATATTACAACACATCAGTCAAATCCATTTCCTTCTAAAGTAAGCCAGGCAATAAATATGTCTAAGGTCTTCTTTGGCTTACAAAGTGCATAAGGCACAATTGGTTCCTTCAGTAACATCATTATCTGTTTACACCTCGCTGTAAAATAATTAATTTAATGAATGTCAAATAGAAACTTCATATGCAGCATTTTTGACAAATGAGGTTGAACAACGTTCAAGTATGGTTCAAAACCTCAGCTTAATTTAACAGTTAAAATCTGTACAGCCTTCTCAATCTAGAATTTTGGTGAAGATTATTCAAGACGTACTCCCAGTAGATACACTTCAGGTGCTTCTTGAAGTAAACCATCAGTGATTAGTAAAAATTCAGCAGTATAGTTATCTCAAGCAACTGTAACTTGTGCCCTGAACTAACTATAACTCGCACATTGTTCTCATCAATAATTTCCCTGCAAATGTTACAGTGAAATTATCAATGATGTCATAGAAGAGATAATGAGTGATGTGATATGTGGGATAATTAGCAGTGTGTTGGAAAATGGGTTATTGGTAAGGGCAGGTGAGTACCTCCACTTAGCAATAGGCCACTAACCTCCACTTAGGTCCAGTTTGGCCTCAGTAAATTGAACCCAGCTCAACCGTTGGTAGCTTGGCAACGAGCGACAAGGCTTAACTTAGGAGACAGAGTGTAAAGCATTCAAATATCCAAAAAACAGTAATTAAATAAAACACAGGAAACAGTTTAAAAACCCAAAATCAATTTATAAAAATAGATTATATTTTTATCTTTAAAATGACACAAAAACGAATAAAATCGGATAAGGGAAACCGGAGATATGAATTTCTAAAGAATTATTGTGTTCTACCACCTAGAAACAAAGAGCGCCAATCTGGTCATATTGTCGCACCTCGACGGGGGCAAAGTCAAAGTTTAAGGCCGACCGTGATGGAGTCCAGCTTGGCTTTAGCCCGCGGGAGGCTCGGTCAAATGTTTACCTTAGGACTTAGTCGTTTTTCTGAAGATTTTCTTCAGCGGGACGAACCTGCAAGTCCAATCCGACCTCCTGGAACTCTTCCACAGATACGCGTGGTGGGAGCCCTCAGTGGAGATTTTTACCTTTGGACTTATTTGTTTTTTCGAGGTGAAAATCCTTCGACCGGGGCAAACCTGGATCTTGATCTGACGTCCTTGGAGCCCTCCTCGGATACGCTGGCTGGGAGGATCCGGTCAACTTCCTACGTTCGGACTTGAACTCTTTTTTGGAGATTTTCTTCACCGGGATGAACCTGCAAGTCAGGCTGGGTCGCGGTTGAGGCAAGCTGGCCAGATTTGCTGAGGCGGGTCGGTCCCTCTATGGAGCTTTTTTCCAAAAGTTCTCCAAAGAGCTCCAAACTTCTGGATCTTCTTCCAGATGTTCCTTGAAGGTTCTTTTAGGGTCCACAACTCGCCCCAAGGTTCCAGAAGCTCTGAGATGATCCTTGGGGGTGTGGACTACAACTCCCAGAATGCACCTGGTGCAATCTCCTTTTTGGCCACTGGACAGTGTTCAGCTGGTTGGTTTCTTCAGGAGTTGGTGCAGGGGACTATGGTTTGCAATTGTTCACCTGTAGCAAACAGGGAGTCCCTCCTTGAACCAGTTGAAGCCAGGCAAAGTCCTTCTTTTGGTGAAGCCCAAGTGCGCAGCTGGTGCAGTCCTTCAGAGTGCAGGCCAGGGGTCCAGCAGGGCAGTCCTTCTTGTCCTCTAGTTCTTCCTTGTTGGAATCTGATGGGGATCTGGTAGGGAAGTGAGGTGTGGGTGCAGGTCTGCCAGTTTTAATCTTGCTCCTGTGTGAAAAACAGGGGGGTCCTGGTTCTCCAATCAGGGGCAGGGTCCTTCCCCCTGTGATGACCACTTCCTGGGAAGTGTGGCAAAAATCAATCCCAGGGAGGAACATTCCTCAAAAATCCATCATGGCTGAAAGTGAATTTTGGAGGTTACATCTGGCTGAGCCCACCCACTGGTGTCATTAAAAATCCTAAACACACCGTTCTCCTGCCCTCTCCTAATCTAATCAAGGGGGCACCTGATTGTCTGGGTTTGCAAGACGTGAGGGTGTTGCTGGGTTGCTCCAAATGTCCTTCTCTGCCTTTGAAGACCAGTTTGGCAGCCCTCCCCTTCCTGCTTCACCATCTGCTGAGGGGAGATCTCCTCCCACAGGCACATCTCTTTGTGTGGAGCCAGGCCACTTCACACCTCATCAAGGCAGCCTGGCCAGGCTGCCAGAGGCTGGCCAATCAGAGCACAGCAGCAAAAACACTGCAGGGCTGAAGTCGGCAACTTTTCAGGTAAAGTTTAAAACTCTTAACCTGAACAAGTTATATTAAATCCCACAACTGGAAGTTGTGGGATGTATTATAACAATTAATTTGATACCAAACTTCTGGTATCTGTTACTTAAGGGGACTTTTAAAATTAAAATAAAGTCTCCCCATTCTAGCCTATGGAGGCCATTCACTACAATGAGGGAAAAATACATTTGTCTGTCTTTACCTCACCAGGGCTTACAAAACTATGTTTATAAGGTCCCTGCTTATAGTTACATGGCACCCAGCCCTAGGGGCACATAGGGCACACCTTAGGGGTGAACTTTATGTAAAAATAAGGTAGTTTAAGACTTTGGAACTACTTTTAATTCCAAAGTTGAATTTGCATATTACTTTAATTTAAAAGCAGCCAGCAAGGCAGGCCTGCCTTTAAAATGACACTGGGCACCTCAGCAGTGCACCTATGGGTGCACTACCTATGCTGGGGTCCCTAGACCTACATGCCCTAACATATGCTAGGGACTTATAGGTAGGTTGACTTAGCCAATTATAATTAGCCTAATTTGCATACTGATTTTACACAGAGCACAGGCCCTGGGACTGGTTAGCAATACCCAGGGCACCATCAGAGTCGTGAAAACACCAGCAAAAAGTGGAAAATGGGGGCAAAAAGTTAGGGGGCCTCTGCAATCAGCCCTGTTCTCTCCCACAGTGCATATATATAACCACACTAGCCACAATAAAAGGAGAAAAGTTAATGCTCACTCAGCTCCTGCTAGAACAGCACATAGTTTTATTGCATAAACACACAACACGTGTGACTGGCCTTTAGATTTCTCTCTCTTTATATATATATATATATATATATATATACATGTATATATATATATATATATATATATATATATACACACACACACACATATATATATATTACCTACTGATAGTCACAGGTAGGTAGTTATAGTTAGGACCTAGTTTCCATAGAAAAAACATTTTGTGGCTTGCCTATATCTTTGGTACATTTGATGAATCTTCACAACATTTTTCAAAAGAAGTACCCCCCAGGGGTCTCATTGTGCATGGACAGTTTCGTGGTGATCCGTCAAGCAGAGGCCGAGAAAAAGGGGGTCAATGAAGTTGTGTTTCCATGTTAATTCTTATAGACTCTTTACACACGCCTGCAGGGACCCCACCAGGGCTTTAAAGTGTTTTTTTTTTAAATACAAATAAAATTTCTGCGAGATTCGCAGCTGGATCCACGTTTTTTCCAGAGATTAAAAAAAATGCATCCTCCTGCTTTTCTCAGTTACTTTGCCTCTGAGTGGGCCAAGACTCATGGGCAGTATGGCCTAAAAATAGGAGGGGAGTGCACAAGGGCCCCCTCCTAGGGCTTTAGAAGCCCCTATGACCACCACCTCCCAAAGCCTACATGTAAAAATTGAGAGTCCTGCCGACCCCCCCAGTACTCGGGGTACCACCACTTCCCTGGGGCAACATATTGAAAAATTAATGGGGGGGTCATGTGGAGCCCCCTGTGCCCTGGGGCCAGCCACCTTTCTGGGTCTACAAAATGATTCAAGGAGGGTGCTCTGCACAGACCTCCATCCCAGGGACCACCACCTCCCCGGGACCAAATAGAAAAGAAGAAGGGGGCCCCCCTCTTGGAGCCATACATTGCCTGGGGGCCACCACCCTCAGGGCCCACTCCTGCTACCTCCCGAGGTGCCCACCCTTGGAATGTAGCTGTTTGCTTTTGTTTGGTGGGAGCTGTGACAACTCTCGCCAAGCAATAGCAAACATAACTCCACTCCCAGCAAGCAGGGGATTTAAAATTGCTTCTGCTTGCTGAAAGCAGAGTTTCATTTCTCTCACTGCCTGCTAACATGCAAGCAGGGAAAAAGATGAAAACATTGCACCCACAATCAGGGAGCTGCTATTTGTAGGGGCAATGCAGACCTGTGGGAAACTGGAGCCATCTAGGACTGCGGGGACTTCAGGCTCCCCCCACAGTCTCCAGAACTTTATACTGGGTGCACAGGAACATGTGGCCGGACCCAGGGGATAAGGTCCAGAGGGCTGATGTTCACCTCGCAATAGGTTCCACATAGCCCCTTCCCTTTTAAAAAAAAACGATTTGGCCCTGGAGAGGTGGTGGTACCTGGGGTCCAGGTGGTCTGTAGAGCCCCCCCAATATTGTATTAAAATGTAGCCGTAGGGAAGTGGTGGTCCTAGGGTCTCAGGGGGTCCATGTGCCCTCCCATATACTTTTTTAATCTTGTCCCGAGGGGTGATGGTGCCGGGGACCTGGGGGGGTCTGCGCAGCCCCCCCAAAGTTTTTTTATTATGTAGTCCCTGGGGAGGTGGTGATCCCTTGGGTCCAGGGTGTTTGTGCAGCCCTCCATATATTGTTTTATGTTGTACCATGGTGGTGGTTGTCCTCGGCCCGAGGAGATCCATGCAGCCCTCCATATATTTTTTTAACGTTGTCTCAAAACCCCTAAGTTTTTTTTTTTATTTAGCCCGGGGTAGGTGGTGGTCCCCGTGGGGGGGGGGGGTCCATGTGGCCTCTGCATATATTTATTTAATGTTGCCTTGGGGAGGTGGTGGTCCCTGGGGCCCGATAGGGGTTTCCATGGCCCTCAAAAAATGTTATTAGGTAGCCTAAGGAGGTGGCAGTCCCCAGGGCCCATCGAGGCCCGTGCAGCCCTCCTAAATATATATATTTAATGTTGCCTCCTTTATGCTCCAAATCCCTTCAGCTGTGCGTACCCGCAAGGTTTGGAATTTAAAGGGGTTGGCTGAGGGTCATTCGTGGTGCAAAGGTTGGTGTGGTTATAGGGGGTTGGCCGCAGGGCCTGGCCACAGGCCGGGCCTTGAGGCTAACCCCTGCCATACACGGCCATATCCCATGCACAGCAGTAGTTAGATTAGTGTATAGTAATAACAATTATTTATGTTAAATAAAAAATAGTAATTTGCTGAAAAAATCCAAGGTTACAGGGATATCATAGTTCAGAAACAGAATTTAAAAAACATAGAAATTCACTTTAAAAATCTAAAGTTACAGGGACATGACAGTTAGGCTTACATTTTGAAAAAACAAAACCATAGTAATTCGGCTGTTATAGTTATAGTTATATCAAGCAACTATAAATTTTGCCCCAAGGTGACTATAACTCGAATTCTTGCTATGCACTGCTAATTACACCAGGTATTACAGCACTCATGACATCTTTTGTAACACCATTGATTATGTCATTGTAACATTTGCAGTAACATTATTTATGAGATAACTGTGCATGGTTTAAAAAACCTTTTTTTTACAAGTAAACAGTGGTCCTAGTGACCACAGACTATTGATAAAAATGTTTTTACAACAATGACAAAGGAGGAAGGATCCCTAAGGGAGCCCTTTCCATTTACGAGTGGTTTACAACCTCCTTTGAGGTGTTGGTAACTCATTAATGATTTGGGACTAACCATTGGTACATACCATGAAGAATCGCAAAGTGGAAGGGACATCCTAAACTCACCTCTTTCAATTTGCGATTCAATATGTAGTAGCAACCGTATAATGCAAGATGGGAACCAGTTACCAATTTGCAGTTCAGGTTTTGAATATACCCAAAAACAATTTTGCAGTCATGAAGGCTCCAATTTTCTGATTCGGAGCCTTTGCAACCACAAAATAACTTTGAACAAAAGGCCCATAATCCTTACCTGTGGGGCTTCCCTTTTAGATTGTTGTTCATGCTCAATGGCAGAAAGTACTCAGTGAAGTCCATGATTGAAATAAAAAAAAATGAAGTCTGAGCTGTCTGGGTACTATAAAAGATCCCAAACGTTTGTGTACTGATACACAAAATAAATGGAAGACACTTAAACTTTCTAGGAGTTGTTGTGGTAGTCATTGTTTAAAGAAGGGAACAGCTTAAATAGTGGTGGAAGAGTCATAAGACGGATGACCTCTGTCACTACTGAATCATTTAAAAGTATTTTTGAAGGAGTTGTAGAACACTAAGGGGCAGATTTAAGAGACCCTTGCGCCATGATATCACTACATTAGCCTCTAGTTTTTACACTAATGTGGCGATATTATGGCAAAAATGCCACCCCATATTTACAAAGTGGTACAATGCATGCATTGTGCCACTTTGCAACCCCTTGCACCACAGTATGCCTGCATCAGGCAAAATGTATGCAAGGGGGGCATTCCCCCATTAGGAGGGCCGGAAAATGTCACAAAGAAATCTAAAAGGCGTTAAGTGGGGGCACACCATTGGTTACAATGAGCCCCTTTGTACTGTTCAGGGTTAGCACTAAAATGTTGGAGCTAAACCTGAACAGTACATCAATAGCTTCAAAAATTCAGACGCCTTTGCCCTCTACCATACACCATGGTGTGCCATAGTTTAAATATGGTGCACACAGGTGGCGGTAGTGGATGCAGTGCCACTTTTCTTAAATCTGCCCTTAATTCTTTTATTTGGAGTCATAGCATTGTTTTTTACCTTGTTGTACTTATACTTTCATATGGCATCCTACTGTAAGGGTTAGCAAGATATATTTTTCAATGTAAGATATTTATTAGATTTTGATTTTTTCATCTTGCTTTCCCTGTTCCTAAGTCACTATATATTATTAGGAAGTTTGGGGATTGTATGTGAGTGGCAGATTGTTAAAGTCCTCATAGCTATCCATGTCTTCTCCTCTCTTTGTGTACTCCTAAATTTCAGTTTTTCCAAATTCTGTATTTCTTTTAGATTTATTTTCTTCCTTTGGCTCTACTTATTGGGAGAGAAGCCCATTTTATTGACTTATCTATATATAACACTTGTTTAGAATATTGAAGTGGTTGATGATTTCTGTACCCAATTCTCAAGAAGAAACTTTATTTATAGACTAGAGGATTTTAAGACAGGTGAGATTCTTGAGAGGCCCACGTCCAAGGAAACGGTCTTGACTGGTAGCATTGGTTTACATAGCTTCAGAGGAACGAATGTGGTCCTATCTAATACTCTGTTCAGTGACTTGAGTTTGAGAACAGTATCCCAGATGGCTCCTAGGTTTCTAACATTTGATTTAATTGGTTAGTTTGGCCACATAAAGTGCGACAAGGGGACATGGACAATCCACTTGCTTGAAGAGATGTTGAGGTCATGAGCCATGAATAGTTGTTTCTTCTGCCCAGGTAGCTCCAATCAGTGTTGCACCAGTGTAGTGGATCTGATATACTGATCTCTTTCATCAGTGAAAAAGCAATTGCTTACAAATTCTCAATCTTTACCTCAACATTTGTTGCAAATTTGCAAACTCATCCCTGATGTGCTCTCTGAAGGGTATTTTCTATTGCTCCTGCTCCCTCCATATTAGCTGACTCTTCACTTGGGTTGCATGTCTACCATGCTGGAGTCCTTTCAGTAGGGTTAGTGGGCTGAAAAGATAAGGATAACAGAAACTGATTGGAGGCCTGATTGGCAGTCGTTCCCTTTTACTCCTCCTGCCTTTGTATTTATCAAAATGTAACAAAGCTATATGCCAACATATCTGTTTTACCCTTGTCTCATGATGAATTCAATATGCACAGAGAATTGTAAAGATAAGAGTTCCAGCAGCCATCCAGTTAACTTTCTGATGTTGGCTGCACATTTTTACTAATTTGTCTACATTTTCAGATGATTTATCTGGCCGCCAACTCCCCATCAGCTCCCTATCAGCATGACCACTGTGTAAAATTACATCAATAAGACAATGCTGTTATATGCTTGAATGATAGGTTAAATGTGGCCTGTCGGTACCCATCAGTGTCAGAAGAAAAAGGGGATGAGCCACTCCAGATGGTTTTATCTATTTATGTATGGTAAATCTGCAATATGGTACTCATTAAAATATAAACGAATGACCCCTATGATAATGATGATCCACACAATGCTGTCTTCTTGAGGTACAATAGATTTAGTGCATTTGGGGAGAAACGTACTTGGATGATTTTCATAAATATTACCCTCAAATATATAATATATAACTGATTAACTGAATGCCAGTGCAATCAAACATATCCATATTTATTTGTTAGTAACTCCTGAGAAACTCAACTTTCAATCTGTTTAGAGAATATAAGGAGGCTTGGACAAACACATTGATAATGCGAAGTATTTGTATGAATACTTCTTTAGAGCATTAAAGCAGAAGATGACGATAGTCTCACTCAAGGGAAAGAGTCTTCATTTGAGTATGGTACATTGCAGAACATAACAATGGGCATAGAACTAAGAAAATAAATACAAATAAGGCACACCTGATACATCTCTGAATATAATTTTGATGGCAAAATAATGGACCCGAATCACAAGGAATAGTGTACCAGTAGGTACAACTTACTGATATAGTACTCCTTCATTATGTCTATATTCAGGTAGAAAGCCAGGAGTACTATTTATTATGATAGGTTGTTCATCAATTGAAAAGGTCTATTTTATTTTTCAACTCTATTAACACGTAGAGTTTTCACAAACCATATAGAGTGGGTTACACAGAGATTGTCACAAGGCATATCATATGGCATATTGGAAATAGTGGATTGCATGGTAATTGACAAAATATTGAAGGAACTACTCCTTCTTGTAGATATCAACTCCTCTTCATAGGATGTTGTGTATAGCAGTAGAACAGGCAGTGCAAAACTATCCAGTGTATCTCGTTCTCTCTTTTGTCCATTTTGCCTTTCCCCAAGTCTACTGTGGACCAGCATAGACATCCTGTGCCCCCTTTTCTGATGTTTCAGGAAAGAATGGATACTCCTATTGGAAACAGTTTGCCAGGTTAGTGAAAATCTAACAAACTGTGCCCTTAAGACAGAAAATAGTAAAAATCAATGATGTTATCCCTAAGAATGTGTATCCTTTGACAAGTAAAATAAATGTACCTGCACAATGTTGCACATGAAACCTGTCCTATTTTGTACATATTCACTGCAGAAGGAGAGGTAGTTTGAAAGACACTTGCTCTGGTTTGAGGATTTTACAAGGAATACCTTGTAGTTTTCAAAAGGGGGAAATTTTGACTGAGCAAGTCTGCAATTGGCTTCTCTATTCAGTAATAATAATCAGCGTTCAATGTTCTTCCAAGGCCAAATATATGAAAGTTATATTATAGGTGGAAATTAAATCCCCCCAAACCGCAAAGGATTTTGTTGGCTTGCTGCCTCAAATTCTTCCAATTGCCTTTGATCTTTAGCTCATCATAAGAAAGTCTCATGACTAGATACATACATTTTTATTCAGTTAATAGGAATATAACCATGAAAGAAACATAAAAACAGTATAAAACCACAACACAATCATAAGAACTTCAATCACAGTACAGGATAAAAACCACAGAACAATAGAAACGTATTCAGTCACTACCAAAGTGAAGAGGGCAAAGCATGTCCAGAAGACCTCAAAATACCAAAAAGTTGTCAAAATGGAAGAGAAAAAGGGTGAAGTGCTCTATCAAAACACAATAAACAATGGCATTCCACCCATCACCCCCAGAGTGCAGGTAATAAAGAGAAAGAAGTGATTATAGCCAGACACCTTAAATTTGACACCACTACATGAGAAATGGTCCACATTTACACAGGTGCAAATCTCCCCCAACATATGGACAAATGTTATTGCTGGTCTTGCTTGATTAAAATTTGATGCTCTTAAGATAGATACCAAACATTTTTTCATAGGAAAGGTCTATAAGGTGAAAAACAACACAACATTTGTAATGGACTGAGTCGAGGTTGAGTCATACCCACATGGGCCTAGGGTGCCTTTGGCAGCCCAATCTTTAGGAAAGTTGACTAAAGGGAGAATAGAATTGTATCTGAATCTGGATAGAAGCTGACGGTGACAGACATTAACTCAGATCAGGTACGTACAGCTAAATTGAATTAACAATCTTTATCAAGCAATGAGTCTGAACAACTCGTTTCTGCATTTCATGCCCTTCCCTGGCAACAGCAAGGTGTGATAAGAAATTATGTTTCACCCACAAATAATTTGCCTTGACAATTTCTTTGAGGTGCATAAATAAGCTGTGGCAACCCAAAGCTGTGAGCTCAGACGTAATATACCTCAGCCAGGCAATATCTCTTTCAAGTTGTCTAGAGAGAGGCAGTACTTGATTATCAAAATTTGAAGTTTTGGTTTGTTCTTATGCCAGATCGAAAACCAGCATAGCAGAAGCCTGAGTTTGATAGTATCTGAGAAATATTGAAGACCAAGTTCCTCATGCAAGGCAAATGATGGGGAACTTTGCAGGACTGCCAACAACCACCTGGAAAACGTATTTTCTTTCAGTTGGATGGGGCCACAATTCTGACACCCCCAGATATCACTGTCATAACACATTTTCCTGCCCACCCTTATACTAAAGTCCAGGACTGACCTGCATAATCTGGCTAGTGTAAGTCTTTAAGAAAAAAAGAGGGGCACAAGGAAGTCCTTTCATCAAACAAAATGCACAAATATGTAAAAGAGTGGACTTGAGCTAGCTTGGTGGCAATGCAAAAATGACTTTTAGGTTTTGCAGGTTTGATGCTAGTAGCCTTAACAAAAGATTTTGAGATGTTCATGGAGAGATCCAGTCTCCCCATAAACTGAACAGAAGAATCAAGAAGTAGTTGGAGGGGGCGTGGCCACACCAGTGACCAAAATGGCCACAGCATTCAAACGTTGGAGGATCAGGCCCATAAATTTGGCTGGATGGATCCATAAACCACTACAACAAACCTTACTGGCATACCAACATGCCCTGCAACATCTGACGGCCCCGGGGGGCTGAGTATCCACATTCCTGCTCACAGGGCTTAGTTGTGCGGCTAAATTGGAATGGGCAACCCCCACGTACCTCAGAGGTCCTGCAGCGATAAGGGGAGCCTGAGGTGTGGGATAAGTGGGTCGTGCAGTATTTGTGGTCCGTGCCTCGAAAAGCGATCAGGACTGCCCCCAGGCACCTTGCAGTAGGGCTGTTACAGAATCTGGTTTCCGGCCGCTGGGTGCTGCTAAACACCCACAAAGTCCACCTACTATGCAGCAGAAGCCTGGATGTCTGGGGCCAGCGAGGAGGGCTGCTGAATGCCAGATTGTGATGAGACAACCTGTCTGCTCTCCTAATACAAGGCAGGAGGCTACCTGTAATGTGCTGGGCCCTTCACCAATAACGTGACACAAGTCCCTGGCCCCTTTTGATTCCACTCAAACTATGTACTCAGTGGGGCCGCTTAACCACAACCTGCTGCCATTTTGCACTGCCAAATATTGAGAACGGGGCTTTTACTATCCCAGTATAACTGGGGCACAACACTGATCACCACTAGTGGCAAATTACACGGCGCATTCATGGTACCACTGCACAGTCTCTCTTGTCTACGATAGTTGAGGCATTTGGGGAGACCAAGTTCCGCCCTCCTGAGGCCTGGTATTGCTCACATGCACACTGCCTGATTGGGAAACACCAACAGTACAACCATTACCAACCCCTTTTTGTACACCAGCCACTACCTAACTCACATTGGATGTGGCTGTTGCAAGCCACTCACCTGAACTTCCAGTGGTTCCAATGAGGCGATGATAATCCCTGAATTCCAATGAGAACTCACAGGGCAGCAATGAAGGACACACTGTACTTCTAGGAATTTCGAAGGGGGATTGAGATGAGAGAAAAAGACAGAAATACCAGGACTTCTGAGTATTCGGATTTCTCTACTCCGGGTACTTCTGGGCTTAAGGATATCTGGATTCTTGTTCTGGATTTAGCATACTGGCAATCAGGATTATTCAGATGCAAGGGTCTGGACTCAGATTTCCCTATAATGAAACCGCACTTTAAAACAGGAAAAACTGAACAGATCTTTGGCATTAACTAATGTCAAATCAACATACCAATAATTCAAACTAGAAACATTCCTCAGTGTGATTCAAGAACTATCCAGAAATTATCACGAACTAGAAGTATCATGTACAAGGATTTCCACTGAGGGAAAATAACTGGGTTAATCACAACAAAACTACTTCAAATTCTTCAGTAATTCAAGAGTCTCAAGAGTTCAAGTTTCATATGCAAATATGCAATGGCAATCAGATTATAGTTCTTAATTGTCCCAAAAGACCTTAGAACACCAACATCAGATTCTGATCAAGAAAACAAGATTGATTTGAATATTGTTGCTGGCTTTAGATAAGTTTGGTTAATCCTAGCTGATCAAGATCTCAAATTAAACAGAAAAACTTGGGTTACTTTATTTGGGATGACTCAGGTCTTTTGCAAAAAAGCACAATGCGAGGAATGAATTGTAAGCTGCCCGCCTTTTGCATGTATAGTGGTAATTGCAGAGAAGATTGGAAAAACTAGGTCAGAACTCAGGAAGAGAGAACTCAGGAAGAGAGAAGTTGCAAGGAGAAGCCTGTTGCTGTGAAGGTATGGATGCCACTGCAAAGAGAGGACTGCCACTGCGATGGGAAAGCTGCCGAAGACTGGAGACAGGTAAGCTTTGCTTCCAAGTTAAAAAAGGGTAAGCAGGATTTAGGCCCTCAGTCCGTTCCACTCCGCCAGCGGTGGCGGTAGAAACCGCCAACAGAGGAGCGGTCCGGACCGCCAAATAGTGAACCAAACGAATCACACGAATCCCGCGCACCACCCACCACCAGGAAAGGAGTCCCGCTGACGACGGCAGAGTCCACCTATTGGCCGTCAGAAAGGCCCAACCCGCCCATTAAATTATGAACCACCATTCCGCCGCCAGTTCCGGGGCAGGAACCACTGCCACACAAAGCCAGGCGTAAATGAAACAAATAGAAAGAAACACTCACTGGAGTTCCACAAAACGTGCAGCGGCAGCCATGGACAGAGAGCTGCTGATCATGCCAGCCCTGCTCCTTGCCATATACCTACACAACAAGACCACCGATGAAAACGACGACGGTAGGTACCGCAACCTACAACACAAGGGAGGAAAGGGCACAGTTACATACCCACCCACTCTGCAACGTCCCCCCAGCCCTTCCCAGCAGCACAAGTCAGACACCTCACACCAAGAGGTAAGTTCCGACCGAAGGCAAAAGCAACTTGACCATAGTACATACAATAGCCCCACACCCATTAAAAATGAAAACAAACACCAGGGTGGAACTGCGTGCAGCCCAAACACAGGCCACACAGAAACTTTAATTTGTAGCTCACTGAGCAAAACAGTGCCAACAGGGCCAATGGCCAGTCCATAAAATGAAAATTGTGCTTGGCCACTACTGGCCACACCTGACTCCCACAAGTGCTGGGTACTCCACTGAATGGAGCACCATATGGGGATCCAGGCACCTCACGGAAGGAGGGTTTGGGGGGTGGGGATTTCCGACAGGGGTGGGACCTTGACTTGCGTGAGGAGGTTGGAGGGGGGTGGGCTTCTCCTTTGAAGGGGATGGGGGCTGTTTGGCTCTGGTGGAGCTGCATGGTCTAGGCTCAGACCAGGCCTTCTTCTTCACTGGGGAAGGGGCACGGGAATGGGAAGGCTGGAACAGGGTGGACTGTGATGTAGAAGGAGCGGAAAGGGCAAGGAGGTGGGTATGTTTGGGGACAAGACGGGGTGGGCCAGTGGGTTGGAACTGGTCTGCACGGGAGAGGAAAAGTTTCTTGGGAGCAATTGGGGTGGGGGTGGATGAGGGCGTGGGAGTGGAGGCAGGGGGAGTTGATGTATGGGGTGTAGGTTTGCGTGTAGTGGGTGCAGGTGACTGCTCAGTATGCTGTGGTGTGGTGGACATCTGATGGGTGGGTGTCTTGGTGCGTTTGTGTGTTTTGGGAGGTGGGGGGTGGACACATTGGGAGAAGACAGACAGCTAGTGTGAATGTATGTTGGGTGGGTGTCTGCAACTTTGGTGTGTGTGCTGCATGTGTCAACTACAGTAGAGGTGGTGAGTGCAGGTGTGGTGTATGGGGTGCATGTGTGGCTGTCTGCTATTGTTGTGAGTGCAGGAAGAGGAGCAGTAACAGTGAGTGAAGGTGCAGTGCATGAGGGTGTGCATGTAGAGGGGACAGACAGAGAGGCAGAAGAGGCGGGCACACTGGGGGAAGTGGACGTTGTTGTGTGTGCAGGTGTCTGTTGGCTGTGTGAATGCTTGTGGTGGGAGGTGTAGTGCTTGTGTTTGGAAGTGTGCTTCTTGTGTGTTGATGTGCCTGCAAGCGGGTCTGATTGTGTGCTTTGGACGGGTGAAGGGAGTGGGGTGCTGGAAGGGGTAAAGGAGGTTGGAGGGGGGACGGAATGGCCAGGGAAACTCGCTGCCATCCAAGAGGAGGCCAGAGCCTGAAAAGATCTCTGTAGGGCAGACACGGCTCCGTGAATGCCATCCAGATAGGCATTGGTCTGCTGCACCTCTGATGCCAGACCCTGGATGGCATTGACGATGGTTGTCTGCCCAACAGAGATGGTTCTCAGGAGGTCAATAGCCTCCTCTGTGAGGGCAGCTGGGCTGTCTGGAGCAGGGGAGGAGGTGCCTGGGGCGAAGGAGATGCCCACCTTTCTGGGTGGGCGGGCACGGACAACTCGGTGGGGAGCAGAAGGGAGGGCGGTGATGGTATGGGCAGTGGCGGAAGATCTTACGGTAGTGGTGTGTCCCCTCGGGTCTGCCACCACCGGAGGACCCCCATCAGAGGAGGTCTCAGAGTCACTACCTCCTGTGGTAGTAGCCTCCCCCATGGAAGTCCCCTCCCACTCACTGGTCCCCTGGGCGTCCGTTGTCTCTGCCTCGGAGGATCTGTGGGCCGCTGCCTCCCCACTTGCTGGTGCCTCAGCTCCCTCGCCTGATGTTCATGCTGTACCAAACCAACACAAGAGAACAGGGATGGGGAGACAAAACAGGAGAGATACTTGTAAATAGCTGAATGCTGATACACAATGGCAAGACATACACCAACCCAGCAAACACACCCAACAGGCAGCACCGTACACTATGCCCATGGCCATGCCCCTGACTACTGAGCAAAATACTGACCAAAACCCATCCCCTGAAAGACTATAGGAGCTGAGGTAGGTGAAACCTGGCAGGGACACCCCTACACCCTTTGGGGAACATACAGTAGATGGACACCAGTCAAAATCCATGCTCTAAGCACCATGAGCCCTATCGCACACACACTCATTCTTCCAGGCTAAAGTATGGTCTGTGAGTACTCACCCCCTTGAGACTGCTGTGCAGCCTTCAAGCACCCATCCAGGTCTGGGTACGCCACCGCCAGGATCCTTCGCATGAGGGGGTCAGTGCCCAACAGGCACCCCTTCCACGTTGGGAGGACTTCCCCAGCTGGGCCTCACTGATCTTTTGCGCCCAGCGCCGCAGGTCCTCTTACCTCTTTTGACAGTGGGTGCTCTGACGGTTGTAGACCCCCAGGGTCCGTACTTTCTTGGCGATGTCATGCCAATGTGCCCTCTTCTGGTGGGCGCTGACCTAGTAGGGTGACACAGAAATGGAACACAGAGGTCAGACACCTGCACGATGGGAAAAGCTGGCAGATTGTCAAACATAGGACTGACAGTACTCTTGGACATGCAGGACAGTGGCATGCAGCATTCCATGCACCAAGGTCCATCCTGGCTCACAGGAGCACACGTATGTGCAATTCACTCCATCCATTACTCACACAGTGCCCCCCAAACCCGGACCCACCTGTACCTCTGACGGGCCGTAGAGTCTGTCGTACAGGGGCAGGACCCCTTCCACTAGCTTCTCCAGTTCTTCCTGGGTGAAGGCAGGGGTTGTTTCCCCTGCACCACGTGGAACATCCATAGCCAGAGGCAGGCAACAGCAGTACACAGAGTGAAGTACCTGTCCGTACGAGATCAGGGAGTCAAGTGATCAAAAGATGACGAACGCACGTACGTTCCTCGGAGGTATGCACCGTCACCGCCGGCGGTGATCATGATATGGCAGGATTCCCCATTGGCATCCATGTTAGCCAATGAGGGTGCGACCAGAGGTCAACACTGTCTTACGCTGTGACGTCAACCGCTAGCGGTATTAGGTCACTTCCACAACAAAGGGGCAGAACTACAGTGGGCAGACATTTTGCCATTACCTACGCATCTTAAAATTCTTAATACTCACAATGCAGGGCCTACTAGCCATATGAAGCACCCAGGCCTCTATCCATTGCGTATATTAGCACACATGATTAACTCTGTTCCCTCCTAGTGATGTACATGTACATCTGTCAGGTTGCAGTAATTGTACAGACACTACTATGAACAATGCACTGCATGTATTTATCAAATAAGACAATTTATGTGTGCACATCACTCCTTTTTTTTACCCCTCATAGGTACCGACCCTTGTGGCGAGGAAGGGCACCATCAGTGTACAGACCACTTGTGGATATGGGGACCATGGTGGAACGTCAGATCATTCTCACTTACAGACTCACACGTGAAACTATTCAGGACCTATGTGCATTACTGGATCCTGCACTGACTCCCGGAAATCGTAATCAGCATGCCATTCCAACTGAGGTGCAGGTGCTCTCCGCACTCCATTTCCTGGCCACAGGCTCATTTCAAGGGACAGTGGGCATGGGTGCTGGTTTCTCACAGCCAATGTTCAGCCTGGTACTGACAAGATTTCTGAATGCATTTGTACAACATCTGCAATCCTATGTGCGATTCCCCCAAAGTGCTGACCTCCCTGCCATCAAGTCTGACTTCTATGCCTTTGCAAACATTCCCTATGTCATAGGTGTCATCGATGGCACCCACATAGCTATCATCCCCCCAAGAGTGAATGAACAGGTGTACAGAAACAGGAAGAACTTTCACTCCATGAACATCCAATTGGTATGTACTGTAGACCAGTACATGTCCCATGTGATTGCCATGTTTCCAGGGTCAGTCCATGATTAATTTGTTTTGAGGAACAGTAGTGTGCACAGAAGATGGAACAACTACAAGAGGACAGAGGGTGGATCATAGGTAAGTTTGGCTGTCACTAACTGACGCATTGCAGAGAACCAGCCTGTCTGACTAAGGGATATTACAATGACGACTTTGTATTGACCATTTTTCTAGGTGTTTCTGGCTATCCAAACTTGTGTTGGCTCCTGACACCAGTGAGGAATCCCAGGACGGATGCAGAGAGGAAATACAATGAGGCCCATGGACGTACTAGGAGGATGATAGAGCGTACTATAGGTCTCCTGAAGGCTAGATTCCGGTATCTACATATCTCTGGGGGGTCCTTGGCCTATGGGCCTGATAATGTGTGTAGAATAGTGGTGGCCTGCTGCATGCTGCACAATGTGGCTGTGAGACATTCTATCCCCCTTTTGGAGGTGGAGGGCGCTATAGGTCCTAATCAGTTACCTCAGAGAGGTGAGGAGAGTGATGGTGAGGATGAGGAAGGGGAAGATGTCAATTCCAGGAACCAACTGATACAACTCTACTTCCAATAACTGTCTGGGACTTAATCCTGTAATTGTGGTTAGTGATTGATACTGTCAGTGGGCCATGTCATATAGGGGGGATTGGTCATGATCGGCGAGACATGGACCTCTTTAGCATGGTACTGATAGACAATATATGCATTCCCTCCTTGCCTAATTTGAAACACACATTACCACCACCAAGCACAAATTGACAACAAAGTTGTTGTCTGCCAGTTTCATCCATACTCTAATTTGTTCAACATTGAAGACAGGGGACAGTGTTACAGGTGAGAATTGTGTTTTATTGGTCGAATACAGTGAATTGTGCTATATACAGTGATGGAAATTGTAAGGGTTGGGTGTCCTCAAAACCGACTTGGGGCAGCCCTGTTGGATATCATAGGTGGGTCCTATTTGTAGTATAGTACTTCATTTTGCCCTCAGCTGAGTGTAGTTGGTGAATGGGTGGGATGGCTGCTTTGCAGTAGTAGCAGTGTCAATTGTTGGAGTGGGGCTTGTTCTTAGCTGGGTTTTCAGTGCTATATCTTGGCCTGAGACTATGTTTGGGCGCCTGCTGTGGAGCTTCTTGGGGTGGCATGGTTGGCCCTTGTGATTCCTGGGAGGGTATTTCCTGCACTGTTTCTGCTGCTTGGGTCATCTGTCGCTGGTTGTCCAGGGCTGATGTGGGGGCCTCTTGTCAAGTGTGGGTGTCAGACTGTTTGTTGACCAACTGCAGCAGTGCTCCAGCAATGGTGGCCATTGTGGCATTGTGTTCTTTCCACTGCTCCATGGCCTGTTAGTGTTGTTCCAGCTGCTTCCTCTGACTTTGTTCCAGGGTGGACACAATCTGTGCCAACCTGTCTTGAGTATGTTGGTAGGCCCCCAATACCTCTGCAATGACGTTCTGGGCTGCTGCATACATCCAGTGCCCTTCCCCCTGACCCACTGGGGCACTTGACTTTGCCATAGCCCCCTGTGTCTGTGTCCCCTGCGCAGGTCTTGATGTGCCACTTGTACTGGGGCCCTCGCCTTCCTGCATGTTGGGAGTGGGAGACTGTAGCCTCTGTTGCTGTGTTCCACCTGTCTGTGCCCTGGGTCCACTGGTGTGGGTACACCTCCCCTGGCCTGCTGGTCTTGACTGGGTGTTAGGGGTGACAGTGGTTTCCTGGGTGGGGATGCTGCATGGTGAGCATCCATGGCTGTGTGAGGGGCCTGCCTGCTCATCAGTGTCCAGGGATCCTTCACCAGCGTCCTGTGAGGTGTCTCTGTCTCCCTGGAGTGCTGTGGCACTCCTTGTCCCCTCCATTAGGGTTGCATGGGTGGTGGTGCCTGTTGGGGGGCATAGACATGTCTGTTACATATGCCTGAGGGTTTGAGGTGTACAGAACTGTGCAATTGTGTGCTGGTGTGACTTTCAGTGGCCTTCCAGGGTGCCTTTGTGAGGTGGACATTGCATTTAGTGGCAGTGGTGGGCTTACATTGTGGTGGGGGGTATTATTCCATTGTGGGTACGTGCAGGGGTGGGTGGCTGTGCACAGCAGGAGTGATGTGGGCCTGGTAGTCAGTTGTGGGAAATGTAGGGTGGTGGATGTGGTGGCTGATGCCTGGGTGGGGTGTTGGTCCTGCTGGGTGTGGGCGGGGTGGGGTGGTGCATGCATTGCAGATGTGTTGTCTATGGGGTAATTGTGGATGACTTACCCGAGTCTATTCCTCCAGTGAGTCCAGTGAGTCCCTCTGGGTGCAGGATGGCAAGTACCTTCTCCTCCCAGTCGGTGTAGTCGGTGGTGTTGGTGGCGGTCCTCCCCTATTCTTCTGCACTGCGATGTGGTGCCTGGATGCCATGGCTCTGACCTTCCCCCGGAGGTCATTCCATCTCTTGTGGATGCCGTCCCTGGTGCGTGGATGGTGTCCCACTGCATTCACCCTGTTGACATTGGTATGCCACAGCTCCAATTTCCGCGCAATGGGTGTGTGCTGCACCTCGGACCCAAAGATTTGTGACTCCACCTTCAGGATCTCGTCCACCATGGTCCTTAGCTCCCTTTCGGTGAAGCGTGGATTTTTGGGGAGGGACATGGTGAGGGTGATGGATGGCGTCTGGACTGGGGACGGGGTATGGGTGCTCCTGTGTGGGTGGATATGCGTGCCCTGTATGCTGGCGTTCGCTGTCTGGCTCTGGTGTTATCTGTCTTCTGGTCTTGGCTTTGTTGCAAGGGATTGTGGGGCGTGTATGGGGGTGTTTTATGGTGTTCAGGATGTGTGTCAGGTGTGTGGGTGATAGGCCTAGCCAATGTGTGCACTTCTTGCTTTTGGGCCCACTTGCTGCCCGTGGCAGTCTCAGCCGCCAATGGACGTCCGGACACCACTGTCCGCCGAGGTGATTTGTGCATCATTATTTGGAGGGGGGGTGTGGGTGTGGGTGTGCTTGGCGGAGGCGGGGTGGGGTGGGCCGGGATTCCCGCCGACAGTGTAGTGGCGGGGAGTGGTGGTCCGGGATTTTCTGGCTGCGTTGGGTTTTTCATTCATTATATGACAGGTTTCCATTTGCCGCCACCAGCGGGATTCTGTTCACCGCCGACACGGTGGTCTGCGGTCTTTCCTGCCATGGTCATAATGACCGCCTTAGTCTGAAACACCAGCTTTTATAGCCAGCCCGAACCAGGTGCAAGGACACACATGGGGAAAACAGAGGAACTTGTTAGTCATTATTATTGTAATTGCATGTTTCTCAACTGTCTTTTTTCCATTAGGTGGATCAATTAAAGAACCGGCAGTTGACGACATTTGACATGTGCTTCCTGGATTACCTGTTTGAAGCCCAGGTGGTTGTAAACAGTTCATATGTGCTTCCTTGGTTACCTGAGTGAGGCCAAGGTGTTCAGACGTTTTCTTGACAACAAGCATTGGTCTAGATCTGCTTTAAAAATTGCCACTATATTAATAACTGAGTTGCCAAGTTACACATGGTTTCAAAGGCATTACATGATTCAAAATGGAACTGTGATGAAAAGAAAATACCAACGTCTCTGATATTACTCATAAGGGAGAAATAAGGCATGACTAAGGCATGACTAGCCCTGCTCAGAGATGGAACCATGACAGCGGCATGGTAGAACCCACTGCAGGGATGGTGCGGGTCACCCCAACCAGCGCAAACTGCCTTTTGAGAAACCCAAAACCACTGGTACTGCAGCTGCTGCATTGGAGGAGATGAACAGTGTAACTGGGGGACCTGTGACCGAGCAGCCAGCTGGAATAGATGCTATCCTGACTGAACTTAGGATGGGCTTTCGGGCCATCAACACCAACTTCAACACTATTGCAAGTCATCTGGATCAAATGGGGAAGCACCTAGACAGGTAAGATGCACAAATTGCGGGTGCTGAAGAACAGATATCCAGTATAGATGATACCACAATAACAGTCAAGAGGCTGGAGAAACTGGAGGCCCGCTCAATGCACTGGCAGTCAAAAATGAAGATCTGGAGACCAGAGGGAATTGCAATAATATCCATATTTTAGGGATCACTGAGTCATCAGACACAGTCCACTGACCTGTTCGTGGAGCAACTACTGATCAACCTGCTGAGACACCTTAACTTTACTCCAACATTGGTTGTTAATATAAATCCCTCAGCCCTCGTCCTATACATGGGGCACCGCTGCAACTGATAATTGCCAGGGTACTCAACTTCAGGGACCGGGATGTGGTTCTCCAAGAGGCACAAGAACTAGGTCCGCTCCAGTATCAGGGCGATGTGATCTCTATCTTCCCTGACCTCACCATGGTTGTCCAGGAGGCCCTGAGCATATTTGCCAAGACCAAGGCTGTGCTGTGCAAACTGGGACTCTGGTACATGATGCTGTACCCCACCTGACTTCACATATTTGTGGATGGAAATGCCCATTTCTTAGACACCCCAGCAGAAGCATTGGCATTTTGCAAACAACAAACTAAGAACCGCGAGTCCCCAAGACACATAACACCACATCAAACCCCACCAGCCTCACAGATAGCCGTCAGCATGAAACTATTCCCACAAGATTAAAATAAGTTGAAGTTGGTTCATACACAAGAAACACATCGACCAATCTGCAATATCACAGACATTCTAGATAACTCCAGAAGCAGGACCACCCACTGTGGCATTGCTACTTTCGTGAGGTTTATACCGCTGCTGAGTTGGGAGACATGTTTTGTTGTGTTTGTGCTATATTGGGATTCAATTGGTCTGTTCTCACCAGGTCTGGGAGGGGGGCACTCTTCGTTTGACTGCTTGTTTGTTTGCTCTTATTTGATTGCCTCAATATGTCACAACGTTCATGTGTTGTACCAGACACATTTTAGCACATTTATATTTTTTGCTGATGCCTACAAGAAATGTCATGACCCCATTCGCAGACAACACCTTTATATTCTGGAACATCTGTGGCCTTTACAACCCTCATAAAGGCAAGCAAGTAGTTCAGTACTTGCATCAACTTAGCGCTGATATTGCCTTCTTACAGGAGACTCATCTGTCTCCTAAACTCTTATATGCATTACAAAACTCCTGGGGCATGCACCAATTATTCTCCAGCTACCGTACCTACTCATGAGGAGTATGCACATTGGTTCTCAAAAAGGTACACTTCACGCCCTATGCCGACTACCCGGATGAGCAGGCCAGATTTGTATTGGTGTCAGGTCACCTAGTGGAACACAGATCCCTCCTAGTTAACCTGTACACCTCTAACACTGACGATCCCCACTTCTTCCAAACACTACAGGCCCATATCGACCGCATAGATGCAGACAACATTTTATTGGGTGGTGGTTTTAATATGCTTTTGGATCCCCTCCTGGATTCCATGGTAAAAACCCCTTTGGGGAAACCACGCCTGCTACACATATTAAAGCAGACTTCCAATACATATACAGTCAAAGACCCCTGACATCTGTGACATGCTACTAACCCAGCCTACACCTTTCACTCAGCATCCCACAATAAGTGGATAGGAATAGACAATTGGTAAATATCTATCATACTTACACCATGTCTTGGCTCTATCGCACACCTTCCAAGGACACTTTCAGACCACACTCCATTGATAATGTCATGATGAATTCCTGTTGTAGGAGGCCTGGAACGCCAATGGTGATTTCCAAACATGGCATTCCACAACAAGCTTTTCCATTCTGAACTTCACTCTTCCATCATTGAGTATTTCGAACTTAACAAAGATTATGTTCAATCACAAGCTACTCTGTAGGAAGACTTTACGGTTTACACCAGAGGCATATGTATATCAAAGCACTCCTGGTTGTTGCAAGATATATGCAGGACCCTGTCCTGTATTGAAACCGGCTGGCTAATTTGGACAGTGCTGATGCCGACACACTTCTGAGGCCAACATGCACCAACATGCTACACTGCTGGCAGAGTTCCAGGACTTAGCGGAACAGGAGGCCCACTACCTTGGGAAATATGTGAGAGCTCGCCACTACGGGCTGATGGAGAGGCCAGGACAGACGTTGGCAGGGCTTTTGCGACCACCTAGGAGGTATGGCCTACATTTCCGAATAGCAGTGGTCAGATGGCACTTTAGTTACAGAGTGAATTGCTTGACTATGACACCCGTCTTTACTCTTCACGATTGAGTGAAGACCCCACTGAAAGAACAACATATCTCGACAAAGTGACTAATGGTTGGCTTACAGCCACCCATCAAGAATTCCTTAGTATTCCTTTTCCCACTGATGAGATTGTTCGGTCAATAGACTCATTGGATGGCTCTAAGGCATCTGCCCTTGATGGCTACACAGGTGCTTTTTATAAAACCTACAAGCATGTCCTAGCATCACACCTTCTTGCCATGTACTCAGAAGTCATTGAATCAGGTGTTCTCCTACCCACATTGAGCGAGGCTGTGATTACACTACTTTTGAAGCCCAGTAAGGACACCAAGCACTGTGGAACTAATTAACCACTGTTGCTACTCTATGTTAACAGTAAAATTATGGCCAAGTTATTAGCAACCAGACTTACACTACTGACGGACTAAGTAATTTCCCCAGCCCAGTAGGGCTTCCTCCCACATCACTCAAAGTTTCTCAACTTGTGAACGGTGATTAACAGGATTTCCCCCAGAACCCCTGCTGCAGTTGTCCTATTAGATGTGGAGAAAGCCTTCTTTTCACTGGAGTGGCCATTTTCACAAGCTGTACTCCAAAAAACAGACTTCCTAAGTAAATTGTCATCCCTAATAAGTTTGAGTTTATTTATTTATAAAGTGCATACAAATACCCAAGGGCATCTCGGCGCCAGCACCTAGTAAAGACCTGAGAAGAAGATAAAAATGGTGAAAGTTGAAATACACATTAAACCAAAGATCTACGTGAAATGTCAAAAAGAGAATGGAAACGCTTACATCAATCCCAGGAAAGTGGCTAAGGCTGAATAAACAGCCAAGTTTTTAGCGTTTTAAAAAAAAAAAAAAAATTCTCTGGCTTCTAAGGTAATGGAGTTCCACAAGTGATCAATGATATGAGTGAAACTTTTGCCTCTCCATGAAGTTCTGAAAATTCTTATATACTTAGAAGAATAGCAGACGAGGATCGGAGTGACCGCAAAGCAACATGCCAAGCTACTCTACTTTTCATGGGTGTTGGACTAGCTGAGTAAAAACAGTTGTGGGCATTACAAAGGGTTTTAAAAGCCACTCTTTGATGGAGAGGAAGCCAGTGACTTCCTGGGTTTAGAGACTGGCTCATGTTTTTTTTAAACTTCTTTAGTAAACAAACTGCTGTATTTTAGATTCTCTGAAGTTTGTTTAGACTCCCACTCTGGGCCCCAGCATACAAGCATTACAATAGATCAATTTGGCACGAACTAATGAGGTGACCACTATTTTCTGTGTTCACCAGGAAGGAAAGGGAAGATCTTTTTTTACAATTTTCAGAGTAAAAAAATGTGAGGATGTCAGCTGAGTCAGACGCTCAGCGAAGGTGAGCCTGGAGTCAAACATGACACCCAGATTCTTGACTTTGCTGACAGGGGCAGGCAGTGGTTCTAAGGAAATGGGCCACCAATTTGTTCCCTATAGCTTTTCATCAATACCAAAGAGTAAACTCTCAGTTTTATCCGAGTTCAGTTTTAGATTATGTTCACTCATCCACCTGACAGTAGCTGCCACGCAGCCTTTAACATGGGAAACAGTCTCCTCAATGTTACCTCAAATTGGGACTGTGATTTGAGTGTCATCAGCATATGAGACAGCAACAAAACTGAATTCCCTAATGAGGTTCAAAAGTGGGGCTATGTAGATATTAACTAGGGTGGGGCTCAATGATTACCCCTGTGGAACTTCACAGGGAACAGTGAAAGACTTGGAGGTATACATTCCCATTGCAGCTGTCTGCTCTTTGTTCTCTAAAAAGGAGCTTCTTAACATCAGGGCTGGGCCAGCAAGCCCAATTTCTCTCCGTCATTTAAGATCGAATGATTAACTGTATCAAAAGCACTAGATAGGTCAAACAATCCACTGCTGCCCTAAGCCTTTATCCATGATGTCTGTAACTTCTTCTGATACTGAGAGGAGGGTGGTTTCTGTACTATGAGCTTTACGGAAACTAAATTGTGCCTGATCTAAGATGTTGTCATGCTCCAAATATTCTGTTAGGGCAAGATTGAGATGTCTTTGAAAGCCTTTTGTTAGAAAAGGTAATTGGGAAATGGGGCAAAAGTGTTTTTCAACCAAGGGTCTAAGGTGGTGTTTTCAGGTGTGGTAAAATAGATGCCTTTTTCCATTTCCAAGGAAAGGAACCTGTGGCCATGATGCTGTTGAAAAGAATGGCCAGAGGATAGGTGATATGATTAGCTAGTTTATTAAGCAACTTAGCAGGACATAGGTCAGCCGGGGAACCCAATTTTGTAAGAACTAAGAGCTCTACTATCCAATCTGGCAAGAGCTCTGGAAACTCGAAAAGGGAAGTATAACATAACTCCAAATCCCTTGTAGCATCACTGGGAGAATTTGAGGAGATACACTTATCTAGATTGATAGTAACATCACTGGGAGCAGCAGTGGAGAGAAGTTCTCCTAAATCAGTGTAAACTGATTCAACTTTGGTCTTGAAAAAGTAGGCTAAGCTGTCACAGCGGTCTTGGGAAAGGGGTACTAACTGAGCCGTAGGTACCACTGATAGTTGCTGTGAGGTTGAGAAAGCTCACAGGCTGAGTTTTCAGCTTTCCCAAGTCTACAAGCAAAAATATATGTTTTTTTCTGATTTAATCAGCTCCTTATTCTCAAGAATCAGTCGCTTATATTTGAATCTCTGATCAGGAGAGTAGAAGTCTCTCCATATCCTTTCATGCTTTCTACACTTTGTCTTCATCTCCCTGAGCTTAGGTGAGAACGAGGGGACTGTGGGTCAAGGTCCATTGCAATATGTAGCCAGTCATTGTAGGCAGCTACCACTTCATCCGCCCCACAGATGATATTAAATCAGAGAATTTTGCTTTCCCCCATCCACGCACAACAATGGGTTGCAGCGTAATGAAAGCTTCAGGTTTAGAATTTGGTAGGGAAAATTAAAGTGTAGGGCCCTGTGTTCTGATCAAGTTACTTCCTGACATGTATCTAAATAAAGGCCAGTGACATTAGTAAAAAAAAGGTGTTGGGTTTATGTCTGGATGAATGGGTCAGAACACTGAATAATTGTTCAAGGCCAAAAGTCTGAAAGTAGCCACAGAGGGTGGTGGTGTCCTTATTACTGAGGTCCTCTAGATGGAAATTAAAATCACTTAACTCAGTGAGATTACAGAGAGTAACACCGCCTTTCCAGAAGGTGGCAAGCGATTCCAGGAAACCAATTTTAGGGCTTGACAGTCTGTAAAGCAGTAATATGTGAAAAGAAATGTTAGAACTAGCTTTGTAGCAGAGAAGTAGCATCTCACAGTCTGCAACGACAATATGTTTGTTAGACAAAATCACAGTGTCTTCATAAATCACTGCTAGGCCTCTGACCCGCTTATCCTTCCTGTTGAGTCTGATAATTGTGTATCCGGGTGGTAAAACATCTGCTAAGTCAGGATCTGAAGACTTACCAGCCCATGCCTCAGTGATAAAGACTATGGGCTTCATCATGAGTTTGGCGGGCGGCAAAGGTCGCCTGCCAAACTCTTCCCACCATCAGGCCGCCTGTGCGGCCTGAACTCCACTGGCCTTATTAGGAGTTCACCGCAGGGTCTTAACTCTGCAGCCGGCTCCTAATGGACCTGGCTGCAATGTGGTGGTGCGGCAGTTGCAGCTGCATCTGTCACAAATTACTCTGCCTGTAATTCGGGCAGTGGAATGCGCGAAGGGGCTGTGCATGGGGGTCCCTGCACTGCCCATACCAAGTGCATGACCAGTGCAGGGGCCCTCAGGAGCCACCGAGTTCTCCGTACCGCCAGCCTTTCCATGGTGGTGTAAACCGCCATGGACAGGCTGGTGGATGGGTACTCGTAATCCTCAGGGCAGCACTGCTTGAGAGTCTAGGTGAACAGAAATTCCCTGGAATATGTGACACTGGAGGGTCTCTGGCACATGGCACAGTCCGAGCATGGATGAACACAGACGGGCTTGCCTTTGACACGTCATCAGTGCGCCTGCTGCATGCATCCACACCACGACCACCATGAAATACCCGGGGAGCTCTGACAGGCTCCTCCCGGGGGATGCCATTGATTGGATGACAAAAGGCCGATCCCAGCACAGCAGATCCGACGCACCTGCCCACTGAAATTGTACAATAAAAGAGACTTCAAACACCAAACCCCAAAACAAAAAGACACAACAGCACACTATAAAAGTTAAAAAGAATGAAATAAGAGTGCAAACAGTGCACTGTCTTGGCTCAGCTGATGTCACACTACTTTATACATGATTGACTGCTCGGATCAGAATTAATGGTGCCCCATCCACTGCATTCGCCATTACAAGGGGGACACAACAAGGTTGTCTCTTTTCACCGCTGCTATTGATTACAGCCCAAAATCCCCTTGTACATCACCTGCAAGAGAAACATGTACACTGGGGCTTGCAATTCCATCCGGGCCCACTTTTAATGTCACTTTTTGCAGATGACATCTAACTTTATGCACAACAACACCCTGCTAATAACTTGAATCCAATCCTCCATGAGATAGTTAGGTATGGGGACCTATCTGGCCTCCACATCAACTAGACTAAATCTGAACTATTTACATTCTTTGATGCCACCACTGAACTACGCTTTGAATTCCATCTGACTTGCTGTGACGGTCCTGTCAGATACCTAGGCATTCACATCCATCATGATAAGAAACAAGTAGTAAGCTTAAAGTATGGCCCAGGGTTGAACAGACTGACAGCTCAGGTGGAACGATGGATCCGCCTCCAGCTCTGCATAGCTAGGCATATTGCCATTATAACAATAGTAGTGCTCCCCTGCTTTTTGTATCTCTTTCAAAACATTCCAATACCACTCACAAATACATTTTTTTTGTGACACTGTGGAGTGTACTACTGTGCCTTATATGGGCTGGCAAACAGCCTAGATTTAGGTGTGACACTTTAGTACTTCCATATAAAATTGAGGGTTTCGGAGTTCCACACTTGCATTTATATCACCTGGTTGCACAGTGTCAATTTGCTAGGCATTGGTATCACGTGGATGCCCGCATACCCTAAGCCAAACCAGAACAAGATCTGGCAGCTCTCATACAACTGAGAGCTCTGCTTCCTGAAGGCTGTCCTTTGGATCCAAAAGACATACAACATCTGTCCACAACCAGGTGAGCCTGGAAAGGACTGACTCTGATGTGGGCAGACAGACTCTCTATTCCCCTGCGATCCCACTGGCAGACAACCCCTGGGTTCCTATCACCCAAGAATGACTGGTTAAGAGCACACTGATGAAGCTGACCTTACATACCACTGAAGTCCTCCTCCTGCACGGGCATGTGTTTTCCCACACGGAAGATGATGGGTTTCACAATGCAATCCACAGTGGCCACTTTGTGCTCAGGCACCTTCAGACCACGCTTAGAACTCAGGTCCAGTCTTATCCACTGGCCCCAGATGAGTTTACACCTGTAACACTGGTGATCACTGAAAAGGAGGGGGATAGGTTAAACTCGAAATTCTATCACACTTGGTTGGACCTGATGCCAATTTGGGTCTCTAGACTTTGGGCCACGTGGGAGACAGCCTTGGGACACCCATTGGCTGACAAGTTTGGATATGCCTGCTGTGCACTGACACACCTCAGTTCCTTTAATCATTGCCATAAGCAAATACATTATAAAATCCTGTGTGGAGTGTATATCACACCCGCAACACAGGCGCACATTGACTCTACTTGACCCTCAGAGTGTCGGAGATGTTGGGCAGCAGATGCAGACTTTGCATATATGACATGGAAATGTCCAACATTGCATCATACTGGACAGCGGTCTTCGACAGACTAGCCTTGATGGCGGACCTTGCACTAGAACCCACCCCATTGTTAGCACTGCTAGGAAATGTCTGCGACGTAACCAAATCACTGCATCGATATGTTGCAATTGAGCTATTTTTGGCTAAATGGGAGATAGCTATATATTAGGGAAGCAAATACCCACCTACCATAGCTGTGTGGATCAAAAGCTGAATGTAATGTGATACTAATAGTGACCACCTACCTCCAGAGCAAAAGACATTTGGCAGACATTGTGAGACTTCCTAATGACATTCGGTTCAGGGGAACCAACCCAGTCACTGTGAATGACCCTTCTAATTGAATGGCAGATACTGCCTACATATTCTATATGTATGGTTTCCAAATGGGTCTTGGACCCCAACTACTCTATGGCTGCCTACTGAATTGTGGTGTCAAAGGAATGCCTATTGCTTGGTTTTTGTCTTATGGTTATGTTTAATATGAATCGACAAGTTATACTGTCCCCTCTTTATTGGGAAAATGTATCTATATGTGTATGGTATACCACAAAAATGATAAATTAGGCTAACAAAAAAAGCAGTTGGAAGTCTAGTGCCATCCTTGACATAAGGACGGCATCATCTGCATATAAAAGAACAATTAGTAGCCAGGAACACACATGGAGGGTCACATTGTACTCTCAACAATGCTGCCTCTAAATAAAAAGGGGGCCAGGATAAACCCCCATCTAACTCCTCTGGTGATGGAGAAACATTTGGAGTATGAGCCATCCTCCCCAAATCTAACTGGGGCAGACAAATCTAAATGGATGTTTGCCAAAAAGGAGACCAGGACTCGCTCAACACCTAGGGACAACAACAATGACCACAACTTTGAATGATTCACCTAATTGAAAGCTGAGGAGAGATCCATAAAATAAAAAAAAAGAATACCCCTTTTGGCCACTGTGTATTTCTGAATTAAAAGATATAAATTCAAGCATTGGTCAATAGCACCCAAACCAGGCCTAAACCTATTCTGTGAATAGGTGATGATGTTCTTATCATCTCATCATTACTCACTGAGGTCCTTCTAGCGTGCAGCCTGGATTAAGTTAAGGTAGTTTTTCTACCATTTTAAATCCAATATTCTGAGTTTTGAATTTTACCATGAGCAATAATGACCTCAAAGTCCGAGATTTCCCACAGAAATTAGGGATTGACATGCTTTTCACACCAAATTCCACATAACTTGTAATTTAGCCAGGCATTTTCCCCTAGTATATTCCAGCAGATTTGACCATCTGAAATGCATTTTGGGAAAAATGTGGGGAGTTAAGTAATTTCTAAAAAAAAAACTGTTCTGATTCATAAGCAAACAGTTATTTGCGTTTGTACCAGAGTTAACCAGAGTTATCCGGGCCATTTGTAATGAGGACCTAAGCCTCTACTACCTTTCCAATATATGAATCTAACATTTTATTTGCTTTGGGCCTGTATACCTCCTGCTCTCCTCCTTTCTGTAGGTCTAAGAGCAAGAGCACTCTTATAGAATATGTAACCCATGTGGCAAAAAGACACTCTGCATGTATAAACCAAACACTGGGTGTCCAGTTAGTTATGAAGGAAGTCTTATATGGCAGAAATGGATGGGACCCTGTGTTGTGAGCAATATATCTCTACCCTTGCACAAAATATAGCTGGGATAAAGACTTTTAGTGGAAAAGGTACTTTAAATTAGACATTGTGGCAGTTACGTACTGGAGAAGAGCAAATACAAAGGTACTAAAAGAGAAGAAGGAAGTTGAGAGTGCGCAGAAGTGTAATTCACAACTTCTCAGTTTGATGGACCATTTTAAGTTGAGATGAAGCTTGAAAGGGAGTTATCAACAATAATACATTTCAAATCTTGTGAGGTCAATTTGTACCCACAATATGGACCAGGAATCAGTGACTAATGTTAAGAGATTTATTTTAGATTATTAATCAGTCCAGTATAGAGACATGCCAAGGATATATTCAAAAGATACAATAATACAGCTGTCAAGCTGAAATATTGCAGTAGGTTTGGTCAAATTAGAATTAGATACAAAAGAGTAACCTCCACTGCAATACAGAAACTGAGAATTAGAATTAGGTGTTCCATAAAGAACGTCCGGTTCTCTCTCCTAAACATGAAATTATTCTAAGCTCTAAATTAGGAATAATGATGGTTTGTTGAATGGGGCGTCAAGGAGATTAGGAAATGCAAAAGAATGTCAGCATAGTGAAGACTTCAGTAGAAGTCTTCTGAAAAAAGAATGTGTTTTGCATGAAGATTCACACTTGAAGAATCAAGGAAACAGAGAGATCTGTACCCCTCAAAGTCTAACTTAAATCTGCTCTAACTCCTAATGATGTGAGCATGTTAAAACAAACAGAAACATCAGCAACATTTGTATCTCTTCCTACCCCACCACATGCCAATCAGTTCACTTCTCTTGGTGTGCATTTGCAACATCACCTGAGTTTTTCATCAAACAGAACTTAGACAGTTACTTAAACCCTGAGCATCTCAGGTTCCTGGGACATGATAACTAGAAGGCATCATCTGCTCATTAGGTCTCCATGCTCCTTGCTAAGATTTCTCTTCTCAGGCCTCACTATCAAAAATTAGTACATACAACAATACTCCTTTTTGTAGCTAATGAAAATCATGAGAAGAACATGCCGACCAAGTAAAATGCGTTTCAAATAAGGCATACAGTCAGGCTAAATTTAGTTAAGCATTTCATATGAATTTCAAATACATAGTTATACATGCATACATATAACTTTCAAAATAAATGCAAAACGTGAATACAAGAATTCTTGTTTACTTATGCAAATAAACAAAGTGTAAACATAAAACTTATATAATGAAAAGATGTGAGCATTTTAAGTGAACATTAGTACATGATGGTAGAGGTATTTAGTCTGCAATATTTCCATTTCATTAATGCATTCAAATGTTTCACACATGTTAATATTATCAAGCACACAGTAAATATAGTCCCTCATTACAACATTGGCGGTAAGTGCCGCTTACTGCCATGCTGACTGCCGCCAACATACCATGACCACGGCGGTATACCGCTACCCGTATAATGACCCACACATAGAAATCTGCCACAATACAGACACACACAGAAGTCTGCCAGCCCAAAAGTCAGTGATAAAATGGTGGTACCAAAACCCACAACGTTACGCCAACAGAAATACGCCCACAGCATCATGACCCACAAATCATTGCGGTGGTCATTTAACTGCGGTAAAAAAACAATGGTGGTAACGACCGCCGCGCTCAAAATAAACACACACATACAAAACTACACCACATTGGACAATTCAAACTACACACACCTGACACACATACACATACAACACCCACACACCCATACCAATATAAAACACACACACTACCCACAATCCTTTACGACTCAAAGATTTTGGCAAGTGAGAGAGAGACAAGCCAGGAGCACCCACAGAATCTGAGCCACAAAACACCATCACCCATACACCATCCACGCACCTCACAACACACACCCCAATACATCACCCCACAAACCCTCACACATACCACTCCCACTACACCCATGGCACCACAAAGACACCCCAGGTTCTCAGAGGAGGAGCTAAGGGTCATGGTGGAGGAAATCATCCGGGAAGAGCCCCAGCTATTCAGATCACAGGTGCAGCAGACATCTATTGCAAGGAAGATGGAGTCAATGCGGAGAGTTGTGGACAGGGTCAACGCCGTGGGACAGCACCCAAGAACAAGGGATGACGTCAGGAATAGGTGGAACGACCTACGGGGAAGGTACGTTTCGTGGTTGCAAGACACCAGATAGCAGTACAGAGGACTGGCGGTGGACCCCCACCTGCTCCCCCACAACTGACAACATGGGAGGAGCAAGTCTTGGCGATCATGCATCCTGAGGGCCTGGCAGGAGTAGCAGGAGGACTGGACTCTGATAAGTCAAATCTTTATTACTTTGACCCCCCCTTACCTGCATGCCATCACATACCCTCACCCCTGCACTCACTCCATCACTCCACCACCTCACATATACCCCACCATCACAACCCATCCCAATACCAAGCCATGCATGCAACACCAATGCATGGACCCCCATCACAGACCTGCATGTTCACCCATCACCACAGCATGCACACTAGTGACAATCACTTAGCCAACCAAATCACAATTCACACAAGCCAAAACTGCCTTGGCAATAACAACCATAGAGGGAAACATACCCATGCACAAGATGGCACACACAGAAACAATAACACTGCATTTACATACCCACAGAACCGCCACTCAACCTCACCGGAGAGGAGGTGCCAGACACATCCAGTCCCCCCAAGAAGAAGCCCACAGTGATGACAGCAGTTCTGTACGCCTGGATCACGATGACCAACCTGGCCCATCAGGGTCCTCTAACAGTCGGTTACCTAGGCACAGTCCCTGCCCACCACAGAGCCTCCCCCCTCAGGAAACACCACCACAGCACCCACCCAGCAGGCCCATCCTTCTGTCCCCAGGACACGTCAATCAGCAGTGTGTCCACCACTATAGGGACTCCAGGCAACCCCACAAACACAGGACGATCAGGGACCTGGGGTCAGTGGCAGTGGGCACACGGTTCAGGGGACAGATGCACAGGACAACAGGGAAGCTGGTAGGATTGCTGTGCGACAGGGGGAGGACATTCCTTGGGAACCGACTTTTCACGAGGCACTTACCAACATACTGGGAGCATACCAGCATTCACAGGAGACCATGGGCCAGATACTGGCCAAGTTGCAGGCGACCCAGCGGCTGCAGGAGGGACAGTACATGGGGATCAGGGAGGACCTGAGGGACATCCACACCACCTTGGTGACCATTGCAGGGGTGCTAGTAGACATGGCCAACACCATGAGGGAGGCACACCATGAGGGAGGCACACCAACCGGCCCCTGACACTAGCCACACCGAAGAACAGCCCTCCACCTCCGTTGATGCTAGTGGACAGGAGGCCCCACCACAGGAACAACTAGCCACTAGCACCCCACCCCCTGCAGAAGGAGAACCACCCCGCAAATGGTCCCTGCAATTGAGCCAGAAGGCAGAGAACATTGTCCGGAACCCCCGCCAGGAAATAAGACTCTCCTGATTGTCACCCTTCTGTCCCACCCTGTCACCCTGTCCACCTTGAACTGCCATTGCTCCACTTCCTATTCCCCCTTGGACAATGAACCTGTGATACAAATAGACTGGACTCTACCCTGGACTTTCCTCCATCAGCAACCCAGCCCATTACAAAACCCCCTCCACTTATTAGCACCTAAATAAACACCCTTGGAACAAAATCAAATATGGAGTCTGTCAATTGACACAAGTATTAGTTTCACAAACTGTAAACATTGCAATTCAAATGTACTGCAATGGTACTGTTAAATTAGTGTAGTTCTGTTGTCCACATCTTCTTCCTCTGCCTCCTTTTTCGTCACTGTCCACAGGCTCCACCGCTGCCACACAACCATCCCCAGGCTCATCCTCCTACAGAAAAGACACCTGGCGTCTCAAGGCCTGGTTGTGCAACATGCAACATGCAACGATGATCTGGCACACCTTTTTTGGTGAGTAGTACAGGGATCCACCTGTCAGATGGCAGCCAAAGGTACACTCAATTATCCTCCTTGTTCACCCATGTGCCTCATTGTAAGGTTCCTCTCCCTTGTCCTGGCATTCCTCACTGGGGTGAGTAGTCATGAGAGGTTGGGGTAACCAGAGTCACCTGCAAATATTGAGGGATACCTATTAGCCAGACTCTCACCCTTAGGGCCAACACCACACCCATATACCTACATCAAGGGGGTGGGGACCATGGGCTCACCTATTAGCCACACCCGGTGCCTCTGGAATTGAGACATCACATATGGGATGCTGCTATTCCTCAAGATAAAGGCATCATGCACAGAGCCAGGATACTTTGCATTGAGATGGGAGATGTACTGGTCCACCAAACACACCATCTGCACATTCAGAGAGTGAAAGCTTTATCTATTTCTGAACACTTGTTCATTTCTCCGGGGGTAGACAAATGCAATATGTGTACCATCAATGGCACCAATGATGTTGGGGATAAGTCCCATTGCATAGAAGTCAGCCTTAACTGTGGCCAAATCCTCCACCTGGGGGAATACAATGTATCTGCGCATGTGTTTTAGCAGGGCAGACAACACTCTGGTCAGCACGTTTGAGAACATAGGCTGTGACATCCCTGATGCCATGGCCACTTTCGCTTGGAAGGAACCACTTGCCAAGAACTGGAGCACTGACAGGACCTGCACTAGAGGGGGGATCACAGTGGGGTGATGGAAAGCAGATATCATGTCTGGCTCCAATTGGGCACACAGTTCTTGGATTATGGCCCTATCAAGTCTGTAGGTCAGGATAATGTGCCTGTCCTCCATTGTCTCCAGGTCCACCAGGGGTCTGTACACGGGTGGATGTCTCCATCTCCTATTCATCCTCAGTGGTTGAACTCTAGGGTCAAAAACGGTGAGCAGAAGGTCATATTCACACAGATTTCAACATTAACATGCAATGTTTGTTAATTTCAGTTGATGTGCCAATGTCTGCTGTGATACAGTCAGGTGCCATGGCCTGTGCCCACCTGAAATGCTCATCTGTGAGGAGGGACAAGTGGAAATTAGGTAATTCTGCTGGCGTTGTGCGCCGTTGCGGTCGGCAGTCGAAGACCGCCGTGCAACACTGCAATGGTTATCATTGGGGCCTATGGGTTCCAGGAGCCAATGGTGATATACGCGGCAGTGGCGGTACGCACCGCTGCGGACGTGACCGCCATTTTCTATCTGTTCACTCACTTGCTACCTGACCTTCAACAGGAGAGGACCTAAAATGCAAGTGCTGCTGTGACCTGTGTCTGGAAGTGACAATGGCTTGAGTTTTTGGGGAAAGGGACCCTGCCTTCCCCAGTACCCTTTACTCTATAGTCCTCCAGACAAACAGGTGAGTAAACTGTGAGCATGATGCGTGGGGCATGAATGTATGGATTGCTGTGTGTGTAAGCCTTGTTTAGGGGGGTCTGAGGGGTCCTGGGCAGAGTGCTGCATGTATGGTGGTCAATGTATGTGCGTAAGGGGATAGTGGGGTTATGTTGGGCCATGAGTATAACAGTCCGGACAGTATGACTAATACCTTTTCTGCTGTATTTTTTCTGCAGGTCAGGAGGCACCACCATCTGCAAAGGGCAGGAAGGGGCACACAACACCACCCATGGCACTTCAGCCATCTGAGGCTGCAGGTGAAGGCCTGGGGCCTACCACCACCACTGGCAGCACCGCCACCTGCACTGCGGCCAGTGTAGGAAAGTACCATCTTGCCTGGCATGTTACCCCCATTTTTCACTGTATATATGTTGTTTTAGTTGTATGTGTCACTGGGACCCTGGTAACCCAGGGCTCCAGTGCTCATAAGTGTGCCTGAATGTGTTACCTGTGTAGTGACTAACTGTCTCACTGAGGCTCTGCTAATCAGAACCTCAGTGGTTATGCTCTCTCATTTCTTTCCAAATTGTCACTAACAGGCTAGTGACCATTTTTACCAATTTACATTGGCTTACTGGAACTCCCTTATAATTCCCTAGTATATGGTATTGAGGTACCCAGGGTATTGGGGTTCCAGGAGATCCCTATGGGCTGCAGCATTTCTTTTGCCACCCATAGGGAGCTCTGACAATTCTTACACAGGCCTGCCACTGCAGCCTGAGTGAAATAACGTCCACGTTATTTCACAGCCATTTTGCACTGCACTTAAGTAACTTATAAGTCACCTATATGTCTAACCTTTACCTGGTAAAGGTTAGGTGCAAAGTTACTTAGTGTGTGGGCACCCTGGCACTAGCCAAGGTGCCCCCACATTGTTCAGAGCCAATTCCCTGAACTTTGTGAGTGCGGGGACACCATTACACGCGTGCACTACATATAGCTCACTACCTATATGTAGCTTCACAATGGTAACTCAGAATATGGCCATGTAACATGTCTATGATCATGGAATTGCCCCCTCTATGCCATCCTGGCATAGTTGGCACAATCCCAAGATCCCAGTGGTCTGTAGCACAGACCCTGGTACTGCCAAACTGCCCTTCCTGGGGTTTCACTGCAGCTGCTGCTGCTGCCAACCCCTCAGACAGGCATCTGCCCTCCTGGGGTCCAGCCAGGCCTGGCCCAGGATGGCAGAACAAAGAACTTCCTCTGAGAGAGGGTGTGACACCCTCTCCCTTTGGAAAATGGTGTGAAGGCAGGGGAGGAGTAGCCTCCCAAAGCCTCTGGAAATGCTTTGTTGGGCACAGATGTGCCCAATTCTGCATAAGCCAGTCTACACCGGTTCAGGGGACCCCTTAGCCCTGCTCTGGCGCGAAACTGGACAAAGGAAAGGGGAGTGACCACTCCCCTGACCTGCACCTCCCCTGGGAGGTGTCCAGAGCTCCTCCAGTGTGCTCCAGACCTCTGCCATCTTGGAAACAGAGGTGCTGCAGGCACACTGGACTGCTCTGAGTGGCCAGTGCCACCAGGTGACGCCAGAGACTCCTTGTGATAGGCTCCTTCAGGTGTTGCTAGCCTATCCTCTCTCCTAGGTAGCCAAACCCTCTTTTCTGGCTATTTAGGGTCTCTGTCTCTGGGGAAACTTCAGATAACGAATGCAAGAGCTCATCCGAGTTCCTCTGCATCTCTCTCTTCACCTTCTGCCAAGGAATCGACTGCTGACCGCGCTGGAAGCCTGCAAACCTGCAACATAGTAGCAAAGACGACTACTGCAACTCTGTAACGCTGATCCTGCTGCCTTCTCGACTGTTTTCCTGCTTGTGCATGCTGTGGGGGTAGTCTGCCTCCTCTCTGCACCAGAAGCTCCGAAGAAATCTCCCGTGGGTCGACGGAATCTTCCCCCTGCAACCGCAGGCACCAAAAAGCTGCATTACCGGTCCCTTGGCTCTCCTCTCAGCACGACGAGCGAGGTCCCTCGAATCCAGCGACTCTGTCCAAGTGACCCCCACAGTCCAGTGACTCTTCAGTCCAAGTTTGGTGGAGGTAAGTCCTTGCCTCACCTCGCTGGGCTGCATTGCTGGGAACCGCGACTTTTGCAGCTACTCCGGCCCCTGTGCACTACCGGCGGAAATCCTTTGTGCACAGCCAAGCCTGGGTCCACGCACTCTAACCTGCATTGCATGACTTTCTAAGTTGGTCTCCGGCGACGTGGGACTCCTTTGTGCAACTTCGGCGAGCACCGTTTCACGCATCCTCGTAGTGCCTGTTTCTGGCACTTTTCCGGGTGCTACCGGCTTCAGAGAGGGCTCCTTGTTTTGCTCGACATCCCCTCTCTCTGCTGGTCCAATTTGCGACCTCCTGGTCCCTCCTGGGCCTCAGCAGCGTCCAAAAACGCTAACTGCACGATTTGCAGCTAGCAAGGCTTGTTGGCATTCTTTCGGCGGGAAAATACTTCTGCACAACTCTCCACGGCGAGAGGGATCTGTCCACCAAAGGGGAAGTCTCTAGCCCTTTTCGTTCCTGCAGAAACCTCAGCTTCTTCTGTCCAGTAGAAGCTTCTTTGCACCCGCAGCTGGCATTTCCTGGGCATTTGCCCATCTCCGACTTGCTTGTGACTTTTGGACTTGGTCCCCTTGTTCCACAGGTACCCTAGATTGAAAATCCACAGTTGTTGCATTGCTGGTTTGTGTCTTTCCTGCATTATTCCTCTAACACGACTTCTTGGTCCTTAGGGGAACTTTAGTTCACTTTGCACTCACTTTTCAGGGTCTTGGGGAGGGTTATTTTTCTAACTCTCACTATTTTCTAATAGTCCCAGCGACCCTCTACAAGGTCACATAGGTTTGGGGTCCATTCGTGGTTCGCATTCCACTTTTGGAGTATATGGTTTGTGTTGCCCCTATCCCTATGTTTCCCCATTGCATCCTATTGTAACTATACATTGTTTGCACTGTTTTCTAAGACTATACTGCATATTTTTGCTATTGTGTATATATATCTTGTGTATATTTCCTATCATCTCACTGAGGGTACACTATAAGATACTTTGGCATATTGTCATAAAAATAAAGTACCTTTATTTTTAGTATAACTGTGTATTGTGTTTTCTTATGATATTGTGCATATGACACTAAGTGGTACTGTAGTAGCTTCACACGTCTCCTAGTTCAGCCTAAACTGCTCTGCTAAGCTACCATTAGCTATCAGCCTAAGCTGCTAGACACCCTATACACTAATAAGGGATACCTGGGCCTGGTGCAAGGTGCAAGTACCCCTTGGTACTCACTACAAGCCAGCCCAGCCTCCTACATTGGTTGTGCAGCGGTGGGATAAGTGCTTTGAGACTACTTACCACTCTTGTCATTGTACTTTTCATAAGAGAAAAATATACAAAACAAGGTCAGTGTATATACACATAGCCAAAAAGTTTTGCATTTCCTCTTTTTACTCTTTTCTAAGTGCTGAAAAGTACTTCTAACTTTCTAAAAAGTTCTGAAAAGTTTTAAAAGTTTTTTTTCTCTGTCTTTCTAAAAGCTCTGACAAACTTTTTATCTTTTACTATCACTTTAACTCTCTCTAAAAATGTCTGGCACAGGCCAAAATGTTGATCTGTCGAAACTTGCATATGATCACCTTAGCTGGAAAGGAGCAAGGAATCTCTGCATAGAGAGAGGTCTGAGTGTAGGGAAGAATCCTTCCTTAGAACTGTTAATTAACATGCTTAGAGTACAGGATAAGGCCATAAGTGCCCCATCTGTTGAAAAAGTAGCTAATGGTTCTCAATCTGATCCAGGGACTCCCCCAGGAAAAGATTCAGGAAAGAAACTTCCTAGCCTGCCCATTACTAGACAGTCTAGCATAGTTGGTAATGATGATGAGCCGCACCATACAAATAGTGTTGTCTCACATCATAGCAAAAGCATTTATTCTCACCATACTGGTAGTGATGTTTCTGTTAACCAAGCTGTTAGGGTGGCTTCTGTAAGGGACAGGTCTCCTTCTGTCCATTCTCACCATACTTCTGTTTCAAGGCATGTCCCTCCCACCCACCCTGATGACAGATTGTTAGAAAGGGAGCTCAATAGATTGAGAGTGGAACAAACCAGACTGAAGCTCAAGAAGCAACAGCTGGATTTGGATAGACAGACTTTAGAAGTAGAGAAGGAGAGACAGAAAATGGGTTTAGAAACCCATGGTGGCAGCAGCAGTATTCCCCATAGTCATCCTGCAAAAGAGCATGATTCCAGGAATCTGCTCAAGATAGTTCCCCCTTACAAGGAGGGGGATGACATTAACAAGTGGTTTGCTGCACTTGAGAGGGCCTGTGTTGTACAGGATGTCCCTCAAAGGCAGTGGGCTGCTATCCTATGGCTATCATTTAGTGGAAAAGGTAGGGATAGGCTCCTTACTGTGAAAGAAAATGATGCTAATAATTTCCAAGTTCTTAAGAATGCACTCCTGGATGGTTATGGCTTAACCACTGAACAATACAGGATAAAGTTCAGAGAGACCAAAAAGGAGTCTTCACAAGACTGGGTTGATTTCATTGACCATTCAGTGAAGGCCTTGGAAGGGTGGTTACATGGCAGTAAAGTTACTGATTATGACAGCCTGTATAACTTGATCTTGAGAGAGCATATTCTTAATAATTGTGTGTCTGATTTGTTGCACCAGTACTTGGTGGACTCTGATCTAACCTCTCCCCAAGAATTGGGAAAGAAGGCAGACAAATGGGTCAGAACAAGGGTGAACAGAAAAGTTCATACAGGGGGTGACAAAGATGGCAACAAGAAGAAGGATGGTAAGTCTTCAGACAAGGGTGGGGACAAATCTAAAAATGCGTCTTCATCAGGCCCACAAAAACACTCTGGTGGGGGTGGTGGGCCCAAATCCTCTTCTAATCAGAACAAGGAAAAGAAACCATGGTGCTATTTATGTAAAATAAAAGGCCATTGGACAACAGATCCCAGTTGTCCAAAGAAAGGCACCAAGCCTCCCACCACTACAACCCCTACTGCTACACCTAGTGTCCCTACTAATAGCAGTGGTGGTGGGAGCAAACCTACTAATAGCCAATCCACTGGAGTAGCTGGGCTCACTATTGGTAACTTAGTTGGGGTTGGCCTTGTTAGGGAGGCCACAGAGGCTGTGTTAGTCTCTGAGGGGGCTATTGATTTAGCCACCTTAGTTGCTTGTCCCCTTAATATGGATAAGTACAAGCAGCTACCCCTAATAAATGGTGTTGAGGTTCAGGCCTACAGGGACACTGGTGCCAGTGTGACTATGGTCATAGAGAAACTGGTCCACCCTGAACAACACCTACTTGGTCACCAGTACCAAGTAACCGATGCTCACAACAACACACTTAGCCACCCCATGGCTGTTGTAAATCTCAACTGGGGGGGGGTTACTGGTCCAAAGAAAGTTGTGGTAGCTTCAGATTTACCTGTAGACTGTCTATTAGGGAATGATTTGGAGACATCAGCTTGGTCAGATGTGGAGTTGGAGGCCCATGCAGCAATGCTGGGCATCCCAGGGCATATTTTTGCTTTGACAAGGGCTCAGGCCAAAAAGCAAAAAGGACAGGGAAGCTTGGATCCTGGAACAATGGACCAAGTGCTCCCTAAAGCTAGGGCTAGTAGAAGCAAACCACTTCCTACTATCCCTCCCTCTACAGTGGATTCTACTTCTGAGGAAGAAGAATTCCCTCCCTGTGCAGAACCTACACCAGAGGAGCTGGAAGCAGACACTGCTGAGCTTTTGGGTGAAGGGGGGCCTGCCAGAGAGGAGCTGAGTGTGGCACAGCAAACCTGTCCCACATTAGAGGGTCTCAGACAGCAAGCTGTCAAACAGGCTAATGGGGATGTCAGTGACTCTCACAGAGTTTACTGGGAGGACAACCTCTTGTACACTGAGCATAGGGATCCTAAACCTGGAGCTGCCAGGAGATTAGTGATTCCTCAGGAGTACAGAAAGTTCCTCCTAACCCTGGCACATGACATTCCCCTAGCTGGGCACCTGGGTCAAATGAAAACTTGGGACAGACTGGTTCCATTGTTTCATTGGCCTAGGATGTCTGAGGACACAAAGGAATTTTGTAAGTCCTGTGAAACCTGTCAAGCCAGTGGCAAGACAGGTGGCACCCCAAAGGCACCCCTTATTCCACTGCCTGTGGTTGGGGTTCCCTTTGAAAGGGTAGGGGTTGACATAGTTGGCCCCCTTGACCCTCCTACTGCTTCAGGCAATAGATTTATCTTGGTGGTAGTGGACCATGCCACAAGATATCCTGAAGCTATTCCTTTAAGGACCACTACAGCACCTGCAGTGGCAAAGGCCCTCCTGGGAATATTTTCCAGGGTGGGCTTCCCAAAGGAAGTGGTATCAGACAGGGGAAGCAATTTCATGTCTGCATACTTAAAGGCCATGTGGAAGGAGTGTGGTGTAACTTACAAGTTCACAACACCCTATCATCCACAAACAAATGGACTGGTGGAGAGATTTAATAAAACTCTCAAAGGCATGATTATGGGTCCCCCTGAAAAACTCCGCAGGAGATGGGATATCCTTCTACCATGCCTCCTTTTTGCCTACAGGGAGGTACCCCAGAAAGGAGTGGGCTTCAGCCCCTTTGAACTTCTTTTTGGACACCCTGTTAGGGGTCCACTCACACTTGTAAAGGAGGGTTGGGAACAACCTTTAAAAGCTCCTAAGCAGGATATTGTGGATTATGTACTTGGCCTCAGATCAAGGATGGCTGAGTACATGAAAAAGGCCAGTAAAAACCTTCAGGCCAGCCAAGAGCTCCAGAAGCAATGGCATGATCAGAAGGCTGTTTTGGTTCAGTACCAACCAGGGCAGAAAGTGTGGGTCTTGGAGCCTGTGGCCCCAAGAGCACTCCAAGATAAATGGAGTGGTCCCCACACAATTGTTGAAAAGAAGGGAGAAGTCACCTATTTAGTTGACTTAGGCACTGCCAGGAGTACCCTTAGGGTGCTCCATGTCAACCGCCTGAAACCCTACTATGACAGGGCTGATCTCACCCTGCTCATGGCAACTGATGAGGGACAGGAAGAAGACAGTGATCCTCTACCTGATCTCTTCTCTTCCACAGAACAAGATGCTCTTGTGGAAGGTGTAGTTTTGGCTGATTGTCTTTCTGCTGAGCAGAAAGATAATTGCATAAATCTCCTAGATCAATTCTCTGAACTCTTCTCTACTGTGCCAGGTACCGCTTCTTGGTGTGAGCACACTATAGATACTGGAGACAGTTTACCTGTCAAAAGTAAGATCTATAGGCAGCCTGACCATGTCAGGGACTGCATAAAGCAAGAGGTCCAGAAAATGTTAGAACTAGGAGTGGTTGAGCACTCTGACAGTCCATGGGCTTCTCCTGTGGTACTGGTACCAAAACCTCATTCCAAAGATGGAAAGAAGGAAATGCGGTTTTGTGTAGACTATAGAGGTCTCAACCTGGTAACCAAAACTGATGCTCACCCTATACCCAGGGCAGATGAGCTCATAGATACACTGGCATCTGCCAAGTATCTAAACACTTTTGATTTGACTGCAGGGTATTGGCAGATCAAATTGTCAGAAGATGCTAAACCTAAGACTGCATTTTCGACCATTGGAGGACATTACCAGTTTACTGTAATGCCTTTTGGTTTGAAAAATGCACCTGCCACTTTTCAGAGGTTGGTGAACACAGTCCTGCAAGGGCTGGAAGCTTTCAGTGCAGCATATTTGGACGATATAGCTGTCTTTAGCTCCAGCTGGGATGATCACCTGGTCCACCTATGGAAAGTTTTGGAGGCCCTGCAAAAGGCAGGCCTCACTATCAAGGCTTCAAAGTGCCAGATAGGGCAGGGTAAGGTGGTTTATCTGGGACACCTTGTTGGTGGGGACCAGATTGCACCACTTCAGGGGAAAATCCAAACTATTATTGATTGGTTTCCCCCTACCACTCAGACTCAGGTGAGAGCCATCCTAGGCCTCACTGGGTATTACAGGAGGTTCATTAAGAACTATGGCTCCATTGCAGCCCCTCTTAATGACCTCACATCCAAGAAAATGCCTAAGAAGGTATTATGGACAGCAAACTGTCAGAAAGCTTTTGAGGAGCTGAAGCAGGCCATGTGCTCTGCACCTGTCCTGAAAAGCCCTTGTTACTCTAAAAAATTCTATGTCCAAACTGATGCATCTGAATTAGGAGTAGGGGCAGTCCTATCACAACTTAATTCTGAGGGCCAGGATCAACCTGTTGCTTTTATTAGTAGAAGGTTGACCCCTAGAGAAAAGCGTTGGCCTGCCATTGAGAGGGAGGCCTTTGCCGTGGTCTGGGTCTGAAGAAGTTGAGGCCATACCTGTTTGGCACTCACTTCATTGTTCAGACAGACCACAAACCTCTACTTTGGCTAAAACAAATGAAAGGTGAAAATCCTAAATTGTTGAGGTGGTCCATATCCCTACAGGGAATGGACTATACAGTGGAACATAGACCTGGGAGTAGCCACTCCAATGCAGATGGACTCTCCAGATATTTCCACTTAGACAATGAAGACTCATCAGGTCATGGCTAGTCTTATTGTCCTTCGTTTGGGGGGGGTTGTGTAGGAAAGTACCATCTTGCCTGGCATGTTACCCCCATTTTTCACTGTATATATGTTGTTTTAGTTGTATGTGTCACAGGGACCCTGGTAACCCTGGGCCCCAGTGCTCATAAGTGTGCCTGAATGTGTTACCTGTGTAGTGACTAACTGTCTCACTGAGGCTCTGCTAATCAGAACCTCAGTGGTTATGCTCTCTCATTTCTTTCCAAATTGTCACTAACAGGCTAGTGACCATTTTTACGAATTTACATTGGCTTACTGGAACTCCCTTATAATTCCCTAGTATATGGTACTGAGGTACCCAGGGTATTGGGGTTCCAGGAGATCCCTATGGGCTGCAGCATTTCTTTTGCCACCCATAGGGAGCTCTGACAATTCTTACACAGGCCTGCCACTGCAGCCTGAGTGAAATAACGTCCACGTTATTTCACAGCCATTTTACACTGCACTTAAGTAACTTATAAGTCACCTATATGTCTAACCTTTACCTGGTAAAGGTTAGGTGCAAAGTTACTTAGTGTGTGGGCACCCTGGCACTAGCCAAGGTGCCCCCACATTGTTCAGAGCCAATTCCCTGAACTTTGTGAGTGCGGGGACACCATTACACGCGTGCACTACATATAGGTCACTACCTATATGTAGCTTCACAATGGTAACTCTGAATATGGCCATGTAACATGTCTATGATCATGGAATTGCCCCCTCTATGCCATCCTGGCATAGTTGGCACAATCCCAGGATCCCAGTGGTCTGTAGCACAGACCCTGGTACTGCCAAACTGCCCTTCCTGGGGTTTCACTGCAGCTGCTGCTTCTGCCAACCCCTCAGACAGGCATCTGCCCTCCTGGGGTCCAGCCAGGCCTGGCCCAGGATGGCAGAACAAAGAACTTCCTCTGAGAGAGGGTGTGACACCCTCTCCCTTTGGAAAATGGTGTGAAGGCAGGGGAGGAGTAGCCTCCCCCAGCCTCTGGAAATGCTTTGTTGGGCACAGATGTGCCCAATTCTGCATAAGCCAGTCTACACCGGTTCAGGGGACCCCTTAGCCCTGCTCTGGCGCGAAACTGGACAAAGGAAAGGGGAGTGACCACTCCCCTGACCTGCACCTCCCCTGGGAGGTGTCCAGAGCTCCTCCAGTGTGCTCCAGACCTCTGCCATCTTGGAAACAGAGGTGCTGCTGGCACACTGGACTGCTCTGAGTGGCCAGTGCCACCAGGTGACGTCAGAGACTCCTTGTGATAGGCTCCTTCAGGTGTTGCTAGCCTATCCTCTCTCCTAGGTAGCCAAACCCTCTTTTCTGGCTATTTAGGGTCTCTGTCTCTGGGGAAACTTCAGATAACGAATGCAAGAGCTCATCCGAGTTCCTCTGCATCTCTCTCTTCACCTTCTGCCAAGGAATCGACTGCTGACCGCGCTGGAAGCCTGCAAACCTGCAACATAGTAGCAAAGATGACTACTGCAACTCTGTAACGCTGATCCTGCCGCCTTCTCGACTGTTTTCCTGCTTGTGCATGCTGTGGGGGTAGTCTGCCTCCTCTCTGCACCAGAAGCTCCGAAGATATCTCCCGTGGGTCGACGGAATCTTCCCCCTGCAACCGCAGGCACCAAAAAGCTGCATTACCGGTCCCTTGGGTCTCCTCTCAGCATGACGAGTGAGGTCCCTCGAATCCAGCGACTCTGTCCAAGTGACCCCCACAGTCCAGTGACTCTTCAGTCCAAGTTAGGTGGAGGTAAGTCCTTGCCTCACCTCGCTGGGCTGCATTTCTGGGAACCACGACTTTTGCAGCTACTCCCGCCCCTGTGCACTACCGGCGGAAATCCTTTGTGCACAGCCAAGCCTGGGTCCACGGCACACTAACCTGCATTGCACGATTTTCTAAGTTGGTCTCCGGCGACGTGGGACTCCTTTGTGCAACTTTGGCGAGCACTGTTTCACGCATCCTCGTAGTGCCTGTTTATGGCACTTCTCTGGGTGCTACCGGCTTTACAGAGGACTCTTTGTCTTGCTCGACGTCTCTTCTCTCTGCTGGTCCAATTTGCGATCTCCTGGTCCCTCCTGGGCCTCAGCAGCATCCAAAAACGCTAACCGCACGATTTGCAGCTAGCAAGGCTTGTTGCCATTCTTTCGGCGGGAAAACACTTCTGCACGACTCTCCACTGCGAGAGGGATCTGTCCACCAAAGGGGAAGTCTCTAGCCCTTTTCGTTCTTGCAGAAACCTCAGCTTCTTCTGTCCAGTAGAAGCTTCTTTGCACCCGCAGCTGGCATTTCCTGGGCATTTGCCCATCTCCGACTTGCTTGTGACTTTTGGACTTGGTCCCCTTGTTCCACAGGTACCCTAGATTGGAAATCCACAGTTGTTGCATTGCTGGTTTGTGTCTTTCCTGCATTATTCCTCTAACACGACTTCTTGGTCCTTAGGGGAACTTTAGTGCACTTTGCACTCACTTTTCAGGGTCTTGGGGAGGGTTATTTTTCTAACTCTCACTATTTTCTAATAGTCCCAGCGACCCTCTACAAGGTCACATAGGTTTGGGGTCCATTCGTGGTTCGCATTCCACTTTTAGAGTATATGGTTTGTGTTGCCCCTATCCCTATGTTTCCCCATTGCATCCTATTGTAACTATACATTGTTTGCACTGTTTTCTAAGACTATACTGCATATTTTTGCTATTGTGTATATATATCTTGTGTATATTTCCTATCCTCTCACTGAGGGTACACTCTAAGATACTTTGGCATATTGTCATAAAAATAAAGTACCTTTATTTTTAGTATAACTGTGTATTGTGTTTTCTTATGATATTGTGCATATGACACTAAGTGGTACTGTAGTAGCTTCACACGTCTCCTTGTTCAGCCTAAGCTGCTCTGCTAAGCTACCATTATCTATCAGCCTAAGCTGCTAGACACCCTATACACTAATAAGGGATAACTGGGCCTGGTGCAAGGTGCAAGTACCCCTTGGTACTCACTACAAGCCAGCCCAGCCTCCTACATTGGTTGTGCAGCGGTGGGATAAGTGCTTTGAGACTACTTACCACTCTTGTCATTGTACTTTTCATAAGAGAAAATATACAAAACAAGGTCAGTGTATATACACATAGCCAAAAAGTTTTGCATTTCCTCTTTTTACTCTTTTCTAAGTGCTGAAAAGTACTTCTAACTTTCTAAAAAGTTCTAAAAAGTTTTTAAAGTTTTTTTTCTCTGTCTTTCTAAAAGCTCTGACAAACTTTTTATCTTTTACTATCACTTTAACTCTCTCTAAAAATGTCTGGCACAGGCCAAAATGTTGATCTGTCCAAACTTGCATATGATCACCTTAGCTGGAAAGGAGCAAGGAATCTCTGCATAGACAGATGTCTGAGTGTAGGGAAGAATCCTTCCTTAGAACTGTTAATTAACATGCTTAGAGTACAGGATAAGGCCATAAGTGCCCCATCTGTTGAAAAAGTAGCTAATGGTTCTCAATCTGATCCAGGGACTCCCCCAGGAAAAGATTCAGGAAAGAAACTTCCTAGCCTGCCCATTACTAGACAGTCTAGCATAGTTGGTAATGATGATGAGCCACACCATACAAATAGTGTTGTCTCACATCATAGCAAAAGCATTTATTCTCACCATACTGGTTGTGATGTTTCTGTTAACCAAGCTGTTAGGGTGGCTTCTGTAAGGGACAGGTCTCCTTCTGTCCATTCTCACCATACCTCTGTTTCAAGGCATGTCCCTCCCACCCACCCTGATGACAGATTGTTAGAAAGGGAGCTCAATAGATTGAGAGTGGAACAAACCAGACTGAAGCTCAAGAAGCAACAGCTGGATTTGGATAGACAGACTTTAGAAGTAGAGAAGGAGAGACAGAAACTGGGTTTAGAAACCCATGGTGGCAGCAGCAGTATTCCCCATAGTCATCCTGCAAAAGAGCATGATTCCAGGAATCTGCACAAGATATTTCCCCCTTACAAGGAGGGGGATGACATTAACAAGTGGTTTGCTGCACTTGAGAGGGCCTGTGTTGTACAGGATGTCCCTCAAAGGCAGTGGGCTGCTATCCTATGGCTATCATTTAGTGGAAAAGGTAGGGATAGGCTCCTTACTGTGAAAGAAAATGATGCTAATAATTTCCAAGTTCTTAAGAATGCACTCCTGGATGGTTATGGCTTAACCACTGAACAATACAGGATAAAGTTCAGAGAGACCAAAAAGGAGTCTTCACATGACTGGGTTGATTTCATTGACCCTTCAGTGAAGGCCTTGGTGGGGTGGTTACATGGCAGTAAAGTTACTGATTATGACAGCCTGTATAACTTGATCCTGAGAGAGCATATTCTTAATAATTGTGTGTCTGATTTGTTGCACCAGTACTTGGTGGACTCTGATCTAACCTCTCCCCAAGAATTGGGAAAGAAGGCAGACAAATGGGTCAGAACAAGGGTGAACAGAAAAGTTCATACAGGGGGTGACAAAGATGGCAACAAGAAGAAGGATGGTAAGTCTTCAGACAAGGGTGGGGACAAATCTAAAAATGAGTCTTCATCAGGCCCACAAAAACACTCTGGTGGGGGTGGTGGGCCCAAATCCTCTTCTAATCAGAACAAGGAAAAGAAACCATGGTGCTATTTATGTAAAATAAAAGGCCATTGGACAACAGATCCCAGTTGTCCAAAGAAAGGCACCAAGCCTCCCACCACTACAACCCCTACTGCTACACCTAGTGTCCCTACTAATAGCAGTGGTGGTGGGAGCAAACCTACTAATAGCCAATTCAAGGGAGTAGCTGGGCTCACTATTGGTAACTTAGTTGGGGTTGGCCTTGTTAGGGAGGCCACAGAGGCTGTGTTAGTCTCTGAGGGGGCTATTGATTTAGCCACCTTAGTTGCTTGTCCCCTTAATATGGATAAGTACCAGCAGCTACCCCTAATAAATGGTGTTGAGGTTCAGGCCTACAGGGACACTGGTGCCAGTGTGACTATGGTCATAGAGAAACTGGTCCACCCTGAACAACACCTACTTGGTCACCAGTACCAAGTAACCGATGCTCACAACAACACTCTTAGCCACCCCATGGCTGTTGTAAATCTCAACTGGGGGGGGGTTACTGATCCAAAGAAAGTTGTGGTAGCTTCAGATTTACCTGTAGACTGTCTATTAGGGAATGATTTGGAGACATCAGCTTGGTCAGATGTGGAGTTGGAGGCCCATGCAGCAATGCTGGGCATCCCAGGGCATAATTTTGCTTTGACAAGGGCTCAGGCCAAAAAGCAAAAAGGACAGGGAAGCTTGGATCCTGGAACAATGGACCACGTGCTCCCTAAAGCTAGGGCTAGTAGAAGCAAACCACTTCCTACTATCCCTCCCTCTACAGTGGATTCTACTTCTGAGGAAGAAGAATTCCCTCCCTGTGCAGAACCTACACCAGAGGAGCTGGAAGCAGACACTGCTGAGCTTTTGGGTGAAGGGGGGCCTGCCAGAGAGGAGCTGAGTGTGGCACAGCAAACCTGTCCCACATTAGAGGGTCTCAGACAGCAAGCTGTCAAACAGGCTAATGGGGATGTCAGTGACTCTCACAGAGTTTACTGGGAGGACAACCTCTTGTACACTGAGCATAGGGATCCTAAACCTGGAGCTGCCAGGAGATTAGTGATTCCTCAGGAGTACAGAAAGTTCCTCCTAACCCTGGCACATGACATTCCCCTAGCTGGGCACCTGGGTCAAATGAAAACTTGGGACAGACTGGTTCCATTGTTTCATTGGCCTAGGATGTCTGAGGACACAAAGGAATTTTGTAAGTCCTGTGAAACCTGTCAAGCCAGTGGCAAGACAGGTGGCACCCCAAAGGCACCCCTTATTCCACTGCCTGTGGTTGGGGTTCCCTTTGAAAGGGTAGGGGTTGACATAGTTGGCCCCCTTGACCCTCCTACTGCTTCAGGCAATAGATTTATCTTGGTGGTAGTGGACCATGCCACAAGATATCCTGAAGCTATTCCTTTAAGGACCACTACAGCACCTGCAGTGGCAAAGGCCCTCCTGGGAATATTTTCCAGGGTGGGCTTCCCAAAGGAAGTGGTATCAGACAGGGGAAGCAATTTCATGTCTGCATACTTAAAGGCCATGTGGAAGGAGTGTGGTGTAACTTACAAGTTCACAACACCCTATCATCCACAAACAAATGGACTGGTGGAGAGATTTAATAAAACTCTCAAAGGCATGATTATGGGTCCCCCTGAAAAACTCCGCAGGAGATGGGATATCCTTCTACCATGCCTCCTTTTTGCCTACAGGGAGGTACCCCAGAAAGGAGTGGGCTTCAGCCCCTTTGAACTTCTTTTTGGACACCCTGTTAGGGGTCCACTCACACTTGTAAAGGAGGGTTGGGAACAACCTTTAAAAGCTCCTAAGCAGGATATTGTGGATTATGTACTTGGCCTCAGATCAAGGATGGCTGAGTACATGAAAAAGGCCAGTAAAAACCTTCAGGCCAGCCAAGAGCTCCAGAAGCAATGGCATGATCAGAAGGCTGTTTTGGTTCAGTACCAACCAGGGCAGAAAGTGTGGGTCTTGGAGCCTGTGGCTCCAAGAGCACTCCAAGATAAATGGAGTGGTCCCCACACAATTGTTGAAAAGAAGGGAGAAGTCACCTATTTAGTTGACTTAGGCACTGCCAGGAGTACCCTTAGGGTGCTCCATGTCAACCGCCTGAAACCCTACTATGACAGGGCTGATCTCACCCTGCTCATGGCAACTGATGAGGGACAGGAAGAAGACAGTGATCCTCTACCTGATCTCTTCTCTTCCACAGAACAAGATGCTCTTGTGGAAGGTGTAGTTTTGGCTGATTGTCTTTCTGCTGAGCAGAAAGATAATTGCATAAATCTCCTAGATCAATTCTCTGAACTCTTCTCTACTGTGCCAGGTACCACTTCTTGGTGTGAGCACACTATAGATACTGGAGACAGTTTACCTGTCAAAAGTAAGATCTATAGGCAGCCTGACCATGTCAGGGACTGCATAAAGCAAGAGGTCCAGAAAATGTTAGAACTAGGAGTGGTTGAGCACTCTGACAGTCCATGGGCTTCTCCTGTGGTACTGGTACCAAAACCTCATTCCAAAGATGGAAAGAAGGAAATGCGGTTTTGTGTAGACTATAGAGGTCTCAACCTGGTAACCAAAACTGATGCTCACCCTATACCCAGGGCAGATGAGCTCATAGATACACTGGCATCTGCCAAGTATCTAAGCACTTTTGATTTGACTGCAGGGTATTGGCAGATCAAATTGTCAGAAGATGCTAAACCTAAGACTGCATTTTCGACCATTGGAGGACATTACCAGTTTACTGTAATGCCTTTTGGTTTGAAAAATGCACCTGCCACTTTTCAGAGGTTGGTGAACACAGTCCTGCAAGGGCTGGAAGCTTTCAGTGCAGCATATTTGGACGATATAGCTGTCTTTAGCTCCAGCTGGGATGATCACCTGGTCCACCTATGGAAAGTTTTGGAGGCCCTGCAAAAGGCAGGCCTCACTATCAAGGCTTCAAAGTGCCAGATAGGGCAGGTTAAGGTGGTTTACCTGGGACACCTTGTTGGTGGGGAACAGATTGCACCACTTCAGGGGAAAATCCAAACTATTATTGATTGGTTTCCCCCTACCACTCAGACTCAGGTGAGAGCCTTCCTAGGCCTCACTGGGTATTACAGGAGGTTCATTAAGAACTATGGCTCCATTGCAGCCCCTCTTAATGACCTCACATCCAAGAAAATGCCTAAAAAAAGTATTATGGACAGCAAACTGTCAGAAAGCTTTTGAGGAGCTGAAGCAGGCCATGTGCTCTGCACCTGTCCTGAAAAGCCCTTGTTACTCTAAAAAATTCTATGTCCAAACTGATGCATCTGAATTAGGAGTAGGGGCAGTCCTATCACAACTTAATTCTGAGGGCCAGGATCAACCTGTTGCTTTTATTAGTAGAAGGTTGACCCCTAGAGAAAAGCGTTGGTCTGCCATTGAGAGGGAGGCCTTTGCTGTGGTCTGGGCTCTGAAGAAGTTGAGGCCATACCTGTTTGGCACTCACTTCATTGTTCAGACAGACCACAAACCTCTACATTGGCTAAAACAAATGAAAGGTGAAAATCCTAAATTGTTGAGGTGGTCCATATCCCTACAGGGAATGGACTATACAGTGGAACATAGACCTGGGAGTAGCAACTCCAATGCAGATGGACTCTCCAGATATTTCCACTTAGACAATGAAGACTCATCAGGTCATGGCTAGTCTTATTGTCCTTCGTTTGGGGGGGGGTTGTGAAGGAAAGTACCATCTTGCCTGGCATGTTACCCCCATTTTTCACTGTATATATGTTGTTTTAGTTGTATGTGTCACTGGGACCCTGGTAACCCAGGGCCCCAGTGCTCATAAGTGTGCCTGAATGTGTTACCTGTGTAGTGACTAACTGTCTCACTGAGGCTCTGCTAATCAGAACCTCAGTGGTTATGCTCTCTCATTTCTTTCCAAATTGTCACTAACAGGCTAGTGACCATTTTTACCAATTTACATTGGCTTACTGGAACTCCCTTATAATTCCCTAGTATATGGTACTGAGGTACCCAGGGTATTGGGGTTCCAGGAGATCCCTATGGGCTGCAGCATTTCTTTTGCCACCCATAGGGAGCTCTGACAATTCTTACACAGGCCTGCCACTGCAGCCTGAGTGAAATAACGTCCACGTTATTTCACAGCCATTTTACACTGCACTTAAGTAACTTATAAGTCACCTATATGTCTAACCTTTACCTGGTAAAGGTTAGGTGCAAAGTTACTTAGTGTGTGGGCACCCTGGCACTAGCCAAGGTGCCCCCACATTGTTCAGAGCCAATTCCCTGAACTTTGTGAGTGCGGGGACACCATTACACGCGTGCACTACATATAGGTCACTACCTATATGTAGCTTCACAATGGTAACTCCGAATATGGCCATGTAACATGTCTATGATCATGGAATTGCCCCCTCTATGCCATCCTGGCATAGTTGGCACAATCCCAGGATCCCAGTGGTCTGTAGCACAGACCCTGGTACTGCCAAACTGCCCTTCCTGGGGTTTCACTGCAGCTGCTGCTGCTGCCAACCCCTCAGACAGGCATCTGCCCTCCTGGGGTCCAGCCAGGCCTGGCCCAGGATGGCAGAACAAAGAACTTCCTCTGAGAGAGGGTGTGACACCCTCTCCCTTTGGAAAATGGTGTGAAGGCAGGGGAGGAGTAGCCTCCCCCAGCCTCTGGAAATGCTTTGTTGGGCACAGATGTGCCCAATTCTGCATAAGCCAGTCTACACCGGTTCAGGGGACCCCTTAGCCCTGCTCTGGCGCAAAACTGGACAAAGGAAAGGGGAGTGACCACTCCCCTGACCTGCACCTCCCCTGGGAGGTGTCCAGAGCTCCTCCAGTGTGCTCCAGACCTCTGCCATCTTGGAAACAGAGGTGCTGCTGGCACACTGGACTGCTCTGAGTGGCCAGTGCCACCAGGTGACGTCAGAGACTTTGTGACTTTTGGACTTGGTCCCCTTGTTCCACAGGTACCCTAGATTGGAAATCCACAGTTGTTGCATTGCTGGTTTGTGTCTTTCCTGCATTATTCCTCTAACACGACTTCTTGGTCCTTAGGGGAACTTTAGTGCACTTTGCACTCACTTTTCAGGGTCTTGGGGAGGGTTATTTTTCTAACTCTCACTATTTTCTAATAGTCCCAGCGACCCTCTACAAGGTCACATAGGTTTGGGGTCCATTTGTGGTTCGCATTCCACTTTTGGAGTATATGGTTTGTGTTGCCCCTATCCCTATGTTTCCCCATTGCATCCTATTGTAACTATACATTGTTTGCACTGTTTTCTAAGACTATACTGCATATTTTTGCTATTGTGTATATATATCTTGTGTATATTTCCTATCCTCTCACTGAGGGTACACTCTAAGATACTTTGGCATATTGTCATAAAAATAAAGTACCTTTATTTTTAGTATAACTGTGTATTGTGTTTTCTTATGATATTGTGCATATGACACTAAGTGGTACTGTAGTAGCTTCACACGTCTCCTAGTTCAGCCTAAGCTGCTCTGCTAAGCTACCATTATCTATCAGCCTAAGCTGCTAGACACCCTATACACTAATAAGGGATAACTGGGCCTGGTGCAAGGTGCAAGTACCCCTTGGTACTCACTACAAGCCAGCCCAGCCTCCTACAGCCAGCACTGCCATCTGCACCGCCGTCAGCAGCACCACTGCCAACAGCAGCAGCCGCCCCAGTGGGCAGCTGTCCGAGGCTGCAGGTGAAGGCCTGGAGGCAATCACCACCACTGGCAGCACTGTCTCCTGCACCGCGGGCAGCAGCGTCACATGCACCGCCGCCAGCACTGCCACCTGCACCGCCGCCAGCACCGCCACATGCACCAACGCCAGCAGAACCATTGCCAGCAGCAGCAGCCCCAGTGGGCAGCCGTCCGAAGCTGCAGGTGAAGGGCTGGAGGCTACCACCTCCACTGCCAGCATCGCCTCCGGCAGTGCAACTGGCATCCACTGAGCAGCCGTCACCGCCGGCGAGCAGTGTATAGTGGTGACTACATGGTCTGCAGTGCATCCTGGCCCCTGCAACACCTGTCGGTGTGACACACAGGTGAGAGACTGTGACCTTGCCCCATCCAGGATGAAGCACACTGGGCACAAACCCTCCTCCAGAACCAGTGGAAGAAGGCATCCACTCAGCCCCTCCTTTCCAGGATGAAGCACACTGGGCACAAGGCCCCCTCCAGAACCAGTGGAAGAAGCCATCCACTCAGCCCCTCCTTGCCAGGATGTAGCCCACTGGGCACAAGCCCCCCTCCAGCACCAGTGGAGAAGCCATCCACTAGAGAGACTGTGGCCTTTCACTCCCCAGGACCAAGCAGTGGGCAAACCACCCACTTGAGAGACTCTGGCTTTGCACTCCCCAGGACCAATCAGTGGGCAAACCACCCACTTGAGAGACTGTGGCTTTGCACTCCCCAGGACCAAGCAGTGGGCAAACCACTCACTAGAGAGACTTTGGCCTTTCACTCCCCAGGACCAAGCATTTGGCAAACCACCCACTATAGAGACTGTGGTCTTTCACTCCCCAGGACCAAGCAGTGGGCAAACCACCCACTTGAGACACCGTGGTCTTTCACTCCCCAGGACCAAGCAGTGGGCAAACCACCCACTTGAGAGACTGTGGCTTTGCACTCCCCAGGACCAAGCAGTGGGCATGGAGCCCCCTCCAGGCCAGTGGTGTTGTACCATCTTCCGGCTGAGGTGCCCCCCCATTCCCTGTCCCCCTGAGGTGCCTTAGTGTGTTTTTGACCTGATGCCCCTGCAGTGTTCTCTCCTTATTGAGGCAGGAGTCAAGCGTGGCCTTGGCCTATGTGTTATGACCCAGTGGGCCACGGACATTTTGGAGTGGGCATTGTCCCTCCTTTTGTATATATTGTACATACTGTTTATTGCTTTAAGAACGTATTTTTCTAAATTTATAATATTACACTCAATTTAATCAATTCCTTTTGTCCTTGTGTTATTCCTGAGTGTTACGGGCTGTATATGTAATGTTGTTGCATCTGTTTGTGTGTGGTGGTGGGGGTGGGGGTGTTGCGGTTGCATGTGTGTGTCACTCTCCCCCCCCTTGTGTCCTAGGGCCAGTACTCACCATGGTTGTCTTCGCCGGCGTTCGTGTTCCTGGTGTATGAGAAGGTACAACAGCATTGGAAAGAAGTGCAGCTCGGGCTCCATGGCGTTGTGGTTCTTCCTTGAGTATCGAGAGGTGAGTCATTTCCCTTCAGTGTTCTGTTTCCACTGTGCTTTTGATGGCGTTGGTACAGCCCTGGAAAATGTGGCAGATAGTAGTGTTGTAATGCTGTGGTTGGTACATTGTCTTCTGCCTGGCTGTTGGCGGTTACTGCTGCAGTGTTTGTTGCTACCGCCGTGGCGGTCTGTGTGTTAAAGTGGCCGTTTGTGTTGGCGGTTTCCACCGTGGTCATGATTCCATTTTTCTTACCGCCGGCCTGTTGGCGGTGTTACCGCCACATTATCACCAACCGCCAGGGTTGTATTGAGGGCCATAATGTCAGATAAAATGTGCAATTGCACAATGATGATGTGTGAAGAATGGAGACTGAATTTCCCTGCTCCAAAGTGAAGCATCACCCCAAAGAGTTTAATGGCACAGACTATTTAATCTATGCAGTTCATTATTTACTAGTGGGTAGAGCTAATTTATTTCAAACTTTACTGCTTCACTAGCCTATGACAACAGCGGAAGAGTATTGTCATCAACCTTCAGCAGTTAGCCTTCACCTCATTTTCAATCCACATTGATATAGGTTTTTTTGTGTAAATGTGCCTTTCAAAATGGCTGTTGTGCCTTATTTCTGCTTTGCGTGTTATACGTCACTCTCTTGTGCTCAGGTCTGGCTTTAGCTCTAATAGTGCCCAATGCAACAGTCCGTCAGTGACACATGTACTGGTACTTATGGGCATATTGAGTGCCTGGGTGCCCCCCATGACCTTCTTTGCCACAAATTCCCTCACTACCGCCCTCCAACAGTGCCCCTCATCTCTCTATAGCCCCTCTCTGATATGCATTTCATTTTTTATAGAACTGCCCAAAGTTCATTGTCACTCAGTTCTGTGATCTGCATGGTACACATTCTTTGCAGGCAGCACATTAACCCTCGGCACTACTTTATGATGAGTCAAAACTGCCACAAGGCAATACTCTGATCTCTCTCCAGCACGAACATTAATCACCGGACTAATCTTGTCATTTATATTGTTATGTGAAAACTGCTGGACACATAAAGAACCCTGCAGCATGTGCTTTTAACCCATAAGGTATTTCTAAACACAGAACCGCCCTCCTCCCCCCCCCCCCCCGCCTCCGAGATCAGCACCATATAGCCGTCCCTGCTTGCACTGTTAGTTACAAGGCTGTGCATTCCAGAGTAAACTTACTTTCATCTTACCTCTATAGTTGTCCTATCTTCTTTGTCTACCCCCTGCCAGTGGTTTCCTGTCCTCAGCCAACTCATGACTTTATATGACCATAGTGGGCAAATCTCACACACAGGTACAAGCTGATGCTCCTTACCATAACAAGAGTGCCCACAATGACTTAACTATAAAACTGCCACGTTTTCAGATTGTTTGTGTGTGATATTTGTTTTAATGTGAGCATGAATGACATTCTTGTGCCAATGTGTGACATTTTGAATGACACTTTCTAGCAAGTAAAATCTAGTAATGCAGTCAATGTAAAGAGGTCAATGTCTGAAATTACCTCTTTTTCAAACAATAAAAAAACTTCTCAAAAGGCTTTGAAACTGATGCAAAACGTGTGAAAGTAAAAGTCACTAACCTATCATAACTGATCGCACTTTAGTGATTTCCAGCACAAGCCTGGCCTTTGTGTGATGTTTGCCATGAATACTAGCTTAGTCCTTCTGGGAGACCTTGAAGACACATAGGGTCTGATTATGAGATGGGCCAGTTAATCCTGACCAATGTTGTAAACCCCTGTTTAAGCACGAGTCGGAATTGTGAGTCTGGCTGTATTTGATGCATCCTATAATTATCTGATGTGTTGAACCTGATGAAGTTTTAAGTGGGAAAGTACCCTGCAGATTTTGATGCGTTAAACAACAAAGTCCGAATGTTATTCCCCACAAGCTCGAATTGTTGTTATTTGTTGTACCCGATAAATAACATACCCCATGGTATAATAATTTATCAGATGCAATAAATAATAACTCAACTTGTGATCAGGGCCATAGGGTCTAATTATGTTAAGTTAAATTCAAACCTATGTGAAAACCCTTTTTACGCACAGGAGGGAACTACGAGTTTGGTTTTATTAAACACATCCAACAATTATCAGACGCACTGAATAACCTACCATTCATTACATTTTGACAGCCCACACCTGCCAACATTTAACAGGGAAAAACATACGGTAATTAACGTATCATGGGGATTTTGGTGCAATAAACACCGCAATCCGCATGTCATTTCCCATAAAGTCATAATAGAAGTTATTCATGGCACACGACAATTGACTACTCGTGGTATTGTTATTTATCAGGGGCAATAAATAAAGTCTCCACTCGGAGACAGGGCCGTAGGACCCTATCATGAGTAAAGGTACTATTTGTGCAAAAAGGGGTTGATGCAAACAGTCAGAAAATAATAACCCACTCGTAATCAGGCCATCATTCTGCACTGATTATAGTATACTACACCGTCTGGCGCGCATTAAGAAAGAGGGAGGGTGGCACACCACCCAGTCACTACAAAAGGCCACTTACCATTATTTTCAAGTCAATATAGGTAAACAATGTAAAACAAGTACCAGAATGCAATGTTTTTACACATTTAAAAATAAACTTACAGCATCAAATCCAAGACGGAAACAAGTCAAATGTTTTTTACAGTTGTCTAAACTTTTCCTATGTGAGTTTTAAAGTGTCCGAAGTGCCATATTAAAAAGGAAAACAGAGGCATAGTCTGAAAAACTAAACTATAGCATTTAATCTCAAAACAGGTATAAATCACAGTTATATTTCTCTGGGAAAGATGGCAACTAAGCATCACTTATTGCCAGACATACCTCAGCCAGGCTGTGTATGTGGCTCTCCATGGGGAGCAGACAGACAGTCTCTGCAGTCATTGATGTGCTCTCAGGTAAGACAGCTCATCTGGCTGAGGAAAGATATCCACAGTACCCTAAGGGGCATATTTATAAGAAACTGGCGCATCTGCTCCTATGCGCCAGTTTCCTTTAGCTGCCCAGCGCCCACCTAACAACACCACAGTAATGCTGTATATACAATACAATGCACCATGGCGCTTGTTAGCACAACTGCATCAAAACTGCGCTTCGCGCAGTTGTGGCGCTTTGCTAGACTAGCACCAAAAATTTGATGCAAGTCCAGCAAAACTCAGGGAGACACACAGGATACAGCACTAGCATCACTTTACCGTCTGCCCTGGGCAGGCGTTAAAAAATGATGCTAGAATGGTGCAGGGAAATTTTGTAGATTTCACTTTCACTGTGCCATTATTTTGGGCCTCTCTGTGGAGAAACACCTCCCTTTCATACATTATAAATTATACATTATACAAGGGCTTACAAAGTGGTGCAATTTTACCATTGTACAACTTTGTAAATATGACGCAGGATGAGGGCCTGTTTAGTGCCACCAAAGCAATAACAAAATGATGCTATGGCGGCGCTGAGGGGTGCAAGGGGCTTGTAAATATGCCCATAAGTACCAGTCCATGTGTCACTGACTGACAGGACTTTTGTAGTAGATTAGGTACCAGTCTTAGAAGCAGTGTACCTTCAAAACTGAGCGCTGCAGTTCCTGTCTGCCAGGCCTTGTCTTCACTCTCACACATGGCTGCCCTGGTGGAGCCGTCGATCCTATGGATGGCTCTAGGTCTTCAAGGTGCAACCTTGTCGGGCAGCACTGGTAATTGCCAGGTATTAAATGCCCAAACTTCCTTACTGCTACAGGGGACAAGCGAAGCTGTGTGCCAGACAAAGTAAACTATCCAGGCCCAGGCTGAGATGACTGTGTCCACCACAGTCATCTCACTTTGCCCCGGGCCCAGCTCACAATCTGGCTGCCTGGATGCACACACAGCAGAGGTATTCCTATATGGTCTCTACCACTATGCTGAGAGTAGAGCTGCAGTGCATAGAGCAATTACCGGGAGAATAATGTTTGACATTTCATGCCAGTGAAGTGATGCAGGGATCGGAAGTAAAATGTGTTAGCTTAACCTTTGATGTTTGGCATTTGAAAGGGCAGACCTTTATATTTTTCCTAGTGATGGGCCCTACGTAGTGCGCGAAGATGTTTCTGAGAAACAAATCTTTGGACCTCAGTTGGATTTAGAGATTGATATGAATAAAACTTAATAATACCATCAGACAGACACCTTTTGCAAAATTACTCTCCTATTGAACTGCAGGAGGTCTTCCTTAAGCAAAACTCTAAATCAATGAAGAAAAAATGAGCTGTCGTTCCAAAGGTGCACCAAGGCTGAGGTAAACAAGGCCGTCAGCCATCTTGGAAGATGCATTCTTATCCTTCCTCACATGCAAAATAATCGTTTAATTGCTTTCTAAAGTGCAGTGAGCTTAAACATAATTTTTTTGAAGGAAGATCATACACTGGAACACACCAATTACTGCCAGACACCATGCTATCCGCATGCACATTTCTTAGACTGGATACTGACAGAAGTGCTTGATGAAGGGTGGGGGGCAAAGTTAAGTAAAATCGGAAGCTATTTAAAGCGCAGTTTATTCAGGTTTCCTGTTGCACATGCATCAATAATTGCATGAGTCAGAGAAGTAAATCGTTGTGTGGCTGTCGCAGGTAGCTAATGAAAGTACTTCAGCACGGCAGAATCGGATTCAATTTCTTCGTGTGATTTATTACCCACGCCAAGATATTTTTTATTTGTGTACCCACTTAGAAAACATCGTCGGTAAACCCTTCCGCATCTGATTTCCGTAATGCAAATTCTTATAATATAGCTGAAGGTATATTTGTGAACTTGCATGACTATAAAAGCAACTGCAGACTGTCAAATATTTTATTTTAACATAACATTTGCTAGTGTGTGTAATAATCATAATATTTCATAATGCGTAGATCACTTAATACCACCGTTTCCAAACGTGGCAAAGAACAGTTCCCTATTCTGGTGGTTCTCAGTTTATGAACCTCAGAAGGATAAAAGGATGGGTTAACTTGCTGAGTCATCTTTTTAGCAATAGGTTTTGCTGATGTGCGTTTTCACTGCTAGACTGAAGATGAACATCTACCATGATTTATAAAAAATAAATTAACTTAGAGCCATATGTGCTAAAGCATTTTCCCATAGACACAGAATGGGTAAAAGCCCTTTGATACATCTGGTTCTTAATCAGAGCCCTTCTAAGATTATCTTCTTTGTATACTGACTCTTTTTCAAAAGCAGACTTTGGTACTATCATGGTTAACTGAGATTTCAGATGATAAAATGGTGATCACTGCTGAACAAAAATAATTCATGTTTCAGGAAAGAGGAAAACTATATCCTCAGTTTAGTGCAATAGGTATTATAGGCAATACTGCCAACAGTGTCAGAGATCAAGCATGCAAATTGTTTAGTTAGACAGCATGCAATTGGATGTGGAAATCTTATGGCGTGACTTATTACAATAAAGACACAAATGCGTACCACATTCAAGCTAAATGCCCACACACCTAAAATGACAGATATGCCAGAAGTCTTTTCTTGAAAAGGTTTCATCCATAGAAACCCATATAGGGCCTCATTACAAGGCGTGCGATCTTTAGACAGCCATCTCTGCGGTGGCGGTCAGGACCACCACTACTGTGGTGGTCCGACTGTCACATAAAGACCCTGATAGTCAGGCTGCCAGGGTTTCGCCACGGTTCCGCCAGCACCACAAAGATCCCTGATCCCAATGACCTGGCGGTGGCAGAGATTGTAATCTGCCCGCGTAGCGCTGCATGCAGGATTATGACCTTGTTCTCCCACCAGCCTTTTCATGGTGGTGAAAAGGCTGGCAGAGAACAGGTGTAAGGGGCCACAGGTGGGACCATGCACTGCCTGGGCACTTGCCATGGGCAGTGCAGGCACCCCCTGCCCAGGCAGTGAACACTGCAAAGCTGGCGGTGCTCCCTGCAGTGGCAGCATTGCCTACAGCTTGATTACGAACCAGAGACAATGCTGCTGCATGGTTCCCACTATTCTGCCAGGCAGAAACCTCTGCGGGGAAACTCCTAATGGGTCCGGCCACGAGGTAGCCAGTGTGGCAGCAACCTCCCTGTTGGAAGTTCGGCAGACAGTGCAAAACATCAGCCGAACTCCTAATAATGAGGCCCATAGTATTTATCCTCTCTGCCAAAAGATTGCCTTGCTGGGGCTATGGTGTGCTGGCTCACTCTCTGCTATAGATTTAAGTCTATGCACCAGGTTCAAACTGAAACAATGCACTGTATAACAAGACATGCTATTCTCAGTGCAGGAATAATCCGGTGCCTACATTGGGAACAGTGTATTAGTGAAAGATGGACTGGATATTTGAAGCCACTGCTGCATCCTTTTCTGTGAAGGCAGAAACCAGCATGTCTTTATAATGGGGCATTGATCTCCTGCAGTCGGATGCAGTGAGTAACTTGAAGGGGTACACTCAGGGGGCACCCTAACTGTGCACCTGGTCAATGTGATGCACAGTAAATTCCCCTCCTGAGGGCCTCTTTGCCTCTGGACCCATGTTTGTAAAATATGTGTATCAAATTACCTCTGAGGGTACCTCTGAGGATCTTGCTTTTACTGTGCTCTATGCTTGTTAAAACTGTTTTGGCTGCCCAATTCATTTAGCAAGCAAACAATACACTGTTTTACCTGGAGTCAATCAAGAAATATTAAATAATACAAGAGGTGTTATAATAACACAACCAATTTGTTAGTTGAAAAAATATAGTTTTATTTCATTTTAGATAGGCAATAAAACAAAGAAAGGACCAATATCATACATTATATCTAAAACCTAAGAAATGCCGTTGTTTTTAAAACCCTCCCGTGCATCTCACACCAAGGATGATATTCAAGGCAATTCATACTTTAAAAGATATTATGTTGATTTGTAATGCCAATTCACATACACTTATATGACAGTACTTCATGTTCATTGAAGGATGATGAAAGTTAAAACAGTCATCAATAATATGTAAGATCCTATAACAAGTATTCAACTTTTTCTGAATGTCATAGTCTTAATCAGCAGTCATCCATTTGATGTCTTCCAAAGATTTATAGAGTCAGACCGTAGTCTTTTCTTTGCATTTGTAGTCTGATACAAATCACTAACAAAACAATAAACCTACCTGAATACAAAAGAAGCGATGTGCAAGTACAGTACTGCGGTTTTAACTTCTGAATCAAAAGGTGTGCTGTTGCTCAACTGGTATTTAAGCATTCCAAAGCGAGTGATGTTATTGGTTGCACAGTTTACAATAAGCAGTGAGAATATGGCCTGAACAGCATTGATCCATGTGTTATTCCATTTGTGTCAGACCATACCCTCCTGTGTGTATGGCAGATGTCCTTATCCAAATGATGAAGGAAGGCTGACATTTCTATTCGTTCTGCTATTTTCCATAATCAGAAAAATAATGCTAAACCTGATCATTTACGCTCACTGCCGGGAAACGTAAATGATAGGGATAATTCTCAAATGCCCCTCGCTCTATTACACCAATGAAAATTGGAAGCATCAAGTAATTAATCAAGTTCAAGACTTTTGAGTTGAATACATTTTTTTTACTGTTCCTATTATTTACCATGCCGGAATCTCTGTGCTGACCACAGACTCTCTTCCTTCGGTATAGGAAAAATTAAAAATGTGTTTAGCTCCAAAATAAATACTAAAAATAGTTTTATGTTGAATATTAATGTAAGTTCATTTTATATATTTACTTTAAATGTAAATCAAAATGTTAAAAAAATTCTACAGCACTAGTAATTTAATTTTGAGTTAAAACCCTACCTAATGGAAATATCTTAAATTACAATTACTTTTCTGAAGTTAAAATAAAAAACATAGTCCTACTTAAAGATTTGTTTAATATGCAATAATAATTATTACACGTGATGCATAGGATTAATCAAACATAATTATTATTAGAACATTGGAACGTTGGCAGCTCCATTGAAAACAATGGAGTGCTGCAGGCTTTTACTGGCAGGTAAAAGCCCGCAGCGCCAACATTCCAATGTTCGCTTTGTTCACAGCAACAGCTGTGAACAAAGCCTCACAGAGCCCGAGGGGATTTTAATCCCCTCCGGCTCCGTAAGGAATTTGTTTTATTTGATAGAACATTCTGCCCTGAGTGGCAGAATGTTCTAATAGCCTTAGAACCCGCCGTAGCGGGCTCCACTGGCTATTAAAGGCCCTCTTCCTTGTTAAAGGCCCTCGCCTTCGGCTCGGACCTTTAACGCGGGTGTGGGCCTTTAATAGCCTGTAGAGCCCGCTACGGCGGGTTCTAAGGCTATATTATTATTTTAAAGAATATGTATTGTGACATTACTTTTCACATTCAAATTAGGTTATAATGAAATAGGAAATGTGTGCTCTCTCTGTCTGTCTCTCTCTCTCTCCCTCTCTCTGTGTATATATATATATATATATATATAGAGAGAGAGAGAGAGAGAGAGAAAGAGAGACAAAGATATGGATATATGTATTCACCTAAAAACCTAAAGTTTACAGGGACATTATAGTTAGGCTTACAAAACCATAGAAATTCACTTGTCAGAGTTATCTCAAGTAACTATAATTTGTGCCCTAAAGTAACTATAACTTGCACCCTCACAATGCACAGTTTGTTTTATCAAAAATGTTACTGCAAATATTACACTGATATTATCAATGATACTATTAAAAATGTAATGAGTGTCATAATTTGTGTGGTAATGAACAGTGCATGGCTATGGTGCAAGTTATAGTTACCTTAGGGAATGAGTTATAGTTACCTGAGATAACTGTAACTATAACAGGTAAAGTTATATGGTTTTGTATGTTTAAAATGTGAGTCTAACTATAACATCTCTATAACCCCTGTTCTTTTAAGTGAATTTCCATGTTTTTTTTTAATTCTGTTTCGTAACTATAATGTCCCTGTAACCTTTGTTTTTTTTCAATTAATGTCTATGTTTTTTCTAATGTGAAGTAATTTTCATTACTGTATGTTAATCCATCCACCAATGTGGTAGATTAAAATTAATTTATTTGTATTGATATTTTTAATTAATTGAAATATTTTATTTTCATTTAACTTTATTTCCCATGTGTTTTTTTCTAAGTTCCTAACTCAATTATTTTCTATGAGAGGGTGTTGCAGTACCAGTGGTTGACCATGTGTAGTGCAGCAATTACTACTGACTACTGTATTACAATATGTTTGGAATACTCAGGGGGCAGAGACAGGTAACTAACAATTTTGTGGTAAGCTTACACTCATGGTATGTGAATACCAAAGATAGTAAACTTACTCTAACGTGTAAACTTCCTCTAAAGTATTAGTTACCTTTCTGAATTTGACCCTGAGGGCCTGATTCATAATTGCACTTTGTAGTTCGTGTTGTAGTACTACAGTAGTAGTGCAAAACCTTCTACAAAGCGCTATTCACAGCACTTTTGTAGTAACATACTTTTGAGTAAATTCACAACTTTTCAGTGATCACAAACTGCACTTTTTATAGTAGCTTACACTGATGTCGTAAGTCCCTCTCCCCATTATTGTCTACAGGAAGGTGTTGCTGCATTAGTGTTTGACTATGTGTAGTGTCGGACTTCCTGCAAAAGGTATATTTACTACAAATGTGTTAGTTACTACAAAAGTGCAGTTTGTGAATACTGAAAACTTACTCAAAAGTGTAAACTTACTAAAAAATGTAAGTTACCTTTGTGAATCATACCCTAAAGTGTTTTGCTGAGTTGATTCCCATTTCTCTTCCTTTAGAAGTGCTAGGTGCAAGAACGACTGACAGGCCTGTAAGCCATATCCCAAAGTATTGCCAGAAGCCAGCTACATGTCCTTACAAAAATGTTTGCAGGCCCTGATAAATACTAGACTCACTACAGCACCTTTGTGGTGTAGGCTGAATTTACATTGGACAGTATGAAGAATTGACCAGGCTGTATGTCAGCATTGGAAGGGTTGGTCTCAGCCAATGTCCTATTGAAATTCTTAGTGCAGTAAGGATTTTAAGAGAGGCACAGAGCGCAAATGGGCAATTCTGTACATTGCACAGCTTCAGGTCATAAGGAACAACTGCAAGTTCCTATGTTGTTTGTGATGAACACGTTACTCCCTACTCCTAATCGCTGGCATCAAAGCCCAAAACTTTTCTTTATAGCCCTTCCTCCAATACTGAGTACTCCATTGCTTTTGAGGGTGCTATGTAAGCAACATATGAAGTTTCTGCCTGGTTCCAGCCATTTGCCACTCTTGTTCGCCGGTGCCTGGGCTTGATTATTTGATTATGTTAAATTCTGAGGGACCTGGAATGGAAACTGACTCAATAAGGAATGTTGCAAAATAAATCCTCAAAACATATTGCATTTATTACTGGTATACAAATATATGATATATGAGTTGTATTTTATTAGCAAAGAACCATTGTTTAAACTACAAAATGTGAATCATAAAATATATATCAATCATCTTGAGTTTCAAGTATGAAATAAAGATAGTGGTTGTTTGTGAAGTTTTGTGTATTTTCCTTTCAACTTATGCAGTCCAAGTTAGTTTAAAACTGGGTAGAGGTGAGAGAAAGAATGAATTATCATTGGTTGGACAATTTCCGAGTCTCTTGTGTGCAGTTCTACTCTTAACCTGTGTAGTGTAACAATCAATAACACGTGATTGTATTGCTTGAAAATACTGTTTTGGGGCTCTGCGCATTGGCAATGTTCATGGAGCCAGATAACGTAGCAGACTCCTTTGCGTTTTGGTGCTCACCCATTCTTGTGTGGTCTCAAACAAGCATGTAGGCAAAATGCTGTCATTCTTGATGGCTGACATTTTAAAACTGAATTCATGTCCTGCTGACAGTTCCAAAATGTGAATGATACTTCTAACAAAACAGTGACTGAAGGGAACTAAGCCATTACCTGATTATGCATCTGCTGTATTGAGGTGTGATCTCAAATTTAAAAGGCACTTCCAGCAAAGCCGTGTATAAAAGTGACTGATTCAAAATTCATCTCCATGTAGTAATTCATTCCTGACTACATGAGGTCTCAGAGACAGCCAATGCTGTCTGGGAGCTTGACTTAAAAAGAGGTACTTACCAAGCCATTCTCAATAAACAACCAAAATACACCACAGTATAACTTCACTTTACATTCTCATTATAACTATAAAGAACTGGGTCCTGGGCCACATAAGCTCCCAGTATTTTTGTTTTGGATTTCAGCTGTGAATAAGGTCCACTAATAGAGCCTCATACACAGTAAGCTTCTGTCAAAATGGTTTTAGGCTGTACCTGCTAATGCCCATCTTTTAAAATTAGACCCACTGCTGCACAGTTGGGATGCTGCGCTGGCTATATGTGTACACATATGTGTGCATGTGTATGCAGTGAGGAAAACTGTTGTCTGACTGAACCTGGTATCTGTTCACAAGAAAGTGCCCTTTTAAAGCTTAAAATGTAGGTCTATTGTAATTATCTGTATTTACACTTTGTATAGAAACTGCATAAAATACGATTCGGGATCACCTTAACCTAGAAAAGCCATTAGTTTGAATAATTTTTCTACGTTAGGAGGGAACCGAACACATATAAAATATTACTTTGCCCATGTTTATGTTCCTTTTTGCATTTTGATTTTTGTAATATTGCTCCGAGCCAGTCCAAATAAGAATAAGGTTTTGAACTAGCCTGCTGCACTAAGTTAATTATTTTATTGGCCAGCTAATATTTCACAGCCTCAATCTGGACAATAGAGGCTTTTAGGAGGGATTAGCCTATTTCCTGGAGAAAATGGGGGCGAAACTGCATCTGGTGGTTATATGACACTGTCTGATAAGATTGGCCCTTTGTTCTCTCAAGATCTAAAAGGGAGCGGACAGAACTCTAGCACATGTCTTTCCAATGGATTCAGTTGATATCTTGTAGGGGAGACAGCAATTTTATAGTTCCAATTAGAGATAGAGCCAAGCTAAAAGGAGAGAACTTTCAGACTATCTTTTAGGTCTGCAGTCTTTAAAAAAACATCTCAGAGTGCTGTGGAAGGGGGTAGGACAGCTTGTAGGCTGCTCCCTGCAAATGTTATTTAAGTGTGGAGGGGTGATGTGGCCTTTCTGGCTTGTGTAAGGATGCCTATGTTCTAGAAGTCTCTACATCAATTTTTAAAGACCTGAACATGAGCAGATACTTTGATAGAAGAGAGTATAAACAGGGGAAGAACCCCTGCCTTCAATTGGACTTCTTGGATTCTGTTGGGCTCAAAAGCAAGTGGTGCTGACTTCCCTATTCCCTCTTGGACATAATAGAGGGTGGGCTTGCCTAACAAGGAGGAAGGGGGCCATGTTGAATTTCCAGCCACTAGACTTGGCTGGAGATGCCTTAGATTAGATTTCACCATACTTGTGTAGGCTGGCAAGCCCTGGAAGTGAAGGCTGAAAGTGTACTCTACTGCTGATGGAGGACCACAAAAGAAGTGAGTACCAGGAGATAGGGGCATAGGCAGGTCCAGGAAGTTCTTACTCAGAAATAAAGCTCTAGAAAAAAACACCATCTATTTATTTTCACACTAAGGGGTCCTAAAGTAGGGTTTCCAGTGAAATGTTTATGGTTTTACTGTTTGTTACTGCTGTTTTGTCACTACTGGTATGGCTTGTTCTGAAAGAACTTTAAAAGTGGGGTATATTTCTTGTACCATCTTGAAATATTTTTAAGTTGAAACTGTTGTACTATGGAAAGTCTTGTGTTACACTACTGTATTACATGGTATCATTCTGACAAAAGGTAGTAGATTTTACTTTCTACAAATGCACACAAAATGTTGTTGACCGCACATGGTGGCATCGTGTTTTTAAGAATTAGGGTGTGTTTTTGTGCAAACTGATAATCAAGCATTCAGCATAGTTAATATACAATACATCTAGGGAGTTATAGGTTAACTGTGTCTTTTACTTCCTATTTGCCACTGTAGTTGGTGAGCCTCTCCTCCCTATATCTCCCCATCTGTATATATTTGGTAACTTGTGGAAGGTATTTAGTTTTGTGTATGATAATGTACTATTTCCCTTTTAAATGTAAAACCCTGACTGGACAGTGATTTATTAAGTGTTGTTTGCTGCGTTGCTGAGGTTCGAGATTTTACCCTCTAGCCCCTCCTCTGAGTAAGTTTTGTACTGCTCTGCATTGCAACCCTGATTGGCAAGTTTTAAAATGGGCACATGGCTCAAATTTTGATCGTCTGATTACCTCTGAGATGGATTCCTAAGAGTAATGTTTGTTAAATTAAAAGGAAATAATTGGTATATAAGTTACTAATGGTTGTTGTGTGTAAGACTGTTCTGCTTTCCTGCTCTTATCTCATAACTGAGCTTACAGAACCTCTCTGGAATGCACTTCTGAGTTTAAAGAAGACATTTATTGTTATTATTACTTCACCGCAAGGTTCTTGAGAGACGAAATTAGTAGATTGGAAGCACACGTTCAAAAGTAGTCGCAGCAATGTAAGCAAAATATATCAAAGTATTTCTCAATTGCAATGTATACAGCAAATATATGTGATTATATTATAGCATAACCTCAAAGCAAAGCATAAAAGTCTAAATTCATCACCGTAGGGCCTATAGCTCAGCTTCATCTTTCTGGGGTCTGCAAGTTGATGACTCCGGTCAACTGCGAGAAAGAGATTTTCTACCCAAATGGGAGACAGGCAACTGACGTCTCCGTTCCTGTCTGAAGTCAAGCAGATTCAATCTACCCCTGCTGCAGTCCAGAGTCCTCCTTGATAACACAAAATCTACGTGCTCTTATCAGCTAAGGTCTGGTGTGAAGAAAACAGCTTGGTCTACCATGTGGAAAAACACAGCTTGGAAAAACACAGCTCATCTGCAATGTCTCAACTGCAATGTCTAACCCCACATTAAAGCCAATAGGAGGCTAACCTAAATATCAAATGTAATGTCTAATGTCATGTCAAAGCCAATAGGCTGCTAAACTGAATACAGAATGTAATGGCTAATGCCATGTCAAAGCCAATAGACAGCTAAGCTGAATACAGAATGTAATGGCTAAAGCCATGTCAAAGCCAATAGGCAGCTAACCTGAACAAAACATGTAATGTGCTACTGGTGAACATTGAGCAACTAATATGCGCAGTGGTGAAACACAAAGTCATTGGTCAAATACAATTAATAGCATCACAAAGACGTAAGGGATAGACATACAGTTTTGCTCTGGGTTAACACACAGATCATATTTATAAAACAAAGCTCAATCTAGGAATCATATTACAGTTGCTACTTTGCCACAAATATAATGGTGGCTATGCCATAAGTCTGCATAGCTATATAGGAACCAAAGGAAGGGGTTACAGCATCAAAAGAATGCAGTTTTTTTTCTGACTGGTGCTCCCATAGTATGGTCGTTCTGCCACCCTAAGGGTAAGACAACCAGCCTGGAATATTTGTTCAAGAGTGGAAAACTTATAAATAAATATACCAAAGCAAATATATAGACAAAGTCCAAACAATATATAAATGGAAAGTTCAGAGTAAATTCTAGAAAATTGAAGTGTTTGGAATTTGATTTATACACATATATCTTCCAGCGGCCACCAATTCTTTACATTGTAAATGAATGTATGCACATATAGGTAAAAAAGCAGTCAACTTGTTTCATCAACTTGACTTTTTCAAGGCTGTAAATAATATATACAAATGAAATCGTATCGTGGAACGATATGATGACAATAAGGAAATTAAGATGTTCTTCAAAGAGAAACATTGATTGAAAGAGGTTCATGATATAAGACATTCAAGTGCTAGCAGAACCCATCAGTATGTGAAAAAGACAAAATTAGATGAGTATGTCATTTGTAGAAAATAAAGTTATTGCACCAGATGCATTCACAAAGTGACTCAACAAGAGTCCTGCCAGAAAACATGCAAAAAGTATTGGGTGAAAAAAATATATATTTTTGATAATGCCAGATTCACTAAGTGAAGAGAACCCAATGTACAGCTACAAGATGTAACTCTACAGATTTTTTTTTTATGTCAAATGTATAGGACCGGGGTATACGTACCTGAGTCCTTGTCAAATATGTGAAGTAAATAAGTATGCTCCAAAGAGATATGAAGAAGTATCTACATAATATGAGGCACCCTAGAAAAAGTATAGAGCAAGTGTAAATTATACAACACGTGCCAACCATTTAAAGTATGGAACTGTGCCATGAAAGGAGTATGGAAAACTACCTGTTTGTATGATATGTCTTATTGGGTGATAAATAATAAGACAAGAAAAGATGTTTCCAGGTTAGGTTGCTAGAATTATCTTAAAATATATGAAACATATGTAATCAATGTTAAAGTACATTCCCTGGAGTTGCCTAACAAACCAAACAGTGCAAAAGGGAGTAGAATACATGTCTGTGCTGTGAGCATAACAAGTACCGGAAACTACTGTGTCGAAAATGTGTAATGTGGAAATATCACTAGCAGGGCTGTGATAAGTCTAAAGGAAAATAAACAAAACAAATGTATATCTGCCCTCTGTGGGAAATGGTATAAAATCTATCATGAGTGGCAAAGCATTGCATGTACTGTTACCTAGTGTCCTCCGCCTCTCCTCGATAATGCCCAAATAGTAAGCCACTATGTTTAAAAGTATACAGTGACAGGAACTGGAAAGCGTTCTAGTGCAGCCAGTGATAGGGTCGTAAAGTTGTGTACTTGCAAAAAATAAAATGCATGAGAAAGGAGAGTATGTTGAATGTAGGCCGAAGTATGGGTATAAATACTATGCCAAGCAGGGGGGTGTAAAATGGGTACAGGAGTCCTCTAGGTTTGAAGTTGCGAGCAATGTAAGACTGTAGATGAGGTCATGCATTTAGAGTCCTGTCCTGTGAAAATCAATGAAAAATTGGCGATGATTGAATAGGAATGGCAGTTCTATACATAAAGTAGGTGAAGTATAGCTAAAAACAAAGTGATGTGATAGAGATTATAAGCAAAGGCTCCACATAATGTGTTCAAACAAATGTGTTGATAAACCATCACCGTGGTAAAAAAGAAAGGTATTGGGAGATCAACAAACGTTATCCATCTACATGTGATATGGGGAACTTCAGTTAAAGTACAAGCATACTTTATAGAAGATACACATGTAAATATCAGTTGTCTAACAGTGCTCACCAAATAACATAGGTGGTCATTCTGACCCTGGCGGTCTTTGACCGCCAGGGCGGAGGACCGCGGGAGCACCGCCGACAGGCCGGCGGTGCTCCAATGGGGATTCCGACCGCGGCGGTAAAGCCGCGGTCGGACCGGCACCACTGGCGGGGTCCCGCCAGTGTACCGCGGCCCCATTGAATCCTCCGCGGCGGCGCAGCTTGCTGCACCGCCGTGGGGATTCCGACCCCCCCTACCGCCATCCAGATCTCGGCCGGATGGCGGTAGGGGGGGGTCGCGGGGCCCCTGGGGGCCCCTGCAGTGCCCATGCCACTGGCATGGGCATTGCAGGGGCCCCCGTAAGAGGGCCCCTACATGTATTTCACTGTCTGCTGCGCAGACAGTGAAATACGCAACGGGTGCAACTGCACCCGTCGCACAGCTTCCACCCGCCGGCTCGATTCCGAGCCGGCTTCATCGTGGAAGCCTCTTCCCGCTGGGCTGGCTGGCGGTCTGAAGGCGACCGCCCGCCCGCCCAGCGGGAAAGTCAGAATTACCGCCGCGGTCTTTCGACCGCGGAACGGTAACCTGACGGTGGGACTTTGGCGGGCGGCCTCCGCCGCCCGCCAAGGTCAGAATGAGGGCCATAATGTCTGGATGCAGTCTCTATAACGCAGTTCATATCTAATCTTGTAAGGTTCGTCCGTTCCTTACTGGAAGGAAAAGTACAAATACTTGAAAACATATATATATTCGCCAGATGAAATGCAATAACCACCAAATAACATATTGTCTGGATATTATCTCTATGACACAGTTCATGTGCAGTCTTGTATGCTCCACTTGTACTTTTTTTAATATAACCAATATTTGGGCAGTAAAGAAGTATATGTGAGATACGAGACCAGCACAATTGTTGGAAAATGGGTTATTGGTGAGGGCAGGTAAGTACCTACACCTAGCAATAGGCCACTACCCTCCACTTAGGTCCAGTTAGGTCTCAGTAAATTAATTAAACCTAGCTCAATCTTTGGTAGCTTGGCAACGAGCGACAAGGCTTAATTTAGGAGGCAGAGTGTAAATTATTCAAATATCACAAAACAGTGATTAAATAAAACACAGGTAACAGTTTAAAAATCCAAAATCAATTTATTAAAATAGGAAATATTTTTAGCTTTAAATTGACACAAAAAGGAATAAAACCGGATAAGGGAAACCGGAAATATGAATTTTTAAAGAATTATTACTTTCTAGAGCAAAGAAACAAAAAAGCGCCAATCTGGTCATCTGGTCGCACCTCGACGGGGGCAAAGTCAAAGTTTAAGGCTGACCGCGATGGAGCCCGGCTCGGCTACAGGCCGCGGAAGGCCTCGGTCAAAAGTTTACCTTAGGACTTAGTCGTTTTTCTGAAGATTTTCTTCAGCGGGACGAACCTGCCAGTCCAATCCGACCTCCTGGAACTCTTCCTCGGACATGCGTCGCGGGAACCTTCCGTGGAGACTTTTACCTTCAGACTTAGTTGTTTTTTCGAGGTGAAAATCCTTTGACCGGGGCAAACCTGGATCTTGATCCAACGTCCTTGGAGCCCTCCTCGGATACGCTGGCTGGGAGGTCCCGGTCAACTTCCTACGTTCAGACTTAGGCCCTCATTCTGACCCTGGTGGTCGGTGATAAAGCAGCGGCCAAGCCGCCAACAGGCCGGCGGTCTAAAATATGCAATTCTGACCCTGGTGGGAACCGCCAACACAGCCCGCCAACTTAACACTCCGACCGACACAGCGGTACAAACAAACAGCGCGGCGGTTCCCGCCAACAGCCCGGCGGCAGACAAAGTACCGCCCACCCTATTACGACCCACCAATCTGCCACCTTTTCCGGGGCGGGAGCACCGCCGATAAGAACACGGCGGAAACAGACTACGAACGGGAAAACGCTCACCTCTACGCACTCCACGCGAGATTCCGGCAGTATGGAGCCAGAGTTGCAGGTCATCCCCACACTCCTATTCCTGCTCATATACCAGGAGCACGCCCGGCGGCGCGGAAGACATCGGTGAGTACGGCACCTACGACACAGGGGAGGGAAAAGATTACCGGCACACACCCACCCACCCACACCCACTACAACACACACATCAATGCATTCCCACAGATCACTGTCACAACCCACAAACCACCCCCCTCCGAAATAATGCAAAGACCAAAAGAAGAGATCATAAACGGGCAGATATATTGAAATATGTACACCATTAATCCCAATAAATAAATAAACTATGTACAAAATATATACAGCTACTAAATGTAGTCCAACCACTGTCCGTGGATCACAGGGGTCCTGTGCAAAGGGGCAAGGCCCAGTCCCACGACAAGAACTCCACGGAGAGAACACTGCAGGGGCATCAGAAAGAAAATAGGACAGGCACCTCAGGGGGAAGGGAAGGGGGGGCACCTCAGCTACTTGAGTACACGACGCCAGATCCACGAGGGGACTCCATGACCACTGGCCCATCCTGGGGAGAGCAAAGCCACAGTCCAAACAGTCCATACAGTGGGTGGCCTGCCCACTGGGCCATCCTGGGGAGAGCAAAGCCACAGTCCATACAGTCCATACAGTGGGTGGCCTGCCCACTGGGCCATCCTGGGGAGAGCAAAGCCACAGTCCATACAGTCCATACAGTGGGTGGCCTGCCCACTGGGCCATCCTGGGGAGAGCAAAGCCACAGTCCATACAGTCCATACAGTGGGTGGCCTGCCCACTGGGCCATCCTGGGGAGAGCAAAGCCACAGTCTATACAGTCCATACAGTGGGTGGCCTGCCCACTGGGCCATCCTGGGGAGAGCAAAGCCACAGTCCATACAGTCCATACAGTGGGTGGCCTGCCCACTGGGCCATCCTGGGGAGAGCAAAGCCACAGTCCATACAGTCCATACAGTGGGTGGCCTGCCCACTGGGCCATCCTGGGGAGAGCAAAGCCACAGTCCATACAGTCCATACAGTGGGTGGCCTGCCCACTGGGCCATCCTGGGGAGAGCAAAGCCACAGTCCATACAGTCCATAACAGACCCCACTGCCACTGGAGGAGGCAAGTTGGCCAGAGGACATCCTGCAGCCCTGCCCGAGATAGATCCTGCCCTGCCACGTCTGCCAAAGGGCCAGCGGTTCTTGCCCTGAAGGGCCCAGTTCAGCGGTTCTTGAGACGGCGGGGCCCAGTTCAGCGGTTCTTGAGACGGCGGGGCCCAGTTCAGCGGTTCTTGAGACGGCGGGGCCCAGTTCAGCGCTCCTTGCCTTGAAGGGCCCAGTTCAGCGGTTCTTGAGACGGCGGGGCCCAGTTCAGCGCTCCTTGCCCTGAAGGGCCCAGTTCAGCGGTTCTTGAGACGGCGGGGCCCAGTTCAGCGGTTCTTGAGACGGCAGGGCCCAGTTCAGCACTTCTTGCCTTGAAGGGCCCAGTTCAGTGGTTCTTGAGACGGCGGGGCCCAGTTCAGCGGTTCTTGAGACGGCGGGGCCCAGTTCAGCGCTCCTTGCCTTGAAGGGCCCAGTTCAGCGGTTCTTGAGACGGCGGGGCCCAGTTCAGCGCTCCTTGCCTTGAAGGGCCCAGTTCAGCGGTTCTTGAGACGGAGGGCCCAGTTCAGCGCTCCTTGCCCTGAAGGGCCCAGTTCAGCGGTTCTTGAGACGGCGGGGCCCAGTTCAGCGCTCCTTGCCTTGAAGGGCCCAGTTCAGCGGTTCTGGAGACGGCGGGGCCCAGTTCAGCGGTTCTTGAGACGGCGGGGCCCAGTTCAGCGCTCCTTGCCTTGAAGGGCCCAGTTCAGCGGTTCTTGAGACGGCGGGGCCCAGTTCAGCGGTTCTTGAGACGGCGGGGCCCAGTTCAGCGCTCCTTGCCTTGAAGGGCCCAGTTCAGCGGTTCTTGAGACGGCGGGGCCCAGTTCAGCGCTCCTTGCCCTGAAGGGCCCAGTTCAGCGGTTCTTGAGACGGCGGGGCCCAGTTCAGCGCTCCTTGCCTTGAAGGGCCCAGTTCAGCGGTTCTGGAGACGGCGGGGCCCAGTTCAGCGGTTCTTGAGACGGCGGGGCCCAGTTCAGCGCTCCTTGCCTTGAAGGGCCCAGTTCAGCGGTTCTTGAGACGGCGGGGCCCAGTTCAGCGGTTCTTGAGACGGCGGGGCCCAGTTCAGCGCTCCTTGCCTTGAAGGGCCCAGTTCAGCGGTTCTTGAGACGGCGGGGCCCAGTTCAGCGCTCCTTGCCCTGAAGGGCCCAGTTCAGCGGTTCTTGAGACGGCGGGGCCCAGTTCAGCGGTTCTTGAGACGGCGGGGCCCAGTTCAGCGCTTCTTGCCTTGAAGGGCCCAGTTCAGCGGTTCTTGAGACGGCGGGGCCCAGTTCAGCGGTTCTTGAGACGGCGGGGCCCAGTTCAGCGCTCCTTGCCTTGAAGGGCCCAGTTCAGCGGTTCTGGAGACGGCGGGGCCCAGTTCAGCGGTTCTTGAGACGGCGGGGCCCAGTTCAGCGGTTCTTGAGACGGCGGGGCCCAGTTCAGCGCTTCTTGCCCTGAAGGGCCCAGTTCAGCGGTTCTTGAGACGGCGGGGCCCAGTTCAGCGGTTCTTGAGACGGCGGGGCCCAGTTCAGCGGTTCTTGAGACGGCGGGGCCCAGTTCAGCGCTCCTTGCCCTGAAGGGCCCAGTTCAGCGGTTCTTGAGACGGCGGGGCCCAGTTCAGCGGTTCTTGAGACGGCGGGGCCCAGTTCAGCGGTTCTGGAGACGGCGGGGCCCAGTTCAGCGGTTCTGGAGACGGCGCCCGGTCTATGGCCAACTGCTAATTGCCTGGTGGTGCCCTCCTGGCCAGCGGGGATGGTGCTCCTTCACTGCCCACCTGGGCTGTGGGTGGTGGGGCCCTCCTGGCCAGCTGGGCTGGGTCCTCCCTGGGCAGCGGCTATGGGGGTGGTGGGCTCTCCCGGGGCAGCTGTGCCGGTTCCTCCCGGGGCAGCGGCTATGGGGGTTGTGGGCTCCTCCTGGGCAGCAGGCCTGCTGCCTGACCTCTCCGACTTGCTGCCCTTGCCCTCCTTAGTCGTGGGCCTGTGGCCCTTTCCTCCCTTTGGAGCTGTGGCTGGTGACTGTCTCTGGGTGGTGTCCGGGGGGGATGTAGAAGGCGGGCTCCTGCGGCGACCCTTCCGCCTTCTGCTCCTCTTCCCAGGGGGTGGGCTGGCTGTCCCCTTGCTGCTGGGCGAAGATCCAGACATGCGGGCTGGCGGGCTCCAATACCCCTGCACCCTTGTCAAGGGGGCTGCAGGGCTGGTGGTGGCTGAGGTGCTCTTCTTACCCCGACGAGAAGGAGGGGGGGGCTCAGGGTCAGGAAAGAAGTTAGTAGTGGCGAGGAAGAGCTTCTTGGGACAATGGAGAGTGGTAGGTACAGTGGGAATGGGAGTGGAGGGAGAGGATGTGGTTGTAGGTGAGTCACGTTTGCTGTCTTTGGGTGCAGGTGCAGGAGGGATAGGCTGTCGTGAGGTGGATGGCTGTTGGGTGGGTGGGTGGCTGCGTTTGTGTGGTGTGGAAGAGGGGGTGACAGACACAGTGGGAGAGGACACAGGGGACGTGTAAATGGCAGTGGGGGTGGTGACTGCACGTGTGCGGACTGGAGTGGAGGGTGTGCTGGTGATGGAAACATTGGCTGATGGTGAGGTGAATGGAGGTGTGAGTGTAGACGTCACAGGGAGGGAGGAGGGAGACGAGGAGGTGGGGGTCACAGAGGTGGTAGTGACTGTTGGCATGTCTGCATCGGAATGTTGCGTGTGTGAATGTCTGCGTGATCTGTGGTGCTTATGTTTGGATGAGCTTCTCTTGGGTGTTGAGGTGTGTGCAGGCTGGTCTGATGGTGTGGGTGGGACAGGCAGAGGAACAGGAGACTGGGAGGAGGGAGTTAGTAGAGGCAGGCAGGAGACAGGGACAATGGCTGCCGTCAGTGCTGAGGCCAGAGCCTGGAACGATCGCTGATGGGCAGCCTGACCCAAATGAATGCCCTCCAGGTACGCATTGCTGCGATGAACCTCCCTCTCCACCCCCTGGATGGCATTCACAAGGGTAGTCTGCCCAACAATGAGCGTTCGGAGGAGGTCAATGACCTCCTCACTGAGGGCAGCGGGGGTAACAGGGGCAGGGCCTGAGGTGCCTGGGGCGAAGGAGATGCCCGGCTTCCTGGCAGAGCGGGCACGGGGCGAACGGTGAGGGGCTGCTGGGAGGGCGGAGATGGTGCGCTGGGTGGCGGCTGTACCTGTAATGGCGGGGGGCACGGATGGTGCCACCCCCGCAAGGGAGCCCCCTTCCGAGGACGTGTCCGTGTCGCTGCAGGGTCCAGTCGTCCCCGTCGTGGAGCTCCCCTTGCCCTCCGTCTCACTGGTCCAGTCTGACTCTGTGGCATGGCCCTCCTGGGCCATGTGAGATGCAGCTCCCTCCTGCCCCGATGCCACTTCTCCTCCGCCTGATGATGCTGATGCACACAAGCACAGAAAGACAAACAAAAAGGGGGGGGGAGAGAGAAATAAAGGGATATTGAGTACATGGATCTCCGGTACAGTTAGCGGACATGACAGACACAGATGCCCCCTGCACTAAGTTGCGCACTTGTGGTACGCTACGCATTCCGTGGAACATGGCCTACACGCCTAGAGTTGACAACTGCACCCATGGATGACACGGCCCAGGGATGGCTGTACTGACAAACTACTGAGGGTGGTGGCTGGGGACACAGGGGCTTACGGGGGTGCCCAGCCTACAGATATCGCCCTGGCCTAGGGGGACCCCCAGCCCTCCTCCCCCACCCAGACACCTCCACTGCGCGACAACAGAGTAGATAATGCTTGTACTCACCCCCTTGTGTCTGCTGTGCTGCCCTCACGCGCCCATCCAATTCAGGGTAGGCCACCGCCAGGATCCGGAACATCAGGGGGCTCAGTTGACGGCAGGCACCCCGCCTACGTTGGGAGGCCATCCCCAGCAGAGACTCGGCGGTCTTCTTGGTCCCGCGGCGGATGTCCTCCCACCTCTTGCGGCAGTGGGTGCCCCGTCGATGGTGGACCCCCAGGGCCCGGACTTCCTTGGCGATGGCACGCCAAATCCCGATCTTCTCATGGGCGCGGACCTATGTGACAGGTACAGGGAGGGAGAAATACCACGTTCAAGTTTCTCAGCATTTTCCTTTCCAGTGGCCCAACGCCCCCCATCCCCGCCAGGCCCCCCGCCATGCCCAACATGCCCCCCATCCCCGCCAGGCCCCCGCCATGCCCCCCGCCATGCCCAACATGCCCCCATCCCCGCCAGGCCCCCCGCCATGCCCCCCGCCATGCCCAACATGCCCCCCATCCCCGCCAGGCCCCCCGCCATGCCCAACATGCCCCCCATCCCCGCCATGCCCCCCGCCATGCCCAACATGCCCCCCATCCCCGCCAGGCCCCCCGCCATGCCCCCCGCCATGCCCAACATGCCCCCCATCCCCGCCAGGCCCCCCGCCATGCCCACCGCCATGCCCAACATGCCCCCCATCCCCGCCATGCCCCCCGCCATGCCCAACATGCCCCCCATTCCCGCCAGGCCCCCCGCCATGCCCAACATGCCCCCCATCCCTGCCATGCCCCCCGCCATGCCCAACATGCCCCCCATCCCCGCCAGGCCCCCCGCCATGTCCCCCGCCATGCCCAACATGCCCCCCATCCCCGCCAGGCCCCCCGCCATGCCCAACATGCCCCCCATCCCCGCCATGCCCCCCGCCATGCCCTACATGCCCCCCATCCCCGCCAGGCCCCCCGCCATGCCCCCCGCCATGCCCAACATGCCCCCCATCCCCGCCAGGCCCCCCGCCAGGCCCCCCGCCAGCCCCAATATGCCCCCCATCCCCGCCAGGCCCCCAAGCCAGCCAGTGGCCCCAAATCCATATTGAATTAAACTCACTTGTTGGTCTGGAGGACCGTAGAGTAGCGCATACTGGGGGAGGACCCCATCCACAAGTTTCTCCAACTCCTCTCCAGTGAAGGCAGGGGCCCTTTCCCCAGTCGCAGCAGCCATTGTCCCTTCCAGACCGAGGTCACAGCAACACTTGCAGTATAGGTCCTCTCCTGTGAAAGTTCAAGTCGCAAGTGGATAAGTAGATAGAAAATGGCGGTCACGTCCGCGGCGGTGCGTACCGCGGCGGTGCGTCCCGCCACCGCCGGCGCCCTTCGCCATTGCCTCCTGAAACCCATAGGCTTCAATGTTAACCAATGCGGCTTCGCGCCGCGGTCTTCGCCCGCCGCCCGCCGCGGTGTGCCACGCCAGCGCATTGACCTCACATCCCATTGTCACACTTCACAGGTCAGGCAGCCGCCATTTCCAGGGCCCACATGGCTCAATTTCAACTGCGTCACACAGGCCTAGGCCTTGCATAGCCACTCAGACACGCCATTCACTGCATAGAGAATCGTATACTGTGCTAGCTGTGAATACGTACCTGTGGGTTGCTTGACTGTGTGCTCCATGTTGTCCTTCCTAGGCACCGTCCGCTGGGTTGGGCGAGGAGACGGATGAATCCTCCTGTGTACCGACCGCTGGTGGACCTGTCGACAATGGAAGAACGCCACATTATCCTGACCTACCGTCTTAACCGTGCCACTATCCATGAACTGTGTGCCCAGCTGGAGCCCGACCTGATGTCCCCCATCCGCCAACCCACAGGGATTCCCCCTCTGGTGCAGGTCATGTCAGTACTACATTTCTTGGCAAGTGGGTCATTTCAGACAACCGTGGGAATTGCTTCCGGGATGTCTCAGCCCATGTTTTCGAAGGTGTTATCCAGAGTGTTGTCTGCCCTGATGAAATCCGTGAGGAACTACATCATTTTCCCTGAGGTGGGCGAATTGGCTACAGTGAAGGGTGATTTCTACGCCCTTGGACATATTCCCAACGTAATTGGTGCCATTGATGGGACCCATGTGGCTTTGGTTCCCCCAAGAGACAGGGAGCAGGTGTACAGGAACAGAAAAAATTACCATTCAATGAACATCCAGGTGGTGTGTTTGGCTGACCAGTACATCTCGCATGTAAATGCCAAATTCCCAGGGTCAGTGCATGACGCCTACATCCTCAGGAATAGCAGCATCCCTTACGTGATGGAACAGCTACAGAGACACCGTGTATGGCTAGTGGGGGACTCTGGGTACCCCAACCTGTTGTGGCTACTGACCCCAGTAAGGAATCCCCGGACCAGGGCAGAGGAACGGTACAATGAGGCCCATGGGCGTACTAGGAGGATGATCGAACGCACCTTTGGCCTCCTAAAGGCCAGGTTTCGCTGCCTGCATATGACAGGTGGATCCCTAATGTACTCACCTAAGAAGGTGTGTCACATCATCGTGGCCTGCTGCATGCTTCACAACCTGGCTTTGCGCCGCCAGGTGCCTTTCCTGCAGGAGGATGGTCGAGACGGTGGTGTTGTGGCAGCGGTGGAACCTGAGGAGAGTGACGAGGAGGAAGACGACGGGGCTGAAACAGACAACAGGGACAGAATCATTGAACAGTACTTCCAATAGGACACAGGTAACATTTCAAAGATAATTTAGTAAATGTTAACTACTCTCCAGCATCTCTGCTGCCTGTCTATTTGCCACAGTGTATGATGACTGAGTTTTGGCTTTTCCCTCCCTATTTCAGATCTGGGGTCCCCACTACGAGTCCTGTGCTTCGTTTCCCCATGGACTACAGCTTTGTGGCAGCTGTTTGTTGACTTCACCATGTACAAGGACATATTTGCACTGTCATGTCAATTACAATCTATTGAAATCACAGCCAGACTCCTGATATTTTGGTGCAAAATAGGTGTTTATTGAAGTGCTCAAAATGGGATGGGTGGTTTCAAGTGGGTGGGGGCTATGGTGAAGGAATGTCCATGGCAGAGTCCAGAGTAACAGTCACACAGGTGCATTGTCCAGAGGCCTGTGGAGAGATGGAGCATGGGCAGTTCAAGGATGGACAGGGTGACAATGTGGGACAGTGGGATGACATCAGGTGGTATCCTTTGCTGGCGGGGGTCTTGACATCCTACTCTGTCTTCTTGCGAGATCTCAGGGCCCTCTTGCGGGGTGGTTCTTCTCCTGCAGGAGGTGGGGGTCTGGTGGGCTGCTGCTGTGCGGGGGCCTACTGTCCACTAGCGCCGGCGGAGGTGGATGGCTGTTCTTGGTCCAGGCTAGTGGCAGGGGCCCTTGGGTGTTGTTCAGTGTCCGCCCTGCTGTTTACGAGGTCCTGCAGCAGCCCTACCATGGTAACCAGGGTGGTGTTGATGGCTCTGATGTCCTCCCTGTACCCCCAATAGTGTTCCTCCTGCAGCACCTGGATCTCCTGGAACCGGGCCAGTACCGTCGCCATCGTCTCCTGGGAGCGGTTGTATGCTCCCATGATGGTGGTGAGGACCTCGTGGAGAGTGGGTTCCCTGGGCCTCTCCTCCCCCCCCTGTCGCACAGCTGCCCGCCGAGTTGCCCTGTTTCCCTGGGCCTCTGCCCCCTGGCCGGTGTGCCCACTACCACTGCCCCCAGGTCCCTGTTGTTGTTGGGGTGGTGGGTTATCCTGGGTGCCCTGTAGTGGTAGACACACCGCAGATTGACGCGCCCTGGAGACAGAGGCATGGGCCCGCTGGGTGGGAGCTGTGCTGGTGTTCCCAGAGGGGTTTGGGTCTGTAGTGGCCTGGGCCTGTGTGAGGGGAACCGACTGTCCAGAGGTCCCCGATGGTCCGGGCTGGTCATCGGTGTCCAGGTCGACAGAGCTGCTGTCATCGCTGACGGCCTCTTGGGTGGGGGGTGTGGATAATTCTGGCCCCTCCGCCGCGGTGTGTTGACGGTCGGGTCCTGCAGGGGCATAGAGGTATGGTTATAGTTTAAATGTGTCGCATATGGGTGTATCTGTGGGTTCTCGTGTCTCCAAGTGCTGGCATTCGTGTGTGGGGGCTTTGGTGTGGGGGCTTTGGTGAGGGTGGCTTGTGGGGGGGATGTGTATATGCATTGGGCATGCTTGGTGATGGGTGTCCATGCTTAGTGGACGCATGCAGGCCTAGGTTTTGGGATGTGTGGTTTGTGATGGTGAGACATTGGCGGGGAATAGGTGTGCTGGGGGTGGGGGTGAGGATGGTGGTGGGGGTGAGGATGGTGGTGGGGGTGAGGGTGGGGGTGAGGATGGGGGTGGGGGTGAGGGTGGGGTTCGAGGATGGGGGTGAGGGTTGGGGTCTGATTTGGCATGCAGGTGGGGGGGAAGCAGTATTGAAGCTTCAACTTACCAGTATCCATTCCTCCGCCGACTCCTGCGAGGCCGTCAGGATGCAGGATGTTCAAGACTTCCTCCTCCCATGATGTGAATTGTGGGGGTTGAGGTGGGGGTCCTCCGCCAGTCTTCTGCACGGCGATGTTGTGCCTGGATACCATGGAACGCACCTTCCCCCGTAGGTCGTTCCATCGCTTCCTGATGTCTTCCCGATTTCTGGGGTGCTGTCCCACTGCGTTCACCCTGTCGACAATCCTCTGCCATAGCTCCGTCCTCCGGGCAATGCTGGTGTATTGTATCTGTGTGCCGAACAGCTGGGGCTCTACCCGAACGATTTCCTCCACCATGACCCTGAGTTCTTCGTCTGTGAAGCGGGGTTGTCTTTGGGGTGCCATGGGGTGATGTGTATGATGTGTGGGGTGGAGTATGTGTATTTAAGTGAGTTGAGTGTGGTGGTGTGTGTTGTTTTGTGTGTGGATAGTGTGTGGGTGATGGTGTTGAGTGGCTGTGGCTGTTATGTTTTGGATGCTGGTGTCTCGCTCTTGCCTTCTTTCCGAATTTTTAAGCGTAGGGGTTTGTGGGTGATGTGGGTGTGTGTTTTATATTGTATTGTGTGTGTGGGAGTGGTGTGTGTATGTGTATCAGGTGTGTGGGATTCAAATCATCCAATGTGGCTGAGTTTTGTTCGTTTGTGTGTATTCTGACCGCGCCGGTGTGTCCCGCCAATGGAATACCGCGTTTGAATGACCGCCGCGTGGATTCGTGGGTCGTAATGGGATGGGCGTATTTCTGTTGGCGTGGCGGTGGAGGTTTGGTCACCTCCACCTTTCCGCCGACCGCTGGTCTGGCGGTCTGTTGTGGCGGTCGGATTTTCGGAGGTTTGCCTTCTGCGGGTCAGAATGACCGTGGCGGGTTTCCGCGACCGCGGCGGGATTCTGGAGGATTTCTGACCGGCGGTAGGCGCCTTTTACCGCCGAGGTCAGAATGACCACCTTAGTCTCTTTTTTGGAGATTTTCGGGGCGAACCTGCAAGTCAGGCCAGGTCGCGGTTGAGGCAAGCCGGGATAGAGTTGCCGCGGCAGGTCGGTCCCTCTCTGGAGCTTTTTTCCAAAAGTTCTCCAAAGTTCTCTAAACTTCTGGATCTTCTTCCAGATGTTCTTTTAAGGTTCTTTGGGGGTCCACAGCTCACCCCAAGGTTCCAGAAGCTCTGAGATGCTCCTTGGGGGTGTGGACTACAACTCCCAGAATGCACCTGGCACAAACTCCTTTTTGGCCACAGGGCAGTGGTCAGCTGGTTGGTTTCTTCAGGAGTTGGTGCAGGGGACTCTGGTTAGCAATTTTTCACCTGAAGCAAACAGGGCGTCCCTCCTTGAACCTGTTGAAGCCAGGCAAAGTCCTTCTTGTGATGAAGCCCAAGTGAGCAGCTGGTGCAATCCTTCAGAGTACAGGGTCCAGGTGCAGGCCAGGGGTCCAGCAGGGCAGTCCGTCTTCTTCTGTAGTTCTTCCTAGTAGGGATCTGGTAGGGAACTGAGGTGTGGGTGCAGGTCTGCCAGTTTTATCCTTGCTCCTGGGTGAAAACCAGGGGGGTCCTGGTTCTCCAATCAGGGGCAGGGTCCTTCCCCCTGTGATGACCACTTCCTGGGAAGTGTGGAAAACATCTATCCCAGGGAACAACATTCCTCAAAAAACCATCATGGCTGAAATAGATTTTTGGAGGTTACATCTGTCTGAGCCCACCCACTGGTGTGGCTAAAAATCCTAAACACACCCCTCTCCTGCCCTCTCCTAATCAAATCAAGGGGCACCTAATTGTCTGGGTTTGCAGGATATAAGGGTGTTGCTGGGTTGCTCCAAATTTCCTTCTCTGCCTTTGAAGACCAGTTTGGCAGCCCTCCCCCTTCCTGCTTCACCATCTGCTAAGGGAAGACCTCCTCCCCCAGGCACATCTCTTTGTGTGGAGCCAGGCCACTTCATACCTCATCAAGGCAGCCTGGCCAGGCTGCCACAGACTGGCCAATCAGAGCACAGCAGCAGAAACACTGCAGGGCTGAAGTTGGCAACTTTTCAGGTAAAGTTTAAAACTCTTTAACTGAACAAGTTATATTAAATCCAACAACTGGAAGGTGTGGGATTTATTATAATAATTAATTTGATACCAAACTTCGCGTATCTGTTACTTAAGGGGACTTTAAAAATTAAAATAGAGTCTCCTTATTCTAGCCTATGGAGGCCATTCACTACAATGAGGGAAAAACATATTTGGCTGTTTTACCTCACCAGGGCTTATAAAACTATTTTTATAAGGTCCCTGCTTATAGTTACATGGCAGCCAGCTCTAGGGGCACAAAGAGCACACCTTAGGGGTGACTTAAATGTAATTCTGGTACCTCTGCTATACCTCTCTAGTCCTAACAAAATAAGAAGATGAAGAGGTTGTGGCTGCGGTAGGCCCTGGTCTGTCTATAGAAACTGATGACTCCCCACTCATGTTGCTAGTGATGCAAGAAATATCTAATTCACTTGTAGAAGCTGTTGGTCCTGATATTATATTGACCTCATTGGCAGTATTTTGGTGGGTCTTGGTGTTTATGTTATCAAATCTATGTACATGGGTAAATACCCTACCATTTTTGTAGTCATTGTCATCTTGTCTATGTTCTCATATCTTCTTGTCTTTAATGTATAGTTGATGATTGTTCAAAACCTCCCTTAACATTTTATAGTTTTTCTCTGTAGAGTTTGGTAAATTCAGATTCCTAATCTCCTCCCCTGGTTCTTGTAACGCCGCGCTCAGATGCGGCGTCTCTGTCTGTCCTCGCGGATGGAATGCGCTACCGATACTCGGAGCGCCGTTCCCCGCGTTTTTTGACTACACATTCTGGGAAGCATATATTTCGCTCCCGGTCGCGCTACACTTACCTGTAGCCTTTTTTTTCCTTATTTTTGTTGTTGGTGCGCTTGTCTGGTCTTTTTACCTGTCTCTGTCCATGTTGTGTCCATCTTGTCTTCTTCGTGTTTTTGTCCCAGCATGCTCTGTTTTTCTTTTATACTACTTTCTTTTTCCTATACTGGTCTATAGGCTCTTCCTAATTCAAGATGGTGTTCTTTCCTTTTCCTGTGATGTCACTTCCCTTTTCTCAGTATATAAATCAGTCAGTCTTGTTCCACCTTGCGTTGCAAACACTTCCTTCTGGTTGTGCTGTTCGCTCCTGTTCTTTGTTCCTGCTTTTTGCCTTGGGAGATTTTTGCCTGTTCTTTGTTCCTGCTTTTTGCCTTGGGAGATTTTTGCCTACTTTTGTTTCCTGTTGTTTAGTCCTGTTTTTTCTTGTTTTTCTTCAGGAGTTCCTGTTTGAGGTTTTTTCCCCAGTGTTGGTTTCTTTTCCCTCTGGTACTCCTTCTGGAGGGTACAGTCTGCTTTGGCGTAGCCTGTCAAATGGCACCGTGGCTACTAGAAGGGGTCGCCCTTATCTGGGAGTATCCAGAACTTGTAGAAGACTTTGGGTATTCGACAACCCGGTATCCAGAGGTGAGAAGGCCAGCACATTACGTAACAGCTCTTTAATATCTTTGAGTAACTTCTCACTTTTCCTGTTTGCACGTCTGCTGAGGATATCTATCATCCCAAAAAAGCCATTAGTAACAGTTGCTCCCACTCTTTGAGGAAATCCTCATCAAGATCCTCAAAAGAGGGAAAGATTATGACCTGTAGTCCTCTATGCACTTGCTTGTTGTCTATGTATTTATTCAGAATATTTGAAGCCCACCACAGTAGATTTCAAATCCTCTCTGGAGTTACCTGTTTTCGCAACTAGTTTAGATCTTGAGGTGGCTTAAACTTCTTGTACTGTTGTCTTGAATTGGATATTACCTGCTAAATTGTTTATAATATCACCTGTATAAAAGTGGAATTGGTACAGGTTTTCCCAATGACTCAGGTTCTGTATCGACATATGAGGATATGAGATATAGTGATACAATGTTTTACAACTATATTACATCTGACACATATATAACACAAGTATTTTTGATTTTATAAATGTATGTACAAAGAAACCATGATCATCTTTTGGATATCTAAATCTATTGTGCTTTTCTCATACCTCACACATAAACCTTTACTGTTTCCAAAATGGGTTATATTAAAAAAAGTAGAAGTGTAACATACAAGACTGTACATGAACTGTGTTATAACGATAATATCCAAACAACATGTTGTTTGGTGGCCATTGTGTTACAGCTGACAGAAATGTACATCATTTTTAATAATTTGTACTTTGACTTCAAGGAAGGAATGGATGTAACATACAAGATTACATTTGAACTGTGTTATAGAGACAGCATACAGATATTATGCTATTTTTTGATCTCTTGTGGGCAACTGATATATTTGTATATCTTCTATAACTTATGCTTTTACTTTAATGGAAGATTTTCCATTAATTAATGGAACGGTGAATACAATTTACTGATCTCCTCCCAATACCTTCCTTTCCTACCATGATGATGGTGTTTCAATACATTTGCTACAACACATTATGTGGAGCCTTTCTTTATAATCTCTATCATGTCACTGCTTTCAGATATACCTCACCTACTTTATGTATAGATCTGTCAATCCTTTTCTATCATGGCAGCTTTCATTGAATTTCACAGGACAATTCTCTAATCGCATGAACACAGCCACATTCTTACATCGCTTGCAACTTTAGACATAGAGGCCTCCTCTCCCCTTTTGAAATCCACTTTATTGGCAGGGTGTCTATACCCACACTCCGACCTCTCCCTCATTTTGAAATCCACTTTCTTGGTGTAGTTTTTATACTCCCACTCTTACCTTTCTCTCAACATACTCTCCTTTGTAATACATTTAATTTTTACATCGTACATAATATACACAAATATATGATTGTATCACTGGTTGCATTAGAACGCTTTTCAGTTCCCATCACAGCATCATTTTAAACATGGCGGTTTGCTATTTGAATGCTAGAGGACTCCTGTATCTTTTGATTTGTAACTTTAGCATTGGAGGTTGTATTTATATGCACCCAAACACACGGACAATGCTCAAGAAATTATCAAGGAAGGGCACAGGATACTAGTTGACACTACATGCACTTCTTTGCTATTCATGATAGATTTTATTCCATTTCCCAGAGAGGGTGCATATTGATTTGTTTTGGTATTTTCCTGTAGCCTCATCACAGCCCTGCTAATGATTTTTCCACATTATGCATTTTAATATGGTTGTTTCTGGCACATATTATGTTCTCAGCACAGTCAGGGATTTTTTCTCCATTTTGTACTCTTCAGCAACTCCAGGAACTATTCTGTAACAATTGCTTTATAAATGTCTCATACTTTTTTATTACATTTCTAACAACCTTACCTTGAAACGCCTTATCTCGTCTCATTACTTATCATAAAATAAGACATACCATACAGAGGTAGTTTTCTATACTCCTTTCACAGCATAGTTCTATACTATTAAAAGGGTTGTCACATGTAGTATAATTTACAGTTGCTCTATACTTTTCCTAGGTTGTCTCCATTTTACGTAGATACTTTTTCAGGTCTCTTTGGAGCATACAAATTTCTTTTGAATATTTGACAATGACTCAAGTGCATATACCCCAGTCCTCTGAATTTGGCATACACTTGGGTCCAAATTTACAAGCGGATTGCACAGCCACTGTGTCATTTTTGTTGATTCTGCAACAGAGCATTCACTGCTCCATATTTACAAAGTGACCTATTTGATGAAATGTGTCACTTTTCCGTGTCCAGCACCATTTTTGTCTTGCTAAACTACCAGCTGTGTCAGGTAATGTTAGTCATATGCAAGATATTTGTTCCCACTTAGAAACCCATGCAGAATTGATTCATCCATATGTACAAGATTTTGGGAAAGAGACGTGCTGATTCTAAAATACATCAAAATTCCTACATGTAGTTGACAGAGGTATACACCCTTGTCCAAGTAGGGACCACACAATCCAAATTAGCCTGTGCCTACCCTTTGATAGCTTGGCAATGTGTAAAGTATTTGTGCAATAAATCAAGTCATACGTTAACACAGAGAAAACACCATAAAAATACACCACACCGGTTTAGAAAAATATAAGATATTTATCTGAGTAAATTAAGGTCAAAACGATCAAGATTTGATAAGCACAAGTTGAAATATCACTTTTGCAATGACAAGAAGAGTCTTAAGTCTTCAGAAATCAACAAATGTCTCTTGTGTGCGCAAAGTACCAGGTATGTTCAAAATTACACGCATGAAGACCACAGAGGAGGAGATGCGTGGGAAAAGGAAGGTGTGTGTCAGATTTCCCAAAGCGGTACAAACAATGCGTCGATTCTTCCCACTCTGAAAGGGCTTTGCATCAATTTCCGGCACGCAGTCCTGGATCCTCACTGCGATGCTGGGTCTTTTGACATCCAAGGACAATGCATGGAAATCCTTGGCGTGCGGGACGAACTCACAGGTGTTGCGTCGATCTGGTATGGTGATGTGTCGGTGTCACACGGCAGGCGCTGCATCAATTCCTCATGAAGGAAGTCAGGCTGCATTGTTTAGGCTCAGCGATGCGTCAATCTAGTATGGCTGTGCGTCGAAGTTCTGGTTGCAATGCTGGCGCAGCGTAGAACTCCATTTGGGGAGCCGGGCTGTGTCATTCCAGTTCGGCAATTCTTTCACCGCTGGGCAGGCTGTGTGTCGTTTCTGGCAGGCTGTGTGTCAATTTCCACAGCCCAAGGAGTTTCCTTGAATAGAAGTCTATTTGACTCTGAGACTTCAGGAAAAGGAGGCAAGGTCAATCCGAGCCCTTGGAGAGCACTTCTCAGCAGAACCAGAGGCCAGCAAAGCAGCAGGGCAATAGCAGGGCAGCAGTCCTTCACAGCAAAGCAGTCCAGGTGAGTCCTTTGGGCAGCCAGGCAGCTCCTCTTGGCAGATTGCAGGATCTGGTTCAGAGTGTCTGTCCCAGGAAGTGTATCAGTTGGTGAGGTCAGGGGCCCAGGTTATATACCCAAAAGTGCCTTTGAAGTAGGGGAGACTTCAAAGAGTGGTTTTGAAGTATAGAAGGTCCCCTTTCAGTACAGGGCTGTCTGCCATGATCCCAGTAGGGGGTTTGACAGCCCATTGCGTGAGGGCAGGCCACATCCTTTGAAATGTAAATGTCAGGCCCCTCTACCCTTCCACCCCAGGAAGACCCATTCAGTATGCAGATAAGTCCCGGTGTGACTGAGTATCCTGTGTTTGTGGTTGTCTGGGTGAAATGCACAAGAGAGCTGTCAACCAGCCCAACCCAGACATGGATTGGAGACAGGCTGTAAGGCACAGATGGATTTTAAGTGCAAAGAAATGATCATTTTCTAAAGACGGCATTTCTAAAATAGTAATATAAAACCCAACCTCACCGATACGCAGGATTTTGTGTTACCATTCTGGCCATACTAAACATGACATGTTTATCCCTTTCTGATCAGAATCCACCACTCAAACAGTATATGAGGGTAGCCCTAATGATTGCGTATGAATGGAGCAGGCCTCATAGTAGTGGAAAATGAATTTAGAAGTTTTCCACTACCAGGACATATACAACACGTAGGTATATGTCCTGCCTTTTACCTACACAGCACCCTACCCTATGGGTTACCTAAGGCCTGCCTTAGGGGTGTCTTATATGTAGAAAAAGAGGAGTTTAAGGCATAGCAAGTACTTCTAAATGCCAAGTCGAAGTGGCAGTGAAACTGCACACACAGGCCTTGCAGTGGCAGGCCTGAGGCATGGTTAAGGGGCTACTTATGTGTGTGGCGAATCAGTGCTGCAGGCCCACTAGTAGCATTTAATGTATAGGCCCTGGGCACATGTAGTGCATTTTAGTAGGTACTTACAAGTAAATTAAATATGCCAATTGGATATGAGCCAAAGTTACCATGTTTTTAGGGAGAAAGCACATGCACTTTAGCACTGGTTAGCAGTGGTGAAGTGCCCAGAGTCCTAAAGCCAGCACAAATGAGGTCAGAAAAAGAGAAGGTGGAAGGCAAAACGTTTGGGGGTGACCCTGCAGAGGGGCCATTTCCAACACTGCACATCGGCAACCTAGGAGTAAAAAAGATGCATTGGTACTGGTACATAAGCAGAACATGAACAAATCACTCTTGCAAGCTCAAATATGACATGGAGCTACTCCTACTCCGGCTTGGAGCACTAAGAAGAAGATGGTCAACACCCTCACCCCTACCTCCACAGAGGTAGTGCAGGAGAAGGGAGCAGATATACTGGCAGAGGAGAATCCTCATTGGCTCAAGAGGGAGTCTATTGTCCAGCTCCTACACCAGATTGCACCAAGACTCCAGACAATATCACAAGGGTCCACCAACATCCCGCTACAGGCTAAGCTGATGTAAGTATTACACATGCTGATGTCTGGCTCATTCTAAGCCACCACAGCCAGAGTGGCAGGAATATTGCAGCCTTCATTTTCTGTATTCCTCTAATCCATACTTGATGCCATCATCACCCTAACAACCCAGTACCTTATGTTCCCCAATAGCAGACACAACTGGAAAATAAGCAGGGTTTATGCCTGTGAGAAAACAGGGCTGATTGCAGAGGCCCCCTGACTTTTTGCCCCCATTTTTCACTTTTTTGCTCGTGTTTTCCTGACTCTGATTGTGCGCAGGGTACAGCTAACCAGTCCCAGGGCCTGTGCTCTGTATAAAATGAGTATGCAAATTAGGCTAATTATAATTGGCTAAGTCAACCTACCTGTAAGTCCCTAGTATATGGTAGGGCATGTAGGTTTAGGGACTTCAGCATAAGTGGTGCCCCCATAGGTGTACTGCTGAGGTGCCCAGTGCCATTTTAAAAGCCGGCCTGCCTTGCTGGCTGCTTTTAAATTAAAGTTACATGCAAATTCGACTTTGGAGTTGAAACAAGTTGGGACAACCCCACCCACCCGCACCCACACCTGGAGGACACCAATGATGGGGGGACCCATCCCAGGTAAGTCCAGGTAAGTATTTTAAACTTTTTTTTCAAAGTGCCATAGGTGGGCCTAACTTGGCCCCCCTACATGGCACTGTGCCCAATAGCCATGCCCAGGGGACATAAGTCTCCTGGGCATGGCCATTGGGCTGGGGGGCATGACTCCTGTCTTTACTAAGACAGGAGTCATGTCCATGGGGGTTGTTCGTCAAAAAGATTATGCTAGTCAGGTGAGTCATTTGTTTTACTCTAACCTGACTAGCGACATTCTTTCCCGCACAACCTCCAGTTTTCCCTACGCCTCCACTACTCACTCAGCATCATGTATTTTGACGCTAACCGGGCCTTAGCGCCGGCTTGTGCCGTTCCTTAAATATGGCGCCCGGCTGGCGTCCTGGAATGGACTTAGTCCCGCTGAAGAAAATCTTCAAGAAAACAACTAAATCCGAAGGTAAACTCTTGACTTAGGCCTCCCGTGAGCTGTAGCCAAGCAGGGCTCCATCGTGGTCGGCCTCAAACTTTGACTTTGCCCTGGTCGAGGTGCGACCAGATGACCAGATTGGCGCTATTCATTTCTAAGCACTAAAAAGCATTAATTCTTTAAAAATTCATATCTCCAGTTCCCCTTATCCAATTTTATTTGTTTTGGTGTCATTTTAACCCCTTCTCTGTCAAGGACGTAATGGTTATATCCTTGACTGCGGCGCTCAGGCACCACAGACGTAACCATTATGTCCTGGGACAGGCCTTTCGGAGGGGAAGCGCTAGCGCTCCCCCCGAGGGCCATCCCCAAAGTCAGGGTTGGAAGGGGAATCACTTACCCTTCCACCCTCGACCCCCCCCCCAGTAACGTCTGACAACGCCAGTGCACCTACGCCTGCTGATCTCATCAGAGGTCAACTCTCTTCGCAATGGAAGCAATGCTTCAAGCGCGACGGAGAAGGAACTGATTAGGTTCACCTCTGTATGGGGGACAGGGGAGGCAGAGAGGCATGAAAAAGGAAGGAAAGGCTTTTCCTCCCCTTTTTATGTTTCTGTGTGCATTCCTGCAGCATGATCGCATAGCGATCGTGCTGCAGGAAGCCACTAGACACCAGGGAGTTTTTTTGTTTTTTTAATTTGTCATAAGTGGAGCGGCCTCTTGAGCAAGGGCTGCTCCCCAAGCGGGGCATTTTACTTAAGGCCATTTGGGGCTGAAGCCACTAGACACCAGGGATTTTTTCTTTTTATTTATATTGATAAGGAGGGCGACCACTTAGGCAAGGGTCGCTTCCCGGGGAATTTCTTTTAATAGGCATTTTCTGCCCCCGGTGGCAGATTGGCCTATATTAATCAGGTCGATCTGCCCCCAGGGGGCAGAAGCCACTAGACAGCAGAGATGCTTTTTATTTTTATTTATATTGAGAAGGGGAGCGACCCCTTAGGCAAGGGTCGCTCCCGGGGGGGGGGGGGGGATTGTTTTAGGCCATTTCTGCCCCATCGGGCTATTTCTATTAGGCCAATCTGCCCCTGGGGGAGCAGAAACCACTTAGGCACCAGAGATTGGTGTGTGTGTATGTCTTGTTTTGGAGAGCAGCCCCTTGGGCAAGGGTCACTCCCCATGTGGGCACATAACTGCTAGCCATATCTGCCCCCCTTGGGGGCAGATCGGCCTATTATTGGAAGGCCCATCTGCCTTAAGGGGGGAAGAAAACCCACTGGAGACCAGGGAAGATATTTTTCCAAAATAATAGGGTGGGGGTATGGCCATACCCCCACCCCAAATAAATGGGGCCAAAGCTGTTCTTTACCCCCAATCCACACCCTGGGGGGGAAGAAAGTCTACTAAATGCCAGGGAATAAAAAAAATAAAAAAAATTGTGGGGTGGTGGCTAGCAATCAGTATGGGCCTGGTCATGCTCCCACCCCAACTGAAGGGGGCAAAGTCTTTCGGCTCTCCCCCGGGCACTAAAACATCTTATCCCACGGCAAGTGAGAGGACATTTGATTATTTTGGGTTTTGGTTTTACATTTGGTCCATGAAAGTTTGGGTTACTCTCAAATTGTCCCACTTGGAATTGGGGGAGCTGCACTTTTTGGACTTTAGACTTTGGGACACTGCCATGTAGAAAACTCCACAAGACAAAGACACATCTGAAAACTAAACATCTGGGTGAGTCCAGGGTGGTGTGCTTCACATGCACTCCGCACCATTTTCTTACCTGCAATACCCTGCAAACCTCCAGCTTTGCTGGAAATCACACATTTGTTCCCCATTTTTGTGATGGAACCTTCCGGAATCTGCAGGAATCTACAATATTCCTATGACCCAGCATTGTCTCATCTATACAGATAAAAATTCTGCCCTACTTGTCTGCCTAAACATTTTTTTTTTCCAACTGCCCTTTTGGACCCGCTTTGGTTCCCCCTCATTTTTTACATGTTTTTGGCTCTTCCAAGTGAGGTACCATTTTTATTGGGAGGCTTGGGGAAACGCTGGGTGGAAGGAAATTTATGGCTCCTCTCACATTTCAGAACTTTCTGTCACTGAAATGTGAGGAAGAGGTGTTCTTTTGTCCAAATTTTGAGGTTTCCAAAGGATTCTTGGTAACCGAACCTGGCGAGAGCCCCACAGGTCATCCTATCTTAGATCACCCTAGGCATCTAGTTTTAAAAAATGCACAAGTTTGGTAGGTTTCCTTAGGTGCCGGCTGAGCTAGTGGCCAAAATCCAAGGCCAGGCACTTTCCAAAAAACAGCTGTTTTCTTTGGGAAAATGTGATGTGTCCATGTTGTGTTTTTTTACGGCATTGTTGTCGCGGGCGCTAGGCCTACCCACACAAGTAAGGTACCATTTTTATAGGGAGACTTGGGGGAGTACCGGGTCAAAGGAAATTTGTGGCTCCTCTCAGGTTCCAGAACTTTCTGTCACCAAAATGTGAGGAAAAAGTGTTTTTTTGGTCAAAGTTTGAGGTTTGAAAAGGATTCTGGGTAACAGAACCTGGTGAGAGCCCCACAAGTCACCCCATCCTTGATTCCCCTCGGTGTCTAGTTTACAAAAATGCCCAGGTTTGGTAAGTTTCCCTAGGTGCCAGCTGAGCAAGTGGCCAAAACCTACAGCTAGGCACTTTGCAAAAAACACATCAGATTTTAATGTAATAATGTGATGTGTCCATGTTGTGTTTCCGGTCGCAATGCATTAGGCCTACCCACACAAGTGAGGTACCATTTTTATTGGGAGATTTGGGTGAACACAGAATAGCAAAAAAAGTGTTATTGCCCCTTGTCTTTCTCTGCATTTGTTCCTTCCAAATATAAGACAGTGTGAAAAAAGACATATAATTGAGAAATGTCTTGTGATTCACATGCTAGTATGGGCACCACGAAATTCAGAGATGTGCAAATAACCACTGCTTCTCAACACCTTATCTTGTGCCCATTTCGTAAATACAAAGGTTTTCTTGATACTTATTTTTCACTCTTGATATTTCAGCAAATGAATTGCTGTATACCCGGTATAGAATGAAAACCCATTGCAAGGTGCAGCTCATTTATTGGCTCTGCGTACCTAGGGTTCTTGATGAACCTACAAGCCCTATTTATCCCTACAAACAGAAGAGGCCAGCAGACGTAACGGTATATTGCTTTAAATAATTTGACATTGCAGGAAAAAGTTACAGAGTAAAACGTGGAGAGAAATGGCTGTTTCTTTCACCTCAATTTCATTTTTTTTTATTTTAGCTGTTATTTTCTGTACGAAAGCCTTGTAGATCTACACAAATGACCCCTTGCTGAATTTCTAATTTTGTCTACTTTATAGAAATGTTTAGCGTCCTGGTATCCAGCATTGTTTTCACATCAATTTCTGTCACTAACTAGAAGGAGGCTGAAAGCACAAAAATAGTAAAAATGGGGTATGACCCAGTAGAATGTCAAAATTGTATTGAAAAATTGGGTTTTCTGATTCAAGTCTGCCTGTTCCTGAAGGCTGGAAGATGGTGATTTTAGCACAGTAAACCCTTTGTTGATGCCATTGTCAGGAAAAAAACTCACAAACCTTCTTCTGCAGCTCTTTTTTCCCATTTTTTTTAAAACAACATTTTCGCTGTATTTTGGCTAATTTCTTGGTCTCCATCAGGGGAACCCACAAAATCTGGGTATCTCTAGAATCCATAGGATGTTAGAAAAAAAGGTCGCAAATTGCTTATGTGGACAAAAAGTTATGCCCATAATAGCCAAAAAAAGGCTTGCCACCTGCAGGGGAAAAGGCCTGGCAGCGAAGGGGTTCAAGATAATAATATGATCTATTTTTATAAATTGGTTTTGGATTTTTGTTGCATTTTGTGTTTTCTTTATTTACTGTTTTGTCATTTTTAAATGCTTTACACATATGTCTCTTAAATTAAGCCTTGTCACTCATTGCCAAGCTACCAAGGGTTGAGCTGGGTTTAATTTATTTAGACCGAACTGGACCTAAGTGGAGGTTAGTGGCCTATTGCTAAGTGTAGGTATGAGAGAGCGTAACTTGTATAATCTATATTAACATGAAATGTTTATGAATTAATGAGTGATAATGCTGCATAGAAACTATGATAATAGTAATTTTGCTTCAACGTGCACTTGAAATGTGACCACAGAGAGTGGCCGCCAATGTATACGTAGACTAATAATGAGGACTAAAATGTTTCTATTACGTTTAAATAAGTTTATACTAATGTTTGCGTTATTGAATCTGTGCTGAAATCCTCATTTGCCTTAAGTTAGCATGAGCCGAAGCTTAGCTGCTTGGCTCTCATATTAAATGCATTTTCTATTTTTCAGTATGCTGACTCACAAAGGGACACGACCCTGCATGTTCCTTTTCTTCAAATTAGAAGACGAATGTAACCATATTAGATCCGTTCTCAAGCATTCTTCATTGTGTGCAGAGTAAATTTTAAAAACAAATTGAAACAGTGTAGATTAATGTAATGTACAAGGTCATTCAAACCGGTGAAGACAATGAAACTGCTGACTAAAAGATGTGCAAAGAATTTCAGAAATATGAAATCATACCGGACGTGCCACCTCGGAAGACCTCAATTATGAAGACCAATCAAAGACTTGTAAAATAATATGCGGTGAAGGGTTGGGTTACCTAATGTATTTTCTGATAGGTTAAAGATAGTGGGGTATAACAAATATCCAATAGAATTTTGGGGGAATGTACAATGGAAAAGGGATAAAAACCCATGTTACGGGGAGTCATTTAGGTGGGTTAGGGAATGCTATTTGATTTTATCCAGAAACTTTGTCACTCTGTTTGGTGACTTGGTGGTTTACTTAAAACCATCCTTGCCCTTAGATTTGTCTATGATACACTTTACCTCCTTCTGAGGAAAGTGCCCTTTTGCCCCAGAGCTGAGTTTTGACTGATGGCGAATTGATTGATGTCCTGAAGACGAAGACTGAACCTGTGCCCTGACCTAAACCTTGGAGGGTAATTATGACAATGCATTTGTGATTTGTCTGTTTGCTTTTCCTTTCTAGGTACCAACTGCTTACTTTGATAGAGATCTTAGATAGATGTTTTCCAAATTAGTGTTTGAAATTGTTTTGCATAAAGCCCAACATGGGAATGCTAATCAGAGGTTAGGATAGGTGTTCACCAAAACTGACGCAAATAGACAAACGACCGAGATCATGCTTTGTTGAATTGACACATTATTGATACTCTGCTAAATTGACCTATGTTCACGCCGTATTATGTTCTGATGTTTGTGATTCTCGCTTTAATGAAATCTTATCAAAGCTGCCATATCGTGACTATGCTATTATGTTCCTTGGTGTTGAGATTAACGCATCTGCTTTTAGACTATAACTAATAGGAAACAAAACGTATAAAATTCTACTAAACAAGGTGTGGTTATTCATGGCTGACAGGTCATAGTAGCATCTTTGAATTGATTAATGACTTTGACTAAATTGAAATGCATTGTCGTGATAAATATTGATGACATTATTGATGTATTGATTGACATATTGATTAGCTATCTTCTCCTAAGGTGTCTCTCAACTGGGTCAAAAGATTCATAGGCCTAAAACGAGTCCTGATGTGTAATAAATTATCATAAAGGGAGCATTAACAGTTCTGGTAGCAGAGCGACGGTTTGGCCCTTTGGGGCCCTAGGACGGAGAATTATTGTTTAGACTATTTTTCTGAGATAATGCAAATTGGAGATATAAGGGCCAGATGTAGCAAAACAAAAATTTGCGACTCGCATTTTGTGAGTTGATGCGACTCGCAAAATGCGAGTCGCAAATTGGAATGGAGGGAAAAAAAACGTGCCGAAATAGCGACTCGCACCCGGACTCGCAACGCAGTGTGCGAGTCCGCAGATTGCGAGGTCGCTTTTTGCGAGTGTGCAAAAAACGAACTCGCAACTAGCGAGTAAATGTCGCAAATTGCGATTACCTTGAAAATTGATTACAGGTGCAGCAGAACACTCCAGAAACCACTCCAGAACGGTTATATGACGGAACACCGAATTTTAAACTACTACTAACCTTAACAACTAGGTCGGAACAGCGACCTCGTCTTTACTACTAATGATTTTACCACGAATGCCTTTACAACGATATTTCGTTGTAAAGGTATTCCTGATAAAATCATTAGCAATAGGCACCATTCACCCTACATCCCTCACCCCACCCCCCCAACCCCACCCCAAAACCTAAAACCCCCTGACCCCCCACCCACTCCCCAAAACCAAAAACGCCCCACCCCCCCAACCCCACCCTAAAACCTAAAACCCCCTGACCCCCACCCACTCCCCAAAACCAAAAACGCCCCACCCCCCCAACCCCACCCCAAAACCTAAAACCCCCTGACCCCCCCACCCACTCCCCATCCCCCCAACCCCACCCTAAAACCTAAAATCCCCTGACCCCCCACCCACTCCCCAAAACCAAAAACGCCCCACCCCCCCAACCCCACCCTAAAACCCCCGACCCCCCACCCCCGCCCCAAAACCAAAAACGCCCCACGCCCCCAACCCCACCCCAAAACCTAAAACCCCCTGACCCCCCACCCCCTCCCCAAAACCTAAAACCCCCCACTTACCTGAGTCGTCACCTTGTCATCTGCGTCGTCCTCCTCAGCCGACTCCCTTGTTTGTACCTTAACCATGCATGTTCGTTGTTCAGGACATGCGTGGTTAAGGCACAAAATAACGAAGTCGTGGTTAAAGAAAGCGTTGTTCCGCTTTCGTTAACCAGGACTTCGTTATAAAAAATTCGGCATAAAGGATGTTTCCCCTCCAGAACACTCTGGAAACACTTCCTGGCACATGATGATGACATCACAGCCAGGAAGTGTACTAAAACACCTGGGAGGAGGCAGGACCACACCCTTTTATAACTGCCGAATTTCACACAGGACAAACAGCAGCTGCCATGGAGGGAACACCAAGGAAGAGGAAGCTGAAATTCTCTGAGAGGGAGCTGGAGGTGCTGACAGAGGAATGCTGTCAGCACTATGATGACTTGTTTGGGAGATCAGCCCTCAATGTTCCTGAAGCCACCAAGAAACAGCCTTGGCAGGACATACAGGACAAGATTAATTCCCTGGGGGTGAGCCATAGGACCATAGACGACATAAAGAAAAGGTGGTATGACCTCCGCTCCCGGACCAAGGAGAGGGTGGCTGAAAGGCTCCGGGAGATGAGAGGCACAGGAGGGGGACCATCGTCTGTGCCACCTCCCACACCCCTGGAAGAAAGGGTGGAGGAAACCTTGGAGCAGGAGGCAGTGTCTGGATTTGGGGACCTGGACACCTCAGAGCCCAGCACATCAACCGGTGAGTACCATGTGATATGCCTGTACCCCTATCAATGCCATACCCCCACCCACCATGTACACAGGGGCATGCACAACCAAGATAGCTCCATTTCAGGGTAGCAAATGCCAGAATGATGCATTATGGGAGATGTAGTCAAGTAGGCAGTTCATAGGCAAATGTTTATTATGAAGTGTGCAATAGATAGTAGACACTGACAGTCTGTTCCCCATGTCCCACAGGTCTCCAACAAGACACCACCAACACTCCAAGCAGCCAGGCCCATGAGGACACCTCAGGACCCGCCAGCACCCCCACCTGCACGGTCAGCAGCATCCCTGCAGTAGGCACACCTGCTGCAACAATTCCACAAGAGGCTGCCCCAGCAACAGGCAGGGATGAGACAGGTGGAAGCACAGGGCAGCCACCGCTGCGCAGGCGTCGCAGGTCCATACCATCAGGGCTGCAGTCTGCATCCGGGCTACTTCCTCCCAGCACCAGTGAGGCACATCTGCTGCGTGGTCAGCGCCTACAAAATAGAATTTTGGGGAGGATTAGTGGTGTGCTGCACCGCTTCATGCGCAATAACCATGCCAGCATGCAGCACCTCAACACAAGGATGGACATGATTTGCAATAACACTGGGGACCTTGCCCTTGCCATGAGGGAACTGGTGGGAGGACTACTTGCCCAGGCCGAGGGTGGGCGGCGCAGAGATTGTCAGCTCATGCACAGACTGGACAGGATGGCCACATCAATCGGCAGGCTCGCCATGAACACCACAGGCCTGTCGAGGAGGACAGTTGGGCTGCAAGTGGAGATGGGCCATTTCGCTGGGGATGTGGCTAGGGGCCTGGGACGTCTGACCCACATTATAGAAATGATGGAGACACAGGAAATGTCGAGGGGCACAGGGGAAACACCCCAGGACAGTGAGGAGGGCTCGACAGTGAGCAGTGTCTCTGTCACTGACAGCAGGGTGCTCAGGAGTGGCAGGCAGAGCACCATGGAAGCACCAGGGACCAGCCAGTCTGGCAGGAGGGGCAGAAGGTCTTAGAGATCACCCTGGACCATAAAATGTGGCACATGACGTGAATGTGCCACATGCATGGTTAGCATTTTCATGCCCATGGACAATCAGTACTTGTGAATAGTTTCATTAATGCACTAATAAAACAGTTATTTTTGTTCCACTTAACAAATGGAGTTTTTGGTCAATAGGTGAGTATGGTGGGAGTTGACACGTACCGTCCAAAATATTGTGTTGCAATGTGTTCCCGTCTCAGTCTGCCTTGATTAGCTATACTCCTATCCCCATGATGGCGATGTGGTTGTTCTTGCTCTTCATCATCAGGATCTGGGTCTGCAGGGGTGAGAGGTAGCCCACGTCGGGTGGCTATGTTGTGGAGGATGGCGCATGCGACCACAATTTTGAATGCGGTAATGGGGGTGTATTGGAGGGCACCTCCACTGCGGTGGAGGCATCTGAATCTTGCCTTCAGGAGTCCGAAGGTGCGCTCGATGAGGTTCCTGGTTCTCTTATGTGCACTGTTGTATTGCCTCTCTGAATCATTGCTGGGTGTTAAAAACGGAGTCATGATCCAAGGCCTAAGAGCATATGCACTGTCACCTGTTGGGCACAAAAAGTACACTGTTAGGAAGTCCAGATTGTCGTGCACAGTGACCTGTGTGTATGTCTGCAAGTGTCTGTGGCTCTACCTAGGAGGTAACCGTCTCCGAATTCCTCACGTTCCAGGCGTTGATGTATCCCACTATGCCTAAAAATGTATGAGTCATGGGTACTGCCTGGAAACTTAGCTAAAATGTCCGTGATGACATAATGGGCGTCACAAACAACCTGAATATTGAGTGAGTGGGTACACTTTCTGTTGCGGAAAAGGTGTTCTAGATTAGCAGGGGGCATATTTGAATGTGTGTCCCATCTACACACCCTATGACATGGGGAAAGTGGGCAATGCGGTAAAAGTCCAGCTTGGTGCTGTTCATTTCTGCCTCATTCCTTGGTAAGTATATGAAGTGGGACATGTGCGTGACTAAGGCATATAGGAAGGCCCTGAGGAACCTTGACACTGCACTTTGGGATACCCCACCTGCCACAGCAATGACCCCCTGATAGCTCCCTGAGGCTAAGAGGTGCAGTGAGCATAGCACTTGCACATGCGTAGGGATGGCGCAGCCACGCAGAGTCTGGTGTTCTAGCTGTGGTTTGAGTAAATCTATTAATTCTAGTATGGCTGCGCTGCTAAGGCGGTATTTGTCATAGATCTCTTCCTCAGTTTGCTGAAAAAGAGTCTGCCTTGTTCTATATATCTTCTCCTGTCTGTGGCCCCTCCTCCTCCTCTGCTGGGCTGCGTGGACTCTCCTTCTCACTGCTATCAGGTATATCTCCGCCATCTCGTGTAACCCAGATGCCTTCTGGGTCTCCTTTTATACTTTGGTAATGGTTACCACCTGCTCTAAGTTAGTGGTAAATGGGACATGCAAACTGGGCTTTTTGCGACTAGTCGCAATTTGCGAGTTGCAATTGCATAAGGTTTGCGACTCGCAAATTGCGACTTGGTATTTGCGGGTCGCAAAATGGGGTCGCAACGGATGCGACTCGCAAACGGGTCCCATCGCTTTTTGCAAGTCGGAAATGGGCTTTTTGCATGCCATTTCCGATTTTGCACTGTCGCAAATAGCGATTCGGCCCGTTTGCGACTCGCAAAACTTTGCTACATCTGGCCCATGATGCGTTGCTAAATTCACCATGCCTTTCCTGGGATCTCGGAGCCTGCCTAAGTGAGTTGGGAATGTTCTCGGCGTCACAGCATGTATGGTGTATGGTTTGCGCTTGCTCAGCTAATGCATTTCGCAGGTGAATTGTGAAGTTTGTGTGTATTTAGACCAGGTAATGTTGTTCTAGTAGGAGTGGGGTACTCCGCAGTATGAGAGTAGGGAAGTCGGCGTACTTCATTTGAGTGTGGCGCTTTGTGCTAAAAAATTATCCATGTGGTTTGTTGTTCATGTACAGACACGTCGTGGTCTAAGACTCCGGAGTATATTGACAAGTGTAGGAGACACTTGGGTTTACGTTGTAATTTGTGCGGTTTAATTAGGTCAATCAGGCGTGGTTGACAAGTCGAGTCTGAGTCAAACTGTATGTGTGAAACCTTTGATGGAGATTTGGCAAGCTCTAAAGTGCACTAGGATGAACCATTGACAAGTCGAGAGTAGGATTTGCAGGTCGAATTCAGCTTGCGGGTGCGGGAACTGAGAAGGAGAGAGTAGCGGCCAAGGCTTCAAGTGAAATCTATGTAAAGTTCTGAAGCGAATGTGTTAACCTTCCTGTAGTAAACCGGCAAATTTGTGTTGTTGTTGTTGTTAAGGTGCTCCCAGTAAATTTTTGCATTAGTTTGGTGTGAATTCAGTGAAGGGCGGACGAGCCGCAAGACTTTGTCAGCTGCAGTGTGTGAGTGTGACGTCAGTGGTGCCGCGCTGAGATAGATCGGCTATTGAGAGGGGTCGCGCACGGATTGGCTGCCATCCATGAGGTGCAGTAGGTTGAGAAAGGTGGGTGAAGAGTGTCCTGGGAATTAAAGTCACTTTCTGATTAAATACAACAAAAGAAAAGACGCAAAGATGAACTTTGATGAAGCTTTTAAGAGTGCTCTGAAAGGAGACGCATACATTATGGCGAGTGAAGGGGAGCCTACACCGCCTGAGGGAACTCCAGCTTACATAGTTATGGAGGAAAAAGGTGTCGCGCCTTGCTTATGGATGAAACAGTGGCTCAAATTGACAGAAAAAGAGGGATGTTTGGCGTTCCCAGAACACGGGACGTTCAATACGAGAGTTTTAGAGAATTTAAGGTGGATGTTATGTGTACAGAAGCCACCTCCGAGGCCAGCTCAGTATGAGGCTTTAGTAATTTGGGATCTAATGGCTATTAAGCAGAGACAAGAAAAATTCCAAAGAAGAATAAAAAGGGCAGAAAAGTCCTTAGCAGAAGCCAGGTGGGAAAATGAGAGCAAAATGTGGAGACGAGGGATAGTTGATGGATTAAAATTGTTCCCAGCTATAACTCAGGGAGATGAGATGCAGGGAAAGAAAGCCACATGTGAAACAGTCAAAGACTCTAGTAAGCCTAAAGAAACTAAGACATTTTGGGAAGAAGAAGATGATTCAGACGATGAAGAATTCCTAAATCAGATATTACATGATCGACCGCCACCTTATGCGGTAAGCGAGAATGTCCAGAGCACTAGCGCAGGTCCTGGGAACCAGACGCAGGAGAAGGGAGTTACTGGTACAGTACAGACTAGTGATACGGATTTGATACAGAATGGTGTCAGTGTACCCACTGCACCAGACATGCAGATACAGTTGCAACCTCCACCGCAGATACAGAGAATCTACCCAGACGTCCTGGTACTAGAGACTACTACAAACTTGATAGTGCCGCCAGACCCGATATATACAAAATCGCGGTTGGTGCAGATTGAGTCAACTCCGCAATTGTTGCCCCAGCCGCAGCCACAACTGATACCGGGATATAATCCAGCAGCGGGACCTCCATTAATACCTGCCCCGGCTTCACTGGCTCAGACCTTTGGAGTCGCTGCTCCACGGGGTTTGGGACCAGGTCAGACACCAGCCGCAATACCATTGGCAATTACTGTTGGTCCACCGGTGCCATTGTATGCACAAGGTAAGCCTGGTGTATGTGTTCAGGGAATAATGACCCAAGATGTGATAAGAGGAGGGTCCATAGGAACCCCCCAGTTAATGGCCCCAGGAGAGCAAGCGGTTGAAAAACCAAGGTCTTTGATAAACCTTAGCCCAGTTGAAGCACCGTTGGAGGCAATGAGACAGGCAGGGCTAGGAGTGTTAACCCCACAGGCAATAAGTACGAATGCTTCACAGTGGCCTATGATGAATGCAGGGAACATTTCATTACAAGGTTTTACGGTACAACAGTTGAATGAGTGGTTAGAGAAGACCTTTAATACGCAAAAGACTACAGTAACTGCAGCGGAACCGGAAAGGTCAGAGAAAGATGATTACCTGAACTTCGTGAGACTGGGTGTGGAAGCTGCTGAACTAGTGGATGGAACAAAGGGGGTAAACAGATTAGAGTCATACACAGAAGCAGAATTGAGATATCTGTGCCCTAAGATTACTAAAGAAGTAGGCAGAAATTAGCAAACCTGGCCGACAAATACAATATTGATATTGAGAATACTAAACATTTGAAAAGAAGTTACAGGTTAGACTTTGATTCAAAAGACTTCGAGCACATGAGGTCTGCCGGAATGAAAGCGCATTTAAAGGAAATATTGCACAGTGCGCAAATCTGGGGAGCGTTAGAAAAGTGGGAAGGCAGATGGGATAAGAAAAGAGACAAGGAGAAAGGTGACAGCCCAGGATCGAGTAAAGCTAAAACTACACCAGATACGGAATCAGTAAAGATGCTACCAATGAGAGAAACAGCTGGTGGGGTTTTAATTCATGTACCGTGGTCCAGGGGAGACATCTTATCTTTTACAAATGATTATCCCAGGTTGAGGGAGAAACCAATCGAGTGGTACCAAAAAACAGATAGGTTTGTGAAGCTTGTGAAGTGTCTCTGGAAAGACTTGAATACCTTGTTTGAAATCATTGTTCCACCCGACGTATGGCTTGAGTGCAAGATAGGGGTAGACTGGCCGATGCAGGATCCGGCAAGGGATAAGGTGACCGGAGCACCCTCTGAGGAGGTGGTGAAGTATTATCACAAGGTGATTGAGTTTTTGAAGCAGAAAGTGTCGCCGAAAGAGACTGATTGGCAGAAAATCGACCGGACCTCACAGGAGGTTAAGGAATCAATACATGCTTACTATGAGAGGTTGTTGAAGGCATTCAAACATTACAGTGGTACTGAGACCATTGAGCCGAAAGACATGAACCATCTCGTGTTCAGATTTTTTGAAGGTCTGAGATAAGAGGTTAGTCAGATGATTAAGAATCATTTGATCTGTTGGCAAGCGAAGCCGATTGATGAGGTGTTGCGCTATGTGAAATACTGCAGTGATGAGATTGAACTGAAGCAGAAAAAGTTGAAGGAGAAAGTGATGGTGATGCAGATAAGGGCTGCACAGGCAGGTATGCAGGGAAATGGGATTCAGCAGATGATACAACTGCAACCGCAAGGGAATGGTATGTTTCAGGTGCAACCCATAGGCCGAGGTCGAGGTTTTGTGAATCGCGGTCCAGATTTGAATACTGTTGTAGATCGAAATGACGCACAAGGGATGAAAAAGATATCACCATGTCACGCGTGCGGGGGCGTGGGGCATTGGAAGCGGGAATGCCCAAATGTGGTGCAGGATGGTATCGTTCAACAAAGCACTAATGTTGGTACATTGCAAAATATGAGAGGTCCAACAAAACCCGAACTTTCAAAATAACATGGTTCAGATGCAAGGGTTACAGCCCCTGCAGCAAATGCAAATGCCGCGTGTTCAGCCAGCGCAAATGCAGCAAGTACAACAGCAGGTTCCCATGGTACCTAGACAGCAATTGCAACTACCAATGGCTCCAATGGGACAGCAGCAGGTGATGCTTCCTCAGCAGGTCACAGGTCAAGTGATGAGCCAAAATAATACAGTACAGCAATTCCCATTGCACGGTGAAGATGGAATGAATGAGTAATGGTCGGATGACAGTTCAGACAGTGAGGAGTGCAGGCTTGCAGTGTCCCTAGAGGTAGATCAGAGGGGACCCTATGTAGAGGGAAAGGTGATGGGTCACAAGGTTTCATTCCTGGTTGATACCGGAGCTACACGCTCTACAGTGAGAAGTGCAGAGGTTCCAAAATTGCCACTTTCGGGGCGTACCACAAGAGTGGTCGGAGTAGCAAACCAGTACTTGATAAATCCAATTACAGATCCAGTGCAAGTTGAGATTGGCAACTTCCAGGGACTGCATAAGTTTGTAGTCTGTGATTCAAGTCCGATATCCCTACTGGGAAGACACTTAGGGGGTCATTCCGACCATGGCGGTCGGCGGTATGTTGGCGGTAACACCGCCAACAGGCTGGCGGTGTTCCGCCAGCAATTCTGACCGTGGCGGAAAAGCGACGGTCATGCCGCCGGCCCCTCCACTTTCCCGCCAGGCTTCTGCCTGGCGGGCATAATCCCCAGGGCAGCGGTGCAAGCACTGCTGCCCTGGGGATTATGAGTCCCCGACTGCCAGCCTGTCCGTGGCGGTAAACACCTCCATTGAAAGGCTGGCGGTAAGGGGACTTGGGGTGCCCCTGGGGTCCCCTGCACTACCCATGCACTTGGCATGGGCAGTGCAGGGGCCCCCAGGCATAGCCCCATCGCGCATTTCACTGCCTGAATTTCGGGCAGTGAAATGTGCGACGGGTGCTACTGCACCCGCTGCACATCAACATTGCCCCCGGCTCTATTACGAGCCGGCGGCAATGTTGATGTGCCATTTCCGCTGGGCCAGCGGACGGTAACACTGTTACAGTCCGCTGGCCCAGCGGAAATGTCAGAATAGGAAGGCATGAATACCGCCGGCAATGGCGGTATTCTGTCTCCCCCGGCCTCGGCGGTCTGGAGAAAGGACCGCCGAGGTCGGAATGACCACCTTAATGTGCAAAACGAAATGCTCGATTACCTGTTCTAATGATGGAATTGAGGTGCAGACAAATAGTGATGATGAAGGGGATGATGGCCAGTTCTCAGAGTTAGAGACAGAAACTGCAAATGAAGATTACCCTTTGATAACATTATTCCCGATGCTTACAGTGACTGACTTACCGGCTGAATTACAGGGAACAGTGACAGAAAAGGTGTGGGATTTGACAGGAAAAGAAGTGGGACTGATAAAATGAGTGGAACCAGTTAAAGTTCAAGTGAAGCCAAATGCAATATTTCCCCAGGTGCCACAATATCACATGGCAGTAGATGTTCTTATTCAGGTGGCACAAATAATTGCGGACTTTGTGAAACAGGGAGTCCTGAAGAAAGTATTGAGCAGCCCATGTAATTCACTGATAATGGGTCTGAAAAAGCCTTGTGAGAAGGTTTGAATTGTGCAGGATTTGAGAAAAATAAATGAGATTGTGGTGAAGTGTTGCCCCATAGTGCCCAATCCAGCAGTGATTATGTTTCAGGTCCCGTGTGATGCTGAATGGTTCACCGTTGTAGACCTGTCACAAGCTTTCTTTTCGATACCTCTTCATGAGGATAGCCAGTTTTTATTCAGTTTCAAATTCCTGGACAAGGTGTACAGTTGGTGCAGAATTCCTCAAGGGTTTTCTGAATCACTGTCCATCTTTAATCAGATATTGAAGAAGAACTTAGGCCCATATTTATACTTTTTGACGCTAAACTGCGCTAACGCAGTTTAGCGTCAAAAAGTTTTGCGCCGGCTAACGCCATTCTGAAGCACCATGCGGGCGCCGTATTTATTGAATGGCGTTAGCCGGCGCAAGCAGACCGGCGCTGCCTGGTGTGCGCGAGAAAAACCACGTACACCAGGCAGCGCCGGCGTAGGGGGAAAATGGCGCATGGGCGTCTTAAAATGGGGCAAGTCAGGTTACGTCGAAAAAATCATCGTAACCCGACTTGCGCCATTTATTTTCGACGCCCATCCCCCATCAACATGACTCCTATCATTGTAAAGATAGGAGTCATGCCCCCTTGCCCAATGGCCATGCCCAGGGGACTTCTGTCCCCTGGGCATGGTCATTGGGCATAGTGGCATGTAGGGGGGCACAAATCAGGCCCCCCTATGCCGAAAAAAATAATTAAAAAAAAATAAAAAAATACTTACCTGAACTTACCTGAATGTCCCTGGGGTGGGTCCCTCCGTCCTTGGCTGTCCTCCTGGGGTGGGCAAGGGTGGCAGGGGGGGTCCCTGGGGGCAGGGGAGGGCACTCTGGGCTCATTTTGAGCCCACTTCTCCCTTAACGCCATGCCTGACCCAGGCGTTAAAAAGCGGCGCAAATGCGCCGTTTTTAGCCACGCCCACTCCCGGGCGTCTCTTTTGCCCGGGAGTATAAATACCACGTAAAGGCCTGGGAGTCATTTTTTAGACGGGAACGCCTCCCTTGCATATCATTAACGCAAGGAAGGGGTTCACGCTAAAAAATGACGCACATTCCGGGAACTTTGGCGCTAGACGCCTCTAACGCCATAGTATAAATATGGCGTTAGTTGGCGTTAGTTTAGCGTCGAATTTGCGTCGAAAAAAACGACGCAAATTCGGCGCAAACGGAGTATAAATACGGCCCTTAGAATCCCTAGTACTGCCTTTCAATTCAACTCTACTACAGTACATTGAGGATTTGCTGATTGCGTCCAGGACAAAAGATGTCTGCAAATGTGATACAATAGCCTTATTGAATCATTTGGGAAAGAACAGACATAAAGGGGGTCATTCTGACCCCGGCGGTCTGAGACCGCCGGGGCCAGGGTCGGCGGGAGCACCGCCGACAGACCGGCGGTGCCCCGCAGGGCATTCTGACCGCGGCGGTTCGGCCGCGGTCAGATGCGGGAAACCGGCGGTCTCCCGCCGGTTTCCCGCTGCCCTGCCGAATCCTCCATGGCGGCGGAGCGCACTCCGCCGCCATGGGGATTCTGACACCCCCTACCGCCATCCTGTTCCTGGCGGGTCTCCCGCCAGGAACAGGATGGCGGTAGGGTGTGCTGCGGCGCCCCTGGGGGCCCCTGCAGTGCCCATGCCAATGGCATGGGCACTGCAGGGGCCCCCGTAAGAGGGCCCCACAAAGTATTTCAGTGTCTGCTATGCAGACACTGAAATACGCGACGGGTGCCACTGCACCCGTCGCACCTTCCCACTACGCCGGCTCAATTCTGAGCCGGCGTCCTCGTGGGAAGGTTGATTTGCACTGGGCTGGCAGGCGGCCTTTTGGCGGCCGCCCTGCAGCCCAGGGCAAATCCCAAAATACCCTCAGCGGTCTTTCGACCGCGGAGCGGTATTTTGGTTGGGGAACTTTGGCGGGCGGCCTCCGCCGCCCGCCGAAGTTAGAATCACCCCCAAAGTGTCACCCAAGAAGCTGCGGTACTGCCAGAAGGAGGTGAAATACTTAGGACACTTGATTGAGAGAGGGTCTAGGAGAATATCGAAGGAAAGGGTGACAGCCATTTTGCAAATGAACCCCCGACAACAAAGAGAGATGTCAGGATGTTTTTGGGAATGGTGGGTTACTGTCGCCAGTGGATACCCAACTTCTCAATTATCTCAAAACCATTGATAAAGCTAAAAGGCAAAGAGATTAAAGATGAACTGTACACCATAACCCTATCCAAAGAAGAGCTTGAGTCATTCATGGAATTGAGAGAGTGCATGTGCAGGGCACCAGCTTTGGGTATGCCTGATTACATGAAACCTTTTCTACTGTTTTGTCATGAACGTGATGCTTGTTCTTTGTCTGTCTTAACACAGGTCCATGGAGGTGCAAATCGCCCTGTAGCATATTTTTCAGCTACCTTGGGCCCCATTGCAGCAGCCTTACCGGGTTGATTGCTAGCAGTTGCAGCAGTTGGTCAAAGCCTCATGCAGTGTCAAGGCATAATGATGGGACATCCCTTGACAGTAATGGTTCCACATTCAGTTGAAATTTTGTTGACTCGAACCAAAACTCAGCACATGACAAATGCCCGACTTACCAGATATGAGACAATTATATTGGGGTCACCTAATGTTTCACTGAAGCGATGTACTGTATTAAACCTGGCAACTCTGCTTCCTGTTGAGAGTACCGAGATTAATAATGAAGAGGAAGTGGAACATGATTGTCTTGAGGTAACAGAACTATGTACCAAGCCCCGACCTGATATTCAAGATACACAGTTAAAAGAAAATGACTGCATTATGTTTGTTGATGGATCCTGTTTGAGAGACTCAGTTGAAATGCTGAGAGCTGGTTATGCTGTATGTACCATAGCTGGTATCATTGAAGCCTCCTGGCTTGAGAGAGTGTATTCCGCACAAGTGGCAGAGCTAATCGCCCTTACCAAGGCGTGCCACGCAGCTGAAAATCTGAGAGTCACTATCTATACTGATAGCAGATACGGATTTGGAATTGTACATGATTTTGGCCAATTGTGGTCACAGAGAGGTTTCATGACCTCTTCTGGTTCTCCTGTGAAAAATGGTGAACACATTAAGGATTTGTTACATGCGATTCAGTTGCCTCTTGAAATTGCAGTGGTGAAATGCAATGCTCATGTTAAGTCGCAAGACTTAGGCCCTCATTCTGACCAAGTCCCGCCGGCAGAATACCGCTGCGCGGTCAAAAGACCGCCACGGTTATTCTGAGTTTCTCGCTGGGCTGGCAGGCGACCGCCAGAAGGCCACCCGCCAGCCCAGCGGGAAACACCCTTCCATGAGGATGCCGGAGTGGAAGGGGTGCGACGGGTGCAGTTGCACCCGTCGCGATTTTCAGTGTCTGCATAGCAGACACTGACAATCTTTGTGGGGCCATGTTACGGGGGCCCCTGCAGTGCCCATTATATTGGCATGGGCACTGCAGGGGCCCCCAGGGGCCCCACGACACCCCATACCGCCATCCTCTTCCTGGCAGCCAAAACCGCCAGGAACAGGATGGCGGTATGGGGCTCGGAATCCCCATGGCGGCGCAGCAAGCTGCGCCGCCATGGAGGATTCCCCAGGGCAGCGGGAAACCGGCGGTACACCGCCGGTTTTCCGTTTCTGACCGCGGCTGTACCGCCGCGGTCAGAATGCCCATGGGAGCACCGCCAGCCTGTTGGCGGTGCTCCCGCGGTCGTTGGCCAGGGTCAGAATGACCCCCTTTGTGTTCATGGGAAACGGCTATGCAGATCAAGTCGCAAAATTTTGTGCATTGAACTGTATGTCGTTCAAGGATCAGTGGGAATTGTTATCGCAAACTGAAAATGACACCTGTTTGAATCTTGCATTAAGGGTGGTCGATACACTAGATGAGCTAAAAACACTACAGGGTCGTGCTAGCAAAGAAGAAAAACGATTCTGGCAGAGAATGCAATGCGTACAAAGAACTGATGACTTGTGGGTCTCAGAAGAAGGGAAACTGGTTTTGCCAAAAAGTCTTCTGTCACAATTTGCGAGGCTCTACCATGGAAAAGCACATCTTGGGAGAGATGCAATGATCAGGTCATTCAAGATTGACAGGTTTAACCCAAAATTCAGACATGCCGCAGAGGTTACTGTCACAGGTGCATCATCTGTCAACAGATGAATGGCGGAAAAGGGACTGTGGTAACATTGAGCCACATAGGAAGAGCTGGTGGTCCATTTAGCAACATGCAAATGGATTTCACTGAGATGCCTGTTTGTGGAGGATTGAAGTACGTGTTGGTGATTGTGTGTGTTTTCAGCCACTGGATTGAAGCTTACCCCACACGTAGAAACGACAGTCTCACAGTCGCAAAGCTGCTGCTTAGGGAACTAATACCCAGGTTCGGGTTCCCGGTCTCTATAGAATCAGATAGGGGCAGACACTTTGACAATGAGGCGATTAAGCTCTTATGTGCTGCATTAGACATTGAACAGAAGCTTCATTGTAGCTACCGCCCTGATGCATCAGGACTAGTAGAACAAGTGAATGGTACCCTGAAGTCGAGAATGGCGAAGATGTGTGCGGCTACCAATATGAAATGGCCAGATGCATTGCCCTTAGTGCTGATGTCGATGAGGAACACCCCAGATAAGAAGACAGGACAATCACCCCACAAGATCCTTATGGGTAGAGCTATGAGGCTGCCCGCAGTACCTGCAAATGCTCCTGTGAATATCACGGATGATATGGTGTTGGACTACTGCAAAGGTTTGGCTGATGTGGTTCGCTCTTTTTCTCACCAGGTGGAAGCTAACACATTGCCACCGATCAGTGATCCAGGTCACACCCTGCAAGCCGGTGACTGGGTGGTTGTCAAGAAGCACGTGAGAAAATCGTGCTTGGAGCCGCGCTGGAAGGGGCCATATCAAGTAATACTGACAACAACCACTGCTGTGAAATGTGCAGGTGTTCCAAACTGGATACATGCCAGTCACACAAAGAAGGTAACGTGTCCAAGTGATGAGGAACTTGAAGTTTCCGACTCAACAGTTCCAGAGAGGGAAGTCTCAGGGCCTGAAAATAGCCAAGAGAGAACTGAGACTGCAGGAGAGCCCACTGAGAACAGCCTTGTCCATCAAACAGTAAACGATTTGAGAGAGGTGATAACGTGCCTATCTCAGTAGAAGCAGCAGGAGAACTAAATCAAGGAGAGGTTCTCCCAGAAGTAGACGGATACGGGTTAGAGCTTGAACCCGTTACAGATCCAGAAGAAGAAGAAGAAGGGGAAATAGTAGAGATAGATCAAAGTACACCAACATCCCCTGAGCCAATTGCAGGTCCATCAAGAGAAAACACCATAGCACAAGAAGAGGGTGCTGTTCAGCGTCCTGAAAGGACAAGCAGGAAAAAGATGCATAAGGGAGATAATCGGCCAGAGAAACAGCCTGCAAAAGAAAAGGCTGTAACAGAAGAAAGCGATACCACAAGGACAGAAGATCTGAGTGAAGGAGAATTGCAAGGCGAACGCAGATTGAAAAGAAAGAGAACCGCAAATTGATGATACGCAGGTCCTGAATGAGCATATGCAACAACATTTGAATGGCAACAAGAATTCTTAGCGTTCTGTTTTGAACGAGAAGTACCAGGCCAATACTACGGTACCTGAAAATCAATTAAAAGAAAGAGACTGTGTTAAAACTGAAATTTGGAGAAAAAAAATAAAAAATAGAAAGCTGAGAAAGAGACTTAGAAATTGCCGGATGTGACACTGATAACCTGAATTGACTTTGAAAAAAAAAAAGTGATTATGACAAGCTGCTAACCTGATTTGACAAAAGGGTCATGGAGTAAGTGAAACGCTGTAAATATACGCAGAGAGAAAGATACTTTTGCATCAAGAGAAAAGAAAAAAAAAAGAGAAAAAAGTTTATATCATCCTCAAGTTGATTATTGTTCTGCTATCTGATTCTTTACAGACATGGCTCATAATAGAGGTAGTAACAAAAAGGGTAAATTGTGTGGTTGGTTGAGTCTTATATTAGGTATTGTGTGTGCGATAATAATTGTAGGCATGATTGTGGGAATGCCATGGATGGATAAGAAAGCGACTAACAATGCTTCAAAACCTGTGACTACAACGCTACCACCATGGGAAAAATTTGAGCAGGATACAAAACACTTGCATGAGGGAACTAACTCAAAGGGAGAACTTTCCACTAATGTCTTCTATCGCTTGCTGAATGAGTACTTTGAGACCATGGATGCTAAAAACTGTTATGTGTGCACAAAGATTCCTTCATCAGTGCAAGAAGGGGTTACCTATCATAGCCTTCCATTAATGTATGGGATAAGTTGTAGCTTGCTATTAACAAGATTCTATAATCAAGAGCATGTGCAATACTTCTCTTCAAATTTGGATGTAGTGTTTTCTTTTGTGCTCGTAATTGAGTTTTTCAACAAGTTAGCTAAAAAGCATAGTATAAAACTAGTTAGAGGTTTCTTTGAACTGACGCTTATATTTGGGACAGCTTATGCACACCGCAATAATTTGACTTGCTTATTGACACCTGTAGAGAAAAGCTTTTTAGATCACACTGATGATAGACGTAAAGCATTAAAAGAAAGATTAGAGAAAGGGTTAGAGAAACGCACATTTGCAAATGATTATACTTACACAGCAATAAAAACGCAAGGCAAACTAGCTATAGATGCATTACATGGAGGAAGGCTTTGTATATACAGCCCTAAATCTGAGCAGGACACTTTATTTGTGGGAACGAGTGAGTACAGACATGTGTTTTTGTTTCAGAGTAAATGGACATTCATGTTAAATGGATAGGACCCAGCGATCCCTGGGATCTATATCTGTGGACTTAATGCTTATTACCGTCTTCCTGAGGGATGGTATGGGACATGTTATTTGGGAATAGTTTTCCCAAAGATCTACCAGATTGATGACTTAAAGCAAATACCTAAAACGTCTGAATTACAACATGCTAGACAAAAACGAGAAACAGCGGCTGCTGTCGTTGGTGACATATTTGGAGCCATAATTCCTTCAGTAGGGGTTATCTTAAACTCCATAAAGATTCAAAAGTTGTCTACTATTGTGGATAACATGCTGCCAAATTTTACAGGGGCTATACTTCTGATGGACACTGAACTTGCTGCAGAAAGAGCTATGACTCTTCAAAATAGGCTTGCTTTAGACATTCTTTTAGCAAAGAGTGGCGGAGTCTGCAAGATGCTCAACGAGCGTCATTGTTGCTCATATATACCCAATAATAGTAAAAAGATTAGAGGTATGCTTTCTAACCTAACTAAAGATAGTGCAGATCTGAAGGATTTGAAGGAACCCGGAGTATGGGAGAAATTTGGAAAGGGAATCGCCAGAGTAGGGAGCTGGTTTAGTAACATTTGGAATGGGGTTCTTGCAAAAATATTAGGTGGTCTATTAATTGTTCTGGCCTGTCTATTAGGATTATGGGGAGCTTGCAAAATTAATGACAAATTTAAAAAAAATTAGACCAGGAGGAGTAAAAAGCATGAAGAAAATGAAAGGGAGAAAATGTTTAATGAAATTTGGGAGAGTTCACACAAGGGACAAGATGTTGAAATGCGCATTATGTGTAAAGTGAAAAATTAAGGGGAAAGATCAAAGGGAAAAAGTTTGTGTGATGACAAACTTCATCAGAGGAGGGACTGAGAGAGCGTAACTTACATAATCTATATTAACATTAAATGATTATGAATTAATGAGTGATAATGCTGCACAGAAACTATGATAATAGTAATTTTGCTTAAACGTGCACTTGCAATGTGACCTCGGGGAGTGGCCGCCAATGTATACGTAGACTAATAATGAGGTCTAAAATGTTTATGTTACGTTTAAATAAGTTTATACTAATGTTTGCGTTATTGAATCTGTGCTGAAATCCTCATAGGCCTTAAGTTAGCATGAGCCGAAGCTTAGCTGCTTGGCTCTCATATTAAATGCATTTTCTATTTTTCAGTATGCTGACTCACAAAGGGACACGACCCTGCGTGTTCCTTTTCTTCAAATTAGAAGACAAATGTAACCATATTAGATCCAATCTCAAGCATTCTTCATTGAGTGCAGAGTAAATGTTAAAAAAAAATTGAAACAGTGTAGATTAATGTAATGTACAAGGTCATTCAAACCGGTGAAGACAATGAAACTGCTGACCAAAAGATGTGCAAAGAATTTCGGAAAGATGAAATCATACCGGACGTGCCACCTCGGAAGACGTCAATTATGAAGACCAATAAAAGACTTGTAAAATAATATAGGGTGAAGAGTTGGGTTACCTAATGTATTTTCTGATAGGTTAAAGATAGTGGGGTATAACAAATATCCAATAGAATTTTGGGGGAATGCACAATGGAAAAGGGATAAAAACCCATGTTACGGGGAGTCATTTAGGTGGGTTAGGGAATGCTATTTGATTTTATCCAGAAACATTGTCACTCTGTTTGGTGACTTGGTGGTTTACTTAAAACATCCTTGCCCTTAGATTTGTCTATGATACACTTTACCTCCTTCTGAGGAAAGTGCCCTTTTGACCTAGAGCTGAGTTTTGACTGATGGCGAATTGATTGATGTCCTGAAGACGAAGACTGAACCTGTGCCCTGACCTAAACCTTGAAGTGTAATTATGACAATGCCTTTGTGATTTGTCTGTTTGCTTTTCCTTTCTAGGTACCAACTGCTTACTTTGACAGAGACCTTAGATAGATGTTTTCCAAATTAGTGTTCTAAATTGTTTTGCATGAAGCCCAACATGCGAATGCTAATCAGAGGTTCGGATAGGTGTTCACCAAAACTGACGCAAATAGACAAACAACTAAGATCATGCTTTGTTGAATTGACGCATTATTGATACTCTGCTAAATTGACCTATGTTCACGCCGTGTTATGTTCTGATGTTTGTGATTCTCGCTTTAATGAAATCTTATCAAAGCTGCCATATCGTGACTATGCTATTATGTTTCTTGGTGTTGAGATTAACGCATCTGCTTTTAGACTGTAACTAATAGGAAATAAAACGTATAAAATTCTACTAAACAAGGTGTGGTTATTCATGGCTGAAAGGTCATGGTAGCGTCTTTGAATTGATTAATGACTTTGACTAAAGTGAAATGCATTGTCGTGATAAATATTGATGACATTATTGATGTATTGATTGACATATTGATTAGCTATCTTGTCCTAAGGTGTCTCTCAACTGGGTCAAAAGATTCATTGGCCTAAAACGAGTCCTGATGTGTAATAAATTATCATAAAGGGACGCGTTAACAGTTCCTTACCTGCCCTTACCAATAACCCATTTTCCAACAATGCCATTGCTGGGCTTCCTCATGAGTTGGGGCAATAGACTGCACCCATGTGCAACTGGTGCCTCCAGCTGCTACCTCCACCTGTATCGAAACGGGAAGCACACATATTCCATCAATGTGGAGACCATTGTGGACCATCTGGGATGTTCATCAATGTGCTGGCAAAATACCCTGGAAGTGATCATGATTCATACATCTTCTGACATTCCATCATCAAAGAGCACTTCCAGAATGGGAAATATGGGAATGGCCTACTGGTTGGTAAGTAATTTCAAGGACATGGATCACCTCATTGCAGTCAATTATGTTGCTCAATACTGCCATATTCTGGTTGGGTGAGTGAAACTGTGTATATGTAGAGGTGTGTGCCTCATACTTGCAAACTAACACATGGTGCATGTGCAATATACCAGTGACCTCCTGAGCTACATTGAAGTCCTAGTCGGTGGAGGTTGGTAAGTACACATATTCTGTGAGTTCTTCTCTGTATCTCACTTGCCTATAGATGATTTGTGCTCATAGTTTCTGTGGGTCTCACATGTTTTTACACAAAAGTGCCATGCCCCCACAAAACTATTCACAGAGGCTTTAAAACACTAGGTTGTCATTAGCCCACACATACCAGTCACCCTATTTTACATAGTGCACACTTTCTCTGTTTGCACTACGGTGCACATGAAAACAAGGGTGCTGTACGCAAACAGATAAAGTATGCTTCGTTCCATGTAATGGCCTGCACCAAGGTCAACCACAGACTTGCGCTGCCATGAGGGCAACACACTTACCTGAAAAATAGAGTGTATTTAAAGCAGCAGCTCTGTATTTCACTGTGCATGTGGCAAGCTGCCTGCACTTTTAATAGTGTTTAGAGATCCCCTTGTAGGTGGGTGCAGTGAGTGACTTCACCGCCTGCAAGGGGATGTCTGGGGGTCCAGAAAACCCTCTCTCCCCCTGTAGAGGGCTGCCATCAGGGGACGCACTGACACTGTGCCCCTTTTTAGGGGGTGCACTGTCAGTGCGTCTCCTGACAGCATATGACCTCTGTGTCTGCATCTAATATACGGCACAAACACAGAGGCAAAGGGATTTCCTCAGTTGCCGAAGACACCATTTTTGTTGTCATTCTAGTCTTTCTCCCAGACTTCCTTACTTAATGGCCCTAGAACATGGGCACGCAGACTAGCACACTGATTTGGAACGTGAGCAAGCTGATTTTAGTGTTTCTGACAGAATTCTTTTATGCTCAGAGTAAGATTCTATTTTTAATGATTTGACACATTGTGGAAAGTTTTAATTTAATTACCAGGTGTCTGCTAGAACGCACTTTATTTAGCTCTGTTTAGCACATCCTTGGCCGTGCTCAGTGCCAGGATTGGCTGCCGAAGATGCCATCTCTGTTGGCAGTCTAGTCTTTGCCCAGGACTTCCCTACTTAATAGTCCTAGGAATGCCAGCACACTGAAGATGCGCTCAACAGGCACACCAAAGGTGTGCCAAAGGAAAACCCATCTGCACCAATCTGTGATAAGACCGTGCCAGGTGCCAGGACACCATGTCAATTCTTGCTCTAAAGTTATTCCAGAGAGCAGCTGCTTCAGGTAAGCCTTTGTCATGCAACCGTTTTAATCCCTGTTATGATGTAGTCAATGTGCACTGTTCTCATTGCTTCTGGTTCTGCCAGGCTGAACATAACTCTTTAGCAGCCAAGACTGAGGGTTCTTCTTACACGTTGGCACTGGATAAAAGACATTTTACAATTGAATGTAATTTGACAAACTCACGCTTCCTCATTAAGCACACACAGATTTTTTTGATCATTTAAAAATACAGTCACCTGACATAGCTTTTGTAATGGAGACATGGGCTGACGAAAGTTCAGATGCAAACCTGAATGTCGTTCTTGCAGCTGGATTTTCAGGGTGGACCATATAGGTAATAGTGGGAAAGGCCTGGCTGTGATTTATCGGGGCCATCTAGAAGTTGCTTGTGAACAGGCCTCAGTAACTGATTGTGAAGCACTGCTAAACAGCTGTAAGTTCTCAGTCCTCTTTTAATGTATTACTGATCTAAAGGCCTCCTGATCTGAAAACTAATTTTTTTGTCAGTCTAGGTGACATTTTAGAAGCATTTTAGAAGTATGCACATTTTACTGTTTTAGGTTTTTTAAATTTTCATTTGAAAGATGTTAATAACAAAGAGTCAGGACAATGTCTAAATGCCTAAATGTATTCAGCCTCTCTCAGAGGATATCCTCTGCTATACAAATAGTGGGCCATACTCTGGATGGCATCTTCTTAAATCATCCAGGCCTGAATTTGTATAGTCCTGCTCGAACCTTACGCTTGACCTATTCTAAGACTGTTACGATTGGTAAATTCAGGAGGAAGGCTTGGGGAGGTAGGAGGTTTGTGAATCTTACTGCACATTTCTGGAGTAATGTTCCCGAACATTTAACAGATCAATCTAATCTATGCAGTTTTAGGAAACACCTGAAAACCTGGTTATTTTCCAGCTCAAAGTAGTTACATTCGACTGCAAGATATTTTTTTTTCCCTTTTCAGAAAGTTAGTTATCAGCACCAAAACGCCTTGGCATTCACCTACTTTGAAAGCAAATCAATTTCAATTTGAAATTTGCATGTGCCCATGCCCCCATGCAAATGAGGGACCATGCTGTGGTAATAGTGCCTATGCTATATGTGCCCCAGTGCTATGAGTGGCACAGAAAGGTCTGCACAAGCATCTGCAGCCTTTTGGTAATACAAAAGTGCCCCAGGGAAGCATAAAGCAGCCACACATGCCCATAACACCCTTGGGCCACTTCTCTGATACTGACCCAGGTAGTGCAGGGCAGTTCTAGAAGTGCTTCTTGCACCACAAGCATTTGGCAGGTACTGTTGTAACCAGGCTTTACAGAACATAAGTGACACGCAAAGGTTTCAGCAAAGCTCTGTGGTAGCACAGTTCACAAGTTATGGTGCAGAACAGTTCAACAAGGCTTCCGGCTGTGCTGGCCAGCATCAAAATGAAAGTGAAGAATTGGTCTGAAGTCATGAAATATGGGGCATTCAATTGATTTATGCCTGCACTGGTGCCCTTATTGGTGTCTTTAGCAAACACCTGCACCCTTGCCCCTTGATGCAGGTGTGTCTACATTGTTGGCACAATTGTTTTTATACTGGAAGGGACACCTTTTGGCATGAAGACATTCAATGGCAGTTTTTTCAGTTTGTTTATGTGTACAGTGTAATGCAGCACACATACAAAACTGAAAAACACAAAGATAATTGCAGATGATCCTCCTCGTTAGGCCTTCCCTGGGTTGACACACAGTAATGAGGCCTTCCATGGGTTACATAGTTTTGCAATTCTGGGTAGGTGTCGGAATACATTTCTTTTTTTTGGAACAGCAATTGTGATGGAAAAGGAATGACTACTTGATGTAGAGTATGGCTTTGCTGTGCTTTGCACTACCTTGCCTTACTCCATACCTCTGAATGCGTGCCAAGCCATGGTAGCGGTTCTTATAAAATACACTCCAATTGTTCATGCCTCTTGTAAATGAGGCCCAATGTATGTTACAGGGGACCCTACTCACTTGTAACTTTATCCAAATGTCTGACAGCCTGAATTAGACACATCCAAACATATCTCATACATGTTGTTGTTCAATGTTTCAAAATTCTTTTTTGGGACTGCACAGGACATGTATTGACGATGTTTGGTACTATGCTGCACTGACAGGTATGGATCTAAGTTAAATTAAGGAACAAGGATGGTTACTATGTGAAGAATATATCATGGCCATGGACATATAAAGGTATGAGAAAGGCACGGGTATTGTAATACCTTACAGAGTGTGTTATGTGATTTCTTTAGGTGCACAGATCCATAAATGTTAGCTACCCTTGTGAAATTTTGCAGTAGTGAGGTATTTCAACTGGTTCCTCAATCTGGCCACCAGATGCATGTTTTGACTCATCATATGTGTGTGTATACTTTAGCCTGCCTTACCGATGTGTATCATTAAGGCATGTCAAATGTGTCATTTGATTCATTACAACCTGAAGAGTTACATAGCCAACTGCTATTCATAGGTACTGAGCCTCACTTGCACACGGTGTATGTGTTCTACATTCACAGTGCAATGTATCATGTTATGTCTTGTAGGTGGACCAGACCCATAGACAGTCGGTGAGTTGGAGCAATTCAGAGATCCAGATGTTACCTTTGAGTGTCAGCCTGAATGCTTATTGTGTAGTATAAGGATTGTGTGTGATGTAGGATCCTGTGTGCAAAACCATGTTCAATGTGCATTCATAGCACAAAGAAAACATATGTCATATAAAGGATAGTTCAGAAATCTAGGTTTTAATGTAGCATGTGCAGCCACATCTGTCTAATGTGAAGGTGAATATATTGCCAATCTCTGATGGACCACATGATAGATGGGTTTGCAGAGGAGCCATGACCCAAATATCATAGTCTGAAAAAATGTGGTAGTGGATTCAAAGGTGAACATGGGTGGAAATGGTAAACCTTCCAAATGCATGTCAGTTGCACAATTCTACTGCAGTTGCTCACATTGCATTCTCTGTCCAATTTGTATGGCTATTCTACACAGGAGGAACTGAATCATACCACAGTAATAACGGAAAGACTATGGGCCATATTTATAAGGGCATGAAAAGCAGGCAAGGTGGCTTTACATGGGCTTGTAAATGTGGCTGTGCTGTGTGTGCCACAGGACCATCACTAAAAGTGAAGTTCCTGCATGGCAGAGGGGCTTGCAAATAAGCCCCTAAGTATACCAAGCCAGGGTGTCATCATTCCACACATGGTAATGCATTTGAAGGTCTCACTCATATTGTCTAATGCCCCAAGCTCTATGGTGGACACATAAACATACCCTTGCCTTGTAGTCTTAACCCCTTCCCCGCCACGGACGTAATGGTTACGTCCATGGCAGCGCCCGTGTGGCGCCATGGACGTAACCATTACGTCCTGAATGCTTCGCTCGGGAGAAGCGCTAGCGCTCCTCCCGAGGGCCGCCCCCCCACCCCCCTAGGTCAGGGCTGACCGGGGAATCCCTTCCCCTTCCACCCCCGACCCCCCCACCCCCCCCTGTGACGTCAGCGCGCGAGCGCGCGCTGATTTGTCACAGGGGCCTCCCTAGTCGCGCTGGAAGCTCTGCTTCCAGCGCGATTGAAAAAGAAATTCTACTGCAGTTGCTCACATTGCATTCTCTGTCCAATTTGTATGGCTATTCTACACAGGAGGAACTGAATCATACCACAGTAATAACGGAAAGACTATGGGCCATATTTATAAGGGCATGAAAAGCAGGCAAGGTGGCTTTACATGGGCTTGTAAATGTGGCTGTGCTGTGTGTGCCACAGGACCATCACTAAAAGTGAAGTTCCTGCATGGCAGAGGGGCTTGCAAATAAGCCCCTAAGTATACCAAGCCAGGGTGTCATCATTCCACACATGGTAATGCATTTGAAGGTCTCACTCATATGGCCTCCGAGGGTTTCAAAAGCCGGATTGCTTGCAATCCGGCTTTTGAAACCCCACTAGACACCAGGGATTTTTTTTTTTTCATTGAAATTGACCAAAGGGAGCGACCCCTTGGGCAAGGGTCGCTCCCAGGGGGGGCATTTTTTTGAAAAGGCCTTTTGAAACCTCTAGGCACCAGGGACCATTTTTTTTTTTTTTGTTTCTTTTTTTTTTATTGAGGTGGGGAGCGACCCCTTAGGCAAGGGTCGCTCCCCTTGGGGGAAAATTATATTTTGGCCATTTCTGCCCCCCTTGGGGGCAGATTGGCCTATTTTGATGAGGCCAATCTGCCCCCAAGGGGGGTAGAAACCACTAGACACCAGGGTTTTTTTATTTTTTATTATTGTTATTGACAAAAGGGAGCGACCCCTTGGGCAAGGGTCGCTCCCAGGGGGGGCATATTTTTGGGAAGGCCTTTTCTGCCCTCCCTGGTGTCTAGTGGTTTCTACCCCCCTTGGGGGCAGATTGGCCTATTTTGATGAGGCCAATCTGCCCCCAAGGGGGGTAGAAACCACTAGACACCAGGGAGTTTTTTCTTTGCGTGAATCTCACGCAAAGGGAGCGACCCCTTAGGCAAGGGTCGCTCCCTGGGGGGGAGGGCAATTTATTTTAGGCCATTTCTGCCCCCCCTGGGGGCAGATTGGCCTATTTTGATGAGGCCAATCTGCCCCCAAGGGGGGTAGAAACCACTAGACACCAGGGTTTTTTTATTTTTTATTATTGTTATTGACAAAAGGGAGCGACCCCTTGGGCAAGGGTCGCTCCCAGGGGGGGCATATTTTTGGGAAGGCCTTTTCTGCCCTCCCTGGTGTCTAGTGGTTTCTACCCCCCTTGGGGGCAGATTGGCCTATTTTGATGAGGCCAATCTGCCCCCAAGGGGGGTAGAAACCACTAGACACCAGGGAGTTTTTTCTTTGCGTGAATTTCACGCAAAGGGAGCGACCCCTTAGGCAAGGGTCGCTCCCTGGGGGGGAGGGCAATTTATTTTAGGCCATTTCTGCCCCCAGGGGGGGAAGAAACCTCTAGGCGCCAGGGCAAATATTTTTTTTGTGTTTTTTTTTTTTGTTCTTTCTTTTTTTTTTAGAGATGGGGAGCGACCCATCAGGCAAGGGTCGCTCCCCTGGGGGGCAAATTGTATTTAGACCATTTCTGCCCCCCTGGGGGCAGATTGGCCGATTTTAGGTCAATCTGCCCCCAAGGGGGCAGAAACCACTAGGCACCGGGGATTTGTTTTTTGGCGCCAATGTCACGCAGGGGCGACCCCGTAGGCAAGGGTCGCTCCCGGGGGGGGTGGGTGTTGGGGGGGCAAATTTATTTTAGGCCATTTCTGCCCCCCCGGGGGACAGATCGGCCTATTATTAGGCCGAACTGCCCCCGGGGGGGGGGGCAGAACACTCTAGGCGCCAGGGCAATTTTTTTTTTGTGTGGTTTTTTTTTGTTGTTTCTTTTTTTAGAGATGGGGAGCGACCCATCAGGCAAGGGTCGCTCCCCTGGGGGGGCAAATTGTATTTAGACCATTTCTGCCCCCCTGGGGGCAGATTGGCCAATTTTAGGTCAATCTGCCCCCAAGGGGGCAGAAACCACTAGGCACCGGGGATTTGTTTTTTGGCGCCAATGTCACGCAGGGGCGACCCCGTAGGCAAGGGTCGCTCCCGGGGGGGGGTGGGTGTTGGGGGGGCAAATTTATTTTAGGCCATTTCTGCCCCCCCGGGGGACAGATCGGCCTATTATTAGGCCGAACTGCCCCCCGGGGGGGGCAGAACACTCTAGGCGCCAGGGCAATTTTTTTTTTGTGTTTTTTTTTTTTGTTGTTTCTTTTTTTAGAGATGGGGAGCGACCCATCAGGCAAGGGTCGTTCCCCTGGGGGGGGCAAATTGTATTTAGACCATTTCTGCCCCCCTGGGGGCAGATTGGCCAATTTTAGGTCAATCTGCCCCCAAGGGGGCTGAAACCACTAGGCACCGGGGATTTGTTTTTTGGCTCCAATGTCACGCAGGGGCGACCCCGTAGGCAAGGGTCGCTCCCGGGGGGGGGTGGGTGTTGGGGGGGCAAATTTATTTTAGGCCATTTCTGCCCCCCCGGGGGGCAGATCGGCCTATTATTAGGCCGATCTGCCCCCGGGGGGGGGGGGCAGAAACCTCTAGGCGCCAGGGGAATTTTTCTTTTGTTTCTTTGTTTTTTTTTTTTAGAGATGGGGAGCGACCCATCAGGCAAAAGTCGCTCCCCTGGGGGACAAATTGTATTTAGGCCATTTCTGCCCCCCTTGGGGGCAGATTGGCTGAGTTTAGGTCAACCTGCCCCCAAGGGGGCAGAAACCACTAGGCACCGGGGATTTGTTTTTTGGTGCCAATGTCACGCAGGGGGAGCGACCCCGTAGGCAAGGGTCGCTCCCGGCGGGGGAGGGTGGGGGTTGGGGGGGCAAATTTATTTTAGGGCATTTCTGCCCCCCCCCCCCCGGGGCCGGCTGAGCTACAGGCCAAACACCACAGGTAGGCACCTTGCAAAAAACACCTCTGTTTTCTGTGAAAAAATATGTTGTGTCCACGTTGTGTTTTGGGCCATTTCCTTTTGTGGGCGCTAGGCCTACCCACAGAAGTGATGTACCATTTTTATCGAGAGACTTAGGGGAACGCTGGGTGGAAGGAAATTTGTGGCTCCTCTCAGATTCCAGAACTTTCTGTCACCGAAATGAGAGGAAAAAGTGTTTTTTGGGCCAAATGTTGATGTTTGCAAAGGATTCTGTGTAACATAACCTGGTCAGAGCCCCGCAAGTCACCCCATCTTGGATTCCCCTGGGTTTCTAGTTTTCAAAAATGCACTGGTTTGCTAGGTTTCCTTAGGTGTCGGCTGAGCTACAGGCCAAAATCCACAGGTAGGCACTGCTTTTTATAAAAAAATGTGATGTGTCCACGTTGTGTTTTGGGCCCTTTCCTTTCGTGGGCGCTAGTCCTACCCACACAAGTGATGTATCATTTTTATCGGGAGACTTGGGGGAACGCTGGGTAGAAGGAAATTTGTGGCTCCTCTCAGATTCCAGAACTTTCTGCCACAGAAATGTGAGTAACATGTGTATTTTTAGCCAAATTTTGAGGATTGCAAAGGATTCTGGGTAACAGAACCTGGTCCGAGCCCCGCAAGTCACCCCTCCTTGGATTCCCCTAGGTCTCTAGTTTTCAGAAATGCACAGGTTTGGTAGGTTTCCCTAGGTGCCGGCTGAGCTAGAGGCCAAAATCTACAGGTAGGCACTTCGCAAAAAACACCTCTGTTTTTTTACAAAATTTAGTATGTGTCCACGTTGCGCTTTGGGGTGTTTCCTGTCGCCGGCGCTAGGCCTACCCACGCAAGTGAGGTATCATTTTTATCGGGAGACTTGGGGGAACGCTGGGTGGAAGGAAATTTGTAGCTCCTCTCAGATTCCAGAACTTTCTGCCACAGAAATGTGAGTAACATGTGTATTTTTAGCCAAATTTTGAGGTTTGCAAAGGATTCTGGGTAACAGAACCTGGTCCGAGCCCCGCAAGTCACCCCTCCTTGGATTCCCCTAGGTCTCTAGTTTTCAGAAATGCACAGGTTTGGTAGGTTTCCCTAGGTGCCGGCTGAGCTAGAGGCCAAAATCTACAGGTAGGCACTTCGCAAAAAACACCTCTGTTTTTTTCCAAAATTTAGGATGTGTCCACGTTGCGCTTTGGGGTGTTTCCTGTCGCCGGCGCTAGGCCTACCCACGCAAGTGAGGTATCATTTTTATCGGGAGACTTGGGGGAACGCTGGGTGGAAGGAAATTTGTAGCTCCTCTCAGATTCCAGAACTTTCTGCCACAGAAATGTGAGGGACATGTGTTTTTTTAGCCAAATTTTGAGGTTTGCAAAGGATTCTGGGTAACAGAACCTGGTCCGAGCCCCGCACGTCACCCCTCCTTGGATTCCCCTAGGTCTCTAGTTTTCAGAAATGCACAGGTTTGGTAGGTTTCCCTAGGTGCCGGCTGAGCTAGAGGCCAAAATCTACAGGTAGGCACTTCGCAAAAAACACCTCTGTTTTTTTTCAAAATTTAGGATGTGTCCACGTTGCGCTTTGGGGTGTTTCCTGTCGCCGGCGCTAGGCCTACCCACGCAAGTGAGGTATCATTTTTATCGGGAGACTTGGGGGAACGCTGGGTGGAAGGAAATTTGTAGCTCCTCTCAGATTCCAGAACTTTCTGCCACAGAAATGTGAGGAACATGTGTTTTTTTAGCCAAATTTTGAGGTTTGCAAAGGATTCTGGGTAACAGAACCTGGTCCGAGCCACACAAGTCACCCCTCCTTGGATTCCCCTAGGTCTCTAGTTTTCAGAAATGCATAGGTTTGGTAGGTTTCCCTAGGTGGCGGCTGAGCTAGAGGCCAAAATCTACAGGTAGTCACTTTGCTAAAAACAGCTCTGTTTTCTGTGATATGTCCACGTTGTGTTTTGGGGCATATCCTGTCGCGGGCGCTAGGCCTACCCACACAAGTGAGGTATCATTTTTATCGGGAGACGTGGGGGAACGCTGGGTGGAAGGAAATTTGTGGCTCCTCTCAGATTCCAGAACTTTCTGCCACAGAAATGTGAAGAACATGTGTTTTTTTAGCCAAATTTTGAGGTTTGCAAAGGATTCTGGGTAACAGAACCTGGTCCGAGCCCCGCAAGTCACCCCTCCTTGGATCCCCCTAGGTCTCTAGTTTTCAGAAATGCACAGGTTTGGTAGGTTTCCCTAGGTGGCGGCTGAGCTAGAGGCCAAAATCTACAGGTAGTCACTTTGCTAAAAACAGCTCTGTTTTCTGTGATATGTCCACGTTGTGTTTTGGGGCATATCCTGTCGCGGGCGCTAGGCCTACCCACACAAGTGAGGTATCATTTTTATCGGGAGACGTGGGGGAACGCTGGGTGGAAGGAAATTTGTGGCTCCTCTCAGATTCCAGAACTTTCTGCCACAGAAATGTGAGGAACATGTGTTTTTAGCCAAATTTTGAGGTTTGCAAAGGATTCTGGGTAACCGAACCTGGTCCGAGCCACACAAGTCACCCCTCCTTGGATTCCCCTAGGTCTCTAGTTTTCAGAAATGGACAGGTTTGGTAGGTTTCCCTAGGTGGCGGCTGAGCTACAGGCCAAAATCTACAGGTAGTCACTTTGCTAAAAACAGCTCTGTTTTCTGTGATGTGTCCAGGTTGTGTTTTGGGGCATATCCTGTCGCGGGCGCTAGGCCTACCCACACAAGTGAGGTATCATTTTTATCGGGAGACGTGGGGGAATGCTGGGTGGAAGGAAATTTGTCGCTCCTCTCAGATTCCAGAACTTTCTGCCACAGAAATGTGAGGAACATGTGTTTTTTTAGCCAAATTTTGAGGTTTGCAAAGGATTCTGGGTAACAGAACCTGGTCCGAGCCACACAAGTCACCCCTCCTTGGATTCCCCTAGGTCTCTAGTTTTCAGAAATGCACAGGTTTGGTAGGTTTCCCTAGGTGGCGGCTGAGCTAGAGGCCAAAATCTACAGGTAGTCACTTTGCTAAAAACAGCTCTGTTTTCTGTGATGTGTCCACGTTGTGTTTTGGGGCATATCCTGTCGCGGGCGCTAGGCCTACCCAAACAAGTGAGGTATCATTTTTATCGGGAGACTTGGGGGAACATAGAATAGCAAAACAAGTGTTATTGCCCCTTGTCTTTCTCTACATTTATTCCTTCCAAATATAGGGGTGTGTGTAAAAAAGACATCTATTTGAGAAATTCCATGTAATTCACGTGCTACTATGGTCACCCCGGAATTCAGAGATGTGCAAATAACCACTGCTCCTCAACACCTTATCTTGTGCCCTTTTTGGAAATGCAAAGGTTTTCTTGATAGCTATTTTTTACTCCTTATATTTCAGCAAATGAATTACTGTATACCCGGTATAGAATGAAAACGCACTGCAGGGTGCAGCTCATTTATTGGCTCTGGGTTCCTCGGGTTCTTGATGAACCTACAAACCCTATATATCCCCGCAACCAGAGGAGTCCAGCAGACGTAACGGTATATTGCTTTCGATAATCTGACATTGCAGGGAAAAGTTACAGAGTAAAAAGTAGAGAAAAATTGATGTTTTTTTCACCTCAATTTCAATATTTTTCTTTTTCAGCTGTTATTTTCTGTAGGAAACCCTTGTAGGATCTACACAAATGACCCCTTGCTGAATTCAGAATTTTGTCTACTTTTCAGAAATGTTTAGGTTTCTGGGATCCAGCATTGGTTTCATGACCATTCCTGTCACTGACTGGAAGGAGGCTGAAAGCACAAAAAATTGCACAAATGGGGTATGCCCCAGTAAAATGCCAAAATTGTGTTGAAAAATTGGGTTTTCGGATTCAAGTCTGCCTGTTCCTGAAAGCTGGGAAGCTGCTGAGTTTAGCACCGCAAACCCTTTGTTGATGCCATTTTCAGGGGGAAAACCACAAGCCTTCTTCTGCAGCCACTTTTTCCAAATTTTTTGAAAAAAACAAAATTTTCCCTGTATTTTGGCCAATTTCTTGGCCTCTTTCAGGGGAACCCACAAAGTCTGGGTACCTCCAGAATCCCTAGGATGTTGGAAAAAAAGGACGCAAATTTGGCTTGGTTAGCTTATGTGGACAAAAAGTTATGCGGGCCTAAGCGCGAACTGCCCCAAATAGGCAAAAAAAGGCCTGGCACAGGAGGGGGAAAAGGCCTGGCAGCGAAGTGGTTAACGGAAATGCGAAGGTGTGTTTGACCAGAGGCATGTCTGCACAGCATAGACATCCAACATGCCATTGCCCAATCCACCTTCAGATTGTGTTGCCCATGATAGTCTTCAAACTTTAACCCAAACAGGATCACACTTTGGACAGCTATTGCTATTTACATCACAAGATAGCCGAGCAGATGAGATATTGAACAGGCATGCACACACCCATCACATGGGTGTGCTGAATTCTGATGAGCAGCAAGATGATATTAATATCTGACACGTAGGGAGAGACAAAAGGCAGTGTAGAGGAACACATGTTATTACATTGGCTACATGTAATGAGCCGTGGCATGGTCCACCATGGACTTAAATCAGTTCACATAGGAAATGTTTTATAAATCTCTGTGTGATGTGAGTTAGCTATCTATGCTCCATTCTTGGATCTAATACCTGACAAGTGTTACACCTAGGTAGCAGTGTGTCCAGATCTGTATCCTTGCTATATCAGGTGCCCAGCTTTGTGACACAATAGATACACTTTTCAGACATTGCTCATCTTACTTTGGCTAATGCCAATGGAATCAAATCCACTGTAGGATGCAGAAGGGACACTCATGATCAGTAATTAAGGCTTGCGTACCATACCACAGATACACAACAGCATTGTTCCTAAACATACTCGGTACTGACATGGTCATAACTAGATGTGCCAAGATGGTGCAATTGCATTGGCCAACATTTGCTAAGCCTTTGTATTTTGGCCTCAGTAAATTTGGAGATGGCAAATATTAGGTATATATATGCTCAAAATAAGGTTTGTGAGTCACTATTAAGAAGGGGCTTGTAAAGGGCATCACCTCCTAATAGCAAATCGCAGGGGCATGTATGAATATTTTGTGACCTGAATGTGGCTGCAAAATATCCACATTTTACTAACTTTGTCAAGGAAGTGGTAAACCATTCACAAAGGGACCCCTTCCCTTTTGTGAATGTGGTTGGCCAAAAAATTTAAGAGCAGGTGTGATTCCAAGGAAACTTTTCATTTTTGATTTTGAAATGCATCCCATTTTCCTCTAAGGAAAATGGGCTGTGAGGAAAATGGGTTGTCTTAAAAAATATTGCCTTATTTAAAAAGCAATTACAGACATAATGATCTGCTGACCCCAGCAGGCCACCATCCCTGAGATTACAGGCCATTCCCAATAGGTCGCAAATTGCAACCTGCCTCATGAATATTGATGAGGCCGGTACATTTGCGGCCCATTGGGAATTGCAAACTGTCTGACATTGTTGTACATCGCAGTTTGCAACTTCCTAATTGTGAGTTGTAAAAAGTAGCAAAAAGGAAGTCACAAAATTCAGTGATAGTACATGTGGCCCAAGATGAGGATCTCATCAAAGAGTAGGAACAATTGTTACTAACTGCATGCTTTGGGATGATGGATATCCTCATCATGGATCTGAACTTACCGAAAGCTACAGAAAAAAACATAACATTCTTAAGTGAGGTTTTGAACAATCATCGCCCTATAGATTAAAGACAAGAAATTACAAAAACTTAGAGAAGACAATGACTACAAAAACTGTGGCATATTTACCTATACCTATAGATTTAATGACCCAGACACAACAAGATACTAGCCATGGGGTCAATATAATATCAGGACAACAGCTTCTGCAAGTGAATCAGACATTTCTAGCATCACTGGTCCCATGAGTGGGGAGTCATCATTTTTCATAGACAGACCATGAAACAGGGTACAAACATCAGAAAACCAGAAGGGGAAATACTAGATCCAGCACAAAAACCAAAGGAGGTTGTAGTCACAAGATCAGTGTCCTGCAACCAAGGATGAGGATAGAGCTGCCACCACCAGTACTGTGGCGGGTAGAAGTACCACCACCACCAGGTGCTGAGGAGATTTGAAGGGAAGCACCAGTGGTGGCATGGGTGGGCAGTGATAAGTCACATTGCTTGCTTATTGACAAATTACTAATATACTCCCTGTATTTGCTAAGCGAGGCAGATTTGTATCCCACCCATCATCATTCATCACCTCCCTGCCCATGACATATAGTTTCACTCAGCACTGCAGTGTTGGCTGTGCAATGTGTGTTTGCTTCAGTTAATATGGCATTTACAAAGTTTTCAATGAATTGCAAACCAAAACAAGGTGTTACCCTTCCCTCCCAGAGCCCTCTCATTCATCTCATGGTACACTCTGTCCCAGCCTACCAAAAAAATTGAAACAACCATTTCTGGCCAAGAGATTCATATATTTCACGTCTTCCATAACGGATTTATATGTTTGTCAACTACAGTGAGTGACTAAGCCAAAGATTAGGAACATGATAATGTTCAGTGACCCCCCATTTTCTATATCAAAACCTATACCTAGTCCCTCTAATTTGCCCTGCAGTAGAGTAAGTTAAGTTTCCTTTTCCTACTGCCAAGTGAATATATTTGTGGAAAATAATTTGTGGTGGAGAGGGTAAATTGGGACTAAGGCCCATATTTATACTTTTTGATGCACAACTGCGCCAATGCAGTTGTGCGTCAAAATTTTTAACGCCGGCTAACGCCATTCCAAAGCGCCATGCGGGCGCCATATTTATTGGATGACGTTAGCCGGCGCTGCAGACTGGTGTGCGTCAAAAAAAATTACTCACACCAGGCAGCGCCGGCGTAGGGGAAAATGGAGCTTGGGCGTCAAAAAATGGGGCAAGTCAGGCTGAGGCAAAATTTTGGCCTCAACCCGATTTGCGCCATTTATTTTGACGCCCAACCCCCATTGAAATGACTCCTGTCTTAGCAAAGACAGGAGTCATGCCCCCTTGCCCAATGGCCATGCCCAGGGGACTTATGTCCCCTGGGCATGGTCATTGGGCATAGTGGCATGTAGGGGGGCACAAATCAGGCCCCCCTCATGCCACAAAACAAATACGTAAAAAAATACCTACCTCCACTTACCTTTCTTTCCCTGGGATGGTTCCCTCCATCCTTGGCTGTCCTCCTGGGGTGGGCAAGGGTGGCAGGGGGTACCCCTGAGGGCATGGGAGGGCACCTCTGGGCTCCTTCTGAGCCCACAGGTCCCTTAACGCCTGCCCTGACCCAGGCGTTAAAAAACGGCGCCCATCAGGCTGGGCGGCGTTTTTTAAGGCCTGCCCCCTCCTGTGCGTCAAAATAACGTCACAGTGTAAATAAGGCGCACAGGCCTTAAAGTCATTTTTTAGAAGGGAACGCCTACCTTGCATATAATTAACGCAAGGCAGGTTCCCCCTTCTAAAAAATGGCGCACATGGTGGAACTTTGACGCCCACTGCGTCGGACGTCAAAGTATAAATATGGGGCAGTGTTTGCGCCGAATGTGCATAAAAATTTTTGACGCATATTCGGCGCAAACAGAGTATAAATATGCCCCTAAGTGCCTGATTCCGAGTCATGCGGATGAGATACTCTGTGACAAACATAGCATTTACAATCTATATCCTATTCCTTTCCCTAAACAACAGTGATTCATTTTTCCCACTGTCTACTTACGAACAGACAGGATATCAATTACCTGCATGTTATAACCGACATGTGTGACATATGTTATTCATGTGTCTCTTTGAAGTCAGGCTAGAACTTAAGGCATTTAAAAAAGAGCAGTGCCGTTGGAATTAAAGTAAGATAATTCTCCATTACAGCTGTCCCAGCTGCAGGCTGCAGAGAGTAAAAAAGTACCTGACGCACTAGTTAGCATGCCTCCATTAATTTAGCACAAGATTACTTGTTCTCCTTAGTGCATAATGTGTTACTCATTAAAGAGAGGTAATTTATTTGTATTTTTTCACACAAAGTATCTGTTTAGTTTTTTACAAGGAAATCCATTAAAAGATTAAAACTTGCTGTTTTTTTAAATATAGTGTTAGTCTGCATTAGTTCCTTTCATCCAGTCAGTACTTTTATGTGAGACATGAGTGGGTAAAAAATGGCATTGTGGCTCTCCCAATCACATCAAATTTCAATAGTCATAGGGGATGAGCAATGTACTGTGACTATGCCACTATATACTTTTAAACAAGTGTTTGCACAGAGCATTGTTTACAATTTGTCTTTTTTATTTTCTTGATATAGCTACGCCTGCTGGTCCACCACCACCACACATGCAGCAAGAGATATCAGCCTGGCTGTGGTGGCAGAGACAGGAGGCCATTTAGGCTGAATACTTTCAGTTGGCAGCTGTGGGGGAAGAGGAAGCTTAGGTGGCAGCATCTTCCACTGCCCCAGGCCCCAGTTCCTCCAGCCATCCGCCAGGGCCTCCATCCTTTTGCCAACATCGGTTGTGCCACCAGCATCTGGTAGCCACTTGGACCACCACTACTGCTCCCCTCCCACCCAGACTGCCAGTTCCAATGCCGCATGCTGCACAGCTTCACCGTCAGGTGGCACACCTCAAGGACCAACAGGAAAAACTTTGGACCTACATCAATAATGCCCTCTTCTGAGACTTTTTTTTTTTGGTTTGATGTGTGGGATTTTGTGGATAGGTTGGGAACTGTGGAAGAGCAGTTGGGCCAATTTTGGACTTTGGCTTAGACTCTTCTTCGGGCTTTGGACATTGGTTGGGGTGATGTTTATTTGTTTGGAGAGAGGGTTGGGCTGGTTGTGGGTAGAGAGGGTGGGTTTTGTTGTTAAAAAGTACAAAGACTAAGACTAGACAACCACCGCCATGTCACAACAAAAAGCACCTATTACAACAAAAACTAGCAATAGTAACTTCTTTCGACCAATGGAAGCTAATATTGAATCAAAATTAAAGTAACAAAATCCTTGAATCAGGAAAAGTGACTCAGAGTCAGAAATGGACAAGGTTAAGCATTTACACCACAAAAGCCTGAATAATGATAATGTTGAGCAATGACAGAATTTGAATGGATCTTGCAAGTAATTCTCGATAATTCTGAAAGGGCCTATCAGCTTCATGATAGATTATCACCCATCAAGCCCCGAACATTGCAAATTATTGAATTCAAGTTTATAAATACCTCCCTCACTGTCTGTCACCTGATGAATCATCGGTCATCACTCACAATCACTCAATAATATATCATACATTGATGCAATAGTTACCTACGGTGGTAGGTACACAATTGTATCTCCTCTTTGATGCAAGCAAGACATTGGAATTTATCAGACATGTTTTGTATTTGGCATTTATAAAGTATATTAGACATGCAAGACATCAAAGAGCTGGAAACAAGCAGACTCGGAGTGACAAAGCCGCTAATACCAGAGTGAATAAACAAAACAAAAATCAGTCCCTAGCAGAGACTATTTAGCCAGAGCCATGTTTTAACTAGCTTGTGAAAAGCCAGGTGCAACCTCTGACACCTAATCTAAACAAGAAAGGAGTTCCATAACCTTGCCGCTGCAACCAAAAGGCACTTTTAAACCAATCTTGCTTTCTCACATCAAGGCACCATCACCTTAAATTGTCCCACTGATTTCAAGATCCTCGTGGGTGTGTACCAGTTAAAGGCCATCTAAAAATATTGCGGCTCCTGCACATATAGAGCTTTGTGCATCAAACAACATGCTTTAAAGAGAACCTGCTCCTTTGCAGGCAGCCAATACAGGGATCTAAAGCCATCCCTAATCAAGAAATATCTGGGAAGTCCCAGAACAAGGCAGGTGTCCATATTTTGTACAATTTGGGGTTTGTTAAAAGAGCATTGGTTCACATTAAAATACAATGCATTGCAGTAGTCTAAACACGAGGTGATAAGGGCAATGACCACTGCAGCCCTAAGCTCTTTAGGAAGAAAAAACAATAACTTCTGCAAGTTCCAATCATCCAAAAACACAACCTCACAATCTTGCCAACCTGGGTGTCCAAAGACAGGGTATCATCAAACATCACACCCAGGTATTTGGCCACCTTTCCTGGTACAAGATGGGTACCACAGTGGTCTGGCCACCAGCAATTGTTCCAGATAGAGCTATCCACACCGAACAGCATAATCTCTCTTTTCTCCCATTCATTTTCAACCAGTCTTCCTCTTCCATCTGGTGACCTCTCCCATACACATCCTGAACCTGTCCTCTACCTCTTCCCAGGCATCTGAGGTGGAAACAATGATTTGGGTATCATCCTCATAGGATGTAACCTGAAATCCAAAAGACCTCACCTATTTCAAGAAAGAGACGAAGTACAAATAAAATAGGGTGGGGCTTAGGAATGACTCTTGTGGGACCTTACACAGAAGCTTAAAGGGAGCTGCTCTAAAATCTCTATAGCTGACTTTAATGGGTCTGTCAACTAAAAACGTCTCCAGCAGTTTAAAAGCGACATCTTTCAGCCCCACCTGCTGCAGCCTTTGCACCAGCAAAGATGGCAAAGTGGTGTCAAAGGCTGCCGACATGTCTAACAGGACCAATATGGCCACCCCACCCTGATCAACCTGCCTCCGAATCAGATCCATGGTGGCAATGAGAACTAATTCCATGCTATGCTGCTTTTGTAACCGATTTTGTGATGGGGCCAGAAGATCAAAATCATAAAGGTATTCAGACAGTTCCTAACTGATGTGCTTCTCCAAAATCTTAGCAGGGGTCAGCAGAAAAGAAATGAGGCGAAGATTTTTCAAATCATCTGGCTTCTTCTTCAGAGGGATGACCACTGTCTTCATCCACTCCTGTGGCACACCCCAATCTGTAGAGTATTTGGAAAGGGGTCTTCTCTAAAGCCTCAGCCATAAGGATGGATTCCATCACTTGGTGTCAGTTAGCAAAAAATTGCTTTCTTGGATCAGGTGCATGATAGATCAGAAGGCCCTCCAATCTCCCTTGCTTTTTATGCATGATTTTAAAATGTCCCAGCTTGCAACCTTCAAATTATGTTTTACTGTGTTCTAGCATACATTTCAGCTCTTTTCTAAAAATAATGGCTAAACCTCCCCCGTGACTTATCCTATCCATTCTCACAACCCCAAAGACAAGGAAAGCAGCAATAGCAAAATCCGAGCCAGAGTCCTCCTTGGTCCAGGTCTCGGTCACAATTAAGCAGTCGAGCTGGGCTTTCTCAATCACCTCACCAATTTCTAAACTATGTTTTAATAATGAGCGTGCATTCACCAATGCGCATCTGAAATCCTTCTCTGGCCTTAATTCAGTCTTGTAAATCAAATGATCTTCTGGGGCAGCCCTACTAAGTAATAAAAAAAGAAGGATAAGCATGGGAGGGAGGCATGATTTATCTTCAATTCCACAAAGGGAATGGGGAGGCTTCTTCACTGCACACTGGACCAACACCAATCCAGCCTTATACCTGCCTACATGTGGTGAGGCTGCATAAATCACACACAAACATAATGTTCCACTAGCTATATCATTTTTTTGGCAAAACAGTTTGATGATAAAGAATTAAAAAGTTATATGGTGGCCTATTCAGTCAGGGACATAGAGTTAAGCAAACTCAGGTGGTTCACCCAGAAAGTGGTCCGCTAACACATTTGAGTCTGACCAATCACCCTCATTCTCCTCCTCCTCCTTTAGTATTTTAAGAACAGTGTAATTGTGCAGTATGAAGTGTTGGTTCATTTAGATCATGGTCAATATCGCTACATTTTGAGGAGAGAGACTGGTACTCCTTACAGTGACAACTACTTCAGCTGCAATGAACACAATGTCAGCAGAAACACTGGCTACTGGACAAGCCAGATACTTTATTGCCAGCCTGCTGAGCTCTGGCCATTAGTTGATCTTCCCATACGAATGCAGCAATGAGCTTTGATCCACATAGCCCTCTTTTGGGTCATCCAAATAGTCCTAGAACATCTTCTGAATGGTCATCACAAATGCAGCAATGAGCTTTGATCCACATAGCCCTCTTTTGGGTCATCCAGATAGTCCTAGAACATCTTCTGAATGGTCATTGGTTCTTCTGCTTGCTCAACCTCTTTTGCTTCTCCTTTGCACTGAACTTAAAACCTTCCATTTGAAAACAAGGCGATGCAGAGGTTTGGGCTGATCCTACTGTTCCTATTGTTATAGTTATTGCTGGTGTTCTTGTTGCAGGTATTGGTTGCTGTGAGACAACAGGACTGCCCTCTCTGGAAGTTGAAGGTAACACCCCATAACGTAAGCCCAGGACTGGGACTTTATTTTCCAGCCATTCTTTTCTCAGTTCTCTGGCTTGTTCTACAATCCGCTTCCTGTATTGTGAAACATTTTCTCTTGAAAAAGGAAAGAAAGTGGCCAGTATATTTTTGTACCATGGTACAGTTGTAGTCTTTGGATGACACAATGTGTCTTTGCAGCCTTGTATTTACAGCCAAGAGAAGGATTAAGCTTATAACCACAACATGCGCTTCTGTATTTCAGTTTACACCTGCAAACCTCTCAGACACTTCTTTTAACTGCTACTGTAGGAGATGCAACAACAGGATAGCTTCGCCCATCGTACTGTACTCCTTGCTGACTTCCCGTGTGAAAAACTCAAAAGGAAGTAGCATCTGTGTCAGGCATTTGACTAGGCTCCATTTATCCGCATCTATGGTGATGGGTTTCCAAACTGCATTTCCTCCTCTTTGAATGGCATATTCATTGATCGGTCTGGACTGCTCAAACTGACGTTGCAACATGTAATAGGTTGAGTTCCAATGCGTTGCTACCTCCTGTTTGAGGGTTTCAACTGGTACTCTATTAGTAGAGTGAAAGATCCTTAACTGCTTCCAAGCTTTAAAAAAAAGCAGAAGAGAGTGCAGATTTTTCTGCAGACAGTCAGTGTGTTGCTGACTATGTCTTCTTATTTGAGAAAGTTCTACACAATGAGTTTGATGCAATGCACCAAACACAGGGCCCTAAAATAGCTACCATCCGCCATGGCCTTAACTATGTAACTGCATTTGTCTGTAGCTACAAGTTCAATTCAAGTCATTCAAACATCTTGCTGTTAAAGTCTTCCAAGATGTTTGCAGCTGTATGGGATTTCTCATGGTGATCATGTCTCCATGGTTCTGTTGCATGCCGCAAAACACCCTTGAAAGATTCTTCAGCGCTGAAACCAGTAGATAGTTGTTGCCTAACCCCTGCAAAAGAGATCCAGTGTGCAGTGATACACGTGTTATCAGTTACTTGACAACTGCTCCACATGTCTGTTGTCAGGTGGATTGCCTGAACAGCAGTCTTCTGCAAAGCTTGTCCAACCAACTGCAGCACATTGTGATGGAGTGCTGGAACAGCAACTCTGGCAAAATAGGTCAGACTGGGAATCTTCCATTTCGGGCAGGTGACTACCACAAATACTAAAAATCCTAATCCTTCTGCAAAAGAAAAAGGGAGGAGGCCTAGGACTAACATTTTAGCCAGTGTTCCATTTTACAAATATGCCATTGGGTGGTGTCTTTTGTAGGGCCCCACCTGCCTAAACATGCCTGTAATAGTCGCCTAGATTTTATTTCTGATACGATTGACACAGGTTACTCCTGAGAACTAGGGATGATAGACTCAATGTACGTCTTGGGCAGTCACTGTGTGCTGTGGTGTATCATTCTGACTCTCGTGCCATTTCTGAGGTGGGTGATACTAGTGCACTGCTGGGGACAAGGCTGCTTTGCATAAAGCTATCACCCTCTTCTTGCTCATCACCCTTACCTTCCACTGTGATCGGAGCTAATTCCCCTCACTCATCACCACCACCAAGTTTTTTCATATGGGTTGTTGGGCTTCCAGTACCATAGTGTGAACTGGTCTTGCCTCAATGAAAACTCATGTGGCAAATGGAGTACATTGCAATGTCATCCTCCTGCTTGCTAATTGTAAAGAAGTCCCAAACTGGGGAGGAGAATGATTTTAGTGGGCCACTACCAATGCCTGAAGAACTGGAGGTAGGTGGGTGTGTTGACAATTTGTCTTTCTGCAGTGTGTACTTTGACTGAGGTAGTAGTGGATGCAGGTCTCAGCGGAGGCCTTACAAATATGGAAGCTGACGGTGGTAGTGTTTGTGGTACCAGTGCCACATCCCTTGGATCAGGTTGAATAGGAAGTGACCTCTGAGCCAGCTTTCATGACAAAGACTGGCTCATCTTCCTCCTCCTCCTCTATAATTTCAAGGTTCTCAGGAACATTCCCTTTCCCTTGTCTCTCGTGGCAAATCTTGGACTCAGCCATGGTCCAATCCAGGTCCATATCATCAGAAGGCAGGATTGGAGAAGATGGTGGAGTAACTTTCCTTTTTCTTGCTGGAGATCAGGAAGTCATTGAATTAAGAACAGATAGAACTTGCTCAGCAGCAAGCCCAACATCCTGTTTTACTCCTGCTTCATGGAGATCTACTATTGATGACTGCAGCTCCTCCTGTTGTCCACTTTACTCAGTTTTCTATGACAATTGGATACTAGTTTGCGCCTGAGACAACTCCAATTCAAACTCACTGTTTTTCACCAAGATTGCAGTGACTGTCTCGCTGAGAGAGATGGCTTTGGGCTTAGTGAGGTGGTACCTTTGATGTGGGAGTGCTGCTCCCAACTTGCCGGCTGGAGGACAGTGCAGTCAGCACATGTTTACTGAAAGATTGGAGGACTCATGTGTTGTGGTCATGTCACTTTGTGCCGACCTTCTCTCTGGCAGTGCTCTGTGGGTCTTGTGCACCTAAAAGCAAACAAGCAAGTACATCATTTAGTGAAATGTTGCATTTTTTCTGTGTTCTTTCAATTATTCATAGTACAGACAACATAATTTAGTGTGGTTAGTGTATCCATTCCAAAGTTAAACCACACCCCCATAACATAATAGTTCATTTTCAATCAGGATAACAACATACAGATGCAATGTATATCTTTGGTGGGATCTAAAGGGAGACTCCTGTGGCAGGGGAAAATGCATCTTTAAAAAATGAATGCTGGTGTGCACCCATGCAAGGCAGGTAGTCCAGGGGAAAATTAATAATCCTTAAAGGTAAATGCTGGCATGTGCTTTTAGCAGGCAGGGGAGTCCAGGGGAAAATGTAATAATCCTTAAAAAATGAGTCCTGTGTGTGTGCTGGTATGAGAATATGGCAGGCAAAGGGTCCAGAGGAAACTGACAAATGAAAATCCTTAAAAAATGTGCGCCGATGTGCCACAGCTGCCTATAACAGGCAGGGGGTGGATGGAAGGAAATTGTTTAAAAAAATTAAAATTGCATATTTACAAACATAAACTTGAAAGAATAAATAACTAAAAATAAAAATAAATAAAAATAAAACAAATGAAAACCAACAATTATGAAATAAAGACTGAATCAATTAAATAAATAAATAATAAATACAAATTAGTTGCTGGTGTACTAGGGAAATATGAGGAACCCATTAGGAGTTGGGGGACAAGAAGGTGCAGGTAAAAAATGAAAAAAATACATTATTAAACATTGTTCACACATATACCACAATGATTCTCAAGTATACAAATTAAATTGATATAAAAGAACACATGCAGGTTTATGGCAAAATCACACTGACTGCCTACACAAAATAGCCACTGGCCACATGGTCAAACACAAGCAAGCATAGGGGCTTGGACAACAAGGAAGAACACATGTAAAATTACTCCTGCAGCCTGCACAAAATAGTCGCCGGCTGCATGGTCAAACAGGCGAGCAGGCATGGACAACAAAGAAGAGCACATGCAAGCCTATGGCAAAAGCACACTGGTAGGATGCACAACATTGCCACTGGCCACATGGTCAAACAACAACCAAGGAGGCATGGACAACAAAGAATAACACATGCAGGCCTATGGCAAAAGCACACTTGCTGGTTGCACAAAATGGCCACCAGCCAATTAGTGAAACAACAGCAAACTAGGAGGCATTGGAGAACTAAGACCACGTGCAGGCCTATGGCAAAAGCAACCTGACTGTCTATGCATAACGGCCGCTGGCCAGTTGGTCAAATAGCAATCAATGACTAAGACATGGACAACAAATAACTCATGTAGGTCTATGGCAAAAGCACACTGGCTGGCTACAATGGTTGCCAGCCACATGGTCAAACAGCATCAACAACTAAGACCAAATGCAGGCCTATGGCAAAAGCACCCTGACTGTCTATGCATAACGGCCGCTGGCCACTTGGTCAAACAGCAATCAATGACCAAGGCATTGGAGAACAAAGAACACATGAAGGCCTATGGCAAAAGCACACTGACTGCCTGCACAAAATGGCAGCTGGACACATGGTCAAACAACAGCAAGTAAGGAGGCATTGGAGAATGAAGAACACATGCAGGCCTATGCCAAAAGCACGCTGACTGCCAACACAAATTTGCTACCAGCCACATGGTCAAACAACAGTGAGCAAGGATGCATTGGAGAACAAAGAACACAGGCAGCCCTATGGCAAAAGCAGACTGACTGCATGCACAAAATGGCTGCGTGCCACTGGTCAAGCTACAACAATAGCAAGCAATGAGGCATTGAAGAGAAAAGAACACATGAAGGTCTGTGACAAAAGCACACTGACTGCCTATACAAACTGGCTGTCAGCCACATGGTGAAACAACAGCAATCAGGGAGGCATAGATAACAAAGAACACATACAGGCCTTGGACACTGATTATACAGAATGGATCCTGGTCACATGGCATGGAGAACAAACAAAGACAAATGGTGGTCTATGGCAAACACAGACACACTGGCCAGGAAAAGAAGGCATGGTAACAATGAAGAAAACACTGTTGTTCACTCCACAACACCAAAAATAAATATTAAGTGAACTATGAAACTTTTAAATAACACACATCCTTCTAAAGCACCATATATTACCCCATCAAAATACACGTTTTGCAGAAAAAGAATTTCAAATATAAAAATACCCACATTTTTAATTTAATCCAATGTTATCCCTGGCCTAAACGAGGTTTTTAAAACAACATTTACCACAGAAACAATTGTTTCATGTGCCCATGACTAGTTCTGGCTGAATGGCCTCTGAGCAGGCTAGTCCACAATCCACATAGTGAAACCAATGAATAGCACAAATTTAACTAACTTATACAAACTCCTTCCCTTACAAAAGATAAAACATTAAATAAAAAATGATAACTAGGCCCCTATTGAAACACTAGGCCACACACCAAAACCATAATCCCATTTAAAAATCAAATAAAAGTACAGCTAAATACTGTTGCATGCCTTCTATCAAACAAACAATACCCTCATACAAATGTTTTTTAAAGGTCCTTAAAATTCAATGCTGTAAATGAAGCAGGAATTGCAGACAGAGGCAGCGATCCTTCCACCTCAAGAAATCCAGTGAAAAGTGACCAGGAGATGGACAAATCACTGGGGGGACCCCTGCTGGACAGGAACAGGAAGTTGGAGTCTTTGAGGTACTTACTTCCTGTTGAAAAAAAGTAAAATAAAAAAATAAAAATAATGCTGTTTTGCACTTAAAACCAACCTAAATGGTCTGTTGGAATAGAATATTCACTCAAAAACACATTTCCAAGTAGATTTAGCTGCTTCTAAAGTAAAAAATCACTCAAGAATTTGCCGCAGCCTCTTACGCTCACCAGCATCATGAAAATGGAGCAAGAAGGCTTAGTGGCGATCGGACGCTACGTGAGCGGCCAGAAAATCTCATTTGCACTTGCTAGCAGCAGGCAAATCTCTACGCTCGCCAGCGTGCGCAAAAACAACTCTCACGCAAACTGACAAAAATTCTGCCATGAGTCCGATGGCATAATGTGCATAGCCAGTGAAGTCGAATTTTTCACCCACCCCTACTCAAAATAGCAGAACATAGTTGCCTTTACAACCAAAGGGTTTCCATATATGAGGACAATGTAACATCTGCCACTTTGCCCATGATAACATATCCACATTTCAATATAAAATGAAAAGACACTATGGCCCTCATTCCGACCATGGCGGTTTCAAACCGCCAGGGTGGAGGGCAGAGGAAGCACCGCCAACAGGCTGGCGGTGCTTCCCGGGCCATTCTGACCACGGCGGTAAAGCCGCGGTCAGAAAAGGGGAACCGGCGGTTTCCCGCCAGTTTTCCCCTGGCCCAGGAAATCCTCCATGGCGGCGCTGCTTGCAGCGCCGCCATGGGGATTCCGACCCCCTTCCCGCCAGCCTGTTCCTGTCGGTTTACACCGCCAGGAAGAGGCTGGCGGGAACGGGTGTCGTGGGGCCCCTGGGGGCCCCTGCACTGCCCATGCCATTGGCATGGGCAGTGCAGGGGCCCCCTAACAGGGCCCCACAAAGATTTTCAGTGTCTGCTTTGCAGACACTGAAAATCGGGACGGGTGCCACTGCACCCGTCGCACCCCTGCAAATCCACCGGCTCCATTCGGAGCCGGCTTCCTCTTTGCAGGGGCTTTCCCGCTGGGCCGGCGGGCGATCTTTTGGAGCTGACCCCTAAATATATATTTAAAAAAATGTGTACATTTACTTCAAGGAAGGAATGGATGTAACATACAAGATTATACACAAACTGTGTTATATAGACAGCATCCAGACATTTTGTTATTCAGTGATCAATGTTAGTCAACTGATATGTACAGGTGTCTCTTCTTTAACTTGTGCATTTACTTTAAAGGAAGGATCTCCAATCGCTTCCCAATATCTTCCTTTTCTCCACAATTGCTTGAACACATTATGTGGAGCCTTTGCTTATAATCTCTATCACTTCACTTTGCTTTCAGCTATACCTCATCTACTTTATGTATACAACTGTCATTCCTATTCAATCATGGTGGCTTTTTCGTTGAGTTTCACAGAACAGTACTGTATATGTATGACCACATCTCCATTGTTACATCACTCAACTTTATGCATATAGGACTCGTGTCCCATTTTGACATCCACCTTCTCGGCATAGTGCCTATACCCACACTCTGACCTTTCTCTCAACATACTTTCCTTTCTCATACATTTTATTTTTACAGCGTACATAGGTATATACAAAAACACAATTGTATCACTGGTTGAATTAGAATGCTTTCCAGTTTCCATCACTATATCCTTTTATATATGGTGGCTCGCTATTTTGGTGCTAGATGACTCCAGTCCTCTATCGATTTTTAACTTTTGTGTCAGAGTTTGTATTTATACGCACAGACGATGCTCAAGGACTTATCGAGGATGGCCACAGGATACTAGTTGAATCTACACATAATTCTTTGCTATTCATAATATATTTTATACCATTTCCTACAGAGGGTGGATATCCATGTATTTTGATTAATTTCCTTTAGTCTTATTACAGCCCTGCTAATGTTTTTTCTGCATTTTCTACATGGTTGTTTCTGGCACTTGCTACATTCACAACATCGTCAAGTATTTTTCTCTACTTTGCAATCTTTTGTTCGTTAGGCAACCCCAGGGAATATATGCAGTAACAATTGCTTTATATATGTTTCATATATTTTTAGGACATTTTTAACAACCTTACCTGGAAACACCTTTTCTCGTCTCATCACTTATCACACAATAAGACTGATATTTTTCCATACTCTTTTCACAGCACGGTTCTATACTATAAAGGATTGTCACCTGTAGTATAATTTACAGTTGCTCTTCGATTTCAGGTTGCTCCATATTACGTAGATACTTCTTCCGATCTCTTTGCACTCAGGAACATATACCCTGGTTCTGTGTATGTGACATACACTTAGTGTTTTTCGATAGAGTCACATTTTGTGGCTGTACTTTGGGTTCTATTACTTAGTGAGTCTGGCGTTATCAAAATATTTGTTTCTCCACCCAATACTTCATCGTTTGCATGTTTTCTAGCTGGACTCTGACTGAGTCACTTTGTACATGCATCAGGTGCGATCAATTTGTATTATATGACCGATGTACTCATCTTGTTTTGTCTTTATCACATACAGTTGGGTTATGCTAGCATGTGGGTGTCTTACTTCATGAGTACTTTTCATTCAATGCTCTATTTGAGGATCATGTTCATTTCTTTACTGTCATCATATTGTTCAATGATATGATAGTACTTGAATATATTGTTTGTAGCCTTGAATCAGGCAAGTTGACAAAACACGTGTTGGCTACCTTTGTACCTATTTGTGAATCCATTCATCTACATAGTAAAGAGTCGTTAGATGCCAAAATAAATATGAGAATAAATCAAGTTCCAATCACTTAAATTTACTGGAATTTACTTTGGACTTTCCATTTATATACTATCTGGACTTTGTCTATATGTCTGCTTTGGTATAATTAACTAACTGTTGCTGCTTTGCAATGGTGCAAGCAACGGGGCAAAGTTTGATGAAAATTTAGAACATGCAATGGTAAACCTTTCCTAATGACATTTAATACAATTGTGTTGCCTCTAACTGATTTGATGGGTTGAATGAAGATTTTGTAACAGATAAATCGTAGGGCATGAAGAACCTACAAATAGAAAATGCAAAGCATCATGGGATAAAGGTCACTACTGGCCTAAAATGTTATACAGCATGACCAAGGATCAGTTGTCAACAGTATTATGATGGAAATAGGTCCAAGGTTGCAGGTGGCTGGAAGCTGTTCTATTCTTGCCAAGTGCTCTACACTACAAAATAAAGCTCTTGGCCTTTGTGTAATAACATCCTACATTTGCATTATGTGAGCTGTAGTCTTGAATAATTTCATTCAGATGTACACAGCTGAAAACTGTAATTCATTAGTGTAAGAAAGTGAAATAATATTTGGGGTGAATTGAAGTCCACCACAAGGAATTTAAGGCCACAAATGTGTTAGGGAAAAACACAGTTTTGGTATTTTAACCTGGGATCAACCCCCTTGGTAGCTGTGGCACAGGGCAGACAAGCTTAACGTAAGAAAATGTGTGAAGTATTTAGCAGCAATGAAAAAGGTAACATACAGCACAGTAAAAATCCCTAACTATTTTAGAATAGTTGAGAAACATGCAATGAGTAAAGTGAAATCAACACGACACAAATCTAAGGTAAGCTAAAAATATGAATTTTCGAAGATTGAAGGTAAATCAGTAGTCACTGTTAAGTGTAGACCAATTTGAGGCAGATTGTGATGGGGCACAGGTAAGATACACCGAGAGGTTAGTCCCGGTCAAAGATTTAGCCTTTTGACTTGCAAGTCAAAATCCACCAGTGGGGCAAGGCTGCAGGCTGTATCTGCCAAAGCCCTCTCAAAACTGGGTAGCTGCTGGATACGGTTCCTTTGAATCCATTGGTTGTGGAAAGAAAAGTTCCAAGCAGTAGAATTTCAAATTTCATGGCCGAGGAAGTCCCTACATTGGATGGATACTTTTAACATCTTTACCCGGTCAAGATTTCTGCCTTTGGACTTTGCCTTTTATATGGAGCTCAAAATCTTCCAGTGGGGTAAACCTCAAGTTGTATTCAACAAAGTCCCTTCAAAATCAAACACCTTTGCCACAGAGACCACTGCACCTCTGAAGGTCTTTGAAGTTCATAAATTTAGTCTCAGCTTTTCCGAGTTTCTGAACCATCTCCTTTTCATCACTTCTAAGACTCCCCTCAAGGACAGCTGTTAGGGGCCAGGACCCACTCCACCAAAAAACACCAGCAAAGTCCAGTCCAGTTTCATTTGCAAGTGGTCAGCTGGCCACTTCAGGAAAAAGTCCTCTTGCAGCTTGTTGAGTCCCTGTATCCACACAGGAGATTAGCCAACTGAACCTTGCATTTCACCTCTTATCCCTGGGTACAAGTGGGATCAGGCCCAGCCCTTATCTAGGTCTCAAACAGCAAGTCCGGTCTTCTGCTGATTTTCTACAGGCCAAGATCATGTTCTTATCAACTGTGGGTGGGCTATAAGCTTTGTAGGTATCATTAGCCAGTGTATGGAGTTACTCATGGACACTCTTTAGCCAATGAGACAAACGTTCTCAGGAGCCACCTTTCTCACTTTTGCAGCACATCCTGTTTGCCTTACTGAAAACTATGCCATGGTGCACTATTCTGGGGCAAATCCAACATAGCAGAATGTTTCTGTCCCTGAAGGGAGCTTGTGTGCCAGCCAGGGGTATGTTTAGCGAAATGAGATTTTACACCTTAAACATCAGCTATACCAAACTGGTCCTGGGGAAAGCTCCCCTTCGTAAACAGGTTATAGAGCTCCTGTGGTACAAAAGTCTTCTTGTCACTAGATCTCCCTTGACACTTAAGTATGACCAGGCAGAATTAGGCCTGGTCCCTTTCAACATAAGTACATTTCTACACCCTCCACAGCTGTCTTTCCATAGCACATATCTGTCAGATACCAGAGACGCATGTGTTCCTGTGAAAAGCATAAGCCATTGTTCCTGCTCTGGGAGCAGGCACAACACCTCTGTAAATGGAAGCACGCACAGGGCAATCTGCCCGTTGCTGCACATTAATTAGCCTACTAAAAGGTTCTAGCAGGCAAAGTATAACTTTTCAAACATCACTTTTCCTAAATATTTCTTAAAAACTCTAATTTCACCATTGAAACGGGTTTTTAATGAACATTAAAACTATTGTTTGAATTATTGTGGTAACTGTCTTGAACCAAGGGTAGCAGGGTTATATTTTATATTTTTATTCTGACTATAGCTTTTTTCATTTGAAAGTTAAAGTCCTTTATAATGAACATAGCTTTTGAGGGCTAATCATTGTAGATACATGCCAACATTAAATTCTTGAATGTCCCACTTGTAAATACTAGGCACCCTAACAATTGCTGCAAGGCACTGCTTATGGGTGACTTATTTACTGTTCCTGACCAAAATAGTGATTTTGAGAGGTTCGCCTGCAGGTATAAATGCTGCAGGAGTAATGCTACTTAGGAGGGCCCGAAGCTATGTTTTTTGTCAGTCTAGAGGACGGCATAATACATGCTACAGTCCACAGGTGACATTTAACTTTCCATACCATTAGGGTATTTTTCTACACCATATACTTTGGCCTAACAGTAAAGTTAAAAATGTGAATTGGAGATTAGACAATTTTACCACGTTTTAGGGGTCAGAGCACATACACTGGGACATAGACAACAGTGCTCCAGTGTGCACAGTTAAAAAACAGCATTACCAGTCAGGCAAAAAATAGGAGTGACCAAGACAAAAGATACACCTTCTCACAATAAGAAATCCTGCAGCAGCTATTTGTGTTCCTGAATGACATAAACCATTTGTTAGTGTGCAGCACATTTTGGAATATGGTTAGGTATGATGCACTGCTGTTAAGAACAAGTGGCCTATTTTGCTGTATTGGGAGCTATCTCAGATGAATTTACATTGTCAACCCTATATATCACAAAGTTATGAATTCAAAATGATTATTCTTACAGATAAGTATGAAGTATCCCATACAATATTCAGATATTAGCCTTTCTTTTGAAATTGATAGATCTTTAACCTCTTTGAACATGCTGAACAAGTCTGTTGGATTCTTTGAGTCCTGCATAACATACATGGATTAAGGAGTCTATTTGGAATTTATTATTATTTGCTTTTAATAGTAAATTGAGCAGGATACAATTTCAATTGTGATTCTGATGTAAAGGAATGCATTCTGCGTATAATAACAAAGCATTGTTGCCTGTTAACAATGGGTGTCTGAGCAGATCTCCTGATGGCATCTCAGTAACATACCCTTATCCTTGATCAGAACTCTGCTGGAGGTATTCGTTCCTGGTGCTCTTAAAAAGGCATTGCAGGTCATGAAGAACAGCAGCATTGGACCTATCTATTTCCTCTTCCTTGAGGTCAGAGGACCAGAGAAGTGAGTGCAGTGTCCCTAGAACATCCTCCTCTCCCTGGTGCCCTGTCTGGTTTAAAGATGCTGAGTTATTGGAGTGAGGTGTAACTATGGTGTAGCTTTCTCTCCATGTTTCTATAAAGTTGTCAATCAATGCCTGGGCGATGCGGGTGCTGCATATCTTCCAGCCTGCACCTATAGGTGATCGAGTTGATACTAGCTCTCAGATGAGATATCTTTGACAAGGCTTTCCACGGTCAGACCCTCTTTCACAGCACATTTGATGTATTGATAACTCTAATATCAGAAAATCACACATATGGTCCTTTCATTCTTGCCGTAAACACGCCCAGTACACAACCAGCTCCTCACTCTTTGACAAACCATTGGTTGCCAGGTTCTCTTTATTATGGGTACTGTTTTGACACAGCTAGCCTTCCACTATCAGCATCTGGGAACATTCCTAGTGCTCACAGTCAGCACATTTGGGCATCACCGGGAAGTCATTATTAGAAGCCCATTACAATGCCCACAAACTGTGGTACTTCAGTACACCCAATGCCTGCACAGCCCAGTCTCTGCCAGATTCTCTCTATCAGATCCTCTTTATCAGTAAAACATTACACTAGTTTTAAGTACACCAGGGAAATGCATTTATTCTCCCTTGATATCAGTACACCAACGGTGCTGCTATACCTTCACTCTCAGCGCACCTCAAAATTGTCATCTCACCACGTCACAATCACTTTAGCCAAAGCCTCCACCTCTCTTTCGGCACAGCAAGCAACTGCCATCACCTTAGATCTCTCCTGTTTCGCTTTTAGCTCTCTACTATCACTCCCCACTGCCAGCACACCCTCTGCTCTACTAGCATTTTATTCCCAGCACATCCTGGTAATTTGTAGGTCTCTCTCCCAGGCTGGCACACCTGACTCCTGCAAGCCCTCCAGTAAAGATCACCCACAATGTGAGACGCTAATTTTATATTGTCTCAAACAGGAGCCGTTGTTGTCGTCATCTCTCTCTCTTCAACAAATTTGACATGGGCAGTGCAGGGGCCCCCATGGACAGCCCGTCGCACATTTCGAGTACAAGCAGGTGTCAATGTTGTGGTGAGTTTTCCACTGGGTCAGTGAGCGGAAAGCTGTTTTCGCCCGCTGACCCAGCGGAAAAATCCTAATATGGCGGGCAAAAGACCTCCATTACTGGTGGTCTTTTGCCTGCCACGGTTAAGTCGTAATGAGGCCCCTAGTGTGTACAATTTGTTACCACTTATTAGTAAGTGCTCCTCTAATCTGTCCATTTTGTAATTTCTTTATTGTGAAATTCCCTTATTTTGTAACCCCAAAATGTGTTTTTGATTGCTTTCCCATTCATATTTATTAGCTATTTGTCTCCCTCCGTGGGTTGCATCACTGAATCCTTGCTGACTCCAGTTGGCTGTCCATCTTTTTCTTTTCACCACCCCACCTTTATATTGCTGTTGTACTGGATGAATTCACATTTTCGCCATGGTTGAAGCCTTTTGGTATTTGGCCATCTCCTGTTTTTCTATTAGATTCTATTTCTTTTTCCCTCTACTTATTCTTCTTTCTTTTCTTTTTACTTTTCTCCTATCTGAACATTACCTTACAAACATATGCTGCATTCACACTTTGTTGGACTGGTTGTCCCTCATATTTTGTTCTGATAATGCTATTCAGTTAAATGTATATATTTCTTAAATAAATTCCTTTTTTCCCTTTTTTATGTTAACCAATTTACATGTTGTGTCCTGGAGGGTCAAAGGTCTACGCAACCCTATGAAGAATCACATTGGGCCAGATGTAGCAAAAATCCAATTTGCGAGTTGCAAATTGCGAGTCCTTCCGACTCGCAATTTGCAACTCGCAAATTGGTATGCAGAACGGTGTCTCAGACACCGTCTGCGAGTCGGTATGGGGTCGCTAAGACCCACCTCATTAATATTAATGAGGTGGGTTGCAAATTGCGGCCCCATAGCGACTATGGGCACTCGCAAACATGGAGGCCTGCTGTAGTTTTTTTTTTTAAGTGTAGCCCGTTTTCCTTAAAGGAAAATGAGCTGCACTTAAAAAAAAAAATCCGAAACCTTTAGTTTCGGTATTTTTTCAGGGCAGGTAGTGGTCCCTTGGACCACTACCTGCCCTGAAAAAATAATTTGTGGTCCATTCACAAAGGGGAAGGGGTCCCATGGGGACCCCTTCCAATTTGCGAGTGGGTTACCATCCACTTCAAGTGGATGGTAACTGCGAAACCATTTGCGACCGCATATGCGGTCGCAAATGGTATTGCATACCACTGCGAATCGCAAATAGGAAGGGAACACCCCTTCCTATTTGCGATTCGGAAATGCATTTTGCGAGTCGGTCCCGACTCGCAAAATGCATTTCTGCATAGGAAACTGAGATTTGCGACTCGCAAATGGCATTTTTTGCCGTTTGCGACTCGCAAATCGTTTCCTACATCTGGCCCAGAGTTCTTACACATTTAAATAGTTTACAATGCAACTTTGCAATACTGCAAGAAAACCACCTGACAGAGATATTACTTCATTAAGAAGGCATTCAGTAGGCCAAGTATTCTGCTCAGCCAAGTATTCTGCTCACCTACACACCAGAACAAAAATTGGGATGGTCATAATATTGATTAAGTTACTTTCCTTCACAATTGAGAAGGAGTAGAAAGACGACGATTGTAGATGGCTTCTCCTTCATCTCCTTATAAATATTATTCCCATTTCCCTCCTCAACATTTATGGCCCTACCGGCATGGATGTACACTTTTGGGAACAAATGTCAGTCATCCTCCACTCCTGCTCACATGCAGATTTTCTTGTGGGAGAGTACTGCAACAATATCATGGATCCCTTTATTGATAGAAAAGCTCTTACCAGGTATGTCCCCAATAAAATGCTAAAATATTTTTTAAACACAGTTCAATACAGTTCAATACAGGCAACTGATAGACACCTGGAGGATTTATAACCCAGATAATATCGAATTTACTTTTTATTCCCCTGCAAATCACTCTAAATCTAGGATTGATTACATCTTTCTTACACCCTGCTTACTCTCAACTAGAGTCCACACTAAAATTGGATAAATACTAATATCACATCATGCACCTGTTCTTACTGATATAGAAATACTACCTGACAAGGATAGATCAAATAGATGGCGTTCTAACAACTGACTTTTGAAAGACCGCATTTTTGTAGGAAAATGTGAAATATTTTTGATGTAGTATTTTGATACTAATATTACTCCTAACCTTCCATTGCACGTTATTTGGGATGCCTTCAAGGCATCGGCTAGGGGCCATATTATTGATCATGTTGCCTAAAAAAGAAAACAAAATCTCTTAAGTAATTCTTGCTCCTACTCTAATCTATCAAACGACTTGAGCATGAACACTATACTTCTAATAATGATGCCACCCTAAAACATCTTGTTCAAGCTAAGTTACCATCAAATACAAAATCAACAGAAGAGGCATCTGGTGTGCTCTTAAAGATTAATTCCAATTTTTATGGAGGGTGCAATAGAGTAGGAAAGTTACTTGCTTACTATCTCAAAGTCAAATAGTCAACAGAACAGATGACAAAGGTATCAAACATTTTCAAGATGATGAAATTCTGCAATGCTTTACAGAATTTTAACAAAATCTTTACACACCAGTATACTCTGCATCAGACATTGCCATAAACTCTTTCTTTGACTCTCTTCCGCCTCATCCATATCAGTCTCAGGACTTTTCCCCATTTGACAAAGAAATATTCTTATCAGACCTAAAGAGAGGTCTTCATAAATTACCTAAAGATAAATCCCCGGGAAAGGACAATTTACCACAGAATGTTACCTATGCTTTTCACACATTCTACTTCCCCTATTTGCTCTCCTTTTATCAACACTTTTTTCTCAATAATGAGGCCTGCTACACTTTTTTGGGAAGCAATGTTTTGTTTGATCCCAAACAAAGATAATGATCTCTCTTCATGTGGCAACTACAGACCTATTTCCCTCACAAAGCTGGATTACAAGTTGTTTGCTAAAATATTAGCCCTTTTCCTCAATCAGTTTGTCCCAGACCTGATTGGTGTAGAGCAGATCCAGTTTGTAAAGGGAAGATATATGGTGGATAATTCTAGAGCTTTCCTGAATATTCTACAACTTACTTTAAAATGCTCTGCTCCGCTGGCCTCTATCACTCTAGCTGCAAAAAAGGCATTTGACCGGGTACACTGGCACTACATAATGTGTGCTCTTAAATGATATGGCTTTGGACCTAGAATTTTGAAATACATTAGCTTGATTTATTCTTCCCCTACTACCTCAATGTTTGTCAATGGCACCCAATCCTCCTACTTTCCTCTTAAACATGTCACCTGACAAGGATGCCTATTATCACCATCACTTTTTATACTGTCTTTGTAACCTTTTCTTCACACTTTGCATGGTTTCACTTATGAAAATACTGAAACTAAATTCACAGCATATGCAGGTGGCATTATCCTATATGTCTCAGATCCACAGACATCCATTTCTACCTTTAAGGACCCCGTGACTGCATATTCCAATTTATATGGATATCAACTAAACTTTACTAAATCTGAAGTCCTTTCACTAAATTAATTTTGTTTAACAGAATGTTTGCAGATGATGGTTTTAAAGGGAACTCCGATTATATTAAAAACATATATCACAAAAACCTTCCAGATTAACTTAGACAACGCTCTTCGAAGACTTTTTCAAATGTCAAAGAAATGGTCCACTCTGTATTTATCCTGGTGGGGCAAGCTGGATACAATAAAAATGATGATGCTACCTGTTATTTATTTTTATTTATCCATGTTGCTAGTGAAATTACCTTTGAAGTTCTTCAAATCACTCAATATTTCTGTGGTAAAATTTCAATGGAATGGACAGAAAGCATGCATATCCTTAGCTTCCTTATGTAAATCCAAAGATATGGGGGTAGTCAACTACCCTCATTTTTGACAATATCATTCCTTGTTTGTAATAAAACAAGTTCTACCTCATTAGCTTTCCAGCACCAAGGCACCCTCAACTGTCTGGCCCAAGCTAGAAGATTCTTTGGTTTCACCCTTCTCTTTTCAGTCTCTGACCTATTTTCCACATCCTCAACGACCCTTTGTATCTTCTACCATTAAACATTCTATCTCAACAATATTTCTGGTCCTTACCAGATCTCTGTTGTCATTGCATGAGTTTCTAGATTCCTCAATATGGCACAATAAATTTATTAACATATCAAACTGTGCACTTTTCTGGAGAGTTTGGGCTGCCAATGGAATTATGCAGGTTAAAAAACTGTTGGGAGATTGGCATTTCCTTTCCTCATCCGAAGTTCAAGCTAAATTTTACCTCCCCGCTGCCTCCACTCTTAAATATTAATTTTTAATAAATGCTCTTAAACAACAATTATCTACCTTTTCACATGTGCCTTCTCTTACCACCACTTCACTGCAAACACCACTAAACCTCTCCCCACCTAATGAAGCCTCCTACATATATAAATATCTCCGCTATTCCCCTACAAATAATACAAAATATAAAATAGAACTTTCATGGGAAGTGGAATTACAACACTCTTTTTCCTTACAGGCGTGGAATTTAAAAACTCACTACACCTCTTGTAATGCTAGCACTACTCAAACTTTATATTATTTTTATCATCCGTTGTTTTTAACTCCAACCTCTTTCTGTAAATTAAATTCAGGATTACAGAACTCATGCTGGACTTTAACAAACGCAATGGGAACATACTTGCAACTGATTTTTTATTGTTCAAATATTGAATCGTTCTGGAAGAAATTATGTAAAACAATTTAATCAATATGTTCTATTAACTTTCCTTTTGAGATCAAAAGTATTTTTGGGGAAGTTCTTCAATTACGTGGATTGGAGCACAAAAATTGGGCAAGTTTGTGGACTTGCTTATTGCTATTGCTTTTCAAACAGTTACATCTAACTGGAAAGATTCTACCAAAGTCACATTTCCTAGATGTTGGAACTTACTTTGTCATCATCACAGGCTTGACATACCTATCTAATCAATCTGCTCGAATCCAGGACAGAAATGCTGTTTTTCATCCACCATGAACTCTTCTATTATTTCCAACATTAAAATGCAATATACATGTATTATTCATTTGTCAATCACAATAATAACAAATATCTGTAAGGTTGTATAACTTTAATTTTCCAATTATTGTCCTTTTTCTCTACCTTACCTTCCTTTTCTTCCCCTTCCTTTTCCCCTTCCCATAAAACAGAGGGCCATATTTACAAGAAAGTGGGGCAACACTAGTGATGCCCCACTTTTCCTGCGACCCCCTTGTGTCCCCTAACGCCACCATGGTAGCACCGTATTTGCAATACAGAGCACCATGGCGCATATTAGGGGCAATAGGGTAATTTATTTATGCTATTATAATGCTATACTGGATGAGCCCCCAAAAAATGACGCTAATCATGTATGGTGTTAAGATGCCATTGCAATCAATGGAGCATCATTTTAACTCCTGTTTAAAGTAGGCATTAAAAATGACCCTAGAAATGGTGCAATGGAATCTTGTAGATTGCATTGCGCCATTTTTAGTGACCCTCTAACGAGGAAATGTCCCATTTGCATACTTCATGCATATATTATGCATGTTGTGACCAAAGGGTTTACAGGGTGTGGCAAACCTAGTTTGAGCCACCTTGTAAACATGGCACTATGGAAGTGGCCCGTTAGCATCACATTTACTGCAACATTTTTGCCCCAAATGTGGCACTAAGGGGTACAAGGAATTTGTAAATCTGGCCCATAATATACAAATTGCGACATTACTAAGGTACTTTTTCATGCAGTTTTTCTTTACTGGTCGATAGATCTAAAATGCAATATCTCACTGTTTATTAATGCTTTAACTCTATTTCATATTACTGCACCGATTTGTGTATATCACTCTTTCCTTTACGTTCGAGACGTGTTTTATTAAGATGTACTTTTTGTTGAAATCATTTCAATAAAGCTTCTTTCAACTCTAAAAACGTCAACCAATTGGCTTTGCCAATTCTTGTTAACATATAAATTATGCTTTTCTTGGTAATGTTGACACAAAGAATAATCCACAATTTATAAACCTACATTACTGTCTCCCGTGCTTCTGCCTCAAGTGCTTTGATTGTGGTGATGGCATATTTCCAAAACACAGCATTTTGTAATTGTGCCGGTCTTCCTGCATCTGGTGCTTGTAGATAAAGCGACGGTAGAACAATTATTCTTTTATTTTTCATTTCCTTTTTACAAATGTCACAAGGAGAAAAACAAATTTAGCAAGTTGAACCAGTTTGCCAAATGTTTTAATCCTTTGATTTTTTCTGTTAGCAAAGCTGCAAACATTCGAACGGAATCCAAGTTTATAGCATGCTAGTAATTAACTATTTCAGTTTGCACTTGGCATGTTGAGTGGCACAAACTTACATATGTGCACCTAATACGCATCAATATCCGCAATTTTCCAGACAGTGCGGCAGAAGTGATGAAGTACATGGGAGGTGTTTCAATAATGGCTGGATCTGTTCCTAAGTGCTGGCTTTGTAGCTCACGTAGGAAAAATTAAACCAACAGCACTTGTGTGAGGTGCTGAAGAATTCAAACACTTGACTCGTTTCAGTCCCATCACAGCTCGCTCTGGGGGAGCTACGTGCAAGCAGCCAGATGATTATTTCTCTAATGGAGAATGATGCTGAATGCCAAGTCAAACACGCTTTCGGCTGAGTGAGCTAACCTGGCAACTATAAAGTATACACTCTAGAAGTGAGAGAAAATGAGTAGAGCTGAGAAGTTCTGGTGAACTGTCAAAGACATTCAACAAAGTTAGAAAAAGCTAATATTACACAGTATTTTAAAAGTTGCTACACAGTTACAATGACAAGTTGAACAAGCAACTTAAAATTAAAAATGTTCATTTTGCCGGTAAAGCAGAGCAGCATTCCGTCTTGTTCCAAGTGCATAGTAGAAGGAAGTTGCTATTCTTACTTGTTTATTTATTTGAGGCCTTTTGTAATTTGTGGCAGTGTAGGGGAGCTTTCATGTACACACAATGTGCACCGTGATGTTGCTGCCCACAGAAAGGCGGTATATGGAATGTGTTCCAAGGTTTTTCATGTTTTTTTAAAATGTACTTAGTAGTGGTTGGGCTTAAATTATGGCACCTAATTCGCAAACCCGTTTTCAGTGGTAAAATGGCCCTTTTATGCCTGTCAGATGTTCACAATCTTTTCTCAAAGGAGGGCTCGGGGAGTTTGAAGACCAGCAGGATTTAATTTGTCAAAGTATTTCATTAACAAAACCCCGGGTCTAAAGTCAGTATCCAAAAGGAAAGAGGCACACAACAAATCAAAGAAAAAGGAGAGAAACAAGAAAAAGGGCAAAAAATATTTTTAAAAACCCCAAAGCCTGGTTATGCTGGAAGCATCCTTTTTATTTATTTTTCAGTTTAATCAGCTTTATTGTAGAATACATATGATGTAAACACTAATCATTATAACAAATATAGGCAATAAAGATATAGAACTGTAAACAGTTATACAAAGTAGAAGCAGTTTACATTTTGAAGGTGCAAACGAGAAAAGAAAGGGAGCAAAAAAAGAAAGAAACAAAAAAGTAAAAGGGGGAAAAATAGAAAACTATTTTTGGAGATCGGGTAGAAAGATACAGTAATATATAATTATAGTGGGAAAAACCAGAACAGTGTTCAAAAAAAAGAACAGAGAAATTACAAATTAAGGTGGTTTAAAGTTCTCAGAACTTGTGGATTGAACACATTGTTAAGTGTTGTTATTTAGAAAATGCATTAATGGAGACCAATATAAATCTCTGTTGACAAGTGACCTGCATGAAATAGCAAAAGGAATATCTAATTGAAGATAATGGCAGACATTATTCCATAAAGCTGTAAATAACATGTTAGAGGAAGATTTCCAATGTATTGTAACTTGCTGAAAAGCTAAGGCCAGCATGAGATCAAATAACCCTAGCTTGTAATGTGATAGTATCCGATAATCTACCTAAAATTATAAAGACTACCAACGTGGGGAAATATAAGTTAAAAAGTGTTGTAAGTTGGGACCAAATTTTCTGCCAAAAAGCAGTAGTAGGGGGCCATAAAAAGAGAACATGAATTAAATCTCCATGTGGGCATCCACATGACCAATCAGCAGGACTGGTCATATTCCAAAATTTGGCATAAGATGCGGGTGTATGATACAATCTATGATAAAGTAAAACATAGATTGAGCTGTAGAGGCTGTTCTAGAAATTTTAAATATTGTAGACCATATTTTGTTTCTGAAAAGAATTGTCCAATCACATCCCAAATCCAATTCCCAATTGAATTCTACTTTGGTGTTAGGTCGAGAAGGATATGGATCCCAAAGTATTTGTATATAATAGACGCTTTAGGATTTAATGACAATAGTTACAAAAGTTAATCTGGGGAAGAAGGGGAATGAGGTATGGAATCTGGTGGAAACAAACAAAAAATATCAAAAACAGTGTCCATAAGAATTGAAAATGTGTGCATTCAAAAGCTTCTTGAAATTGAGGAAAGGAGTGAGGGTTTAGGTTATCACATAAATCTTGATCCCAAACAATTCCCCTGTGCCTCCACGTTCTCCAATATAAGGTTCTATTGTTTATACTAATAAGCCGGTTATACCAAAGGGCGGAGTGTAAACAAAGAGGTTGTAAAAAGGGAAGGAACAGAAACCATTTGGCAGATTGTTTCAGGCAAAAAACTTTACAATATATCTGAAAATCTGGAAAATTCCCACCTCTAATAGTTTTAGGTTTATTAAGAAGTGAGAGGGAAATTCATGATTTTTTTTTATTCCAAAACAATTTGGAAAGAAGATGAATTAATTTTTGCAAAGTACACATCAGGTATATGAACTGGAATCATGGACGGAATGTATAATAGAATGGGCAAAATCATCATTCAATACAATCCATATGACCTCACCATGATAAATAGAGGGGATTCCAGGAGAACAGTAATTTACCAATTCTATTGAAACATTCCTTCATATTTAATTTAACTGACTCTATAATAGAGTTAGTATTTGATTTTAGAATTTTTCCACTTAAACCCAGAACAGTCAAAGGATAGTTTGGTGCAAAATCTAGTAAGAGGCAAAATTTCTGTTTTCTCTGAATTGATTTTATAATCAGAAACAGACGAAAAGTCTGTGATCTCATTGAGCACAGCAGGGATTGAGATATCGGGATTGGAGAAAAAAAGAAGAATATCGTCCGCGTAGGCAGATCATTTTAAATGTTTATCACCATATTGAAAGCCTGATATTAGATAATTTTTACGAATATGAGAAAGGAAGGGTTCAAGAGCTAAGACGAATAAAAGAGGGGATAAAGGACAACCTTGACGAACATCTAGTTGCAGGGAAAAATAGTGGAATACACGTCCAATAACTAATACTGCAGTTTGTGGATCTGTATAGAGCAGAGATATAAGTGACATAATTTTGGGACCAAAACCATACCAATTCAATGCTTTGAGTAAAAAAAGGCCAACTCACTCTATCAAAGGCTTTTTCAGCATCTATGGAAATAGCTGCTGAGGGATAAGAAAGAGAAGAAGCTTTACTTAACACATTAAAACATAGTCTAGAGTTATCTGAGGTCAATGTACCCTTAACAAATCCACATTGCTCTTTACCTCTTTGAGCAAGTCGAAGAGCAAGTAATGTGGCAAAGATTTATTATCTACATTTATACGGGATATGGGACATTGTGTAGGATTCTGGCCACCTTTATAAATTAGAGAAATAGTAGCTTCTTGAAAAGTACCTCCAGTTTTACCAGTAAGAAAGAAAAACTGAAAAAGTTGCAGGAGTTTAGGAAGCAAAATATTGGAGAAATGTAAATAAAATTCTACTGTAAAACCATCTGGGCCTGGCGATTCCCCTAATTGTAAGTGTATTAAGGGCTTTCATTAACTCTGTAATTGATAAATCCCATTCAAGAAGATCAAAATCTAATGAATTATGGCCAGGAGGTGTATTAGTATTAAAGTACGTCTTGATAGGACTAGAGTGAATTGGATGTTTCAGAGTATATACAATTTTGTAACATCTCATGAATTCATCCAAAATATTGCCATCTTTTAATGATTGTTTTCCATCTGTTGAACGAATGGATTTGATAAAAGAGCACTCTTTTTGGATTTTCAAATTATTGGCTAACAGTTTCCCAGATTTATTACGACCACCGTAATAACAAGCACTAATATATAATAATATGGAGGAGGTTTAATCAGTTGCTTTTTATTGAAATTTAATTTGGCTTGAAAAATTTCATGTAGAGAGGAGTCTGATGATGAAGATTCAAATTTATGTTCTAAACATTTGATATTAAACAACAAGAGTTTCTGATGATGAGTACAATATTTCTTCTTTTTAGAAACAAAATCTATAAGCCTTAAAGGAGGCAAATAACAATTGGGGAGTTATATCTGAAGTAGTATTGACCAAGAAGAATTCATTAACAAAAGAGGTAAAGGAGGTGATGAAGTTTGGACCTAACAAAGAGCATTGTTATATCACTATCTAACTGATTTGTGATGTGATATGACCAGAGCCATATCTACAATTGGGTATGATCAGATATAACATTGGGCTCAATGGTGTAAGAAAAAAGGTTTTGTGTTAGTGATTTACTAAGAATAATATGATCTAAGCGAGAGAGTGAACCGTGTGTGGGGGGAATAGAAATAGTATTTTTTACCAGTGGGATAACATAATTTCCATGCATCAACTAAAGAATTTTGGGAAATAGTGGAGTGAAAAATGGATTTGAGATTGTCAGTCAATAGAAGGATCCATAATTTGATTACAGTCACCATCTAAAATAAAGAACTCCTCCTCATATTGAAGACATTTCTTAGTAATATTAGGCCATAAAACAAAATCTGGTTGAGTCTGATCATATACACTAACCCCTATGGGCCCCTGGACGAGTTGGTCTTGCCCTCAGCCACAGCTCATCCTGCACTGGGCCCACGGGGAGCACTAGTGCTCCCACCATGGGCCTCCCACCCACCCCCCACAGGGCAGTGATGGAAGAGGAATCACTTCCCCTTCCACCCATGCCCCCGAGTGACATCTGACCTCATCAGAGGTCGCCTCCATCATGCTAGAAGCTCAGCTTCCAGCGCTATTGGAAGAGTAATGCAAAGCATTTCTCTTCTGATCAGGGGTGGGGGCAGGCAGAGGCATGAAAGGAAAGGCCTTGTGAAGCGATCGGGCTGCAGAAATGCCCAGTAGACACCAGGGATCTTTTGTTTATGTTTGTTTTTAGTCAAGGGCCGCTCCCCAGGGGGGACATTTTTTATTAGGCCTTTTCTGCCCCCCCCCCCAGAGCCAGATTGGCCTATATTAATTAGGATTCCTTAGGCAGGGGTCGCTCCCTGGGGGCAAATTTATTTTAGCCATTTCTGCCCCCCAGGGGGGGGGGGGTAGAAACCACTTAGGCACTAGAGGTTAGTGTGTGTGTGTTTTGTTTGGGGGGCAGCCCCTTGGGCAAGAGTATCTCCCTATGGAGGCACATTACTCGTGGCCATTTCTGCCCCCCTTGGGAGCAGATCAGCACATTTCTGGAAGGCCCATCTGCCCCCAAGGGGGGGCAGAAAGGCCAGCAGAGAACAGGGAAGATTTAATAAAAATTAAAAAAAGACGGTGGGGTTATGGCCATACCCTCACCCCAAATAAATGGGGACAAATTTGTTCTGCTCACTGCTGGGCAGATGGGGCAATTACCCCGAGCTACTCCTGGGGATCAGAAAGCCTACTAGCCCCCACCCCAACCAAAGGGGGTATCGGTCTTTCAGCTCTCCCCCAGCGCACTAAAAGATCTTATCAAATGGCAAGCAAAAGGACATTTGATTTTTGGGGGTTTTGGTTTTACATTTGGTCCATGAGAACGTGTCTAACTCTCAAAATTGTCCTACTTAATATGGTGAGGGCTGCACTTTTTGGACTTTTTGGACTTTTTGGACTTTAGGACGCTGACATGTAGAAAAGTCTACGAGACCTAGACATATATGAAAACTAAACATCTGGGTGAGTCCAGGGTGGTGTGCTCCATATGCACCCTGCAAACCTCCAACTTTGCTTGAAATCACACATTTTTGTAATGGAACCTTCCGGTTTCTGCAGGAATCGACAAAATTCCTACCACCCAGCATTGTCGCATCTATACCAATAAAAATTCTGCCCACTTGCCAGCCTAAAAATGTTTTTTTTCAAACTGCCCTTTTCGACCCGCTTTGGTTCCCCCTCAATTTTGGCATACTTTTGACTCTTCCCTGTTACAGGCACTTGGCTCACCTGCACAAGTGAGGTATCATTTTTATTGGGAGGCTGAGGGGAACATTGGGTGGTAGGAAACTTGTGCCGGTGCGTTGATCCCACACAGAAAAATGGATTTTTTTAATTCTTTTTGCTAAATTTGAGGTTTGCTGCAGATTCTGGATAAGAAAACACTGGGGGATCCGTGCAAGTCACACCTCCCTGGACTCCCTCAGGTGTCTACTTTTCATAAATGTCTGGTTTTGGTTGGTTTCTCTAGATGGCTGCTGAGCCCAGGATCAGAAACACAGGTGTCCTGAAGCAAAAACAGGTAGTTTTGTGTTTGATCATTTTTATGTGTCCACGTAGTGTTTTGGGGCATTTCCTGTTGCGGGCACTAGGCCTACCCACAAAAGTGAGGTGCCAATTTTATCTGGAGACTTGGGGGAATGCTGGGTGGAAGGAAATGTGTGTCTCTTCTCAGATTCCAGAACTTTTTATCACCAAAATGTGAGGAAAATGTGTTTTTTTTCCAAATTTTGAGGTTTGCAAAGTATTCTGGGTAATAGAACCTGGTGAAAGTCCCACAAGTCACCCCATCCTGGATTAGCCCAGGTGTCTAGTTTTCAAAAATGCACAGATTTGGTAGGTGCCGGCTGAGCTAGAGGCCAATATCCACAGCTAGGCACTTTCCGAAAAAAACGTCAGATTTCAATGTAAAAATGTGATGTGTCCATGTTGCGTTTCCTGTCTGCAGACTTGGGGAAACACAGAACAGCAGAACGATTGCCCCTTGTCTTTCTCTACATTTTTTCCTTCCAAATGTAAGACAGTGTGAAAAAAGACATCTAATTGAGAAATGTCTTGTGATTCACATGCTAGTATGGGCACCACGAAATTCAGAGATGTGCAAATAACCACTGCTACTCAACACCTTATCTTGTGCCCATTTTGTAAATACAAAGGTTTTCTTGATACCTATTTTTCACTCTTTATATTTCACCAAATAAATTGTTGTATACCTGGTATACAATGAAAACCCATTCCAAGGTGCAGCTCCTTTATTGAGTCCTGGTACCTGGTGTTCTTGATGAACCTACAAGCCTTATATATCCCCGCAACCAGAAGAGTCCTGCAGACGTAACAGAATATTGCTTTCAAAAATCTGCCATGGCTGGAAAGTTGTATAAAAGAAAATGTGGACAGAAATGGCTGTTTTTTACCTCAATTATTTATTTTATTTATTTTAGCTGTTACTTTCTGTAGGACAACATTGAAGGATCTACACAAATGACCCCTTGCTGAATTCAGAATTTTATCTACTTTTCATAAAAGGTTGGCTGTCCAGGATCCAGCATTGGTTTCACATCTATTTCTGCCACTAACTGGAAGGAGGCTGAAAGCACAAAAAATAGTTAAAATGGGGGATGTCCCAGTAAAATGACAAAACTGCATTGAAAATGTGGTTTTCTGATTCAAGTCTGCATGTTCTTTAAAGCTGGTTAGTTTAGCACTGCTAACCTTTCGTTGATGCCATTTTCAGGGAAAAAATAACAAGCTTTCTTCTGCAGCCCTTTTTTCCCATTTAGAAAAAAAAATCACTGTATTTTGTTACATTTCTTGGTTTCCTCCAGCGGAACCCACAAACTCTGGGTACCTCTAGAATTCCTAGGATGTTAGAAAAAGAGGACATAAATTCATGATGGGTAGCTTATGTTCGCAAAACATTATGCGGGCCTAGGGGCAAACTGTCCCAATTAGCCAAAAAACAGGCCTGCCACTGGAGGGGGAAAAGGCCTGGCAGCGAAGGGGTTAAAAACAATTAACAGAACATCACCATACCATCAACCATCTACCTTCAAAATCATTTTCTTGAGATACAACAATGCAATTAAACTTTTTATGGCAAAGAGCAACTACTTCATTTTTCTTATTAGAGGTAGGGGAAATAAAAACAGATCCCGCCCAATTTCGTTTAAGTTTTGATGCCTCTGTTTCTGTAAGATGAGTCTCTTGCAAAAGTACGGAATCTGGATTATGAGAGGCAAGATGAGATAATACTCTCTGTTTTTTCACAGGATTTACAAAATCTTTCATATTCCAAGATATTACCCTGAATGTAATCAGCAATAAATAAATATAAAACTACACGTTCAACTATAATGCTAAAATTTGAAATTAAATACAAGAGGACAAACAGATAAATAATGGAAAGAAAAAAGAAAAACAGAGGAAACAAGAAGAAAAGAAGAGGAAAGATAAAAAGACAAGGAATCAAATACAGTAAGAAATGGCAGTATATGTCAAATGACGACTGATCACTGTACCTTAATGGGGAACAAGTAAGAAACAGATAATGGTAAAACACAGGAAACCACACAACCAACAGGAAGGTATGCGTCACACCAGAAATCCTCATGGGAACAAATGGGATATGGGTACATGAGAGATTACGATGCTCTGCAAAAAGATTAAGGAGGTGTGGGTTAAACCAGCAATAAACATTCTTTAATCACTTATCTATGACCAATCAACAAAAGTAAAGACATGGGAAATCAGCATTAATTCATCCTGAAGAGGAAGGGCCAGCAATATCCATCAAGTCTATCGAATGAGGTTGGATACATTTCCTGAGGTCTGCAGGATCTTCCTAAGAAGATGTGTTGTTCTGGAACATAACTTTGACTGTGCATGGATGAAATAAAGCATATCTTGCTCCTGAAGAACGTAATGCAGGACAAAGCTCAGGAAGTCCTTTCTTCATTTAGCAGTAGCTGTAGAAACATCTTGTGTCAAGAACAGTGTGGCACCATACCATATAAATTGTTTTTTTTATTTATTTTGATGGCATTTAAGACTTGCAAAAGATCTATAAACTTCAGAAATAAAATAATCACATCACAGGGTCTTATTGGAGCAGATGACGATGTAAGTTCGGGTCCCAATCTATGGGCTTATTGAATGTTTAAGCTGAAGGCTGAAGGCAAATCCAGCAATTCTGTTAGAAAAGAAGTGAAGAAAGAAATCAAATCTTCACCCTCAATGCCCTCTGGAAAACAAAATATGCGCAGGTTATTGCGCCTATTCTTGTTTACAAGATCTTCAGCGTGTTTTTCAGCAATAAAACATCCTTCTCCAAAGCTGCTATTTTAGGGAAAGACTCATGCATGTTACTAACACTTTGTTCAACCAAAGTCGTTCTAGATTCCATGGAGGACCATTTATCATCAAGATTTTGAATACGAGTGTTAGTTTCTTCAACAAATGGTCTCAAGGCTTGAACCTCCTCTACTACAATATCCAGAGGTATAGGAGATGTAGATTTCTTCGGAGAAGGAGGGTCCTGTTTGTGTCTTTCATTGGCCAAGAATGATAATGGTGGCTTCAAGGCTGGAAGCGTAGAAGTTGTTGTTTGAGAGGAGCTAGTTTGAGCCATATTGAAAGAAGAAATTGAAGCTTACATCAAAGGAGTCATAAAAGAATGATCCAAATAAGAGATAATATTTGAAGAAGCTTTGGTAGACTGTAAAAGTTTCTTACTTTTTCCCATATTTGAAACATTGATGAAAAATATCAATAAAGTAGTGCATGAAACAAGCCAACAAGGTCCCAAATTCGGTTTTAAGAGAAATTGACTGAAGATCACGGAAAATAATGATTCTTCAAAAAATGAGCATTTACATTTTAAGAAGAATCTACAAATGAATATCCAACCTTCAACTGTCACTGCTGCTATAGGAACAGCAGAAATATATGAGGAGCATCAAAATGACTGATTTATATAAGCAAAATGATGTTCCATGAAGCCCTGAGTGAAGAAAAAGCAGCGCTATGGAAAAAAAAATTGCGGCAGCAGTAATCCAGTCACCGAATTCTCAATATTTATGCATGAAAGTTCCTTATAAAGACATTATTTTTGTCATAATCCCCTCCAAGCGCATTCCACTTTGATAAATGCTCATTGGAAAGATGTTCACGAGTGGAGAAATGCGGTCAAAATTCCCTGAAGGTCTGGTGAGGCACAGAGCTCCGTATCTAGGCAGCCATCTTAGATGGCGTCCTAGCCACGCACCCCAAGAAATTATCCTTTTTAAAGGGTGAAGTCCCTCACTCAACCAAAGGTGGTATGCTTCATCATAGGGAACCCGCTCCTGCCATGATCCCTGATCATGGTGTGGGCTGCTACACCTTACACTAGAAGCATGGAGCTGTTATGTATGGTTTCAGAGGTATGACTAACCTATGATATTGAGGTAGGCGCAGTGAGGGGGCAAAGCATGTGTTAATGTAAAATTAATTAAAACTATCTCCAGGGTGTGCTTACAACTTTACCAGTGCATCTCTGGGTCAGGATTAAAACCCAGGACAGACTAGGTATCAGAACTTGTCTATTCATATATCAATAAGAGGTCGACATGTTTCTGCCTATAACCCTCAACAGAGGTGTTGCAACTTTCTTCAGGACCTACGGTGAAACTTCTGCCTAGTAAAGTGCTAAAAAATAATCATGTAAAAAAGAACAAATATATACAACACCATCCAGTGGTTATCATCCATTGTCAGTCCAGTTTCGGTGATAAGTGCAATTGTTCTGGCGGAACCTGTAAGAGTAGTATAGAAAGAATTTTATAGAATTTTACTCATAGCCACACCACATCACAACAAACATTTCGAGACACTTTGTAAGGTCTTGTGATACCAACACCTGGCCCCATAAGTGAGCCTATGGTGTATCTGCTTTAATAGGTCATTTAGACAGTTAGCACCAAGTCAAATTACTATTAACATGAAACATAGACAAACTCAAAATTTGCTGACCCATAAAGAGTTGGGCTTTAATGCTTCAACACATGCCCTTTCTTGGACCTCTGGGATAAGTTTCACATACATATTCAAAGGGTTAGAAAAAAACTAGAAAAAAAACCCCAAAGAAACTCAAAAGCAGAAATTAGGAGATACTCTGTATCCCATTATTAAAGCACTGTATATTTATCCACCTTGTGTCCAATATATATCTAGATAGAACAATGGAGTCATCTTCTCATTTTACCCCTCATGGTAATGACTTTCCCAGGGCAAAACTCTATACCCCTGTAAAACTAGTAACCTGGACGATAACGCTCAAACCCCCACAGGTATCGACAAAGTAGGGTGCCTAAACCCAGACCCAGGGAAAACAGCTCTGTTTACTTTGAGAATGAAATCCCATGTAGGATGTACCAGGTCAAACTAGCAGGCAAAAGGCCCCCACATGTATAGATTAAATTGGTTGCCTAATGCTGTTAAATTCAAGGAAACTAGCTCAGATCAACTGGAGGGTTAGAGCTAAAGTTTGACATACTAAGACCTACTAACAGAATAAAAACAATAGAGAACGAACGGAGCCTGCTGCTCCCAGTCACCCAAACTGAACTCCTCAACTCAAGCGATTCATCCACATTCTCACTCCTTCTCTATAACAGGTAGGGTTACTTATCTACAAACGCCTGCCTGCAGCATACTTTCAAATGCAAAGCAACTGTAAGTGCACGTGTAGGGTCACATGAGAATCTAAAGAATCTAAGGCTCATGTGAAATGAAGTCCAAAGGCCAGGTGCATGCAAAGTTGCATCTGCCTCTGGTCAGTTAGCGCAGAAGGATGGCAGTGAGGAATTGCTTGCAGGGTCAGGCACTCGTGTAACCCATGTGAGCTAAATAACCAAATGAGCATGGACATTAAAAGGGATCACCTTCTCAAATATAGGCCCTCATTACAACATTGGCGGTAAAAGTCGCTTACAGCCGCGCAGAAGACCACCAACACACCGCCGCGGATGAGGAATTCCGCCACAGCTATTACGACCCACAGCTCGGAATCCGCCAAAATTCAGACACCCACACACGTCCGCCACACCAAAGGTCAGTGATAAACTGGCGAAAACAAAACTTCCACCATCACGCCAACAGGAATACGCCCACACTATCACGACTCACAAATCCACGCGGCGGTCTTTCAACTGCGGTATTCCAGTGGCGGTACACACTGCCTCGCTCAAAATACACACACATTTAGAAAACACTGCCACACTGGACAAATCAAAATACACACAACTAATACACATACACACACCACTCCCACGCACCCATCACAATATAAAACACACACCCACATCACCCACAAACCCCTACGACCAAAATACCGAAAGAAGGCCAGAGAGAGACACTACAAACTACTACCAAGCATCCACAGGCACACAATACCATCACCCACATAACTTCCACGCAACTCACACAACACACCACTAAATATCACCCCACTTATCACTACACACAGCACCCCACAATTCACCCACACCACCCCATGGCACGGCAAAGACACCCCAGGTTCTCTGAGGAGGAGCTCAGGGTCATGGTGGAGGAAATCGTCCGGGCAGAGCCACAGCTATTCGGATCACAGGTGCAGCACACCTCCATAGCTAGGACGATGGAGCTATGGCGAAAAATAGTGGACAGGGTTAACGCAGTGGGACAGCACCCAAGAAATAGGGATAACATCAGGAAGAGGTGGAACGACCTACGGGGGAAGGTGCGTTACGTGGTCTCAAGACACCACCTTGCGGTTCAGCGGACTGGCGGCGGACCCCCACCTCCTCCCCCTCAACTAACAACACGGGAGGAGCAAGTCTTGGCTATTCTGCATCCTGAGGGCCTCGCAGGAGTAGATGGAGGAATGGACTCTGGTAAGTCAAATCTTAACTATTACATCTCCCACCCTACCTGCATGCCATCACATACCCCAACCCTCGCCCTCACCCCATCACTCCAACTCCTCACACATGTCCCAACATCACAAACCACACATCCCAACCCCAAGCCCTGCATGCAACAACAAAGCATGGACACCTATCACCAAAGCACGGCCACTGTACATACCCATACACCCCCCTAAACCACCATCACACAAGGTCCCACACAGGAATGCAAGCACTGGGGTACACGGTCACCCACCCATTGTACACCATGGCACACACAGATGCAATAAACATCCTTTTGTACCCCTGCAGGACCCCTACCCAACGTCACCGGACAGGAGGGTCCACACATGTCCACACCACCAACAGAAGAGGCCCACAGTGATGACAGCAGCTCTGTCCAACTGGATCTAGATGACCAGCCCTGCCCATCTGGGACCTCGGGACAGTCGGTGCCCCTGATACAGTCACAGGCCACCACAGAGCTTCCCCCCTCTGGAAACACCAGCACAGCACCCACCAAGCGGGCCCATACCTCTGTCCCCAGGACACGGCAATCAGCAGTGTGTCCACCACTACAGGGAACCCAGGCTAACCCACTACCCCAACAACAACAGGGACCTGGGGGCAGTGGCAGTGGGCACACGGTCCAGGGGACAGAGGCCCAGGAACACAGGGCAACTGGGAGGGCTGTTGTGAGACAGGGGGAGGACCCTCTCCAACATCATGGGAGCCTACCACCATTCCCAGGAGACGATGGTAACAGTTCTCAGATCCATCAATTCCACCCTGGGCACCATCATAGGGGTGCTGAAGGAAGTCCTCAACACCGGAAGGGACACTGTGGCACAACAAGGGGCCCCTGACACTAGCCTGGACGATGAACTGCCCACCACCTCCGCTGGCGCTAGTGGACAGGAGACACCACCACAGGACCACCACACCAGCACCCCACCCCCTGCAGAGGGAGAACCACCCCGCAAACGGTCCCTGAGATCCAGGACAAAGACAGAGAACGAGGCCAAGACCCCCGCCAAGAAATGAGACCACCCTGATTGTCATCCTTCTGTACCACCTTGTCACCCTGTCCATCCTCAAACTGCCCCAGCTCCACTTCCTATGCCCATTTGGGCAATGCACCTGTGAGACTAATAGACTGGACTCTGCCATGGACATTCCTCCACCATCACCCCTCACCATTTTACAGCACCCTCCAATATTGAGCACTTAAATAAACACCCTTAAAGCATAAAACAATCTGGAGTCTGTCTGTGATTTCCAAATAGTGTATTAGCAATTACAGTGTCAAAATGCTCTTACAATTGTAATGTCAACATACCTATGTCACACAGCTCTAGTCCATGAGGAAACAAAGCAGATGTCACACAGTGGGACCCACATCTGTGAAATCGTAAGGGAAAGTGACAACTCAGTGACCATACACTGGGTGAAAACGACAGACAGTAGAGAGGTAGTAGTGTTAAAGAACATGTAGTACGCAGGTTTGTATTCTTACCGGTGTCTCACTGGAGGTATTGCAGGATCACAGAGTTCCTGTTGTCGATGTCCTCTTCTTCTGCTTCCTCCTCTTCACTGTCCACAGGCCCCACAGCTGCCACAACAACTCCTTCTGGACCATCCTCCTGCAGAAAAGGCACCTGTCGTCGCAAAGCTAAGTTGTGACACATACAGCAGGCTACGATGATCTGGCACACCTTCTTTGGTGAATAGAATAGGGATCCACCTGTCATATGGAGGCACCTGAAACTGGCCTTCAGGAGGCCGAAGGTCTGCTCTATAATCCTCAGAGTTCTCCCATGAACCTCATTGTACCGTTCCTCTGCCCTTGTCCTGGGATTCCTCACTGAGATCAGTAGCCATGACAGGTTGGGGTAACCAGAGTCACCTGCAAATGGCGAGGGACAACTGTTAGACACACACTAACCTGTAGGGATAACCCCAGACCCAGACAACCATTCCCACTGACTAGCTTCCAGGTGCTCACCTAATAGCCACACACGGTGCCTCTGGAGTTGCCCCATCACATAGGAGATGCTGCTATTCTGCAGGATGTAAGTGTCCTGCACTGAGCCAGGGAATTTGGCATTAACATTGGAGATGTACTGGTCGGCCAAACACACCATCTGCACAGTCATCGAATGATAACTCTTCCGGTTTCTGTACACCTGTTCACTCCTGCAGGGGGATACCAAAGCCACATGTGTCCCATCAATGGCACCTATGATGTTGGGGATATGTCCCAGGGCATAGAAATCACCTTTCACTGTAGGCAAATCCTCCACCTGAGGGAAAACGATGTAGCTCCGCATGTGTTTCAGAAGGGCAGACAACACCCTGGACAACACGTTGGAAAACATAGGCTGGGACATCCCTGATGCTATGGCCACTGTTGTTTGAAATTACCCACCCAAGGAAATGGAGTACTGACAGCCCCTGCACTAGAAGGGGGATTCCTGTGGGATGGCGGATAGCTGACATCAGGTCTGGTTCCAACTGGGCACACAGTTCAAGGATTGTGGCACGATCAAGCCTGTAGATGATAATCACATGCCTTTCCTCCATTGTCGACAGGTCCACCAGCGGTCTGTACACCGGAGGATGCCGCCATCTCCTCTCATGTCCCAGCGGAGGGTGCCTATGAAGCACAACAGCGACCACAGAGTCAACCAACTCAGAGGTACGTACCCACAGCTTACACAGAACACAATTCATAATCCGAAATTTGCATGTAGGAGTGTTGAGGCAACGCCTAGATATGTGTGATGCAGTTAAAAATTGAGCCATGTGGGCCCCTGAAATGGCGGCTGCCTGACCTGTAAAGTGGGACAATGGGATGTGAGGTAACTGCGCTGGCGTTGTACACCATCGCGCTAGGCGGTGGAAGACTGCGGCGCAATTCTGCATTGGTTAACATTGGACCCTATGGGTCCCAGGAGCCAATGACGATGTATGCCGGCGGTGACGATACGCACCGCTGCGGACGTGACCGCCATTTTCTATCTGTTCAATCACTCGATACCTGATCTTCGACAGGAGAGGACCTACACTGCAAGTGCTGCTGTGACCTCAGTCTGGAAGAGACAATGGCTTGTGCGTCTGGGGAAAGGGCCCTTGCCTTCACATCGGAGGAGTTGGAGAAACTCGTGGATGGTATCCTCCCCCAGTACACGCTACTCTACGGTCCTCCAGACAAACAGGTAAGTACACTGGGAGCATGCTGTATGGGCTATGCCTGTGTGGAGTGGGGTGGATGAAAGATGGGGGGGGGAATGAGGCGTGCATGAAACGACGGTGAGTGCATGTGCCACATGGCAAGGGTAGGGATGGGGGCCAATGACTATGACGGTGCAGTTGGTAATAACTTCTCTTTTTCCCATGTACAATTCATGTAGGTCAGCGCCCACCAGAAGAAGGATGTTTGGCGTGCCATTGCCAAGGACGTCCGGACCCTGGGGGTCTACCACTGACGGAGCACCCACTGCCGTAAGAGATGGGAGGACATTCACTGCTGGAGCAAGAAGACGGCGGAGGCCCATCTGGGGATGGCCTCCCAACGTGGGAGGGGTGCCCGTCGCACCATTACCCCCCTGATGTTCAGGATCCTGGCGGTGGCATACCCGGAGTTGGATGGGCGCTTGAGGGAATCACAGCAACCACAAGGGGGTGAGTACACTCTCATTCAGCTAATTCAGCATGCAGTGGAGGTTTCTGGTTGGGGAGGTGGGCTGTGGGTTTCCCTAGGCCAGGGCGAGTTTGCTAGTTATGTCCCCTTCTTCTGGCAGACCCTGTGCCACCCCACCCCACCTGTGTACAGTGCCAACTACACCTAGTCAGGCTCCTGTGACATCCATGTGTGCAGATGTCAGCCATAGCCTTGTAGGCCATGTCCCAGGGATTTAACAGTGGACCACAAGTGCGCAGCATAGTGCAGGGGGGTTCTGTGTCTGTCGTGTCCGCCAACAGTAGCGGTAATGCATGCACTCAACATGTCTTTCTTCTGTCCCCCCCCCTTTTTGTGGTCTCCCTGTTCTTGTGTACATTAGCATCATCAGGCAGAGGAGCAGTGGCACCGGAGCAGGAGGGAGCTGCATCCCACATGGCCCTGGAGGGCGAAACTATGGAGTCTGAATACACCAGTGGGAAGGAGGGCGAGGGGAGCTCCACGGCGGGGACAGGAGCTGAGACCAGTGATACAGACTCGTCCTCTGATGGGAGTTCCCTAGTGGTGGCGGCCACATCTGTGCCCCTCGCAACTACAGGTACAGCCGCCACCCCCCCACCAGCACCACCTTCCCAGCAGCCCTTCAGCCTTTGCCCCGTGCCCGCTCACCCAGGAGGGTGGGCATCACGTTCACCCCAGGCACCTCAGGCCCTGCCCCAGTCACCCCTGCTACCCTCAGTGAGGAGGCCATTGACCTCCTCAGGTCCCTCACTGTTGGGCAGTCTACCATTTTGAATGCCATCCAGGGTGTAGAGAGGCAGTTGCAACAAACAAATGCATACCTGGAGGGCATTCATTCTGGTCAGGCAGCCCTTCAGCAAGCTTTTCAGACTCTGGCCTCAGCATTGATGGCAGCTGTTGTCCCTGTCTCTATCCTCCCCCTCCAACTGCCTCCACCCAGACCCACACCCCTGTACCTCAGCCTACCCCAAGCACACCATCAGACCAGCATGCACACACGTCAACACACAAGGGAAGCTCTGGCAAACATAAGCACCACACATCCCACAGGCACTCACGCAAGCATCACACACATGCAGACACACGAACATCCACTGCCTCCACTGTGTCCCTCTCCTCCTCGTCTCCCTCCTCCCTCCCTGTCTTGTCTCCACTCACACCTGCATGCACTACATCTACAGCCACTACTTCCATCACCAGCACACACACCACCACACCCCGCTCACGTGCAGCCACCACCCCACTACCATTCACACGTCCCCTGTGTCCTCTCCCAGTGTGTCTGTGACGCCACCTCCCACGATACACAAACGCAGGCACACACCCACCCAACAGCCATCCACCTCACGACAGCCTCCAGCCCATGCACCTTCACCCAAAGTCACCAAACGAACACCTCCTACAACCACAACCTCTTCCTCCACTCCCAAACCCCCTCCAGCTACCTGTCCCAGTGTTCCCCAAAAACTTTTCCTGTTCACCCTTGACCTCTTTCCCTCACCTCCCCCACCCCGTCAGTCTTCTAGGGCCCGACTCTCCAGGTCCCAACCAAGCACCTCAGCCACAACATCTCCGGGACCAGTGGTGCCAGTAGTCACCGGATTCTGGAGTGCACCAGGCAGCAGGGCAGCCAGTGTGGCAGGGAGCCACAGCACGTACAGTCCCCTACCTATCAAGCATCAGTCCCGGCGGGAGTGGGGGAAGACTCCAGCCACCAAAGCCACTCCCAGGGGTACAGGTGGGAGTGTGAAGTCAGCTGCAACACCTTCCAAGTTGGGGAAGGGGCACATGAAACTCAGCAAGTCTGGGAAGAGCAGCACGGCGGAGAAGACCGCCATCAGCCCCGCTGCCCAGGAGGCCATCGCCATCAGCCCCGCTGGGCCAAAGGGCCAGAAAGGAACGCCAGCATCAGCCCCGCTGGGCCAGAAGGGACCGCCAGCACCAGCCCCGCTGGGCCACAAAGGACCGCCAGCAGCTGAGACGCTGGGCCAGAAAGGACTGTCAGCAGCTGAGTCGCTGCCAAGGACCCCGCCGCCACAAGCACTGCTGAACAGGACACCGCCGCCATAAGCACCGCTGAACAGGACACCCCCGCCACAAGCACCACTGAACAGGAGACCACCGCCACAAGCACCACACAAGCACTGCTGCCAAGGACACCGCCACCACAAGCACCGCTGGCCCATGAGCGCCAAGGGCACTGACAGTACTGTGTCCGCCACAAGCAGGATGAAGCACTCTGGGCACAAAGCCCCCTCCAGAACCAGTGGAGATTTACATCCACTACCTCAGTCCTTGGCAGGATGAAGCATTCTGGGCACAAAGCCCCCTCCAGAACCAGTGGAGACTGTTATCCACTTGAGAGACTGTGGCTTTGCACTCCCCAGGATTGCACAGTGGGCAACCCACCCACTGTAGAGACTTGAGAGACTGTGGCTTTGCACTCCCCAGGATGCAGCAGTGGGTAACCCACCCACTGTAGAGGCTTGAGAGACTGTGGCTTTGCACTCCCAAGGATTTAACAGTGGGCAAACCACCCACTGTAGAGACTTGAGAGACTGTGGCTTTGCACTCCCCATGATGCAGCAGTGGGCAACCCACCCACTCTAGAGACTTGAGAGACTGTGGCTTTGCACGCCCCAGGATTCAACAGTGGGCAAACCACCCACTGCAGATACTTGAGAGACTGTGGCATTTCACTCCCCAGGATGCAGCAAAGGGCAACCCACCCACTGTAGAGACTTGAGAGGCTGTGGCTTTGCACTCCCCAGGATTGAACAGTGGGCATGGGGCCCACTTGTGGATTTGGCGTTGTGCACTCAACCGGCTGTGGTGCCCCCCCCTTTCCCTTCCCCCTGAGGTGCCTGTTTTATTGCTATCCAATGCCCCTGCAGTGTTCTCTCCGTCATGTTCGGGTATTGAGTGTGGGCCTCGCCCAAGCCGTGTGGGCCCAGTGTTCCACGGACTTCAATGGAGCAATACCTGGACTACTATTCTTGGTGTATATATTTGTTAATAGTGTATATAGATTTGTGTGTACTAGATTTTAATATATTACAATGGTTATACTAATTTCCTTTTGTCTTTGCATTCTTCTGGGGGTTTGGGGGGTGTAACTGTAATGTATCATGCTGTTTTAGTGGGTGTGTTGTAGTGGGTGAGGATGAGTGTGGGGGTGGGGGTGTTGCGTGTGTGTGTCCCTGTTTTTCCCTCCACCCTCCGCTGTGTCATAGGTGCAGTACTCACCGTGGTCTTCGCCACGGGCGTTCGTGCTCCTGGTAGAGGAGCAAGAAGATAAGGGCAGGGAAAATGTGAAGCTCGGGTTCCATGGCTTCCTGGTTCCTCGTGGGGTGTGTAGAGGTGAGCGTTTTCCCTTCGAAGTCCTGTTTCCGCCGTGTTTTTGTTCGCAGTGAATCCGCCCCGGAAAAGGTGGCGGATTGGTAGGTTTTAATACTGTGGGCGTTACATTGTTAAAGTGGCTGTCTTTGTTGGCGGTTTCCGCCACGGTCGTAATTCCAATTTTATTTCTGCTGGCCTGTTGGCGGTCTTACCGACGCTTTAACACCGTCCGCCAGGGTTGTAATGACCACCATAGTGTTCAAAATTGTAAAATACATGTAATAGATCAAATAAAGTATAAAGCTATTCTGTTACTTTGATTTCATATTGTTAAACAATTCTAACATAAATTAAGCCCAAAGCCCCCTAGTGTGTTATCTTCAATATTTTTAGCCCATATTCTGAAAAGCTATATGCCAGCCTGATGTGTTAGCAGGACGTCAAGTATTCAATAAAATTACTATGGATGTTGATATCTGTCACATCTAACCTTAATGTTGCCAGTCAATGGACTGGCATTTGTTTGCATGATAGAGTAGCAGGGCGGCTACCTCACCACAGGGAATAATGTCGCAAATTAATAAAAACTGGCTTTTGCTTGCATGACTGAGCAGCAGGGAGGATACCTCACATCAGAGAATAACCATGGTATAGCATCATTAAGGCCATTCCTGTTACTCTGTAGGCAGTGTACTCATTGTTGCTCTTTGATAAATAGAAATTCTGCAATGCCGGTAACTGTTAAGGGTGTATATATAGCTGATCAAGAACTGTCCAATGTACATCTTCTGCTGAGTGCCCTTACTCCATAAACCGATTGGTATGTGTTGTTGTTTGTCTCCTGCACCATATAGTACTCTTGGGATTGGCAATGCGTGTCTTCACCTTATGAGTCCCAAACAAACACCAAAGATGGACGGAATGCAGAACCAATCAAACATGATGGACGGAACTGCGTACTGTCTGATTGGTTCTGTATTCCATCCATCATTTGTGTTTGCTTGTTTTTGTTACCATAAGTGTGGCGCGCATGTCCAGACGTGGGTCCTGAGCTCACAATCCCACTGGATTCAAGCTAGCCGGACTGATGAAGAGTGATCATTTGTTAATGCTAATTTAGCGCAAACTTAATCCATATTAAAACTTTGACCCTAGACCCATCAAGTGCCAAAATATTGGAGTTTAAGTCATTTTTTGGATGCCTGAAACCACCTTGCGTCAATGAGATGCAAGTAGGCGTTCTCATCCAAAAAATGACTTGAAGGCTGTAGCGCCTTATTTATCCTCCCATGCAAAGGTGGTGCATGGGGAGGCGGGCCTAAATAATGGTGCTAAGCCTGCTTAGCACCATTATTTAACATCTGGGTCAGGGAAGGTGTTAGGGGACCTGTGGAGCTATTTCTATGGTCAGAAACTACTGAATGGGTCCACAGGTGCCCCCCCCAAGCCCCAGGAACACCCCCACCCCCACCAGGGGGACACCGGAGGATGGGGGACCCCATCCCAGGTAAGTAGGGTAACAAAATTTTTTAAGTGCCATTGGGGGCCTTGAAATAGCCCCCCATACATGGCGCTGGGTGCAATGGCCATGCCCAGGGGACTCTTATCCCCTGTGCTGGCCATTGGGATCGTGGGCATTACTCCTGTCACTTATAAGACATGAGTCATGTGGTATGGATGGTTCTGCATCAGGAAATGATGCTAGGCTGGTTAGGGGCATTTTTGTGCATAACATCCATGTTCCTACTGATGAGGAGAGACTCTACTGTCCTCAGGACATCCTTTGTGTCCTCTAGGTAGGTAGGCATCTCGTTTACTAATCACCTGTAGAAAAAAATCCACAGATTGGGAAAGGAGTTCTAAAAGGGACCCAACACAAGAGATCATCTGTCTCCCTGGAGGCGGACATTAAGGCCCATATTTATACTTTTTGACGCCAAACTGCGATAACGCAGTTTTGCGTCAAAAAAATTAGCGCCGGCAAACGCCATTCTGAAGCGCCATGCGGCCGCCGTATTTATTGAATGACGTTAGCCGGCGTTAGCCGGCGGCGCCGTCTGGTGTGCGTTAAAAAAAACGACGTACACCAGGCAGCGCCGGCGTAGGGGGATATGGGGCTTGGGCGTCAAGAAATGGGGCAAGACAGGTTGAGGCAATTTTTTCGTCTCAAACCGATTTGCGCCATTTTTTTTCACTCCCAACCCCCATAGGAATGACTCCTGTCTTAGCAAAGACAGGAGTCATGCCCCCTTGCCCAATGGCCATGCCCAGGGGACTTCTGTCCCCTGGGCATGGTCATTGGGCATAGTGGCATGTAGGGGGGCATAAATCAGGCCCCCCTATGCCACAAAAAATATATAAAAAAAACACTTACCTGAACTTACCTTAATGTCCCTGGGATGGGTCCCTCCAGCCTTGGGTGTCCTCCTGGGGTGGGCAAGGGTGACAGGGGGTGTCCCTGGGGGCATGGGAGGGCACCTCTGGGCTCCTTCAGAGCCCACAGGTCCCTTAACGCCTGCCTTTTGCAGGCGCTAAAAAACGGCGCAAAAGCGGCCGTACGTCATTTTTTTTGACCCGCCCACTCCCGGGCGTGATTTTTGCCCGGGAGTATAAATCCGACGCACATGCCTCGGAGTCGATTTTTTAGACGGGAAGGCCTACCTTGCATATAATTAACGCAAAGTAGGTGTCCACGCTAAAAAATGACGCTAACTCCATGGACTTTGGCGCTAGACGCGTCTAACGCCAAAGTATAAATATGGAGTTAGTTTTGCGTCGAAATTGCGTAAAAAAAAAACGACGCAATTCCGGCGCAAACGGAGTATAAATATGCCCCTAAGTTTGCTTAGAAATATGGAAAAGTCAAATCGAAGTGATTGTGAAGAACACTGTTTTATGTATCCTCCTTTCTTGATAGTAACAAAACACGTGATCTAGAAGTCAAAGAGTAGCCAGAGATGTTCATTTATATAAATAAGCAACCATGCCAGTGGTCATACCCTTGAATTATCTACAATATGGCTTTGCATCTGTAGGAGGTGCAGTCTCTGGGCTAGAAGTCCCTGGCAAGTGGAGACTCTGGGTTGGAGCAAATTTCCAGCTTTGGCAGTAACATTGTTCCTCTTTATGGTGCTACATGCTAGCAACAGTACTACCACTCTTCTAACTGTAGAAGGTTTGGCCTGCACAGGGCTATGAAGTTACTCTTCTTCATGCAGCCCACCTCTAGAACTGCACTAAGGGAACCAAACAACCTTTGCAGTGTAGGTTGATCCTGACAATGCTCTCACTAAATAGTCAGCTTCTTATAGATGTCCTGCATACCAGGGGTATATCTGATATTCTTCTCCTGGGCAGTCTCTTGTCCTGCAAAGTGAGACACTCCCCTTCCCACCTTGAGCAGTCATTCAGACCTCTGGGTATTAGGTTAATCCACAGCTTTTCCATCAAGTTGCATACCTCAGGGGATGTCCCCACACCTGTAGGAGACTGGCTATCATGCAGAGCTCTTTGAGTACTCAGGGGCACTACTTTCCTTTGTCAAAAAGAACTTGGAACTGGAATGAAGGGAGTGGTTTTGGTCCTACATGTATACTTATTTTCCAAATGGAGGATGTGGATCTACCATCTCAGATTCTGAAACTGGAGGTGGTGCTCTTTCAAATTTAATTTTCTGGCTGCTCTGCAGACACGGACTTTGTGCAAGATGCTGGCTCCCACAAAAAGTATTGATGATGCTGGTTCCAAGCAGGAGTATCCAAAACTTGGCCACAATGAAGTGTAATGACTCCACAGCTGACTGTCATTGGACTTCCTGAAGTAGCAATAAGGGACAGAAAAATCATGCAGGCCCTTACTATAAATATCTCTACTTCAACAACAGAATCTGCTGATTGGCCCACAACCTCACACCATCGACTAAATGGTACTGCTACCTAAAATCATCAAATCCTTGCTATAAGAATCTCATAGAAAGTGTAAATATAACCCTTTCTCCAGCCTCCCTCAGGTCATTTTCTCTGTCTCTAACCTATTACGTAGGGAATGCAAGCAACACACTGCCACTGTCTGGGGGAATCAATAGCTACCCTCCATCTTGTGCCAAGCTAAATGAGTGACCAGTCAAAATGGATCTTGCTTCTACCAGCAAAATTGTTCATTCAACACTGTTTCACTATACTGAATATACCACACTCACTGTAGACATGCAGTTGACACACACACTGGTTTTGAGTACAAGGGTCTGAATTCTAGAATAAGCAGAACATGTACTCGAGTGGGACAAGTAGGCCATGCTCCTTCGTGACACAGAAATAAGGATCTGGGGAGAATTAAGGGTATACACAACTCAGTTCTAGGCCATCATTCTTTACCTTACCAGTAGCAGCTATAGGCTTAGGCCTCAGCACATGTTAGATGAGCATAGAAAGTGAGCTAGAAGGAAGCAGGGCATATAGTAGAGATTTCTATCACAGCACTTAAGCAGAAACTAAAAAGTGCAGATTTTGACTATTCCTACTTTCAGCTGAGGTTTTTATCCCCTCACAGCAGGGGTGTGTAGAAAAGTGAATTATTAATTGAGGTAGATGGTAGTTCACCACAAGTAATAAAGTCAATAACCTGTTAGGTCCAGGCAAAGGTTTCAATAATTCAAACTTGAGCTCAACCTCTAGTAGCTATGCTACAGAGCTGATGGGCTTAGCTTAGGGAAAGTGCGTAGAACATTTAGAAATACCAAAGCAGTTAAAAGTCAAAAACATACCCACACTGCTTTCTTTCGAAATGCTAATTTCCATCTCCATTTCCATCCAAATCCATTTCCAAATCTGCCTCCAATTTATAAACTAGAGGAAAATATGATAGACAAAATGGCTCCAAAACAACAAAAATCCAATAAGTTACAATAATATGAAAATGTATGTGATTTAAGAGAATAAAGCACCAAGAAAAAATAAAACACCAGTAGAAGGTACTGTTGCATATGACAGAGACATTAGGTGCAATTTCAGGCCAACATCAAAGGAGCTTGGTTAGAGACACAAAGCAGGGTCATCCTATTCAAAGACTTCCGACTTAAAAAAGTTGAAATCCTCCAATGGAGTAAGGTTGCATACTGCATCCAAGGAAGTCTCTTGGAGCCAGTTATCCATTGAAAGAGGTCCTGCTGAAACTGTTAGTTTTAAGGGAAAAGCTCAGAGCAGAAAAGTTCAAATTTCATGCCCAGAGAAATCTTTTTGTTGCTTGGAAACGCTTGTGCCTTTACCCGGTGAAGATTTCTTTGTTCAGACATAGGGCCAGATTTCTATCTTTTTTTGCAAATCTGAGCAAACTCAGTTTTGTGTCTAAAAGTTTAGCGCTGGCTAGTGCCATTTTTTAATGCCACCCGGGTGTCATATTTATACTATGATGCTGGCTGGCACTAACCTGTTTTACGACAAGTAAACATGTCACAAAGCGGAAATGCACCATTTTGACCAACATTAGCGTCAAATACAGACGCTAACGCAGAAAACAGTGAAAAGTAGAGGCAAAATCGAGCCAGAAACCCAGGAGACACGCCAGGGTGACCCTAATCAACCAAGGAACCAGCCAGGAGGACACACACAAGACCCAGGGGAGAGAGAAGGAAAAGAGAAAGGTGGTCATTATGAGTATGGCGGTGTTGGACCGCCCGCCAGTGGTGTGCAGCTGTGAACTGTGAGCAATACAGCCACTTCACCGCCTGTACTGCCAGTGCAGTAGTGGCAGTGGCCATCTTCAGGCTGGCAGAAAGGCCCATCCTGCCCACCGTAATATGATTCACCACACCGCCACAATTTCCGCTGCGGACCACTGCCACACAAAGCCAGGTGGAAAGGAGCTGTATAAAGGAGGCACTCACTGTAGGGACACAGACGAGGCCGACAACAACATGGAGCGTGAACTTGAGATCTTCCTAGTGCTAATCCATGTGACACATCTCCAGGACAGTGACCGGTGACGAAGACGACAACGATGAGTACAGGTGCCTAGCACACAGGGGAGGGAAAGGGCAATTATACACCCACATGCCACATGCATCCCCCAGACCGACTACCATGCCCACATACACACACACCAACACCCATACTCACACACACCCTCCCCACCATCACCCAAATGCGCACACACACACACACACACACTCACACAGGCCAAACAAAGTATATATTCAGCACAGAAATACACATACATGACACATGCAGAGAAATAAATAAATGGTTTCACATACCTGTGTACACGACCCTCCCATATTAAAACTCAGGACAATGGAATATCATTGCACCAACATGCCTGTTGGCCAGATATATTAAATGAGTATGCAAAAGAAAAATAAACTATGTACAAACAAGGCCATGGGCCAGTCCATAGAAAATGTCCAATTGTGCCAACAAGGCACATACTTGACTTCTACCACAACCATGGCCTCCACAGTGCAGGGGCATCAATAGGGCAGGCAGCTGCTCAGGAAAGGGAGTGGGGGGTGGAGACTCAACTTTGGAAGTTTGATTTGGGCTTAGGAGTCATAGGGGGTGGGCGATTGGGCTTGCTCTTGGAAGGAGTGGGTGTGGGCTTGGACCAGGGGGTTGGGAGAGGGATCAGGCCTCTGACAAATTTTCCTACTTACTGGGGAAGGGGCAGGGGACCAGGTATGGAGGCCTGTGGAGATGCTTGATGCAAAAGGACTGGATCTGGGGAGGCCAGGGTAACGTTTGGGGACAAGACGGGGTGGGTCAATGGGTTCAAATAGGTCAACACGGGAAAGGAAAACCTTTTTAGGTGCAGGTGGAGGGGCTTTGGAGATAGGTTTGGGAGTGGAGGTTGAGGGAGTGGCTGTAGGTGGTGTAGGTTTGCTGTGAGTGGATGCAGGTGCAGGCTGAGTCTGCTTATGTTTGGTGGATGTATGATGAGTGGATGAGTGTGAGTGTCTGTGTGTATTGGTAGAAGGGGTGTAGAAAGAGTGGGAGAAGGCCGGCAGCTAGTGTGGATGGATGTTGGGGGGTGTCTGTTGGGTGGTGAGTGTTCTGCAAGTCTCTGTGAAGGTTGTTGTGAGCAGGTAAGCGGGCACAGGCAACTCAGGGGGAACTATTAAGAGGCCAGTGCTGGTACAGGGTGGTGGAAGATGACAAAGATTTGGTGGCCCCAGAAGGGTCCTCCACCACTAGGCAGCTGCCATCCGAGGAGGTGATAGAGTCACTAAAAGCAGTTGTAGTAGCCTCCCCCATGGTGCTCCCCTTACCCTCCAACCAACTGGTCCCCTCGGCATCTCTGCCTCCTGGGTCCCGTGGGCTGCAGCATCCCCACTCGCCGGTGCCCCTTCTCCTTCGCCTGATGATGCTAATGCACACAAGGAGGCAAGATGACAGAGACGATGGGGTGGAAAAAGAAAGGGATGCAAGCTGTCAATTACAGTACACATATGAATTAGGCACAAATGCAGTCATGCACATACCAAAACATATCCCTCACCATTAACAACTCCATGAAAGTAAGTACCTATGATAGGAAATCCAGCTCCCACACTACACTGACGCTATGCTGGCAAACTACATCACCACCCAGGCAGACTATGGCAATCTGGGAGTGATCCAGTTCCACTCCCTCATGTATTAATGCCATTAATGGCACACATATTCCCGTTATATCCCCCAGAGTCACTGAGCAAGTGTATCAGAATTGCAAAAACTTCCATTCCATAAACGTGCAGGTGGTGTGTCTTCCTCAATACATTTCACAGGTGGCACCAAGATTCCATGAATTAGTCCATGACGCTTACATTTTGAGGAACAGCAGAGTCCCACAACTCATGGCACAACTACAGGGAGACAGAGTCTGTCTAGTTGGTAAGCGCTCATGTGACAGTTTTGCATTGCTACCTGACTTTACTCATGTTTGGCACTGTACAACTGTGTGTCATGTGCTATCTTTCTTCCCTCTTCCCAGGTGATTCTGGCTATCCTGTCATGCAATGGCTGCTGGGACCTGTGAGGAACCCCAGGACAGGGTGGGGAAACTGGTACAATGATGCCCATGGTTGTACCAGAAGAGTAATTGAGAGGACCTTTGGTCTCCTGAAGGTCAGATTCAGGTACCTACATATGTCTTGTGGATCCTTGTGCTACTCCCCAAACAAGGTGTGTCAGATCATAGTAGCCTGCTGTATGCTGCACAATTTGGCCCTCAGGAGACATGTTCCACTACTGGAAATGGAGGATGGAACACTGCCAGCCGTGGGACCCCAGGGAATGGAGGATAGTGATGGAGAAGGAGAGGGGGAAGATGTGGACTTCAGGAATCAGCTGATTCAGCTCTACTTTCAATGAGTCTCAGGTAAATGTTAAACTGTGAATCTGACCACACTGGGCATGATTTCAGTTGCTGGTGGACATTGTACCTACACTGTGGTGTGTGGGCAGGAGTGTGTGTTTGTCAAGTTTTGTGGTGATCCACTGTTGGACATCTGCTCAGTGATATAGAGACTGCTTGCATTATTTTACCATGTATTCATGGCAAGCGTTTTGTGCGGAGGTATTACATAAATAATGGCTATGGATATATTACTTGTGGTGAGTAAAGGGTGACAGTAATATTCACTTACTAGAATGGCTTGACAGTATTATGGTTGTTATTATGTTTGAAGCACCTTTGTACCTGATTATGTAGGACAAAGTGTAATGTAACAGGTTTGAGTAGTGAGTAGGGCGCAATTGTAAGTGTTACTACATATCTTCTAACATCATTTGCTGCAATGGGCTGTGCGTTTATTTCGTGCTACAGATGTGGCTCATACATGTGTGTTGCTGAAAGGTGTTTCAGTGGTGCCTGCCCCTTTGCTATAGCTCCATCATTGTGGAAAAGGTGATGTTTGTGGACACTCCAGGCCAAATCTGTGACAAGAACTTACCCTACCGCTCTCTGAAGATTAGATCCCTTCAACGTTTCCCTGCATATGTACAAATTTGATTATGAATGATGGTTTTCAATTGTATGCATTCTGAATAAATGACAACATCTGTTGGTGTGATCAAACAGTGTTTATTAAAGGAGTGAGGCAATAGGAATGGGACAGTGAAAGGGAGTGGGCAGATGGTGGACAATATACTTAGTTCAATGTCCACAGCTGCTGGTAGCACAGGGACAGAGTCCATGAGGCCATTGGTAAATGCAGATATGACAGTGGCTAGTCAACAAGGTGGCTCAGTGGCACACAAGGGAGACAGTTCAGTGCAGAGTCACTTCCTGGTGGTGGGTTTGGTCTTTGCAGCTGTGTCACTGGGATGTCTGGGTCTCCAGCCACGTTTGCAAGGTGGTTCCTGGGCTACAGGGGAAGGGGTGCTGGTGGCCTGTGAGTGCTCTGGCAGGGTCACCATTCCACTAGCTGCTACTGAGGTGGAGGGCTGGGCTGTATACTGGCTAGTGGAAGGGGCTTTCTGGTGGGTGGAGGACTCAGGCATGATGTTGGGAATCCTCAACAGCACGCCTGCAATGGAGGCCAGGTTGGCATTCAGTGGTTTCCATTGCTCCATGGCTTCCTGCTGGTGTGCCACCTGCAGCCTCTGGTTCTCCTGCAATGTGGGCAGGATCTGGACCATCCAGTCCTGGGAGTGGTGGTATGCACCCAGGACCTTTGAAATGGCCTCATGCATAGCCAAGTCCCTCCTTGAACTACCCCCTGGGCCACTGATACCCTCCCAGTAGTCCTGGCTCCCTGTGACTGTGTCCCCAGCACAAGTCACCCGGTCCCACTTGCACTGGGGCCTTCATCGTCCTGCCTGGTGGTGGGTTTTGACTCTGGTACCTGTACAGGTGAACAGACAGTCAGTAGCCTGGAGACACTGGTGTGGGGGCGTTGCGTCAAGGCTGATGGTGGCAGCTGAGTGGTGGGGGTATCAGTGGGGCCCTGGATGAGCTTCTGGGGGATGATTGTCCAGGGCTGTGGGATGGCCAGGGTAGTCATCTGGGTCCAGACATCCAGCTGGACTGTCGTCACTGGGGCCTTCTTCTGCTGGTGGACTGGCACTTCTTCACACCTCTGGCAGGGTGGCATGGTACCTGTGTGGTAGTACAAATATTGTTTTGTGGCTCCTGCAATGTTGGTCATTGTGGATGATGGTGTTGTAGTAGTGCTAGAGGGGATATAGCATTGACAGCACTGTCCCTTTGTATGATAGATGTGGTATATGTGTCTAATGTATTAGTTGTTGCCATTGGCATGTAAATCTCCTGTTGTCTGTACCCTATCCTGTCATTGCCATATCCCTTCCAACACTTGCCACCTGTTTAGTATATGTTTACTTCCCCAGTAATCTGCATGCAGGGGCCCTTACGCATGGGTGTCATGCATTGTTAGTTGAGGGATTGGTGGTGCATTGTGGGTAATGTAGTATAGTCTACAGTGCATGCCAGGGATGAACACTATGCATCCAGCGGTGGTTTGGTGGTTAGTGGGGAGGTGTGGGCATGCAGGGGATATGGGTATGGATGTTGTGACGCCATGGAATGTACCTTCCCCTGCAGGTCGTTCCACCTCTTCCTTATGTCGTCCCTTGTGCGTGGATGGTTTCCCACTGCATTGACCTTATTGACAATCCTCTGCCATAGGTCCATTTTCCGGGTGATGGATGCCTGCTGCACCTGTGCTCCAAACAGCTATGAGCGACCTTGAGTATTTCATCCATCATGGTCCACAGCTCCCTCTCAGTGAAGCAGGGATGCTTAGGGGGAGCCATGGTGTGTGATGTGAGTTGTGTGATGAAGGGGAGTTTATGGAGGCTGTGCAGTGTATATGTACATGTGGTTTCGGGTGTGGGTGTTTGTTGTGTGGCGCATGTCGATTTGTGGGTGTGACTTGTTTGATACGTGTGTGGTGTGCACTTGTGTGTGATGCGTTTATGGTCTGTGGTCGTAGTGAGTGTCCGATAGTTGTTGGCTGGTATTAATTTGGCATTGCAAACAATGGTGGGATGTCTATGTGTGTGTTTTATGGTGGTGTGTGTGTTGAATGTGTAAATGTGTCTCAGGTGTGAGGGTTCCATACTATCCTATGTGTGCAGTTGTTGTTAGTGGATGCCATTATTCACTGTGGTGGTCCACACCGTCAATGGAGGACTGCCATTGTATGACCGCCGTGCTGATTTGTGGGTCAGAATTTGGTGTGCGGTCTGTTGTTGGCGTGGCGGTGGCGGGCTGCTGTCCTCTGACTTTCTGCCATCATTGGTCCGGGGTTTTCAAGGATTTGGCTGTTTTTTGGCGAGTTCTGTTTTTGTACTCATAAGATGGCAATATAGTTACCGCCGCCACCAGTGGTCTTTTGGCGGGTGCCAGCTTGGTGGTTGGCGGTTCATAATAAGGGCCAAAGTGTTGTTTCAGTGCGGAGGAGCATGAAATACTGGTGAGAGAGGTGACAGGGCATCAACATCAACTCTTCGTCACCTCAAAATTGCCAATTGGTCAGAGAGAAGCAATCTGGCAGCAGATAGTAGACAAGATTAACAGTGCGGCAGAGGTGAGGAGAACCGTAACTGAGTGCAAGAAACACTGGCATGATTGCAAGTGAAGGACAAAGGAAAAAATGGCAAGGAACAGGAAAGCAGGACTGCAAACTGGAGGTGGTAGTCCAGCACCACAAGAGGACCTGGACAAGATGGAGGAGATGGTTGCAGCGGTCATCCCGGAGGTACTGGTCACTGGAATCGCAGGACAGTGCAGACTACCAGGACACACCACAAATGCAGGGTAAGTTGCATGGGGAAATTAATGCTAAATTGTCAAGTGCAAGAAAAGGGAAGCACATAGGAAACACACAATGCATGTCAAAGGAGCGCAGGGGGAAACATTGCACATGAAGCAAGTTGCACCATGCTGACTTAAGCTACACATGTACCTACACCTTGGTAGTGCCATGCACCACAACACATACACAACCTGGACATATGTCAATCACCAGGGCTAAATACCTGCATGTACATATGCAACACATGTGATGGATGGCATGTCTAATGACAGTGCCTCTGGTTGTGTTATCACCACATCCCTTGCATATGGTCAAATTAACTCTACAAACACGACCAAGACATCAGAGACTAGGAAATCAGTCAATACCATTCATGGGGTTACGTCATGGTGATGTCCCTTGCAGTAACACCTTGCAACTGCCTTGCCTCATTGCCCAAACACATGTGTGCTGCATCTTGCAGCACACAATCCATTGCAGCCATTCCAACAGCACACAGACATGTGCCGGTAGCACTACCACCCCGCACATTAACAACATATCCACATAAGCCAGCTACCACTTGATCATGCAGTGAGGATGCCCCCTGGGTGAAGGGAAAAACAATCAGAGCAGGTGCTGGGGAAATCGCAGGGATGTCCTGTATCACTGGAAACATGCCACTACCCAGAGCAACTAAACTGGTGTAGTGTGGAAACCACACCTATTGATGCTGATCAGAAATGTGCCACTACAGAAAATATGTACCACAGATAGCAAACTATAGGTCACAACAGATACAGACTGAGCCCACAACTACTCTGACACAACCATGTGAGACACATAGGAATGGGAAAATAACCACACGTATAGAACACAATGAGTATGACTGTGAACATAATGGTGTATAATTCAACATTGACGGATCGGGGATAGAGCATGGGCAAGTCTGGCATTGGTGAGACTGCCAGTGCAGTGTACCCATTGCGGTAGGCAGTATGAGTCACACGTTGAGATGGTGGGTGGAAATCTGTCTGCTCATGGGAGCTTTGTGTGGCACCTAGCATAACATTGTTGATGGATCAAATAGAGTCAGTGCCTGTCTTGGGGTGCATTGGGTGTGACAGGACACGCTGCTCTTAGCCCTGAAAATCAGGCAGTGGAAAGGGCAAAGGGGCAGGGCTTGGGACCCCTTACAATGCCCATGCCAGGTGCATGGGCTGTGCAGGGGTACCAGGGGCACACCACACAACATCACCACCAACCTTTACTGGTCTAGTGTCACAAGACAGGTGGCATTGCCAGTCTGTAAGCCGCTTGAAACCTTCCAGTACCAGGCCATTGGCCCATGAGCCATTCCCCATTGACAACATGTGCCATTTACACCTGCGCTGTTGGGGGTGGTCATATAGACAATGGTAGTCAGGTGGTCATAGGACTGCCGCACTTGGACTAAGGGACCAGTTTGACTACCTGCAGAATCACCATCAAACTAGCTTGAGGCCCTGACCTAAGTTCAACCCCAGATAACTGGTTATTTAATTTAACTAATTTACCATCAGACCCATGCTGGCCATCCCTGGGTCTACCCCTGTGTCTGTGTCAATTTAGCTGCCCTGCCACTATGCTGCATCTCTAGCATCATAGTGCAAGGATGGTTGCACTGAGGCGGAGATCATAGTTGTGTAAGAAGGACCATTTTCTAGCACAGACAGAAGATGAAACTGAAATCTGCTAGGTCCATATGTGGTGTGCAATGTAGCATACATTCACATACATCAACATGAGGAGCTGTCAAAGGAAACAACAGCATAGTGTCTTGGCAATGCCATCCCTGGGGTGGTGTAAGGTTTCAGAACCGCATGGGTGTATGTGAAACATGTAAGACTGGGACAGGGGCATAATGCCATGTGTGTTGCTGTGGCTTGACCATTGCAACACCCATTGCAAGGCCCTTCCATGAAAATGAATGCATAGGGAGGGTCGACAATAACAAGATGGTGTCAAGTCACAAAAAAGGATATACATCACACCTACTAGATATGACGCAGCCAATGGCGCCATCTGAGCTTCCCCTCATGTGACACTCAGGTGAGGCAAAGGGCTGATAGACAGCAACCATGATGTACAGGAACAATGGTTGGAAAGTAAGATGACAATGAGCCTCCAATAGCAAGTCAGTGATCTGATTTGTCAACTGCCACGACACAGAAAGATTGATTTTAAACCCTCTCATTGCAGAGGATGATCGCTCTCCTGCTGATCTGCCTGTTCTGGAGTACCCCGATGACCTGGATGACCAACTGACAACCATCAGCCAAGAGACCCTCCAAGAAGTCCTGGTATCCCTCCAGACACCACCTCCAGTTGCAAGGAGGACAAATAATGTAGCAGCCATCCCAGATACCCCACCGAACACCCCAGTAGTACGACCTGCCAGCACCAACACAGCTGAGGACAATGAGGACCCAGGTTCCAGCTTTGAGAGGACAGTGGTAGGAGTCCAGCGGGAGCTGGCCAAAGAGGTGCAGGTGGGGGTGGAGAGTGTGGTAGCCAGCCTAGAGGGTATGCACACATGCCACAACAACTGCCCTCTCAAACTGGTAGCAGCATGATTGAGAACAAGCTGGACTCCATGCACCAGGAAGTGGCCTCCCTTAGGGCAGACATGGCTGCCTACCACCGGGATATTGCTGCTATCCTAAAAATTCAGCAGCTCCTCCTTGCTGCAGTGATGCCATATATTGTTCCACAGATGGAAGCTGCTGGGAATTGGGAGTCCACATCTCCAAACACTGAAGTACGTGTGGCCACCTCTACCTTGCCACCACCACCATCAAGGGCAGGGGCTACACCACACACATTGGAGGATGGCGATGTGGAACAGACCATCTTCACTCGTAAGAGTTCCTGGTAGCACCAGCCCATGCCACATGGGCAGTGTTTTCCTTAGTCTTGAGCTTGAGATCATGCCAGTGTTAACACAGTTGGATATGTGCACATATCACTGACACACTGTTGACCTGTCTGCTATGGACTGTCATTGTCTGTCATTTACCAATTGGCAATTTTTGTTCCTCTGCACTGAACAACACTGCACCCAAGCCAGTCCCATGACATGTCCCTCAATCCTGGTCCTGTGTTGAGTCATCATTGTATGGATTTCACAAATGGGGTAACGGACCTGGACATTGTAAATATTGCACTACGACACTTGTAAACAGACACCTCCTTCACAAACAACATATCTTTGTGCATTGTGATACACCTACTACACACTTAGGAATTGTGATGTGTGTAACCATGTCATTAGTCACAGACTGTCAGTACATGAGTGCAGGAATATGGGGGCTTATACCTACACACAAAGTTCCAACATGACAAATGTCAATGCTGGTCTCATCCCCTACAAGCAATTCACTGAGTATGTCAAAAGTGTAGAACACATATATGCTTCACTCACTACCTATGGCAGGAATGTCTGTGAAACAGTCTTTGGGAAATATCATTAACTGGGAGTACCAATATAAAACATTGGTGTGAAACAGAGGTACCTTACCTCATTAGTGTTTGCCACCGGTCACTTTTGCAGGTAATAGTTCAAATGTAGGCTGTTGCCAGGTGTGCCACAGTTCCCATCATTCCGTACAGGACCCCAACACTGACAGCTGAATTACCACACCTACATGTCCAATACAAAGTTAACATAGTCACCTTGAGTGGTTGGTACACTGGATGGTAGATGCATGGACAAGTAGATGCGTTGTTGCTGCCAATGTGACAGCTCAGTTGTCAATAGGTGATGCACATGTCAAGAGAGGGATTCAAAGGCATGATGTAATCCCTAGGCCAACACACAATTTGCACTGCGCACTCCTGGGGAAACCCTGAGACAATAACATGTAACACAAAATGTTTATGAGTAAGCAAAAATGTTTGTTAAGTATAAAACTGAACTAAAAAAAAAAAAAACGATCCTAAACTAACATATTCTAACTATACTAAACTTAATTAACACATTTAACATAACACTCTAAACATTGGACTCCCACACCCCTTAAGTTACAAGACACATGCAGGACAACTGATACTAAAACTACACATATACTAACTAAGGCCCATATTTATACTTTTTTGTGCCTTGTTTGGGTCATTTTTTGATGCAAAAGTGGCACAAAGTTACAAAATACAATTGTATTTTGTAAGTTTGCTCAGCTTTGGCATCAATAAGCGGTGCAAATGTGGCCCTAAAAAATTATAATTATGGGCCTAGATCTAGACAAATATATTTTTTGTTTTATTTTTTTCAATGTTATTTTTTTTAAATACATAGATACCACAACATAACCCCCAACCACCAATTAACATGTAATATGTAAATAATCCACCCCCAAATTGACTTATCCTAATTAAATTACATACCTACACAAATCTAACACTAACCTCCTAAGACCCACAATAAAACATAACTTAAAAGCAGAAGAAAGGGACAGAACTAGGAGGTGGCAGTTCAGATGTAACTCAAAGTTTGGCCTTCTTCAGTATTTGTTGGATGAAATTTATCTACTTGGTGTTCCCGGCCACTTTCCTCTTTAAACTGTTCAAAAATTCAGGACCAGAGAAACGTCCCTCTTCAGATTCTGCAGCAATTGTGTGTCCCTGGCAGAAGGCGCTGTGGGCTGTTGCACTGTTGTTGTTGAAGCAGTTGCAGCTGATGTTGTGGGAGTGGTGCCAGATATGCCCCCCTGCACTGAGGGGAGGTATGTGTTTGTGGTGCCTTCTTTGCCACTGTGGGGACCCCTTGTGGGAATGTCCATCATTCCCCCATTGCCCTCTCAGCACGGTAGCAGCGAGCCATTTTATAGAATCCAGATTCCAGTGCCAGGATATGGCAGTACCCCACTGCCCTCTTTTGAAATGCGTGTAGCTTATCATTGCTCATGTTGGCAGCTGTGAAATGGAGACAGGGAATCATCAGTGTCAGCATTGTTTGGAGTCTGTACCGATTATTAGCTTACACTGTTACATCTCATTACACATGCACTCCAACTCACAAAGACAATGCTGCCCTAGCATCATATTATTGACACTAAAGCGACGCAAAACGCGAAAATGAACCAAACATACAGGAGTGTGCATCGCTTTTACATTATTAAGAATATTGCAAAGGGAGTGCAAACTTTACATAGATCAGGCCCAAACTCCTTCATCAACTGCGTCTATTTACAACCATACATTACCAGGAACTTGGACATGTTAATGGGGGGATGGGATACTGCTGGTAACCATAAGGGGTCAGAGCTGAAAGGTACACATGCAAGCCTAATCAATATGACTGTCACCTACACTGTGAGCATCATATCTACCTACAAATTTGGTATTCCACTCCCCCTGAGCCCAAGGTAGGATGACCATGCAATCCATCATCACAACTGTCCTGGTCATCCACCAAGGCATGCCCACTCATACATGGAGTCAAGGAGTGGACCATATGTTAGGAGGGCTGACAACTAGGAACTTGGTATCCATAGGTCTATCACATCTACATTCCTGTGTCCAGGTGTAGACACCCATCAATACCTGATCTGACACTGCTATTCCTTACACACCCATTTCCATGCCAGCACACGTTTGGCCTTGATATGCATGAAAGTGTAACACACATGGAGGGCAAAAGACGAAGCGCCATGCTGGGGGACAATTGCCAGTCCAGTCCTCCTTCTTCATGACAACACAGGGATGCATCAGATTGGGTTCAATATGGTGCATCGCTGTGTTATGAGAATGATGGAGTGCGCCACTACCAATATTCTCACAGCGTTGCACTCTGTCATTCTTAGTCACATATGGCCCTACAAGTGGCTTGTCATTACCTTGTGTACACAATGCTTGCCATTGTGTCCCAAAAGCCTCACAAGATGTGACCCTTTGGTGGTGCATGGGGATCCTTTAAATGGGCCATAATGTCAGCATCCAGCCTACTTTGATATCTGATCATTGGACAGGTTATCACATCTGGCATTGTATTCAACACACATGATTCACTCGCACCAAACCTTGGATTACTTCACAGGACACACATTATCACACTTACTGGATGCATCTGGGTCCTCAAATTGCACCACTTCACCGATTGTGTAGGGGGCATGTCCACCAGTGAGACATGAACGGAAAACCATGCTTAGTGTCACATCACAGTCACTGCGAGTTGACAACAAATTTTAAAGATTTTTGCCAAATTGATTCAGTCGCGTCTAGACCAATGGCTAGAGGACGGAGATTTAATATCAACACACCAAGCTGGTTTTAGGAGAGGCCAAAGTACAACAGACCAACTTTTTAAGCTAAACATGATCTGTGCTAAATACGCCACCCTTAAAAACAGTCCATTATAATTGGTCTTTGTGGATCTCCAAACAGCCTTCGACAGCGTAAATCGCCAAACATTATGGCAGCTATTGTCGGACATGGGCATACAGGGAAAAATCTTAAGGCTGCTAATTCTATTGCATATAGGAAACACTGCCAGGGTCAGATATTCTACGAGAAATGATTATACGGCCAAAATTCCAATTGAGCGAGGTGTAAAACAAGGCTGCGTTTTGGCCCCAACCTTATTCAATTGTTATATAAATAAAGTAAGTCAAGTTTTGAAGGAATTAAATCTGGACGTGCCAAAACTAGCCAATGAAAGTATACCTATCTTGCTCTTTGCTGATGACGCCGTATTACTGGCAAGAACAGAGATAGCAATGCATGGTCTACTTAGGGGCTTCGAATCTTTCTGTACCTCAAGGAGCATGGTAATCAATGAGGGGAAAACAAAGTTTATGATTCTCAACCAAAAACAGACGTTGCAATCGACTTTTAGGGTAAATAATAAGCCTTTGGCCCGAGTGGCCTCCTATGATTACCTGGGCTGCAGATTAGATGAAAAACAGACATGGAAACCACAAATCTACAAAAGCAGAATTTCCTTGGCCCAACAAGCCGGAGCAGTACTCAGATTTGCAAAGGCTACAGGCAATCACTCCGTGAGCTCCGCGCTGCTTGCATACAAAACAAAAGCAAGAGCCGCAGCACTTTACAGCGCAGAGATCTGGGGATTCAGAAAGATTCCATCAATACAAGTAACCGAGAACAAATTCTTACGCCAATTACTTTGTCTAGGTAATGCTACACCAATGAACGCAATAAGAATTGATCTACAGATGAGAAAGGTTGAGGACTACATCGCTCTGGCTCCAGTAAGATACTGGATCCGTATTTGGACAAAAGAGGCTCTCAAACCATTCAGAGACGTACTTAAGGATATCATGAAGCTGCAAAACCATCGGAAACTGCCCTGGTTCAAACATATTTCAACTATCCTGGCTGCTATTGGCCAGGATGACTTTTGGCTCCATCCTGAAAAAATCGGAAGGCCTAGTCTTGCTGTCATAAAAAAGGCATATTGGGAGCGAAAGACAGAGATTATGTGCGAGTCATTTAGCCCTTTATTCAAGCGGTATATTTTGTTTAACCAAGAGCTTAAACCAGCAATATTCATAGACAGTATTTATCCGGAGGAAAAAAGGGCTCTCTACTTTAAATTCCGTATGGGCACACTACCAGTGACAGCGGTGGTCAACAGATGGCAATCCGCTCCTCCGGGTAGTTTAGAATGTTGTCCATGTCTTCATGGTGGTCCGGAAACACTTTCCCATTTCCTTTTACTATGTCACTTTACGCTCAGACTCCGTAAATTGTACCTTCGTCCACTTTTCAGAACTTTCGGAGTTAGGAAGTGCAAGGAGGCGGAAGCGCTATGTATGCGTTCAGATGAGAAATACATTGTGACAAAGGTCTCAACTTATATCTTGGAAGCATGGAAATTACGTCTATCAATGCACCTACAGTTGGCACAGGCACAATAGCCTATGTTATCCCGTACCTATTTAGCTTGGGAAATCGGTGCAGGGCAATGTAAACTGGGTTAGGCCTCGGTCTTTTATTAAATGGCTGGAAGGCAATGCAAGGCCCCAAATGACTCGTCCCATAATAAGACATTTTAAATATTAGATTCATAATGTTTTTCTAGAATAAGTTAAGTTTTTATGTAAATTATGGTCAAATCAGGTTTTACGATAATGCATGGTAAATTGGATACATTTTGGCACATGTTAAATCAAAAATTCAAGCATAGTTCCTTTTATTGAGATGTTTTTTATCTTAATGTGATTTTTATTGAGTTCGAGGGATTGATATCTATTGTGTGATTATTGTTAAGGCCGGATAGGCTAATAACAATTAAATAAATAAATGGTAAATGGTAAATGGACAACAAATTTCAGTGTGAACTAATTGAGAGGAGTGAGCTAGTTATCCTAGTGGAAAACAGTGCAACAGACACACCACCATGACCACATATTGACACAGACACTCAGCTGAGTATGAGCCACACATCTGAACACTAACACTGGGCAAGAGACTCATGTAGTGCTACACCCTGCAAACCCAAATGTGCCCCTTCTATAGGAGACAGAGTAACATGGTGTAAGGGGGAGTTGTGTAAATAATCATGACACTACCCTGGCGCTTTGCAAGACATATGACTCAGGTACTCAAGCTTGTCCTGCAAGGCACCCAAGGGCACTTTGTGATAGACATGCCACTCTATTTTAAGTCTGCAATGATCGTGCGTTGATTAATCCATGACTGATGTGGCAAAGTTGTCTAATGGTATCAAATGCCTCATATACATTACCCCCTAAGGTTGGTAAGCCCCCTTTGCTAACATAATGGCAGGGGTAATGTACGTTAAATGATGACAAAGTTGCGCTATACATGCATTGGCCAACTTTGTTGACACATTCCCGGGAAAATATGGTAGGCTGACTGTTCCTTGGTGTTTCATACATGACAGGATGCCAGAATACAGGTGTCGCCATGGCCTCTGAAATGTGTGTCTATGTGATGGTTGTGCAGGACTCACTAGACATCTGACCTGCATTGGTATCATGGTTAGACTTGTGAACTCCAGGCCTAGACTAGTGCAGATACACTTCATTCCGGCAGCATACAACCTGTCCACAAGTATTGCACACAGCTCTCCAACTCATCTGCTATTTTCACTCAAGAGCAATGAACAGTAAATAGTATGCCAATGGGTGACTTACCAACAGGTCTGCTGATCTCAACAGTAAGATGATGGAGCAGATCCTGCTCGCTGGCCACCAGTTCTGCCCAGCGAAGCTTGAGCTGGTGCTCATTCCTGCCAATCCTGTACACTCCCTTCAGGTGATGGAACACCTTGCTTCACTGCAGCTTCCTGGGCTTGGTCCAGGGTCCCTGGATGAGCCAGCAACCCACCTCTAGCATCACAGGTAGGTAGTGACATACCAGCCACACAAATCCATCAAGCTCATCCTCTGACATCCTCGACAGCCTCCCCCCACCTGACATGTTGTCAGTGGTCAAAGTTGATCCCCAAATACCAAGACAAAAGTAAAAATAAACAGAAACTTAACACCACTAACTAATCCCAACCATCCCAAGTGTGTAACTACCCTAGACAGACACCCCACAGTACAAATACAAATATAGACAAAAAACACACAAACTCACAACTACTGGGACAATATGCACACAATATATGACAGGACACAACAGGAGGAACACCACAAACTTCAATACACAACCAAGACACAGCTCCAAAACACAACCACACAGTCAGAAAGGCACAGACTGTAAAGAGAAAGTGAAACTACACCCACTGTACCATGCTTGTAGATAGGATTTCCTATTACATCACTTCCTGTCCTAGTGCGCCACGTTTTTCAGTTATGCATGTATTTATTTGGCTCATTTGAAGTTTGCATAGGTTTTTAGACGCATAATGCACATGCTTCTTTTATGTAGATGCATGACGGTTATGCGTTAATTTAACTGAGGGCAACATTGAGAGGAGTGCGGTGGTAGAATTCACGCTAAGGTCCCATGTGTCATTTACTTTGCGCTTGCGGTTGTTTTAGACACATTTTCGTCATATTTCTTTTATTCAAATTGTGTGGTTTTTTGCATAGTCCTTAGATGCACCCTGAATCAACATACATATGACATGGGCTGTGCTGCAGTGTGGCATTTTAGGTATGGCCACAAGTGATAGTCTATGCAACAATGTGACAAGGGTGTGATTGGTCTGTTCCACCAATGTATGGGTTACAGACTCAACAGCATGCAAATTGTTGCACGTCATGCATATATGCATATATATATATATGCATGTTTGTAAACAGTGTATACACATATGTTTGGCATTCAGTACAATGAAATAGTTTTGATTTGTGATTATTGTGTTTTTGTCTGTGATGTGTGATGTTTTCATACAGAGCATAATATTTAAAGCTACATACACAGGTCAGGAACTGTTGATAATGGGTGAATAATTGCTACCTAGGAAATATTACCTGAAATCTGTCTCCATATGTAGATTTTGAGGTTATGGAGACTTGTGTGAAGCCTTCATATTTGTCTGATGTGTACATCTTTGGTACATAGTGTGGATGACACACTCTGTCTACATTCCACCCAGAATATGTTTTGATCACAAAAGTTTGATTAAACTCATTGCAGTTACCAATGGTTGTTGATTTAGAGTGGTGGACCTGCAGCCCTAGCTGCATATGGTCTTATCCATGCTGAGGTGCATTGCACAGACGTGTCCGTGCAATGTGTGAGGTCATGTGTACCCTGCGTCAGGATTCTGCCCCATGGCAGGACAGATTACCATGAATGAACTGTGCAGGCCCAACTTCTTCCATTGCTTGCTATACCTGGGCAAATCATGATGACCATAGTTACAAATGATGTCCCCCCCTTGTCACACATGTACCATGCAACCATTGCAAATTTCACACTGAGTTGTGACAGTGTCCAGTTCCAACATGACTTAATTTCTAATTTTTGACATCCACTACCTAATGTGTGGGCCCCTTGCATACATCCTACTTGGACATGATGTTGTTGTGTCTGATGACCTATTGACTGACAAGTTGGCAATGTGGATGTACAAAATATATAGTAGTCCATAGATAGTGTCCTTCAGTTGTCACATACCAGTGATGATGATGTTAGTGATGTGTGTGATGGTGGCAGTACAGTCTTACACATCACATATGATGTTGCAACAGTACTTGTCAGATTCCTATAGGTAACATGATCCCTGAGCTTTGACTCACATACCTATGCTATGTGTTGAGGAGATTGAACAGACCAAAGCAGGTTTGGTTGTTTTAGTAAAGTGTTTATTTAAAAAATTGACAAGGTGAATTCAGTGGCTCTTAAGAGTAAAGGTTGCCAACTATATGCTATCTCCGGCGTACCCCGCGCCAGCAGCTGTGTTGTGTTGTTCCCTCTCCATATCGTCACCACCATCCTCCTCCTCCTCAGGCAGGTCATCTACCTGGTCATACATTGGAACGTTGATCCGCACACATATGTTGTGCATGATAGCCTATGTCAGGATGATTTTGCATACAACGTGTGGGGCATATAGAAGGCTGCCTCCTGTGAGGTCCAGGCACCTGAATCTTGTTTTCAGTATGCCAATTGTCCTTTCCACTGTACTGCATTTCTTACCGTGTCCCTCGTTGTATGCACGCTCTGCTGCTGTGCGTGGGTTTGAAAATGGGGACATCATCCACGGCTGCATGCCATAACCCTGATCCCCTGCAAGAGATAAATGGTGTACATTGTTGTTTAGGCTTGCAACTGGTTTGTCATGCAGCATGGCAGTTGTTATTTTGATTTGGTTGTGACTTATGCATGTTTGTGGTATGGTGTGAGTTCCTGGCCTTGTGCAAAGTTTTCTTAGCACTGTGTTATTGAACATGACAATCTTGGCTATTGGCTCAAGGACCTGGGGCATACATTTTGGAACCCTAAATGATTCTTAGTATGTATGTACCATGTCTTGTGTAGTGCACCTTTGTATCAGTGTGCTATCACTAGAGGGGACATGACATGTTCTCACAACACAAAAGAGTCAGATGTGGTGACAATGTGGTAGCCATACAGAGCCTGGACGTCCCAGACATTTTTACATGTGTCATTACAGATGAAGTGCAACACTGACGCCCATTTTAATGAATAAGTGACAAGGCACAACACAGCTCCAACATTGGCAGCACTGTGCTGCAACATTTTGAGGGAATGAACCATGTGTCACATGTTAATAAGGCAACCCTTTGTTGTCCCCTGCACCGGCGCCTAATATGCAGCCCTGCACCAAGATTATCAACCTTGCACCAGGGTGCTTGGCTAGCTGCTCTGTGGAGGTGGTTGTATCAATGCAGGAAGGGACACCTATACATTTTTGATGGACAATTGTTCTCTCTGTGTGCGCAGCAGTATGCAGCTTGCATAGGTTGCATATTCATATGAGATCAAATCACAATGTATTTTCTTTATTGCAACCTGCAAATGGCACCCCTGGGGTGGTGTTTGATGTTGGCACTGCCTCAGGTTTTATATGGCACCTACATCTGTGTCAGCATCATAATGCTATGTATCTTGTGGTGACAGACTTAAAGCTACACACATTGCAAGCCCCTTCTATGCCAAATACTGCGCAGGAGGGTGGCCGATTTCCAATGTGGCTTCAAGTCACAAAAGAGTGGTCATCCCTAAACTTGTTTATACAGTGCAGGCCATGACAATGTTACTGGGAGCTATTACAGAGGCCCCTTAGTGATCCCGAGTGGCAGCTGATGCTTGTGCCAGCCCTCAGGTGTCCAAGGATGTGTATCCCATTGTTTCAGGATGATCAACATCACTACCAGTGTCTCTCCCATCTTCCAAAACATGAATCAGCATTTATACTGTTGACACATGTAGCAAATGTGTCCGTTAGCACAGTGCATGTAAGGTCAGTAATGTCCTAATTATTCCTACTGGGTCCCACTATGGCATCTATGATCTATACTGTCTAACAGTGACTCTTCCCTGTGGTGGGCCATTTATTGTTTATGGTACAGACATGATGGTGTTGTGGGTCAGTAAGTAGTGCATGTGAGGTGGCACTACAGTAGGTATGGTGCCACTTCTCACAAATCTGGCACATGGTATGTGATGGCTATTGATATTGTATTCCTATGTGTGTGACCCAAAGCATCAGGCAGATGTATATGCACACTACAGGTAAGTCATGTATGTGTAGATGAGATGTAGTTGGTGTTGGCACCAGTTGTCTGGCATTTGATGTTTGTTCTGCAGAGACTTGCACGGCATGATTCAAGTGATCTGTGCCTATGTGTGACTTGTGTTACATGAGCATGGTTTTTTGACTTACCCAGAAATAGGCCATTGCCGTATTGTCCATCCTGGAAGTGTTCGTTGATCCTGCTTTGCCTGAATATGTAGGCTTCATCGACACTCCCAGGATAATTGGCCAAATGTTTGTGAATAGTCCCCTGTGGTGCACTATGGCATGCAAATTTATTAAATGCGTATGTTTGCAATTCCGGTATAAATGTTCTGTTGCTGCAGGTGGAACAAGTAGGACATGGGTGCAGTCAATTGCACCAAGCACATGCAGGAAGCCATCAGTTTGGTAGAACTCCTGCTTTATCTCCTACTGCATTTGTTGGGTGTTGGGGAAGCTGATGTGGCAGGGTGTCAGAGAGATAATTATGTCTAACACCTTCGGCAGCAACACTGAGAATGATGGTTGTGACACACCAGGAATCAGGGCACCCGTTGTTTGAAATGAGCCACTTGCCAGCATGTGCAGAACAGCTAGCAGCTTTGTCACAGGTGGCATATTATGTGGGGTCTGCAGGCTGGCTGTGATCTGTGGTTCAATGTGGTGCAGCAGGCGTAGCGTGGCTTACGGGTTGAGTCTGTATGACCTTAATATGCCTTGTTCCCTGAGGCCAAGGAGGGTTGTCCTGTTTCGGAATTTCCTCTCCTCCCTCCTTTATTGCCTTTGTGGGCCCCGTTGTGGTGGTGGTGGTTGCAGTTGTTGTTGCTGACCTCTGCGTCATCTCGCAAGCTGAAGCAGTAGCACTTTCATGTTGTCCTGTGGGTTGGTAATGTTGGGGCCTCATTCTAACTCCTGGTCTGGCCCAGGCGTTACAATTTGACACAAATTGGAGTTATTGTAATTTTTTAGGTCTGCCTCCCACCTGTGCGCCATTTTTGCTCAGGTTAATAAATGTGGCTCTATGGGCTTACAGTAATGTTTTGACGGGAATGCCTACCTTGCGTCTCATTGATGCAAGGTGGTTTCACGCATCCAAAAAATGACGTTAACTCCAATATTTTGATGCTAGCAGGTATAAATAAATAAATAAATAAATATTGAGTAAAGTTTGTGCTGAATTAGTGTAAAAACAATTACGATAATTCAGCGCAAAGCAAGTATAAATCTGGGCCATAGTGTCTTTTTCAGAGCCCTAAATCTTCCACTGGTATAAGGCTGGGCTGCAGGCTGTGTCCAGGATGGTTACACCAAAGTCGGCTAGGCTTATCGCAAGCATCCTCTGAACAGTTTTTCCAAGCAGCAAGAAAGTCAGAGTGGGTTCACATTTATTTTATTGCCCAAAGAGGTCGAACTTTGGCCAGTTTGACGTGGATGATGGTTCTGGCCCTGTGGAGATCTGGAAGTCGAAAATCTTTCTAAGGCCCAACTTTTCAGAGATTGTCAAGATGTCCTACTGGACCCAGCCAAATACATCAGGGACAGATACAGTGGACAGATCTTACCCCAGTAGAGTCCACCAGCTGGATCCTGTCCAGGTCCTATTGAAGCCGGTCATGTGGGCACTCCATGAAAAAGGCCTCTTGCAGTTTGTTGTGCCCCTGTAGTCACACAGGTTAGCCAACTGACCCTTGTTATTCACTTCTTTGTCTGGGTACAAGGAGGAGCAGGTCCAGCTATTCTGGACTCCCTACAAGTCACAAAAATCAGGTGCAGCCTGTCTTTTGCTCTGCAATAGATTCAGAAAATGTACTGAGGACCTGGTGAGGTGGTGATGAGGTCAATTTTTGCATAGTTCAGTAATCAGTGGGTGGAGGTGAACTGAGGACACTCCTAAATTTGAAAAAAGTTCCAAAGACAATCCTTCCCACGGCTACATCACTTACTGTGTGCCTTACTTTAAAATAGCCAGCGTGTACAGTTGTAAAGGAAGTCTAATATGGCACAGGCTAACTGCACTTGGAGGGAGCTTGTGTGCCTGTCAGGGGTGTATTTGGGGAAATGAGCAGTCCCCTTCACCTCAGCTACACCAAACTGGATCAAGAAACTGCCACCCACTTTTCTGGTAGCCAACTGCCTACCTTAGGTCTTAAGAACAAAGACTGTCCCTTCCACAGGTAAACCTATTGTGCAGGACTTACAGCTGCCCTTTAAAGTTAATAAAGTTCTTGGAACCTCTCCAGCTGCTCTTCCTGAGCTGAAAGTCATCACCTATACTGCACCCAGTCCATCCTATCAACAGTGACGTGCTCTGAAATCAGTTTCACACTTCATTAAGGTCAAGCATTGACAGGATAGCTGCTGGCTGGCTAATGCAAATTGGCCTGCAGGAGCTTTAAAGGCCGGGCAAATGCAACTTTCTCAAAATTCCTTTGACTAAATATTTGTTAAAAATCTAACTTCACAGTTGCTTTTGATTTTTTAGTAAATATTAAAACTTTGTTGAACCATTTCTCTATCTTGTTCTCAATCAGAGATAACAGAATTATGATATTATTCTGCACTGTATGTTTCCTCATAGGACAGCTAGAGCGTTCCAGTGTGAAAATAGCTTTTGGGGGCTTGTCACTGTAGGGACAAGCCAGCGTTAAATTTCTGGTGTCCTACTGTCACATACTGAGCACACTACATTGTAGACTACAAGGCCTACTTAAAGGTTACTAATTAATAATTAAAAGTGAGGTTTTCCCCTGCCAAAAGAAGTATGATGACAGTCATGCCTACAGATTTTAAGTGCAGTAGTCAGGCCCCACTGGCAGGCCTAGAACCATGTTTTCCTTGTCAAATTAGTGGATGGCACAATCAGCCCTGTTTTCAACAGGTAACATTTAACTTTCCATATTATGTGTGTAGTTTCCACACCATGTACTATGGCCTTATAGAAGTGTTAGATATGGCATTCAGGGATTGACCAGTTAGTAAATGGTTTAGGGGTCAGAGTGTATACACCGGTCATTGGATAGAGTCTAAAAATCAGCAGTAAAATTCAGCAATAAATAGGGAAGACCAAGCAAACAGAGCATTGTGTCAAAGGTGTTCTTATGTAATAGTTGAAAATAGAAATCCTGGTGCAAATATAATTTTTTTACGATTTACATCTCTCTACATGTTAGAAATGGGGTTTCTATTTGACTGAGGTGTGAGCCCTCGTCAAGCAGCAACCAAAATCCTAGTGAGAGTGAGGTAAAAGCAAACCCCAAAATAACCTGTACCCAAACCCTAGTAGCTTGACACAGAGCAGCCAGGCTTAACTCAAAGGCAATGTATGAAGTATTTGTGCAACTCTTCACAACAGTAAGACAGTAAAAAATCACACAAATACATCCCACTCCATGCTAGACAAAATAGAGCAAAATGTAATAAAGAATGCAAGACTAAAACAACAAAAAATCCAATCAGTAGAACTGGAATTATGAATTGTCAAAGAATAAACTGCAATATAGAGCCTAAAAGCAAAAAAGCATTAACCGCAGTGGTCTGATCACACTGGACTGGGTCAAAGTCAAACGTTCCGGGCGAGCACAGGTCAGATACAGTCCTACATTATTCCTGCTGAAATTTTACCTTCCCAAGTTTTATGTCAAGAGTCCTTTTCATGTTGGATAGGCTTGTGAGGAGAAAGGACAGCATCCCAGACAGGAGCTTAACGTTGCCAGTCCCTCATGCGGGCTGTCAATGTTACTGTGTGAAGAGATGGTCTTCTGGAGGCTTACGCTGATTTTCAGAGTGACCAGTGTGGTCACTCTGGGGTGGGTGGAGGTGTTCCTGAGGCTTGGGGAGGGCACCTGTGGACCCATTGTTCAGCCATGGAAATGGGTCTGCAGATTCCCTAATGCCTGGTCTGATCCAGACATTAAATAATGGTGTAAAGCAAGCTTTGCATCATTATTTAGCCCCTCCTCCCACCCATGCATGATTTTAGCATGGGTGATAAATATGGGACTATGGGAACACCTACCTTGCATCTCATTGACGCAAGGTAGGTTTATGCATCTGAGAAATGGAGCACACTTCAATATTTTGATGTTAGACGTGTCTAGAATCAAAATATAAATATGGAGTTAGTTTTGCACTGAAATTGCATCACAAAACTGATGCAAATTTGGCACAAATAGAGTATAAATATGCCCCTCAATTTGTAACATTACACTCCCTTATCTTAGCTGAAAATGTACCTATGTGATAAGTGAATTTTTGCTTCTTGGTGACCATTTGCGCGGATGTCAGTTTGCTATTCCTTTTTTGTGATTGAATTTTAATAATGAGTTAAATGTCTTTTACTGTGTTTCCCCAACTTTCTTTTGGAGCCCTCTTTCCATTAATATTAATATTTAAACTACTTTAATGCAGTCAACTTTTTTCTCATTTCATTTTTTAATTGAATAAATAGTCTTTTTCTCACTGGTTGTTTTCGACTTCTTTGTGACATTGATTTAAAGCCAATTAGTATAGCCTTGTTTCATTCTGTTTTGTTATTCCTGCCTTGCACCTTCTTTCACTTTCTGGTGCAAAATAATTCTGTCTTGCTTTGTCAACAATCACACTGTATCTGCTTGTGCAGGCTCTCACCTCCTACTGCTAGAAACCCTTCATATTACAGCTGCTCAAGGTTGTACCCTGTTCCAGCAGACCATCCTGATAATGAAGGTGTATTTATGTTGTGCGACACACAAACCCAGCAGCCATCTTCAGTTAGGCCAGTATGCTATTATTACAAAGCTTCCGCAATACCTTGTTGCTATAAATTCTTCCTTCGGCCAGCTGTTTTTTCTGAATGTTCGCCACCAGATTAATAATCCTTCTCCTGTTATCATGCAGGTTTTAAGAATTTCATTTAGATCAAGCACAATCTAAATAGGTCCAATAGGTTGGGTGTTGACCACCAGCCTTCAGACACTTCGGGGCATATTTATACTCTGTTTGGGCCGAATGTGCGTCAAAATTTTTGATGCACAATCGGCGCAAACCCTGCCCCATATTTATACTTTGACGTCCGACCCCGCGGGCGTCAAAATTCCACCATGTGCGTCATTTTTTGGAAGGGGGAACCAGCCTTGCGTTAATTATATGCAAGGTAGGCGTTCCCTTCCAAAAAATGACTTTAAGGCGCACAGGAGGGGGCAGGCCTTAAAAAACGGCGCACAGCCTGATGGGCGCCGTTTTTTAACGCCTGGGTCAGGGCAGGCGTTAAGGAACCTGTGGGCTCGGAAGGAGCCCAGAGATGCCCTCCCCTGCCCCCATGGACACCCCCTGCCACCCTTGCCCACCCCAGGAGGACACCCAAGGATGGAGGGACCCATCCCAGGGAAGGAAAGGTAAGATCGGGTAAGTATTTTTTTCCGATTTTTTTTGTGGAATAGGGGGGCCTGATTTGGGCCCCCCTACATGCCACTATGCCCAATGACCATGCCCAGGGGACATAAGTTTGCTAAGACGGGAGTCATGTCAATGGAGGTTGGGCGTAAAAAAAAATGGCGCAAATCTGGTTTGAGGCCTGAATTTTGCCACAGACCTGACTTGCACCGTTTTTTGACGCACAACCCCATTTTCCCATACGCCGGCGCTGCCTGGTGTGAGTAATTTTTTTTGACGCACACCAGTCTGGCTAACGTCATTCCATTAATAAGGCGCCCGCATGGTGCGTTGGAATGGCGTTAGCCGGCGGTAACATTTTTGACGCACAACTGCGTTGGCGCAGTTGTGCGTCAAAAAGTATAAATATGGGCCTTCTTGTTTTGTTTTGTCATGGTTTTTTCAAACCTTTATCGTTTGGGAAACCATTATCAGTCTTTAAAAAAATAATCTGCGACAAACAAAAACGTTTTTTGTGTCTCAAAACCCCCACACATTACCATAGTACTTTTCAGCACAGTAGGAAGCTAATTTTTGTGTGGACCTGTTCCTTGTGAAAGGGTCGCATGTCGTAATTTAAAGTGAAGTCAGACAATGGCTGAAATGGGCTGGTCCATTGGCTTTTAATGCATGCTGGCATTGATAGGAAACAAAATGTAATAGACACCAAATACAGACTAATGAATGTTGTCTGGCGGAAACCACTATATGTAACTAGTTTAGACACATCATTTTAGTAGATTCAAAAGGTCTTGGCTAACACAGACCTAAGAAAATCAATCTGCCCGATACTGGTTGCAGGTCGCTTGCCTTTAAGAAAGAAAGAAAGGTAAGAAGAAAGGAAGAGTGTACATGAAGGATGGCAGGAAGTTAGGCAGGGAGGAGATAAGGAGGAGAGGGAAGAAAGTAGTCAAGACAGAAGGAGAGTAGTAAAGAAATACATAATGGAAGAAAGTAGTCAAGAAGGTAAGGAAAGAAGGAAAGAATGATAGGAAGGAAAGCAGGAAGAAGGGAGTAAAAGGAGAAGGTAGAAAAAAGGGAGGAACAAAGGAGAAAGATTGAAAAGAAAGCAAGAAACAATAGAAGAATGAAAGGAAAAGTAGAAAAGAAAGAAACAATAAAAGAAAAAAGAAAGAATGAAAATAAAAAATGAAAAAGAGGATAACTCTATACAGAACAGTCAGAAAAGCAAAGCACTCCAAAATAATTTACAACAGCATTGGCAGGAGATTGAATCTGATAAAGATGAAATGTGCCCTGTGTTCAGAAGCGTCCTGCTGTCAAATCAGACTTTAAACACAAACATAAAAGCATTACAACATAATTATAAAATAACAACAAAAACACTGGCACTGAAGAGAACTAGCTTGTGTGCGGATATGCTCCTTGTGACAGGGCAAAATGCAGTCACTCAAAGTGAACTTAACTGGTGGCTTCAGTGGGCTGACCCACTGCCAAATATGATATGCTGTAATGAGTGGAGACAAAATGTGAATGACACAACAAGAGATCAATGCATGAAAAAGGTAGCCGAAAGCCCCCATATGTAAGCATATTCTACATTTTTTAGTAAGGTCAAATGGTCTTGGCTAACACCAGGCCCAAAAGATAAGAAAGGCACAGAATAAAACATATTAACACCAAGGGCAAACAAGCTTTGAAAAAGTCAATAGATGTTAGATCTAAAAGGCCAATCTATTTGCTTTGACAAAGGTATTTGCCAATTACATATAATCCACATGCATTGCTGTGAGTGCGCACTCTTGATTTTTCCGTCACCACTCCATTTGGCCCGGATTGTGCCTCTTGTGGGCCTTCTACTTATACCCTTTCAGGCCATTCCCACCCTTGTATATTCATTCCTCACTTTTGAATTAATTATCCAATTCGATATCTGCATCTTCATGAAAATTTTCTGTTTTTGCAAGTTGTTTGTGGCTACTGCCCATATTGACTGTGTTTACACTGATCACTTGTTTGCCTTTTTGGCACTCATTTACTTGAATTTGTTCATGACAGTAAATATATATATATATGTATATGTATATATATATATATATATATATATATTTGGAAAACAAAAAGGCTCAGAAAAGGCACCGCGCTCCAATTACCGGTGCTACTGCTGAGGCGAGCCAACCCACAACAATGTTATTTATCAAAAATTAGCAGTGCACTCCATTAGGGGTGATAATTCTCACTATATATATATATATTTATTTTATTTTTTTCAGTATTTTTAAAAGGTGTTTGGTTGTTGCAATCACATTTACTTGGATGTTTCTGAAGAATTCGCTTGATTAAGTTCTGAAGTGTATTGATTATGCATCCCCCATATTGAGAAACTATGGGCCTGATTTACAGTTTGGCAGAGGGGGTTACTCCATCACAAACGTGATGGATATCCCATCCCCCATATTACAATTCCATTGTAGCCTATGGAACTTGTAATACTGCAGATGGGATATCTGTCACGTTTTTGACGGAGTAACCCCTCCACCAAAGTCAAAATCAGGCCCTGATTTATATCTTGCTGGAAGCATCCGGGGCACTGAAAATTGATGGTCTTTCTGTCTGTTGTCGGAACTGGTTGCCTGCCTTATTTATATGTTGGAGGTATGACAGAGGAAACACTGACAAATGCTCGCTGGCTCCATTGTGTACAGACTCTTCAGTCACTGGAGTAGTAGCCAAAAAGCTGCTGCCAGAGGTATTTCAGCAACAACACTGTCCTCACATGTTGCTTTCTGTTGGTGAAACCATAGTGGTTCAAGCTCCACACCTGACATGTTGGAGTCAAACCAATAAAAGTGCTAAGCTCACCTTACCTACCTTTCCAAATTAACTTTTTACCATAAATCTAATTTTGGAAGGTCTCAGGTGCTTGGTGCGCCATATGGATGGAGACCCACTACGTTGCCGCCATAATGGGAAGTGTGGGTACCTAAAATTAAATTTTGTGTACGTGTTTGTATTTAACTTACCCCTTCCCATTTGTCACAGTCTGTTGGTTTTTCAGAAACCTGCACTAACAGCAATTATCAATATTTAATGTAATGTGTGGTACATATGTAATTGTGTCCTTATGCTTGTAACAATAAATGAGCTAATTAAACATTCTTACACCCATGTTTGTCATAGACGCATTAATGCCCTTTTTAAATATGGCATAAGCCTCTACCATCATGCCGGAAGCTCTCACCAAATAACCAATTAAGATTTGAGCTTCAAATGACAGTTAAAATACAAATCTATATAAAAGAATGTTAGGAATTGGGTCTTAGAAATTGGGTCTCCAGTTGTCAAAGGTATGCACCCTGTCCAAGTAGAGACCACAATCCTAGTCAGGGTAAATCACAACACAACCTAAATTATCTTGTGCTCACCCTCAGGTAGTTTGGCACAGAGCAGTAGGCTTAATTCAGAAGGCAATGTGTAAAGTATTTGTGCAATAACTCATACAGTAACACAAAGAAAACACCACAAAAAGGCTCCACACCAGGAGAAAAATAGATTATGATTTTATAAATAAAACAATCCCAAAATGAGAAACAAAACGTCAATGCATACATCCTAAGATATGCAATTTAAAGGTTAGGGCAGTTTTTTCCAACCTGTGGTCTGGGGACCCCTGGGGTACACAAAGCCTCTTAAAAGGGTCCACAAAAGCTTTGAATATTATAAAAATATTAACAGATTAGGGCCCCAGCTTTCACTAATGACTTAGGGGGTCCTTACAACATTGGCGGGCGGCTACCGCCGCCTGCCAAACTGTAACCGACGTGCGGGCGCCAATGCGGCCGCACTCCCGCGGTCCCCATTACAACATTCCCGAAGGGCCGGAGGGCGTAAACCTAGTTTACGCCCGCCGGCCCAGCGGGGATGCGGCCGCAACATAGGAGCCGGCTCCTAATGGAGCCGGCGGTGTTGCGGTAGTGCGACGGGTGCAGTAGCACCCGTCGTGCTTTTCACTGTCTCCTATGCTGTTAGGGGGCCCCTGCACTGCCCATGCCAGTGGCATGGGCAGTGCAGGGGCCCCCAGGCGCCCCAGGACTCCCCTTACCGCCAGCCTCTTCCTGGCTGTGCAAACCGCCAGAAACAGGCTGGGGGTAGGGGAGTCATAATCCCCAGGACAGCTCTGCCCTGGCGGATTATCACCGCAGCGTTGCGACCTCGGCGCTACCGCTGCGGTCAAAATACGCTGGGAGGCACCGCCAGCCTGTTAGCGGTGCTCCCGTCGTTTTGGCCCTGCGGTTGTAATACCGCCAGGGTCATAATGACCACCTTAGTGTGGGGGTACCTGGATTCCAATAATGATTCTGTGGGGATCCCCAGCTTTCAGTAATGATAAAGTTGGGGTCCACAGAAGTCAAAATGTTGGGAACCACTGGGTTAGGGGAAAATAGAGCATAGCAGCGCAAAGCGCCAACTGTGTTTATCTGGTCCTGCTGGACCGGGACAAAGTCACAAATTCAGGCCAAATGTGATGAATCCTGGACTGGCTGCGGGGATACAAGTGGGTCTGCTGAACACAGTACCTTAAATCCTTGTGCTAGATCTGCAGGGTGTTGCTTTGTGAGGCTTGGCGTCGTCCAGCATCGGTTCTGAGAGGCTGTGTGGTGGGACTTTGCAGGGCTCGACATCACTTTGCATTGATCCCGGGGAGATATGTGGAGAGGCTTTGTAGTGTTTGGAGTCGCTTTGCACCCATCCTGGGGGGCATTGTGGTGAGGCTTTGCAGTGCTTAGTGTTGCTGAGCATCAGTTCCAGTGGACTGGCAGCTGCTTTGTGCCACCCTGCATTGAGTCCGGTGATCCTGGCAGCTGCGTGGCAGGGCTTTGCGAGACTTCGCATTGCTTTGTGGCAGTTCCAATGTGCACCAAAGAAGATATAGGACCTTAGGCCCACTTTCAAGGCAGGGCAGACTCACAGCTTATAGAGTCCAGGTGCAGAGGGTTCAGGTCTTTGATGTCCCCGAACAGGAGGCAAGCTAACAAGCCTCAGAGATCACTTGTGGTGGGAAGGTAGAGTCCTCCCAGTAGAGTAGAGCAGGGAGCAGCAGGCAACAGCGCAACTAACAGAACAGCAGTCTTTCCAGAAAAACAGTCCAGTGAGTCTTTTGAACAGCAGTGCAGTTTTCTGACAGTTCAGTTGTCGGTCCAGAAGTGTCTGATTTTAGGAGGTCACAGACTCAGTACAAATGTGCTTTTGAAGTAGGGGAGATTTCAAAGAGAGGTTTTGAAGTGCACCAGTTCCCCTTTCAGCTCAGTCCTGTCTACAAGGAGATCTGTGGAGGGTTGTCAGCCCTTTGTGTGGGGTCAGGCCACTACCTTTTGAAGTGTAGGTGAGAGCCCCCTCACCTTGCTGCCCAGGAAGACCCATCAGTATGCAGATGAATGCAGATGCAGCTGGATTTCCTGTGTTTATGGCTTTCTGGGTAGAATGCACAAGGGGATCTGCGACCCAGCACAGACTAGATGTGGATTGGAGAAAGGCTGTAAGACACAGAGAGCAGCAAGGGCAGAGAAATGCCTATTTTCTAGTTTCTAAAAGTGGCCTTTCTAAAATAGTAATGTTAAATCCACTTTTATCATTAAGCAGGATTTCTCAATGGCACTCCAACCATAACAAACATGACAATGCCAATACTTTCAGATCAGAAATTACCACTTAAAAGTATATCAGGGAATTCCCAATGCTGGCCTATGAGAAAATCAGGCTTCACAATAGTGAAAAAATGACTTTGGAAGTTTTTCTTTACCAGTACAAGTATGTGCTCTGCCTTTTAGATACACTGCACCCTGCCTTGTGGTTCACATAGGGCCTACCTTACAATTTGACTTATATGAAATAAAAGGAGAGTTTAAGGCTTGGTGAAGGATTTTAAATGCCAGGTGAAGGTGGCAGTAAAACTGCTCACACAGGCCTAGCAATGGCATGCTCAAGACATGGTTATGGGGCTACTTTTGTGAGTGGCAATATCAGTGCTGCAGGCCCACTAGTAGCTCTTAATTTACAGGCCCAGGGCACAAAAAATGAACTTTACTAGGGATTTATAGGTAAATTAAATATGCAGTTGGGTAGGAGCCAATGTTACCATGCTTAGGGGAGATAGCACATGCACTTTAGCAATGGTCAGCAGTGGTAAAGTGTGCAGAGTCCTAAATCCAATACAAATGAGGTCAGAAAAATGAAGGGAGGCAGGCTCAAAGTTGGGGGAAGACCACCCTAAGGCTGTCAGGTCTGACAAAGAACATACAATATTTTGAAGAGACTTAGATGTATGTGGTATATTGATCTTATATCCATATTAAATATGTTAAAATGTCACTAATTTAATCATAATATATCATAGGTCACTTTGTTTTTTTATTGTATGTCTAAAACCTGTTGTACTTTGCTCTTTCAGAAGGCTCCCATTCAACAATTTTGACATTCGTGTTACGTGAACACGATTATGTTTCTTTTTAGGACTCTTCTCCCTTTACAAGTGCTAACCATTGCAAAAGTGACTTAGATCACTCCTTTGCTTTGCCGATAATTGGCACATTTGATGTACTTATAAGTTCCCAGTAATGTGGTACTTCATGCACCCTGGGCCTCTACATTGAATGCTACTGCTGGTTCTGCAGCACTTATGTAGTCCAGTAAAAAATGTCTCTGGCCTGCCCTTACACCCTGTGTGCAGTTCAGAAATGCTAAATAGATTTTGCAAAATAAAAATGAGGCCAAACCTAAAACATTTCTAGACTTTTTTTGTTCACCCTGGAAAGGATAGTGCTTGTTGCTTCAGGAGGTTGGCAATCCCCTCAAGCACTAAACCAAGTACTGACTAACATATGTAGCCTAAATTTAAACCTGAACAATAAGGTCCTGATTTAGAACTTGGCTGATGGATTACTCTGTCACAATGTTGATGGATATTCCCTCCTCCGAAATCTAAATCCCATTGTATCTTAGGGGATTTAGATTTCGTCAGATGGGATATCCACCACTGTTGTGACATAGTAACCTGGTTGCCGAGTTCTAAATTAGGCCCTAGATGTCTTATATAAATTCTGGTTGGCAGGAGATTTCAATGTTGTTGAAAGGCTATATCAAAACATTTCATTTAAAAAACCTCCTAGACCTCTCTGCTGCCTTTGACACTGTCTGCCACCACACACTCCACACACACCGCCACACCATAGGAATTCGCCGCAAAGCCTTAGACTGGCTCACCTCCTTCTCCTCACTGACTGGACCCAGAGAGTCCGCCTCCCACCTTTCCACTCCACTACCACCAAGATCATCTGCAGAGTCCCCCAAGGGTCCTCTCTCAGCCACACACTCTTCATCATTTACATGATCCCCCTAGCCAACATCCTCCGATCACACGGAATCACTATCCTCTCCTACGCAGATGACACCCAACTCATCCTCTCCCTCACCCATAACCCCACCACCGCCAAAACCAACCTACACGCAGCTCTCCACGACACCGCCAACTGGATGACAACTAACCACCTCAAGCTTAACTCCAACAAAACCGAAATCATCATCTTCCACCCCAACAAAACCGTATGGGACGACTCCTGGTGGCCCACCGCCCTAGGACCGCACCCACCCCCGCAAACCACGCACGAAACCTCTGCATCATCCTGGACCCCCCCTCTCCATGACACAGCAAATCAATGCTCTTACCTCCTCCTGCTTCCTCACACTACGCACTCTAAAAAAATCTCTTCGAATGGATTCCCCCTCATAGACCAGGAAGACAGTCACCCATGCACTCATCAGCAGCAGACTAGACTACAGTAATGCCCTCTACGCCGGCACCACACTCAAACTCACACGCAAACTCCAGAGAATCCATAACACAGTTGCGCGCCTCGTCCTTGGCCTCCCCTACCACGAACTAATCTCACCAAACCTCAAAACCCTTCACTGGCTCCCTATAAACAAGAGAATCACATTCATGATCCTCATCCACGCATACAAATCCCTCCACAACACAGGCCCGACATACCTGAATGAAAGAGTGAACTTTCACACTCCGATCAGCCAACCTTGCCCTAGCCACAGTCCCCCGCATCTGACACACCACCACAGGAGGCAGGTCCTTCTCCTACCTTGCCCCCAAAACCTGGAACTCCCTCCCCACCAACCTCCGCAAAACCAAAGACCTCCTGCTCTTCAGAAAGAACCTCAAAACATGGTTGTTCAAACACTGACCCTCCTGCCCACCCCCCCCAAGCGCCTTGAGACCCTCACGGTTGAGTAGCTCACTTTATAAATTTTTTTTGATTGATTGATTGATTGAAATAATCAAAAAAAAAAAGGATGTAAATGCTCTTCCTGTAATAAAAACAATTACATGTGTACCTTGTGCATGTGTCAAAAGAAAAGAAAACACAGAGAAAATAAATTATTTTATTAATAAATGAGATACCTCAAAACCAAAGTCATAAGTAATATTGTTTTGAAAGACAACCAAAATACGCATCGAGCAATCCACAGTTGTGGGAGGTAGCATCACGGCTACAAATTGTGCCTCCTAGGTCCTTGTTACATAGAAATAAAGCCTTCTCCCATAGGGGCTTCTTTCACCACTTGAACACGTGGAATCCAGGCAGTTCAAATAATTATTGGTGGGGAGTTATTTATTTAGGGGTTTAGGAAAAATAGTGATGATTTGGGAGGGAGGAGTTATGGTAGATGGGGGTGAGTGTGGTATGTGTTTGTGAAGGTGCTGGGATGGTTGCTGAAGTGTGTCTGTTGTTGTGAGGTTCAGTGTATGTTTGATATCTTCGGATAATGTGTGGTTCTGAATTTGGATGTGTGTTTGGGTGTATGCTGTACTGTGGGTGAGGGGTTGGATTTGGGTGATCACGTGTATTTTGCTGAGTTTGTGTAGTAGTTGGTTTGGGTGATGGTGTGTGTTTTGATGAGGGTGTTTTTACTGAGTGTGTGGTTGAGGTTGTGGCTGTGGTTGCGATCGTGGTAGTAGTTGAGAGTGTGATAGCAGCTGAGTTTGTTGTAGTGGTTGAGGATGTGGTACTGGTGAAGTAGCGGATGTGGGTGTCAGTCAGATTTTAATTACCTTTGGTTGATTCATGATTGTATGTGATTCTGTGTGTGTGTTTGTTGTGTCTGTTGTGGGGGAGGATGTGATGCTAGTTTCTATGTCTGTGTATGTTTGTGAGTGTGTGTGTGTTTCTTAGTTGGGGTGTCTGTGTGTGTTTGTTCGACCTGTCAACCTCAGAGTGGTCTTCCCTTTTTGTCTCTTTCCCTCCATTTTGTGCTGACTTTATTTTTGCTGGTGTTAGCACCCTGTGCACTTTACCACTGCTAAACAGTGCTACAGTGCTAGTGCTCAACCCCTTAAACATTGTAAAATTGGCTTACATGTAAGTGAAACATTGGATTTACTTATAAGTCCCTTGTAGAGTAGTACACCATATACCCAGGACCTGTAAATGAAATGCTACTAATGGGCCTGCAGGACTTATTGTGCCACCCGCTTAAAAAAAAAAATTAAAATATTTTATTGGGTTTTTCACTGCGAACAATACATGTGAAAGGAGTGAATGAAACACTATATCTGAGAGGAAACACAGTGTTATAATTAAAAATACAAAGAATATAGGTGTGGCCAAATCTGTGGGAGGGAGGGACCAATTGAAAATTAGTGATGGAGACAGGGCTGTGTTGCATGTATCCTGTCCTATAAACAATGACAGGGGGGTAAACAAGAACTGGGGGAGGAGGAAATCTGTGCAAGGGTTGGTAATGGTGAATAGGTGGTAGCGAGTGAATGATTTGGAATTTGCTGTCAGGAGCAAGAATTAGACTTCGCCAAACAAAACTCAAGAAGAGCAAGGTGGTTGGGTAGGAAGGAGGCGAGGCAGGAGGTGAGTATTTGTTCCAGGCAATGTTTCCAGCACAAGTCTGAATGTTGGAACAGTTATGCAGTGGTCTAGGACATCAAATATTTGTCACAGTATCTGGAGGATCTATCATGTCACGGAAGTGGGAGTGATCACTGTGTGGCACGGGGGATTCATCTTGTTTGACTAAGTGTGGCCATTTGTGAAGATATGGGATGCCTGCAGAGATGACTCACCTCCTCATAGCAAAGGGCATCCTTCTCTGCTCATCCCTATTTGTGCAGTGCCCCATACCAGGCTGTCACCGACAGGGCAGTTAGTGATCACCACTGAAGTGTAAGCATATGCCTGGCTAAGAGAAGCACCAGCACAGAGAATGGGATGCAAAGTGTCATGTACTGTGTGCCAATATTTCTGCAAGGCCGGGCATGACCTTAGCATGTGTGAAAGATCTTTGTCAGTTATTTAACATCGGGGATAGCCTACTTTTGCATCCGGATAATACCGGTCAAGTTTGGCATAGGAAAGGTATGCTCAGTGCATTATAAAGAATAGAATGTTTTTAAAACAAGATTTACGAGGGACCTGTTTGGGATGTTCTAGTACCTGTGTCCATTCCTTATCATGTGAAACTCTCCCAATGTCGTCTTCCCATTTGTGTCAGAGTGCAGTGAGTGGGACGTCCATGAGCTTGCGAATGGCTTTATATAGCCATGCTATTTGGTGACAACCATCACCCATAATAACAATTGCATGTATTGCCAGGTGAGTGGGAGGTTCAGTGTCAGATGAATCCCAAAGGGTGTGAAAGGTGGCATGGTATTGGCAATGAATAAGAAATTGGAATGGTGCAAGCCGGTGCAAATGGTAGGCTAGAGTAAAAAAAAAAATTAAACAAGATTAGCATCATTTTATGGTGCTAAACCTACCATGCCACATGACTCCTTCCTTAGAAACGGCAGGAGTCATGCCCACCACCCCAATGGCCAGCACAGAGGACAAGGGTCCCCTGGGCATGGCCATTGCACCCTGTGCCATGTATGGGGGCCCATTTCAGGGCCCCCTATAGCACTTTCAAAAATAAAATGCAATCTTACCTGTACTTACTTGGGATGGGGTCACCCATCCTCCGCAGCCCCTCTGGTTTGGGTGGGGGTGCACCTGGGGCCTGGGGAGGGCACCCGTGGGCTTATTACATAGTGTTCCACCATGGAAATAGGCCCACAGGTCCCCTAATGCCTGCCCTGAACCAGGCTTTAAAAAATGAGGCAAAGCAAGCTTTGCACCATTTTTTGACCCCTCCTCCCTCCCTTGCATCATTTTTACATGGGAGTATAAATATGGCGTTAAGGCCATAGAGTCATTTTTTGCACGGGAACGCCTACCTTGCATCTCATTAATGCAAGGTAGGTTTCCACTTCCCAAAAATTACTTTATCTCCATAAATTTGGCGCTAGACGGGTCTAGCACCAAAGTATAAATATGGAGTTAGTTTTGCACTGAATTAGAGTAAAAAACTAAATTATGATTATTCAGTGCAAACAGGGTATAGATATGCCCCTTAGCATCAAAAAATTATGCTAATCTGGTTAGAGTAATTTATTTTGACTCTAACCTGCCTAACATCATTTACTTTTAAGCTAGTCTGCCCTTTGCACCGGCTTGCACCATTCCATAAACATGGTGCCCAGCTAGTGCTAAAAAATGGTGCAAGCCGGTGCAAAACTTTTTGGTGCAAAACTGAGTTAGTGCAGTTTTGCACCAAAAAGTATAAATAAGGCCCTAAGATTTAATAAGCGAAGTCAGATGTAGGGGCCATAGGGTATGCAAGGAGGTATGTTCAGTGCGTGTGTCAGGGGGACCTGCAGGGAAAGTTCCATCCTGTGCACCACCCAATCTAAATGTTGTGAGACCTGAGAGACGTGTGCACGGAGGTACAGTACCATTCCATCTACATTGTGGGAATTGTATGATGATTGTCTACTATTGCTTGCCAGGGAAAAGGGATGGGAGGGGTCAAATTTATTGATGTGTGATCTAGCAAAACAACAAGGGGGGCCTACAGCCACTGGCATAGTCAAATGAACTCTAGAAGAATGTAGGGTTGTGGTCAAGAATGGGAGTGATGAATAGAGTTGGTATGCCCTGCAATGCTGTGGGTAAGTCAAGTCAGACCTGCAAGGAGGCTGCCCGACACCTCAAACATCTGACCCAATCAATCCCTGAGCATAGGAGAAGGACACAAAGGGGGTCTAATATAGCATGTGGTAATGAATTCAGATGAAGTGGAGTTGCCTTGGTAAATGGCAAGATATTAAGTATTGTATTAGTCACGTAAGGAATGTGTGAACGGAGGATGCTCACCGGGACATGACAGGGAGTTAGAGGTGAAAGGGGGAGAAAGGCATTCAGATGAGAGTGTCTTCCGTCTGGGGGGATCATCAGTGTGGGATACTGCGAGTCATGATGAGTGTCATCAGCGAGGGAAGTGTTGGTTTCAGAGGAAAATATGTCTAGTCTGTTCTTGTTGTCTGTAGCTTCAGCATTGGTGCTCAAGGTGGCAACAACCTCCAGGGTTCGCCTGCAGTCTTTGATGAATTGTTCTAGTTTGATGCTTTGTTGGCATGTGATAAGGAACAGCCCCCTCCAACCAGTTGCCCCTGTGTCTCATTTGTGACTTAGGCAGAACCTTCTGAGACTCCTTCCTCTCCAATGGGCGACCCCCATTGTATTTTTCCACCCAGTACCAGGCATTCTTTTGGTATGCTAAGAACGTAGTGGTGCCATAGATCATGACTTTGAGGTGGGCCAGGAACAGGAGTGAGTAGTGGACTTCCAGTTTTTGTAGGTGACTTTTAACCTTCATAAAGGAGAAGCATTGATGCTGGACAGTGCAGTGTATTTCGGAAATAACTTTCAGCCTAATTTAGATCTTGGTGGTAACAGTTCCGCTATCGGTTTTCCGACTGAAAACCGTCCACCGCCTTGGCAGTCCACCTGCCAGATTTAGATGTTGGCAGTCCTATAGATGATAGCCCACATTTGATCCGCAGTCACCACTAAGAAATATCACCCATGTCAATGGAACGATTGGGAAAAGTGGCTGCCGGCGGGTCCCCAGCCACCCTTACCGATGTGCAGACTTGGATGTTCCTTACCGCCAAACAAAATGTGGCGGTCTGACCTCTACACTTGAGTTGATCGATTAGTGTGGAAATGAGGTAAAAATGCACCTTACCCCCTGCATCCACTTCTGTTTTTGTCTGGACATGACCTACCATCGCTGCTACCATTGACCCACTCAGAAAACACCCACCCCCTTGGCAACAGACTCAAAGGTAAGGAACCAGCACTGCCATGGTATATTGGGTGGGCACTTCACATGAGGCTGGGACATCTATGTCACAGTAATTTTTATATGAATATGTGGGGAACCTGAGTGTGTTAGACATGGATGGGTACACACTATTACATAACACATGACATGTGTCACACCCGGGCACAACTGTCATTTTGGTATCAGTATTAATTGTCGAATGAATGCTGGCACCACAATGACAGTACATTCCAAGTTTAACTGTGTCCATGTGTGTGCAATGTAAGGGGACCTGTACCTATGATGTTGTGCTTCCCGTAGTGCATGTAAGCCTGCACGTGTATATATGTGTGATGTGTTTGGCTGTTTCTGGTGGAGGGAGCTGGAGTGGGTGATGTGGTTGTGTCTGAATGTGTGGAGCTTGCATGTAGGTGTGATGTTGTGTATTATGTGTTATGCTGCTTTGTGTAACATTCACATGAGTGTTTTGTGGGTGTTGTGACGGGTGAAGTTTTTCTTGTGTGTGAGTGTGTTTGTGTAGATGAGTGAGTAGTTGTGTTGGTTATTATGGTTGTGTCATGTGTGGGTGCAATGTCATTGGTGTGTGCATGTTATGTAATGGATGTAAGGCAATGTGTGTTTTCAGTATGTAAAGGTTGTGTTGCGTTGGAATTGTAATGGATGATGGTGTGTATGTGGTGTGTTGTGTAGTGCAGGGGAGGCACAAATGGCTAATGTACAGTGTGTGTGGGTCACTTAAGTCTATGCCATATCCACTGCCATTGTGTGAAGTCCATTGGGTCCTGCAACCGTCTCCCTTCATCAGCAATCTTCCACCGGTGCACCATCTACAGAGCTGTAACATCTAAATACAGCAGGTGGAATACTGTCACCTTGATGGTGTTCTTTTTTCTGCTGCTGACATGGCTCGATAGTAATACCATCAAGATCTAAATCAGGACCTTTGTTTTCCAATCGGAGTGGGCCAGCCCATCTGGCAGCCTCCAAAACAGCATTGCGGTCTCTTTAGTCGAAGATTTCAGCCAACATGGGCCATGGCTGGGCACCCGAAGTGGGGTGACAAACCGGGAACCAATAGGTCCTCTCCTGGGAGAAGAGGGGCTAAGATCAGATCATTGAGTAAATGTCTTGAACCAAGTTTCCCGGTAGGAGACGGGATCTTGCCTCTCGATGTCCTCTGGTAGTCCCAGAATCTGCACTTGCTTCTTCGTGAGCAGCCCTCCATGTCCACTGCCCATGCGGAGTTCCCCAGGGCTCATCTCTTAGCCCCACTCTTTTTAATGTCTATCTGTCACCTTTAGCGAGAGTAATTGCCCCTTACAATTTGACTCTGGTGACCTATGCAGATGACACCCAGCTAGTGGTGTCTCTTTCCAGTTCCGGGGACTCTCCAGTGACTAACTTCTCTTGCTGCATGAGTGATATTGCCAATTGGATGACCAAGTCCAAACTCAAGTTCAACGATGGGAAATCGGAAGTTCTGATCCTTGGTACCGGCCCCCTCGCTCTCCCTCTTCCATCTCTCTCAGATGCCTTTAAATCTCTTCCTCCTCCTAAACTCCAAGTTAAGACTTTAGGTGTGATACTTGATCCCCGGCTTACGATGGATTCTCAAGCCAGTAAAATCTCTTCTACCTGTTTTGGCCTCTTGTGGATGTTTAGAAAGATCCTTACCCTTCTTCCTCCCACAGCCAGAAGAATCCTTATTCAATCCCTAATTCTCTCTCGCTTGGACTACGGAAACTCTCTGTTCCTTAGTTCCCCTCTGCAAAGAGTACAAAATGCAGCGGCCAGACTTCTTACCCACTCTTCAAAATTCGCCTCCGCTAAACTGGCTATCTCCACCCTCCACTGGCTTCCTGTCAGAGAAAGGATCCAGTTCAAATCTCTCTGCATTGTTCATAGGGCCTTACAGGACAAAGGTCCCATCTCTCTGAGGAAACATATTTTCCTGCACATCCCTTCCAGGAGCCTTCGCTCCTCTTCTCTTAGGTATGCACATGTCTCTCGCTTCAAGAGAGCCTGGGGTAATAACTCCTTCTCTACTAGAGCCTCCCACCTTTGGAACACCCTTCCTACGGAGCTCCGCTTGGAACCTTCCGAGCGCCTCTTTAGGAAAAAGCTTAAAACCTTTTTATTCTGTAACTAATACCGGCTCTCTCTCCTTCTTGTGTTTCGTTACTTTTAGCGCTGGGATGCCTCTGGGCCGCCATGCGCTTTACAAATTCTGAAAAACTAAACTAAAACTGTCCTCAAGAAGTCTCACATACTAATGTAGGTTGCGGAATACCATCCAGTTATCCTCGGACAGTGGTTGCAGGACAGCTAGGGTTTTCTCACCCTCGATGACCATATCTGCAAACTTGCAGTGACTGTCGTTCAAGTTCCTAGGTTAATGAGGCCAGTCGTGTTTCATAGAAAGTTTAGAATGTTCTATTGCCATTAAAACTTTGTCCAGTTTTCAGAAGTAGAGTTGTGGAGGGACATCTGAGGACGGTGTGTCTGGGATCATGGAGGGAAGGTGCTCAGAGGTGGAGGGTGGTGCAGGAGTCACAGAGCAGAGCCTACCCATGGTAAAGAGGCCACCTGGCCAATGTTGTGATCCTGGGGTTGGACATGGGGGGGTAAATGAGTATGAGTTCATAGGGCAAACTGCTTCCCTTTGTGAGATGAAGAAGCCGAGGATTGAAACCAGCAGGCCCTAGTGTGTTACGGTCTGCCATATTGAGAGGCTGTTGTAACAGAGGTGAAGTAGTGAGTATGGTGAGTCCCTTGTATCCATCCAGTGGAAACTGCCAATTTTACTTGGCAATATAACACTCTTAAGAAGGTTTAAACCCCTATTTTGTTGCAGATAAGCCAGCCATAAAATAGGTCTTATATAGCTCATAGGGCAGTTTGCATTGTAATGAAAAGGTTGAACATATTTTCTTTTATGTTTTACATGCCCTGGTAGTGAAAACTCCTGAATTCGTTTTTCACTATTATAAAGCCTAGCTGTTCGATATGATAACATTGGGTTGCCATATTAGATTTAATAGGTAATAAATTTTGACTGGGAGCAGATCAGTAATTCAAGTTTGGTGTGTGGGAAACTATAATTAAACATCCTCTGTAATTGTCAGATTTTAAGTTCAAAGTTGAAAAATATTACTGACTGCAATGGAGTGGAATTCCAAAACAAGAAGTGGATTGCCCTAGGTGGTGCTTACCTTTGGACTTCAGAGAAACCTTAAAGAGAAAGTTCTGAGTAGGTAATATTCAGTGGGGCAAGACTGCAGGCGGTGTCCGAGGAGGGAACTTCATTGTCAGGGAGCCACTGGACACATTTTCAGTGAAGAGTTCTATGTTCTTACTTAGTCACTTTTTTGGAAGTCAAATATTTCTAGCGGGTATAGGCAGGAGACTGTAGCCGACAAGAGTTCCAGGAGGTTGGATACCCCTTTGATGAAAGAAGGCTGAACAGGATTTGATGCTGCAGAATAGAATATAGCGGTACCAGTTGCGAAGACAGGTCGACCGTGCAGGTTGGTCCCGGTCTCTTCTTGGTTCTCAGAGCAGTTTTAGCCTAAAATTTTCTAAATCCTAAGTTTCGGATTTTGGCTAACTGATCACCTTTAGCGCCATGGGCCCAGGACTGGAGAAGCACCACTTTATGAGATTAGAACTCACTCCGGCTGGGTCCAGGTGCAGGTTCAAGTTAGTTGAAGACTGTCATGTCACTGTGGCTCTGAAAAAGAGGCCATCAAACTAGCCCTAGTCGTGGGTTCAGATGAAGAAGCCGGGCTCAAGCAGCAGGGCTGGCCTCTGAGGGTTCAAGACAGGCTCCATGAAGCAAAGTAGTTCTTCCAGGTGCAGCAAAGCACACTTCTGGTATACACAGCAGGCCACAGCAGCAGTCCTCTAAGAGTCATTTGCTTCCCAAGGACCAGAAAGTGAACTGAGTAGTGGGTCTGAGGGCCCTATGTGTATACCCGGTGCCCTTTTTGAAGTTAAGAAAAGTTTCTAAAGGTTTCTCTTTCAAGTGCTTGAAATGTCCTGATTCCCCTGCCCTGGCTCCAAGCTGGCTGCAGAGACAATGTGGAGGTGACAGGCCCTTTGTGTTAAGGCAAAGTACAGTCAATCCAGCTGCAAGTGGGGCTGTAACCAGGTCCTCCCTGATCCTGCCAGTAGATTTCCCATTCAGACTAACTGCCAGTTACGCTCAGTCATATGACCAAGGAGAGGTTGCAGGCACCAAAATTGCAATTTAAAATCTGACTTAACCATTAAAGAGGATTTCAATTACAACTTCACAGATATCAAACATGAAGTGCTTAACTGTATTAAATCAAAATTTAGCAAGTGTTAAATGTATTAAGACAACCCAATGTTATCTTATGGGACAGGTAAGCCTTACAGTAGTGAAAAACAAATTTAGGAGTTTCTCACTACCAGGACATGCAAAACTTAAGAGTACATGTACAACCTTTTACCCCACTCTACGTACTACCTAGGGCCTACTTTAGGGGGTGACATATTCCGTAAAAGGGGAGTTTAAGGCTTGACAAGAGGGTTATATTGCCAAGTCAAACTGGCAGTTTGAAACTGCACGCAGGCTGCAATGGCAGGTCTGGGACATGTTTTAAGGGGTTACTCATGTGGGTGTTACAATATATGTTGCACGGCCATTAGTAGAATTTAATTTACAGGTCCTAGGTATATGGTCTACCACTCTACTTATAATAAGTAGGTACATATACCAGTTAAGTATAAAGCAATGTAACCATGTTTAGGTAGGCGAGCATAAGCTTTTTTGCACTGGATATCAGTGTTACATTGTGATGAGTCCCAAGGCCAACAAAAATGAGTCAGCAGAGAAATGGAGGGGAAACAGGCACAATGTTGGGAGAAAGGCCACCCCAAGGCTGACAGGTTTATCATATACCTTGCATGTGCATAACTCCACATATCATACTATATCATACACATGCTTCAAGCATTATAATGATGCACCAGTCCTTGTATGGAAGGGCTTTGATGATGTTATAAACATTATATTGATGGACATTGTTAAGTACATATTGTGAGTTCCTATCCTGCTCAAAATGTCATAAGCATGTGCCACATAACTTATACATCATCTACAGGAGTAACATGGAGAACATCTGATGGAAAATGTAAGTAGTATGAAAGTAGTATGTTATTGTTTCATTGGGATTATCATTGTTCTTTGACTTTGGTCACTTCCTTGTTTCGAAACATATTAATCTTTGGCACACCAAAATACTCTACAGTAGGACTACCTTTAGCAATATTTCTTTACACAAATTTTGACTTGACATTCTGCAAGGCTCATCCACAAACCTCTATCCCTCCCCTTCCAGTTTTTATAACCCTTTTAGGTAAGGATAGTAATGAGTATGTACATCTTGAAACCACTAACTATCGCTAGAGTGTTTCGCATTCTCGTAGAAATCTCCTAACATTGCCTTAAATACAAGTTGTACATTTTAACTAACTTATAGGTTCCTTGTAAAGTCAAATTACAAGTGTTAAGATCCTCTAAAATACATAGTACTACTGATCCTTCACAACTTATACCACCCCACACTTAAGTAAAATTATCAAACTTAATTCAGGACTGCTTTGCCAGTCTGTGTGGAGTCCAATTTTAGCCAAATAGACTTTGCACATGTAACTTTCATCTAAGCATAATCCTTCTTTTGTAATACATATAAGTCACCCTAAGGTGGAAACTAAACATGCCACAACCCAGAGTGTAGAATCATAACAAAATTGGAAATGTAGCATCCAATATAATGCTTACTTATACTTTAACTCAAATATCAGCAAATGTGCATTTTAAAACATGCTCATTACTTTTTCTTAAGCATTTGGTGCCTGCAGCCCATGCGCTCTGTTCTTTTTCAGTTTAGCGGTATTATTTTGGCAGGTGTATAGATACATCATGGCTGCATGGGTGTGTTGGAGATGTTTCAAGGACAAAGTTAGCTGCAATCCCTATATGCTGCCAGTTAAAGAAATGAGGTTGCTAAAACCAGTGCTAGTTTATACCACGTTCAACACATTTCCAAGGCTGACAACATCCATATTTGCAAAGTTATTTTTCATAGACATGAACTAAATAACTTCGGAAAACATACCCACATTTTCTTGGATATAGGCTTTGTAAATATTTGTCTAATGCCTTTATCTCAGAACCACTCCTTCATGAATGTGAGAAACTGAGTTGTTGGTTGACTGGGATGTTAGCCCTGGTCAAGCAAAAGCCATATTTTGTTGCAGGGAAAACCACAAATAGTCACTGACTTAACCTGTGCTTAACCCTGGGTGGCATGGCACAAAAAGCAGTCAGGCTACACTTAGTGGCAATGTGCTAATTATTTATGCATTACAAAAGCCTCAACACAGTGAATACACAACACAATAAAATCTCAATTCAATTTAGAAGAATAGAGAAAGTATTAATACATTATTTTACACCAAAACCATGAAAATTCAATTAGTAGAACCAGAGTTCTGAATTTTTCAAGTTTAAGGTTCAAAATAGCAAGTCCTCAGTTTTGGAAAATTACCACCTGGGCACCTTTAGCGCCACAATCAAGGATCCAGGAATAGCTAGAGACCTCTTGGGGGTTAAAGACTCACTCAAGCTGTGTCCAGGTGCAGGTTCAAGATTGTGGGGACCTGTTATGTCCCTGTGGCTCGGAACAAGAGACCAACTAAACTTGGCCTTGGAGTCACTTCTGAAGCCCTGGGTGCAGGTGGTGATGCAGGGCTCTACAGGAGGGCTGGCCTCTGAAAGTTTCAGGTAGGTTCTAGGCAGTAAAGCAGTCCTACCAGGTACAGCAGCATTCTGAAAGACTGCACAGCAGGTGACAGCAGAAGGCAGTCCTCTGAGAGTCCCTCCGCAGGTCGGGTAGTAAACTAAGAAGCAAGTCTGAGACCCCTATTCGTATACCCTGTGACCCTGCTCCTAGAAGTTGGGAGAAGTTTTCAAAAGGGTTCTTTGAAGTGCCAGGGATTTCCTGCCTCCTCTGCCTTGACTCTTAGCTGACTTCACTGAAAATACAGAGTAATTAAGCCTATTGTGTGGTGGCAGAGACCAGCTCATTCAGTTGCAAGTGGGGCTGTTCTTAGCTCCCCCCTCCATCAAGTCATTTAATGGCCCATTCAGGCTCTGCTAATCCCCCTATTGTGTGACTGTCTAGGGTAAATTTACAAAGTCTGAACTGTCAGTTACACCCTGTCATGTGTCAAATGGACTGTCGTATCTCAACAAGACTGCTGGATTTCGGGTGGCAGCACCTCTGCTTCTACGTGACTGAGTCACTCCCACACCAGTTGGCAGCTGTTGGCCCAACCCTCCCGCCTCTCTAGCAGCATCTCACCCAGACCCAAACGATGAAGGTAATTTGTGGCAGCCTAGCTCACGGAACTCTGAAAACCCCTCAGGGAAATTGTGGTGAGTAAGTCTTACCCTTTTCTCTCCACATACTAGTCTCTTACATAGGCAAGAAAAGAGATGTAGAATAGTTTTCAATACAGTTATTGAAAAGTCTGCAATCTATGATAAAGTGCATGACCTGCAATGATTAAGGTAATGAGAAATAACAAAATCAGGATTGTGAGAATCAGAGATGTGAATATAAACAACCGCAATATATTGTACTGACATGGATATATATAATTCCTACCTAGAACTAATATCTAGCCCCTAGCAAGAGCATGGCGGTATAAATCAAATTTGGTCATGCAGTGTCCATGAGAAGCACAACTCACCCCCGTTACCTTGGTACAAGGTCAGACCTCCAGTCTCCAGATCAGGCTCCGTAGCAACACAAAGGCTGAGGTTGGCCTCGAACCGGCATGAAGTATGGATGAAAATCCTGGCTAGAACCTTCTCTGATGCCCTTTGTCCTACAAGATGTTTTTGTAGGGGACATATTTTGTTCTTGTACAGAAGCCTGACACAGGTATGTACCTAAGCGTTGGACTGTTTATGCAGTCTTGTGGCAGCAATACAAAATAGTATCCTGTGTGCCTTGCATTCTGTTTCTGTTAACCAGGGGTAAAAGAGTTGATGAACAATATGTCACTCATAACACTGATAGTGACAGTCTCACAGAATAGCAACTGTCTAAGAAAATAAAAACATTTCTGCTAAAAAAAGCTGTGCTAAAATGAAGAAACTCGAATAAATGAAAACAGAGCACACTATCTGGATAAAAGGGCACTGGTAGTAAGTCTAAGTTAAACCAAATGTTGTGCCAGGCAAGGAGCTAAAATAGATCCACACCAATGTGACCTATGACAGGTTGCAGGCACAGAGGGCTAAAGGGAGGAAAATGACAACTTTCTAAAAGTGGCATTTTCAAACTTGTGATGATAAATCTGACTTTACCATTAAAGAGGGTTTATCATTACAAGTTCATCAGTTTAGGAATGAAAACCTAATAATTTTAATAAGAAATCACCAATGTTACCTAATGGGAGGGGTAGGCCTCTTAGTAGTTTGGAGTTTTTCATTACCAGGGCATGTGAACCTAAAAAGTTCATGTCCTACCTTTTAATTACACAGCACCCTGCCCTATGGGCTACCTAGTGACATATCTAATGAAAGGAGAGTTTAAGGCTTGGCAAGGGGTTTTAAATGCCAAGTCAGCATGGCAGTGGGACACTGACTTCAGGCTGCATTGGCAGGCCATGGACAAGTTTTAAGGTGCTACGTGAGTGGGTAGCACGTTAAGTGCTACAGGCCCACTGGTAGCATTTAACTTACAGGCCCCGTGTATATGGTATACCACTCTACAAGGGACATACAAGTAAATTAAATATGCTAATCAGGTACATGCCAATCAAACCTATGTTTAGGGGAGTGAGCACATGCACTTTAGCACTGGTTAGCCGTGGTAAAGTGCACAGAGTCCTAAGGCCAGCAAGCAAACATCCAGCAAAAAGTAGGAAGAGAAAGGCAAACATTTGGGATGACACTTTAGAGAGGACCATTTCCAACAATGAACAATTATTTATGAAGATGCAAACCTCTATGTAACTGTACACAAAGAACAGATATGTCTGCTCCTTTCACATATATGTTGGGTTACACATCTTGTGCATATGTACATATGGGTTAGCTCCATTTTACAAAATGTAACAATAGTGTGAATTTTTATAGACTTCTAAATACACAGACATTGATACAGGATACTGATCATGGCATATAAAATAATTATACCTCAAGAAAATGTGTTGTTACAGTTGTGGTGTGACAACAATTAATTTTTCTTATGTAGCGCTCTGGAAACATGAACATGAGTAATAAAACAGCACACAGATAACCTTATACTTAACCCCTTATCTCCTTCTTGCTGCTCTCTGGCCTTTAGCTCCCCGTCAAGCAGAGCGTAGGAACCAGCAAGATGTGGGCCATTGGGGAGGTGGTCAGGGTGCACTGCACTGGCTTCTGCTACAGGGCTGACATTCCAAGTAGGACCTCTGCTGTTATCATGATCCAGCGTCTCCGGTCATACCATCACCAGTGGCAAGTGGGATTCATCTCTTTAAGTGTTTCCTGCTAGAAAGTCACAATTTCATTAGGAATCATGCCTGTAGAGGGGATAAAGGTGGAGGGTCTCCTTAGACCTGTGTCTCTTTTCTCAGGAGATGGTCTATCCTGAAAAAGGCATTGATGTGGATTTTTCCGAAGAAACTGTGTTGCTCAGTTAATGCAGACTGTGTTGTCATTAGGAGTGGCACAAATCCTAGGCCCTTTTGTAGGAGAGGTCTTTCTGTATCAGACAGAGTCCTGCCCGAGAGGTTTGCTATGAGTTCTTTTGGCCACTGCCGGTCTGGCTCCATCTTTGTCTTTGGGGTATTATTGGGGGCTCTTGCACTGTACTCTCTTATGTACTCCTCTTCTTTTTCCCCTGCCTCTGCCCCAGCCTTCCTAAAAAAGGAGGGTTAAAGGATGAATTGAAAGGTTGGGGAAAGTCCTGGGGGGGCCCTCAAGACACAGGGCAACTGGCTGTGGCCACCGAGAAGATGGACCCTGGAAGAAGGGCATTCCGTATCCATAAGGTGGTATAAATGTTATGCCTCTGTTATTCTCGTTAACCCCACTTCCAGCATTCGAATTACTGCTGATTGATGTATTGCGTTTTCTTGAAGAGACACTGTCATCTGAAGAAGAGTCCCCTCCAGTCGTGGAATAGTCCTCTTGTAAGTAGGGGTATACTTTTTCTTTTTCAAATTTTTAATGTCTTTTTGAAGCTTACTAAGGTTCTGCTTCATCAATTAGTTCTTGTTCTCATTAATCTCTTTATTTATCGCTGCCAGTTTTGACGTATAGACTGTGATCAAGATACCTGTCTTGAAGGCATTTTCTGCAATGTTAATTCTAATGATGAGGACATCTGCCAGTCTCTTTGCTGTATTAATTATGAGAATTAGCCAGTCCTGGGTACATTTTTGCAACCTGGGACACTTCAGTTTAAAAAAACGGGTCTTCAAAAAGATTTGTGGTGTGTTTGAGACTAATAATCCCTTGGGGGCAATATTTGCCCTCAAGTATTCTGTCAAGTTGTTTCTTGAGGTCAACCAAAGAGTTCCAGTCCTCATTTTAATTTACAGAAGGCCCAGTTCCATCTGCGCTGAGGGTCTTTAAGATCTCTGAAACCATTTCATCACTAAAACTCAAACCTTGAGGATCATCCATCCTGGCGGTGTTGTATTACACAATCACACATGCCTGAATCACGCATGCCTAAACAACACGGTCAGAATCATGGCTGTGTCTTTACCATGCATGCTTTTACAGTGCATGCCTTTACTACAAATTTTGTTATAAAAGCATGGTTGGTATAGAAATAGGCTAGGTAAATCACAACTCGTTCTCCCCCAGTCCTGCCCCTAACGCCTGATACCCCAGCCCTGCAATTCACCGTGCTTCAGAGTTTAAAACTTTCCCTTCCCCGCCTTGAACTCTAAAACTGACCCCGCCCAGCCCATTAAACCACCTGACACTCTGCCCAGAACAGTAAAACTGACCCGCCCTGCCCTTAAAACCACCTTGACCAACCCACCCTGAGACCTAAAACTAACCCAGCCCTGGCCGTAAAACTACCCTCATCCCCACACCCTTAGCCCTACAACTGACCCACCATACCCTTAAAACTACCCCTACCCCTCATAAAATCCTGCCCTTTCCCCAAAAACGACCCTGACCCCAACCCCCACCCTCAGCCCTAAAACTGATCCCCACCCCTGAAAACTGCTACTTCCCCACAGCCCTGAGCCCTAAAACCAAGCCCTTTAAACTACCCCAACATCCCACACCCTGAGCCCTAAAAACCCTGCCCCATTTAATAATACTACTCCAACCCCCACCTGCTCTGAGCCTAAAACTGCCCCACCCCTAAAAACTAGCCCCCAAACCCAGCCCACTTACCTCTCCCGATCTTCTCTTTTCCTCTCTCTGCTCTCTGGCCCCTTCCTAAAAACTACCCTGTCCCCAGCCCTCTGCCGTCAGCCCTTACTACTGACCCCGACCCCCGAAAACTGTCCCTTCCCCCTAAAAACTCCCCCAACCTCCACCCTCAACCGTAAACCATTGCCCCTAATTTAAAAAAATACCCTGATCGCCAACCCAACCTGAGCCCTAAAACCACCCCACCCCTTAAAGCTACCCCCCAAACCCAGCCACACTCTCCCGATTCTACCTCTTATGTTCTTCACCACCCATCTGCACAGCTAGACTTCACAACTTTCTCTGCATTAACCATGCATATGCGTGGTTTAGGCATATGCATGGTTGAGGCAGAGAACTGGAGAGTCGTTGTTTAGGCAGCGTTGTTGCGTTTGTGGTAAAACGACACATGTGGCTTAGCTTGCGTTGTTAAGGCTGTTTCCTTCCCAACAGTAATGTGATGTTTTACCCAAAAGAGCACAAGGGCTTCCCTCAACTTATTTAATATCCAGGTACCCTGGTCATGGTTAAAAACAAGAACTGGCCGGAATTGGGTGCAATGATCCTACTGGCTCTGATAGTGTTTAATCAAGAGGGTGGTCAACATGTTTCTCGCCTATTGAATGTCCACAAGGACATTGAACTACTACAGTAGAATTGGAGGTGGCCATTGCCACCCACACCCTTTCCTTTTGACAAGAGCACCTCTTTGGCATAGAGTATGTTTTATGGGCATCTTCCGAGGCAATGTTATGGGGTGTGGTGGCTTTCTCCATTTTTCAGTCCTTGAACATTAGATCAAGTGTCCATTAAATCTATTCTACTGACTTTGGTCATGAGGGCTATCCATTATACATTGTTAGAAATGCCCTCTTTGCAGGGTCACCTCCCAACTTTTTGTCTTCCTCCTCTTCTTTTTCTGACCTCATTTTTCCTGGTTTTAGGACTCTGGACACTTTGGCCCATATTTATACTTTTTTAGCGCAGTATTAACGTCATTTTTTGATGCAAGAGCGGCGCAAACTTACAAAATACAATTGTATTTCATAAGCGCAAACTTACAAAATACAATTGTATTTTGTAAGTTTGCACAGCTTTTGTGTCCAAAAATGATGCTAATGCAGCGCTAAAAAAGTATAAATATGGGCTTTTACCACATCCAACCAGTGCTAAAGTGCGTGTGCTCTCTCTCCCTAAAAACATGATAACATTGGCTCATACCCAATTGGCATGTTTAATTTACTTGTAATTTACTTGTAAGTCCCTGGTAAAGTACACTACATTTGCTGATGGACTGTAAATTAAATTCTACTAATGGGCCTGCAGCACTGATTGTCCCCCCACATAAATAGCCCCTTAGCCATGTCTCAAGTCTGCTATTGCAAGGCCTGTGTTTGCAGTTTCACTGCCACTTAGACATGGCAATTAAAGGTACTTGCCAAACCTAAAACACCTCTTTGTCTACATATATGTCACCTCTATGATAGGCCCTAGGTAACCCAGAGGGCAGGGTGCTATGTAGGTAAAAGCAGGACATGTACATGTGCGCTTTAAATATCCTGATAGTGACAAACTCCTAAATTCATTTTCTACTACTGTGAGGCCTGCTCCTTTCATAAGCTAGCATTAGGGCTACCCTCAGATTCTGTTTGAGTGGTAGATTCTGATCAGAAAGGGGTAACCTGGTCATATTTAGTATGGCCAGAATGTAGCCATGTTTATTGGTGAAGCTGGATTTCCTATTACTGTTTTAGAAATTCCACTTTTAGAAAGAGAGCATTTCTCTAGACTTAAAACCATCTGTGCCTAATAGCCTGTCTCCAATCAGCATCTGGGCTGGACATTTCACCCAGACAGCCTCATTCACACCTGCGTACTGAATGGGTCTTCCTGGGCTGGGAGGGTGGAGGGCCTGACTCTTACATTTCAAAGGCTAGTGGCCTGCCCTCACACAATGGATTGCCAAACCCCCTACTGGGACCCTGGCAGACAGTCCTGTACTGAAAGGGGAACTTGTGCACTTCAAAATTCCAAAAGGTATTTTTGGCTATATAAATTGGGTCTCTGACCCCAACAAATCAGACACTTCTGGACATGAACCTGTCAAGGTGAACTGCCTGGCTGCCCAAAGGACTAATCTGGAATGGTCTGCTAAGAAGGACTGCTGTCCTGCTGTTGCCCTGCTGCCTTGCTGCCCCCTGACTTTGCTGAGAAGTGGTCTTCAAAGGCTTGGCTAGAGCTTTCCTCCTGTTTTATGATGTCTCAGGACTAAAACAACTTCATTTCTTCAGGAAACTCCTTGTGCGCCGAAAAATAACTCACAGCCATTTTGCAACTGAGAAATCGCTGCACACCGAGCCGGAATGATACATCCTGACATTCTGAGCAAAGAATCGACGCAGCCCCTGCCTTGTGGCCGGAAATTGGACGCACAGCCTACCGGATCGACAAACAGCCCACCCGGAACAACCCAGCCCAACTTTCCAAGTGAAGAATTGATGCAGCACCTGCCTGACAGAACATTTTACGCATCACCTACCAGATCAACGCAACGCCTGTGACTTCTTACTGCACACCCAGGATTTTCCTGCATCGTCCCTGGGCGTCAAAAAGATCCATGCATCACATTGAGGAACCAAGACATGATGCAAAGCCCCATGAAGAGTGGAAAGTAATGACACATAATCTGTGCCACTTCGGAAAATCTGACGCACACCCTATTTTTCCATGCATTTCCTCCTCTGCAGTCTCCGTGCGTTTTATTTTTTACGCAAACCAGGTGCTTTGTGTAAACAAGAGGCAACTGTTAATTTCTAAGATTTAATACTTTTTTTAATCTGCAAAAGTGATATCTTAACTTGTGCTTATTGAATCTTTATTGTTTTGACCTTAATTTAACCATATAAATATCTTATATTTTTCTAAGCCTATGTGGTGTATTTTTGTGGTGTTTTCACTGTGTTCTAAGTTAAGCCTGACTGCTCATTGCCAAGCTACCAGAGGGTGGCACAGGATAATTTGGATTGTGAGTGTCTTACCATGACTGAGATTGTAGTCCCTACTTGAACAAGTGTGTATACCTCTGCCAACTAGAGACCCCATTTCTAACATACGTAGTTTACTCATTCAGGCATTTTTCTATTACCATCATAGATATTTTGGCTGTCGCTATTGAAAAGGGAGAAATTAGTCAGAGCCATGATTGTTGGTGAGGAAGTAATTCAGATTTTGAAAGTATTGGTAGCTGATACATAGTTCCTATTTTAAGATGACTGCTGCCAATTTATAACAGGGTACTAGGGGCTTTAGAATATGGTTCCTCACTTAAGATGGCAGCCATCAGCCCTATACATAATAGTAGCCCAAAGGTGATGGGCCTCCCTAAGATGACTTCTGTCTTGGATTCAATTTTGCAGTCCAGGTTTTGAAGCATTCTTCTAACTCACCTGTGTGGCATTAGACCCTGGGACGCCCTTTATAACCTCCTGCCAGTGTTGAGTCTTCACTCTGGAGAAGACAGAAAAAAGGGTAGGTCTCGGGCCATACACGCTCCTGAATTCCTTTAAGTATTCACTTACTGAGATATGAGGCGAACGTTATACTTTACACATTGGCCATTGATTTTAGAGCACATGCCTGTTCCCTTTAAGTTTGTCATTCTTATTTCTAAATATTATGCATAGTGATGGTTCCTTCTGTCACTCAAATGGGGCTAATTTGAGCTAATGAATTGGTAAGCTTACATGTTTTCTAAACACGGGCACTTGCTCTACTTGAGCAATCCATGAACATTGATATTGTTTTTATTTGTTATGTTTGTCACTGCTTTTTCCATGTTTTTTAACAAACAACCTTATGAATCCTGAGATCCTTCTACAGGGGCCCGGGAAGTTTATAGCTAAATTAGCTTTGTCACTTTTTGTGTTTTTCTTTATTACTGGTCAGCTATTGAAAACACAGGTACAGCTCTACTTTACTTGTTTTCTATATGGGTAGGATGACGCACAGACTTTCAGAATAGGACACCCCACCTGGGAATAGATTAGGGACTTGCTCCTGAAGAATTGCCCTGATCCTTGCGGACATTAAATAGTCAAGAAACATGTTGACCTCCCTCTTGATTACATACTATTAGAGCCAGTAGGATCATTGTTCTCAGTTCTAGCAATTATTGTTTATAACCATGACAAGGGTTCCTGGATATTAAGTAAGTTGAGGCAAGCCCTTAGTTGTTTTTAAGTTCACTTGCACCAATCTACTGACCTTCCTTGATTCAATGACATCCCACGCACCTCACTTTTCACATCAGCAAATCAGTAAAAAGATCTCTGGCAGAGACCCTTTTACTGGGGCCCATTTGGCATTGCAGCACCGACCCAATGAGGAGCTACCCGATGATGAAGCATGACAACCCACGGGGTGTGTGAGGACTCTTGCTCCTGAACGAGCAGACCTATTAGTTTGCAAGCCTTGGGAATAGCCTGACCTGTTTGAGTTTCACACTCTTCCTCTCTCCAATAGGAACTGAATACTTACCTCACAGGAAATGACATCACAAGAAGTGACATCCGTTCTTCAGACATCACACATGTTTTGAATGCTTTAAGCGCATAGTAATGTTAAAAAAATGAGATTTTGCATTGGAGTTGCCAGAAAAGTGACACAACCCCAAGTTTAAATCTGAGCCCCAACTTATACACTTACTTTTTTAAAGTCCTACCACAAATAAATTGGCAACAAGGAGAAACATGGCAGTAAATCAATTCTGCTAAATTGGTTGAAAAGGCTTCATTCTAAAATATTGCATGGGGTTAAGGCAGCTATTGCAGATGTCTGCGTGCCAACTAAATCTCAGGGAATACTAATAATGGTAAGATAACTCTGGAGGTTAAAGTATTTCCTTGAGAGATCAGTGTAATATCTCATGGAAGTTTTGAATAAAAGTAGCACAGGGGGTCAATATATGTCTCCTGCAAAGCACATTACTCAACACGCAGATGACAGATTTTTATATTATTAAATGGGTAAGTGGGGTACTGTTTTTAACATAGAGATCCTTTCATTACCTGGAGTTCATAAATTGCAATCCTTCTAATATAGCACAGTGAGCTGTAAAGGATGAAATGTTACTCCTACAACTTGTAACCTTCACTGTCTTATGTAACACATCCTACACATTGATTTATACACATAATTTATTGTTCATGTTTAATGTGTACGTGTGATGTAAAGCACTCTGACAACAGGCATTGGGATGAGTAGCACTATGGCACTATTAAAGAAATAAGGCACAATAGTGGCATTTTCATTGTTATTTGTATAAATACTGTGACAGATCATCTCATCTGACATTCTTACAGTTCATGCATATGTCTTATATTCAGGAACTGAACAAAGTAAAAAAGTCTCACTCTTAAGTACCTGTGAAGTAGTAAGTTGTGTGCCTTTGTTCCCCCTCCATTGCATTTAGGTGTGAGGGTTCCGATAGCTCCCAGCCAGTATACTCCACAGAAGGATGCATCATGGCCCCTTAACTCCAGCCTTTGTTATGGGCCATGCTGGAATCTGATGAGCCCACCTCCACATCGCTGCTCGAAAGGAAAGTAGACAATGTGCAGGTACTGCTGAATGTGTCTAGATGTCTGAAAATGACAATGGGACAAGATTAGCATATTTTTGTGGGCCCATCCTCTTGGCAGGGTAGATGGCACCCACCCTATGAAAAGACTGGGTAGACACTGTCTAACCATGTCTCCCAACGTCTACCCTGGAATAGTGCCCCACCCTTCCCTTTAAAAAAAAAAAACACCCTGGGGGATGGAGTTCCTGGTGTCCAATGAGGTTTGGAGAGAGGGGTCATGCGCCCCCTCCTTACAGCCAGGGCCAGGCCCTGTGACCAACCCCACACTGTGGGTATGGCTGGCTATGCCCAGCATGGGGTTGGCTGATAGTGGAGGTTGGCCGCAAGTGTTGGAATAAAATATTACTTAAAAAAACAAAACTAGAAATTCACTGAAAAAAACTATTGTTAATGTAAAATTATTGTTAGATGTGATAAAAATAACTGTTGTTATTTAAAAGTGACTTAGAAGTTCACTGGCAAAAACAAAAGTTAAAGTAACGCTATAGTTAGGTGAATTTTGGTAGTAACAACCTTAACGTTTTAAACTAAAAACACATAGAAATTCACCAGTTATGGTTATCAGTGCTAACTATAACTTGTGCCCTGCCATGCACTGCTTATGACCCCACAAATGACATCACTGACTTCATTCTGTATAATATAATTTATAACATCACTGATGGAATAGTAATTAAAAAAAGAATATATATATATGTATATATATATATATATTTATTTGTTTTATACCTTTCTATATTTATCATATTTGTTGCTTTATATATATACATTTAGAACAAATATAAACTCATATCTATATTTCTGTCTTTTACATTGGCTTTGTCACTCTCTCTTTCTCTCTGTCAATATGTATATATATTAATAAATTATATATATATATATATATATATACATATATATATATATATATATATATATAGATATATGTTTAGAAATAATAAAATGAAAATATATATATATGTATTACAAATATATTTACAAATATGTGCATATGTATTTAGTATATTTGTCATGTAATTTTAGAATAACACATTTCTAAAAAGATAGGGAACATTACACTAAAATTATTATGAAACTACAATGTCAAATATATATTTTTCATTGTTAAAAATACTGTCAAAAGCCCACCATGGGTTAACCCTAATCCAAACATTCCGCATTGTAAAACAAACATACTTTTTCTCTGAGCAGCATAATCAAAGATAATTACCCATAATATTTGCCTAAATATTATGTAACATTTGATACATACATTTTGGGGGTCATTATGAGTTTGGCAGTTCCATGAGTGCCGTGTTGGCGGTGGCGGTCGTACCTCCAAAAGGCTAGCGGAGAAGACTGCCAAATTATGACCATGGTTGTCTTCACAACCGAATATAGCTAAGTAACTGCCGGCACCGCCAGTGCAGTCAGGCTGCCACGGACATCAGGAGGCAACTTCAAGCCAGCAGAGACCATGTTTCCTTGCAACAGATTACGAAGTTGCACACCATCAAGGTTTCTGCCACCGTCACAACACCACAGAAAGCCTGGTGGAAACCAACAGTATAAATGGAGACACTCACCTTTAGGAAGCCATACCCATCTGGAGCCGCCATGGAACATGAACTAGACATATTCCTGTTGCTCCTGCTCAACCAATGACTTCGAAACCAGTGACAACGATGAGAGCAGCAACCATGAGTAGACACTCTCACCTGACACTGTCACATAATGCCAAGGTCGCGACGCACACACAACATGCACATCTGGTACAGGTGGCGATGGTGACACATACATGTACTCCGACACTGATACGCACATTCACACAAAGCCACACACACATAGGCACAGACTCAGTACACACACCACGGCCAGCACACACTACCAAAACACACAGGGAGCCACTGACACACGCTTCAGCACAGTCAAACACAACAACACACAACACCAGCAAAGTACACAACTACACAACAACCAAAACTCATTTTCACTGTGTGCTTGTAGGAGGTGTCTTGGTAGATGTTTTGAGTGCATGTGTGTGTGAGGAATGGCTGTGTGTGCCAGATGTCTGCTGGATGTTGAGTGTGGCCATTTATGTGTCTTGGGAGGAGGGGGGAGGAGCTTAGATTTGCTGTGCTGGATGAGTGACTGTTAGGGTGGTGACTGCAGTTATGGTAGCTGTGCTGAATGTGGGTGTGTCTGTGGTTGTGGTGTCTGCAGATGTGGTGGGGTAGTTGTCTGCGGGTCTGCTATTGTGCTGATTGTGGGTAGGATTAGAGTTGTGACTGTATTGGTAAATGTGGATGTGGTGTCTGCAGCTCTGTCCGGTGTAGTGTCTGTGAAGGTAGGGGTGGTGGGGGAGTCTGTGCAGGTAGTGGATGTTGTTTGTATCTGCAGGTGGCTGTTGTTTGTGTGCATGCTGGTGGTGGGTCTGGTGGTGCTTGTGTTTATCTGCCGAACCCTTGGCTGTTGAGGTGGATGTATGCTTCTCTGTCTGTGTGCTCTGGCTAGGATGGGGAAGAGGGGTGTGGGATTAGGAAGAGGAGGGTGAAGGGTGGACGGAAGACAAAAGGTGACTGGCTGCTGTCAGTGCAGAGGCCAGAGCCTGAAAGGATCTCTGTAGGCCAGCCAGTGCACTGTGAATGCCCTCCAGGAATGCATTGCTCTGTTGTACTTGAGTGTAAGTGCCTGGATGGCATTCACAATGGTCGACTGACCCACAGAGATCAAACTCAAGGGGTCAATAGTCTCCTCACTGAGGGCAGCAAGGCTGACTGGGGCTGGGGCAGAGAGGCCTGCAGCCAAGGAGATACCCACCCTCCTGGGTGAGTGACTCCGACAACTGGGTGGGGAGCTACAGGAGGGTGGTGGTAGTAGGGGGTGGCGGACAAAGGTGGTTTTGGGGTTGTCCCAGATGGGTTTGCCACCACCAGGGAGAGTCCACTGGAGGAGGATTCTGAAAATGTGAATGCACAAGATCAGGTCTCCCCCGTGGCACTCCTCTCTCACTCCGGGCCACTGGGTCTCGCTGTTGCTGATCACAACACTCCAGGTCCCATGGCCAGCAACATCCCCACTTGCATGTGCCTCCTCTCCGCTACCTGCCAATGCTGAAGCACATAAATAGATTGGGAGAGACAGAGAGTGAGAGAAAGGGTATTCATATTCCTTACTTACACATGTAAACATGCACAACTGTAGGTAAGTAAGTAACTCCAGGCAAGGCCATCTCTGTTGGCATTACACATATCTTACATCATGTCACAACATGTTACAACTATCCACCCCTTTATGTCATCCCAAACACCCACATCAGATGCCAAGTAAGTTAACACGACTGGAGTAATCCAATTGAACACCTTTAAAGCCATGTTAGAATGCTACTCATACCCTGGCCCTGGTCAAGCATATTCCAGATCATATCTCTCAATACTCCTATCTCCTGGAAGAGCAGGTGACTGATCAAAACACATCATGCATGTCCTGAAACAACACCTGACCAGTCCTTCTCAATTAGTAATGTCCCTTGTTAGTGTAGACTACCCTATTCACAGACCACACAGCACCTACCATACATATCACATAGCTGGATGACCCCTTATACATATATGGCAACATAGGTACCTGAACTGATGAAACCAGAACAAGTGGGACTCCTATACAGGTGACAACTGATGTGTAGAATACATGTCTGGAGTACAGGCATGACATTACATTCACACATTCACAGAGGAATATCAGCAGACACAAAACACAGATACACCACATCAGTGCAAAAATGTTTGTGCAGCTACAATGACCTACAAAGCACACATGAAACATCCATAGGCAATCACTGAGTGCAGTGTCACAACACCTACACTCCAGGCAGCCACAATTGACATCCTAGGTGACCTACCATTCCAGCAGACATGCAGTTACAGTTCCAGGACTTGACAAAATGAGTAAACCAACATCACTCACACCATACCTGACATGTGATTACCTGTCCATAACTCCACACTACACAAGTTGCATACGGAAATTACGTGTACATATAAAGTACACATGGATCTACATGACTGCTTGTGCATGTACAACATTTTCCATTACAACAAATACCTCCTTTAGAAATAGTGGTACAACTAAACCATTACTTCATGATCAAATAATTGATGCAAAACCTATTCCTTACCAGGTTGGATACATCAGCTAGGCCAAGAGTAACAAAGATTGTCCCACTTCATAGGTTGTGCCTCCAAGCTTGATATGAAAACGAGTCTGTTTTCTATGTTTATGACTCGAATTGTGTAAGTTGAAAATTATTGAGAGGAGAAATGGTTTTCATGGAAGATATAGATAAATAATGTTTTATGTACTCGTACCTTTGAGATTGACAGTGGTGAATGTTGGTGGAATGTCAACAATAATATACGTAACTGCCGTTTATGAAAAGAAAAATGTGAGGAATAATCCGTCCTCTCTGTCTATGATCAAAGAAGGCGGGCTTAAAAACGCTGATAGGGGAACCGCTTTCCCCTTAGATGTGCATCCGATGTACTCGCGGATTGCGGTCAGCAAAGAATAAAAGGTAAGAGTTTAAGTGTAGAAACGGAGAAGGTGAGATTATTAACAACATTAAGAGGAAACTAATTCTTCATAACTTTTCAGGATACGTTTTAGCTCTTGGGGCATCCAGATACAGCTTTACTCAGCAAGAAATACAATTAGTCAGGTAAGCGCTATAGTGGTGAGAATTGCCTCCTACGGGATATAGAATAAAATCCGATACATAATATGTGATTATTAATAGAATACATATATATCTTTAACATTGCAGAGTATACAAGGCAGCATGCCAAACTTATTCCAAGGATTATTATAAACTGTTGTCTGGGATTGACATTGTTATAAGGTATTAGTCCCTTTTTCCTGCTCTTTTGATATTATTAAAAGCACATTTACTGCATGATAGTATCACAAAGCATGCTCTCCACTTTTGGAAAGGTTTTGTTTAAGAAGGCTAAGATAATAAATAACTGGGGATCGAATATTTGTGTTATAAAATTTAGGATTGTAATTTCATATATTCAGGGGCATATTTATACTCTGTTTGCACCGAATTAGTGTCATTTTTTTTAACTCTAATTCAGTGCAAAACTAACTCCATATTTATACTTTGGTGCTAGACCCCTGTAGCACCAAATTTATGGAGTTAAAGTCGTTTTTTGAAAGTGGAGACTTACTTTGCCTTAATGAGATGCAAGGTAGGCGTTCCCGTGCAAAAAATGACTCTATGGCCTTAACGCCATATTTAGGGGCATATTTATACTCTGCGGCATATTTATACTCTGTTTGCACCGAATAAGCGTCATTTTTTTTACTCTAATTCGGTGCAAATCTAACTCCATATTTATACTTTGGTGCTAGACCCATCTAGCACCAAGGCCCTGATTTAAACTTTTTTTGCACCGCATTAACGTCATTTTATGACGCAAAAGTGGCGCAAACTTACAAAATATTGGCCCTTATTTATACTTTTTGCTGCAAAACTGCACTAACTCAGTTTTGCACCAAAAAGTTTAGCACCGGCTTGCACCATTTCTGTGCACCAGCCGGGCACCATATTTATGGAATGGTGCAAGCCGGTGCAAAGGGTAGGCTAGAGTTTAAAAAAATGACTTTAGTCGGGTGGGGCTGGCAGTATAGAAGAAGAGGGTTTAGCACCAAAAAATGGCTTTAGGCAGGTTAGAGTAAAAAATAAAATGACTCTAACCAGATTAGCGTCATTTTATGCTGCGAAACCTACCATGCCACATGACTCCTGCCTTAGAAAAGGTAGGAGTCCTGCCCACCACACCAATGGCCAGCACAGAGGACAGGGGTCCCCTGGGCATGGCCATTGCACCCTGTGCCATGTATGGGGGCCCATTTCAGGGCCCCCATGGCACTTTCAAAAATAAAATGCATTTACCTGTACTTACCTGGGATGGGGTCCCCCATCCTCGCAGTCCCGCTAGTGTGGGTGGGGTTGCCCCTAGGGCCTAGGGAGGGCACCTCTGGGCTTATTCCATGGTGTTCCACAATGGAAATAGGGCCACAGGTCCCCTAACACCTGCCCTGACCCAGGTCTTAAAAAATGGGGCAAAGCAAGCTTTGCCCTATTTTTTGACCCCTCCTCCGTCCCTTGCACCATTTTTACATGGGAGTATAAATATGGTGTTAAGGCCATAGAGTAATTTTTTTGCAGGGGAACGCCTACCTTGCATCTCATTAAGGCAAGGTAGGTTTCCACTTCCAAAAAATGACTTTAACTCCATAAATTTGGCACTAGACGGGTCTAGCACCAAAGTATAAATATGGAGTTAGTTTTGCACTGAATTAGAGTAAAAAAGAAATACGCTAATTCAGTGCAAACAGAGTATAAATATGCCCCTTAGCGTCAAAAAATGATGCTAATCTAGTCAGAATCATTTATTTTGACTCAAAACTGCCTAATGTCATTTTTTTTAAGATAGCCTACCCTTTGCACCGGCTTGCACCATTCCATAAATATGGTGCCCAGCTGGTGCTAAAAAATGGTGCAAGCCGGTGCAAAACTTTTTGGGGCAAAACTGCCTTAGTGCAGTTTTGCACCAAAAAGTATAAATAAGGCCCTCAATGTAGTGATTTGAGGCATTGACACTTTGGAATGTAATAATGGTATGTTAATGCACACGGATAAAAATCACGTTTTTCACATTTGGGCATGTATTAAGTATATCATAGTGGATGGTGAGGGATTCATAATTACTGATATATAATTTGTGTTAACGGTATATACAATGTAACTACCCGTCACTGCCGGTGGTCATCCCCGTTGGCCCCTGTCCACCATAGGCAGCAATGTTAACCGATGACAAGTTGCACAGCGGTTGCGACCACCTACCGCCACAACGACTTCTGTCGGCGGACTTGGGTCACTTCCAACTGTTCATAACATTAGGTCAGACACCTGCCATTTTGAGCACATGTACTCAATGCTTGTGCCTAAATAAGTGCGTTGGACACCTATTTCTCCAGATATCTGTGTCACCCAATGCTGTGACTTTACAGTTGTGCTACATAATGGGCCAAATTATGAGAATATGACGTGTTGAGTCTGAATATATGTTGATAGGTTTGTGTAGATACTCTGAGGTGCATAGTCTTCGTTTAACTATAGGTTGATTTGATTACATATGTGTGATCAGTGTAGGACTGCACAGTCACCCACAATTTTTTTTATACATATGTGTCCTATGTCCTATCCGACCTACATTTCAGCCAATATGCTGCAATGAAGGTGTATGATGTACATTTCTATGGTCTGTAATGTTTATGTCAGCACTGCTATGCATCCCCTACACATGTTAGGTGTTTGTTACTATACCATGTGCTGCTGCTGTGTGCCTACTGCATGACTTATTGTACATCCTCTCCTCTAAACATGGATATCCTGCCATGAGGGAAATGAGACAACCTCCAGTGTACGATCCCCTGGTTCACTTGGTAACCATGGAGGACAGGCGTGTCATCAAGACCTATGGGCATTTCAGAATGCTGTCACCTTAACAGCAGGGATGTCTCAGCCCATGTTCAGTCTTGTGTTAAGGGATGTACTGTGTGCTTTCTTGAAACAGCTGGACAGCTACATCATGTTTCCCCAAAGGGCTGATATGGTCTATGTGAAGGCTGGCTTTTATCAGATGGGGCGATTCCTCATGTGGTAGGGCCATTGAAGGTACCCATGTATCCCTTGTCCCTTCCAGTGTCAATGAACAGGTGTATAGCAACAGTAAGTACTACCACTCTATCTAGTGCAGGTGGTGTGTCTGGCAGACCAGTACATCTCCCAAGTGTCAGCTAAGTTTCCTGGATCAATGCATGACTCCTACATTAATGCCAACAGCAATTTTTCACACATGATGGCACGACTAAACACAAAGAGGGCCTGGTTGGTTGGTAAGTATGCAGTGTGATGTGTTTGTATGTAATGTGACCTGTCATCCCATCTGCCCACTCACTGAACCTTCAATTTAAATAGTTGTACCATTGTGTTCACAGGTTTATTCTGGCTATCCAAATTTTCCTTGGCTGTTGATACCTGTGAGGTTCCCAGCCACCCCAGAGAAACACTGTTTTAATGAGGCCCACATGAGGACATGGCGTGTAATTGAATGAAATCTTAGCCTCCTGAAGCCAAGATTCATTTGCCTAGACCTATCTGGAGGTGCCCTCCTCTACTCATACCACAAGGTTTGTCAAATCATTGTTGCCTGCTGCATGCTCCACTGTCCAGCCCTAAGGTGTTGGATACCATTTTTAGCTGGTGATGGTGAGGCAGCTCTACCTGTGGCTTCACATGGTGATATGGAAACTAATGAAGAGCCAGTGGAAGAAGGAGCAGCTGACTGTAGGCTTGAGCTCATTAATCAGTACCTCCAATGACATACAGGCACGTGAGGTGGGCCTTTTCAAGTCTTGTCAGTGCACACTCAGAACTGGATAGCTGACATTACACTTCCTGACCTTTATAATATGTGATGTTGTAATGATGTCAAATGCCTATGTGTGAGTTGTGGTAGCAGACCAATAGAATGTAAGGTGTACAGTATTAGTGGTTCACCTCTAACATGTGTTTTTGCAACTGATTCTACCATTCACTTCTCTCATGGACTGACCAGTTTGTATCTGGATTTTCTGCATTCTCCTATTCCCACCTCCTCCCACCAACTGGATGTGTAATTAATATGTGGTTCTGCAACCTAAGGTTTGAGGTATACATTGTCAGTAGTCAATGGTGATTGAGTACAGTTTTGAGAGGTGTATATGACAGATAGCCTGTTAAATGGATCTTGTGAAGTGCCTGAGCCTAGTGCTGTATAGGTCCAATCGGAGTGCCCATGAATTGGAGTTATACTACAATAGGCACGCAGTCGATTACCTGTATATGTGCCTACTGTGTCACCATGCCTTTCATCCTGATGTTACTCTCTGTGTAGCTCTTATTGTATATGGCTCAACTGACTATTACTGTGGATTTCAACCTCACTATCTGACATCTGTCCAGTGACATTACTGTTGTCATGTGTGTCCTGCTGTGGGAGCTCCATCTGATGGCCATTACACTGCTAGTTCCAATCGGGGGGGAATATCAGACCACAGTTGGGTAGAAGGACAATTTGTATCATTAAATACACAGTTACAGTCGCTGTGTCCATAAGTGTGTTATGGTGCAATTTAGTTTTGTGACCAGTAACATAAATGTGTACTACATAACAAACAGGTGATGAGTGGAGTCATGGCAGATGGATTGATTAGAGTAGCTGGTACAACACATGGTCACAAAGGTCCAGTGTCCTTGTACCAGGGGAAAATTATGTTTTGCCTCAGAACAGTCAACGGGGTATATCTGTGGCACACAAGGGTGACAAAGCAGGAGAGCTTCACTTTCTGGCAGAGGGTTTGATCTTGGCATCTGCTCCAGGAGAATGTCTAGATGGATGTCCATGTTTGCAGGGGGTTCTTCAGCTGCAGAGGGAGGGGTGTCTGATGGCTTATGGTTCCCCTGGCAGGACCTCCATTCCACTAGCTGTCACTAATGTAAAGGGGGCAGATGTTACATTGCTAGTGGAAGGGGCCTGAGGGTGGGTTGCTATACCACGCAGGGTGCTGGTCATGTCCCTCAGCACCCATGCTATGGTGGCCATGGTGGCATTGTGTCCCTGCCAATGCTGCATGACCTCCTGGTGGTATTCCCTCTGCAGCCTTTGATTGTCCCCCAACATGGTGATCATCTGACCCATCCTGTCCTGGGATGTTTGGTATGCTTCCTAGAGTTGGGAGATGGTACCCTGGTCAGGAGAGACCCTTGGGTGCCCCATCCTCCGGCCCACAGCATTCCTCCTATGTCCCCTGCCCTCTGTGCCTGTGCCCCTTACACGGTGTGCCCACTCCCAGTGTTAACAGTACCATCATTGTCTGGGGTGTGAAAGTCTGACTCACGTCCCTGTACTGTGGGGCATACAATAGATTGAACCGTCCTTCGGACACAGGTTTGGGGGCGCTTACTTGGCTGTGATTTTGGTACAACAGGGGTGGGGGGATAGATGTGGGCAGGGCGAGGCTGAGTGTTGTTGACTGACCAGGTGTCCCTGATATGCCAAGTAGCTCGTCACTGTACAGACATCCAGGCAAATTGTCCTCACTGGGGCATTCATCCTGAGAGGGCCGGCAGTGTCTGGTATCATCTACATAGTCGCAAATGGCAGGGATACCGGTGGATGGAGAGAGACACAGAGAATAGTTAAGAAAGTGTGTTTGGTTCCCTCTTTGTGAGATGCAGACAGTGGCTTACCATGATTCCCTGAAATGACAATGACAGATGCTGCACAGCATAGCTTGGAAGTACATACAAGTCTGTGATAGTAGTACCATAATCCATGTTAGGTGCTCTCATCAATGATTTGCACATATTGCACAGCTGATGGGTTCTGTTACTATCTGATACTTGATATGACTATTCGACTCTGCTACCTAGTGAGTAGTCAGACTGGGTGGTTGTCACACAACAAGCCTTCACATTGTACTATGATGTCCCATTGGGAACAGAGTATGTGTGTATGCAAGGGTCATATTCCTGTCCCTGGATCTTGTGCATGTGCAAGGAGTCTGCCATCTTACTTTCCAACCCATGGTCAGTCCATTACAGGCTTGGCAATATGGATCAGTGTCCTTTTGGAATAGTCACTGAGCTGTAGTTGTGTTTTGCCTTGCTTGCCATTGTGGTGTGCCATTGCATTGCTGTCATTGCATTGTATCTGTCCTCATTCATACATTCTAGTTGGTGTAGGGGGTACACTAGTCATACACGCACGATATGTGATATGATGTGCACATTGCAGGTTTTGGCATTAATGAGTTGGGTCATTGTGGGAGTCTTCTCAGTCTGCCAGGATACATCTGCTATGATTAGAAGATGTGTCTAAATAAAAATTTAAACTATCAATATAACAAATTCATTTTAATACACACATTTATTAACATATCACAGTGTATATATATATATATATATGTTATGAAGCAACAAAAAGTAATTGATATGTCACCTCACATTTGCTTAATGTACATAGATGTCAAATTACCCTGCTCCATGTGTGATGTTGTTTCCTGTTCCATTTTTCTTATTTTACACTTTGTAACTTACTATTTACTTTTAGAATGGAATAGTCCAGACTACAACTCCCAGAATGCAATCAAGAAATATGTACTGAAAATTAACATTGGGCATGGACCAGGGAAATAGAATGTGCAACAGGTTTCGTTTTTTTATTTAAAAAAACAAATCCGTCAACAGAGGCTTTTTTCATCTACGTAAAATAAAGGTATAATGTACAATCCCTGTAGTCCAAATATAGCATGACCAATATATGTGAAGCTTTTTTGATTGACATGGAGTTGCACACACATAAATCAACATTTAAGGAGCATCTTGTGAGCTTTACAGTAAGCTACACATGGACCATCCTACAATGGTGTCTGCCTGACTTCTTCATCTTGACAGATGGACATTGTATGTCTGCTGGGTGTTCCATCTGCCAACATATGTATCAATGACATACACCATTCTGTAACGGCTTCTCACATACCTCCTAACCTTGGCAGAGAAAAGACACCCTCCACAATTGCTGCTCGACAAACTCAGAAAGCTACCATGGTGGACAATAGCAGAGATTGGGCCCCAAACTTTACCTCAGAGAAGCTGGAGTTATGGACTGACAAGGTTCTGTCACAGTACACCCTGCTGTAGAGCTCGCCAGAGAATCAGGTACACAAGTTTACTTATAATATTTATGTCATGTTACCTGTACTATTATTATTCAAGGTAAAATCAAGCTTCTGTTAATGAGACATTATGGGCCTCATTACGAGTTTTGCAGTCTTTTGGCAAGACCGCCACGGTGGGAGCCGCCAAAAGACTGCCATGTTGGTGGTCATTTAACAGCTGCAATATGTTCCACACGGTGAAAACAGCCAAAACTCCGAAACTGCCAGGTCACTGGAGGGTGGAAAAGAGACGGTTCCACTGCCAGACCAACACAACTCTGCCCACCAGATTACGACCCACAAATCACCACAGCAGATCTTTGATGGCTGAAAAACATTGGCGGCGTGAGCCGCTGTTGTCAGAAACGACCACTAACAGAACAGATCATCACATTCAACACTTTTGAATAGCCCACACGTGACACACAGCCACACACCCGACACACATACACATACCACTATATAACACACCCCACAATCCCTTGCAACAAAACTGCAATACTGAGAAACAGAGCATAGGCACATTCACAGGGAGAGCCCCCTGACACTATAGGCACAGTCATATCAGAACCAGCTAAACAAAGACAAAACACACATAATGAGCATACACGTTCCATGACAACTGACCATCCCTCACAATGCACCACCCACCCCCATCAATCACCCAACTCTGCAACCTTTCATACACAACACTCCACCACACCGTCAACACAATCGCAACCTTGTCCTCAGAAAAGCACCCACGATTAACCAACGATGAATTGAGGGTCATGGTGGATACAATTGTCATGTATAGCCACAACTGTTTGGAGCACAGTTCCAGCAAACATGAGTTGCCAGGAAAATTTTGTTATGGCAAAGAATAGTCAATACGGTTAACTCAGTGGGCAGCCATCTACACACAAGGGACAACATCAGGAAGAGGTGAAATGAACTACGGGGAAAGGTGTGCTCCATGGCATCAAGAAACCAGATTGCCGAACAGAAGACTGGTGGTTGGCCCCCCAACCTCCTCCCCCACAGTTCACATCCTGGGAGGAGAAGGACTTGAATATACTGCATCATGAGGGCCTGACTGGAATACCTGGGGGGCTGGAGTCTGGTAAGTGCTCACAACTTCAATTCACACAATTGTTGTGTCCTGCATGCTTTCTCACCAACCAAATATCCCCTAATTCACTGAATGTCCCAGTATACTACCTGCCAATCACCCAATGCCCCTCTCTCGCATGCCACCACCCCATAGGAATTCTAAGGAAATTAACAATAGAAAGGCTGGATTGGGTGGAATACCACATGTGCTGTGTATCATTGGCAGAAAACACATTGCTTTGGTTCCATTGTAGAACAGAGAACAAGTGTGCCACAAGAAGAAAAATGTCCTCTCGACATATATGCAAGTTGTGTGCATTCCAGACGTTTAAATCTCAGGTGCATGTGCATGCTTTACTGGATCTACCCATGATTCATTTGTGCTACTCAGTAGCAGCTAAATCACCAAATGGCATGAATTAGAAATTCAAGGGCCTGTCTTGTTGGCAAGTGTTATATTAAAACATTCAACAACATTTAGAAATGTTGTTGTCTAAAAATTACAATATTAATCTTCTATGAACCTGTATTTTTTTAGGAAACTCTGCAATTCCAGGGAAAATTCACTTCAAGCGCACATGGTAGAAACAGTAAGCATGTGGAGTGGGTATTTTGGACTCCTGAAAGCAAGATTCTGTTGTCTTGGTAAGCCTTTTGTAGCCCTTCCCCACCTACCTGATAAGGTATACTAAATAACTGTAATATGTTGTATGCTGCAAAACTTTGCCCTGCAGAAAAACATCTCTTTCATACTGAATGATGACTGCGATGACGAGTTTCAGGGTGATGTTAACTGAATTGCACAATGAAGATGGCAATAATGAGGAAGAAGGAAATGATCTGACACAAGATATAATAGACACATTTTTCTCATAAGGGTAAATGGTAGTAAATGTACATTAATGAATCTTTATTTCATATTTCCATACAGGTGAAAGACCATTGTAGAAAATCATTTACTTGGAAGTTTACAAACATATATGCAACATGTGTATACGTGGTGATGTTTCAAGTGTGCTTGTTACATGGAGGAGTGGTATATATTGTATGTCAAAGCATTAGCTGACAAGGTGCCCATTGTAAATGGCAACAGTGATGTCCTGCGATTGTTAGATTTTATTACCAAGAATATTACATCAATTATGACGATGGATCATTCACATTTATGTCATAGGTCACCTTACACTGCCATCCTCTATAGCACAAACGAATCACTGGTGATATTCAATTGGGTAAGTGATCTAACTTGTGATGAACAGATGTAGAATGTTAACAACTTGAGACTGTTGTGGTATTTTTTAGTGAAGTAATAACTGACTGATGGAAGTATGCCAAAATGTGTTCCCAATAATATCTACTACTAATGTTTGGGCTTGTGAAGCATCCATTTTAAGAGTACAGTATCTACCTAAATCCCTTCTTAACAATGTATTGCACAATATTATGAATGTAAGCTTCTGTGCTACTTATATTTAATAAACCTTTATACCAAAACGTCATCAATATGTTGTTTATTATGTGTAAAACACTCAGTATTGAATAAAGTAATATAATATATCTGAAAATGATTAGTAATTATGTAATTGATGTGTTGTTTTAAAATGCCATTCCAATTGTACTTTATAATGTTACTTATGGAAGAAAATCTTAAGGAAGTGTAGTAGAGAATATCTGCTAACTAGAATATAGGATTTTAAATTAACAGATATGTGCAGTATTGCATTGTGGGTAATGTGTAGATTAATTTCCCCAAACTTTTCAAAGTTGATGTATTATTTAAACCTGTTATTTCAAAGCAGACCAAACAAAATATAATAAACATGAAAAGTGTTGACCAGTACATCTTACTTTTCCATAAGAGATAAACGTTACATGTTCAACGATTTAAGAACAGACCATAATGAAGTGACAAAAGAAAATACAGACACAGAATTGATAAGTATGATGGATATGAATTAGCAGGGTAAACCATAGTTATTTGAAGTCCATTTTCAAAATACATACTTTCATTGCAAGACAAACGTACTGCAAAAGTAGTCCAAAGAGTGAATAATAGTACTTCACAAAACCAAATTAGGACTTGCACTTCTTGGTGACTCCAGAGGATGCAGGGCCTCCTTTTCTGTGAATTAGTCTGGTGGAGTGTTGCCTAATGTTGAAGGTCCACAGAAAAGGGTAGGTGACTCAAATTGCCCTACATATGTCCTACAATCCATCTTGTACCACCCCAGGCAAGGAGTGCAAAACAGATATCTGGCTCTCCATGAGGTCATTGTGCTCCATCTGGCACTCATGTCAGGAGGCTGCTCCAATAATACTGTGTTCACATAGTTTCATGGCCTCCCACCACAGTCCCAATTGTGGCTGACCCCTACCCCCACTACCCTGTGGCCTTTGAGCAGTGTGCACAGCAATGCTGGGTCTTGGCTCATTTGTAGATGTTGTTGGTGCCGGTAATACAGGAGCCAGGTCTGGGGTGCACATTGCAGAGGCCGTGATAGCATTTGGGGGAAAGGAAGCAACGACAAAAATTAGCTGTTGAGGAGGGGCAGGCAAAATATTACACTGAGTAGGAAGGTGAGGCACAGTGAGGCTTACCCTAGCAGGCTGCTGAGGTGCATGTGATGGGCCAGGCTCCACATCAGGGTTTGAATCAGCAGGAGTTGTTTCTCTACTAAAGGCTTCTGCAGAAGTAGGGCTGGTGGTTGGAGTATTTGGTGATTGTTCCTGGACTTCCACTGTAACTGATGATTCTACAATGTAAATGAGTAAACTGATTGGCAGCACATCTGGGTATAATATTTAATATTATTTTAATTTCAGCTTTTCAACTAAAAAAGTTAATCTGAAACTTAAACTGTTTTTCTTAGAATTAATAAATGGTAATTTCTTAGTCTTAAAGAAAGCTTAAAAATGTGATAGCCATCAAAATGTGCTTCTTTAGTCTGATTAAAATGACAGGTCCACAAACATTGAAGACAAAACATCAAACAAGCTGCTAACTACTGATATAACATCACACTTATAAATCAGTAATCAAACGTAATAGTGCTGTGCTTTAGCATTTTAAGGTTTGTTAGATATTAATCTTTCTTATTGAAATTTTGGCATAGGACCCATCTTATTAATTGATTTAAATGTGTACAGTGAAACCTGCACAATCCAGCGGGAAATCAACAGCTACAAGGTCAAAAAGAGAGCAGCCTATACTTGATCAGACTAGAGACAACATGAGAATCCAGCAGACATTTTATGAACCTGTAGACCCCAACGGAGCACAGAGTAATATTTACAATGACAAGTGTGAGACAAAAGGGAAAGGTTACACAGCTTTCTGTAGAAAGATTTTGTAAAGTTGGTACATAGATATCTAGATGACTATCACACTTTCCTACATGTTATCAGTCCAACATATTGTATGAGGATGAAAATGTAATATCACATGCATCAAACATACATAATGTTACATTATGAGAGATGTAGTCATTTACCACTAACACTGTTGAAGTAGATTTGGCCTGCACTGTATGTAGTATGGGGAAGGCTCAATCATATGACAAACACTGATTGCACTTACCAGTCTCCAAACCACCAGGGATTGCTTTTAAACTTTTTGTGTGTAGGATCCATAAACCTTCTCCTCCCGGGGCAGGAGGTTAATGGGCCCAGGAGAACCCCCACTGATCTGATGGACCTCTAGGTAGGCTTTAAAGGTCAGGGATCTTACCCTCCCTCGTAGATCATTCTAGTGCTTCCTAATTTCCTCCTGTGAGTGCCTATTGTTAGATACATCATTCACTCTTGAGACAATTCTCTTCCACAATTGCCTTTTCTGGATTATTGTGATATGTTGAACAAGGGATCCAAATAAGTATGGCTTTGCCCTAATTATTTCATCCACAGTGACCGACAATTGTGTGTCTGAGTTTCTGGAGTTTCTTTATTCAGACATGGTGAAGGTAATGACCAAAACCAATTACAAAATTATGAGAAAAGTAGGAGTAAATTCAACAAAAACAGTGAAGTAGTATAAGACAACCAACAAAAACCCTATCTATTGCTGCTCCGAGATGAGAAAGGCAAAGGATCATGGTATAGAATGGGGTATGGTTTATTGTGTGCTGTGCAGGTTTGATTACAGGACTGCGTTGTAATTATTCCACTGGTATACCGATGTGAGCCCACCAATCTGAAGGACATATATAAATTTGGTGGGAGGTATATCTCCACTCTGACAGAATATTCCCCAATGCCAGATAAATGTAGCTGTCTATGAAGGATAACCACTGGTGGGACAATAATACCTTTGTCAAGGTGGATGGCCAACATATAAATCAAGCATTCTCAGTGGATGTATTGAGACCTCAATCATGGAGGACTGACACCATGACTGTCAAGATATAAATCAGGCCCTAAGTCTATGGTGAACCTTTGGTTTGTAATACTAACATTGCCACTGGTTCCTGCCTGCTCTATTGGTCATACCATTGTACTCTTTTATGGGCACTTATGCACATGTATTGTGACTCAGTGTGGCCAATTCCATTTTCGTCTAATTGTCTAACATGGCAGACGGACATGTTAGAATGGTATGTTAAAATTTAGGAAATGCTGCTATATAAGTTGGTCTCTCTGGCCATATAAGTCCAGTGGTTCCGATGTTATGTATTGGGAACAATAGATCTGTAGTGAATAGTAACAAAGACTATGGCCCTCATTACAACCTGGGCGGTAAATCCTGCTTTCTGCCTTGCAGAAGACCGCCAACATACGGCTGCGGCCACGGAATTCCGCTACAGGTATAATGACCCACAGCTCGGAATCCGCCACAATACAGACACTCACACAAGTCCACCACACTAAAGGTTAGTGATAAACTGGTGATACCAAAACCGGCACTGTCACGCCAACAGGAATACGCCCACAGTATCACGACCCACAAATCAACGCGGCGGTCATTCAACCGCGGTAATCCATTGGCGGTACACACTGCTGCGCTCAAAATACACACACACTTACAAAACACAACCACATTGGACAATTCAAAATACACACACCTGAAACACACACACACCACACACCCAATCCAATATAAAGCACACACCCACATCACCCACAAATCCTTACAACCAAAAATTTGAAAGAAGGCCAGAGAGAGAGAGAGGCTATCTAAAACAACACCAGCATCCACAGACGCACAACACCATCACTTACACAACATCAACGCACCTCATACAACACACACCAACACATCCCCTCACACATCACAACAGACACCACCTCACACATCACCCACACCACATCATGGCACCTCAAAGACACCCCAGGTTCTCTGAGGAGGAGCTCAGGGTCATGGTGGAGGAAATCATCCGGGTAGAGCCACAGTTATTCGGATCACAGGTGCAGCAGACGTCCATTGCAAGGAAGATGGAGCTATGGCACAGAATTGTCAACAGGGTTAACGCAGTGGGACAGCATCCAAGAACACAGGATGACATCAGGAAGAGGTGGAACGACCTACGGGCGAAGGTGCATTCTGTGGTATCCAGACACCAGATTGCTGTACAGAGGACTGGCGGTGGACCCCTACCTCCTCCCCCACAACTAACAACATGGGAGAAGCAAGTCTTGGCAATACTGCATCCTGAGGGCCTTGCAGGAGTAGCAGGAGGACTGGACTCTGGTAAGACCTATTATACTACTTTATACCCCACACCCCACCTGCATGCCATCACATACCACCACACTTACCCTCACACCCATCACCCCAACAACCCACAGATACCCCACTAACACAACCCACACATCCCAAAACCAAGCCCTGCATGTAACACCAATGCATGGACACCCATCACCAAAGCATGTCCAGTACAGAGACTCACTCATGCCCCAAAATCACCAATCACATAAGGACCAAGCCAATAATGCAAGCACAGGAGTAGAGGATCACTCACCCATTGCACAAGATGGCACACAGAGATACAATAACTATGCATTTATACCCCAACAGGACCCATACCCAACATCACTGGACAGGAGGTGCCAGACTTATCCAGTCCCCCCACAGAAGAGACCCACAGTGATGACAGCAGCTCTGCACGCCTGGATCAAGATGACCAACCCGGCCCATCAGGGACCTTGGGACAGTCGGTTCCCCTGACACAGTCACAAACCACCACTGAACCTCCCCCCTCAGGAAACACCACCACAGCACCCACCCAGTGGGCCCATCCCTCTGTCCCCAGTACACGTCTATCAGCAGTGTGTCCACCACTACAGGGAACCCAGGCAACCCCACTAAAACATGCGATCAGGGACCTGGGGGCAGTGGCAGTGGGCACCCGGTTCAGGGGACAGAGGCACAGGATAACAGGGAAGCTGGGAGGAGTGCTGTGCGACAGGAGGAGGACAGGCCCAGGGAACCCACTCTCCACAAGGCACTCTCCAACATCATGGGAGCATACTGCCATTCCTCGGAGACCATGGGCATGGTACTGGCCAAGTTTCAGGAGACCCAGCGGCTGCAGGAGGAACACTACCTGGGGATCAGGGAGGACTTGAAGTCCATCAACACCACCCTGGTCACCATTGCAGGGGTGCTGGCAGACCTTCTCAACACCAGGACGAACACAGTGGCACACAAACGGGCCCCTGACATTAGCCTGGACGATGAACAGCCCTCCACCTCCGCCGGTACTAGTGGACAGGAGGCACCGCCACAGGAACAACAGGACACCAGCACCCCACCCCCTGCAGATGGAGAACCACCCCACAAACGGTCCCTGAGATCCAGGAACAAGACAGAGAACATTGCCAAGACCCCCGCCAGGAAATAAGACCCCCCTGAATGTCACCCTTCTGTCCCACTATGTCACCCTGTCGACCTTAAACTGCCATTGCTCCACTTCCTATGCCCCTTTGGACAATGCACCTGTGAAACAAATAGACAGGACTCTGCCATGGACATACCTCCACCATCACCCCAGCCCGTTTTACAACCTCCTCCACTTATTTGCACAGGAATAAATACACTTGAATCACAAAACAATCTGGAGTCCGTCTGTGCTTTCACAAATGTGTAATTGCAATATCTATAGAATATAGCAATGTCAATTTACTTGTTCACATACCAATGTAACAAATCTGTAGGCCAGGAGTAAACATAGCAGAGGGCACAAAGTGGGACCCAGATCTGTGAAATGGAAAGTCAAAGTGACAAGTCAGTGTCCATACACTGAGTGAAAATGACAGACTTATGCTAGCTACAACAATAGTATGAGATGTGGGAAGCAGTGACATCTTCTTACCTATGTCTCACTGGAAGTAATGCATGATGATGTTGTTTCGGTTGTCAAAATCCTCTTCTTCTGCCTCCTCTTCTTCACTGTCCACAGGCTCCACAGCTGCCACAAGACTACCATCTGGCCCATCCTCCTGCAGAAAAGGCACCTGGCGTCACAAAGCCAGGTTGTGCAGCATACAGCAGGCCACGATTTTCTGGCACACCTTCTTCGGTGAGTAGTATAGGGAACCACCTGTCAGATGGAGGCACCGGAAACTGGCCTTCAGGAGGCCAAAGGTGCGTTCTATTATCCTCCTAGTTCGCCCATGTGCCGTAGTGTAGCGTTCTCCTGCCATTGTCCTGGGATTCCTCACTGGGGTCAGTAGCCATGACAGGTTGGGGTAACCAGAGTCACGTGCAAATGTCGAGGGACAACTGTTAGACACACACTAACTCTTAGGGACAACCCCATACCCAGACACTTATGTCAACTGTATTGGGACCTTGGCCTCACCTATTAGCCACACACAGGGCCGTATTTATACTCTGGTTGCGCCGAATTTGCGTCGTTTTTTTCGACGCAAATTCGACGCTAAACTAACGCCAACTAACGCCATATTTATACTATGGCGTTAGACGCTTCGGGCGCCAAAGTGCCCGGAGTGTGCGTCATTTTTTAGCGTGAACCCCTTCCTTGCGTTAATGATATGCAAGGGAGGCGTTCCCGTCTTAAAAAATGACTCCCAGGCCTTTACGTGGTATTTATACTCCCGGGCAAAAATGACGCCCGGGAGTGGGCGTGGCCAAAAACGGCGCATTTGCGCCGCTTTTTAACGCCTGGGTCAGGCATGGCGTTAAGGGACAAGTGGGCTCAAAATGAGCCCAGAGTGCCCTCCCCTGCCCCCAGGGACCCCCCCTGCCACCCTTGGCCACCCCAGGAGGACACCCAAGGATGGAGGGACCCATCCCATGGACATTAAGGTAAGTTCAGGTAAGTTTTTTTTTTTTTTTTTTGTGGCATAGGGGGGCCTGATTTGTGCCCCCCTACATGCCACTATGCCCAATGACCATGCCCAGGGGACAGAAGTCCCCTGGGCATGGCCATTGGGCAAGGGGGCATGACTCCTATCTTTACAATGATAGGAGTCATGTTGATGGGGGATGGGCGTCGAAAAAAAATGGCGCAAGTCGGGTTACGACGATTTTTTCGACGTAACCTGACTTGCCCCATTTTAAGACGCCCATACGCCATTTTCCCCCTACGCCGGCGCTGTCTGGTGTACGTGGCTTTTTTCCACGCAAACCAGGCAGCGCCGGTCTGCTTGCGCCGGCTAACGCCATTCCATAAATACGGCGCCCGCATGGCGCTTCAGAATGGCGTTAGACGGCGCAAAATTTTTTGACGCTAAACTGCGTTAGCGCAGTTTAGCGTCAAAAAGTATAAATATGGGCCACAGTGCCTCAGGAGTTGCCCCATCACATAAGGGATGCTGCTATTTCTCAAAATGTAAGCATCATGCACAGAGCCAGGATACTTGGCATTCACATGGGAGATGTACTGGTCTGCCAAACACACTATCTGCACATTCATCGAATGGTAGCTTTTCCGGTTTCTGTACACCTGTTCATTCCTGTGGGGTGGACAAATGCCACATGTGTACCATCAATGGCACCAATGATGTTGGGGATATGTCCCAGGGCATAGAAGTCACCTTTCACTGTGGGCAAATCCTCCACCTGAGGGAAAACGATGTAGCTGTGCATGTGTTTCAGTAGGACAGACAACACTCTGGACAACACGTTAGAGAACATTGGCTGGAACATCCCTGATGCCATGGCCACTGTTGTTTGAAAAGACCCACTGGCCAGGAAATGGAGTACAGACAGGACCTGCACTTGAGGGGGTATCCATGCGGGATGGTGGATAGCTGACATCAGGTCTGGCTCCAACTGGGCACACAGTTCCAGGATTGATGCACGATCAAGTCTGTATGTGATTATGATGTGTCTGTCTTCCATTGTCGACAGGTCCACCAGGGGTCTGTACAACGGAGGATGCCGCCATCTCATCATGTGCCCCAGCAGACGTGCCCTATGGAGGAGAACAGCGAGCAGCGAGTCATCCAACACTGAGGTATCACAATGTGTTATTTGCAGAAACGTTAGTAATCCGCAATGTGCCGGTATCTGTCTGTATTCCCGGCCTAGATAGGTGTGACGCAGTTTTCATCCATCCCATGTGGCCCCCTGAAATGGGGACTGCCTGACCTGTAAGGTGGGACAAGGGGAAATGAGGTAACTGAGCTGGCGTTGTACACCGTCGCGGTGGGCGGTCGAAGACCGCAGCGCAATTATGCATTGGTTAACATTGGGACCTATGGGTCCCAGGAGCCAATGATGATGTACGCTGGCGGTGATGGTACGCAACGCTGCGGACGTGACCGCCATTTTCTGTCTGTTCACTCACTTGATACCTGACCTTCAACAGGAGAAGACCTACACTGCAAGTGCTGCTGTGACCTGTGTCTGGAAGCGACGATGGCTACAGTGTCTGGGAAAAGGGCCCCTGCCTTCACTTCGGAGGAGTTGGAGAAAATAGTGGATGGGGTCCTCCCCCAGTACATGCAACTGTACGGTCCTCCAGACAAACAGGTGAGTACACTGTGAGCATGCTGCATGGGCAATGCCTGCTTTGAGTGGTGTGGATGGAAGATACATGGGGGCCTGCATGTGCGGATGGTGAGTGTATGTGCATCAGGGCATGGGTGGGAACTGGTGGGCAATGAATATGACGGTCCGGACGGGTGAGTAATTTCCTTTCCCCCTGTACCATTCCTCTAGGTCAGCACCCACCAGAAGAAGGGTATTTGGTGTGCCATCGCCAAGAACGTCCGGACCCTCGGGGTCTACCACAGATGGAGCACCCACTGCTGTAAAAGATGGGAGGACCTGTGCCGCAGGAGCAAGAAGACGGCGGAGGCCCAGCTGGGGGTGGCCTCCCAACGTGGAAGGGGTGCCCGTTGCACCATGACCCCACTGATGTCCTGGATCATGGCGGTGGCCTATCCAGAGTTGTATGGGCGCTTGAGGGCATCACAGCAGCCGCAAGGGGGTGAGTACACTCTCATTCAGCTGACTCTGCGCGCATTACGAGGTGTCTGGGTGGGGGAGGTGGGCAGTGGGTTCCCCTAGCCCAGTTAGAACTTGGTAGGTAAGGTCCCTTGTGAGGCAGGCTATGTGGCACCCCAACCCCACTAGTGGTAAGAGCCATCTACACCTAGTCAGTCTCCTGCGACTTTCAGGTGTGCAGCAATTGGGCTTAGGCCTTGTACCCCATGGTCATATGAATTTTCTAGGAACTGTTAGTGCATGGCATAGTGCTGAGGGCTGCTCCCTGTGTGTTGTGTCCGCCAACGGAAGTGGTGTTGCATGCACTGAACATGTTTTTTCTTCTGTCTCCCCCCTTTTTGTTGTCTCCCTGTTCTTGTGTGCAATAGCATCATCAGGTGGAGGAGCAGTGGCAGGAGGGAGCTGCAACCCACTTGGCCCTGGAGGGTGAAGCAATGGAGTCTGAAGCCACCAGTGGGACGGAGGGCGAGGGAAGCTCCACGGCGGGGACAGGAGCAGACACCAGTGACATTGACTCCTCCTCTGATGGGAGCTCTCATGCAGTGGCTGGCACCTCTGTGCCCACTGCATCAACAGGTATAGCTGCCACCCCCCTACCAGCACCGCCCTCCCAGCAGCCCCTCAGCGTGTGTCCCGTGCCCGTTCACCCAGGAGGGTGGGCATCTCCTTTGCCCCAGGCACCTCAGGCCCTACCCAAGTCAGCTCTGCTGCCCTCAGTGAGGAGGCTATTGACCTCTTGAGATCCCTCACTGTTGGGCAATCTACCATTGTCAATGCCATCCAGGGTGTTGAGAGGCATTTGCAACAAACAAATGCACACCTGGAGGGCATTCATTCTGGGCAGGCGGCCCAACAGAGAGCATTTCAGGCTCTGGCCTCAGCACTGATGGCAGCCATTGTCCCTGTGTCCAGCCTCCCCCCTCCAACTTCTTCCACTCAGACCCAATCCCCTGTACCTCAGCCTATCCCAAGCACACCATCAGACCAGCATGCACACTCATCAACACACAAGAGTGGACCTGGCAAACATAAGCACCACACATCCCACAAGCACTCACACAAGCACCATCCCCATGCAGACACCCACTGCCTCCACTGTGTACCCCTCCTCCACGTCCTCCTCCTCCCTCCCTGTCTCGTCTCCACTCACACCTTCATGCACTACATCCTCAGCCACTACCTCCATCACCAGCACGCCCATCACCACACACCTCTCACGTGCAATCACCACCCCCACTACCATTCGCACATCCCCAGTGTCCTCTCCCAGTGTGTCTGTGAGCCCTCCTCCCAAAGTACACAAACGCAGGCACACACCCACCCGACAGCCATCCACCTCACAACAGCCTCCAGCCCATGCACCTTCACCCAAATTCAGCAGACGTACACCTCCTACAACCACTACCTCTTCCTCCACTCCCAAACCCCCTCCATCTTCTCATCCCAGTGTGTCTAAAAAACATTTCCTGGTGACCTCTTCCCTTCACCTCCCCCAAACCCCTTCCCCTAGGGCCAGGCTTTCAAGGTCCCAGCCCAGCACCTCAGTCACCAAATCCCCGGGCACAGTGGTGCCAGCAACTGCGGGGTCATCGAGTGCGCCACCCATCCGGGCTGCCAGTGTGCCACGTAGCGAGGGCAAGGACATTCCGCCACCTGCCAAGGTGAAAAAGGTTGCCCACATCCCGGAGGGAGAAGCCGCACCTACCAGCCACCAAGGGATCAGCAAAAACAAAAGGGGATAGTGGCAAGACAACTGCGGCACCATCAAAGGTGGGGAAAGGACAAAAGCAGAAAAGAAGGTCAGGGCATGGTGGCACCGACTGAGGGACCAGTGTCACACCTTCTGTCCATGACCACACCAACCTGTACGGCTGTGAACACCGGAAGCTGCCCCGCCACCACAACCGCCACCTGCCCGCCCCCTGCACCGCAACCTGCACCGCCACCTGCACAGCCACCGTCACGTCTACAGCCTCAGTGACAGTCCCCAGCCTCTTACCCAGTGGGCAGCCATCCGAGGCTGCAGGAGACGTCCTGCTGTGTCCCTCAGCAGGTGCTGACCCATGCACCACCGCCAGCACCGCCGACACAGACACCGCCGCAAGCACCGACACCAGCCTCGCGACGTGCTCGGACAGTGGCACCACCGCTGACATGACTACAATCACCAGTGGTCAGTCGTCCAAGGCTGGAGGACAGTTCCTGGACCCTGGCCAGCTTCCATGAGGCATGACTTCCATCATTGTTTGCACCTGCAGGTGGAAGGCGAAGCCGCAGCCGTGTGGGGTATGTCGCTGCCTCCATGGCGTATCATGCTACCTGTACCTCAGCAATCTTGTGGCACACACACCCAGGTAAGGGAATTGTACCGGCCACACTGCATGTGGAGCACTCTGGGCTCCATGCCCCCTCCAGAACCAGTGGAGAGATACATCCACTACCTTCTTCCTTGGCAGGATGAAGCACTCTGGGCACCATGCCCCCTCCAGAACCAGTAGAGAGATACATCCACTACCTCAGTCCTTGGCAGGATGAAGCACTCTGGGCACTATGCCCCCTCCAGAACTAGTGGAGAGAAATATCCACTACCTCAGTCCTTGGCAGGATGAAGCACTCTGGGCACCAGGCCCCCTCCAGAACCAGTGGAGAATGACATCCAGTTGAGAGACTGTGTCTTTGCACTCCCCAGGACAAAGCAGTGGGAAAACCACACACTGGAGAGACTTGAGAGACTGCAGCTTTGCACTCCCCACGATTAAGCAGTTGGCAAACCACCCACTGGAGAGTCTTGAGAGACTGTGGCTTTGCACTCACCAGGATAAAGCAGTGGACAAACCACCCACTGGAGAGACTTGAGAGACTGTGGCTTTGAACTCCCCAGAATTAAGCAGTGGGCAAACCACACACTGGAGAGACTTGAGAGGCTGTGGCTTTGCACTCACCAGGATAAAGCAATGGGCAAACCACCCACTGGAGAGACTTCAGAGACTGTGGCTTTGCACTCCCCAGGATAAAGCAGTGGGAAAACCACCCACTGGAGAGACTTCAGAGACTGTGGCTTTGCACTACCTAGGATAAAGCAGTGGGCAAACCACCCACTGGAAAGACTTGAGAGACTGTGCTTTGCACTCACCAGGATACAGCAATGGGCATGGAGCCCCCTCATGCAGCAGTGGCGTTGTGCGTTCATCTGGCTGAGGTGCCCCCCTCCCCCTCCCCTGAGGTGCCTGTATATTTTCGATCTGATGCCCCAGCAGTGTTCTCTCCGTTTCCAGTCAGGTATCTTGTGTGGGCTTCGCCCATGCATTTTGGGGACCAGTGGTCCACGGACAATGATTGGTACACTATCTGGACTTGTGTAGTTGGTTTACATATTTGTGTATACTGAATTTTGATTTTTTACTATCATATTTTTCATGATTGCACTGGTTACAATAATTTCCTTTTGTCCTTGCGTTCTTCCAGGGGGTGATGGGGTGTATATGTAATGTTGTTGCATGTATTTGTGTGTATGTTGTTGTGGGTGAGGGTGGGGGTTGGGGTATTGCATGTTGCGTGTGTGTGTCACTCTTTTCCCTCCCTCCTCTGTGTTGTAGGTGCAGTACTCACCGTGGTCGTCGAAGGCGTCTGTCCTGCTCCTGATAGAGCAGGAGGAAGAGCAGCATTGGTAACACCTGTAGTTCGGGCTCCATGCCGTCCTGGTTCCTCGTTGGGTGTTGAGAGGTGAGTGTTTTTCCTTCTGTGTACTATTTCTCCCATGCTTTTGATAGCGTTGGTTCCACCCTGGAAAAGGTGGTGGATAGGCGTGTTATACAGTGGGTGGTACTTTGTCCTCTGCCTGTCTGTTGGCGGTTACCGCCGCGGTGTTTGTTTCTACCCCTGTGGCAGTCTGAGTGTTAAAGTGGCTGTCTCTGTTGGAGGTCGTGATTCCATTTTTTTTTCTGCCGGCCTGTTGGCAGTATTACCGCTGCTTTAACACTGACCACCAGGGTTGTAATGAGGGCCTATATTTTAATAATTTAATAATAAAAAGCTGTTTTTCAAATCTGGAAATAGGACGCAAAAGTCTGTTTACATTTAACATGTTACCCCTTCCCAGCTCCTCTCCACAATACCTTAATAATAGACCAATGCACATCTTCAGGTGTTGTAACATCTCCATCTCTTTCTTCTTTCCCCACAACACTACCCTAAAGATGTGGCATTCTTACCCATACCTAAGCTCAATAGTTATCTAAGTATGTATTTTCAACAGATACATGTTGTATGGGAAGTGTGTCACACACAAATCAAATTTCAAGTGTTCTGCAGGTTGCTCTGGAGTTTTCCACAGTTTTTCTGGTAATCTATGCATGCTAGATACAAACTTGGCCTCAATGTATGCCAACATGAGAGAGCTAACTCTGTAGTTTGTGCGACCGTTAGGCTTAGGGCCTAGAAAACTATTATTTTGTATACTAACGGTAACAGTGTGTGTGAGATTGTCAAATTAATTTCAGCCATTTTCAGAGCTGTAAGTTAACATTAGTCAGCTAACAAAATTGAGAACTGAAATTTTCCTTTCTCCTAAAAGATTCAGGAAACCAAGAACGTATTAGAGCTGTAAGATCATCCACTCCCAAACAAATCAGGCTGTGAATGAACTAAAATGATAATATTTTCCTGCCTTTCATGTACTTCTTCCATAGAAAAACTGCTAATGTTCTAGAGAGATTGTTGGAAAATGGGTTATTGGTAAGGGCAGGTAAGTACCTACACCTAGCAATAGGCCACTAACCTCCACGTAGGTCCAGTTAGGTCTCAATAAATTAAACCCAGCCAACCCTTTGTAGCTTGGCAACGAGCGACAAGGCTTAACTTAGGAGAAATAAGTGTAAAGCTTTTAAAAACCACAAATCAGTAAATAAGTTAGGGCCAGATGAATGAAAACTGGGGTCTGCGAATCGCAAAATGCGATTTTTAAGAAATCGCTATTTCCGATTCGCAATTGGCCATGTAACAAAATTGCGATTCGGAATTAGCGATTTCTTAAAATTTGCTATTTGTGGTTTGCGAGGCCCATATTCCGAATCGCAATTTGCATTCTCGCAATTCGCGATTTTTGTGCGATTCCGTAAAAAATCGCAAAATGCGAGAAAGTTCGAGAATGCACACCTGGAGGAGCCTGATGACATCACCAGCAGGAAATGAGTCATCCCAGGCAGTTTCAGGTGCCACACCCAAGCCAGCATCCTGAGTGAGAGCAGCCCAGCCACACTGAGCAGCATTCTGAAGGAGCAGCATCACCTGAGCCACAATGGAGCCCCAAGGTGCAGCACAGGAGAAGCAGGAGAGGAAGCGCAAATCAAGTTCAGTGAACAGGAGCTGGAGGTATTACCAGAAGAGGTGGTGAGGAGCCATGACCGCCTGTTTGGCAAATCATCCCTCCAGGTGCCTGAGAGTGAGAAGAGAAGACTCTAGCTTGAGATCCAAGTCAAAATCTGCGCTATTGGAGTGGCACAGCGCTCCATTGAGGAGATCAAGAAACGCTGGTATGACTTGTGGTCCCAGGCAAAGGAGAGGGTGGCAAGAAGACTTGCAGAGGCCAGGGGCACAGGAGGAGGACCACCAACCGAGCCACCTACCACACCACTGGAGGACCTGGTGGAATCGACACTTCTACCGGAAGCAGTGACAGGGGTCACAGATATAGACACCTCCGCTCAACCAAGTACCAGCCAAGGTAAGTGCAATGTTGTCGTATGAACCCAATAGGTGCATGCATAAAAGGCCCTTAGGAATTAGCATGTAATGTGAAGTAGTGTGTGAAGTAGTCTAGTCCACATCTTAGTAGCAGCACAAAAATGCATTATGGGAGTCGTGGTCCACAAACTATTACAGACAGTAGCATGACAATGTAAGCAAGCATAGTGACACCCAAGGTAACACAACACACACTACACCATGTAGAGCAGTACCTATAGCTTTATTGCCATTTCTGGACAGATAATGTAACATACAGAACTGACATGCTGCATATTGTTGTTGCAGGTGGGCCTGGCACAGCAGCCACAGAAACTCCGTGTGTAGGGGAGATGGACACACAGCAGCCCTCTGACACCAACACCAGTGGGTCCGTCAATGTCTCCACTGTGCGCCGCAGGCCCAGGCCATTGCTACTTTCAGACCTCAGTGGTGACTCCGATGTGCAGCAGGAGGGGCCAAGCACACCATCTGCACCCGATAGGCACAGCCAGATACCAGAGGACAGGGGTCATTCAGCACATCGCAGAAGTGCCACAGTGTCCCAGCAGCAACCACAGGAGGCAGCTGAGGGTACATCCTTGTTCGGTGGACTTGAGGCTGCTATGTTGCAGCAACAGCGCCTGCAAAACAGGAGAATTTTGAGTCTGGACAGGAACCTTAGAGTCCACAACAGACATATGATTGGCCTGCATCTGCGAATTGACACCCTGAACAACAATATCACCCAGCTGCGTGAGGGACAGGTGCAGGCCTCTCAGGACACTAGGGAGCTAACCAGTGCAGTGCGTGACCTGTGTGAGGAGCTGAGCCACGAAAGGGTGAGTCGACGCAGACATGAACACCACTTCAGAACCATGTTTGCGAATTACTGCAGGTCCTCAAATAGGATGGCCAACTCCACCGCACTCATCGCCCGTCGTGCTGTGGCGGCCCAGGTGGAGGCTGCACACACCAGCAGGGATGTGGTCCAGGGCCTTGTCCAAATCACCAATGTGATTGAACTAGTCATGGGACAGAGGTCGGCCACTCCCAGAGAGGTTGCCTTGGGGGACACGGAGGACAGTTCGAGCCTCAGTAGTGTGCAAGTACCTGCTTCAGACACCAGACGGCGCAGTGCCAGGTGCAGCACTGCCACTGAGGGTGACATTCAGGGTGCCAGTGAGTCAACTGGGCACCCTAGTAGTGTGCGAGGGAGGAGGAAGTGACTCTTGCCGCATTGACACTGGTGTTCCCACTATGATGTAATAGTGTGGGACTCAGTTCTTTTGTTTATTTTCGGTTTTCTTATTCACCTGTTTACTTCATTTTTCACAAATAATTACCTGACGTAAGGTAATAAATTCCTATCACTACAGGTACAGTTGTCAGTGTAGTTTTGTTATACATACTCACGTCTGAAATGGTTGTGTGTGATGTCAGCACGCCTTTGCCTTCCCTCTGCTGCACTGGTCCTGTCTGCTGGCTGTAGAGGTGGTATGGGATCGTCATCCTCATCTGATTCAGTGTCACTGATTTCTATAGGTATGCCCCTTGTTGTAGCTATATTGTGCAAGATTGCACAAGTAGCCACTATTCTACATGTGGTCTCTGGAGTGTACTGTAGCGCCCCTCCACTCTTGTGGAGGCAACGGAAGCAAATCTTCTTGAGGCCAAATGTGCGCTCCACCACGTTGCGGGTTGCCCTGTGTGCTGCATTGTATCTCCGTTCTGCCGGTGTTGTGGGATTGAGGTAGGGCGTCATCATGTGGGTGCGCACTGCATAGGCACTGTCTCCTAGAGGGACAGGAAAGTGTGATGAGTGCCTCAGCCATCTGACAAGGGTTTGTTATCTATGCGCCAGTGTAAAGAGTGACAATACCTAGTAGATATCCTTCACCAAACTCCCCAGCTGGCAGTCTTGTGTGAATGCCGCGGTGGCGAAAGATGTACGAATCATGTGTGCTCCCTGGGTACCTGGCCACAAGATCAGTTATGATGTAGGAGGCATTGCATATTACCTGTATATTCATGGAATGTTGTTGTTTACGGTTTCGGTACACATACTCTGTGACAGATGGTGGACATATTGCCACATGTGTGCCATCTATGGCACCTAGGACGTGGGGGAACTGTGCTATCTGATAAAACTCAATTTTTGTCTGCTGTATTTCCTGAGGGGTTTGGGGGAATCTGATGTATTGTTGGAGTTTGCTTAGCATGGCGTTGATAAATGCATTGAAAAATCTGGAGAGGGTGCTCTGTGACACCCCCCCAGCCGCTGCTATGACCCCTTGATAGCTCCCTGAGGCGAGTACGTGTAAGGAGCATAATACCTGCACATGGGTGGGGATGCTATGGGTCCTTAGTGTTCTGCGCTGCAGTATGGGTTGTAGCTCAGCTATCAGGTCAAGTATCATGGCTGAGTTCAACCTATACCTCTCAAATATTTCCTCCTCTGTCAGGTCAAAAAGTGTAATGCGCACTATGAAAATGCGCTCCTGTCTCCTCCTCCCTCTCCTCAAACCTGCCAGGATCCTCATCCTCCTCGCCATGACGTAGAGTGCAGCCATTGTGGTAGAGAGTGTGAGGCATTCTGGGCCTCTTTATATAGGTTGCACCTGGTTACCACCTGCTTTCACTCAGTGGTATTTTGCATGTGCAAAATGCCATTCTGCGAAAAATCGCTATTTGCGATTTTTTAATGCATCTTTTTGCGATTCACATTTTGCACCTCGCAATTTCCTACTGGAAATACCGAATCGCAAAATGCGACTCGCAAAACCAGATCGCACCGCAAAAAATCACAATTTTTGCGATTTCTTATATTTGGTCTGCGAATGCCTTTCATGCATCGCAGACCACGTTTTTGCACTCACAAACGGCCGATTTTTGAGATTCGCACCGTTTGCGAGTGCAAAAACTTTTCATACATCTGGCCCTAAAACACAAAATACAATAAAAATCCAACATCAATTTATGTAAATATATTATGGCCCTCATTGCGACCTTAGCGGGTGGCTCCCGCCACGGCCATTAGGAGATCCCCACTGGGCCGGCGGGTGGAAACCTGGTTTCCACCCGCCCGCCCAGCAGGGATTTCAGCCGCAACACAGGACGGGAGCCGGTGGTGTTGCAGCCATGCGACGGGTGCAGTTGCACCCGTCGCACTTTTCACTGTCTGCATAGCAGACAGTGAAAAGCTGCACAGGGCCGTGGCAGGGGGCCCCGCGACTCCCCGTACTGCCAGCCTTTTCCTGGCGGTTCAAACCACTAGGAAAAGGCTGGCGGTAGGGGGACTCGTAATCCCCTGGGCAGCGCTGCCCTGGTGGATTAAAACCACCGTGACCACTGTGGCGGGAAACCGCTGAGACCACTGTGGCAGGAAACCGACAGTCCCGGCAGTGTGACCGTGGCGCTTCCGCCACGGTCGTAATGCCCTGTGAGCACCGCCAGCCTGTTGGTGGTGCTTCCTCCGAAACAGCCCTGGCGTGGTCAGGTGGGGGACTGTCCGTGCTCTGGCTCCTTGCCATACTGGCTGCCCTGCTGCCTGGTGCACTCCATAATCCGGTGACTACTGACACCACTGGTCCCGCCGATGTTGTGGCTGAGGTGCTAGGTTGTGACCTGGAGAGTCGGGCCCTAGGAGACTGAAGGGGTGGGGGAGGTGAGGGAAAGAGGACAAGGTTGGACAGGAAAAGTATTTTGGACACACTGGGACAGGTAGCTGGAGGGGGTTTGGGAGTGGAGAAAGAGGTAGTGGTTGTAGGAGGTGTTCATTTGGTGACTTTGGGTGAAGGTGCATGCGCTGGAGGCTGGCGTGAGGTGGATGGCTGTTGGGTGGGTGTGTGGCTGCGTTTGTGTATCTTTGGATGGGGGTGGTGATGAACGTAGTGGCTGAGGATGTAGTGCATGCAGGTGTGATTGGAGACAAGACTGGGAAGGAGGAGGGAGACGATGAGGAGGGGGACACAGTGGAGGCAGTGGATGTTGGTGTGTCTGCATGTGTGTGTTGCTTGCGGGAGCGCCTGTGAGATGTGTGGTGCTTGTTTGCCAGAGCTTCCCTTGTGTGTTGAGGTGTGTGCATGCTGGTCTGATGGTGTGCTTGGGATAGGCTGAGGTACAGGGGTGTGGGTCTGGGTGGAGGAAGTTGGAGGGGGGAGGCTAGAGACGGGGACAATGGCTGCCGTCAGTGCTGAGGCCAGAGTTTGAAAAGCTCGCTGAAGGGCTGCCTGACCAGAGTGAATGCCCTCCAGGAATGCATTGGTTTGTTGCAACTGCCTCTCTACGCCCTGGATGGCATTCAAAATGGTAGACTGCCCAACAGTGAGGGACCTGAGGAGGTCAATGGCCTCCTCACTGAGGGCAGCAGGGGTGACTGGGGCAGGGCCTGAGGTGCCTGGGGCGAAGGTGATGCCCACCCTCCTGGGTGAGCGGGCATGGGGCAAAGGCTGAGGGGCTGCTGGGAGGGCGGTGCTGGTAGGGGGGGTGGCGGCTGTACCTGTAGATGCGTGGGCACAGATGTTCCCGCCACCACAAGGGAGCTCCCATCAGAGGACGAGTCAGTGTCGCTGGTGTCAGCTCCTGTCCCCGCCATGGAGCTCCCCTCGCCCTCCGTCCCACTGGTGTATTCAGAGTCCGTAGTGTCGCCCTCCAGGGCCATGTGGGATGCAGCTCCCTCGTGCTCCGGTGCCACTGCTCCTCCACCTGATGATGCTAATGCACACAAGAACAGGGAGACCACAAAAAGGGGGGGACGACAGAAGAAAGACATGTTGAGTGCATGGATTACCACTACCGTTGGCAGACACGACAGACACAGAAGCCCCCTGCACTACGCCGCGATCTTGGGCTCCACTGTTCAATTCCTGGGAAATGGCCTACAAGGCTATGGACGACATCTGCACACATAGATGACACAGGGGCATGACTAGGTGTACTTGACACTCTACAGAGGTGGGCTAGGGTGCCACATGGCCTGCCTTACGGAGGGGCCTTGCCTACGGAACTTGCCCTGGCCTAGGGAAACCCACAGCCCTCCTCCCCCACCCGGACAACTCCACTGCGCGCAAAGTCAGCAGAATGAGAGTGTACTCACTCCCTTGTGTCTGCTGTGATGCCCTCAGGTGCCCATCCAACTCCGGGTAGGCCACCGCTAGGATCCTGAACATCAGGGGGGTCATGGTGCGACGGGCATTCCTCCCATGTTGGGAGGCCATCCCCAGCTGACCCTCCGCCGTCTTCTTGCTCCAGCGGCGAATGTCCTCCCATCTTTTCCAGCAGTGGGTTCTCCGTCTGTGGTAGATACCCCAGGGTCCGGACGTCCTTGGCGATGGCACGCCAAATATCTTTCTTCTGGTGGGCGCTGACCTACATGAAATGTACAGGGGAAGAAGAGAAGTAATTACCAACTGCACCGTCAAAGTGATTGGCCCCATCCCTACCCTTGCCATGTGGCACATGCATTCACCGTCTTTCATGCACGCAGCACTCTGCCCCCTTCCTTCTTCCATCCAGCCCTCTCCACACAGGCATAGCCCATACAACATGCTCCCTGTGTACTTACCTGTTTGTCTGGAGGACCGTAGAGTAGCGTGTACTGGGGGAGGACCCCATCCACGAGCTTCTCCAACTCCTCCAATGTGAAGGCAGGGGCCCTTTCCCCAGACGCACGAGCCATTGTCTCTGCCAGACCGAGGTCACGGCAGCACTTGCAGTATAGGTCCTCTCCTGTCGAAGATCAGGTATCGAGTGTTTGAACAGATAGAAAATGGCGGTCACGTCCGCGGCGGTGCGTACCGTCACCGCCGGTGTACATCGTCATTGGCTCCTGGGACCAATAGGGTCCAATGTTAACCAATGCAGCATTGCGCCGTGGTCTTCGACCGCCTACCGCGACGGTGTACAATGCCAGCGCAGTTACCTCACATCCCATTGTCCCACTTTAGAGGTCAGGCAGCCGCCATTTCAGGGGCCCACATGGCTTCATTTTCAACTGTGTCACACATACCTAGGCCTAGACTCAACACACATACAGGCCACCTTTTGTGTATGATTGGTGTTCTGGGTAAACTGTGGGTCCGTACCTCTGAGTTGTTTGACTCTGTGCTCGCTGTTGTCCTTCATAGGCACCGTCCGCTGGGACATGTGAGGAGATGGCGGCATCCTCCAGTGTACCGACCATTGGTGGACCTGTCGGCAATGGAGGAAAGACATTTGATAATCACCTACAGGCTTGACCGTGCCACAATCCAGGAACTGTGTACCCAGTTGGAGCCAGACCTGATGTCAGCAATCCGACATCCCACAGGAATCCCCCCTCAAGTGCAGGTGCTGTCAGTGCTCCATTTCCTTGCAAGTGGGTCATCTCAAACAACTGTGGCCATGGCATCAGGGATGTCTCAGCCTATGTTTTCCAACGTATTGTCCAGAGTGTTGTCTGCCCTTCTGAAACACATGCAGAGCTACATCGTTTTCCCTCAGGTGGAGGATTTGCCTACAGTGAAAGGTGATTTCTATGCCCTGGGACATATCCTCAACATCATAGGTGCCATTGATGGGACCCATGTGGCTTTGGTCCCCCCCCCCCACAGGAGTGAACAGGTGTACAGAAACCGGAAGAGTTATCATTCTATGAATGTACAGATGGTATGTTTGGCAGACCAGTACATCTCCCATGTGAATGCCATGTTCCCTGGCTCAGTGCATGACGCCTACATCCTGCGGAATAGCAGCATCCCTCATGTGATGGGTCATCTCGAGAGGCACCGTGTGTGGCTATTAGGTGAGCACCTGGAAGCTAGTCAGTGGGAACGGTTGTCTGGGTCTGGGGTTATCCCTCCAGGTTAGTGTGTGTCTAACAGTTGCCCCTCGCCATTTGCAGGTTACTCTGGTTACCCCAACCTGTCATGGCTACTGACCCCAGTGAGGAATCCCAGGACAAGGGCAGAGGAATGCTACAATGAGGCCCATTGGCGAACTAGGAGTGTGATCGGGCGGACCTTCGGCCTCCTGAAGGCCAGGTTCAGGTGCCTCCATATGACAGTTGGATCCCTATTCTACTCACCAAAGAAGGTGTGCCAGATCATTGTGGCCTGCTGCATGCTTCACAACTTGGCTTTGCCACGCCAGGTGCCTTTTCTGCAGGAGGATGGCCCAGATGGCGGTGTTGTGGCAGCTGTGGAGCCTGTGGACAGTGATGAGGAGGAAGCAGAGGAAGAAGACATGCAGAACAGGTACTCAGTGATCCTGCAATATTTCCAGTGTGACACAGGTAGGAATACAAACCTGTCTACTACATGTACTTTGACACTACTACCTCTCTCCTGTCTGTCGTTTTCACCCAGTGTATGGTCACTGAGTTGTCACTTTCCCTTACGATTTCACAGATGTGGGTCCCACTGTGTGACATCTGTTTAGATTCCTCATGGACTAGAGCTGTGTGACATAGGTATGTTGACATTACTATTTAAAAAAACATTTTGTCACTGTAATTGCTAATACACTATTTCGAAATCACAGACAGACTCCAGATCATTTTGTGCTTTAGGTGTGTTCATTTAAATGCTCAATATTGGAGGGGGTAGTGAAATGGTGAGGGGTGATGGTGGAGGAATGTCCATGGCAGAGTCCAGTCTATTAGTCTCACAGGTGCATTGCCCATATGGGCATAGGAAGTGGAGCTGGGGCAGTTTAATTAGTGGGACAGTAGGATGACAATCAGGGTGGTCTCATTTCTTGGCGGGGGTCTTGGCATCGTGCTCTGTCTTTGTCCTGGATCTCAGGGACCGTTTGCGGGGTGGTTCTCCCTCTGCAGGGGTGGGGTTCTGGTGTGGTGGTCCTGTGGCGGGACGTCCTGTCCACTAGCACCGGCGGAGGTGGTGGGCAGTTCATCGTCCATGCTAGTGTCAGGGGCCCCTTGTAGTGCCACAGTGTCCCTCCTGGTGTTGAGTACTTCCTTCAGCACCCCTACGATGGTGCTCAGGGTGGAGGTGATGGTTCTGAGTTCCTCCCTGAAGCCCATATACTCTTCCTCCTGCATGTGCTGGGTCTCCTGAAACTTGGCCAGTACCGTTGCCATCGTCTCCTGGGAGTGGTGGTAGGCTCCCATGATGGAGGAGAGGGCCTCGTGGAGAATGGGTTCGCTTGGCCTGTCCGCCCCCTGTCGCACAGCAGCCCTCCCAGTTCCCCTGTGTTCCTGGGCCTTCGTACCCTGGACCGTGTGCCCACTACCACTGCCCCCAGCTCCCTGTTGTTGTTGGGGTGGTGGGTTATCCTGGGGTCCCTGTAGTGGTGGACACACAGCTGATTGACGTGTCCTGGGGACGGAGGTATGGGCCCGCTGGGTGGGTGCTATGCTGGTGTTTCCAGAGGGGGGAAGGTCTGTGGTGGCCTGTGCCTGTGTGAGGGGAACCGACTGTCCCGAGGTCCCCAATGGTCCGGGCTGGTCATCTAGATCCAGTTGGACAGAGGTGCTGTCATCACTGTGGGCCTCTGCTGTTGGTGGTGTGGACATGTGTGGACCCTCCTGTCCGGTGACGTTGGGTAGGGGTCCTGCAGGGGTATAAAAGGATGTTTATTACATCTGTGTGTGTAATGGTGTGCAATGGGTGGGTGACCATGTACCCCAGTGCTAGCATTACTGTGTGGGAGCTTGTGTGATGATGGTTTAGGGGGAAGTATGGGTATGTGCAGTGGCCATGCTTTGGTGATGGGTGTCCATGCTTTGTTGTTGCATGCAGGGCTTTGTGTTGGGATGTGTGCTTTGTGATGTTGGGACATATGTGAGGAGTTGGGGTGCTGGGGGTGAGGGTGGGGGTATGTGATAGCATGCAGGTAGGGTAGGGAATGTAGTATTAAAGATTAGACTTACCAGAGTCCATTCCTCCACCTATTCCTGTGAGGCCCTCAGGATGCAAAATCGCCAAGACCTGCTCCTCCCATGTTGTTAGTTGTGGGGGAGGAGGTGGGGGTCCGCCGCCAGTCCGCTGAACCGCGATGTTGTGCCTGGAGACCACGGAATGCACCTTCCCCCGTAGGTCATTCCACCTCCTCCTGATGTCCTCCCGATTTCTTCGGTGTTGTCCCACTGCGTTGACCCTGTCCACTATTCTTCACCATAGCTCCATCTTCCTTGCAATTGAGGTGTGCTGCACCTGTGATCCGAATAGCTGTGGCTCTACCCGGACGATTTCCTCCACCATGACCCTGAGCTCCTCCTCCGAGAACCTGGGGTGTCTTTGCTGTGCCATGGGGTGGTGTAAGTGATGTTTGGGGTGGAGTGTGTGGTGATAAGTGTATGTAGTGGTGTGTTGTGTGAGGTGCGTGGAAGTTGTGTGGGTGATGGTGTTTTGTGCCTGTGGCTGCTGTTGTTCTTGCTGGTGCTGTCTCTCTCTGGCCTTCTTTCTGAATTTTTGGTCGTAGGGGTTTGTGGGTGTTGTGGGTGTGTGTTTTATATTGTATTGGGTGTGTGGGAATGTTGTGTGTATGTGTATCTGGTGTGTGTATTTTGAATTGTCCAATGTGGCTCTGTTTTGTAAAAGTGTGTGTATTTTGAGCGCGGCGGTGTGTACCGCCAATGGAATACCGCGGTTGAAAGACCGCCGCGTTGATTCGTGTGTCGTTATAGTGTGGGCGTATTTCTGTTGGCAAGACGGTGTCGGTTTTGTTTTCGCCAGTTCATCACTGACCTTTGGTGTGGCGGACTTGTGTGGGTGTCTGACTTTTGGCGGATTCTGAGATGTGGGTCATAATAGCTGTGGCGGAATGCCGCGGCCGTGGCAGTGTGTTGGCGGTCTTCTGCACTGCGGTAAGCACCTTTTACCGCCAATGTTGTAATGACCGCCAAAGGTCCTTATTACAGGTTTGGTGGTCTGCGGACCGATCTGGTGGTCGGACTGCTGTATTACAAATATGGCACTCATACCAACAGAAGACTGCCAGCAGTCCGCCGGCGCCACCAGATAGGACAGGTCGCCACAGTCACAAGGAAGAACAAACAGGCCTGTGAAGCCTGTGTTGCCATTGGACTTATTACGAGGTTGCACACTGCCAATGTGACCATGGTGGTCCAACCGCCATGTTTGGCAAGGCAAAAACAGACAATATAAAGGGAGACACTCACCTGGAGGCAGACTTACACATCCAGTGCCACCATGGAGCCCTTCACAAACATCATAACGCTGTTCTTGCTCATATAAAGCCAATGAAATCCACATTGCCGTCTCAACACCAACAACCGTAAGTACGCACACCTACCTGTATTATTAATCATCAAAGCAGTCTTTTGCACCTGCTTACACATCATAGGGGGGCTCGCCACGGGCAGCAGGTACTCCGTCTCAACCCACACCCACAAACATACATCAACATGGACATGCACACAGTCACTTGACGCCCTCTTAGGGCAGCACAAGCACATTGCACCTCAACACAATACAAATACACACGGCCACACAGCTCAGACACAGAGACAGTGAAGGCTACACAACACTATCACACCACTGGCGAGGGACTCTTCACACCTACAACACACATACGTATCGAAGTGGCATGGAACACAAACAACACAACAATTAAACAACCCTGCAATAGACACACACATCACACACATCACAGCACAATGGAAGCGCAATGGCATGCAATAAACACTGAGAGACAAATAGACAATGAAAACATGACAACTATGCAGGAACAAATAGGAGGGACATCTGGGACACCCAGTTAAGAGGATTGCACTGGAGCAGACATCACCGCAAATAGGCCCCTCAAACAACATGTGCACAAGAAATGACCCTACATGGGTCCCAGGGACAAACAATACTAAACGCAAATGTCATGCACATCTGCACAATGGGGAAGGTCAAATCATCAAAGCACATACAACTCCTACTTCATGGGACATACCCCAACAGGAACTAACTGCAATAGACACACACTTAAATAGGCACATGCACAAGCAAATCCAGACACAGCAAGAACAACTGAACACACTCCATGTCTGCACAAGTAAAACTCAAAATTACACACATCAGATACATACAGAAACCATACCAGGATGACAAGTCAAACACCGTACATGCCCACATTACACCACAGAAAAATAAATACTATACCAAACACTTCATAATGCCATGACGCTAACATTGCATTAATACATACATACCCATACACACAACATATAACCTTCTCTCTGGGAACACCAGCACTGTCCACAAACTCACATACTGCAAACAACAGCACATGGAGCAGCAATCAGGCTCAAACCTACACAACTGCACGCACACAGCACAAATTATTCAGGAACTACATAATGATGTTAAAGGAATTGCAGGGCAAATGTGTGCCCAAAAACAAATTGTTTGGGTTTATTAACTTGGAAACATGCTGAAGTCCAAAGGCCAAGAGCGTTCAGATATAGCACGGTTTTGTGCCTAAACGTGACTCCCAGCTCCCATGGAACATCCAAAGAAAGGGCATCAAGGGAGCAGCCAGGCAACTCAAGGATTATCCGGAGGGATCAGATTTGGGAGGTGGAGTTGGGCTTGGGAGGGTATGTCTGCTGGGAAGGGTGTGATTCTTCTTGGTAGGGGTGGGCCTCTTCTTGGCAGGGGATATGGGTGCTTGCAGGGGGCAGGGGAGGCCTTGGAGGTGGAGGGAATGGTCTTGAGCTCGGTGTGGTCCTTCTGTGTGTGATACGGGGGGGACCGGAGGTAAGGTCAAGCTCACATAGGAACAGTTTTTTGGACACACAGGGACGGTCATCAGTTAGGGCATGAGATTTGGAGGTTGAGGGAGTGGTCGTCTGATGTGTAGGTGTGAATATCATGGGTGCATTCTCATGGGATGTGTGCTTGTGTGTGGTGGGTGTCTGTGGGGTGGATGAGGGGTGGAGGTGCTGTGGGATGGCATGATGGGCTGGTAGGTGGGTATCTGTTGGGGTGGTGACTGCAGGTATGGTGGATGTGGTGGATATATGTATGTCTGTAGCTGTGGTGTCTGCGGGTGTGGTGCTTGTGGTGGATATCTGTGGTCTGGTTGGGTGGTGTCTGTGGGTAGGAAGGGTGTGGTGGCCATGTCTGTGACTGTTATGGTGGTGTCTTTAGGTATGCTTGAAATCATGTGTGCGATGCTGGGGGTGGAGGCGGTGTCAGGGTAAGTTGTCACTGTTGCCATTTCTGTAGGTGGCTGTTGTTTGTGTATGTGCCGGTGTGTATTGTGATGCATGTTTTTGCGTGTGCTTCATTTGTCTTTTGAGATGGATCTGTTTGTTTGCTTTGGGTAGGTAGGAGAAGGGGGGATTTGGACTGAAAAGAAGGAGGTGGGGGACAGAAGGTGGGGGGTGACTGGCTGTTGTCAGAACCTGAAAAGATTTCTTTATGTCAGCCATTGCACCATGATGCCTTCCTGGAATGCGTTTGTTGCAGTTGGGTTGCCAATCCCTTGATGGCATTCACAATGACTGACTGAACCACAGAGATACTTCTCAGGAGGTCAATAGCCTCGTCGCTGAGAGCAACAGGGGTAACAGAGGCTTAGGCAGAGGTGCCTGAGGGGAAGGAGACATCCAACCTCTTGGGGGAGCAGGCACGGCCAACTGGGTGGTAAGCAACAGGGAGGGCGGTGATAGAATGGGGACAAAGATGATGCTAGGGGATGCCCTAATCGATAAACCACCACGAGGGAGTGGCCACTGGAGGAAGAATTCAAAGATGATGATGATGCAGATCCAGTCCCCCCGTGGTACTCCCCTTGCCCTCCAGGCCACTCTGTCCCTCTGTGTCAGTTGTCTCTTAACCTGAGGTCCCGTTGCCAGATGCATCCCCACTTGGCTCAGCCCCGTCTTCTCCGCTTGCCTGTGGTGATGCTGCAAGATCAAAGAGGAATATGGTCATCACATGTCCATGATAACACCTGAACCACAACTCATATTGACTAACAATACCATTATGTCAAGTAGGCCCCAGTAAAGCTACTCATCAAACTGGTGCATACATGTGCCATGACATATGCATGAATGCTATCTGCATTTACTACAGTGGCCCACAGTAAAATCAGGACCTTAGATAACTACAATTACATGGGTGATCCACACTAACCATACAACAACTAGGCGTCCTCTTCATCCTCAAAGCTGTCTCACATGCAACAGGCCTCATTTAACTAATAGCAAACAACAGAATCCATTGTAAAATTCCATCCCCACATATCCCACACAAGGTCATGCACACATCTACTTAGCACATACATAATGAACCAACCATTAGAAATGAGGCCCTGAAATCCTGCTATGTGAAACCCAAAAGTTTTAAACCCTGTAGTACGTGACATCGAAATAACCAAGGAAACATTTAAAAAATGTATACTTCACCAAGTGACATCTGTCACAATAGATTCAAAGAGGTAGTATCAATGTAACTCAGATAGGCCTCACATGTGGCACTGAAAGGAACACTGTTGATGTCAGGTTCAATGTGTCAGCGAGAGATGTCCCCCGAATAAACAAAACAACGATTTAGCAAAACCCGGGATAGTCACCACTAATGTCTGACACCCATTACAATGACATCCTCTGAGTTTTTCTGTAGTAGACATCTGCCCTTTGCATGTTGGAGAGACACAGAACTTAAAAAGAATATTAGAAGGCCCTCAACCTGTTCCCCAAAAAGCACCAAAATCACTGACCACATCTTAGACATCCCAATCCTGGTGTATATCTGTGTATGAATGCCTGTAGCCAAACATGTGATGTCAACATCACCACAACTCACTTGATGATGCATGCCAACAGTTAGGGCAAACTCCCCAACCATTACACATGTGCAGTACACTTTTCCACATGATTCCACATCAAGGACATAGATGAACAGAAAGTGTTTCTACACTCTGGGCCTACCTTTCATCTCCCTCTAAGTTACTGCTGTTCTACATGCTAAATTACATACTATGACGCATGAAGGTATATGTCAAACAATGAACAAGTGTGACACACTCCTGTCTGTGGCACCACATGAAATGGAAGCCCAGTGTAGATTTACGATACCACTAACAGTTTCCCATGTAAGTATATGTGTGAGGGAATACCAACATAATCCCATCAACATAGGTAGGACATGCATGGGATTGCAGCATAGAAATGTTTCCTAAAAAGAAAGGGACACAGGCTGACATGTAGACACAAGGAATGTTGGCAACCGTGATGACACATCATTCATGTCAATAGACATTCCCCACTTACCAAGTCAAAGTAGTTTGCTACATTTGCAAACAAATATGATGTACACCTATACATCACAGACTGCAGTGAGGCACCAGCATCCATCATACACTGGAGATTACTAGGTCCTGGGTGGCAGATGTCCACATACACATATACCCATACACATGGCAAAGTACAGTGATCCACAACCTACTTAACTTTGGCCTGTAACATATGGTAGGAGAGATCTGTTGGATAGAAAATACACCCACTAGAACAACAATCAAATGAACACTGTACACATCCATTTGTGGTCCCTCCTGTGCAAATGGTCTGAGGATTCCCCCCACTGTTGTCCTAGGTCCCAGGTCCAAAAGGCAAGTCACGCCAGTTTGTTACTAATTACATGTTAACAGGAGCAATCTCCCATGTACTATGTGACACATGGCTCATCACTCATTGTCAGGGGGAGCAGTAAGTACCTCACTCAATCATCTGGCAATTGGACTGGCAGGAATGTGCCTTGTATTCACCCCCTTGTGGCTGCTGTGCTGCCCTCAAACTCCCATCCAGCTCCGGGTAGGCCACTACCACAATGCGGGCCATTAGGGGGGTCATTGTCCGACGGGTACCCCGCCCACGTTGGGAGGACAGCCCCAGCTGGGCCTTTTGGATCCAGCGTCTCAGGCCCTCCCACCTCTTGTGACAGTGGTTGCTCCACTGGCTGTGGACCCCCCAGGGTCCGCACGTTCTTGGCAATGGCGCTCCAAATCCCTTTCTTCTGATGGGCACTGGCCTGCATGGATGCAAAAGACAAGACAAGAAATTATGTCAACAACCACTACCAAAATGGCAGAGTCGCATACATGTCAGTATACCAAGATGAGAACATTCTGTCTTGCTCATACTGCCCAAATGTGGCACGTAGCAGTCATTGAATACAGGGAGTTGACTACAAACACTTCCTAATATGCAGCCCTACCTACCACCCCGCTCAGGCCCTGCTCTGACTAGGTATGTCAACTGACATCTTGTGGGACATGATCTAGCAATCACACAGAGACCAGAAACACTATGAGACATATCACACCTGTGTGGCTTCTGGAAGGTAAATTCCTCAACCATGAATGCATCCAAACACTCACAATCTGTGAGAATGATCTTCTGCATGCAGTCCCTACAGGCTGCTTCCAGGGTACAAACTCTAACATCACACATGGGTAACAATGAAGGGCTTGGCATGGTAGGCACAGAAAACGTCTAGCCTGTCTATGTGTGGACATGTGAAAATACAGATGAAAACTCATGCTACTGCAGAAGTTGGGCGTCTGTGTGTCTCATCATCAACACATAACACACTTTTTGACACATGTGTCCACAATACATAGATTACCTACAAAATAACATAATCATGCACTGTACATTTTTTGCAATGTGACTGGACAACTGAGTCACATATCATGGGTCATCATTAAACAACACACAGTTTGCACTTATGCAATGCCAGAAATGCCTGCACAAGGCACATATGACCTATATGAAGGTGACAACAGGGCTGTGGGATCAAGGGATCTGTCAAGGCTCTGAAACACACATTGACAGAGATGCACATCAGTCACAGATCATCAGATCTCCCTCAATACCATGTACATTCCTATCGGAGGATAGATCCTCAATAGGCTGCATATTAGCACTGAGACAATATTTGGCCTCATAACATGATGTGCCAGGATTCAGGGAGTGGGCACGGTGCCACAGTTGCATAACAAAAGTGATTCAACACCAGCCCAGACTTCTATAAACACAGTGAGATACGTTTGACAGGTCCCGATCTCTGCAGGCTGAGCAGACAGACCTACATTAAACTCAATTCCCAACAATTCCATGCATGACAGTACATCATGTAGCCAGAAGCAAATTTGCATGTAGTGTTTTTGTGCCAACCTGAGGGGCAGAGTAAGTCAGAATATACCTTCCAAACAACAGTTAAGGAAGGGCAGAGATGGTATGACATGTCTGTTTCACCATACACATAGCTCACATTACAAACAACTGATACACGCAACATGCATACACTGTTCATGTGGTCATTCAAATACATGTGCCCTCACATGATAACATCCATGATGGAAGAGATGTCTGGGGATAGCTGTTATGTCACACTCACCTAGTTATGTGACTCCAACACAATGTGGGTCAAGGAACACTCAATACACACACACCACAATGTATCAGAACTCACAACCTGGCACTGAATACAAATATATGCACATTGACTCCCCAAATGATGCACACTGACTGTACCTACAGGGCTTGGGTTCACTTTCTGCCACACATTGTCACACTCTAGCCTATGAGGAGGGAATTGATGTTGAAGTACAGAGAAAACTGTGCACATGCGGCACTTACCTGCTTCTCTGGTGCACCATACAGCTGTCCATTTGGTGGCAGGACCTCAGACACCAGCTTATCCAGCTCCTCTGGTGAGAAGGCTAGGGCCCTATCACCTGCTGTAAGTGGCATGATTGCTCTGAGAGGTGGTATACAGCAGCTAAGTTAGTGGAGGTCTTTGTGGCAGCAGAGTCAGGAGTCAAGTGAGGGATTTCGCAGAACATGGCACTCACATCCACCACATACGCAGCCATCACCACCAGCAGACACAGCCATTGGCCAATGAGTGCCACTGGCATCAACATTAGCCTATGGCTGTGTCAGCCACGGTTGCAACCACCTACCATCATGACGAAGTCCTGTAGAGTAGGTCAGGCATCCGCCATTTTAGAGGCCTATAACAAGTGATATGGCTCAGACAAATGCGTCAATCCTCCAGAATAGTTGGGTTTTGCATCATTAACTGCTTTTCTTTTCCTGTCATGTAGCTCTTACAACTTCAACACCACTGTTGTACATTGGCATGCATTTATGGTGATTTGCAGAGGGGCATAGCCCCGCCCCCGACAAAGGTCATTTTAATGCTTGGGATATTAAGTCAAAGTCCGAGAGGCATGTTTTATAGCACCATTGTTGATGACCAGTTCCATGATGTGTACACATGTATGGCAAAGCAAGGGGGAGACATGTGACTGCTGTGTGATTATCAGTTGTGATTTGTACTGTGTATCATGTCTAAACCTCAATACATGCCTTGACACATTTTAACATTGACATACATCCTTTATTTTGCAAGGGACACATTGAATAATGGCAATGCTCATGTCTTGTCATACCTAGGTACTCAGGGAGGGGAAGGATCAGACAACCTCCTGTCTATCGTCCACTGCTAGACCTTCAGATCATGGAGGAATGCCACATCATCCAGGTCTGAATCGGCAAACAATTGTGGACCTTTGTCATCAGTTGGAGCCAGACTTGATCCCTGCCATTCGTCATCCAAACAGCATACCACCCGTGCATATGTTATGGCAGTTTTGCAATTCCTGGCCACAGGGCCCTTCCAAAATGCAGTGGGATGTCCCAGGTGATGTTCAGTCTGGTTTTGAAGGATGTACTCTCAACAATGTTGAAATACCTGGACAGTTATGACCGCTTTCCTTAACGTGAGGATTTGACCCATGTGAAAGCTGACTTCTATGGATTGTCACACATCCCACTTGTGGTGGGAGCCATTTATGGCACACGGTGCCTTGGTCCCACTGCATGGCAATGAACAAGTGTACTGCAAAAGAAAGTGCTACCATTCCATCAATGTCCAAGCGGTTTGTTTGGGGTATCTCTACATTTCACAAGTCTGTGTCTGTTTCCCGGGTTCAGTCCATGATGCCTTCATTATGCAGAACAGCGCCATCCCCCAACTGATGTCACACCTGTACCCAGAGAGAGCCTGGCTGGTTGGTAAGTCAAATCTGTCCTGTTTGTGTGTGTGCAATGTCTGCTGCAACAAATCAAGAAAGGTGGACTCATAGTTGCACATATGTTCCAGTCCATAACAGGGGACTCTGCATACCCAACCCACCCCTGGTCGCTGATGCCTGTGAGGAACCCACCTATGCCAGGGAAAGTCTGCTTCAACAATGATATCTAAGAATATGGCATGTCGGGGAGTGGGCTTTTGGGCTCCTGTAGACCAGATTTAGGTGTCAAGACAGGTGGAGCCCTAATCTACTTGTCCAATAAAGCGTGTAAGATCATTGTGGCCTGCTGCATGCTCCATCACATTGCCCTGTGGAGGAATATCCTGTACAGACCAGATGAGGGGGAGCCAGCAGTGGCACCAAGTGAAGCCCGTGGAACCAGCACATTGGAGAACAGCCCACAGCGCTACCTTTCTCGCCCAACCTCCAGCCTGGGTAACTGTATTTTGGGTGCATTCGACCCGCTCGATTTGTCAGTCACACTCCCACTGTTAACAAACTCACGGCATGTCTTCCAATCTGCCCCACAGGGCATTGAACCCTTTAGCAGCCACTGCACCATCTCCCGCTCATATCAAGCCTTGGTTGTACTGGTGCGCAGCTACTCAGCTGGTGCAAATGCATGCTTTTCTTTTGTGTGTTCCCACCCTCCACAGGGTTGTGAGCTACTGCAATCCTATGCCAATGAGACGCCTCCAGTTATAGCAGAGGTGAGTAGAGCAAGTGCAGGTTCTTGGCAAAACAAAAAATAGCTTTAGCAAAATGTTCCCCTCAAGTAGTAGGCTTCTCAATGAGAGTAGTGAATTAACTACCCCATCCTCACAGCCACTAGAATGCTCATTGCAACTGAAGGGACACCATTCCTGTCATCACAGTCATCACAATCAGGCCCTGACTCTCACAGTGTCTTTTATAGCATGTGGGGCACTGATCTGTCAGCCCCAATGCGTCAAGCACAGTAATCTGCCCTCCAGCACCACCACTGAAAGGTCAGGCCAGCAGCTCTCATCCCTCTGGCCCTCTCCAAATCTGACTACCATGTCACCACAAGCCGCACACACCAGCGCGCAGCCTTAGGAACTCACAGCGATGGCTGCCAGTGCCACTCCTTAGTCTGCCTATGCTCATTGGTGCACTCCTGTCTGGGCCCTCACTGAACTCCAGCCTCCACAACTGCCACACCCAGCCAGCAGGACCAGCAGGACTCATGCTGCAGGGCTTCACTCCAGCGGTCTGACTGGGCTGTAATCTCTCCTGGTGCACCCTCTGTCTTCACACATATGGCTGTTTGTCTTTAAGGTAGTGCCAGAACGGCCTTATAAAACACTCCACAGAGTCTCCACAATGTCCCAGTCCAGGGGCTGTATGTAATGTGAAGATCCGGCAGTCAATGGCAGCATTATTGTCGGATTGATGAACCCAGCCCTCAGAGCTGCACTACAGTGCGGCCATCTTGCCATGGGCCCTCAAGTGTCCCCCAAAGGATAGAAGTGTATATGGAGTTATTTTGTGGAGTTTAGCAGTTTTAGGGGAGAGACTGAATTGTGAATTGAGTTTGTTTGTTGTGAATAATTAGTGTGCATTTTGCGAGAGTGTGTTTGTATGGTTAAGAATGTGCATGGGTTAAGGTGGAGGATGTCAACTGAAAAAAGGGGAAGCATCTTGGTCCTAGGCCCAACCTGGTCCAAAAAGGCCCAAACAGGCAATTGTCCTTGTCCTCTGTGCCCTTAGCCTTGATGCCCCAGCTGAGAATCCCTGAAGGAAGGGCTTGTAAACCCTGTAGGTCAGATCAACTGACTGACTCGGCCCCTCTGGCTCACCAGCAAGCTCAGCCAAGTAGTCACCTAGTGACAGGCAAATGAGTGCACTTGGAGGAGGGGTTTGTTCCATTTTCCAATCAACAAGCTGTGTCTGTAGAGCAAGTAGGATAAGAGGAAATGGAGAGGGATAGGTTAAAGCTGGCTTTTTAAGCAGTAAAACTTTGTTAATGGTGTGAGGGATTGCACAGAAACCACAACATTTTACAAAGTCACTTTTAGAAATTACCAGGAGCACAGTTTAAAACAAAAATGCTAAACTGTAGCTTTAAACAAACACAGCTATTAGGCTGATGGGCACAGACTCAGTGAGCCAGCAGGGCTGTGAGTAGACAGTAAAGGGACCAGAGAGAGCAGGCGTGAAAAGAGAAGACAGAGGCTGCAAAGAGGTAAAGCAGAGCAAACAAAGGGGAGCAGAACCCCAAAAAAGGAGGAGCTGGGAGGGCAGAACCGGATCAGAGAAGAAAAAGGGTGCAGAGTTGAGGATAAAGAGAGGAAAACAGAGGCTGCAAAGAGGGAAAGGAAGGGAATTTCACAGGCTCTAACACAGCAAAAAACTATTTTGTAACACAACAAGACAATACATAGCTAACAGGTTCAGAGTCCAAATGACAACTGAGGGTGCCAGAAATCACAGACTAACAGGTATTACAGTTTAGTATATTTGCAAACCGTCAGATCTAGGAATAGGTCAGATTAAGGAAAGGTGTAAAGTCGCTCCTCTTACCTGCAGACGTGTCTGTTTCTTAAAGGGTCAGATTCTCAGTATTACTTCTTGTGTGTTGAGTGTATGTGCTTTTGAAAGAAGAATGCTCTTTTGATGCGTTCACTCTGATTGGTTTATGCATGTGAAAAAAATCACAATGTTGCTGCCTGTTCTGTACCCATCATGTGACTGTTAGGGAGTTAGTCCTGCCTTTTCCCATGCTTTACCTTTTCCTAGATGCTGCAGTGCTGTACTTTGTGGTCATGTTATGTTGTGAAAGGCATTAGTATTGTATTTTTACATGTATTGTACCTCTCTAGTTTGTTTTAGGGTGAGTGTCCTATATTGTGCCTGTTGTGCTTGAAGGTTGCAGTATTACAGCTTCATCTGCTACCATTCTGTGTGTGCCTGTCTGTCTGTGTGAGAGAATCTAGATACGCTGCTCACGGTGTTGTTACTGTTTTGTGTGAAGAAAGCTTGCATTAGTGATGCCTTTGCTATGACTTCTCTGCATTTATAAGAGAAGTCCACTCTGCTGATAGCTGGTGCTTTCATGTGGGGGTGTGTGAATTTGTGTGTTCGCACATATTTATGTATTTAGGCCCATATTTATACTTTTTTACGCAGTTTTGCGTCAAAAATATTACCACCGGCTCACGCCATTTCTGTGCGCCGTGTGGGCATAAAATTTATACTTTGACCCACGACGGCGCAAACCACAGGTGTAAGTCATTTTCTTTTACGCACACCGCAGCGTCAAGTCGTAAAGCAAAACGACGTTAACGCAGCGGAAATGACTGTGGGTCGATTTACAACACCGCAAACCGGATATGCAGCATTTTTTGAAGCAATAACGTAAAAATTCCCCGCGAACACAGCCATTTCAGCAGAGGAGAGCCAAAATGGATCCCAGATGCCTGTACAGACCCCAGGAAGGTGACAACAGACCAGGAACCAGTCAGGAGGACCCACACAAGACCCAGGATAGTTTTAAGAAGAAAAGAAAGTGTAGTTTCAGTGCAGAGGAACAGGAAATTTTGGTTAAAGAGGTGACGGAACACCAGCACCAACTGTTTGTCACCTCTAAGTTGCCAATCAGTAGGAGAGAGGCAATATGGCAACAAATTGTTGACAAGATTAACAGTGTAGCAGAAGTAAGCAGAACAGTCATCGAGTGCAAGAAATGCTGGCATGACTGCAAGCGCAGTACCAAGGAAAAGATCCCCAGGAATAGGAAGGCAGCACTGCAGACTGGAGGTGGGAGTCCAGCACACCAGGAGGCCCTGGACCAAATGGAGGAGATGGTCGCAGCCATCATCCCTGAGGATATCGTCACAGGGATTCAAGGACAGGACAGCGCAGACTACCAGGAGACAACGCACATGCAGGGTAAGTCGCATGGGGAATTAAAATGCACTAATGTTAACTGTAAGCAGGGGGGGATACGGACCACAAAATGCATGGAAGTCATCATATACATGGAGTGGCATGGGTAAAGGGGCATGGCATGGGGGCATGGCCTGCACAGAGAGAAGCTTGGGCACACCATTACACTACACCAACAACAGTCCCATGGGGGTATGCTGCCATGCCAACGATGGAGCAAAGGTAAAGCCACGCCAGGAGGGAAGGGCACAACGTCAAACTGACATCCTGGCACACGTCAGCCACTATACCCCCTACATTAACTAGGGCCCAATTAACAACCTCTAGTCATACGACAACTGGAATGTAACAGTAACAACAGTTGGCACTAGCACCTCCGCTCTGTGTGCAGCTCAAGTAGCCAATGGCATTAACGTCCCCATGGATCATACAGACCTAAATTAGAGGGTTGAGGATGACAACTTCAACAATCCCCGGAAACAAGACAAATGTTCCAGTCCTGTCAATTGTCAATTGTGAATGCCCGTAGTTGCCGCAAACATCAGCCAATGTCATCGACATTAGGAGCTACACAGCACTAAGGACACACCCATGCTGCATATGTCAGGGTCGATCCTGTGCCTGGGTCACAATGCAACATCCCAAATGTCATACTACTCAGACAACAGCATTGAGGGTAGGACACATGTAACTGACATACACCTGCATAGTCAGAGGAGGAAATAGGACACTGCTACGACTATCAGGGCAATCCTATGTACCACACGTTCCCCAACATCAGCTGTACACATTACTAATGCTAACATCCATATCGTGCCATAACAATGCTATGCCTAGGATACGCCACATTTCAACTACATATAAGTGGATGTGAAAGATCAGAGACTGGGGCAGGTCCAGATTGTTAAGTGTGCTGCTAGTGCCATCAGAACATCCACAGCCAGTGAAAGGTCTCATCATGAGGATGGATGTAGACGGAGGCTTGAGTAGGACAGAAAGGTGGCAATTCATTATTTGGCCTAAAACAACACTAGTGGAGATGATGCTGACAAGTATAATAACTTAATACAATACATGTGACATGCAGGTGGGCCATAGGCCTGGGAGAATGCCCATCTGAAAGACTGGAGCAATGGACAGGAAACAAGATCACAATGTGAATTTATCACAAGGCAGGCATGTCACATCACAAATGCCACAACACAGACACACTAATTGTACCCTATTTCATTGCAGAGGACGATGGATCTCCTGCGGATATGACTGTCCAGGAATACCCTGATGACATGGATGATGAGCTGACAAACATCCCCCAGCAGACCATTGAAGATGTCCTTGGAACCCTCCAGACCCCACCTTCAGTCACAAGGAGGAGCACAGAACAAGCATCCATTGCAGAGGATCCACCCACCACCCCAATTGTAAGACCTGTCAGCTCTAATACAACTGTACGATCTGCCAGCACCAACACAGCTGAGGACTCAGAGGACCCAGGTTCCAGTTTTGAGAGGACAGTGGTAGGAGTCCAGCGGGAGCTAGCCAAGCAGGTGCAGGTGGGATGGACACTGTGGCAGCCAGCCTAGAGGGTATGCGCACGTGCCACGTTACGGTCAATGAACATTGTGCAGCCAAACGAGGCACACACTGCCTGGAGTCCAGCAGTGTCTGATCATCATGATTGAGAACAAGATGGACTCCATGAACCGGGAACCGGCCTCCCTCAGGGCAGACATGGCTGCTTACCACAGGGATGTTGCTGCTATCCTGAAAAATTAGCAGCTCCTCCTTGCTGCAGTGTTGCCATAAGTTGTTCCACATATGGCAGCTGCCGGGAATTGAGATTACACATCTCCAACCACTGAAGTGTGTGTGGTCCTCTCTACCTCTCCACCACCACCATCAAGGGTAGAGGAGACATCACACACATTGGAGGATGAAGATGTGGAACAGGTCAGCTTCACTCGTAGGAGTTCCCGGTAGCACCAGCCCATGCCAGATGGGCAGTGCTCTACTTTGTCCTGTGCCTGAGACCATGTCAGTGCTAGCACAGTTGGATATGTGCACTCTTGACCCACACACTGTTGACCTGTTTGCTATGGACTGTCATTGTCTCTCACTTACCAATTGGCAATTCTTGTTCCTCCGTACTTAACAACACTTCACCCAAGCATGTCCCATGACATGTCCCTCAACCCTGGAGTTGTGTTGTGTCACGATTGTACGGATTTCACAAATGGAGTCACTGACCTGGACATTGTAAGAATTGCACTACAACACTTGTAAATAAACACCTCCTACATGACATTAGTCACAGTATGTCTGTACAAGATTGCAGGACTGTAGGGGCACATGCCTACATACAAGGTCTCTAACATGACAAATGTTAATGCTGCTCTCATCCCCTACAATCAATTCACTGAGAATGTCACATATGAAGAACACTTGCCTGCCTCACTCACTACATACAACAGGATGGCTGTAAAACAGTTCTAGGGCAATATTGTCAGCTGGGAGTACCAGTAGAACACATTGGTGTGATACAGAGGTACCTAACTTTATTATTGATTGCCACCAGTCAGTTTTGCATTATAGAGCTCAAATTTAGGCTGTTGTTCGATGTGCCACAGTTCCCAACATTACTACACAGGAACCCAACACTGACAGCTGAAGTACCACACTTACCTGTCCAATATCAATTAAACATAGTCACCTTGAGTGGTAGATACACTGGATGGCAGATGCAGGGACAAATAGATGTGTTGTTGCTGCCCATGTGGCAGCTCAGTTGTCAATAGGTGATGCACAGGTCAAGAGAGGTATTCAGAGGCAGGACGGAATCCCTAGGCCAACACACAGTTTGCACTGTGCACTAATGGAAAGACCCTGAGACACAAGCATATAACACAAAATGTAGAGGAGTACCCAAAACTGTTTATTTAAATTTTAATTAAACTAAAAACATTAATAAAACCTACCTTATACTAAGCTAACCTATTCTAACTATACTTATCCAAAAACTAAAGCTAACTACCCTATGCTAAACTTAAGTAACACATAAAACACCACATTCTAAACATTGCCCCGCACCCCCTTAAATTACAAGGCACATGCAGGACAACATATACTAACACTACACATATAACAAAATCTAAAAAAATATATATATATTTGTTTTTTAAATTTTTTGTTTTACATTGTTTATTATAGAAAACACATAGATACCCCTGTATAACCATACGCACCCTCCAATTAACACTTAGTAAGTAAAAAACCCACCCCCCCAAATCCACTTATCCTATCTTATCTACATACCTACACTAAACTAACAGTAACCCCCTTAAACCGACAATAAAACATAGTTGAAAATCAGAAGGGAGGGGACAGAACTTGGATGTGGCAGTTCGCAGATGTCTCAAAGTTTGGCCTTCTTTAGTTTTTTTTAAATTTATTTTAACATCTTAGTGTTAGCGGCAACCTCTTCCTCCAAGCTGTCCAAACGTTTTAGTACAAGGAATATGTCGCTCTGCAGATCCTGCAGCAATTGTGTGTCCATGGCAGCAGGTGGTGTGGGCTGTTGCACTGATGTTGATGCAGTTGCAGCCGATGTTGTGGGTGTGGTGCCAGCTGTACCCCCCTGCACTGCTGAGGAGCTAGGTGTCTGCTGTGACTTCTTAGCCTGTGTGGGGACCCCTTGTGGGAATGCATGCCATTCCCCTATTGCCCTCTCTGCACAGTAACAGTGAGCCATTCATCTGAACCCAGACTCCACTGCCAGGATATGGTGGTACCTCGCTGCCCTCTTCTGAAACACATGCAGCTCCTCATTAGTCATGTTGGCAGCTGTTAAATAGAGACAGGCAACCATTAGCGTCAGCATTATGTGGAGTCTGTACAGATTAGTAGCTTACACTGCTAAATCTAATTAGGCATGCACTCCAACTCACATTCCAGAAAAGACAATGGCCCTAATAAATATAAGGACAATGCTGCCTTAGCATAATACTTTTGACACTAAAGCTACGCAAACTGAGAAAATGAACCAAACATTTGGAAGTGTGCATCGCTTTTGCATAAAAAAGAATAATGCAAAGGCAGTGCTAACTTTACATAGATGAGGACCAAACATCCTCATCATCTGTGTGTATTTCCAACCATACAACACCAGTAACTTGCACATGTCATTGGGAGGATGGGATGCTGTTGGTAGCCATAAAGAGTCAAAGTTGATAGGTACACATGCAAGCCTGATCAATATGACTGTCACCTACACTGTAAACATCACATCTACCTACAAATTTGGTATTCCTCTCCCCCTGAGCCTAATAGGGGATGGCCATGCAATCATCTCAACTGTCCTGGTTATCACCAAGGCCTGCCCACTCATACGTGGAGTCAAGGAGTGGACTATATTTTAGGAGGGCTGATGACTAGGAAGCTGGTATCCATAGGTCTATCACATTTACATTTATCTGCCCAGGTGTAGACACCCATCAATACCAGATGTGCCACTGCTATTCCTTTCTCACTGATTTCCATGCCAGCACACATTTGGCATTGACCTGCATGGAAGCCAATCACATTCTTCATAAGTATAACATTAATGGAGTGCAAAGATGGAGCGCCATGCTGGGGGACAATTGCCAGCCCAGTCCTCCATCTTCATGACAATACAGGGATGCACCAAATTGGGTTCAATATGGTGGATCCCTGTGTTGTGAGAATGATGGAGTGCGCAACTGCCAATATTCTCACAGCGTTGCACTCTGTCATTCCTAGTCACATAGGGCCCTACATGTGGCTTCTCACCACCCTGTGTACACGATGCTGGGCATTGTGCACCATGTGCCTCACAAGATGTGACCCTCTGGTGGTGCTTGGTTATCCTTTAAATGGGCCATAATGCCACCATCTTGCATACTTTGATAGCTGATCACTGGACAATTTATCAGATCTGACATTGTATTTAACACACATGATTCACTCACACCAAACCCTGGATTACTTCACAAGACACACATTATCACACTTACTGGATACATCTGGGTCCTCAAATTGCGCCACTTTGCCAATCGTGTAGGTGGCAGGTCCACCTGTAAGACATGAATGGTAAACCATGCTTACTGTCAAATCATACTGACCGCGAGTGGACAACAAATTTAGGTGTGAACTAGATGAGAGAAGTGAGCTAGTTTTCCTACTGGAAAACAGTGCAGCAGACACACATCTACAATCACACAATGACACAGACACACAGGTGAATTTCAGTCACACATCTGAACAATAAAACTGGGCTAGAAACTCATGTAGTGCTACACCCTGCAACATCCATATGTGGGCCATCTATAATAGATGGAACAACATGGTATAAGGGGGAGTTGTGTAAAGAAACATGGCACTTCCCTGGCGCTTTGCAAGGCTTATAACTCAGGTACACAAGCTTATCCTGCAAGGCACCCAGAAGTGCTTTTTAATAGGAATGGCACTCAATTTTAAGTCTGCAATGATCATGTGTTGATTAATCCATGACTGATGTGTCAAAGTTGTCTAATCGTATCAAATGACCCATATTAATTGCCCCCTAAGGCGGGTAAAACCCCTTTGCTAACATAATGGCAGAGGTCATGTGCATGAAATGTTGACAAAGTTGCGCTATCTGACCTGCATTGGTACCATTGTGGGACATGTGAACTCCAGGCCTAGACTGGCACAGATGCACCTCATTCTGGTTGCATACAATCTGTCCACAAGCATTGCATGCAGCACTCCAACTCATCTGATATTGTCATTCAAGAGCAGTGAACAGTCAATAGTATGCAAATGGGAGACTCACCAACAGGTCCGCTGATCTCAATCCCAAGGTGATCCTGCTCCCTGGCCACCAGATCTGCCCAGCGATGCTTTAGTTGGTGCTCATTTCTGTCAGTCCTGTATAGTCGCTTCCGGTGGTGGAGGATCTTGCCCAACTGCAGCCGCCTGGCCTCGGTCCACTATCCAAGGATGACCCGGCCACCCATCTCAAGCATCATTGGCAGGTAGTGGGATACCAGCCACACAAATCCACCAAGCTCATCCTCTGACATTCTAGTCATCCTCCCCCTTCCAGACATGTCAAATTATGGTCTGAGTTGACCCCAAATACAAAGAAAGAAAAAGAAATGGAAACTTAACCCTACTAACTTATCCCAACTATCATAGATGAGTAACAACCCCAGACAGACATCCCACAGTACAAATACAAATCTATACAAAAACTACATAAAACCACAACTACTGGGACAAAAGGCACACAAAATGCAACCGGACACGATAGAAGGGACACCAAAAACTTGAAGATAAAACCAAGACTCAACCACCAGCTCCAAACTACAATCACACAGTCACAAAGGCAGACTGTAAGGAGAAAGTGAAACTACACCCACTGTACCATGCTCGTAGACTGGATTTCCTATTACATCACTTCCTGTCACCGTGCGTCACGTTTCCCAATTATGCGTGTATTCATTTGATGCATTTGACATTTGCGTAGGTTTTTTTAGATGCACAACGCACGTGTGTCATTTACATTGATGCGCCGATTTCACAGAAGGCTGCTTTGGGAGAAGTGCAAAGGTAGAATTCTCGCTATGGGCCCATGTGTCATTTTCTTTGCATTTGTGAATGTTTTAGATGCATTTGTGTAATATTTTTTTACTCATTTCCTGATTGAGTGTTTTTTTTTTGCATTGTCCTTAGATGCACCCTGAATCAACATACGTATGACATGGGCTGTGCTGCAGTGTGGCATATTGGGTATGGCCACATGTGGTAGTCCATGCAACAATGTGGTAAGGGTGTAATTGGTCTGTTCCACCAATGTATGTGTTACGGAGTCAACAGCATGCAAATTGTTTCATGTCGTTCATATATATATATATATATATATATATATATATATATATATGAACCAAGAAAGGTACTTATGTCTCTCCTATATAATTAACAATATCAATCATAAATCACTGCTATGTATGTTAGAAAAAAACCCTTGTTATTTAAATACCCTTTCTAAATATAGAAACTTCACAGCATTGATTCCGTACATAATAATACCACTAACAAATGTATACAGCAATAAAAAAGCAATCACACAATACAGTAGACAGCCAGTAGGCTCACATACCAAAAATGAAAACAAAACAACATGAACAAAAGCATCATACGTAGACAGATATCACGGAAACACAAACTACAGACATATATACAAACATGAAACATAAAAAAGCACCAATTCTCATTAATATTTACTAATAGAAATTCACTCAAAATCGTAGATATACATTACACATACTAATTGTTGACCTTATAATCTAAAGATTCAAAGGATTGTTGAAGAAACTATCAAATACAGATCATTGAATGTCCAAAACAAATGTCCATAATAGGTGTTGGAGATTATTTCCGTGGACCCTCTGATAATGATCCAAAGATTTCGAAGTTCAAGATAAATCCACTCAGTATAATTTATGTTTGAGCTGGGTGGTTGCCTTAGCCATCACTGTTACCATCCAGAACTAGTGCCTCGTCATAGCTCTTATTTTTGCCCACTGAAATTCTTGCCGACGTACGTTTTTGGTGGACCTTCAATGTTAGTATACCACCTAGATTCCTTGTACCACCTCATCAGGGAAGAATTTCTATATGGATGCTCAATCATCATGTTGGTAAACTAAACCATAACCCAAAGAGGAATATAATTAAGACTGACATGTATAATAAGTAAGGAATCATCGAAAATGCTGTTAATTATATTTATACTATGGGAGTGGATGTGAATATTCATAAACATGCTCAACCAAGTGAAACAATATCTAAAAATCAAAAAAATGAAAAGCCAAGGATCCCTTAGTGATTCCCAGACTAGACGCTAAAAATACCAAGTGCAGTGCAAATCAAAAAGACCACATAAACCTTACAAAATAAATGTAAGAAAAAAGGCAGATGGAGAGAAAAAAAAGGAAAAAACAGCAAAGCAGAATATGGGCTGAATCGCTCCATACCTGAAACAACCGAAAACTTGGTAATGGCTCCCCAAAAAGACCCCGTTCATATACTGTTTCAACCTAAAATAGTAAAAAATCAAAAACTCAAAGAGTTGTATACTCTATTATGTCAAATCTCCACAAAGACAAGGACTTGCTCACTGTCCAAAATGCATGGCACCCAGGAAAGTCATTTACAGTGCGGGATAAACTTGCTTCCATGCAATGTGTTGAACAAAACTATCTACATACTTCCTTACCAAGTGCTGGAATGTGGTGGATCCTTCCACTATTGTTGGCCGTACTATAGGGGGATGTACGAAGCGTTCCAAGTGGCAAAGTATAAACGCTTGCTCTCGCAGATGATCATACTGAAATGAGTGACATAGAAATAGGCAATCAAAGCAGTGTCAAAGGATAGGAGAAACCAAAGGATTCGGCGGACATCTTGAAATGACCAGAAGAGACAAAAACTAGGTTCCAAACAAATATAAAATAAAATATATATGGCGTGCTCAATCATAAGCAAGAATGCTTACTGATCACTAATCAGCAAACATGCTGTACACTACAAAACAAAGAGGAGGAATAACACTGTAAATAAAAAACACATAACATTTTTAAAAAAATACACAACATTGGGCAGCCATCTTAGAATTGCAAATACAGGAACTAAACCACATACATACAAAAACAGCAGCTATATACCTGGCATTATACTATCAACAACAAATGAGTACTCAAGTGTCTAAGTCAAAAAGAGTATTTTCCCAAGGTATTTCCTCATTCAAGCCTTTGTCACATGTATCTAGATGAAAAATCCAGAAAACGTATTTTTTTCCTAACTAATTCTGAGCTCAAAGTGCCATTAGGGATCATCTTCTCCAAGATGGTCCATCTAATATCTTCCTCCTTATGTTTATGTGAACTCCAATGTGTAACCAGTAGGGCACTGAGTTTTAGGGACTTAATAGCAGAATTGTGTTCATAGAATCTTACTCTGAACTCCTGGGATGTCTCCACTACATATCCCAAATTACACGGACACATGATCAAATAGATCACATTCTTGGATCTGCAATTTGTCACAATCGGCAAATTAACTGACTTACCATTCCATAGTAGCTTGCCGTGCATATATATGCATTTGTGACAGCAGTGTATCCACATATGTTTGGCATTCAGTACAATGCAATACTTTGGATATTTGATTGTGTATTGTGAATTGGTATGTGATGTTTGATGTTGTCATACAGAGCATACTATTTGGAGGTGCATGCGCAGGTCAGGCATTGTTGATGATGAACAAACTACTGCTACCTAGGAAATGTGACACAACATCTGTCCCCGTATTTCAATTTGGAGTTTACGGGGAGCTTTGTGAAGACAGCATATTTGCCTTACATGTGTAAATGTTTGGTACATAGTGTGTGTGACATACTCTGCCTACATTCCACCCAGAATATCGTAGGATCACATATTTTGGATTTCACTCATTGCATTCACCAATGGTTGTTGCTTTTTGTATGGTGGACCTGCAGCCCTAGCAGCATATGTTCTCATACATACTAATGTGCATACCACAGATGGGTCTATGCAATGAATAAGGTCATGTTTACCTTGTGCCAAGGTTGTGTTCGATGGCAGTGGCAGGACAGATATAGACTACGCATGCTCAACTTCTTCCATTGGTTAATATCCCTGGGCAAGTCATGATGAACATAGTTACCAATGATGTCACCCCTCACACATGTAGCCATTGCCACTCTCACACTGAGTTGTGACAGTGTTCAGTTCCAACATGACAATATCGTCAGCACCATCCTCCTCCTCAAGCAGGTCAGTGACCTGGTCATACATTGGAATGTTCATTTGCACACATATGTTGTGCAGGATGGCACATGTTAGGATAATGTTGCACACAATGTGTGGGGCATAAAGGAGGCTGCCTCCTGTCAGGTCCAGGCACCAGAATCTGGATTTCAGTATGCCAAATGTCCTTTCCACCACATTGTGGGGGTAATTCTGACCCTGGCGACGACCGCGGGAGCACCGCCAACAGGCTGGCGGTGCTCCCATGGGCATTCTGACCGCGGCGGTACAGCCGCGGTCAGAAACGGAAAACCGGCGGTGCACCGCCGGTTTCCCGCTGCCCTGGGGAATCCTCCATGGCGGCGCAGCTTGCTGCGCCGCCATGGGGATTCCGAGCCCCATACCGCCATCCTGTTCCTGGTGGTTCTGGCCGCCAGGAAGAGAATGGCGGTATCGGGTGTCGTGGGGCCCCTGGGGGCCCCTGCAGTGCCCATGCCAATGGCATGGGCACTGCAGGGGCCCCCGTAACAGGGCCCCACCAAGATTTTCAGTGTCTGCCATGCAGACACTGAAAATCGCGACGGGTGCAACTGCACCCGTCGCACCCCTTCCACTCCGCCGGCTCCATTCGGAGCCGGCATCCTCATGGAAGGGTGTTTCCCGCTGGGCTGGCGGGCGGCCTTCTGGCGGTCGCCCGCCAGCCCAGTGGGAAACCCAGAATAACCGCGGCAGTCTTTTGACCGCACAGCGGTATTCTTGCGGGCCCCGCCAGGCCGGCGGCTCCCGCCGCCGGCCAGGGTCAGAATGAGGCCCTGTGTGTCTGACGGTGTCCCTCATTGTATGCATGCTCTGCTGCTGTATTTGGGTTTGCAAATGGGGGTCATTAGCCACTGCAGTATCGCTATAACCCTGATCCGCTGAAAAAGATGAAAGTTGTTGTTAAGGCTTGCAACAGGTTTGTTATGTAGCATGGCAGTTGTTATATGGAGTTGGTTGTGACTTATAAGTGGTATGGTGTGAGTTGCTGACATTGTGCTACGTTTCACTAGCATTGTGTTATGGGCATGACAATCTTGGGTATTGGCTCAAGGACCTGGGACTTATCATTTGGAATCCTAACTGATGCTCAGTATGTATGTGTTGTGTAGAGCAGTTTTGTAGCAGTGTGCCGTCGCTGGAGGGGACATGACACATCCTCGCAACACAATGTGGTCAGATGTAGTGACAACATGGTAGCCCTACAGAGCCTGGACATCCCAGCCATTTTGAGATGTGTCATTACAGATGAAGTGCTACACTTAGGCCCATTTTAATGAGTAAGTGACAGTGCACAACACAGCTCCAACATTTGCAGCGCTGTGCTGCATCATTTTCACTATGTATGAATGCACCCTGTGTGATATGTTACTAGGCAACACTTTGTTGTCCCCTGCACCAGTGCCTTATATGCAGCAATGCACCAACACTGCCAACCTTGCACCAGGGTGCTTGGCTAGCTGGTGGATGTACCTATGCAGGAAGGGACACCTTCCTATATATATACTGCTTTCATGGGCAGTTGGCTCTTCCTGTGTATGCAGCAGTATGCAGCATGCATAGGTGGCACATTCATATGAGGTCAAATCACAGTTTATTTCCTTATTGCAACCTGCAAAGAGCACCCTTGGGATGGTGTTTGATGTTGGCTCTGCCTCAGGTTTTAGGTGACACCTACATCTGAGTCAGCATTAACATGCTATGTGTCTTGTGGTAACACACCTATGGCAACACACATTGCACACCCTTTCCACGCCAGTGCAGTGTGGAAGGAGGCCATACATCCAATGTGGTTTCAAGTCACAAAAGAGTGCCCATCCGTCAACTTGTACATACAGTGCAGGCCATGACAATGGCACTAGGGGCTCTTAAATATGTCCCTTAATGGTCTTGAGTGGCAGCTGATGTTGTGCCAGCCATCAGGTGTCCAGGGGTGCGTTTCCCATTGTTTCTGGATAATTTTCTGGATAATCTAAATTACTACCAGTGTCTCCCCTATCTTCCAATACCCGAATCATCATTTATACTGTCAAAACATGCACAGTGCAGTCTATGGGATGGGGTTCAGCTACTTTGCAAATGTGTGCTTTAGCACGGTTCATGTACGGTCAGTGATGTCCTAAATACTCCTACAGAGTCCAAGTATAGCATCCATGATCTGCACTGTCTAATAGTGACTCTGCCCCATAGTGGGCCATTTATTGTTTATGGTACATACATGATGGTGTTGTGGGCCAGTGAGTGGTGCATGTGAGGTGGCACTACAGTTGGTGTGGTGCCACTTGTCATAAATCTGGCACATGGCATATGATGGCCGTTATATTGTATTCCTATGTGTGTGACATAATGCATCAGGCAGATGTATATGCATACTACAGGTAAGTCAGGTATGTGTTGATGAGATGTAGTTGGTATTGGCATCATTTGTCTTGCATTGGATGTTTGTTGTGGCAGAGACTTGCACGGCATGAATTAATGGTTATGTGCCTATAAATGATTTTTGTTACATGAGCATGGTGTATGCCATTGACATTGCTGTGCTAATCTTTGTTTGGTGTAATGTGTGTGTGAAGTGTATGTAGTGGCCAACCTGTGGTTTGTGGACATCTTCTGTTACCAAAGGGTACATATCTCCACCTGTCCTTCACGTGGTGCCTGTCAAGTTGTGGGTGTGTTACGCACATGTGGAAGTATGTGTTTGTGCTGTGCACTGCTTGTGCCGTGCTGCAGCATGATGGTTATGTATTACTACCTGCACATCTGTATAACCCTGGCCATGTGTTTGTGGAGTGGTGTATGTCTTGTGTGTCCTATAGGGTTGGTGTGTATATTGCTAGGTTTGTTGACTTACCCACAAGTCTGCCATTGCAATATTAGCCATCCTGGAATTGTTTGTTGATTCTGCTGTGCCAGAATATGTAGGCATCATGGACGCTACCAGGATACTTTGCTAAAATGTTTGCTGAAAAACCACGATGGTGCTTTATGGCCTGCACATTTATGGAATGTGTATGCTTCCTATTTTGGTATAAATGTTCTGTTGCTGCAGGTGGGACAAGTCGGACATGGGTGCAGTCCATTACACCCAGCATATGCGGGAAGCCAGCAAATTGATAAATTCCCTTTTTTATCTCCTGCTGCATTTGCTGGGTGATGGGGAATCAGATGTGGTGGGGTGTCAGAGAGGTGATTGCATCTAACACCTTTGGCAGGAAGAATGAGAAAGAGGGCTATGACACACCAGCAACCAGTTCACACATTGTCTGGAATGAGCCACTTGCCAGCATATGCAGAACAGCTAGCAGCTTTGTGATAGGTGGTATATTGTGTGGTGTTTGCAGGCTGACCGTGATCTGTGGCTCAATGTGGTGCACCAGGCATAGTATGGCTTGCTGGTTCAGTCGATATGTCCTAATGAGGTCTTGTTCCCCGAGGCCAAGGAGGGTTGTCCTGTTCCTGAATATCCTCTCCTGCCTTCTGCATTGCCTTTGTGGGTGTCTTTGTGTTGGTTGTGGTGGTTGTGGTTGCCACAGTATTGGTGGTAGTTGCTGTTGTGGTTGTTGTCATCTGTGTTGTCTCCCGAGCTGGAGCAGTAGCACTTCCATCTTGTCCTGTGGGTTGCAAATGTTGCTTCTGTGTTTTCTCCTTCCGTAGTGGTGTGTGGGCCTCATTTTAACACTTGGTCTGACCCAGGTGTTAAGATTTGACCCAAGGTGGTTTCACGCATCCAAAAAATGACGTTAACTCCAATATTTTTACGCTAGGCAGGTTTGGCATCAAAATATAAATATATAGTTAACTTTGCGCTGAATTAGCGTAAGAAAATGATGCTAATTCAGTGTAAACAGTGTAGAAATATGACCCAAAGTTTTAAAGATTTGAGTAAAAATAGCACCAAAAAGCCAAAAGTGCCAACTGTGGATATCTGGTCACACTGGTGTCGGACAAAGGCACAAGTTCAGGCTGATAGCGGTGGGACGTGGGCCAGCTACAGGGACCTAGTTAGCCCAATGAACAATGTACTTTAGGTCCTCGTTGCTGAGTATTGCAAGGTTTCGTGCCAAGGATGTGTTGCGCAGCCAAGATGATGTGCCAGTTCTGAGGTTCTGTGCAGCTGTGATGTGAAGTCCTGTGTCCTCGTTAAGGATCCCATTGATGAGTGCTTGTGATGTGAAGAACAGTGTTGAGGATGTGTTGTGCAGTTGAGACAATGCGTCAGTTCTGAGGAGCGGTGAGGTGATGTAAGAACATACAGATGCGTTGAGGCTGCCATTGACCTGAGATGTGAGGACATGCGTCGGGAAGGTTTCACACAGGTAACAGCTCAGATATGGCTGTGGTGTAGGTATGCAGTTGTTAGAATTTGGGTCTCTAGTTGACAGAGGTAAACCCCCTTGTCCAAGTAGGGACCACAGTCCTAGTCAGTGTAAGTCACAACACAACACAAATTATCCTGTGCTCACCCTCTGGCAGCTTGGCACAGAGCATGCAGGTTTAACTTAGAAGGCAATGTGTAAAGTATTTGTGCAATAACCCATACAGTAACACAGTGAAAACACCACAAAAACACCAGACACAGGTTTACAAAGTAGGTCATATTTATCTGAATAAAATAAGGTACAAACGATGAAAATCAAACTTACACAAGCAAAGTTATGATTTTTTCAGGAATATATCCAACTAAAGTGCTTAGAAACTCAATAGCTGCAAGTGGGGCTATTGCGGTGTTGTTGATGGAGTCGTTCCCAATAATCCATCACCACAGGTGCCGGTCACGGAGTTGCACGGTCCCCCAGGTACAGTACAGTCAAAAATTAGGAAACAAATACGTCACACAGATGAACCTTTTCTAGGGCCGGTGCGGAGTCAGTCCCTTACAGCATCTGGGGAGGTCAGGCATCAGTTCCGTACTGCGAGGCAGGGGAGGCAAGGCGCCGGTTCCATCGGATTGCAGAGGGGGCTGGTGCGGTGATGGTGGCGAAGCGACAGTTCCAGGTGACCCTGCTGGGTTGATGAATCCTGTTGGTCAAGACATGATGAGTTGACTTCGCAGTGTTGCGTGCACACTGCATGACGTCAGTGGAATTGCAATGATGTTAGACTTGCGTTGCCGTTCATGGCTGGTGAATGCAGCAAGGACCACAGAGCCAGAGCAGGAAGTGGTGTTGCGTTGGGCAGTGGCGGCAGTGCTGGAGTTGCTGAAGTCAGTGCTGAAGTCAGAAAACTGTCTAGAAGCTAATAGGTGATGTCTTTGTTGGCCCTGAGACTTCAGAACACGAGAGAAGTTCGATCCAGGCCCTTGGGGAGCACTTTTGGGGAAGAAAAAGTCCTTCTGGCAAGGTCAGAGGCCAGCAGGGCAAAAAGCAGGGCAGTAGTCCTTCTCAGCAAAGTAGTCCAGATGAGTCCTTTGGGCAGCCAGCCAGTTCCTCTGGCAGAGTACAGGTGTAGATCCAGAAGTGTTTGATGTGGTGGGGTCAGAGGCCCAGCTTATATACTTAAAAGTGCCTTTGAAGTGAGGGAGACTTCAAAGAGTCATTTTGAAGTGCACAAGCTCCCCTTTCAGCCCAGTCCTGTCTGCCAGGATCCCTGTGAGGAGTTGTCAGCCCTTTGTGTGAGGGCATGCCACTGGCCTTTGAAATGTAAGAGAGAGCCCCACCACTCTTCCTGCCCAGAGAGACCCATTCAGTATGCAAATCAATGCAGATGTGACTGAGTATCCTGTGTTTATGGCTGTCTTGGTGGAATGCACAAGGAGAGCTGTTAACCAGCACAGATCAGACGTGGATTGGAGACATGCTGTAAGGCACAGATGGCAGTAAGTGCATACATGCCCACTTTCTAAATGGCATTTCTAAAATAGCAATATTAAATTCAACTTCACCATTAAGCAGGGTTGTCTGCTACCATTCTGGCCATACTAAACATGGCCGGGCTACTCCTTTCAGATCAGAATCTACCTCTCGAAAGTATATGAGGGGAGTTCTAATGTCAGCCTATGACAGAAGCAGGCCTCAGAGCAGTGGAAAACAAATTTATGAGTTTGTCACTACCAGGACATTTAAAACACATAAGTACAGGTCCTGCCTTTTATCTACATAGCACCCTGCTCTACGGGTTACCTAGGGCCTACCTTAGGGGTGACTTTTATGTAGGAAAAGGTGAGTTTAAGGCTTGGTAAGTAGCTCTAAATGCCAATTCGAAGTGACAGTGAAACTGCACACACAGGCCTTACAATGGCAGGCCTGAGACATCTTTAAGGGGCTACTTATGTGGATAACAACTGCAAAAAGAACAAGTGATGGACAAAATGCTGAACACTGTCAAAAATGCATTGTTTGTTTTCTACCCATGCCATTTCAGTTTGGACCCAGCCATGTGCAAATCAGTCTTGACTGACTGGTGAATGGTGATACCCTGAAACCGATCCTAGGATGCTTTTTTCCAGTCCAGGAAGGACCTGGCTTGGCAGTTCAGGCTGAACTGATTTGCATATGGCTGGGTCCAAACTGGGGTGGCGTGGTGAGAAAAAAAACCAATGGATTAATCCCAGATCTTTGTGACTATGGGTGAATGTGTGCATTGTTCAGCATTCCGTCCATCATCTGCTCTTTTTGCATTTGTTGCCCTAAGTGGGAAGGTTATGCCCAGACGTGGTCCCGTGCTTACTGCACCACTTGATTCAAGCTAGCCTGGCTGATGAAGGGTTATACCCTGTAACCGGTTCAAGGATGCTTGTTTCTGGTCCCAGGGAGGACCTGGCTTGGCAGTTTGGGGAACAGGGTCAAGACTGATTTGCATTTGGCTGGGTCCAAGTTGGGGGTGGTGTGGTGAGGAAAGCAAACCGTGGATTAAACCCAGATCTTTGTGACTCGGGGTGAATATTTGCATTGATCCGCATTCCATCCATCATCTGTTCTTCCTGTACTTATGTGGGAGGCACAATCACTGCTGCAGGCCCACTAGTAACATTTAATTTACAGGCCCTAGGAACATGTAGGGTACTTTACTAGGGATTTACAGGTAAATGAAGTATGCCAATTCGGTAGGAACCAAAGTTACCTTGTTTAGGGGCGAGAGCATATGCACTTTAGCACTGGTCAGCAGTGGTAAAGTGCACAGAGAATTAAAACCAGCAAAGCAAGGTCAGAAAAATGGTGGGAGGCAGGCAAAAAGTTGGAGGATGACCACCCTAAGACCTTTAGGTCTAAAAGCAGTCATTTGCCTCAGGGGAATCCTCACAGCAGAGGTGATGAGTAGGATCTGCATAGGTTTGCTCCATGCAGCGGAGGAGACGCGCCTGCTCTGATGGGCCCACAGATGGGCTGGCTGATCACCTTCAGGCTCACTTCCAAGGGTCCAGGACATGTGTGACACCACTTAGCTGGGTGGATTCACAGATGGCAGAGTACAGATATGGCATTCAAGGTTGTTGGAGCTTTCTGTCTCTAAGGCTTTCGTCAGGAGGCCTGCCAACTAGCCCTTGGAATCACTTTGGGATCCTGGGTTGATGCAGGTCTAATCCTTCTTACCCAGACAAAAGGGCAGCAGGCAACAGGTCAGCAGAGCAGGGCAACAGTCCTTTAGAACAGTAGACCGGCAGTGTGGCAGTCATTTTGACAGAACAGCAGTCCTTCTTCCTGGCAGAATATCCACCGTTCCAAAGTAAACTGAGGATTTGGTGTCGGAGGTTCTATTTTATACTCTCATGCCCTGCTTCTGGAAGGTGGGAGAAGCTTCTAGACAGTGGCTTTGAAGTGCATGGAGTTACCTTACTTCCCTGTCCTGGCTCCAAGCTGGCTGCAGTGACAATGGGGAGGTGATGGCTCCTTTGTGTGAAGGCAGCGCACTCCCTACACAGTTGCAAGTGGAGCCGTGCTGAGCTCCGCTCCAAATCTTGCCAGTAGATGGTCCATTCAGGCACACCTAATCCCTTTATTGTGTGACTGTCTGGGAGGAATTCACAACGCCTAACTGTAAGTTGCACCCATATATGTGACCTAAGACAGGCTGCAAGCACAGAAGGGCTAAGGGCAGAAAAATGGCCACTTTCTAAAAGTGTAATTGGAAAAACCCAACATTACCATTAAATACAATTTTTCCAGTGCAATTCTAAAGACATTAAACATGCCTGCTCCAAAATATGAAAATGACAGAGTATTAAATGTAATAAGTAATCCCATCTGTTATCCTGTGGGAGGGGTAGGCCTCACAATAGTGGAAAAAGAATTTAGGAGTTTTTTCACTACAAGGACATGTAAAACCTAAAATTAAATGTCTGAACCTGAAATTACACAGCACTCTGCTTGGTAAAGGAGGTTTCATGCCAAGTCGGCACGGCAGTTAAAAACTGGAATCATGCTGCAGTAGCAGACCAGGGGCAGGTTTCGAGATGCTATTTAAGTACATGGCACAATAAGTGCTGCAGGACCATTGATAACTTTTAATTAAAAGGCTCTGGGTATACCGTACACCACTCTACAAGGGACTTATATAAATAAAATAAATATGCCATTTGGTATAAACAAATTTAATCATGTTTTATGGAGCAAGCACAAGCTCTGTAGCACTGGTTAGCGGTGGTAAGGTGCACTGAGTCCTAAGGTCAACAGAGGCAAAAGGTTTTGGGGGAAGACCACTTTGAGGCAAAGAGGTCTAACACTCAGAGTAATTGTGTAACATGCAGTTTTGGGTTTCCTCTTCCAGTTTCACTTTATTTTGTCTCATGCTCAGTGTACTTATTCATTGTTGAGATGATTCTCTCTCCATGTGGCAGTGGATGTTCTACCTCAGTGCCAGTGTGACATCATAATCCCTCACCAAATGTCCAAGGGGGTATCCCATTGGATGCCTGTCTTCCTCTACCAGTGTATGCCTCCCCATATTCTGGTAACATTGTTTCACTGCCCCAGTGGTGCTGAGCCCCATCCCACTGTGTTCGAGATATCTTAATGAGTGAGGTTGTTTCAGAAATGCTATGTATCAATGGTATCCATATAGACGTTTCCCTGACTGACCCAGCTGTACTTATATTCTTCTCCCAGTGTAAGTGCCTCTAATTCTCTTTGTGTCTATGTGTATCTCTGTCCCTGTGTTCATGTCTTTTATTTCTAGCTGTAGGTGTCTCTCTGAGACAGTTTAAGTTCCCTAATGCAGTGCTGTGTATTCTGTGTGGCCAAGTCCCTTATCCTGTTATCTCTTTGAGTTCATGTGGGTGGGATGTCTAATCAGGAATGGATTAATCCTGATGGGACTTCTAAGGGAAGGGAAAGTGAGTGCAGGCCTGGCAGTGACAGGGCTCCAGCATAGTCGGAGGAGGCCTGCTTACATTCTGTGTTCCATAAAGAGTGTTAAAATAATGCTTTTCCCCAAAATATAGTTCTTTATTCCTTCTTACTACCTCGAGGGCTGCTAAGAGAGGGCTTAGAATTGCTATGGTCAAGGATGGGTGTCGTGGTACGTCCCCTACAGTCAGAGGAAATCTCGCCCAAGCACCTCAATGGATACTTAATACAACACAAGTATTGCTAAAGATCACAAAAGTTGACAAAAGATAGCATACCAAATAACCGTGAAACGTTATGTCAAGAGAGGCATTTTGCAGTATTTCCCATGGGAGTGACCTCTGACCTGCCTTTGGTCAGGAGATCGCTCCCCCACGTCCGCAGCACCACCTAGCTGTGCAATGTCCTTGACCCCCGCCCACGCGGCTGTTCGCGTGTTCGAGGCCCTCCTCCACCCGCAGGCATCCACCTGCGCCTCATCCCTGGTGTCTAGTGGGCTTGGTAAGCGTCGCTAGACTTGTGCATTGTGCTGTTTTGTTATTGTGACTTGTTTTCTGTGCCTTGATTTATTGTGTGGTTTATTCATCCGTTTTCCTTTTGTGCTTTTTTCCTGGTTTTTCTGCCTGCTTTTACCCCTTGTGTGTTACCTTTGCCGGCTCTCTCTGAGCCGCTTCCCCGCCGCTGCCTCCCTGCGGCCCCCATTCGCTGCTCCCTCCCGCCTCCCAGCTGCTCCTCCCTCCCCCCTCCCTTCCTAATGGCGGTCGCTGCGCGTCGAGGGTGAGTGACCTCTGACCTGCCTTTGGTCAGGAGATCGCTCCCCCACGTCCACAGCACCACCTAGCTATGCCCGTGTCCTTGACCCCCGCGGCTGTTCGCATGTTCGAGGCCCTCCTCCACCCGCTGGCATCCGCCTGCACCTCATCCCTGGTGTCTAGTGGGCTTGGTAAGCGTCGCTAGACTTGTGCATTGTGCCGTTTCATTATTGTGACTTGTTTTTCTGTGCCTTGATTTATTGTGCCGTTTATTCATCCGTTTTCCTTTTGTGCCTTTGTCCTGTTTTTTTCTGCCTGCTTTTGCCCCTTGTGCGCTCACCTTGCCGGCTCTCTCTGAGCCGCTTCCCCGCTGCTGCCTCTCTGCGGCCCTGCCCCCCTCGTGCCCCCATTCGCCACTCCCTCCCGCCTCCCAGCTGCTCCTCCCTCCCACTCCCTTCTTAATGGCAGTCACTGCGCGACCGCGCACAGCGGGCGCGCCAGGGGCAAGCCCGTCTGCGCCCGTCCGCGCCTGGACCGCGCCGAGCCCCACCCCCCCAGGTCCGCATGACCCCTGCACCTCCAGACGCCGCTACACGGCCGACCAGCTCAACGCCCTAAATCCTGGCCACATCACAGCATGCTTCCAGTCCTCACCGAGGAACACCAACGGACCCTACTCCTGCTGCGCCTGCAAATTCACCTGCGACAGAACAAGGAAACCTACAAAGACCGGAACAAACCACCTCCACTGCATACTCCTCAACACCCGCTCCGCACGCAAGCACGCCATCGAGCTCTGGGACCTGCTTGACTCCACCGCCCCAGACGTAGCCTTCCTGACTGAAACCTGGTGGAACGACTCCTCAACGCCCGACATCGCAATAGCCATCCCGGATGGCTACAAGATCATCCAAAGGGATCGCACCAATGGAATCGGAGGGGGAATAGCCATCTCCCACAAATCCATCCTCAAAGTCTACACCCACACGGACAACACCCTCAAGACCGCCGAACACCTGCACTTCCGTATCCACACCGACCCCAACACCACTCTCAGAGGAACACTCATCTACAGACCTCCCGGACCATGAGCACCATTCAGCGAATCCATCGCCAACCTCACCAGCACCCATGCACTAACCTCAACGGATTACATCCTCCTCGGGGACCTAAATCTCCACCTGGAGAACAACAACGACACCAACTCCACAACTCTGATCGACAACCTCACCAACCACGGCTTCAGACAACTCGTCAACACACCCACCCACAACGCTGGCCACACGCTTGATCCCATCTTCTCCTCAAGCGCCCACGTCACCTTCAACCATACCACCAAACTCCACCACTGTATCCACTTCACTTACAAGAAACATACCAAGCACCACCGCACCCAACAACCACCCCGCCGATGCTGGAGCAAAGTTACCGAAGACCAGCTTACCAACACCCTCGCCCAGAACCCACCCTCCGACCCCACCAACCCAGACGCCGCCGCCCACAACCTCACACTGTGGATCAACGATTGTGCCAACAACCTTGCGCCACTCAAGAAACCCATCGACAACCAAGCCAGAAGAAAAGCCACCTGGTTCACCGACAAGCTCCTCAATTCCAAGCGCAACTGCCGGAAACAAAAAAAGGAATGGCTCCTCGAACGCACACCTGACAGCCTCACAGCCCACAAGGACGCCACCCGCAGGCATCACCAACTCATCAGACAAGCCAAACTATCCCACTTCAAAGACCGCCTGGACAACAACGCACACGACAGCAAAGAGCTCTTCAGCATCGTGAAAGAACTCTCCAACCCCAGCGCCAACGTCAACGACATCCCACCATCCCAAGAACTCTGCGACGCGCTGTCCACCTTTTTCCACTGGAAGATCACCGACATCCACGACAGCTTCAATGCCACACCCACGCCAGACCCCACCCCCGAAAGCTCCACCTGTGCAAACCGCCTGACCTCCTGGACCAACGTCAATGACACAGAGACACGCAAGATCATGAACTCCATCCACTCAGGATCTCTGTCAGACCCTTCCCCCCACCACGTATACAACAAAGCCGACTCTACCATCGCCCCCCAACGATGGAAGATCATCAACATCTCCTTCGAAACAGCGACATTCCCGGAAAGTTGGAAGCACGCCGAAATCCGCGCCCTCCTCAAGAAGCCCAAAGCAGACCCCAACAACCTCCAAAAATTCCGACCGATCTCCCTACTCCCTTTCCCAGCGAAGGTCATTGAAAAAATCGTCAACACACAACTAACCAGCCACCTCGAAGACAACGACATCCTGGACCCCTCCGAGTCCGGCTTCAGATGAAACCACAGCACTGAGACCGCCCTTCTCGCCGCCACAGATGACATCAGGCGCCAAATGGACAACGGCGAAACATCAGCCCTCATCCTCCTAGACCCATCTGCCGCCTTCGACACAGTCTGCCACCGCACCCTGAAAACACGCCTCCACGAAACCGGAATTCAAGGAAAAGCCCTCGACTGGATCATCTCATTCCTCTCCGACAGAACCCAGAGAGTCCGCCTCCCCCCCTTCTGCTCCGAAGCCACTGACATCATCTGCAGCGTCCCCCAAGGCTCATCCCTCAGCCCGACGCTGTTCAACATCTACATGGCCCCCCTCGCACAAGTGGCCCGACAACACAACCTCAACATTCTCTCCTACGCCGACGACAGCCAGCTTACCCTCTCCCTCACCAAGGACCCGCGCACTGCCAAAACCAACCTCCACGAGGGAATGAAATCCATCACCAAAAGGTTGAGAAGCAGCCGTCTGAAACTGAATTCGGACAAGACGGAGGTCCTCATCCTCGGACCCACCCCCTCCGCCAGGGATGACTCCTGGTGGCCTACCTCACTAGGAACCCCACTGACACCGACCAACCACGCACGCAACCTGGGCTTCGTCCTCGACTCCTCCCTCACCATTTCTGAACAGGTCAATGCAGTTTCCTCCTCCTGCTACAACACACTCTGCATGCTCCGTAGGATCTACAAGTGGATCCCGACAGAAACAAGAGGAACGGTGACACAGGCCCTCATCAGCAGCAGGCTAGACTACGGCAACGCACTGTACACAGGCATCCCAGCAAAAGACCTACGACGCCTCCAACGCATCCAAAACGCCTCCACCCAACTGATCCTCGACATACCCCGCCGCAGCCACATCTCCCACCACCTGAGAAACCTTCACTGGCTCCCCATGGACAAGAGGATCACTTTCAAGCTTCTTACCCACGCTCACAAAGCACTCCACGACATCGGACCAGCCTACCTGAACAACAGACTCAGCTTCTACACCCCCACCCGTCAGCTCCGCTCCGAAAACCTCGCCCTCGCCGTCGTTCCCCGCATCCAATGAAAGACCTCCGGCTGCAGATCCTTCTCATACCTCGCTGTCAAGACCTGGAACACTCTCCCTACCAACCTGCGACAGACCCAAGACCTACTCACCTTCAGAAGACTCCTCAAGTCCTGGCTCTTCTATCAGTAACAGCAGCTCCCCACCCCCCCAGCGCTTTGACACCCTTACGGGTACGTAGAGCACTTTATAAATTCAATGATTGATTGTTGGTGTAAAATACTGATTATCTCTGGTAAAGAAAGCCCTATTCCAACACAACACATTTACATCACTACATATAGTAAGGTTTGGAAACTCTACGAGGCTTTGTATGCTCTTTAAAAAAAAAATTTTTTTATCAATTTCTTAGCTAGATGATCAGGTAGAATATAGCACAATAATGGACTCAGCTACACCTGGGTAAAAGGCTCTCTTCTCACTCACATCTAAAGACTTCCATCACCTATTGTTACCAAATAAATCACTCCGCTTGGTGTAGATTTGACGTAGATTTTCTTTTATTAACTCTGATTGGTGAGGTTATTTAAATATTACATTTTTGCCAGAACATACTTAGGCCATGATATTTTAGTACCATACTCTTCCCTGGTATAAATGAATTTGAGTTCTGCTATGTCACGTAGAGATAAACTTCTTTCTTTTATTATATTTAAAAAAATACCTGGTTCTAAAACGTCTTGCAGTGGTTGTGTGAAAGACTCAAAAAACATTGATAATGAATTTCTTTAAATATTACAAATATTTCCTGTAATCCCTCATTAAGAAAATTGCTTCACTCTCATTTTTGGCTTGTGATTAATGGGGTTGCGAAAGCTCATCTGAATGCCAAGACGGATGGTTGAAATATAGCTTGTTTTCTGCAAATAACGTGATCGTTGTTTCAATCTAAGACTAATTGCACCACTTTATTCAACTACAAGAAAACTTTGACCACCAGAACATCAATCATCTAGTCAGCCTTCAAGTTTAAGATTATGCAGAAAATGTGAACAAAGAGCAAATGTAGTTCACTGTATTTCATACTTTGACAAAAGTAAAGAAGTTATTTAGGATTACCTTTAATCACTCTGAAGTACGTAATTCACTATGAATTATAGGAATACCATGAATTCTTCGCATGTAATATGAACATTGAGAAAGTAGCCCTGAGTTGTTCACATCTGCCTAAAGTTATCCAGCACAATTTTGTTTCCTGTACTTCAATGCTGACCTCAGTAATTTCAGATGTGCTGACGAAGAATCTATAATGTTTAAACATTACAGGACTCAATATTTAAATCAGCCTGCATATCCTCCGAATCATTTGTCATGCTGCACACTTAGGAGCTACCAACCACTTGGAGAGCGGTTTTCTAGATGGGACTTGATTTGGCTATTACTTGCATTCTGCTGCTGGGCCTTATTTCATAACATATCCCAAATTTCCTAAGCAGGCAGTAATTCCTGGACAAAGACGGATCAGGAACAGAAATCTCTCTATCACAGCGGGTGGTTCAAAGAGTCATGACCACCTCACCATGCATGCCCAGCGGCCAATAGACAAGTGGGCGGAAACATCACAGCCAAGTACAAGGGGTAATTTTGGTATCTCACTGAGTGGATGTCTCTCAGGCTCCGTCTTTCAGGGAATTCATGGTTACCAGAGACTCCCCTGTGACCTTCGGTGTCCCAGTGATACCTACATTTGAACAGCACTGAAAAGCTCACAATAATTCAGGCAAAACTCAGTTCTTGTTCTGGGCAGTGTTTACGTATGCAAAGTAATAACATGTATCACACCACAGACGGTGAAAGGTGCAATCCTTATTTAACTGGTCAGTGCTTAATATGTAAACACATAAATGCCAAGGCCGTAGGTATTTCTCAGGAAGACACTGCAGCTTGCATCACTCCCGGCCCCTGCTAGCGCTGCCAATGTCTCTACCAAGGTTATCCACTAACCATCACCATCCTACAGATGTGAGAGTTTGGGTTATTTCAGATTACTCAAAGTCATAAAAAATTTACTTGGGTCCCTGATAATATTTATTTAAGGTATTCAGGGCCATATTTATACTTTTTGACGCAAAACTGCGCTAACGCAGTTTTGCGCCAAAAACATTAGCGCCAGCTAACGCCATTCTGAAGCGCCATGCGGGTGCCGTATTGATTCAATGACGTTAGCCGGCGTTAGCCGCCGGTGCTGTCTGGTGTGCGTTAAAAAAAATGACGTACACCAGGCAGCGCAGGCGTAGGGGGAAAATGGCGTATGGGCGTCCACAAATGGTGCAAGTCAGGCTGAGGCAAAAAAATCGCCACAACCCGATTTGCGCCATTTTTTTACGATGCCCATCACCCATTGAAATGACTCCTGTCTTAGCAAAGACAGGAGTCATGCCCCCTTGCCCAATGGCCATGCCCAGGGGACTTCTGTCCCCTGGGCATGGTCATTGGGCATAGTGGCATGTAGGGGGGCACAAATCAGGCCCCCCTATGCCACAAATTTTTTTTTTTAAAAATACTTACCTGGACTTACCTTAATGTCCCTGGGGTGGGTCCCTCCATCCTTGGGTGTCCTCCTGGGGTGGGCAAGGGTGGCAGGGGGTGTCCCTGGGGGCAGGGGAGGGCACCTCTGGGCTCATTCTGAGCCCACAGGTCCCTTAACGCCTGCCCTGACCCAGGCGCTAAAATCCGGCGCTAATGCAGGTTTTTTAGACCCGCCCACTCCCGGGCGTCATTTTTGCCCGGGAGTATAAATACGACGCATATGCATCGGAGTCATTTTTTAAGACGGGAACGCCTACCTTGCATATCATTAACACAAGGAAGGTGTTCACGCCAAAAAATGACGCTAACTCCATGAACTTTGGCGCTAGACGCGTCTAACGCCAAAGTATAAATATGGAGTTACTTTTGCGTCGAATTTGCGTAAAAAAAAAAACGACGCAAATTCGGCGCAAACGGAGTATAAATATGCCCCTCAATTGTTAAGTATTCTTTTGATATGCTCTTTAAAAAAAAAATCAGACACCACTACACTGTGGTAGATTATCAAAGTGCCAGTGTTAATAGGTGCCCAGGCCATGCAAAAGAAAACACTGCCACAAAGTAAGCGATGCCTGGGCATGCACTAATTCACATGAAGAATGTCATTAGTTCCCTAGTTAGTGTGTATCATTTTACTTTCTGTAATGGTTTTTACCTGCTGCTAATTTAAATTTGAGCTAAACACAAAGCTGCATGCTGCAATCGTTTCTGAAAAAAGGCCTGATGCCTATTCTTCTACTCATCTCATGACTGCTTCGGAAGAATACATGTTTGGCCACATTGCGTTCAATTTGCACTGGAGAAAGTTGAGATTTGCACAACACTGTGATCTACACTGCCCTAAGGCTATGGGACGTATTTAAGAGGCCATAGCACCATCTACCGACACATTAGCGCTAATGTTTTGTTAGATGGCCTAAATCCCCTCGCCATATTTACAAAGTGACGCAATGAATGCATCTAACAGATTTCCTTGAGTCATTTTTTTTCAGCACTTTTAACGCCTGCTCGTAGCAGGCGTTAAAAGGGTGCACACCATTGTTTACAATAGGCCCCTATGTACTCTGCAGGAGTTGCACTAATATTTTGGCGCTACTCATGCAGAGTACATCAATAGCGTCATAATAAATGACACTATTGCCCCCTACACTGCGCCATAGTGTGCTGTATTTTAAATACAGCACACACATGGTGGCGATAGGGGGCGGTAAAGAGAGCAAGAAAAGTGCAGCGCCACTTTTCTTAAATATGCCCCTATTTGTCTTCTTTGAAAGTAACTGAGAGTCATTCACTTAAAACTGTACTGCCACCGTAGATAATAAAAATTATTGTTTTGAACTCTGTACAAAGCGTGTTCCATAAGCCACTGACACAAAAAAGACTTTATGGTTTGCTACTGTTTGTTTTGCCATGGTTTTTGCACAACATTGTTATAGGGGGTTCTTCCTGGCTCCTATCAATATAAGCAAGCCTTGGCAAAGCCGGTAAGTGTGGTATTTAGCATAGCTGCTGTCCAACAAGTCATTACTAGATCTCCCCTGTGTGTCGTAATTGTAAACCTGAAGTATATTGAAAGATAGATTCATTGGTAATTTTAACTATAACTAGCCAAATAGAAGTACTATAGTTTCAGAGATTATTATATTTTCATTTTTAAAGAAAATTTTTATTGATAAAATATTTGTTCTTGTATTGCTCTGCATAAAACTAAAACATATTCACATTGATGAATGTAAACAATACAGCCTTCAAACGCCTATTTTTTTGCCACCAAAGCAGCGGTCTGGCTTCCATATTATGACTGTGGTGGAGCTGCCACGGTCAGATCGCTGGCACCGCCAGGTTGCCGCCGGTCGACAGCCTGCCGGTGCTGGCGGTCTTAATCCGCCAGGGCAGCACTTCAAGCAGTGCTGCCCTAGGAATTACAAGTCCACCGCCATGTAAAGGTTGGCGGAGACATGGTGCCGGGGACCCCATGAGGGCCCTGGCACTGCCCATTGCACTTACCATGGGCAGTGCAGGGGTTCCCATGGACAGCCCATTCGCGCTTTTAACTGCCTGAATTATAGGCAGTGAAAAGCACAACAGGTGCTGTTGCATCTGACGTACTGCAACATTACAGCTGGCTCGATTACGAGCCAGCATCAATTTTGTGGCCTGTTTACCAGTGGCCCAACATGAAACTCATAATAGGGCCAGCAGGAAGAAACCAGAGTGGCGGTTTTCCGTCCTAAAGAGTTTGGTGGGCAGCCTCCTCCACCCACCAAACTCAATATGAGGGCCTTAATAGAGTATTAATGCAGTTAGCATTTCCCCATCGACTTGCTCATTTGAACAAATCAGATCTTAGGCCCCTAGTGTGGGTCAACCTCTACATGGCATAAACAAGAGAGGAATTATGGTAGTGATTTGGGAGAAAGTGTAATTTGAGAAGAGAGTCCATCAGCGGAACATCATCTTCCTTCAGGCTTAGTATTAAGGAGGAAATACTGAAAAGAGTAGTAAAACACAAGTTTATTAGTTAATTAAAACCATAAAACTTTCCTTCCACATAAACATTTAACAGAACAATTTTAGTGCAAAGCAATTACAGTTCTTTAGCTTTAGGTGAAGTGGTTAGTGAGTTTTTCTTCTATATACAGATTTTAAGAAAGGAACATACTGGTGCTATGAGTATTAATAATGAGACAACAGAACAATCTTTTTTTTTTTTTTATGTAAAATGAATACAACGCCGGATAAAATCCTATGTTTAAAATGAAAAGCTATATGAGATATCGTTCCCCCGAGATATTTAACGAAAACAGTGGCAGACAACTGAGACATTGGTAAAAATAAGACAAAGTGGGGGGAGGCCTTCCATCAATTTTATCTACCCCTACTTACGTCTGATTGTTGAAGCCGGACTTTATTATGACACGTGCTAAGCAACTCTGTGAACTACATAGGAGCCTTCCCTTCTTTAGGATATACGAAGCAGATTATATGAATTTCGCTATCGTTTCCGCCCTCCCTCTATCTGGACATTTCGAGAGGACGTGGTTTTATGAGTGAACATTTCCAGAAATTGAACCATCCTAATGTTCAATATAGTATTTTGAGGGTTAAAGGCTGCAATTAGTGCTTGTCTGCAGGATCTAATTCTTAAGACGTTAAATTCTTTTTTCAGCAAGAGTCTCCTTTCGGCCGCCAGGGCTGGACAAATGCAGACCACATGCATCAGGTTTTCATCTGCTAGATGGCAGAGACGGCACTCCTGGGAGTCTGCTTGCCGCTCCTTCATCCATTTTGGCATGAGGTCTAAGGTAGGGACCTCACCCAGCCTAAGTCTGAGAAAGGATTGCTTGATTTTCCGTGAGTACGGGTCGGCCATAAGTGGTGATTCTTTAAATGTTTTGAAGGAGTTAAGGATCAACCAACTATGTCCCCTTTGGGACAATGAGGTCTTGTCTTCTAGCCGGCTCTGTAATTTACTCGCTTTATTCACTACTTTATTGAAAATGGGGATGGGTAAGGCCCTGTTCCATACCTCATCTAATTTCAGAAGACTCTTACTCTCTTCTAGGAATTTTATGTAGTTGGAGTTCCCTCTTTCTAGGATAATTTCCTGCCAGACTAGATTGGCTAAAGACCCCTTTGAAGCGTGGCTCAATTTGTAGCAGCATTTAATGTATGCCGCCGGTCGGGCTAACAACTGTTTGACCAGCATGAATTCCAGTCTGACCTGGGCTGGCGATGCACGCCCAGGTAGCCGAAAAACACATTTATAGGTTTTTATCAGAAGCTTTTCCAGAAGACCTACTTCCATCCCCCTCATTATTTCGGTCCCATAGGTGATAGTTGGAAGAAGCTTCGCTCTCATTACAGCTGTTAATGGGTTCAGAGCATGACCACAGATTGAATTTGCTAGCTTACAAAAGGCATAAGTAAGGGCCTTCGTTTTGTTTTTTATTGCTTCTTTTTGTGCCGTGTAATTACCTCTAGCATCCACCACCAATCCTAGGTATCTGTATGATGTTACTTCCTCTAGGGTTTTCCCATTCATATGCCATTTACCTTGGGTGGATGGCCTGCGGTTTAAGGTAATCATTTTAGATTTTTTATGATTAATTTCTAAATCATTGGAGCCTGAGTATTCTTCTAATGCCTTTAACAATTTCTGCATTCCTATTCTGGTATTACTGATTAGTAATAGGTCATCTGCATATAGTAGGTTGAATACTTGTTGGCCGCCCAGTGAGGGAGAGTGAGATGAGTGACCATTTAACTTGGTGGGGAGGTCTGCTATGTACAGGTTAAAGAGTGTTGGGGCCAATACACAGCCTTGCTTCACCCCCACTGTTGTTTTGACTGCCCTGGATAGGTGAGAGCCATCCCCAAGTTTAACCTTCACCCAAGTATCAGATTATCTCATTATGATGGCATTAAAAATAGAATGTGGCAGCCCCCACTGAAGTAGTTTGGCCCACAATTTACCGCGGGAGACACAGTCAAAAGCAGCTTTAAAATCAACAAAACATAAATAGGTTGGAGTCCCCTTTGCTTTTGCCCTGTTTATAATCAAGCCTAGCCCCATAAGATTTGTTAATGTTCCTTGGTGCTTGGTGAACCCGGTTTGATTGAAGGGTAGAATATTGTTATCTGTGATCCAGGCTTCTAGATGTTTTAGCACACAGCAGGAAAAGTATTTTAGGTCAACGTCTAAAAGAGAGATTAGTCTGTAGTTGCTTGGGGAGAGCACGCACCCACCCTTATATATGGGGTGGATTACTGAGCCTTTCCAGGATGCCGGGACGTTGCCTGTTGTGATCACGTCATTAAACATTGCTGCCAGGAAATTGGCCCATCTTTCTGGTTCTTGTTTAAATAGTGCTTGCGGTAGGCCATTGGGGCCGGGAGCGCAGTCCATTCGTGACTTCCCAATGATTTTTAGTAATTCTGGTGCCGTAAATTTAAAAGGTTCCGGGATGTTGGGATCCCAGCTAATCATGTGCGACTGAATTTGAGGGCCTTCTTCGATGATCCGTTCTTTTAGATGGGACTTTAAATGGGCTACCCATACTTCCTCTGTTATGTTTGCGTTATTGCCTGCTTTTGCGCCATTGTCTATTATATTGATGATTTTCCAAAATCTTTTGGAATCAGATATTTTAGTCGCAAAATGTAGTTTGGCCCACAAGGACCTCTTTTTGGGCTTTTTTAAAGGTCCATAGATCCCTTTTGTACAATTTCCTTTGCTCTCTCAGGGCAGTTAGTATTGATACATTATCTGGGGATTTACGTAGAGACCTTAGTAGTTTCCCTACAGCTGCTTTCCTTTTGCGCACTGGCAGCGGTAGAAGTGAACTTTGGCGATGATTCAATTGCGCTCCCTTTCTTGTGTTACATAAGGAATCTTTTTTAGTGAGATCTAGGGCAAAGTTCTCCCAGACTGTTGTCAGCTTTGCCCCACTTGTCGTATTTGATTCTAGGTTTCGTAGGGCCTCTTCTGCCTGGGTTTTGATGGTGTCTGAGGACCATTTGAGTCGCTTTAGATTTTCGGTGCCTAGTGTCCCGTTTAGGGCTGCCACTTTCTCCGGTTTTTGCGGTGATGCACAGATCCCCAATACCTGTGGCTTATGGTCGCTTTCCGTGCGGTCTATGATGGTGAAGGTGTTTACTAACTTATATAAAGCAGGGGACACTAAAGTGTAGTCTAGATAGGAGACTGATTTCCCGGAGAATCTTGTCCATGCCGGTGGGATATCGGGGCATTTCCGTCCGTTTAGCGCGAAGAGGCCTACTAATTCACAGGTGCGTAAAAAACTCTCCCCTATTTTGTCTTTCCTGAGTTTTTTGGGGAGGGTTTGGCTAGGTATTCTTGCCACTGTTTGGGTGTGATCCTCACTGGGGATGTGAAATAAGCCGAGATTGAAATTGCTCGATATTAACCAGAATGCTGATTTTACTGTACCTTTTATCCTTAATAGTTGCGTTAAAAATGTATTTGCTTCGATTTTTTTATTTTTAGGATTGATGTATGTGTTGACCAGAATCAATGGCTCCTGTGTGTTTTTCCCCCAATCGTCTAGCTGGAGAAATTGGAAAGGCTGGTTTTCCTTCTTACGCTCAGAGATTTTTACTAAAAGGCTGGTACTAATGGAGATGGCAAGGCCTCCTTTTGCCCTACCGGGCCTATTTGTTTTCGTTGCTGGGTTATGATATTCCATGAATCCGATTATCGGTATTGATTCCATTGCTCAGGATTCCTGTATGAGTAAGATGTCAAAAGTGCTGAAAAAATGTATTACTGCGGGATCCTCCAGTTTTGATCGAAGGCCACCGATATTCCAGGAGCAGATGGATAAAATGCCGTGTGCGGGTTGATCCTTACCAATTCAATTGTTGCCCATCGGTCTTGGGGGTAAAACCGTCGCTACCCGTTCCCTTTCTGGGTACTTTTGTTGACCCAAAACCACTCTTTCCCTCCCTTCTTCTCTCCATACTTGGACTGTCAGCGGGTGTGTAGGTGGGTTCTCCTCACTGCACCTTTCTTCAATGGGTCTGCTGGCCTGATGTACTCCTTTCAGAACCGACCATGCGCCTTTGGAGGTTCCCAGGTATTGTGGGGCTAGTAACGGGGTTGGATAGCGGTCTCCTTTGTAGATGGTTACCTCAATGCCCCAGTCTTTCAAAAGGTCCTTTTTTTTCATGATCCGCTTTGGGATATCTGGAGCCGAGAAGATGGTAAGTGTTGGATCTGTGTGTTGGTTGCCTCTTGCTTGAATAAATTGTATAGCTGTGAGGTCCTTCGAGGCCACAAACTGAAGATCCGGTAAGGCTTTTATGATTCTTAAGATAGAAGATCGATTAAGAACATCTGTGGAGGACCTGGAGGTGAATTCTGGAATCCAGAGTAACTGGAGGGTATTCGTGTCTGTTATAAGTGACTGATTTTGCTCTATGTGCCGGTCTTGAACCTTATATTCATCTTCTCTCTGACTAATTGCAGTCTTGCTGTCCACATTGACCAATGTTAATTGGGGGGACAGCGCAGGCGCAATTGGTTTTAATTTTTTGCTCTGCTGACCCCGTGTGGGGCTAGGTCTTATGTTTGTTGTAGTGCCAATTGTTTCGTGTGGTCTCGGGGGGGACTTTGTTAAGTGGGTAGTGTCTGCTGAGGCGGGGAATGTTATCCCATCTAATATTGTGTTAGAGTTTGTACTTATGTGGGTGATAATATCTCTATTGTAACCACCATTTGACGTCGCCTGGTCTTTAGGTGGATCCTTTGACGAGTTGAGTTGATAAAGTTGGGCGGACTTCCTACCCTTCCTTGCCCGCTTTCGTTCTCTTTTTGAGAGGGTCCGGGTTGTGGTAGACTCAGGATTCCTGGGCTTATTGATGGGCTGTAGCGGAGGATGATTCACCATAGGTTCCATTCGAGCGCTTGCTAGTTGGCGGCTGTCAGCCAAAGTTCTCTCCTCACTTAAAATTGATGGAGCGGGCGCCAGGGAGGGAAGGGGCTGCTGCTCTTTTTGTATCGGCTCCCTCGGGGTGGGTTTCAAAATGGTGGCGAGCGGTTTAATACATGTATATTCATCCTTCCTGGTGGAGCGGATTTCTTGCAGTATTCCCTCTAAGATTTGCGGCAGTTGGGATATCTTTTCTACTACCTCTTTACAGGAGCAGATTGTAAAGTCATTGGAGTGATTTACTTGCGCCCTTGTTATAAGTGCGTTTAATTTTTCCAACTTACTGTCAATCCCGGAGACAAATACTGCCAGGGTGTTTAGCAGGTCAACTTGAATGTCCATTTTATTTGAATGAAATTGCAGCGCCATGACCGTTGCTTGCATTGAATTTAGGATTGCGCCCCACATTTCTTCTGATCTGACTGTCCCTGGGGCTCGGGATTTTGAGTCGGGCTCTTGATTATCACTTGGTAGTACTTTGTTTAATGTTGTTTTATGGGGGGCTTTCTGTGCGGCTGTCACTGTTTCTGCTTTTGCTGGTCCGTTTATGGATACCTGTTCTATATCCCAGAGGTCCTGTTCTTCTTTTTCACCGTTGTACGTTGGGAATGAGTGAAGTTTTGGACTTTGACAGAATGGGCCATCTTCCTGAGATTCTTGTTCTAAATGTTCTGCGATTGCTACCAATTCTGAGTTCTGGATGGGTAGTTTCGCTGGCCTAGATGTCCATTGGTACTTAGTGGCGTCTAGGGGGTTATTACATAGAGTTTTGTCTTGCCTAGGATTGAAGACGAATGCTGGTGTAGGAGTTGGTGGTACCACATTGTCCTGGACTATACATGATGCGTATAGTTTCGTGGGGTGATTTTTCCTGATCACTACTGTTGGCGATAGGGGGAGGCGAGGGGGTGAATTCATTCTGAGTTTCTTTTCGCTGCTTCCTTGCTGTTGCCAGTCTTGGCATGGTGAGGTTATTTCCCCAAGACTTGTTTGGGATGGACCCAGGGAGTCGATCCTTTTTCTGGTGGTGTTGGTGCCAGTAGTAGTGAAGTAGTCAGTTATCTTGTGATGTTTGTGAGAGACTACGGACTCTGGAGCCCACTCCTGCGGGCTTGCTTCCTTCCAAAAGCCGGGTTCTCTCCAGATCGTTTCTTCCATGCTGGAATTTTGTTCGCCTCCCCCGAGTGTGCCCTTTGTTAGGTTTTGCCTCCTGCATGGGAGGGGGAGATCCTGTTCGCTGCTTGCTCTCCTTTTTGGGGTGCTTCATCCAGAGCCAGGTCTCCTTTCCTTTTTCTCTTTCCTTGTTTTGCTGGACGGTTTGCAATACTGCCTAGTGCTTTGCCTGATCTCATGGTCGGTAGGTTTTGCTGCCTTTAGAGCGGGGTGATTTTGAGCAGGCTGTTGGGGTGAGGGAAAGGGCCTTGTTAATATTTTTTTTTTTTTGCCCTTTTGTTGTTTAGAGGCAGTTAAGGGTGCCGTCCTTCAAAAAGAAACTTTAATGGACGTTTAAATTCTGAGTGTGTGATCACCACCGGGGGGGTTAGGAGCTTTTGAGGGCCTGGGTCCTGGGGAGGTGCAGAGAGTACAGAGTTGCTGGACCGTGCCAGTCCTTGGTGGACCGTGGTGGTGGTGGTCCCTTCCGCTCCGCTCCTGGGCCCTGCTACCCTGGGGAAGGTGCCGGGTGCGGGGGTGTGCGGGGGGAGCAGGGCAAAGGGGGGATGGGGTGAGGCAACGAGCTGCCTGGTGGGAGTACCGGGGGTGTGTCAGGGTGAGGAGTGCTGCACGCCCTGGCGGGGAACCGGTGCCAGACCCTTCTACGGCTACCCCCCTCCCTGTTGCCCTCCTGTTGCCCTCCTTGACCCCCCTTAGCCCCTTTCTGGCCTCTGTTGCTCACCGCACACTTGCCTCCTTCTGGGGTCACGTCGCGGGCAGCACCTGGAGCAGAGGGCCGGTACCTGGTGGCCTGAAGCCTGGCGTCGTCCTCGGAGGGGCTCTCCTCTCTTGCCACCAGAAATTTGTGGCCCCTAGCCCCTACCCCCTAAGCCCCACCGCAAGCCGCACCCGCGATCGGGCCGCTTCCGCGGGGGTCCGCAGAGGGGGGGAGGGGTGGAAGGGGGGGCAGGAGCGCTGGGCTGCTCCGCTCTGTGCTCTGCGCTCCGCGCTCCGGCACGCTGATCCGTGCTGTCAACCGCTGTTGACCCGGAACCGGAAGTCGAGAAAATGAATTAAACCCCACAAATATGAATCCCAACTCCTGAGCTGTGGCTAGGCCTATCAAAGAAGATGTGTGAAAAAGTGGGTGGGTGGACTGTGGTGTAAGGAGCTATAAAGAAGAGGTCTACTCATACAAAAAACGGTTCTATTAAATTCCTCTGTGTAAATATAATTATCTTGTCATCAATCGGAAGCTTTCCATCTGGAAAGTTCTAAATAAATAGCTGTGCGAAAGTACATGGGCTGTTCAGGAATTGGGCGTTAATTATAAATATCCTGATGTCACAGTTTGTGAAGTTCTGAGAAGAAAATGCATATTGTTTTATCAAAAAGTTATTCTTTTTCAGCTCTAATCCATTGTGTAACATACAATTACCACAGACTTATAGTGCCCTTTTCACCTACTTTAAAAAATAAGCCTTTAAAAGATGCATTTTATTATATGTGCAAAGAAATGTAGCACTACTGCTAAAATCTATAACACAAATAGAAATTCAGATGCATTTCATTGTAAAAGATTTACTGAGAGGGGTGTCACACAGAGTGGAAAGTGCAGATTGTACTGTTAAGCGGAAATTCACATTTGCACAACTAGCATTTTTGTACTTTACTCAAAAAAAATATTTTTCTTTGAGAACCATCCCCTCCTCTGCACCCCAATAATTATGGAGGATGTCCCTTTGCATTCACGCTCTATAAATCCATTTACTTCTGGATAAATTTTAAATCAATTTCAGTGGGGGCAACTATTCTGAAATGCGTATTTTAATGTTCACAAGCGTACAGGTTTGTGGATGTTCACGAACTTCAGCAAGGAGGCCATTCCTTAAATGTCACCTGCCAGCCCCATCTCTAAACAAACATTTTGTAACACCGAATCTTTTCCCATCCTGTTAAAGCATTCTACCATTGTAAAATTCCACAACTTCTCATTAAGTAAATTAGTATCATAAATACATTATTCGGCTTGGAAAGCCAAAACAATCTACACAAAATATTAGATAAAATATTTTTTTTAAAACAGTACAATATTTACATGTTTAATAACATGCTGGTGTGCAGGTCTAAGGGGTGGAATAATGATAACAGATACCTTTTCCTAGGGAGCTCTAAAATGTACAACCAAAAAAAAGAACAATGAGCCAGATGTATGACGATTTCATTTTGCGACTCTCTAATTGCTACTTTTTGTGAGTCCTAATTAGAGACTCGCAAAATGAAATGTACAAATGTGTCTCTGGCACATTTAGCGATTACCAGTGGGTTCGCAAAGACCTATCTCATTAATATTCATGAGGTAGGTCGCAATTTGCAACCCGATTGGGATTGGCTGAATTTACAGAGATGATCAGAATTGATTACAGAATGCAAATATGCTTCCATGATCACTTGTGTCATATGTACGCCCTCACCGAGAATTTCTGGTATTCACTTGACAGCCCAAGATCATGAAATAGTTTTTAAAAAGTGTTTTCACTGAATTTTAAGTAGAAGAGCCTATTGAATACTCAGCTAGTAGCAGATCTTTTTTCAGATAAGAGAGCCATTGGATTCTTAGTGAGTGATCCAGTGCCAAGCAGTCCCATATAGACCCCAAAAAAATCTCCTTATGCTTTGACCAGATTTACACCCATAATATCAGTAAAGGTAATTTTATGATATCCTACATATAATGAATTTCTTATTCATCATGCCAAATTAAAGTAGAACAATTCTGTGAAACAGCCAATAGCTTCTTTGAAACAATTTTCAATCGTCTGTAAGCAGCCAGTGTTAGGGCTTTCCTGTAGGCCGGTTCCATAGGTTGTCACTAATAAGAATTTACTTTTAAAAACTGTAATCAATTCTCTAACCAGTTTTACACCAACGTTAGCAGCAATGCTAAAAACAGCTTTTACCACTATGAAATTGTTGCATCCTGACAGTAAATAAGTATCCCAGTTACGAGAAGAGTCCAAAGGTATCTCTAAGTTTGTAAATGTTTGGACAGCACACACCACTGTGTCACCAATACTGTGATGGCGGCTTTTGTGAGACTTTCGACCCATACAACAACGTATAACATTTAAATAAACTTGTTTCCAAATCTAACTGGGCCATGAGTATGGTGAATCCATCATGAAGTCTCTGCAGGTCATTCGGAGTTCCAACAATCAGAACTGCATCACCACCATGACAGTACTGGTATCGCAGGAGCATATCCTTTTGCTCATCAGTATAAAACGCTCCAGACCATTGATATGGAGACAATCCCTGGAACACACTTCTGTTAATTTTAAATGCTTCAGTGTACTCGCCATTAGGAACAACCCACACTTTGACTGACATGTCTATATGAATCTGTTGCAAAATAAAAACAATGGGGTTCTCCACCCACATTGATGACATGATTACCCAAGGATGGAGGGACCCACCCCATGGAAGAAAAGGTAAGTTATGGTAAGTATTTTTTTTATTTTTTTTTGTGGCATAGGGGGGCCTGATTTGTGCCCCCCTACATGCCACTATGCCCAATGACCATGCCCAGGGGACAGAAGTCCCCTGGGCATGGCCATTGGGCAAGGGGGCATGACTCCTGTCTTTGTCATGTTAATGGTGTCTGGGCGCCAAAAAAAAATGGCGCAAATCGTGTTAAGACGATTTTTTTGCCTCAGCCTGACTTGCCCCATTTTTGGACGCCCAAACGCCATTTTGCCCTACGCCGGCGCTGCCTGGTGTACGTGGTTTTTTTTCACGCACACCAGGCAGCGCCGGTCGGCTAACGCCGGCTAACGCCATTCAATAAATACGGCGCCCGCATGGCGCTTCAGAATGGCGTTAGCCGGCGCTAATTTTTTTGGCGCAAAACTGCGTTAGCGCAGTTTTGCGTCAAAAAGTATAAATATGGCCCTAAGTATCCATACCATTAAAGGACAAATACATATGAAAGGTAGACATTGTATACGCTCTTTCGCATTGAGGAACAGCAGTTTTCTCAGGGAAACTACACATAGTTAACACGTGAAATTAGCCACTCAGTTATTATAATGACAAAGATAACATTGCCATGTGAAAAATGGCGTCTGTTTTTCACTCCTCTTAGGATTTATTCTACACTTGCACTTTCTGCCAATGCCACGATTTTCAAAACGTGTGACGGGTTTCTAAATACACCTTAGCGTATTTTGTGTGTAGTGTAGGTTTGAAAACAGGCATAATTTGTTCCTTTCAATTCAAAAAACGGAAGAGCGCAATTGTATATGTATTTTATTCATTGAATGGCGACATACATTGAGGTGCCCGGCTCTGAAATCGAATTTACAGAGGAAAATAAATGGAATGGTAAATCGAATGGACAGATACATTTCCTGCATATCACAGAGAAACATGAAATCCTTATGATAAAGGACGAGGCAGCAGGACTATGACTTGTTCTAACATAACATTGTATTATAATGCATATTATTAGAAAATATATTTTGCCTTTTGTGAAAGTGCATGGTGCCAAGAATAATGTATTACCACTGTTCAATGTAAGACTGGATTGAGCTTCGGTAATAGTTGGTTTCGCCTGCTCACTGCTTCAGTTTGCGTGTACCTGCTAAGAAAAAAAAAACAGGATTTAAAGTATATACGTACTAGTATGCAACAAATTTGTCACAAAATGCGTTTCTTAATGTGTGCTGCAGGTTGGCATGGTGCTCATTTTTTGGGGGTTTGGGGACAAGGACTTGTTATCATCAGATTGACTCAGAGCAAGGGAAGATAGGAATAAACGTGCATTGACAAAGCCAATTGGGCTGGCCTTTCAAATAGTAACAGTGCTTCAAATAATTACTAGATGTCCTCCTCCAGTCAGAAGCAACAGCTTGAAGTCTTTAACAAGGTCAATACACATGGAGAGAGTATGCAGGAGAGAGGGAAAATGTAGGGGGAACACAACCGTACTCAGCTCCCAATATAACCAAAAACACACAAATGGAGTACGGGGTTCTTCTTATGCTTCGAGGGATAGACAGCAAGGGTACCAATTGTGCCCTTGGTTCCTCGTGGTCCTCTGTTAGAGGAAGGGGGCCAGTGTGAGATGGGGGAGTAGTGGAAAAAGAGAAAAAGGGGGGAATTTCCTTTACGGACTAGGTGGTCTCACACAGACCCTATCATTAAATTTCACACAGGTATCTGTTTAGGTGTTTTTATTCCCTAGATTAGCTGGATCCCAATCTTTCCAGACCTAGAATTGATTTACGCACTCCCTCCTGTTCTTTTAACAGTGAGGTTGAGTCCGCCCAGGTGGCACTGTCCTACCTGGGTGGGGCTAGGTGGTCAAATGATGAAGCATGACACTATATAGTGTGTGAGACCACCTACTCCATTTGTGTGTTTTTGGTCTTTAACAAGGTTACATATCTTTAAAACCTAACTAGATCACCCTCTCAAGTCAGAAGCACCTGCTTAATAAGTCTATGACAAAACTGCAACAACTCAAGTTGTTACTGAATGTCTGTCTAGAGTCAGATGCAACTGTTTCAAATGTCCTTCACAAAGTTGAGGAGTGTAGCTTCAACATAAAAATGTCTGTGTACCTTTTTGCTACTGTAATAAATTGTGCTAGTAATCTACAGGATAAGTAAGTATGCTATATTAGTATTTACTGATGAATGAATATTGCAAATTTAATAAATGCCTTGATTACTAAGGAACACTTTTGCAGACAACCTGGCCTATCAGACACATCAAGTACCTTCAACCGTATCTTTAGCAAACATATTTTTGAGTGACATTACACATGTGTGCTTTCCTTCAGAAGTGCCATAGGCTGCTCTATTTAATCCTGGGTGTGGCGTGGACACACACAGCAGGCGTGCCACTGGCATACCAGAGGCAAGTCCGTATGAACCCGTCACTGTACTGGAAGCGGACAGCACCAGCCACTATATCCATAAAGTTGAAGAAAGTAAGGTAAGAAATCCCTATTCTGAAGAGCATTTATTGGGCTTGAACACCCCTAGAAAATGTCATCTTAGAATGCTTCCCGATGTGTTAGCCACTGTGACTTTTCACTGGAGTCTAATTCTTCGATAAAGAGCAGCTCTTGATGCCCCACTAATGTTACTGAAGCCAAGGGTTCAATTAAAGCATGGTTTATCAATGCCTGTTTCTGCAACAAGCATGTAGTATTCATCCATTATCTTCTAAGGGGTGAGAGACTGGACATACTATTCATTACTGAGACTTAGATGACTGTCTCATCTAAACCAGTGGTTGACTTGGCTAGTCCCTTATAGAATGCAGAATCTAGACCTGGATACTGGAAGGGGTGGAGGCATTGCTTTTATCAATAAAGATGATTACACCTATTCTTTTCCAGCCACTGACCTCTAAGAAGCAGAAGGACTGAAATGTTTTCTCTTGTTGAATGCACAACAGTCAGTAGGGGGTCTTTTGATCTATAGACCGCTGGGGCTGGTAGGACCCTTCCTGAATTCATTTAATGCTATCTCACATGCTCTTGTACATTTCACCTACTGTATCATTTTTGGGGACTTTAATATTCACTAGGACTTCTCTTTTGACAAAGACACTCGTTTTTGGATGGATTTTTACTGTGTCCAATTTAATTGGCTCATTTCACAGCCAGGGCAGTCCGGGCAATTATGCTACTCCTCATCTCACTAGAACTTTCTCTAAGATTATGTCTAACAGTCTGCAGCTTGCTCTGGAAAACAACAAGCCAACTCTCTTGGGCTCTATTGACTCTTAAATGTAGGAGTATGATAACTGGCTGTGTACCTCAGTGGAGAAACGTACCCCTCTCCCAAATCGGGCACTGTGTAGAAATATGATTTCTAATCCCTGGTTCTGTGATGCCCTTAAAAAGGAGAAAAAAATATGCAAAACACCAGAAAGGGCATGGAGAAAACATTACAGTTTAGAGTCCAAAGAATTGTATAAAAAGGAATTGAAGAAATATGTAACTCTGATAAACTCCATAAAGGGAGAGTACTATGAAGGAAGGGCAGGTAATAAACCTAAAGAGATTTTTAAGATGGTCAAGGACGTTTGTGAGCCAGTTGCTTGCCACAGAAGTAAGGCTTCCTCTGCAAAGTGGTGCAAGCAACTTTCCGCATCCTTCCAAAACAAAATTCATGACATCCAGAACAGTTTATTAGTAGCTCCGACCTCGGATGTGAATTGTTGTAGCTTTAGTCAATATTCCAAAACCACATCCTGCTGGCTTTCTGAGTTTAATATAATCTCCTTGGAAGACTCTAGATCGCTATTCTGAATCTCAAGTCTGATTCCTCTGCCGATCCTTGTCCCCCTTCCATCTTAGCTTTGGGAGTAGATGTCATTAAACCCATTTGAATGCTCTGCTTAATAAGTCCTTAGCCACAGCAACTGTACCTATACATGCTGGAAGAGGGTTGAAATTGTCTCTCCCATAAAAAAAAAGCCAAGTGCAGACCCTGAAGTCCTAGGCAATTAAAGGGCCATTTCCCTTCTCCCTGTGCCTTCTATTTGGTGGAGTTTTTTTTAACCGTCATCTCTCCAACTACTTAGAGACTAAAATGTAACTACATCGCATCCAATCAAGCTTTAGGCCAAGGTACAGTACAGAGACGGAAAGGGGGGTTGGAAGCACACTGCCTCACATCCCAGCACAGCTCTCCCCTTTGCATCCTAGTAAATGCAGTTCACAGTTAGCGCTTACTTAAATGCTGTATTTCTAGCGACCCAGATAATTTTCTTTGTTCTCTATTCTCTACTGATGAAGGGTTAAACCCAGAAACACATGTCTAGAGATATACAGCAAAGTCTGCACCAACTTTGGTGAAAAACTACAGATAACTTTCAAGTAAGCGCTAAGTCTGAACTGCATTTACCAGGAAGCAAAGGGATGAACTGTGCTGGGATGTGAGGCACTATGCTCCCAACCCCCCTTCCTGTTTAATAGGCTTGCTTGAGCCGGTGAGGTGACGAGCTTTGGAGCTGCACCTGTGTGGCTGTGAGTGGTACTTGACCTGAGAGGATGTTGGCAGCATTTCCTGCAACCCCAGATTAATTTTCTTTGTTCTCTACTCTCTACCGATAAAGGGCTAAACCCAGAAACATGTGTCTAAAGATGTACAGCAATGTCTGCACCAACTTTGGTGAAAAAGTACAGATAACATTCAAGTAAGCACTAAGGGTAAACTGCATTTACCAGGATGCAAAGGGGGCAAACTGTGCTGGGATGTGAGGCAGTGTGCTCCCAACCCCCCTTCCTGTTTAAAAGGCTCCCTTGAGCCAGTGAGCTGACAGGCTTTGAAGATGCACCAGTGTGCCTGTGAGTGGTACTTGGCCTGAGAGGATTTTGGATGAATTTCCCGCAACCCAGATTAGTTTAATTTTCTTTGTTCTGTACTCTCTACTGATTAAGGGCTACACCCAGAAACATATGTCTAGAGATATACAGCAATGTCTGCACTAACTCTGGTGAAAAACTACAGATAACTTTTATGTAAGTGCTAACTGTGAACTGCATTTACCAGGATGCAAAGGGGAGAACTGTGCTGAGATGTGAGGCAGTGTGCTTCCAACCCCCTTCCCGTTTAAAAGGCTCCCTTGAGCCAGTGAGCTGATGAGCTTTGGAGATGCACCTGTGTGCCTGTGAATGGTACTTGACCTGAGAGGATTTTGGCAATATTTCCAGCAACCCCAGATGAATTTATTTTGTTCTCTACTCTCTACCCGTTGAAGGGCTAAACCCAGAAACACATGTCTAGAAAGGTACAGCAATGTCTGCACCAACGTTGGGTAAAAACTATAGATAACTTTCAAGTAAGCGCTAACCAAACTGCATTTACCAGGATGCAAAGGGGTGAACTGTGCTTGCTGGGATGTGAGGCAGTGTGCACCCAACCCCCCTTACAATACAGAAACAGCCTTGTTGGAAGTCTCTGAACTGCTTAATAGCATCATTGATACGAGCGGTGGGCTGCCCTGGTATTGTTGGACCTGTTGCAGCATTTCACATGGTCCCACATGCCAGACTTTTCATCCGCTTTTAGGATATTGGCATTTGGGACAGTGCCTGGAAGTGGATGAAGTCCTTTTTTGAAGACAGGAGTTAAGAAGTGTGGCTACCTCCTTATTCTTAGGGCAGCCAAAAGGGTCTCAGTAGGGGTTCCTCAGGGCTCAGCTCTTAGCCCCACAATGTTTAATATCTACATTCCTCCCCTGACTGATGTGGTGGAATCATTTGAGGCTAAAATAATCTCATATGCGGATGATACTCAGATCATCTTCTCCTTTGGTAAGGGAGTGCTAGTTGAACTGGATGCCGTTCAACCCTGTCTTTTTGCATTTTTTCAATCGATGAACTGTAACCAACAAAGGTGCAACATCAAAAAGACAAAGGTGTTTAATTTTGGGCACAATTTTGTTCTCAATCTGGAAGTCCACTGGCTTGTAGGGGCTCCTCCACTAGATATCCAAGTGGAAAATTTACAAAACTTGATTTGATAAAAAATGTCTTTTCACAATCAAATTATCTCGATGGTAGACTTGTATTTTGGCATCTTATGTATAGCAAAAACATTTTTACATTTCCTGTCAGTGCCGCCTAGGATTACAGTGGTTTTGGCTTTGGTTATGTCTAAGTTGGAATATGCCAATGCCCTATATGCAGGCCTTCTGCAATATCTTCTGAGAAGACTGCAGATCGTACAGAATGCGGTTGCTTGGCAAGCTCTTGGTCTTTCCAGAGGAGCCCACATTATTTCACATCTGCATAATTTGCACTGGCTTCATGTGGAAAAGCAGATTCTACTTAAGTCTTCTTTGCTAATGCACAGAGCGCTCTATCATTCAGGACCTGATTGCTTATCCTCCGGAATTTTGTACTATAATCTTGTGAGAACATTGCATTCTGTCAAAACTATCTGGCCAGGATTTCAAGAGTTTATCTGGCTAAAGCAGACAGACACTTTTTCTCCCTCTTGAGCCAAGTGGCTTGGAATAATCTTCCTTCAAAACTGCACCAGATAAACAATAAAGTATTATTTAGAAAAAAAGCTCAAGATGTGGCATTACACTCTGTAGTTCAGTTCTATTCTTCCTCTTTCATTGACTTCACTGCATTGCGCCGGGACTGAGTAGCGGTGTGCTCAATAAGTCCTGATACATGAACATTAGCATTAACATTAACATTGTGTCATGGCCTGTGGTAGGATGAAGCAAATCCATAGGTAAAGATGTTTGGTGAAAGGTCCATATATAGTGGCAGCCACCACTGGGTAGTTATAGTTTCCAGAGGAAATACAATTTTTTTGTAAAAATCTTTGGCACCATTTGATGAATGTTCACAAAGCTTTCCAAACTGTGCACTTTATACGTCTAGTTTGTGCATGGAAAACTTCTGAATGATAGGTCAACAGGGACCAAGAAAAAGGAGCGGTCCCAAAATGAAAAATCAGCATGCATTTTCCATAGACTTTTTAAGGCAGCACCATTGCAAAAAAAAAACTGAACTAAATTTCACCAAATTTACCAGGAAGCTAGATCTTGGTCCAGAAGACATGGCTTTTGTTATTTGGTGTAAATCCATTCAATAGTTTTTGAGATATTAGAAAACAAAATATTTGTATTTCATTGCTGTTGGGTTCGAGGGACACTTGTGAGAGTACCTCACACCTAGTTTTAAAAGAAATAGATTGTTCTGATTGGTCCAGAGAGCTTTTTTTCCTTTAGCTAATTCACTCCCACAGAAGTCATGCAACCGCAGAAGTAAGCGCTCTGATTGGTTGCCTACAAGTTGAAGGAAGCCATTACAGGACACAGGGACTTAGGGCCAGATGTAGCAAAGGTTTTTCCCTATTCTGTGTCTATGGGAAAAAGTGTTCGTACATATGGCCCTTAGTCCCCTGTCCTGAGTTTAAAAAATATAAGGGGCGGGCAAGCCTGCGTATCTAGCCCTATTGGGGATCCCCGCAGTGACTCCCCATGGTCAAAATCTTTTTTCTTAAAAGTAGCAAACCAATGGGACTCGTGCAGGACTCCTGTAGGATCACTACTTTTTTAAAGAAAGAAAGCACCTGCTGGTGTTTTAAATTTAATACATTTGACACCCGGGGTGGATCATGGCCTAGGGCACTTTAGGATTACATATATTGGGAGGTGGGTGTAAATGGGGCTCCTCACCCCAAGCCACAAAGGGCCCCACCCTCCGTGGTTAAGTCCACCTTAAAGTGCCCCCCTGGCCTTATTAAAAAATACAACCCTGGGATACGGGGTCCTTGGTGGATGCATAGACTCGGGGGCATATATCCCCATCTCCTTATAAAAAATTACATAAGGGGCGTCTGAAAATTTTCACCGGGAAACTGAAAGTTAATTTTTAAATATTTAGTTTAGCTTGGTGGTGACCATAGAATTTGGAGGAGCACCACCAAGCCTTTTTAATGTTGTTGTGGGTTTCAGGGAGTACAGCAGCCCCCAGTAACATTACAAAAACAGTAAGGCCCTCATTTCGACCCAGGCGGTCGGTGGTAATATGGCGGTAAGTACTGCCAACAGGCTGGCGGTACTTACTGCCATATTATGACATTGGCGGGTTGGCTGAGGCCAACCCTCCAATGTACCACTCTGACCACCACGACGGCAACAGCCTCCAGGTGATTATGACCCCGCCTACCGCCATGGATTAAGTGGTTTCCTTACTGCCACGAAAACCATTGCGGAAGGAAGGGATTCCCTGTCACTGATAGGGGTCTCCCCACCCCTCTTCCCTCTCCAGTTACCCCCGCCTCTCCAAAGCACCTCCCACCCCCCCTACATTCACGCCCCACTTCATACACATACACACATACACACGTCCTTTTGCCCACAGACATCCATGCATGCATACATCCACTCACACACACCTGCACACACTTACAAGCATACACGTAGACATGCAGTCACAAAACACAACATACACGCACTCACACCTCCATACATGAACACTCGCATCCAACACGCAACACACACCTGCATCCACTCACACAGAAACATACACCCCCCCACACACACACAACACCCCCAACCCCCTCCCCTGTTGGAGACCTTACTTACCTGTGTTCAGGGGGTCCTCTGGCAAGAGACGGGACGGGGCACTGCTGCAAGCAGCAGCGTCTGCCAGCAGAACACCACCAGGCTGTATTATGGGTCATAATATATCTGGCGGCGGTCTACTGGCATGGCCTTGCTGGTGGCAGCAGTGCCACCTTACCGCCATCCATCAGCATTGCCAAAGCTAAATTTCTGCCATCCTTCTGGCGGAAATCCGGCTGTGGTCCTAATACGGCGGACGGCTGCTAGCCGCGGCAATGGTCTTTTGGTGGCCGAAGGCGGTTTGTACCGCCATTGTCAAAATGAGGGCCTAAGTCTTTTGGGTCATTACATCCATGGCCCCAGGAGAACTCACCAAACTTTTTAAAGCACTCGTAGCTGGATCTCTATGCTCTTTACCTGGAGTGCAAAATGCCTCTTGTGGTTGTTTTTAAGATTGCATTTACGGGGCCAAAACATGTTATCAAAAAGACTCAGAGACATGTAGGTTTATTTGTTTATTTTTTTTAAAAAGTCAGTATCTCTTTTAACATTTTTCATCCACAAAATGTAATAATAAACACTTTGTGAAAGAAACACCCACATATATGTTCCTAATTAAAACTTTACTAAACATTTTTATAAAAGTAAAAATTAACAAACAATGCATTGTGGGGATTATTCAAATTTACATGTAACCAAAAATATTGGTGTTTTTTGGAGAAAGATGATAGATCTGCTTTATATATTATAGATATGCTCAGCCCTTGGCAGAGACAATAGAATCACCTTTTATATTTTGGTGTTGCGTCCTTCTACAATGTCAATAAGTCAACCTGAGTGTGGCAAGGTCCTGTGAGACCAACTACACACTGCCCATGTAGGAAAGCCAAGTGAGGCGAAGGGTTGGCTGGTCACAAGCAATGCCCTGCAGCCAACTCCATGCCATTCACAGCCAAATGTGGCAGGTGTAGGCTGCTGCAGGGGTTTGGACACTGGGGGCCGTATTTATACTCCGTTTGCGCCGAATTTGCGTCGTTTTTTTCGACGCAAATTCGACGCTAAACTAACGCCAACTAACGCCATATTTATACTATGGCGTTAGAGGCGAATAGCGCCAAAGTTCCCGGAATGTGCGTCATTTTTTAGCGTGAACCCCTTCCTTGCGTTAATGATATGCAAGGGAGGCGTTCCCGTCTAAAAAATGACTCCCAGGCCTTTACGTGGTATTTATACTCCCGGGCAAAAGAGACGCCCGGGAGTGGGCGTGGCTAAAAACGGCGCATTTGCGCCGCTTTTTAACGCCTGGGTCAGGCATGGCGTTAAGGGACAAGTGGGCTCAAAATGAGCCCACAGTGCCCTCCCCTGCCCCCAGGGACCCCCCCTGCCACCCTTGCCCACCCCAGGAGGACACCCAAGGCTGGAGGGACCCACCCCAGGGACATTCAGGTAAGTTCAGGTAAGTATTTTTTTATTTTTTTTTAATAATTTTTTTTGGCATAGGGGGGCCTGATTTGTGCCCCCCTACATGCCACTATGCCCAATGACCATGCCCAGGGGACAGAAGTCCCCTGGGCATGGCCATTGGGCAAGGGGGCATGACTCCTATCTTTACAATGATAGGAGTCATGTTGATGGGGGATGGGCGTCGAAAATAAATGGCGCAAGTCGGGTTAAGACGATTTTTTCGACGTAACCTGACTTGCCCCATTTTAAGACGCCCATACGCCATTTTCCCCCTACGCCGGCGCTGTCTGGTCTACGTGGTTTTTTCCCACGCAAACCAGGCAGCGCCGGTCTGATTGCGCCGTCTAACGCCATTCCATAAATACGGCGCCCGCATGGCGCTTCAGAATGGCGTTAGACGGCGCAAAACTTTTTGACGCTAAACTGCGTTAGCGCAGTTTAGCGTCAAAAAGTATAAATATGGGCCTGGGTCTTGCAGCACTCTCCATTGCAGGGAATAGAACTTTGCTCTTGCCTAATGGGAGAAGTTAAAATATTCTTCTCACATCGGCAGGAACAAAGAAAATAAGCTTTCCCCCCCCACTCCCTATGGTCACCAACGGTCCCAGCAGTGTGGGTGCCCTGGGTAGGCATAGGGGACCACACCAGAAATATTGAAAAATGGCTGTTTCCCACCAGAAAAGCTGAGCTGTGTGTGCTTGGGACAGCCACTTAATAAAAGTACCTGCTTCTGTCTGTACACACTACGGGTGCCATCTGGGGCTGTTGGGGGCATGAGGCCCCCCCCAACTCTCCTAAACAAAATTTAAGATGTGGGAGTGCTGACCGGGAACTGGAGACCCACAAAAAATATTTTCTTTTAAAAGTGAACAATAATTGATTCATTCTCTAGTCTCTGATCCTTGAAGGAGTGCTCCATAATGCCTTGTGAGGTCTCTTTACACTCTCTTTTAGCAAGTTGGTGATTTCTCTACAAGGGGCATGATCAATCATTTTTTTAATGTTGTGTGGAACTTTAGGGAATGCAGCAGCCCCCCAAGAAACTTTAAAAAACCTTAAGACTCCTGGGTCTTTAAATCTATGACGAGGTCGGGAAGAATTAAAATTCAGTCATGGATTGGTGGAATTTGGTAAGTGTAACATGGAGTTCCTGACAAATTGTGCCAATCGGTGCATGGCAGAATTATTCTGCTGTTCGAGCCTAGCGATGTTCATGGGAACAACAAGAGGATCCATTAACGTGTGCTTGTAAACGAGGTAGAGATATGCAGGTCCCTGCAATTTGCATTCACCATAGATTCTTCCAGGATCATTTTGTAACTCCTGTGGTCGCATGCAGTCAAGGCTACTTCTTAAGTAGATTTTCAACTCGAGAAGCAGCTAAATCAACTCAGAAATACCTCTTTGAGTGAATATGCTACTCAAACGGATGGTTCAGGTAGTTTTTTAGTGCAAAGCGCACATTTTTTATTTTATTACATTTGTTTTCAGGAAGGAAGTCACTACAACTTCCTCTACCTTTCCAAAAGGCTCTTCCCAGTGTTCTATCCATCTCTTGATCACTTTTCATTTGGATTCCAAGATGAAAGGATCATTCTCTTTGTCTACAATTGCTGCTACATATGCTTTTGGATTTTAAGGACTTTGGGCCTCTTTACGACTTTTGCAATCTGACGGTAAGACCGCTGCGGTGGCAGCCGCCCAAAGACCTCCATGTTGGCGGTCATCCAATCGCTGTATTGAGTCACACAGCCAAGTATGCAAAAAAACAGCCAGATTCTGAAACCGTCAGGACACTGGAGGATGGAAAAGAGGTGGTCCCACAACCAGCAATGCCAGCCTGACAAAAATAATTCAAACACATTACGATCCACTAATCATGAGAGTGGTTCTTCCATGGCAGAAAACCATTGGCGGTGTGAACCGCGGAGGTTTGAAATCACATCAGTCAGAACACCACCCCACATTGGATAGTTTAAATATCCCACATCTGACACATATTCACACACCTGACAAACCTACACACTGCACCATGTAACACACCCCTACACAACCGACAATCCTTTGTAACCAGAATGCCACTCACAGCCACAGACAAGCAACATTTTAGAGAGATACAAAAAGCAAGAATAGGCACCCATGCACATTTCACTACACACATCTCACACCTGCACAACATATGCAATACAAAATTTACTACCACACACAATAAACAACTACTGCCACCCATTCAAATCACAACACCCACACCTCATCACTAAAATGTTTACATCCTTTTTTTACTACCTCACCGTCTTTACCACCACTACCATGTTTCCACAAAAACCTTTACCTTTCACTGGTCATGGTGGAATAAATTGTCAGGGTTGAGCCATACCAATTCGGAACACAGGCCAGCAACTTCAATAGCCAGGAAAATGGAGTTATGGCAAAGGATAGTCAGCAGGGTGAGTGCTGTAAACACACAAGGGATTACATCAGGAAGATGTGGAATGACCTCAGGGGGAAGGTACCCTCCATGGCATCTAGGCACCAGCTGGCAGGCCTCAAGACTGGTGGTGAGATTCCACCTCCTCTCCCTACTTTCACATCATGGGAGGAGAAGGTCTTGGGCATCCTGCATCCCGAGGGCCTGGCAGGAATACCTGGGGGAGTGGAGTCGGGTAAGTCACTACAACATTCATGTTACCAAACAGTTTTGTCTTGCATGCTCACTGATCACTTTTCCCCACCTCAACGGCCAAACCACCCACCACTTCTCTGACAAATGTCCAAATACCCCTCTCTGCCTTGCCATATGTCATGTAACCTCACCATGGGCCACAGTGTCTGGGAATCGCATGTGAAGTATTGGGAACTGACAGCACTACAACTCCCAGAAGGCACTGTTCCATCATTAAAAAAAAACAGAACAGTGCACTCAATTTAAAATGTCTTGCATGTGAAACTAACAATGAAAGTAACCCATCCTGAATGCACCACCATTTAACAGTTCATGGCAATGACAGCAAGCAATGGCCCACTACCAGTACCATTACAAGCAAAACACAGCTACAGCTGTGTCCCATACCAAACTGGCCTCTGAGAAAAGCTTCATAATATTATCATTTACTCATCCGGGGGGGACAACTAAATGGCAAACTGGATGCACTTGCAGAACATCCAGACAAAGGCCCAGGTCAAATTGTAACTCCAGTACTGTAAGCCAGCTCTGACTGTGCATTGTTCAGCTTTTAGTTGACTCAGTGATACCATTCACCTTATTAGGAGAGAAATATTAATTGTCATGTCTTTACTCAGACGAGATACGATGGTATTAGCAGTCATCTAAACACCAACATACTCCAAGAGTTTTTAGCATGCTGTACGCAATTGCAAATCCCTGTGTCCCACATTGCTTTAACCCAGATTTAGTAGCAGTTGTCATTGTCATTTCAGGGGCTCATGTAAAGGCAGTGTGTGCATCTCACATAGCATGTTTAGTTGTCAATTGTATACATCACTTGTTGCGTCACTTACAGCCACTGTGTGTTCCACTTCTTCTACAGGTAACCTTGCCATTCTCAACATCGAGAGGACACCAGAGACTGTCACTATCCCCCTGGATGAAGGCCCCAGTGAGGAAAACACCCCTGTATGTTTGGACACTGAGGATGAAGCTAGCCCATCAGGGACACCTGGCCAGTCAACAACTGTCAGCCTTACCCTGCCCCATTGACTCCTCCCAGCCCTGTTACATCTACATCACAGGAAACCATTCACCCCCAAACATGTGTCCCAAGGACAGTCTCTTCCATTGTGTGCCCCCTTGGTACAGGAACCTGAGTCTCCTCATTTCCCCCCTGACAATTTGGTCCTATCACCAGTGTAAGTGGGTACACTGAGCCAGGGGCACAGGTGCGTGGGGGTAGGTTGTGTGGGAGGGATGGTGTGGGCTAGAGGATGGGGGTTCCAAGGGATATAACTGACCAGAAGACCATCTCCCAAGTCTTGGGAGCCTACCAAAATTCCTAAGGCACGACGAGCCAGGTACTGACCATGATGGGGGAGATCAAACAGCTGCAGAGGAACAACTACCAGAAAGCCATACAGCAGTGGCAGGCCCAAAATGCCATCCTGGCTTCCATTGCCGGGGTGCTGAGGGACATGAACACTACCCTGAGTTGGTTTTGCACCCAACATCATGTCTCTTCCACTAGCAATGAGACATCAGGCCCTTCTACAGCTGTGGCTGCTAGTAGACTAGAGGCACTGACAGGGAAAGGTAATGCCTCAGAAACCCCACGCTCTTTAGCAGAAGAACCCCCCGCAAGCATGGACATCCACCCAGACATCCAGGAGGAGCAGATGCCAATACCAAACCCCCTCGTAGAAAGTGAGCCTCTACTGATTGGTTCCCCTTTTGTGTCACTGATTCACGCTGTTGACTGTTCTGAAACCTAACTCCATTTCTTATGGTGCAAAGGCACTGGACTTGTGTTTCCAAATGGTGAAGCATCTACCCTGATGATTTCATCCATCATGACTGAACCCTTCACTGTCAACTTAGTGTTATTTCTGTTTCAAATCCCTCATAGTGTTGTGCACTCCCCAATAAACACCACTTAACCACAGATCCTGTGTAGGTGTGATGTATCAACCATATACAACCTTAATGTATGGAACTATTGTAGCAAAATGCTCCTCTCCGATGTTAAACCTTTGCAATGGTTATCACACATGTACTGGATAACCAGCATACTTAATGCATTGGGATTGTAACAGAGACATGACACAATTCACTTGTTATGTACATCTTCAGATATTTATTTGGAAAAAGGCAATCAGCACATAGTGAAGTACTGATGTAGATTACAGTGTTTCAGCGTATGTGTCATTCACTACCAACCCACAGAATACAGAAGTTAGGGACATGTCAGTCTTTCACCATCCCAGAAGGCAGACAGATTGGTACGATGTATCATCAGCTAAAGCCATATCACATACCCATACAATAGCTTCCAAATGACTAAATCCCATGAAACAGACATAGGTCAGTTCCATTCTCCTCAGTCATGAAACTTTCCACTTAACATGGTCAGGTTTCTGTAGGCTTGTCACTCACCAGTCAGTCTTCAGACTCATGCACATTGGTCTGCAATTAGGAAACACACTGATAGCTATGCACAAGTTGTTTCATATACAACACAAACCATAATGATTGTAGAGGGTCTGGATACCACATCATGACATGTGTTAGACACAAATGGGCACACACATGGCACCATTTGACCCACCTCCAATACCAAACAGGTCTTTTTTTGTGGAAAACGACACTTCCATCCCAGTGTCCTGACAGTCTGGGCATTGAACTCACACACCACAGATCTCATGCTAAACAGAACCTGGTTTAATCCATGTCCACTTCTCATGTCAGTCTGCAAATCCCATCTGCCTATGGCACAGTCTGAGATTACCAAATGAGGAAAAGCCAAACAGTCAAACTGCAAATCTCTGATTGACAAATATAACGTATAAGGCAGAGTGGAACACATACATCACATTGCCAATTCATAACTACAAATGTGACTTTGATTGTGCATTTTCAAAAGACTATATACATAACAATTCTGTACACAACTCCAAGCAACAATCTGCGTGCATATCAGAGTCATTGGCTATGGAGCCACATAAGACCTCACTGATGGTGGTTAAAAAGAACATTACATGGCATGCATAACCTCAACAATACCCCATGGAATCTGTATTGTGCATCTCATCACATACCTTGAGTCAGTTGAAGTACTGATTGATGACATCTGCCCTGATGTCTCCAGTTTCATCCTCATCATGCTCATCCTCACTTAGCAAATCTGCATTTCGACCCACAGGATCTGCTATCTCCCCCTCATCTGGTATGAATGGCTTCTGATGTCTCAGGGCAAGGTTGTGGAGCATGCAGCAGGCAATAATTATTTGACATACCTAGTATGGTGAGTACAGGTGGGCTCCTCCAGACTTGTCTTTGCAGCAAAGTCTTGCATTCAGGAGCCCAAAAGTCCTCTCCACGACAACCCTTGTCCTTCCGTGGGCCTCATTGATGCGGACTTCCCCTGGCGTGGTTGGGTACCTCACTGGTATCAATAACCAAGGCTGGTTTGTGTGGCCAGAGACCCCTGTACGGTAAAGTTACACCAATCCAAACTTTATTCTTCGACATCCATATATATGGTAGCAGGAAAAATGTACAGATGCACATGATATATAAGACTTACCGACCAGCCAGGCCCACTCTCTATATAGTCGTGTCATCAGCAGTGGGATATTGCTGTTCTGAATGATAAAGTAATAATGCACTGATCCAGGATACTTTGCCCAAACTTGTGAAATATAGAGTTCAGCCAAACAGACCACTTGGATGTTTATGGAGTGGAAGTTTTTCCTGTTTCTATATACCTGTTCATTAGCACTTGGGGGAACCAAGGCTTCATGGGGGCTATCTAAGGCTCCAATCACATGTAGAATGTGTCCCAAAGCATAAATATCTGCCTTCACATGGCCCAAATCCTCACACTGGGGAACTCTGATGTAGCTGTCCACGTGTTTTTAAAATGCAGACAGTACAGCCTCCAAAACCAGACTGAACATGGGCTGGGACATCCCTACATTTAGGGCCACCGTATTCTGAAAGGCTCCAGTGGAGGAGCAGGTGAATCCGATGCAATACCAATGGGTGAAAGGTATGATGTAGATGAAATGTGCTGAAATGAAGGATTGAGCTATTATGTGTGGGTAGATGGACATCTGCACATGTCACAGAAAGATGATTACCCACGATACATAGTAGGATTGTGTGTGATGTATGTACCCTGATCCATTAAATTTACATTACAGCATTAACATTAATGTTGCTGTGACAAATACTTGTTGAGATATACCATTTTAAGGATATTCTTCTGGTCCTGCTAGCCAACACCTGGTACTGGTTATGCATGTTGAATGCCTGACTCCACTTCGCATATGGCCTGACTGCAGATGGTAACTTAAAAAAGAGCTTGAAGTGTGAGGAAGGGTGTGTTTGGCTACTTCCACTAACTTAAGTTTTCACCCCACTTGTTTTGAGATGGAGCATGTGGACATGTCTTTCTCCTATTGTCTGTGTCATCATGCAGGTCAACGCCCATCAAAAAAAGGAAATCTGGCATGCTATTGCCAAGAAAGTGTGGACCTTGGGGGTCCACAGCCGGCGGAGCACCCGCAGTAGGAAGTAGTGGGAGATCCTGACACGCTGGGCCCAGAAGACAGCATAGGCCCAGCTAGGGATGTCCTCAAATAGAGGAACGGGTGCCTGTTTGACCTTGACCCTCCCCCCTCCTAGTGACCCACATATAGGCAGTGGCTTACCCTGAGTTGGATGGGCATTTGAGGGCAGCACAGCAGACACAAGTGGGTAAGTACTGACTACACTCATTTACATCCATCTGCCAGGTCAGTGCATTATGTGAAAGACTCTAAGCTGTGACAATGTGGTAAGTGCAAAAGGTTGAATATCTCCTAGGAACACCTAGATGTACAGTCCTCAACATTGGTACACGTGTTCACATAGTACTGTGTATAAGGACATATTACTCCCCTATGTTATACCTTCTCTACAAAAGCGTTTCATGATGCACATGTGACTGTGTCATATGTGTACCACTATACTGCTCTTTATACCCTGCTGGTTGATCCTTGGCACCTACAGATCCATACTCCCAATATCCTGATGGTAAGTTGACCTGGAATTCTATTGTTTGTACTGACTTAATTGTATTGCAGGTGTGGTACTTCACATGTTGGTGGAATGGTATGTGTAGTCAGTCACTTGGCTCACCTCAAGGTGTACCTCTCTATCATGGTAACCTCAGAAGTGGTTTATGGCATTGACATTTTCCTATATAGATGTAAGATTACTAATGTCTGAAGTGTCAATGTTGCCACTTCAATAATGGGCTATTGATGTTGCCACTCATCATGATTAGTTGAAGTATATGTAGCCTTCATGCACATGACAGGTGTCCCTTGTATTTAAGGTGTTGGTTTGCTACCTGTGGTTGTTTGTGAGTAAATCCTGTGGGCTAAGTAGGCTCCTATAAGTGTACATGACTCTGTTGTCAGGTGGAGAATGACTAAGATGAGTAGATGTTGGTGACATGGTTTTAGACTCTATCAGACTCAAAATTAGGATATGCCAAATAGAGAAGGTGCATGTGAGCAATTTCAATTGGGAAGGTTGTATACAATGCGACATGAAATGTTTTTGGCTTGTATGTAACATGGTGTATTGTGTTTAGCATTTGATGAGTTCCTTTCCTGGAACATGACATCAGGTCATGTTATGAGTATGTGTGGATTTGGTGTCTGTGCTATACGGAAATCAATGCTACCACCATTTCCCATGGCTTGGTTGTCATTTTACAATGTTGCTGTGGAAAGGGACCCAAAATCATGTTGCCAAGTCAGCTTGTGATGGAATGGTTAGTGTGATAGCTGTACCAACAGGATGATATTGTTGTGAGATAGGTGGCTTCTGTGGAGTGTGACATAGTTGTTATATAGGGGTGTGGTTTTTATTTTGTTGTGCCATGATGTTGGCACCACACTGGTCCTACCTGGGGGTGTAGTACCCCTAGATGTAATGTTCGTGATGTGTATAGGTTGATGTAAGTGTATGAAAAGAATGTGATGACCCTACCTCTCTCTCTGTTTTCCAGCATCGGCAGGAGAAAGAGATGGGGCACAGCCGAGTGAGGAACCTGCTGGCCATGGGACCTCCAGTCATGAAACCACTGAAACTAAGGGACCCAGTGGCCCGGAGGGCGAGGGGAGTGCCACTTCATCATCTTCGGAATCCTCCTCCAGTGGACGTTCCCTGTTGGTGGTGGACCCACCTGGGACCGCCCCAGCACCATATCTGTCCATCACCACCCTTTCTACCACTGCCCTCCCTGTAGCTCCCCACCCAGTTGGCCTTGCCCGCTCACCCTAAGAGGTTGGTCGTCTCCCTTGCTGCAGGCACCTCTGCCCCAGCCCCTGTTAGCCCTGTTGTGGGTCAGTCGACCATTGTGAATGCCATCCAGGGGCTGGGAACTCAAATTCAACTAAGTAATGTGTTGATGGAGGGCTTTCACGGTGCACTGGCAGGCCTACAGAGATCCTTTCATGCTCTGGCCTCCACACTGATGGCAGCTAGTCACCCTTTGTCTAACTTCCCCCCTCTACCTTCCTCTTCCCAATCCCAAACCCCTCTTCCCAGACCCAGCCAAAACCACCAAACAGACAGGCATGCCTTCACCTCAACATCCAAAGGTATAAATATAAACATAAGCACCACAAGACACACCACCGGCATGCAGACAAGCAACATTCAGATGCACACACAGCAACAGTCACAACCTGCACTACAATGTATTGACAATGCTGCGGTTGTGGTGTTGTTGTGAAGTGTTATGGTGTTGTGTGGTATTGTGTGTGACTGGGCCTGTGGTGTGTATTTATAAGTGAAGGTATGTGGGTAGCTGTATGTGAGTGTATGTGTCAGTGAAAGTTACGTGTGAGTGTCACCCTCACCCCCCCTTCCTGATGGTATGTTGTGTGAGTGTACAAACATTGACAATGTACAACAGTAACAGATAAGTGTGTGTACTTACAGTTGCTGTTGTCATCTTTGGTGAAGATTATGAGGTTTTGGGGTGAGCAGGAGCAGCGGGATGATGTTGAGTTGTGGTTCCATGTCGGCTCCGGACGAGTATGACTTCCTGAAGGTGAGTGTCTCCTTTTATGCAGTTCGTTTCCGCCTGGGTTTCCTTGGTGGCATGACCGTGGTGGAAACCTTGGTGGTGTGCTACTTCGTAATCTGTCTGACAAAAAAATGGCCTCCGCCACCCTGCAGGTGTCTTCCGTGGCAGTCTGACAGGAGTGGAGGTGCTGGCGCTGCTTTGGCTGTATTCTGTTGGGAATACCACCATGATCATAATTTGGTGGTCTTCTCTGCCAGCCTGTTGGCGGTACAGCCGCCACTGCCAACATGGTGGTCCTGAGACCGCCAAACTCGTAATGAGGACCTTTGTTTTTGTGACATCACAACAAGTAAGTTAAAAAAGCTTTTGGATAAGGGTGTAGTTTGATAGAGGACATATACCAGTATGTATTTGTATCTTTTTATTCCAATTTTTACATTTGACCTTGGTTATGGTGGGTAGCTTGATGGTAAAGTAGGGGCCTCTTTTTTTAATTAAGTACTTTTTCACCATGCTTGTGAAATTTGAACTATTCATTTATTTCACAATGTGGCATAGTCTACCCACTGGCTATCCAGTTAGGACTAGGCATTGGGTATATGGAACATGTTTTCCTGTAGTAGTTGTTGTTTTAAAATATCTGTGATTTAGGGATAGGAATGTATTACATGCAAAATATGTTTTTCTTTTTTTTTATTTTATGTTTTTTTCTGCAAAAAGTGGATTTTGGTCTCAAAATCCTTTGATGCCTTGGCAGGATGTGTGTTTTGTTGGAAAATATTAATTACTGGTTAAATGTTCTTTTTGGCATTGCTGAATTAATTGTAGTATCAATAAATAACTTTATTTTGGCTAAAATCCATAAAAGTGTCCAATAAATAACAAACAATAACCGTACAATACAATTATAAATAGTAAGGGATACAGATTCCACATAAAACATTAAAAAGAAAGCAATAATTCTACTGAATTAAAGTATTAGAACTCAATTGTTAAAAACGATGCAGGGCAACTATCTAAAGTTTAAAATCCTAGGGGCCAGGCTAAACTTACTTCCATACAGTAATCAGTTTCTTCCTACGATAATTTAAGCTAAAATGAGTTGTTGGTGCACATAGTTGTGGCAGAAATACAAAACTAGCATCAAGGTTCCTTTTTCTTCCGCAGGCGAGCCTTCATGGTTTCATGCCCATAATGATCAATTATGGCCTTTGAGAATTATGGCTAGTCCAACCGGTCAGCAATGTTTTCTCTGGTTCTTATGGCCCATACGTTTTGTAGATACCTAGCAACAGCAAAGACCACCTTATCGCTTGTGTCACTTGCAAGAATTCGCAAGGATGTGTTATATTTCCTTGTCCCCATTGATCTACATAAAGGGACTATCCACTTCTTCCTGGGCACCAAATATCTAGGACAGAAAAACATAAAATGGGCCAATGTCTCTGGTTGCTCAGGACAGAAGTGGCAGAAACACAATTTATGAACCTCCTTGCATCATCTTGCAGTAAATGTATTAAGAGGCAATATCCCTAGCCTAAATTTAATAAAGAGAGTTTTGACATAGGGGGGATTGATGTTGTCCATATAAGCCTCAAACTTGGGGCTACGTTTGTGGTCCAGAAACAGTAGCGTCCGGCTACCAAGATCCTTTTTGGACCAAAGTTGGGTCAAGATAAACTCCCAGTAACACCGCCTTATTCGTGTCTTTGCTTCCTTTGTTAAGTTGTGGGGATCTCTCCACACCTCGTCCGTTTTGATAAGTTGCCACATGTCTCTGATGTGTATAAACGAGGGAATTTTTAACAAGCCACGGTCCGCTAAAAACTCGGTAACTGCTGATTGGTAAGGGGACAGATATCCAAGGGCGGACCCAATACATGAGGGGTCTTAAGGCAGCCTCGTTGTGGATCTCATTTAGGGCGAAATCAAATCTAAGGTGTATAAGTGGAGTACTTGTCGGTAAACGCATAAAGTTACGAATAAAGCGATTTTCCACCGTCATCAAGCAACTAGAGTTGCAGTCCCCCCCTAATTCGGCACCATAAATTGAAGCAGCCACAGCCGCTGCCTTATATACTGTGATAGCAGGTGAAATTTCACCTTCTGTAGTGTTAGCAAAGTTTCTCACTATCACAGCTGACCTCTGTCGGAGAATGAGTGCACTCTTCTCAATCTGTGCCGACCACCGTTGGTCATCCGATATCCTGATCCCCAGATAGTCAAACTGACTGACTCTCTCTATCGGTTGGCCTACCAGAGTCATTTTCCCCCTAAAAGACTTGTGAGGATTAAAAGCCATAAATTTAGTCTTAGAAGAATTTATTTCTAGGCCCCTCTTAATGCAAAATTTAGAAAAGGCATCGAGTTTGTTTTGAAGGCCCATTGGGGTTCTTGAGATCAACAAGGTGTCATCTGCAAACATTAAAATAGGAACGGAAGTTCCTGCTAACTTTGGGGCATCATGATTGCAATGCATCAGCTGGTCGACCGCACCATTAATATAGAGGTAAAACAGCGTGGGGGCCAGAACACACCCCTGTCTGACCCCTCTGTCAATAGGTATGGCTTCTGTCAAGTCTCTGCCTTGGGACCAGCGTACCTGGGCGTGAGTGCCCACGTGGAGACACCTGATCAATTTCAGCATCTCACTGTCAAGTTTATAAGTCTCAAGAACGTTCCACAATAGATCCCTTGGGACCATATCAAATGCAGCTTTTAGGTCAATGAAGGCCACGTACAAGTGGCCCTTATTTAATGTCAGATGTTTCCAACAAGGAAGATTAAACCTAAATGCCTGATCGATAGTGCTCACACCCTTTCTAAAACCTGCCTAGAGGTCCTAGAGGATATATGAGTCCACTATCCACACCTGCAATCTAGTCAAAATTTGCTTATAAAAAACTTTTTGGCTAATATCAATTAAACTTATTGGCCTATAGTTGGAAGGAAGTTCCCTTGGACCCTTTTTGAAAACGGGGATTATAATCACTCCTTGCCATGTAGAAGGGAACCCCCCACCTCTCAGAATCTCATTGCTAAGTGTGTTTAAATATAGGGACCAGGTTCTGGGTCGGACAAGTACAAATCACTGGGGATACCATCCAAACCTGGGGCCTTCCCTTTGCGTAACGTCTGGAGTGCCAGAGTTGTATCTTTTAAGGAGAAAGGAGCCAGGTCGAATTTGGGTGCAGTAGCTAACCCGGAAATTGGTAGGTGGAAGAGCCCCTCGAAAGATGGCGAGGCAATAAAACTACTAATTTGAGCCATGCTATACACAGCTCCAAAATAAGACACCCAGAGTGCTGGCTGAATTGCTGGGTAAGTCTCTACGTTGTCAGAATTTCCTTTATCTGCCACCAATTTCCAGAACAATTTTGTGTCCTTTACTTGCAAAGCATCAACAAAGGTCTTCCAGTGTTTGGATTCCCACTCTTTTTTTGCATTTTTCAGTTCTGTTTTATATACATACCTAGAAGCTCTTATCGCACAACGACTCCCTGCCTTCAATGCTTCCAAAAGCCGTAACTTGGCCGGTCGACAAGAGGTAGAAAACCACCTCAAGGATCTAACCCTGGTTTCAGCCCTCCTCCTTATTACCTGAAAGAAGGGCCTTAGTTGGTTGACCATAATATTGTGCAAGTTAATTAAGTCAACCGGTACCAAGTCAATATGCCTCAAAGGGAGAAGCATTGATATCACCACTTTATATAGTGATGCCTGAAAGTTTCGATCATCTGCCACCTTTTCCCACCTTACATTTTTGTAATCATTAGTCGCAACTAAGGTACTACCCTTCACCCACTTAGAAAGAAGACTACCTTTGAATAGGGAGATTGAAAAGGATATACAAAGAGCTTGATGATCACTATCGTCACGTGGAGAAACTACCATGTCAATAAGGGAGTTCCAAAGGAAATCGTCTACTAGAACATGGTCTAGGCGACTCTTGTATAGGCCTTTCCTATAAGTAGGCAACGCAGGAGTGTCTGATTTCGTATTCCCGTTGACTTTTCTAAGCCCCATTATTTTTATCAAGTCCTCCACTAGATCCAAAACTCCCCCTGGTCGCTTTAATGCAACCTGAACCGGACCAGATCTGTCCCCTGGGTGGACAAACTGGATTTTTTTCTACTGAAAGTCATCGTCACAATTCAGCTGCATGTTGAAGTCTCCTGCAACAAATAAGCCCTGCCCCCCCGGTAGATGGTTCAAGAAATCCGTAAGCATTTTAATCTGGATGGTCTGAGACTTTTGTGAGCCAGGCCTAATATATATGTTTACAAATACTATACGAACTGGCCCTCTTGGGCTGCTGAACACGACCTCCACAGCTAGTATATCCCTAGAGGGGGAGGGCAACTCCTTTGCCTTGGGAAATAAATCATGCTTGAGCCAGATTATTAAACTCCCGGATGCACTACCAGATGGAGATGGAAGTGCAGCCTTCTGGAAGAACCAGTAACCTGCTCTATATCTTATAGAGGGGGCCATGTCTCCTGTAGGAAAATGATGTGATGTTGATCCATATAGCTACAACACTCTGGATTAGTTGTCTTAGATGACACACCCGCCACATTCCAGGATAAGAAATTAATGAAAGGTTCATTGCTATACACACAGTGTTGGGCAGTCTCACTGTTCGTTTGTCTTTAAGGGGTATAGTTCCACTATGTCTCCCTTCTACATGTACGTTACGACATGCTCCTGACTCTGCTCCCACAATGCCCAACAGTGGAGTACTTAGACTGCGTAGTTCCAAGGCTTTGTGCCAGACATGTCATCATTTCCTGCCTCCACTGAAGGGGCTTTACGTCAATCTACAAGTGAGGTTAAGCTACACCTACGTCCCCGTCTTGTGGTGCATATATTGGGAGAAGGTCTGGTATTAGGACTACTTCTAAAGAACAAGTTAGCCATTGGAAGGGGGATCGACTGAACAAGAGTTACTTGAGACAAGGTGTCTGGTCTTGATCTTAACTCAAGGGCTAAAAGGCCCTTTCCTAAACTCTGGCTGTTCAGCTGCAGCCCTATAAGGTCGGTTTCGGAGGTATCACTTGTAAATCGCTGGGCGGTTATTATGTCATCCCGTATAATGGACCTGCATTTTTTTACACCCCTTATCCAGTGAATTACTTTGTTCTTCAGTGAATCCTCTAATTCGCTTGTCCCATGTCTCAACTTAGGGATGTTTGTCATATAGACGTCCCACTGACCATACATCAACTGGCTAGACTGGGTGCTTGACTGGGAAGCTTTAATAATGTTGGCTAGAGGCTTAACACTAGGCTTCTCTTGGTTGGCCCCTCTTGTCGGTTTAGTGTCATGTTTGTTTAATTTAGCCACAACCGGAGCCACGCACACTTCGCGTTGACGGGGTGGTGATACCACACCTACATTCTTTCCCCTGTGCATTCCCTTCATAGATGTATCAATAAACTGGGGTTGTGTGAATGAAGAGTTAGACTTAGGGTTAAGAGAAGATTTCCTTATATCCCCGTTCACGGCTGTTAAGCCGTCGAGCTTCGTGTGGACCATGTTACAAAGGGAAGTGAGATACTCTTTTAAGCTCATTATTTCAGATCTTATTTGTACTAACTGAGCCTCTAGAGACCGTTCCGTCTGAACGGCTAAATGTGTTATTGGCTCCTCAACTTCCCTTAATGTACCTTTCTCTGGACTAGTGGTTACCAACGAAGCCAGCGGTAAGAAACAATTCGAACAGTTTATATGGGGAGATACACTATCCTGCTGATTAGCCACACACAGTTTCGGACTCACTCTGTGGTCAATCAGAGAAACTGGCATGCTGTGCTCTAGTTGGGACCCCCGTGGCGGCACGAACAAGGTCTCGTTGTTCACTGGAGTTACAGGAATAAAAAAAGTTTTTATATCTTTGGTCACAGTATCAGGTCTTCCCTTTGAGTACTTGGATGGTTTGGTGGCTAACATACTCTTGACTTCTTCTATTAGATCATCAATTTGTGATAGAGTACAATTATCGGCGGCATGGCGAGATATTTTCTTCGCCCCCCCCGCCTTGTGGGATTGCCACTAGCTTTCCTTTTCCCCATCCTGACTGCAATAGATAAGTTTCACAGATTTAAGTAAGCAAAAAAGAGCACACTGTCAAGATTATAAGGGCTTGACCAGCGCCCAACAAACACAGACAAATCCAACACTTCCCAAATATGCGGACACGGTATCACGTTTGTAGGGGCTTGGGCCACCCCCAACAACCACTAAAACTTTTGCCAACAGGAAATTTAACGTAGATGATTATAAAAATGGAACAACCTTAACAGGATTAAAAGGATGGTTAGAAAGGGTACCTTCAGACAGCAAAAAGTTGAATGTCAAAGTAGCAAAATCGTGGAGGAGATGTCAGGAGGGTGGCCCAGCCCAGCCTCTTCCTGGCGATGACGGGCGAAGGACGGGCCCGTCCTTGGCCCGGGCTTTGCCCGGGCGCCCCCCACGCACGTCCCGTGGGCGGGAAGCACAGGAGTTTGGAAATAGGGGGCCTCCTTGGCCTGCCCCTCCTCCTGTGGCCGCTGTAGGTACGCACTAGCCGCGAAGCGGAAAGCGCACAAGTTTGAAAATAAGGGGCCTCCTTGGCCTTCCCCTCCTCCTGTGGCCGCTGTAGGTTCGCGCTACCCGCTAATTGTAGTATTTTCTTTTTTGTTTACCATGCCCTCTTAGTTTGCTGGCCCAGTGGCTATTTTTTTGTCTGGCCAGTGTGTGTGTGTGTGTTTGCTATAGGCAAACATTTTGTCTTTGTTCTCCATGCCATGTGGTGGGTCACATTTTGTGTAGTCAGTGTCAATAAGCCTCCATGTGTTCTTTGTTGCCCATACATCCTTGATTGTTGTTTTTTGAGCTTGTAGTCCAATTGTAGTAGTCAGTGTGATTTTGCCAAAGGTCTGCATGCATTGTTGTCCATGCCTCCTTGCTTCTTGTTGTTTGAATATGTGTCCGTCGGATGTTTTGTGTAGCCAGCCCGTGTGCCTTTGCCAAAGGCCTGCGTGTGTTTTTGTTATCCATGCCTTCTTGCTTGTTGTTGTAGTTGCCCTAAGATGATTTGGAAATGTATTAGATAATAGAACCCAACCATCTTATTAGGCTCTTTTAAATCACATACAATGCAAATTGAAAAGGGTGTACCCCATGGCTCCTGTTTAAGCCCTGTGCTTTTTAATTTATATGTGACCCCGTTGGCGAACATTGTAAAAGAACATGACCTGGAGTTACAGTCCTATGCAGATGACACACAGCTGGTGGTTTCTTTGAATAACGATCTAGCAAAAACCAAACAAGGTTTTTCCACAGGAATGCAATCAATTGCTGCCTGGACATCTAGCAATTGCCTACCACTGAATGCTGTTAAAACCAAGATCATGCTGTTTGGGAAAGTCCGGCAGCTTGGGGTGGCAGATTGGTGGCCCGAGGAATTAGGCACAGCACATATTCCCAATTTGGTACGAAAAAATCTCAGAGTCGATCCGAACCTTAAGCTAACCATGAAAGAACAGATTGTATCCAAGGTTGGCACATGCTTTCATATGCTGTGCCTTCTGAGAAAAGCTCTCCCTTTTCTTCCACTTTCAGCTAGGGAAACCCTAGTTCAGGGGCTCATAATTAGAAAATTAGATTATCACAAGCTCTATTGGTCTCCGCAAGCAAGACCCTACTTGCAAAACACTAGGTAGTACAAAATACACCAGCACATCTTATTTGTAATCTTCCAGCTGGCACAGCATCAGCACCTCTTTTTAATTCACTGCACTGTCTGTCGATTAGAAAAAGAGTCATTTTTCAAATCTGTTGCCTCACTCATAAATCACTAATGGTCCCAAATACCTCTTCCAGAAGCTTAAGTCCTACCATTCCACAAGACACCTCAGGTCCAGAAACAAAGTCTTATTGACAGTTCCCCACATTAAAAAGTCAAGAGCAGGTGGCAGATCTTTCTCCTACTTGGCCCCTGTATATTGAATTAAACTACCCTACAACATTAGAACATATACAGATCACCTTCAATTCAGGAAAAAAGCTCAAAACAGTCTTGTTCTAACAATTTCGCGCCTGTCGACTACCTAGGAAGCAGGGAGATGCCCCTGGTGGGGGTGATTCATGCGCTATATCATGTGAATTTAACATAACATGTATCCAGAGGCCATTTTGTGTAGTCTGCCAGTGTGTTTTTGCCATAGGCCTTCATATGTTTTTTGTTATCCATGCCTTCTTGCTTGCTGTTTTTCGAATATGTGGCCGGTGGCCATTTTATGTAGCCAGCCAGTGTGCTTTTTCCATAAGCCTGCATGTGTTCTTTGTTGCCCATGCCTTCTTGCTTGTTGTTGTTTAAGCATGTGACCGGTGGCCATTTTGTGGAACCTGGGGGTGTGCTTTTGCCACAGGCCTCCATGTGTTCTTTGTTGCCCATGCCTTCTTGCTTGTTATTGTATGAACATTTGGTCGGCAGCCATTTTCTGTAGCCAGCCGTTGTGCTTTTGCTATAGGCCTCTATGTGTTTTTTGGTGTCCTTGCATCCTAGCTTATTGTTGTTTCAACATGTGACCAGTGGCCATTTTGTGTAGCCAGCCACTGTGATTTCTAGTAGGCCTACCTGTATTCTTTGTTGTCCGTTCCTTCTTGCTTGTTGTTTGACATGTGTCTGGAAGCCATTTTGTGTAGCCAGCCAGTCTGCTTATGCTAGAGGCCTGACTGTGTTCTTTGTTGTCCATGCCTTCTTGCTTGTTTGTTTAACATGTGGCAGGTGGACATTTTGTGTAGCCAGTCAATGTGTTAAATCCTTTTTTCCAGTTTATAAAGTCATTTTCTATAGGCATTGATAGAGGAAGGCTATGCCTTTTTGTTTTTTGATCATGTTCTAACTTTTTTCCCTGTTATGAGTTTAATGTGTTTGAGGATGATTGTAGTATCTATGTACAATGTTTATATAGTATTGTATGCATTTTTCCATGTTCACCTGCACCTCCTTACTCATAGTACCAAGTGAGACACCGGCAATTACTTTTTTTTTTACATTATTTGATTTTTTCCTGCACTCTCAGGCTGCCGTAGGTTACTTAGGCCATAGGCACAAACCAGCATTAATTTCTTTGAGGATAATTCTATTTTTCCTTGTATCCTCTGCCTGCCATAGGTCTCTTAGGCAATAGACACAAACCAGCATTAAATGTTTTAGCATAATTTCATTTTCCCCTGCACCCCATACATGCCATAGGCACACACCAACATTCATTGTTTTAAGGGTTATTCCAATTTCCCCTGCACCACCAGCCTGCCATAGGTTTCTTAGGCCATAGGCACACACCAGCATCAATTTTTAAGGATTATTAAATTTTCCCTTGCCTGTCATAGATCTCTTAAACGATAGGTGCGCAGTTGAACACATTTTTTAAGAATTATTTTATTCTCCCCTGCACCCCTGCCTGCTATAGGTGCACACCAGCATTCATTTTTCTAAGGATTATTCCATTATCTCCTGCACCCACTGCCTGCCAGAGGTCTCTACCGCCATAGGTTCACACCACCATTTTAAAAGGTTATTCAATTTTTTCTCTGTACCAGGCTCCCTGCCAGAGGTCTCTTAGGCCATAAAGGCACACCAGCATAATTCTTTTAAGGATTATTTCATTTTCCCCTGCACCCCTTGTCTCCCATAGGTGCACACCAGCATTCATTTTTAAGTGTTCTATTATCCCCTGCACCCACTGCATTGGGTTGTGCCTGCTAAGAAAGTGGCCTGTGAGAAGAAGAACCAGATTGCCACCACTGGGTGATGCTCTCCACCTTTTTCAGGACAAATAGGGGCATATTTATACTCTGTCTGCGCCAAATGTGCGTCAAACATTTTGGCCCACATTTGGTGCAAACCTTGCAACATATTTATACAATAACGCCCGACCCAGTGAATGCCAAAATTCCGCTGTGTGCGTCATTTTCCGGATCCGGGAAACTGCCTTGTGTTAATGACATGCAAGGTAGACGTTCCCATCCAAAATATGACAAACACCCGTGCGCCATATTTATGCTACCGCGCAAAAATGGCGCACAGCCCGATTTGCATAAAAAAATAAAGCCTGGGTCAGGGCAGGCATTAAAATGGGGCAAACACACCACTACTTAAGGAAAACTCACACAAGCAATAGCAGAGCTCCAAAAGGAAGACATGGAGGTGCTTTTCATCCAGCATGCATGAAGACGCAGAGCACAGGACCAACAACAGCAGCTTCCACAACACCAGCAGGGACCCCAAAGGCAATGCAGAAGGCAGGAGAAGATATTCCGCACCAGGACAACCCTTATCGGACTCCAGCAACAAGACATCATCCAGAGGTACAGACTCAACTGGCAAGCCATTCAGCAGCTGCTGCGCAACATTGAGCCACAGTTGGTACCCAGCTTGCAGACACCCCACATCATTCCATCAGAGACCAAGCTACTAGCTGTCCTCCACATGTTGGCAAGTGCCTCCTTTCAAACCACTGGTGCCCTGGATGCCGGGATCTCACAGCCCTCATTCTCTGCCTTCCTACCCAAGGTATTGGATACCATCATCTCCCTCACACCCCGACACATCAGCTTCCCCAACACACAGCTGAAGCAGCAGGAGACCAAACAGGGCTTCTATCAAATCAACGGCTTCCGACAAGTGCTTGGTGCTATTGACTGCACACATGTACGCATTGTGCCACCTGCTGCAACCAAACATTTATACCGCAACAGGAAGCACACACACACACCATCAATGTGCAGGCCATTGTCCATCACCGGGGATTGATCACCAACATCGTGGCAAAGTATCCTGGGAGTGTACCTGATTCATTCATCTTCCGCCACTGCACCATCAATCAACACTTCCAGGAAGGACAGTATGGCAATGGCCTACTTGTTGGTAAGTACAGAAACCCACTTATATACACACTGCACAGCAACCCTGTAGGACACACAACACATACACCACTACGTTGACACGTGGCCAGGAAGACACTGAGGTTGTGACACTGCTGGGCATGTTTGAATTTCTGACCCAATGGGATACACACCTAGGGACAAATGGCAGATCCACATAACAACAGATGCCACTCCACAGATACAAGGGAACAATTCAAAACAACACAATGACATGGCCTTAAATGGCATTACAACGTGTAAGATTAATCTTTCAATATCACATCAATAACACTCAATCAAACACCCTTCCAACCAATAAGTACTGTGTAAGGGGTGTGCAATGTGTTTTGCTGCAGGTCAAAAACCATGAGACACATAGCATGATGATGATGACTCTAATGAAGGTGACATGGAATCATTGAGGCAGTAGCAATATCTCACATCACTCCTGCTCTGACATTGCCCACTACCAATAAGCAAGTGGACTGTGCTAAGAACACATATTGATGTGACAATATTGAAAGTGCACATTCCTACACATACGGTTTGAGACAATCACACATATACACAACAGATGTACAGGCATATCGACCTTCTGACACTCAAAATGTCAACCTCACAACCAAGTTAGCCAGGTGAACTGGACTAGGTTCAGTAGTATATGTACATGTTTGAACATGAGTCAACTCGGCGAGGCCAGAGAAATAGGTCTGCAGAGAACTTGTCACACATGGGATAGTTGTGCATTGTCAATTGTCAACACGTCAGTGCTGACAACGTATGGAGATGTGTTGTACATTGTCACCTAGCCAAATCAAAGGGCATCACTGATGTTTAACAAATTCTATTGCATATGTTAAATTGGATGGGATGTCCAGGCCATATAGATGCAACTGTGTTACCACCACTGTGGATTTGATTCTGTGTATGGAAGTATCATGTCACCCCCAGTTAAGACACATGGACACCTCTTTCACATGCAGGACTCGCGGACACGGGCAGGTTTACTTACCGGTCACGGCAGCATTTGTAACTTGCAATTGTGGTCGACCATTGGTCCACGTAGTCCTATGGAGCACTTTTCCCTAATGCGGGTGGGCTCTAGTTAGGAAACATATTTACCTGACTTATGTAAGTAATTTGATACCTGTTCTATATAGATCTGTGTAGTTACCTGTAATTACTGGTACTCCGATTTAGAAGACACATTAGTTCTGCTTGACTAGGAGATATAGCAAGTCAATTTTGGTCCTGACGAAGCATCAATGGACCCGTATGGGCCACTAGGATGCGAAACATGTTGACCGATGAAAAGGGTTGGTTCGCAAATTGTGTAAAAACCTCCCGTTGATTCATAGATCTCATTAGAGTGATTGATCATTGTTTCTACTTCACTCGTCTGACTTCACGTTTTTAATCTTGGTCCCTACCTTCCAACTGGCTCAATAAAGTATTTAACCATTGGGGGTTGTGAGAGCCAATTTTATCTCTTTCACTTTTTTGATCTCCTACACACTCTGTCCTCCCCCCACTCAACTCTGGGGCATGGCACCATCATCATAAAAGATCTCCGGCAAAGAGCCCCCCCAATTGGGGTGGAGCCCGTCAGACATTGCAGCGCCGGTCTGACGAGGAGCTGTACCAATGATGAAGCATGACATCCTTTGGATGTGTGAGGTTAATTGCTCCTACAATTGAGGACCCTCTTGTGTGTTTTCATTTCATTTTTTCCTCCTGGAACAGTGTATCACAATACTTTTTATAGCTTTATCTGGGGACATACACTGGACCATAATACCCCTCTATCCCTCTTTTTGTGGTCTCACCTCTTTCACATGTCATAATGCAAGGGAGTACACAATGTATTGCAACTCTACAAAAATACCTCTGACATCCGGTCAATCAGCCAAACACCAGTTCAGATAATGAAACAACCTAATGCTGATGGTACATCCTAGAAGTCTAGGATTCCGCACAATAACACAAACACAGATGAGTCACAGACAACACAAGACAACAACTGCCATGCAAAGTGATAATCATGGTGCAAGCAACATCAACATTTTCTCACTCATTTTCTCTTTCAGCTGATCAGGGGTATGGGATCCAGCCATGGATCATGACCCCATTTGCAAACCCAAGCACAGCATCATAGCGTGCCTATAATGAGGCACATCGGAGGACACACACCATAGTCGAGAGGACTTTTGGCATCCTGAAGTCAAGATTCAGGTGCCTCGACATCACCGGAGGCAGCCTCCTCTACTCACCAGAAATGGTCTGCAAGATAATTTTGACCTGTGCCATCCTGCACAACATTTGTGTAAGGAGGAACATTCCCCTCTATGAACCAGACCCACAAATGGCTGAAGAGGAGGAGGAGGAGGACGTTGTCCATGAACATGAGGGGGGCCATCCAAACACAGCTGCAGGATTGCGTCAGGGACAACACATTGTCCAAAACTTCTTTTAGCTATTGCCACCATCACCACTGTCTTACCATATGTCATTAAACGCCTATTCTAATCACTATATCATGGTCTGGGTAATTATTCTTGCATCACATTATCCCTAAGATTCATAATCAGAGTGTAGCCTCATGGAGCATGCAGAAATACATATTAGGATACTGAAAAATCCACATCACATGTGATGGGTATGAATGTACAGCCAACTTCACACACACTGTAAATGACATATATCCTGTCCATTTCACATTTGAAGGGCAATAGCAGAGGACCACAGCTATTTCATACATACATGTTGGCAACATGGTTCATTGCAGCATATGGCACACAACAAAGACACCATCATTCAATATGGGAAAAAAATGGCTCATACATGAGGCAGTGGATGTGCTAATGCATTGGTAACAGGATTGTATGACCAGACCCTTGACAGCAGTAAGTGTGACATCGGCTATCTTTGCAAGGAGTATGTGTGACAAGAAATCCATGTAAGCAGCAAATGGATAGCACAAGTGCCCCAGGTATGACTAGCATTTCTCACAAGACATCCCCTGCACATGCCATTCCAGGTCATAAGTCCTGCCACTGCCATGTTTTCTGTCTCTCCCCACCCTTCTCGAGGGGGCCCTCGTAATGGACTACTTGTACCCAGATAATCCCTCACCTACACACACCCAGACTCACATTCTGACTCCAGTGTGCTTCCCTCTTTAGTATGGTATGCCATAGTCATTGTTCATCTGTCTGCATGGACTTCTGGTCGGATAATGCACTGCCTTGTAGTCTGTAGGACCTGTAATAACCAGGCCATTGCTTCCCATGTGAAAGGTACTGTTGGACCTTTGAACTTGATTCTCACCTACAGGACTTGTGAGAGACTGAAGCTGCACACACCTGTGAGCACCTCCATGCAGACCAGCCATTTGAACATGCACTGCCCTTGCAGCTGCCTGGAATGGCATAGAAAATGCCATTATATGTATATCACTGTTATGCATTGCTGTATAAATTACTTGTGTAACACAGGCCTTGGGTTATTGTGTAACGTTGCAGCACACAGGACAAAAACAGTATACATTTTCCACATTGTTGTTCCAGCTTTGACCAGTCTCAGTCTGCTAACTGTGTAGTTGCCTTGTTCATGTGTGTTCCTGATTGACCCTGCATCCTGCCTGACTGGTTCCTGTCTTTGCATTACCATAAAGGTTCCCTGTGGCTACATTTGTCTCATAGTTGTTTTCCATGCCCTCACTTTCCTCCTGGGGTATTGTTTCAGGTAGGTCTACAATGAATACTCAAATACATTGTAAAGAGTAATCAGTTTACTTATCGTATCATGGGGTGGAACTTGTCTTCAAATAGCCTAATCACGGCGCATCCCTTGTCTGGGTTTCATGTATGCATGGGTGACAAAAAGTGACAGTGCACCATGGTGGTATGCATGGATTGGGTATGGTGCCTCCAGCACAACAAACGTTAGATAATGTGCATGAAATGTCAACACATGTTTGTAACCTGACAGTCCACACACTGATTCACATTGGCCCCAACATATTGATGGGGCTTGCATTGTGAATAGCTGTGAGATTAATCAGCACAGAGGCACTGATGTTCCCGGCTGCAGTGGGAATTTTAGAGGCTACCTTGTGTACAAATGTTGTGATGAAACCTGCCGGTTTAAAATTCCTGATCCATTAACCTTGTGAGCACACCAAGGTTGCCCTGTTGTCATTCTCATAAAACTTCTGCAGTGCCATAGCTGGACTATCCCATGTGTGTTCTCAATTCCTCTTTGGCTTTCGTTCAATTCAGCTGTAAATGATACTTTGTTAATGCAGGGAACGGCTCCACAGACTCATGACTAGACCTGCACGTAACTGTGACAACATGGACCCCAATAATGACACGGGCTACACATGGGCCCACACACTTGAACTGGACACCTTTGTGCAATTAACCACTGGAAATATGTGAACATGTGCTGCTTGGTCTGCTGGTCCTCCACTGCCACAGTAGAAACATAGGTCATTTATACGACTGAAACTGTGGAGTGACATTACATTTGTGGATTGGTTTTGGGACTCGGTGTCACAAACGCCGTACCCACATAGCATTTTCAAATGCCTGACTCATGGGTAGTACTGAAACAAGTGACCAGGAAGTGGTATCCAACATTCCAGGACACGTGATGGCTTAGTCTTGGAACATTGCCATGATCAACCGTCCTCTATCTATCCTGTGCATGGTTTGTCATGGGAGATGCTTATGTTCCAAAACTCTGGGAAGTTCACACAGCATTTGTTGCTACGTGTATGACAAACACATTTGCTTACTCATTTCAACACTGAATAGCAACTGATGGTTGTCCCCATTGACAACACATGCATACAAGCACATTTTTGAAAGCACGTCTTGTGATGTTCACACAGTGGGACAACTAAAATTGTAAGAGACAATTCACACACATTCACACAGGCACTGAGTTACTGTATTGAGTTCCGTAGCCTTGCTATCCTCTATTGACGCACAACCTTCTCAAACTGAGTACTACCAATTTGTATTCCAAAAGTTTGGGGATCCATTGCGTCAGTGAAGAGTGCAAATCTGGTACAACAACTAGAGGATCCTGGTCCGCAGTAGTGTGATCTGCCACATGTGCCCTTACACTGGAATGCACAATGTTGGTGCAAACAGCCTATCTCTGTATAGTTACAGCTATCATGTACTATAAAATTTGAGAAATGACCCAAACCAAGTAAAAGACATAAATGTTGATGCATACGTGTCAAAAAAGATGCACATGCGTCAAAAAACACCGCATGTGCATAGAAAAATGACGCTCACTGTCAAGATACATCCATTGGCCCTGAGTGGTAATTTCCACACTGCACCCCATGAAATTGGTTAACTATGAAAAATATTTGAAAATATGGATGCTGGGTAATTTCTAAGCATGTGCGCCAAAAAAAAATGACGCACAGACTGTAAGCGTTATAATATTTTGACTCATCATAATAAAAACGCACCGCATTTGAGGCAGAAAGTGATGTAATAGGATATCCTGTTTACAGAATTGGTACAGTGGGTGTACTTTCATTTTCACTTTGCAGTCTGTGATTTTTCTTGACTGTGTGGCTGTGTTCGGACATGTCTCTCTGTGAATATTGTGAATTTATCTCCTGTGTGCTCTTTATATTGTCTTTTGCTGTTTTCTAAGTGTCTGTGGTATCCTGTGTAAGTGTATTTTTGTCATTTCTGGTGTCTAATTTTGTCTTTGTACTGTTGGTAGTCTGTTGTGGGTAGTGTTAGTTTGGGGATAGTTGGGCTGTTTTAGTGTTAATTACTTTTCATTTCCCTCTCCTCCTTTCCCTTCATTATCCTCTGTACCCCTTAATTCCATTATTATTTCAAGCATGTTGGGTAGGCCACGTCTCGGTAGAATGGGAGAGGAAGAGCTGGGGGTATTCATTTGGCTGGTGTGCCACTTCCTCCCATTGATGATAGAAGGTGGTGGCCGGGTGATACAGGGGTATCACACGGAGGCAAGGAGGCTCCGGTGGGCAAAGATCCTGTACCATCTGCAACGCATATAAAACACACCATGCAACGACTACCAGCTAAAGCACCGTTGGGCTGACCTTGTTGCCAGGGAGAAAGACCTGCTGGACCACCTGGGGATTGTGATTGGTGACCCTGTTGGTGAGTACAATTCAGAGTAATGTGCACATTTAAATTCTCTGTAGTGACAGTATCAGACTTGTTCATATGCTGCAGGCAATGTTTTTGGACATGTGGAATGCAAGTTAAACATGCACTGGCCCTGAGTTATACAATCATTGCTACACATTACCGTCATTTGTTGATGCAACAGCTGCACTGAGTTACAAAACACAACTGGAGCATGCAAATTAGTGCTGCCTTCACGTCAACAGATGATGCAAATGTGGCTCTAACATATTTTATGAATGGTCTGTGAGTGTATCAGGAAAGACATGTTTTTAATCCAGATATTTTCAAGAATTAATGTGTCCCCCAATTATTTATGATACATGTCTGAACTGGATTCTGACACATACGTACCAAGTTATTTCTAACCTCAGGTAACATCTAAGGCTGATAGTTTGACTTGGTTGTGCCGCAATTAAATTAGGGATGGATGCCAAAAGCAATGCACACAGGTTCATATCTAAATGTTTGGTGATACTTTCCATAGCTGTGGCACATAAAATTAAGCAAATTATACAAATTGAGGGATAACAACTATCCATGGCCCTCTGTTCATTGTACCTGTGTGTTTTACATTGGTCTTGGGCACAATAGCTGGAACAGAGCTAATGCATTTGCCATCTGTGTTACTCTATAGCCATGAACTTCTCATAAATTATGGGATCATCATGTGATACCTGACGTTGGGGAATGCATGATCACAATGTATTACGTGCATGATGTCGTGCAAGGGACCCTTGACCAATTCCATCATACATATAAAGTTCACTAATACTTTGCTAGTTTAGTTTGGCACACCCATGCTGATCTAGTACAGCATATGTTTAATAACTAACTTCCCAGTATGGAGACTATCACAGACATGGGTGTATGCTAAGATCAGAACACCAGCATTCCTGTGACTGCTGCCATTCCAAAGGTACATACAAATTGAAACCTACATCATCATGATTAACACAGTGGTACATTTGCTAAACCACGTGTTAATAATATCACAGTGTCAGTTTGCTGTATATCTGCTGATCAACCAACTTTGCAAATGTAAGATGATGAATGTGGCTCACTGTGATTTCCAAAACCCATAATGGGTACACAGGGCAATGAGTGACACATTTCAGGTGCAATGACTACACCTGTGCCCATGCAGTCTGCCATGGATGACTACAATATACACTGTCAACATATATCTCCTTGTTGTATCCAAATATTAAAACCGGTCAATCCATGGCTAACCTCAAACTGTCACCAACCAATGCACAGGATCCCTGCCATTATGGTGTCACAGGGGGCATATGTGGCTCAGGGTACACTGTTAATGTAGCATATGTAATCTAGACACAACACAGGCCCTACATGTAAGGGACCATAGAAAGCATGATAAATCATGACCTTCAATCAACCCACAGGTGCGTCACACAGTAAATGATTGTCCCTTGATGCACAAGCCACAGTACCTGAGTGACTGGTATTGCAGTGGTCCAGGAAAGTGGCTTTGCATGTCTCTCTTTACTACAAATGATGAGATGAGTACACTCCATAAATGAGTCTGCAAACAATTTATGGAGCATGTTTGTCACCACACGATAGTTAGGGCCACTGCATGTGTGCAGATATGTGGGTATCACTCACTGGAGTGACCGAGTCTGTACAGGTTTGCAGTGGTATGTCTGTTGCAGTATCATCATACCTGAGAGGCTGGACTTTCAGATTTAATGCTACACACAGTAATTTAATTTGGAAGTGTTGTACAGTGCACAGACATTGAGCACATTTCTCCCTTCCATGCTTTACAGGTGGACCTGCCCCCTACACAATCGGAGAGGTGGCTCGATTTGCGGACCCAGACATATCCAGTAAGTGTTGATATTTCAGTTCTGTGTTGTGTTTGCAGCTGTTGTGTGATTGACTCCTGTGTTGGACACATAGCAAGGTAGGATGTGCTGGTAAATGATCGGACATTTTACTTGAGTGGAGTATCACTTTTTTCCATCTTTGAGTTGGACAATCATTAGCGTATAGTCATATTTTGGGATTGTTTTGCAGCCCTGTAGGCATGGCCATGTGAATAGGGTGACATTTGTTGTTACATTTTTTATATTTTTTTTTTTAGCTGAGGGCCATATTTATGATTTAGTCAGAAAGTCAGACCCTGAATCTCACAGAATAGGGATGCCAAAGTCTTACCCACAGACTTGAGCCTCCCTGTTCACTAATGAACATGTTCAACTGTATGTTTGACTTCCTAGCAGCATGTACCTCCACATGTTGTGCTATGTGTATGTGGCACTTGAGTACAATGTCATAGGTGTGCATGCAGCTCATGTCCAGATGTGTGCTTGCATCTATCTGTTTGTTGTAAGACAGTCAGTAGTGGTATTAAATGATGTTGACAATTGTCTGCATTTACAAACATAAATGTGGATGGGATTGTCCAAGGTTTGGGTCTATTCTAGTTGGACATCCTCCTTACCTGTGGTGGACTGCCCAAACCCATGTACAGCTGTCCAAAGCTTCCTGGGTGTCCTAGATGTTTGAAAGTATTTGCTCCTCCATCCCCCCCTGAGGCACAGGCTTAGGGTTATGAAATGTGTACCTAGGTGTGATGATCCAAGTTTAGTACACAGACATGTAAATCTAAAAATCACTTGTCCACAACTAGGATAGCCACTCATGATTAGAAACTGCATTCCATCCTGGCAATTTTATGTGCAAATCACAGATCTTGTGGCCCTTGATTGTCATCCAGAAGATAGGCATTATTTAGCCTGTCACATGTGGAGGACTTGCAGCATTTTTTACGTGACAAATGGCTGAACAATGATGCATAGGTCATTTAAGCTGTTACACATCTTTTAGAGCATTCCTGTGCTGTTAGATAGGTCATGTGTAGGCTGCGTTGGCATGTACTTCCTCAGGGCAAATCTGTGGTCTGTATGGTGAAATGGACTGTTTCAGCTACATTAGATGCATTATCTGATTTTCTTCAGTAGCTACATCACACAATGAACTACCTAATGTTTGCCTTTATCTTTTTTAACAGCAGCCAATATGAATGGCAACCAGATTTGTGGGTTTCAGCGCCCGGCGATGCGTTACTGCCACATTCTGGATGTGGAGTCTGGGTTCCGCCATATGGCACAGCACTATCGCCATGAAAGAGCCTCAGGAGTGTGGAGGGCATTTGCCCAAGGGGGCCCTTCGGTGTCCACAACAGCTGCCACCACCAGCACCACCACTACCACCTTGGTGGCACCAAGCATATCAGGCACCACTGCAGGACCATCAACCTCCACTGTTCGTGGACCTATGACAGCACCACCTTCACCTCCCCCTACAAGCATGGAACCAACAACCGGACAAACATCTACAACTGGCACCCAGACCACCCCTGCTGCAGTCATTGACCCTGCAGATTTCCAAAGGATGCAAAGTGACATGCAACGTATGTTAAGGAGAATGAACAGGCTGCAGCAAGAGGTGGCACAAATTAATAAGAGGATGCGGGCCATCAAGAAGACCATGCGGAGTGCGAACTTGTGAAAATTCTACCCTCTGCCATGAATCCCTCCCCTCTCTCCTCTTTCCTGGTTCTTTTAATTAGTGGGTTTAGGGGGCTTAGAGTTAGGTTAGAATAAGTTGTTAGTTTAGTTAGTAGTAGTGGGTTGGGGGTGGAGGTATGATAATTTAAAATGTTTTTTTATTATGTGTGTGAATGGGTGGGTGGGGGATGATGTTGAGGTTTTGGTGTTTTAAAAAAAAAATATATATATATATATGTATTTTTTTGTATAAGATAGTATGTATTTAGGTTAGTATATGTTGTCCTCCATGTGTCCCATCTGATAAGGGGGGTGGGTGTTTGATATTTAGAGTGTTTAGTTAAATGTGATAAGTAAGTTTAGCTTAGGTTAGTTAGGGCCTGTTGTGTGTAATGTGTAGTTAGGATAGGTTAGGTTAGTTAAGGTGTTTCCCCAGGTTTTATCTTCCTTTTTTACTGTTAAATAAATATTTAGGTACTCCTTTACAGTATGTGTCAAATGCTTGGGGATCAGGGCCTTGCCATGGCTGAACAGTGTCTCTTTAGTATTTGCATTTGTGTCCCATCCTGCAACCAATTCCCAATTGAGCTGTTACATTGGTAGCTACACCAGAGCTACTTTGCTAAGATTCTGCCATCGATTGCACCCACCACTCAAGGTTACTATGGATCCCAATGTGTTGTTAATTTTTGATGTCTGTTTTCAATCTCACATACTTTGGGACCAGATTTGGTATTGAGGACACTGTGTTACGGCTGCCTGCAGCCTGATGTTCAAGTGAAGCCTTATAAGGTGAATGGTGGTATGATCTCATATAGTATGGTATGCATAACTCACACCTATCATTTGTTACATTGTTCAGACAGGTCACTTATTGGTACACAAAAGGATGATGGACGGAGTGCTGAACAATGCAAACACTCACCCCCAGTCACCGATCTGGGTTTAATCCATCATTCTTTTGCTCACCATGCCACCCCAGTTTGGACCCAGCCATATTCAAATCAGTCTTGACCCTGTTCCTCATGGAAACAGTCCAGCCCGAACTGCCAAGCCAGGTCCTCACTGGACCAGAAACAAGCATCCTGGGACCAGTTTCAGGGTTTCATCCTTCATCAGCCAGGCCAGCTTGAATCCAGTGGCACAGTGAGCAAGGGACCCACGTCTGGGCATACCCTTCCCACTTAGGGCAACTTTAGCAACACAAACGTTCCCACTTAGGGCAACTTTAGCAACACAAAAGGATGATGGACGGAGTGCTGAACAATGCAAACACTCACCCCCAGTCACAGATCTGGGTTTAATCCATTGTTCTTTTGGTCACCATGCCACCCCAGTTTGGACCCAGCTATATACAAATCAGTCTTGACCCTGTTCCTCATGGAAACAGTCCAGCCTGAACTGCCAAGCCAGGTCCTCACTGGACCGGAAACAAGCATCCTGGGACTGGTTTCAGGTTTTCACCCTTCATCAGCCAGGCTAGATGATTTGCATATGGCTGGGTCTGACCTGGAATGGCATGGCAAGCAAAAAAACTGATGGATTAAACCCAGATTTGTGACTGGGGGTGAATGTTTGATTTGTTCTGCATTCCGTCCACCTTCTGTTGTTTTTGTACTTATTTGTACATGCACTCATACACATGTGGTGTGTATGAGGAAAATTTTGGGTCAAATGTCACATCCGTAAAGATTTTCTTGAAGAACATTTTTTAAGCAATAATTTTGGGCTTAGACATCCCTTGAGGAAGACTTATTCTGTCCAACACAGCATTATACTGTATAGTTTCTATTTACCTCAGAATTAACCTTCAGGAAGGGTAGATGATGGTACAATCCAGACCACAGTGCATAGTTATCAGCCCACATTCTTTCAGGGCAGTTGTATTGACATTCTATAATCATTGACATGAGGCAAACATCATTGATCTCCCTCACGGTTGATGTGTCACATTACACAGAGACAAAGTGGTTGTGTAAGTGCTATTTATTATAAAGTGCTGTAGTGCTATATTAACATTGTCCATTATTGTGAGTCCATTAGTGTGACATCTTCCATTGTGATCCAACACAAGTGTAAAAGGACATGTCATTGGACATGATGGGGTGAAGTGTCAGACAGTGCAGAGAGACATGATTTGCCAATGAGTTAGTGAGAGACAATCACAGGGCAGAGTGACAAGATAAACAGTGGGCTGGATAACAGTGCTTGAGAGCAGCTGTTGCAAGACTGGCATGTTACAAAGCACAGGACCTTAGTTATAAGTGGCCATGTGGCAGGGACTAGTGCTACCGGGTACTCTTACGGGTGAAGGTGATCTGTTCCACGTCTTCATCTTCTGACGTGTGTGTTGTCTCCTCTGCCCTTGGTGGTGGTGGTTGTGAAGGGGCAACACACACCTCAGTGTTTGAACACGTGGAGTCAGACATCCCGGTAGCTGCCAACTGTGGGGCTATTAAGGGCAGTACTGCAGCAAGGAGGAGCTGCTAGTTCTTAAGAATAGCAGCCACATCACTGTGGTAGGCAGCCAGGTCGGCCCTGAGGGGGTCAAGATTGCATTCATGCATGCTTTGAAAGGTTTGTTGTTGGAGGTGTTGTGTCAACTCTCTTACAGCTGTGCTGATTTCGTTCACACTTTTTTCAAGTTCATGCAAGATTTATGTTCACCCTTGCATGGCTGCTGCCTGTTCTGCAGTTGGCATCATGCACAAATGCACCCCATCTAGGCTGGCTGCCACATTTTGATTCCCCACCCCCACCTCCTTGGTCAGCTCCCGCCGTACTTCAACTACAGTTCTCTCAAAGCTGGTGCCAGTGTCGTCAGAGTCCTCAGCTGGGTTGGAGCTGGCAGGTCATACAATTGGGGTGGTGGGTGGGTCCTCTGTGATGGCTGATGTAACTGTGCTCCTCCTTGCGACTGAAGGTGGGATCTGGAGGGTTCCAAGGACATCTTGGAGGGTCTGCTGACTGGTGTTTGTCAGCTCGTCATCCATGTCATCAGGGAAGTTGAGGACAGGCATATCCCCAGGACAGCCATTGTCCTCTGCAATGAGATATTGTACAATTAGTGTGTGTGTTGTTGAATTTTTAATGTGACGTGCCTGCCTTCCTATTTTTTACACATTGTGATCTTTGTTCCTGTTCATTGTTCCTGTCTATAATATTAGCATTCTCCCAGGCCTGTGCCCCACCTGCATGTCACATGTAGTGTGGTCAGTTTGGGGACTTGTCAGCATCACATCCTCTAGGTGTTGGTTCTGGCCAAATTCTATATTGCCACCTTCTTGTCCTACTCAACCCTCCGTCTACTTCTATTCTCATGGTGAGGCCTTGCACTGGCTATGGTTGTTCTGATGGCATTTGCACCACACTCAACAACCTGGAACTGACCCAGTTTCTGATATTTCACAACCACCTATATGTTGCTGAGACCTAGCATATACTATGTATAGCATTGGCATGGCACACTACAGATGTCAGCATTGGTAGTGTGTAATGTTGATGTTGGGGAATGTGTGCTACACTGGATTGCACTGATGGTCCTAGCAGTGTTCCATTTCCTCTTCTGACTGTGAGGGTGATTTTCACTAGCCGGTGACATATGTCCTCCCCCTCAATGCTGTTGTCTGAGCAGTATGACATTTGGGATGTTGCATGGTGTCATTGGAGCTATTGTGACCCAGGCACAGGGTGGACCCCGAAATATGCAGCATGGGTATGACATTAGTGCTGTGTACCTCATAATGTTCATGACTATGGCTGATGTTTGTAGCAACTATGGACATTCACATTTGACAGGATTAGAACATTTTTATTGATTACAGGGGATTGATAACATTGTCAACCTGAATCCTCTAATTTGGGTGTGTTCGATCCTTGGGGACGTTACTGCCATTAGCTACTTGACCTGCACACACAGCAGAGGTGGTAGTGGCAACTGTTGTCAATGTTAAATTCCACTTGCAGATACGGCCTGAAACTGTTAATTGAGCCCTAGTTCATGTAGGGAGAATACTAGCTGTTGTGTGACAGCAGGCCAGTTTTACGATGTACCCTACCCTCCTGGACTGGCTTTACCTTTCTAACATCCTTGGCATGGCAGCATATCCCCATGCAAAAGGTTGTTGGTGTAGTGTAGTACTGTGCCCCAGGTTTCCTCTGAACAGCCCATGCCCCTGTGCCGTGCCCCTTTACCCATGCCGCTCTCTGAATATCATGACCTACATGCATTGTGTAGTAGGTGTGCCCCCGCTTGCAGTTAACATTTGTGCATTTTAATTCCCATTGCGACTTACCCTGCATTTGTGTTATCTCCTGGTAGTCTGCGCTGTCCTGTCCTTGAATCCCTGTGACGATCTCCTCAGGGATGACGGTTGCCACAATCTCCTCCATGTGGTCCAGGGCCTCCTGCTGTGCTGGACTCCCACCTCCAGTCTGCAGTGCTGCCTTCCTGTTCCTGGCCATCTTTTCCTTGGTCCTGCGCTTGCAGTCTTGCCAGCGTTTCTTGCACTCGATGCCTGTTCTCCATACTTCTGCCACACTGTTTATCTTGTCAACAATTTGTTGCCATATTGCCTCTCTCCTACTAATTGGCAACTTTGAGGTGACAAAAAGTTGGTGCTGGTGTTCCGTCACCTCTTTCACCAGAATTTCCTGCTCCTCTGCACTGAAGCGACACTTTCTTTTCTTCTTCTCCCTCTCCTGGGTCTTGTGTAGGTCCTCCTGGCTGGTTCCTGGTCTGTTGTCATCTTCCTGGGGTCTGTCGAAGCATCTGGGATCCATTTTGGCTCTCCTTAGCACATTTGCTGTGTTTGCGCCGCTTTTTGACGCTATTGTATTAAAACAAGGTGCGTATCCGGTTTGCGACGTCGTATACCGGCTCACAGACATTTTCGCCATGTTAACGTAGTTTTTCTTTATGACGTGACACATTGGTTTGAGTAAAAAAAAATTACTAACACCTGTGGTTTGCGCTGCCGTGCGTCAAAGTATAAATTTGACACCCGAGCGGTGCAAATAAATGGCATTAGCCGGCGGTAAATTTTGTGACGCAAAACTGCGTCGATGCAGTTTTGCGTCAAAAAGTATAAATATGGCCCCTAGTGTCCCTGTTACACTGTCCACCGGGCAGCAAGCTGTGCTCTTCAGGCGTGCATCAACTGCATCACCATAACTTAAGCCTAAGCTCATGTCTCTCAGTGTGGCAGCCACTGCAGTCATGGTGCCAAAAAAGTGAGTCTGAATTGGATTTGTCTCAGATGTAAAGTACCCAATCATTGCAGTTCTTCCTGAAGTAGGAGCAGAACAGGAGGTTGAGCTCCATGATGAGCAAGATATAGCTCTTGAACCATTGGCTTCCAGATCTCCGGCAAGAAAAAGAAAGGGCACTTCTCCAAGCCTCCTGTCTGATGCTCTGGGTGTGGATTGGGCCCTGGTAGAGTCTGATGCCTACCACAATTAGACAAGGGAAAAGGAAAGTTCCCGAAAGCCTTAGAATTATGAAAAGTGACAATGTTGAGGACAAGCCTCTGATTGTCAATATGTAGGGTGGCTCAGAGGGTAAAGAGATGACACCTCTTTTAAACCTGCTCAGAAGGATGTAAAACTGGTCCCACCACCAATACAAGCGTCCCTATTTGAAAAGCCTTTGCTGAGATCTGCATCCACCACTACTTCAGATGAAGCACACACTTAATAGAGGCAAATGGCATACACACCTACCTCCAGTTCCTCAGGCATTGGCAGTTGCACAGTAAACAATTCTCCTCCTAAGTTTGGGACTTCTTTATGATTAGCAAGCAGGAGGATAACATTGCAATATGATCCATGTTCCACATGAGTGTTCATTGAGGTAAGCCAGGGTCACATTATGGTACTGGAGGTTAAACATCCCATATGAAAATACATCACGCAATCAGGTGGGAGGAGCACTTTAAAAAGGTAGCTGCTGCTGTTGGTCATGATGAGGGAAGAGAAGCAGCTCCAGTCACTGTGACAGAAGGAGTTATTGAGGAAGGAGAAGATGACGGTTTTACACTAAGAGGTCGTGTCCCATGCAGTGTGCCAGCATCACCCGCATCAGCAACATCCAGATGCAGAAGACTCAGATACAGACACCCCACATACAGTGATTCCCCCAAGATGCACATTGAGTCTACCACCTCACATCTCTACCAGAAGTTGCCTGTGTCAGTGTCATCAAAAAAGAAGAAAAAGCTACTATTACGGGCATGTTTAGGTAGGAGGGGCCCTATGAACGCAACCACCCAATGGCACGTTTGTATAAAGGGATGCTGGCTAAATGTTAGTGCTGCACTCACTCCCTATGGGCCTGATTCACAAAGGTGAAGTTAGACTTTTGTTCTAAGTTTAGACCAAAAGTCTAACTTTACTGCTTTTTAGTTTTCACAAAGGTAAGTTCCGAGTTGTATCTTTACGTCCGCACTCGAGGCAGAATACCCGCCCTCTGGGCACAATCTTCACACTCCGGGTGGAGATCCACCGAGTGTGGAGATTCCACTCTGGGTGCAGAGATTCCAATCCATGTAAAGAGTTGAATTTCCATACTCAGTGCGGAGATTCCACCCCAAGTGGAAAGATTCTGCCCTGAACATGGACATAAAGCTACTACTTGTAAATTACCTTTGTGAATTTCAAAAGTAGTAAACTTAGACTTTGGTATAATTTTACCTTTGTAAATCGGGCCCTTTTACTTTTGTGAAAGGAGTAGGATTTTTAGGACTAGTGGTCGCCAGCTGCCAGAAGTGGAGGATTACCACCTAGACCTGTTTGCTGGAGTTGCTGTTTTAATGCTTGATCATGATGTGCTACAATTGGTTGGCTAAGCTATGCAGCAGAGTGCTGTTCACACTAGCCACCTGATGAAAGACATGTGGACCAGTTGTGCAGTAACTCATTACATGTGTATTACTGCAGATTGGATCTCTTTTGTGGGGCTTAGGCAACAGCTATCTGCAGGTCTCAGTGCTAAAGAATGTTTTAAGGGAGTTCAGTGGCATACATTAGCAGTGATGTTCACCATGGAGAAATCCCATACATCTGCAAACATCTTGAAATACTTTACCAGCAAGAATCTCAGATTGGATTAGTTGACACGGGCAATCGTAGTAATATAGTCACGCCATGGCAGATGGTAGATATTTCAGAGTCCTGTGTTTGGCACAGTGTATCAACCTGATTGTGCGGGGTTTTCTAAAAAAATGAAGACATAGTCAGCAACATACTGGACACCTGCAGAGGAATCTGTGCTCATTTTAGTCATTCCTTTAAAGCACGGAAACAGTTGAGGATCGTTCAGTGTGCTAATAGAGTACTGGTGGAATCCTTCACACAGGAGATGACAACATACTGGAACTCAACCTACTGCATGTTGTAACATCTATTTAAGCAGTAGAGACTTATCATAGACTATGGGGGTCATTCTAACCCTGGCGGTCGTCGACCGCCAGGGCTAAAATGACGGGGGCACCGCCAACAGGCTGGCGGTGCCCCGCAGGGCATTCTGACCGCGGCGGTTCGGCCGCGGTCAGAAGTGGAAAACCGGCGGTCTCCCGCTGGTTTTCCGCTGCCCTTCTGAATCCTCCATGGCGGCGCAGCTCGCTGCGCCGCCATGGGGATTCAGACACCCCATACCGCCATCCTGTTCCTGGCGGTTCGCCCGCCAGGAACAGGATGGTGGTATGGGGTGTCGTGGGGCCCCTGGGGGCCCCTGCAGTGCCCATGCCAATGTAAGAGGGCCCCACAATGAATTTCCACTGCACCCGTCGCACCTTCCCACTCCACCGGCTCCATTCGGAGCCGGCGTCCTCGTGGGAAGGTTGTTTTACACTGGGCTGGCGGGCGGCCTTTTGGCGGTCGCCCGCCAGCCCAGTGTAAAACCCAGAATACCCGCAGCGGTCTAATGACCGCGGTGCGGTATTCTGGAGGGGGGAACTCTGGCGGGCGGCCTCCGCCGCCCACCAGGGTGAGAATCACCCCCTATGTCCTTCAAAGAGGAAGGAATGAAATTGGGGAAAGCATTTAGGGGCATATTTATGAATTTGTGTACACTGGAAGTCAGCAAGGAGGATAGTACAATGAGCCAAGCAAACCTGTTGTTGCATCTAGCACATCACCAGTTAAAAAAGGTGTCACAAAGATGTGAACGAAGAAGCATAGGAGTTGGTTCAGGACTTTATCCTTTACTTGCCTGTTGATGCAAGGCTGCAAAGAGAGATCGTGCTCTTCAGAGACCACATCTGTACCACAATGCTTAATCCAGGGCACAAAAAAACTGGCCATTTTCATTCCTTTTTCATAAGGGCATGTTTCATGATCCAAGACTTGGATTGTTGACCCAGCAAGAGACCTAGGAAAAGAGCAGTTGGAAGTTAGAATCCTGGTCAAGAGATCTGGCATGCAGCCTTTAATCTCCAGAGACGGCAGTGCTGTTATATCACAACAGCCAACAACAGCAACATTAGTAATAACACATGCAAAAGAAGAATTAGACCCAACTTCTGTAATGGCTTGGTTTCAAGTGTAAGGGCTTACGTTAAATACATAGGTGAAGGCAACAGAGGTTGAGCAAGTGGCAGCACCAATGAACATTCAGAGGATGGTCCAAGACTATCTGGTTGACCCAAAATAGGTCTTCATATATCAAGACTCATTGGTCTGTTGGTATGGGAAGAGGCACCGAGGGCCAGAGCACAGCTGGCAGGCAATAAAGCATCTGGTTTATCCATTAGCCAGTGCATCTTCTGAGCATGTGTTCAGTACAGCTGGTGCAGTAGTCACAGTCAAAAGTGACAGTCTCTTACCTCAAAACATGGAAAGATTGACCATGATTAACATAAACCAATACTTTATGCCACAAGACTATACTGTCCTTGAAACAGCATAGGAGGAGGAGGAGGGTAATTGGTCAGGCTCCAGTTTGTTAGCAGATGAACTTCTGGGTGAAGCCCCTCAGTTTGAGGATGAACTATCTTTCTCTAACTGAGTGGGACACAATAGAACTTTCATCTTTTGTACTGCTTGGCAAAGAAAAAATGGATATAGGAGAACATTTATATACTTGGGGGCATATTTATGTATTTTCAAGCAGTACAGCACAGCAAGTCATTGTGTGCTGCACATCATGACATGGAAAGGGGAGGAATGTGCCATATTTAGGTCAATATAGCACATTACTGCCTTTTCTCCTGTGATGGTGCCCCTTTTGCAGCCTTTTGCCAATGCAAGCACCTTTACACCATAATGCAGGGATGCATATGTTGCATGCAGGATTGTTTTTGTGCAGGAAGGGGCACTTTTCTACACAAAAACAATCCCCTGAGGCATGTCTCTATCAATGTGCGCTGCGGAATGCAGGACACATAGAAAGAGGAAGTCACAGGGAGAAATAAAGATATTTCTCCTTGTTACAGCTCCCCTGGGAAGTCATAGCATTTTGGCACATTCTCAAGTTTACCACTTCCAATTAATCTGGGAAGGCATCAAAATACATGGAAATTGCATAGCAGCACCCACACAATGCCCATGGAATGCCTTTCTGGGACAGAGTAAGGCAACACAGTGATTTGTGCTGCATTGCCAGATTTATAGAGCCACTCAGGACCACGCAAAGTGGCCTTGTGTGGCTTCATAAATCAAATTTAAGGTTTGCATTGCTCATGTACCTTGCATGGTGCACATGCAACACAAACTGGGTCATAAATATGCCCATTGGTGTCTAACTTATGCAACACCACGTTTATTCACATGTTTGGACTGGAGTGGAGTTGGACAAGTGTGCACATAAGAAGCCTCCCTATTCCCTAAATGACATGAAGATGATGCCTGCCATCCCTATCCTTCTTTTCTTCATTCCCTAGCTAGGCTGCCAGAAAAAATATTCATTTACAAGGTTGCCATTGTTTTTTTATTCCATGGGAAAAGAGGAGATACAATAGACAAATGTGCACTACCATGCTTGTTAGAACAAATAACTATTGTAAGTCAATGATTGGTATATTGAGTGAGTGATGATGTTTTGTGTGTTGGCAGTGAGGGCGTTGTTCAACTAATTTTTAAACTTGCTTTACAATATTTATGGACCGATGGGTCATTCTGACTGAATGATTGCTCCTTTCACACTTCAATAGAATTATTTACATGGACCACTACTTGCTGTACTTATTTTTTTTCTGGTTCTTCAGAGACCACGCAAGTCACTTTAGTTAACAAAACTGCACAAGAAATGTTCAAATTATATTTTTCCTTTGCTCTTCTTGTTCATCAATAGAACCACAGGTCCCTGAATCTCATTTGTGACTCTGAGTCAGATATGGGGCTCCTCCAGCAGCCGGGAGAAGGAAGTTATGATTAATACCTATTCACCACAAAGTGAAACAATATGACTATAAATGGCCTGTTCTGCTCCTTGGACTGGAGAGAGTTGTGTTGATTTGGGAAATGCTGAGTAGTGTTCTGGCTCAAATGTCAAACTCCTCTAATTAAATGGTTGTGATCTGGGGAGCTGTAACTGTAGACATGCCACATGATGAACAAACACAACTGTTATAACAGTTAACAGTTGTGAGATTGATCAGCTAGGTACATGCAGCTACTTGTCTGAGATTGGATGTAAAATTGTTCTCACTTTTCAGTTAATCGCATATGACTGCACCAGCCTATTATCTTACACTGCCCTCCTAGTCCTCATCCTCCATGAAGCTTTTATTCTTGTTAACTCTATAATATTGACAACATTCACTTTTTTGTAATCCACATGCTTTCTCTTCTTTTGCATGAAAGCACCTTATCACTATTGCTTAATTATTGGACCAGTTTATTCCTGCACCCAAGGTGAAGACTTCAGATGCACTGTTCATTTATATATACAGTATCATTTTTCTTTTCAAAAGAATCGCAATTTTTAGAGCTGTGTGGATCCTCCCTAATTTGTATTTTTCAACCTAGGTGAGAGAATAAGTAGACAACTTGGGGCTCTGGGACTGAAGGACTTTTTGCAATGCATTTTTCACTGAACTGTGTCATTACTTCATTTCCTCCTAGAACAGATTTGATGATGTTGTGCTGCTCATCGACCTGACGATTGTTGTTTGTCTTTGTAAGACTTTTCTCCAAATACTTTTTCCCATCCATTCATCAAACCCCTCTTCCACCAGGCTGTGTGATATATTGCATTGTGACTTATGAATTTACACCATAAAAGGATCACACACTTGGTGGACACTAACTCACTGACACCAACTCACTGCAGATTCTCCTCATCTGGACAACAGCCCACGCCAGCCCCACTTACCCTCTGAGGCATGAAAGTGATACTATCATCATAGCGCAGAGTCAGAATGATGTCTGCCCATGATTGGTAGCACTAGAGTGCACAAAGTGGCCTGATTCACAAAAGTAAGTTTACACTTTTGGTGTAAGGTCGCTCTTGTTGTTTAACTAAATTACCAAAAACTTTACTATTACAAGTAGTAACCTTATGAGTAGTGTATGAAGCTGGCCCTTTATGTGATATGTAACTACAATGTAAAGGGTCAAGGCGTTCCCCAGTGAGTGGACAGGGATTGGTATGAAATCCTATAGTGTTCTATTTAGGGGTAGTATAGTCAAGCAGCCCGAAGCCTAACAAAGAGGAGTTCAAGACATTCAGAAATGCACACAATAGTCGATAAATGAGACACACAACTCAAAAAGGAGATTCACACCTATTTACAAAAATAGCAAGATTCTTTATATATGTTTAGGTATCAGAGAAAAATCGTTCAGGTAAGCATATTTTTAAATATAAATTATTTTCACTACAAAAAGTGGACACAGTGCAATTTCTGAGCTTTGCAATGTGATGCTATGGGAGGAAAAACAAGTTCTACAAACATGGAGAGTACAGCAACTTATAAGACAAATCTCCAGAAGTTAAGGTGAGTAGTGAGCAGAATCCAAGGCCGCACCAGCAGTACACCACCAGTGGCACGGGGCACCCATGTGCAGGGTGCCAAACAGTGTCCGGTGTCTAATTTGTTCCAATGGAGATCATCATTGCAAAAAGAAGGGCTAAACCAACAGTGGGGCTCAGGCCTTACAATGCTCAGGTACAGGTAGTCACCTTTGGTCTTCTTCTCCATGGCTCAGGGATGACTGGTGCAGAGGGTTTTCTTTACCAGAGCGGTCTCAGTAGATGGGGGCTGCATGCAGAGGCTGCAGGCGGTGTGGGGGAGTCCATGAGGGGTGAAACCATGATAGACTTGGACTCTGGAGGGCTGGGGATCCTTGTTGGAACTGGTGGTCCACTTCCACTTGTGTCAGAGATGGTGGATGCAGTGGTGACTTCAGGTATTGGGTTTTAGTGGTTTCAGAGGTTTCAGAGTCCCTTGTTTTGGAGTTTGCTGAAGAACAGGTCTGCTGTTCATTGAAGGTCTTGAGTCTTTATTAAAGGAAGGCAGTCCTCCCAGGTTTCAGGAATAACAGCTCCAGGATGAGTCAACTTTGGTGCCGATTTCCACGAGGGATGCAGACAGACCGTCAGGGTTGGTACCAGGTCAGCTGCTTCTTTTGTCCTCTTCTGCTTTTTTGGCTCTTCTGTGTCCTTGAGCTTCTTAAGTCATCAGGATTTGCTTCTCTGGTGCCAGGAGCTCACCTAAATACCACATTAAGGGGTGTTAGGGATATGCAGGGTAGTAGCCATTGGACTTCTGACCCTTGTGGTCACTATGCTGACTCTATGACCACTTCTTGTGGGAAGTGGAAATAACCCTGTTCCAGAATTCCCGGGTACGCCATCTGAAAGAAGGCTACCTCTGAAGAATTGTGTTCACCTCGGCCTAGCCCACCCTAGGGGTGGGACTAGCCTGGAGGTGGCATGCCAACCTGACTAGCTAATTTTCCCACCTGTCCAGGTGCCAAGTGGGTTCTGGACAAGGCGGTCGCTTCCTGTCCTGTGAGGGGAGCCTGATTTGCATTTCCAAGGTGGCAGCCCTTTGTGGCTTGCTGCCATAGGAAGGCTAGTAGGTCATCCCGTGGGAGGGGATGTTATACCCTCTTGCCAGACAGGCTTTTGTTCTGGGCCTCCAGAGGGCAGAAGGCTCTCACCCTAGGGGGTCAGAACCATGTCTCGGGTGACAGGCTGCCAGAAATCAGTCAGCAAGCACACCAGGGGCTGGTAGATTTTCAGGGGCACCTCTGTACCCTCTGGGTACATGTATTGATAAATCCATCACTGGAATCAGTGTAGGCTTATCAATACGAGTTGTTTGACACTAAACATCCCTATCTTAAGTTAAGCCATCATGTAGCTAGGGAACTCGTATTGGCCAGTGTCCAGCACATGCAAACAAAAAGGCTTTCCTGGACACTTACAATGTCTGAGAATTGACAAAGACATAGCAGGGGCCTCTCTGCTCTTGCAGATATGCCCTTACATGTCGTATAATACACCCTGCCTTAGGGCTGTAAGGCCTGCTGAAAGGGTATCTTACATATATTGCATACAGTGTTAAGGGACATGGCTCACAGGCTGTGTGCCATGTCGTGTTTTCACTTTAGTCTGTAACAAGACACACAGCCAGCAATGGCAGCATGTCATGTACTTTGTTAGGAGTTCTTAGGGTGGCACAATTTGTGTTGCAGCTCCTAGGGACCCTCTTTAGCACCTCAGGCTCTAGGTACCAGGGATACCATTTACTAGGGACTTATAGAGGGTGCTTAACGATTTGCCAATTGGGGACACAATTGCACAGGCACTTTCCAACAAGTAGTAACTAACTAGTGGTAAGAGTAACTCCTTTCAGAGTGATAGGGATTACTTGCTACTTGCAAGATTACTAATAGTAAATTTACTGATGGGATGGTTACTAGGCACAATCTTACACTGCAAGAGTAAGCTAGCACCAAAAGTGCAAATATTCCTTTGCGAATCAGGCCCTGTGTTGCTTGCAAAATCTAAGCAACATGGAGTAACCAAACCTACTCCCAAGTCCTGACTCCTGACTTGAGGATTTTTTAAGCTTAGCTTTATTTATTCATAAATTAAATCATTACTATCTGCCTGATTCCTTAGACGTTACTACTGCTAGTTTTTGGAGTATGGGATTTTTCTCATGGTGATTGTTAGAAATGGGGTCTTTTGTTGGCAGTCCTTAGGGGTGCCTTACATGTAAACAAGAGGAAGGTTTAGGTCTGGCAAGTGGGTACACTTGCCAAGTAGAACTGGATGTCTAATACTGCACACACAGACACTGCAGTGGCAGGTCTGAGCTATCTTTTCAGGGCTACTAATGTGGGTGGCACAACCAGTGCTGCAGGCCCACTGGAAGCATTTGATTTACAGGCCCTGGACACCTCTAGTGCACTGTACTAGGGACTTACTAGTAAATCAAATATGCCAATCATGGAAAGTCAATTACACATACATTTTACAAAGGAGCAATTGCCCTTTAGCACTGGATAGCAGTGGTAAAAGGCTCAGAGTAACACAAACAGCAAAAACAGTGTCCCGCATACATTAACAACCTGGGAAACAGAGGCAAAAAGTTAGGGGAGACCACAGCAAGGATGCCAAGTCTAACAGTGGTCTGGTCTCAGAGTTTGCTAGCCCACTAACACCATGGCCCTCATTAGGATCCTGGCGGTCGGTGATCAAGTGGCAGTAAATCCGGCAACAGGCCGGCAGTAATTACTGCCAAATTATGACCATGGCGGAAAGATCTCTGAAAGATAGCCAATGTACCACACCGACCGCCAGGGCAGAAACAACAGCCACCACGGCGGTAGCCACCTACAGCCAGGCCATCATATTACAAGAACACAATCCACCACCTTTTCCAGGGTGGTACCAATGACATCAAAAGCCTAGCGGAAACTGAGCTCAGAAGTGAAAGGACTCACCATTGGAGACACAGGGAAAAACCATGCCACCATGGAACCCGAACTGCATGTATTTCCAATGATATTCTATGTTCTGCTCCACCACGAACACCGACGTCGGCAAAGACAACGACAGTGAGCACAGCCACCTAGCACACAAGGGAGGGGGGGAGGAAAATGAGAGTGACACACACACACACACACAACACACACCCTATACACACACACCCCATACACACAACCAGATGCACAATAAAGCAAGTCAATCCCCCAAAATCAGCTAAATAATACAAGGACAAAAATAATTTTCCAAAAGTGAATGTAATAATATCAACACAGTAAAAAAATATTAGGTTAGGCAATGTAACAGTTATTTACAAATGTCCAGAACAAGGGACACTGCCCAGTCCTCAGTTCGCCTGGGACACATGGCCACAGGCCAAAGTCCAAGGCCCCACTTGTCACCTGCATCAACACAGAGAGAACACTGCAGGGGCATCAGTTGGCAAAAAGGCCGGCACCTCAGAAGGAGGGGGGGCACCTCAGCCGGGACCGGAAATAAGACCACTGGTTCTGGAGGGGGCAACATGCCCTGTGCATGGTCCTGGGGAGTGCAAGGCCACAGTCTCTCGAGTGGGTGACTTGCCTACTGGTTCTGGAGGGGGCAACATGCCCTGTGGTTGGTCCTGGGGAGCGCAAGGCCACTGTCTCTCGAGTGGGTGATTCATCTACTGGTTCTGGAGGGGTCAACATGCCCTGTGCTTGGTCCTGGGGAGTGCAAGGCCACAGTGTCTTGAGTGGGTGTATACCCCACTGGTTCTGGAGTGGACAGGCTGCACAGCAGCCCATGGAGGCAGGATTACATTGCGTCTGCCGGCTGTGACAGCTGCACTGTCGTGGTGTTGGTGGTGGTGGTGGGAGGGTCCTGCACATCCCCTGCACCCTTGGATGGATGCACTGTGGTGGTGCTGGTGGTGGGGGGAGGCTCCTGAGCATCCCCTGCCCCCTTAGATGGATGCACTGTGGTGGTTCTGCTGCTGGTGATGGTGGTGGGAGGCTCGTGCGCATCCCCTGTACCCTCGGATGGATGCACTGTGGTGGTGCTGGTGGTGATGGTGGTGGGATGAGACTCCTGCACATTCCCTGCACCCTCGGATGGATGCAAAACCATAGTTGGTGGTGGGGGCTCAGTGACAGCTGCTGGTGCAGGCTCCTGGCACTTCTTGCCTGCTGGTGCAGGCTCCTTGCTCTTTCGGGTGGCAGGTGCAGGCTCCTTGCCCTTCTTGCATCCTGGGGCAGGCCCCTTGCCCTTTCGGGTGGTAGGTGCAGGCTCCTTGCCCTTCTTGCCTGCCGGTGCAGGCTCCTTCCCCTTGAGGCTGGCTGGTGCAGGCTCCTTACCCTTCATTAAATGTGGCCTGGATTCCTTTCTACCACGAGTAGGTGCGGATGGAACTGGGAACGTGGACTCTGTGGCTGAGGTGCATGGCTGGTTTCGTGATACCCTGGCCATATGTGCAGGACAGGGAGAGGGGGAGGGAAGAGATCAACAGCAGATAGGAAAAGTTTCTTATGGACATTGGGGCGGGAAGAGGGTGAAGGAATGGGAGTCGAGGATGAGGGAGTGGTTGTTGGAGCTGTTTGCCTGCTGGATTTGGGGGCTGGTGCATGGGTTGTAGGCTGTTGTGAGGTGGATGGCTGTTGGGTGTCTGAGTGCTTGCGTTTGTGTACTTTAGGAGGGGGACAGACACAGTGGGAGAGGAAACAGGGGACGTGTACATGGCTATTGTGGAGGTGTCTGCCAGTGAGGTGTGTGTTCTGCTTGGTGTGGTGATGATGCTGGTAGTGGATGATGATGTAGTGCATGCAGGTGTGAGTGAGGACATGGCTGGGAGGGAGGTGGTGGAGATGGAAGGGCGAGACAGTGTAAATAGTGGATGTTGTAGTGTCTGCAAATGAATGGTGTTTGCATGAGTGCTTGTAGGATGAAGTATGGTACTTGTTTTTGCCTGTGCCACTCTTGGGTGTTGTCGTGTGTGCATGCTCATCTGTATGTGTGCCTGGGATGGGTTGGGTTGAGGAGAATGGGACTGGGAAGTGGAAGTTGGAGGGGGGAACGGTATAAACAGGGACAATGGCTGCCATCAGAGAGGAGGCCAGAGCCTGAATCGATCTCTGTTGGGCCACCAATACACTGTGAATGCCCTCCAGGAATGCATTAGATTGTAGCATCTGGGCTCCCAGCCCTGGTTGGCATTCACAATGGTTGACTGCCCTACAGAGATGGATCTCAGGAGGTCACTCGGGCAGCAGGGCCTGAGGTGCTTGGGGCGAAGGAGATGCCCACCCTCCTGGGTGAGTGGGCATGGGCAACTCAATGAGGGGCTGCTGGGAGGGTGGTGATGGTACGGGGTGGCGGCTGTACCTGTGGCTGGGGTGGCAACAGAAGTGTCTGCTCACACCAGGGAGCTTCCATCGGAGGAGGTATCTGTGTCTGAATTGTTCTCTCCAGTCTCTGCCATGGTGCTCCCCTCGCCCTCCATCCCACTGGTGCCCTCAGTGTCGGTGGACTCTGCCTCCTGGGTCCTGTGGGATGCAGCTCCCTCCATCACTGGTCCCTCTGCTCCTCCACCAGATGCTGCTAATGCAGATAAGGACAGGATGACAAAACAAAAAAGGGGGAGAGAGAGACAAAGGATGCACTTGGTCAATGGCTACACCAACACCACTGTTGGCGTACATAGCACCCTCACACACAGGGAACAGACCTACGCACTATGCATTGCACCACCACTGATATCGCTAGCCAACAAGGCATGAGGAGGGGCACATACTGCCAAATGCAGCACACCTGGGACCCACGCAGCCACGACCAGTAGCAGATGCTTTCAAGCTAGGTAGGTAGGATTATCCCTTCAGAACCCTAGCCACATACGCTGTTATGTCAGGCCTGGCCTAGGGGCACCCACTGACACACATCCACCACTCGTATACCACCCCACCAGGTGTACGTTGTAATGATGGTCACTGTACTCACCCTCTTGCGGCCCTCAAGTGCCCATCCAGCAAGTTTACAGATTGAAAACTCCTGTTGTGGCTCAAATGTTCAGTTTGTGCTAGTCTCCTCACTCTTGTATCCCTTAGATACCTACTGCTGTGGATGAATATGAGATGGAGACATACCCCCGTGTACAGACCCCTGGTGGACTTGGCAACACTGGAGGACAGGCACATTATCCTAACAGTCAATATATTTACAGAATCCTTTTTAAACATTGGAAAATCCTACACACAGATGATGCCTTGAAACAAATATTAACTTCCAAACCTAAAATGAGCCACAAAAAGGGTACTACCATTAGAAATTTAGGGGCATATTTATACTCTGGTTGCACCGGAATTGCGTCGTTTTTTTTTACACAAATCCAACGCAAAACTAACTCCATATTTATACTTTGGCATTAGACCCGTCTAGCGCCAAAGATCTTGGAGTTTGCGTCATTTTTTAGCGTGGACACCTTCCTTGCGTGAATGATATGCAAGGTAGGCGTTCCCGCCAAAAAAATGACTCCGAGGCATGTGTGCCGTATTTATACTCCCGGGCAAAAATGACGCCCGGGAGTGGGCGGGTAAAAAAAAATGACGTCCAGCCGCTTTAGCGTCATTTTTTAGCGCCTGGTCAGGGCAGGCGTTAAGGGACCTGTGGGCTAGGAAGGAGCCCAGAGGTGCCCTCCCATACCCCCAGGGACACCCCCTGCCACCCTTGCCCACCCCAGGAGGACGCCCAAGGATGTAGGGACCCATCCCAGGGAACTTAAGGTAAGTTCAGGTAAGTATTATTATTATTTTTTTTTGGTGGCATAGGGGGGCCTGATTTGTGCCCCCCTACATGGCACTATGCCCAATGGCCATGCCCAGGGGACATAAGTCCCCTGGGCATGGCCATTGGGCAAGGGGGCATGCATTTCAATGGAGGGTGGGAGTCGAAATAAAAATGGCGCAACTCGGGTTGAGGCAGATTTTTTGCCTCAGACCGACTTGCCCCATTTTTTGACGCCCAAGCTTCATTTTCCCCTACGCCGGCGCTGCCTGGTGTAAGTCATTTATTTTAACGCACACCAGGCAGCTCCGCCGGCTAACGTCATTCCATAAATAAGGCGCCCGCAAGGCGCTTTGGAATGGCGTTAGCCGGCGTTAAATATTTTGACGCACAACTGCATTGGCGCAGTTGTGCGCCAAAAAGTATAAATACGGCCCTTAGTTTGTAGGAGCTATCTACCACTAGTTAGGGAGACAATGCAAACATGGCTTCCTGAGAAGCCAGTGGATTTTTTCAATTGCAGTAAATGTAATATGTGTAGTATAGCTCTACACAAAACATTGACATTCAATTTTAATGGTAGCAAAACATTTTGATGTTCATTAATTGTAATACTAAATTTGTAGTTTATTTAGTGGTATGTGATTGTAATAAAATCTATGTAGGAAGTACCATCCGACCATTAAAGGAAAGGATCCAAGAACATATGCGTGCTATAAGAAATAAGGTTCCATCATCTCCCATATTTCATCATATTGACAAGGATCATCCCACAACAGAGGTACCCAAGATTAGATTCATGGTTATTAGCCAGACTATGGCGAATCCTAGAGGTGGTAACAGTGAACTTGATATTAGAAAAAATGAGGCAAAGTGGATAATTAGGCTTAAGAGCATAGAATTGGGCATGAATTTAAATCATGAAATGCACCATTTCTTATAAGTGTACAACTAATATTATCTGCTATGTGTTTAAAATCAAGAGATGAACTATGTACCAAATCACTGAGATAAATATCATGTACATTGACATTCTAGGATGCATCCATTTTAGAAATTTATGAACAAAGATTCTAACAGCACAATGGGAGACTTGCATGTGTTCTGTTCCTTGAATTACCTTTTCTTCTATCTCCTACATAACCTTTGTATAGGGGTATATGACAAGACTTTATCTATACATATAGAGCCACTTAATATTGGCGCATCGTAATATATTAGTGAAGGTGTGATGTTGAGTTGTCCAATCTTATTACTAGACAGTGGCATAAGGTGTCTAATTCCTTGACACATATAGTTTGATTTGGTCATGGGTAGCCCGGGTGGTTATTATCTCATTTTTTGAATACATATATTTGTAGGAGATCTATGATTTGTTTCCATCTAATTGGGCCATTGTTTGATAAAGTATTCTGACAGTGGGTCATATATACATTGGTGATGACAAACTTTCATCAATTGGAGGGGAGATGTGCCTTTCTATCAGTGGGTTGACAATTTAATGATTGGTGTTGGTGGGTTGACAATTTAATGATTGGTGTTAAGAAGACTGATGGTTACCAAAAGAGGGCACTGGCCTTAAGTCTGAAGTTGAAGTCTGAAGCCTGAAGTTGCCATAACAACGCACTCACTTTTCTGCATACAGGCGCTGTGTTTTCCTTTCGACTTTGACTTCTTTGATAGGGAGATTTATTGGAAAATGTTCCGGAGTTTTTGGAGAAATGCAGATAGGTATTAAAACTACTTATATACCCACAAATATTTAGGTATGAGCAGAAGGTTGAGAATTAGCACTAATAAATATCACCAACTGTTGATGTGCATGGTGGTGAACGGGACATTGAACGACGCGTATATGGGAATATATATAATTGCGTCGTGTACAAATATGTGGAGCAATTCTGCATGGATTGGGATTTCCTGCTAGTTAGAGGATTTCTTAGTGAACCGTGCCCAGGAGGTCGCTAACTATTTAAAAACGGCATATACAATAACTACAGGGTTGACTTGACAACGCACGTGCCTTTGTGCAGGCAATTAGAGTGATCTTCATCGGTGACCGTTTATTGAGGATTTCAGAACTTTAGATCTACTATATAGATTTAAAAACATGTTGGGGATAAGAGATGATGGGGGTGATTCTGACCCCGGCGGTCACGGACCGCCGGGGCCAGGGTCGGCGGGAGCACCGCCAACAGGCTGGCGGTGCCCCGCAGGGCATTCTGACCGCGGCGGTATGGCCGCGGTCAGAAAGGGAAAACCGGCGGTCTCCCGACGGTTTTCAGCTGCCCTATTGAATCCTCCATGGCAGCGCAGCTTGCTGCGCCGCCATGGGGATTCTGACACCCCATAGCGCCATCCTGTTCCTGGCGGTTCTCCCGCAAGGAACAGGATGGCGGTATGGGGTGTCGCGGGGCCCCTGGGGCCCATGCAGTGCCCATGCCAATGGCATGGGCACTGCAGGGGCCCCCGTAAGAGGGCCCCAAAAAGAATTTCAGTGTCTGCTTTGCAGACACTGAATTTCGCGACGGGTGCAACTGCACCCGTCGCACCTTCCCACTCCGCCGGCTCAATTCTGAGCCGGCGTCCTCGTGGGAAGGGTTTTTGCACTGGGCTGGCGGGCGGCCTTTTGGCGGTCGCCCGCCAGCCTAGTGCAAAAGCCAAAATACCCTCAGCGGTCTTTCGACCGCAGAGCGGTATTTTGGAGGGGGGAAGTCTGGCGGGCGGCCTCCGCCGCCCGCCAGACTCAGAATGACCCCCGATGTGTTTACATCATTAAGGGAAAAAAACACAATCAACAATTTAAAGATGGCGCATGTAATGTTGAATGAGACATACACCGACGCTCGGACAGAAATACGCGAAATCGCGTTGTCCGTTCTTTATTTCTAGTTCCTTAATGAAAACGCTTCACGGCAAGCACGAGCTGTTTGGCTGTTCTCAGGCATGCCGGCGGTTTTTCCATGAAACTTTCGATTTCATTAAGGTAAGCAGAGGGACACTTATGTTTGTTTTTTAATAAATACAGTTGAGGCATCTAATAGTTTCTGCCGTTACTGTTACAATATGGCATGTAACAATAAATGTTAATTGAAATATCTGAAAGGCTAATTTATGGCTGCATAAGAATGTTTAAGAGGGGTACTTGATGCACAATATTGTGTATTTACGTGGTTCTTTTTTTATTCATTGTAGGGGGGTCTCACTTGAGAGACTGGAGGACTATTGGAAGAACTGATTCTTTGTCATGATTGAAAAATTGTGGGCATGGACAAGGATAACATTTGTTGCATAGCTAAGTCCATTCATGTCGGTTGGTGATACTATGGAGTTGAATATTTTGGAGTATCACGTGTTATTGGTTATTGTGACGGAGTGGTATATATGTTTGTATATTTACAGTGACCCTGCGACACTGGTTGGATCTAATTCATCATTAAATAGGTAGCAATATATCTTTCTAAAGATTCATGGTGTTATGGGTCTTTATTATTTATGACATCCTCTCTTTGTCTAAAATCTGAATATTAGGGATTACGAATATTCTTCCCTTTTATGCTGGATTAATTTTTTCTTCCTGTCTTTCTCTTTATTTCACTTGTCATTTTGTGGTTGGGTTGTTCTTGGTTGGCATGTGGAATACACATTTCTTGGTGATGGTTCTAATGTGTGGCATGTTTTTTGGACACTTTTTTCTGGTCACTAAGACTAATTTTATATTGGCACAGTTGTGTATTAATTCATTGCGAAAACTGTATGTTAATGGTGATTGATAATTTATAATTATGTTATATATAAGACTATTTTATTATTTTATGTCTGTCTAATCAGCCTTGAGGAAGTCCGCATCAGGACGAAACACGTGTCGGCTGAATTTCACAGTTACAAGCATAAATGCTCTTTGATGAACTAACCTTGGACTCATTTGTCTATTGGACTGGATTTTACAGTTACAAGCATGAATGCTCTTGGATGAACCTTTCTTTGGACTCAACTGTTCACTTTGGTTCTTCAAAATTGGAATTTGTGGTTTAGGAGCCAAATGTGAAGTTTACAGTTTAAATAGTTTGTTTTATTAACGTTGGTGAACGATCTGTTCACAAGGGAGGTGATTTGTATTATAATTGATATTTGTATATTAAAGTTCTTTTTCCTTTATTGAATATTTGCCACATACTAGTTGTATGATTTGTTTATTATTTTTTTGTGCACATATGGACTTTTGCTTTCTTGAATTTACTATAGGTCTTTTGAATCCATTAACTTAGACAACAAATTATTTGTATAGGGTGTGCTCCACATAATGTTTTCTATACATTATTATCCTCACCTATAGACTGAACAGGGCCACAATCACAGAGCTGTGTGCCCAATTGGAGCCTGACCTGATATCTGCTATCCGTCACCCGACTGGGATCCCTCCTCTTGTGCAAGTGCTATCAGTGCTCCATTTCCTGGCAACTGGTTCTTTCCAAGTGACAGTGGGCTTGGCAGCAGGAATGTCACAGCCAATGTTCTCAAACGTGCTGACAAGAGTGTTGTCTGCCCTGACAAAACACATGTGCAGCTACATTGTTTTCCCCCAGGTTGAGGATTTGGCCACAGTGAAGGCCGAGTTTTTTGCATTGGGACATATCCCCAACATTATTGTGGCGATTGATGGAACACATATTGCATTTGCCCCCCTCCAGCAGGATGAACAGGTTTACAAGAATTGTAAGAGTTTCCACTCTATGAATGTGTAGATGGTGTGCTTGGCGGACCAGTACATCTCCCACGTCAATGCTAAGTATCCTGGGTCGGTACATGATGCCAATGTCCTGAGGAATAGCAGCATCCCAAATGTGATGGCCCAATTACAGAGGCACAGGGTGTGGGTAATAGGGGAGCCTTGGTCCCCACCCAGTATATGTTAGTGTATGCCTCTGGTGTTAACCTCATAGCATTGTGTGTGGCTAAATGTTGTCTCTCAATAATTGCAGGTGACTCTGGTTACCCAAACCTATCATGGCTGCTGACCCCTGTGAGGAATGCCAGGACAAGGGCAGAAGAACATTATCATGAGGCACATGGGTGAACAAGAAGAATCATTGAAAGGACCTTTGGCCTCCTGAAGGCCAGGTTCCGGTGCCTCCATCTAACAGGTGGATCACTGTGCTACTCACCCAAGAAGGTCTGCCAGATAGTAGTGGCATGCTGCATGTTGCACAACCTGGCTCTCGGACGCCATGTCCCTTTACTGCAAGAGGAGGAGACTGGAGATGCCTGTGTGGCAGCAGTAGACCCTGTGGAAAGTGAGGATAAGGAGGCCGAGGATGAGGATGAGGACAACAGAACATCAGTTATTCGACAATACTTCCAATGACACACAGGTAGGACAGTGTAACTTTACATTTCAATACCTTTGGTTTTAATCTGTGGGGCAATGGCATGGTGATATTTCCCACTTCTATGTCCACTTACTGTTCCCTCTGGCTATTCATTTTGCAGAAGTTGGTGATTTGACATATACTCCTGATGTGATCACTACAGCCAGCTACAGGTCATTAATCTATGCTCATTCTATGTACAGTTAAATTGCAATGTTTGTACCTGTTTCAATCAATACATATTTGATATACATGACATACTACAAATGGATTTTTTTCAAGGGGTGTTTATTGAAGTGCTAACATATAGGGGGCATGTCCAATGTGATGGGGTGATGATGGAGGAAAGTCCAGGGTATTGTTCCAGTCTGTTTGTAGCACAGGTGCATTGTCCAAGGGGACATAGGAAGGGGAGCAATGGCAGTTCAAGGTGGACCGGGTGACTGAGTGGGACACAAGGGTGACAATCAGGAGAGTCTCATTTTGTGGCGGGGGTCTTGGCAAGTGTCTCTGGCTTCTGTCTGGATCGCAGGGAACATTTGTGGGGTGGTTCACCTTCTGCAGAGGGAGGGGTGCTGGTGGCCTGTGAGTCCTGTGGCAGGGCCTCCTGGCCACTAGTGGCAGTGGAAGTGGAAGACTGTTCAGATGTCTGGCTAGTGGCATGGGCCCGCTGGTGTGAGACTGCCTCCCTCACAATGCTGGCCATGTCTGCCAGCACCCTTGCTATATAGATCAGGGTGTTGTTGATGGCCTACAAGTCCTCCCTGATCACCTGGTACTGTCCCTCCTGCAACTGCCCGTTCTCCTGCTCGTTGTCCATGATCTGGCCCATCGTATCCTGGGAATGTTGATAGGCTCCCAGAATCTTGGCGCGTGCCTCCCGGAGAGTCAGTTCCCTGGGCCTGTCCTCCCCCTGGCACAGCAGTCCTCCCAGTTTCCCTGTTGCCCTGTGCCTCTATCCCCTGAACCATGTGCCCACTGCCACAGACCCCAGGTCCCTGATTGTCTTATGTGTGAGGTGTGGCCTAGGGTCCCTGTAGAGGTGGACACACTGCTGATTGACGTGTCCTGGGGACAGAGGTATGGGTGTATGCTGGGTGGGTGCTGTGGTGGTGTTTCCAGATGGGGGAGGCTCTGTGGTGGTGTGTGACTGGGAATAGGTAACCGGCTGTCCAGTGGTCCCTCATGGGCCAGGTAGGTCATCCAGATCCTGAAGACAAGAGTTGCTGTCATCACTGTGGGCCTCTTCTTTTGGGGGACTGGATAGTGCTGGCACCTTTTCTCCGCTGACATTGGCTGGGGTAACTGTGTGAATGTAAATGATATGTTATGGTTAATGTGTCTGATATATTGTACTACCATGGCTTCCCCTCTATGGTTGGATTTGCCCTGCAAGCTTTCACTTGTGTATGTTAGTGTATGGTGGGGTTGTTAGTTCTCTCTGCTATGCATGCTTTAGTGATGAGTGTCAATGCTGGGCTGTGAGGGGTTTCCCTGCATTGGTACAGCATGCAGGGCTTGGCATTGGGATGAATGAGATGTGATGGTAGGGCATGTGGGAAGTAGTGGAGTGATGGGGTGAGGGTGAGGGTATTTGATTGCATGCAGGTAGGGGGGGTGATGATAGTAGAGAGTTGACTTACCAGAGTCCAGTCCTCCTCCGACTCCGGCCAGGCCCTCAGGATGCAGTATTGCCAAGACTTGATCCTCCCATGCTGTGAGTTGTGGGGGAGGAGGTGGGGGTCCACCGCCAGTCCCCTGGATAGCGAGCTGGTGTCTTGCTTCAATGGAACGTACCTTCCCCCGTAGGTCATTCCACCTCTTCCTTATGTCATCCCAAGTTTTTGGGTGCTGTCCACGATTCTCCGCCATAGCTCCATCTTCCTGGCTATTGATATCCGCTGCACCTGTGCTCCAAATAGTTGTGGCTCTATCCTGATGATTTCCTCCACGATGACCCTTAGCTCCTCCTCTGTCAAACGGGGGTGTCTTTGTGGTACCATGGGTGTTATGTGAGGTGTGTTGGTGAGGGTGTGTTGGGTAATGTGTTGGGGTGTGTGATGTGGAGTGTGTGAGTGGTGTATAGGTGTGAGTAGTGTATGGCTCTGGTTGTGTCAGTGGTCTTGGTGTCTCTCTTTTGGCAATGCTTTGTAGTCGTAAAGGGTTGTGGGTACTGTGGGTGTGTGTTTTATAGTGGTGTGGAAGTGTGGGTGTGGTGTGTGTATAGGTGTCAGGTGTGTGTTGTTTGAATTGTCCAATGTGGTGTTGTATGTGGGTGTCCATTGTGAGTGCGGCGGTATGTACTGCCAATGGTTTACCGCCGTTGAATGTCCGCCGTGGTGATTCGTGGGTCATAATGTGGTGGGCATTGTTCTGTTGAAGTAACGGTGTGGGTTTTGATACCGCCAGTTTATCACTGACTTTTGGTCTGGTGGATTTGTGTGTGTTGCTGAATTCTGTCAGATTGGTGTGTGTGTGTCATAATATGGTGAACGGATATCTGCCGCCGCAGCAGCTGTCAGCGTGGTAGTAAGTGGGATTTACCGCCAATGTCATAATGAGGGCCTATATTTTCTTTCACTCTAGTTGCCTGTGATGGATAATGTTTCTGAATAATCGAACAGTTGGAATTCAAACTCTTTGGAATAGGTTAGAGTGTGACCTCGCTTTATGTCTTCCGTATAGGCTCGAGAACACTAATACTAACACCTTTAAGAAGGCCCATTTGGGAAACCCTGCAATATGGTTTGGGAAGATTGTGACAGGTAGCTACCGTTGCTTAATCTATTCAGGTAGGGACTTAATGAACTAGTTAATAATGTAGTTCTGAAGTTGCTCTTCAGACGGACATATAATATTACATTTTAGTGTATGTTTCTGTTAGACACCACTAGTGGTCAATAATGTGTACAAATGGTAGGGCAAGGACAGTAACTACACCAACTAGTATACAGAATAGTTAATGGGTGGCTGGGTGCTGCAAAACCTAATCCAGCAATAAAGTAAAACAGAATTACCCAGTTTTCTGTTCCCAGACAATGCCGTTTGGTGATGGGGTATCATTAGTTACTGGAGTGCAAGAAGAGGTAAGTAACCTACTGAAGAATACATATGTGACAAGGGACTGCAGGTAGTCTACGGTGAAGAATTGATGTATAATGTGTGACAAATTGAGAGGGCAACTTCGCGCCACTCTCTTGTGTCAAAACCACAATGATGTACTGTGCCAACTAGCAATGGAAAGACAGATAATAACAAAGAAAAAAAGTAAAGACCATTTCTTTTTTGCATTTCAAACCCACCTTCTCTACCCAAAACAGGCCCAACCGCTTTCCCAAGACATAAAGGGCCGTATTTATACTTTTTGACGCAAAACTGCGCTAACGCAGTTTTGCGTCAAAAAAATTAGCGCCGGCTAACGCCATTCTGAAGCGCCATGCGGGCGCCGTATTTATTGAATGGCGTTAGCCGGCGCTAGCAGACCGGCGCTGCCTGGTGTGCGTGGAAAAAAACCACGTACACCAGACAGCGCCGGCGTAGGGGGAAAATGGCGTATGGGCGTCTTAAAATGGGGCAAGTCAGGTTGCGTCGAAAAAATCGTCGTAACCCGACTTGCGCCATTTTTTTTCGACGCCCATCCCCCATCAACATGACTCCTATCATTGTAAAGATAGGAGTCATGCCCCCTTGCCCAATGGCCATGCCCAGGGGACTTATGTCCCCTGGGCATGGTCATTGGGCATAGTGGCATGTAGGGGGGCACAAATCAGGCCCCCCTATGCCACAAAAAATAAATAAAAAAATACTTACCTGAACTTACCTTAATGTCTCTGGGATGGGTCCCTCCATCCTTGGGTGTCCTCCTGGGGTGGGCAAGGGTGGCAGGGGGGGTCCCTGGGGGCAGGGGAGGGCACTCTGGGCTCATTTTGAGCCCACTTGTCCCTTAACGCCATCCCTGACCCAGGCGTTAAAAAGCGGCGCAAATGCGCCGTTTTTGGCCACGCCCACTCCCGGGCGTCATTTTTGCCCGGGAGTATAAATTCCACGTAAAGGCCTGGGAGTCATTTTTTAAGACGGGAACGCCTCCCTTGCATATCATTAACGCAAGGAAGGGGTTCACGCTAAAAAATGACGCACACTCCGGGCACTTTGGCGCCCGAAGCGTCTAACGCCATAGTATAAATATGGCGTTAGTTGGCGTTAGTTTAGCGTCGAATTTGCGTCGAAAAAAACGACGCAAATTCGGCGCAACCAGAGTATAAATACGGCCCAAAGTGTCCCATCCACCCTTTCCCCAAGTTCCCTTAATACAATATCTCTTCTCCAACTCCCTCTTCAATCCTACTACCCTATGTCCAAACCTAGGCTTATAGGCTTAGGCTGATAGAGTCTGACAGATGGGAGGATAACCAACAGCCTATCTGCTGTATTCGAGTAGACATTACAGAAAATGTAAATGATGCACTATAGTACAGTGAACAGGATACATTGTATTTGTCACAGAGTATCCCATTTGCTAAACTCTAAGGCCAATATTGATACTTTTTGACGCAAACCAGCACTTGCGCTGGTTTGCGCCAAAAAAAAATCCGCCGGCTAACGCCATTCCTACGCACCAGGCGAGTGCCTTATTTAAAGATTGGAGTTAGTCGGCGCTGCGGGCTGGTCAGAATTTTAAAAAAATGACTCAAACCAGGCAGTGCCGGCGTAGGGGAAAATGGGGGTTGTGCGTCAAAAAATGTTGCAAGTCAGGTTTGAGTAAAAAATCATGGCTCAAACTGGAATTGCGCCATTTTTTGACACACAACCCTCATTGAAATGACTCCTGTCTTAGCAAAGACAGGAGTCATGCCCCCTTGCCCAATGGCCATGCCCAGGGGACTTCTGTCCCCTGGGTATGGTCATTGGGCACAGTGGCATGTAGGGGGGGCCAAATTAGGCCCCCCCTTTGCCACTTAAAAAAAATAAAAAAATGATACTTACTCCAACTTACCTGTACCAACCTGGGATGGGTCCCCTCATCCATAGGTGTCCTCCAGGGGTGGGCTAGGGTGGCAGGGGGTGTCCCTGGGTGCAGGTAAGAGCACCTCTGGACTGTTTCTATGATCAGAGACCATGTAAGTGAGCCCACAGGTCCCTTAACGCCTGCCTTTACCCAGGCATTAAAAAACGGTGCACATCAGGCTGTGCGCCGTTTTTTAAGGCCCGCCCCTTCCTGTGCGTCAAAATGACGGTGGAGTATAAATAAGGCGCACAGGCCTTAAAGTCATTTTTTGGACGGGAACGCCTACCTTGCATGTCATTAATGCAAGGCGGTTTCCCGCATCCAAAAAAAGACGCACATGGAGGATTTTTGACGCCCGCGGGGTTGGGCGTCATAGTATAAATATAGGGCAAGGTTTGTGCTGAATGTGCGTCAAAATGTTTGATGCACATTCGGCGCAAACAGAGTATAAATATGCCCCTAAATGAGGCCCATAGTCCCACTTTACACCCGGGCCTCCAACACAGATCATTCTCAACAAATACCTTCACTTGGTTGTGGGGGAAAATTAGTCCACAGTGAGGTAAGCTTTAGGGATTGAGCTATATGGTAGAGATTTAGCTATGGAATGGTTGGGTGTCTCTGATCCTGTACTGCACTTTTGCTTAGTCACACTTATTGATGGGAGTAAAAAATTGGAACCGTCAATCCACAATGGAAGCAATGAAAACAACTTCACTTAGGCAGAGAAATGTGGCAGAAATATCACATGTCGAGATAGAATTTAGGGGCATATTTACAAGAAAGTGGCGCATCAGTCCTGATGCACCACTTTTCTTACGTTGCCCTACCTAACGAAACCATGGTTGCGCTGTATTTACAATATGGTGCACCATGACGGTCGTTAGGACAATAGCGTCAAAATTTATGATGCTATTGAGGTGCTTTGCTGAATTAACATCAAAAATGTTGATCCTAGTGCAGCAAAGCACAAGGAGGCCCATTGATTAAAATGGGTGCATCATTTAAACGCCTGCCCTGAGCAGGCACTGAAAACAATGGAAAAAATGGTGTTGTAAATTTCACTGCTCCATTTTTCAGGCATCCCTGCCCCAAAACAAGCCCCTTGCGTACATTATACCTGGCGCAGGCATAATGTGGTGCAAAGATTTACAAAGTGGCGCAATGCAAGCATTGCACCACTTTGTAAATAGGGTGTGAGAGAAACACCTCATTAATGTCGCCTTATTGTTAAAAAATGACGCTAGAGTGGCACAAGGTAAGCTAGGGGCTTGTCAATATGGCCCTTAGAGGAGATGCATGAGATGGGCTAAAAGGGCAGTGGAAAGGGAGACAATAGCAGATTTCTAGGAGTACTAAGGGAGCCATTTAAAGCACAGAAGGAGAGAGTGTGTGGGCATTTTTGACTGTGTGTATGCAAAAATTGCTTGTGAAATCGGACAGATACCGCACTATTCGTGACTGAAAGCATCTGTGCCCAACTACTTTCCAGAAAATACACTTATTGGCTGGTATAACAGCCCAAACTACCCCCTCCAACCCTCCCCCCCCAGAGCTTTGCCCCGTGAAGAGTACTTGAGCTTGGCTGCCTTTCTCTTTTTGTTACTGCTAACGCGTCCCTTTATGACTAATTTATACACTCGGGGACTCGTTTTAGGCCAATGAATCTTTCGACCCTGATTGAAGACACCTTAGGACGAGATAGCTAATCAACATGTCAATCAATATGTCAACAATGTCATCAATATTTATTATAACAAGGCAATTTACTTTAGTCAAAGACATTTAATAAGACTCAGGACACCACCATGACCTTTCAGTCATGAATAACCACACCAGTTTAGTACGATTTTGTGATATTTATTCCCTATTGATTACAATTCTACTAACAAGTTTATTAATCTCAAGACCAAGAAGCATAATAGCATAGTCACAATGTGGCTACTCTAGTAAGATTTCATCAAAGCAAATATCACGAATATTAAAACATGACACAGTGTCAGCAGAGATCAACCTAAGCAGAGTAATGTTAGTGCATTGTTCAACAAAGTATAGATTCAGTCATTTGTCTATTTGCGTCTGTTTAGTGAACCCCTTAACTAACCTCAAATTAGCATCAGCATGTTGGACTTCATGCAAAACAATTTAGTAACATCAATTTAGAAAAACCTCTAACTATGGTCTCTGTCAAAAGTAGCAGTTGGTACCTAGAAAGAAAAAGCAAACAGACAATTACAACATCATTGTCATATAGTTACCCTCCGTATTGGGTCAGCACTCAGATTCTGTCTTCGTCCTCAGGACATCAGTTGATTCGCCATTGGTCAGGAACTCAGCTCAGGCAGGAAGGGCAAAAGGGTACTTCCCTCATAAAGAGGTAAAGTATAAACGGGCAATCTAAGGGCAAGGTTGGCTCCCAGAACCAAACAGCAAAGTCTCTATTTAGAGTGACAAAGTGTCTGGATCATAGCAAATCGCGTCGGCTTCTCCCTAACTATTCTAACTCATTTCCGTGTGCCAAGGGGTTTTATCCCTTTTTCGTTGTACATTCCCCTAAAACCTAATTGGCTAATGGGTTGCACCCCACTATCTCCCTCCAATAGAGTTTCGATTACTTCATCAAATTTGTCACCCCATAACTGTTCTCACGTAGTTTATTGGTCCTTATGATTAACGTCTTCAGGGGGTAGAATTTCCAGTATGATTTCATCCTCTTGTGATTCTTTGCACATATTTAGTCAGTGGCTCTATTGTCTGTACCAGTTCAGGCGACCTTGTACCAGGTATAAATCTACAGTGTTGCATTCGGCTAAAATGTTTCTACAAGCAAGTCGAATTTCATGAGAACGGATCTACTACAGTTACATTCAACTTCTAGCTTTGAAAAAACAAGAGTTCATGTCCTTCAGCGAGTCAGCACACTGCACGTTAGAAAAACACATTTAATATGAGAGCCAGGCAGCTAGGCCTCGACTCATGCTAACTAAGGCCTAATGATTTATTAGTAGAACTTTAGCAACATAACCTATAATGATTAGTGTAAAACTATGTCTTAACATAATAATTCATCAATATTAGTCATTTTCATTAGTCCCCGTATATATTGGCAGCCACTCCCCGTGGGCACATTTCAAGCACACATTTTGCAAAATACATTAGTACATTTTCTATGCAGCATTATTATACATTAGTTCATAAACATCTCATGCTAATATTGATTATATAAGCTATGCTCTCTCATTACCAAAAATGTTTCTCCTCTTAGTACTACACAACAAGATATGTAAAAGAGAGGTGAGGGACGCTTACAAAAAAAGGGAGTAGAAGAAAGCTGCAGACAGGTGAAAGTCAGCTGTGGAAACAGGAAGTATAGAAAACACAGGAAAATGCAGAGATAACAAACAACATTCGATTTGAGTTGAAAGGGAGTAGAAAGTATGAAATAATAAACATAACTTACAGCGGACAGCTGAACAATCTGCTGCGGCCACGGTGTTGTGCTAGTGTTGGTCATCGCTGCCCCAGTCATACCCGCTACAGCGCTGGTGGTGGTGACAGCTGGCTCAAATGCGTTTTTGACCATGGGGGCCTTTAAAAGAAAGAAAAAAAACAATGATTGATGGTACTCTGTACAAAAAAAAACATTTCGACAAGCATAACATCACATTAGGTAGCCTACTCCTTGTTTCATAATCCTAAAACTCAAATATCATTATGAACTATTCATGCATTCATGCATTCCAAAGAATAATCTTTGCTTCTCCATCCCATTTTCATGAGTCAAGTCGGTCCCCTTTGCAAACTGCACATCCCGGAGATTGGGACTATCAGCTACATAAAGCCACAGAGAAGATCACTAGTTACACAACACCACTGATATATTACCATTGTAAGAGTGGATGACATGATAAGTTGACAATAATGCCATAAATCAGCCCAAATGAGCACCTGCATAGCTCATTCTGGAAATGTATCCAGGTAGTATCATTCACTTGACTTCTACTCTCCTCATATGGTCCTAACTTCCTACATCCTCCCATTAAGGTGGTACCTTGCACCACAACTATATATAGGCTTTGTGTTGCCCTTGCCTCTAAATATTGTTTTTGTGCAGGGAGGTGTTCCTTCCTGCACAAACCAATCCAGGGTGCTGTGCCATGTAATGTTGTCACCTTACAATATTATGGTGCAAGAGTGACTTTATTGGCCTGCTAGGCAGCACTCCATGTGCCAGCACAGGGAGAGAGAAAGAATGAGAAAGCTTAATAAATTCCTGTCCTCTCTCTTGGACACAGTGCAACAGGTTGTATTGCTGCCCTGCACTAAAGTTTGATAACTCTGTGCCAGGCCACTGATGCACTCAGCAAAATGTATTAATAAACCCTGGTGTGTTATTATTACACCATTCACCCTCCTTTCAAAACAAACACAGTGGATGCAACTGCAAGCACTCTTGGATGCTAAAAGTGAAAGTATTTAGGTGAGTGGCTCACACGGATGTTTAAAAACCTCTTGCATGAAGCTGGTCCTATGTTATAAATAAAATGTCCTTTTCCCACCAGTGGCCACATGTGGCCACCAGATGCAATCATTGCTGCAAAGCTGCAAAGATATTTATGTATCTACCAAGGGGTGCATCAGCTGCTGGTGGGTGCATGCGATGTCAGTGCACTGGTGCTGCTGCGCATACATCACTGCACTTGCCCCAGGTCACTCGACAGTCCCACAGGGCATACCCATTACCTAGCCTGCCAGCTGCTGCCAACATGCGGGAAGGTGGCGCTGCATGCAGAAAATGAAAGCGGCGACCTTTGTCTCACTGAAGATGGGGAGGAGTCACAGGGGTGTGGTTGTTGCTGCTTGCTTCTGCCATGATTGGGAGGGAGGATTTGCACAGATCAGAGTCAGGAGGGGAGTTTGTTGGGACTGGGATGAGAAGGAAACAGAAGGACAGGTCAGCAAATGAAACGTAAAACCAAAGTAAAAAGAGTCACATAAACACAGACTGAAATGTAAAATACACATGGGGAAAGTCAGACAGTAACATACGCAAGTAAACAAAAATTGGGATTGGGATTGCGAACGGGAACAGTGAGAGCAGATGGGAGTGTATTCAGTAGGATTAATTTAAGAGTGGAGGAGGCAGCCAGTAGGAATAAATATGAGCTGGGAAAACAAAATTGTGCACCCCTGTGCACAGCTTGGTGCCATTCATGCTGATTTTTCACTGCAGAACATGCTACTGGTGTGGAAAAAGCAGTGTTGAGTGCAAGATGAGCATTTTCCACCCATTGATGGAATCCCGCAGAGTTTCTTTGTGACTCTGCAGAATTCTGTGTAGTGGAACTCCAAAAGTTCCACCTTGGCCTATTCATGATCTCTGGAGAACTTAACATATTCTTCAAAAACATTCTGAGCTGGAGCTCATTGCCTTTCAGCTGGAGTGCAAGGCCCTCTTGTGCTTGTTTTCATGACTACATTTTGTGGGCTGAATTTGTTTAAAAGAAAGTCTCAGAGAGATGTTGGCTTTATTTATTTTAGAAAACAAATAACATGTCACTGATTATCTATTTTAACATTTTTCACCCCCAAAATGTAATATTAAAAAACTGTAAAACAAAGAGCCACAGTTATGAAAACAGTATTAAACATTTTGATAATAATCAATGTTAACAAACATTGTATTGTGTGGAATATTTAAATTTACATTTGATTAAAAATATTGTGTTTTTTTGGGAGAAAGATGATATGTCTGCTTTGCATAAAATAAATATGCTCAGCTCTTATCAAAGACAATAGGCTCACCTTTTATATTTTGGTGCTATGACCCTTTGACAAAGCCAAAAAGTCAGCCTGAATGAGGCCAACTACACGCTAGACATGCCAGAGAGCAAAGTGAGGCATTGGGTTGGCACACATAGGGTTGGCTGGTTGCAGGCCATGCCCTGCAGCCAACCCCATGCGAGGCACAACCACGTGTGTTGGGGATAGGCTGCTGCAGCCGTTTGGACACCAAATCTGGTAGCACTCTCCATTGCAGGGAATAGAACTTTGCTCCTATCTGACGGGAGCAGTAAAAATGTTGTTCCCACATCAGTGGGAGCATAGGAAAGATGCTGGCTCTTGCCAGAGTCCAGTATGTTGCTGACTGCAGTGTGGGTTCCCTGGGTGGGCAAAGGGCCTCCATCAGAAATATTAGAAAGGGCTGACTTCCTCCAGGTAGCTGACTTCGACTATGGGTGTTATGGTGCTCCACCCAGATCCCCCCAAAAAGTTGAGTTGTGAGTGCCCTGGGGCAGCCACTGAGAAGAATACATGGTACTGGCCATATCCACTATGGGTGATGCCTGGGGCTGCGGGCTGTGAGGCTCTCCTGATGCTCCCAAACAACATTTAAAATGTGTGAGTCCTGAGTGGGCACTGGGACCCCAAGGGTTCCAGCAGTGGGGGTGCCATGGGAGGGCAAAGGTGCCCCCACCAGAAATATAAAGTATCACACCTATATGTTTTTTATGACTTTTCCAGGGCAGAGTACTGAGTTCCCAAGTCCTAAAATGGCTGCCGCCACAACTTAGTTGCTGTGGCAATAGTCTATCAGATCTTATCTTTAGATCTATTGGTTCCAGGGACCCCCTTTTTCTCTGACCCCACTTGAGGAGCTGAGGTGGATGGAACTTTTTTTGTTAAGTTTTGTGAAGGTGTGTCAAGTTATAAGCAAACCAAAATTCAATGTCCTGTGGAAATGTTGTTCTAACTATACCTACCCAGATGTGTGGTATTCCCCCCAAATTCACTCCTTCTGTTTTGCTGAATTTGTTTTTGTTGTCATTAGGACTCTGTGCACTTATGCTAACCAGCACTGGAGTGACTGTACTCTTTCCTTTAAACATGGGAAAATTGGCCTACATCTAATTGGCACCTTCCATTTAATTGGACGTCCCTAGCAAACTGCACTACATGTACCGAATGCCTGTAAAATAAATGCTACTAGTAGGCCTGCACCACTGATTATGCCACCTACTAAAGTAGCCTTTATAAAACATGTCTGTAGTGCTGTTTTAAATTGTCATTTGCACCTGCCAAGTTAAACCTAACTTTTCCTTTTTAAGGTCAAGCCTGCGTCGCATGCGCTTGCGCATGCGTATCGCGAGCGAGACGCTTCAGGGGTTAGAAAAGGGCTCGGAGCCCCGTCCACGTCACATCAGTGTCTTTCATTGGTTCGTGGGCTCGCCTGTTAAAAACGGCTTGCTTTCATTAGTGGAAGGCACGCATACCTCATGCCTTTTCCGGTGGTTAGCCCTTCTCGAGCGCAGCGACCAAGTACTGTAAACATGCGTGGCTCACCAGGTTTGTGGACTACTTTTTATCTATTTTCAAAGTGCGATCTCACTTGTTTAGTCTTTGTTGTTTTTTTGGTTACAGGAGGTTGGCTCGATGGCTAGAGCTATCTCGATGCCAGATCTAATAAAAACATGACAGAAATGAGTCACCGCCACTCGTGTTGCGCTCGAAGTCACTAACACAGGCGACTGATTTTCTCATGAAATTGCTGAGTCACGTTTCTGCAGGCATCTTGGAACACAAACTACTATTGCAGGTTACAGTTTAGCATGATTCCGTGTTTTTTTTCTTTGCAAAACCATCAGCATAGCAAACCGTGTCGCGTGCAAAACAGAGACCGGAAATAGAAACGGAGGGGAAAAGTCCAATTATATTTTACCCAATAGCTTTATACTTTAATGTTACTTTACCCAAGCAGGGATAGATTGATGGATTACATTCAGCAGACAACTCCTGCTATAATTTCAATGTGTTGTGGTAATACGGATATTGTCATGGATGTTTTGTCTCCTGATAATTCCTGAAAATAAAGAAAGGCTTCGAGATGTATGAAACTAACTAGATAAGAAACGCCAAAACCAAACACACATTTTTTAAAGAAGTGAGTGAAAAACAGAGACCAGAAATAGAAACGGAGGGGAAAAGTCCAATATTTTACCCAATAGCTTTATACTTTAATGTTACTTTTCCCAAGCACGGATAGATTGATGGATTACATTCAGCAGACAACTCCTGCTATAATTTCAATGTGTGTTGTGGTAATACTGATATTGTCATGGATGTTTTGTCTCCTGATAATTCCTGAAAATAAAGAAAGGCTTGAGATGTATGAAACTAACTAGATAAGAAACGCCAAAACCAAACACACATTTTTTAAAGAAATATTTCATCGCCTGATTTGTTCTACATGTATAATTTTCAACTTGTCTGTGACAGTGCTTAATTTGTGCTTGTTGTTTCTGGTTCTGAGCACCGACACTTATTTTTGAGGGCCGGCACTTATTCTTCTGCCCCAAGCATTTGCTGCGAGAAAAAGGCACACGTGGGAAAGATGGAGGAAGAGAAAAACGAAAAAGCGTCACAATGGGAGAAAGCAGAAAGCTGTAAAAGTGAGCTGAAGGGGCAGGGAGTTGATTTAAATCGATTGAAGAGGCCAGAGGTGGCTTCAGGATTACGCTTCCTCAGTAGTCAGTGTCCCCAAATTTATTTGCTGCAGCCTCAGAGGAGGGCTTTAAGCACCGGCACGTTTTTATTTACAAATTAAGCACTGGTCTGTGAGCAGTTTGTAGTTAAGTAAAATGTTGACGGTGGTTCATGCTTGGCAGAAGGCGAGTGCTTTTGATGACATTGACTCTGTTACATAGTTAATTGCACTTTTGCCAGTTACGTAGATAATTGCACTTTTGCTGATAGATTTCTCTACCTTTAATGAGGCAAGAAAAGTCTGGTTGGGAGTTTATAACTGCTAATAGCTCTAACTCGGAGAAATGCGAGACCCGTTGCATTGCAAATGCTTGTTAATAAATATGATGCCCCTGAGGTAGGCATTAAAGTCTCAGAAGGAAGTGTGCATTGTGTTTAGAAAGTAGGACATGTGAGCTTATGTTTTACATTTTCTGGCAGTTAAAACACCTAAACTCACTTTTCACTGTTGTAAAGCTTATTCCTCCCATTGACTAACACTGGATTACCTTATTACCTTATTACATTCAATAAATGACAACTTTGAAATGGTAACAGATAGAGATATGCTGTTTGCACTCAGAATGATTGTAATTAAAAATCCTCTTTAGTGGAAAACTCAGATTTTATGTCACAATTCTGAAAATGCCACTTTTAAAAAGTTGGTATTTTCTTGTTCTAACCATTTGTGCCTTTTGCCAGTATCCTAGGTCACATGATTGTGAATGGCTCTTCTTTTGGGGCTTGTTTATTGCTTCCAGCCAGTAACACAAAGAGGGCTTATGTGTGAAAAGAATGTGCCTTCCTGCATCCTACAGATACAAAGGAATCTAACACTAGGACTGCCCTGTCTTTTGTCTCCAGAAGGTTTGGAGTCTTGACAGGGGACAAACCTTCTAGAAACAGTTGTGGGGGTAGTATAGGAAATCTCTCACACAAAGGCTGATTCCAGATATAAATATTGGGCCTCCAGAGCCGCTCACCAGAGTGCTCCTGTGGACACTACATAAGGACTGCTCTGGTGCCAGGAGATGGCCGTGCTGACGACTTCCTTGCTGTCTGAGAAGGTAAACTGGACCTGTCTACCTTCATCCCCAGCTAACTTGAGTGACTGAAAGGGTCAGTTGACTGACCTTCTTTGTAAGCTACAAGGATATCACAAGCTTCAGAGGCTTCCCTGCACTGGACCTGCCTGAGCCCTGCTGACCTTTACTGCAGTGAGTTCCTGATCCCCAGGAGGTGCCCCCCCCAGGTCCTGGAACCTTGACTGGCATCCGTTTAAGCTTCTAAAAGAAAATGGTAAAATCCTGAACATTGGGTTGCTATGCCCTGAAACTCTGCTGCCTGCAATGACCACCAATGCAAAGCTCCAGTGAGATCTGCTCTTTCTGTTACAGCAACTGCCAATGATGACTGGCAAGGTGAGATCTTAACTCCATGGTACAGCAATGATAACTCGTGGTGACCACCAAGTCGAAGCTCCATCAATTACCATCTGTGATGCCTGAATGACTCTTCACACTACAGTGACAACAGCCCACAATGCCAGCCTGCGCTTCACGCCACAGCGATGACCCTTAGCGACATTCTCCCTGCTCCTCCTGGCCTCCTCCATCGTGAATGGTAGCATTTTCAGCTGAACTACTCTAGTACATTTATCCGACCCACGCTCCATTGCAGTCGGCCTGAAGTTGTGACTTTCTCTCAGTCTAGTACAATCAGATAACCGTGAGTGGCTCTTTGTGCTTTCAGGTGCTATTTTCAACAGAAACTTTAAAAGCACGTGTCTCATGTTCTACTGATTGGATTAGAATATTTCTTGTGTTGTGTTTTCTGTTTATTACTGTTTGTGCAGCATAAATACTTTACACATTGCCTTTAAGTTACGGCTGACTGCTTTTGTGCCAAGATACCAGGGGGGTTAAACACAGGTTAATTTGGTGGCTTTTTGTGGCTCATCCTGAGAAGGATTGTGATTGTTGCTCCCCTTCCATCAGTCAATAAGCCAATGTTTTACATAAGCTTGAAATGTCAATCACAAACCAAAAGGGATGGGGCTTCAACACAATTTGCATATACACATGTGCTACTCTAATGATGTATGCTTATTTTCTGAGATAAATAAATATATCAAAGCATGTATGCAGTGATGAGCTAATATTACAACTTACATTAAATGGCTGGAGTGTTAAGGAAAAAATTGATGGCACTCTACTATACATAGTGATTTGTAGTCACTGAGAGGGACAAGTGCCTAACAATGTTTTTTCCTGGGGGCTTAACATTTGTGTTTTGCTTAAAATGGAAACATCTCATGTTATTGTACGTTGCAATGATTTCTCACCATAAAAATGTTTTTGAAGAGTATATAAAAATTGTGAGCACTTTTTTCTGGTGAAGCAAAATGGAGAAACTAAAACCAGACAGGAGGAAAGGTTCTCTTTAACCTGCACTACTTCTTTTTATGCAATTATGTTACTGCTGCCATTTCCAAAATGTAGTAGTTAATTTGAGCCAATGGTTTTAAGGGAGGCCCACAGGCACTCATTTTTGGGGACAGGTACTTATTTGTCCTCATCAGACATTTTCCTAGAGCTAGAGAAGGAAAACGTGCAAAGAGGAGAGAAGGAGAAAAAGAAAGAGTGAAAAACTACCCCAAAGAGATGAAGCAGGAATCTGTACGAGTGAGCTAAAAGGCCAGGAAGTGTTTGGTAGTCAAATAAAAAGGCAGGGGGGTGGATTCCAAAAAATGCATCCATGATATATGGTACATCAGTGCTGGCCTTGGCTTCTGAGCAGAGCTTTGGCCATGGGCACCTGTTGTTATGTTTGTTTCCATTTATGTAAAGTGTGCAGCGTTTTGTTTGTCAAAGTCTGCTATACCTAAATTGCAAGATGACAGTCCCTTTCTTCTGGATGCCCCTCCGATGTATAAAAGTTTGATCGCCTTCATAAAGGAACAAAAGACTGATAACCAGTGGCCATCGTTTCAGAAAAGCAGTCCCTAAAGGTATGGGAATGAAGAATCAGCAAATTGACAAATGCTCAAAAAGACCTGACATGGATGATGGTAACAGAATGACTTTCGGGCAAGTGCTTCCTACATGCAAAAGACCAATCAAAATCCCCCACATGTCATAGAGAAGCCTACGCAGCAGAATAATCCATCCTTTACTTCAAATGGTATTGCTATAGTGCCTAAGAAGCATGGACATCAATGGGGAAGTAGATCAACATTGGGAAACCTTAGCATTCAGGAATCCTGGCGAACTCTTAAAAAAAAGCCTTGGACTCTTGCATTTACTTTTTAACGCAGTAAACATTGACCTAATGTGTCACTCTGTTTGATTGAGTGTGCTCTAGGTTTTGCAGATTGCCATATTTGGAATTGGCATTCATAACTAATGAGCAAATACAATAGTTTAGGTAAGCAGATCAGATTTTCAGTTCCACCTTTCTTTTTCAAGAGCTTCCTTCATAAATATTTTAGCAAAACATATATTTAGGTTAAAAGATGTTAGCTAGTGTAAAATTGTGGTCCTGAGTTCAAATCACAAAATACAATCAAAATAAAGTAAATGTACACTGTTTCTAAGCATTCTAAAGAATATTAGAACATTCGAACGTTGGCAGCTCCATTGAAAACAATGGAGTGCTGCAGGCTTTTACTGGCCGGTAAAAGCCCGCAGCGCCAACATTCCAATGTTCGCTTTGTTCACAGCAACAGCCCTGAGTGGCAGAATGTTCTAACAGCCTTAGAACCCGCCGTAGCGGGGTCTACCGGCTATTAAAGGCCCTTTCCCTTGTTAAATGCCCTCGCCTTCGGCTCGGGCATTTAACGCGGGAGTGGGCCTTTAATAGCCGGTAGAGCCCGCTACGGCGGGTTCTAAGGCTATATTAGAACATTGGAATGTTGGGAGCTCCATTGGAGACAAAGGAGTACTCTGTACTTTTACTGGCTAGTAAAAGCCCAGACCCTCAACATTCTGATGCCCGAAACTGCTCCAAAAAGACATGGGTGCCTTTGTCAATTTTCAATTCAAGATAGTTTAAATCGGGCACTGCCCATAAAACACATAAAATAACCACATTTTCCTTAAAAAACAATAAAACATGGATAATCCACAGAACAGAGTACTAGCAGGTTCAAAATCCATTATATAAGACAATCAACTAGTCAATACATCATTACAGAGTTCCCAATTTAGATTTAACAAAGATTGTGTGGGCTATTGGGGGCTGGATATCATCTATATAGTGTTCTTATAGGTACTGTGTGTTCTTATATAAAGTGTTCTTTCCCTGGGAATGCCTTACGGTCTAAGATGTCCTCCATCAAATTCCCAGGATTAGCTTTGCAATGGTATTCAAGGACATTTCTCTGCCAAAAGGCCTTAGTAACGCTCCCCTTGACATCAGAGAGAATCAGATTGGGATTTGTCCAGTAATCTCCCAGACCCAAATTGGTAAAATGGTACTTAATAAACTGAAACCAAAGAAATACGTGGCTTTTACTCAGATTCACCACTTCTCCAGCAGCCAATCTTTAGTGATACAACTCATTCATGGACCACAACCTGACCCAGTATAGAAGGGGTCTTCACATTGCCAAGTCCCCCACCCTCTTGAGCCCTAAACCAAAGCGTAAGGGGATGATAGGAGTGCTCTGGAACAGAGAATAAAACGATCTGATGAAGTTCTTTTCTTTGGTGATCAAGCCTGTAGCCTTTGAGGGCCCCACATTTCTGCCCCGCAAAGAGCAGCAGCCTGGACCTTTGCACTGTATATATCTCCACTGCTGGAGAGATGGATTGCATGCTGGTGATCTTATTTATCTTAGCAATAGCAGAAGTAGAGTGCTCCAATACGAAATCACTTCTTCCAATATGGGAACTCCATTATCTATGTTTGTCAATTCTGATCCCCAAATAGTCAAAACTGTCAAGCAGCTGCAGTGGTTCACCTTTCATAGTAAAGTTCCCTTTGCAGGCTCTATGCTGATTAAAACTCGTCATTTTAGTTTTTGTTGTGTTGACCTCTAGATAAGGTAAGGTAAAGATGTATTGCTTAGTTACTTAAAACCATAACAAAACGGTAAAAATACGCAAACACTTTAAAAAATATTTGTGATGTTACTGAGTCCTCATCAATGGATTATGCGCATTCTCCAATCATTTCGATATGCGCTCCATAGGAAATATGATGAGAGATTGCTGCTTAAGGCTTTGCTTGCTCCAGTGTAGAGAGTAGAGTAGAGTAGAGCATCGCTTGATACCATTAGAGTCCATTGTCAGGCAGTGGTGGTGTTTTGTTAAATGCTGCTTTTGCGTCACCAGCAATAGAAACTTCACTAAAGCACAGTTCAACTGCAGGTTTCCAGATGCAAAGCTCGCCATCACTGCTTGTCTCCGTGTCCGTATGCCTTTTTTCATTAGATGTAATCTTTAATAGGGCTTTTCATTCTAGTACAAGACGGCTGCATGAGCAGAGGACATGCAGGAGATATTCCGTGTCCTCACCACACAGGCGGCAGATAGAGTTGGCTACGTCCCTCAGCCTAGGGGCTGCATTTAAAGCAAGTGGTAAGAGCCCAAGACGATACTTTAACAAATTGCTCCTTCGTTCTTCTCGCGAAGCCCTGGCCTAGATGTCACTGTGGTGCCAGAGACGTGTAGGCTCATCGACCATTTCATCTTGGTACTCTGCAAACCTCTTCTAAAGACTGACTTGTAACAACTGCTGTGACTCCAGTACCGTCAATCCTGGCTCTTAAGGTCAGAAAGGATCTAAAACCTATTAATGACAGAACAGTCAACTGGCTCATAACTGCCATCACACCCAGATCACTCCATCTTCTTACATTCATAGGTGGACACATCACCCTTAAGTGAGAGTAAAAACGTCCCAGGGTGACAATCCTCACACCTGTACCAGTTCTACTCTGGTACAGTTGGTCACCCAGTAAATCAGCCTCTCAGCAAGCTCTGAGTACCTACAATTGATAACAACACAGTACCCATCTTTAAATTTACCTAGGGGCCCAGTCCACGCAATCCTTCTCACAAAGAGAATGTTCTTAATTTTGTATGGCCTGAAATCTGTGTGCTGAGCCAGTGGCAGACTTTAATCTCCAACTCCAACGCTTTTTCAGTTTTACTGATGTTCAAATGAGGGACATCAATCAATATGCCCACATATGGACAACAATCTGTTGGTAAATCCAATTTGTCTTTTGAAGATCTCAAAGACTGTCATACTTCTGTTGCTCATGCTTCTCTATGCTGGGTGGTGCCCCCCCCCCAGAAGTCCTGTTGCTGTTTTACCCTGGGCAATGTACTTTTCACTAGTGGGCCACTGAACTAGTGAGCTGCGAGGGCCAAACTGAGGTGGTGCTTAACTCAGTTTCCTTGATATGGCCAGCAGAACTAGAATTCTTATTAGGACCAGAGAGAGCATGCAACAAACCAAGGCTGCCAGGGCCATGTGCTCCCCTCTAACTAGAGACGCTCCCCTCATTTGTTGGCCAGAGCCTCTGAAGAAACAATAGACTATGGCAGAATCAGGAGTACGCATTTTTGGCCTGTGTCATCTGGAGTATCTGGGGGAGGCACCAATAGTGAGCCTCATTTCTATTACGGACAACCATTCAAGTATTGGATTCAATTTTACATCCAAAGCTTTAATGAACTTAGCATGTAGTTTATCCAGAAGGGTACCCAACACATCAGTTCCCTCGTCGTACTCGACAGGTTCCTTAGGCAATTGTGAAGTGCTCACATGGGAGCATTTAGACCTGCTACCAGCTTCCACTCTCTTCCTTCTCCCTGGGACTGTCTCACTCTGTTTGTTGTTAGGAGCCACTAGAACATCAGATTCCATAGGAACTATAGACTTAGAGGACTTCAGAAAATATGGTGTGTCTGCTGCAGGATTGGGGCTAACCAAGACATTAGTTTCCAAGGCTATAATACCTTCGCCCGATACCACCATAGTAGAGGCGATGGGCGACACCACAGATGGAACTAAAGGTGGTGGGGAGGAAAGAGATAGGTAACGTTCAGATAGTTCTATCTCTTTACTAATAACTCCCACAGCACATTGCAGGAACCCGTCCAAAGACTTGGGAGTATGGGATTTGGTAGATCTAGAGGGCAGCTTCCATTTCCCCATTGCCACACTGATTGAAGACAGTCAAGTTGACACAGATGCTCTCAAAACCATACAATCCTGAGTACCTACACCGTCATCCGACAGCCATATTAAGAGTCACACAGTTCAGTCTGCCAAAAAACAGCCAATTTTTGGAAACAGCCGGGACACTGGAGGACAGAAAAGAGGCGGTTCGACCACCAGCACCGACAGCCCAACAAAAAGCCTCTGAATATTTTATGATTCACAAATCACGAGAGCGGTTCTTTCATGGCAGAAAACCATTGGTGGTGCGAACCGCACTGGTCTTAAGTAACATCAGTCTTAACACCATACAACATTGGATAGTTTGAATACCCCACACCTGACACACATCCACACACCTGACTCACCTATACACTGCACTATAGAAGACACCCCTACACAGTCCACAATCCTTTGCAACCAGAACACCACACACAGCCAGAGACAAGCCATAATCTAAAGATACAGCAAAACAAACAATAGGCACCCCTAGACATTTCACTCAGCACAAATCCCACACCAGCACAAAATACACAACACACAATTTATTTCCCCACACAATATACAACAACCTTCACCCACTCATATCACAACACCCACACCTCATCACAAAAAAGTGTTCTCCCCATTTTTCACTACCTTACCGTCTCTTCCACCAATACCATGTCCCCACAAAAACATCCATGTTTCACTGAAGATGAGATGAGGGTCATGGTAGACGAAATTGTCAGAGTAGAGCCATACCTTTTTGGAGTACAGGTCCATCAAACATTAATAGCCAGAAAATGGAGTTGTAGGAAAGGATAGTTGACAGGGTGAATTCTGTAGGCAGTTACCCACGACAGCAGGAAGAGGTAAAATAATCACAAGGAGAAGGTCTGTTCCATGGCCACTAGGCACGAGCTGGTGTTCCCCACGACTGGTGGTGGACACCCACCTCCTCCCCCTACTTTAACATCATGGGAGGAGAAGGTTGTAGACATCCTGCATCCTGAGGGCTTGACAGGAATACCTGAGGGAGTTGAGTCTGGTATGTCACTGCACCATCCATGTCCTAAAAAAGTTTTATCTTGCAAGCTCACTGATCACCATTCCCCATCTCAATGACCAAACCACCACCACCCCTGTGATCAAACGTCTAAATATCCCTCTGTGGCATGCCATATATGAACTAAACTCACCTGGGGCCACAGTGCTTGTGTATGGCATATGAAGTACAGGGGCTGACAGCCCTACAACTCCCAGCAGGCACTGTTCCACCTGTAAGAAAACCAGAACAGTGTGCTACATTTTTAAATGTCTTGCATGTGAAACTAACAATCAGAGTAACCCCTCCTGAATGCACCACTGTTTAACAGTCCATGGCAATTACATCAATGCTATGGCCAACTACCAGTACTATTACAAGCAAAACACAGCTACGGGTGGGTCCCCTACCAAACTGGCCTTTGAGAAAACCTCCCAAACAATGTCACAAGACTCACCTGGGGGAAAACTACTTGGGAAAATGGATGTACTTGCAGTACATCTATACAGAGGGCCAGGTCAAATGGTGAGTCCCATGCTGTTTGCCAGCTCTGTCACCATTGTGCATTGTCCAGTTGTCAGTTGAATGAATGATGCCATACACTTTACTAGGAGATAAATGTACATTGTTGTGTTTTTACTCAGACAAGATATGAGGGTATCAGCAGTCATCTAAACACCAACATACTCCAAGAGCTTGGAGCATGGTGTATGCAGTTGCAAATCTCTGTGTCCCACATTGTTCAAACCCAGATTTGGAAGCAGCTGCCATTGTCATTTCAGGGGATCATGTGAAGGCAATGTGTGCATGTCACATAGCAAGTCCAGTTGTCAAAGTTAAACATCATTTGTTACATCATTTACAGCAACTGTGTGTTCCACTTCTCCTATAGGTAATCTTGCCATTCCCAACATGGAGAGGACACCAGAGACTGCCACTTACTCTCTGGATGAATGCCCCAGTGAAGAAAACACACCTGGATGTTTGGGCACTGAGGACAAAGTCGGCCCATCAGGGACACCTGGTCTGTCAACAACTGTGAGCCTTACCCTGCCAGCCCTGTTGCATTCACATCACAGGCAACCATTCGCCCACAGACCAGGGTTCTAAGGACAGTGTCTTCCTTTGTGTGCCCCCCCCTCACTACAGGTACCTGAGTCTCCTGTCATAAACCCAGACAATGATGATTCTGCCACCAGTGGGAGTGGGCACATTGTGCCAGAGGCACAAGTACATGGGGGTAGGGTGTGGGAGGAATGGTGTTAGCCAGAGGATGGGGGCTCCAAGGGACACAACTGACCAGGACACAATCTCCGAAGTCTTGGGAGCCTACCAACATTCCCAAGGCATGATGAGCCAGGTAGTGCTCATGATGAGGGAAATCCAACAGCTGCAGAGAGACAACCACCAGGAAGCCATTCAGTAGCAATGGCAGGCCCGAAATGACATCCTGGCTTCCATCGCTGGAGTGTTGAGGGACATGAATACAACCCTGAGTAGTTTGTGTACCCAACATCAGGTCTGTTCCACTTGCAAAGAAACATCAGGCTCTTTTACATCTGTGGCTGCTTGTAGAATGGAGGCCCTACCAGGGGAAGGGAATGCCTCAGACACCCCACCCTTTGTAGCAGAAGAACTCCCCCCAGAAACATGCATGACCACCAAGATGTCCATGAGGAGCAGAAGCTAAGACTAACCCCACTGCCAGGAAGTAAACCACTACTGATTGGTTCCCCTTGTGTGACACAGATACACCCTGTTTGCTGTTCTGACATTTAGCTCCATTTCCTAAAAAGACACTGTACTTGTGTCTCCAATTGGTGTAGCAGCTACCCTGATGATTTCATCTACCATGACTTAGCCCTTCACTGTTTTGCTTGTGTTATTTTTGTTTCTCATTGCTCATTTTGCTGTTCACTCCCCAATAATTACCACTTAATCACAGATCACGTGTCAGTGTGATTTTTCTACCATATACCACTGTCATGCATGACAAGTCTTGTATCAAAATGTTCCTCTCTAATGTAAAACATTTGTCATGGTCATTACACATGTACTGTATAACCAAGATACATATTCCATTGACCATGTATTATATACATGACACACACCACTTGTATTGTACATTTTCCACATATTTATTTTGAAAATGGCAATTACCACATAATGAAGTATTGCTGTTAACTTCAGTGTTTCATCATGGGTGTCATATACTACCAACCAACAGACTTCTCAAGTTAGGGATATGTCAGTCATTCAGTATTCCAGAAGGAAAACAGATTGGTTCAATGCATCATCAACAAAAGCCTTATCACATACCCATACCATAGCTCCCAAATGACATACCCCATGAAACCATGGTCAGGTATCTGTAGGCTTGTCACTCACCTATGTTAGTCTTCAGACACATGCACATTGGTCAGCAAAGTGAAAACACACTGACAGCTATATACAACTTAGCTCACATGCAACCCAAACAATTGTGATGTTAGTGGGTCTGAATACAACATTATGAAATGTGTCAGAGATAAACGAACACACACATGGCACCATTGGCCCCGCCTCCAATACCAAACAGGTCTTTAGTCTGCAAAAGGGCACTACCATCCCACTGTCCTGACAGTCTGGGCATATAACTCACACACCACAAATCTCATGCCATAGAGTACCTGGTTTAATCCATGTTTACTACACATGTCAGTCTGCAAATCACATCTGCCTGTGACACTGTCTGATATTGCCAAATGAGGATGAGCCAAACAGCAATCTGCAATCTGTAATTGACAAATATAAGGTATAGACCACATTAATACATGTATATCACACTGCCAAATTATGGGCCTCATTCCGACCCTGGCGGTCTGTGACCCCCAGGGCGGAGGGCAGCGGAAGCACCGCCAACAGGCTGGCGGTGCTTCCTGGGCTATTCTGACCGCGGCGGTAAAGCCGCGGTCAGAAAAGGGGAACCGGCGGTTTTCTGCCGGTTTTCCCCTGGCCCAGTGAATCCTCCATGGCGGCGCTGCTTGCAGCGCCGCCATGGGGATTCCGACCCCCTTCCCGCCAGCCTGTTTCTGGCGGTTTTCACCGCCAGAACCAGGATGGCGGGAACGGGTGTCGTGGGGCCCCTGGGGGCCCCTGCACTGCCCATGCCTTTGGCATGGGCAGTGCAGGGGCCCCCTAACAGGGCCCCATACAGATTTTCACTGTCTGCTTTGCAGACAGTGAAAATCGCGACGGTGCCACTGCACCCGTCGCACCCCTGCAACTCCGCCGGCTCCATTCGGAGCCGGCTTCCTCGTTGCAGGGGCTTTCCCGCTGGGCCGGCGGCCTTTTGGCGGTCGCCCGCCGGCCCAGTGGGAAAGTTGGAATGGCCGCCGCGGTCTTGTGACCGCGTGGCGGTCATTCGGCGGTAACCGCATGGCGGGCGGCGACCGCCGCGGTCAGAATGACCGCCTATATGTACAACTGTGACTTTGATTATGTATTGTGAAAACATTAGACTATATATATATATATATAACAATTCTGTACACAACTCCAAGTAACAACCTGCATGTATGTCTGAGACATGGGCTTTGGAGCAACTGATGACCGATCTGAGGTTCATTATAAGAACCTTATCTGGCATTCCTAACCTCACCAATACCCCACTGACTCACTTTTATTACATCACATCATATATGTTGAATCAGTTGAAGTACTGATTGGAACACATTGCTGCCTTTGGCGGACTTGGGCCAATGGCAATGTCCGCCAGCGGTGACGGTCCTGTACGTGGCGGACGTGACTGCCATCTCATACTTCAAGCCTCACATGACTCCTGACACTGCTGCCAGCAAGACCTCCATGACCTGTACTGCTGTGTACTGCCTCTGGGAGCATTCATGCCACATCCTACAGATGAGAGGGCCCCTGCCTTTTCACCTGATGAGCTGGACATGCTTGTGGAGGAGGTCCTCTCCCTGTATGGACAGCTATATGGAGCACCAGAGGAGCAGGTAAGTGCAATGCAAAACCAATGTTTGAAATTTTGAGTGTATGATGATATTGATGAAATGTGGTGGAATGAAGGATTGGGATAACATATGTGGTTAAATGGACATGTGCAGTTTAGAACCCTGATACAAAGCAAAGAGTGTGTGATGTATGTACCCTGACCCACCTGAAATCTGCAGAACATTATAATTTAAGGTGGTGCTAGAAATAGTTGTATGCTTATACCATATTTAAAGACATGTTTGAGGTCTGGTAATATGTTTCTAGCTAATACCTGCTACTGCATATGCATGTTGTATGCCTGACTCCACTTCACACATGGCCTGACTGCAGATGGTCATTCCACATAGAAGGTGATGTTGGAGGGAGTGTATGTATGGCTACTTGCACTCACTTTAGTTTCACCCTTCTTGTTTTGGGATGGTGCATGTGGACATAACTTTGTCCTCTTGTCTGTCATCCATGCAGGTCAAAGCCCACCAGAAAAGGGGATCTGGTGTGCCAGCACCAAGAAAGTGCAGACCCTGGGGTTCCACAGCCAGCGGAGCACTACTGTAGGAAGCAGTGGGAGGACCTAAGATGCTGGGACCGGAAGACCGCAGAGGGCCAACTGGGAATGTCCTCCCAAGGCTGAAGGGGTGACAGTCAGACCTTGACCCCCCTGATGCCCCGCATGTTGGTGGTGGCCTACCCTGATTTGGATGGGCGTTTGAGGGCAGCACAGCAGCAACAAGGGGCTAAGTACTGACTTAACACACTTTAATCCCTATGCCAGGCCAGTGTATGAACTTACAGAATCTAAGCAGTGACAATGTGGTATGTGCAAAGGGTCAAATATCTCCAAGGAACACATAGATGTACAGTACTCCACATTGATACGCAGGAGTGCACATTATCTTTTGTATAGGGACATATTACTCTCCTACATTATCCCTTCTGTACAAAAGCATATGATGATACACATGTGACTGTGTCATACATGTACCACTATACTGCTTTAAACACCCTGCTGGTTGTTCCTTGCTACCTAAAGATGCATACTCCCAATATCATGAAGGTAAGTTGTTCAGGTATTTCCCCTCTGTCCATTCCAATGCCCCTTGATCCATGTGATTGTGCAACATAGAGTCTAAGAAGTTTAGGCCATTCCTACTTTTCCTGAGGGTTCTGATAAGTGGCAACTTCATGTGAGGCTGTGATGCCCATCTGACATTTCACATGCCATACTTGCTAAACGTACTCAGGTCTGTTAGGAGGTGAACCCATTTGGGAAGTGAGGGCTGTACATTGGCCCCTGTAATGCCCCATCTGAGTGGACATCATCATGTTGGAAACCATGGAGGTATTGCTAGACTACTATTACAAAATATACATTTATATCAGAGCTCTGAATGTTAGTACCATGTACATGCCTATTGCATGGTAAGTGGCTACACAGCAATTTCCTTAGTCATTGTTTTGTGGACATGCTAAATAGGCCAAAACATCTTCTTAACTGTTACAACCCTCACTGTTTTTTGCCAACATCATGTGTACATTTATAAGGTTCTGTCATAAATAAACATTGTAATGTAGCATACACATATTTTCTTTTGGATATGGTTTGAATGCTTTTAATATTGCAACCTATTGTTTGCACTGATTACAATGTGATGCAGATGTGATAGTTCACATTCACATGTGGGTAGAATGGTATGTGTAGTCAGTCAATTGGCTTGCCTCAAGGTGTATGTCTCTATCACGGTATCCTCAGATGTGGTTTGTTTCATTGACATCTTCCTACACAGATGTAAGACTACTCATGTCTGAATTGTGAATAGTGATGTTACCACTCAAACATTGGGCTATTGATGTTTTCACTCATCATGAGACGTTGAACTGTATGCGGCCTTCATGCACATGACAGGTGTCCATTGTATTTAAGGAGTAGTTAAGCTGCTTGTGTTTGTCTGTGGGTATATGCCGGTGTTTACAGGTATAGAATGAATATGATGAATAGGTCAACAAAGTATCTACCATCCTTTCCTACATCTCAATTGGTGCATGTGTTGGTGACATGTGTTTAGACTTTATCATACTCCAAATATTGGATATGTCAAATATGGTAGGTGCATGCTTGCAAATTTCAGTTGTGAAGGTTGTGGACTCTGTGACATGAAATGGGTTTGGCTTGTATGCACATGCTGTCTTGTGTTTAGCTTCTAATAAGGTACCTTTCCTAGTACATGGCATCAGGTAAGATTGTATGTATATGTAGTTTTTGTGTATGTGATATGTGAAAATCAATGTTACCACTACTTCCCATAGCTTGGGTATTGGTTGACTCTGTTGTTGTGGATAGGGACCCAGATTCATGTTGCCAAGTCAGCTTGTTATCGAATGGTTACTGTGTGATAGCTCTACTGATACGATGATATTGTAGGTATCAGATAGGTGGCTTAGCTGGTGTGTGTCAGTGTTGTTATATGGGTGTGTACATTGTATCTTGTTGTGACATGATGTTGGTACTAACCTGGGGTGTAGTACAACTAGATGTAATATAAATGATGTGTACAGTGTGATGTTAGTGTATGAAAATAATGTGATGACCCTACCGCTATTTCTGTTTTCCAGCACCAGCATCTGAAGGTGAAAGAGAAAGGGCACAGCTGAGCGGGGAATCTGCTTGCCACGGGACCTCAAGACATGATACCACTGACACAGAGGGACTCAGTGGACTGGAGGTCGAGGGGAGTGCCACGGGGAGACAGGATCCACCTCATCATCTTTAAAATCCTCCTCCAGTGGACACTCCCTGGTGGTGGCGGACCCACCTGGGACCACCTCAGCACCATCTCTGTCCACCACCCCCTTTTCTACCACTGCCCTCCCTGTAGCTTCCCACCCAGTTGACCATGCCCACTCACCCAAAAGGGTGGGTGCTTCCTTTGCCGCAGACACCCCTACCCCAGCCCCTGTTAGCCCTACTGCACTCAGTGCGGAGGCTATAATCCTTCTGAGGCCCATCTCTGTGGGTCAGTCGACCATCGTGAATGCCACCCAGGGTCTGGCAATTCAAATCCAACAGAGTAACACGTTCCTGGAGGGCATTCATAGTACACTGGCTGGCCTACAGAGATCCTTTCAGTCTCTGACCTCAACACTGATTGCAGCCAGTCACCCTTTGTCTACCGACCCCTCTCCACCTTCCTCTTCCCAATCCCAAACCCCTCCTCCCCAACCCAGCCAAAGCACACAGACAGGCATGCATCCACCTCAACATTAAAGGGTAGCTCAGACAAACATCAGCACCACAGGACATACCATCAGCACACACACAAGCAGCATTCAGCTGTACACACAGCAACAGTCACAACCTCCCCTGACACCCCCACCACCCCAGCATCACAGACAGCACACCTGACACACCTGCAGACACCACACCAACATTCATAGATCCAGCCACTACACCTATCCTACTCAGAGACAGCACCACATCAGACCTCAGACTTCTACCCCAGTCACCACACCCACAGACACCACAACTACTGACACTCCTACATGCAGCATATCCACCAAACCTGCAGTCACCATCCCAACAGACAGCCACACACCAACCATGGCATCTCCCAGCATCTCTACCCCCCTCAGCCCAAAACACATAAACGCCTTCACTCTCCACCCAAACAGACACCCACCACCTACATGCATTGCTCCCACAAATAGGCACCCAAGACATTCACACAAACACCTCATACAACCACTCCCTCTCCCTCCACACCCAAACCCTTTGCTCTGACCTCCCCTGTGTGTGTAAAAAATATTTCCTTTCTGAGTTTGTCCTTTTCCCTACTCCTATCCACCCCTATAGAACTCTAAACATGGTGTTTCCACCCCCCACATCCATCCCTTACACCTTCAATTCCTCCCCTGCCCCCCCTATAAGTACCCATGTCCTTCCCCGCAAGAAGTCTACCCCTCCCATGAAGGCCCCCGTTCCCCCTAGCCTAAACTTAAACCCTCCCTCCCAAGGCAAATCCTGAAGCCCCTTCTCCCACGCCTAAGCACAACCCCCCCCTCTACAACCACCCCCGATAATCCCTGAGGTGCCTCCCTGCCTCCTGGATGCCCCTTCCTGAGGAGGTTAAATGGCAGTCAGGAGTCAAGTTCGGGGCACCAATATTTGCCTTTGGTGCACATTGATTGTACAATGGACAGGCCTATGGCCTTTGACTTAATTCTTATTTGTTCAGAAAATATATTCAGACCAACCAGTTGTCGATTTCCTGGTTAAACATATGTCCTGCATTTATTTTACTAGATTAGTGTTGTTCCTGACTGACACTGGTTGTGTGTCAGTATTTGTGTGTGTGGGGCTTGTGCTTCCAGTATTATATGATCAGTATGTGTGGGTGTGGGCAGGATAGGGTGTGTGTTGTGTGATGGGCATGTGAATGTAGCAGACATGTTGTTGTCATTGGATTGTGTGGTGTTTGGGTTGACATGTGCTTGTTGCTGTAATGTGTGGCTTTGTGTGCTTTGACTGTGTGAGAGTGTTTGTTTTGTGAATGGTATGATAGGTATGATGTGCTGTGTATGTGTTGTGTGTGTGTCAAATTGGAATTTGTATGATTGTGTAATTGTGTGTGTTCGTTCCCTGTTGGTTGTACATTGTATTGTATGTCTGATGTGTCACTGGGTAGTGTTTATTGTGAATGCTTGCCAATGCGTTGATGATGGTGTGGTTATGGTGCTTCAGTGTTGTAGTGCTGTGTGGTATTGTGGGACACTGGGCCTGTGCTGTGTTTCCATGCGAAGTGTGTGTTTTTGACGTGTCTGTGTGTGTATGTGTGTGTGTGAGTGTGTGCTGGCTGTTGTGTGTGTACTGTGTATGTACGGTTGTCTGTGTGGCTGTATGTGAGTGTAGTGTCAGTGTACAGTTACATGTGAGTGTCGCCCTTGCACCCCCTTCCCGATGGTATGTTGTATAAGTCTACATAAATTACCAATATATCTCATTAACAGATAAGTGTGTGTACTTATGGTTGCTGCTGTCATCAGCAACGATTCTGAAGTCTTTTGGCAAGCAGAAGCAGCGGGATGATGTCTAGTTCTGGTTCCATTGTGGCTCCAGATGAGTATGGCTTCCTGAAGGTGAGTGTCTCCTTTTATGGAGTTTGTTTCCATCTGGGTTTCTGTGGTGGTGCGACCTCAGTGAAAATCTTGGTGGTGTGCAGCCTTGTAATATGTCCGCCGGAAACCTGGTCTCTGCCAGGTTGTAGTTGCCTTTAGTCGTCCGTGGCAGTCTGACCACAGTGGTGGTGCTGGCAGTGCTTTGGCTGTATTCCGTAGGGAATACCACCAAAGTCATAATTTGCCGGTCTTCTCCACCAGCCTGTTGGCGGTATGACTGCCACCATCAACGTGGCAGTTCTGGGACCACCAAACTCGTAATGACCTCCCAGGTTTCTGCCCCGCCAAACGTCAATATGGTCATAAATGGGGGGATCTGGATCCAGGGCACAGAGAAAGTAACTTAATGCCCAGGTTAGCTCTCCATAAATTAGGAACTGGGTATCAGGTAAGCCACCTTTAGCTATCAACTCCTCCAACGACCGGAAGGTGTCTTCTGAGTAACAGTCCCCCACAGTTTTCACTCTTGCTTCTTTCCAGGGCACCATTTGCTGGGTGATGAAATAGCCACCTTGAGCAGTCAGCCAACCCAACAACAATGTAACTGGGCATAGAGGATGTCTGTCCCCATTCAACAAGGCGCCTACCCCGCACCTAAATACAATGCAACCTATGATTCAGTGTGAGCTTGAGCTGTAAAAAAAAGAACCAGCAATGCTTCTTCCCTGCACTGGTCTCCAGACTCTTTTAGTTCAGTCAGATGAATCCCTGCCCACCATCAGGCAATCCACGGAGGCAGAGCTCCAAGGTAATATAATTCATAATCTGGAACAGTTAGGCCTCCTCTGGTTGAAGGTCTTTGGAGCATTCGCAGCAGCAGTTGAGGGTGCTGTCTCTCCCATATCAATTACCTGAGCAGGACATTAAGGGATCTGATCCAAGCTCTCAGTATCCAGATAGGGAGATTCACAAAATGATAAAGGACTCTAAGTAGTCTTACCATTTTAGTCAACGCTATGTGGGCCATAGTAAGAAGCTGCAATGTCTGCCAAAAGGGTACACTATTTCGAAAGGCCTCGCATTACACCCCCAAAGTTGTCCTCCTGTACATCAACATCAGCATAGTATATTTTGGCACAAAAGTACTTAAAAACTCTGAATTCCAAACTGGATTCCAAAGCTAGTAACTAATTATGGTGGCTCAGCAAACCATACTGACACAGGGAAAGCACATGACTTTCTGCCACTTCACACTTAGGTCTGAGACCCGTCCAAATTCATCCAAAAAGGTGACACTCCACAGGATTTAATGTCAGGCATCCCTCAGTAGACAAGCATATCATCCTCCTATAGCGAGATCACATATTCCCTGTCCTGAAGTGTGATTCTTTTGCCCCGGCCTTCCTGATTCAAAACACAGGCAAATGGGTTGATTGCTAGTGCAGACAACATGGGGGAAGGGGCACCCCTGCCGTGTGCTTCAGGCAATCTTGAAGGACTCAGAGATACACCCACCCATTTGCATCCAAGCTCACCCCACGTAAAGCAGATTGGCCCATTTATTCCAATTGCCACCAAAAAAATCCTGGTCATCACCATCAGCAGAAGATTGCAAAGGCCTTCTGTATGTCTATAGAGAGGACATTTGCCTCGGGAAATTGTGTCTCATCTATGGCCACTTTGGTGTGGAACAAGTACTTGATATTGTGAGAGGTACTGCACTTTGGGATAAAACCATTTTGGTCTCCATTCTTCAGTCTGTGGAGATGGGATTGAAGCCAACTAGCCAAGATCTTACTGAAGTAACATGGTTTGATAAGGATTTGTGTCAACAGCATCCTTTGAGGGTTTAGAGATAGACACTGTTAGGGATTCCTTGGTTGTGTGACAGAGATGACAGCAGTCTAAGGCACCCGTGTAAATTTCGGTTTATTCTCTGGACCAGCTGGGAGGTGTGGGTCTGGTAACATTCAGCCTCAAGGCCATCTGTCCCGGGCATCATGCCTCAAGCCATACTCTTCATGGCTCCTCTAGTTTTAGGTGCAGTTATGGGGGTGGTAAAGGCCTCGCTATCTTCCTCTGATAACCGCAGCAAGTTCATTTTGTGCAGGAAGGTGTCTAAGGCCTCTCCTGGCAGAAGATGTTATAGTGAGCTGTAAACACTTTGGGGCAGATGTAAGAAAAGTGGCGCTGCTTCTAGTGCAGTGCCACTTTCCTTGCGCCCCTCAGCACCCCCTTAGTGCCACCATGTGTGCGTCATATTTAAAATGCAGCACACCATGGCGCAGGTTACGGGGCAATAGCATCATATTTTTGACGCTATTGATGTACTCTGCAGAAGTAGCGCCAAAACTTTGGTGCTACTCCTGCAGAGTACATAGGGGCCTTTTATAAATAATGAAAATCTCTTGAATATCCTTACATATTTTTTTGGGACCCCTAACGGGGGAACACCCTCCTTGCATACATGGTGCCAAGGTATACAAAGTGGCACAATGCATGCATTGAGCCACTTTGTAAATATGGCGTGGGGAAAATGCTACTTTAGCGCCGCCTTCGCTTCAAACAAATGATGCTATAGCAGCGCTAAGGTGGTGCTAGGGGCTATTAATTATGCCCCTTCGTGAGACATCTACAGTACAGTTGTAATCATCCCCCAGTATTGTTGGTATGTCAGGATCATATAAAAGGACTCAAGAGAGAGCAGGCACAAATGGAGTTTGTCCTACATTCGGACGTAGATGCTACCAAGTAACAGTCTTAGTTGTCCCACTACAATGACATAGCCGCCCTCTTCAGCACTGTATGTTTTTTCCACATCAAAGGGGATCCCTGGCTGAGCCAAAATCAAGACCCCTCTAGAGAAAGCATACTACTCTGTCACATAAATCTGGCATCTCCAGCGACTCTGCAGCTTGGCTGTCTTAGCTTTCGTCAAATGTGCATCATTAAGTAAAGCTATGTCCATGATCCTAAGCTTCAAGTAGGATAGGATGTTACATTGTTTGCCAATGGAGCCCAACTCTTGGGCATTCCAAGTCAGGAGAGAATATCGCTTCAGCCTCTCCATCATGGCGGTCCAACAGGCCAATCTCCAATAACCCCTTGTCATCCTCCCTAACCCCACTCCTTCCCATCTCCAACTGCCCCAGGAAACACACAGCACTTCAGTCACCAAAACTGGGTACAAACAATATAACAATACCCAACTCTCCCTCCCTAGGTCAGAATAGCAACACTCCCCCTGGCAAAACAAAGAGCCAAACAAATCTACAAGAACCAAACCCCCAATACCATAACGTCATATGTGTATTTTATCGTGAGGGAGTGGACATCCTAGCGTTTAACAGTGGAGACCTCATTGCCACCAACTTCCTTGTAGCAGTATGTTAAAGGATCATGCTTTGCCGTTGCTGACTTGCCCTTACATAGGCAAGCTGGCATCATTGATAGGCCCATAGGTCATTCCATCCTCCTGAGAGGAAATGTGCCAGATAAAGGACCTTTCTCCTCTACAGTCAAGGTATGTCATCAAGAAGAGTGGGTAGACTACACCAAATTCAGAGTTAAAGGTTATCCGCTATCCTGGGAGTTATCTATGGCCAAAAGGCAAGGTCCTCAGGCAAAATATCAGAGTCTACACTTTCAGAGGAAGAGGCGGTATGGTGTTCCTCAATGGATTGTCTCGGCGATGCCCTCAAAGAGGATGCTATATCAATCTCTGCTACTCTTTCCTTCTCTGTCTGGTCCTTCGTTGGGTGCACAACACTGTTGTCTTTTGGCGTCCTTGGTGGTGGTGTTTCAATCTTGGTGGCCTAAGACCCTGACCTTAGTCTTAGCCCATCTTGTAGGTTTCCAGCCAGTCCCAAGCAGCAGACAGGCCATTAAAACACTGTGCGATCATCAACTGTGACTTTGAGACATGCAGGGAACAGGAGCATATTATGGATTCCTGCTTCTCTCAATTCCTTCTTTACGGCGATGAAAGATGTACTCTGCTGCTGAACTGCCATAGTATAATCCAGGAAAATAGCCACCTCTGCATTCTAAAGTTCGCATTTTTGGGCTTTCAGAGCTTTTTGCAGTATTATGTCTTCATACCTGTAATGCAGTAAGTAGACAACCATTGGGAAAGGAGGAGCCCCAGGTGGTAGTGGACTCATGGGAACCCTATGCACCCGCTGCAGCACAAAGAACAGTGCCAGGCCTCAAGAAGCATCCTTCCAGAATGCAGAACACTCATAAAGAGGAAGTAACAAGGAGAAATAAAGATAACTTTCCTTGTAATGCCTGCTTCTGGGACGGACAGCTTTTTGACACATTCCAAAGTTTACTAGCTTTAATAAATCTGGGAATGCGCCAAAATCCATGGATGGATGCATAGGAATGCCCAGGCTCCACCCATGGAACCCAATGCAAAAGTAGCGCAAGGCAGAGCTATCCTATACACTGCCTTGCTTCACATAGTATTTACTAAACCAGGCAAAGCCACACAAAGTAGCTTTACATGGCTTAGTTAATTGCAAAAAGGATTTTTAGTTGGGCCTGTGCCACAAAAGTGGCAAAATCTGGACGTAAAACCTTAGTAAGTCTGCCCCCAAGTCTTTCTCAAATCTGATGCAATTGCTTTAAATGTTCTTCACAAAGCTGAGGGGGTGTAGATTCAACATTACAATTTGCAATTTAGCTGGATGTATAAATGTGTACAATACAAATAACGTCACCCAAATTAAATATATCCAAATGATGAAGTGAGCTGACCAATTGACCTATTCAGTGTACTGTGGTGAGAGGGCGCCTAATTTGAGTGACAATAAGACAGCCCAATGGATAACAATGTTTGTCTAAAAGCTCCTTGTAATCATATATGTTTTATATTGAACTTTTTGAGACTGACAACTTTCAACAAATGTCTTGATAACTATGTAACACTTGTGATGACTTCCTGGAATGCATACATGCTAGCAATCACTGGTAACCTCAAGTACTTTCACCTTATTCTTAGCAAACAGGTTTTTAAGGGCCACTATACTTGAGGCCAATGATCACATTTGCTTTTATTAAAGGTCATTGCCCTATTCTGTATATGGCGTTAGGTAGAAACAAAATGTCAATATATTTTACAAAAAAAATTCTTGAAGCTGCAAAGCTTTCACAAACCTGTAGTACCTCAAGTCGTTACTAGAGGTCCCTCTTAAGTCAGATGCAAGATCCTTAAACTTCTTTCACAAAACTGCAGCACTTCCAGTAGTTACTATATTTCCCTCTCAAGTCAGATCTAAATGAAGTCTCCATCTCAGGGCAGCTGCCGAAGCCTGGATATTGTTTCATTCAGCTGCAGGACCTCCAGTGATTCTGAGTGTTCAAATGACATTCACAAGGCTGAGGACATGTGTGGCCTTATTATATACGTTTGCATACACATGTTGTGCTATTTTATTGTTTTCTGTTTCTTTTCCATGGGATGAATGAATATGCCCAAATTATTTCTGATAATTAGTCAATATTGCAGCACAAATTTGAGTTTTATAGAAATACCCGATGAGGAGACAAAATGTGTCACCTACAAGGGTGACCTCACCATCACTTGTAAAATTCCACAAGTGGTGTACCATACATTTAATAAACCCTGAGCCCTAGAAGTTTGATAACAAACTTCCCAGTTTTCAGTGTAGCCATTATGGTGCTGTGGAGTTCGTGTTTGACAGACTCCCAGACCATATACTCTTATGGCTACCCTGCACTTACAATGTCTAAGGTTTTGTTTAGACACTGTAGGGGTACCATGCTCATGCACTGGTACCCTCACCTATGGTATAGTGCACCCTGCCTTAGGGCTGTAAGGCCTGCTAGAGGGGTGTCTTACCTATACTGCATAGGCAGTGAGAGGCTGGCATGGCACCCTGAGGGGAGTGCCATGTCGACTTACTCGTTTTGTCCTCACTAGCACACACAAGCTGGCAAGCAGTGTGTCTGTGCTGAGTGAGAGGTCTCCAGGGTGGCATAAGACATGCTGCAGCCCTTAGAGACCTTCCTTGGCATCAGGGCCCTTGGTACTAGAAGTACCAGTTACAAGGGACTTATCTGGATGCCAGGGTCTGCCAATTGTGGATACAAAAGTACAGGTTAGGGAAAGAACACTGGTGCTGGGGCCTGGTTAGCAGGCCTCAGCACACTTTCCATTGTAAACATAGCATCAGCAAAGGCAAAAAGTCAGGGGGCAACCATGCCAAGGAGGCATTTCCTTACACAACCCCCCCCCAAACGAAAGAGGATGAGACTAACCTTTCCCAAGAGAGTCTTCATTTTCTAAGTGGAAGAACCTGGAAAGGCCATCTGCATTGGCATGGGCAGTCCCAGGTCTGTGTTCCACTATAAAGTCCATTCCCTGTAGGGAGATGGACCACCTCAACAGTTTAGGATTTTCACCTTTCATTTGCATCAGCCATTTGAGAGGTCTGTGGTCAGTTTGAACTAGGAAGTGAGTCCCAAAGAGGTATGGTCTCAGCTTCTTCAGGGACCAAACCACAGCAAAGGCCTCCCTCTCAATGGCACTCCAACGCTGCTCCCTGGGGAGTAACCTCCTGCTAATGAAAGCAACAGGCTGGTCAAGGCCATCATCATTTGTTTGGGACAAAACTGCCCCTATCCCATGTTCAGAGGCATCAGTCTGCACAATGAACTGCTTAGAATAATCTGGAGCTTTTAGAACTGGTGCTGAGCACATTGCTTGTTTCAGGGTGTCAAAGGCCTGTTGGCATTCCACAGTCCAGTTCACTTTCTTGGGCATTTTCTTGGAGGTGAGTTCAGTGAGGGCTGTCACAATGGATCCATATCCCTTCACAAACCTCCTGTAGTACCCAGTCAAGCCAAGGAATGCCCTGACTTGAGTCTGGGTTTTTGGAGCTACCCAGTCCAGAATAGTCTGGATCTTGGGTTGGAGTGGCTGAACTTGGCCTCCACCTACAAGGTGGCCCAAGTAAACCACAGTTCCCTGCCCTATCTGGCATTTGGATGCCTTGATAGAGAGGCCTGCAGATTGCAGAGCCTTCAAAACCTTCTTCAGGTGGACCAGGTGATCCTGCCAGGTGGAGCTAAAGACAGCAATATCATCAAGATAAGCTGTGCTAAAGGACTCCAAGCCAGCAAGGACTTGATTCACCAACCTTTGGAAGGTGGCAGGGGCATTCTTTAAACCAAAGGGCATAACAGTAAACTGATAATGCCCATCAGGTGTGGAGAATGCTGTTTTCTCTTTTGCTCCAGGTGCCATTTTTATTTGCCAGTACCCTGCTGTCAAGTCAAAGGTACTTAAGAATTTGGCAGCACCTAATTTGTCTATGAGCTCATCAGCTCTTGGGATTGGATGAGCATCTGTCTTGGTGACAGAATTGAGCCCTCTGTAGTCCACACAAAACCTCATCTCTTTCTTTCCATCTTTGGTGTGAGGTTTGGGGACTAAGACCACTGGGCTAGCCCAGGGGCTGTCAGAGCGCTCAATTACTCCCAATTCCAGCATCTTGTGGACTTCCACCTTGATGCTTTCCTTAACATGGTCAGACTGTCTAAAGATTTTGTTTTTGACAGGCATGCTGTCTCCTGTGTCCACATCATGGGTACACAGGTGTGTCTGACCAGGGGTTAAGGAGAAGAGTTCAGGAAACTGTTGTAGGACTCTCCTACAATCAGCTTGCTGTTGGGCAGAGAGGGTGTCTGAGTAGATCACTCCATCTACTGTGCCATCTTTTGGGTCTGATGACAGAAGATCAGGGAGAGGTTCACTCTCTGCCTCCTGATCCTCATCTGTTACCATCAACAGATTCACATCAGCCCTGTCATGGAAGAGCTTAAGGCGGTTCACATGGATCACCCTCTTGGGGCTCCTGCTTGTGCCCAGGTCCACCAGGTAGGTGACCTGACTCTTCCTTTCTAGCACTGGGTAAGGGCCACTCCATTTGTCCTGGAGTGCCCTGGGAGCCACAGGCTCCAGAACCCAGACTTTCTGCCCTGGTTGGAACTCAACCAGTGCAGCCTTTTGGTCATACCAAAACTTCTGGAGCTGTTGGCTGGCCTCAAGGTTTTTGGTTGCCTTTTCCATGTACTCTGCCATTCTAGAGCGAAGGCCAAGTACATAGTCCACTATGTCCTGTTTAGGCTCATGGAGAGGTCTCTCCCAGCCTTCTTTAACAAGGGCAAGTGGTCCCCTTACAGGATGACCAAACAGAAGTTCAAAGGGTGAGAATCCTACTCCCTTCTGTGGCACCTCTCTGTAAGCGAAAAGCAGACATGGCAAGAGGACATCCCATCTCCTTTTGAGTTTTTCTGGGAGCCCCATGATCATGCCTTTTAACGTCTTGTTGAATCTCTCAACCAAGCCATTAGTTTGTGGATGGTATGGTGTAGTGAATTTATAAGTCACTCCACACTCATTCCACATGTGCTTTAGGTATGCTGACATGAAGTTGGTACCTCTGTCAGACACCACCTCCTTAGGGAAACCCACTCTGGTAAAGATACCAATGAGGGCCTTGGCTACTGCAGGGGCAGTAGTCGACCTAAGGGGAATAGCTTCAGGATACCTGGTAGCATGATCCACTACTACCAGGATATACATATTTCCTGAGGCTGTGGGAGGTTCTAGTGGACCAACTATGTCCACACCCACTCTTTCAAAGGGAACCCCCACCACTGGAAGTGGAATGAGGGGGGCCTTTGGATGCCCACCTGTCTTACCACTGGCTTGACAGGTGGGGCAGGAGAGGCAAAACTCCTTAACCATGTTGGACATATTGGGCCAGTAGAAGTGGTTGACTAACCTCTCCCACGTCTTGGTTTGTCCCAAATGTCCAGCAAGGGGAATGTCATGGGCCAATGTTAGGATGAACTTCCTGAACAGCTGAGGCACTACCACTCTCCTAGTGGCACCAGGTTTGGGGTCTCTGGCCTCAGTGTACAGGAGTCCATCTTCCCAATAGACCCTATGTGTTCCATTTTTCTTGCCTTTGGACTCTTCAGCAGCTTGCTGCCTAAGGCCTTCAAGAGAGGGACAGGTTTCTTGTCCCTTACACAGCTCCTCCCTTGAGGGTCCCCCTGGGCCTAAGAGCTCAACCTGATAAGGTTCAAGCTCCAGAGGCTCAGTTCCCTCAGAGGGCAGAACTTCTTCCTGAGAAGAGAGGTTCCCTTTCTTTTGCTGTGTTGCAGTTGGTTTCCCAACTGACTTTCCTGTTCTCTTGGTAGGCTGGGCCATTTTTCCAGACTCCAGCTCTACTTTTTCACCCTGTGCCTTGCATTGTGCTCTTGTTTTCACACACACCAGTTCAGGGATACCCAGCATTGCTGCATGGGTTTTTAGTTCTACCTCAGCCCATGCTGAGGACTCCAGGTCATTTCCAAGCAGACAGTCCACTGGGATATTTGAGGAGACCACCACCTGTTTCAGGCCATTGACCCCTCCCCATTCTAAAGTAACCATTGCCATGGGATGTACTTTTCTCTGATTGTCAGCGTTGGTGACTGTGTAAGTTTTTCCAGTCAGGTATTGGCCAGGGGAAACCAGTTTCTCTGTCACCATGGTGACACTGGCACCTGTATCCCTCAGGCCCTCTATTCTAGTCCCATTAATTAAGAGTTGCTGTCTGTATCTTTGCATGTTAGGCGGCCAGACAGCTAGTGTGGCTAAATCCGCCCCACCCTCAGAAACTAGAGTAGCTTCAGTGTGTACCCTGATTTGCTCTGGGCACACTGTTGATCCCACTTGGAGACTAGCCATACCAGTGTTACCTGGATGGGAGTTTGGAGTGGAACCTTTCTTGGGACAGGCCTTGTCTCCAGTTTGGTGTCCATGCTGTTTACAGCTATGACACCAGGCCTTTTTGGGATCAAAGTTTTTACCCTTGTACCCATTGTTTTGTGAAGAGGCTCTGGGCCCACCCTCCTGTGCAGGTTTTTGGGGGCCGGTAGAAGACTCTTTACTATTTTTAGTTTTGGTTGTCTCATCACCCTTCCCCTGGGGAGTCTTTGTGACCCCTTTCTTTTGGTCACCCCCTGTTGAAGTCTTGGACACCCTTGTCTTGACCCAATGGTCCGCCTTCTTTCCCAATTCTTGGGGAGAAATTGGTCCTAGGTCTACCAGATGCTGATGCAGTTTATCATTGAAACAATTACTCAATAGGTGTTCTTTCACAAATAAATTGTACAGCCCATCATAATTACTTACACCACTGCCTTGAATCCAACCATCTAGTGTTTTCACTGAGTAGTCAACAAAGTCAACCCAGGTCTGGCTCGAGGATTTTTGAGCCCCCCTGAACCTAATCCTGTACTCCTCAGTGGAGAATCCAAAGCCCTCAATCAGGGTACCCTTCATGAGGTCATAAGATTCTGCATCTTTTCCAGAGAGTGTGAGGAATCTATCCCTACACTTTCCAGTGAACATTTCCCAAAGGAGAGCACCCCAGTGAGATCTGTTCACTTTTCTGGTTACACAAGCCCTCTCAAAAGCTGTGAACCATTTGGTGATGTCATCACCATCTTCATATTTTGTCACAATCCCTTTGGGGATTTTTAACATGTCAGGAGAATCTCTGACCCTATTTATATTGCTGCCACCATTGATGGGTCCTAGGCCCATCTCTTGTCTTTCCCTTTCTATGGCTAGGAGCTGTCTCTCTAAAGCCAATCTTTTGGCCATCCTGGCTAACAGGAGGTCATCTTCACTGAGAGCATCCTCAGTGATTTCAGAAATGTGGGACCCTCCTGTGAGGGACTCACTATTTCTGACTAACACAGTTGGAGACAGGACTTGAGGGGTCCTGTTCTCCCTATTTAGGACTGGAGGAGGGACATTGGCCTCCAAGTCACTAATTTCTTCCTCTGTGATGTCATCATCAGAGGGGTTGGCTTTTTCAAACTCTGCCAACAGCTCCTGGAGCTGAATTTTGGTAGGTCTGGAGCCAATGGTTATTTTTTTGATATTACAGAGAGACCTTAGCTCCCTCATCTTAAGATGGAGGTAAGGTGTGGTGTCGAGTTCCACCACATTCATCTCTGTATCAGACATTATTTTGCTAAAAGTTGGAAGACTTTTTAAAGAATCTAAAACTGTTTCTAGAATCTAATTTCAAACTTTTAACAAACTTTTAAACTCTAAAAGACAATGCTAAACAGGGACTTAACACACAAGGCCCTAGCAGGACTTTTAAGAATTTAGAAAAATTTCAAATTGCAAAAAATGAATTTCTAATGACAATTTTGGAATTTGTCGTGTGATCAGGTATTGGCTGAGTAGTCCAGCAAATGCAAAGTCTTGTATCCCACCGCTGCCACCAATGTAGGAAGTTGGCTCTGTATGTGCTATTTCAAAGTAAGGAATAGCATGCACAGAGTCCAAGGGTTCCCCTTAGAGGTAAAATAGTGGTAAAAAGAGATAATACTAATGCTCTATTTTGTGGTAGTGTGATCGAGCAATAGGCTTATCCAAGGAGTAGTGTTAGGCATTTGTTGTACATACACATAGACAATAAATGAGGTACACACACTCAGAGACAAATCCAGCCAATAGGTTTTTGTATAGAAAAATATATTTTCTTAGTTTATTTTAAGAACCACAGGTTCAAATTCTACATGTAATATCTCATCTGAAAGGTATTGCAGGTAAGTACTTTAGGAACTTTAAATCATAAAAATTGCATGTATACTTTTCAAGTTATTGACAAATAGCTGTTTTAAAAGTGGACACAGTGCAATTTTCACAGTTCCTGGGGGAGGTAAGTTTTTGTTAGTTTTACCAGGTAAGTAAGACACTTACAGGGTTCAGTTCTTGGTCCAAGGTAGCCCACCGTTGGGGGTTCAGAGCAACCCCAAAGTCACCACACCAGCAGCTCAGGGCCGGTCAGGTGCAGAGTTCAAAGTGGTGCCCAAAACACATAGGCTAGAATGGAGAGAAGGGGGTGCCCCGGTTCCGGTCTGCTTGCAGGTAAGTACCCGCGTCTTCGGTGGGCAGACCAGGGGGGTTTTGTAGGGCACCGGGGGGGACACAAGCCCACACAGAAATTTCACCCTCAGCAGCGCGGGGGCGGCCGGGTGCAGTGTAGAAACAAGCGTCGGGTTTGTAATGGAAGTCAATGGGAGATCTAGGGATCTCTTCAGCGCTGCAGGCAGGCAAGGGGGGGGTTCCTCGGGGAAACCTCCACTTGGTCAAGGGAGAGGGACTCCTGGGGGTCACTCCTCCAGTGAAAGTCCGGTCCTTCAGGTCCTGGGGGCTGCGGGTGCAGGGTCTCTCCCAGGTGTCGGGACTTAGGATTCAAAGAGTCGCGGTCAGGGGAAGCCTCGGGATTCCCTCTGCAGGCGGCGCTGTGGGGGCTCAGGGGGGACAGGTTTTTGTACTCACAGTCTTAGAGTAGTCCTGGGGTCCCTCCTGAGGTGTTGGATCGCCACCAGCCGAGTCGGGGTCGCCGGGTGCAGTGTTGCAAGTCTCACGCTTCTTGCGGGGAGCTTGCAGGGTTCTTTAAAACTGCTGGAAACAAAGTTGCAGCTTTTCTTGGAGCAGGTCCGCTGTCCTCGGGAGTTTCTTGTCTTTTCGAAGCAGGGGCAGTCCTCAGAGGATGTCGAGGTCGCTGGTCCCTTTGGAAGGCGTCGCTGGAGCAGGATCTTTGGAAGGCAGGAGACAGGCCGGTGAGTTTCTGGAGCCAAGGCAGTTGTCGTCTTCTGGTCTTCCTCTGCAGGGGTTTTCAGCTAGGCAGTCCTTCTTCTTGTAGTTGCAGGAATCTAATTTTCTAGGGTTCAGGGTAGCCCTTAAATACTAAATTTAAGGGCGTGTTTAGGTCTGGGGGGTTAGTAGCCAATGGCTACTAGCCCTGAGGGTGGGTACACCCTCTTTGTGCCTCCTCCCAAGGGGAGGGGGTCACAATCCTAACCCTATTGGGGGAATCCTCCATCTGCAAGATGGAGGATTTCTAAAAGTCAGAGTCACCTCAGCTCAGGACACCTTAGGGGCTGTCCTGACTGGCCAGTGACTCCTCCTTGTTGCTTTCTTTGTTCCCTCCAGCGTTGCCGCCAAAAGTGGGGGCCGTGGCCGGAGGGGGCGGGCAACTCCACTAAGCTGGAGTGCCCTGCTGGGCTGTGACAAAGGGGTGAGCCTTTGAGGCTCACCGCCAGGTGTCACAGCTCCTGCCTGGGGGAGGTGTTAGCATCTCCACCCAGTGCAGGCTTTGTTACTGGCCTCAGAGTGACAAAGGCACTCTCCCCATGGGGCCAGCAACATGTCTCTGGTGTGGCAGGCTGCTGGAACTAGTCAGCCTACACAGACAGTCGGTTAAGTTTCAGGGGGCACCTCTAAGGTGCCCTCTGTGGTGTATTTTACAATAAAATGTACACTGGCATCAGTGTGCATTTATTGTGCTGAGAAGTTTGATACCAAACTTCCCAGTTTTCAGTGTAGCCATTATGGTACTGTGGAGTTCGTGTTTGACAGACTCCCAGACCATATACTCTTATGGCTACCCTGCACTTACAATGTCTAAGGTTTTGTTTAGACACTGTAGGGGTACCATGCTCATGCACTGGTACCCTCACCTATGGTATAGTGCACCCTGCCTTAGGGCTGTAAGGCCTTCTAGAGGGGTGTCTTACCTATACTGCATAGGCAGTGAGAGGCTGGCATGGCACCCTGAGGGGAGTGCCATGTCGACTTACTCGTTTTGTCCTCACTAGCACACACAAGCTGGCAAGCAGTGTGTCTGTGCTGAGTGAGAGGTCTCCAGGGTGGCATAAGACATGCTGCAGCCCTTAGAGACCTTCCTTGGCATCAGGGCCCTTGGTACTAGAAGTACCAGTTACAAGGGACTTATCTGGATGCCAGGGTCTGCCAATTGTGGATACAAAAGTACAGGTTAGGGAAAGAACACTGGTGCTGGGGCCTGGTTAGCAGGCCTCAGCACACTTTCAATTGTAAACATAGCATCAGCAAAGGCAAAAAGTCAGGGGGCAACCATGCCAAGGAGGCATTTCCTTACACACGATAACAGCTCCTGTCTCACAATTGGTAAACAAGATCACCTGTCCAAAATGCCAATAAAGATAAACAATACAACCCACTAAAATATTAGGACGGTGTATGTATTTCCAAAAATACATCATGTGAAAGAAACTGGGGGAAGTAAAAAAAAAAGAAGGTGAAAAACAAAATAGACTTGTGGAGAGTAAGAAACTGACCATGGACAGAAGCATTCGGGTTCTAAAGCTGCGATATTCCCCACCATGCAATATCTGATGCTAGTTTTTCCTCCAACAACTAACACACTCAAGACCTTCAACTAACTGTTGTTTACTTTCTTGTGAAGCCCCAAAGTGGAAATCTGATAACACAAATTGTGTATACATCCCATGACAAATGCAGGAAACACGCCAAACTTAGAGGACTCCCTTTCCATCAAATATTTTATGCTCTGCTACAACTGTCTAATAGGAAAATCCACCAATAGTGCATAATGTTTTTGTTTTATGCTAGTTGCCTTTTCCACAAGTGCAATCTCTTTTCTGTAGTTACAAAGCCTTTTTATCTCATTCTTCAAGCACTGCATATATAATTAGAACCCTTACTAAAATCAAAGAAACATCATTGGAGAGATGCAAAGCAGCTAGAGAGGGAATTGACTTAATTGTAGAAAACCATCTGTCAGAACAATTTTCCAGAAACCAGGTCCTCACAAGTCTGGCAACAAGTGGATATGATGGAACTCAATAATGAACAAAAATACATTGCATGCATGGCAGCTCTCTTCTGCTCCCAATAGGATAGTTGCAGTACCACAGAGGGATGGCTAGAACTAAGATGAATGTCCAGGAGAGAATCAGTAATTCAACTACCAAGGTCTGTTTCTGCATACAACTTGTCTGCATATGACTTGGTAAACCACTGAAATAATTCAACATCCAAAGATTATGTAACTATATTTCGTATGAGTTGGGCCTACCAAAAGAATAAGGAAAGACATTCAAAGCTTTGAAAATAAAATCTTAGGAAAAGAAACTCCCTTGGCTTTAGAGAAACCTGCTTATTTTTTCACACAAGATACTAAACACCAATGACTGCATGAATTTATGGTGGACAAACATATAATGTGTGTATAGGGGTGTGTACAAAATATTGGCAACACACAAACAGTGGAACAGTGGAAACAAACGTCTTGGTCTAAGTGTGTTCTCAAACCACCCTATCCAAGGACCACCCATAACGGGAATGGTTTACAGTCTCTATGATCTGACTAGCTATTAGTACCTCTAAACGCGTAAATATGAGTTAATAAGGACAGCCAATAATGCAATTGGTTCAAAGTCTCTATTATTTAAATCCCTTTGATTTCATGTTAATGAATACATCTGAGTTTATCTAAATGGAAATCACCATTAAGATATGCCTGTGTGGACTCATTTGGCAAGTTAAAATGTACACCACAATATGGGACCATCTTTCCGTATCACATGCACACAAAATGGTAATAAAAAGCTACTTTTAATTAAAAAAGTGTACACACAAAATGCCATCATTCAAACAGAGGGCATTCAGTGGCTGAAGTGGAGTGCCTTATTTTGTGTGTTGTGGTGTGAGAGAGCATCATTTCTGTGACAACAGAAACAAATGGTTGACTAAAAGCTCCTTATATGTGTATGTTTTATTATGTTTTTTGGACAACCCAAGGCTGACAACTCTCAATAAACTTCTTCACTACTATGGAACATGTGATGACGTCCAAGCATACACATATACTTGCAAATTTGAGTGCCTTCAAACTTATTCTTAGCAAACTGGTTTTTGAGAGGCTGTCTTCACTGACCTGAGGAAGTGTGGCTCCAGCATATAAATCTGCATACAAGCTTTTGCTTCTTTAAAAATCTGTTTTTGTTCCCAAAGGATAAAAAAAATGTCAAAGAGAATCTCAATAATTAGTATATAATGCACATTTAAATAAATGGCTAGCACTTGTTCTTAAATACTATTGCCTTCAAATGTGTTATAATGTGTATGTTTACCTGTGCACAAGGAAATTGCAATCATTTACAGTAACCGTCCTCAATGGTTGAAGTGAGCTGACAAATTGTTTTCTAATGTGTGATATGGTGTGAGGGAGTATAATTTAGGTGACATTTGAGCATCCAAATGGATAAAGATGATTGACTAAAAGCCTCCTATGTGCATGTATTTAAAAAGAAAAACGAGGCTTGTGGGGCAACTATAGCTGTCATTTGGCCAGATATAAAACTGTCTTATTTGGTCACATTCTATATCTAACATTTGCATGTGAAAAGGCCTATATTTCAAGACCCAAGTACATGGTTATATCATGTGGAACATGTGTTTGTGGAGGAGGTAAAGAGAGAGTGGGTGGTGGATAAACATGAAGGGGCAGTAAGGTTTTTTTTTAATTTTTATTTTATTTTAGCAATTACAACTTATTCAACAAGTACAGATCACTGGGTGTGCTTTACACAAGTAAATGCAAGGTAAAAGAAGTACATTAGCGGAGGGTGGGGGATGTGGGTAGGAAAGCACTGGAGCCTGTGGATTATGACAAAAACATCTTGCATTAATCAATAAACAGTATACTCAATATGGACATGTGCATAGTATCATATTGTTTGCAGTAGTCGGTTACCGAAGTCTGATAAATGTGCATGTAATGGTGCCATTGGCACTGGCTCTGCTTGGGTGTGCAATGATACAACACAGTCTAAATTTGCCCACGGGTCCAGATGCATGGGTGCTAGACCACCCGACATTACAACGCAAGAAATAGCCTCCACTGTAAGAGGTGATAGAGCGTACCTCCGTATATGACAGGGTATCCCACAGAGGGGCAACAGGCAATAGGTTGTGCAGGTATATGTGCTGTCTGCAGTAAAGCATGCTTGGGAAGTTCACTACTAAAATAACAGGGGCATGTGCTAACATTTATCATCATCATTCAGGGTAGACAGGTGTCATTCTTAGCTTCAGGCCTGACTATGAAGGTGTCCCAGATCCCGTGCCCCGCTACTGCTAAACCCCTATCGCTTTGAGAGAGAAGTACTTGTGACTCAGCCCTGGCCCACTGCAGTAGCCCTCCCAACCAATTGTTGACGTCTGGGGTGGTTGGCACCTTCCATTGCATTGCTATGAGGCATTTGAATTGGACAAAGGCCAGATCTATAAACCTATGTTATTGTTTGTCTCTCTTGGCCTTGGTGGGGATGACTAGCAGGCAAGACTCAGGTGTGGGGAGTAACAGGTGGTTTGTCAATTCCACTGTCAGTGTAGTGATTTTGCGGCAGGCCCGCTGCATAGGCGGGCAGGTCCACACCATGTGGTTGAAAGTGGCATCCTGGTACCCACAATGTGGGCATTCATGCAGCGTGTGGGAGAACATATGGCGGAGCAGGTGAGGCGATGGAAAGGCTTGATGGAAGTAATTGAATTGAGTGAAGTGGAATCTTGCAGGACACACATTTCACCTGTTGGAGCTCCTTTGTCCATGTGGATGGAGACAGTGGTGCAGGAAGGACCACATCCCATTGAGTCCTTGCTCCCCCCTGACCTGTGTCGGTGCTCTAAGGAAGGGTGCTATATAACAGGGATACAGCTTTTATGGGTCCCAGGCCTGATAATATTATGTGTAGTATACGCAATGTTATGGGTTCTGTGTCACCATTCCGCCATATATTATGTATAAGCTGCTTCATGGCCCAGTAGGTTAGGAACCATCCTGGGACTTTGTTATGAGTATCCTCTATATCTTTGTATGTCCTAAATGAGCCGTACCTAAAAAGGTCCCCAGCCGTATCTAATCCAGCTGTCACCCAAGGTGCCAATGTGTGATAGACGTTCAAATCCCTCGCGCCCTGCATACCAAGCAACCGGATCCTGGGGGAATAAGATGGCATTGGGTCCCTTCTCCGTACATATCTACACCAACATACTCGTGCTGTGTTCATCTGATTATCACCGTGTATGGGGGGCATGTGTGGTTTGTCAACCATATCAACACGTCCGTCCGACCCGGTGTGAGAAAGTAGCCTCTTTTTAGCCTTGTTACCCCCACGTTTGGCCTGTTTGTGAGTGTATGTCAGGGTGTTTTCGCTGTCTCACTGGGATCCTGCCAGCCAGGTCCCAGTGCTCATAGTGAAAACCCTATGTTTTCAGTATGTTTGTTATGTGTCACTGGGAACCTGCTAGCCAGGACCCCAGTGCTCATAAGGTTGTGACCTATATGTATGTTTTCCCTGTGTGGTGCCTAACTGTCTCACTGAGGCTCTGCTAACCAGAACCTCAGTGGTTATGCTCTCTCTGTACAAATTGTCACTAACAGGCTAGTGACCAATTTCACCAATTTACATTGGCACACTGGAACACCCTTATAATTTCCTAGTATATGGTACTGAGGTACCCATGGTATTGGGGTTCCAGGAGATCCCTATGGGCTGCAACATTTCTTTTGCCACCCATAGGGAGCTCTGACAATTCTTACACAGGCCTGCCACTGCAGCCTGAGTGAAATAACGTCCACGTTATTTCACAGCCATTTACCACTGTACTTAAGTAACTTATAAGTCACCTACATGTCTAACCTTTACCTGGTAAAGGTTAGGTGCAAAGTTACTTAGTGTGTGGGCACCCTGGCACTAGCCAAGGTGCCCCCACATTGTTCAGGGCAAATTCCCCGGACTTTGTGAGTGCGGGGACACCATTACACGCGTGCACTACACATAGGTCACTACCTATGTTTAGCTTCACCATGGTAACTCCGAATATGGCCATGTAACATGTCTATGATCATGGAATTGCCCCCTCTATGCCAGCCTGGCATATTTGGCACAATCCCATGATCCCACGGGTCTGTAGCTCAGACCCTGGTACTGCCAAACTGCCTTTCCCGGGGTTTCACTGCAGCTGCTGCTGCTGCCAACCCCTCAGACAGGTTTCTGCCCTCCTGGGGTCCAGCCAGGCTTGGCCCAGGATGGCAGAACAAAGGACTTCCTCTGAGAGAGGGTGTTACACCCTCTCCCTTTGGAAAATGGTGTGAAGGCAGGGGAGGAGTAGCCTCCCCCAGCCTCTGGAAATGCTTTCATGGGCACAGATGGTGCCCATTTCTGCATAAGCCAGTCTACACCGGTTCAGGGACCCCTTAGCCCTGCTCTGGCGCGAAACTGGACAAAGGAAAGGGGAGTGACCACTCCCCTGACCTGCACCTCCCCTGGGAGGTGCCCAGAGCTCCTCCAGTGTGCTCCAGACCTCTACCATCTTGGAAACAGAGGTGCTGCTGGCACACTGGACTGCTCTGAGTGGCCAGGGCCAGCAGGTGACATCAGAGACTCCTTCTGATAGGCTCCTTCAGGTGTTGCTAGCCTATCTTCTCTCCTAAGTAGCCAAACCCTCTTTTCTGGCTATTTAGGGTCTCTGCTTTGGGGATTTCCTTAGATAACGAATGCAAGAGCTCATCCGAGTTCCTCTGCATCTCTCTCTTCACCTTCTGCCAAGGAATCGACTGCTGACCGCGCTGGAAGCCTGCAAAACTGCAACAAAGTAGCAAAGATGACTACTGCAACTCTGTCACGCTGATCCAGCCGCCTTCTCGACTGCTTTCCTGGTGGTGCATGCTGTGGGGGTAGTCTGCCTCCTCTCTGCACTAGAAGCTCCGAAGAAATCTCCCTTGGGTCGACGGAATCGTCCCCCTGCAACCGCAGGCACCAAAGGACTGCATCACCAGTACCCTGGGTCTCCTCTCAGCACGATGAGCGAGGTCCCTGGAATCCAGCAACTCTGTCCATGTGACTCCCGCAGTCCAGTGACTCTTCAGTCCAAGTTTGGTGGAGGTAAGTCCTTGCCTTCCCACGCCAGACTGCATTGCTGGGAACCGCGACTTTTGCAGCTACTCCGGCTTCCGTGCACTTCCGGCAGAAATCCTTTGTGCACAGTCCAGCCTGGGTCCACGGTACTCTAACCTGCATTGCACGACCTCCTAAGTTGTCCTCCGGAGACGTGGGACTCCTTTGTGCGACTTTGGGTGAGCACCATTTCACTCCACATTGTAGTGCCTGTTCCAGCACTTCTGCGGGTGCTGCCTGCTTCTGAGAGGGTTCCTTGTCTTGCTCGACGCCCCCTCTGTCCCCACACGCAATTGGCGACATCCTGGTCCCTCAAGGGCCACAGCAGCATCCAAAAACCTTAATCGCATGATTTGCAGCTAGCAAGGCTTGTTGGCGGTCTTTCTTCAGGAAAATACTTCTGCACAACTCCCCACGGCATGAGGGATCCGTCTTCCAAAGGGGAAGTTCCTAGCCCTTGTCGTTCCTACAGAATCTTCAGCTTCTACTGTCCAGTAGCAGCTTCTTTGCATCCACAGCTGGCATTTCCTGGGCATCTGCCCATCTCCGACTTGCTTGTGACTTTTGGACTTGGTCCCCTTGTTCCACAGGTACCCTCGTTTGGAAATCCATTGTTGTTGCATTGCTGATTTGTGTCTTTCCTGCAGAATTCCCCTATCACGACTTCTATGTCCTTTGGGGAACTTTAGTGCACTTTGCACTCACTTCTCAGGGTCTTGGGGTGGGCTATTTTTCTAACCCTAACTGTTTTCTTACAGTCCCAGCGACTCTCTACAAGGTCACATAGGTTTGGGGTCCATTCGTGGTTCGCATTCCACTTTTGGAGTATATGGTTTGTGTTGCCCCTATCCCTATGTGTCCCCATTGCATCCTATTGTAACTATACATTGTTTGCACTGTCTTCTAATACTATACTGCATATTTTTGGTATTGTGTACATATATCTTGTGTATATTTGCTATCCTCATACTGAGGGTACTCACTGAGATACTTTTGCCATATTGTCATAAAAATAAAGTACCTTTATTTTTAGTATATCTGTGTATTGTGTTTTCTTATGATATTGTGCATATGACACTAGTGGTACTGTAGGAGCTTCACTCGTCTCCTAGTTCAGCCTAAGCTGCTCTGCTAAGCTACCATTATCTATCAGCCTAAGCTGCTAGACACCCTATACACTAATAAGGGATAACTGGGCCTGGTGCAAGGTGTAAGTACCCCTTGGTACTCACTACAAGCCAGTCCAGCCTCCTACACCCGGTCTTTCCTGTATCATTGCCCTCTCCACTGTGGGGGTTGACCGAAGCCAGGAGAGCGGCCACTGTAATTGTGTTGCCGCATAATAGAGCTCATAATTAGGCATGCCTAGGCCCCCTGCCTCCAGCGGATGATGCGTGGCAGCTAGGGTGACCTGATGCCAGTTGCTCCCCCACAGCAGTTCTAGCATCAGTCCATTGAGTGAGCAAAAGAATGAATGGGGCAGCACCAGTGGAAGCGCAGTGAAGTAATAGAGCTGCCGGAGGAGTATTATAATTTTTGCTATTGCTACGCGTCCGAGGGGCGATAGCGATAATGAACGCCAGAACAGCAGCAATTGCAGATCGAGCAGAGTGCTCGTCCTAGATTGCCCTCCCTAAGATCCTCCATAGAGAAATATATGTGGATGCCTAGATATTTAAGGTAATGTGGCACCATGGCAGTCACTATGCCGGTACAGCGGGCCTTCAATGTTCCGGGATAGGGGCCAGTTGGGAACAGAGGGGATTTCACCCAGTTCACACGAAAACATAATAGGTCCCCGAATATATTGAGTAGCTGCATGATCTCTGGCAGTGAGGACATGCTCTTATGCAAGTATTTTAATGCATCATCATAAAAAAGAGAAAAAGGGAGATGTCATGGAATCTGCCCAGGTCCGGAATCCCCCATCAATGCCCCCGTAGATGAAGGTGAGCAGCCAAAGGTTCAACTGCTGTCGCAAATAACAATGGCGATTGTGGGCATCCCTATCTAGTACCACAGCAAATATGGAAACTATCTGAGGCTACACAACAGGTTTTCACCCAGGCTGTGGGATTAGAGTACAATATACAAATCCAATCCAAAAATCCTAGCCCAAAGCCCATGCACCGCAGTGTCTCCTTTAAATATGGCCATCCAAGAGTGTCAAAAGCCTTCTCAATGTCCAATGACACCGCCACTCTATCATGTTCCCCATTAGGGGATTCATGCAATAACTGCAGGAGCCATCTAATGTTCAAGAAGATGTTTTGTCCCGGGGTAAAGCCCGATTGATCTTCATGTACCAATCGACCAATCAGTGGGAGCAGTCAAGCAGTCGATTTGCAAACACTTTGCCCAGTGATTTACAATCTAAATTAAGTAATGACAGGGGCGTATATTAGAACACATCTAAAGTATTGTGACCTGGTTTAGGCAGGACCACAATTAGCGCCTCCTATTGGGAGTCGGTAAGTTGACCCCGGGTTTTTGCTTCATGCAACACTTCCAGAAATGGTCTGGCAAGGTGAGCAAAAAATGCTAAATAATACTCCACTGGTAACCCGTCAGTTCTAGGCAGCTTATTGCAATACAGTTGGCGCAATGCAAACCAGACCTCTTCAATATCGATGGGTTCATCGAGATCCAGCTTTTGTAGTGGGGTGAGTTGTTCACAGCGAGTCAGCCATGCCAGGAGCCTTACAGATCAGTCCCCCTCCGCATGGAGTCTAGTAAGATTATGTCAGTAGTCATGCTTATGCAGATGTGAATCTACTTCCATGTGTCGAACTCGCAACTCCTGGAGCATATCTGGGCCCGAGCTACCCAGCTCCACATCTCGTTCCAGATTGAGCAGATCCATCTTCAACGAGGTCAGCTCGGATACCAAGACATGTCTGACTCCTACAGCGGCTGAGAGGCATTGTCCCCTCATGACCACTTTGTAGGCATCCCATTCCAAGGCCCGCAACAAAGCAGTTTTCCAATTAAGCTCAAAGTATGTAGAGACACAGTCAGCCAGCTCCTGGTGGAATGGAGGATCAGTTAACAGTTCAGGCTGCAAGCGCCACAATGATATGCTTGTGCACAGTCTGCCCCAGTGGAAGCTTAGCCATAGTGGGCAGTGGTCAGACAACATCCTTGCCAGGTATTCCGCCTGCAGAACATCTTGAGCCAAATGGTCTATTCGGGTATGCAGTTTATGTACTGGGGAGTAGAAAGAGTATTCCCACTCCTGGGGATGTCAGAAGCACCATATGTTGTGCAGCCCTCCATCAGACACCCAGGAACAGAGCTACCTGTGGCATAGTTCTGCTGGGTACACCCGATAGTGGGGATTTGGATCTATCCATTACCACATTAGGGACACAGTTGAAGTAGCCCCCCCATATGCAGGTAATGTAAGAGTCCTGGAAAAGTGTGGGTATACTGGAAGTCAAGAATTCCATGTGTTTCTAATTAGGAACATAAATGCCGGCTAGTGCTAAGGGCGTGCCACATAGTAAGCCTTCTACCAGCACATATCTGCCCTCCTTATCTATCTTATCTATCGAGAGATGCTCCAGAGTGTAAGGAACTTCGAGAGCCACCCAAACCAGAACACCCCTGGCGAATGTTGATACTGTTGTGCCATAGGCTTGCCCTTTCCATTTAGTTTTGAGCCTTTTCAATTCTCCTTCCGTAAGGTGTGTTTTCTGAAGTATCGCTATATGCGCATTGTGATGTTTCTAGAATGTGTATATCTGATGCCTCTTTGTTTGCTTTGCCATGCCCCTTACATTCCATTTTAATACAATATACATGCGTGAATGTGTATTTTGCGATGTGTGCTTGATACCTGTGTCCCACAACTGATCTGATGCGGTGACACAATTTGATGACCTGAATAGGTCTGTACCCCTGTCCACATGCCCCCAACTCGCCTGGCCAGCTAGCATCTGTATCTAGAATTGTGAATGAACATAAAAATTAACATTAAAAAACACGCTAACATCAACCCCCCTGGCTGACGGGCAACGGGCCCATAGCCAGGACTCCCCCTGTAAGCACAACAGGAACCAAAACCATTGGAGGGTTGACACTTGTCCATTCGGAAAAACATGTTGGGGATGAGAGTGTTCAAGTGAGCCCCTTGGAGCTGTACCCACCTGTTTCTAGTGCAGTCATACCATCTTTCCTCAGATCTCCATCCTTCGCTGAACTTTTGTATGGGTTTAGTGATTGCTTGAACCCCTTATTGTTGTTATGCCAGGAGACAGCAACTATAATGTTAAGTCCTCATTCTGATAAGGATGCCCGGCCTTCTTGGTCAATTATTCGCTAGTGCCTGTGCCAAACATGAAGCAGCACCTTCAGCGCCGCGTAAATGTGCCCTCATTCATCAGTCAGGCAGCGCCAGATGTGGAGGCGAAATTAATGATCATCTGCTGTGCGTGGGGTGACATCTGGTCCCTGCAAAGAACTGACTGTTGTTCTGCTGTCGGGTCCTACTTACGAGTCAGTGTCCGAAGTGCGGTCCTCACAGAGGGCTGCGTATGAGTTTGACTTATGTTGTTTTGCTTTGATTAGTGCTTGAACTTGGCGCTCCACTGCTTGAGCTTTCATTGGGTGTGCCCTGACACCAGCTCTCTTCTTGTGCCAGGGTCAGAGAGTCAGACACCCCTCTGACAGGGGTTCTCCTCGGCGTGATTGTGCCAGGCCCTTGGCATGTAGCCACGTCCACGCATCTTCTGGAATTGCAAAGATGTAGGTCTTCTCCCCATCTACTACCCTTAGTCTCACACGGAATAACAGTGCATATTTTATGCAATGTTCACGGAGGTGTTGTTTAACATTTACATAGGAGTTTCTTTTGCGCTGCACTGCCATCGTGCAGTCAGCATAAGCTGTGATGGTGGCATTTTCAAACCTCTATGGACCCTTTGTCCGGAAGCACTGGAGGATAAGATCTCAGTCCCAATAATTAAGGAAGCGGACTATTAGTGGTTGAGGCGGGGCTCTGGGAGGTGGTGGTCTGTCCGGTACCCTATGCGCTCAATCGAGAAGAAGGCTGGTGCTTTGTTCCCTAACACTGTGGTCTTCAATCACTGTGCGAGGAAGAGTTCAGTGCTAGGGTCCTCTGAGTGCTCTAGGAACACTTGCAAGTGGACGTTATTCGGCTGCGATCTTCCTTCTGCACCTTCAGCCCTGCACTGCAGAGAGGACACCTCCACTTGTAGTTGCGATACCTGAGTTTGAAATTATTGCACCGTTGGTTGCATAATTGCAATGGATAACTCAGTATCATCTACTCCATAAATCAATTTACGGTGGTCCACGCGGAGTAAAATTACTTCTTGCGACACAGTGTCAATTTTAGTCTCCAAGGCAGACTTAGGCCCTCATTACAACCCTGGCGGTTGGAGTTAAAGTGGTGGTAATGCCACCAACAGGATGTCGGAAAATATCAACAAATTATGACCATGGCGGTGAGAACTCAGATAGACATCCATTTTACCACACCGACCGCCAGGGCGGAAACAACAGGCACCACGGTGGTAGCCGCCTACAGCCAGACGTTAATCAGTGTTCCGCCCACCATATTACAAGAACACAATCCGCCACCTTTTCCGGGGCGGTACCAACAACATCAAAAGCCTGGCGGAAACTCTGTACAGAAGGGAAAGGACTCACCATTGGAGACGCAGGGAACAACCACCCCGCCATATAGCGCGAGCTGCATGTCTTCCCCATGCTCTTCTATGTGCTGCTCCACCAGGAACACCAATCACGGCGAAGACGACAACGGTGAGTACAGCCCCCTAGCACACAAGGGAGGGGGGGAGAAAAAAAAGAGTGAGACACACATGCAACACACACACCCCCATCCCCAACACCATACACACACATAGCTGCCGTACTAAAACATATCTACCCCGTACCTCGGATGAATAATGCAAGGACAACAGGAATTTACTAAAGTGAGTGTAATAAGATCAACACAGTAGAAATAAGAAATATGCAATGCAACAGATATATACAATTGTACAGTTCAAGGGACACTGCCCAGTTCTCAGTGTGCGTGGGCCACAGGGCCACAGGCCAAAGTCCAAGGCCCCACTTGTCACCTGCATCAACACGGAGAGAGCACTGCAGGGGCATCAGTTCGTAAGTAGGCAGGCACCTCAGGGGGGTGAGGGGCACCTCAGCCGGGAGATGAAACAAGACCACTGGTTCTGGAGGGGACAGCCTGCCTTGTGCGTGGTCCTGGGGAGTGCAAGGCCACAGTCTCTCAAGTTGGTGACTTGCCCACATGCCCTGGAAGGGGCAACATGCCCTGTGCTTGGTCCTGGGGAGTGCAAGGCCACAGTCTCTCAAGTGGGTGACTTCCCCACTGGTTCTGGAGGGGGCAACAAGCCCTGTGCTTGGTCTTGGGGAGTACAAGGCCACAGTTTCTAGAGTGGGTTTCTCCCACACTGGTTCTGAAGGGGGCATTGTGCCCTGTGCTCTTGATCCTGGGAGGCTGGGGTTGGTGTGTGTATTACCCACTGGTTCTGGAGGGGGCATCATACCCTGTGCTCTTGATCCGGGGGAATGCAAGGTCACAGTCTCTCAGGTGGGTGTCATACCTCCTGGATTTGCAGGGGGTAGGATGCACAGCAGCCCATGGAGGCAGGACTACATACCGTGACGGCTGCTCAGTGGTGGTAGTGGTGCTGCTGCTGCAGGCGCTAGTGGGGAGAGGCTCCAGCCCATCCACTGCAGCCTCGGATGGCTGCCCACTGGTGGTGGTGCTGCTGATGCTGGTGGTGGGAGGCTCCAGCCCATCCCCTGCAGCCTCAGATGGCTGCCCACTGGTGGTGGTGGTGCTGCTGATGCTGGTGGGGGGAGGCTCCAGCCCATTCCCTGCAGCCTCGGACGGCTGCACAACCATGGTTGGTGGTGGGGGCTCCGTCAGAGTCCCTGCCCCAGACCCCTTGCCCTTACTGCCTGCTGGGGCAGGCTCCTTGGTCTTACTGGCAGCAGCTGGGGCAGACTCCTTGGTCTTCCTGGCAGCAGCTGGGGCAGGCTCCTTGCTCTTCCTGGCAGCAGCTGTGGCAGGCTCCTTAGCCTTAAGGCTGCCTGGTGCAGGCTCCTTCACCCTGAGGACATGTGCCCTGGGTTCTTTCCCACCACAAGTGGGTGTGGTGACTACAGGGCCTGAGGTGCTTGCCTGGGTTTTTGGCATCCTGGCCAGACATGCAGGACGGGGGGAGGGGTAGGGAAGAGGTCACTGGTGGATAGGAAAAGCTTTTTAGGGACATTGGGGCGGAAAGAGGGAGAAGGTTTGGGAGTGGAGGAAGAGGGAGTGGTTGTAGGAGGTGTCTGCTGATTTTGGGTGCAGCTACATGGGCTGGATGCTGTTGTGAGGTGGATGGCTGTTGGGTATCAGAGTGTGTGCGTTTCTGTACTTTAGGAGGTGGGACAGACACAGTGGGAGAGGACACAGGGGACGTGTGCATGGCTGTTGTGGAGGTGTCTGCCAGTGAGGTGTGTGTTCTGCTAGGTGTGGTGGTGATGCTGGTAGTGGATGATGGTGTAGTGCATGCAGGTGTGAGTGTTGAAGGAACTGTGAGGAAGGTGGAGGAGGAGGAGGAGGAGGAGGAGGGTCAGACAGTGGAAATTGTGGATGTTGGTATGTCTACATCTGGATGGTGTTTGTGTGAGTGCCTGTGGGTTGAAGTGTGGTGCTTGTATTTCGCTGTGCCACTCTAGTGTGTTATCTTGTACATGCTCGTCTGCCTGTGTGCTTGGGATAGGTTGGGGTTGAGAGGAATGGGTTTGGGAAGAGGAAGTTGGAGGGGGGAGGGTGGAAACAGGGACAATGGCTGCCATCAGAGAGGAGGCCAGAGCCTGGATCGATCTCTGTTGAGCCGCAAAGCCAGTGTTAATGCCCTCCAGGAATGATTTAGGGGGTCATTCCGACCCTGGCAGTCATAGACCACCAGGGCCGGGGACCGCGGATGCACCGCCAACACATCACCCACCCAGATACCACCCTACCATGCGTAAGTTGTGATGATGGGTACTGTACTCACCCCCTTGTGGCTGCTGTGATGCTCTCAAGTGCCCATCCAGCTTAGGATAGGCACCCCTTCCTCGTTGAGGGGCCATCCCCAGCTGGACCTCCGCTATATTCCATGCCCAGCGTCTCAGGTCCTCCCACTGTTTCCGACAGTGGGTGCTCTGCCTGCCGTAGACCCCCAGGCTCCGCACCTCCTTGGCGATGGCACGCATGCTTTGGTGATAGGTGTCCATGTATGGCGGTCAGTGATGTCCATGCATTGGTAGAGAATGCAGGGCTTGGCATTGGGATGAATGAGATGTGATGGTGGGGTGTGTGGGAGGTGGTGGAGTGAAGGGAGTGAGGGTGAGGGTGGGGGTATGTGATGGCATGCTTGTAGGGGGGTGATAATAGTAAAGAGTTGACTTACCAGAGGCCAGTCCTCCTGCCAGGCCCTCAGGATGCATGATTGCCAAGACTTGCTTCTCCCATGATGTTAGTTGTGGGGGAGGAGGCAGGGGTCCACCGCCTGTCCTCTGTACAGTGAGTTGGTGTGTTGCTGCTATGGAACGTACCTTCCCCCGTAGGTCGTTCCACCTCTTCCTGATGTTGTACCTAGTTCTTGGATTCTGTCCCACGGCATTGACCTTGTCCATGATTCTCCACCATAACTCCATTTCCTTGCAATGGATATCTCCTCCACCTGTGCTCCAAATAGCTAAGGCTCTACCCTGATGATTTCCTCCACCATGACTCCTAGCTCCTCCTCTGAGAATTGGGGGTGTCGTTGTGGTGCCATAGATGTTGTGTGGGGTGTGTAGGTAAGGGTGTGTTGGGTAATGTGTTGGGGTGTGTGATGTGGGGTACAGGAGTGGTGTATAGGTGTGAGTAGTGTGTGGCTCTGGTTTTGTTTGTGGTCGTGGTGTCTGTCTCGTGCCAATGGTTTGTAGTCGTAAAGGGTTGTGGGTAATGTGGGTGTGTGTTTTATAGTGGTGTGTGTGTATGGGTGTGGTATGTGTATGGGTGTGAGGTGTGTGTTGTTTGAATTGTCCAATGTGGTGTTGTTTTGTTTGTGTGTCTGTGTTTTGAGCGCGGCGATATTGTACCGCCAATGGTTTACCGCCATTGAATGTCCGCTGTGGTGATTTGTGGGTCATAATGTGATGTGCATTGTTCTGTTGGTGTAACGGTGTGGGTTTTGATACCGCCAGTTTATCACTGACCTTTGGTGTGGCAAAAATGTGTATGTGGCTGAATAGTGATGGATTGGTGTGTGTCATAATATGGTGAACGGATATCCGCCGCAGCGGGAATCTGTTGGTGGCAGTCAGCATGGCGGTAAATGGGATTTACCGCCAATGTCATAATGAGGGCCTTTGTGTCCAGGACAGCCTGCAGGAGCTTCTCAAATTGGACAGAGTGAGCTTGAAGCACAGTGCTCATCTGTTGGTGTGTGGCAGCACCATCCCTAGAAGCCGCAGAGGTCATCTGCATGGTCCTCTCCGAGGACAGTGAAAGCCTTGCTGCTTTCTGTTTCACCATAACGGAGGCTGATGGGTTTGAGTTCTCGGGTCCAAAACTCACGGTCCTCGTGTTATGGCTCAGTAAACAACTCCCCAGGATGGCGAGCAGAGTCACTTAAGCCGCACCAATCCGCAGCCTTGGTCACCTCCAAGGGTCAGGACCCACGTCAAGTGGTCAAGTGTACCCAATGCCCCTAGTGGCAGGGACCTCCAGGTCCCGGAGTCCACCACAGCCCCACACCTGATGGCAGGAATATTGTCTTGGTACCTCTTGTTCCTGTGGATCGTTTCAGTCCCAGCACCCCGGGGTCCCCTTACTCCACAACACAGCTCTCATCATCCTGCACGCCAGTGTGCAGGTCAGCCTATCTTCCTGGGGTTCTGTGGGCAATTCTTGCAGGCCAGAAGCATTCAATTCTCTTGGTGGTGTGCCAGTACCAATACATGCCTCAACAACGCTGTCTATGTCTATGGTTTATTATTTATCCACTGCTCAGAGTGTCAATAGAAATGACAAAAATCACCCTCAACCCTGGAGTTGTGGAGATCAGGCAGTCCTGGTGGGTGTTCAGACTGTAGCTGGTATTTATTTTTATGAAAGGGGGCACCCCTCCGCCTTTGAATGGGTTTGCTGCTCCTAGGGGTGTTAGCTGTCCGTGGCTGCCCCCTCTATCATGGCATCCCAGGGCCAGATCACGCAGACAGACCAACGGGTGGGCCGTGTCACTACCCGTAATCTAGATCATGTTCCCCAACAGCAGCAGCCAGCTCCTCCCTTGGTTGACACTTCTGTTCCTGCACCAAACCACTTTCACACCTTCGCCCCTGAGAGGCTACAGCACTCATGGAGCCGCAGCCTACATCAGCTCCTCTGGTCTGCCCTTCAAGTCCAAGTCCTCAACCCGCATCCAGGGCTCTGGCAGTCCAACCACTGGTGTCCTATTCCTCGGTGCTTCACCCCTGAGGGCAGCCTCCAGGCCCCTCAGCTCCACTCTGTATTAGAGATGCTGGCCGCATGCTGTGAGCCAGCCAAAGCCTCTCTCGCCTTCTCTCCATGTTGCCTGAACGCGGGCCTACGCCATCAGTGATCGACCCAGTGTCCGCAGGCCCCAGGAGACTCTGGTTCCTATCATCTGTAGATCCAGGTGGGGTTAATGTAGCAGGATATTGGTCGGGCAGGAGCAGAGCTGAGTACTAAGCATCTGCTCCGGTCACCATCTTGACCACGCCCACTGGGGCTATAAGGGTTAAGTCATTGTTGGAGCACAGTGTAGTCTGTATTGCAATTTACTTGATGTAAGGGACCCTGCAGAAGCTGGGGATTGTGTAATCACTTTCAGAGAGAAACAAGATAAGTATATATTATTTATTAAGTTACTCAAACAGTAATGCCAACATCTCTTGCTCTCTGGAGGTTCAAGCCGTAACTGACTAGAACTCTCCTATGACGCGTATCACATTCCCTGCTCCAAACATGCTACATTCTACCTCGTGCTAGAACAAGGTAAGTATTAATACATTACTAAATATTCAAAAGTAAAGGCAACATATTTCCCCCCTTAAATAATACAATACAAAATAGGAACATACTTAACTCTAAAAATACACTATTATCAGGTGACGTAACTATGATACAAAAATAGAAACTAATACAAATAACTCAATGGTAGAAGTGACAAAACCTTGGGGCATATTTATACTCTGTTTACGCCGGAATTGCGTTGTTTTGTTTTGACGCAATTCCGACGCAAAACTAACTCCATATTTATACTTTGGAGTTAGACGAGTCTAGCGCCAAAGTCCATGGAGTTTGCGTCATTTTTTAGCGTGGACACCTACTTTGCATTAATGATATGCAAGGTAGGCGTTCCCGTCTAAAAAATTGACTCCGAGGCATGTGCGCCGTATTTACACTCCCGGGCAAAACTCACGCCCGGGAGTGGGCGGGTCAAAAAAAATGACATCCAGCCGCTTTTGCGTCGTTTTTTAGCGCCTGGTCAAGGCAGGTGTTAAGGGAACTGTGGGCTCGGAAGGAGCCCAGAGGTGCCCTCCCATGCCCCCAGGGACACCCCCTGTCACCCTTGCCCACCCCAGGAGGACGCCTAAGGATGGAGGGACCCATCCCAGGGAACATAAGGTAAGTTCAGGTAAGTAATATATATATATTTTTTTTGTGGCATAGGGGGGCCTGATTTGTGCACCCCTACATGCCACTAAGCCCAATGACCATGCCCAGGGGACAGAAGTCCCCTGGGCATGGCCATTGGGCAAGGGGGCATGACTCCTGTCTTTGCTAAGACAGGAGTCATTTCAATGGGGGTTGGGAGTCGAAATAAATGGCGCAAATCGGGTTGAGGCGAAAAATTTGCCTCAGCCTGACTTGCCCCATTTTTTGGCGCCCAAGCTCCATGTTCCCCTACGCCGGCTCTGCCTGGTGTACGTCATTTTTTTTTACGCACACCAGGCAGCGCCGGCGGCTAACGCCGGCTAACGTCATTGAATAAATACGGTGCCCGCATGGCGCTTCAGAATGGCGTTAGCCGGCGCTAATTTTTTTGACGCAAAACTGCGTTGGCGCAGTTTTGCGTCAAAAAGTATAAATATGGCCCCTTGTGTTTTTGTTCAAGCAACATAGATCTGCAAATACGCTGGATGTTTAACCTCCCACCCAGATCAAGTACTTGATTGCATTTCAGTCTCAGTGTTATCCAAATAATATTCGTCACTCACCACAGTATCCGTCCTTGCTACACCACACTCAACCTCTGTACTTCCATTCTTACTATCCGAAACACCATACTCACCAGGCCAGCTGATTCCACATCTATTAACATCCTCCCCATCTACATCCATACTATTCTTGCTCTCTTTACATCTAATAAACCTTGTCCATGTTCTGAACATGTCCATCACTAAGCTTTGCTGAATTTTTGAATTTCTCTGGATTTTCCAATGTATCAGAAAATCTACTTTCATCTTTCCACTCTCCTGTACACCTTAACATGCACTATGTCTCCCTTCTTCACCACACAATCTTTATTTCCTAATTTCTGTCCACATACTGTTTATATATGCCTTGTGCCTTCACAATATTCTCTGTCACCACTTCTTGTGACCACTGGAGCATTCAAGACTTCACCATCCATCCTTGGTTGTCCTTCATAAAAGGTATTCTACCCCTTGTTATGGTGAAAGGGCTATACCCTGTAACGGACGGTGCAGTACGATACATCCACGCTTTTTTCTTAAAGCAAGCCATCCAGGTAAATGTTTTACTTGTATCCAACTGCAAAGTTCCCTTTATCACATAATTAAACCTTTCCACTTCACCATTACCACTAGTATGATAGCAAGAAGTGAACTTATGTTCAATCCCATTGCGACAAAGGAAACTGGCCATCACTCACTTCTAAATTGCGCACCATTTTCCGTAACTACTTTTTTTGGTGAACCTTCGTTTTGAAAAATATCATCAAGGAATTTCACCACACTCTCAGTAATTGCACAATTTACAAATTCCACTTCTGACGATTTGAAAAAGTAGTCAATGGCTCCTATGGCAAACCATTATTTTTGAGCCCCTAGCACCACTGGAGCGTCACTTTAAGTGACGCTCCAGTGACGCTAACATCTGCTCCATATTTACAAGGAGGTGTAACACCACTTTTTGTGTCGTTACACCTCCTTGTAAATATGGGCCCCTCCGCCGCAGGTATCTGCGTCAGAGTGGCATACAATGGGTGTTGCTGGGGGAGTGCCACAGCAACACCCATTGCATTTTGACACTGCCTCAGATTTACAAGATTTCGTAAACATGAGGCAGCGCCAAAATCTAACCCCATCCCCAGGGGTGGTGTTAGCAAGGCAAGGTTTCTAAGTGTGCTACATTCTGCAGCTAGTATAGAAAGAGCAAAATGCTAGAAATTATTGTTTATGTGTGGGAAGGTGTCCCTTCCTGCACATAAACAATCATTTGAAAACAACGCTTTCTGCAGCACACACAGAAGTGCCAAAACACCATTAGTGATTGTCTATGTGCAGGAAGGGAAACCATCCCGCACATAAACAATCACACCCCTCAACGCAGACATCCTTGCACGATGGTGCAGCTAAATTTAGCACAGGCGACAACACAGGGGTGCGCCGTATTCACTTAAAAATGGCGCATCCCTGCGTTGTGAAAATGACGGAGCATGGCGCTGCCAATTTTGGGCAGCGTCGTGGTCCGTCATTATCCCAGAAATATGGACCCAAGAATTTACCTTTTTCCCATCAATTGGCCCCATTATATGCACTCTCAATGTTTCCTAAGCCATATCAGGACAAGATACCAGAAAAAATGGAGGTTTTAAAAAAAACCTGTTACTTATCTGCATGTAGGCACAGCTCACTTTCTTTAGTATTTTTTTTCATTTTCTGCATCAATTCTGGTCCAGCAATAATTGTCTTTACTCCTCTTGATTTTCATGATCCCCAGATGGCAATCATGACACAATTTGATAATTAACACTCTTAACTCCTTGAGGAGAACTACCTTCACAGCTCTCATGACATTCTCATTTAACACTGTCTGTTCATTATGATCCTCCCAAACATGCCTGCAACAGTTATCCAGCAACTTCTTTTCATGTCAACCTTCCATTACAAACGTCTTCATTCTCTCCAGGGTAACATCCTGTCCATAAGCAATTCACCACTCATCTTCTGAAATTACACCCATCCTTCCATCACTCATCCATGCTAAACTCACATCCTCCCCACCGTCATTGAGAACTTCTTCTAATGGAAAAGATAATCTTCTTAAACATTCTACCACTTTATTTCTGACTCCTGTGGAGCTTTGCAAGGGTTACATATAGTCCCAAGGCCATATAGACATCCTTGCCATTCTGGGTGTAGCTTTAAATAAACCTTCTGAAGAAAACATAGTATGTAAAGGTTTATGATCACATCGTATTTCTACTTCTACTTCAACCCCCACATTATGGCCAAGGTTTCTTTCTCTATAACATTGTATTGCTCTTCTGCTGGTGAAAAGGCCCTTGACACAAAACCTACAGTGTACTCTCTTCCTTCAGAATCTTGCTGACATAACACTGCACTTATGACTTTATTACTGGCATCAGTGGACAAAATACATTTAAATTTAGAATCAAAGCCATGAAAACTTCCCGTTTCACCAATATTCTCTTTTATTTGTTCAAAATCATGTTGTAATGTATCTGACATATTGAACTTGACTCTTTTTTCTAAGAGCTGGTGTTTGTTATAAGTCTTTTCAGAAAACATTCTTGACAAATTAGGCATAGAACTCTACCATCCCTAGACATGACTGTAACTCATCTTTAGTTGTGGGTACTGGCGCTTTTACTGCTTTCAGAAGCTCTTTTTTAAGTTTGATCCCTTCTGATGTGACTTCATGTACTAAGTAATTTAGGCCCATATTTATACTTTTTGACGCTAAACTGCGCTAACGCAGTTTAGCGTCAAAAAGTTTTGCGCCGTCTAACGCCATTCTGAAGCGCCATGCGGGCGCCGTATTTATGGAATGGCGTTAGACGGCGCAATCAGACCGGCGCTGCCTGGTTTGCGTGGGAAAAAACCACGTAGACCAGACAGCGCCGGCGTAGGGGGAAAATGGCGCATGGGCGTCTTAAAATGGGGCAAGTCAGGTTACGTCGAAAAAATCGTCTTAACCCGACTTGCGCCATTTTTTAACGACGCCCATCCCCCATCAACATGACTCCTATCATTGTAAAGATAGGAGTCATGCCCCCTTGCCCAATGGCCATGCCCAGGGGACTTCTGTCCCCTGGGCATGGTCATTGGGCATAGTGGCATGTAGGGGGGCACAAATCAGGCCCCCCTATGCCACAAAATATTATAAAAAAAAAAAAAAAAAAATACTTACCTGAACTTACCTGAATGTCCCTGGGGTGGGTCCCTCCAGCCTTGGGTGTCCTCCTGGGGTGGGCAAGGGTGGCAGGGGGGGTCCCTGGGGGCAGGGGAGGGCACTCTGGGCTCATTTTGAGCCCACTTGTCCCTTAACGCCATGCCTGACCCAGGCGTTAAAAAGCGGCGCAAATGCGCCGTTTTTAGCCACGCCAACTCCCGGGCGTCTCTTTTGCCCGGGAGTATAAATACCACGTAAAGGCCTGGGAGTCATTTTTTAGACGGGAACGCCTCCCTTGCATATCATTAACGCAAGGAAGGGGTTCACGCTAAAAAATGACGCACATTCCGGGAACTTTGGCGCTATTCGCCTCTAACGCCATAGTATAAATATGGCGTTAGTTGGCGTTAGTTTTGCGTCGAAATTGCGTCAAAAAAAACGACGCAATTTCGGCGCAAACGGAGTATAAATATGGCCCTTAATGCTTTCACTCCAAACTTGTATTTAGTGAATTCAGCTATTAACACATTCTCACGATGAATTTCCAGAACCTCACGCAGCCTGCAGTCATACTGATCTCTGCTTTCTCCTGTGACCAAAATATCATCCTGGAAGTATATAGTCCCCACCTTGTTCTTGAACAAGTTGTACATTAGTTTTTGAAAAACCGTGGCCACTGAGGCAAGGCCAAATGGCATAAACAAATTGATAACACCCTTTGGGAGTCACGAAAATGGTTAACTTTTTGCTCTCCTCATGAAGCTTTACCTGGTGTTAAGTGGAGGACAAGTCTATTGATATAAACAATTATTATTATTTATTGAGTCTTTATTGAGCTATACGAAGAGTAAGGCCAACACATCCTACTCTCTGGAGGTTCAAGCCATAACTGACCTGAACCCTCATATTCCATGTTCCAAACATGTCACATTCTACCTCGTTCTAGAACAAGGTAGGTATTAGTACAGCATTACTAAGTATTCAAACGTAAACACAACACCCATCCTGAACACAGTGCTGTGGACTGTGAGTCAGGGGCAGAGAAAGCCCACTAAGCTGCCTTGACTTGAGAAAATAATTAAAATAGGTACACAAAGGTGTCCTGTATTAAACAGATATAAGACAGGGACCCCAATACAACAAGGGCAAGCACAGTTGTGGTACAGAAGTCTTACCCTGTGTTCATCAACACAGAAAAAATGTGGAAAGAGGGTCTTTTTCAGTCTGAGAATAGCTGTTTTTTCAAAGGTGCAAACTCTGAAATTTACAAAAGCAAATTGTATATGTTTATATAAAATGGAAACGTTGGCCAAGTGATAGTAAAATATTTAATTTGGCTATTTGTTTTACCAGGTATGCATACAATTCCCATTAATTTGAAAGTGAAAGTGAAAATTCATTAAAACTCTTTGTTAGTATTTAATTCACAATAGTGTTTCCCTACCTGCCTGAGACATTATCAGCTAAAATAAGTTTGGTCTCTTAGTTGTAAGAGACGCAGCTAGGCAAAAGTGCATAACACACCGCTTATAGGTACATCCAATGAAGGCAACAGCTTGCCTTTTTAGGTCTCATCTAAAGAATGTTTCTCAAGCCTATGTTTTCCAATACATTACATTTATTTAGAGTGGACTTTGGGTCAACTCCTCTTTGTCTCTCTATCTCTCTCTCTCTCTCTCTCGAGCTCTGCAGCTCTTTCACCACTTATTCCTCCCTGCCAACACTTTCTTTCACCCTCTGCAGGGCACTCCTGTCTGTTCTCTTCCTCTACCCCAGTGCTTAATTTGTAAATAAAAAGGTGCTGGTGCCCAAAGACCTCCTCTTAAACACGCGCTGCTGTAATTAAATGTGTGAGCACGGAATACTGAGGCGGCGTAATCCCATATGGTTAGCTCCTGGGTCATAACTCAGGCCCCTGAAGCCCCAGCGGCCCTCCAACCCAAGGCCACTGAATATCTGTGGGTTGTGAGAGACTCAAGTGCCCCTCATTATATTGGCAGGGGTCCCCATCATCTTGTGCTATGCCACTGATGAGTGCATAGGGGGTTAAGGGAGCCCCTATGAATTTGCGATATTGTCAGGCAATAAGAGAGATACTTTCATGCTTAGGGAGACTCTTGCTGTTCGCCTTTGCAATTGCAGCACTGAAAGTAAGTGAAAAGACTTGACTTTTGTAATACTAACACTGGTTCTAGCATTCAGCCCCCTACTTGTGAGAGGGCCCAGGGTAGGAAGAGGAGCTATAAAATAATGACAATAATGGATGCTGTATGTATTGAAACTCAAATTAGGGTCATTATAATTGATCTTGGCATTATCAAACTGAATGAAATTTATCAGTTTTGCAAGGGTGGAAGAGTAAATGAGGAGATACTTGTTTCATACAGAGGTCTTTCTTCACCTTATGAACTGAATTTCCAATGGGTCCAATTCCTTGTCAATTTATAATGTATATAAAAACAAAACACACATTTTAAGGGTTTCCAAGAGCTTGGCAACATGTTTATTTTTGGTCCTATCGCCACAATATTCAAATGACTGAAAAGGCTTTCTTGCAGCTGCTTTGTGCTTTGGGAAAGTTATTATTAAACCTTTGCGATGATGTTGTAAGTTTAGCACCTATTTGCAACCATTTGCATTTTACATACAGAAGAAATGTTTGAACTGAAGCCGCTGGGTGACATAACTTATTTTTCAAGCTTCATGAGACAAGTCAAATATAATTCAATATAATTCATTATTTTGGAGGTGTATATCAGTTTAATACATTATTGCCCTCATTACAACCTTGGCGGTCGGTGATAAAGTGGCGATAATACCCTCAACAGGCCGGCAGTAACAAAAATTGAATTTTGACCACGGCGGAAACCTCCAACACAGACTGTCACTTTAACACACCTACTGCCACGGCGGTAGCAACAAGCACCGCGGAGGTAACTGGCAACAGCCAGGTGGAAGACAATGTACCGCCCACCCTATTACAACAAGCCAATCCACCAGCTTTTCTGGGGCGGTACCAATGCCATCAAAACCATGGTGGAAAAAGAACACAGAAGGGAAACGACTCACCTATGGACACTCAAGGAAGAACCAAGATGCCATGGAGCCTGAACTACAGGTGTTTCCCATGCTGGTATACCTCCTCCTACACCAGGAATATGAACGGTGGCGAAGACGACCACAGTGAGTACTGCACCTAGCACACAAGGGAGGGTGGGAGGAAAAAGAGAGTGACACACACATACAACACGCAACACCCCCACCAACACCCCCAACAACATACACCAAACAGATGCAACAACATTACATATCCACCCCGTACCCCTCAGGAATAACGCAAGGACAAAAGGAAGTGAGTAAAGCCAGTGTAATAATAAAAAGTTCAAGAAATACGTCCTCAAAGAACAAAACAGTATCAACAATATATACAAATGGAGGGACAATGCTCAGTCCAAAATGTCCGTGGCCCACAGGGCCATATCACATAGGCAAAGGCCACACTTGACTCCTGCCTTAATACGGAGTGATCACTGCTGGGGCATCAGGTCGAAAATACAGAGGCACCTCAGGGGGAAGGAGAAGGGTGGGCACCTCAGCTGGAAGATGGTACAACGCCACTGGTCCTGGAGGGGGCTACATGCCCTCTGCAATGTCCTGGGGAGTGCAAAGCCACAGTCTCTCTAGTGGGTGGTTTGCCCACTGCTTGGTCCTGGGGAGTGCAAGGCCACAGTCTCTCAAGTGGGTGGTTTGCCCACTGCTTGGTCCTGAAGAGTGCAAAGCCACAGTCTCTCAAGTGGATGGCTTCTCAACTGGTTCTGGAGGGGGCCTTGGGCCCAGTGTGCTTCATCCGGCCAAGGAGGGGGTGAGTGGATGCCTTCTTTCACTGGTTGTGGAGGGGGTTTTGTGCCTAGTGATGCAGATCTTGGAGGGTGCAAGGTCACAGTCTCTCACCTGGATGTCACACCTACAGTTGTTGCAGGGGCCAGGACACACTACAGCCCATGGAGGCACGACTACACACTGCCCAACGGCGGTGACGGCTGCTCAGTGGTGGCAGTGGCGGGACTGGTGGCGGTGCTGCCAGTGGTGGGTGGAAGCTCCAGCCCTTCCCCTGCAGCCTCGGACGGCTGCCCACTGGGGCTGCTGTTGCTGGCAGTGGTGCTGGTGGCTGTGCAGGTGGCAGTGCTGGCGGTGGTACTGGCGGTGGTGCTGGCGGTGGTTCTGGTGGCAGTGCTGCCAGTGGTGGGGGGAGGCTCCAGCCCTTCCCCCTTAGCATCAAATGGCTGAAGTGCCATGGCTGGTGTTGTTTGCCCAGATGCTGCTCCAGCACCAGGCACCAGAAACATCCTGCCTGTGGCGTCTGTGCCTTTTTCATTGCCCTTGGCAGCTGGTGTTACCTTCCTGCCCTTGACAGCTGGTGGTGCCTCCTTGCTTCTGCCAGCTGGTGGCGCCTCCTTGCTTCTGCCAGCTGGTGGTGCCTCCTTGTGTTTTCCAGCTGGTGGTACCTCCTTGTGTTTTCCAGCTGGTGCTCCCTTTTTTCCATTGGAAGCTGGTGCAGGCACACCGGCTGTATGGACGTCTCTCTTCACAGTGCCTCTCACAATTGCAGTGGCTGCAGAAACGACAGTGGCCGTAGACTGGGTGGCTGAGGTGCTAGCCTGGGTCCTGACCACCCTGGCCCAAAGTGAAGGCACAGGGGGAGGAGGTGCAGGGAATAGGTCAAGGGAGGAGAGGAAAAGCTTTTTAGGGACACTGGGGCTGGAAGAGGGTGAAGATTTGGGAGTTGAGGAAGAGGGAGTGGTGGTGGGAGGTGTCTGTCTGCTGTGTTTGGGTGCAGGTGCATGGGCTGGATGCTGTTGTGAGGTGGATAGCTGTTTGGTGTCTGAGTGCTTGCGTTTGTGTACTTTGACATGATTGGCACAGACACAGTGGGAGAGGACACAGGGGACGTGTACATGGATGTGGGGGTGATGACTGCCAGAGAGGGGTGTGTAGTGATAGGCGTGATGGTGATGGAGGTAGTGGATGAAGATGTAGTGCATGCAGGTGTGAGTGGAGATGCTACTGGGAGGGAGGTGGATGAGGAGGGGGACACAGTGGAGGCAGTGGATGTTGGTGTGTCTGCATCTGGATGGTGCTTGTGTGAGTGCCCGTGGGATGAAGTGTGGTGCTTGTGTTTGCCTGAGCCACTTCTGTGTGTTGATTTGGGTGCATGCTGGTCTGAAGATGTGCTTGGGATAGGCTGGGGTTGAGGGGAATGAAACTGGGTAGAGGAAGTTGGATGGGGAGGCTAGAGACAGGGACAATGGCTGCCATCCCTGTTGGGCCGCCATGCCAGAGTGAATGCCCCCGAGGAATGCATTTGTTTGTTACAAATGTCCTGCCAGACCCTGTATGTCATTCACAATGGTTGACTGCCCAATAGAGATGGATCGCAGGAGGTCAATAGACTCCTCACTCAGGGCAGCAGGGCTGGCTGGGGCTGGGCCTGATGTGCCTGGGGTGAAGGAGATGCCCACCCTCCTGGGTGAGCAGGCACAGGAAACACACTGAGGGGCTGCTGGGAGGGTGGTGCTGGTGCGGGGGTGGCGGCTGTAAGTGTAGTTGGGGTGGCCACAGAGGTGTCCGCCACCACCAGGGAGCTTCCATCGGAAGAGGTGTCACTGTCCGAACTGTCCCCCTCAGTCTCCACCGTAGTGCTCCCGTCGCCCTCCGTCCCACTGGTGCCCTCACACTCGGTGGACTCAACCACATGGGCCATGTGGGATGCAGCTCCCTTCGTCGCCGGTGCCTCTGCTCCTCCGCCAGATGATGCTAATGCACACAAGGACAGGGTGACAAAACAAAAAGGGGGAAGAGACAGAGGATACACTTGGTCAATTCCAGCAACAACACCACCGTTGCCATACAGAACACACAGGGAACAGCCCTATGCACTAGGCCATGCACTACTAGTTACAATGCTAGTCACCAGGCCATGGGGTACAATGCATAAATGCCAATAGCAGCATACCTGAAACCCACAGGACTTTGCCCGGTAGTAGATGCCCACTAGCATATTTGGGTTTGGAGTGCATCTGAGCCTGCCCATAATGGAACCTACCCTGCCATGTTCGTCCTGGCCTAGGGGCACCCACAGACCACCATCGCACACCCAGATAACACCTCAACAGGTGCAATTTTCTGATTCTGAAACTGTACTCACCCCCTTGTGGCTGCTGTGATGCCTTCAAGCGCCCATCCAACTCCGGATAGGCCACAGCCAGGATGCGGAATTTCAGGGGGGTCAGGGTACGACGGGCACCCCTTCCCCATTGGGAGGCCATCCCCAGCTGGGCCTCTGTCGTCTTCCTTGCCCAGCGGCTCAGGTCCTCCCACCATTTGCGACAGTGGGTGCTCCACCTGTCAAAGACCCCCAGGATCCACACGTCCTTGGCTATGGCACGCCAAATACCCTTTTTCTGATGGGCGCTGACCTGCAGAAAAAGATACATAGAAAAAGGTATTAGGCATACCGTCCGGCCTGTTACACTCATGGCCCACCATATCCCTCCCATCCCCCTACGCACAGACATTGCCCGCCATACATGCAGCACTCTGTCCAGGACCCCTCAGCCACCCCCCTACAGGAGGCTTACACACACAGCACTTCATGCATTCATGCCCCATGCATCGTGCTCACAGTGTACTCACCTGTTGGCCTGGAGGACCATAAAGTAAATGGTACTGGGTTAGGACCCCATCCACTAGTCTCTCCAACTCCTCCGAAGTGAAGGCAGGGACCCTTTCCCCAGACACTCGAGCCATGGTCGCTTCCAGACACAGGTCACAGCAGCACTTGCAGTGTACGTTGTTGTTGGACCTGGCTTTTTGACAGGGTCATCCTCAAACTTTTTGCCTCCTTCCTCCTATTTTTTCTGACCTGTTGTTGTTGGTTTTTGAACTCTGGGCACTTTACCACTGCTAACCAGTGCTAAAGTGCATATGCTCTCTGTGTAAATTGTACTGTTGGTTGGTTTATCCATGATTGGCTATTTGATTTACTTGTAAGACCCTAGTAGAGTGCACTATATGTGCCTAGGGCCTGTAGATTAAATGCTACTAGTGGGCCTGCAGCACTGGTTGTGCCACCCACTTCAGTAGCCCCTTAACCTTGTCTCAGGCCTGCCATTGCAAGGCCTGTGTGTGCAGTTTCACTGCCACTTCGACTTGGCATTTAAAAATACTTGCCAAGCCTAAAACTCCCCTTTTTCTGCATATAAGTCACCCCTAATGTGTGCCCTAGGTAACCCCTAGAGCAGGGTGCTGTGTGGGTAAAAGGCAGGACATGTACCTGTGTCATTTATATATCCTGGTAGTGTAAAGCTCCTAAATTCGTTTTTACACTACTGTGAGGGCTGCTCCCTTCATAGGCTAACATTGGGGCTGCCCTCATACATTGTTGAAGTAGCAGCTGCTGATCTGGAAGGAGCAGGAAGGTCATATTTAGTATGGCCAGAATGGTAATACAAAATCCTGCTGACTGGTGAAGTCGGATTTAATATTACTATTCTAGAAATGCCACTTTTAGAAAGTGAGCATTTCTTTGCACTTAAATCTTTCTGTGCCTTACAATCCACATCTGGCTAGGTTTAGTTGACAGCTCCTTGTGCATTCACTCAGACACACCCCAAACACAGGGTACTCAGCCTCACTTGCATACATCTGCATTTTGAATGGGTCTTCCTGGGCTGGGAGGGTGGAGGGCCTGCCCTCACACAAAGGACTGCCACACCCCCTACTGGGACCCTGGCAGACAGGATTGAACTGAAAAGTGACCTGGTGCACTTCTTAGCCACTCTTTGAAGTCACCCCCACTTCAAAGGCACAATTTAGTATAAAACAGGGCCTCTGCCCTACCTCATCAGACGCTTGCTGGAGAAGAAACCTGAACCAGAACCTGCATCCTGCCAAGAAGAACTGCCTGGCTGCTCAAAGGACTCACCTGTCTGCTTTCTACAAAGGACTGCTGTCTTGCTGTTGGCCTGCTGCCTTGCTGAACTCTTGTCTGGCTGCAAAAGTGCTCTCCAAGGGCTTGGATAGAGCTTGCCTCCTGTTCCCTGAAGTCTCAGGACCAAAAAGACTTCTCTTTTTCATTTTGACTCTTCGTGCGCCGAAAAATTTCTACGCACAGCTTGTTCCGGTGTGAAAAATTTACCGCACGCCGATCCAGAAAGACGCCGCTCGGCGCGACGCCTGCGGTGCGACTGGAACTTCGACGCACGGCCTCGCATGGAAAACGCCGCCCGACTTTCAGAGGGTAAATTGACGCAACGCCTGCCGTGAGAAAGAAAATTCCACGCACAGCCTCCCGGAACAACGCGCAGCCGGATAACAAGCCGAGGAATCCACGCACAGACCCTGGGACATCTGGTAATCCCGCGAACCATAGAAGGAGACGGTCCGCGTGCCAGAAAACGACGGACGTATTCCCCGAGTGAAAAATAACGATGCAAGTCCGTGTGTGAAGGGGCGAAACCGACGCACATACCATTTTTCCTCCCGTAGAACGAGGCACGTCTCCCCGCATGAAAAATAACGACGCAAGTCCGTGTGTGAATGGGCGTAACCGACGCACACACCATTTTTCCACGCATCTCCTCTTCTGCGGCCCTCTGCGGAGATTTTCCACTCCAAACCAGGTACGTTGTGCTTGAAAGAGACTTTGTTTACTTTTTAAAGGCTTAAGACACTTCATATCACTTTTTAGTGATATCTTTACAAATTCATATTGCATCTTTGATCGTTTTGACCTGCAAATACCCAGATAAATATTGTATATTTTTCTAAACACTGTGTGGTGTATTTTTGTGGTGCTATATTGTGTTATTGTATGATTTATTGCACAAATGCTTTACACATTGCCATCTAAGTTAAGCCTGACTGCTCGTGCCAAGCTACCAGAGGGTGGGCACAGGATAATTTGGATTGTGTGTGACTTACCCTGACTAGAGTGAGGGTTCTTGCTTGGACAGAGGGTAACCTGACTGCCAACCAAAAACCCCATTTCTAACAGTTGTCTCCTGTTGAAGGTGAGGTAGCAAGTGAGTGAACAGATAGAAAATCGGGGTCATGTCCGCAGTGGTGCGTACCATCACTGCCGGCGTACATCACCATTGACTACTGGAACCCATAGGCCCCAATGATAACCAATGAGGTGTTGCACCGCGGTCGTCGACCGCCTCCCAGCAATGGCGCACAACATCAGCGGAATTACCTCATTTCCACTTGTCCCTTCTCACAGGTCAGGCGGCTCCCATTTCAGGGTGGAACAGGCCATGGCACCTAACTGCGTCACAGCAGACATAGGCAGATAAACGGACCAACATGTTCACATACTGTTTCTGTCACAAGATGCAAGGCATTTTACTCAGAGGATATCTTTGAATGTGACCATCTGCTCACCGTTTTTCACCCTTGAGTTCAACTGCTGAGGATGAATAGGAGAAGGAGACATACCCCTGTGTACAGACCCCTTGTGGACCTGGCAACAATGGAGGACAGGCACATTATCCTAACCTACAGACTTGATAGGGCCACAATCCAAGAGCTGTGTGCCCAATTGGAGCCAGACCTGATCTCAGCTATCCTTCACCCCACTGGGATCCCCCCTCTTGTGCAAGTTCTATCAGTGTTCCATTTTTTGGCTCCTTCCAAGCGACAGTGGCCATGACAGCAGGGATGTCACATCCTATGTTCTCAAACGTGCTGACCAGAGTGTTGTCTGTTCTGATGAAACACATGCGCAACTACATAGTATTCCCCCAGGTGGAGGATTTGACCACAGTGAAGGCTGACATCTATGCAATGGGACATATCCCCAACATCATTGGTGCTATTGATGGTACACATATTGCCTTTGCCCCCCTCCCCCCGGAGAAATGAACAGGTGTTCAGAAATTGAAAGAGCTTTCACTCTCTGAATTTGCAGATAATGTGCCTGGTGGACCAGTACATCTCCCATGGCAATAAAAAGTATCCTGGGTCTGTGCATGATGCCTTTATCCTGAGGAATAGCAGCATCCCATATGTAATAGCTCAACTCCAGAGGCACAGGGTGTGTCTAATAGGTGAGCCCATGGTCCCCACCCAGTGTCTGTTGGTATATGGGTGTGGGGTTGGCCCTAAGGGTGAATGTCTGGCTAACAGGTATCCCTTGATATTTACAGGTGACTCTGGTTACCCCAACCTCTCATGGCTACTGACCCTAGTGAGGAATGCCAGGACAAGGGCAGAGGAACGTTACAATGAGGCACATTGGCGAACAAGGAGGATCATTGAGCGCACCTTTCGCCTCCTGAAGGCCAGGTTCAGTTGCCTCCATCTGACAGGTGGATCTGTGTGCTACTCACCCAAAAAGGTATGCCAGATCATCGATGCATGTTGCACAACCTGGCCTTGAGACGCCAGGTGCCTTTTCTGCAGGAGGATGAGGCTGGAGATGGTCGTGTGGCAGCGGTGGAGCCTGTGGACAGTGATGAAGAGGAGACAGAGGAAGAGGATGTGAACAACAGAACAACCATAATTCAACAGTAGTTCCAGTGACACACAGGTAAGACACTGTAACTTCACCTTCTATTGCAGTTTTGTGTTGTATATGTTCACTGGCTGGCTGTTGTTCCCACTACCATGGCCACTTATTGTACCCTTTAACATGTCTATTTGCAGTTATTTGTTCCCTTCTGTGGCTCCTGGTGTATTGACTGCAGCACATTATAGGTCATAACTATGTATACATCACTGTACAGTCTACTTGCTATGTTTACTGATTGTTAAACAACTACATCCTTAAATCATTTGACATACTCCATATTTGTGTTTCCCAAGGGTGTTTATTTCAGTGCTGAGAAGTAAATGGGGATGTGCAATGGGCTTGGGTGATGGTGGAGGAAAGTCCAAGATAGGGTCCAGTCTATTTGTATCACAGGTGCATTGTCCAAGGGGACATAGGAAGTGGAGCAACGGCAGTTCAAGGTGGACAGGGTGACAGAGTGGGACACAAGGGTGACAATCAGGAGAGTCTTATTTCCTGGTAGGCGTCTTGGCAATGTTCTCTGGCTTCTGCCTGGATCGCAGGGACAGTTTGCAAGGTGGTTCTCCTTCTGCAGGGGGAGGGGTGCTAGTGGCCTGTTGTTCCTGTGGCGGGGCCTCCTGTCCACTAGCGTCAGTGGAGGTGGAAGGCTGCTCTCCGGTGTGATTAGTGTCAGGGGCCCGTTGGTGTGACACTGCCTCCCTCATGTTGTTGGCCATGTCTGCCAGCACCCCTGCAATGGTGACCAGGGTGGTGTGGATGTCCCTCAGGTCCTCCCTCATCCCTGGGTACTGTCCCTCCTGCAACCGCTGGGTCTCCTGCAACTTGGCCAGTATCTGGCCCATGGTCTCCTGGGAATGGTGGTATGCTCCCAGGATGTTGGTGAGTGCCTCGTGGAGAGTCGGTTCCCTGGGCCTGTCCTCCCCCCTGTCATACAGCAGTCCTCCCAGCTTCCCTGTTGTCCTGTGCCTCTGTCCCCTGAACCGTGTGCCCACTGCCACTGATCCCAGGTCCCTGATCGTCCTGTATTTGTGGGGTTGCCTGGGGTCCCTGTAGTGGTGGACACACTGCTGATTGACATGTCCTGTGAGCAGTGGTATGGGCCCGTTGGGTGGGTGCTGTGCTGGTGTTTCCCGATGGGGGAGGCTCTGTGGTGGTATGGGACTCTGCCTGGGTAACAGACTGTCCAGAAGTCCCTGATGGGCCAGGTTGGTCATCCATAACCAGGCGTGCAGAGCTGCTGTCATCACTGTGGGCCTCTACGGCGGGGGGGAACTGGATGTTGCGGGCACCTGCTCTCCGGTGATGTTGTGTGGGGGTCCTGTGGGTAGGTAAAAGCAGTGATATTGTTACTGCTTGTGACATCTTGTGCATGGGTATGTTTCCCTTTATGGTTGTTATTACCAAGGCATCTTTGGCTTGTGTGATTTGGAATTTGGTTGGCTAAGTGATTGTCACTAGTGTGCATGAGGTGGTGATGGGTGTCCATGCAGGGCTGTGAGTGGTGTCCATGCATAGCTGGTGCATGCAGTGCTGGTTACTGGGATGGGTGGGTTGTGATGGTGGGGTATATGTGAGGTGGTGGGGTGATGGGGTGAGGGTAGGGGTGGGGGTATGTGATGGCATGCTGGTAGGGGGGTGAAAGTAGTAAAGATTTGACTTACCAGAGTCTAGTCCTCCTTCTACTCCTGCCAGGCCCTCAGGATGCATGATTGCCAAGACTTGCTCTTCCCATGTTGTTAGTTGTGGGGGAGGGGTTGGGGGTCCACCGCCAGTCCTCTGTACAGCTATCTGGTGTCTTGCAACCACGGAGCGCACATTCCCTTGTAGGTCGTTCCACTTCTTCCTGATAACATCCCTTGTCCTGGGGTGCTGTCCGATGGCGTTGACCCTGTCCACGACTCTCCTCCATAGCTCCATCTTCCTAGCAATGGAGGTCTGCTGCACCTGTGATCTGAATAGCTGTGGCTCTACCTGAATGACTTCCTCCACCATGACCCTTAGCTCCTCCTCAGAGAATCCGGGGTGTCTTTGTGGTGCCAGGGGTGTAGTGTGAGTGGTGTGTGTGAAGGTGTGTAAGGTGATGTGTTGGGGTATGTGCTCTTAGGTCTGTGGATGGTGTATGGGTGATGGATGTTCTGTGGCTCTGGTTCTGTGGGTGCTCCTGGCGTGTCTCTCTCTCTGTTGTAAATTGTTTGTAGTGGTAAAGGGTTGGGGGTAATGTGGGTGTGTGTTTTATAGTGGTGTGAGTGTGTGGGTGTGGTGTGTGTAGGGACATTTCTTAGAACATTTTCTTAGAAAATGAGCTGTGTTATAATAAAAACACTTCCTAGTCCCATTACACGTTAAGAAGGAGACTCCAGCCAGGGAACCACGACTGTATGCTGATTGCTGAATGCTTTTCTGCAGATGCTAACGCAGACTACAGGCCTTTTCTCAGGTATGAGGGTTGATGTCCTCCGGGGGAACCTGAAAGGCAGAAATTAGAGTTTATGCTGTGCTCAGATTATGACTTAGATAGGAAATAGTCCATAACTCCTAGTGACAATCTGATAGCGTTATTCTTATGCTTCACTCTCCTCGTAACCATTTTAATATTGTCAGGTTGTGTCGTCCTGGTTATTGCAGCTCACGCTTTGCTATCTAAAATGCAGTCACTTTGTTAAACCAGTCATTAAAACTTATACTGCTTCTTATTGTCATTTATATATGAGGCCGAAGTGTGAGTGAAAGAACCGGATGTGACCTGAGTGACCACGACTTCTCTGAGAAGCCTAATATGTCATGCGCTCGGCTGCCCAATCATCCCTATCCTCTGGTAGAGATGAGGCACTGCTAGTTAGCCAGAGCAAAACCCGGATTTAGGACGGCAGATGTCACCTGCAGTGGGCCAGACTCAGTCTCCCACACCGTGGATGATCTTGCTGCTCAAAATCCAGTAGTCTCATTGCAATGAGAGCCTACACAACATGGCGCCGCCAATGTTTCGTCAGGCTCTAATTTTTGGGTTGTCCGGAGCATCTCTGTCTCATTATATATAATGACACCTCAATGCCATATGCGGAGACGTCCGTGGTGCTGAGGATTTCCACCACAGCTGTGTAGGTAATCCTAATACAACTGGCAGTTGTTCAAGCTTGAACTTTAAAAGGAAACCCCATTTTGGTGTGCCTTCTCTGAACTCATAGTGTTACTATCATGGCGAATCCCCAACAGGTACAAATAGCTGTTAATATGAGACAACCTCTAACAGCACTCATACTAGCAAATGGCCTAATGGCCCGGGAGGTCCAGTCCCATTCGTGGTGGATGCCCATGCAGCTTATAGAACAGAACTTTTTTACTCTTGGGTCACATTTCCAGCAGTTGATGGGAACACAAATACATTTTATCAATATACACCCGCAAATGCACCTGGACAATACAGAGCATAAGCATATTTAGAGATACCTCTATCTTATCAAGACCATAAGAATTGGCTTTATGGCGCCTTACCCCACACAATATTACCAGTAAGGTTAGGTCCACTAAGTAATGACGGTCCTTCCTGGCCATTATTGGCCACCTATACACCACATCCTGCGGCAGCAAATTAAGCAGTAGCTGAGGTTCGTCGCTTATATATTGAGTTAATAGCAATATATAGATGATTAGTACAATTTGTGATGCAAACACTAAATACAAACCCAGCACGTGCTGCTCCAGCACATCCACATGCAGTAACACCAGGTATAAATCTTGCGACTGTACATTCGATTATGGGTAAAGAACCCGCCAAACGAGAGGAAACTCCGTTTTGGTTAGCACAGAAAATTAATACGCTTAAGGCAGTGTTTCCCCGTACGGGACCTCAGGATAAACATAGAATATGAACAATGTGCTTGCCCTTTGGGATGCTCCCTACAGTAGAAAACTGTAATACTTGGGGCACTGTATTTGCCGCGCTCTATACAACCGCACACGGTACACCGACACTTGCCAATTTACCGGAAGTGCTGAAACAAATTCAAGATGAATATGGGGCTGCCCCAGCCCTAGATTTGGGGGTGCAATTGATGGGCAATGTTGCCACAGTATCCTCAATCATTTTAAGTTACCTTAAAGGGGAAGCAGTCGCACTTGCAGTGCACATGCGGCTTCGTGATGTTCCACAACAGGATCAAGAACGAGAGCTGCCTAAAATAATAGCAGAGACCTATTCAAGTATTGGCTGAGATAGCTTAGGGGCCAGACCACAAAAACCTAAATTTCAGGGTAAATCAAACAAAGATACCCCCAAGCAAGCACCTGAGGGTAATAAGAAACGCTGGGATAAAAAGCAACAAACTCCTAAGAAAGAGAGGGGTTACTCTACGCGTATTGAGACCCCACAGAATGGGTATAATCTCAGAAATAGAGATAATATCAAATCGCCTGATAGATATCAATATACTGATACACGCCAATCCTGCTCCTTTCAGGACTCATCGGAAAAAAGAAATGAGAGAGGTGGGTGATCAGAGAGAAGAACAGAGTACGTGAAACCGAGACAGGAATCACAACGCTATTCGGAGTTTTCTGTTAAAAAGGAAGAGAAACCCGCCCAACAAAAACAACAATTTAAAAAGAAAAATGTGGCAGCAGTCGCGGTCCGACATGCCACCCAGGAAGAGGGTCCTCTTGATGAACAAGAATTGGGCTCTAGCCTTGCTAGACAGCGCAGCAGAGGTCACAATAGTTTGCCGGAATCTTCTAGAGCATCTGGAGGTGAAAGCAACTGATGACTTTATACAAGTAGAAACTGCAGACATGCGTGTCTCCACGCCTGATAGGGTGTACAAAGTAACGCTACAGTTAGAAGGAGACATTGAACGCACAATAGACGCCATCTTTTGGGATCGCATAGTAAAAGTATATGATGTCTTGGTGGCCGAACAAGATTGGCCGTCTGACTTTGTCTGTACCTGCCCATATGGAGAAGATGTAATTAAGCCTTCTTTCTCGCCCCTTGTTCCAGAGGAACTTGCTGAATCCTATTCCATTGAAGGGGCTTTGGCACAAGCACCTGCATTATACAGAAATCACGTGGGATGGGATAAAGAATCCCCCTACCATGTAATCCCAATTAAAAATGAACCTCAGCCACAACTGCAGTATCCTATAAAACATGAAGCAAAAGCACCAGTGAGAGAAATATTAACGCAATTAGAGTACCAGGGTGTGATTGAACCCTGTGTCTCACCAATGAATAACCCATTATTCCCAGTTGCTAAACCAGACCATTCATACAGAATAGTCTTAGACTACAGACATTTAAACAGTCATACACGTACCTATGCTATCCAAAATTCGCATAGCACAGCACTAATGAGCAACAAAGTGCGTAAAAAATACAAGACAACACTAGACATTTCCAATGGGTTTTTCTGCCAGAATATAGCACCTGATAGTAGAGACTTAACAAGTTTCAGCGCACTAGGCTCCCAGAAACAATTCTGTTGTTTACTTCATGGGTATAAGAACAGCCCAAGGCTGTTCGCAGCTCGTGTCACTGCTATATTGCACGAGATTGACCCTGAAGCATTGTCCTATGTAGATGATATATACCTGACAGATGATGAATTACTACAACATTTAAGACGGGTAGCCCGCATTGTTGTAGGGTTTGCCGAATTTGGCTACAAATTTAACTTAAAAAAAACAAAAATAGCCTTCCTCAGCGTCCTGTTCCTAGGATATGAGCTGTCAACTGAAGTGAAGAGCCTAGCGCCGCAATTCTTAGAGAAGTGTGCACAGTTACAACCACTGAATATGATCAAAAAACTCCGATTATTATTGGGTTTCCTAAATTTTGGCAGAACATACTTTCGAGATTATGCTACACGCATAAATCCTTATATGACTTAATACGTCCCAATTTTTCAAGTAAATTCTGGACAATTGAACATACACGTATTCTTCGAGAATTGCAGACAGATATGCTTGCAGCACAACATTTACACACAAGGGACAACAAAACACATTTGGTCATCAGAGTAATAGCTGGGGCCATCGGTTTCACCTATGTGACATTTAAGGAAGGCGAGACAGTCCCGATTGCATACAAATCGCATTTGTACTCAGCAGCAGAACAACGCTTTGCTCCCACAGAGAAAATTCTCACTTCTGTACAGATGGCTGTTGTTGGACTTTTGCTTATGCAGGGTCATCCCCAGACTTTTTTGCCTCCTGCCTCCTATATTTTTCTGACATGTTGCTGTTGGCTTTTCGACTCTGAGCACTTTACCACTGCTAACCAGTGCTAAAGTGCATATGCTCTCCTGTCTAAATTGTATGTAAGTGGTTTATCCATGATTGGCATATTTGATTTACTAGTAAGTCCCTAGTAAGGTGCACTAGAGGTGCCAGGGCCTGTAAATCAAATGCTACTAGTGGGCCTGCAGCACTGGTTGTGCCACCCACATAAGTAGCTCTGTAATCATGTCTCAGACCTGCCCCTGCAGTGTCTGTATGTGTATTTTTACACTGTAAATTCGACTTGGCAAGTGTACCCACTTGCCAGGCCTAAACCTTCCCTTTCCTTACATGTAAGGCACCCCTAAGGTAGGCCCTAGGTAGCCCCAAGGGCAGGGTGCAGTGTATGGATAAGGTAGGACATATAGTAATGTGGTTTATATGTCCTGACAGTGAAATACTGCCAATTTCGTTTTCACTGTTGCAAGGTCTGTCTCTCTCTCATAGGATAATATGGGGGCTACCTTTAAATATGATTAAAGTGTAGATTCCCCTAGAGAGTAGATGGACATGTGGAGTTTGGGATCCCTGAACTCACAATTTAAAAATACATCTTTTAGTAAAGTTGATTTTAAGATTGTGCGTTTGGAAATGCCACTTTTAGAAAGTGAGCATTTTCTTGCTTAAACCATTCTGTGACTCTGCCTTGTTTGTGGATTCCCTGTCTGGGTCAGTTTGACAGTTGGGTTGCTTTTCACCTCACACCAGACAGTGACACAAAGGGAGCTGGGGTGTGATCTGCATTTCCTGATTAGCCATCTCTGCTAGGAGGGAGGGGTGGAGTGGTCACTCTCATCTGAAAGGACTGTGCCTGCCTCTGACAATGCTGTCTCCAGCCCCCTGGTGTGTGTCTGAGGCCTTGCCTGGGCAAGGCAGGATTTCACAAGGAGGTGTGAGTCCCCTTTGAAGGAAGGTGACTTCAAAGACTAAAATGGGTATAAGAAGGGCACCCAAACTTACAAACTTTAGAAACACTTCTGGAATCAAGAGGAACCTCTGCCTGGAGAAGAGCTGTTAGCTGAGGAGGAAGGGCTGCCCTGCCTCTGACTGTGCTTTGTGGAGCTTTCCTGCAGTGCTGCTTCTGCCAGAGTAAGAGGGCAAAGACTGGACTTTGTGTGCCTTCCATCTTGAAGAAGAAATCTCCAAGGGCTTGATGTAGAGCTTGCCTCCTGTTATTGAAGTCTCAGGGATAGCAAAGACTTCTTCCTGCCAGCACCTGGAGTCTCTGGAGAGACCCCTACTCTGCTCTGTGGTGCCCTTCCAGTTCCTGGGACCCTGAAAGGAGAGGCTGGCAGCCTAAGGACAAAAATACACGCACCGAGCGCCGTGCGGGGAAAAGATCGACGCGAATCCGATCGCGGCTGAGAAAACGACGCGACGCCGGCTCCGCAGCTGAGAAACGACGCCGCAGGAAACGCGACCGGAGAATCGACGCCCGGAGCAGGAGAAACGACGCGCAGCATCGCTGACGACGGCTGAGGGATCGCAACCTGCGCCGCGGGACTTTCGGACCGTCGCGTGGCTGGCTGTTTCGACGCGCATCGCCGTGCCGAGTTGTTTTCGACGCATATAACCGTGCAGGGTTATTTTCGACGCACACCGCCCGTGCGGGGTTATTTTTGCCGCAAACCAGGTACATTCTCACGCTAGCAGCGCTAGTGTGGTGTTACAACTACCTAAAGACTCTTTTTATTTTTAAACCTTTAAAAAATCATAACTTGACTTGTGTATGTTGGATTTTTGTCGTTTTGGTCTTGTTTTGTCTAGATAAATATTTCCTATTTTTCTAAACTGGTGTTGTGTCATTTTGTAGTGTTTTCATTAAGTTACTGTGTGTGTTGGTACAAATACTTTACGCCCAGCACTCTGAGGTTAAGCCTACTGCTCTGCCAAGCTACCAAGGGGGTAAGCAGGGGTTAGCTGAGGGTGATTCTCTTTTATCCTAACTAGAGTGAGGGTCCTTGCTTGAACAGGGGGTAACCTGACTGTCAACCAAAGACCCCATTTCTAACATTGGTGACCAGCGGTCGGGATTGGACTTGTATTTGTACTTGACATACAGTAATTAAGTGTACACTACTGTTTTGATCTCAGACCACTACGTGACCACATACTACTTGTTTGGTGATCTTTTGATTTTTCTCTTAAGGACTCTTTTTATTCTACTTCCATGATTTTGCTGATCCCTTGACTGATTCTTTTTACTTCATTGGGAAATTATTTTTTTCTGCCTTTTGGAACTTTGCACTTGTGACCATCATGTCTCAATCTGGAGAGGCAACAGCTGGAGCTGTGTTTGAAATTGGTAAACTGAAGGAGTACTCAGTTGCTCAATTGAAACAGTTCCTTAAAGATCTTGACTGTCCCACTGAGAGCTCCACCAGAGAGGGGGTGACAATCAAGAAGGCTGGAGGGCACACAGAGGAGGAGAATATGGGTGGGGAAGTGCAGAGGATACACAGTGGTGTAGTGGAAGAACCTGTTACGCCTGGGGGGAGGGTCCCCAGGAGGGATGGCAGGGTGTCACCCAAGGGTCTGACTCCTGAAAAGTTACAGGACAGACAGGCAGAGAGGGAGTACCAATGGGAGCTGAAAAAGCTCGATCGGGAGTGGGAAGAGTTGGAAGAAAGGAGGAGGAACTTAGAGATTAAAAAAATGATTTATGCTTACGAGCTTAAATTGAAAGAGCTGGAAGTCATGAGGGCTGAGTCCAGCTGGAATGGTGGCAGCAACAATTGTATATCCAGTGATGCTGCAGAAGTGCACATGCCCAGAGAGGTGGTGCCCTACTTGAAGGAGGGAGTTAACACACGCCAGGAGGTTCAGGGGTATGAGGTAGCTCCAGTGATGCACAGGGTCCCTGAGGTGGATTGGGGAACTGGCATGGGGAGTCATATTCCTACTGGTGGGAGGGACACTCTACTGACTCTAGGTGAGAGTGACAGGGAGAGGGGTTCCCCCCAGGTAGAAGTCCTGGTTATGGAGTGTGAAAACATCCCAGAAGAGTGTGGGTTGAGTGTCAGGGACAGTCAGGTACTGTCTCACCAGTCTCAGGAGGGTGATGTGGGGTGCTTTTTCAAGGCAGAGTCACTGGATGGTTGGGTGAAGGGTACTTTGGTTAATTCATGTGAGGGGCTGAGTGATGTAATTGCTGGAGAGCATATGTCTAGTCCTTATGTTCCAGAGCTATGCCAACACCAGGTGGAGTGTGAGTTCTCTGACCCCAGGGAGCTTACAATGGAGGCAGACTTCTGGGTGAGTACCAGAGAGTCTGAAGAGGCATTTGGGGGTGCTCCTGAGAGGAGTGGTCTAGGTAGTTCTCAACCAGGTGAGGTAGTGAAGGATTGTAGTGTCCCAGGTAGGTCCCAGTGTAGTGGGATGGGTGAGGGACCCCATGTCCAGTCTCAGAGGAGAGGGAATGGGGATGGGTTGAGGCCCAAGGTGCCCGAGATCCGGTCCCAGGTCCTGGAGGGTTCCCTGCGGGAACACCAGGAGGGGAGCCTAGCCTGTACCATAGGGCCATCTGTTGAGGGAGACCCCACAGTGTCAGGAGAACTTGGGGGGGCCGCTGTAGCCAGCGTCCCACCAGTTCTGGTGTCTGGCAGTACCACTCCTAGTGAGGGGGTGCAGAAGTCCAGACAGAGGGTTGAGAGGGGGTTGCGGACCCCAGTGGAGAACCTGGAGGGTCAGGGGTCAGCTCTGAGAGCAGAGCCCCCCATGAATGACCTTGGTGAGACCATTTCTGGGTTGGGGGGAATCCAGACTCTGTCAGATGGGCAGAGGTCAGGAGACCTGCGCCAGCCAGACTCTTGTGTGGCCCTTCGGGACAGTGTGTCCCTTGAGGTGGGTAAGTGTGCCCCCCTGGAAGTCCTGGTGTGCCAGGCAATGGTTCAACCGCAGGGTGGTGACTCTGGGTTGAATGATCAGGTTCAGGGGGTAAACTCTGACCTGATGGGGGGTAAGTGTGCTCCCAAGGAAGTCCTGGTGTGCCAGGCAGTGGTTCAACCGCAGGGTGGTGACCCTGGGTTGGATGACCAGGTTCAGAGGGTAAACTCTGACCTGGTAGGGGGTAGGTATGCCCCCCAAGAAGTCCTGGTTTGCCAGGCAGTGATCCAGTCTGTGGGTACAGGCCCTGGATTGGGAGGCCAGGTTAAGGGTGTCCCCCCTGACCTGGAGGAAGGGGCTACTGCTAACAGTGCCCCTACCATGTTGTCTTCTGGGGGGGCCGCTCCTAGTTGGGTGGTTCAGGACCCCAGAAGAGAGGGCAGGGGGAGGGAAGCCTCACCCCTGGCCCTGGTCCAACCTGAAGGTACAGACCCCAGGTTGGAGGATCAGTTGCAGGTTAACATCCCTGCACTGATGGAAGAATTGTGCAGGACTGCTTCTACAAGCACCCTGACAGTTTTTGACTCTGGGGGTGCCGCTTCTGCAGGGAGGGTACAGAGCCCCAGAGGGGAGGACCAGGGTCAGGTTAACATCCCTGACCTGGTGGAAGAGAGAGTGGTCAAAGGGTGCCAGGCACCTGGGGCTACCACCCCCCACTCTCCACAGTCACAGTGGTTAGAGAGGCCTGAGGTCGGGCTCTCATCCCTGACAGTTGTCTGGGGCCACTGTGGCTTGCTGTCCTGGTGGACAGAGTTGCCCCTGGGGGGGGGAGGACGAGAGTCACACCCCGGGGGTGGAGTGGGCAACACCACTGTGTTGGCCCTGGTGGTACTATCTGCCCATTGCAATACATCTGTGAGCAAAGTAAAGTTAGGTGTTGCACAGATGGTGTCTGTAGATGTGGAGAAGGGTTCCCCATGGGTTAGCTTAGTGGGCCCTGAGAGTATGGACAGAGGGATCCAACTGGAGTCAGGAAGGCGTAGAACTGGAACATGCCCCTGCTGTTGTGGGCCTGGGTCCTTGTTCTATCGCCCCAATCAGGGAAGTACATCAAGGTATTGATTGTTCTCCCCTGGCTTTAGGCTGGTAGGGGGTCGTGTTGGACTTTTGCTTATGCAGGGTCATCCCCAGACTTTTTTGCCTCCTGCCTCCTATATTTTTCTGACATGTTGCTGTTGGCTTTTCGACTCTGAGCACTTTACCACTGCTAACCAGTGCTAAAGTGCATATGCTCTCCTGTCTAAATTGTATGTAAGTGGTTTATCCATGATTGGCATATTTGATTTACTAGTAAGTCCCTAGTAAGGTGCACTAGAGGTGCCAGGGCCTGTAAATCAAATGCTACTAGTGGGCCTGCAGCACTGGTTGTGCCACCCACATAAGTAGCTCTGTAATCATGTCTCAGACCTGCCCCTGCAGTGTCTGTATGTGTATTTTTACACTGTAAATTCGACTTGGCAAGTGTACCCACTTGCCAGGCCTAAACCTTCCCTTTCCTTACATGTAAGGCACCCCTAAGGTAGGCCCTAGGTAGCCCCAAGGGCAGGGTGCAGTGTATGGATAAGGTAGGACATATAGTAATGTGGTTTATATGTCCTGACAGTGAAATACTGCCAATTTCGTTTTCACTGTTGCAAGGTCTGTCTCTCTCTCATAGGATAATATGGGGGCTACCTTTAAATATGATTAAAGTGTAGATTCCCCTAGAGAGTAGATGGACATGTGGAGTTTGGGATCCCTGAACTCACAATTTAAAAATACATCTTTTAGTAAAGTTGATTTTAAGATTGTGCGTTTGGAAATGCCACTTTTAGAAAGTGAGCATTTTCTTGCTTAAACCATTCTGTGACTCTGCCTTGTTTGTGGATTCCCTGTCTGGGTCAGTTTGACAGTTGGGTTGTTTTTCACCTCACACCAGACAGTGACACAAAGGGAGCTGGGGTGTGATCTGCATTTCCTGATTAGCCATCTCTGCTAGGAGGGAGGGGTGGAGTGGTCACTCTCATCTGAAAGGACTGTGCCTGCCTCTGACAATGCTGTCTCCAGCCCCCTGGTGTGTGTCTGAGGCCTTGCCTGGGCAAGGCAGGATTTCACAAGGAGGTGTGAGTCCCCTTTGAAGGAAGGTGACTTCAAAGACTAAAATGGGTATAAGAAGGGCACCCAAACTTACAAACTTTAGAAACACTTCTGGAATCAAGAGGAACCTCTGCCTGGAGAAGAGCTGTTAGCTGAGGAGGAAGGGCTGCCCTGCCTCTGACTGTGCTTTGTGGAGCTTTCCTGCAGTGCTGCTTCTGCCAGAGTAAGAGGGCAAAGACTGGACTTTGTGTGCCTTCCATCTTGAAGAAGAAATCTCCAAGGGCTTGATGTAGAGCTTGCCTCCTGTTATTGAAGTCTCAGGGATAGCAAAGACTTCTTCCTGCCAGCACCTGGAGTCTCTGGAGAGACCCCTACTCTGCTCTGTGGTGCCCTTCCAGTTCCTGGGACCCTGAAAGGAGAGGCTGGCAGCCTAAGGACAAAAATACACGCACCGAGCGCCGTGCGGGGAAAAGATCGACGCGAATCCGATCGCGGCTGAGAAAACGACGCGACGCCGGCTCCGCAGCTGAGAAACGACACCGCAGGAAACGCGACCGGAGAATCGACGCCCGGAGCAGGAGAAACGACGCGCAGCATCGCTGACGACGGCTGAGGGATCGCAACCTGCGCCGCGGGACTTTCGGACCGTCGCGTGGCTGGCTGTTTCGACGCGCATCGCCGTGCCGAGTTGTTTTCGACGCATATAACCGTGCAGGGTTATTTTCGACGCACACCGCCCGTGCGGGGTTATTTTTGCCGCAAACCAGGTACATTCTCACGCTAGCAGCGCTAGTGTGGTGTTACAACTACCTAAAGACTCTTTTTATTTTTAAACCTTTAAAAAATCATAACTTGACTTGTGTATGTTGGATTTTTGTCGTTTTGGTCTTGTTTTGTCTAGATAAATATTTCCTATTTTTCTAAACTGGTGTTGTGTCATTTTGTAGTGTTTTCATTAAGTTACTGTGTGTGTTGGTACAAATACTTTACGCCCAGCACTCTGAGGTTAAGCCTACTGCTCTGCCAAGCTACCAAGGGGGTAAGCAGGGGTTAGCTGAGGGTGATTCTCTTTTATCCTAACTAGAGTGAGGGTCCTTGCTTGAACAGGGGGTAACCTGACTGTCAACCAAAGACCCCATTTCTAACAGCTGTCATTAAAGAAAGACCTCTTGCCCAAGGATAACGCATTATTGTCATTTCTTCAATCCCAGCCCTAGAAGCTGTTACAAAAGATAGCGTTCCAAACGCAAAAGCATTACATCCACGTTGGACACAATGGGCTACGTCTCTGACAGCCACTGATGTCGACTACATTTTTGACCCAAAGCTACAAACTCAGGAATTTCTACAATATGAAATAGAATATCCAGTTCCAGCAAATACTTTGCCTATTGATCAGTATCATAGAGTCATGTACACCGATGGCTCTGTACAACCTGCATTTGGAACTAAACATCAATATTCTGCTGCTTGCGCAGTTGTAAGTGGCTATATGGAGGGCGAGAAATGTTGCCCTCTACATACCTTTACACAGACCCAAGGGGATTGTACAGCACAATTGGTGGAGCTAAAAGCTCTGCTGATGGCACTGGAACACACGGATCTGGCACAGCCTACGCTGATTGTTTGTGATTCATATTACTGTGTCCAGTCAGTTAATGAATACCTGCATTATTGGCGCCAGAATGGGTTCAGAGATTCCAAAGGCAACACCATTAAACACAGACTACTGTGGGGGAAAGTAGCTTACCTGAAAGAGACGCTACTGAATGTCCATGTAGTACATACACTTGGACACCAGCACGTTGGAATACATGTTGCTGGAAATACATTGGCTGATGAAGCCGCAAAGTCAGCAGTGGCAGTAGCCACTGTAGCTGCAGTGACTCGCTCGAGTTCCAAACCGGACGCAGACGTTTGGGATGCCGTGAAAGCTACGGCTGATGGTACGCCCCATCCTAAAAGATTTCCTAACAAATATCATTATCGTATGGGAAGTATGCTGAACGCTGAAGTTAAGATACCAGGCGTGGGTGTTCGAGACATCCCCAACAAAAATATAAGACCACAATTGATTAAAGCAGCGCATGAAGTTGTGGCATCTGCCCATGCTGGTGTGGCGGCTACAATTTCGATCTTGCAGGCCCGTTATTGGTGGGCAGGTCTCTACAAAGAGACTGAGCAGTATGTCCTTTGTTGTGACCTCTGTTAACAAATCAGTTTCCACTGCCAAAGCGCCCGCCGCAGACACCCCTCTTAATTTTAAAAAAACCATTACAATGTGTGTACTTGGACCACTGTGGTCCCTTATCACCTGATAGTGCATACAAATATATTTTAGTCACTGTTGATTCATGCTCCAGATTTATATGGGTGTGGCCACAACGCTCGGCTGACGCTCAGGCTGTTATGAAAGATTTGCGAGTCTTTATCGGTACATATGCAGTTGTGGCCTTCTATTCGGACCAGGGCCCTGCTTTCGCCTCAAGGGCATTTAGGGACACCATGGCTTCGTTGGGGGTCCAACTCCAGTACTCGTCTCCATTTCATCCTGAGGAAAATAGTGTAGTGGAGTGATTAAACTGTGATTTAAAGCAATCCTTAACAGCCTGAGTCCTAGGTATGGGTCGTAGTTGGCTTAACCACCTGTATGGAGTCCAGAGAGCACTAAATAATTTGCCAAGAAGGTCTCTAGTGGGTCGTACTTCATATGAGTGCCTGTTCAGAACTCAAATGAATGTTCTGGATCTTGATTGTCCTGGTTTGGAGGCAGCAGAAACACCTTTTGACAGAAATGAACGTGTCACTGTCTTACAGGAATTGCAACAGTTCCGTGATGATAATTCTTCAAAAAGTGCCACCTCCACAGGAATTAAGGATGTGGCTGTAACATCTACCTGCTGGATTCCCAGAGTTGGGGATCTTGTACGTGAAAAAGTCGCAGCGAAAAAGGAATTTGGCCCTTCCTATCGAGCACCAGTCCCTGTACTAGGGATACACGGTACCAGAAATGTTATTCTATCACCGTTGGCAGGTACCAAAGAAAATAGTTTTGTCTCTATTGACAATGTCAAAGTACACCATGTGGCCGATCCTGCACAGCCGACCAAGAGGAACATCCAGTAGTTCCCGAATCCCTCTCACTACTGGCGAAGAAGTTCCTCTACAAGTTGTTTACACCAACACCTACACCTCTCCGAGTATGGGGAGGGTGGAAGATGATCTTGCATTAGTTCCACTAAAGTCAACTAATTTAGAAACATTTGACCAAGTCAACTCGACTTCAAGCCAACCAGATGGTGCTGTCTATAGTGTGCCACTGCAGGAAACACCAACTCCACCACTGACAACGGCTCCACCATTTGCACGAACTGCCTCTGGTTATTTTGCTGACTTCAACGATGATTTCTCAGACTCATTCACCTCTTCGACAGCTGATTTGTCAAGTACACGTAAGCTAACAAACTGGCTTAAAGAAACGTATTTTATTTTTCCATGGAACTATCTATGGCTCTCTTTGACTGTCCTAGCCTTTCACTTTGGATTGGTTTTGTCATTACCTTTTTCTTATTAATACATGGTCATTTTCTTCCTGAAAGTTCAACAGTTGAACTGGTGGAGGAGGTTTTGAAACCACATTTCTCATCACACAAAGTCCGAAGAGACTTATCCTTTGTGAACATTTCCGCAGTGCCATTTCCTGATGGGATTGTTTGGGACAAAATAATGTTTGATATCTATGGTCCCACGAAGTTATTCAAATACCGTATGTGTTCAAATTATCAATGAGTGATATAGTGATACCAGGCATTGTTTCTGATGATTGGGATGTGAAAACAGTTGATTCTATGATGACTGAATTGCAATATTATAATGTCTTTGACAACGAAGATGAGACCAATTTAAAGACAATTATGGTGATATGTTTGCTATCATTATTATGGGCACCATTTCATACATAGAGCGAGCAGTCCCAAAACTGTTTTTAATAACACGCAATGGGAACATAGCCCGACTCCGCCACAAGGGAGTTCCAAAACATATTCTGAAAAGTTTGCATATTTTTCCGGGCACAATCAAAAGAATGCTGAGTCATATTATTTTAAAGTACCATCTACTAAGGATATACACATGTTATTGACCAATACGAAATTTATATATTTGGAATGCTTTGTTTCCTGGTTATCAATAGAAGGCTAAGAATATTGGTCCAAATCAATTGATCTGAAAAGTGTAAGGGGAACAAAAAATTGGCAAATTAAGGGAAAGGAAACATTGTTTAGAGCATTCCTCATTCCTGTACAAATTATATTTTTAAATGAAACAGTGCAACAAACGAGTTGTTTAGTCTTAACAACAATCAGGGAATTAAACATGCCCAGTATAAGTGCCCGCAAAATTTTACAAATGGCAAAAATATATGAATGCAACTGAAGATGAGCTGTTTGAGTGGGTCTAGAATGGTACGTTTAATGCTTCACTGACACGCCCAGGCGGGTGGTTATTGTGGCCAATAGATACCAGTGGGTGTCATCAACGTTTTATTAACTCCTCAGGGGTTTTAGGACGAATAAGCCAGACCCTCGCTATACATCACTGGAGCATGGAGATATAATTACAACATGTAGTGTGGGAAAATGATGCCAACAGTGGCTAAAATCATCCTCACTAAACGCGGTTAGAGAACACCTAAATCTCCTGTCTAACTCCACTGACTTACAAGATTTCTTGTCAGGCCCTAGAACACCACGTAAGAAGCATTTTTTCAATGCAGTGTACAATGAGATTTGGAAAATTTCCCACAAGATGCTGCTGCCCGTTAAAGGCAAATAGACCAGGAAAATTTAAAAAGGCATTAGCTGTTGTGGATAATGGGATTAACACTTTGTCCGACCGGATATATACCATTAATAATATTTTCACTTCTGCTATAGACATTATACAATCTGATATGTCTTCCTTACACCATGGACAGAGTCAGATCAGGTCCATTATGCAGTTGGGTTGTACGCTTCAAACATTGAAGGCGGGTCGCGTTCCATGGCAGCACGTCAGTGCAAGGGAGATATTTTCTTCCTTTAATCTAATGCGACAACAACAACTAATGGCTAAGAAGGAAGCGACTTATGTTATGCTTAACATTGAGAAATTAGAAAAGTTGCCTTTTACCGTGGCCGAAATGCCATCGGCTGAGTGGTTAATACATGGGGTTATTAATCTGCCTATTTCCACTACAATTCACCCCCTGTTTAAAACACATTCCGGTAGGCAGATATGAAAAGCTGGGAGATAGTTACATCCATGAGGTGTTGAAGCATCCCTTCTGGTACAAATGCTTCAATGGCATGAAAGAGGTCTTTCTTAGCGGTAGTGATAGCAAGGCTTCAGTCAGCCATTCGATGATTTGTAAACAGTCGTCCTTGCATGGGGCGTGTAACGCCTCGGCTGCAAACTTCACTTGTTATCTTGAGGTAGTCTCAGTCCCTTTGATTAGACCAACGTTCCAGGTGCTTTCAAACGGCAGCTATGTCCTTTTCAATAGTGAAGGCTGTTGTGGCATGCTGGCCGGAATAGTTTTCGTTGTTTCGGTTTCTAAGGTTGTTACATGCAGCGGGAACGTATTGTTTCCCCCCTCTAAATTTAAGGAGGTAGCTGATATTTGGCCTTACTTTGCTACTTCAAACATGAATTTTGACAAGTTGAGTAGACTCAAGGCTTTGCTGTTTCAAAAGCATGTGGCCCTTACATCTGCGCGCGAGACCTACACACTTCAAGTGGCAAGGACATCAGCAGAAATGCAGTCTCTGTTAAATACGAACTTTTCGAGACACTTTGGTGAACTTGTGGGACGAATATTTAATGCGTCCAGCACGACTGGAATCGCACATTTTTTTTAAAGCTGTTGGTTCTGGTTTTGTTCACACCTTCTCCTCCATGTTCGGTTTGATACCTTTAGCTATCCACTCAATTTCCTGTAGTATTTTTGGGGGATTTCCGATAACTTTGGCTTTATTAGCTGGCATCCTGCTGCTGCTGTTGTTTATGCACAATGGCTGTCCCGCCGCAACAAGGAGAAATGATGGCGCTCCCATCAGCGCAGCTGTGTCATGAACGTATGATGCCGATTTTTGGAGCAACACTCCTGGAGCAATTGGAGTGTGACTGGTCTTTGTCATTCAGACCGGTTCTGAATTGTGTGCAGCCCGTGTTTCGGTGCCTCTGGTGCTCTTTCGAACATGCACTGGAAGTTTGTCTTTCACAGCAGTGCCCCCAGCAATATATGCTGATCTGTTAATGTTCTTGTTGAGGGTTCATTACCAGACATTTGCACTGAGGTTGCGTTTGCTACGTGAAGCTAATTATGAGTTACCCTTCCTGGAGGAAGTTGCTGACAACCCATCAATGGGCACTCCACGGGATGCCGCCTTGGTTAACACTGGGGCTATGGAACACACTTGGTCCTTGATCATTTTTGGCGCAGACTTTCCGGTTCTGACACCTGTCGGTGGAAGATCTCCTGTTCTCCATAGCCCGTACTTAGTTTGGAACATTTCTAAATTGACATGTCTTTTGAATTCGGTTATAAGTCACATGCTTATGTTTTAAATTGCCACGTAGTATGCTTGTGTGTCCTTTTAACTTGTCAAAATTGACCTGTTTTTTATATATATCTTAGGTTGAGCTTTTAGCAATGACATTTTAGTTTTGGCTTTGAATCACTTTCAACCGACAGGGGGAGGGTGTTGTGTAGCCATTTTAGTTATAGCTCCATGCACGTTAGTTTAACACACCAGGCCGCTGTACACTTTGACCTAGATATATTTTGTTCGGCTTCGCATTGTTATTTTTACAATAACCAGTTTCACGGTCTTGTTTTATTTTCATCTATCTAACTGTTTTTGCTTAACCCACCACTGTGTTCTCAAACAAGACATTCTTGATCACTTTGTGCTTCAGTCAAGACTACAGTTTGGTACATTGCCAGTGAACGTGGTAGAAGTTTAGTCTCCAACATTCATAGAAATACACATCCTTACGTAGGGACATTTTCTTAGAACATCAGCTGTGTTATTATAAAAACACATCCGAGTCCCATTACATGTTAAGAGGGAGATTCCAGCCAGGGAACCACAACTGTATGCTGATTGCTGAATGCTTCGCTGCAGATGCTAATGCAGACTATAGGCCTTTGCTCAGGTATGAGGGTTGATGTCCTCCAGGGGGGAACCTGAAAGGCAGAATTAGAGCTTAACATGCTGTGCTCAGATTATGATTTCGAAAGGAAATAGTCCATAACTCCTAATGACAATATGATAGCATTATTCTTCTGCTTCACTCTCCTACCCACCATTTTAATATTGTCATGTTGGGTCGTTCTGGTTAACTCACGCTTTGCTATAAAAAATGCAGTTGTTTTATTAGACCAATCATTAAAACTTAAACTGCTTCTTATTGTCATTTATATATGAGACCGAAGTGTGAGTGAGAGAACCAGATGCGACCTGAGTGACCACGACTTCAATGAGAAGCCTAATATGTCATGTGCTCGGCTGCCCAATCATCCCTATCCTCTGCTAGAGATGAGGCACTGCAGGTTAGCCAGAGCAAAACCCGGATTTAGGGCGGCAGGTGTCACCCACAGTGGGTCAGACTCAGTCTCCCACACCCTGGACGATCTTGCTGCTCAAAATCCAGCAGTCTCATTAGAATAATGAGAGCCTACATGACATTTGTGTCCCTGTAGCTGTACAAAAAGCTGGTCAACTGATCTTTAAAGTCCACTTATGTTTCATGGGTACAAGTGGGTACATGGCCAGCCATTCAAGTCCCCTCATAGGTCTCAAGCAACTGGTGCAGTTCTTCTGTTTTCCCGAGGGGAATTTTATCCACTTTTTCAATAGTTCCAGTTTGCCTTACTGTATAAATGCCCAACATGTTATGTTCCAGCCATGGTGAAGTTGGCACAATTCTTCACCACACTGAACTTGGAATCTGAGGGATGGGGCTGTGTGGGAGTGCAATAGAGTAAACACTATTGTCTTCCCACATCTGACACTAGAATCCAGTTTAAAGTTGGCTGTGGACTCACAACAAACCAGGACACAAAAGTCTAGCAAAACAAAGCAGGGTCCCTCAGTGGCTAGACAGGAGATTAACAATAAATGTTCTCTTGTCCTGTTTGAGCCTTTTAAGAGTGCAAATGTTTTATATGTGTTTCAGATAGATCTCTTAGGCAGGATTTGACACTGTTGTGCCAACATGATGCCTACAGCCCCTATCCTGAATTTTCAACTGACTTTAAAGGAGCCATCCCTGTCCATTCAGCTTGGCCTAACAATCAAGTTGACCTATTGTGTAGCTCCTGGTAAGACTTTCACACCTAGTTTTAAACCTCATGTGAAGGCCAAGTTCAGGCTGGGAGCTGCTAGGGTGTTCACACAAATTAGCCTCTAGGACCTCCAATGGGGGCAAAGGTAATTTTCTAAAGGTTACTTTTCATTGATATGTATTAAAAATCTGACTTTGTCATTGAACTGGATTTTTTAAAACTACTAAATATAGTGGTTTAATTATTTTTCTATCTGGTCCTATTCCCAAGATACAGCTTTACTATTTTAATCTGCACTTTGGTTTTCTACATAGAACAGCTAGCCTGCCACAGTGAAAACCGTTTGTTTGGGCTTTGTCACTGTTGCGGCATGTTTGTTGCAAATGGGTTCCATCCATTTAGTATGCTGGTATTTTTTGCTTTTGATCACCCAATTTTTGGAACTGTACTGTGGAGGAGTCTCACTAGGTGAGTCTCACACACTGTAAAATCATGGCAATTGGACTGAAGATGTTTATCAACAGTCCCTGCCTTTTAAGTAAAGACCACTTCAGCACAGCTAAGGTAAAGGGCACTGAGCTGCTTACATGTGAATATGTGTCCACATGTGTGTGTGCATGGGTGTAGGCTGCACAGGAGAGACTACTGTGGTGCACAGCCTGGAAGCTGCGCATAGGGTACAATCATTTGGCCACTCTAAATTGAAAACCCGACCTGTCTAAATAACCTCTTTTGACAGGCCCAAATCTTCATCCTAAATGTTGAAAGGTCACCTCTAAAGAGGCCTTAATGGTCACATAGGAAGGGTGTAAGTTAATTTAAACAAAAGACAAATTAATGTTGGACATGCCCTTACAGAGAAATATCCCCAAAGCGATTTCCACTGCAGCAAGCCTGGCAGCTTCCATAGTTCCAAATGGAAATACTGGGCTACACTATTGCATTTAATACATGCTAAAATCATATTGGTAGCATTTGGAGAAATATTTTAAGGACTTATTTTTATAGTTATTCAAAATCCAATTAAATGGAAAATGGAATTTTGTCTAACTATTATGCCACAGGTACTTTTAAAAAGTTACTTTTTTCTCACCTTAAGCCTCCGGAGCTGTTCTGTAGGTATTCAACCATCAATTGGCTGTTGCATGGTTCCCCTGTAGCCAGGTGTGAACTGCTCCCAGTACAGAAACAAAGGGTGTGAGGAAAAGTTGTAATTCCCTTAACAGGGTGGCCTGGGGGCTGTACCCTGTTACTTGATTAATCTCAAATATGCCTTTCTTGTCAAAGGCAGATGTAGCTAACACTTGAGCCTGCTCCTTCTGCTGTCCTTCAAGTCAGTCTTTCACCAATCTGAATTGGAGGAGGAGCTGCCCCAGAACTGGTTTAGAGTGACAACTGTTGAGTGGCTGCTAATTTCCATGGCTACACCTTTGGGTGGGCACAGGAGTTCTGTACAGTGAAAGAAATGTTCTTCTATATTAGACAGTCCCAGGATGCTGAGCAGGAGGGTTTGGACAGGAGTCAGGATGATGTGGCATCCTACAATTGGCCAGGGGTGCCTGTTATCTACGTTTTTTCAGCCATACTTTTAGAACTATGTATAAGGAAGAAATAGTGAACAAGACCCTGGACCTCAAAGGCGAAAGAATCATGAACAGGTTGACGGAGAAGTTACTTGATGCCCAGCAAAGAAGGAATAAGGACTTTGCCTGCTGCTCACCCCAGGACCAGATTGATCTCTCCTGGGCCAGTGTAGCTGGACCTCTGAGGACCACCTAGGGGGGGATCTGAACACCACTGTACTCCAAGTGCCCCTCTAGTCAGCCAGGAGGTTCAGGTGCTTAGGGGAGTGGGCAGGAGGGTGCCCTGCTGGCTCACAGCTGTACAATATGACCCCAGCAGCATGGGAGGAGCACTAGGAACCAAAAGAGAAGACTGGCACAGGAAGGCAATGGATGCAGCTCCCCTCAATGTGTGACCTTTAGAGGCCTGAAGACTTGCGGAAAATGCTCCTGCTGGCTGGTGCTTGCCACTGTGAAGGAAACAAGCTGAAGATGGTCAAGACTGGCCCAATACAGCCTGCGTTATGCCCCTATTAGAGATTCAACCTATGACCTCACAGAGAAATGGTGTATATGGTGATATTCCTTAACTTATTTCCTGGGGAGGGCCAATCCCTTGGTGCCTGTGCACTCTATTGTATCTAAGTACCAGGGGGAACAGGCATGCCTGGAACCCCCTTTCTTTGACTGTTTATCTCCCCCTGAGGCTTCCATTTCACAAAGGGCAATGAAAATGAAAGAATCCCTGCTTGGAACCCCTTCCTTGGGACCAATGGCAAAACCAGGAGAGGATTCTGGCAGAAGCTCCCTGCTTCCCGTGCCCTGCCTGGGGAGTAGGGGTGGGTGAAGAATTCCCCTTTGCTGATGGAGTTTTCCCCACTCAGCACAGAGTTTTTTCTCTCACTCCTGCTCACCAACTTTAAGTTGATGAGCGAGAGAGAGAGAAATCGCTAAGTTGGTGAACTCAGTCGAGATTTCTGGACCCGAGCAGTCTTGATAGGCTTTGACCGCTCACGATGAGAAAGCTGCCACTAACGTTGAAGAAGCTGCCGCTCAAGTAGAAAATCTACTCGAGCAGCAAAAAAGAAGTTAGCACCCTCTGCTGCTCTGTGTGATGCAATTTGCACTGATTTTACAGTGCGGGAGAAACTCCAGCACTGAAAATCAGTGCAAACAGCGTGCCTTACCCAAACTCTGTTGCTTGCGGAATTGTGCAGAAATCCACAAACTCCTCCCAGATCTACTGGGGAGTGCAGTAGGAGGCTGAACCACATGGTGCCACTCACACTGCAGGTGGGGGCAGGAAGCAAACTGCTTTCATGGTGGGAGCAACAACAGAAACATAGGCTTTCATGTGCCGCACCTGAAGTGCACACAGTTGAGGAGCTGGAGGAGCAGACAGGAATGGACTCTCTGCACCAGCACCCCAAGCTGACCTGCACATGAATGTCCACTGTGGTGTTCCGTCGGTATGGCACCAGTCTCTTAAGGGGCTTACATTGATCTTCAAGCAACCTAATAGTCAAGCAAGGCTGAACTATTTATTCTTTATGCATGGCGCTCATACAGAGCCATTAGCATGAATAACTGGGTTCTTAATCCAGTAATTCACTGCTATTATGTGGCAAAAGAGGGTAACTGAAGTAGTTATCCTTTGTTGCTAAGTCAGAAAGCCATTCCAGTTTGGTTTGAGAGGGCTCCTGTAGAGCCTGTCACAGCAGTACTAGTGAGTAATTATGGAAGGCAGAGAGAGTGGTAGGGGTGAGATGGATGAGGCCAAGAATTGTCTTTTTGTATTTGAAGCAGGGAGAAGCCATGTCATATATGCCCCCCATTACTCTTCTGCTCTGCTTATCACTTGGAATCAGGGCTAGGTGATTTTTTTAGGCCATATATAGCATAAAATCATAGATGGGTAACAGTTAATAATAGGGATGCTTTTCACCTTGAGGTTTTGAGTGACACCATAGACATCTAGAGTTACCCTCTCGTTGTCTGTCTAATGTTACTCAGAAACTCTTGAAAAAAAAATCCCCGTTATTCACTGTTACTCATCTATGATTCAATATATTTCTAGAACATCGCATTGCATATGTTGAACTACCAGACATACTGTTTTTTTTCAATCATATAACAAATATAAATGAGTGGTTGCTCCTGAGAAGAAATACAGAGAATTTAAATAATAATCCATAGAGTTTAGATTGAGCTTCACTATTGGACCACAAAATTGAATTCGGCTGATTGAAAAAGGTACCTTTCCTAAGGATATAATTTAAAAATCTGTGGGTTTAATATTCGATATACGATGGTAAAGAGGAAGCAGGAAGTTATATTTACCATAACTGGAAGTTAATGTATGGAAAGCGCAGGCTCTAGTTATTTTCTGGCCTCTCAACAAACTATCATGAAATTAAGTAAAACGTTGTCTAAAACCGATGGATAAATCCATTAAAATAATTTGAATCAAATGTTACTTTAAAATATTAGCACTTTAACTCAAATGAATTACAAAGATAGTTAATTATGTTTTGATGCACTGCTTTTCTTTTAATTTTGTAAACTTAATTTGTATTTCAGCAAGTCGTGAGTGTACCAACTGTAGTAAGTCCGTGGAGAAAATGCATATTTCATTTGCTTATTACATTGGTATTCTATAATCATACATGTGTGTTTGCATCAATGTAATGCTGCAACTGGCCAATAGAAATCTATTTTCCAAACACAATGAATTATTAAGTATGAACTCCTCTGTGTTACACTGTGCAGGTAGCCACCATATGCACTTTAAAGAGGGAACAGAAATCCCCCTGTAGTTGGGTGCAGTAAGTTTATTAGTAAGTTAGAGGGAATCTTCGAATAACTACCTGTAACATGCATGTGCCTGAAAATGTTTTTCTCAAAAGAGCGACTGTGTCTCATCTTTAGCCATTAATGGACTTAATCAATGAGTAAATATTATATTGGTCAATTACTACTTACCTGATGAAGGATTCCAGGAAGAAAAGATAAAACAGAAACTGGCTGAGGTTTATAAAACTGGCTGACATTAGGGGGCGGAGCTTACCCGGTCACAAGATGTCCGCGTTGTAGCGGAGCTCCGCCGGCCGCCTTGCAATCTGTAACTAATCCCACGAATTTAGACCATTCCTGACCGATTAACACACGTCTGCTGCTGGCAGAAACACTTTGGAGGTGCGAGATGGACTCCAACTTTGCCAGAAATTAGAGTACGGGGTGGAGAGCGTCGCGGCCTGGGAGTCCATAATAATGCGGCTGGAGGGAGTCTGCGGGGCCCAGTGGTGAGAAGAGGCACATGGGGAGACCATCGGAACAGCAGCAGCCTGGGTGAGAGCAGTGCTGTGTGGAGAGGCCGGTGCACCACAGAGTGCATGGAGAACGCACTGTAGGCTGGGCTTGGCGGCGCTGTTGGACGGCCGCAGAGAAAATCCAGGTGCTAGTGAGGCCTGGCTGTGAAGGGTGTAGGTGCAGCTGGAGATTGACGCGGCCCCATGAGGTGAAGTGGTGCGGGGTGGCCCAGTGTGCTGTTGGTGGTGGAGTGTGTGCATTGGGAGCCCTGAAATTGAGCTCAGTGCCGTTTGGGCCTGATGCTGGTCTCCCAGGCGTAGTGGAGAGAAACATCAGCAAGTGAGGCTGGAGGTTGGAGCGCCCCTGCGGGGAGAGGTGGCATGGATCGGCCGGTGCGCTGCTGGTGGCGGAGTGCGCGTGCTGGGGGCCCTGACGCTGTGCTCTGTGCTGCTTGGGCCTGGTGTTGGGCCCTCAGACATGGAGGTCCCTCGAGCTGTGGAGCCCTAAGACTCAATACTATTTTTGGCCTATAACGGAAGGTGGAGGCTCGCCTGCGCCCAGTGAGGTTCGCATTTGGAGACGGTTCTGGATGGGGTCTTGGGTCACCCTGATCCTTGATGCCCGGTGGGGCAGTGTGCTGAGGTCGGATTGCAAAGCACTAAGCCATGGAGGCCTGCTTATATGCCCTGAGGCATCCTTAGTTGGCGATTGTTGTGCAAGTAGTGAAGAGGGGTACCTTTTGTTTCTTAACACCTCCCGACTGGTGTGAGTTAGAGTTCCTCCAAAGAATGTAAAATGGGCAAGACAGATAAGAACCAGGCCAAGCTGCAGTTCGATTGGCGCAAAACAAGTGGTCCTGCAGGGGAAGGAGCGGAGTTGGAGCCGGAGAAGGGTCCCGATGTGTCCTCAGGTGAAGAACAAGATGTGCGTCAAATTTTGGTAGTAATGCAACATAGCTTGACCCAGATTGATGGCAAGATAGACTCACTCTCCCACCGAATGGACAGAATGACAGAACGCCTGGGCAAACATGCGGAGCATCTGGATCAGTCGGATAGGAGAGTGTCCGTGGTGGAGGATGGCCAGACAGAACTAGCTACTAGTCAGTTAAAACTAAATAAAGAATTAACCTCCTTATGCCTCAAGGTAGACGATTTAGAAGCCTGTTCCCGGAGGAATAACCTACGTATAGTGGGAATTGCAGAGTCAAGTGCAATTGACAATATGGAGGGCTTCATTGAACAGTTACTGGTGCAACTGTTGGGGCGTGCTACTTTCTCTGACCTTTTTGTCGTGGAAAGAGCGCATCGATCCTTGGCGACCCGTCCGCCTACAGGAGCTTCTCCTTGTCCTATTATAGAGAAGCTGTTGAACTATAGAGATCGCGATGCTGCCTTACGCCACGCCAGAGAACTGAAAACTTTGCAATATGAAGGAATGACAGTCTCGCTGTACCCGGACTTCACGATGCAGGTACAGAAGGCGAGGAGGCAGTTTATTGCGGGGAACAAACAACTGAGAAACTTGCACCTGGAATACAGAATGCTGTACCCAGCTAAATTAAGAGTAGAAGTGGACGGGAGCCCAATATTTTTCACAGACTACAAAAAGCTGGATCAGTTTGTGAAACGCAGAGCAATGGGTAAAGGGAGTAACAGTGTCGATGATGCATATTCCTAGCCAGATGGAGGTGGACTATTGGTTGTACATTTACCATCTTGGGGAAGTACCTGTACCACTAATGTAGTGGGGACACTGTGACTAGCCCTTAATAACTGACTATACTTGCAGATGCTGGAACTGTCGAATTTGGTACAGTACTCTGGTGGGGAGGAGATACGAGGACTGTGTGTTTTCCATTAAATATACATGCATTATATATATTCGGAATGGTTTGTTTGTAACAAGGTATAGGTGGCCGGCACATCAGAGGAATACGACGTGACTGGATAGTGTGTGCACCACTTATAGTTATCATTGGGGTAGATCACGTTGGGGAAAGTGCGGAGATGTTTCTTGGGGGAATAATCAGATGGGCATGTTGGAGTATTGCCTATTGTGGGTGGTGGGTGGGATCCAAGGGAGATGTTGGAGGGTTGTTGTTTGCATTAATTTCTATGCTTAGTGGAGTGCGATTGCAGATTCATGACGGGGGAGGGCGGGCACGACGTTGGGGTCCTACTGTAACGGATGACCCATACTCACTCACGTACGGATAAACATGGGAGCTCTAGAGAGATCAGAATGGTTACCTGGAATGTGCGAAGTCTCAATGATGCCCGAAAGACACGTAAGATAATGGCATACTTGCATAGACCTAAAGTAGACATTGCTATTTTACAAGAGACATACCTAGCTCCATATAGCCCTATGCTCACCCCTAGTAGGATGCAGGGACAGTTTCTGGCGGTTGGTTTCACCTCACATGCTCGAGGGGTACTGATTTGGGCCTCAAGGACATCTGACATCAGCTTCTGGGAGGTGGCAGCGGACCCGGGGGGGCGGTACGTCGTGGCACAATGTAGTAGGGGCGCTTTGTCCTTTTTACTGATAGGCATGTATGGTCCGAACTATGATGACCCACAATTCTACTGCGACCTGGCTTTTAAGGCGGGCTCATGGGGAAGTCTTCCACAGCTGTGGTGTAGGGACTTTAACTGCACACTGGACCCTGCATTAGACAGATCAGGAGGTGTGATCCGTAAACCGTCACCTGGGGCGAGAGCGATACTGGACTTGGCTTCTGAGCGGCGGTTGGTGAACATCTGGAGAGATAGACAACCAGAGGGAGGTGGATATACACACTTTTCAGCTGCGCACAACTTGTACACACGTATAGATTTGTGGCTAGTTTCCCGGGGTTTGCTAGGCAGACTGTTATCTGAAGCCCCTTGGCCTAAAACGTACTCGGACCACTCCCCAGTCCCAATATTGTTGACTTTGAGCGCAGTGCCGACTCTGCCGTTCTCGTGGAGGTTTCCCCTATTCTCACTGTTGGACTCAGTCTTCAGGCCACAGCGATTAAAGACTTTTTTCAGATTAATAAAGGTTCTCTGGGCAATGTGGGCGTAGTATGGGAGACGTTTAAAGTTTATATCCGAGGGACCACCAAAGCCAAGCATGCGGGGTTCTAAGATCGATTAGGGGTTGTTTACGGCTGTTGGAGCACGAGCTATCACAGCTAGAACAGGACCATCAAAACACTGCAGATGCACAAGTATTAGGACACATCCACACTAAATTGCAGGAGTTTCAGGAGGCAGCCCTTGCGGAAATTCAACATTTGGGGAAATATGCGACCGCCCGAATATATGGAGAGGTTGAAAGACCTGGCTTGGTATTAGCAAATTTGTTCCATCCCCATCGGGAAAAAAGCATAATCATAGCAATACAGGCAGAGGATAGAGGCGAGATTAGAGACTCCAAACTTATAGTTGCCAGATTTCATGAATACTATCAATCCTTAAAATACCTCCAGGGTAGACCCGGGCCCGAAGCATTGTTGGACCATCTCACACATATTACTATGCCACAGCTGATGGATGCGGATAGGGAAGCTCTTATGCCTCCACTGACTTTAGGAGAGATAGTGAGAGCGCTTGGGGGAATGGCGGAGGGAAAGGCTCTAGGTCCAGATGGACTGACAGTGCGCTTCAATAAAGCTTACAAACACTTGTTACTCCCACAGCTAAAAGAAGTCAACGAGCAAATGGTGGTGGAGGGGGTTATGCCACCATCGATGAGGGAAGCAATGATAATCACCTTACTTAAGCCAGGGAAACCCCCAGAGCAATGCTCATCCTACCGTCCGCTGTCACTACTAAATGTAGATGTTAAAATCTATGCTAAGATTTTGGCGGATCGCTTGGCCAAGGTGCTGCCGCGTTTGATTCAGTCGGAACAGGCGGGGTATGTTCCGGGCCGTAACCTAACTATGAATCTCCACACACTGTTTGGCACGATACAGAATATCAACCCAAAGCTAAAAGCGATAGTGGTTTTTTTAGATGCAGAGAAGGTGTTTGATTCCGTGGAGTGGTGCTCCATGAGGGCAGTCTTGCAGCGGTTCGGTGTGGGAGACAATTTTTAGCGCCTGGTGTCCACATTGTATGGTGAACAACTGGCCAGGATTCGCATTAATGGGAAGGTAACAGAGGCTTTTAAGATCACTAGAGGCACTGGACAGGGATGCCCTCTTTCCCCCTTGTTATACGCGCTGGTGGCGGAGCCCCTGGCGTGTGCCATGAGAGAGTACCATGGGCATCGTGGCCTTCGCTTTCAAAATGATAACCTTGTACTATATACATACGCGGATGACACAGTATTATATAATAAGATCCGCAGCTTAATGTTGCCCGGTCCTCCGCCAAGTTACGAGATATGGCATGCTGTCTGGACTCAAGGTCAACTGGGGCAAATCTCTAATGTTCCCCTTGACCTCGGTAACAACAGGTTGATGGGGTATTCCCTCTCGAGTGGGAGACAGAGTTGGTGAGATATCTGTGGTTGAAGGTCAACACAGACCCTAAGAGAGTAGTAGCTGATAATTTCGATACCGCGCTTCAGAAGTTGACGGGGAATGTGGAGAGATGAATCAGGCTTCCACTGTCTTTGGTCGGCCGTGTAGCACTCATTAAAATGGTGGTGCTACCGTGATTTCGGTTCCTGTTTCAAAACATCTCGATGTTGCTACCAAAAACCTATTTTAACGCATTGAGAGATTTGCTTATTAGATTAGCTTGGGCGGGTAAGCTGGGAGGTCTCAAGCCCCAGACCTGGAGGCCTACAGTGTGGCTGCACATGCTGCGGAGGCACAGGCTTGGATTCATGGGGCTGCCGACATCCCGTTCAAAAAAATTGAGCGGGAGTTGGCTTCATTGGTCCCTCTGCAGAGTAGGATGTTCCATGCCCCGAATAGACACAATAAAGAGTTTGCTTCCTTGAACTTGGTCACCCGTGCTTAGCAGGAACTTTTGCACAGACATGGATTGGTCGTGCTATACTCCCCGCATGTGCCGTTAGACTGGTGCGCTTGGTTTGAACTATGGCGGGATCGGAAGTTAATACAGGCTATGAACACACTGGGCATCAGCACTATGGGGGACTTATTCGAGGAAGGCATTATGAAGAGGTGGGACTTCTTAGAGAGTCGGGTTGCCAAACCTAACACGCCACTTCGGTATGATTATCATAGAGTGAGGCATGCGATGGCTGTGCTTTTAGGAGATGATATGTGAGAGCCCCTAGATGTACGTGCTCTCTCAGTAGTGACACTGAATGACCAGTCCTGGAGACTAGTCTCCTGTCTATATGCACAAATACAGAAGTCACATGTTCACGAGCTGTCGACGGCATGGCTGGAGTGGCAGAGAGAGCTAGGGGTACAGATAACAGATGCTCAGTGGCGCTACTGCTGTTCTAGAATGCATACAATTTCCCTGAATGGACATCGTCTTATACATTTTAAGTATTTAAATAGAGTATACTACACTCCCCTTAGACTCTATGGATATGGATGTGCTAGTTGCGCTAGCTGTAGGATGGAACAAGCTGGATTCTTGCACATGTCCTGGGCTTGTGATGGAGTGCAGCACTTCTGGGGCGCAGTGTTTTGTGAACTGGAGGCCATGGTGGGAGAGCAGCTCGACTGCAAACCGATCATGGCACTCTTGGGATGGGAACGGCCTCTACCAATACAATTTTGAAAATTGTTGGCTATCGGGCTCCTACTATTTAAAAGACGCATTGCTATGAGGTTGGACCGTGGTCCAGTTCCGACAGTGGAGGACTGGCACAGAGACATGGTGTACTGTGATACACAAACAGACAACTACAGTGAACTGCTCCCCCCAACCAATAGACCTACGAAATATTGGGAAATCTATAAGCAGTATCTGATTGGTAAGGAAATGGGAGAGCCGGAGGCGGGGGATCCTGTATGATAAGATGAGAATGGGCTGTGAATTATATAAGTGAGGGTGGGCTCCTTTAGTATAATGCATGGGTGGAGATCTCCAGACTGGATCGAGGGGGCCAATGTTCAGTGTCTCGTATTCTGGTATTATCTGACACTATATATTGTACGTGGCTGCAATTGCATGATTATATGTGGAACAATTAAAAGCTTAAATAAAAGTAAAAAAAAAAAAAAATGGCTGACATTTCAGCGTGCTTCAGTCTTTGCACCAGTTTCAATATGGTATTTTTTTAATAATGCAAATACAAAATAAACAGTGGGATAAAAACTATTCAAATTAACCTCTATCTTTGAATTGTGTACAAATAGTCCTAACCTACAGATATCTTTAAACATAAACGCTTACATTTTTTGCTTCAGTTGACTATAGTTCATTAACTGAATGAGTTCCAAAACAAGACGAGATTATTTCTGCAAAAGTCTTTTTACCAAAGCATACATGTTCTTTAGTACCTTATCTGTTGAACATAAATACCAGCCTTCAAAATGGCCTTCAACCTATTACTTCGGTTGTGATTTATTACTATTGTTTCTTGTGTCTTTGAGCTAATTTCAAATGGCGTGTGCCTTTATCGTATCTGTTTGTGGTCTCAGTCTAGGACTGTGAATGTCAGGGGGTTTGGGTGAGTTTTCCCCCTAGAGAGCACTGCCCAGTGTGTAATATGTGAGAAATTTTATTGGATAGGTACGAATGTAAGAATATTAGTGTTGCATGAGTGCCAATATTCTCCTCAAACCACCCATTGAGGGAATGACATGTTAATTGGGGAGGCAGCCTAGACTCTGATATTCAGTAACGTAATTTACACGGTGACACAATGGATTGAGATAAAATAGCTGAGGAATTATTTGGGAATCTAGACAACGGAATTCAGGTGAAGGAAAGTATTGGAAGTGGAAACCCAACACACAAGGAGGGTCTTAGAGACAAATTCATTAGATTGGAAAGAATTAAGAGGAGTGAGATGTCAAAATGGTGGGATGGAGCCACTTTGAGGCCGCATAAGCAACTCAATAGGATACCGCGAGAGGCCTAAGGTCACAAATTTTTCCTACGTATGATGATTTGGACACAGATCTATTGACAGCATGGGATATTGAACTTGCCTCCAGCTTTATGATATTGATGGATATTCTTATAGAAAATGAAAGAGTTTGGAGCGCTAGGCAAACTGGTAATCAGTATTAGATTCAACATTAACTGTAATACGAATTATGTGATTTACAATATTTCATGTAATTGAGGACGCATTTATATGGGGAGTGTAAGGTGAGGATTGGTGAACACATGAGAGCACTGAAACAGGGTGATGCACGTTACCCAATTGTACAACATATGAGGTCATGTGATAAACAAGAGGTGAGCAAGTCCTTTACATTGGGATTTGATAATATTCTTATGGATCCTCGAAGTGGCAACAGGGAATTGCATCTTAGAAGAAGGGAGGCAATGTGGATTATGCGCATTAGGGCTGTGGAAGAAGGTCTAAATACAGACTAGGAACTAGAATACTTTTTGGGCACATAAGTTTTTTGTACATAAAATAGTTGGGACTAGGCTGTGTATTCTATTTAAACTATGTGCTATCTATAGAGATATGTTCAGCACTTTGAATATGGGATATGTATTAGTTCCTTCAATATGGGATGCAATTGGTTTGTTTAAAATTAAGTATCTAATGTGTGTCACAATTCTGCACGAGAACATTCACATCGTGTGTCCAATGGACCATGGAAAAAGGACATTGAAGATCTGGGAGAAGAAATATACTGATTACACCAATTGATGAGCTTAAGGATGTGATAGTAATAATGATTTCCGATAACTATCTAACCAATAAGATGATAATGGCCGACACTTGGGGATATAATGCTTGGTTTGTTCTTTGTTCAAGTTTAATACAATTTTGAATATGTGATTGGTTAAGATAGTATGTAAATGAAAGAAAGGTTCTAGTTATGTTCAGGCTTATTTTAGTTTGTGATGGGTAATAATTACAGAATCAAATATGATGATATTTGTGCACTACACCAGAGGAAATATTTATTGTGGATAGTCCTATGTTTATGTCTAAATATTTTTTATATGCAAGACTGAAGATGGACAATTGGTAGATTTGGAAATATGACGATACTCGTGGATTAGATCAGTGAAAACACCCTATCTCTATGTCTAAGGTCTTTTTATACACAAGACTGAAGATGGACTAGAGTTACTTCTGGCATGAAGATGGCAGTAGCGCGTCTATCGGTAATGGGCTTTTCACAGAGCAACAGGCTCTAGGTGAGTACACTGGTTGCAGATGACACTGGGGAAGCACACGTTTGAGAGGGGAGTTCCCCTTAGGAATGATAGAATTCAATTTTTATGTTTATATATGATTATATTCAGATGACTGTAGAGTGCTGGCGTTAATGAGCTTTTCACGGTGATACAGGTTTTTTGGGTAAGAATATCGGCTAAGGACTCCAAAGAAAACTTATACGAGTGCACCTGTAATACTATGTCGCTATGGCTAATACTGTTGTCTTGTGTACAACTGAGGAGTATATTCAGCATATCGGATTATGTAGAGAGTAGATCTGTGGTGGTGTGCACTATTAATTTTCTTATATTTGATTATTATGTATAATTTAAACCTAATGTTTATTTCATTAAAATCGTGTCTTTCTTGTGAGACAGATATAGGGAGTGAGAAGTTAATAATGAATGAAGCAAGCATTGAGCTGATGGTGAGTTTTCGGTTTTGATAGAACAACTAGATTATCACACTATTAAAATCGAGATTGGGTCACAATATTAACTTTATCAGTGAAATTTCAAACATGAGGCACGCAATAGGAGGGGGGCACTCTACATATCAGACCCCGTAACTAACAACAATGGTCAATTGGGCATAGATGGGTTTGGTCTTTATGTTTCTTTATCATTGTATATAGGAAATTAGCTTTATTTTAATGATCAAAGGGGGTCAAATAGATCTTACTGGTACACTGATGGAGTTCACGACGCATGTAAAATATGTTTTCAGATTATTGTGTTTGGTTTCCACATGAATGGATACTAATAATGGTGGGAGACTGTGCTATGGCTATACTAGACTTGTAATATATATTACGGTTGCTATATGATGTTTACAGCCATGAGGAAGTCATGGGGATACATCCCAGAGATGAAACACATGTTGGCTGTTGGAATTGAATTGCTGCTGTCGGAGAAAATCAATGGAAATATAATAAAAGACAGAATTGTTGGATTGGACTTCTGGTGATGTTGAATATTGGAGATCAAATGAGGATAATAGATTCTTTTGAAATGAACATCCATAAGAGAGAAATGACGGAGTTACAATTGTCACCACCAGACACATGTCTGACCCCCAGGGGTGAGAACCTTTGCTCTTGGACGGACAGAAACAAAACGTGCTTTGGCAGGGGTCTTAGCACACCCCTCCCAGCAGAATGAGTTGCAAATCTGCATTCCAAGGCAGGGGGCATTAAACAAGACCACCACCCTTGATATGTAGATCTGGCTTCCCTCAAAAGAGAGGATGTCGATCTCCTGTCCTGGCGCCCATTTAGCACCTGGACAGGCAGACGTGCCCACATCTCAGGTCAGGTGAAAGCAGAACTTGGAGCTCTGGAACAAGGTTATGCAGGCTTCCCACAGGAAGTGGTCACATAGGAAGGTGTAGTGATCTCAGGGGCAAGTATTCCATTGGCTACTACACTCCACTCCCCTAAAGCTCCTAAATTCAGTATTTAGGCGAGCCCCAGGCACAAGAAAATCAGATCCCACTGCTCTGAAGTAGAAGCTTCTAACCTCCAGCCTCTTTTCAACAAGACCAATCCCCATTGACTAACATTGGGCACCCAACACTGTACTGCACCTCTGCACCTGGCCACCCCAGTACCAGGTGGTGTGACTTGTTGGTGTGGCCTTGGACCTTGCCCCATACCTATCTTATGTCCAGGAGACTGATCCTGTAACTCGCTGTGCTACACCTGCATGCCTTACTTGTTTATCCTCCATACGATGACATTGTCACATCTGAAAAAAATGCAGTGTGTCAACTTTTGAAACCTGAAAGTATTTCTCGTGCAAAACATACTTACCTGATTGTATTGATTCTGGTGCCTAAAGATATATAAAGATACTTGTTCATTTTGTAAATTTTGTTAATTGGTGTGGATCTCCTTATTGAGTCATGTGTCTCATTTATTGACTGTGTGCGTATTTGCAGATGTCTAACACTCCTCTTTGATAAGCATAAGGCTGCTCGACCACACTACCCCATAAGAGAGCACCTTGAGTTTGCTCGAGCAAGACCTGTACCCTAGTAAGGGAACCCCCGGACTCTTTGAACAGTACATCTCATTTTAATAAACCATCTAAAGCTCTGAGGAAAAGTCTATATTACTTTCCCGTTATAGCATGAAGAACATGTATATGAATCATTTGTGCTGACGTACTTATAATTGTTGTTGTTATTTGTCTTCTAGAAGAATGCAGCATAGATTTCTGCTGCACCTTTTTAGTGAACAGTTTTCCCTTTCAGACTGCCTCAGCAAATACACTTATCGGTTATAGCTGTCCTTGGGCGGTACATGAGGTAATACCTTTCAGGTGGTATTCCTCCAAGGTGACACTGCGGTGAAGCATACTGATGTTTCTATATTAACTTTTTAATGCAGTGCTTATTTTTCCCTGTTTATTGCAATGTTTATTTTGCCTTGTTAATTGTGGAGATGGGCTCATTCTGGCCTATGACCTTATGTATAGATCTGTAAAGTCCAGAAAAAGCTGGGCTGTACATTACAAAGAAATGACTGATCACTGGCTGTTCTCAAATCTTTGTGATTCACTAATAATGATTCTTTATGCTTTCTAGTTACAAGATGATGCAATTTTGTAATAACCATTGAATATTGTTAGCACTATGGCGGTCATTACAAGATTGGCCGTAAAAGCCGCTTACCGCCGTGTAGAAGACTGCCAACACACCGCCGCAGCCGCGGAATTCCGCCACAGCTATTATGACCCACATCTCGGAACCCGCCAAAATTCAGACACCCACACAAGTCCGCTACACCAAAGGTCAGTGATAAACTGGAGATAGCGAAACCTCCACCGTCACGCCAACAGAAATACGCCCACACTATCACGACACATGAATCCACGCGGCGGTCTTTCAACCGCGGTATTCCATTGGCGGTACATACCGCTGCGCTCAAAATACACACACTTCTGCAAATATCCCCACATTGGACGATTCAAAATACACACACCTGAGACACATACACACACGACTCCCACATACCCATTACAATATAAAACACACACCCATATCACCCACAAACCCCCACAACAAAAAATTCAGAAAGAAGGCCAGAGAGAGACACCACCAGCAAGTACAACAGAATCCACAGGCACATAACACCATCACCCACACAACTTCCACGCACCTCACACAACACACCACTACATATCACCACACTTATCACCACACACTCCACCCCACATATCACCTACACCACCCCATGGCACGTCAAAGACACCCCAGGTTCTCGGAGGAGGAGCTCAGGGTCATGGTGGAGGAAATCGTACGGGTAGAGCCACAGCTATTCGGAGCACAGGTGCAGCACACCTCAATTGCAAGGAAGATGGAGCTATGGCGAAGAATAGTGGACAGGGTCAACGCAGTGGGACAACACCCAAGAAATCAGGAGGACATCAGGAAAAGGTGGAACGACCTACGGGGGAAGGTGCGTTCCGTGGTCTCAAGACACCACCTGGCGGTTCAGTGGACCTGCGGAGGACCCCTACCTCCTCCCCCACAACTAACAACATGGGAGGAGCAGGTCTTGGCGATTCTGCATCCTGAGGGCCTCGCAGGAGTAGGTGGAAGAATGGACTCTGGTAAGTCAAACCTTTACTATCACATCCCCCACCCTACCTGCATGCTATCACATACCCCCACCCTCGCCCTCACCCCCATCACTCCAACTCCTCACAAATGTCCCAATATCACAAACGACCCATCCCAACACCAAGCCCTGCATGCAACACCCATCACCAAAGCATGCCCACTGCACAAACCCATACACCCCCCTAAACCATTATCACAGAAGGTCCCACACAAGAATCGAAGCACTGGGGTACAGGGTGACCCACCCATTGCACACCATGGCACACACAGATGCAACAATAATGCCTTTCCACCCCTGCAGGACCCTTACCCAACATCACCAGACAGGAGGGTCCAGACATGTCCACTCCACCCACAGATGAGGCCCACAGTGATGACAGCAGCTCTGTCCAACTGGATCTAGATGACCAGCCCGGACCATCGGGGACCTCTGGACAGTTGGTTCCCCTCACACAGGCACAAGCCACCACAGACCTTCCCCCCTCTGGAAACACAAGCACAGCACCCACCCAGCAGGCCCATACCTCCGTCCCCAGGACACGTCAATCAACTGTGTGTCCACCACTACAGGGAACCCAGGATAACCCACCACCCCAACAACAACAAGGACCTGGGGGCAGTGGCAGTGGGCACACGGTCGAGGGGACGGAGGCCCAGGAACACAGGGGAACTGGGAGGGCTGCCTTGCGACAGGGGGCGGACAGGCCAAGGGAACCCACTCTCCACGAGGCCCTCTCCTCCATCATGGGAGCATACCACCTCTCCCAGGAGACGATGGCAATGGTACTGGCCAAGTTTCAGGAGACCCAGCGCATGCAGGAGGAACAGTATATGGGCTTCAGGGAGGAACTCAGAACCATCAGCTCCACCCTGGGCACCTTCGTAGGGGTGCTGAAGGAAGTACTCAACACCAGGAGGGACACTGTGGCACTACAAGGGGCCCCTGACACTAGCATGGACGATGAACTGCCCACCACCTCTGCCGGCGCTAGTGGACAGGACGCCCCGCCACAGGACCACCACACCAGCACCCCACCCCCTGCAGACGGAGAACCACCCCGCAAACGGTCCCTGAGATCCAGGAACAAGACAGAGAACGATGCCAAAACCCCCGCCAAGAAATGAGACCACCCTGATTGTCATCCTACTGTCCCACTTTGTCACCCTGTCCATAATTAAACTGCCCCAGCTCCACTTCCTATGCCCATATGTGCAATGCACCTGTGAGACTAATAGACTGGACTCTGCCATGGACACTCCTCCGCCATCACCACTCACCATTTAACTTCCCCCTCCAATATTTTGCATTTAAATAAACACACCTAAAGCACAAAATGATCTGGAGTATGTCTGTGATTTCGAAATAGTGTACTTGCAATTGCAGTGACAAAATGTTTTTGAAATAGTAATGTCAACATACCTATGTCACACCAGCTCTAGTCCATGAGGAATTTAAGCAGATGTCACACAGTGGGACCCACATCTGTGAAACCGTAAAGGAAAGTGACAACTCAGTGACCATACACTGGGTGAAAACAACAGACAGGAGAGAGGTAGTAGTGTAAAAGTACATGTAGTAGGCAGAATTGTATTCCTACCTGTGTTTCACTGGAAATATTGCTGGATCACTGAGTCCCTGTTCTGCATGTCTTCTTCCTCTGCTTCATCCTCATCACTGTCCACAGGCTCCACAACTGCCACAACACCGCCATCTGGACCATCCTCCTGCAGAAAATGTGGAGGCACCTTATCCTGGCCTTCAGGAGGCCAAAGGTCCGCTCGATCACCCTCCTAGTTCTCCCATGGGCCTCATTGTAGCTTTCCTCTGCCCTGGTCCTGGGATTCCTCACTGGGGTCAGTAGCCATGACAGGTTGGGGTAACCAGAGTCACCTGCAAATGGCGAGGGACAACTGTTAGACACACACTAACCTGTAGGGATATACCCAGACAACCATTCCCACTGTCTTGCTTCCAGGTGCTCACCTAATAGCCACAAACGGTGCCTCTGCAGTTGACCCATCACATAAGGGATGCTGCTATTCTGCAGGATGTAGGCGTCATGCACTGAGCCAGGGAACATGGCATTCACATGGGAGATGTACTGGTCTGCCAAACATACCATCTGTACATTCATAGAATGATAACTCTTCCGGTTTCTGTACACCTGTTCACTCCTGTGGGGGGGACCAAAGCCACATGGGTCCCATCAATGGCACCTATGATGTTGGGGATATGTCCCAGGGCATAGAAATCACCTTTCACTGTAGGCAAATCCTCCACCTGAGGGAAAACGATGTAGCTCCGCATGTGTTTCAGAAGGGCAGACAACACTCTGGACAATACGTTGGAAAACATAGGCTGGGACATCCCTGATGCCATGGCCACAGTTGTTTGAAAAGACCCACTTGCAAGGAAATAGAGCACTGACAGCACCTGCACTTGAGGGGGGATTCCTGTGGGATGGCGGATTGCTGACATCAGGTCTGGCTCCAACTGGGTACACAGGGCCATATTTATACTCCGTTTGCGCCGAAATTGCGTCGTTTTTTTTGACGCAATTTCGACGCAAAACTAACGCCAACTAACGCCATATTTATACTATGGCGTTAGAGGCGAATAGCGCCAAAGTTCCCGGAATGTGCGTCATTTTTTAGCGTGAACCCCTTCCTTGCGTTAATGATATGCAAGGGAGGCGTTCCCGTCTAAAAAATGACTCCCAGGCCTTTACGTGGTATTTATACTCCCGGGCAAAAGAGACGCCCGGGAGTTGGCGTGGCTAAAAACGGTGCATTTGCGCCACTTTTTAACGCCTGCTCAGGGCAGGCGTTAAGGGGCCTGTGGGCTCAAAATGAGCCCACAGGTGCCCTCCCATGCCCCCAGGGACCCCCCCTGCCACCCTTGCCCACCCCAGGAGGACCCCCAAGGATGGAGGGACCCACCCCAGGGACATTCAGGTAAGTTCAGGTAAGTATAATTTTTTATTTTTTATATTTTTTTTTGGTGGCATAGGGGGGCCTTATTTGTGCCCCCCTACATGCCACTATGCCCAATGACCATGCCCAGGGGACAGAAGTCCCCTGGGCATGGCCATTGGGCAAGGGGGCATGACTCCTATCTTTACAATGATAGGAGTCATGTTGATGGGGGATGGGCGTCGTTAAAAAATGGCGCAAGTCGGGTTAAGACGATTTTTTCGACGTAACCTGACTTGCCCCATTTTAAGACGCCCATGCGCCATTTTCCCCCTACGCCGGCGCTGTCTGGTCTACGTGGTTTTTTCCCACGCAAACCAGGCAGCGCCGGTCTGATTGCGCCGTCTAACGCCATTCCATAAATACGGCGCCCGCTTGGCGCTTCAGAATGGCGTTAGACGGCGCAAAACTTTTTGACGCTAAACTGCGTTAGCGCAGTTTAGCGTCAAAAAGTATAAATATGGGCCACAGTTCCTGGATTGTGGCACGGTCAAACCTGTAGGTGATTATCAAATGTCGCTCCTCCATTGTGGACAGGTCCACCAATGGTCGGTACACCAGAGGATGCTGCCATCTCCTCACATGTCCCAGCGGACGGTGCCTATGAAGGACAACAGCGAGTACAGAGTCAAACAACTCAGAGGTACGTACCCACAGTTTACACAGAACACCAATCATACACAAAAGGTGGCCTGTATGTGTGTTGAGACTATGCCTAGGTATGTGTGACGCAGTTGAAAATTAGGCCATGTGGGCCCCTGAAATGCCGGCTGCCTGACATCTAAAGTGGGACAATGGGATGTGAGGTAACTGCGCTGGCGTTGTACACCGTCGCGGTAGGCGGTCGGAGACCGCGGCGCAATGCTGCATTGGTTAACATTGGACCCTATGGGTCCCAGGAGCCAATGACGATGTACGCCGGTGGTGATGGTACGCACCGCCGCAGACGTGACCGCCACGGACGTGACCGCCATTTTCTATCTGTTCAATCACTCGATACCTGATCTTCGACAGGAGAGGACCTACACTGCAAGTGCTGCTGTGACCTCGGTCTGGAAGAGACAATGGCTCATGCGTCTGTGGAAAGGGCCCCTGCCTTCACATCGGAGGAGTTGGAGAAGCTCGTGGATGGGGTCCTCCCCCAGTACACGCTACTCTATGGTCCTCCAAACAAACAGGTAAGTACACAGGGAGCATGTTGTATGGGCTATGCCTGTGTGGAGAGGGCTGGATGTAAGAAGGAAGGGGGCAGAGTGCTGTGTGCATGAAAGACGGTGAATGCATGTGCCACATGGCAAGGGTAGGGATGAGGACCAATCACTTTGACGGTGCAGTTCGTAATGACTTCTCTTCTTCCCCTATACATTTCATGTAGGTCAGCGCCCACCAGAAGAAAGATATATGGCGTGCCATCGCCAAGGACGTCCGGACCCTGGGGGTCTACCACAGACAGAGCACCCACTGCCAGAAAAGATGGGCGGACATTTGCCGCTGGAGCAAGAAGACGGCGGAGGCTCAGCTGGGGATGGCCTCCCAACGTGGGAGGGGTGCCCGTCACACCATGACCTACCCTGATGTTCAGGATCCTGGCGGTGCCCTACTCGGAGTTGGATGGGCGCTCGAGGGCATCACAGCAGACACAAGGGGGTGAGTACACTCTCATTCTGCTTACTTTGCGCGCAGTGGAGTTGTCTGGGTGGGGGAGGAGGGCTGTTGGTTTCCCTAGGCCAGGGCGAGTTCCGCAGGCAAGGCCCCTCCGTAAGGCAGGCCATGTGGCACCCCAGCCCACCTCTGTAGAGTGCCAAGTACAGCTATTCATGCCCCTGTGTCATCTATGTGTGCAGATGTCGTCCATAGGCTTGTAGGCCATTTCCCAGTAATTGAACAGTGGAGCCCAAGAGCGCGGCGTAGTGCAGGGGTCTTCTGTGTCTGTCTTGTACGCCAACGGTAGCGGTAATCCATGCACTCGACATGTCTTTCTTCTGTCGCCCCCTCCCCCCTTTTTGTGTTCTCCCTGTTCTTGTGTGCATTAGCATCATCAGGCGGAGGAGCAGTGGCACCGGAGCACGAGGGAGCTGCATCCCACATGGCCCTGGAGGGCGAGACTACGGACTCGGAATTCACCAGTGGGACAGAGGGCGAGGGGAGCTTCACGGCGGCGACAGGAGCTGACACCAGCGACACGGACACGTCCTCTGATGGGAGCTCCCTTGTGGTGGTGGCAACATCTGTGCCCCCGCATCTACAGGTACAGCTGCCACCCCCCCTACCAGCACCGCCCTCCCAGCAGCCCCTCTGCCTTCGCCCCGTGCCCGCTCAGCCAGGAGGGTGGGCATCACCTTCGAACTAGGCACCTCAGCCCCTGCCCCTGTCACCATTTTGAATGCCATCCAGGGTGTAGGAAGGCAGTTGCAACAAACTAATGCATTCCTGGAGGGCATTCATTCTGGTCAGGCGGCCCTTCACCGAGCTTTTCAAACTCTGGCCTCAGCACTGATGGCAGCCATTTTCCCCGTCTCTAGCCTCCCCCCTCCAACTTCCTCCACCCAGACCCAGTCCCCTGTACCTCTGCCTATCCCAAGCACACCATCAGACCAGCCTGCACACACCTCACCACACAAGGGAAGCTCAGGCAAACATAAGCACCACACATCCCACAGGCACTCACGCAAGCAACACACACATGCAGACACACCAACATCCACTGCCTCCACTGTGTCCCCCTCCTCGTCGTCTCCCTCCCCCTCCCAGTCTCGTCTACACTCACACCTGCATGAACTACCTCTACAGCCACTACGTCCCTAACCAGCACACCCACCAGCACACCCCGCTCACGTGCAGTCACCACCCCCACTACCATTCACACGTCCCCTGTGTCCTCTCCCAGTGTGTCTGTGACACCCCCTCCCAAGGTACACAAACGCAGCCACACACCCACCCAGCAGCCATCCACCTAACGACAGCCTCCAGCGCATGCACCTGCACCCAAAGTCACCAAACGTACACCTCCTACTACCACCACCTCTTTGTCCACTCCCAAACCCCCTTCAGCTACCCGTCCCAGTGTGTCCAAGAAACTTTTCCTGTCCACCCTTGACCTCTTTCCCACACCTCCCCCACCCCATCCATCTCATAGGTCCCGAAGTAGCACCTCAGCCACAACATCTCCGGGACCAGTGGTGACTGTAGTCACGGGTATGTGGAGTGCACCGGCCACCAGGACAGCCAGTGTGGCACGGAGCCACAGCACAGCCAGTCCCCCACCTGTGAAGCATCAGAAGTTGGCCAGTGCCCGGCGGGAGATGGGGAAGACTCCAGCCACCAAAGCCGCTCCCAGGGGTCCCGGTGGGAGTGTGGAGTCAGCTGTGACACCTCCCAAGGTGGGGAAGGACCACAAGAAACCCGGCAAGTCTGGGAAGAGCTGCACGGCGGAGAAGACCGCCATCATCCCCGCTGTCCAGGAGGCCACCGCCAGCCCCAGCCCAGCTGCCCAGGAGGTCACCGCCAGCCCCAGCCTAGCTGCCCAGGAGGGCACCGCCAGCCCCAGCCCAGCTGCCCAGGAGGCCACCGCCAGCCCCAGCCCAGCTGCCCAGGAGGGCACCGCCAGCCCCAGCCCAGCTGCCCAGGAGGCCACCGCCAGCCCCAGCCCAGCTGCCCAGGAGGGCACCGCCAGCCCCAGCCCAGCTGCCCAGGAGGCCACCGCCAGCCGGAGGCCACTGCCAGCCCCAGCCCAGCTGCCCAGGAGGGCACCGCCAGCCCCAGCCCAGCTGCCCAGGAGACCACCGCCAGCCCAGCTGATCCGTGAAGGACCGCCAGCACAAGCCCCGCTGGGCCATGAAGGACCGCCAGCACAAGCACCGCTGGGCCATGAAGGACTGCCAGCACAAGAACCGCTGAGCCATGAAGGACCGCCAACTCAAGCACCGCTGAACAGGGCACCGCCAGCACAAGCACCGCTGAACTGGGCACCGCCAGCACAAGCACCGCTGGGCCATGAAGGACCGCCAGCATAAGCACCGCTAGCCCATGACCGGCAGGGGCACTGACGCAACTGGGTCCGTCACCGGGTGAGTGATGCACTCTGGGCACCAGTCCCCCTCCAGAATCAGTGGAGAGATCCATCCACTACCTCTGTCCTTCACAGGATGAAGCACTCTGGGCACCAGTCCCCCTCCAGAACCAGTGGAAAGATCCATCCACTACCTCTGTCCTTCACAGGATGAAGCACTCTGGGCACCAGTCCCCCTCCAGAACCAGTGGAGAGATCCATCCACTACCTTAGTCCTTGCCAGGATGAAGCACTCTGGACACCAGTCCCCCTCCAGAACCAGTGGAGACATCCATCCACTACCTCAGTCCTTGGCAGGATGAAGCACTCTGGGCACCAGTCCCCCTCCAGAACCAGTGGAGACTGTTATCCACTTGAGAGACTGTGGCTTTGCACTCCCCAGGATTGGACAGTGGGCAACCCACCCACTGTAGAGACTTGAGAGACTGTGGCTTTGCACTCCCCAGGATTGAACAGTGGCAACCCACCCACTGCCGAGACTTGAGAGACTGTGGCTTTGCACTCCCCCGGATTGAACAGTGGGCAAACCACCCACTGTAGAGACTTGAGAGACTGTGGCTTTGCATTCCCCAGGATTCAACAGTGGGCATTGAGCCCCCTCATGGATCTGGCGTTGTACACTCATCCGGCTGAGGTGGCCCCCCTTCCCTTCCCCAGGGGGGGGCTGTTGTATTTCTTTCTGATGCCCCTCAGTGTTCTCTCTGTTTTGATCGGGTGTCGAGTGTGGGCCTCGCCCATGCATTTTGGGCCCAGTGGTCCACGGACTATAAATGGTGAAATACCTGGACTTGTATTATTGGTGTATATATTTGTTTATGGTGTATATATATTTTGGAGTACTGGATTTTAATAGATTACAATCGTTACAATCATTTCCTTTTGTCTTTGCATTCTTCCGGGGGGCTTGGAGGGTGTAACTGTAATGTATCAACATGTATTAGTGTGTGTGTTGTAGTGGGTGTGGGTGGGGGTGTTGCGTGTGTGTGTGTCCCTGTTTTTTGCCTCCCCCCTCCCCTGTGTCATAGATGCAGTACTCACCGTGGTCTTCGCCACCGGCGTTCGTGCTCCTGGTAGAGGAGCAGGAAGACTATCGCAGGTAGAATTTGGAGTTCCGGTTCCATGGTGTCCTCGTTTCTCGTGGGGTATGTAGAGGTGAGCGTTTTTCCTTCGGGATTCCTGTTTCCGCCGTGTTTTTATCCGCAGTGAATCCGCCCTGGAAAAGGTGGCGGATTGGCCTGTCATAATAGTGTGGCAGTACATTGTCTCCCGCCTGTCTGTTGGCGGTGACCGCCGCGCTGTTTGTTTGTACCGCCGTGGCGGTCGGAGTGTTAAAGTGGCTGTCTTTGTTGGCGGTTTCCGCCACGGTCGTAATTGCAATTTTTTTACCAAAGGCCTGTTGGCGGTCATACCCCCGCTTTAACACCGTCCGCCAGGGTTGTAATGACCACTGATGTCTAGTTGTGATTTAATGCAACCTTAATCTTTAGAAACAATTGCTGTAGCACAATATGTATTTTTCTGTATAGACGTGGTTCATTTTCTCTTTCAATGTGAGCAACCTGACTGTGTTTAACTAACACAGTTAGGGCCATATTTATACTTTTTGACGCAAAACTGCGCTAACGCAGTTTTGCGTCAAAAAAATTAGCGCCGGCTAACGCCATTCTGAAGCGCCATGCGGGCGCCGTATTTATTGAATGACGTTAGCCGGCGTTAGCCGCCGGCGCCGTCTGGTGTGCATTAAAAAAAACGACGTACACCAGGCAGCGCCGGCATAGGGGGATATGGGGCTTGGGCGTCAAGAAATGGGGCAAGTCAGGTTGAGGCAATTTTTTCGCCTCAACCTGATTAGCGCCATTTTTTTTTCACTCCCAACCCCCATAGAAATGACTCCTGTCTTAGCAAAGACAGGAGTCATGCCCCCTTGCCCAATGGCCATGCCCAGGGGACTTCTGTCCCCTGGGCATGGTCATTCGGCATAGTGGCATGTAGGGGGGCACAAATCAGGCCCCCCTATGCCACCATTTTTTTTTTTTTTTAACTTACCTGAACTTACCTTAATGTCCCTGGGATGGGTCCCTCCAGCCTTGGGTGTCCTCCTGGGGTGGGCAAGGTTGACAGGGGGGTCCCTGGGGGCCTGGGAGGGCACCTCTGGGCTCCTTCAGAGCCCACAGGTCCCTTAACGCCTGCCTTTTGCAGGCGCTAAAAAACGGCGCAAAAGCGGCCGTACGTCATTTTTTTTGACCCGCCCACTCCTGGGCGTGAATTTTGCCCGGGAGTATAAATCCGACGCACATGCCTCGGATTCGATTTTTTAGACGGGAACGCCTACCTTGCATATAATTAACGCAAAGTAGGTGTCCACGCTAAAAAATGACGCTAACTCCATGGACTTTGGCGCTAGACGCGTCTAACGCCAAAGTATAAATATGGAGTTAGTTTTGTGTCGGAATTGCATTAAAAAAAACGACGCAATTCCGGCGCAAACGGAGTATAAATATGCCCCTTAATGTCATGGTTAGGAGAAGTCTCTTCCCCTTCGAGCTAATTGTTTTTTTAACTTGCAATCCATTGTCTATGGACCACTGTAGCTTTCAAACATAGTAACATTTGATTTTTTTTCATTAGATTGACCCTTTGAACATTCATTCTTCTGATGGTGAGAGAAACTCTTAGCTTTTTTCCACTCCAAGACCTGTTCAGCAGACCCTTGCAGCAAGTCTATCCAACTTCGATGCAACATTCCCAGATACAGCCTTTCAACCTTGCCCCAATGGAGGATTCTGAGCTCCAAAAAAGAGACCAAGTCAGAACATGGAAATGTTGACCGGGAGAAGGAGCCAAAATAATCCAACTGAGAGAGACAGACCTTGCAACAGTGAAAACGAAATTGGCAGTATTTCACTGTCAGGACATATAAACCACATTACTATATGTCCTACCTTATCCATACACTGCACCCTGCCCTTGGGGCTACCTAGGGCCTACCTTAGGGGTGCCTTACATGTAAGGAAAGGGAAGGTTTAGGCCTGGCAAGTGGGTACACTTGCCAAGTCGAATTTACAGTGTAAAAATACACATACAGACACTGCAGTGGCAGGTCTGAGACATGATTACAGATCTACTTATGTGGGTGGCACAACCAGTACTGCAGGCCCACTAGTAGCATTTGATTTACAGGCCCTGGCACCTCTAGTGCACCTTACTAGGGACTTACTAGTAAATCAAATATGCCAATCATGGATAAACCACTTACATACAATTTAAACAGGAGAGCATATGCACTTTAGCACTGGTTAGCAGTGGTAAAGTGCTCAGAGTTGAAAAGCCAACAGCAACATGTCAGAAAAAATTAGGAGGCAGGAGGCAAAAAAGACTGGGGATGACCCTGCATAAGCAAAAGTCCAACACGACCCCCTACCAGCCTAAAGCCAGGGGAGAACAATCAATACCTTGATGTACTTCCCTGATTGGGGCGATAGAACAGGGACCCAGGCCCACAACAGCAGGGGCATGTTCCAGTTCTACGCCTTCCTGACTCCAGTTGGATCCCTCTGTCCATACTCTCAGGGCCCACTAAGCTAACCCATGGGGAACCCTTCTCCACATCTACAGACACCATCTGTGCAACACCTAACTTTACTTTGCTCACAGATGTATTGCAATGGGCAGATAGTACTTCCAGGGCCAACACAGTGGTGTTGCCCACTCCACCCCCGGGGTGTGACTCTCGTCCTCCCCCCCCCAGGGGCAACTCTGTCCACCAGGACAGCAAGCCACAGTGGCCCCAGACAACTGTCAGGGATGAGAGCCCGACCTCAGGCCTCTCTAACCACTGTGACTGTGGAGAGTGGGGGGCGGTAGCCCCAGGTGCCTGGCACCCTTTGACCACTCTCTCTTCCACCAGGTCAGGGATGACAACCTGACCCTGGTCCTCCCCTCTGGGGCTCTGTACCCTCCCTGCAGAAGCGGCACCCCCAGAGTCCAAAACTGTCAGGGTGCTTGTAGAAGCAGTCCTGCACAATTCTTCCATCAGTGCAGGGATGTTAACCTGCAACTGATCCTCCAACCTGGGGTCTGTACCTTCAGGTTGGACCAGGGCCAGGGGTGAGGCTTCCCTCCCCCTGCCCTCTCTTCTGGGGTCCTGAACCACCCAACTAGGAGCGGCCCCCCCAGAAGACAACATGGTAGGGGTACTGTTAGCAGTAGCCCCTTCCTCCAGGTCAGGGGGGACACCCTTAACCTGGCCTCCCAATCCAGGGTCTTTACCCACAGACTGGATCACTGCCTGGCAACCCAGGACTTCCTGGGGGGCATACCTACCCCCTACCAGGTCAGAGTTTACCCTCTGAACCTGGTCATCCAACCCAGGGTCACCACCCTGCGGTTGAACCACTGCCTGGCACACCAGGACTTCCTTGGGAGCACATTTACCCCCCATCAGGTCAGAGTTTACCCCCTGAACCTGATCATTCAACCCAGAGTCACCACCCTGCGGTTGAACCATTGCCTGGCACACCAGGACTTCCAGGGGAGCACACCTACCCCCTACCAGATCAGAGCTTACCCCCTGAATCTGGCAATCCAACCCAGAGTCACTACCCTGCGGTTGAACCACTGCCTGGCGCACCAGGACTTCCTTGGGAGCACACGTACTCCCCATCAGGTCAGAGTTTACCCCCTGAACCTGATCATCCAACCCAGAGTCACCATCCTGCGGTTGAATCATTGCCTGGCGCACCAGGACTTCCTGGGGGGCACACCTACCCCCCACAAGGGAAACACTTTCCCCAAGGGCCATACAAGAGTCTGGCTGGCGCAGGTCTCCTGACCTCTGCCCATCTGACAGAGTCTGGATTCCCCCCAGCCCAGAAATGGTCTCACCAAGGTCATTCCTGGGGGGCTCTGCACTCAGAGCTGACCCCTGACCCTCCAGGTTCTCCACTGGGGTCCGCAACCCCCTCTCAACCCTCTGTCTGGACTTCTGCAACCCCTCACTAGGAGTGGTACTGCCAGACACCAGAACTGGTGGGACGCTGGCTACAGCCGCCCCCCCAAGTTCTCCTGACACTGTGGGGTCTCCCTCAACAGATGGCCCTATGGTACAGGCTAGGCTCCCCTCCTGGGGTTCCCGCAGGGAACCCTCCAGGACCTGGGACCGGATCTCGGGCACCTTGGGCCTCAACCCATCCCCATTCCCTCTCCTCTGAGACTGGACATGGGGTCCCTCACCCATCCCACTACACTGGGACCTACCTGGGACACTACAATCCTTCCCTACCTCACCTGGTTGGGAACTACCTAGACCACTCCTCTCAGGAGCACCCCCAAATGCCTCTTCAGACTCTCTGGTACTCACCCAGAAGTCTGCCTCCATTGTAAGCTCCCTGGGGTCAGAGAACTCACACTCCACCTGGTGTTGGCATAGCTCTGGAAAATAAGGACTAGACATATGCTCTCCAGCAATTACATCACTCAGCCCCTCACATGAATTAACCAAAGTACCCTTCACCCAACCATCCAGTGACTCTGCTTTGACAAAGCACCCCACATCACCCTCCTGAGACTGGTGAGACAGTACCTGACTGTCCCTGACACTCAACCCACACTCTTCTGGGATGTTTTCACACTCCATAACCAGGACTTCTACCTGGGGGGAACCCCTCTCCCTGTCACTCTCAACTAGAGTCAGTAGAGTGTCCCTCCCACCAGTAGGAATATGACTCCCCATGCCAGTTCCCCAATCCACCTCAGGGACCCTGTGCATCACTGGAGCTACCTCATACCCCTGAACCTCCTGGCGTGTGTTAACTCCCTCCTTCAAGTAGGGCACCACCTCTCTGGGCATGTGCACTTCTGCAGCATCACTGGATATACAATTGTTGCTGCCACCATTCCAGCTGGACTCAGCCCTCATGACTTCCAGCTCTTTCAATTTAAGCTCGTAAGCATAAATCATTTTTTTAATCTCTAAGTTCCTCCTCCTTTCTTCCAGCTCCCAATCGAGCTTTTTCTGTTCCACCTCAAGGGTCAGCTTTCTCTGTTCCACCTCTAGACTGAGCCTTTTCAACTCCAACTGGTACTCCCTCTCTGCCTGTCTGTCCTGTAACTCTCCAGGTGTCAGACTCTTGGAGGACACACTGCTACCTGCCCTGGAGATTCTCCCCTGAGACATAGCAGGCCCACCCACTACATCAGTGTGAGTGACTTGCAACACCTCTTCCCCCTCTGGCTCCTCATCTGTGTGTCCCTCAGCTGCTTTGGCTGCCACCCAGGCCCTCAGCGCCTTTTGCAGCTCAACCTTCTTGGATGAGCTCTCAATGGGACAGCCAACATTCCTACAAAACTGCTTCAACTGAGCCACCTTGTAGCTCTCCAATTTCTCCAAATCAAAAGCAGTTTCAGCTAGGGCATCTCCAGACTGAGACATGATGAGAGGTTAAAAAGAAAATATGCACAGTTCCAAAAACAGAAAAGCAAGTTCTCAAATGAAGTTTCAGCAAAGTCAATCCCGGGATCAGTGAAAAAAAAGAAACTGAATGCAGAGAAAAACAGTCCAAGTAAAAAACAAAAATCACAAGACTAGTAGTATGTGGTCACGTAGTGGTCTGAGATCAAAACAGTAGTGTACACTTAATTACTGTATGTCAAGTACAAATACAAGTCCAAATCCCGACCGCTGGTCACCAATGTTAGAAATGGGGTCTTTGGTTGACAGTCAGGTTACCCCCTGTTCAAGCAAGGACCCTCACTCTAGTTAGGATAAAAGAGAATCACCCTCAGCTAACCCCTGCTTACCCCCTTGGTAGCTTGGCAGAGCAGTAGGCTTAACCTCAGAGTGCTGGGCGTAAAGTATTTGTACCAACACACACAGTAACTTAATGAAAACACTACAAAATGACACAACACCAGTTTAGAAAAATAGGAAATATTTATCTAGACAAAACAAGACCAAAACGACAAAAATCCAACATACACAAGTCAAGTTATGATTTTTTAAAGGTTTAAAATAAAAAGAGTCTTTAGGTAGTTGTAACACCACACTAGCGCTGCTAGCGTGAAAATGTACCTGGTTTGCGGCAAAAATAACCCCGCACGGGCGGTGTGCGTCGAAAATAACCCGGCACGGGTATATGCGTCGAAAACAGCTCGGCTCGGCGAGGCGCGTCGAAAAAGCCAGCCACGCGACGGTCCGAAGTCCCGCGGCGCTGGTTGCGATCTCTCAGCCTTCGTCAGCGATGCTGCGCGTCGTTTCTCCTGCTCCGGGCGTCGATTCTCCGGTCGCGTCTCCAGCGGCGTCGTTTCTCAGCTGCGGAGCCTGCGTCGCGTCGTTTTCTCAGCCGCGATCGGATTCGCGTCGATCTTTTCTCCGCACGGTGCGCGGTGCGTGTATTTTTGTCCTTAGGCTGCCAGCCTCTCCTTTCAGGGTCCCAGGAACTGGAAGGGCACCACAGAGCAGAGTAGGGGTCTCTCCAGAGACTCCAGGTGCTGGCAGGAAGAAGTCTTTGCTATCCCTGAGACTTCAACAACAGGAGGCAAGCTCTACATCAAGCCCTTGGAGATTTCTTCTTCAAGATGGAAGGCACACAAAGTCCAGTCTTTGCCCTCTTACTCTGGCAGAAGCAGCACTGCAGGAAAGCTCCACAAAGCACAGTCACAGGCAGGGCAGCACTTGTTCCTCAGCGATCAGCTCTTCTCCAGGCAGAGGTTCCTCTTGATTCCAGAAGTGTTTCTAAAGTTTGTAAGTTTGGGTGCCCTTCTTATACCCATTTTAGTCTTTGAAGTCACCTTTCTTCAAAGGGGACTCACACCTTCTTGTGAAATCCTGCCTTGCCCAGGCAAGGCCTCAGACACACACCAGGGGGCTGGAGACAGCATTGTCAGAGGCAGGCACAGTCCTTTCAGATGAGAGTGACCACTCCACCCCTCCCTCCTAGCAGAGATGGCTAATCAGGAAATGCAGATCACACCCCAGCTCCCTTTGTGTCACTGTCTGGTGTGAGGTGAAAAACAACCCAACTGTCAAACTGACCCAGACAGGGAATCCACAAACAAGGCAGAGTCACAGAATGGTTTAAGCAAGAAAATGCTCACTTTCTAAAAGTGGCATTTTCAAACGCACAATCTCAAAATCAACTTTACTAAAAGATGTATTTTTAAATTGTGAGTTCAGGGATCCCAAACTCCACCTGTCCATCTACTCTCTAGGGGAATCTACACTTTAATCATATTTAAAGGTAGCCCCCATATTATCCTATGAGAGAGAGACAGACCTTGCAACAGTGAAAACGAAATTGGCAGTATTTCACTGTCAGGACATATAAACCACATTACTATATGTCCTACCTTATCCATACACTGCACCCTGCCCTTGGGGCTACCTAGGGCCTACCTTAGGGGTGCCTTACATGTAAGGAAAGGGAAGGTTTAGGCCTGGCAAGTGGGTACACTTGCCAAGTCGAATTTACAGTGTAAAAATACACATACAAACACTGCAGTGGCAGGTCTGAGACATGATTACAGATCTACTTATGTGGGTGGCACAACCAGTACTGCAGGCCCACTAGTAGCATTTGATTTACAGGCCCTGGCACCTCTAGTGCACCTTACTAGGGACTTACTAGTAAATCAAATATGCCAATCATGGATAAACCACTTACATACAATTTAAACAGGAGAGCATATGCACTTTAGCACTGGTTAGCAGTGGTAAAGTGCTCAGAGTTGAAAAGCCAACAGCAACATGTCAGAAAAAATTAGGAGGCAGGAGGCAAAAAAGACTGGGGATGACCCTGCATAAGCAAAAGTCCAACACATAACATTCCTAGTAACACATGCTAAATACTGGTTGGGATGAGGACACAGTTTACAGTGGTCATGTATCTGAGAAAGCTAGACTACTAACACATTGCATCGGCAGAATAAGCTTGTTCACTATCACCATAATTCTGGCATGACTGACCACAGATGGAACAGTGTCAGCTCACATAATGCACACATTTGTGTTTGGCATAACACAGCACCCACACATCACTGAACTGTAATGGAGGCATGAACAGAAGTACAGTCTTACCTGAGTGTCACTGGAAGTACTGCTGTATCAGATGTGTCCTGTTGTCCACATCCTCCTAATCCTCATCACTGTCTTCAGTGCCCTCTGCTGCCACAGGTGCAGTCTCCCCCGTCCTTCTGCAGGAATGGCACATTGCGTCTGAGGGCCAAATTGTGCAGCAAGCCACCACTATGTGGCAGACCTTTCCAGGGGTTTAGAGTACGGAGCCACCAGTTACATGGAGGTACCGGAACCTGGCTTTCAGTAGCCCAAAAGTATGTTCAATTATCCTCCTGGAACGCCCATGTGCTTCATTGTACCAATTTGCTGGCCCTTTCCTTGGATTCCTCACTGGTGTCAACAGCCAGGACTAGTTTGGGTAGCTGGAGTCACCTGGAAGTAATGAGAGACATACATTACTCATGTACAATGGGACAGAGTACAACTTCGGGTTGGCATACAGTGACATACAAGGGGTGAAAACTCAAGCTCACCTATGAGCCACACTCTCTCCCTCTGAAGACGTGCCATCACCTGTGGGATGCTGCTATTCCTCAACACATATGCATCATGCACAGATCCAGGAAACTTGGCAGTAATGTGGAAGATGTATTGATCTGCAAGGCACACCATCTGGACATTTATTGAGTTGTAAATCTTCCTATCCCTGTAGACCTGCTCATTTGTCCTGGGGGAGACCAAGGCAATATGGGTCTCATCAGTGGCCCCAGTCACAAGTGGTATGTGTCCCATGGTGTAGAATGCAGCCTTCACAGTGGGAAAATCTTTACTCTGGGGGAATGAGTTATAGCTGCTCATTTGCTTCAGAATGGCAGCCAAAACTCTTTTAAACACATTTGAAAACATTGGCTGTGACACTCCTGCAGCCAAGCCCACAGTCACCTGGAAAGAACCACTTGCCAGGAAGTGGAGCACTGACAATACCTGTCCTGCAGGGGGTATTGCTGTAGTGCCACAGATACCATGAACCAGATCTGGCTCAAATTGTTGACACAGTTCAGTAATTTTGGCCCTGTCCAGACGATAGGTCATTATGATGTGCTGTTCCTCCAGTGTAGCCAAGTCCATTAGGGGTCTGTACACGGGTGCTTGCCTCCTCCTACTCCGCAGTGGTTGGTATCTAAATAAACCAAACATGAGAAGTGTGTGACTACAGGAAGGATGGACACACAATATCATAGTACACAGAGCAGTCACATCTGATATACTCCAACAATTACTGTAAATTGCACTGGTGTCCTCTGTATGCAAACTGAATTCCTGAAAAATATGAATACTTTTCATTATCCATTATATCTCACAGATTTAGTTGGAGTTGTGTGTTGTGATTAGTAGAATCCCATTTTAAACGTCCTGTCAACTACTCATCCACAAGCAGGGCACTGGTATTAGATCTAACTTGAGTGCCAGAGTTTACAAGCAAACCAAAGTATGTAGCGGACTGGAATTGCCTTGGTGTCTACCATCGGTACCTATGATGCACATTAGATTGACCGCCATGAGTACCAGCATTAGGAATTGGCAACCACCTGCCCTGTATGCAGGGACAGGTGGAAGTGACTTCACTCCGCCGGCATTTGGCATCAAGACAGAAGGCGGTCTACACCACAGTGCAACTCCTCATTGGTTAACATGGAAGTCTGTGGAGCACAGGAACCGATGATGATCACCGCCGGAGGTGACAGTGTACACCGCCGCAGACATGACCGCCATTTTCTCTATCCCAATTCACTTGATTCCCACCACATCAACACCTCCACTGCGTGTGCTGCTGTGTCCTGTGTCTGGAACCCACGATGGCCTATGCTACATGGGATAGGGCCCCAGCCTTCACATCAGAGGAATTGTAGAAGATTGTTGATGGGGTCCTACCCTTGTATGGACAGTTGTATGGCCCTCCAGATCAACAGGTGAGCCCCTTTTGGGTACTTTGGATGTGACATGGCTGTATGGAGATGTATGTGTGTGCTGGTAGTGTGTCATTTGGGGAGTGTATTTTTGCTCCTTGCAATGTGTACGCAGAGGTACGACTCATGTGTAAGGTTAATGTGGAATCTATGCAGTATTGAAGCCATTGCTGCAACACAATGGAGTGTTGAGTTCAAGGTGTCCTTTTGTCTGTGCTCCCTGTGCAGGTCAGCGCCCATCAGAAGAAAGGTTTGTGGTGTGCCATCACGAAGGACCTGGGGGTACATATCTGGCCGAGCACCCACTGCAAAAAGAGTTGGGAGGACCTGCAACGCAGGGCCCAGAAGACCGCGGAGGCCCAGCTGAGGACGCCCTCCCAACTAGGGAGGGGTGCCCGTCAGACCCTGACCCCCCTAATGGCCCACACACTGGCTATGGCCAATCCGGAGTTGGATGGGCGCCTGGGGGCAGCACAGCAGCCACAAGGGGGTGAGTACACACTGTGTGGAATTCTTTCTTAATGCCTGCCATGGTGTATGAGTATAAGGTTCTAGTCAGTGGATGGGCCAATATGCCAGTTTAGCTAATATTATAGAGTCCTGCTTAGCAATGAAAAGTGGTATGTACATTTGGTATTGACAAGTAGCTGGCATACTATGGCAGACATGGTTTGGGAGTCCCAGTAGGTGTTGGTAGTGTTTAAGTTAATTTCTGCTGTTGTTCCCTGGCAATGGTTTTGTATTGTGGTTCATACTGCACAGTGTGAGTCCCAGTGAGTCATTGTGTTGTTTATGCCATTTGTGCTGTTGTTGCTGTGATTGACCCTGTGCTCCCTTTCTTTCTCCCCCACCCTCTCTCCTTTTCTCATCCTGTCCTTGTGTTCCTCAGCATCATCTGGTGAAGGAGCATTGGCACTGGCGAGTGTGGGAGCTGCAGCCCACGGGACCCAGGAGGCAGAGTCCACCAACACCTAGGGGACAAGTGGGTTGGAGGGTAAGTAGAGCACCACAGGGGAGACAAGAGCTACAACAACAGACTCTAATTCCTCCTCCCATGGATGCTCCTTGGTGGTGGTGGACCCCTCTGGGACCACACCAGCTACATCATCTTCCACCACTCCCGTACCAGCACCGCCCTCGCAGTAGCCCCCACTCAGTTGCCCGTGCCAGCTCACCCAGGAGGGTGGGCTTCTCCTTCACCCCAGGCACCTCAGGCCCTGCTCCAGTCAGCCCTGCTGCCCTAACTAAGGAGACTATTGACCTCCTGAAATCCATCGCTGTAGGGCAGTCAACCATAGTGAATGCCTTCCAGGGGCTGGCATTCCAGATGCAGCAATGCAATGCCTAACTGGAGGGCATTCGCAGTGGCTTTCAGGCTCTGGCCTCTTCTTTGATTGCAGCCAGTGTCCTTGGTTCTTCTGTCCCCCTCCTGCTACTTGTTCCCAGTCCCAAAGCCCTCTTCCCCCACCCATCCCAAGCACACAGTCAGACCAGTATGGACCCAAGTCAACAGACAGGACTCACACAGACAAGCACAGGCACCACAGATCACACCACAGACATACACATAGCCAACACACAGAAGCACACACAATAACAGCCGCTGCCCCCATGGTCTCCCCGCCACCTCCGACTCCCTCCAAGTCACATCAGTACTCACACCTGCAAGTACTGCATTGTCAGTCCCAAATCCTGCCACCTGTACCGCCTTACACACAGTCACCCCAGCAGCAGACATGCAGACTAGCACCCCATTCACCACATGTGCAGTCACAGCTAGCACCATCACAAACACATGCAGCACACCCACCTGACTTGCAGACATCACCACAAAACACATGCACATGACCTGTTTGTCCTCTCCCACCCTGTCTGCCCAACCCCCTCCAAAAACACATAAACGCTCCCACTCAGACACTCAACAGCCATCCACCTCACACATGCACACTATACATGCACCTGCAACCCAGTCCAGCACATCTACTCCTCCTACAACCACTCCCTCTACCTCCACTCCAAAACCTGCTCCCACAACCTGCCCCATTGGACCAAAGAACTTTTTCCTTGCCCGCCTTGGCCTCTTCCCTTCCTCCCCATCCTACCCAGAAAAGGAAGATCACGCGCCCCTAGCCCAGTACCTCCAGCTCCCAGTCATCTCATGTCCCTCCCCATACAGCAAAACCTACAACTGAGGGGCGCAGGACTGCCACCACAACACCCCGCTCCATGCCCACTCCTCTGCCCCTAAACAGAAGAGCAAGGACCTGTCCCATCCCAAACTCAAGTCCAAGAACCCCTCCCGCTCCCTGAGGTGCCTGCCTTCATCATGATGTCCCTTCCCAGTTGAGTGACTTGGGCTGTCAGGAGTCAAGTTGGGCCTTGCACGTTGCCCTGTGAGTTGAACAGAACATTGGACTGGCCTATGGCCCTTTGTGTATGTAGTTATTTTAATGTGCTCGCTATTCCCACCGTAATACAGTGGTTGGACCAAAGGTATGTATACTGGCTTTCTTTACTACTGGCTTATATTGTTGTTGGAATTCTCTGCAGATTGTTCTCAGTGTGTGGGATGTGTGTATTGTGTGTGTTGTGCGGGTGGGTGTGTCACTCTCCCCTCCCGCCCTTGTACTCACCGTCGTTGTCAGCATTGCTGTTCCTTGACTGCCATTGCGTGGTACAGCATCAACAGTGCTTTAAGTTCGGGTTCCATGGGGGCTGTGTACTCCTCTGTGTCCCTGGAGGTGAGTGTCTCCTTTATATGATCTGTTCCCACCAGGATTTCTGTGGCGGTGGTCCCGCCCCCTAAATCCTGGTTGTCTACTATGTCATAATATGGTGGGTGGGGAATGGTGCTCCACCAGCCTGTAGATGGCAAACATTGTTGTCCGTGGCCAGACCGCACTGGCGGTTGAAGTGGTACTTTGGCTGTCTATGGGAGGGATCACCACCATGGTCATAATTTTGCAGTCTTCACCATCAGCCTGGCAACTGTACTACACCCATTGCCGGCGTGGCGGTCAGCTGACTGCCAATGTCATGATGAGGGCCATAATGTTCATCTATGTGTGTATTTGCTCTATCAAGTGTAGACACAAATTTCTACTTTTTAAAATGTAATTTTCTATAATATTTAATAAATGTTCTAATATATTTTTACAATCAGCTTTTATTTGTAGTTTGAGAACATTCTCTTTTTGGAAGGAACCCTCCCATTTTTCTGGAGTAATGTTCTTGTGTTTTTTTTTTACTCTCTGCTCTGGGATACTGCTGATCTGGCCCCAGTGGATGTGCTCTAACCTCTAAAAAGTGATAAAATTGTCTAACTCCTACTCGGGCTATTAAACAGTTCCATAAGCCATAGAATATAGGCGCCATATTTATACTTTTTGTTGCAAAAATGCGCCGACGCAGTTTTGCGTCAAAACATTTACCGCCGGCTAACGCCATTTATTTGTGCCACTCAGGCATCAAATTTATACATTGATGCACTGCAGCGCAAACCACAGGTGTGAGGCATTATTTTTTTATTCAAGCCAATGCGTCACGTCGTAAAGAAAAATGACGTTAATGCGGCAAAAATGATTGTGAGACGGTTTATGATGTCGCAAACCGGATACGTGCCTTTTTTTACGCAATAGCATCAAAAAGTGGCGCAAACACTGCAAAATGTGCTAAGGAGAGCCAAAATGGATCCCAGATGCTTGAACAGACCCCAGGAAGATGACAACCGACCAGCAACCAGCCAGGATGACCCACACAAGACCCAGGAGAGGGAGAAGAAGAAAAGAAAGTGTTGCTTCAGTGCAGAGGAGCAGGAAATTCTGGTGAAAGAGGTGACGGAACACCAGCACCAAATTTTTGTCATTTCAAAATTGCCAATTAGTAGAAGAGAGGCAATATGGCAACAAATTGTTGACAAGCTAAACAGTGTGGCAGAAGTACGGAGAACAGTCATCGAGTGCAAGAAACGCTGGCATGACTGCAAGCGCAGGACAAAGGAAAAGATGGCCAGGAACTGGAAGGCAGCACTGCAGACTGGAGGTGGGAGTCCTGCACTGCAGGAGGCCCTGGACCACATGGAGGAGATTGTGGCAGCCGTCATCTCTGAGGAGATCTTCACAGGGATTCAAGGACAGGACAGCGCAGACTACCAGGAGACAACACAGATGCAGGGTAAGTCTCATGGGGAATTAAAATGCACAAATGTTTACTGTAAGCAGGGGGGTGGACATACCTACGACACATTGCATGTAAGTAATGATATTCAGGGAGTGGCATGGGTAATGGGGCACGGCACGGGACCATGGGCTGTTGAGAGGAAACCTGGGGCACAGTACTACACTACACCATCAACCTTTGCATGGGGGTATGCTGCCATGCCAAGGATGTTAGAAAGGTAAAGCCAGTCCAGGAGGCTAGGAGGCAACGTAAAACTGGCCTGCTGTCACACAACAGCTGGTATTCTCCCTACATGAAGTAGGGCTCAATTAACAGTCCCAGGCCATACCCGCAAGTGGAATGTAATACTGACAACAGTTACCTCTGCTGTGTGTGCAGGTCAAGTAGCTAATGGCAGTATCGTCCCCATGGATCAAACACACCCAAATTAGGAGGGGTCAGGATGACAACGTTATCAATCCCCTGAAATCAATACAAGTGTTCTAATCCTGTCAAATGTGAATGGCCATAGTTTCTACAAACATCAGCCATTGTCATAAACAATATGAGGTACACAGCACTAATGTCATACCCATGCTGCATATGTCAGGGTTGACCCTGTGCCTGGGTCACAATAGCTCCACTGACACCATGCAACATCTAAAATGTCATACTGCTCAGACAACAACATTGAGGGGGAGGACATATGTCACCAGCTAGTAAAAGTCACCCTCACAGTCAGAAGAGGAAATGGAACACTGCTAGGACCATCAGTGCAATCCAATGTAGCACACATTCCCCAACATAAACATTACCCACTACCAATGCTGACATATGTAGTGTTGCATGCTAATGCTATACATAGTTATGATAGGTCTCAGCAACAAATAGCTGGATGTGAAATATCAGAGACTGGCTGTCTTCCAGATTGTTAAGTGTGGTGCAAGTGCCATCAGAACACCCACAACCACTGCAAGGCCTCACCATGAGAATGGAAGTAGACGTAGGGTTGAGTAGGACAAGAAGGTGGCAATATACAATTTGGCAAGAAACCAACACCCAGAGGATGTGATGCAGACAAGTCTCCAAACTGACCACACTACATGTGACATGCAGGTGGGGCATAGGCCTGGGAGAATGCTAATAATATAGTCAGGAACAATGAACAGGAACCTATATCACAATGTGCAACAAATAGGAAGGCAGGCACGTCACATTACAAATCCAACAACACCGACATGCTAATTTTACAATATCTCATTGCAGAGGACGATGGCTTTCCTGGGGATAAGCCTGTCCTGAACCTTCCTGATGACATGGATAACGAGTTGACAAACATCAGTCAGTAGACCCTCCAAGATGTCCTTGGAACCCTCCAGATCCCACCTTCATTTGCAAGGAGGAACACAGATACAGCAGCCATTACAGCGGAACCACCCACCACCCCAGTTGTACGATCTGCCAGCTCCAACCCAGCTGAAGACTCTGACGACACTGGCACCAACTTTGAGAGAACTGTAGTTGGAGTACAGCAGGAGCTGGCCAAGGAGGTGCGGGTGGGGATGGAAAATATGGCAGCCAGCCTAGAGGGGGTGCGTTCGTGCATGATGTAAACTGCAGAACAGGCAGCAGCCATGCAAGGGCGAACATCAATCTTGCAAGAACTTGAAAAAAGTGTGAAGGAAATCAGCACAGCTGTAAGAGAGTTGACCCAACACCTTCAACAACAAACCTTTCAACGTGTGCACAAATGCAATATTGACCCCCTCAGGGCCGACATGGCTGCCTACCACAGTGATGTGGCTGCTATTCTTAAGAACCAGCAGCTCTTCCTTGCTGCAGTACTGCCCTTAATAGCCCCACAGTTGGCAGCTACCGGGATGTCTGACTCCATGTCTTCAAACACAGAGGTGTGTGTTGCCCCTTCACACCCACCACCACCAAGGGCAGAGGAGACAACACACACATCAGAAGATGAAGACGTGGAACAGATCACCTTCACCCGTAAGAGTACCCGGTAGCACTAGTCCCTGCCACCTGGCCACTTATAACCAAGGTCCTGTGCTTCGTAACATGCCAGTCTTGCAACAGCTGCTCTCAAGCACTGTTCTCCAACCCACTGCTTATCTTGTCACTCTGCCCTGTGATTGTCTCTCACTAACTCATTGGCAAATCATGTCCCTCTGCACTGTCTGACACTTCACCCCAGCATGTCCAATGACATGTCCTTTTGCACTTGTGTAGGATCACAAATGGAAGGTGTCACACTAATGGACTCACAATCATGGACAATGGAAATATAGCACTACTGCACTTTAAAATAAATAGTACTTACACAACCACTTTATCTCTGTGTAATGTGACACATCAACCGTGAGGGAGATCAGTGATGTTTGCCTCATGTCAATGATTATAGAATGTCAATACAACTGCCCTCAAAGAATGTGGGCTGATAACTATGCACTGTGGTCTGGATTGTACCATCATCTGCCCTTCCTGAGGGTTAATTCTGAGGTAAATAGAAACTACACAGTGTAATGCTTTGTTGGACAGAATAAGTCTTCTTCAAGGGATGTCTAAGCCAAAAATTATTGTCTTCAAATTTTTCTTCCAGACAATCTTTACGTAGGTAACATTTGACCCAAATTTTTTCGCACACACACCATACAGCAGGAATGGATGTGTATGAGTGTACGTACAAATAAGTAACCTGGTTGAACAATGTAACAAATGATAGGTGTGAGTTATGTATACTATACTACATGAGATTATACCACCACTCACCTTATAAGGCTTCACTTGAACATCAGGCTGCAGGCAGACATAACACAGTGTCCTCAATCCCAAATCTGGTCCCAAAGTATGTGAGATTGAAAAAATACATCAAAAATTATCAACACATTGGAATCCATAGTAACCTTGAGTGCTGGGTGCAATAGATGGCAGAATCTTATCAAAGTAGCTCTGGTGTAGCTGCCTATGTAACAGCTCAATTGGGATTTGGTTGCAGGATGGACACAAATGCAAATACTAAAAAGACACTGTTCACCCATGCCAAGGCCCTGATCAACAGGCATATGACACATACTGGGCCTGATTCTAACTTTGGAGGACGGTGTTAAACCGTCCCAAAAGTGGCGGATATACCACCTACCGTATTACGAGTTCCATAGGATATAATGGACTCGTAATACGGTAGGTGGTATATCCGCCACTTTTGGGACGGTTTAACACCGTCCTCCAAAGTTAGAATCAGGCCCATACTGTAAAGGAGTACCTACATATTTATTTAACAGTAAAAAAGGAAGATAAAACCTGGGGAAACACCTTAACTGACCTAACCTATCCTAACAACACATTACCCGGACTGGTCCTAACTAACCTAAGCTAAACTTACTTATCGCATTTAACTAAACACTCTAAACATCAACCCCCTACCCCTCTTATAAGACGGGCACATGGAGGACAACATATACTAACCTAAACACATAGGGGGTCATTCTAACCCTGGCGGTCGGCGACCGCCAGGGCTAAAATGACGGAAGCACTGCCAACAGGCTGGCGGTGCTTCCCTGCCCATTCTGACCACGGCGGTAAAGCTGCAGTCAGAAAAGGGGATCCGGCGGTTTCCCGCCGGATTTCCCCTGTCTGGGCTGAATCTCCATGGCGGCGCTGCAAGCAGCGCCACCATGGAGATTCCGACCCCCTTCCCGCCACCCTGTTTCTGGCGGTTTTTACCGCCAGGAACAGGATGGCGGGAACGGGTGTCGTGGGGCCCCTGGGGGCCCCTGCACTGCCCATGCCACTGGCATGGGCAGTGCAGGGGCCCCCTAACAGGGCCCCAGCATGATTTTCACTGTCTGCTTAGCAGACAGTGAAAATCGCGACGGGTGCAACTGCACCCGTCGCACCCCTGAAACCCCGCCGGCTCCATTCGGAGCCGGCTTCTGGGTCGCAGGGCCTTTCCCGCTGGGACGGCGGGTGCTCCCTTGGCAGGCGCCCGCCGGCCCAGCGGGAAAGCCAGAATGGCCTCCGCGGTCTTTTGACCGCGGAGCGGCCAACTGGCGGTTCCCGCCAATGTAGGAATGACCCCCATAATATCGTATACTAAACAAATATATATTTTTTTGTATTTTTATATTTTTATATCTATTTTTTTTTAAACACCAAAACCCCACCATCTTCCAACACACATAATAAAAAAACATTTCAAAATATCATACCCCATCCCCCAACCCGCTTCTACTAACTAAACTAACAGCCTATTCTAACCTAACACTAAGCCCCCTAAACCCACTAATTAAAAGAACCAGGAAAGAGGAAGGAGGGGAGGGATTCATGGCAGAGGGTATAATTGTTACAAGTTCACCCTCCGCAGGGTCTTCTTGATGGCACGCACCCTCTTATTAATTTGTGACACCTCCTGCTGCAGCCTGTTCATTCTCCGCAACATACGTTTCATGTCCCGTTGCATCCGTCTGAAATCTGCAGGGTCAATGACTGCAGCAGGGTGGTCTGAGTGCCAGTTGTAGATCTGTGTCCGGTTGGTGGTGTCATGCTTGTGCAGAGGTGCAGCTGCTGTTGTCAGTGGTCCAGGAGACGTGGAGGTCGATGGTCCTGCAGTGGTGCCTGAAATGCTTGGTGCCACTTGGGTGGTAGTGGTGGTGGTGGCGGCTGTTATGGACACCGAAGGGCCCCCTTGGGCAAATGCCCTCCACACTCCTGAGGCTCTTTCATGGCAATAACGCCGTTCCATCTGGCGGAACCCAGACTCCACATCCAGAATGTGGCGGTAACGCATTGCCCGGCGCTGAAACTCACGAATCTGGATGGCATTCATATTGGCTTCTGTTAAAAAAGATAAAGCCAAACATTATGTACTTCATTGTGTGATATAGCTACTGATGAAAATCAGACAATACATCTAATGTAGCTGAAACAGGCCATATCACCATACAGATCACAGATTCTCCCTGAGGAAGTACATGCCAAAGCAGCCTACACATGTCCTATCTAACAGCACAGCAATGCTCTAAAATATGTGTAACAACTTAAATGACCTATGCATTATTGTTCAGCCATTTGTCACGTAAACAATGCTGCAAGTCCTCCACATGTGACAGGCCAACTAATGACTATCTTCTGGATGGCAATCAAGAACCACTAGATCTATGATTTTTAAATGGAATTGCCAGGATGGGATGCAATTGCTAATCATAAGTGGGTACCCCAGGTTTGGACAAGTGATTCACAGATTTACATGTCTGTGTAATAGCATCTCAGGCATGATGATACTGCAACAGACATACACTGCAAACATGTACAGACCCGGTCACTCCAGTGAGTGATACACACATATCTGCACACATGCAGCGGTCCACCAATATAATAAATTACATTTAAATTGTTATTTTTGAAATCTGAATTACTTAATAAATTCCAACCTACAGAAAAAAGTTATTTGTTAAAAATATATCAAGTGATGTATAAAATCAATTAAAATTGATTTAGTTATATTTAGCATAAATTATTGTTATATGAATTCTAAAAATCAAAATATGGTATTTAAATATGTCAGATCAAAATAATAATTATGTGTTATTTAAAAATATGTGTTTAACATTAAATGGTATTTATTTATATCTCTAACATTTTTTAATAAATTAATTTAATTTAGCATTATTTCATATTGTTTTTTTAAAATTTTCTTCCACAATTATTAGGGTCGAGTTGTGTTGCATGCGCTTGCGTATGCGTTTCCCTTGCGAGACGCTTTAGGAGTCAGAAAAGTGCTCGGAGCCCCGTTGACGTCACGTCAGTGTCTTTCATTGGTTTGTGGGCTTGCCTGTTGAAATCTGCTTGCTTTCATTAGTGGAAGGCACGCATACGTCATACCTTTTCCGGTGGTTAGCCCTCCTCGAGTGCAGCGACCAAGTACTGAAAACATGCAATGCTCGCTGTTTCCCGTCAGGTTTGTGGACTACTTTTTATCTTTTGTTCGCAGCTCGATCTCGCTTGGTAGAAGTCGAACGCTTTCCATAACAACGACCCTGTTACATAGTTAATTGTACTTTTGCCGATAAGTTTCATTGCGAGTGAACTGTAGCAGCGCTATCGCGCTGTGTTTTTCTTTCAATGTGAAAAGAAAAATCCGGTTGGGAGTTTACAACTGCTAATAGCTGTAACTCGGAGAAATGCGAGACCCTAGTGCATTGCAAATGCTTGTTTGCTATGCAAAGGAGTTGCAGTACCAGTGGTTGGCCATGTGTGGTCCTGGATTACTACTGTGTTGTTTAGTAGTAAGTTATACTTACATTTTGTCAATATGAAAAAAGTAGTAAACTTATTCAAATGAGTAAATTGCTCAAAAGTGTAACTTACATTTGTGAATCTGGGCCTTTGTCTTTGTTATTTTCCTGTAGATACTGGGTGTTATTTAAAATGTTATTAGGATTGCCATATGGGACTGCATAACTCAATATGTTATATTATTCATGTACTTTAATTTTCAAGTCTTCTGATTTCCTTAGAGTTACTTTGTGAGAGATGTAGTTCATTCCCTTCCCCATGTGTGTGGAAGGAATTAGGATTGGTGGTGAGAGCAGCTAGTGCATGTGGCATTTAGAGTGGCAGTGTGTGTGACTAAACTATACTTATCATTTTGGTGTTAAAATATAGGAACACCTTCACATGTTGTGATCGACATAGAGTACATGCAACACATTAACAGTGTCATTTAGAGTTTGGCAGATGGAAAACTCCATTCACCAAACTCCCAACAGGGTGGCTGCTGCATACGCGGTGAACTCCCTGCCAGAGTATTAAGGGTTTTCTGCTAGGTCGGTGGGCGGAAACCTACATTTCTGCCTGCTGGTCTAGCGGGAAATAGGCTACAGCATTGTGACTGACTCGTAATCGAGACAGCGGCAATACAGTGGAAAGCAGGGTGCACCAGTGAGGTTGCAATGTTCACTGTCTGCAAAGCAGACAGTGAACGTTGTGATGGCGCTGAGCAGGAGGGCCCCTGCACAGCCCATGCCAAGTGCATGGGCAGTGCAGGGGCCCTGCTCTGGACCCCTGCACCTATTCTTCACCAGCCTTTTTATGGCAGTGCTACTGACATGAAAAGGCTGGCGGAGAACGAGGTCGTAATCCCCAGGGCAGCACTACTTACAGCACTGCCCTGGCAGATTAGGATATCTGCCACTGCCAGACCGCCGGGATCCAAGATCCTGATGGAGCTGGCAATTCCCTGGCAGTCTGACCACCAGGGTCGTTATGTGGTGGTTGGACCACCAGGATTGCTATGTTGCGGTTGGACAGCCGCATCTGTGGACGTCCAGATCGTCACTGAGAGTGTGGAGGTCCTAAGAGCACCACACTCGTAATCAGGCCCTAAGAGTGCTTACACCTAAGTTGAATATATGAGTACAGTTTCAGCAATTGAGTTCGTGCCTTGCTGTTCTTTGTAAGATTTAAAGATGAAACATAGTTCTAGGTGGCCTGTAGTAATATCTGCTTGGGGTACATAGTTAAATCATATGATTTTTGAGCTTAATGTAAGTGGGTAAACTGCAATCAAGAGTAGCCACATACCAGACCTCCATGGTGGCAGAATGATCAACAGACTTTCAGGTGAAGCTCCTGAACAAAAAGATAAGTGGATGCACCCAAAAGTAATGGATTCAGAAAAAGATAATTTGTTCTTGAAGCCTGAGAATCAATGATCAAGAGGATTCATACCGGACAACCCTGAAGCCACGCGTAATGGGATTTAGCCCAGACCAGATGTATTTTTCATGGATACAAATTTATTCTAAATATTGACTATTGCATCATTGGTCCTCAGGCTTCAAGAACAAATAATCTTCTTCTAACTCTATGAATGAAATTGATAGAAATGGGGTTTCTGATTGGCTAGGGTAGGCACATCAGCCAGACAGAAATCACTACTCTAGTCAGGGCGAATAAGTTATACAAGAAAAAGATAACCTGTGTGTTGCTTGGCACAGAGCTGTCAGGATTATCACCAGAGGTCATGTGTAAAGCATTTGCGCAACACACTCACAGTAGTGACTCAATAAATACACCACAGAAGAGACTCCACACGTAATTATAAAAATATAAGTTTTATATTATAAATGCAGATCATGTACCAAGAACATTGTAAATCTCATATCCTGTGTGTAAATCATAGGCCCATATGATAATCTGTGCAAATATTGTGCACACAATGTATATCCTGAATTAGTACTTGGTTATAAAAGGAGCAACATGCCATGCACAAAGTACATTACAAAGTTACAGTACAAAGTACAACAGTTAGGTTATAGTTTCACTTATATGGAACCCCAGTCATCATCAACGGTATGAATAATATGCCATACATCCAGCAAGGCATGCCTACAAGTATTAATAAACAAAGCACATCCCATATATAATTCCCAGTGAAGTCAAAGGCCCCAGCACTTGTGTGATTCTGTAATGCATAATATGGTAACTCTGTTGAAACTGTGGCCCGCGGAACACTGGCATGCCTATTACAGAACTTTCAGTTCAGCTTTCAGTGGTTTCCTGCAGCACCTTCGGGAGTGGTGAGGGACTGGCAAAGTGACCGGGACTTCTGTTGAGGTTTCCTCCCCTGTCACATAAGTAGGGCAAACACCCCCTCTTCCCCACCTCCATTTGTTAAGATTCTACCAGCAATAGAGGGGACTTGTGCATGAGGGAGAGTAGCGGTGTGGTCTTTCTCGGGCCTTATGAGCAGCTTCTGCACAACGCAGCAGTTCTGGGTCAGGGCAAGCCCCTTGTCAGGCACTAGAGCATTGGGCAGGAAGGGCGTCTTGTGGGACTGGAGCGGGAGACTCAAATGACAGAGATGTGGTTCATCTAAGAATGACTTTGACGGCGGGGTCATTGTAGCATCCCTCCGTGTGCCGCTAACCAGGTCCGGGGACCAATGCCTCCTTCTAACAAGGAGTAAGGGCTGTCAGCGCATGGTTGTTCTTCATGGTGGGTGGGCAGAGGTGGCAATAAATTCCTGTGTCTCCGGCCCGCCCTTGGTTATGGGGGTCATGCGTCTCCTAGGGAGAGGGCTTAGCCTCGGAAGCTACTGCTGTGGCCCCAGAAAACAACCAGTGCAGGTGCTGAATTCTCCTTGCTGGCACCGGCAAATTCTCTGTACACCTTAAAAGGAAAGCACTCCCAAAAAATAAGGCATTTCGCACCTACTCCGGGGTAAGGGAATGCTCACCAGGTGCGGTTTTGAGCATGGCAGGCAGGGGCTACAGTCACTCTACTTACACTCAGAATGCCCAGCTTCTAGAAGGAGGCCAGGATCTGACCAGATTAAACAATTTCCCTTCTCCTCCACCCTGACCTCAGACATCAGTATGGGGTAAACAAGCCCTTTCTATGAGTGGGGGGCACAGCCTATTAAGACATAGGTGGTCATTACAACATTGGCGGTAAAAGCCGCTTACCGCCATGCAGAAGACCGCCAACACACCGCTGCGTCCGCGGAATTCCGCCACGATCATCATGACCCACAGCTCGGAATCAGCCAAAATTCAGACACCCACACAAGTCCGTCACACCAAAGGTCAGTGATAAACTGGCGATAACAAAACCTCCACCGTCACGCCAACAGGAATACGCCCACACAATCACGACCCACGAATCCAGGCGGTGGTCTTTCAACCGCGCTATTCCATTGGCGGTACACACCGCTGCGCTCAAAATACACAAACATTTACAAAACACTACCACATTGGACAAATCGAAATACACACACCTGATACACATACAAACACCACTCCCACACACCCAATACAATATAAAACACACACCCACATCACCCACAAACCCTTACGTCAACAATTGCGACTGAGGGCCAGAGAGAGGCACAACCATCTACAAACTAGCATCCACAGGCACTCCACACCATCACTCACACAACATCCATGCACCTCACACAACACACCTCTAAATATCACCCCACACATCACAACACACACCACCCCACACATCACCCACACCACCCCATGGCACTGCAAAGACACCCCAGGTTGTCTGAGGAGGAGCTCAGGGTCATGGTGGAGGAAATCATCCGGGTAGAACCACAGCTATTCGGATCACAGGTGCAGCACACGACCATAGCTAGGAAGATGGAGCTATGGCGAAGAATCGTGGACAGGGTCAACGCAGTGGGACAGCACCCAAGAACTAGAGATGACATCAGGAAGAGGTGGAACGACCTACGGGGAAAGGTGCGTTCCGTGGTCCCAAGACACCACATCGCGGTTCAGAGGACTGGCGGCGGACCCCCACCGCCTCCCTCACAACTAACAACATGGGAGGAGCAGGTCTTGGCTATACTGCATCCTGAGGGCCTCGCAGAAGTAGCTGGAGGAATGGACTCTGGTAAGTCAAATCTTAACTATTACATCTCCCACCCACCTGCATGCTATCACATACCCCCACCCTCGCCCTCACCCCCATCACTCCAACTCCTCACTTATGTCCCAATATCACAAACCACATATCTCAAACTCAAGCCCTGCATGTAACACCAAAGCATGAACACCCATCACCAATGCATGGCCACTACACATACCCATACACCCCCCCTAAACCATTATCACACAAGGTCCTACATAGGAATGAAAGTACTGGGGTACACGGTCACCCACTCATTGCACACCCTGGCACACACAGATGCAATAATCATGCCTTTACACCCCTGCAAGACCCCTATCCGACGTCACCGGACAGGAGGGTCCAGATATGTCCACTCCACCCACAGAAGAGACCCACAGTGATGACAGCAGCTCTGTCCAACTGGATCTAGATGACCAGCCCGGTCCATCTGGGACCTCGGGACAGTCGGTTCCCCTCACACTGGCACAGGCCACTGCAGAGCTTGCTCCCTCTGGAAACACCAGCGCAACACCCACCCAGCGGGCCCATATCTCGGTCCCCAAGACACGTCAATCAGCAGTGTGTCCACCACTACAGGGAACCCAGGCTAACCAACCACCCCAACAACACCAGGGACCTGGGGGCAGTGGTAGTGGGCACACGGTTCAGGGGACAGAGGCCCAGGAACACAAGGGAACTTGGAGGGCTGCTGTGTGACAGGGGGAGGACAGGCCCAGGGAACCCACTCTCCACGAGGCCCTCTCCAACATCATGGGAGCCTACCACCATTCCCAGGAGATGATGGCAACGGTACTGGCTAAGTTTCAGGAGACCCAGCGGCTGCAGGAGGAACAGTATTTGGGCTTCAGGGAGGAACTGAAATCCATCAATTCCACCCTGGGCACCATTGTAGGGGAGCTGAAGGAACTCGTCAACACCAGGAGGGGCACTGTGGCACAAAAAGGGTCCCCTGACACTAGCCTGGACGATCAACTGCCCACAACCTCCGCCGGCACTAGTGGACAGGAGGCACCGCCACAGGACCACCACACCAGCACCCCACCCCCTGCAGAGGGAGAACCACACCGCAAACGGCCCCTGAGATCCAGGACAAAGACAGAGAACAATGCCAAGACCCCCGCCAAGAAAAGAGACCACCCTGATTGTCATCCTTCTGTCCCACTTTGTCACCCTGTCCATACTTAAACTGCCCCAGCTCCACTTCCTATGCCCCTTTGGACAATGCACCTGTGAGACTAATAGACTGGACTCTGCTATGAACATTCCTCCACCATCACCCCTGACCATTTCACAACCCCCTCCACTATTGAGCACTTAAATAAACACCCTTAAATAAAAAAATAATCTGGAGTCAGTCTGTGCTTTTGAAAATGTGTATTTGCAATAACAGTGGCAAAATGCTATATCAAATGTAATGTCAACATACCTATGTCACACAGCTCTAGTCCATGCGGAAACTTAGCAGATGTCACACAGTGGGACCCACATCTGTGAAATCGTAAGGGAAAGTGACAATTCAGTGACCATACACTGGGTGAAAATGACAGACAGTTGAGAGGTAGTAGAATTAAATCAGATGTAGCAGCCAGTGTTGTCTTCTTACCTGTGTCTCACTGGAAGTATTGCAGGATCACCGTGTTCCTGTTGTCTATGTCCTCTTCTTCTGCTTCCTCGTCTTCACTGTCCACAGGCTCCACAGCTGCCACAACACCTCCATCTGGACCATCCTCCTGCAGAAAAGGCACCTGTCATCGCAAAGCCAAGTTGTGAAGAATACAGCAGGCCACGATGATGTGGCACACCTTCTTTGGTAAGTAGAATAGGTAACCACCTGTCATATGGAGGCACCGGAACCTGGCCTTCAGGAGGCCGAAGGTCCTCTCTATAACCCTCCTTGTTCGCCCATGGGCCTCATTGTAGCGTTCCTCTGCCCTTGTCCTGGGATTCCTCGCTGGGGTCAGTAGCCATGACAGGTTGGGGTAACCAGAGTCACCTGCAAATGGCGAGGGACAACTGTTAGACACAAACTAACTCATAGGGACATCCCCAGACTCAGACAACTATTCACACTGTATTGGGTCCATGTCCTCACCTAAAAGCCACACACGGTGCCTCTGGAGTTGCCTCATCACATTAGGGATGCTGCTATTTCTCAAAATGTAAGCGTCATGCACTGAGGCAGGGAATTTGGCATTCACATGGGAGATGTACTGGTCTGCCAAACACACCATCTGCACATTCATCAAATGGTAACTCTTCCGGTTTCTGTACACCTGTTCACTCCTGCGGGGGGGACCAAGGCCACATGTGTCCCATCAATGGCACCTATGATGTTGGGGATCTGTCCCAAGGCATAGAAATCACCTTTCTCTGCAGGCAAATCCTCCACCTGAGGGAAAACGATGTAGATCTGCATGTGTTTCAGCAGGGCAGACAACACTCTGGACAACACGTTGGAAAATATAGGCTGGGACATCCCTGATGCAATGGCCACTGTAGTTTGAAATGACCCACGTGCAAGGAAATGGAGTACTGACAGCACCTGCACTTGAGGGGGGATTCCTGTGGGATGGTGGATAGCTGACATCAGGTCTGGCTCCAACTGGGCACACAGTTCCTAGATTGTGGCACGATCAAGTCTGTAGGTGATGATCACATGTCGCTCCTCCATTGTCGACAGGTTCACCAGCGGTCTGTACACCAGAGGATGCCGCCATCTCCTCACATGCCCCAGCAGACGGTGCCTAGGGAGGAGAACAGCGAGCAGAGAGTCAACCAACTCTGAGGTACGTAAACACAGCTTACTCTGAAATATTGGCAAATCGACATATGCCTGTATGAGTGTTTAGGCAAGGCCTAGATACGTGTGACGCAGTCCAAAATAATGGCATGTGGGCCCATGAAATGGCGGCTGCCTGACCTGTAAAGTGGGACAATGGGATATGAGGTAACTGCGCTGGCGTTGTACACCGTCGCGGTAGGCGGTTGAAGATCCCGGCGCAATCCTACATTGGTTAACATTGGACCCTATGGGTCCCAGGAGCCAATGACGATGTACGCCGGTGGTGATGGTACGCACCGCCGCGGACGTGACCGCTGCGGACGTGACCGCCATTTTCTCTCTGTTGAATCACTTGATACCTGATCTTCGACAGGAGAGGACCTACACTGCAAGTGCTGCTGTGACCTCAGTCTGGAAGAGACAATGACTCGTGTGTCTGGGGAAAGGGCCCCTGCCTTCAGCACGGAGGAGTTGGAGAAACTCGTAGATGGGGTCCTCCCCCAGTACACGCTACTCTACGGTCCTCCAGACAAACAGGTAAGTACACTGTGAGCATGCTGTATGGGCAATGCCTGTGTGGAGTTGTGTGGATGAAAGATAGGGGGGGGTGAGAATGAGGCGTGCATGAAACAACGGTGATTGCTTTTGCGTCATGGCAAGGGTAGGGATGCAGGCCAATGACTGTGACGGTGCGGACGGTTATATCTTCTCCTTTTCTCGTGTACTATTCCTTTAGGTCAGCACCCACCAGAAGAAGGATATTTGGCGTGCCATCGCCAAGGAAGTCCGGACCTTGGGGGTCCACCACAGACGGAGCACCCACTGCCGTAAAAGATGGGAGGACATTCGCCGCTGGAGCAAGAAGATGGCGGAGGCCGAGCTGGGGATGGCATCCCAAAGTGGGAGGGGTGCCCGTCGCACCATGACCCCCCTGATTTTCCGGATCCTGGCGGTCGCGTATCCAGAGTTGGATGGGCACTTGAGGGCATCACAGCAGCCACAATGGGGTGAGTACACTCTCATTCTACTGATTCAGCACGCATTGCAGGTGTCTGGGTGGGGGAGGTGGGCTGTGGGTTCCCCTAGGCCAGGGCAAGTTTAGTAGGCAAGGTCCCTTCTTAAGGCAGGCCATGTGGCACCCCACCCCACCAGTGTTCAGAGGCAAATACACCTAGTCAGGCTCCTGTGACTTCCATGTGTGCAGCAATCGGGCATAGGCCTTGTACCCCATGTCCCTGTGATTAATGAGGGAACTCAAAGTGCACGGCGTAGTGCAGGGGGCTTCTGTGTCTGTAGTGTCCGCCAACAGTAGCGGTATTGCATGCACTGAACATGTCTTTCTTCTGTCTCCCCCCCCCTTTTTGTGGTCTCCCTGTTCTTGTGGGCATTAGCATAATCAGGCGGAGGAGTAGTGGCATTGGAGCAGGAGGGAGCTGCATCCCACATGGCCGTGGATGGCGACACAACGGAGTCAGCATCCACCAGTGGGACGGAGGGTGAGGGGAGCTCCACAGCGGGGACGGGAGCTGAAACCAGCAACACGGATTCCTCCTCAGATGGGAGCTCCCTTGTGGTGGCAGGCCCCTCCGTGCCCCCCGCATCTACAGGTACAGCCACCACACCCCCTACCAGCACCACCCTCCCAGCAGCCCCTCAGCGTGTGTCCCGTGGCCACTCACCCAGGAGGGTGGGCATCTCCTTCGCCCTTGGCACCTCAGCCCCTGCCCCTGTCAGCCCTGCTGCCCTGAGTGAGGAGGCCATTGACCTCCTCAGATCCCTCACTGTTGGCCAGTCTACCATTTTGAATGCCATCCAGGGTGTAGAGAGGCAGTTGCAACAGACGAATGCATGCCTGGAGGGCATTCATTCTGGTCAGGCAGCCCAACAGCAAGCTTTTCAGACTCTGGCCTCAGCACTGATCGCAGCCATTGTCCCAGTGTCCATCCTCCCCCCTCCAACTTCCTCCACCCAGACCCAAACACCTGTACCTCAGCCTATCCCAAGCACACCATCAGACCAGCATGCACACACCTCAACACACAAGGGAAGCTCAGGCCAACATAAGCACCACACATCCCACAGGCACTCACGCAAGCATCATACACATGCAGACATACCAACATTCACTGCCTCCACTATGTCCCCCTCCTCCTCGTCTCCCTCCTCCCTCCCAGTCTCGTCTTCACTCACACCTGCATGCACTACATCTTCAGCCACTACCTCCATCACCAGCACACCCACCACCACACCCCGCTCACTTGCACTCACCACCCCCACTACCATTCACACATCCCCTGTGTCCTCTCCCAGTGTGTCTGAGAGCCCACCTCCCAAGGTACACAAACGCAGCCACACACCCACCCAACTGCCATCCACCTCACGACAGCCTCCAGCCCATGCACCTTCACCCAAAGTAAGCAAACGTACACCTCCTACAACCACTACCTCTTCCTCCACTCCCAAACCCCCTCCAACTACCCGTCTCAGTGGGTCCAAAAAACTTTTCCTGTCCAACCTTGACCTCTTCCCCTCACCTCCCCCACCCCTTCAGTCCCCTAGGGCCCGCCTTTCCAGGTCCCAACCCAGCACCTCAGCTACAACATCTGCGGGAACAGTGGTGCCAGTAGTAGCCTGCTTCCATCACCAAAGCCTTTCCCAGGAGTACAGTTGGGAGTGGGAAGACAGCTGTGCCACCATCCAAGGTGGGGAAGGGGCACAGAAAAACAGGCAAGTCGCCGAAAACCTGCACGGCGGACAAGACTGCCACCAGCACCGCTGAACAGGACACCGCCGCCACAAGCACTTCTGCCAAGGACACCGCCACCACCAGCACCTCTGCCAAGGACACCACCGCCACCAGCACAGCTGCCAAGGACACCGCGGCCACCAGCACCGCTGAACAGGACACCGCCACCACCAGCACCGCTGAACAGGACACCGCCACCACCAGCACCGCTGCCAAGGACACCGCCGCCACCAGCACCGCTGCCAACGACACTGCCGCCACCAGCACTGCCGAACAGGACACCACCGCCACCAGCACCACTGTCAAGGACACCGCCGCAACAAGCACCGCTGCCAAGGACACCGCCGCCACCATCACCGCTGCCAAGGACACCACCGCCACCAGCACCGCTGCCAACGACACTGCCGCCACCAGCACCGCCGCCACCAGCACCACTGCCAAGGACACCCCCGCCACAAGCACCGCTGCCAAGGACACCGCCGCCACAAGCACCGCTGCCAAGGACACCGCCGCCACCAGCACCGCTGAACAGGACACCGCCACCACCAGCACCGCTGAACAGGACACCGCCGCCACCAGCACCGCAGGCCAATGAGCGCCAAAAGCTCAGACGCTACTGAGGCTGACACGAGCAGGATGAACAACTCTGGGCACCAAGCCCCCTCCAGAACCAATGGAGAAAGGCATCCACTACCTCAGTCCTTGGCAGGATGAAACACTCTGGGCACCAAGCCCCCTCCAGAACCAGTGGAGAAACACATCCACTACCTCAGTCCTTGGCAGGATGAAGCACTCTGGGCACCAAGCCCCCTCCAGAACCAGTGGAGATTCACATCCACTACCTCAGTCCTTGGCAGGATGAAGCACTCTGGGCACCAAGCCCCCTCCAGAACCAGTGGAGAAAGGCACCACCTACCTCAGTCCTTGGCAGGATGAAGCACTCTGGGCACCAAGCCCCCTCCAGAACCAGTGGAGACTGTTATCCACTTGTGAGACTGTGGCTTTGCACTCCCCAGGATGCAGCAGTGGGCAAACCACCCACTGTAAAGACTTGTGAGACTGTGGCTTTGCACTCCCCAGGATGCAGCAGTGGGCAACCCACCCACTGTAAAGACTTGTGAGACTGTGGCTTTGCACTCTCCAGGATGCAGCAGTGGGCAAAACACCCCCTGTAAAGACTTGTGAGACTGTGGCTTTGCACTCCCCATGATGCAGCAGTGGGCAAACCACACCACTGTAAAGACGTGTGAGACTATGGCTTTGCACTCCCCAGGATGCAGCAGTGGGCAACCCACCCACTGTAAAGACTTGTGAGACTGTGGCTTTGCACTCCCCAGGATGCAGCAGAGGGCAAAACACCCACTGTAAAGACTTGTGAGACTGTGGCTTTGCACTCCCCAGGATGCAGCAGTGGGCAACCCACCCACTGTAAAGACTTGTGAGACTGTGGCTTTGCACTCCCCAGGATACAGCAGTGGGCAAACCACCCACTGTAAAGACTTGTGAGACTGTGGCTTTCCACTCCCCAGGATACATCAATGGGCATGGAGCCCCCTCGTGGATCTGGCGTTGTGCACTCATCTGGCTGAGGTGCCCTCCCATCCCTTCCCCCTGAGGTTCCTGTTGTATTTCTATCTGATGCCCCTGCAGTGTTCTCTCTGTTTTGATCGGGTATTGAGTGTGGGCCTCGCCCATGCATTTTGGGCCCAGTGGTCCATGGACTTTAATGGTGGAATACCTTGGACTTGTATTCTTGGTGTATATATTTTTTTATAGTGTAAATATATATATTTTTGATTACTGTATTTTAATAGATTACAAACGTTCAACTAATTTCCTTTTGTCCTTGCATTCTTCCTGGGGGGGTTGTATATGTAATGTATCAACATGTACTTGTGTGTGTGTTGTAGTGGGTGAGGGTGGGGTTGGGGGTGGGAGTGTTGCGTGTGTCACTCTTTTTTCCCTCCCCTGTGTCGTAGGTGCAGTACTCACCGTGGTCTTCACCGCAGCCTTTGATGTTCCTGGTAGAGGAGCAGGAAGACAAAGGCAGGGAGTATCTGGAGCTCGGGTTCCATGACGTCCTGGTTCCTCGTGGGGTGTGTAGAGGTGAGCGTTTTCCCTTCAAAGTCCTGTTTCCGCCGTGTTTTTGTTCGCAGTGAATCTGCCCCGGAAATGGTGGTGGATTGGACTGTTGTAAGACAGTGGGCAGAACCTTGTCTTGCGCCAGTCTGTTGGCGGTTACCGCTGCGGTATTTGTTTGTACCGCTGTAGCGGTCGGAGTGTTAAGGTGGCTGTCTATGTTGGTGGTTTCCGCCACAGTCGTAATTCAATTTTTTTTACCGCCAGCCTGTTGGTGGTTTTACTGCCGCTTTAACTCCAACCTCCAGGGTTGTAATGACCACCAATATTTTCTTAATCTGGTAAAATCTTGTTGCATAATGTATTTCACTAACATTATTTTTGGTAAAACACACCACATTTAAATGATAAGCCAAAATATCATACCAGCAAGGTATGATGTGATTTAAAAAAAAATCAGTCAGACATTGCTGAAGGCAAGCAGAATGTCCCTTTGTTATGGGGAAGATGTGTTGTGAACCACAGCAACAACAATCAAAATGATTAACATACATGCAATCACTAAGTGTATTTTATGTGAAGTTTGATTTAATGTCATATACGTTTTAAGACCAGGTACTATCAGAGCCAAGGGAGGCCCTGACTGTAAAAGTTCACTTTCCAACTGTGAATTCAGCCTTGAAAAAATTCACAGTGCACTTGACTTTAACAATGACAAGAAATGTTGTGTTATGTTGACTGGCTACTTCTTGGCATTTTAACTGTAACCCCTACATACAACAATCTTATTAGTTGAAGTGCAACTCCGTCACATTGTGTCATATAGGCCATGACTATGATTTGCAGCCCTAGACTATATAAAGTCTGTCAATATTATCATAGAGAAACGTGTTCTAAAAATAAACAAAAAGTCCTTAAATAGGGACTTTAATGGCATCACATAGCATTGAGGCCCTCATTACGAGTTAGGTGGTCACTGGATCATCACGCTGGCAGGGGCAGTCACACCACCGCAGGCCGGCGATGCAGTCTGCCGTATTACAACCACGGTGGTGATCTAACCGCAATACAGCCAAGTCATTGTCACTACCACCAGTGCAGTCAAACCGCTGGCGACGGTGGTAGCCATCTCCAGGCCGGCGGGGACCAATTCACCGCCCACCATATTACGAGTCAGCAGACCACCAGGATTTTCAGGATGGTGCGACCGCCACGAAAATCCTTTTGGAAAGTGGCAGTTAAAAGGAGACACTCACCTACAGGTACACAGACGTGGCTGTGGCAACCATGGAACAGAAATTATAAGTCTTCCCACTGCTTTATCTCACCATACACCACCAGGACCAGCGACGATGATGAAGACGACAACCGTAAGTACCCCCACCTCAGGCACACTAGAAGGAACAGCAGTATTACACACCCACACACAACACACATACCCGGCACAGACAGCGACGGCCACACACACACATGCAAACAAACGCCCATATCAACACACACATCTACTGACACACACGCACACCACCGTGCTATCAAGCACATCCATACACAACGCCCCACAATCAAACAACATCACAAACACACAAGCGTATTGTCACAAGGGCACATAGAACAACTCCATCTGACAACACATACTGGCAGCTATATGTAGCTACAATCATATAAATAGTACAGACATCCAAACAAGGCCCAAGGTGACACGCCACGTCCTAACAACACACAAAGGACATCACAGACGCATCACTATACACACGGATGCACACACACACCACTACCAAACAATGCCACACACAACCCTAACAACACATGGGACTAGTCATCAACCCGGTGCATGCAGCAACATAAGCACATCCCATACACATACAACACTAACATCAAAGTATACAGTTAAACACAACCATGTTCAAGGAAATCCAGGACAATTTCTCAAACTTGACATCCACAGCTAAGTGGGCAGATGTGTTAAAACTCCATATAAATATTTAAAACTACAGTATATACAAATGAGGCCTACGTGGCAGTCCAAATGTCTGATGTTCCCAAGGCACATTGGGCACAGTCACATGCCCTAACTTGCCTCCTGACTGCAAATTGCCCTCCACATGGCAGGGGCATCAATGGGGCAGGCAGGTACCTCAGGAGTGAGGGTGAGGGGGCGGTGGTGGGATATTGGGCTTGGATGGGGGGTCCTTGGGTTTAGGTTTGGAAGGGGAGTTAGGCTTCGATTTTGATTGTGGGGGAGGGGGTTTGGATTTTGGGGTAGGAGTTGGGACATTAGGCTTAGAAGGGGGTGGTTTCTTTGCAGGGGGAGGGGCATGGGAGGACTGGGAGGTGGACGGTCTGGGTTGAGGAAGGGAGACATGGCGCTTAGGGGCATCACGAGGTGGGACAGGAAAAGGAACAGGTCAAGACTGGCAAGGAAAAGGTTTAGGAGTGGAGGTAGAGGGAGTGGCTGTAGGTGTGCTGAACGTGGATGCCGGTGTGTGCAATGTGTGCTTGTGTGTGGGGGGTGTATGTTGGGTGGGTGAATGAGGGCATTTAATTTTTGGGGGGAGGGGTAAGAGATGCAGGGAGATGTTATGCACAATGTGTGAGTGTATTGTGGGGTGGTGGCTGCAAGTGAGGTGGATGTGCTGCGTGTGGTTGTGATGGTTGTCGTAGTTAGTGCAGATGTGGTGTGTGGGATGGATGCCTGCAGGTCTGCTCTTGTGGTGTCTGTGGGTATGACAGGACTGGTGGCAGGATCAGGGAGTGTTCGTATAGTGATGGCAAGTGTGAGTGGTGATATGACTGTGATGGAGGAGATGGAAGGGGAGACAGTGCATGGAGTGGCAGTTGTCATGTCTGTAGGTGCGTGTTGACTGTGTGCATGTTTGTGGTGTGTCCTGGGGTGCCTGTGTCTTTGTGCACCTTGTCTATTGTAATGGGTGAATGCTGGTCTGTATGTGTTCTCTGGATGGGTGAGGGGAGAGGGGTGTTGGATTGGGCAAAGATAGCTGGAGGGAAACCGAAGTTGAAGGGGCACTGGCTGCCATCAAAGAAGAGGCCAGAGCCTGAAATGACCTCAGAAGGCCAGCCAAGGCACCCTGAATGCCTTCCAGGTAGGCATTACCTTTTTGCATCTGGGAGGCCACTTCCTTAAAGGCATTCACAATGGTTGCCCCACAGAGATGGACCTCAGGAGGTTAATAGCCTCCTCATTGAGAGCAGCAGGGTTGATGTTGAGAGGGCCAGAGATGCCTGCGGCGAAGGAGACGCCTACCATCCTGGATGAGTGGGCACAGGCAACTGGGTGGGGAGCTACAGGAAGGGCAGTGCTGGTAAGGGTGGTGGAGTACAAAGATGGTACTGGGATGGTCCGAGATGGGTCTGCCACCGCCAGGGAGAATCCATCGGAGGAGGAATCCGAAGATGATGTTGCTGTACTGGTCCCCCCTGTGGTGCTAATCTTGCCCTCTATCCCACTGGTCCCTTCGGCATCGGTGGACTCTGCCTCCTGGGTCCTTTGGGCTGCAGCTTCCCCACTCGCTGGTGCCCCTTCTCCTTCTCCTGATGATGCTGATGCACACAAGGATAGAAGAGGACAGGAAGAGAGGGTGGGAGAGAAGGAAAGGGTGGAAATGGTCAATACCTACCCATCTAGTACACATACCAACAAGTAATCTACTCCTCCTCTGGTGTGGCAAGGAATGGCAAACATTGTCCTCAACCACTGGTCATGAAGACATAACCCACTATGCAAGCTGTTACCTCCTAATTCCAACAAAATGACTAGTTTGAACATGCTGCAGTCTTTCATCAGTCATACTACAATAGTAAAACGTGCCAACTACCCACATATACTTACCAATCTGACACTTTTGGCACATTGTTTTTCATATGTCCTGGATAGGTTCATTGCACACAAAATATTGGACAGGTTGGTAAATGACTAATGCTGTACAGACGTCCATTGAGAATGCAATGGTTTCACAGTTGAAGTTCCCTGCTCACAGGACTTATTCAGGGATAGGGAAATACGGTTTGGAAACCACTCAACATAGGCGTGTGTCTAAACGTAACTGGACAAGGAGATATAGCACAAACATATTACTGCTTGCTTTGTGTTTAAAATCTAATTCTAAACAGTGGAAGTAATTGCCAGGACTATGATCTTATTCAATTTACACACACCACATTAGGACCTACATAATCTAACTAACACAATAGAAGCCCATACAACTGATATGAAACAGTCAGTACTCACCCCCTTGTGGCTTCTGTACTGCCCTTAAGCACTCATCTAACTCTGGGTAGGCCACTGAAAATATGCGGGCCATTAGTGGGGGGTCAGGGTCCGACAGGCACCCCTCTCTTGTTGGGAGGACGTCCCCAGCTGGGCCTCCACGATCTTCTGGGCCCAGCGTCTCAGGTCCTCCCACCGCATTCTGCAATGGGTGCTCCGCTGGCTATGGAACCTGAGGTTCCGCACTTGGTTGGCAATGGCTCTCCATAACCCCTTTTTCTGATGAGAGCTGACCTGCATGGCAGACACAGACAAAAGGATATATTCATGTAGAATTACAGTACACCTACAACACACCACATGCTCATACAGAGTCCACAATACACCATTATTATTCAAACAACACAACACCAGCAGTCAATCATGCCATATCTATATTCATGCACTTTCGCCTTCAGACAGTGCCGTAGCTGATAAGTATATCACATTGTACTGACCTGTTTATCTGGAGCGCCATACAACTGTCCATACAGGGGTAGGACCCCTTCCACCAGTTTCTCAAGGTCCTCCGGGGTGAAGGCTGGGACCCTATCTCCTGTAGGACATGCCATTGTGGCTTCCAGATACTGAACAAAGCAGCTCATGCAGAGGAGGTCTTGTTTGATCGAGTGTCAGGAGTCAAGTGAGCTGGGCTACAGAAAATGGTGGTCATGGCCGCAGCGGTCATGACTCCCACAACCAGCGGTGATCATCATTGGCCCCAGTTTCCTATAGACATCAATGTTAACTAATGAAGTGTTGCACGATGGTTCCGACCCCCTACCACCATGACGACCAATGCCGGCAGAATTAGGTCACTTTCATCTGTCCTCTGCATGCAGGACAGGCAGCTGCCATTTCACATATTTCGAAGATTTCTATGTCATCCTCTTGCATCATAGTATGAAGTTAATCACTAGTTGCTTAATGTATGATGTCAACTCATGTGAAGTCACTAGTGAAGTGAGTGTCACCTGCCAATTTGTCTGATGTATAATCTTTTCAATGTGTTGACATTTGATGACTGTATCCAACTTAGGAACAAGTTTACTATGTCTGACATCCATCCTGCCCCTAGTCAACATTGCTGCCATGGAAGAAAGACACATAATATAGACATATTGTTTTAACCATCAGACCATCAGGGAACTGTAAACCCAGTTGGAGCCAGATCTCCTGACAGCAATACGTAATTTACATGCCATCCCACCAACAATACAGGTGCTATCTGTCCTGCATTGCCCCGCCTCAGGATCTTTTCAGGTGACAGTGGGACTGGCTGCAGGAATGTCACAACTGATGTTCAGTTTTGTGTTACAGGATGTACTGGATGCCTTACTCAAGCATTAAACAGCTACATCAGGTTCCCACAACGTGCTGAACTGTACACTGTGAAGTCAGCCTTTTATGACATTGCACACGTTCAACATATCATAGGGGCCATTGATAACACCCACATCACTTTAGTTCCCCTCAGGACCAATGAGCAAGTCTACTGGAACAGGAAGAATCCCTATTCGATCACTGTGCAGGTGGTGGGTCTTTCCGACCAATACATATCCCATGTGACAGCATAGTTTCCTGGATCTGAACATGATTCTTATCTCTTGAGGAACAGCAGTGTCCCACAAATGATGTTGCAACTACAGAGAGAGAGGGCCTGGCTCATTGGAAAGTGTACCACTGTCTATGTCTAACACCTGTGCTACTTCACTTCACAGTCAGCTCTGTGCCTCTCATGGTTCCCTAATGATTCGTACCTTGGTGCACACAGGTGACTCCCGCTACCCCAACCTGCCCTGGCTCATGACATCAGTGAGGCACCCTACAACAGACGGGAAGGACAGTTACAATGAGGCTCACGGCCGAACGAGGTGTGTAATCAAGAGGACATTTGGGCTACTGAAAGCAAGATTCAGATGCCTACATGTGTCCGGTGGTGCCCTACAGTGCAGACCACAGAAAGCCTGCCAAACCAATGTAGCATGTTGCATGCTAGAAAATCTTTCCCTGAGAAGACACATTCCACTTTTGGAGGAGGTGGCAGCTGGACCAGTGGATCAGGCTGATGACTCTGGAGCAGACGAGGAGACAGATGAGGAGGAAACCTATCACATGGCAGTCAAGCTACCCATCAACACTGTTCCCAAGGCTAATGTCTGGTAACTACTTGTTTTAGACACTGCAAGATAGGTTTTCTGATGGTGATGTTAGCCAAGAGGAATGGTTCTTTTACTCTGCATGTGTGTGACCTACAGGCCTACTTTGCAGATATGTGGTGACCTCCCCACTGCAACATGAATCCTGAGGATTGCATTGTGTCCTGTATGTGTATTGGATGTGAAACATGGGAGACATAATTGAAGCTTAACCCTATCTTGTTCTATCTTCAGGTCAGATGTGTGGTTCCACTCTGCTTTCTGACATGATTATTGGCACCCTTGACACCCAGGCCCTGGGCAAGTATGGAAACACACTTTTGTTAAACTAGTGGCTTAGGCATTGAAATTCACCATGTTTCCATTAGTAAATATAGTCATGAGAGCAGATAGGCACAAATGCTGGGCATGGCTTACCAGTGTACACCATACATGGAACATTGCACTCAACAAACTTTCAAAGAAAATAAATACCAACATGTGCTTGAGTTTCAATTTGTCAGATAGAATAATCCATTAAAATGATCACAGAACAGGGATACACTATGTTCCAAGTGCATCTCAATCTTGTAATAGGTTGGCCAACAAGTATGTCAGGTGTGATGTAATTCCTGATCTAGTGTTTGACAAATTAGTTATTTATTACAAATGTGACTGATAGCCAATGAGCTTATTACAAGTGCATTGGATCCTATTGCAGTTTTAGTAAAGTATACAGGATAATCAATATGCGTGTGATGGAGTAACCTGTCTGCCAAATTCTAAGGCCCTTAATTAAATGTTGTTTGACTTGAATTTAATTAATTAACAGATATACTGACTGTTCTGCAGTTTTACAGATGGGTAGTTTGTCACAAACATGATGGATATCCCAGCACTCTTACCAAATGTACTAGGAAAAATAACACTTGTAATAAGGCAGACAGAATATCCATGCCATTTGTAATGAGCAGCTGGCTTTCTAAAATCAAAATAGGGCAGACACTTTATAATGTTCCATTGTGTGCCCTTTATTGGTATTAGTATGGTAAAATGTGTTACGTTTGGCCCACTTCGATGCATTTACCATTTGTTACTGGCCTCAGTACTATGCAACTGATGTATGTATATAGGTGTTTTCAGTTTCCTCCAGAGCAAGCATGGGAGACACTAGGCAAACTTCAGGTGACACATAGGAGAGCTACTGGTAGTCATAAATTGGAGCTACCAATTCTGAGGGCCCTTGTGGCAATGAGGGTGTCTGGAATGGCCAGGATACCACTACCACATCTGAATCTGGGGCCTCCAGCTCAGACCAGCTTCTCATGGTAGCAGATGAACAAACACAGGATATACCATTTGTTCATGGGTACACCAACACCACTATGTTCAGGAACACCCTCATTCCGGTCCCCTCAGCAGTAGACCAGCACTCAGTCCGTTGATGGGCTTGGTCCTCCATTAGTCAGGGCACCTCTCTCCCAGCCCTCATGCCACTTTTACTGGTGTTAGAAGAGGCACTGGGGTTCTATAGAACCTCTCTTTGGGACAGATAACATTGTTGCATGCTTTTCAGAATGCCAGCCAACCACTCACATGAGAGATTGACATCTTGGATGGCATGAATTCTACATTGCCTGCCTTACAGAGAGGATGTCTCTCTCCTAGTGGTTTAGCTAACACATGTGCTTCTAGCACACCTGCCCCATTCTTCCTTCTGCCCAATTCCCATGACACCATTCCACCCCCACCCCATTCAAAGCCCTGACATCATTCTACCAACTGCCCCCTTCAAAGCCCTTACTCTGTTCCACAGGGCACTAAAATTACCCCATCTAACCCAAACCCTCCACATTGTCACCTGTCCCAACAACACCCCAAACCCCTAAACATACATGTACCCAAAAATACACCCATAGCCCAATACCTCTAGCACCCCACAATTCCCATTGCAATCCCTCTAAGAACCACCAGGCACTGCACCTTCTGAAAAACATCCTAAAAACTCCATCTGATTCCCAAAAATAGGTGCCAAGTCATCCATCTGCTCCATGAGGATGGCAAGCCCCCTGATGAGGATATTGAAAATGGTGGGAGGAAAGCACAATGCCTGAAGGCAATTGTATGTACACTGTGACAGGACACTATTATTACTTTTACGAAGCAAGTGGACTGCACAGCATGTTGTGTGGATGGACTGGATAGTTCACTGTTTAATCCTACTCTTTAACTAGCAGGTATTCCTCTTCTATCTGACATCTCCTTTGTACCATTTGCATTGTTCCTACTGATGGCCAAATAGCCTTTTCTTCTCCACCGCCTCTAGAATTTCAGCACCTTTTCCAAAATCTTGTGAGTGTTTGGGAACCGCAGCCATCTTGGGAGTGGTTCTACAAGTACTGCACCCAAGCCTGCAAACTCACTTGGCTTTGAGTCTTCAGCGATAGAAGAACCAGCTCAGTGCCCTTCCCTGATCCAATAGATTTCAGGTTCCAGATAGGTCTCAGCAGTTACTCAAAAACAACAAGTGATGGACGGAATGCTGAACATTGTCAGACACTCACCCCCAGTCACAGATCCGGGTTTAATCCATCGTTTTTTTGCTCACCATGCCACCCCAGTTTGGACCCAGCCATATGCAAATCAGTCTTGACCCTGTTCCTCATGGGAACAGTCCAGCCCGAACTGCCAAGCCAGGTCCTCACTGGACCGGAAACAAGCATACTGGGACCGGTTTCGGGGTTTCACCCCTCATCAGCCAGGCTAGCTTGAATCCAGTGGCATGGGAAGCACGGGACCCACGTCTGGGTATACCCTTCCCACTTAGGGCGACAAAGCAAAAACAACAAGTGATGGATGGAATGCTGAACATTGTCAGACACTCACCCCCAGTCACAGATCCGGGTTTAATCCATCGTTTTTTTGCTCACCATGCCACCCCAGTTTGGACCCAGCCATATTCAAATCAGTCTTGACCCTGTTCCTCATGGGAACAGTCCAGCCCGAACTGCCAAGCCAGGTCCTCACTGGACCGGAATCAAGCATACTGGGACCGGTTTCAGGGTTTCACCCCTCATCAGCCAGGCTAGCTTGAATCCAGTGGCATGGGAAGCACGGGACCCACGTCTGGGTATACCCTTCCCACTTAGGGCGACAAAGCAAAAACAACAAGTGATGGACGGAATGCTGAACATTGTCAGACACTCACCCCCAGTCACAGATCCGGGTTTAATCCATTGTTTTTTTGCTCACCATGCCACCCCAGTTTGGACCCAGCCATATGCAAATCAGTCTTGACCCTGTTCCTCATGGGAACAGTCCAGCCCGAACTGCCAAGCCAGGTCCTCACTGGACCGGAAACAAGCATACTGGGACCGGTTTTGGGGTTTCACCCCTCATCAGCCAGGCTAGCTTGAATCCAGTGGCATGGGAAGCACGGGACCCACGTCTGGGTATACCCTTCCCACTTAGGGCGACAAAGCAAAAAACAACAAGTGATGGACGGAATGCTGAACATTGTCAGACACTCACCCCCAGTCACAGATCCGGGTTTAATCCATCGTTTTTTTGCTCACCGTGCCACCCCAGTTTGGACCCAGCCATATGCAAATCAGTCTTGACCCTGTTCCTCATGGGAACAGTCCAGCCCGAACTGCCAAGCCAGGTCCTCACTGGACCGGAAACAAGCATACTGGGACCGGTTTCGGGGTTTCACCCCTCATCAGCCAGGCTAGCTTGAATCCAGTGGCATGGGAAGCACGGGACCCACGTCTGGGTATACCCTTCCCACTTAGGGCGACAAAGCAAAAACAACAAGTGATGGACGGAATGCTGAACATTGTCAGACACTCACCCCCAGTCACAGATCCGGGTTTAATCCATCGTTTTTTTGCTCACCATGCCACCCCAGTTTTGACCCAGCCATATGCAAATCAGTCTTGACCCTGTTCCTCATGGGAACAGTCCAGCCCGAACTGCCAAGCCAGGTCCTCACTGGACCGGAAACAAGCATACTGGGACCGGTTTCGGGGTTTCACCCCTCATCAGCCAGGCTAGCTTGAATCCAGTGGCATGGGAAGCACGGGACCCACGTCTGGGTATACCCTTCCCACTTAGGGCGACAAAGCAAAAACAACAAGTGATGGACAGAATGCTGAACATTGTCAGACACTCACCCCCAGTCACAGATCCAGGTTTAATCCATCGTTTTTTTGCTCACCATGCCACCCCAGTTTGGACCCAGCCATATGCAAATCAGTCTTGACCCTGTTCCTCATGGGAACAGTCCAGCCCGAACTGCCAAGCCAGGTCCTCACTGGACCGGAAACAAGCATACTGGGACCGGTTTCGGGGTATCACCCCTCATCAGCCAGGCTAGCTTGAATCCAGTGGCATGGGAAGCACGGGACCCACGTCTGGGTATACCCTTCCCACTTAGGGCGACAAAGCAAAAACAACAAGTGATGGACGGAATGCTGAACATTGTCAGACACTCACCCCCAGTCACAGATCCGGGTTTAATCCATCGTTTTTTTGATCACCATGCCACCCCAGTTTGGACCCAGCCATATGCAAATCAGTCTTGACCCTGTTCCTCATGGGAACAGTCCAGCCCGAACTGCCAAGCCAGGTCCTCACTGGACCGGAAACAAGCATACTGGGACCGGTTTCCATGCCACTGGATTCAAGCTAGCTTGGCTGATGAGGGGTGAAACCCCGAAACCGGTCCCAGGATGCTTGTTTCCAGTCCAGGGAAGACCTGGCCTAGCAGTTCGGGCTGGACTGTTCCCATGGGGAACAGGGTCAAGACTGATTTGCATATGGCTGGGACCAAATTGGAATGGCATGGGCAGCAAAAAAACGATGGATTAAACCCAGATCTGTGACTGGGGGTGAATGTTTGACAATGTTCAGCATTCCGTCCATCACTTGTTGTTTTTGCATTTGTCGCCCTAAGTGGGAAGGGTATGCCCAGACGTGGGTCCCGTGCTTCCCATGCCACTGGATTCAAGCTAGCTTGGCTGATGAGGGGTGAAACCCTGAAACCGGTCCCAGGATGCTTGTTTCCAGTCCAGGGAAGACCTGGCCTAGCAGTTCGGGCTGGACTGTTCCCATGGGGAACAGGGTCAAGGCTGATTTGCATATGGCTGGGACCAAACTGGAATGGCATGGGCAGCAAAAAAACGATGGATTAAACCCAGATCTGTGACTGGGGGTGAATGTTTGACAATGTTCAGCATTCCGTCCATCACTTGTTGTTTTTGCATTTGTTGCCCTAAGTGGGAAGGGTATGCCCAGACGTGGGTCCCGTGCTTCCCATGCCACTGGATTCAAGCTAGCTTGGCTGATGAGGGGTGAAACCCCGAAACCGGTCCCAGGATGCTTGTTTCCAGTCCAGGGAAGACCTGGCCTAGCAGTTCGGGCTGGACTGTTCCCATGGGGAACAGGGTCAAGACTGATTTGCATATGGCTGGGACCAAACTGGAATGGCATGGGCAGCAAAAAAACGATGGATTAAACCCAGATCTGTGACTGGGGGTGAATGTTTGACAATGTTCAGCATTCCGTCCATCACTTGTTGTTTTTGCATTTGTCGCCCTAAGTGGGAAGGGTATGCCCAGACGTGGGTCCCGTGCTTCCCATGCCACTGGATTCAAGCTAGCTTGGCTGATGAGGGGTGAAACCCCGAAACCGGTCCCAGGATGCTTGTTTCCAGTCCAGGGAAGACCTGGCCTAGCAGTTCGGGCTGGACTGTTCCCATGGGGAACAGGGTCAAGACTGATTTGTATATGGCTGGGACCAAACTGGAATGGCATGGGCAGCAAAAAAACGATGGATTAAACCCAGATCTGTGACTGGGGCTGAATGTTTGACAATGTTCAGCATTCCGTCCATCACTTGTTGTTTTTGCACTCAGCAGTTACTCTCCTTGCGATCTTGGCTCTACAACAGCCTGCTTCTAATCACCTGAATAGAAAAGAAGAAGATTATTATTTAACTAAAGCAGGAGATCTTACTTCAGTGCCATAAAACCTGAAAAATAAAGGGAAAAGGTTGGTGTATGAAGCAACCTTCACAACTGACTCTAGATTTAGCCAGTCACTTTTGAGGCACATTAAGTAATTGGCAAAAATTCTCATTGGCTTTGGCTTTTGGAGTACAAACACTATTTGTGCGTCAAAGAGAAAGGACTCTTTCCCAAGAATTTAATCACACAACTGGTTCAAATGGTGAATTACGAAGTGTGTATTTGTTGTGTTTTTTAGTTAAGATGATGTCTCAACAGAGCCCTCTACTAAAGCCCATACAAAACCAAATTCATGCATAGAGATAACCTTGGGTGTGTTCAACTCAAAACAGAGAAAAGAATACACTCAGGTAACTAGATTGGTTTTAGAGAACAAAAACTCCACTCCTTAGAACATGTAACTAATTTGAGATCATTGTGTGCATGTCTCATTCTTACATTTTCTTTGACAAGGATTGAAGAGAACAATAGAACTGAGTTGCACCATCCCACAGAAGGAGAAAAGCACTAACTAGTCTGAACATGGAAAAGACCGGTGGCATATTTGGAGACAGAAACTGAAGGAGGATTTCCCATCTTGTTCTTTTGCTCTTTCTTTTCCAAACTCCCCTTCAGTGAGAGTCTATTCCCTTCCACAGATTTGCTTGCGTCTGTGGGGAATGAGTAGCTTTTAGATGAGTGGGTAGCTACTGTTCACTACCGCAGAGTCCTGGACTTTAGGTGAGTGGACTGGCATTGACAATCTCCTTTCCTACCTCTGGATCTTTCTTTTCATTAATTTTTGTTCTAGAGACATTTAAAGACTCAGAATAAGAAGATTGTTGTCCTAAAGGAACCTTTTGTGCCTGGTCTCTACTTGTAGATATATTTAGTTTGTAAAATGTGACATATTTGTTATATGTGATTGTGCATTCCAATACATTTCACAGGTTAACCATTTACTTACATTTTCTGCTCTTGGGATTGCCTGTCTGTTGTGTTGTGGGAGACAGAGTTCTCTACCTTTCCACATGTGTTAAAGAATAGAGAAATAAGTAGTGTTGTTGTGAGGGCCTATTGTGAATGGCAGAGAGATAGTGTGTGTGACTACATTTAACTCCAGTATTTTTGTAATTACGTGTACGAAGACCTTGAGATATTGGGGTTTGCATACTGTATAGTCCATGACACGCATTATCTATGCCTATACCTAGGTTAAGGATATGTGTGCAATGCCTCGCATGTGACAGTGTTAAAGATGTAACATATTATCATCTGGGTAGTGTAAATATGTACTTGGGGTATGTGGTTGCATTATATAATTTTGGAGTGTGTGGTAAGTGGGTAAATGTGGATGAAGGTTAGTCTCTGATCTGTTGTATGATTATGATAAACATTTTAGTTTAATAAATATTTAAAGCAACTTAATTATAGCTATACATTTGAGTGACAATGTAGATATGTTACAAATGTGCACTGACTGACTGAGTTTAGTAAAGTTGTACTAGGTGAGTATTTAGTGTGGGTATGTGGTGTGGGACATATGTCCAGACAGTGAAACTGGGTAAATTGCTGTTAAATATAGTTCACTGCACGTGCAATTAAGTTAAGCACCATCAATGGTTAATATAGTGCATTTAGAAATGTTTTATACGTTATATTTATCTTCTATGTTGTTGTGCATAATGTTGTATTGTATTGCCATTCTATTGTAACTGTATTTATATAGCGCTTACTACCACTGACGGGGCGTTGAAGCGCTTTTCAGTGAGTAGCATGCTACTGCGGAACCCATGAGGAATTAGTGGTGGATTAGTATAGGTATATATGAGTACAGTCTTAGTATTAGTATGGGTTAATTTGAGCAAAGGATATGTGAGTTTGTTAGTTGGATTTACTAGAGTAATGGACGGATAGAGGAGGGAAGTATCCAAAAGAGTTAATTGGGAGTTTATAGTAATAGGATGAGGCTTGGGAAGAAGAGATGAAGGAGGAAAGAGTCTGTGAAAAGGGGTTAGGCAGTGCTTTAAATGGGCCGGTACTGTCCGGTACTGAGTACCGGCACTTTTTTATTTTGAGAGGTAGAGTACCGGCACATCTCAAGAAAAGCGTAATACTTTTAATTGGAGAGTACCGGCACTTCTCGGAAACAAGCAGGTACTCTAGCACAGAGTACCTGCACTTTAAATTTTCCATTTCAAGCACTGGGGTTAGGGAGATCATAGTAGCAGAAGGGTTTTGGATGAGTCAAAGGTGAGATAAACGAGGGAGAATTTAGTAGAGGTGTTTGGGAGTTCATAGTAGTAAAATGAGGTTTGGTGTGAACTAGATGCGATAGAAGAGGGAAGAGCTTAGCCAGGGTTATTTTGGAGATCAAAGTTGTAGTAATGGGTTCGGGATGAGTCAGAGTGGGGATGGAGTATAGATTAATAGAGACATAGGGTGATGGAGAGACAGAGTAAAGCTCACGAGCGAGTAAAAAAAAATATATATATATATATATATATAATATATGTATATAATATATATATTTTTTTTTATGTAATTATTAATTTTTTAATTTTAAATATAGATTTAATTTTCTTTATTTTTTCTTTAGAACAGTAGGCCTAGACTAATAAAGAAATGGATATCTAAATACATAGTAAGTGAATATATGTGCAGAGAGTATAATAATGGGTAAAATAATATGAGAAGTAACGTTGTATTTTTTAAACACAGGCTTTCAAGATTTGTAATAATTGATGTTAATTAATAAGTGTACTTTTATAACATTTGTTTATCTTTTCTCAATTTTTCAATAGTCAAATGCTTGCTGTTAAATAGTTAAGATAACATTTGCTCATTGTGACATAAAAAAGAAGGCAGGGATTCATAAGTATCTAATATAACAACTTATCCTGGAGCTATGCAATGACCTATGAACATGAAAGGCATAGAATAAAAAACACATATAAATGTACATACATACACACATATATATACCCACATTCACACACATGCATACATATATATATAAAACCGTGAGTAAATCTACATTTGTTAAACAGGCTTATAGGGTGTAGGGTATCAATATTTATCTACACAGGCATGTGCAGTGCATTGCTATTTTAATATGGTGGTTATGAAGGAAAAAGCCAACTCTTGAGTAGTCTTCTGAAGGCAAGATAGTTATCTGTGGATCTTATATTTAGGGGTGATGAATTACTTAGTTTGGCTGTTTGAACAGAGAAGGATGTACCACCTATTGTATTTTTCTTGTATAGTGGTGTTTTAAGGTGGGTTGACAATCTTGAGCAGAGGTTTCTTTGTTGAATGTTTTTGGTTATTTTTTTTGTTTCTGATGAAAAGCGGTCCTGTTCCATGTATAGCTTTGTGGGTGATACAAAGTAGCTTGAAGGTGGATCTTCTGGCAACCAGTGTAATGCTTTCAAGGCAGGGGAGATGTGAGCTTAAAGTTTTACATGTAATAGTAGGCTGGCAGCTGAGTTCTGAATACGTTGTAGTTTTTTCACAATCGAGATGATCCATGGTAGAGGCCATTGGCATAATCCAGTTGTTGGACTTTTGCTTTTGCAGGGTCATCCCCAGACTTTTTTGCCTCCTGCCTCCTATATTTTTCTGACATGTTGCTGTTGGCTTTTCAACTCTGAGCACTTTACCACTGCTAACCAGTGCTAAAGTGCATATGCTCTCCTGTTTAAATTGTATGTAAGTGGTTTATCCATGATTGGCATATTTGATTTACTAGTAAGTCCCTAGTAAGGTGCACTAGAGGTGCCAGGGCCTGTAAATCAAATGCTACTAGTGGGCCTGCAGCACTGGTTGTGCCACCCACATAAGTAGCTCTGTAATCATGTCTCAGACCTGCCACTGCAGTGTCTGTATGTGTATTTTTACACTGTAAATTCGACTTGGCAAGTGTACCCACTTGCCAGGCCTAAACCTTCCCTTTCCTTACATGTAAGGCACCCCTAAGGTAGGCCCTAGGTAGCCCCAAGGGCAGGGTGCAGTGTATGGATAAGGTAGGACATATAGTAATGTGGTTTATATGTCCTGACAGTGAAATACTGCCAATTTCGTTTTCACTGTTGCAAGGTCTGTCTCTCTCTCATAGGATAATATGGGGGCTACCTTTAAATATGATTAAAGTGTAGATTCCCCTAGAGAGTAGATGGACAGGTGGAGTTTGGGATCCCTGAACTCACAATTTAAAAATACATCTTTTAGTAAAGTTGATTTTGAGATTGTGCGTTTGAAAATGCCACTTTTAGAAAGTGAGCATTTTCTTGCTTAAACCATTCTGTGACTCTGCCTTGTTTGTGGATTCCCTGTCTGGGTCAGTTTGACAGTTGGGTTGTTTTTCACCTCACACCAGACAGTGACACAAAGGGAGCTGGGGTGTGATCTGCATTTCCTGATTAGCCATCTCTGCTAGGAGGGAGGGGTGGAGTGGTCACTCTCATCTGAAAGGACTGTGCCTGCCTCTGACAATGCTGTCTCCAGCCCCCTGGTGTGTGTCTGAGGCCTTGCCTGGGCAAGGCAGGATTTCACAAGAAGGTGTGAGTCCCCTTTGAAGGAAGGTGACTTCAAAGACTAAAATGGGTATAAGAAGGGCACCCAAACTTACAAACTTTAGAAACACTTCTGGAATCAAGGGGAACCTCTGCCTGGAGAAGAGCTGATCGCTGAGGAACAAGTGCTGCCCTGCCTGTGACTGTGCTTTGTGGAGCTTTCCTGCAGTGCTGCTTCTGCCAGAGTAAGAGGGCAAAGACTGGACTTTGTGTGCCTTCCATCTTGAAGAAGAAATCTCCAAGGGCTTGATGTAGAGCTTGCCTCCTGTTATTGAAGTCTCAGGGATAGCAAAGACTTCTTCCTGCCAGCACCTGGAGTCTCTGGAGAGACCCCTACTCTGCTCTGTGGTGCCCTTCCAGTTCCTGGGACCCTGAAAGGAGAGGCTGGCAGCCTAAGGACAAAAATACACGCACCGAGCACCGTGCGGAGAAAAGATCGACGCGAATCCGATCGCGGCTGAGAAAACGACGCGACGCCGGCTCCGCAGCTGAGAGACGACGCCGCAGGAAACGCGACCGGAGAATCGACGCCCGGAGCAGGAGAAACGACGCGCAGCATCGCTGACGAAGGCTGAGAGATCGCAACCAGCGCCGCGGGACTTTCGGACCGTCGCGTGGCTGGCTTTTTCGACGCGCCTCGCCGTGCCGAGCTGTTTTCGACGCCTATACCCGTGCAGGGTTATTTTCGACGCACACCGCCCGTGCGGGGTTATTTTTGCCGCAAACCAGGTACATTTTCACGCTAGCAGCGCTAGTGTGGTGTTACAACTACCTAAAGACTCTTTTTATTTTAAACCTTTAAAAAAATCATAACTTGACTTGTGTATGTTGGATTTTTGTCGTTTTGGTCTTGTTTTGTCTAGATAAATATTTCCTATTTTTCTAAACTGGTGTTGTGTCATTTTGTAGTGTTTTCATTAAGTTACTGTGTGTGTTGGTACAAATACTTTACGCCCAGCACTCTGAGGTTAAGCCTACTGCTCTGCCAAGCTACCAAGGGGGTAAGCAGGGGTTAGCTGAGGGTGATTCTCTTTTATCCTAACTAGAGTGAGGGTCCTTGCTTGAACAGGGGGTAACCTGACTGTCAACCAAAGACCCCATTTCTAACATTGGTGACCAGCGGTCGGGATTGGACTTGTATTTGTACTTGACATACAGTAATTAAGTGTACACTACTGTTTTGAGTTCAGACCACTACGTGACCACATACTACTTGTCTTGTGATTCTGCTTTTTGTTCTCTGATGTCCTCCTGGAAGTATTGCTAATATTTTTGGACTTTGTTTTTTGGTTGTGAAGCCTTTGCAGAATGGAAGTCAATTTCTGGCACCTATTTATGTATAAAAAGTGGCAGCTTAAAGCATTCTGCATGGAAAGGGGACTGGCTGTGAACAAGAAATCCAGAAGGGAGGATCTTGAGTCAGCCCTGTTTCAGTATGAATTGAAACGTTGTCAGGCAACACCACCAAATGACTCTGAGGAGGAGGACTACTCCGAGGAGGAGGGCAGTGGCCCTGAGGAGGGAACAGAAAGAGATGATTGGCTCCTAGCTCGAATCCGGAGTCTGGAAGAGCTAGATGCAGAGCTTGAGAGGGCTGAGGAGCAGAGAGCCTTAGTCCTGGAAAAAGAAAGGATTGCAGCTCAAGAGCTGAGCTGTGAAGAGCTGAAGCTGGAGGCCATGAGGGCTGAATCCAGTTCAGATGGTGGCAGCAAAAATCTTGTATCCAGTGATGCTGCAGAAGTGCACATGCCCAGAGAGGTGGTGCCCTACTTGAAGGAGGGAGTTAACACACGCCAGGAGGTTCAGGGGTATGAGGTAGCTCCAGTGATGCACAGGGTCCCTGAGGTGGATTGGGGAACTGGCATGGGGAGTCATATTCCTACTGGTGGGAGGGACACTCTACTGACTCTAGTTGAGAGTGACAGGGAGAGGGGTTCCCCCCAGGTAGAAGTCCTGGTTATGGAGTGTGAAAACATCCCAGAAGAGTGTGGGTTGAGTGTCAGGGACAGTCAGGTACTGTCTCACCAGTCTCAGGAGGGTGATGTGGGGTGCTTTTTCAAAGCAGAGTCACTGGATGGTTGGGTGAAGGGTACTTTGGTTAATTCATGTGAGGGGCTGAGTGATGTAATTGCTGGAGAGCATATGTCTAGTCCTTATTTTCCAGAGCTATGCCAACACCAGGTGGAGTGTGAGTTCTCTGACCCCAGGGAGCTTACAATGGAGGCAGACGTCTGGGTGAGTACCAGAGAGTCTGAAGAGGCATTTGGGGGTGCTCCTGAGAGGAGTGGTCTAGGTAGTTCCCAACCAGGTGAGGTAGGGAAGGATTGTAGTGTCCCAGGTAGGTCCCAGTGTAGTGGGATGGGTGAGGGACCCCATGTCCAGTCTCAGAGGAGAGGGAATGGGGATGGGTTGAGGCCCAAGGTGCCCGAGATCCGGTCCCAGGTCCTGGAGGGTTCCCTGCGGGAACACCAGGAGGGGAGCCTAGCCTGTACCATAGGGCCATCTGTTGAGGGAGACCCCACAGTGTCAGGAGAACTTGGGGGGGCCGCTGTAGCCAGCGTCCCACCAGTTCTGGTGTCTGGCAGTACCACTCCTAGTGAGGGGGTGCAGAAGTCCAGACAGAGGGTTGAGAGGGGGTTGCGGACCCCAGTGGAGAACCTGGAGGGTCAGGGGTCAGCTCTGAGAGCAGAGCCCCCCATGAATGACCTTGGTGAGACCATTTCTGGGTTGGGGGGAATCCAGACTCTGTCAGATGGGCAGAGGTCAGGAGACCTGCGCCAGCCAGACTCTTGTGTGGCCCTTCGGGACAGTGTGTCCCTTGAGGGGGGTAAGTGTGCCCCCCTGGAAGTCCTGGTGTGCCAGGCAATGGTTCAACCGCAGGGTGGTGACTCTGGGTTGAATGATCAGGTTCAGGGGGTAAACTCTGACCTGATAGGGGGTAGGTGTGCTCCCAAGGAAGTCCTGGTGTGCCAGGCAGTGGTTCAACCGCAGGGTGGTGACCCTGGGTTGGATGACCAGGTTCAGAGGGTAAACTCTGACCTGGTAGGGGGTAGGTATGCCCCCCAAGAAGTCCTGGTTTGCCAGACAGTGATCCAGTCTGTGGGTACAGGCCCTGGATTGGGAGGCCAGGTTAAGGGTGTCCCCCCTGACCTGGAGGAAGGGGCTACTGCTAACAGTGCCCCTACCATGTTGTCTTCTGGGGGGGCCGCTCCTAGTTGGGTGGTTCAGGACCCCAGAAGAGAGGGCAGGGGGAGGGAAGCCTCACCCCTGGCCCTGGTCCAACCTGAAGGTACAGACCCCAGGTTGGAGGATCAGATGCAGGTTAACATCCCTGCACTGATGGAAGAATTGTGCAGGACTGCTTCTACAAGCACCCTGACAGTTTTGGACTCTGGGGGTGCCGCTTCTGCAGGGAGGGTACAGAGCCCCAGAGGGGAGGACCAGGGTCAGGTTGTCATCCCTGACCTGGTGGAAGAGAGAGTGGTCAAAGGGTGCCAGGCACCTGGGGCTACCACCCCCCACTCTCCACAGTCACAGTGGTTAGAGAGGCCTGAGGTCGGGCTCTCATCCCTGACAGTTGTCTGGGGCCACTGTGGCTTGCTGTCCTGGTGGACAGAGTTGCCCCTGGGGGGGGGAGGACGAGAGTCACACCCCGGGGGTGGAGTGGGCAACACCACTGTGTTGGCCCTGGTGGTACTATCTGCCCATTGCAATACATCTGTGAGCAAAGTAAAGTTAGGTGTTGCACAGATGGTGTCTGTAGATGTGGAGAAGGGTTCCCCATGGGTTAGCTTAGTGGGCCCTGAGAGTATGGACAGAGGGATCCAACTGGAGTCAGGAAGGCGTAGAACTGGAACATGCCCCTGCTGTTGTGGGCCTGGGTCCTTGTTCTATCGCCCCAATCAGGGAAGTACATCAAGGTATTGATTGTTCTCCCCTGGCTTTAGGCTGGTAGGGGGTCGTGTTGGACTTTTGCTTTTGCAGGGTCATCCCCAGACTTTTTTGCCTCCTGCCTCCTATATTTTTCTGACATGTTGCTGTTGGCTTTTCAACTCTGAGCACTTTACCACTGCTAACCAGTGCTAAAGTGCATATGCTCTCCTGTTTAAATTGTATGTAAGTGGTTTATCCATGATTGGCATATTTGATTTACTAGTAAGTCCCTAGTAAGGTGCACTAGAGGTGCCAGGGCCTGTAAATCAAATGCTACTAGTGGGCCTGCAGCACTGGTTGTGCCACCCACATAAGTAGCTCTGTAATCATGTCTCAGACCTGCCACTGCAGTGTCTGTATGTGTATTTTTACACTGTAAATTCGACTTGGCAAGTGTACCCACTTGCCAGGCCTAAACCTTCCCTTTCCTTACATGTAAGGCACCCCTAAGGTAGGCCCTAGGTAGCCCCAAGGGCAGGGTGCAGTGTATGGATAAGGTAGGACATATAGTAATGTGGTTTATATGTCCTGACAGTGAAATACTGCCAATTTCGTTTTCACTGTTGCAAGGTCTGTCTCTCTCTCATAGGATAATATGGGGGCTACCTTTAAATATGATTAAAGTGTAGATTCCCCTAGAGAGTAGATGGACAGGTGGAGTTTGGGATCCCTGAACTCACAATGTAAAAATACATCTTTTAGTAAAGTTGATTTTGAGATTGTGCGTTTGAAAATGCCACTTTTAGAAAGTGAGCATTTTCTTGCTTAAACCATTCTGTGACTCTGCCTTGTTTGTGGATTCCCTGTCTGGGTCAGTTTGACAGTTGGGTTGTTTTTCACCTCACACCAGACAGTGACACAAAGGGAGCTGGGGTGTGATCTGCATTTCCTGATTAGCCATCTCTGCTAGGAGGGAGGGGTGGAGTGGTCACTCTCATCTGAAAGGACTGTGCCTGCCTCTGACAATGCTGTCTCCAGCCCCCTGGTGTGTGTCTGAGGCCTTGCCTGGGCAAGGCAGGATTTCACAAGAAGGTGTGAGTCCCCTTTGAAGGAAGGTGACTTCAAAGACTAAAATGGGTATAAGAAGGGCACCCAAACTTACAAACTTTAGAAACACTTCTGGAATCAAGGGGAACCTCTGCCTGGAGAAGAGCTGATCGCTGAGGAACAAGTGCTGCCCTGCCTGTGACTGTGCTTTGTGGAGCTTTCCTGCAGTGCTGCTTCTGCCAGAGTAAGAGGGCAAAGACTGGACTTTGTGTGCCTTCCATCTTGAAGAAGAAATCTCCAAGGGCTTGATGTAGAGCTTGCCTCCTGTTATTGAAGTCTCAGGGATAGCAAAGACTTCTTCCTGCCAGCACCTGGAGTCTCTGGAGAGACCCCTACTCTGCTCTGTGGTGCCCTTCCAGTTCCTGGGACCCTGAAAGGAGAGGCTGGCAGCCTAAGGACAAAAATACACGCACCGAGCACCGTGCGGAGAAAAGATCGACGCGAATCCGATCGCGGCTGAGAAAACGACGCGACGCCGGCTCCGCAGCTGAGAGACGACGCCGCAGGAAACGCGACCGGAGAATCGACGCCCGGAGCAGGAGAAACGACGCGCAGCATCGCTGACGAAGGCTGAGAGATCGCAACCAGCGCCGCGGGACTTTCGGACCGTCGCGTGGCTGGCTTTTTCGACGCGCCTCGCCGTGCCGAGCTGTTTCCGACGCCTATACCCGTGCAGGGTTATTTTCGACGCACACCGCCCGTGCGGGGTTATTTTTGCCGCAAACCAGGTACATTTTCACGCTAGCAGCGCTAGTGTGGTGTTACAACTACCTAAAGACTCTTTTTATTTTAAACCTTTAAAAAAATCATAACTTGACTTGTGTATGTTGGATTTTTGTCGTTTTGGTCTTGTTTTGTCTAGATAAATATTTCCTATTTTTCTAAACTGGTGTTGTGTCATTTTGTAGTGTTTTCATTAAGTTACTGTGTGTGTTGGTACAAATACTTTACGCCCAGCACTCTGAGGTTAAGCCTACTGCTCTGCCAAGCTACCAAGGGGGTAAGCAGGGGTTAGCTGAGGGTGATTCTCTTTTATCCTAACTAGAGTGAGGGTCCTTGCTTGAACAGGGGGTAACCTGACTGTCAACCAAAGACCCCATTTCTAACACCAGTTTAGATAGTACAAGAGAGATAGTAGCCTGCACCTTGTGTGGAGATCAGAGGTGGGTGAAGATGCATCACAGAGTCTTCAAGGTGATGAAGCTTGATTGTGCTAATTTGTCCACTTGGGCATTCATTGTTAACGTGGAGTCCATGGTAATTCCAGGGTTTTTAACTTCCTTGGATTCTTGAGGAGGTGGTTCCAGATCATCAGGCCAGGAACACAGTGGGCCATAATTTTTCAAGTCGCCGAATGTGAGTATTTCTGTTTTGGAAGCATTCAGTTTGAGATGGCTCCAAGTCATCTGCTGATCAATGACTCTGAGGCAACTGCAGGTTTGTGGGTTTTCAATGTCTTTGGGGAATTCCAATTTAAGTAGTCTTTGTGTGGAATCTGCATGGTTGTAGCATGTGCATTCAAAATCATTGATCAATTCTAATAATGACATCATGTAGATATTGAAAAGCATGGGTGAGGTAATTGATCCCTGGGGGACCCCTCCTTTAGTGAGGTAGAGTTTGGACAGGAAGGGGGGAGAATAGATAGGATGTAATCCAGTCGAGAGCAGTCCCTTTTATGCCGGCTTCATGGAGTCTTTGAATAAGGGTGTCATGATCAACAGATTCAAAGCTGCCTCTTCCAGCACTGACATATAGAGCCCTAGGCCTTGGAGTAGCAAGGACATGCCGATAGAGCCATGTTTCCATCAACAGAAATTATACGGGTGACAGAGTAGTGGTTTTTCATTTCTCCGCCCATCATGTTTAGGGTACAACTCAGAGGAAGAAAGAAAATGCGGCAGAGACCACGGACAGTTGACAGACTTCATCCTTCAACCAGCCATACTCTAAATCTGACAAATGGACTTCTATAGTGGTTCTAAAGGAAACCCTAAATTAGGTAACAGTATCAATGTAACAGATGGGAAATTCTATTGGTTTTATGACTCTCAAATGTTTCATAGTTCTCTACATATTTGTGGTCCATTGGTGACATATGGTCCCTAAAGCCATTTCCAAAGCATGATTCTCTATCACGAACACTGGGCTCACCAACTACACTACCTTTTTATGTTTACTAAATGTTCATGTATTGTTCAAAAAATGTATCTGAGGGTTTTGTTCTCAAACATTCGTCTAGAAATATGGTATTTTGACTGATAATGGAATTACGGCTATTGCATTCCTCAACAATGCTTACCGTTCATAGCCCTTTCCACCTGGGGCTGTCACTAATGAATTGCAACATTGAGGATTCACAGTTTCCAATGGATTACTGTAATGCAGATATAGTACGAAGTAGTTATGAAAGACCTAATCTTGTCATATAACCTTCATTTCAGTCTGCGAGTTGAGAATGCTATTAGACGATGTCATGTAATCTGGCTAATCTTTGACAAACTGCTAGATAAATATTACAGTGGATACAAAGATCTCAAATCTTGTTTCACCCTTCAATAGCATACCTAAGCTCAAACATAATCTAAGAAAGTAGTTGAAGATCATTTATAAGCATCATGATGAGACGTCTAATTTCATGTAAATCAAGTGAGTCTATTCAGCTGGGCAATGATATCGCCTCTTACTAATGAGGAGAGACAGCTCGGTTTGTAGTGTTCACTGTACTAATTATCCCCAGTAAAATCAGTGCAGCTAGTGCATAGCAAAGGTGCCATGGGCCTTAGGCATACTTCTCAGCAGTGCTTAATTTGTAAATAAAAATGTGCCGGTGCCCACAGCCCTCCTCCTAAACATGTGGCTGCTGCAATTAAATGTGCGAACACAGAATACAGAGGCAGCGTAATCCTGAAGCCATCTCGGGCCTCTTCAATCCATTTAAAACCGCTCCCTGCCACTTCAGCTCACTCCTGCAGCTTTCTGCTTTCTCCCATTGAGACGCCTTTTTCGTTTTTCTCTTCCTCCGTCTTTCCTATATGTGTCTTTTGCTCGCAGTAATTGCTTGAAGCAGAAAAATAAGTGCTGGTCCTGAAAAATAAATGCTGGTGCTCCGCAGTGGAAACAACAAGCACATATTAAGCACTGCTTCCCAGCCTTTTGCCAGAGCATGACGTGTAAAATGTTGTGGTGTTTACTGGATGCCTGTTACTCCCAGGTTTACCTGGAGACTCACTATTTTTCCACCCAAAATCACATATTATCTCTTTATCATATACAATTGCCTCCATGGCATTGCACATTATTGGGAAAATTACATTTCCTAAACAAACTTTTTTTCATCACAAACACAAATCAAAAACCCCGTACGCTCACAAACTTAATGCAAAGGTAGCTATCAACAGCAGGGAAATGTAATCATATTTGAACACTTTGTGCGGTAGTTTTTGTTTAAAAAAATATTTCTTGGGTGTACATCATGAGTTAATCACCTTTGTAGACTTTTGCGTGATACACTCAAGATTGATTCCTGTGGTATGTCATGTTATAAAAAAAAAAGTACATTGTTCCATTCCAGGACTAAATCAGGCTGCATTCTCATTGCTAGCTGTGAAACTGCCAGGAGGCACTATGGATACCGGATAAAACGCTGATGTTCAGAACTCGAGCCTCGAATCTAAAGCACGAATCAGCAAGTCGGGTGAAGAAGGCTGGCTGCGGGTTGAGCCAATGTAACACCATGAAGAAAAGATGTCAACTGATAAAAGCAGTTGAGTTAAGAGCTACTCTTGATACAATCAAGGTAAGCAGCTCCCTAAACTCTTGATTGCTCAGTAAAATAGACCTATTTTTGAGTGCATTGTGCTCTTTCCAGGACTGGATTATGGTGCTCCTTCCCCTGCTGCGTTGGTTGCTACACCCCTGACTAACACCTTCAGATAGCTGGTGATCCTTAACGTGATGGGACGTAATACTTGCCCTGAATGCCAGTGAGCCAGCAAAGTGAGCCTCACTTATTTTAGGAGGACGTGCTGGGGAGCCTTGTGACAACATTTTGAAGCAAATGGGATCAAATGGGCATTTTAAACCCAAATCTTCACATAAACTTTCTAAAAATGCCAAGGGACACTTATGAAACATGTTAGTACTTTCATGAAGTGTCAATGAAACCCACAATTCACCTTTCTAACACAAATTCACCCCAATTTTATTAAAATGTTTATTGCCCATTTGTTACTAATCACCCCCTCTGTGGAACTTCCAGACTTTTGTCTTTTGTCATGGGTACCATGGATATGACTTAGGTGTTGTGTTATGCCAAGAACTATGTACACTATGCCAGTGTCACAGCCTTGTCATCAATGCCACCTAATACCATGGAAAAACAATATGTCACTTACCCCTGTATATCAGGGCAATGGATAGCCTCACCCCCAATATGCCATGGCTACCTTCCTCAAGGCAAAGAATTCCATCACATATACCAGAACAGGCACTTTTTACCACAGGTGTCCCATATACCAAGAATTGCCTCCAGAGTTCCAGGCCCTGCATTTTGCCAAAGATGCGGGTCCTGGCATTATGCTAACCATTACTTTAATTATGTTAGTACCACAAGGTTTCCATGTGTGCCTCCTTAAGTCAAGAATTACCTTATGTATACACATAATCACACTTACACCATCCTTCACTCACACTCACTCCCCTCAACTTTTTAACTCTCTCACACTCATCACATGGACTTACTCCCTCTCACTGAAACTCACAAACACTGCTACTCCCTCATACTCCCTTAATCATTCTCACTCATTCTCACCCCATTCATTCTTAGTTACTGATCCTCACTCACAGAAACACAGTAACTTCCTTTCAGGGCACTTTCAGGGCATATTAGGTGCAGCGCCACTTTTCTTGAGCCCCTTAGCGCCCCCTTACCGCCACCATGTGTGCGCCGTATCTAAGATATGGTGCACCATGGCACAGGGTAGGGGGCAATAGCATCATTTTTATTGATGCTATTGATGTACTCTGCAGGAGTAGCGCCAAATCTTGGCTCTACTCCAGCAGACTACATAGGGGCCCATTATAAATAATGGAAGCCCCCTTTTTAACGCCTCCTCTGAGCAGGTGTTAAAAGTGGTGTTAAAAATGACGCAAAGGAAATCTGTTCAATTTCCTTGCACTATTTTTCCTCCCCCCTAACAGGAGAACACCCCCTTTGCATACATTTTGCCTGGCACAGGCATAATTTAGCACAAAGGTTTACAAAGTGGTGCAATGCATGCATTGCGCCACTCTGTAAATATGGCACAAGTATTTTGGCCTCATTGGGCCACATTAGTGTAAACAAAATGACGCTAATGTGGCACAAGGTGGCGATAAGGGGCCCATAAATATGCCCCTTACTACATAGTTGAATTGCGTCCCTTACACCTCATGTTGTTGTCTTCCTCAACACTTTGAAGATTGGCCATCACTCTGTCTCCTCAGCCCCATTTCCCAATCCTCCTGTCATGAGGGACCTGTAGAGGTTGAGTCGGATGGCCTGCACGCAGGTAGTGTTCCTGAAAATACATAAAAATAAATGTTTTCATGAGCACTTGTAGACAAAATAATAGCAGTGTATACGTTAAAGACACTATATGGTGGCTCACAACAGACAGGACAGTTTTAAAGAGTCGCCACTGGACTCACTGTTTCCGAGATTCACATCGAAAATCTCTGTGCTTTTTCACTGTTTTCTGCTCTTGATGCTTTTCAGAAAAAAATATCACGCGAGGCAGTTCTTAACATCTACAGGCACGAGATATTTTCTTTTCCTGAAACTTAGCATTACCCAGCACATCTCAATGACAAATGACACGCCAAGGTCGTTAATAAAGTATTGGAGCAGCATTTGCAGTCTGGAAAAGTAAGAACAAGACATTTGTTATTAATCCAATAATCTAAAGTGTGCATTTTTTTGGTCAGGAAAACAGCCCTATAAATCTTTCGGCGGATTCTTCAATGACTTCAGTTCAATGGGCACGTCCTGCGGAAGAAGAAATAAAGCAAAATGCTTTGCTCTCGCAGCAGCATTTCAGCGTTCTCAAGGGCACAGTTAGCGCAGGAATGGCTGGAGGCTATTATCAGTGATGGACGTCTGGGAAAATTTTAACTTTCAAGATCCACTTGACACAGATTCTGTATTTATTATCGCTTAACCTTTTTATGGTTCATTTGAATTAGAATAAGCACCGCGCATATAGCTTAAATATGGTGCCAAAAGGATAACAGACCTCACACACCCACTGAAGCACTCACAAGCTGACATTTGTCACTTGAAGAATACTTGCCAAAATGGAAAACGGGAACCCTGCGTCATTTTATAGGCATCGGAATATTTCTTTGTTACGATTTGAGGAACATTAATAAGGAATGCGTTCATAATGTGTCTGGCTTTTCAGACCCAACATAAAACATTTCAGACCAATTCAGGATTGAACATTTAATTAATAGACTTCCCTCAAAACTAGAAGGAGGGAAAAGAAATGTATTATTTTCATGTAGTTTGTTTTCAGGCAATCAACTGACCATTACCATTTTTAGCCTGGGAAATAATTTATTAAAATCCCCAGTGTTATAATTAGGAAATAGCATTCGAACCAGATTACTTTGAACTCTGTGTGCCTTCTTTCTGCCCAGCATGACGGCTGCTGTGATGGTCTGCTGCTCATCAGGCGGATTTTGTAGAGAGAGCATTAGACAGTCATTAGGGAAAAATCTGTATCTGCAGGAGCAATATGTTTCTGTCGAAGTAATGAAACTGTGCTTGATAGCCATGTAATGAATAATAGTTATTATTAAGCTCCTCGGCTCTTCCTGCATTCTCGAATAGAATCCCCACCTGTTCATGGATATGAGATTCTGCACACCTTCCCTTCTTAAATAAACAGAGAAATAAAGCTACAAATATGTACAAAAGAAATTGAATTGAAAATGAGAGTAAACAAGGTAAAAACGAAAGATACAGGCTGAAACAAATACAGTATTATAATATTTGGAATTACAGAATGAAATATAGGGTCTGATTGAGTGTTTGGTAGATGGGTACTCCTTCACAAATGTGAAGGTTATCCTAGTCTTCCTATTACAAATGCCGAAGAATATAACACACTTGTGTTGACGCAGAAAGAATACCCGTCACATTGTTGACTGAGTAACCCTCCATCGAACTTAAATCAGGCCCTTAGTCTTGAAATTAACCACTATTTTCCGGTATCTTTCGAAAATCTCAGCAGTAGCTTCCCTGAAGTCAATGCTTTCTTGACGACCCAAACTGGAAAAAACATCTCTAGAGTTCTCTATTGCCTCTTTCATCAACCCATTATTGTTGTGCACCACAAAACACATTGACACCAGACACAAGTTTCAAATTCTGCCATCTTTGGTCTTTATCACATTAAGGAAAGCCTGGTGACTTATGAATGTCAAGTGATCTTAGAGTAATTCTGTGTACTATGTTCACCGACTCTCTTCCACACACACCTACATTTGGTACTCTTCCTTTGTTCTTTTTATAACAAAGCACTATCCTACTCCTTTATACAGTGAATTCTCTTAACCTTTATTCGTCATTACTGGATACCTCAACCCAACGTTTATACCAGTTCATTCACATCGGAATAACATTAGTATCCATCTCTCTTCCCCAAATAGTTCAACTAGTGTTGGTCTTACAATGTTACACAATATACACCATTATTCTGTCTGGTGTTTCCTCTTTCCAATTCAATCCATTCATTCTTGCTAAGTGAATACCTTCTTTGATGGTTTTATTGTAACATTTATCAATGTCACTCTTGAAGAAGTGGGGTCCGGATGCTATAAGGTGCAGGTTTGACTCCAGCATTACGAGATACAGTTTGAACACAAGCGGTCAACATTGGACTGTCACCCCCACACTGAATCCTGTGCAGTAAGAGGCAGGCCCTACTGTTATAAAGCACAGGGGTAACTCCCTCTGTGTAGGACACAGATAGGAAACCTGGACCCACAATTCTATTACAAGCCCAACACCGCACCTTGTGCTAGGGGAGGTAGGGCACTGGAGCTATAACGGATGTGGTTGACTCCTGCTGTGCAGGTTGCATGCAGGACACTCCTGGGCAGTGCCTGGGTGATCCTCAGGCCAAGAAGGGCTCATCTAAGCCCATTACAGCCTGTGAGAGGTTAGGCTTGGCCTCCCCCTTTGGATTTTAGATGAGAGACAATCCTTTGATCAAGATTTGATTTCTTATTGGTTATGGGTAAAATAATGTCTGTAACAGCTCCAGGCAGTAAGGATTGCACCGCTCCCTCCTCTATTGGTCATTTTTTATTCAATGCAATGGGGGTCATTATTAACAAAAATGCCAGTATGGAAGAAAGATTTGGTGTAACCAGGCGTGCAGTGTCTGGAGCACTAAGTTTAGGTATTGTGCCCCTGCCACCTGTTGTTGCTTTCTGTGCAGACAACATTGACAAGTCCTGAGTATCTAAGAATAATCCTTGTATGTCACATGAAACATTGAGGCCCATATTTATACTTTTTGACGCAAAACTGCGCTAACGCAGTTTTGCGCCAAAAAAATTAGCGCCGGCTAACGCCATTCTGAAGCGCCATGCGGGCGCCGTATTTATTGAATGGCGTTAGCCGGCGTTAGCCGACCGGCGCTGCCTGATGTGCGTGAAAAAACAACACGTACACCAGGCAGCGCCGACGTAGGGAAAAATGGCGTTTGGGCGTCCACAAATGGGGCAAGTCAGGCTGAGGCAAAAAAATCATCTTAACCCGATTTGCGCCATTTTTTTACGATGCCCATCCCCCATTGAAATGACTCCTGTCTTAGCAAAGACAGGAGTCATGCCCCCTTGCCCAATGGCCATGCCCAGGGGACTTCTGTCCCCTGGGCACGGCCATTGGGCATAGTGGCATGTAGGGGGGCACAAATCAGGCCCCCCTATGCCACAATTTTTTTTAAAAAAAATACTTACCTGGACTTACCTTAATGTCCCTGGGGTGGGTCCCTCCAGCCTTGGGTGTCCTCCTGGGGTGGGCAAGGGTGGAAGGGGGTGTCCCTGGGGGCAGGGGAGGGCACCTCTGGGCTCATTCTGAGCCCACAGGTCCCTTAACGCCTGCCCTGACCCAGGCGCTAAAATCCGGCGCAAATGCGGGTTTTTAAGACCCGCCCACTCCCGGGCGTCATTTTTGCCCGGGAGTATAAATACGACGCAATAGCATCGCAGTCATTTTTTAAGACGGGAACGCCTACCTTGCATATCATTAACGCAAGGAAGGTGTTCACGCAAAAAAATTACGCTAATTCCATGGACTTTGGCGCTAGATGCGTCTAACGCCAAAGTATAAATATGGAGTTAGTTTTGCGTCGAATTTGCGTCGAAAAAAACGACGCAAATTCGGCGCAAACGGAGTATAAATATGCCCCAGAGTATCATTCAGTATCTCCTCCTTCTTTATCCTGTTGTCCACCTCCCAATAAAGGAAGAAGTCTTTTGTGTGACACATCATAAAGCTAAATCTGCCCCAAAAGTGGGTGATCCCTCAATATGTCAAGGTGGGAGTCAACAAGGACTGATTGGGTGGGAAGAGTTGATTTTAATACAAAATTGTTGTGTGAGCACATGAATAGCCTTTTTGTACTTCTTGAGGGTTCCAGTAGAGGCATGTTTGACTCTAAATTCTGCGAGTTAAATACACTAAAAGCAACCCACTTTTTTGTTATGGACTCTGTTAATGATTTGGAAGATAATTACTTTAATAGGAATATAAATAATAATCAAATGAAGTGTGCATTGATCAAGCAGTGTGCTCAACCTGAGTATGAGGCATAGGAAAGTTCAACTATGGATCAAAGAGGGAGTGGTTACTGTACCAAATATTCCATATGTTTCACAAGCAGTATTAAAAGTATCTAGCCCCCATATGTCATTGTTGCACAGTCCCCACCCGTATCCTCAGGTGTTCTTCAGTTGCCCCCTTGAGGACACTCTGTATGCAGTTGTTTTAAAAGATGTTCCTAGTTTAGGGGAGAATCAGAACGAAGAGTGGTTTGAATTGAATAACAGTGTGGTTGACTGGCTGGCTAAATAGGCGGGTAATACACAGTTATTTATGCTGACATCATTTTGGTGAGGAGGGTGGCGTGGGTAGGCATTGTGGCTGCGCTGTCGTGAATGATAGTTCTACCACTACTGTGGAAACCTTTGAGCTAGATTAAGTTATTCCTTTCCTGATCTGAGTAAGATCAAAACAGTTACTTTGGGTAATTTTAATTGACTGGTGAATATCACGTAATTTGCTCATGCCCATACGACCAGGAGCAGACTAGTCTGGGGGGATTCAAGTTTGTTTTATAACATCTTAACCTTCAATAGTGTTACACCTCATGATTCAGTAGAGTGATTTACACTTATATAGACAAATTGAATTTTCTTAGAGACAACACGAATCAAAGCCTGTGGCTATATTTTCATGTACAGCAGTATTGTCTTTGACTAGGTCGGCATACCTTTAGAAAGGGAAGTGTATTTTGGAAGGGGCCGGTATTGGGTAGGACTAAATTTGTTTTTTTTGGTATGAAGGGGGGGATCAGTGCTAATTTGGATAACCAAGACTGGATAGCTTTTATCAAGGAACACAATATCCTCTGCTTTCAAGAGACATTGACTGGGTATACTTTTCATATTGATGGTTGTTGTTAGAAAGTGGTTATTAGTAAGGACAGGTAGGTACCTACACTTAGTAATAAGGCACTATCACAAATAAGGTCCAGTCAAGGTCTCAGTAAATTAATCTTTGCTTAAGCCTTGGTAGCTTGGCCCATGAACAATTAGGCTTAATTTAGGAGACAGTTGTGTAAAACATTTACTATCAACAAAACAGTAAATAAGAAAGACACATCACACAATAAAAATCCCACACCAATTTATAAAAATAGGAAATATTTCTATCTTTAAAATGACATTAAAACATCAAAATTTTAATATAGGGAACCAGAGATATGCTTTTTTAAATATCAAATAAAAAAAATGTGTTTCTTAGTGCTTAAAAGTAAAAAGCGCCAACCACGGACATCTGGCTGTGGTCAAAGTCAAAGTTTGAGGCCAACTGTGATGGAGCCTAAGTTGGATACACTGAGCGGTAGGCCTCGGTCAAAATTTTACCTTTAGACTAAAGGTCTGATTTGGAGTTTGTCAATTTCTAGAGCCTTTTGCCATTGACGAGATCTCCAGGAGCTGACCGGGGCATTGCTCTGAGCCAAGCTGCCGTCATCAAACTGCAAGCAGCTTGAGGAGGAGATCCGCTCAATGTTGAGAAAAAAAGATCTGAAAAAAAGACTAAGGCCCTGATTTAGAGTTTGGCCGATGGGGTACTACATCACAAATGTGACAGATATCCCATCCACTGTATTACATTCCCACATGGATATTATTTCTAGTGATGGGCGGTAAACTCCACTTTACAAGAGGAGTTCTCTGACTCTCTCTCAGTCTGACAAAAACTCCACAACTTCCATGCAGCGGAGTTTACCAAGTTCACAAGGGGAAAGAGATCTTTCTCTCATGCATATTGAAATGCTGTTTTTAAGTCAGTGAATCATGCAAACAATACCAATGCCCTGTAACATGCAGTAAAGGACGGGTCACACTGACATTTCCGTCACAACAAAAGATGCTTCGCCTTTATACCAAACATAAGGCATACAACATAGCAAAGTGTTGAGTAGACTATGATTTCATGGTGTGGAGAAAAGAAAACCAGTACAGACGCGCATACGGTGCTTCGCTTACTGTTGAGGTCAGGGTGTAGTAAATTATAATAGATGCATGAAGAAGGAAATGCGGACTCATTAGTGACTGCAGTGCTGAACAGGAATATTGAGTTCTAATCTATAACCGCAGTTTCCCTATGTCATTAAATGTGTGTGATCCTGGGCAAATCACTTTAGCTCTCAATTTTTTTTATCTCAATTTATGTACACAATAATCTGGATAAAAACAATGCACATGCTGTGCGCAAGATCTGGAGTTGTTTCTTATTTTTTAGTGCAGTGTGCCATACAAGGAAGTGTTTTTCTTCACATTATGGGCACGTGTGGTGTTGTTTTCCTCACAACAATACAGCGAGAACCACAAGTTCCAGAGTACAACGACTACACAGGACTGGACACGCTACTCATAGACGACCTAGGCTGCTAACTCTGACTGCTTAGTGCTTAGCTTCTTTGTTTCACACACCTCAGAATGATGAGGGGAGGAGGATGGCTTGGATTTGTGAGATTTGTCCCCTTCTGGTCTGACTGCTGGGAACCGGATTCCTAGGTTGCTGCTTCGTGCATTCACTCCAGGATCACGCCATTGGCTACTGTTCTTGGCAGCATTCCAGAGGGCTTGAAATTTTAAAGCCATAATATTGCATTGGTGGAAAGGTTTACCATGGACACTGGAAAGTGAGATTTTAGGCACTGCACACAAATAAGGCTTCATATAATTTAGGACGTCAATCTACTGAGTAATCTTTTGTCAAGAAAGAACTACAAATGAATGTTGTATGAATGCATGTTGCTACCTGTTTAGTATTGTCTAGTCACTACGCAATGAACTTGAGGATTAGGTCAAAGGTTGTCAGTAGTGAGCAAGCTTTTCATGGGTGTGATATAAAGGATGGCGTTTGGTATGCAAATATATGCGATTACCATTAAACTGCTTTGACTAGAGATTTGGTAAATGCTTGCTGAGGTGCACAGCTAGAACATAGCAGCATTTGTAGGGTTAAAAAATTATACAGTTTACCATGAGCACGTAAATTGCATACAGATCCTAGTTATCAGTTGAGTGGCTGAGGAGAAAACACTTTTTCCCTGGAGGCGGGGGAGGAGCCTGGAGTTCCCTCTCATAGGCAAAAGTGTTGGGAAATGTACTTGGGACTCACAATGAACGTTCTGCCACTGTAAATTTTAATTGAAAATAGCGAGCTGTGACGAATGAGTGCCTGCAGTGCATTACATCTAGCTCCAAGACAAGGTGCTCATTCCATGAAGGGTGAACACGGACTGACCCATGTAGAAAGCAAAAAGGTCTTGCAACAATGGTAGACCAGCGTACAATTGATGCACTTGACCTCGACCTTTAATAGAACACTGTGGGAGGCGGCTAAGTTTCCTGAGAAAGTCATTTTTACTGAAAAATGCCTGCACTGGGACAGCTGCCAGCAGACCACCCGAATGGGAACAGTGTTGAACTCCACCAACACTTCCAACTTATGCTTTGCTCCACTGCCTGTAGCTTTGTGAGACCTGTGCGAATGTGTAGTATGGGTGAGCGGAGCACCACGGAATCTCACAGAGTTTCTATGTAACTTCATAGAATTCTGTGTAGTACTCTTAGAGTTGCACCCACCCCTAATGATTACAAATTCAAATAATCCATTAGTCGGTATTTCAAGACAAGGAAAAATACCAAGTTTTTACCTAGTTTATTACAAATAAAACAAAGAAATACCCTAATCTAGATTAAGCATGAGAATGGGATTTCTTTCAAAAGTCAAAGAAAAGAAGATAGTTCAGAAACCCAAATGAAGAGCTCTGATGAGAGAATGGGAATACTATGGAATGAAGTTTTAGGATTTAAGCATTAGATAATTTTGGAAGATGAAAATCAGCTATATATCAACAGACATCTCTAGAAAGTCTTGAAGGGGATCTCTCCTGAAGGGAGGTAATCTGAAGACCCCTAACTGCTCTAGGAACACACACTAATATAAATCTTCTAAAACATAGGGACAGATTAATGGAAAATGGTGCTGCACCAAGTGCAGCGCCACTTTCCATGCAACCCTTAGCATCCCCTACCACCACCATGTGTGCACCGTATTTATAATAAGACACGCCATGGTGCCAGGTAGGGGGCAATAGCATCATTTTTCATGACAGTATTAATGTACTCTGCAGGAGTAGTGCGAAAATGTTGGCTCTACTCCTGTAGAGCACAGAGGGGCCCATTCTAAATAACAGGAGCCCCCTTTTTAGCCCCTGCTCTGAGCCGGCATTAAAAGTGCTGTAAAAAATGGTGCAAGGAAATCTCATAGATTTCCTTGTGCTTTTTTCCGGCCCCCTCTAATGGGGGCATGTCCCCCCGCATACATTATGCCTGTTAGTAGGTGATGCTCCTAAGCCTGGTGTAAAATTATTAAGTTTTTCAAAAAGCTGTAGAACTTCAAGTGGTTACTAGCTGTCCCTCTCAAATTTGACCCAGCTGCTTCAAGCCTTCACAAAGCTGAAAAGCCACAGGTCATTACTAGGTGTCCCTTGAGTCAGAGCTAACCTCTTCAAGGCTCCGTAATGCTTTAATACTTCAATTTGTTAGTCGGTGTTCCTCGAACCTCCACATGTACTTGCTTGAAATGTCATTCATGGAGGGCGGGGGGTGTGCTTTAAACTATAAATTAGCACACAGACTATCATTTCTCTGTTGATTTATGCTTTTTTCTATTAAATAAACACATATGGCAACACTAATTTGTTGTAATTATTCAACATTGCAACTTCCAATATAAACAGAGGTTAAAGTAACGTTATAGTTAGGTTGAGAATTTCAGCGATAACATAACATTTTAAACTCTAAAAATGACTGAAATTCATCAGTTATATTTATTTCAAGTGACTAAAACCTGTGCCCTGAAGTAACAATAATTTGAGCCTCTGTCATGCACAGTCTTGTTATCAATCATGGCGCTTAAAATGTTGCAGTGTTATTATCAGTGATGTCATAGATCATGCGATGAGTGATGTAATATGTGGGGTAAATATCAGTGCATTGCAAGGGTGCATGGTATAGTTACTTTAGGGCACATGTTAAACTTATTTGAGAGAACTATAACTGGTGAGTGCTTTTTTAATTTAAAACGTTATGTTGTCACTGAAACTTCCATCTAACTTTAATGTTACTTTAACTTTCTATTTTTTGTGAATTTCTAAGGCTTCTTAATGGAAAGTAAGATATAGAAATTAAGCAAAGTAAAGTAAAATGTTATTATCAAACAGAAAGCCAACACCATGCTGTACAAGGACAAAGGCCGTGCACAACGTTGGGTTGGCCGCAGGGCCTGGCCAACACATATGCCCTGAATCCACCACACCGCAGGCAGCCAACCCTCTGCTGTGCATGGTCAAATGCCCTGTGCAGCATGGGAATGGCTGCAGGGCTTGAACTGCAGCCGTGCCATACACCGAACTCCAGCAGGCAACCAACCTCCCCACCACATACAGCCAGCCATAAGGTGTGCGTAGCATGGGGTTGGCTGCAGCCAACCCCCTACTGTTCGGTTCAATTATGTCATTTGAGATATTATCAGTGATGTCATAGAGTATGGGAATGGGGGATGCACATTATAGTCAGCTCTGCTAACTATAACTGGTGAATTTCTTTTTTTTCCATTCAAAATGTTAATGTTGTCACTAACATATTTACCTAACTATAACGTTACTTTAATCTTTACGTCTTTAGGTGACAAAAAAATTATTAGTTTATATATATATATATATATATATATATATATATATATATATATATATATATATGTTATACCTACTGGCAGTCCATTTAGTTAGGACCATGTTTCAGTAGAAAAAGCAATTTTGATTTGCCTATATCTTTGGCACAGTTTGAAGAATCTGCAAAAAACGTTCCAAAAACAAAAGTGTGCCATGACTTGTTGGACACAGAAAGTTTGGGGGTGATCCATCAAGCATGGACTGAGAAAAAGGTGGGTCAAAAAAGTTATGTTTCCTATGTTAATCCCCAAAGGACCTTTGACTACAACTACAGCCTGAACAACTAAACCGAACAGCACAAAATTTGGCAGAAAGCTAGCTTTTGGTACGCAGGTTGTGCTTTCGCTTATTTGATGTAAATCCATTCAGTCGTTTTGGAGATATTAAAGGGAAAATACATTTGTATCTCTCTGGCTGTGAATAAATCACAAATATTTGCAAATTTTTGTGAATATGTGCACAAATAGAAGCGCTGTGATTGGCTGCCCACAAGTTGACTAGAAAGTTGCAGCAGCCATTTTATCTTATCAGCGAGGGGTCCAAGGGCTGAAAATGGAAACAATAAGTGGTATATGGGGTCAGAGTGGAGGTACCCTGACCCCAGGGGTGTGATATAGAAGGTGTTTTATAGTCAAATTATGGGGTTAAAATGATTTTTATTCACCATGCACGATATTCATGAATATCCTCAAATATCCTCAAATATTTGAGAATATTTGAGAATATCCTCAAATATTCAACGATAATCGAGGTTATGCAAAAAAACTTTTAAAAAACATTCCCATACTCATTTATACACTAATTCATTCACTCATACATGCACTCAGGGACTCATGCCCCCACTCACACACCCACTCAGACACTCAACTACCCACACAAACCCACTCATGACTCACACACTCACTTTCAGACCCACTCAGACACTCGCCAACCCCCACTGCTCACGGCAAAGGCTGTGTACAGTGCAGGGTTGGGTGGTTATAAGGACTTGGCCTCTGGCCAACCCCCACCATTCCGCCACGCACAGTCGTGTTTGGATTAATGTATAGTAAGTTAAATTACTTTACGTTAAAAAAACATAGAAATTCACTGAAAAAAACAAAGGGTACAGGGATGTTATAGTTGGGTTCTAAATTTACTCACACAAAACCATAGAAATTCAACAGTTATAGTTAGAGTTCTTTTAAGTAACTATAACTCACACCTTAGGGTAACTTTAACTCGTGTCTTCGCCATGCACTGCTAATTACTCCACATATTATATCATTGATGACATCTTCTATGGCATCCTTGATATTATCACTGCAACATTTGCAATAAAATTATTGACAAGAAAACTGTGCATGCCAAGGACGCAAGTTATAGTTATCTTAGGGCGCGAGTGGTATGTGCTCTTTAACACAGGAAAAAACAGTGCCATACCTTAGTAGATATGTTGCTGTTTTGCTCTCCCTTTCATGCAGTGCAGTCAATTAAATTTATTTTTTGGGCTGTGTTGTGTGGAACTTTAGTACATCTGCCGCCTTGATCTGGGGAAATCTTGTTAAGAAGCTGCAGGACTTCAATTTAGAAACTTGCACATACAATATAGCTGCTCCAAAGAATTGTGCTAGTAGATAAATAAAAATGCCAAAGTTGTTTTATGATGATTAGTCAATATTACAATTGTTAATAAATGTTTTAATTACTATGCAGCATTTTGAGGGTACCTTAATATAAATAGGTGGCAGCAGTTAGTGGTATGATACACAGTTTTTCTTTTTTTTTTTCCTTTTGCATCAGAGTAAGTTTGATGTTTTTCAAAAGCTTTAGTGCAACCATTGGTTACCAGGGGCCATATTATGGCCTGGTTTGTATTGCTCTTGTACCACGCAATGTGGTGCAAGTATGACGCAAGCCTTAAGTGAGATTTATGAAGCTACACAAGGCCACCTGGCATGGCCCTGCATGGCTTCATAAACCTTGAGTAATGTAATGCAGTGCAAATCACTACATTACATTACACTGCACCAGGGAGGTGTTTCCCATGGGTGTTGTGTTTGTGTTTCCACGCAGCATCCATGGATTTTGAAGAATTCTCAGATTTTACAAGAACTTGTAAACCTGGGAATGTGTCAAAAAGATACCCCTCACCAGGAGAGTCTTTACAAGAAGAAATATGTTAATTACTCCTTGTTGCTGCACTTTTTGTGTGCACTGGATTCTGCAACACATGTAGAAAGAGGAAAAAGCCTCCAGGGATTGTTTCGGTGCAGGAAGGTTTCCCTTCCTGCACAAAAGCAATAAACCCTTGCACCATGATGCACGGGTGCCTGCGTTGGCACTAGCACTAGACTGCCAAAAGGGCAACAGCACACGGGGCAAGGACAGGAATGTGCATATTGGATAAATACAACACATTCCAGCCCCTTTTCCTGTGATGCAGGGCAGCAGAGCAAGGTGAGTTGCTGTACTGCCCTGCATCACAAAGGGGGTCTAGGTGTTTATTCCAGGCAAAATCTAACTGTTTCAAGTTTTCACAGAGCTGTAGTACTACAAGTTGTTTACAAGGTGTCATTTGAGTCACAGCTGTCAAACCTCAAGTTGTTAAAAGGTGTTATTCTATTCACAGATGCACCTCCTTTAAAAGGCATTCTTAAAGCTCACCGGGTGTGCATCCAACCTTAAAATGTGCATGCACTCTATCACTACTCTAATGAATTGTGCTTGTTTTCTATGGGATTAACAAACATGCCAACTCCTTTTTATGATGATAAGTAAATCAATAATCTCTCAATAAAAGTCTTGATTACTATGCTTTTGTGATTGCATCCTACTAGGATACATGTTTATATTCAAGTGCCTTTAATTTTGTTTTGAAGAAAATGTTTTTGGCTGTTCATATACATTTCCACCAAAATATTACCGCTGCATGTAGTAAAGTTCTATTGTTCTTAATCACTGTACTGTGTTTTGTTTTAAAACATCAATATAAGTTGAGTAAGCCAATTGATAAAACGTAAAATTAAAGCCATCTTTCCATTCATGTACACATATATCCACTTGCAGTTACAAACTGTTCCTCTTGATTCAGATTCACAAGTTTGAGGTTTTTCACAAACCTGCAGTATGTCAAGTCACTATTAGGTGTCACTCCAGGGCCAGGTGAAATTGCGTAATATTGTCATTAATAAAGATCAGGGAATGTGGCTTCAACCTTGCAATTCACATTTTCACTATTGCTAGTCTAATGTTTTTGCTTGCTTTCTACTGGATAAATAATATACCAAAGCTGTTTTTTAATATTGATTTAATATTGCAACTTTTAGTAAATGCTTTGGTTATTATTATAGAAATAGCTGATGACATTCTTCCACATAGAAGCATTAGCAATCACTAATAAATATATGAGTTTTAAAGGTTTTAGCTGTTGACAGGATCTTTTTTCTCAATTTTGATGAGTACAAACAGGACACAAGTGTACATGTGGAATGGCGAATGCAATAATTCAAAGTGAAAGTATCCAGTGGCTAAAGCGAGCCAACCCATTGATTTATACTCTGTGGTGTGTTGGTAGGGAGCATATTTAGGAAGACATTTGAATAGAGAAATGACGAAAGAGAGTTGACTGAAAGTTCCAATTTATTTAGCTAAGCTTTTATGATTGTTTTAGAAAATATGAGGCTTGCGAGCCAGCTGCTGGAGTCTTTAGGCCGGACATGTCACATGGGACCACACTGGGGTGTGTAAAGTTTTGAAGATTCACTTTTAGTTTTTTTTAATTTTACTTGTTTCGAAAGATTCGATTCAAAGCTTGAAAAGCATAAGAAGGACAAATGGGCAGTTTAGTGGCCCTTCAAATCAGCAGGAATCATTCCCACTACTGCAACAAGCCACTTAACTCAAGATAATGACTCATTTAGTTTGCCTGCTGTTCCCTGTCCTGAGCTCCTCCCAAGTAGGCCGCTTCAGAGCCCAGCTTCACACAATCCCCTGCTACATTTCACTGAGCAACCACATGCCCAGCTCGGCCCCGATGGGCTCCTCCAACACTCTTGCACCTCATGCTGTCCCTTGCAGTCCACTGTGGCCCTTTCTACTGCCTTGGATCGATTTTAGATGCTTGGGTATAGGAAGTTAGCTTAGCTTTGGCTTGCAAGCTTGTGCCCTTTTACCTAGATAAAATGCTCTGTTTTATTATTCAGTTCTATTTATGTTAGCATTCCTTACAGTTCTTGCATTTTAGGAGAAATGTTTTTATTTTATAATCAGTTGCCATTCAATGAAAACGTCATTATCAGTAATATACATACTGGATTGCAATCATGTCTCTTTGCTTCACATTAGACAAGAACAGAATGTGAACATGTCAGGCATTTTTGTTATGAGATTGCCTATCCAAGTTTGCACATACAATCTAACGCTTAGGTACATACCCACATTAGGATGTCTGCACTGACAATAACATGGACCTTATAAAAATGCTCTGTGAGAACAAGGTCATTGGAGGGAGTTCCACCCAGGATATTCCATTAATACTGCACATCACTTTGCAGCAGACCTCAACCTTTGTGTCTATGCAACACCTGATTAGAAGACTAGAGGCCAACTGTGTTCTAAGGTAAAAGGGTTGGGGTGCTCCTCATGGACATGGCTCGGGCAGATTAGGTTTATCATGCCTTGCTCTCTTTAGGGTAGGAAATATGCTTTAGGGATGAATTTGTATATTCATGTCTATTACAAAAATTGGGGATTGTTCATTTTCACATCGCTCCTTTTCACAACCCTGATTTTTCCTCTTGTCAATACCCTAATCATTGTACACTTTTCTTAATTTAACATTGCTAATTGCCTAATGTTTTGGCTTCTTTAATTGAAATCTTAGTCTCAGTTTGCTAGCTTTGAAATTTGAGCAGTCAATTACATTAAAGATTTTAATATTGATGTTTTCCAAAAGGAGCAACGATTTTATCTGTAAAAACCGAGGGCTGGCTATATTGACGTCTCTGCAGAACATATTGCAAATTTTCAAACAACTGATTCTGTAACAGAAGCAAGAAAGATGTCCAGAGCAATAGCGTGAAACGATATCAAACAAAATACAAATCAATGTGTGATTTACATTGGTGTACTTAACCTTCACTTTGTGTTTATGTCACGTTCTAACAACACAAGAAATATAGAGAAAGTGCTGTATTGTTCTATGAAGCAATAATGATGTTATGTAGATACTGTACACGTGATCAATTGGTCAAATATTATGTATTTTGGTTTTGTTTTAGAAAAAAATCTTGAAGATGTATCAGAAATACCATTGCATTTCTGCTACTGAAAAATGAGATAAAAATAAAACAGAAAGAAAATTCAGCCAAAAATGCAGCTTCAAGCCATATCCCGGCTGTAAACCATTCAAACAGAGGGCATATTCCTTCTCTGGAGATACTTATGTGTGATTAGCTTAATGAAGCTGTTCCTATGCATCATAAACCTGCAAAAGCAAACTTGTGTCTTTGACATAATTAGGCAATGCCGCAAAATAATCAGCATCTATTTTGTCAGAAAACAGATGGCTAAAGATTGAATTATCGGCCATAATCGCACTAATGGGTTCCTGACATCATAACATATGGAGGAATAGTTAAAATGGGATGGTATGTCATACCAGAACTTTGCACGTGCAGCCTGTTTACAACCTTTCTCATTTCTTCATTCCTAAGTCTAAAATAATGAATAATGTATGATGCATTGCATGCAACTTGTGCATAAACATATACTTTCCACATATTTTTCTTATTTACTTCTGTGATAGGAAGATAACATTTCTATTTATTACCCTAACGTCAGTTATATGAAAACATGTTTTAGCAATCACACAGTTTTAAAATTGTCCAGCTTAGCTCATGTAACATAGGACTTTCACTCATTTATGCTTTGGAAATGTTAGGCACAACTACAGCTATCTCAAACAAGCCCAGATTTACTAAAGTTTTGTATCGAGTTGCATCACATTTTTTCTGGCAACCAAGATGCAAAATCAATTTTGGTATTCACTAAGGCACTCAAAGCCCGTTTTCCGTCACTTTGCTTTGTAGAAAACAAGAAAGCAAGGAAGCACATATCGCTGCCATAGCGCCAAGCAAACCCATAGTTACTAAATGCTTGTGAACATGGGTTTGTGGCACACGGTGCATCTACCCGATTCTGCTGTGACAAGGACAAACATCTTTAATTCTTCTCAGTACTTCCTTTTTGCATGTGTGCTGCATTCTGCAGCGCACATAAAAAGAGGAATAAGACTCAAAGGAAAGTTTTTGTACAGGAAGATATCATGACCCTAAGACAGACACCGTTGTGATATGACATGAGTGCCTGCGCTGGTGCTTCACATCCCTAAGTGCACCAGCGCTGGCAGAATGCAGAACTGCACCATATCTTTGTAAATGTAGCACAGTTCTGCTCTCTCTCATTCACTCAACACAGTGCAACAACCTGACTTGCTGCCTTATATTTCATGAACATTTAGACCTAACCCCTTAACTGCGGCTTCCCACCCATGCTCACCCCTTTTTTGACTAATAGGTGTGGTTTGTGCTTAGGGCTCTATAACTTTTTTCCCACATAAAGCACCCACTCCAAATTGAAACCTTTTTTTACTAACATCCTGAGGATTCTAAAGGTACTCCGTGGGGGTGAGGTGAGGCTGCGCTCAATGAGGAGGCAACAGCCTGGAATGACCATTTTAGGCCAGACAGGACATCGTGAATGCCATCCAGATAGCCAGCATTTGGGTGTTCTGGCCAGCCAGACCCTAGATGAAATTCAGAAGTGTGGTCTGGACTACAGCAATTGTCCATAAAAGGTCTACAGTGTCCTGACTGAGTGCAGCCTGGGACACCGAGATAGTGGCAGAGGTGCCTGCAGCAAAGGTGACACCGCCCCCTTTAGGGGCTGGCTACAGCCAACTGTGGGGGGAGCAAGAAGGAGGGCGGAAATTGGAATGGGGCGAATGATGACACAAGTGTCACAGTCGCTCCAGGGTCTGCCCCCACCAGAGACTGGTCCTTTTTGGAGGCCTCCGAGGAAGATGTTGAATCACTCATGGCCTCCTGGCCAATCCGCTCATTCTCTGTGCCACTGGGTCAGTGGTGCCCACAACAGATACCCAAAGGCCAGCTTCAACTCCACCAATGTGGCCGCTGTCACATGTGTCTTGCCTAGATGATGCTGAAAATACAGAAATAACAATTTTAGGGTATATGTGAAAGTACAATTGGACATCAATGTACATCACACAACACTTGCGCTAAAATCAGTAATCCTCTATTCCAGTTCCCATCATTTATGCCTTTGTCATTTTTACACTTGTTGTCCCCTCCATGACAACGGGTTCCAACAGCATGAGTAAACGCATAAGGCTGGAGACACCTCTGAACCACTGCAGTACAGAGCAACCATTGATTCACTTTTCCCAAAGGGCCAGGTATCGGGATGAAAATTGACTACTCAAGATGGAACACCACAACATCCATGTGATATAACCTTCCATATGCAAATGTCTCTTTCAGTATCACATTTCTCCCCATCATCAATTTCTCCTCAGGGCACTAAAATGTTGTCTGTGGGATGTACAACTCTCTCGCCAATGTGGACACCTTCCTTTCTGTTGCAATCAATACTGTTTGGCTGACAAAATCAAGTTGGTAATCACAGACTGGCTTACATGCACATTTGTGAAGGACTTTTGACTCAGGGCAACCTATTACTGTCCACATGAACTCACTAGAAGTTTCCTGGACAAAATGCTTTCAAACGTATCAGATAAGGAATGATGACACTGTACACATAATTCTAATACATTTGGTGCAGATGCACATTCTCATTTTGTCATAGCACCAACTTACCAATGTCAAGTCTGATATACCAGGAGCATTATAATAGTGCAGTTTTCCACAGTTTCCAGCAATGGGGCCTACATTCACTACTCGCATTTTTGATCTACCATCCCACCTGACCCAATCTTAACATTGGGCATGTTTTATGAAACTGTCCCTTATGTCATTGAGGAAAATGTTTAAAACCCCTTTGTTTGCATGCAGCCATGTGTCTGTCCATAACACAGTACTTGCCTTGTGAGGAGGAATCTAGTGGCAAACTTCAGTACAAAGCAATACACCACACATAGCATCAGGCACTGTCTGATCAGCTTACACCTCCAGAAATCCTCATGGGCTTTAGATGTGTGTCAGCCTCAATATTCATGGCATATAACATAGCCGGAAAGTAAAGAGGTTAAAACACAGCAAAATCTACAGACAATGACTCACCCCCTTTTTGCTGCTGTTCAACCCTCCACTGCATATCAAGCTCCAGGTAAGCCACTGCAAGTATGCAGGCCATTAGGGGTTCATGGTGCAGTGTACCCACCTGGATCACTAGGAGAACTGCCCATCTTGGTTCTCTGTGCGACGCAGGTCCTCCCACCTTTTCCTGCACTACAGGCTGTGTCACTTGTGAACCCCCAGGGCCTGCACCTTCTTTGCAATGGCCTTCAAAAACTCATGCTTCTAATGAACGTTGACCTGTATTGATGACATAATAGAACAAGGAAATAAATTAGAGTGTTTCTGTTTGGCAGTACTGCTATAACATTATATTTTGGATATTGAGTTAATCAGGCCTCCAACATCATATTGGCCTAAGCTATGCATCCTATCCTGTTGTGAGAGCAACCCCTGATTATTCACTATTATTGTCAGCTACTAAATGCCAAACCACCTGTACATAATCCCACACACAGCTACATTGACTTCCTGCCTAAACTACCAAGAATCAGAACCCAAGGTCTGCATTACATACAGTGACGCAGGGCAAGATAGAATGGCTGCTATGTGTCAGTGGGAACAGACATTTGTGGGATGTATTAACAAGTGTGTGTTGGAGTGGGACAGAATGGGATGGATGATTTTGAGCCAGTGTCCTTGGAACTTGCTTCATATAAAATAACTTTACCTATATGTGGCTCCATGACAAGTTGAAACATACAGAGCAGCCTAATACACATAATGGACTTGAATTGCACTTAGCAGTACAGCATCAGACAACTCCAGACCCTTCACATTTTCCCTCGAAATCACTATCATTTCAACATTGCCTTTTTTTGTCAGTCATACTATCGGTATACTGTCCATTGGCTACTGGTAGGCAAATGGTCTGCAGTTTGTGTGATAAAATATGATTTGTGTGTTACATAGACACACATTACAGCTTTGACTTTCAGGAGACATAAAATTGCCGTGCACAGACATTTCAGGCAGTGGCAAACAACAATATGTCCCAGCTGCATCATTCAGTTAACCCCAATCATAACACTTCCCCCATTAACCAAAAATGACAAATCAGCCTTTGGATTAAAAATGGAAGTGGTTACTCAGTCAGACATTCTCCAATTAGAAATGTACATGGGCTACCATAAAGCTGGCTGTACATGACCAGGACCACCCTGGCAAGGAGATGCAGCTCCTCTGTGCTGAAGGCAGGGGCACTGTCACCTCCTTTGCCTGGCATCCTGGCTCCCATAGGTCAAAAACCTATCATCATGGATGTTCCCACCTACTACGCGGTCAATGTCTGCCGACGGCCATCTGGTGGCCAAAATCCTGACAGCAAAGTCAGACATCCGCCACTTAAGATGGGAAGCTGAGTTTTTTTCAATTTTTACTGCATCACCAGTGTTCAAAATGGAGGCTAGTGTATTTCTAAATGTCTGATATGAACAACAGTGTTCTTGTCAAGATATGACACAATAAAATGTGAACTGTGACTGTGTGTGACATCAATAGTACGGCTGGGGAAGTAATACCTCTGTTGATGGTACTTGGAAAAAAGGATATGTGCAAATAATACATATCAAATGTATTATTTGTGCATAATGAAAAAAATATATAAGAAGTAAAAATATATTTTTTGAACTTTCAAAAATGGGATAACAATGTGTGCACATGTATTACATAATGACATTCCCAATGTCACCAAGACTGAAGTTGTGTGCTAATGCTAAAACCATGGTAAGACCATTTCAACTGATGATTTCCTTTCTATACATACAGACGTCTGAACCCAGCCATGGGTAGGAGGCAACAGCCTCAGATGTTCGGGCCCTTTCCAGATCTTGCCACCATGAGGGAAAGCGATGTCATCAAGAAATTTCAGCCAAATAGGGAAACTATACAGGATTTGTGTCATCAGTTGGAGCCTGATCTCCTGCCTCATAATGTGAATCCAACAGCCAAAATACCAATAGTAAAGCTCATGGCAGTACTGCATTTTGTGGCCACCATCTCTTTTCAGTACACTGTGGCAGTATCTGGGGACATGCCCAGCCAACCTTCAGTGGTGTGTTCCACAGGAAGTCCTTGCTTCCTTGATGAGACACATTAACAGCTACATCCAATTCCCATGTTCACAGAATTTAGCCACTGAAATGTTATGCTTTGGGTAGACTACCACATGTGATTGGTGAAATAGATGGAACAACTCTAGCCTTTGTGCCACCACACTCAAGGGAAATGGTCTAACACAATTGGAAGAACTTCCATTCCATCAATGTGCAAGTTGTCTGCCTACCAGATTTTTACATCTCAAGTGTGTGTGCCTGCTTCCCTGGGTCAACACATCATTCATTCATACTAAGGAGCAGCACCATACTCACACTGATGTCACAACTTGGACCAGAGAGGGCTTGGCTTGATTGTATGCACAATATGACTTGAGGAGCTTTTGCTCGAATCCTAGTTTAGGAAGAGACAATCGCTGGATATGTAAGTAATCTGTTTATATATTGCTTCCATGTAGGAGATTATGCGCATCCTAACCAACTGTGGTTATTGGCACCGCTGAGGAATCTTACAACGCCAGGGGAAGTCTGCTTCAATGAGGCCCATCGAAGAAGGCAGAGAATCATGATTTGCCCCTGGGAGAGAATTCTGAAATGGCCAAAGAAGATGAAAAAAAGGAGAATAAGTTGGCCGTCATGATGTGATTGATCACTTGTTCATCTGAGTGTAAGTTTACCTCTACAAATTGTAACCTCCAATGTCACAACAACTTGTTGCATAGGGAACATATCAGTTTGAAATGGTAATTTGGTAGGACTGGTCAGTGTAAGAAAGTCCAAGCCAAGGCATATATGTTAGTGGACCAGAGTTTCCCTAAATTGAGTACTGCGGTCATTGACAGGGCTGAACTTTGCTTGTGCTTAGTATGTGTGTTCTCATAACTTGTCAGTTGAGTCAGGTTGAACAAATTGGATCATTAATTATCCCTTGTTATTCTGTTTCAGTGTCTCTCACCATGTCATCTTCATTTGAACATTTAAAGGTTGTGATATTTGCAGTGTTGTGTTGCTATTGTAAAGTACAAAAGGAACATTTGTTGATCCAGAGACAGACACCCTCTTGGGATGGACAAATATAGTTTAGAGACAACTTGCACTCTGATAGTAAGGAATTTCAGAAGATTGCATCAGACCTGTTTTCTGTGAGATGGTCTCATCAAGGCAATAAGGGGGTCATTCTGACCCCGGCGGGCGGCGGGCACCGCCCGCCGGACGGAAACCGCCCAAACACCGCCCCGCGGTCAAATGACCGCGGGGACCATTCTAACTTTCCCGCTGGGCCGGCGGGCGATCTTCAAAAGATCGCCCGCCGGCCCAGCAGGAAAGCCCCAGCAAAGATGAAGCCGGCTCCGAATGGAGCCGGCGGATTTGCTGGGGTGCGACGGGTGCAGTTGCACCCGTCGCGATTTTCAGTGTCTGCCAAGCAGACACTGAAAATCTTAATGGGGCACTGTTAGGGGGCCCCTGCACTGCCCATGCCAGTGGCATGGGCAGTGCAGGGGCCCCCAGGGGCCCCACGACACCCGTTCCCGCCAGCCTACACCGCCAGGAACAGGCTGGCGGGAAGGGGGTCGGAATCCCCATGGCGGCGCTGCATGCAGCGCCGCCATGGAGGATTCCCCCAGCCGGGGGAAATCCGGTGGAAAACCGCCAGACCCGGCTGGGCGACCGCGGCTTCACAGCCGCGGTCGGAATACCTGATGTAGCACCGCCAGCCTGTTGGCGGTGCTACCTCCGGCCTCCACCCTGGCGGTCTATGACCGCCAGGGTCGTAATGAGGCCCTATGTTCCACTTCACTTGCTCTAGCCACATGTGTATGTCTAGCCCTAGCATACTGTTCATCCTTCACATTTGCTAGATCTTCAATTTGTGGACAGTAGAGTAGCTGTTAATGTGTCTCCTCATAGTTCATTGGACTTTTTGTTTGCATACCACTGAATGTGCCAATGCACCAGATCCTGCCACAGTGACTCGTACTGGTCATGTGGCGACAAATGTTGTTACTGTCATGATGTAGACTATTGGTGTTATTGACCTAGGATTCCTATTGTGAGAGTAGGATGTATGGCTCCAACTGAGGTCATGCATCAGTGATAGTTTGCCTATTCAATTCGATCCCCACAAATGTTCCCTTTCTTCCATGGTGTCAAAGTCATGGAGCCTATAATCCTGAATGGCACAGAGTATTGGGTTAGGCCTGCATATTAAATTGATTATTTTCTTCAAGGATTTATTGCCAATGTGCGTATGCTCCAAATACATAATGATTTGTGTTTGTTTCCTCTGAATAAAATGGATAACACTTTACCCCCCTGTGGTTCTAAAATTTCTTAGGCAAATTAATCATCAGAAGAAATGATTACATGATGGAGGAAGACAGATATTACAAATGAAAGGCCACGAAAATAGAGCACTAATCTTGTAGTCTGTTTCCATACCATGTATTAGCATGACAAAAAACAGAAATGTCAATTTAAAAATGTGAAAATGAAACAAATAAATCTATCATAGTAGATGAAAGTATGGTAGTAGAGCCAACAGTAGTTTGGAGTCAAATGTACAAAATACAGCTGTCCTCAGGAAAGGAAAGGTAAATGTGTCTCTGAAATAGTCCACAGATTGAACGCAAGACACACACTGGAGGAAATTAGAATTTGTGTCTCCTGGAGTCGGTGGTGGCGGTCTTGCCATCCTCATCTGGTAGTCTGGATGACTGTAAATAATACAAAGTCTTTATTTTGGCTACAATCCATAGTAGCATACATGAACAGTAAAATCATAAATACAAAATGACCTAAAACCAGTTTACACCTTAATAAAATTAATTGAAGGCAATACCCTCAGCAACAATTTTGGGTTCGTCAATTAAACTTCAAAAATTGGGTTGGACAGAAGGCAAATGTCCCTGAAAGTAACGGCCTTTTAGAACCATTTCAAGACTATCAACGAATAGCCAGGGCAAGATGGATTACAGTCACCTAAGAAGGAAATCTCCTTCATTCTCAAGGTCCAAGCCCATTGCAAATACCAGGAGACTGCAAACACAACCTTTTCACATGTGTCACTAGTTAAAATCCTGAGCATCTCCCGGTAGTTCTGAGTAACAAAAAGTCTGCACAAGGGAACAATCCACATTTTCTGGGACTTCAAATATTTAGGGCAAAAGAAAACAAAATGTGCCATGGTCTAATTTTCCAGTGGGCAATATGTGCAAATACTGCTCTCTCGACCACCGTTTTTTCAATTAACAGTAACAGAATTCAATGGAAGAATACCCAGCCCAAATTTTATACAGAGATGTTTAGCCTGGGCTGGATGAATTGTGTCCAGATATTGCTCAAACGTAGGCGAGAACTTATGATTTAGAAATTGCTCCGTTCTATTGCCCACTGTCTGGTTACACCAAATCTGGGATAGTACGGCTTTCAAGTGTAATTGCTTTATTCGCTGTAATACACGTTTGGTTATTTTCTGTGGGGAAGCCCATACATCCTCAATTTTAATCTACTGGCATAGCTTCTTAACATGCTTGAGCCAGGGGGAAGACACGTCATTGTCTATCATGAGTAACTCTGACAGAGCGTTCCTACAAGAGCTCAAATCCTCAGCGGTCCGTATTCGTACGCAATACAATAACTGCTTTAATAAGATTACACAACGCATTTGATTGAGAGCCAAATCAAATCTAAAGGGTATGACCAGGGTGCTTATGGTTAAACTTAGCAGTGATAAAATGAATGTATTTTTAATCAGGGTTAGCCTCTGGCAATTATAATGCCTCCAGAGGCCAGCACCATATGTTGCCGCTGTCACTGCTGTGGACCTGTACACCTTGAGAGCAGGTGAAAGTACCCCCACATGGATGACCTGTATTTCCTCCCAATTGCCACTGTCCACTGCTGGAGGATGGTGATACTTTTCTCAATTTGAGAAGCCCATATTTGGTTGTCTGCCAACCTTGTTCCCAGAGAGTCAAACAGACTAACCTGTAAATGGAGCCTCCCTCTATGGCCATTTTTCTCTTAAATGATTTGTGAAGATTTAGTACCATGAACTTTGATTAATCAGGATTTATTTCAAGATCCCTTCTTGTACAAAACACTGTGAATGTATCTAGTTCTGTTTGGAGACACTTCGGGGTCCTTGAGATTAGAAGGGTGTCATCAGCAAACATTAAAATAGGTACAGGGGCTCCATCTAACGTAGAAATTTCATGATTACACTGAGATAGCAGGTCCACAGCATCATTAATGTAAAGGCTGAAGAGGGTGGGTGCCAAAATGCACCCAGGTCTAACTCCTCTTACTATAGGAATTGATGTAGTCAGATCAGCACCCAAAATCCACCTCACCCTTGCATAGGTATCCTCGTGTAGGACTCTTAATAACCCGACTATATCACACTCTAGACCGTATGATTCCAATAAACTCCAAAGCTGTTTCCTCTGGACCTGGTCAAATTCCACCCTCAGATCAATGAAGGCAACATAGAGATGGTCTTGTTTAAGGGTTCTATATTTCCAACACTGTATTTTAAACCTAAATATTTGATCAGCGGTGCTGACCCCTTTCTTAAATCCAGGCTGCCAGTCTGTAAGAACCTGATGTGACCAAGTGCTCTAACTGGGCTGCCACCCCTGTGGTCCTCCTCACCTCAGCCTGGACAGACCCTGATCTACTCAATGGTCCTTCTTGATGTCTTACCAGTGGTAAGCATCCCACATCATTTCTGATGTGGGTATTGTAATCCCCTGTTATAATTACCTGGTACCCCATTGCAAGTGGGTCAGTGCATCTGCTATGTGTTCCATTATCACTAATTGTGCATTTATAGGGGCAGGTCTAATGCAGATGTTCACAATAGCTGTGTATTTAGTTCTTGTTTGGCTGTCAATCTTACGTTCCACAGCCAATATGTTCCGAGACCTAAAGGGAACTGCCTTGAAAGCTGAAAAAAGGTCCTGTTTAAGCCAAATTACCAGACCACCTGAGGCACGTCCTGAGGGGGAATGTGCTGGGTGTACATTGTAGGCCAGACACCCCGGTCTGTGCACTGAATAAGTTGCTCAAGTTTCTTGTAATAAAATTATATGGTGCTTATCTATATAATTACACAATTCAGGATCACTCAACTTTGCTATAATGCCCGCCACGTGCCATGATTGTAACTTAATTAAGTCGCCATCACACACTCCCAATCCCACCCCTTCTCAGAATTATAACTTGGAAACCTCTCTTTACATACCAAACACTCCTGGGGGTTCTCCTGGCAGTTTAGTTTCCTCCCCACCTTGACCTTCATGGGGGGCCAAACAGGTACAGGATTACCTAACTTGTCAGTGGTAGATATGATAACACTACTTGACCAACTGTAACTCATCCGGTCAGTCAACATCCGACAAGACTTCTACAGTTTCAAGGTTTCTGCAAAGGGAATGTTGGAAAGATGTACCTTCATATGTGTTCCTGTCCATACATTCTGGGAGAGTGAACGGAATGTTCAACTTGACACTTATTTAAGATGCCATCCAGGGCCTACATCTGTGTTCGAGGTATATTAGACTATCTACAAAATCTAGGTTCACTAACTTTAGCCCTATACAATCCTGGCCAAGCTCTGGGCCTCTGATCAGGGAGGCATATCTTATGTTCTCTCCTATCAACGATGTGTATACCTTAGTTTTCCTAATCCAATGTATTGCTTTATTATTAAGCGAGTGACAAGATTCTCTATCTTCCTGGATCAATTTTCATTTCTTTCCACGGTGCAAGGGGCTTTGCATCATTTTTCAGCATGCAGGCTTGGTTCCTCACTGCGATGCAGGACCTTTTTGATGCCCACGGACGATGCAGAGAAATCCTGGGCGTGTGGGAAGAAGTCACAGGTATTGAATCAGTCCAGTACAGTGATTCATCAAATTTTCTGTCACATGGCAGGAACTGTGCTGATTCTTCACTCGTCAAGTCAGGCTGCTTTGTTCCAGCTCGGCTTTGTGGCGTTTTCTCAGTCGCAAAACAGCTGTGCATTGTTTCCGGCAGGTTGTGCACCAATTTTCGGTGCACAAGGAGTTTTCTGAAGAGATGAAGTCTTTTTGGCCCGAGACTTCAGAAAACAGAAGGCAAGCTCAATCCAAGCCCTTGTAGAGCACTTCTCAGCCACGTCAGAGGACAGCAAGGCAGCAGGGCAGCAATCTTTCTCAGCAAAGCAGTCCAGATGAGTCCTTTAGGCAATCAGGCAGTTCCTCTAGATAGGGTACAGGTTCAGGTCCAGATTGTCTGATTTGGTGAGGTCAGAGACCCAGTTTATATACTCAAAAATGCCTTTGAAGTTGGGGAGACTTCAAAGAGTGATTTGGAAGTGCACAAGTTCCCCTTTCAGTACAGGTCTGTCTGCCAGGGTCCCAGTAGGGGGTTTGGCAGTCCATTGTGTGACAGCAGGCCACTAACTTTTGAAATGTAAGTGTCAGGCTCTCCACCCTTCCAGCCCAGGAAGATCCATTCAGTATGTAGATGAGTGCATGTGTGTGACTGAGTATCCTGTTTTTGTAGGTTTTTTTTCAGTGAAATGCACTAGGAAGCTGTCAACCAGCACAACCCAGACATTGATTGGAGACAGGCTGTAAGACATAGATGGATTTAAGTGTAGATAAATGCTCACTTTCTAAAAGTGACATTTCTAAAATAGTAATATACAATCCAACCTCACCAATAAGCAGGATTTTCTATTACCATTCTGGCCATACTAAATATGACCTGGTTATCCCCTTCTGATCACAATCTACCACTCAAACAATATATAAGGGTAGCTCTAATACTATCCTATGAAAGGAGGGGCCTCACAGTAGTGGAAAACTAATTTAGGAGTTTTCCACTAGCAGGACATATAAAACACACATGTACATGTCCTGCCTTTTTCTTACATAGAACCCTGCCCTTTAAGTTACCTAGGGCCTACGTTAGGGGTGACATATGTAGAAAAAGTACTTTTAAATGCCAAGTCGAAGTGGCAGTGAAACCGCACACACAGGTCTTGCAATGCCAGGCCTGAGACATGGTTAAGGGGCTACTTATATGGTTGGCACAACCAGTGCTCCAGGCCCACTAGTAGCATTTAATTCACAGGGGCTGGGTACAGGTACTGCACTTTGCAGGGGACCTACAAGTAAATTAAATATGCCAATTGTGTATGATCCAGTGTTACCTTGCTTTTAAGGAGAGAGCACATGCACTTTAGCACTGGATAGCAGTGGTAAAGTGTACAGAGTCCTAAAGCCAGCAAAAAGTAGGTCAGAAAAAGAAGAGGCAGAAGACAAATAGTTTGGGGGTAACCCTGCAGAGAGGCCATTTCCAAAAAGGTCTTTTTGCATAACTAATTTGTTGGAACTCGGTAGCCTCCTTTGTACTTCCTGCCCATAGAAACGTCTTTGCCTAGTACTCCCTCTAGGAGTCTGATCTTTTCCCCTGATGGGTTTAGTGCAGGGGGATGGCTCTATCGCTGCTCTTACTGACCCTTCAGCAGACCGAGGTGCCATGACTGTACTATTGCTATCTCTTTTTGTATGCCTATTAACCTTCCCACATTTTCCACCTTGTAGGAAAGTATGCAGTGGGGGTGGTATGGGCTGTGCAGGGTCCTGCGAAGAGGTGTTTCTATTTAGGTTTGGTACCAAAGCGGTCAGATATTCCAACTTCTCATTCAGGACTTTACCTAAGATACTCATGTAATCCCTCAAACACTTAGGCCTTGATTACGACTTCGGCAGAGGGGATTACTCTGGCCAAAATGTGACGGATGCCTCGCCTGCCATATTACGAGTTCCATAGGATATAATGGACTCATAATTCAGTGGGCGGGATATCCGTCATATTTGGGACGGAGTAATCCTCTCTGCTGAAGTCGTAACCAGGCCCTTAATTTCCCCCCTCAGGTGGGGTAGCTGTGACCCCATGTTCGCTTCTTTTTCTTTATCACTGTCTTGCTCAGACTCTTTTTTTGTGATGGATTTACACTGATTGTTTTTTGGGGACCCCAGTACAGCAAAGTGATTAGAGTACTCAATGCTAATTCCTAATGGGGAGACAGGACTTTAATGATCAGTCTGAAAATAGGCTTGGGGGGCCTTTAAGACAGATCTGGCTGCTGGGGAAATAACAGATTGGTTTCCCTTAGTGACTTTAGAAAACACAGTTTTTTTCTCAGTATTTTTAAAATAGGACTAAGGCCCTTAATGCCTTTTACTGGTGCACCTACCCCCCCCCCCCCCCCCGCCACACGCAGCATCCTTTGCCTTTGGGGCAAGCAAACCTTCACATTCATATCAGTTCATAAATTTGATCCATGTTACATTTCTCTGTGGAGTTCCTTCGTATTTTCCTGGCCCCACCCAACTCTTATGTTTTGTTGCATGCCTTCCTCTTGACCATCTTCCTAATATCCTGAGCTTTCAGTCCTAGTATCATGTAGTAACTGTAGGAAAGTACCATCTTGCCTGGCATGTTACCCCCATTTTTCACTGTATATATGTTGTTTTAGTTGTATGTGTCACTGGGATCCTGGTAACCCAGGGCCCCAGTGCTCATAAGTGTGCCTGAATGTGTTACCTGTGTAGTGACTAACTGTCTCACTGAGGCTCTGCTAATCAGAACCTCAGTGGTTATGCTCTCTCATTTCTTTCCAAATTGTCACTAACAGGCTAGTGACCATTTTTACCAATTTACATTGGCTTACTGGAACACCCTTATAATTCCCTAGTATATGGTACTAAGGTACCCAGGGTATTGGGGTTCCAGGAGATCCCTATGGGCTGCAGCATTTCTTTTGCCACCCATAGGGAGCTCTGACAATTCTTACACAGGCCTGCCACTGCAGCCTGAGTGAAATAACGTCCACGTTATTTCACAGCCATTTTACACTGCACTTAAGTAACTTATAAGTCACCTATATGTCTAACCTTTACCTGGTAAAGGTTAGGTGCAAAGTTACTTAGTGTGAGGGCACCCTGGCACTAGCCAAGGTGCCCCCACATTGTTCAGAGCCAATTCCCTGAACTTTGTGAGTGCGGGGACACCATTACACGCGTGCACTACATATAGGTCACTACCTATATGTAGCTTCACAATGGTAACTCCGAAAATGGCCATGTAACATGTCTATGATCATGGAATTGCCCCCTCTATACCATCCTGGCATAGTTGGCACAATCCCATGATCCCAGTGGTTTGTAGCACAGACCCTGGTACTGCCAAACTGCCCTTCCTGGGGTTTCACTGCAGCTGCTGCTGATGCCAACCCCTCAGACAGGCATCTGCCCTCCTGGGGTCCAGCCAGGCCTGGCCCAGGATGGCAGAACAAAGAACCTCCTCTGAGAGAGGGTGTGACACCCTCTCCCTTTGGAAAATGGTGTGAAGGCAGGGGAGGAGTAGCCTCCCCCAGCCTCTGGAAATGCTTTGTTGGGCACAGATGTGCCCAATTCTGCATAAGCCAGTCTACACCGGTTCAGGGGACCCCTTAGCCCTGCTCTGGCGCGAAACTGGACAAAGGAAAGGGGAGTGACCACTCCCCTGACCTGCACCTCCCCTGGGAGGTGTCCAGAGCTCCTCCAGTGTGCTCCAGACCTCTGCCATCTTGGAAACAGAGGTGCTGCTGGCACACTGGACTGCTCTGAGTGGCCAGTGCCACCAGGTGACGTCAGAGACTCCTTCTGATAGGCTCCTTCAGGTGTTAGTAGCCTATCCTCTCTCCTAAGTAGCCAAACCCTCTTTTCTGGCTATTTAGGGTCTCTGTCTCTGGGGAAACTTCAGATAACGAATGCAAGAGCTCATCCGAGTTCCTCTGCATCTCTCTCTTCACCTTCTGATAAGGAATCGACTGCTGACCGTGCTGGAAGCCTGCAAACCTGCAACATAGTAGCAAAGACGACTACTGCAACTCTGTAACGCTGATCCTGCCGCCTTCTCGACTGTTTTCCTGCTTGTGCATGCTGTGGGGGTAGTCTGCCTCCTCTCTGCACCAGAAGCTCCGAAGAAATCTCCCGTGGGTCGACGGAATCTTCCCCCTGCAACCGCAGGCACCAAAAAGCTGCATTACCGGTCCCTTGGGTCTCCTCTCAGCACGACGAGCGAGGTCCCTTGAATCCAGCGACTCTGTCCAAGTGACCCCCACAGTCCAGTGACTCTTCAGTCCAAGTTTGGTGGAGGTAAGTCCTTGCCTCACCTCGCTGGGCTGCATTGCTGGGAACCGCGACTTTTGCAGCTACTCCGGCCCCTGTGCACTTCCGGCGGAAATCCTTTGTGCACAGCCAAGCCTGGGTCCACGGCACTCTAACCTGCATTGCACGACTTTCTAAGTTGGTCTCCGGCGACGTGGGACTCCTTTGTGCAACTTCGGCGAGCACCGTTTCACGCATCCTTGTAGTGCCTGTTTCTGGCACTTCTCCGGGTGCTACCTGCTTCAGAGAGGGCTCCTTGTCTTGCTCGACGTCCCCTCTCTCTGCTGGTCCAATTTGCGACCTCCTGGTACCTCCTGGGCCTCAGCAGCGTCCAAAAACGCTAACCGCACGATTTGGAGCTAGCAAGGCTTGTTGGCGTTCTTTCGGCGGGAAAATACTTCTGCACGACTCTCCACGGCGAGAGGGATTGTCCACCAAAGGGGAAGTCTCTAGCCCTTTTCGTTCCAGTCCTGTCCAGTAGAAGCTTCTTTGCACCCGCAGCTGGCATTTCCTGGGCATTTGCCCATCTCCGACTTGCTTGTGACTTTTGGACTTGGTCCCCTTGTTCCACAGGTACCCTAGATTGGAAATCCACAGTTGTTGCATTGCTGGTTTGTGTCTTTCCTGCATTATTCCTCTAACACGACTTCTTTGTCCTTAGGGGAACTTTAGTGCACTTTGCACTCACTTTTCAGGGTCTTGGGGAGGGTTATTTTTCTAACTCTCACTATTTTCTAATAGTCCCAGCGACCCTCTACAAGGTCACATAGGTTTGGGGTCCATTCGTGGTTCGCATTCCACTTTTGGAGTGTATGGTTTGTGTTGCCCCTATCCCTATGTTTCCCCATTGCATCCTATTGTAACTATACATTGTTTGCACTGTTTTCTAAGACTATACTGCATATTTTTGCTATTGTGTATATATATCTTGTGTATATTTCCTATCCTCTCACTGAGGGTACACTCTAAGATACTTTGGCATATTGTCATAAAAATAAAGTACCTTTATTTTTAGTTTAACTGTGTATTGTGTTTTCTTATGATATTGTGCATATGACACTAAGTGGTACTGTAGTAGCTTCACACGTCTCCTAGTTCAGCCTAAGCTGCTCTGCTAAGCTACCATTATCTATCAGCCTAAGCTGATAGACACCCTATACACTAATAAGGGATAACTGGGCCTGGTGCAAGGTGCAAGTACCCCTTGGTACTCACAACAAGCCAGTCCAGCCTCCTACAGTAACCTCTTGGATGGTCAAGGAGAAGGCCCACATTATTCCCTTGATGTGGGATAAGGTTAAGTCTCTATCGCGAGAGCTGGCCTTCTTACTTTCCCAATTGTATTGATAAGGTCCTCAAAGTTAAAAGGAAAGGAAGGCGACCGGAACAAAAGGAAAGAAAATAGAACACCTGGTAACAGGCTGTTCTGGGGGCCACAAATAACATAGACAGAGATACCTCAAGATCACAATACCAAAAAAGCTGACAACAGGCCCTATGTGTAGCTCAGCCTAAACAGCTGGGTTCCTCCAAGATCTCAGGAAAATGATGGAAAAAACAGTCAAGAACATTCTCATAAAAGAAGGGCATATGCCATCACCCTAGAGTGCCTAATTGATACACAGTCAAGTGGTAGCAGACAACAATAACGTAGAAATGGGCTTAACAATCCAAAGTTAGCTCAGAGAGCTTCAGAATAAGGAAGATGTAAAACCAAAGGGGGTGGGCCCTGCCCTACCTCTTCCTGTTGCGGATGGGCCCGCCCTTGGCCCAGGCTTCATCGTGCAGCAGGGAACCTGTTGGTGCTTTATAGAGTAGATCCGATGTCTCCTCCCTGAGCAGTAGCAGCATCTCCTGGCACTGTGGATTGTAGGACCAGGAGTCCCCCTGACATCACAGCAGGCTGGTGGCAGCATTTAGTGTCCCCCGCAGCAGGGGACCTGCCAGCAGTTTATAGAGCAGTTCTGAAGTATCCTCCCTGGGCAACAGCAGCGCCTCCTGGAGTGGTAGATTGTGGGACCAGGAATCCCTCTGGCAACACAGCAGGCTGGCAGCAGCATTTGACATTCCGCACAGCGGGGATCTGTTGGTGCTTTATAGCGTAGGTCCGATGTCTCCTCTTAGAGCAACAGCAGTGCCTTCTGGCACAGTAGATTGTGGGACCAGGATTCCCCCTGGCAACACAGCAGGCTGGCAGCAGCGTTTGCAGTCTTTGGGAACACAGGTAGCAGCTACTCGGGACAATGAGTGCTTATTGCGAGATTGCTGGACTCAGTGCAGGCTTCCTCGGCTTCATGGCCTCTCTGTCTGCACAAGGAGACATGGCTGTGTGACCTGTGGCTGAATGACTGTATGCTCCAGGGTCGAGGGTGGGAATAGGTACAATGACTGGTGTGGGAGGATCAGGCTCCTCAATGTCAGGGCTTCCCTGTCTGTGGCTGAAAGTGGTGTGAGTGGGCCAGATGTAGAGGGTACACAGACAGAGGCAGAGGAAATAGGCTCATATTTTCATTATGATTACAGATTCCTGATATGAGCTCCCTATGCACCTCCTTGATTTCTCTGAGCTCAGTTACTACCTCAAACATCACATTTTGATACTGTTGTACTGCTTCCAAGACTCAGTCAATTGTCGTCTGGCTGACAAAGATCCCAGTGACCTCCGGTGGCTGACCCACAGATTCCTTTCCACAACCACTACCATCACTACTCTGTGCCCTAAAAGTGGCATGCCCCATTCTGCTGGTTCCTGGCAGAACTGGAGGCCATGTTGGTGTGTTCTCAACATCAGCCAAGGCTGGGGGGCACAGATTGGTGTGATAATCGTTTAAACACAGGAGGTGGAGTTATCCATTGAATGAGGTGTTGTTACACCTGGGATGGGAGGTATAGGTGTGGGCTGAGTACGAACCACTGGAGCAGTCTAGCCAGGCTGACCAGATGGACCACGTTGCTCATGATCGTCCAGACTTTCAGAAGTGGTTTCCTCACTGTAGGCATTCTTCTGGTCTGGAGTGAAAGTGTCTTGTGTAACAGTGACTGTTCTACTGGTCTGAGGTGTTGATCCTGAGAAGGATAAAGAGAATATGTAATCATTATCTAGTTATTGCATTTTAAGGGTCTTTAGCTACAAATGGGGCTGCCCCAAAAATTAAAATCAGACTGATCGATTGATTAGGCCTTGGTGTGATTTTCATTGTTTGACTCATGCAGGCTGATTTACACAGATGCCAACTCCAGTGATGACATTGTAGAGAAGTCCTGAAATGTAAACGTGTTATTTTAGCGCTGCACGTTACATGTAGTGGACTCTCAACATTACACAGTGGTGTTGTAGATTACAATACTGGACCACTCCAGGACCTAGCAGGCTACAAGAAATTAAAAACAGTGTGGGTCAACTTCAAAATGTAGCTGTTATTGGTCATCATATAGACAGTGCTATGTAAATTATCTGGGAATACTACTTTTATACAGCATGCCACATCACAATGTAGGAAATCTTGGATGCACAAGACCATAACATATCTGAGCATTTCCATCACTTCAGTGTAGCTATGAGAAGGTATCAACATGCTTGAGATACACAACAAATGCCAGTTGAAACCATAGCTTGACTTGGTGACTGTGTAATGTACAATTTGTTGAGGTGTGCTCACATATGGAAGTTAAGGAAGGTGGAGCGACCTTACACAGCACTATAGTTTTGCAGATACTAAAACAGGGCATCATGGTAGCTATAGTCATCTGTTCACACCACAGATAATACTTGTTTGAATATGAGTTGCATATATTTATTTCAATGACTATAATGGAGATGAACGTACATTTACAACATATACACACGTATGTGTATGATGCAAATATGTAAAAATATTCCTTATAGACACTATACCTTCCTGTACAAATGGATGGAGGTTTGGGCCTGTTTTTGGGAGAACAACAACATACATTGATATAAAGCAAAGGATAAAGTAAATGCAAGGGATGATCAATGGTGAACAGCTCACCGTCTGACTTCACATATTGCATATTGTTACAAAAGAGAGATACAGCCATGATGCTAGTAATTGGTACGATACTAGATATTTTAGGGAGTCGGGTTTAGTTTAAATTGTTTTGATAAGGGTGTTGAAGCATTCTAAACATGTAACCTAAGGACAGATCTCCATTTATGATTGTGGAGGCATTCCTAAGTGCTACTTACCAGACTCCACTGCACCAGGGATTGCAGTCAAGCCTTAAGTACGCAGAATCTGCAAGACCTTCTCCTCGTAGGGAAATAGTTTTAAAGGAAGGCTGGGAGAACCACTACCAGTCCTCTGGGCTTCGAGATCACACTGGGAACTCACTCTCCCGCAGGTTGTTCCACCTCCTGTGTGCACAGGGTGTTAAGTACTGTATTCACTCTCCATTATTCTGGTCCACATTTGCCTTTTCTGGGAAATGGCAGTATTTTTTACTTTTATCCACCATGACAGTCAGCTCTCCCTCTGGGAAATGGGGATTTCTCCTCCCTGACACTAGGATTTTAAAAAAATATATATGTTACATTGCACCAAAAGAATAAGTGTAATAAAATTAAGTCAAACTGAACAAGAAATAACTCAGAGGGAGAGAAAAACAAAACAAAGCAAAAACCTTTCACTTGGCTTGAAATATCTGGTGCCTGAATAGTCTCCTGCAGTGGAATGGCAAGGCATTATGGTCTGAAATGGAGTGTGTTTTATAGTGTGTTTTGCAGGTGTTCACAACTGTCCAATATACAACAAGTGTGGTATTCTTGCATCCAACCAATGGCCATATTGTAGGAGACTGGACTGGCTTGTAGTGAGTACCAAGGGGTACTAACACCTTGCACCAGGCCCAGGTATCCCTTATTAGTGTATAGGGGTGTCTAGCAGCTTAGGCTGATAGAAAATGGTAGCTTAGCAGAGCAGCTTAGGCTGAACTAGGAGACGAGTGAAGCTCCTACAGTACCACTAGTGTCACTTGCACAATATCATAAGAAAACACAATACACAGATATACTGAAAATAAAGGTACTTTATTTTTATGACAATATGCCAAAGTATCTCAGTGAGTACCCTCAGTATGAGGATAGCAAATATACACAAGATATATGTACACAATACCAAAAATATGCAGTATAGCAATAGAAAACAGTGCAAACAATGTATAGTTACAATAGGATGCAATGGGGACACATAGGGATAGGGGCAACACAAACCATATACTCCAAAAGTGGAATGGGAACCACGAATGGAGCCCAAACCTATGTGACCTTGTAGAGGGTCACTGGGACTGTAAGAAAACAGTGAGGGTTAGAAAAATAGCCCACCCCAAGACCCTGAAAAGTGAGTGCAAAGTGCACTAAAGTTCCCCAAAGAGCACAGAAGTCGTGATAGGGGAATTCTGCAGGAAAGACCAACACCTGCAATGCAACAACGATGGATTTCCAGACTAGAGTACCTGTGGAACAAGGGGACCAAGTCCAATAGTCACGATCAAGTCGAGAGTGGGCAGATGCGCAGGAAATGCCAGCTGTGGGTGCAAAGAAGCTGCTACTAGGAGGTAGAAGCTGAGGATTCTGCAGGAACGACAAGGGCTAGAAACTTCCCCTTTATAGGATGGATGTCTCGCGTTGTGAAGAGTTGTGCAGAAGTGTTTTCCCTCCGAAAGACCGCAAACAAGCCTTGCTAGCTGCAAGCTTGCGGTTTAGGGTTTTTGGATGCTGCTGTGGCCCAGGAGAGACCAAGATGTCGCCAATTGTGTGAGGGGACAGAGGGGGCACCCAGCAAGACAAGAAGCTCTCTCAGAAGCAGGCAGCACCCGCAGAAGTGCCAGAACAGGCACTACAAAGTGGCGTGAAATGGTGCTCATCCGAAGTTGCACAAGAGAGTCCCACGCCACCGGAGGACAACTCAGAAGGTCGTGCAATGCAGGTTAGAGTGCCGTGGACCCAGGCTTGGCTGTGCACAAAGGAAATCCTGGAAAAGTGCACAGGAGCCGGAGTAGCTGCATAAGACGCGGTTCCCAGCAATGCAGTCTGGCGTGGGGAGGCAAGGACTTACCTCCACCAAACTTGGACTGAAGAGTCACTGGACTGTGGGAGTCACTTGGACAGAGTTGCTGAGTTCAAGGGACCTCGCTCGTTGTGCTGAGAGGAGACCCAGAGGACCGGTAATGCAGTTCTTTGGTGCCTGCGGTTGCAGGGGGAAGATTCCGTCAACCCACGGGAGATTTCTTTGGAGCTTCTAGTGCAGAGAGGAGGCAGACTACCCCCACAGCATGCACCACCAGGAAAACAGTCGAGAAGGCGGCAGGATCAGCGCTACAGTGTCGCAGTAGTCGTCTTTGCTACTTTGTTGCAGTTTTGCAGGCTTCCAGCGCGGTCAGCAGTCGATTTCTTGGCAGAAGGTGAAGAGAGAGATGCAGAGGAACTCTGATGAGCTCTTGCATTCGTTATCTAAGGAATTCCCCAAAGCAGAGACCCTAAATAGCCAGAAAAGAGGGTTTGGCTACTTAGGAGAGAGGATAGGCTAGCAACACCTGAAGGAGCCTATCAGAAGGAGTCTCTGACGTCACCTGCTGGCCCTGGCCACTCAGAGCAGTCCAGTGTGTCAGCAGCACCTCTGTTTCCAAGATGGCAGAGGTCTGGAGCACACTGGAGGAGCTCTGGGCACCTCCCAGGGGAGGTGCAGGTCAGGGGAGTGGTCACTCCCCTTTCCTTTGTCCAGTTTCGCGCCAGAGCAGGACTGAGGGGTCCCTGAACCGGTGTAGACTGGCTTATGCAGAAATGGGGACCATCTGTGCCCATGAAAGCATTTCCAGAGGCTGGGGGAGGCTACTCCTCCCCTGCCTTAACACCTTTTTCCAAAGGGAGAGGGTGCAACACCCTCTCTCTGAGGAAGTCCTTTGTTCTGCCTTCCTGGGCCAAGCCTGGCTGGACCCCAGGAGGGCAGAAACCTGTCTGAGGGGTTGGCAGCAGCAGCAGCTGCAGTGAAACCCCTGAAAAGGCAGTTTGGCGGTACCCGGGTCTGTGCTAGAGACCCGTGGGATCATGGGATTGTGCCAACAATGCCAGGATGGCATATAGGGGGCAATTCCATGATCATAGACATGTTACATGGCCATATTCGGAGTTACCATTGTGAAGCTACACATAGGTAGTGACCTATGTGTAGTGCACACGTGTAATGGTGTCCCCGCACTCACAAAGTCCGGGGAATTTGCCCTGAACAATGTGGGGGCACCTTGGCTAGTGCCAGGGTGCCCACACACTAAGTAACTTAGCACCCAACCTTTACCAGGTAAAGGTTAGACATATAGGTGACTTATAAGTTACTTAAGTGCAGTGGTAAATGGCTGTGAAATAACATGGACGTTATTTCACTCAGGCTGCAGTGGCAGGCCTGTGTAAGAACTGTCAGAGCTCCCTATGGGTGACAAAGGAAATGCTGCAGCCCATAGTGATCTCCTGGAACCCCAATGCCCTGGGTACCTCAGTACCATATACTAGGGAATTATAAGGGTGTTCCAGTATGCCAATGTGAATTGGTGAAATTGGTCACTAGCCTGTCAGTGACAATTTGGAAAGAAATGAGAGAGCATAACAACTGAGGTTCTGGATAGCAGAGCCTCAGTGAGACAGTTAGTCATAACACAGGTAACACATACAGGGCACACTTATGAGCACTTGGGCCCTGGCTGGCAGGGTCCCAGTGACACATACAACTAAAACAACATATATACAGTGAAATATGGGGGTAACATGCCAGGCAAGATGGTACTTTCCTACACATATCCATGTTGCTATACTGCATGGGTCCCACAATGGACACCTGCCGTCATGGCCCACCACGTGAAACACCGCAAGAACAACTGTGTGATCTAAATAGTCCTAGTGGGATGCTGCAGTCAAGATGGCGATGGAGGGTCTACTCATCAGCATTGGAGTCCACCGCGCCAGCTGCTGGATGCAGCTGGCAAAACAGAGTACCCTTGGTTGTGGCAGTCTTTGGCTTAGCCGCAATATATCTAAAGACAGTGTACGGTAGACCGCTAACTTAATGATCTTTTGAGGTCCGCTGCCGATGCAGCTTGGCAGTAATACCGGCCAGATATAAATCAGGCCCTAAAGGTTGAAATAAAGAATTATTGAAAATGAGTAGGAAAATACTGCCATTTGCAACAACTTTTTCATCAGTAACATTTTGTCACAATGGCCAGTTTACAAAAGAACGCTGTGAGGCAGTACAAAGAGGCTGGCAGAGACAGTGTTTCTGCAAGATACATTATGAGGTTGCACACCACCATTGTGACCATGGCGATCCAACCACCACATCTCAGCAGGCGTAAATGGGGACTACAAAGGGAAACATTCACCTGTAGGCAGCCTTACACATCGTTGCCACCATAAAGCCCATCACACATGTCCTGCCGCTGCTGCTGATCCTCAATAGTGCAACCGCCCGAAAGCAACCACACCTACCCGTTTCATTATGCTCAACAGTAGATCGTCGTCCCATCAGCCACATCATATGGAGATCACAGTACGGGCTACAAGAACACATCTCATTGTGTCCCGCATTGGAACCTGACACAAAGAAGGACACGTTCACAGACAAACACCACTCCCAGTAAATAGCCCAACAATGGATACACATTACAGACATTGTAACACAATGGAAAGACAATAGGATGCACAATAAACAGAGAGACAAATGTACAAAGATCACCCTATATACAATACCTGCACAATAGGGATGAGGCAAACAGGAGCACTTAGGGAAGGAGGCTGCACTGGGACACATATCACTTTGCACATGCACCTTAAGCAATGTTTGCACAGGAACTGGCCCTACATGTATATCCGGGACAGCCAATACTAGACGCAAATGACATGCCAATCTGCACAGTGTGAAAGCACAAGTCAACATAGCAAATCAACTCCAAAAGCATGGGACAGACATCTACAGTAAGTAGCTGAAAGGTACACATAGTTAAATAAACACAGGCAAATGCAAACGAAGGTAGCACAATTCAACACACTCCATGTCAGCACAAACAAAGCTCTAGCTGCCACACATTAAATTAATCTTCAATCCATATCAGGGGGCCAAGTCTAACACCATACATGCTCACATTGGACAATACAAGATGAAATACGTACTATACCAAACAGTAAACAATGCCATGACACCACCATTGCATTTACATCCACATATACATACAGTCAACATATACCTTTGCCTTGGGGGACACCAGCAGTACTCACAAAGTCAGATACTCAAACAACAGCAAATGGATCAGCAATCAGGCTGAGACACACCTAACTTTAGGCACACAACACAAGTTACTCAGGAACAACATAAAGGTAGAAAATAAATTACAGGACAAATGTATACCCCCAAAAAACAATTGTTTGGGTTTATTCAAACTTTGCAAATTCCAAGGTCATTGGCTAGGCCATAGGTTTTGCACAGGCACATCACTGTGCTGGCACTTGACTCCTAACTACCAGGGAACCTTCAGAGGAAAGGGTATCAAGTGGGCAGACAGGCACCTCAGGGATCATCTGGGGGCGGATTTGAAAAGGGCTGGATTTGGGAGGGGTGTACTGCCTATTGTGAGGAGTGGGATTCTTCTTGGGGGAGGGGTATGGGTGCTTGCAGGGGGCAGGTGTGACAGGGAAGGACATAGAGGTAGAAGGGAGAGTTTGGGAGAGGGGTTGGAGCCTCTGGGGTTTGGGACGGGGTGGAGGGAATAGGGGAAAGGTCAAGGTCAAACAAAAAACCTTTCTTAGGTACATGTGGATGGTTAGCAGAACAGGATGAGGATTTGGAGGCCGAGGGAGTGGTTGTCTTCTGTGTTGGTGTAGATATTGTGGGTTTGTACTTATGGGGGGTATATTTGTGTTTGGGTGGTGTCTGTTGCATGTATGAGTGTGAGCGTTTGTGTGACTTGGGGGTTGGGAGGGGCAGGTGCTGGGGAATGGAGTGGTGGATATGTGTGTCTGTTTGAGTGGTGTCTGCAGGGTATGCTGGATGTAGTGAATGTCTGTGTGTCTGTCTGGTTGGTGTCTGCAGGTGTGGTGGATGTATGTGTGTCTGTTGAGTTGGTGTTTGGGGGTATGCTGGGTGTAGTGGGTATGTCACTGACTGTTGTGGTGGTGCTTGTGGGCATGCTTGATGTTGTGTGTGGGCGAGTGGGAGTGGTGGGATTGTCTGGGGAAGTGGTGACTGATGGCGTGTGTGTGGGTGTCGGTTGTTTGCTTGCATGCCGATATGTTTTGTGGTTCTTATATGTGCTGCTCTTGTGTTTTGAGGTGGGTGCATGAGGATAGGTATGTATGATTGGAGCAAGTAGGGGAATGGGGTGCTTGGAATGGGAAGAGGGGGGTGGGGCAGGGACAGAAGGTAGGGGGTGACTGGCTGCCATCACTGTGGAGGCCAGAGCCTGAAAAGATCTCTGTAGGCCAGACATTACACCATGAATTCCTTCCAGGAATGCATTTGTCTGCTGCAGTTGCTTTGCCAGTCCCTAGATAACATTCAAAATGGCTGAAATACGCCTCAGAAGGTCAATTGCCTCCTTATTGAGGGCAGAAGAGGTAACAGGGGTGTGGTGAAGGTACCTGCAACAAAGGAGTCTCCCACCCTCTTTGGTGAGTGGGTACTGCCATCTGAGAGGGGAGAAACAGGGAGACTGGTGACAGAACAGGGGGTGGCAGACAAAGAAAGAACAGGGTTATGCCCCAATGTGTCCGCCACCACTAGGGAATGTCCACTGGAGGAAGAATGTGATGATGAGGTTGATTGGCCGGTTCCCCAGTGACACTCTGCTTACCCTTAGGGTCATTGGGTCCCTCGATGTCTCAGGTTTCTTGACCTGAGGTCCCACGGCCAAGTGCTTACCCACTCGGCTGTGCCCTGTCTCCTTCACTTCCCTGGGCTGATACTGCAAATACAAAGATAAATAGGGTCATCACATGTCCATGATCACACCTGAACAACAGTTTTGATTAGCAAACATTACAGTGATGTCAAGTAGGCCCCAACAGCAAACTCAACCTAAGTGGCCCATACATGAGCCATTCCATATGCATGCATGCCATATGAACTGTCAACAGCTGCCCGCAGGAAAATCAGGATCTCAGACAAATACCATTGCATAGCTGAAGCAGTGCAATCACAATAACCATTGAACTAGTAGGAGACCTCATCACCCTCAATGCTTTGCCACATGAAGCATACCCCATGTAACCTGTAATTGTAGGCCAACTGCATTCCCACAGATCCCACACATAGGGCATGCACACATCTATTTGTCAAATACATAATGACCCAATACTACAAAATGATGCTCTAAAATCTTGGCATGTTGCTGACAAAAGTACAATAGCTTGGAGAAGGTGACATGGGCATACTCATGTCACACTGGAAGCAGTTCCACAATGCACACTTCACCAAGTGACATTTGTTCCAATGGAGTCATGGAGGTAGTACTAAGGCTGCTCAGATGGGCCACAATTTGGCATGGAAATGGACACTATAGACATTGTGTGCAATATGTCAGGGAGAGATGTTCCTAAAATCTACAACACAATGAATCAGGAAGCCAGAGGGAAATCACCATTAATGTCTGTCACCCCTTATAATGACATACTCTGAGTGTATTGGTAGACACCATTAGTCCCTTGGATGTTGGAGAGGCCTACAAATTTGCAAGTACTTGTTGAAGGCCATCAACATGTTGACCAATTGGAAGTTACATCATTTTCTCCATTGTAACCATGTACACAAACACATGTGATTTCAACATAATTGCAAGTCACTCTATGATACATGCCAACATTCATGTTACACACCTTACACTGTCGCATAGGCTCTCATTCTAATGAGACTACTGGATTTGAGTGGAAAAATCACCTGCGGTGTGGGGGACTGAGTCTAACCCACTGAATTTGACACCTGTAGGCTTAATCCCGGTTTTGCTCCGGCTAACTAGCAGTGCCTCACCTCTATCCAAGAGCAGGGATTATTGGGAAGGTGAACGCATGAGACAATTGACTCCTCAAGGAAATCGTGGTCACTCAGATCGCATCCATTTTTCTCATTTACATTAGTCTCACATATACAAGGACAAGTAGAGGAAGTACAAGTTTCAATAAGGTTTTAGTGAAGCAACTACATCGTAGATAATAAAGCATGTACTGCAATAACCAGGACGATGAAACATGACAGGATTAAAATTGTGACAAGGAGAGTGAAGCATAAAAATAACGCTACCATGTTGCCACTAGAGTCATTAAAATAAATGCTACCTAGGCTGTGTTAGAGCACAGCATGTTAAGCTCTAGTTCTGTCCTTTAGGTTCCCCTGGGAAGAGATCATCTCTAATACCTGAGCAAGAGGCCTGAAGTCTGCATAAGAAGCTGTAGCGAAGCATTCAGCAATCCGCATACCGTCGTGGTCATCTGGCTGGAATCTCCCTCTAACGTGTATGGAACGCAGAAGTGTTTTTATAATAAAACAGCCCAGATGTGTCAGAACCATCCTCCACCTTCAGCAGTCCAGGAGTACTGTCTTTACTGAGGGCTTCATCCAGGGGGTGGTGGCAGTCTTCTCCGTGGCCTCTGTGTACCCAGTGACAGGTCAACCTGCTGAGGTGAAAAGAACGATGTATTGTGAAATCTACCTCCAACAGTTTAGTGTTGTAGTAAGCAAATGCATTGAATAACGTGAAATTGAAGTTAATCCAAATTTGACAAGTACCCATGGTATTAGTTGTATTGACATGACATTTGTGAAGCATGCCAGATCTTTTTAGCTGATGCAGCTGCTGACATGTGTAGCTCAGTGGCACTTTGGACTACGGGCAGAAAATTCCATCTTGCCACTAGTGCAAGCAAAACAGTGGCTATGCAGGATATGGCTTTGGTCATTTTGTGGCCTAGTTGACTGTGATGAAGGCAAAGACAGGGGTTTGTTGTATATGAGACTTGAGTGTTCTTATGGTTAGTGCAGTGTGAATGTGTCTGCTGCCAATACCATTCTGGTTATGCATTATGAGACCTTGGTGATACATTTTTGCAAACTGGAGGAGCTGTACCTCCTGTTCTCAATAGTTTCATCTTGGATTAGCATGCCAAGATGGAGCTAGGTAGCCAAAGAGATCTCTGAGTTGAGCATAATCTGTAGCTTGGTCACTCCCAGGCGAGTCAACTTCAATTGAGAGTTAGCAAGCCAGTGTATTTGGACAAGAGACCGCTATTCTGGTGTTAGGAGTTAAAGGAACACTATCTCCTGGGAGTCGCAGTCTGTTCAGTCCCTGTGCTACACACACTATACAAATATTCTCCCCCCTTGGTGAGTATACTTTATTTGGAAGTTGGCAAACAGGGGTATGTGGGCAGGTGACTACTGGTCTGGTGTTTGGAGTCAGAGGTACACGTCCTGATGGGATTTTCAGTCAGGACACTCCTTTTTCTTCCCAACACTTGTCAAATGTTATCTTCCCAGGTGAGTGAAGAACATTAGAGAGATTACAGACAGGTATATTCGGGCCTTTGAAGCCTGTGCCTTTTGTTTGGAGTCACAGACCCAAGGCCTGCTGGTAGTTCCAGACATGCAATTCTCTGTATTATATACACTATACAAATGGAAACCCGCCCAGGTGAGTCCACTTCAACTGATATTTGTAAAACATATGTATTGTAGCATGTGACCACTGTGCTTTTGTTTGAAGTTACTGGAACAGTGCCTCCTGGGAGTTGTAGTAATGTCAGTCCCTCTGCTACACACACTGCACAGATGTCATCTCCCCAGGTGAGTACACTTCATTTGGGAGTAGCCAAATGGAGGTCTTTGTACAGGTGAACACTGAGCTGGTGAGTGGAGCAACAAAAAAATGAGGCAATAGGTGAACTATGGTCATGCATTACATATCATTTTGGATATTTTTTTTGTATTGTCACTTACCAGACTCCACTCCCCCAGGTATTCCTGTCAAGCCCTCAGGATGCAGTATAGCCAAGACCTTCTAGCCCCAGGAAAAGAGATGTAATGAGGCACTGGGAGGGCCACCACCAGTCTTCTTGGCCAGCAGCTGGTGCCTGGAGACCAGGGAATGGACCTTGCCCCTGCGGTTATTCTACCTCTTCCTGATGTCCTCCCTTGTCCACAGGGTAGTACCTACAGCAATAACTCTGTTGACTATCCTGTCCCACAATTCCATTTTCCTACTGAGAGGAGTATGCGGGACTTGTGTTCCAAATAATGGTGGCTCTAGTCTTATGATTTCATCCACAATGAATCTTAACTCAACTTCTGAGAAACAGGGATTTTTTGAATGTGACATGGTGGAATAAAAAATAAAAAAAATGGGTGACAGTGACTTACAAAACAGGAAAAGTGCAAAAGTATGTGAATGGACAAAAGTGTGTTCACGATGTTTAATGGGATGGTAAAAAAGAGGTGTCTCATATGGGACTCTGTGGAAAAAGAAAGTGTTCTTGCATGTGTGGATCGCTAGAGTTTAGACTAATGCTTTCCAGGCCACCCTGCCGCTGGTAGTCTGCCTTTTTTGGTTGGCAGTCATTGGTCCTGCATGTGTAACCCATTAAAGGGCAGCCTGAGAGAGCGCCAACATGGCAGACTTTTTGGGACCGCCAACATGGAGGTCTGGTCGTGTGACCGTCATACTCTTAATGAGGCCCTATGTTTGACCCTTGTGGTCATGGTTTAAATCTGGACAGGCTCACTCAGCCTTTCTTTCTCCGATGCTGATAGGTTAGTCTGGATTACAATAAACATCTGTGATTCAGCATCAGGATTGCCCAAGGGGTTTTCAAGTATAGTACATTCAGATAACGCCTGCTCACAGGTCAAAGTCTCAGCTATCCATTCTCCATAAATTCCTTGGCAAACATAGGAGCAAATTATATTTCCTTACATGTATCAGTGACTCAATCACTTTTACTGTAAAGTCTCCTTTGCTCATCCCTTGCTAAAACCACCTTGGGGTGCTAAGTTTAGAATTCATCCAGTGTGTTGAAGATGACAGCCTTGCTTAGGTATGGTAACACAACCTGTTGCAAGTCCACCAATACGATATACATCAGCTGCTGAATGCTTATGATGCCATCTAATTGCGGCAAAAATGATTGTAGCATGACATACAACACTGGTGTTATTGAATTCCTTTTGAATTACATTGTGAGGCTATTGATTGAGACAGAAACCAGTTTTCACACAAGTGAATTAATCACTGCAAAAAAGCTACACATACACATGAAATAGTTGCACGTCGACTAGTATGCAAAGTATGGTAATTGGATAAAATATCCAATGAAAAATATTGTGTAAAAAAAAATGGCATGTTGAGACTACTGTGACAACATTAATATCGTGGACATTTACATCATCGTCAAAAAAATCTTTTTAGGTGTTTAAAATATTGATTTTTTTATATTGATTTAGTATATATCATTGGTGATAATACTGTTTGTTAGTGGTTATTTTTTATATTATATAGCTTTGGTATTTATTTTAATATGTTATCATTTTTAATTATGTTAAATTTATAAAAATGCTTAGTTTGCAAATTACAATTTTTTAATGATATTTAGACACATTCATTTAGTAGCAGGATATTGGGTTTACAGAGTAAAAGGGTGGGGGGATTTAAAAAAAGAAGTATTCATGTTTAGGTTTTAATTTAATTGTATCTTGTTTTTGAATTTTTGAATTTTAGAAATATTTTTTAGTAGCAGGATGTTATGTCTGTAGGGGATAAGGTTGGGGACATTTTTTTATATTTTTAATTCATAATTTCAGTTATAAGTTAATAATGTTTTAGTTTGAATTTTTTGTAATTCATTTTGTTATAGATTTAAATTGTATAATTGTAATAAACATATTTAATGTTAAAACATTGTTACACACTTAGAATACATTTATACATTTTAATGTAAAAATGCAGTAAAAAAATGTTGTTTGTATGTTAGGAATTTGAAAATTTAGAAACCATATTTATATTGTTAAACACATTTTTAATAACTAGAATTTTATTAGAAGTAAACAATATTTACAAATGTAGTTGTATTTTTAAAAACATTAAACAGTGCTACAAATTGCTGTAAATCTATTTGTGAAATAGTTTTGTAAAATTGTAAAAAAGATATGCCCTCATTACGACCCTGGCAGTGAATGTTAAAGTGGCAGTAATATCACCAACAGGATGGTGGTAAGTACCGCCAAATTATGACCATAGTGGTGATAACTCCCATAGACAGCCAATGTACCACACCAAGCGCCACGGCAGAAACAACAGTCACCACGGCAGAAGCCACCTACAGCCAGACAGGAGTCAAAGTATGCCCACCATATTATGACACTGCAAACCGTCACCATTTCTGGGGGGGTACAAACGCCATCAACAGCCTCGCGGAAACAGAGCTCAAAAGGAAAAAGGACTCATCATTAGAGACACAGGGAAGAATCATGCTGCCATGAACCCCGAACTGCAAGTCTTCCCGATGATCTTCTACTTCATGCTCCACCTGGAACACCAACGCCAGCGAAGAAGTCAACGGTGAGTACAGCTGCCTAGCACACAAGGGAGGGTGGGAGGAAAAAGAGAGTGTCACACAGACGCACAACACACACCCGACACACACACCATACACACAGCCAGCTGCACATGTAAACCAGTGGCACATGACACACAGCATAATAAAACATGAACCATAATGCTGGAGTAACGACAATGTATTAGCATAGCAAAATCCACCACACAAACCAAATATATACAAATGTCCATAAAGGGCCAATGCCCAGTCCAAAGTCATGAGGGCACACAAGGCCACACTGCACAGTCCAATGCCCAACATATTTCCTGACATAGCCGGAGAGAACACTGCAGGGGCATCATTTTGCAAGTGGGAAGGCACCTCAGAGGGATGGGGGCACCTCAGCCGAATACAGGAACGTCGCCACTGGTACTGGATGGGAAAACATGCCCATTTCTTTGTCCTGGGGAGTAAAAGGCCACAGTTTCTCAAGTGGGTGACCTGCCCACTGGTTCTGGACATGCCCAATGCTTAGTCTTGTGTAGTGCAAGGCCACAGTCTCCCAAGTGGGTGACTCGCCCACTGTTTCAGGAGGGGGCAACATGTCCATTCCTTTGTCCTGGGGAGTGCAAGGCCACAGTCTCTCAAGTGGGTGGCTTGCCAACTGGTTCTGGAGCCGCCCCTGGAGTATGGCATACATGTCGTCCGCTGGTGGTGACGGCTGCATTGTGTTGGTGGTTGGAGGAGCCTCCTGGGCAGCCCCTGCACTGTCTGATGGCTGCATTGTGGTGGTGGTTGGAGGAGCCTCCTGGGCAGCTCCTGCACTGTCCGATGGCTGCATTGTGGTGGTGGTTAGAGGAGCCTCCTGAGCAGCCCCTGTACTGTCCAATGGCTGCATTGTGGTGGTGGATTGAGGAGGCTCCTGGGCAGCCCCTGCACTCCCTGATAGCTGCACTTCCACAGCTGGCGGTGGGGGCCCTGTGACAGCTCGTGGTGGAGGCGGTGTTTGCCTGACAGCTTTTGTGGTGTAGAGTGCCTTGTCTTTTCCTGTCTGTGGGTCGTGGATCCCTTACCCTTCCTGGCAAGGGTGGATAGGCTCTTCCCCTCTCTGCCTGGTGGTGCAGGCTCCTTCCCCTTCTTCACAGCTGGTGCAGGCCCCATCTCCTTCTTCACAGGCAATGCAGGCCCCTTCACACCCTTCACTGGTAGCGCAGGACTCTTCACAGTCTTCCCTGATGGTGCAGGACTCTTCACACTCTTCCCTGGTGGTGTAGGCCCCTTACACTTCTTCCCTGGTGGTGCTGGCTCCTTCCCCTTCTGTGCTGTAAGTCTGCTATCCTTACCACCATGAGTAGGTGGTGCTACCACTGTCCCCGTGGACTGTTTGGCTGAGGTGCTGGGCTGTGTCCTTGGTACCCTGCCCATACGTTCAGGATAGGGGAAGGGGTAGGGAAGAGGTCAATTTGGGAAAGTAAAAGCTTTTTAGGGATGTTGGGGCAGGAGGAAGGAGGAGTAATGGGAGTGGAGGATGAGGTAGTGGTTGTTGGAGGTGTATGTCTGCTGCACTTGGGTGCAGGTGCATGGGCTGTATGATGATGTGAGGTGGGTGGCTGTTGGGTGTGTGAATGCTTGCGTTTGTGTCACTTAGGAGAGGGGACAGACACAGTGGGAGAGGACACAGGGGACACGTGCATGGTTGTTGTGAAGGTGTCTGCCAGTGAGGTGTGTGTTCTGCTTGGGGTGGTGATGCTGATAGTGTATGTAGATGTAGTGCATGCAGGTGTGAGTGTGGACGTGACTGGGAGGGAGGTGGAGGAGGAGGAGGAGGGGGAGACAGTGGAGGCTGTGGATGTTGTCGTGTGTGCAACTGTATGGTGTTTGTGTGAGTGCTTGTCGAATGAAGTGTGGTGCTTGTGTTTGCCTGTGCCACTCTTGTATGTTGCGTTGTGTACATGCTCGTCTGTATGTGTGCCTGGGATGGGTTGGGGTTGAGGGGAGTGGGACTGGGAAGTGGTAGTTGGAGGGGGATGGTAGCAACAGGGACAATGGCTGCCATCAGAGAGGAGGCCAGAGCCTGAATCGATCTCTGTTGGGCCGCCAATCTACAGTGAATGCCCTCCAGGAATGCATTGCTGCATCTGGGATGCCAGCCCCTGGATGAAATTCACAATGGTTGACTGCCCAACAGAGATGGATTTCAGGAGGTCAATAGCCTCCTCATTCAGGGCAGCAGGGCTCACTGGGGCAGGACCTGAAGTGTCTGGGGCAAAGGAGATGCCCACCCTAATGGGTGAGCAGGCACAGGTAGCTCTCTGAGGGGCTACTGGACGGGCGGTGCTGGTACGGGGGTGCCGGCTGTACCTGCAGCTGGGGTGGTCACAGAGGTGTCCACTACCACCAGGGAGCTCCCATCGGAAGAGGTATCAGAGTCTGTGTTGTCTTCTCCAGTCTCCACCGTGGTGCTCCTCTCGCCCTCCGTCCCACTGGTTCACTCCGCATTGGTGAAGTCTGCCTCCAGGGTCATGTGGGATGCAGTTCCCTCTGGCGCCGGTGCCTCTGCTCCTCTGCCAGATGATGCTAATGCACATAAGGACAGGATGACAAAACAAGAAAGTGGGGGAGAGAGACAAAGGATACACTGGGTCAATGACTGCACCAACACCACCGTTGGTGTACACAGCATCCTCACACATAGGGAACAGGCCTACGCAATGTGCAGTGCACTACCAGTGATATGGCTAGTTATGAGGGCATAATGAGGAGCGCACACCACCAACTGAAGCACACCTGGGACCCACGATGCACTGCCTGAAAGTGACTACTAACAAGCTAGGTTACCTGTATTTGCCATGCAACATTACCCTTCAGAGGACCCACACTGCAATGTCTGGCCTGGCCTTTGGGGCACCCACTAACACACAACCACTGCCCGGATACCACCCTGCCAGCCAAAATATGTAATGATACCCACTGTACTCACTCCCTTGAGGCTGCTGTGATTCCCTCAAGCACCCATCCAGCTCAGGGTACGCATCCACCAGTATGCGGGCCATAGGGGGGGTCAAGGTCCGACAGGCACCCCTTTTCGTTGGGAGGCCATACCCAGCTGGGCCTCTCTGGTTTTCCATGCCCAGCGTCTCAGGTCCTCCAACCGTTTCCGACAGTGGATGCTCCACCTGCCATTAATCCCCAGGGTCTGCTTCTCCTTTGCGATGGCACGCCATATTCCCTTCTTTTGATGGGCGCTGACCTGCAGAGGCAATACAGACAGGAGAACACCATTAAACTAACAGTCCAGCCTGTCACACACATGGCCCACCATGCCCATTTTCATCACCATTGGTACACGCATTGCCCAGCGCACAACATTTACACCACCAACAGATAATCCCCCCTTACACAATGCCTTCACACACATCTCCATGCATTCATACCACATGCATCATGCCCATCGTGTACTCACCTGTTGGTCTGGAGGCCCATACAGCAGTCCGTACTGGAGTAGGACCTCATCCACCAGTAGCTCCAACTCCTTTGAAGTGAAGGCTGGGGCCCATTCCCCAGTCACACGGGCCATGGTAGGTTCCAGACACAGGTTACAGCAGCACATGCAGTGTAGGTCTTCTCCTGTGGAAGGTCAGGAAACAAGTGAGGAATGACTGAGAAATGGCAATCACGTCCGCAGCGGCGTAGATCCCCATTGGCCACTGTACTCCATAGGGCCCAATATTATCCAATGAGGAATTGCATGGCGGTTCATGACTGCCTACCACCACCACACCCAACGTCAGCGGAATTACCTCACTTCCAGCTGTCCCTCCACACAGGACAGGCAGTCGCCATTTCAGGGGGGGTGAACAGGCATATTGATAATTGCTGCATCACAGGATAAATAAGCATATACTTAGAAATTTACACTGTCCTAATATGTAATTGTACGATGTGGACTGCTGTTGTGGTTCAGTTGTTCAAATTGTGACAGCCTACTCACTCTTGTGTCCCTTAGATACCAACTGCTGTGGATGAATAGGAGATGGAGACATACCTCCGTGTACAGACCCCTGGGGGACTTAGCTACACTGGAGGACAGGCACAATATACTCACCTATAGACTGGACAGGGCCACAATCACAGAGCTGTGTGCCCAGGTGGAACCTGACCTGATATCAGCTATCTGTCATCCCACTGTAATCCCCCTATTGTGCAAGTTCTGTCAGTGCTCCATTTCCTGGCAACTGGTTCTTTGCAAATGACAATGGGCTTGGCAGCAGGAATGTCACAGCCAATGTTCTCAATCGTGCTGGCAAGAGTCTTTTCTGCCCTGGTAAAACACATGTGCAGCTACATAGCTTTCCCCCAGGTGGAAGATTTGGCCACAGTGAAGGCCAGATTCTGTGCAATGGGACATATCCCCAATGTTATTGGTGTGATTGACGGGACACATATTGCATTTGTCCCTCCCCGGCGGAATGAATGTGCAGATGGTGTTCCTGGTGGACCAGTACATCTCCCACGTCAATGCTAAATATCCTGGGTCTGTGCATGATGCCTTTGTCCTGAGGAATAGCAGCATCCAAAATGTGATGGCCCAGCCACAGAGGCACAGGGTGTGGCTTGTAGGTGAGCCTTGGTCCCCACCTGGTGTATGCTAGTGTATGCCTCTGATGTTAACTTAATAGGATGGTGTGTGGCTAAATGTTGTCCCTCAACACCTGCAGGTGACTCTGTCCAACCAAACCTATCATGGCTGCTGACCCCTGTGAGGAATGCCAGGACCAGGGCTGAAGAACGTTATAATGAAGCACATGGGTGAACCACAAGGATTATTGAGAGGACCTTAGGCCACCTGAAGGCCAGGTTCAGGTGCCTCGGTTTGACATGTGGATCCCTGTGCTACTCATCTGTGAAGGTCTGCCAGATAGTAGTGGCATGCAACATGTTGCAAAACCTGGCCCTCAGACGTCATGTACCTTTTCTGCAGAAGGAGGAGACTGGAGATGCCCCTGTGACTGCAGTGGGCCCTGAGGACAGTGAGGATAAGGAGGCAGAGGATGAGAATATAGACAACAGAACATCTGTTATCCGTCAGTACTTCCAATGACACACAGGTGAGACAGTGCAACTTCACCTTTCTATGACTATTGGTGTATTCTGTGTGGCTGTGGCATGATGGCATTTACCACTTTTTACCTCTACTCACTGTCACCTATGGATTATCATTTTACAGATATAAGTGATATGACAACAATGTCCTGATGTGATCACTACAGCTGGCTATGGGTCATTCTTTCTATGCTCTCACTATGTACAGTTCATTTGCAATGGATGTAGCTCTTTCCATCAATACAAATTTTCAATCCATGAAATACTAGTAGTTGAGTTTTTTTCCAAGGGTGTTTATTGAAGTGGTAGTAAATTGAAGGTAAAATTCAATGGAATGGGGTGATGATGGAGGAAAGTCCAGGGTATTGTTCTAGTCTGTTTGTATTACAGGTACAGTGTCCAAGGGGCCACTGGAAGGGGAGCAATGGCAGTTCAAGGTGGGCAAGGTGACTGAGTGGGACACAAGGGGGACAATCAGGAGAGTCTCATTTCCTGGTGGTGGTCTTGGCAAGTGTCTCTGGCTTCTGTCTGGGTCACAGGGCATTTGCGGGGTGGTTCACCTTCTGCAGGAGGAGGGGTGCTGGTGGCCTGTGGGTCCTTTGGCGGGGCATCCTGCCCACTAGCAGCAGCGGATGTGGAGGGCTGGTCAATGGACTGTCTAGTGGTAGGGCACCGCTGGTATGCTGTTGCCTCCCTCATGATGTTGGCCATGTCTGCCAGCACCCCTGCTATGGAGATCAGGGTTGTGTTAATGGCCTGCAAGTCCTCTCTGATCCCCTGATGCTGTCCCTCCTGCAGCCGCCTGTTCTCCTGAACGTTGTCTAGGATCTGACCCATCGTGTCCTGGGAATGTTGGTAGGCTCCCAGGATCTCGGAGAGTGCCTCCTGGAGAGTCGGTTCCCTGGTCCTGTCTTCCCCCTGGCCCAGAGCAGTCCTCCCAGTGTCCCTGTTGGCCTGTGCCTCTGCCCCTGAACGGTGTGCCCACTGCCACTGACCCCAGGTCCCTGATTGTCTTGGGGGTGAGGTATGGCCTGGGGTCCCTGTACAGGTGGGCACACTGCTGATTGACGTTTCATGGGCACAAAGGTTTGGGTACACTGGGTGGGTGCTGTGGTGTTGGATCCTGATGGGGGAGGCTCTGTGGTGGTCTGTGATTGTGCTTGGGTGACCGGCTGTCCAGTGGTCCCTGACGGGCCAGGTAGGTCCTACAGATTCAGAAGTCCAGAGTGACTGTCATCACTGGGGGCCTCGTCTGTTTGGGGACTGGATTTTGGTGGTACCTCCTCTCCACTGACATTGGCTGGGGTACCTTTTGTGATGTAAGTGATGTATTATCCTTCAAGTGAATGACATTGGTACATCTTTGGCTTACCCTCTATGGTTGGTATTGCCCTGCCAGCTTTTGCTTGTGTATGGTGATGTGTTGTAGGACTGTTAGTTTCCCTATGCTGTGCATACTTTAGTGATGAGTGTCCATGCAGGGCTGGGAGGTGTGTCCATGCATTGGTATGACATGCAGGGCTTGGCATTGGGGTTAATGAGATGTGTAGGTGTAGTGTGTGGGTTGGAGTGGAGTCATGGGAGTGAGGATTTGGGTCTGAGATGGCATGCAGGTTTTGGGGGGCTGATGATTAGGAAATGTTGACTTACCAGTGTCCAGTCCTCTGGCTGCTTCAGTGAGTCCCTCGGGATGCAGTAATGCCAGTACTTGCTCCTCCCATGGTGTGGGCTGTGGGGGAGGAGGTAGGGGTCCACCGCCAGTCCTCTGTATGGCAAGCTGGTGCCTTGCTGCTATGGAACGTACCTTCCCCCATAGGTCATTTCACCTCTGCCTGATGACGTCCCTTGTTCTTGTGTGCTGTCCCACGGGGTTCACCGTGTCCATGATTCTCTGCCATAACTCCATCTTCCTGGCAATGGATTTCTGACGTACATGTGCTCCAAACAGCTGTGGTTCTACCCTGACAATTTCCTTCACTATGACCCTTAACTCCTCCCCTGTGAAACAAGAGTGCCTTTGTGGTGCCATGGGTGTTGTGTGATGTGTGTTGGTGAGGGTGTGTTGGGTAATGTGGTGGGGTGTGTGATGTGGAGTGTGTGAGGGGTGTATGGGTATAAGTGGTGTGTGGGTCTAGTTGTCTTTGTGCTCTTCTTCTCAGTCTCCTGGTGTCAATTGGTGTTGGCAAAGGGGTTGTTGGTAATGTGGGTGTGTGTTTTATAGTGGTGTGGGTGGGTGGGTGTGGTGTGTGTACGGGTATTAGGTGTGTGTTTTTGGTATTGGCCAATGTTAAGCTGTTTTGCATGTGGGATTCCATTATGTGTGCAGCGGTATGTACCACCAATGGTTTACTGCCGTTGAATGTCCGCCTTGGTGATTCGTGGGTCATAATGTGGTTGGTGTTGTTTTGTTGGCGTAATGGTATGGGTTTTGGGATCACCACTTTATCACTGACCTTTGGTCTGGAAGAATTCTGTATGTGGCTGCATTCTGTCGGATTGGTATGTGTGTGTTATAATATGGTGAACATATATCCTCCACCGCAGCGGTATGTTGGCAGCCATCAGTGTGGCGGTAAGTGGGATTTACCACCAATGTCATAATGAGGGCCATAATTATTTTAGTTTTATATTCATACATTTAATAGTAGTATTAAATAGTGTGTTGTAAGATGAAAGTGTTGTAAAATTGGAAAAAATATTTAATTGGATAATGTGTATTATAAATTGAGCATTATGTATTTTTTTTAATTAATGTTGCTATGAAGGATCTTCCCATTGATTTCCAATTATTTAATTTCCAATTTTTATTTTGTTGTATTATTTTAAATTGTGGCGTGAATAGTAAATGTTTAACACCTTCCCTGACTTAGGGTCCAAATATGAGTTCGGCGGACGGGAAGACCCATCCTCCGAACTTCTGATGAGGATTCTGACCACCACCACGAGGCTGGCAGTCTCAAGACTCGTTATGAGGCTCTTGGCTTGTATTGGAGTTAGAATAGTAAATGTCACAATTTCGTGTCCCACACCTTCCCTGACTTGCTTTGTAGTGGTGTGGGAATAGTAAATGTTAACCCCTTTAGTGTCCAGCACCTTCCCTGACTTGGTTAGTAGTGGATTTAGAATAGTAAAAGCCCCCTCTGACTTGGGGCCTTGGGGCCTTATTATGAGCTTTGCAATTCAAGGACCGCCACAAGGACAACAACTTTACAACCCTGGCGATGTGAGCGCCAGGGGACAGACGTCCCCACTGGAAACATGGCTCCCGAAGGCATGACGACGGTCTGAGTTGTACTTTTTATTACTTTTTGCATAATATACATTGTCTTTTTTATCATTGTTGACATTTTTGCATATTTTGTAAGCTTTTTATGTACATTTTAAGTATAGTTTAACATAATTATTAGGACATATTAAATTATTTTATATATGTTATACTATTAGTTATTATATAGTTTACAATGTTTGAAATATTTTTTACAACATTGTTTTACATGTATAATATTTTACAATATTTCGTTACATTTTTTCTAGCATTTTTTTAAACATTTGTACTATTTTTCCTATTGATTCCCATGGGGAGACTGTCTTTTTAAAAAAAAACGTTAGGTGGCTATTTTCTTCACATCTAAGGTATATTTTATACTCTACTGATATCAGAAGGAAGAAGTTGTGGTTGGGTGCTGCTGTTCATCAAAACAGATAAGTCACTTTTGAGTGTTTTTAAGGGTTTTTAAGGTATGAGGGAATAGTATGGTTGTGTAAAAGATGGGTGCACTGTTTCTAAAGAGTGTTTTATGTATTGTATTGTGTTTTTTTAACTATTTTATGTTGTGTAGTTACATTGCATGTTTTTATTAAATGTTAGTGAATAATAATGCTATGTTTGGCATAATTGTTGGTAAATGTGTTTCAATACTTAAATGTTATGTGTGTATTTATTTGAGAATGTATTGTTTTGTATGGGAGGGTGTTCTACTCTCCGGTTGCAGGTTTGTGTTTCCAACCTGTTTCAGTGGGAAGTTGGCGGTTCCGTTTTGATCTGTTTTGGTTTATTATAGACCAATTTTTTAATATAGATTTCCTTTTTTTGTGTTTTCTGTAGCGGTTAATTTTTTAAAAACATTTCATTCTTTTTTTAATGGAAGCTCCAGATTGTGGATTGCTTTTAGGTTTTTCCAGTGCATTTTTTCTATTATGCATTTCTTTGCAGGATTTTGAATTTTCTGGTGGATCTCCATTTTTTAGTGTGCGGATTTGGCCAGAGATCTGCAACTACAAAGTCATACGTTTTATTTCTCTATTTACTGTGAGTTGGAAACATGAGATCATTTTATGACTGTTATGCTGATGTTTTGTTAGTAATATCAGATATTTATTTGATTTTATAGTTTGAGTTTATTCATTACTTTATTACTGTTAGATACAAATTTTTAGTTGCTAATTTTAAAATTTGTATTGTATCATTGAGTAATATATTTATTGTTTTTAATTATTTGGTCACTGATATAATATGATAATTATATTAGTATATTGTATTCATTGTGGTGGTGTATCTTGTGGTTTTTGAGGTTTATGGTAGGTTTGTATGTGTGGTAGAGGATAGATTTGGCTATTACTTCTAAGTAGTCTAGTCATTTGTTATTTACAAATAATTGACCTTTGCTTTGTAGCTTTTCATACATTTTTTTTAGTTTGTTTAGTTATTTTAGGACCAATTTCTCTAACACATTGTTCTATTCTTAGTTCTTTGTAGTTTTCGGCCTCATTATGAGTTTGCCGGTCCCACCGCAGGGCGCCAAACTCACGGGGAGGACCCCCCACCCTATTCTAATGTTTGTGCCAGTTTGACAGCCTGGAACATTGCACTAGAGCCTTTACGCTGGTTAAAACACTGGTCAAAACAGCGGAACAATGCTACGAGATACTACTCAGCTCCCTTAAAGGAGCCGAGTGCTATCTCATAGCACAACAGGGGCTGAACAGCACCCTCACAATGCACAGTATGCAAAGTAGACAGTGTGCATTCTGATGGTGCTGGGCAGGGCATGAGCAGTGCAGTGGCTGCCCTGTGGCTCCCAGCACAACCTCACTGCCAGCCTTTCGATATTGGTGAAGCCACCATAGAGAGGCAGGTGGTGAGGGGAGTTGTAAACACCCAGGCGGCACTGAGTCATGCCATCAGGAACAATGTTCTGGGGGGACAGTGGTCCCCCAGGGGATTCTCCTGCCAGAGTTGCAATTGGGTGGTCGGACCACCCAGAGTGCCGCGGACCGACTGTCAACACGAGTGTGGAAGTCCGAGGACCGCTGCACTCATAATGAAGCCCTTAGGAGGTTTTTTATGTTTGGTGAGGTTTAGGGGGTTAGGATGTTTAGCGTTGCTGTTGTGTTTACTTTAAAATCATTACTTATTTGTACTTTATTTATTAATTTTTGAAGTGTTGTTTCAGATGGGATCTTGTAGCAGTCTGGGGTGTTTCTTCTTTAATTTTTATAGTCTGGTTGCAAGTTTGGCAGTGTTGGGACTACCGTGGCAGTGGCGACGGATACCCCAAACAGTGTTGGCAGTGTTAGCAGTCTGACTGTCGTATTACAACGCATGTGGTTGCATAGACGAAAGACCACTACAGTACTGCCCACACCACCAGCAAATCTGGACCGCAACGTTGGCAAGATAGGCCAGTAAGTTTGTTTGAAGGCAGACCGCCAGTCTTAGCCGCGGACCAATGACGATGTTGCTTTCCACCAAAGGACTGTGGCTGTCCAAACAACACATCTGAACTGGCAGAAAGGGAGAGCTATAAGGCTGAAACTCACCTGCACTGATCCTGTGCTGCCATGGAGACGATCATACACGTACTTTTGCTGCTTATGATGCTTGATGATGGCAAGAATCAACACAGTTGTGTAGGCAACCCATGGCAAGCTAAACACTTACCCGTTTCCATCAACTCTACAGCAAATAGATGCCCTGCCATGGACCTGCATGGGGTCTGTGGTCCGTGGGCCAAACATATTTTGTGGGCCCTTGTTCGGAGTACAATGTATGACCCAATCACAGCTCTATGATTACCTTTTTGACCAGGTCACTGACACTGCACAGCCACACTCCACAAAAGTTGATGTGTGCACATCCCATCGTCAGGGATAGTGATGTGTCTATTAAATTGTGTCATTCAACTGCAACTCCTCATCAATAAAATACCTCTTATTCTATGTGACACCCTGAGATTGCTCACATGCCATTGTTGTAATTTGGACTCTTGCCCTGGGCAAGACTGCTGGTTTGGGGATGACAGTACTTATGTTTGTAGGTGACTATGCCTGTCCTACAACAAGCCGCAACTGTAGTCCCAACACTTCCGGCTCACTGGCAGTACCTCCAAACAGTCAAAGGTGATTTGTGGCAGCCTTTACACACGGACTCAGAAGTATGACATCTCAGGGAATGTTGTGGTTAAACGGAGATTACCCCTTTCTAGGGTAAATGTCATCCAAATAGGATAATGCCTCAGAATCAATGTCAAGTAATATTGACATTACTCGGGCTGAGAACAGCCGTGGGCTGTTCTTATAGCCCTGGGGTAAACGGCAAAAGTGTTTCTGTGAGCCAAATGAGAATGCACTCAGGTCCCTACTTTCTAAATTCTGACAGCAAAACCCGTTGGCTATATCATTTTATATTTTTTCCACACTATGGGCCAGATGTAGGAAGTAAAAAATTTGCGAGTCGGAAATTGTGAGTCATTGCGACTCGCAATTTCCGACTCACAAAATGGGATCCAACAAAAAAAAAGACATCAATTTGTGACTCGCAAATGATGTTGCACCGCAGATTGCGAGTCCGCTGTTAGCGAGGTCGCTGTTCGTGACCTCGCTAAAAACAAACTCGCAAATTGCGAGTTGGGTATCGCAAATTGCGAATGTGCCGCAAATTGCATGCAGGTGCAGCAAAACAGTTGGAAAAACACTTCCTGGCTCTTGCTGATGACATCAGAGCCAGGAAGTAATTAAATACACCTGGGAGGAGTGAGGACCACACCCTTTACTAACTGCTGAGCAACTACCTGGAGGAACAGCTGCAACAATGGAAGACTCAGGCAGTGCAGGCAGGAAGAGAAAATTGAAATTCTCTGAAAAGGAACTTGAAATGCTGACAGAGGAATGCTGCCAGCACAGTCACCAGCTGTTTGGAAAGGCTGCCCTGAGTGTCCCAGACACTGAAAAGAGGAGAATCTGGCAAGACATCCAGGAGAGGGTCAATGCCATAGGGGTGACCCACAGAAGCATAGAGGAAATTAAAAAACGGTGGTATGACCTGCGCTCCAGGACAAAGGAGAGGGTGGCAGAGCGCCTCAGGGAGATGAGGAGCACAGGAGGATGCCCATCCACCATACCACCACCCACAGCCATGTAGGAACTGGTTGAACAGACCCTGAAGCCTGAGGCAGTGTCAGGAATGGGAGTACTGGACACGTCAGCGCAGGAGACATCAAAAAGTGAGTACCATGAAACATGCATGTACACCTATAAATGCTATACCCGCACCCACCCAGTACACAGCAGCATGCACAACCAGACTATCTCCGTTCCAGACTAGCAACCACCAGAATGGTGCATTATGGGCAATCGAGTACAGTAGGCAGCTTATAGGCAACTGTTTATTAGGAGGCATACAACAGATGATAGAGACTGACAGTGTGTTCCCTATGTCCCACAGGTCTCCCACAAGACACCCCTACTAGCCACACCGTCCAGGGTGAAGAAAGCAGGCCACAGGCAGGGCAGGAGGCTGCAGCAGCCACTACAGGGCCCAGCACCACACCACCACAGTTCCCTCCAGCTGAAGAAGTGCACATGGAGGAAAGTGTCCGAGTCACCAGATCCTCGGGGTCTGTGCACGTTCCCAACACATCCACCACTGAACAGCTCCCAGACTCTGACAGATAAATCACAGAGACTGAGAGAGTCCAAGAGGGGAAGCAGGGATTAGGAAGGGAACAACTGGGAAGGAGACCTGTAGTAAGAAAAAGGTTAGAACACGCAATATGAAAATTATATCTCCTGAAATCAATACTAGACTATGATTCTAAGCCTAGTCAATCTGAAAACATGAACAATCTAAGAGTTAAGTTTAAAATGACTAAGTTTCAAGATGGCCAGATACCTGTAGGGGAATCAAGATGAATTAAATGAAAACTTTCTTATTCAAATACTTTCCTTTACGTGAGAATCAGAAAAAACATTCTGACTAAATTTTAAACCAGTCATATAAATCCTGTTTTGAGAATGTATACTAGGACCATACAATATTGCATCTAGAAACTCTGGCCTTCTGTGTACTCTTAAAATGTTTCAACACAAATTGCGCATATTGCATATATATATATATATATATAGTAAACACCATAAAAGGATTGTGCACCATGAATAACACAATATGGATTCAGGAAACAAATCACATAACTTATCAGCTTGAATATTACATAATAAATATCTTAGAATAGTAGCATACAATAAACAACATGAACTAAACTCGAGGAGAGAATTGTGCTTCCTGCCAATTCGAGTGTTACCATGTAAAATACCACGAAATGGTAGCACACAATGAATATCAAAGTCAAATCATCATTAATTGAATCGCGCGTCTTGCTGATTCGTAAAACACGATGTAAATGTCAAGGAATAACAGCTCACAATAAATAACAAGATCAAAGTACAATGAAACGAATTGCGCTTCTTTTGCCGATTCTTAAGCCACCATGTAAAATGTCAAGAAATGGTAGCGGGCAATGAACAACAAAGTTAAATGCTCATGAAACGAGTTGTGCGTCTTGCCAATTCGTAAAACATCATGTAAATGTCAAGAAATAGAAGCGCGCAATGGACAACAATGTTTAAACACTATAAAACGAATCGCGCGTCTTGCCGATTCTTAAGCCACCATGTAAATGTCAAGAAATGGTAGCGCGCAATAAATAACAAAGTCAAACCTTTATGAAATAAATTGTGCGTCTTGCCTATTTGTAAACTACCATATAAACGTCAAGAAATGGTAGCTCGCAAGTAATCTGTTACTCATTTAAGACTTTAAACCAAGAATATGAAAATTCTAAATAACGGTGTCGGGACAGCCCAACCACCGTCTTACCGCCTGGAACAATGATCACCAATGAAGGATTAGGGCAGAAGACTGGAAGATCCAAATAGGCCGCCGGGACAGGAGCTCAGGAAGAAGCTGCTGCTCTGCACCGGGACCTCTGAATAATGAGCACTGGGAGTTGAGCTGGCTCAGCCCAGAACCACGCATAGGCATGTTGCAGGGAAAGTCTCTGGAAGGCCCTGGAAAGGGGCCACACAGTTACACACTCTGAAAACCTGCAGCAAGGCATTGCAAAGGAGGATCGAACTCTGCAATGCAAAAGGTTAAACCAAAACATATTAGCACAATGCATAAATTACTTTGTTTTGAGAGTGCTGGGTTTTTGCATTTTTGTCACCAATAGAGCGCATATTGCTCTGGTGTTGACAGAAAGAGACACAGCACCTGGTCCCAGCCACAGTGTGAGACAGCAAGACCACGAAGCACCACTGCGTCGCAGACGCAGACGCAGACTCCATGTCCTTGCAGTGTCCCAGGAGGATATAGGTGACGCATCCATGTCTGCAGCTGAGACATCCCTCCTATCTGGTCAGCGCCTGCAAACAAAGCAGTTGAGAATTATTTCTGGGGCAATGCAGAGGATGGAGCACAATTTTACACATGGCCTGGCAGAAGTTAACACACAGTTCACACGTCTGAATGACAATGTCAGTGACCTAGCACTATCCATACGGCAACTGGTGATGGAACTGGTGTCAGAGAGACAGAGTGCAAGGCGCTGTGAGCGCCAACTGGTACAGAGATTGGACCGCATGGCTGCATTCATTGTCCGTCTTGCGGTGAACACCACAGGGCTGTCACGACGTACTGTGAGCTTGCAGGTGGACTTGGGCCACTTTGCAGGGGATGTGGCTAGGGGACTGGGCTGCATCAGCCATGCTGTGGACATGCTGGAGGCCAGACAGGTGGCTAGGGGCACGGCTGAGACACCTCAGGACAGTGAGGAGGGGTCCACCATCAGCAGCGCATCTGCCACAGACACACGTATCTTGCAGAGTGGCAGTGCACGTCAGGGGTCTGCTGACCCACCTAGCACAAGTCATGCTGGGCGTACCAGGAGGAGGTGTTAGGCCCAAACACTGCAGGACACATGAGGCACATGGAGTTAATTTGTCCTCATTGAGGGTGGACATGTGTAGCCCCTTAACAACAGTTCAGTTATTTAGTTATTAGGTTCACTTATTAAAAGGTATTGTTTTATCCACTTCACAACTGGGCTCTTTGTGTGTGACATAAGTGTGCGTGGTGACAGTTGCCATGTACCTTCCAAAGTATTGGTTTGCAATGTGGTCCCGTCTCTGTCTGCCTTGATTTGCAATGCTTCTATCCCCAGGATGGTGATGTGGTAGCTCTTGCTCGTCATCCCCCGAATCTGGGTCTTCAGGAGTGAGATGTAGCCCATGTCTGGTGGCAATGTTGTGCAGTATAGCGCATGTGCCAACTATCTTGAAAGCTGTTATTGGGGCATATTGGAGCGCACCTCCACTTCTGTGGAGGCATCAAAATATTGCCTTTAGCAGTCCAAAGGTCCTCTCTATGACATTTCTGGTCCTCCTATGTGCACTGTTATATCGCCTCTCATTCTCATTGCTGGGTGTTAGGTGCGGGTAAGTATCCATGGTCGTAGCGCATATGCACTGTCACCTGTGTGGCAAAAATTAACAATGTTAGCAGGGCATGGATGGTTTCTACAGTGACCTGTGTGTATGGCTTCAGGGTGTCTTCAGCAATACCTAAGAGATATCCCTCTCCAAACTCCCCACGTTCTAGGCATTGGTGTATCCCACTGTGCCTAAAAATGTAAGAGTCATGTGTACTCCCTGGAAATTTGGCTACAATGTCAGTGATGACATAATGGGCGTCACATACCACCTGGATGTTCAGTGAGTGTGTACACTTCTGATTGGGGAACAGATATTCCAGATTTGAAGGAGGGCATATTTGTATATGTGTTCCGTCTATACACCCTATTACATGGGGGAAGTTGGCAATTCTGTAGAATTCCAACTTGGTGCTGTTGATTTCTGCCTCATTCCTGGGTAGGTATATGTATCTGGACATGTGTATGAGTATGGCATCTAGGAATGATCTTAAGAATTGTGGTAGTGCACTTTGGGATACCCCACCTGCCACTGCAATGACCCCCTGATAGCTACCCGAGGCCAAGAGGTACAGTGAGCATAGCACTTGCACATGTGTGGGGATGGCGCTGCTGCGTACAGTCTGTCATTGAAGCTGTTAATTCTACGATAGCTGCACTGCTGAGTCTGTATTTGTCATAAATCTCCTCCTCAGTTTGTTGGGATAGTGTCTGCCTGGTTCTGTATATCCTCTCCTGTCTCTGGCTCCCCCTCCTCCTCTGCTGTGCGGCGTGGACTCTCCTCCTCCTTGCTATCACATATATTTCAGCCATTTTGAGTAGCCCAGATGCCTTCTGGGTCTCTTTTTATACTTTGGTTATGGTTACCACCTGATCTGAGTTAGTGGTAATTTGGATGTGCAAAATGGGCTTTTTGTGACTTGTCGCAATTTGCGAGTGGCTTTTTCATATGGTTTGCGACTCGCAAATTGCGTCTACCTATTTGCGGGTTGCACAAGGGGGTCGCAAATTTTGCGAGTCGGTCATGGCTCACGTCGCAATTTGTGATTCGGAAATGGGGTTTTTGCATCCCATTTCTGATTTTGCGGGGTCGCAAATTGCGATTCGGGCCATTTGAGACTCGCAAGTTTTTGCTACATCTGGCCCTATGTTATTCATCAGTGCTGTGCTATGTGAGTTTTGTATAGCATATGTACGGGTATGGCTGTTTAAATGTCTGTAATCTAAGACTATTCTATAGGAATGATCTGGCTTCGCAACCGGGAATAATGGGTTATTCATTGCAGAGGCACAGGGCTCAAATACTCCCTGATATTCCAGCTGAGTGAGGATCACCCTCACTGGATCTTTCAACACTTGTTTGACAGGATATTGTGGCTGAGGCTGGGGTGTAGACCTGATAGGTATTACATGACATGGAGAATCCCTGTCCCATCTGACATGATTGCGGTATAATGCAGGTGCCTGTGCGAGAGCCCAACTGACAGCATAGGCTTCCTTTTAAGCCCCTGGAGCAAGATTTGAGAAACAAGGCTTAATTACATTTTCCCCATGTGGGAGCTTACTTACGTGTTCGGGCGGCCAGTCTCTTTCGGCTAATAGGATGTCACAATTAAGTTTGTCCCAAAAGATCACACCAATGGTGCGTTCCACATCTCCCTCAATTTGGATCTTCAGGTCATAAAGTCTATCAGGTGGGAGTACACACCTGTCCGCTGTTTCAACTGCAACAAAATCGCTAGTTGGTGTTGCATCCAGATGTTCTTTCAGACTCTGGAGACATATCGTGACCTCTGCTGCGCTGTCTAGCAGTGTCACTGCCCACGTCTTGTTCTTCAGCAAAGTTCTCAAGTGTATTGGCATTTTAAAGCAATAATGCTGCCACCTTTTTCTTTTTAAACTGTGGCTTTTGTTGCGAAGTCTCTTCTTCTTTTTTTACTGTAGACTGTGGTGAGTCTTTCTTTTGATTCACGTAGCCTGCACGTCGGTCAGGACGGACCCCTCTCTCGCTACGCCTATCTTGAGCGTCCTGAAAAGAATGAGAGGGATGTGAATCAGTATATCTATCAGGAGTTCTAATATTCTCCCTATTTCTGAGTCTATCTCCTTTCAGAGTTCTGTGCATGTGGAGAATCTGCTCTCTTATTCTGTCTTTCTTTAAATTGTTTTGGCTTCTCCCAGCGCTTTTTTAAACTTTCTTGTGTCTGTTTAATACCTTCCTTAGGGGTGGTACTTTGTACTTCCAATTTCTTCAGCGTGGCTCCCAAACCATCCCATCCTATACTAGTATAAGTATCGGAAATAATTTTTGGTAGCTGCCTCTCTTGCCCAAATGTGGAGTTTCTCAGAGACGCTGGTGTATAGCCAGTGCTACCTCTTCCCCTTTAATATTACTAAGTATTATCGAGGACACTGGGTCAAAATGACACATCAATTTCATCCCCAAATCTAGGGCAGGGGCTGCCCCATGCTCATTCTGAATTTGTTTTAACACTTCCGGTAAAGTGTCGGGATACCATGTGTGGTAGTATATATTGCAGTGAAGACTGTGCCCCATGTGGCACAGTCATCCACCGAGGGAACGGGAACCTTACCGATAATAGTATGTACTGTTTGTGGATTAATCCCAGGTGCAAATTGATATCCAGCAGGTTCTGGGCGCTCAGGTGTTGTGTTTGAAGTCTGCATTACGAACTGAACAAGCCTTCTGTATAATGTTACAATTTCATTTTATAAGTTTTGCAGATCTGCTACTGGCATGTTCTGTATTTCTGGGTGCGGTGTGTATGTGGCAAACATAGGCCATGTTGGTCCGTCATTACTCAAAGGACCTAATCTCACTCGCTGTATAACATGTGGGAGGGTGCCTTCAAACCAGTTCTGATGCTCTTGATAGGTGAGCGGTATATCGTGATACTGGTATGCTTGGTACCGTTAAGGTACATTAGCAATTTTATATGTGTGAAAGGTAGCTGACCTGAGGTCCTCCTCAGGAAAGGTGACCCAGGCATAAAACGTTTCTGTTTGGTAAGCTTCATTAGCTTCTACTATTAAAGTGCCCTCCCACCCTGGTCTCTTAAGCCATGCGCTACTAGATGTAAAGTTAATGCCTGTCTAGCATTCTCAGGAATGTTGAAAAAATGAGTAAAGAGATGGAACACCAAGTGGGGAGTATTAAGTCCTTTTTAAGAGTTCGAGCTCGAACAACCTACTGCTTAGTTAGGTGTTCCTTGTTCAGCTGAAGAGGATTTTCCCAAAGACCACGGGCGTCTCCGTATAATGGTACTTAGGGTACCTGTCATCTGTGAGACAGTGATAATCGGGGTATCCGTAAATTAGTGCCTAAACACCATCGTTGGTGGTGCCATGTCGTAGTTTGGACTCTTGCCCTGGGCAAGACTGCTGGTTTAGGGATGACAGTACTTATGTTTGTAGGTGACCATGCCTGTCCTATAACAAGTCACAACTGTAGTCCCAACCTTTCCGGCTCACTTGCAGTACCTCACCAACAACCCAAACAGTCAGAGGTGATTTGTGGCAGCCTTTACGCATGGACTCAGAAGTATGACATCTCAGGGAATGTCGTAGTTAAACGGAGATTACCCTTTTCTCACAGATATATTATATCTCAACCAAACACAGGCAATAACAAAGATGCAGTAACGTTTCAATCGTTTTTATTCAACATAACGCGGTAAATCATATTGGCTGCAATGATTAGGATAATGAACAGTACAAGAGATAAAATTGTAAATATGAGGGTCATGATTATGAAGACCCCCACCATCTTGTAATAGCATAGGAACACATTAAACATATCATATGTCTGTGTACCCTATCATAATAGGCCTAATCTTCTACCTATAGGAGAGCTGAGTATGTTAAACCCAATCTGCCAATGCCATGTCCCTGGAAGGAGCCCCCAACCCTGGATACCTTGAATGAGGTTTCGAGCTCAGACTTCGGCAGAACACAAAGTCCGGGTCAGCGTCAAGGCGACGTGCAGCATAGATAGCAGCAATGGTATCTGGTCGGAATCCCTCTGATTATCTGTCTAAAGTGTGATGTATTTATACAGATCTACTTGGACCCCTTGCGTAGATTGTTCCAAAACAATAGATAACACCGCATGCTTGGGACGCTAATGTGAGCCCCTATAGTTTGTTTGTCTTTGTTGTATGAGTTGACGCCTTAGCGAGGTAACACTAATAACATAACTCTAAACAAAAGGGACTAACTATAAACACAGCAGCCATCTTAAAAGATTTAATTAAATAAATGGTTTAAGACATAGCAAGCTAAGTAGGTTAAATGTCACTAAGTGACGGGGGCATGAGTCTGCAAGTGAAAGCTAAGCTAGCTCCCATTATCCCATTAAAACAAACTAGGATTCACTACACCATGACCTGTTGTGATATAAAAATACATCTGTATGGATGTGTCATTGAACTGAAACATACCTTCTATTCTAAATCTCTGTAATGGACTTTCACATTTCACCCACATTTCAAGATAATGTTAGGTAAATGGGATGGAAAATAATTAGTGTGAGAAACAATCAAAGGTCACAGTGTAAGGAATTCATGCAGAATAGGTATGCTTCTACCCAAGGGACCCTTGGAATGCTTGCCACAAAACCATTATTTGCACAGGAATTGTGGCTTGATCTGTATTGGGGTCAACCAGTAGCATAATCAAGTGCCATGCATATGTTGGAAATGCGTGAAAGCAATTCATGAAAGCAAATACATCAGTAACAGCATGGGCACACATTTAGCTAAAGTAGGTGTAAGGTAAACGCATGAAAATGGAAACATGCCCATTAAAATATAAATAAAGGTATGACAATTGAACACACTCCATGTATGGAGAAACAAATCTTTAGTTTGCACACATCAAACAAATGTGTAACCTACATCATAGGGAGCAATGTAACCCAATAGATGTTGACATTGACCAATCCAAGATGAAATAGCATATGAAATGCCACCCAATGCAATGTCAGTCCCAATTGGATTATATCTCACAGTATCCAGTATCCCAAAGTATCCATGAACATTAAAATGGTAGAAAAGTAATGGCAGGACTAATGTGCATAAAAACTAGCAAAATCTTGTGTTATTGAAAATATAAACACATGTAGAGAAGGCCTAAGGCCAGTCCAATATGTGGTCCAGCACACTGCTGTGCCACTAGAATTGCTTCTCAGAACACTGCCGTGAGACCCACCCCAGGAAGGGGCATCTGGTAGGCATTCAAGCACCTCAATGATGTCCTTTGGGAGTGTTGGGGTTGGTTTTGGGATGGGTGGGTTTGCTTTTTGGAGGGTTGGGTCTTTTTTTTGGAGGGGTGTCATTTTTTTGGTTCCTTTGCGGTATGACTGGGTTTAGTGGGGGAGATCAGACTTCACAGGGGAGTACTTGGATATGGAAGTAATGGGTTAGGGGTGAAGGAGGTCCCTTAGCTTTGGGAGGGTGTGGTTTTGACAGAGGTAAAGGCATGGCCAAACAACAAACTCTCTTTCTGAAAATGGGTTGGGTGTACAGAAGGGATTAGGGGTTAGGAGGTTGAGGGAGTGAAGTGGCAGGTGTGGATGTCTGTTGTTGGAGCTGCTGTCTGTATGCCAGAAGTATGATGTTTGAGTTTGTAGGTGTCTGTTGTATGGGTGAGTGTGGGCGTTTGTATTTTTGGTGGTGTGTGATATGGATATGCTGGTATGCTGGAGGTGGTGGATGGGTCTGTTGGTGTGGGTATGGTATCTAAGGTATGTTGGGGATGTTGGATGGGTCTGTGGGTGTGGATGTGGGTGCAGTGTCTGGGGTATGGTGGGGTAGTGGATGGGTCTGTCGATGTGGGTGTGGTGTCTGGGTGTGTGTTGGGGTGGTAGATGGGCATGTGGGTGTGGGTGTGGTATCTTGGGTATGGTGGGGACGGATGGGTCTGTGGGTGTGGTATCTTGGGGTATGGTGGGGATGGATGGGTCTGTGGGTGTGGTATCTGGGGGTGTGGTGGATGGTTTTGTGGGTATGGGGTCTATGGCTATGATGGGGTGGTGGTGGTTGTGAGGGGGTGAGTGTGTGGTGAGTGGTTGCATGCTTCTGTGTTTTGTGGTGTTTCTGTTTTCATATGCAGCTTGGGGCTGTTGAGATATGTGGATGCTTATGTGTGAGTGTGCTTGGGACAGGTATGGGAATATGGAAATTGGATGAGGAAGAGGCAGGTGGCGAGGTAGAAGTTTTGGACATGTGGAAGGTTGCCATGAAGGAGGAGGCCAGATCCGGAAAATATCTCTTTAGGGCATATGGCTGCCCTGCACCTGAAAGGGATTCAGTAGTGCTGTCTGACCCACAGAGATGTTTCTCAGGAGGTCAATAGCCTCCTTACTCAGGACGTTGTGGAAAACAGGGACATGAGGTGAGGTGCCTAGAGTGAAGGAAATGGCTCCTCTCTTGGGTGAGCGGACCCAGCCAACTGGGTGAGGAGCAAAAGGGAGGGCGGAGATAGTAGTGGGGTGCTGGACAAGGATGGCATAGGAACTGGTCTGCATGTCTCTCCACAACTAGGCAGTGTTGACTGGAGCTTGACTCAGATAATGATGACAAGTGTCCTCCATGGCACTCCTCTCACCCTCTAAGCCACTGGATCCCTCCATGTCTGTAGTGTCACGACCAGAGGTACCATGTCCAGCTGCTTCCCCACAGATGTTGACCCTGTCTCCTCTGCTTTCCTGTGATTGATGGCTTGATGGGATACAAATAGTTTCATTGCATGTGACAGAGCACACTTGACCAGTAGCGTGGATCACAGAACATTACTATAAGGTACAGTAGACCCCAGCTTCAAGGTCCACCAAAGTGGCTCCAACAGTAGCAAGGTCACATACACGCAAGCTACATGACTTGTAAGCAGTTGCCCATAGTAAAGTCCGAATCACAGACAACTCCAGTTGCATGAGTGAAGTTGTGCAATCACAATACCCATGTAGCAAGTAGGAGACCTTGTCACCTTGAATGGTTTGGCTCTTGTAGCATACATCAGTTACCAGATGTCATCAGATAGTATGGCAATGCCACATTAATACCTATAGGTTCCATTTAAGGCCCTGCAATCAGCAAATTTTAATATCTCTAATACCACATCATGACAAAAAGTTGATGGTCAACTAATACAGCTATGTTGCAGAAAATGTACATAGCAGGAATATGGCAACATGGAAAAACTCACGTCATAATGTAGAAACATCCCAATGGTAACTTCCTAATGTGTCCATTGTCAGAATAGTCTCATGAAAGTTGCACTAATATGGCTTTGCTATGTAACACATGTTGCACAGAAAAGTAGACTGGAGAAAATCTGGGCAAAATGACTGGGATATCTGTGTACAAATTTCAACAGCATAATGGATCACCTAGGCCTAAGGAAATCACCAGTCTCTGCTGGTACTGGTGCGAGCACCATTCTGACATTGCATAAATAAAAGCCGATAGTCTATTGAATGTTGTTGAGACTCAGGGAATCTCCATTACCTAAAGAGGTAGTTTAATCCATTTGTCAATGGGAAGGCACATCACTGTAACTTTTGTTTTAATGCAAACACAAACTCCATTGTATTACTGAGAGTACACATTTACATATGGGGTTTGAGAAGTTATTGTAGGTCTACCTGTCAGGTCCTTTGTTGCTTCAGCAATTGGGCATAACTAATGACATTGTGAAATGGCTTAGGATATGTGTGACCCTCCAACCAATGTTGACACACTCTTGTGGTAACACATGAACTGTATACCCATAACATACAACAATTTTCCAATACATTTTTGCATACACACTTATGATGAAATCAGACATCATCCTCTGAAGACAGGTTGATCATGTGTGAAACAGTAGTGTAAATGATACTACAAGAGTGAAAGGTATACATGCCATGTATGCACAATACTGATGTCAACGGTGATGTTTGCTAACTCATGTAACTGAACATTCCCCACTTATTAAGGGGAAGTATTACTCTGTGACTGCACCCAAAGTGTACTGTATGCTATGTCCCACATAAGAGGGCCACCATCACATGAGACACAGTAGGGTGGTAGCATCACTCTTGACACACTGAAGACGAGTGGCCTGTTGGGTACAAATGTCAATTTATTCTCCTGACGAAACACATGGCTGAGTAATTTGATCAATCAGCTCATGATGTACGATGTTGTGGGTGACGCACTGAAGACAGGTGGCCTGTTGGATACAAATACCATCCACAAAATCAAACAACTTGAGCTGATTGATCACTGTACTCCGCTATGTGTCTGCTCAAGAGAGTATATTGGTAGCAGACTTGACTCTACTGTGTTTCTGGTCATTAGGACAATAGGCAAGGCACATCAGCATGCACCTGCTACCAGACCTACACAAACAATTCTTCTTCTTGTGCATCACACTTGGGCCACCTCCAATATTGATGGGGAGATGCCTGCCTCTAACACACAAAGGCCGATATTTATACTCCCTTTGCACCGGATTAGCGTCATATTTTTTTACGCTAATTCAGCGCAAAATTAACACCATATTTATACTTTGAAGCTCGACCCGTCCAAAGTCAAAATATCCCAGTCTGTGCCATTTTCTGGATGCATGAAACCACCTTGCGTCAATGAGATGCAAGGTAGGCGTTCCTGTCTAAAAAAATGACTTAAACGCCCATGCTCCATATTTATCCAACCGTGCAAAAATGGCGCACGTCTGGTAGGTGGAGCTGGAAAATGGCGCAAACCCCAATTTGCACCAAACTTTTATGCCTGGGTCAGGGCAGGCGTTAAAACGGGGCAAACACACCACTACTTGAGAAAACTCACAGAACTAACATCATTGCTCAAAAAGGAAGACATGGAGGTCATATTCATGCAGCCTGCATGAAGAATTAGAGCACAGGAGCAACAGAAGCAGCTGCCACTATACCAACATGGACCCCAAAGACAACGCAAAAGGCAGGAGAGGATATTCAGGACCAGGACAACCCTTCAGGGCCTCAGGTAACATGACATCATCCAGAGGTACAGACTAAACTGGCAAGCCATACAACAGCTGCTGCGCCACGTTGAGCCACAGTTGGCACCCAGCTTGCAGACACCCCACATCATTCCACCGGAGACCAAGCTGCTAGCTGTCCTGCACATGTTGGCAAGTGGCTCTTTTCAAACCACTGGTGCCCTGGTTGCCGGGATCTCACAGCCCTCCTTTTCTGTATTCCTTCCCAAGGTACTTGATGCCATCATCTCCCTCACACCCCGCCACATCAGCTTCCCCAACACACAGCAGAAGCAGCAGGAGACCAAACAGAGGTTTTATCAAATTCATGGCTTCCCGCACATGCTTGGTGCCACTGACTGCACACATGTCAGGATTGTGCCAAATGCTGCAACTGAGCACCTATACCGCAACAGGAAGCACACGCAATCCATCAATGTGCAGGCCATTGTGCATCTCCATGGATTGTTCACCCACATCATGGCAAAGTATCCTGGGAGTGTACACGATTCATTCATCTTCCACCACAGCACCATCAATCGGCACTTCCAAGATGGACGATATGGCAATCGCCTACTTGTTGGTAAGTGCAGAAACCTAGTTATTTACACACAGCCCAGCAACCCTGTAGGACACCCAACACATACACCACTACATTGACACGTGGCCAGGAAGACACTGAGGTGTGACACTTGTTGTCATGTTTGATATCCTGACCCAATGGGATACACACCTATGAACAAATGACATATGCAAATAAGAGATGCCACTTTACAGCCACACAGGACCAATTTAAAACCACACAGTGAGAATGACATGGCCTTAACTGGCAGTACAACTTGGAAGATAAACCTTTCAATATCACATCATTAACACTCAGTCCCACACCCTTCTAAGCAACACGTCCTGTGTAAGGGGTATGTAATGTGTTTTGCTGCAGGTCAACCAGCATGAGACACAGCATGATGACGCTGACTCTAATGAAGGTGACATGGAATCATTGAGGCAGTACCAACATCTCACATCATTCCTGGGGTGACATTGCCAGCTAGCAATAAGGAAGTGGACTGTGCTATGAAAACATGTGGATGTGACATTAATGCAAAGTGCACACTGCTACACATACGGATTGAGACAATCCCCCATATACATAACAGATGTACAGGCAGATGGACCTTCCTACATTAAAACCTTCACCCCCACAACCAAGTTAGTCGGCTCACCTGGAGCAAGTTCAGTAGTGTAGGTACACGTTTGCACATGAGCCAACTTGATGAGGGCACAAAAATAGGTTTGCATAGAACTTGTCACACATGGAATAATTGTGCATTGTCAATTGTGAACACTTCAGCGCTGCCAACTTATGGAGATGTGTTGTGCATTGTCACCTAGCCATTTCACCTGCAATTATACTTGTAGAACTGGATGGTATGTTCAGGCCATATAGTGCAACCATGTTACCACCACAGTGGAATCGATTGTGTGTGTGGAAGTATCACGTCACCTCCAGTGAAGGCACACGGACACTTCTTTCACATTACATAATGCATGGGAGATACACACTGAACTGCAAGTTTCTAAATATACAACTAATATCATGTCAATCAGCCAAACACCAGTTTTGATAGTTAAACAAGCCAATGCAGAAAGAATACCACAGAAGCCTAGGATCCCACACAATACCACAAACACAGATGAGTCACAGACGACACAAGATAACAACTGCCATGCAAAGTGACAATCATGGTGAAACCAACAACCAAATACTTACACTCATTTTCTCTTTCAGCTGATCAGAGTTACGGGATCCAGCCATGGATCATGACCCCAATTGCCAACCGAAGCACATCAGCAGAGCATGCCTATAATGAGGCACATCGTAGGACATGCACCATAGTTGAGAGGACTTTTGGCAGGAGGAAGAGGAGGATGCTGACCGTGGGGGAACATCCTAACACAGCTGCAGGATTGCATCAGAGTTTTGCCTCATGGAGCATTGCAGAAATACCAATTTGCTTACTGAAAAAGCTACATCACATTTGATGGGTATGAATGTACAGCAAACATCACACACAGTGTTAATGACATATATCCTGTCTATTTCACATTAGAAGGGCAATATCAGAGGACCACAGTTATGAGACACATCCATGTTACCAGTATGGTCCATTGCAGCATATGACACACAACTAAGACACCATCAATCATAAGGTAAAAAAGTGCTTCATACATGAGGCAGTGGATGTGCTATTGCATTGGTAACAGGAATGTATGACCAGACCCTTGACAGCAGTAAGTGTGACGTCAGTTATCTCTGCAAGGAGCATGTGTGACAAGAAGTCCATCAAACCTGAAAATGGATAGCACGAGGGAATCTTCATCTACACACACCCAGACTCCCATTCTGACTCATGTGTGCTTCCCTCTTCAGTATGGCTTGCCATAGTCACAGTTCATCAGTCTGCATGGACTTCAGGTCCGATAATGCACTGCCTGGTAGTCGGTAGGACCTGTAATCAGCTGTCCATTGCTTCCCATGTGAAAGGTCCAGTTGGCCCTTTGAACTTGATTCTCAAATGCAGGACGTTTGAGAGACTGAAGGTGCACACACCTGTGAGCACTTCCATGCAGACCAGCCATTTGAACCTGCTCTGGCCTTGCTGCTGCCTATAACTGCTTAGAAGCTGCCATTGTCTGAATCTCCTTGTGCATTGGCGTACAAATCACTTGTGTACCAGAGCCCTTGGGGGATTGTGTAACATTGCAGATCACAGCACAAACTGTTTTTAGTTCCCACAGTGTTGTCCCTGCTTGTCCCAGTCAGAGTCTGCTCACTGTGTATTTGCCTTGTTCATATTTGTTCCTGACAGAGCATCCTGTTAGCCAGACTGGTTCCAGTCTTTGCGTTAAACATAGGTGTTCCCTGTGGCTACATTTGTCTCATATCCTCTGTTTCCTCCTGGGGTATTGTGTCTGGTAGGTCTACGATGAATCCTCAAATGTATAGTATAGTTTAATCAGTTTACTTATCGTATTCTGTTATGGGATATGTATTCAAATGGCCTAATCCAGCCCCATCCCTTGTCTGGTTTTGAATGTATTCATTAGTGCCAAACAGTGACAGTATGCTATGGCTGTATGCATGGATTCAGTACGGTGCCTCCAGCACAAAAAACAAGGGTTGCTAATGTGTATGTAAGGACAAAACATGTTTGTGCCCTGACGGTCCACACACAGATTCACTTCTGCCACCACCTTTTGATGGGGCTTGCGTGGTGACTAGCTGTAAGATTAATCCACACAGAGGCACTGATGTTCCCTGTTGCAGTGGGAATTTTAGAGCCCACCCTGTGTACAAATGTTGTGATGAAACCTGCCTGTTTCCTATTACTGATCCATAACGTATTTGAGCACACCAAGGTTGCTCTGTCGTCAGCCTTATAAAAGTTCTGCAGTGCCATATGTGGACTATCCCCATGTGTGTCGTTAGTTGATCTTTAGGCTTTTGATCAATTCTGCTTTGAAGTATACTCTGTTAATTCAAGGACTGTCTCCACAGACTCATGACTAGACCTGCACATCACTGTGACAACATGGAGGCCAATGCTGACACAGGGTACACATGGCCACACACTTGAACTGGACACCTTTGTGCAATGAACCCCTGAAAATATGTGAACACATGCAGTATGGTCTGCTGGTCATCCACAGCCACAGGAGAAACATAGATCATTTACATGTCTCAAACTGTGGTGAACATAACAATTTTAGGATTGGATTTGAGACTGTGTGTCACATACACCATACCTACCTAGCATGTTCAAATGATGGACTCATGGGTAGTATACCCACAAGTGACCATGAAGTGGTATCCAACATTTCATTACATGTGATGGGTAACATATCTGACATAGCCATTATCAACCGTCCTCTATCTATCCTGTGTGTAGTTCGTCATTGGGAAATGTTTTGTCCCCAAAATCAAGAAAGTACATACAGCATAAGACACAACAGATATAACAAACACATATCATGACTGATGTAGCTCAATGAATGGCATCTGATGGTTATTCACAATTATGACACATTCATACATGCACAATACGCCAACATTTTCTCGTGACGTTCCCACAGAGGCACAACAACAATTTGAAGAGCCAATTCACAGACATAAACACACAGGCCATGAGTCTATTTGTTTAGTTGCACAACAACATGAGTATTATGGGCCGCAGTAGTATGGTCTGCCACATGTGCCCAAACACTGGAACACACACTGCAGGTCATACCATCCTATCTTTGCATAGTTATAGGCTGCATGCATGTAAAAAATTGAAAAATCACACAAACACAGTTAAAGACAGATTTTTTGACACAAAAAAGACACATATGCATCAAAATATAACGCATAGGTGTTAAAAAATGACGCTCACTCACATAATACATCAATTGGTCCCTAGCATTAATTCCAACACCTCACCCAAGGAAATAGGTTATCCATTAAAAATGTATTGATCCTTGAATGCTGGGGAATTTTCATGCATATGCGTCAAAAAATATTGACGCAAATCCCGTAAGCGTCATTAAATTACACGCAATATCAAATAAACGCCCCACAACTGAGACAGGAAGTGATGTGATAGGATATCCTGTTTACAGAAATGGTACAGTAGGTGTACTTTCACTTTCCAATCTGTGATTATTCTAGACTGTGTGGCTGTGTCTTGAGTTGTCTCTGTGAATATTGTGCTTTTGTCTCCTGTGTGCTATTGCTATTGTATTCTGGTGTTTTGTAAGTGTCTGTGTTAATCCGTGTAAATGTTTTTTTGTCTTTTATTGCGATTAGTTTTGTATTTGTACTGTTGGGAGTGTGTTTGTGGGTATAGTTAGATGGGGTATTGTTGGGCTGTCTGTGGGCTAGTTAAGTTTCCTTTTCATACCTCCTTTCCCTGTTTTTCCCTCTTTACTCTTTCCTATCCTATTTTGTTTGAGATGTTAGGAAGGCCACGTCTGGAGCAAATGGGTGAAGAGGAGCTATGGGCTTTTGTGTGGCTGGTGTGCCACTTCCTCCCCCTGATGTTGAAGGCTGGGGGCCAGGTGATGCAGGGGTATCACACGGAGGCAAGGAGGCTCAGGTGGGCAAAGGTGATGTTCCACCTAAGAAGAATCTTCAACAGCCAGCGCAATGACCACCAGTTGAAGCATCGCTGGGCTGACCTGGTGGCCCGAGAGCATTACCTGCTGGACCACCTGGGTGGGGTGATTGGTGGCCCTTTTGGTGAGTACAAATTTGACTAATGTGTACAGTACAATGCTCTGGAGTAACAGTAGCAGATTTTGTGACATGCTGCATGCAATGTTTGTGGACATGTGGAATGCAAGTTGAACAAACTGTGGCCCTGATTTATACAAATTTTACAACGCATAACCATCATTTGTTGACGCAAAAGCTTCACAAATTTACAAAAGACAACTTAATCTTGTAAATTCGTGCCACTTTGGTGTCAATAGATGATGGTAATGCGGCACAAACAAAATTAGGATTCAGGGCCTGTGAGTGTACCAGGAATGGGATGTATTTCACATGCTAATACAAGGAACCAATGTAGTCCCCAGTTTTTTTAAACCATGTCTGAACAGTATTCATGGCCATACGTATAAAGCTCTTCCTAACCTCTGCTAATATCTTAGGCTGATATTTCTACTTCGTCTGTTCAGCATTTGCATTATTTCTGGATGCAAAGGTATAGCACACTTGCTACAATCAAATTTTTGGGGCCAATTTCCATAGCTGTAGCGTAAAAAAATGAAGCAAATGCAACACAAAAAAAGAAAACACATTTGGCCCTAAGCTCATTGTTTCTGTGTGTTTACATCTGGACAGATAATCTTTCACATGGCCAAACCCAATTGTGCCAGGATGCTACCAGAATTCAGTAGCACAAAACTCGTGCATTTCATGGCTTTTTGGAGTAGGCGTTGAAAACCTATCATTGAGTAGCATGGCCCAACAACATTTTTGCCTTGGGCGCAATTGCTGGTACTTAAGTTGGTGCAGTTACCATCTAAGTTTCTTTATAGCCAAACAATTTTGTAAAGTGAATGGCTCATCATGGGGTCCCTGCTCTTTGAGAATGCATGGTCACAAACTATTTATTAGCATGATGTCGATCAAGGGACCACTGACTGCTTCCATTATACCATTTAAGTGATGAAATAGGTTGTTATTTTGCTTTTGGTACACCCCTGCTGATATAGTGCAGCATATGTACAATTGTTAACTTCTCAGTGTGGAGGCCATCACAGACATGGTGGTACGCTAAGATCAGAAGGCCAGCAGTCCTATGAGTGCCGCCATTCCCAAGGAGCTTTCAAATAGAGACCTACCTCATCAAGATTGTAGAAGTAGGACATTTGCTAACCCAAGTTTTAATTATCAGACAGTGTTAGGTCAGTTGTATTACCACAGATCACCCAACTTGGCAGTTCTAAGTTAATGAATTTGGCAAAGTGTGATTTACAATACCTGATATAGGCACACAGGGCCTAGAGTAGCACATTTCGGCCCATAATTATTCTTTTTTAGTGCCGCTTTAGCGTAATTTTTTTACACAAAATCGGTGCAAACTTACAAAATACAATTGTAATTAGTAAGTTTGGGCTGCTTTTACGTCAAAAAATGATGCAAATGCAGCACCAAAAAAGTATAAATATGGCCCTTCATGTGCAATGACTACACCTGTGCCCAGGCATTCTGTCACAGATGATCAAATTAGACACTGTCAACATACAATTTTGTTGTTGTTTTGAATGAGATAAATGTCCAATCCATGCTTAGCGTAACATTGTCATCAAGTAACACACAGGATCCCTGCCATCATGTTGTCATGGGGGCAAAAACATCTCTGGGTACACTGTCAATGTGGCATATGTAACCTACATACAACACTGGCACACATACAATGCACCATTGAAAGCACAATAATTCCTGAACGCAAATCAACCCACATGAGCATCACATAGTAACTCATTGTTCCTTGATGCACAAGCCACAATACCTGAGTCACTGGTATTGCAGTGCACCAGGAATGTGGCATTGCATGTCTCTCATAATTACAAATGATGAAATGGAGTACCCTCTAGAATGAATTAAGCACAAAATTGAGTAATCATGTTTGGCACCACATGATTGTTAGGGCCAGTGCATGTGTGCATATGTGTGTCTATCACTCACTGGAGTGACACTGTCAATGCATGTTTGCAGTAGTATGTCTGTTGGTGTGTCTACATGCCTGATGTGCAGCTCTATCATATAAAATGTCACACACAGTAATTTGTTGTTCCAGGTTTTGTACAGTGAGCAGACATTGAGCACATATCACCCTTCCATGTTTTACAGGTGGACCAGCCCCTTATACAATTGGTGAAGTGCCTCGATTTGCGGACCCAGACGTGTCAAGTAAGTGTTAATACGTTTGTCCTGTGCTGTGTTTGCAGCTATTGTGTGATTGACTCAAGGGTAGGTCGCTCCCCCTGCCGCTGCAGCCCCTCCAGGTTCCTGAGTTCCTGCGTTCCTGAGACCCACCTAACAGTAAGTACACCCCCCTCCCAACCCCTCGCTCTGCCCCGCGCTACTCACCCTCTCTCCTGCTCCTGCTTCTTTTCTTCTTTTCTTCTTCTCTGTTCTTCTGTTCTTCCTCCTCACTCCGCGTCTGTAATCTTCTTCTGTACTCTTCTTTCCCCCGTCTTCACTCTTCTTCCCCATCTTCTTCTGTGGTCTTCTGCCCTCTGTTCTCCGTTTTCTGGATCTTCTTCTGTGTTCTTCTGTGTTCCGCTGCGTTCTTCTGTGTTCTTCTGTGTTCTTCCGGTCTTCCATTCTTCTCTCCTTCCGGTCTTCTGATCTTCCTTTCTTCTCTCCTTCCGGTCTTCTGTTCTTCTGTTCTTCTGTTCTTCTTGTCTTCTGTTCTTCTTGTCTTCTTGTCTTCTGCCTTTGGCTCTTCTGCCTCCTCCGTCCTCTTCTCCCCGCGCCTGCCCTCCTGCTCCTGCCTCATCCCCCTCCCCCACTCGCATCCCCCTCTCTATCTCCCCTATCTATCCCGTTCACTATCTACCTCCCTCACTCCTCCTATCTACCTATCTCTCTATCTCTCTATCCCAACTATCTAACTCCCTCACTCTCCACCTCCTCCTATCTTCCTATCTCTCTATCTATTTCCCTATCTATCGATTTCCCTATCTATCTATTTTCTCTATCTATTTCCCTATCTCTCCCCCCTCCCTCACCCCCTCTATTACCTATCTTCCTATCCTCTCACTCTACCTCTCACCCTCACCCACCTCTACAACTCCCCCTCCCCTATCTTCTCAACCCTACTCCTATCTTTTTCCCCTATCTCCTAAACCTCCTAACACTCACCCCCCTCCGCCCTCAAACCTCCCTCCCCCAGCTCTTCTCACTCTACCTGTCCCCCCCCTCCCTCGCGCTTTCCCGCCTCGACCTCCTGCACGCCCCCGCCCCCCAGCTCCCATTCGCCCCCACCTGACCCCTCCCCCCCCTCCTACCTCATATGGCGGCCGCTGCGCGACAGTGGTAGCGACCCTTGACCCAAGGGTAGGTCGCTCCCCCTGCCGCTGCAGCCCCTCCAGGTTCCTGAGTTCCTGCGTTCCTGAGACCCACCTAACAGTAAGTACACCCCCCCTCCCAACCCCTCGCTCTGCCCCGCGCTACTCACCCTCTCTCCTGCTCCTGCTTCTTTTCTTCTTTTCTTCTTCTCTGTTCTTCCTCCTCACTCCGCGTCTGTAATCTTCTTCTGTACTCTTCTTTCCCCCGTCTTCACTCTTCTTCTCTTCTTCCTCATCTTCTTCTGTGGTCTTCTGCCCTCTGTTCTCCGTTTTCTGGATCTTCTTCTGTGTTCTTCTGTGTTTTTCTGTGTTCCGCTGCGTTCTTCTGTGTTCTTCCGGTCTTCCATTCTTCTCTCCTTCCGGTCTTCTGATCTTCCTTTCTTCTCTCCTTCTGGTCTTCTGTTCTTCTGTTCTTCTGTTCTTCTTGTCTTCTGTTCTTCTTGTCTTCTTGTCTTCTTGTCTTCTGCCTTTGGCTCTTCTGCCTCCTCCGTCCTCTTCTCCCCGCGCCTGCCCTCCTGCTCTTGCCTCATCCCCCTCCCCCACTCGCATCCCCCTCTCTATCTCCCCTATCTATCCCGTTCACTATCTACCTCCCTCACTCCTCCTATCTACCTATCTCTCTATCTCTCTACCCCAACTATCTAACTCCCTCACTCTCCACCTCCTTCTATCTTCCTATCTCTCTATCTATTTCCCTATCTATCGATTTCCCTATCTATCTATTTTCTCTATCTATTTCCCTATCTCTCCCCCCTCCCTCACCCCCTCTATTACCTATCTTCCTATCCTCTCACTCTACCTCTCACCCACCTCTACAACCCCCCTACCCCTATCTTCTCAACCCTACTCCTATCTTTTTCCCCTATCTCCTAAACCTCCTAACACTCACCCCCCTCCGCCCTTAAACCCCCCTCCCCCAGCTCTTCTCACTCTACCTGTCCCCCCTCCCTCGCGCTTTCCCGCCTCGACCTCCTGCACGCCCCCGCCCCCCAGCTCCCATTCGCCCCCACTTGACCCCTCCCTCCCCCTCCTACCTCAAAAGGCGGCCGCTGCGCGAACGCGCCGCTGGCGCGCCGGATGCGCACCAGAGGCAAGCCCGTCTGCGCCCGTCCGCGCCTGTCCCGCGCCCAGCGCCACGACCCCTGGTCCCCAGCTATCCCAAGCCCTGCTGACCCGCTACGACCCCACCACCCTCCACGCCCTCAACCCAGGACGCTCCAAAACTTGCTTCCAAGCTCACCCCAAACGCACCCATGGACCCTTCGCCTGCAACTCCTGCAAACGCACCTTCCACCACGCAAAAACCACGACCACAAGCCCACGCGCCATCAACCACCTCAAGTGCATCCTAGTCAACGCCCACTCCGTCCACAAACACTCCGTTGAACTCTGGGACCTCCTGGACTCCATAGCACCGGACGTCGCCTTCATCACGGAGACCTGGATGAACACCTCCTCGGCCCCCGACATCGCCACTGCCATCCCCGAAGGCTACAAGATCTCCAGAAAAGACCGCACCAACCAGGTAGGAGGAGGGATCGCCATCGTCTTCAAAGACTCCATCAACGTCACCACCTCCACTGAAGACACCCCTCTCGCCGCTGAACACCTGCACTTTCAGATTCACACCGATCCGAGGACCACCCTCAGAGGATCCCTCGTCTACCGTCCTCCCGGGCCACGCGCCCCCTTCAGCGACGCCATCGCCGACTTCATCTCCCCGCACGCCCTCGCCTCACCGGACTACATCCTCTTAGGCGACCTCAACTTCCATCTGGAACAAAACAACGACCCCAACACCACCACCCTGCTCGACAACCTCGACAACCTCGGCCTCAAACAACTGGTGAACACCGCCACCCACATCGCCGGACACACGCTTGACCCCATCTTCTCCGCCAGCAAACACGTCTTCTTCAGCCACGCCTCCGCCCTACACTGGACCGACCACAGCTGCGTCCACTTCACATTCCGACACGAGACCCGCCACCTCCGCACCCAACCCATCCCTCGTCGACAGTGGAACAAGATCCCCGAAGAGCAACTCTTCTCCGCACTCGCTGCCAACCAACCCACCCTCACCACCGACCCCAACGACGCAGCCCTCAACCTCACAAACTGGATCTCCAACTGCGCAGACATCCTTGCCCCCCTCAAACGCACGCATCGACAGACCAACACCAAAAAACCTCTCTGGTTCTCTGACACCCTCAAAGAATCAAAGAAATCTTGTCGCTCCCTTGAGAAAGCCTGGCGCAAGGACCGCACCGCTGACAACATGACCGCCCTCAAGAACGCTACCCGCGAACACCACCACCTGATCCGCGCCGCCAAAAGGAACGTTTTCACCGACAGACTGGACAAAAACAGACACAACAGCAGAGAACTCTTCAGCATCGTCAAGGAGTTCTCCAACCCCAGCGCCAACGCCAACGCCGTCACGCCCTCACAGGATCTGTGCGAATCCCTTGCCACTTTCTTCCATCGCAAGATTAGCGACCTCCACGACAGCTTCGGACACCAGACCCAACCAAACACCACCGAACCGGCATCCACGGCCATCACCCTCATCAACTGGTCCTTCATCAACACAGAAGAAACCAAATCCATCATGAACTCTATCCACTCCGGCGCCCCTTCGGACCCCTGCCCGCACTTCATCTTTAACAAAGCCAACGACATCATCGCCCCGCACCTCCAGACCGTCATCAACTCCTCTTTTTCTTCTGCTACCTACCCCGAATGCTGGAAACACGCCGAAGTCAACGCTCTACTAAAGAAACCTACGGCTGACCCGAGCGACCTGAAAAACTTCCGCCCCATCTCTCTTCTGCCTTTCCCAGCCAAAGTAATAGAGAAGACCGTCAACAAACAGCTGACCCACTTCCTGGAAGACAACAACCTGCTCGACCCCTCACAAACCGGATTCCGAACCAACCACAGCACTGAAACCGCCCTCATCTCAGTCACTGACGACATCAGAACCCTGATGGACAACGGTGAAACAGTCGCCCTCATTCTGCTCGACCTCTCGGCTGCCTTTGACACCGTCTGTCACCGCACCCTAATCACCCGCCTCCGCTCCACCGGAATCCAAGGCCAGGCCCTGGACTGGATCGCCTCCTTCCTCTCTAACCGTTCCCAAAGAGTTTACCTCCCTCCGTTTCGCTCTGAACCCACCGAGATCATCTGCGGCGTACCCCAAGGCTCATCACTCAGCCCGACACTCTTCAATGTCTACATGAGCCCCCTCGGCAACATCGTACGCAAGCACGACATCATCATCACCTCCTACGCCACCCAACTTATACTCTCCCTCACCAAGGACCCCGCCAGCGCCAAGACCAACCTACAAGAGGGTATGAAGGACGTCGCAGATTGGATGAGGCTCAGCCGCCTAAAGCTGAACTCGGAAAAAACGGAAGTCCTCATCCTCGGCAACACCCCGTCCGCCTGGGACGACTCCTGGTGGCCTACTGCCCTCGGCACCGCACCGACCCCCACAGACCACGCCCGCAACCTCGGCTTCATCTTGGACCCTCTTCTCACCATGACCAAGCAAGTCAACGCCGTGTCCTCCGCCTGCTTCCTCACCCTCCGCATGCTCCGCAAGATCTTCCACTGGATCCCCGCCGACACCAGAAAAACCGTGACCCACGCCCTCGTCACGAGCCGCCTGGACTACGGCAACACCCTCTACGCCGGGACCACAGCCAAACTCCAAAACCGCCTGCAACGCATTCAAAACGCCTCGGCCCGCCTCATCCTCGACATTCCCCGCAGCAGCCACATCTCCGCACACCTGAGACACCTGCATTGGCTCCCAGTCAGCAAAAGGATCACCTTCCGACTTCTCACCCACGCACACAAAGCCCTCCACGACAAGGGAACGGAATACCTCAACAGACGCCTCAGCTTCTACGTCCCCACCCGCCTCCTCCGCTCCTCTGGCCTCGCACTCGCTGCTGTCCCTCGCATCCGCCGCTCCACGGCGGGTGGGAGATCTTTCTCCTTCCTGGCAGCCAAGACCTGGAACTCCCTTCCCACCAGCCTCAGGACCACCCAGGACCACTCCGCTTTCCGGAGACTCCTAAAGACCTGGCTGTTCGAGCAGCGATAACCCCCCTTTTTTCCCCTAGCGCCTTGAGACCCGCACGGGTGAGTAGCGCGCTTTATAAATGTTAATGATTTGATTTGATTTGACTCCTGTGTGTTGGACTCATTGCAAGGTATGATTTGCTGGCAGGTGATCTGATATGTGACTTTACTGGAGGTTGATATTTTGTTGCATGTTAGAGTTAGACATTTTGCGGCGAAGAGTCATATATTGGGAGTTGAGTGCTGCGCTATAGGAATGTGCAGGTGAACTAGGTGATTTGTTGCTACATGCATGCCAATAATTAATTTGGAGGTGGCCAGTGTCATAATTTAGTCAGCAAGTCATACCCTGATTCACACAGACCAGTTTTACCCACAGACTTGAGCATCCCTGTTAAGTAATGAACATGTATGACTGTATGGGTGAATTTCCAGCAGCATCTTGCTCCACATGTTGTACTCCGTTTATGTGGCACTTGAGTGAAATGTCATAGGTGTGCATGCAGGTCAAGGCCAGATGGGTGCTTGCATCAATGTGCTTGCTTTTGAAAATGTGTCAGTGAGATCTATGGATGTTGACAATTGTCCACAATTAGAAAAATAAATGTAGATGTGATTGTCCAATGGTTGACTCAATCCTAGTTGTCAGCCCTCCTTACCTGTGGTGGACTAACTAAACCCATGGACAGCTGTCCAAAGCTTTGTTGTTGTCCTTGATGTTTGAAAGAATGTGTTGCATGTCCATCCCCCCTGAGGCACAGGGTTAGATCTAGAAAATATGTGTACCTAGGTGTGATAATCCCAGTGTAGATGACAGACATGTAATTCAAGCATTCATGTGTTCCAAACTACAATGCCCCCTCATGATTACCAACTGCATACCATCCTGGCAGCTCTATATACAAATCACAGGTCTTATGTGCCTTGATTGTGATCCTGAAGATAGTTATTAGTCGGCCTGGCACATGTGGAATACTTGCAGCATTTGTTATGTGACTAAAAGCAGTACAAAGATGCACAGATCATTTAATTAAGTACACACCTTGTTGTGCATTGCTGTGCTGTTAGATAGTTGATTGGTAGGCTGCATTGGCATGTCATTCCTCAGGGACATTCTATCATCTGTACTGTGATTTGGGCTGTATGTGCTATTTTTGATGAAGTGTTAGAATATCATCTGTAGATGTATCACACAATGATGTCACTAATGTTTGGCTTTCTCTATTTTTACAGCTACCAACATGAATGTCCAGGAGATGCAGGAATTTCAGAGGCGGGCAGTGCGTTACCGCCACATACTCGATGTGGAGGCTGGGTTTCGCAATATGGCACGTAGATATTGCCAAGAAAGAGCCACAGATGGATGGAGGGCTTTTGCCCAAGGGGGGCCAGCATTGCCCACTACTGCCACCACCACCACAGCTCAGACCACAGTGGCCCCAGGGATGACAGCCACTGTAGCAGATCCCTCAAGTTTGTCAGCCCAGGGCCCACGAGCAGCACCTCCTGCACCTCCCCCTTGAACCACGGCACCAGCATCTACAAGTGGTACACTGACAACCCCAGCTGCTCTAGTAGACAATCAAGATGTACAGACACTAAAATGTGACATGCAACCAATGTTGCGCAAGATGGACAGGCTGCAGCAGGAGCTGTCTGTAGGAAAGTAACATCTTGCCTGGCATGTTACCCCCATATTTCACTGTATATATGTTGTTTTAGTTGTGTGTGTCACTGGGACCCTGCCAGCCAGGGCCCCAGTGCTCATAAGTGTGCCCTGTATGTGCTCCCTGTGTGATGACTAACTGTCTCACTAAGGCTCTGCTAACCAGAACCTCAGTGGCTATGCTCTATCTCTTTGCTTTCCAAATTGTCACTAACAGGCTAGTGACCAATTTCACCAATTCACATTGGCATACTGGAACACCCTTATAATTCGCTAGTATATGTTACAGAGGTACCCAGGGTAATGGGGTTCTAGGAGATCCCTATGGGCTGCAGCATTTCTTTTGCCACCCATAGGGAGCTCTGACAATTCTTACACAGGCCTGCCACTGCAGCCTGAGTGAAATAACGTCCACGTTATTTCACAGCCATTTACCACTGCACTTAAGTAACTTATAAGTTACCTATATGTCTAACCTTTTCCTGGTAAAGGTTGGGTGCTAAGTTACTTAGTGTGTGGGCACCCTGTCACTAGCCAAGGTGCCCCCACATCGCTCAGGGCAAATTCCCCGGACTATTTGAGTGCGGGGACACCATTACATGTGTGCACTATACATAGGTCACTACCTATGTATGGCGTCACAATGGTAACTCCGAACATGGCCATGTAACATGTCTAAGATCATGGAATTGTCACCCCAATGCCAGAATGGCATTGGGGAGACAATTCCATGATCCCCCGAGTCTCTAGCACAGACCTGGGTACTGCCAAACTACCTTTTCCGGGGTTTCACTGCAGCAGCTGCTGCTGCCAACCCCTCAGACAGGTTTCTGCCCTCCTGGGGTCCAGCCAGGCTTGGCCCAGGAAGGCAGAACAAAAGACATCCTCAGAGAGAGGGTGTTACACCCTCTCCCTTTGGAAAAAGGTGTCAGGGCTGGGGAGGAGTAGCCTCCCCAGCCTCTGGAAATGCTTTGATGGGCACAGATGGTGCCCATCTCTGCATAAGCCAGTCTACACTGGTTCAGGGATCCCCCAGCCCTGCTCTGGCATGAAACTGGATAAAGGAAAGGGGAGTGACCACTCCCCTGACCTGCACCTCCCCCTGGAGGTGCCCAGAGCTCCTCCAGTGTGCTCCAGACCTCTGCCATCTTGGAAACAGAGGTGCTGCTGGCACACTGGACTGCTCTGAGTGGCCAGTGCCAGCAGGTGACGTCAGAGACTCCTTCTGATAGGCTCTTACCTGTGTTGCTAGCCTATCCTCCTTCCTAGGTAGCCAAACCTCCTTTTCTGGCTATTTAGGGTCTCTGCTTTGGGGAATTCTTTAGATAACGAATGTAAGAGCTCATCAGAGTTCCTCTGCATCTCTCTCTTCACCTTCTGCCAAGGAATCGACCGCTGACTGCTCTGGACGCCTGCAAAACCGCAACAAAGTAGCAAAGACGACTACTGCAACCTTGTATCGCTGATCCGGCCGCCTTCTCGACTGTTTTCCTGGTGGTGCATGCTGTGGGGGTAGTCTGCCTCCTCTCTGCACTAGAAGCTCTGAAGAAATCTCCCGTGGGTCAACGAAATCTTCCCCCTGCAACCGCAGGCACCAAAAGACTGCATCACCGGTCCTCTGGGTGCCCTCTCAGCACATCGAGCGTGGTCCCTGGAACTCAGCAACTCTGTCCAAGTGACTCCCACAGTCCAGTGACTCTTCAGTCCAAGTTTGGTGGAGGTAAGTCCTTGCCTCCCCACGCTAGACTGCATTACTGGGTACCGCATGATTTGCAGCTGCTCCAGCTCCTGTGCACTCTTCCAGGATTTCCTTTGTGCACAGCCAAGCCTTGGTCCCCAACACTCTAACCTGCAGTGCACAACCTCCTGAGTTGTTCTCCGGCATCGTGGGATATTCTTTTGTGACTTCAGGTGAGCTCTGGTTCACTCTTCTTTGTAGTGCCTGTTCTTGCACTTCTGCAGGTGCTGCCTGCTTCTGAGAGGGCTCCTTGTCTTGCTGGACGCCCCCTCTGTCTCCTCACGCAATTGGCGACATACTGGTCCCTCCTGGGCCACAGCAGCATCCAAAAACCCTAACCGCGACCCTTGCAGCTAGCAAGGCTTGTTTGTGGTCTTTCTGTGTGGGAACACCTCTGCAAGCTTCTTTATGACATGGGACATCCATCCTCCAAAGGGGAAGTTCCTAGTCCTTTTCGTTCTTACAGAATCTACAGCTTCTACCATCCGGTGGCAGCTTCTTTGCACCCTCAGCTGGCATTTCCTGGGCATCTGCCCAATCTCGACTTTGTCGCGACTCTTGGACTTGGTCCCCTTGTTTCACAGGTACTCTCGTCCGGAAATCCATCATTGTTGCATTGCTGGTGTTGGTCTTCCTTGCAGAATTCCCCTATCACGACTTCTGTGCTCTCTGGGGAACTTAGGGGCACTTTACACCTACTTTTCAGGGTCTTGGGGTGGGCTATTTTTCTAACCCTCACTGTTTTCTTACAGTCCCAGGGACCCTCTACAAGCTCACATAGGTTTGGGGTCCATTCGTGGTTCGCATTCCACTTCTAGAGTATATGGTTTGTGTTGCCCCTATACCTATGTGCTCTCATTGCAATCTATTGTGACTGTACATTGCTTGCATTGCTTTCTATTGCTATTACTACATAATTTTGGTATTGTGTACCTATATCTTGTGTATATTTGCTATCCTCATACTGAGGGTACTCACTGAGATACTTTTGGCATATTGTCATAAAAATAAAGTACCTTTATTTTTAGTATATCTGAGTATTGTGTTTTCTTATGATATTGTGCATATGACATCAGTGGTATAGTAGGAGCTTTGCATGTCTCCTAGTTCAGCCTAAGCTGCTCTGCTAAGCTACCCTTTTCTATCAGCCTAAGCTGCTAGACACCTCTTCTACACTAATAAGGGATACCTGGACCTGGTGCAGAGTGTAAGTACCGCTTGGTACTCACTACAAACCAGGCCAGCCTCCTACAGTGTCCCACAATAGCAGGAGCCTGCGAGGTATTAAGAATATCCTGCGGAGGGCCTATTTGTGACTTCTGGATCCTCACCCATGATTCCCTCCCCTCCCTCCTCTATCCTCATTCTTTTCTTTAGTGGGTTTAGGGGGCTTAGTGTTAGGTTAGAGTAGGCTGTTAGTTTAGTTAGTATAAGTGGGTGTGGGGGTGAAGGGTGTTAGAATATTACATGTTTTTTGTGGGTGGGGAATGATGTTGGGGTTTATGTGTATAAAAGAAAAAATACAAAAAAGTATATATTTGTTTAGGATAAGTTAGTATGTGTTTAGGTTAGTATATGTTGTCCTACATGTGTCCCATCTTATAAGGGGTGTGTGGGGTTGATGTTTAGAGTGTTTAGTTAAAGGTGGTAAATAACTTTAGCTTAGGGTAGTTAGGGCCAATTGTGGGCAATGTGTAGTTAGGATAGGATAGGTTAGTTAAGGTGTTCCCCCAGTTTAAGTTTCTTTTATTAATGTAAAATAAAGATTTAGGTACTCCTTTACCCTATGTGTCATATGCTTTGGGATCAGGGCCTTTGCATGGGTGTACAGTGTCAATTTAGTATTTGCAGTTGTGTTCTATCCTGCATCAGAATCCCATTATTGACATGGTTATTCCCAATTCCAAATGAGCTGTCACATTGGCAACTACAACAAAGCTAATTCTCTGCCATCCATTGCACCCCCTACTCAAGGTTACTATGGTTCCCAATGTGTTGTAAAGGTTAGTGTGTTTTTAAATCTGTCATCGTTTGAGTCCTGTTTTGGATTCTTGGCCACTGTGGGACGTCTGCGTGCAGCCTGATGTTCATGTGAACCCTGATAAACTGAGTGATGTTATAATCTGATGAAGTTCTGTATACATAACTCACACCTATAATTTATTACATTCTATTCCAAGATTACATAATTGTCCATACACACGTACACATCCATTCCTGCTGTATGATGTGTGTGTGTGTGATTAAAGTTTATAGTCAGATGTGACATACATAAAGATTGTCTTGAAGGGAAAGTTGACCACATTGAGGGCCATATTTATACTTTTTGACGCAAAATTGCGCTAACGCAGTTTTGCGTCAAAAAAAATTGCGCCGTCTAACGCCATTTAGATGCACCATGCGGGCGTCAAATTTATACTTTGACGTACGGCGGCGCAACCAACAGGTGGGAGTCATTATTTTGTGACGCAGACAGCGTCAGTCTGTCGTAAAGGAAACCAACGTAAATGCGACGCACATCACTGTGGGTCGATTTACGACAGCGCAATTGTGAAAACGCCGTTTTTTTTCACGCTATTGCGTCACATTTTTGCGCGAAAACTGCCCTTTCAGGAGAGGAGACCTAAAATGGATCCTAGATGCCCCAACAGACCCCAGGAGGATGAGAGCAGACCAGGAACCAGCCAGGAGGAAGCATACAGGAACCAGGACATTTAAAAAAAAAAAAGAAAGTGTTGCTTCAGTGCAGAGGAGCAGGAAATCCTGGTGAAAGAGGTGACGGAACACCAGCACCAACTTTTCATCACCTCTAAATTGCCACTCAGTAGGAGAGAGGCCATCTGGAAACAAATTGTGGACAAGATTAACAGTGTGACTGAAGAACGCCGGACAGTCACCGAGTGTAAGAAACGCTGGCATGACTGCAAACGTAGGACCAAAGAGAAAATGGCCAGGAACAGGAAGGCAGCAATGCAGACTGGAGGGGGGAGTCCAGCACAACAGGAGGCCCTGGACCACATGGAGGAGATGGTCGCAGCCGTCATCCCGGAGGAGATCGTCACAGGGATTCAAGGACTGGACAGCGCAGACTACCACGACACTACGCACATGCAGGGTAAGTCACATGGGAATCATAATACAATAATGGGAACTGTAAGCAGGGGGGGATACCTACTACACAATGCATGTAAGTCAGCACATATATGAAGTGGCATGGGGAAAGGGGCACGGCAGGGGGGCATGCCCAGTACTGACCGAAGCTGGGGCACGACAAAATACAGCAACAACAACAGTCCCACGGGGACATCCTGTAATTACAACAAGAGAGCCAAGGGAAAGCAGTGACAGGTGGGAAGGACACTACCTCAAATCCACATCCAGGCACTTGTATTGCAAAATCTATTCCCCATCAACTAGGTCCCTACCTGTAATACAGTAGCAAATACACCAACTGTAACTTAACTGCAACCCCAGTTGACAATAACACCTCTCATCTCTGTGCAGCTATAGTACCAAATGGCAGGAACCCCACCCTGGAACATACATACCTAAATTAGAGGGTGAGGATGACATCTGCAATTACTCCTAGAAATAAGACAAAGGTACCAGTACACTCAAATGCCGAATGTGCATAACTGACACATACAGAAGCCTACGTAAACAGCAATAGGAGCCACACAGCACTAACGATACACAAATGCTGCATACGTCAGGGTCCCTCACGTGCCTGGCTAACAAGGCTACATCACTAATGTCATACTGCTCAGACAACAACATTGAGGAGGGGACACAGGCAACTGGTCACTGAAACACACCTGCAAAGTCGGACAAACAAATAGGACATTCATACGATAAACAGGCCAATCCAATTAAATACACATCACCCAAAATCATCTCAAAACATCAAGAATGTTTACATCCATACCACATCCTAACATTGACATGCATAGGTAATGCCACGGGACATGTACAGATCATGCAATGTGAATAAAAAGTGTATGGGGCAGGGCCTGAGAGGCAAGTGTGCTGCCAGGGCAGTCACAACACCCACAGTCAGTCAAAGTGTAGTGTTGTAAGTGTAACGTATACTTTGCGCATTAGCTTCAGGCTTTAGGCCTTTGTGCATCTTACCCTGATTGTACTTATACTCATTTGCTCACATCTAAGTGCCTCAGAGCAATTTGCACTAAATGATTCTCATTGCCCTTCCTATCAGTTAATGTAGCAAATAGTCAGTCCTAGGGTGTTTTTGATTAGTCAAATCACACTGTTTTGCCTACTTCTGCACTGGAGTTTGCCAGAACATATTCACTCTGTGCCCCAGTCAAGGATACCGTCTGGTACGTTGCTGATAGATGTGGTAGGGGTTAAGGTTTGGCATTCCTGCGTCGGGAAACTTTGTCATCACCATGACATATGTCTTTTACATTCACTTCCTTGTCCCAAGACACGCATGGGGGAGTTTCCAAACAGAAAATCACAACTAGATGCTGCCTGCCTTGCTGCTGATGCACAACCAGATCCCAGCCCATTCCTCTGATATGAGGGATGATGTCTCCCCTGTGATTCTGACAGGCAACCTCCAAACTTAACATGCTGTGCTATACATAGAACATGCAGAGGGAGAGTAGAAACTGTTAGGCACCATGAAAGCTGTGTACTAATGTATTACTCTCCTACGGACTATTTCAATTCTAACAGTGTGTATTGTTTGTGTAATTGGGGCTCACACCTAAATTCCTACAAGTCAGTTGTACAATGAAAATTCATATCAAACTAATACTGTCTTTGTCATTTGTGTATGGGAACATACCGGAAAAGATAGAAATGTGTAGGACCTGAGTGACCACCACTTCCCTGAGAAGTTCCAAAGATGTCATGCGCTCGGATGTGTAAACATTCCTTTGATGTGGGAGACCAGAGGCACTGCTAGTTAGTCTTAGCTAAATTGAATATCTGGGTGACAGAGTTATTTACAAGTGGGTCAAACTTAGTCCCCCACACCATTAGCTATCCTGCTGCCTAGAAAGCCAAGAATCACATGTTGGATAATGAGAGCCCACCCTACAAAATGTCCCTCCATAACAATAGTGAAACACCGAGTGAGGAGTAGGAGAAAAAAACGCCTATTCCTAAATAATTACAAAGCAACAGCTAGAGGCGATCAGGCAGACATGTCTGATAGCTCCATATCAAACAAGTGACACACAGGTGGGCCATAGGCCTACAACAATGCCCTATGACGGACAGCAGATACCTAGACAAACACAGAGTACAATGTTAAGGCATCCAAAGGCTTGTATCTTACTGCAAAATTGTCACAACACAGACACACTAATTGTACCCTGTTTCATTGCAGAGGAACACGGATCTCCTGCTGATCTGCCTGTCCATGAGTTCCCTGATGACATGGATGACGAGACCATCAACCTCCCACAAGAGACCATTGACATGGTCCTTGAAAGCCTCCAAACCCCACCTTCAGTCACAAGGAGGAGCACAGAAGAAGCAGCCACCACAGTAGAACCACCCGCCACCCCAATTGTAAGACCTGCCAGCTCCAACACAGCTGACGACACTGGCACCAGCTTCGAAAGAACTGTCGTTGGGGTCCAGCGGGAGCTGGCAAAGGAGGTGCGGGTGGGGATGCAAAGTATGGCAGCCAGCCTTGAGGGGGTGCGTTCGTGCATGTTGTCAACTGCTGATCAGGCAGCTGCAATGCAAGCCAGAACTTTGCTCTTGGAGGACATTTCAAAAACACTGAAGGAAATTGGCACAGCTGTCATCCAGTTGACACAACAACTCCAACTGCAAGCCACTCAACGTGTGCACGAATGCAACATAGAACCCCTCAGGGCCGACCTGGCTGCCTACCATTGGGATGTGGCTGCCATTCTGAAAAACCAGCAGGCCCTCCTTGCTGCAGTACTGCCCTTCCTTACTCAACAGGGATCAGCCCCCGGGATGTCTGCCTCCATGTCTTCTAACACTGAGGTGTGTGTTGCCCCTTCACAACCAACAACAACAAGGACACACCAGGCAACACACACATCAGAAGAAGAAGACATGGAACAGATAACATTCACACGCAAGAGTACCCGGAAGCCCTAGTCCCTGCACCATGCCCTACTCTGACCAAGGTCCTACGTTTTGACACATGCCAGTCTCACTACAACTAACCTCAATGACTGTTCGGCAATCCACTGTATGACTTGTCCACCTTGCCAGTGAATGTTTCTCTCCTACCATTTGGCATTTCATGTTCCTCTGCACTGTCTGTGACATCACCCCAGCATGTCAGGAGCATCATCCACACCCCTTCTGTAGGATCACCATGTAATAATGCACCAGAAAGGAGTCAGCAAACATGGTGAATGGACATTTTGCACCACACCACCTATAAATAAATATCACCTGCACACCTATTGTGTCTCTGTGTCATTTCAAAATTCAACTGTGCAGTAGATAACTCCAAAGTGGCTGTGTGGCAACCATGTAGATTCTCTATACTACTGTCCTGATTTCATGTATACTGAAACATCTGTGCAGTGGCCAGGATTGCATCATAGCTTTACTATACTGAGGAAAATAACTGATGAAGGGACTAAGCACACACAATCATGCTGTGTTGGACAGAATGATGCACCATCTATAGCTATTCTATACAACTAATGGTGGCTGAGAAATGTAGGCACCATGCAATACTAAAATTTGAAACTATGCTGTAGAATGAAAGGAATGATAAACAAATTACACAGCATCAATCACCCTTACGGCGTATACTTCCATGAAGGAAATTAATGCTGAATCAGTACACACATGATGTAGGTCAGCAATGACAGCAACAAGACAAGAGTGTGAACAAATCATCATCTATAAAGCTCTCGCTGAACTTCACAATGCTGTCCGACCTATCTATTTACCTACAATAACAAGTCTGGAAGCACTCTTTGCGAAGTAGGATACATACCAACCCCAAACCTTGATGATCAATGCACACTACCAATGGTGGCTCTCCAACATGGTGGATACTTACCAAGTTAGCACACGGGTAGCTGGCATGTTAAACCTCATAAGCCTGGGGATAGCGAGCATGGAACACAAATGTCATACTTAAACTTTCTGCTACACTGATGTCAAGGCATTGAAAAGGTAGCACCTAACGCATCAGGTAAAGGGTTAACAAAAATTTTCTTGAAAAGAAGTAATAAAAGAGGCAACTAAGGGAAAGGTAAACCTACACTAATCTAACCTGACTACTACTAACCCACAACTGTCCCTAACTAACCTAAGCTAAACTTACTCTACACATGTAACGAAACGATCTAAACATCAACCCCCCACCCACCATTAAGAGACAAGACACATGCAGGACAACACTTACTAACCTACAAACATACTATACTATCCTAAACAAACATAATTTTTTTTAATTTTTTTTTTATTTTTTTTTATTAAACAGGAATCCCAACATTGCCACTCACCCACCCACCCACACAAAAATATTAGATAGAAAGAATAAGGACCCCCCACCCTCTTACCTAACACTAACTAAGCTAATTTCCTATACTTATCCTATAACTAACCCCCCAAACCCAACTAACAGTATGAAAAAGGAAAGAGGTGAGAGGGGAGGGGTAAAAGTTCAGGAGGGCAAAATGACTAAAGATTTGCCCTCCGAAGTGTGCGCCGGATGGAGCACACCTTCTTCTTCACCTCAGCCATGTCCTCCGTCAGGTTGTCCACCTTGCGAATTAACCTGTCCAATTTTCTAGACAATGCCTGGAAGGCTGCAGGGTCAATAGGAGGGTCAGTGCTGGTCTGCGTGCCGGTGGAGGTGGATGTTGGTGCTGGAGTGGAGTGGCCACGGGACAGCCCTGCTCCCAACACACGGCTGGGTCCAGGTCTTGATGAAGATGCCTGGTCTGTCGCTGGGTCCCCTTGGGCAGACCTGGTGGTTGTAGTGGCGGTGGTTGTAGCTGGCACCGTTGGGGGAGCCTGTGGTGTGGCATACCACGCCCCGGAGGCCCGATCCGAATTATATCTGCGGGCCATCCTCCGATACCCACACTGCACCTGCAGGATGTGCCTGTACCTCATTGCACGGCGCTCAAAATTGTTGCGCTCTGCGGCACTCAGGTTTGCAGCTGTGAAGAGAAAAGGGAAATATTGAGCATTGAATTTACAGTGGGTTGAATACCACAATGGGTCATTTGTCCATTACTAGAAATGTATTGTTTGCAGCAATTGTTACAACATAGTTCACGGAAAGGCTCAGAGGAAGTACATGTGAATCATGCATACCTAAGGTCATATCACACATAGCATATCCATGTCTCTACATGATGGATGACATCACCCTAAACTACTTATCCAAATCATACCGAAGGCATTTGACATTATGGCACCAGCCCTTCCGCATACGGACTTCAGTACATATGTCATTCTATGTGATAACACTCACACTCCTCACTCAATGGCATTTGTAATTAGTTGTGTGCTAAGATTGAACCCCTGGCCCAGAATCATATGTCCACACTAGGGGTCAGATGTAGGAATTTAGAAAAATCAACTAGCAATTTGCAAAGCAGAACGGTGTCTCTGACACCGTCTGCGAGTCGCTATGGGGACCCTAAAACCCACCTCATGAACATCAATGATGTGGGTTCCAAGTTGCCCCACCTTAGCAACATGGGCACTCACGGGGATGGAGGCCTGCTGGGACCAGCAGAACTCCATAGACGTGACTGCTTTTAAATTAAGCAAGTTATTTTTCCCCAAGTGTATGGCCGTTTACCGGAAAGGAAAATGAGCTGCAATTAGTTTTAAATCACAACAATTCAACTTGGAAATTTTCACGGTAATTATTGGTCCCTTAGACCACTGGCTGTTTTGCGCAGGATTATTTTAGTCCACTCACAAAGGTGAAGCTTTACAATGAGTACCCCTTCCAGTCAGCAAGTTGGTTACCATCCACTTCAAGTGGATGATAACAGCTACTCACTTTGCAACCACATACTCGGTTGCAAATGGGATTGCCTACCACTGTGATTTGCAAGTAGGTCTGGTAAAACCCTTTAATATTTCAATTTTGAAAAGCATTTTGCTAATATGTACATGACCACCAAATACATTTTGGAATAGGAAACAGACGTTTGCAAATCCCACACATATATTTATGCCATTTGCAACGTGTAGACATTTTTCTAACTCTGGCCCAAGGTACTAACTCAAGTCACAAAAGGTGTTAAGGACGTGTAACATACTGGTTGCTACAGTCCTAGGTACCCTGTCTCACAGTAAGATCCCAGGCTTTGTGGGTGGTGTGGGAAGAACAACCAACAATCCCATGTTCAATGCACACCCAGGAGTGTACAGAAAGTTCAACAAGTATGTGCCTTCACACACAACACCTATGAAGGGCTAGCAACACGTTGTAGTCAGCCCAACCTTGTCACATCCCAGGTCCACACATGTCAAACTGGTATGACTTAGCCCAACATAACATACTATTAGTGAGGCATGTTTAACAACACACACAGAGGAGGTAGTACACCCATTCACATGATTCAACTGAACACCTAGGGCATTGCACTCAAGTCACACACACTTCGAGTTCACCTTGTGGAAGTACATGCCCCCGTAAGATCCAACCTACAGTGTACACAGTCCATCCTCAACTAGGAAGAAGCATTTGTCATCAAAGCCATGTGCCTAAGCTATCTGGGAGACTGTCAGTCTGATATGCAGACTCAGTTGATGGCAAGTCCCTGACCAAGTCTAACATTGACCAGTGTATTAAAAATGAGTCATACCATTCCCAATTGCCGGCCTAATTGAATGGGCTACAGCCCCTCAATCTGAGAGATGACTACGTATTGCTTTGCAGAAACATAATTCAAATTTGATATCACACTAAAAGAACAAAGCCAATGGACGTCCAGCACATCAAATCATGAATTCTCTTTAACACACAGTAATCCATCATGCGTCATTACCAAACAATGTAAATAGCACTCAGGCGACACTCACTGTAGGTATCGGGGTCGTCAAAATGGGCCACCTCTCCCACGGTGTACGGGGCTGGTCCACCTGTAAAGCATGAAACAAAGATTATACTCAGACTGGGTGAACGGACAAATGATTTCTGTTACAATGACACTGTGTGAATATGACATGGTAATGATAGACTTTCACACATGCTCATCCTGCATGGATAACTTTGTATTCAACATTATCATTGGACGAGTCTCCTGCTCCAGTGTCACACCCTACTACACTCATGCAGTGGCCAGGACAGTCATGTGTCGTCCAAGTTAATACTCCATTAGTATGCCCCAACAATAATGTTAACCATACATCTCAGCATGTGCATCCCAGAGAGACATTCCAAAACTGGTTCAATGAGGACTGCATGACCACTCACAATCCAACAGGCTATGTGGACAGGTTCAACACACAGCAACCAGACACACATGTGACATATGTGTGAACAACGTGACTAACTTCATGTGACGTGAAGGCAACACACATGTATAGCATCATCATGTGTTTCCAATTTTCTGTCTAGCTATGGCGTCTACATATGTAGGTATGTTGTTTCTACATGACGTACTCACTGGCCATTATGACCAGTGGAGTACAAATAGAGCAGTTCACGTGTTGCTTTTCTGACCCAAATGCAACACTACATTACATGCAGCTACAGGCATCTGGTATGTGTTGCAAAAATGAGCCATCGGACTGGTAGCATAGGTCTTCATACCCATTCTGCAACAAATACACATTAGGACACATATGTATACCTTGGTAGCGCAGCATTTGCAACATTTTGTGACGCAGAGAGGGGGCGACTTAGCAAAATACAAATAGATGTTGGATTTGAATGCTGTTATTGCGTGTACATGTGTTGAAAAATATGGGGATTTATGTGTATAACCATGGGCCTAGGTTTCCCTAGCATTACACACAGTCAGCTACTTATTTTGCAGATTGGCTAACAATCATCACATGTTCACACACAGATTTCTATCATTCCCATTTAATAGATTTTTACTCACCAACATGGCCACCAATCCGGAGTCCCAGGTGGTCCAGCAGGTCCTGTTCCCTGGTGACCAGATCTGCCCAGCGGTGCTTGAGTTGGTGTACATTTCTCAGACTCCCGTAGACCCGGACCAGGTGAAGGCGCGCCTTCTCCCACCGGATTTTCCTCGCCTCCGTGTGATACCCCTGTATCACACGGCCCCCAGCTTCCAGCATTAGTGGCAGGAAATGGCTTACTAGCCATAGGAACCCCCCCAATTTGTCTTCACCCATCCTGGACAGGCGAGGCCTACCTGACATATTGAGAGGACTAATGCTGGACAAAATAAATATGAAAGTAAAAGTGGGAAATGGGGAAAGGTAGAGGTGTGAAAGAAAAAGAAGAAGGAGAAAAATAGCCCAAATAAAACCCCAAACTATGCTACCCACAACAGACTCCCACTGACAATACAAACTATCACAGGTATAGACAAAATAACACGAAACAGACTGAGACAATGTTATACAACAATAATAGACTGACACTAAGACAAAATACAAGGCACACAGGACACAAAAGCAGTAAAACACAGGACAACACCTTTCACACAACCACACAGTCTAGATAAATCTGAGACTGCAAAGTGAAAGTGAAAGTTAACTCCCAGTACAGATTTTGTAAACAGGATATCCTATTACATCACTTCCTGCAGAAAATGGCCGCCGTTTTTATTTTCCCGTTTTGCGTCATATTTTCACGCATACACAGTTGTGCGTCATTTTTTTTTGACGCATTACATTGCACATGATGCGGAGTGAAAAAATATGATATGAATATTGATATTTTATAATGTACATGAGATGACCAACATATTGTCCATGTAGCGTCAATTTTACCACGCATACAGCATGGGCGTCATTTTTTTTACACGTACAGTAGTGCACATGATGCGGAGTGAAAAAATATGATATGAATATTAATATTTTATAATGTACATGAGATGACCAACATATTGTCCATGTAGCGTCAATTTTACCACGCATACAGCATGGGCGTCATTTTTTTTACACGTACAGTAGTGCACATGATGCGGAGTGAAAAAATATGATATGAATATTAATATTTTATAATGTACATGAGATGACCAACATATTGTCCATGTAGCGTCAATGTTACCACGCATACAGCATGGGCGTCATTTTTTTTACGCGTACAGTAGTGCACATGATGCGGAGTGAAAAAATATGATATGAATATTAATATTTTATAATGTACATGAGATGACCAACATATTGTCCATGTAGCGTCAATGTTACCACGCATACAGCATGGGCGTCATTTTTTTTACACGTACAGTAGTGCACATGATGCGGAGTGAAAAAATATGATATGAATATTAATATTTTATAATGTACATGAGATGACCAACATATTGTCCATGTAGCGTCAATGTTACCACGCATACAGCATGGGCGTCATTTTTTTTACGCGTACAGTAGTGCACATGATGCGGAGTGAAAAAATATTATATGAATATTAATATTTTATAATGTACATGAGATGACCAACATATTGTCCATGTAGCGTCAATTTTACCACGCATACAGCATGGGCGTCATTTTTTTTACACGTACAGTAGTGCACATGATGCGGAGTGAAAAAATATGATATGAATATTAATATTTTATAATGTACATGAGATGACCAACATATTGTCCATGTAGCGTCAATGTTACCACGCATACAGCATGGGCGTCATTTTTTTTACGCGTACAGTAGTGCACATGATGCGGAGTGAAAAAATATGATATGAATATTAATATTTTATAGTGTACATGAGATGACCAACATATTGTCCATGTAGCGTCAATGTTACCACGCATACAGCATGGGCGTCATTTTTTTTACACGTACAATAGTGCACATGATGCGGAGTAAAAAAATATGATATGAATATTTTATAATGTACATGAGATGACCAACATATTGTCCATGTAGCGTCAATGTTACTACGCATACAGCATGGGCGTAATTTGTTTTACACGTACAGTAGTGCACATGATGCGGAGTGAAAAAATATGATATGAATATTAATATTTTATAATGTACATGAGATGACCAACATATTGTCCATGTAGCGTCAATTTTACCACGCATACAGCATGGGCGTCATTTTTTTTACACGTTCAGTAGTGCACAGGATGCAGAGTCAAAAATATTGTGGATGTAAATTATACTTTGAAGGCAAAATATTAAGACACTTTTGGATACATTTGTATTTGACTCTGCATTGTGTGCACACATGTACGTGAACAAATTATGACGGCCATGCTGTATGCGTCAAATATGGAGCACATTTTTCCTTATGTCTTCATGTTTTTAGCTTTGGAAAGGGGATTTGTCATGGTCAAACGGTGCGATGTGATACACATATGTGTTTGTATATGACACATGTCCGTTGTTTTATGTATAGAAGGCATTCACACTGTAATGTTTGGGATACGTTAACTAATGTATTGACCATATTTGACGACATATTTGGTGTAATTGCTGATGGCTATTTTGAAATGATGGATGGGATACCATTATGTATTCCGTCTCCAAAATGTGTCCACATTTATGATGGTGATGCTTTTATCTGTAGTCCTAACAGGGAGTGGGAGAGTCACTTTCAGTTTTTATGGGGCTGAGCATGTCCCATTATGATTTTGTGTTTCAGATTTGTGTTGGACTTGTGACATGGAGGCCACAGATGTGCCTTATGCATGTGTGTGGTTCACAAGTACATGATTCTTGTATGTTTTGGGGGCGGTAGAGGTGGACTTAGGCCACCAGCACCCTAGGATTTGACCATCCAGAATAGCTACTGTATCCATGGAGTATATTTATTATATCATGGCAAACCTGCAGCAGCGGGCTAATGTAAGGCCATATGGTATGAATGACTGTTGACCATTCATTCATCTCATTAGCCCATTTGACGTTTGCAGTAATGATGAATTGGAGCAAACTTGCATACCATTTTACTATGACTATGTTTGCAAGACTCTCAGCGTTCCCGATGTGATAATGAGAAGAATATTTTGGTTGTCTGTGTCCCTTTCTGCATAAACTGGTTTAGTGTCATGTTACAATCTTCCTGCTAGGTTCAGACTGGGACACAACTGTGATGGTCTACTTTCAAATATTAGATTGATTGTATGACATATGTGTACATGTGTTTTGGAATGTGGATCCACTATCACCTGTCTGGGTGTATGTTGTCACTGTAACTTCAAGGTCTCCTCCTGAGTTAGTGGCAGCTGATGTTGTAGCTATTGTGTATGGCTCATATCACACACTTGAGAGTAGCCATTGATGACATGGTCACGTACACATGGATGGTCCCACCCAGTCTCTGAACACGTGTAATGTGACTTTCAAATGATCTCCAATTTTGGGCTGGATGAGAGATGTTTCAGTTGTTTGGATCCGGCATGTGTAATTGTCACATTTGTACTCTTGTTGGGCTCTGTGTATGGTAATGTATCATGTCACATCCTATCCTCTGTGCATACAGTTGTGATGTTTATTTTTGGTGTGATGAATTTTAATGCCATTCTTGATCAATGAGACGACATTCATCCTCAGCTATTTCAAACTAAAGGTGGTCAGAAATGAATAGGCCAAAGCATGATGTGGTGTTTGTTATCTGTGTTTATTTACAAGTGTGGAATACAAGTGATTATAATAACTCAAGTAAAAAAATTGTTCACAAGCTGTTGGCGCCTACGCACTCCTGCTGCCGTGTTAGGCTGTTCCCCCTCCTGTTGCAGGCCAGCATCCTCCTCATCATCATCCTCAGGCATGTCTGGGTCCGGTTCAAGGAGGGGAATGTTCCTTTTTACACAAATATTGTGTAATATGGCACAAGTGAGTATGATCTTGCAGACCATCTCTGGGGAGTATAGTAGGCTTCCGCCAGTGATGTCAAGGCAGCGGAACCTTGACTTTAGGATCCCAAAGGTCCGCTCCACAATGCTGCGTGTCCTCTTGTGGGCGTCATTGTATGCCCGCTCAGCAGCAGTATTTGGGTTCCCATATGGTGTCATTAGCCAAGGCTGGATGCCATACCCCTGATCAGCTGAAAGAGAAACACAGAATGGTATCAATTAGATGTAGGAGGCACTGTTGTACTTATCTTTGATGGAAGTAGTTGTGTTGTGTTGTCTGTGACTATTTTGTGTACTAATGTGACAACCTATGGTTGTTGGTGGAAACTTTGGCATTGTTTTTTTTCCTTGGCTGAGCAAGTGTTTGTTGGCTAACTGTTTGTCAGCAGGATGTATCGGTTTCTCAAGTACAGTGTGCCCTCCCTTGCATTGTGACTTGTGACACAGGTATCCGTGTGTCCTCACTGGGGGTGTGATGATAGTTCCATGCAGAGTTGAAACATGAAAGGGTATTAGAAACGTTCAATTGAACATACCCAGGCCATCCCATCCCTTAAAAGTTATGCATTGTAGTAGTGTACAGGTTATTGTGAGACTTTCAATTTGCAAGGTGACATTTAGGCAACCACAGTCATAAATGTCTTCACACTAAGCTGTGGAGTAAATTCCAATGTGTGGGAGGTTCAATGGTGACTTGTGAAACATGGCTAGTGATGTGAGTACCTCAGTGCGTTCCTGTCTAGGTGTTGCTATTGTGGTGTATGGGTTGTTTATCCTAGAGGGTTTCTGTGCAGTGAGTATATAAGTGGATTTTTGTCCTTACCAACAAGTAGTCCATTGCCATACCGTCCATCCTGGAAGTGTTGGTTGATGGTGCAGTGACGGAAGATGAATGCGTCATGTACACTCCCAGGATATTTAGCCACAATGTTGCTGATCAGTCCTTGGTGATCGACTATGGCCTGCACGTTGATGGAATGTGTGTGCTTCCTGTTGCGGTAGAGGTGTTCACTCGCAGCAGGTGGCACAAGGCGTGCGTGTGTGCAGTCGATTGCACCAAGGACGTGCGGAAAGCCACTGATGGCGTAGAACCCCTGTTTAGTTTCCTGCTGCTTCTGCACTGTGTTAGGGAAGCATATGTGGTGGGGTGTCAGTCCAATGATGGCATCCAGTACTTTAGGCAGGAATGTGGAGAAAGATGGTTGTGAGATTCCACCAACCAGGGCACCAGTTGTCTGAAAGGAGCCACTTGCCAGCATGTGAAGTACGGCAAGCAGCTTTGTTTCTGTTGGGATAGTGCGTGGAGTCACTAAAGTGGGGGCCAATTGCTGTTCAATATTTGTCAGCAGCTGCTGAATGGCCTGCCAGTTCAACCGGTACCTCTGGATGATGTCTCGTTCCCTGAGGCCATGCAGGGTTGTTCTTGGGCGGAATATCCTCTCCTGCCTTCTGCGCTGTCTTTGGGGTCCCTGTTGTTGTTGTTGTGGCTGCTGTTGTTGCTGCAGGGCTCTGCGTCTACGTGCACGTTGAAGAAAAATCACCTCCATGTCTCCCTGTTGCTGCTTTGCTGCTCTGCTGCTCTGTTGTTTGTTCTGTGTGTTCTGATTAAGTACAGGTGTGTTTGCCCCATTTTAACGCCTACCCTGACCCAGGCGTTAAAATTTCACGATATTCATGCTTTGCGCCATTTTTTTGCGCCGCCTGCAGCGCAGGAGTGATTTTTGCCATGAAGCATAAATACCACGCACCGCTATGTGCGTCTGTTTTTGGACGGGAACGCCTACCCTGCATGTCATTAACGCAGGGCGGGGTGTCGCTTCCAAAAACTGGCGCACATAGCGCCATTTTCCCGGTGCGCCGGATCGGGCGTCAGGGTTTAAATATGGGGCAACGTTTGCGCTGAAAGTGCGTCAAAAGTTTTGACGCACATTCAGCGCAAACGGAGTATAAATATGCCCCTGAGTTTCATCTTATACATACGTTGGAGCTGACTTTTTCAGTTCTGCACAGCATTATACTGTTTGTTATCTTTTAACTTCAGAAATAAGCCTATGGAAGCACATTTGATGATAAAATCCAGACCCAAGTGCATAGTTATCATCCCACATTATTTTTAAACTGTTGTATTGATATTCTATGGCCATTGACATGTTACATACACCACAAATCTCCTACACAGTTGATTTGTCACATTACACAGAGACAAGGTTGTTGTGTAAGTGCTATTCATTTTAAAGTGCTGTACTGCAATATTTACTTAGTCCAGGAGTGTAAGTCCATTAGTGTGACGCCTTCTATTGTGATGCAGCACAAGTGCAATGATGAGGGACATGTCATTGGACATGCTGTGGTGAAGTGTCATTCAGTGCAGAGGAACATGAATTGCCAATGAGGTAGTGAGAGACAATTGCAGTGCATAGTGGTAAGGTAAACAGTGTTCTGGAGAACAGTGCATGTTACCAACTGTAGCAAGACTGGCCTGTTAACAAGCACAGGACCTAGGAAATCAGTGCCCGTGTGGCATGGACTAGTGCTACCCGGTACTCCTATGGGTGAAGGTGATCTGTTCCACGTCTTCATCTTCTGATGTGTGTGTCGTCTCCTCTGCCATTCGTGGTGGTGGGTTTGAAGAGGCAACACACACTTCAGTCTTTGAAGACGTGGAGTCAGAATTCCCAGTAGCTGACAACTGTGGGGCTATTAAGGGCATTACTGCAGCAAGGAGGATCTGCTGGTTCTTGAGTATAGCAGCTACATCACTGTGGGAGGCAGTCAGGTCGGCCCTGAGGGGGTCATGATTGCATTTGTACATGCAATGAAAGGTTTGGGATACCAGGTGTTGTGGCAACTCCCTAACTGCTGAGGTGAAATCCCTCACACATTGTTGTAGTCCTTGCAGGAGGGATTGTAGCGCTTGCATGGCTGCTGACTGCTCTGCAGATGACATCATGCACATGCGCATCCCCTCAAGGCTGGCTGCCATATTTAGCATCCCCACCCGCACCTCCTTGGCCAGCTCCCGCTGTACTCCCACTACTGTCCTCTCAATGGTGGTACCAGTGTCCTCAGAGTCCTCAGCTGGGTTGGAGCTGGCAGGTCGTAATATTGGGGTGGTGGGTGCTTCCTCTATGATGGCTGCTGAATCTGTACTCCTCCATGCTACTGAAGGTGGGGTCTGGAGGGTTCCAAGGACGTCTTGGAGAGTCTGCTGGCTAATGTTTGTCAGCTGGTCATCCATGTCATCATGGAAGTCCAGGACAGGCATATCCACATGAGAGCCATCGTCCTCTGCAATGAGATATTGTACAATTAGTGTGTCTGTGTTGTGGCAGTTGTAATGTGATGTCACTGACTTCCTATTAGTGAGACATTGTAATCTTGGTTCCTGTTCATTGTTCCTGTCATTAATATTAGCATTCTCACAGGCCTATGCCCCACTTTCATGTCACATGTAGTGTGGGCAGTTTGGGGAATTGTCTGTGTCACATCCTCTAGGTGTAGGTTCTGTCCAAATTGTATGTTGCCACCTTCTTGTCCTTCTCAACTCTCCCTCTACTTCCATTAGCATTGTGAAGCCTTGCAATGGCTGTGGGTGTTCTGATGCCACTTGCACTACACTTAACAATATGGGACTGACCCAGTCTCTGATATTTCACATCCACCTATATGTTGCTGAGACCTAGCATATACTGTGTATTGCATTGGCATGGCACGATACGGTGTCAGCATTGGTAGTGTGTACTGCTGATGTTGGGAAATGTGTGCTACACTGGATTGCACTGATGGTCCTAGCAGTGTTCCATTTCCTCTTATGACTGTGCGCGTGTGTTTCACTAGCTAGACACATATGTCCTCCCCCTCAATGATGTTGTCTTAGCAGTATGACAGTTGAGATGTTGCAAGGTGTCATTGGAGCTATTGTAACACAGGCACGGGGTAGATCCAGGAATGGGCAACATGGGTATGACATTACTGATGTGTACTTCATAATGCAAGTAACAATACCTGATGTTTATTGTGCCTATAGACATGAGAATTTGACAGGATTTACATTTTGTTAGGAATTGAAGGGGACTGATAACATCGTCATCCTGAACCCTCTATTTTGGGAGTGTTTGATCCATGGGCACCTAACTGCCGTTTGCAACTTGACCAGCACACACAGCACAGGTGGTAGTGGCAACTGTTGTCAATGGTACATGCCACTTGCAGATATGGCCTGAGACTTGAAATTGAGCCCTAGTTCATGTTGTGACAATACCAGCTGTCCGGTGACAGCAGGCCAGTTTTACGTTCTACCCTACCCTCCTGGACTGGCTTTGCCTTTCCAACAGCCTTGGCATGGCAGAGTACCCCCATGCAAAAGTTGTTGGTGTAGTGTTATGCTGTGCCCCTGGTTTCCCCTGCACAGCCCATGCACCCGTGCCGTGCCCCTTTGCCCTTTCCACTGCCTGATTTCCATGTCTGACATGCATTGTGTCTTAGGTATGTACCTCCGTCTGCTTGCGGTTGACATTTAGGCATTTTTGTCCCCCATGCAATTTACCCTGCATCTGTGTTGTTTCATGGTAGTCTGAGCTGTCCTGTCCTTGAATTTCTGTGACAATCTCCTCTGGGATGACAGCTGCCACCATCTCCTCCATCTGGTCCAGGGCCTCCTGCGGTGCTGGACTCCCACCTCCAGTCTGCAGTGCTGCCTTCCTGTTCCTTGCCATTTTTTCCATGGTCCTGTGCTTGCAGTCATGCCAGCGTTTCTTGCACTCAATGACTGTTCTCCGTACTTCTGCCACACTGTTTATCTTGTCCTCAATTTGTTGCCAAATTGCCTCTCTACTCCCAATTGGCAATTTTGAGGTGACAAAAAGTTGATGCTGGTGTTCTGTCACCTCTTTCACCAGTATTTCCTGCTCCTGTGCACTGAAACAACACTTCCTTTTCTTCTCCTGGGCCTTGTCTGGTTCCTCCTGGCTGGTTCCTGGTCAATTAGGGTCTCCCTGGGGTCTCTCCTGGCTTTTTGGATCCATTTTGGGGCACCTTAGCACATTTTGCTGTTTTTGCGCCACTTTTTGATGCTATTGCGGGGGAAAATGGCACATATCTGGTTTGCGACGTCGTAAACTGGATGAAAGTCATTTTCTCCACGTTAACATCGTTTTGCTTTACGACGTTGCGTAATGGTATAGAGTATAAAAAATGTTGACGCCCGGGTGGTGCACAGACATGGCGTTAGCCGGTGTTAACCTTTTTGACACAAAACTGCATTGGTGCAGTTTTGCGTCAAAAAGTATAAATATGGCCTAAAGTTTGCAATGTAACATGTATGATTCTGCCCAGGACATACCCCCTTGTTGCTGCTGTGGTTCCCTCATCCACCCATCAATCTCCGGGGTAGGCTACCACAGTATGCAGGCCATAAGGGAGGTCAGGGTCCGGCTGCGGCCCGTCCACATTAGGAGGACAGCCCCAGCTGGACCTCCGTGATCGTCTGAGCCCAGCGTCTCAGGTCCTCCCACCTTTTTCAGCAATGGGCACTGCACCGGTGATAGACTCCCCAGGGCCTACATCTTCTGGGCAATGACTCTCCAAATGGTTTGCTTCTGATGGGCCTTCTGCACCTGTATAGATGCAAGAGATGAATAAAGAGATCATAATTGCATATTTTAGGATATCTGTTTGGTTAACACACATTTTTTAGACACTTAGCACGCACATTTTTAAATTGCTAACACAGTGCACGTGTAAATCTCACATGCTGATAAGTACAAGGATATAAAACACGCTATTGTAGTTATCTGCTGGCTATAAAGAACTCTGGTCATGACATACAGGCCCATATTTATACTTTTTGACGCTAAACTGCGCTAACGCAGTTTAGCGTCAAAAAGTTTTGCGCCGGCTAACGCCATTCTGAAGCGCCATGCGGGCGCCGTATTTATTGAATGGCGTTAGCCGGCGCAAGCAGACCGGCGCTGCCTGGTGTGCGCGAGAAAAACCACGTACACCAGGCAGTGCCGGCGTAGGGGGAAAATGGCGCATGGGCGTCTTAAAATGGGGCAAGTCAGGTTACGTCGAAAAAATCGTCGTAACCCGACTTGCGCCATTTTTTTTCGACGCCCATCCCCCATCAACATGACTCCTATCATTGTAAAGATAGGAGTCATGCCCCCTTGCCCAATGGCCATGCCCAGGGGACTTCTGTCCCCTGGGCATGGTCATTGGGCATAGTGGCATGTAGGGGGGCACAAATCAGGCCCCCCTATGCCACAAAAAAAAAAAAAAAAAATACTTACCTGAACTTACCTTAATGTCCATGGGGTGGGTCCCTCCAGCCTTGGGTGTCCTCCTGGGGTGGGCAAGGGTGGCAGGGGGGGTCCCTGGGGGCAGGGGAGGGCACTCTGGGCTCATTTTGAGCCCACTTGTCCCTTAACGCCATGCCTGACCCAGGCGTTAAAAAGCGGCGCAAATGTGCCGTTTTTAGCCACGCCCACTCCCGGGCGTCTCTTTTGCCCGGGAGTATAAATACCACGTAAAGGCCTGGGAGTCATTTTTTAGACGGGAACGCCTCCCTTGCATATCATTAACGCAAGGAAGGGGTTCACGCTAAAAAATGACGCACATTCCGGGAACTTTGGCGCTATACGCCTCTAACGCCATAGTATAAATATGGCGTTAGTTGGCGTTAGTTTAGCGTCGAATTTGCGTCGAAAAAAACGACGCAAATTCGGCGCAAACGGAGTATAAATACGGCCCACAATGACTAAGCCAGCCCACTAACATTATGAAGCCCAGAGCCATCCAATATGTACTGTGATGTGAGCCACTATGAAACACAACACACCATTGTGACCTTCTGAAGGGTAAACTACCTGTGCATGACTGTGTAGACACCTTTACATCCAGGTACATTGATTTGCTGCATAACGTCAATATAGGCTACTACCCTAGCATAGACTCCACCCTAAAACTTAGGTGACGTAGGCTACCTAATGGATTCAAATGGTACATCTAATTAAATTGGTGCGGTATGTACTGGCATCTCAGGACACACCTTTAACCATATGTGGATCTCTTACACAGATGACATTTAACATAACAAGGTATGTTTGGTCTGACTGGTTGAATGTAACAAAGCTAGCGATTCACATGTAATGATCTCTCCAGAATTAACAAACTATCTGCACTGTATGATTGTCATTTGTACAATAGGCCTGTACATTGCAAACATTACTTATGGAAAAGTGTCTTTAGCGACAAGCTAGCTTGGCTGATGAGGGGTGATACACCGAAACAGTTCCAGGATGCTTGTTTCTGATCCAGGGAGGACCTAGCCTGGCAGTTCGGACTGGACTGTTCCAGTGGGGAGCAGGGTCAATACTGATTTGCATATGGCTGGGTCCAAACTGGGGTTGAGTGGTGGGCAAAAAAACTATGGATTAAACCCAGATCTTTGTGATGAGATGAATGTTTGCATTGTTCAGCATTCTGTCCATCATCTGTTCTTTTTCCTTTTATCTCCCTAAGTGGGAAGGGTATTCTCAGACATCGGCCCATGCTTACTGGGCCACTGGATTCAAGCTAGCCTGGCTTATGAGAGGTGCTACCCTGAAACCGGTCCCACAATGCTTGTTTCTGTTTCAGGGAGGACCTGCCTTTTCAGTTCAGGCTAGACTGTTTCACTGGGGAACAGAGTCAAGACTGATTTGAATATGGCTGGGTCTCAACTGGGGTGGCATGGTGAGCAAAAAAACAATGGATTAAACCCAGTTCTTTGTGATTGGGTTGAATATTTGCATTATTCCGCATTCCGTCCATCATCAGTTGTTTTTGCTTATGGAAAAGTGACAACAGATCTGTTGGAGTAAGGAGCCTGTCAGTAGTAAATGTCACATGTTGGTCAATGGAAAAATATACCAGGTCAGGGACTTACCTCTGTCACCATTCCAAATGTAGTCAATGCAAAAGCATGCAGGGCTACTATTAGTAGAGAAAGCTCATTTTGTGAGCATCCAAGGTTCTGCAGATCTACAGGGAGATAACTATGTGCATCAGTTGCATTACCACAGTAACTCTGCCCCAGCCTGGACCATGGCTCATAAAGGACAAATCTCTTTGTCAGGCCTTGCTCTCTGCAGGCTGAGCATACTGAACCAACATAAACATCAGATTTCCATCACGTCAATACATAACAGTACATCTTGTGGCAATCCTATATGTGGTATCAAGGTTGTGTGGCACTCCAAAGACGTCAGTGATGTTTTGCTATCTCTCAGACAACAGTTTGCCATGGGCTGATCTGGGATGAGTGATATGTGAGACTGTACACATTGCTTACATCCTCCTCAACTGCTTGCAACAGTATACATACACAGCTCATGTGGTAGTGCAAACACAGTTCGATCCTCATTTTCACATTCACGGTCTGTCGTGCCTGCCAAATGGCCACCAGTGTTGGCGGTCTTCAGACTGCCATATTGTGGCTGCTGGCTGCTCTCCGCCACTATTAGGCGGGGAAGCAGCCAGCAGCCATACTGGCGGTCGGCGGTCTAGTGGAGGTTTACTCCACCGCCACATCACCACAACACTGCCCCCCGTATTACATCACTGTAAACAGCGTGTCGGTGTTGGTGTTGATGGGGTGCTGGTGGTGGAGCAAGCGCCATGGACTCCATTCGCTCCCAGATGACCACTAAGGTGATCGACCAACAGGGGATGGGGTGTTGAGTGTTGTGTGCATGAATGGGGGGGTGTGTTTGTCTGAATATAGGGGGTGGGGGTGTTGTGTGTGTTTGTGTGCATGTGAATGCAAGTGTATGTGTGCTTGTGCAAATGCGTATATGCAGGGGGTAGAGGGTGGGGGGTGTCATGACCGTGTGTGCATCTGTGTGTGAATGAGTGTCTGTGTATGTATGTATGTGTGATGTGTTCCTGCATGGATGTACGGGGAGCGGGGTTTCAGAATGGGGATTGGGGTAGAAAATGGGGTTTAGGGGATGGGGAGTACAGAATGGGGTTCAGGGGTGGGGAAGTCACTGCTTTGGGGGTTGGGGAGCCTCTGATGGGGTCAGGGGTGGGGGAGGGTCCTACATGGGAGGTGTTGGGGAGACCTGCAATGGCGACAGAATCCCTGGTGGTAAGGATACTCAAAATACCGTGGACGGTGTTAGGTGGACCGCTGGGTTGAAGGTGGTCCACATTCAGCCCAGAGGTCCTGCCCCCGGTGGTTCAGGTGGTAAACTGGCTGCAATGCAGCCAGTTCACTACCGTTGTCCTAATTTGGCGGTCCTGCACCCCCACGCTGTCGGCAGTCTGGCCACCACTGCTGGCGTAGCGGAGCAGGACTGCCAGGGTCATAATGACTCCCTTAGTTTCCCATTTACCATCATCTCATCAACAAATATATCTGTTGCGCCGCGTGGTGCGGCGCGAGCCGAGCATTCGGCTCGCGCTGCGCAGCGCGTTCTCAGGACGAGCCGCGTCCCGAGTCTTCTTTGTACAGCGCGAGGCCCCAGATATTATTTTGGGCCTCGCTCTGCCTTCTGTTGTGTCCCTGTTCTCCCCTGACCCCTCCTTACCTGTTTCTTTTTCTTTCTTCTTCTTCTTTTTCTTCTTTACTTTTTCGAGGCATTTTTCTGTCCTTTCTTTATGTCTTTCCCCCTTCCCATGTTACCTTTTTCTTCCCAGCATTCCTTGGTCCCTATTTTCTATGGTTCCTGTTCTATTCTGTCCTATGTACTTTTTCCCTATCTAAAATGGTGTCTTTTTACTTCCTGTTGGTCACTTCCTGTTTCTTGGTATATAAGGGCTCTGTTTTCTCCCTTTCCTTGCGCTGCATCACTTTCTGCTCAGATTGTGTCTTCGCTCCTGATTCTTAGCCTTCGGTTCTGAATCTTTTCAATTTTGCATTTACCTGCATTTTGTTCCTGTTTGATTCCTGGTTTTGTTTTCGTTTCAGGAATCCATTTTTTGGAGGTTTTTTCCCCTTTATTGGGTTTTTTTTCCCTCTGGCACTAATTCTAAAGGGCACGGTCTGTTCTTGGCATTTCCACTGCCTGCAGCACCGTGGCTACTAGAAAGAGTCGCCCTTTTCTGGGCCAAAGCCGAACCCTCAAGACCTACGCCACTAGATCTGCGGTTTCCAGGCGCCAGCAGCACGTGAGTCGTGACAGAATGCAGCGCCAAACCATTCCGACATCTTCTGACACTATGGATGACACAGTGGCGGCGGCTGCAGATCCTGATTCATCTTTTTTGACTACTATTCAACAACAAGCTCAGGAATTGCAACAATTGCGCAACGAGAATGCGGTCTTACGACAGGCTTTGGCCCTCCGCAGTGGCGATGTTCCGACTATCTCCGCCTCAACGCCTCGCTTCTCTGGTGAACCAACTAAACTGCGTGAATTCCTGGATGCATTAACGGTTTACTTCGCCTTCAGACCTACCCAATTCTCTCATGACAGGACAAAGGTGGGATATCTTATTAGTGCATTATCCGGTCCTGCCTTGGCCTGGGCAACCCCGATGGTGTCATCCAACGATCCAGTATTGTCGGACTATTCTGCCTTCGTGACCCGCTTCAAACAAATGTTTAGTCGCCCAGGATTGGAAGCCTCGGCAGAGGAAGCATTATGTGATATCCAGCAAGGTTCCCAGGATGTCCTCCGATATATTACACGTTTCCGTCAATTAGCGGCAGAGACCACTTGGGTGGAGCGTACCCTGGTAACTTTGTTTCGCAGAGGACTTAAGGAAGAAATTAAGGATGAATTAGTACATTCCACCAGAGTTGAAGATCTTCGTGGCCTCATGGATCAAGCACTTTCCATCGAGTATCGTCTTCAAGAACGACGAATGGAGAAGAGAAGGAGTAGAGGATCGCCTCAGCCAAGCTCTTCACGGATGTATCCACCTCATCCTGAGGAATCTCGTCCTCCTGCTAAAGATATAGAAGGGGAACCCATGCAAGTGGATACTACTCGAGGGCCACTCTCTGCTAGTGAGAAGGAAGACAGACGGAAGAAAGGATTGTGCCTCTACTGTGGTTCTGCTGGTCACATGCTTCGTACATGTCCTGTACGTCCACCTAGACCCTTGGGAAACGCCACCTCCCGTCCTCTGTAAGAAGGGAGGGGACGGGATCATCGGCTATACCTTCTATCAGCTCATTCAATGACAATACAACTTACTTGTTCGTGTTACCAGTCATATTACAACTACCTGATGGCCGCCAAGAAAGAACTATGGCATTATTGGATTGTGGTGCTAGTGGTATATACATGGATAAGACATGGGCCACTAATCTGCAAATTCCCACTCAACCCAAAGACATTCCTGAACAAGTACACACCGTGGATGGATCTTTAATATCCTCAGGTCCAGTCGATACTACGACCTTGATGTTAAATTTACAGTTTGGTAATCATCAAGAACACCTCTCTTTTGATCTCATTTCATCTCCCAACCATACCATTATTCTCGGAATTCCATGGTTTACTAGACATAACCCATATGTGAACTGGGTAACCCGGACAATTTCTTTATCCTCACAGTTTTGTCAAGAAAATTGCTTTGCTTCCGATAAATATTGGTCACCAAACAGATTAACACCTATGAAGAGTACTACAGAGTATTCCATCAACACTGTCCAAGGGGTTCCTGAACATTATTTAGAGTTCCAAGATGTGTTTCAAAAACCATCCAGACCTGTATTACCTCCACATCGAGAGTACGATTGTGCTATTCCTTTGGAACCTGGAACAGTCGTTCCCTTTGGGAGGATGTATTCTCTCACGGAACCTGAAAAGGAAGTTCTTAAGGAGTATCTGGAGGAAAATGTACAGGGTGGTCTCATTGTTCCATCTTCTTCTCCAGCAGGGGCTCCTCTCTTTTTTGTACCTAAGAAGACCAAAGATCTTCGTCCTTGCATAGACTTTCGAGGCCTAAACAAGATAACTATTAAGGATCGTTATCCTTTGCCCCTCATTAAGGATATTTTAGAGGCAGTCAGAGGGGCTCAACGTTTTACCAAGTTGGATCTTCGGGGAGCTTACCACCTTTTACGTATAAAAGAAGGAGACGAGTGGAAAACAGCATTCAGGACACCGTTCGGTCATTTTGAATATAAAGTCATGCCCTTTGGTCTTACGAACGCTCCTGCTATATTTCAAAGGTTTATGGACTCAATATTTTCCGATCTCTTGAACCAGACACTCGTAATCTACTTGGACGACATCCTTATTTTTTCCAGACACCCCGAACTCCATTCTTCTCATGTGAAACAAGTCCTTCATAGACTCCGAGCACATCAACTATTCTGTAAACCCGAAAAGTGTGAGTTCGATAAGACGGAAGTCAAATATCTGGGTTATCATTTAAGTTCCACCGGCATAGCTATGGACCTAGAAAAGGTACAAGCAATTCTAGAATGGCCTTCTCCCTCTTCTATCAAAGAAACACAATGTTTCCTAGGATTAGCAAATTTTTACCGACAGTTCATTCAAGACTTTGCTAAACAGACCAGCCATATAACCCATACCTTAAAGAAGGAAAATCTAAAACAGGGGTTTGTCTGGACCAAGGCGGCTGAAACAGCTTTTCAAGAATTAAAGAAGGCATTCACTCAAGCTCCCATCTTGAGACATCCAGATACCAATAAACAGTTTATTGTAGTTACCGATGCTTCCGAAAAAGCTATTGGAGCAGTCTTGCTTCAACTTCAAGAAGATGATGGTCTTGAACATCCTGTTTTCTATTTGTCCCATATTCTCTCTTCAGCTGAACAACATTACTCAGTACTAGAAAGAGAGTTGTTAGCTCTGAAGACAGCCTGCATCGAATGGAGACAGTTTCTGATGGGATCCAAGGAGCCTTTCGAGGCGAGAACAGATCACCGTAATCTGCAATGTCTACGTAATTTTGTATGCCAAAATAGTCGCCAGGCGCGTTGGGCCTTTTTCTTTAGTCAGTATGACTTTTACATCACCTATATTCCTGGATCTCAAAACATTCTGGCTGATGCTCTGTCTCGACGCTATCCAGATTGTACTCCTTCCCCATCTCAGTTTCTACTGGAGCCTAGTAAGATCATTGGAGTTGCTCAATCTTTTCTGGATGAGGTACAACTGGAGTATTCCAGCCTGTCTAATAGCGAAATAGAGAAATTAAGAACCTTTTTATGCAAGAAGGAAGGATTCTTTTTTCATCAGAAGCTGTTATTCCTCCCTACTAAGTGCGAGACAAAGCATTACAGATGTGCCATGATTCACCGGTTGCTGGACATAGAGGTATTAAGGCCACACAAGAACTTCTTTCGCGATCTTTCTGGTGGCCTACCTGGAAATCAGATGTCGAAAGATATGTTCAGGCTTGTCCCATATGTGCCCAAGTCAAGATTCCCCGTAGCAGACCTGCAGGATTACTACAGCCTTTGCCAGTTCCACCAACGCCATGGCATACTATTTCCACTGACTTTATGTGTTCACTTCCGCCATCAGCTGGAAACCAGGTTATCATGGTCACTGTTGATTCTTTCACTAAGATGGCCCACTTTACTGCTCTAAAGAAATTACCAACATCCCAAGAATTGAGCCAGATATTTATCGACCATATTTTCCGTCTCCATGGACTTCCACATACCATTGTGTCTGACAGGGGTCCCCAGTATATTTCCCGGTTTTGGAAACATTTTTGCAAGACACTAAATATCATTATAGCACTATCATCCGGTTTCCATCCTCAGACCAATGGACAAACTGAGCGTTTGAATCAAGGACTAGAACAATACCTTCGTTGTTTTTGTAATTCCACCCAAAGCAACTGGACCACTTATCTTCCTATTGCTGAATATTCCTACAACAATTCTGTCCATAGTGCCTCCAAGGTCACTCCCTTTTTCTGTTCCTATGGCTATCATCCGACCTCTTTTCCTACTGCTCCTCAATCTACCTCTCCTCTGCCTGCCATTACATCTTTTTCCAAACGTCTCCTGCAACTCCATAAGCTAATTAGATCTAATTTATTGCACACTAAGAGATATATGAAGAAGATCGCTGATAAGAAACGTGGACCCACTCCTGATTATCACCCTCAGGATAAAGTCTGTCTTTCTTCCAAATTCTTGCCCTCTCGCCTTTCTCTGAATAAGTTCACGCCTCGCTATTATGGGCCTTTTCGTATTCTTCAGTTGCTCAATCCTGTCACTGTTCGTCTTCGCTTGCCTCATACTTGGAAAATTCATCCGGTCTTTCATGTATCCCAACTCAAACCTTATGTCCCTGATCCTTTCTCTCGTCAGTTTCCTTGTCCTCCTCCTGTGTTGGTGAATGATGTCCCTGAATATGAGGTTCAAGAAATTTGTGACTCTCGCCTTTTTCACCGGCGTCTTCAGTATTTGATTCACTGGAAGGGTTATCCTCTTAGTGAATGCTCTTGGGAAGATGCTTCTTCTGTTCACGCCCCTCTTTTGATTTCTCGTTTTCATCGTTTGTTTCCTTTCAAACCTAGACCTTCGGGGGGGGGGACCTACTGTTGCGCCGCGCAGCGCGTTCTCAGGACGCGGCGCGTCCCGAGTCTTCTTTGTACAGCGCGAGGCCCCAGATATTATTTTGGGCCTCGCTCTGCCTTCTGTTGTGTCCCTGTTCTCCCCTGACCCCTCCTTACCTGTTTATTTTTCTTTCTTCTTCTTCTTTTTCTTCTTTACTTTTTCGAGGCATTTTTCTGTCCTTTCTTTATGTCTTTCCCCCTTCCCATGTTACCTTTTTCTTCCCAGCATTCCTTGGTCCCTATTTTCTATGGTTCCTGTTCTATTCTGTCCTATGTACTTTTTCCCTATCTAAAATGGTGTCTTTTTACTTCCTGTTGGTCACTTCCTGTTTCTTGGTATATAAGGGCTCTGTTTTCTCCCTTTCCTTGCGCTGCATCACTTTCTGCTCAGATTGTGTCTTCGCTCCTGATTCTTAGCCTTCGGTTCTGAATCTTTTCAATTTTGCATTTACCTGCATTTTGTTCTTGTTTGATTCCTGGTTTTGTTTTCGTTTCAGGAATCCATTTTTTGGAGGTTTTTTCCCCTTTATTGGGGTTTTTTTCCCTCTGGCACTAATTCTAAAGGGCACGGTCTGTTCTTGGCGTTTCCACTGCCTGCAGCACCGTGGCTACTAGAAAGAGTCGCCCTTTTCTGGGCCAAAGACGAACCCTCAAGACCTACGCCACTAGATCTGCGGTTTCCAGGCGCCAGCAGCACGTGAGTCGTGACAATATCATTGTTACCCTGAAATATTTACTAGAATGTACATATGAATGCAACAGAAGGAGGATCTGGGGCTTATCACACATCATACAACACAATGGTCTTTTGAAAAACACACGGTACACAGCTCCATAATTCATGACATGCACATCCTTTGTAAGGACCACACAATGTAACTACAGTCATCCTAAAAAATATCTAGGACCCAGAGGCATATTGCAGCCTGTTGGAAAGGAAGGATGGTGTTGAACATAGTCAAATATGTATGTGAAGTAGTTACCTGTTCCTCTGGTGAGCCATAGAGCTGACAATGAAGGGGAAGAACCTCATCAACAAGTTTCTCTAGCTCCTCTTCAAAGAAGTCTAGGGCCATCTCATCTTCTTGGCCTGGCTTGATTGCTCCCAGAGGTGGCAGGCAGCAGCTAAACTGGCGGAGGACTTGATGGCAGAAGTGTTGAGAGGCAAGTGAGTTATTTTTCAAACCACACTGTACATGTACACCATGTACGTGGTCATCTGCATTGATGAGCACAGCTCTTGGGGTGCGATGTCACAGTCAACAATGTTAGCCTATTTCATGTTTGCCATGGATGAAACAACACACAGCGCAGTCGACTTTCGCCGGCAGTGGAAGCTTCCAAAACTCCAATATACTAGGTCTGACATCCGCTAATTTAGCAGCTGAAACTACAGTATTGGTGACTAGTAAATGCATCACCACCACTACAAATGCGTTGTAACATGTTTACAAATGTACTATTCCACTGATCTGTAATTTCCTCTAAACAATCATTAGTGTAGTGCATTACTGGTCATAAATGCCATGTAACTGCGGTGTACTGTACACTGCCAGTGAGGGTATTTTGGGAGGACAAAACATACTTTTCAATATTGAGGTGCACATGAGGAACATTTAGGTGTATAATGTGCACATATATGTTGTAGACACGTGTGTAGACAATAATGAGGATTATAGCTGGATTTTGGGTAGGAGACAATTGTAATGTGAAATGTCACATCACTTTTGCTTTATTTATCCTACATGTTGCTCTGGACACTGTGACTAATGCTCCAATGTATTTGATTACACACATAGGTATTCTGGGAGAGGGAGGAGACGACAGCCTTTAGTGTACCATCATTTTCCAGACCTTCAAACCATGGAAGAAAGGGATGTTATAAAAAAGTTTTGTCTGAATAGGTAAACAATACAAGATTAATGTTGTCACTTGGAGACTGATATCATGCCTAAAAACACAAATCTAACATGTATATCACCTAATCACCTAGTGTGAGACTCATGGCAAGTATTATACTTTTTGATCACAAGATCTTTTCAAAATACCGTGGCTATATCTGGTGGTATGTCACAACCTATGTTCAGTGGTGTATTAAAGGATATGTTATCAGCAATGACGTAACAGATTGAACTTTGTATCAGGTTCCCCAAGCTTGAGGATTTAGCCAATCTGAAGGTTGACTTCTATAGATTTGGTCAACTCCCACATGTGGTGGGAGCCCTTGTTGGCATCCATATTGCATTGGTACGACCGCATGCCAGAGAAAAAGTCTATCAAAACAGCAAGCACTCCTATTCAAGTAATATACAGGTTGCCTGCTTGCCAGATTTGTACATTTCAAATGTCTGTGCCTGGTTCCTTGGTTCAGCCCATGATTCCTTTGTAATGTGGAACAGAACCATCCCCAGCTGATGTTACAACAACAACTGGAGAGGGCCTGGCTTGTGGTAAGTGCTATCCATCCTAGCTTTGTGTGTGCAATGTCAGGTTCTATAATCAAGAATTGCGTGATCCATTATAGCTCTTGTGTCTCATTACAAAACAGGGGATTCAGCATATCCCAACCATCTTTGGTTGTTAACACCACTGAGTACACCAACTATGCCATGGGAAGACCACTTCAATGAGATCCATGGAAGAACATGGCTGCCAGTGGAGCAGGCTTTTGGGCTCCAGAAGGCCATATCTTGCTGCCTGGACAAGACTGCGGGCGCCCTTCTCTACTCACCTGGGAAGGTGTTTCAAATCACTGTGGTCTACTGCATGCTCCATAACATTGCCCTGCAATGGAACATCCCTTACATTGCAGAGAAGGGAGAGCCTGAGGTACCACCGGGTGAGAATACTGAAATGCCAAATGATGATGATGTTGGTAAAGAGGAGGGGATGACTTGTGACAGGATCTCATCGACAGCTGCTTCTTATGAGTGTAAGTATGTCACGAGGTGTCATGACTTTGACTGTACAATTAACTCTTGTGAAGATGCGAGAAGTATGTTTGTTGAAAATGTTAAGAAGCTGAAGCCCTGGCAAAATCTGGCAAAGGGTGTTTGGTGAGGAAGGTTTTGACACATTCTCATTTTGTTAATGCTGCTTTGTTTATGCCAGATTGTTGTTATGGACTGCATTCTCAGGACGTTTACTATGTGAATTGTGCCATATGTATGGTTTCATAGCTAAACCTTTTGGGGCAGATTTAAGAGCCCCTCGCACCACCTTAGCGCTGCCATAGCATCATTATTTTATGCTAAGACGTCGCTAAAGTGGCATTTTCCCCACCCCATATTTACAAAAGTGGTGCAATGCATGCATTGCACCACTTTGTAAACCCTTGAGCCACATTATGCCTTTGCCCGGCGTAAAGTATGCAAGGGGGGCATACCCCTGTTGGGAGGGCAAAAAAACGGTGCAAGGAAATCTAAGAGATTTTCTTGTGCCGCTTTTTCAGCACTTTTAACGCCTACTCAAATTAGGCATTAAAAGGTGCATTCCATTATTTATAAAGGACACTTATGTACTCTGCAGGAGTAGCGCCAAAATGTTGGCGCTGCTCCTGCAGAGTACATCAATAGCATAAAAATAATTATGCTCTTGCCCCCTATCCTGCTCCATGGTGCGCTGTAGTTTAAACACGGCGGACACATGTTACAGGTAGGGGGGAGCTAAGCTGCACAATGAAAGTGGTTCTACTCTAGGCACAGCACCATTTTTCTTAAAACTGCCCCTTTGTTTTTGTGTTTATTTAGGTCCCTTCACCATGGCATCTTCATTTGGATATTTCAGTATTGTGACATTAGCAGGTATATGATGCTGTTAGAACATTCAAAGTGGACATGGATTGTTCCTGGGAATGTATGTCACATCCTTTGGGTGTACAAGACCTGTGCCAAGACAGCTTGCACAGTGTTAGGATGGAAGTTAATGAGACTCCATTGGACTTTTTTCTCGTCGTGTGGTGGCCATGATACATTATGTGTGTCATCATGTGCTCATACAATATGTAGTTGTAGGCTTAATTCATGTTAGTTTGCCTTCATATTGGCTAACCACTCTTTTTGTATGAACTGTACAGAGCTGTTGATGGGTTTTATCATTGTAGGCCAAAGTGCCTATGGCACATCACTGACATTTGCTTGTGTCATACCACCAGATGCAGAAGCATTGGATTGTAGTGACCCTATGATCAGAAATTGTGGTACTACCATAAGTCTGTGTCTTGCATTATATGATGTTGGATTCCTTTTGTGAGATAGGCGATACCTTTCCAGCTGATTACATCAACCAATTTCATGTTTGCCTTTTCTACAGGACAGTGTCTGATATACCCCTTCCTTCATTGTTCTTGCGGTCTGGACCTGTAAATTCTATCACTTGCACAGTATAATTCAATCATGTATGATTTGCTATGGTTCTGGTATCTTGCCAGCCTATGATTTAAACAATGACATAAAAATGACAAGACACTTGTATGTATGTGTTTGTGTGGCATGGTTGTGATACTGAGCTAAACATTGTGTACATGCAACATATCCATGCTAACACAAGTAGCTTGTTTTATCATTGTATAGTTCACATGGTGTTACATATCCACACTGCTAAATGCGAAATTTACTTCAGTAGACAATGAGTTTGTGACTTGTGAATTTACTAAACTGGTTAAGATGAAGACATACTTGGTGCAGAAACAAACATGAAACAAAAGTGAAATAGTCAGTCATGGTGAATGAAATCATAGATGTGAATGCCCAATCATCTGAAAACCAAAGTCCAGATTACACCTCCCTTCAGAAATGGAAGTGTGTCCAGAATTAGTCCACAGAGTGAATGTATGACTCACAAAGAAAGGAAATTATGATTGACGTATCCTGCTGGCAGTGGTTAGTGACTTGCCATCCGCAGCTCCTGAATATTTACATTGACCTCCCTAGTTGCAAGTAGGGGGTGGTTCAGCTGCTGCGGGGGAGAGTTGTCTGATGTTGTTTCCTCGTCTGGCAAGGCCTCCCTTCCTGTGGCTATCACAGATGTAGATAGATGTGATGTAGTTTCATTACAGGAAGGGTTAGATGGTGGTGGTGGAAATGCCTTGCTCAGTGCTGTATGGATGTCCATCAGCACACCTGTTAGGGTGCCCATGTTGGAGTAATGGGTCTCCATCTGTTGGTACATGTCCATCTGTAGCTGCTTAATTTCCCAGAGTTCACTAACTACCTGGCCCTTAATGCCTGGGAACTCCTGATAAAACCCCAAGACTTTTCTGATGGTGTCCTGGTCATGAGTGGCCCCAGATGCCTCACTCTGCTGGCCCACAACATCCCTCCCATGAACCCTACCCCCACAAGCCTGTGCCCTTGGCCCAGGGTGCCCTCTTCAATTAGGTCTTGGTCCCTCTGTGTCAGGACTGGTGATTAGCACTTCAGGATCCAGGAATGGGGGGCACAAGATTGTACTAACTGTGCTAGGTACACAGGTTGGGGGGAATGTTGTTGGCTAAGATGTTTTTGCAACAGGGTTGGAAGGTATTGGTGTCCACATGTCCAGCAGTGTTGTCATCCCTGAGGGCATCATCTAGGGGTGGGTTGTGAGTCTGTTTGGTGGACAATTTATATCCGGTGCTGTGCCAGAATGTCCTGTTGTGAGATAGAATGCACTGTTATTCATAAAAGTGTGGTATCTGCATCCAAATATTTTGTGTTACACTAAAGAGAGACATAGGAAAATGTTAATAGGTAGAGTTTCCTATTGTGATATATTTCCATGGTATTGTAGTTGTTGACAAGTCATATGTAGAGGTTGCAAAAACTGTATTAGAATTGAGCAGCTCATTAGATGTGTTGATAGGGTGCATTTTAGATGAAGGAATGAACATGACATCTAACAAACAGTTAAGTCAAAACAGTGGAGAAGTAACCTGTGTATTTGACCATTCTAAGGCCTAGTTGTGTATGATACAGGTAAACACACCACTTGGTTGTATAGGTAACAGTAATCATCATATGAGCAGTGCAGAGTAAATTGGTTACTTGACACTCCCAATCGGCTGAAGCAGCTTAAAGCCTTACAAATAATTGATGTACACACGTGATAAGGTGGCCTTCATGCCAGCAATAGTTTCATCTTTGGATACCATGATAACACCAAGCTGGTAGGCAGACAAAACTCTGAGCTAAGCATTATATGTAGATTGCTCAGTCCCTGGTGGGTGGACATCAGTTGTGACCTGGCATACAAATGCAAATGGGCAATAGCAGAATAACTTATTTTTTTGACTTACAGAAACAGGGTCTCATGGTACTTGTAATCATGTCACTTTCTAACTCCCAACACTAGACAAATAGTAAACTCCAAGATGAGTGAACATCTGTTGTGACATGGGAAACAAGTGAATATGGGCAAGAAAACAATGGCCTCTTTTTTTGAGCTACAGAAGCAGGGCCTCATGGTAAGTTGTAGTCATGTCACTCTGTCTACTTCCCAACACTTGCCAAATTGCTATTCTTACAAACCTGTTGCCACACTGCATTTAGGTTGCACCGTACATTTACATACTGACGCATTCCAGTGTCCAGGGATGATATTTTACTAGTAACACACTTATAGATCCCTTTCCAATATATGGCATTTAATGGAAATTGATACATGTGATGTTGTAAACGACAATACACATTGACAATCTAACTTCTCTAATAATTTGGATATTGCATGTTAGGAAAGTAGACGGACAACACAATGGCAAATGCTGAGATGTGCACATACAGGACACTGAAGTATTATGACAGTTAATGTGGTGTAACTTCCCAGACTCTACTCGCCAGCTATTCCTGCCAAGCCCTCAGGATGCACAATGGCCAAGACCTTCTTCTCCCAGAGTTGTAATGGAGTGTTGGGAGGACCACCACCAGTCTTCTGGGGCTCCATGTGTTACCTGGATGCCAGAGAACCCACCGTCCCGCTCAGGTCATTCTACCTCTTCCTAATATCTTCCTTTTGTAGGAGGCTGGACTGGCTTGTAGTGAGTACCAAGGGGTACTTGCACCAGGCCCAGTTATCCCTTGTTAGTGTATAGGGTGTCTAGCAGCTTAGGCTGATAGATAATGGTAGCTTAGCAGAGCAGCTTAGGCTGAACTAGGAGACGTGTGAAGCTACTACAGTACCACTTAGTGTCATATGCACAATATCATAAGAAAACACAATACACAGTTATACTAAAAATAAAGGTACTTTATTTTTATGACAATATGCCAAAGTATCTTAGAGTGTACCCTCAGTGAGAGGATAGGAAATATACACAAGATATATATACACAATAGCAAAAATATGCAGTATAGTCTTAGAAAACAGTGCAAACAATGTATAGTTACAATAGGATGCAATGGGGAAACATAGGGATAGGGGCAACACAAACCATATACTCCAAAAGTGGAATGCGAACCACGAATGGACCCCAAACCTATGTGACCTTGTAGAGGGTCACTGGGACTATTAGAAAATAGTGAGAGTTAGAAAAATAACCCTCCCCAAGACCCTGAAAAGTGAGTGCAAAGTGCACTAAAGTTCCCCTAAGGACAAATAAGTCTTGTTAGAGGAATAATGCAGGAAAGACACAAACCAACAATGCAACAACTGTGGATTTCCAATCTAGGGTACCTGTGGAACAAGGGAACCAAGTCCAAAAGTCACAAGCAAGTCGGAGATGGGCATATGCCCAGGAAATGCCAGCTGTGGATGCAAAGAAGCTTCTACTGGACAGAAGAAGCTGAGGTTTCTGCAGGAACAAAAAGGGCTAGAGACTTCCCCTTTGGTGGACGGATCCCTCTCGCCGTGGAGAGTTGTGCAGAAGTGTTTTCCCGCCGAAAGAACACCAACAAGCCTTGCTAGCTGCAAATCGTGCGGTTAGCGTTTTTGGACGCTGCTGTGGCCCTGGAGGGACCTGGAGGTTGCAAATTGGACCAGGAGAGAGAGCGGACGTCGAGCAAGACAAGGAGCCCTCTCAGCAGCAGGTAGCACCCGGAGAAGTGCCAGAAACAGGCACTACAAGGATGCGTGAAATGGTGTGTAGGAAAGTACCATCTTGCCTGGCATGTTACCCCCATTTTTCACTGTATATATGTTGTTTTAGTTGTATGTGTCACTGGGACCCTGGTAACCCAGGGCCCCAGTGCTCATAAGTGTGTCTGAATGTGTTACCTGTGTAGTGACTAACTGTCTCACTGAGGCTCTGCTAATCAGAACCTCAGTGGTTATGCTCTCTCATTTCTTTCCAAATTGTCACTGACAGGCTAGTGACCATTTTTACCAATTTACATTGGCTTACTGGAACACCCTTATAATTCCCTAGTATATGGTACTGAGGTACCCAGGGTATTGGGGTTCCAGGAGATCCCTGACCGCGCTGGAAGCCTGCAAACCTGCAACATAGTAGCAAAGATGACTACTGCAACTCTGTAACGCTGATCCTGCCGCCTTCTCGACTGTTTTCCTGCTTGTGCATGCTGTGGGGGTAGTCTGCCTCCTCTCTGCACCAGAAGCTCCGAAGAAATCTCCCGTGGGTCGACGGAATCTTCCCCCTGCAACCGCAGGCACCAAAAAGCTGCATTACCGGTCCCTTGGGTCTCCTCTCAGCACGACGAGCGAGGTCCCTCGAATCCAGCGACACCGTCCAAGTGACCCCCACAGTCCAGTGACTCTTCAGCCCAAGTTTGGTGGAGGTAAGTCCTTGCCTCACCTCGCTGGGCTGCATTGCTGGGAACCGCGACTTTGCAAGCTACTCCGGCCCCTGTGCACTTCCGGCGGAAATCCTTCATGCACAGCCAAGCCTGGGTCCACGGCACTCTAACCTGCATTGCACGACTTTCTAAGTTGGTCTCCGGCGACGTGGGACTCCTTTGTGCAACTTCGGCGAGCACCGTTTCACGCATCCTCGTAGTGCCTGTTTCTGGCACTTCTCTGGGTGCTACCTGCTTCAGTGAGGGCTCTTTGTCTTGCTCGACGTCCCCTCTCTCTGCAGGTCCAATTTGCGACCTCCTGGTCCCTCCTGGGCCCCAGCAGCGTCCAAAAACGCCAAACGCACGATTTGCGTGTAGCAAGGCTTGTTGGCGTCCATCCGGCGGGAAAACACTTCTGCACGACTCTCCAAGGCGTGGGGGATCCATCCTCCAAAGGGGAAGTCTCTAGCCCTTGTCGTTCCTGCAGTATTCACAGCTCTTAAGCCTAGTAAGAGCTTCTTTGCACCAACCGCTGGCATTTCTTGGGCATCTGCCCATCTCCGAGTTGCTTGTGACTTTTGGACTTGGTCCCCTTGTTCCACAGGTACCCTCAGTCAGGAATCCATCGTTGTTGCATTACTGATTTGTGTTTTCCTTGCATTTTCCCTCTAACACGACTATTTTGTCCTTAGGGGAACTTTGGTGCACTTTGCACTCACTTTTCAGGGTCTTGGGGAGGGTTATTTTGCTAACTCTCACTATTTTCTAATAGTCCCAGCGACCCTCTACAAGGTCACATAGGTTTGGGGTCCATTCGTGGTTCGCATTCCACTTCTGGAGTATATGGTTTGTGTTGCCCCTATCCCTATGTTTCCCCATTGCATCCTATTGTAACTATACATTGTTTGCACTGTTTTCTAAGACTATACTGCATATTTTTGCTATTGTGTATATATATCTTGTGTATATTTCCTATCCTCTCACTGAGGGTACACTCTAAGATACTTTGGCATATTGTCATAAAAATAAAGTACCTTTATTTTTAGTATAACTGTGTATTGTGTTTTCTTATGATATTGTGCATATGACACTAAGTGGTACTGTAGTAGCTTCACACGTCTCCTAGTTCAGCCTAAGCTGCTCTGCTAAGCTACCATTATCTATCAGCCTAAGCTGCTAGACACCCTATACACTAATAAGGGATAACTGGGCCTGGTGCAAGGTGCAAGTACCCCTTGGTACTCACTACAAGCCAGTCCAGCCTCTTACATTGGTTGTGCAGCGGTGGGATAAGTGCTTGAGACTACTTACCACTCTTGTCATTGTACTTTTCATAAGAGAAAAATATACAAAACAAGGTCAGTGTATATACACATAGCCAAAAAGTTTTGCATTTCCTATTTTCACTCTTTTCTAAGTGCTGAAAAGTACTTCTAAACTTTCAAAAAAGTTCTTAAAAGTTTAAAAAGTTTTTTTCTGTCTTTCCAAAAAGTTCTGAAAACGTTTTCCTCTTTTTCAATCACTTTAACTCTCTCTAAAAAATGTCTGGCACAGGAAAAAATGTTGAACTGTCCAAACTTGCATATGATCACCTTAGCTGGAAAGGAGCAAGGAGTCTCTGCATAGAGAGAGGTTTGAGTGTAGGGAAGAATCCTTCTTTAGAACTGTTAATTAATATGCTTAGAGTACAGGATAAGGCCATAAGTGCACAATCTGTAGAAAAAATAGCTAATGGTTCTCAATCTGATCCAGGGACTCCCCCAGGAAAAGGTTCAGGAAAGAAACTTCTCAGCCTGCCCATTACTAGACAGTGTAGCATAGTTGGTACAGAGGTTGAATCACACCATACTGATGATGTGATCTCACATTATGCTGGTGGCCAAGCTGTTAGGGTGCCCTCTGTAAGGGACAGGTCTCCTTCTGTTCATTCCCATCATACCTCTGTATCTAGAAATGTCCCTCCCACCCACCCTGATGACAGATTGTTAGAAAGGGAGCTCAATAGATTGAGAGTGGAACAAACCAGACTGAAGCTCAAGAAGCAACAGCTGGATTTGGATAGACAGTCTTTAGAAATAGAGAGGGAAAGACAGAAGTTGGGTTTAGAAACCCATGGTGGCAGCAGCAGTATTCCCCATAGTCATCCTGCAAAAGAGCATGATTCCAGGAATCTGCACAAGATAGTTCCCCCTTATAAGGAGGGGGATGACATTAACAAGTGGTTTGCTGCACTTGAGAGGGCCTGTGCTGTACAGGATGTCCCTCAAAAGCAGTGGGCTGCTATCCTATGGCTATCATTTAGTGGAAAAGGTAGGGATAGGCTCCCTACAGTGAAAGAAAATGATGCCAATAATTTCCAAGTTCTTAAGAATGCACTCCTGGATGGTTATGGCTTAACCACTGAACAGTACAGGATAAAGTTCAGAGAGACCAAAAAGGAGTCTTCACAAGACTGGGTTGATTTCATTGACCAGGCAGTGAAGGCCTTGGAGGGGTGGTTACATGGCAGTAAAGTTACTGATTATGACAGCCTGTATAACTTAATCCTGAGAGAGCATATTCTTAATAATTGTGTGTCTGATTTGTTGCACCAGTACTTGGTGGACTCTGATCTGACCTCTCCCCAAGAATTGGGAAAGAAGGCAGACAAATGGGTCAGAACAAGAGTGAACAGAAAAGTTCATACAGGGGGTGACAAAGATGGCAACAAAAAGAAGGATGGTAAGTCTTCTGACAAGGGTGGGGACAAATCTAAAAATGAGTCTTCATCAGGCCCACAAAAACACTCTGGTGGGGGTGGTGGGCCCAAATCCTCTTTTAATCAGAACAAGGAAAAGAAACCATGGTGCTATTTATGTAAAATAAAAGGCCATTGGACAACAGATCCCAGTTGTCCAAAGAAAGGCACCAAGCCTCCTACCACTACAACCCCTACTGCTACACCTAGTGTCCCTACTAATAGCAGTGGTGGTGGGAGCAAACCTACTAATAGCCAATCCAAGGGAGTAGCTGGGCTCACTTTTGGTAATTTAGTTGGGGTTGGTCTGATTAGGGAGACCACAGAGGCTACTTTAGTCTCTGAAGGGGCTATTGATTTAGCCACTTTGGTTGCTTGCCCCCATAACTTGGAGAAGTACAAGCAACTAACCCTAATAAATGGTGTTGAGGTCCAGGCCTACAGGGACACAGGTGCCAGTGTCACAATGGTGATTGAGAAACTGGTGCACCCTGAACAACACATACTTGGACACCAGTACCAAGTAACCGATGCTCACAACATAACACAAAGCCACCCCATGGCTGTTGTAAATCTCAACTGGGGGGGGGTAACTGGTCCAAAGAAAGTTGTGGTAGCTTCAGATTTACCTGTAGACTGTCTATTAGGGAATGATTTGGAGACATCAGCTTGGTCAGATGTGGGGTTGGAGGCCCATGCAGCAATGCTGGGCATCCCAGGACATATTTTTGCTTTGACAAGGGCTCAGGCCAAAAAGCAAAAAGGACAGGGAAGCTTGGATCCTGGAACAATGGACCAAGTGCGCCCTAAAGCTAGGGCTAGTAGAAGCAAACCACTTCCTACTATCCCTCCCTCTACAGTGGATTCTAATTCTGAGGAAGAAGAATTCCCTCCCTGTGCAGAACCTACACCAGAGGAGCTGGAAGCAGACACTGCTGAGCTTTTGGGTGAAGGGGGGCCTGCCAGAGAGGAGCTGAGTGTGGCACAGCAAACCTGTCCCACATTAGAGGGTCTCAGACAGCAAGCTGTCAAACAGGCTAATGGGGATGTCAGTGACTCTCACAGAGTTTACTGGGAGGACAACCTCTTGTACACTGAGCATAGGGATCCTAAACCTGGAGCTGCCAGGAGATTAGTGATTCCTCAGGAGTACAGAAAGTTCCTCCTAACACTGGCACATGACATTCCCTTAGCTGGGCACCTGGGTCAAATGAAAACTTGGGACAGATTGGTACCATTGTTTCATTGGCCTAGGATGTCTGAGGACACAAAGGAATTTTGTAAGTCCTGTGAAACCTGTCAAGCCAGTGGCAAGACAGGAGGCACTCCAAAGGCACCCCTTATCCCACTGCCTGTGGTTGGGGTTCCCTTTGAAAGGGTAGGGGTTGACATAGTTGGCCCCCTTGACCCTCCTACTGCTTCAGGCAATAGGTTTATCTTGGTGGTAGTGGACCATGCCACAAGATATCCTGAAGCTATTCCTTTAAGGACCACTACAGCTCCTGCAGTGGCAAAGGCCCTCCTGGGAATATTTTCCAGGGTGGGCTTCCCAAAGGAAGTAGTATCAGACAGAGGAAGCAATTTCATGTCTGCATACTTAAAGGCCATGTGGAAGGAGTGTGGTGTAACGTACAAGTTCACAACACCCTATCATCCACAAACAAATGGACTGGTGGAGAGATTTAATAAAACTCTCAAAGGCATGATTATGGGTCTCCCTGAAAAACTCCGCAGGAGATGGGATATCCTTCTACCATGCCTCCTTTTTGCCTACAAGGAGGTACCCCAGAAAGGAGTGGGCTTCAGCCCCTTTGAACTTCTTTTTGGACACCCTGTTAGGGGTCCACTCACACTTGTAAAGGAGGGTTGGGAACAACCTTTAAAAGCTCCTAAGCAGGATATTGTGGATTATGTACTTGGCCTCAGATCAAGGATGGCTGAGTACATGAAAAAGGCCAGCAAAAACCTTCAGGCCAGCCAAGAGCTCCAGAAGCAATGGCATGATCAGAAGGCTGTTTTGGTTCAGTACCAACCAGGGCAGAAAGTGTGGGTCTTGGAGCCTGTGGCCCCAAGAGCACTCCAAGAGAAATGGAGTGGACCCCACACAATTGTTGAAAAGAAGGGAGAAGTCACCTATTTAGTTGACTTAGGCACTGCCAGGAGTCCCCTTAGGGTGCTCCATGTCAACCGCCTGAAACCCTACTATGACAGGGCTGATCTCACCCTGCTCATGGCAACAGATGAGGGACAGGAAGAAGACAGTGATCCTCTACCTGATCTCTTCTCTTCCACAGAACAAGATGCTCTTGTGGAAGGTGTAGTTTTGGCTGATTGTCTTACTGCTGAGCAGAAAGATAATTGCATAAATCTCCTAGGACAATTTTCAGAACTCTTCTCCATTGTGCCAGGCACCACTTCTTGGTGTGAGCACACTATAGATACTGGAGACAGTTTACCTGTCAAAAGTAAGATCTATAGGCAGCCTGACCATGTCAGGGACTGCATAAAGCAAGAAGTTCAGAAAATGTTGGAACTAGGAGTGGTTGAGCACTCTGACAGTCCATGGGCTTCTCCTGTGGTACTGGTACCAAAACCCAATTCTAAAGATGGAAAGAAGGAAATGAGGTTTTGTGTAGACTATAGAGGTCTCAACTTGGTAACCAAAACTGATGCTCACCCTATACCCAGGGCAGATGAGCTTATAGATACACTGGCATCTGCCAAGTATCTAAGCACTTTTGATTTGACTGCAGAGTATTGGCAGATCAAATTGTCAGAAGATGCTAAACCTAAGACTGCATTTTCTACCATTGGAGGACATTACCAGTTTACTGTAATGCCTTTTGGTTTGAAAAATGCACCTGCCACTTTTCAGAGGTTGGTGAACACAGTCCTGCAAGGGCTGGAAGCTTTCAGTGCAGCATATTTGGATGATATAGCTGTCTTTAGCTCCAGCTGGGATGATCACCTGGTCCACCTGTGGAAAGTTTTGGAGGCTCTGCAAAAGGCAGGCCTCACTATCAAGGCTTCAAAGTGCCAGATAGGGCAGGGTAAGGTGGTTTATCTGGGACACCTTGTTGGTGGGGAACAGATTGCACCACTTCAGGGGAAAATCCAAACTATTATTGATTGGGTTCCCCCTACCACTCAAACTCAGGTGAGAGCCTTCCTAGGCCTCACTGGGTATTACAGGAGGTTCATTAAGAACTATGGCTCCATTACAGCCCCTCTTAATGACCTCACATCCAAGAAAATGCCTAAAAAGGTATTATGGACAGCAAGCTGTCAGAAAGCTTTTGAGGAGCTGAAGCAGGCCATGTGCTCTGCACCTGTCCTGAAAAGCCCTTGTTACTCTAAAAAATTCTATGTCCAGACTGATGCATCTGAATTAGGAGTAGGGGCAGTCCTATCACAACTTAATTCTGAGGGCCAGGATCAACCTGTTGCTTTTATTAGTAGGAGGTTGACCCCTAGAGAAAAGCGTTGGTCTGCCATTGAGAGGGAGGCCTTTGCTGTGGTCTGGGCTCTGAAGAAGTTGAGGCCATACCTGTTTGGCACTCACTTCATTGTTCAGACAGACCACAAACCTCTACTTTGGCTAAAACAAATGAAAGGTGAAAATCCTAAATTGTTGAGGTGGTCCATATCCCTACAGGGAATGGACTATACAGTGGAACATAGACCTGGGAGTAGCCACTCCAATGCAGATGGACTCTCCAGATATTTCCACTTAGACAATGAAGACTCATCAGGTAATGGCTAGTCTTATTGTCCTTCGTTTGGGGGGGGGGTTGTGTAGGAAAGTACCATCTTGCCTGGCATGTTACCCCCATTTTTCACTGTATATATGTTGTTTTAGTTGTATGTGTCACTGGGACCCTGGTAACCCAGGGCCCCAGTGCTCATAAGTGTGCCTGAATGTGTTACCTGTGTAGTGACTAACTGTCTCACTGAGGCTCTGCTAATCAGAACCTCAGTGGTTATGCTCTCTCATTTCTTTCCAAATTGTCACTGACAGGCTAGTGACCATTTTTACCAATTTACATTGGCTTACTGGAACACCCTTATAATTCCCTAGTATATGGTACTGAGGTACCCAGGGTATTGGGGTTCCAGGAGATCCCTATGGGCTGCAGCATTTATTTTGCCACCCATAGGGAGCTCTGACAATTCTTACACAGGCCTGCCACTGCAGCCTGAGTGAAATAACGTCCACGTTATTTCACAGCCATTTTACACTGCACTTAAGTAACTTATAAGTCACCTATATGTCTAACCTTTACCTGGTAAAGGTTAGGTGCAAAGTTACTTAGTGTGAGGGCACCCTGGCACTAGCCAAGGTGCCCCCACATTGTTCAGAGCCAATTCACTGAACTTTGTGAGTGCGGGGACACCATTACACGCGTGCACTACATATAGGTCACTACCTATATGTAGCTTCACCATGGTAACTCCGAATATGGCCATGTAACATGTCTATGATCATGGAATTGCCCCCTCTATGCCATCCTGGCATTGTTGGTACAATTCCATGATCCCAGTGGTCTGTAGCACAGACCCTGGTACTGCCAGACTGCCCTTCCTGGGGTTTCACTGCAGCTGCTGCTGCTGCCAACCCCTCAGACAGGCAGCTGCCCTCCTGGGGTCCAGCCAGGCCTGGCCCAGGATGGCAGAACAAAGAACTTCCTCTGAGAGAGGGTGTGACACCCTCTCCCTTTGGAAAATGGTGTGAAGGCAGGGGAGGAGTAGCCTCCCCCAGCCTCTGGAAATGCTTTGTTGGGCACAGATGTGCCCAATTCTGCATAAGCCAGTCTACACAGGTTCAGGGACCCCTTAGCCCCTGCTCTGGCTCGAAACTGGACAAAGGAAAGGGGAGTGACCACTCCCCTGACCTGCACCTCCCCTGGGAGGTGTCCAGAGCTCCTCCAGTGTGCTCCAGACCTCTGCCATCTTGGAAACAGAGGTGCTGCTGGCACACTGGACTGCTCTGAGTGGCCAGTGCCACCAGGTGACGTCAGAGACTCCTGCTGATAGGCTCCTTCAGGTGTTAGTAGCCTTTCCTCTCTCCTAGGTAGCCAAACCCTCTTTTCTGGCTATTTAGGGTCTCTGTCTCTGGGGAAACTTTAGATAACGAATGCATGAGCTCAGCCGAGTTCCTCTGCATCTCTCTCTTCACCTTCTGATAAGGAATCGACCGCTGACCGCGCTGGAAGCCTGCAAACCTGCAACATAGTAGCAAAGACGACTACTGCAACTCTGTAACGCTGATCCTGCCGCCTTCTCGACTGTTTTCCTGCTTGTGCATGCTGTGGGGGTAGTCTGCCTCCTCTCTGCACCAGAAGCTCAGAAGAAATCTCCCGTGGGTCGACGGAATCTTCCTCCTGTAACCGCAGGCACCAAAAAGCTGCATTACCGGTCCCTTGGGTCTCCTCTCAGCACGACGAGCGAGGTCCCTCGAATCCAGTGACACCGTCCAAGTGACCCCCACAGTCCAGTGACTCTTCAGCCCAAGTTTGGTGGAGGTAAGTCCTTGCCTCACCTCGCTGGGCTGCATTGCTGGGAACCGCGACTTTGCAAGCTACTCCGGCCCCTGTGCACTTCCGGCGGAAATCCTTCGTGCACAGCCAAGCCTGGGTCCACGGCACTCTAACCTGCATTGCACGACTTTCTAAGTTGGTCTCCCAGTGACACATAACAAACATACTGAAAACATAGGGTTTTCACTATGAGCACTGGGCCCTGGCTAGCAGGATCCCAGTGAGACAGTGAAAACACCCTGACATACACTCACAAATAGGCCAAAAGTGGGGGTAACAAGGCTAGAAAGAGGCTACTTTCTCACACCTTTGTGTAGAAGGTGATGCCTGTTGTGTGTCTTGCTAGGGCCTGGAACACAACAGCGCAGCAATAAAGATTCAGGCCACATCGCTTACTGGGGAACTGCCTGTGGTGAAAAACCACAAGTCTCTTTATTTACTCGCCACTTACGTCAGGGGCATACAGCTACTCCTGCTGGAGCAGGGGTAAACAAAACATGGAGGGGAACGAAAACCCCTACCCAACATAACATTCCTCCCTTACCCATGAACAAAAGAAAAACTAAATAAACACATCATGACAAAAACAACATTTCTGTTCCTCACTTAGGCCCTCATTACAACATTGGCGGTAAGTGCTGCTTACCGCCATGCTGACTGCTGCCAACATGCCACGACCGCGACGGTATACCGATACCCGTATTATGACCCACACATAGAAATCCGTCACTATACAGACACACACACAAGTCTGCCAGCTTAAAGGTCAGTGATAAACTGGCGGTACCATAACACACACCGTTACGCCAACAGAAATATGCCCACAGCATCATGACCCACAAATCACCATGGCGGTCTTTCAACCACGGTAAACTATTGGCGGTACACACCGCCACGCTCAAAATACACACACACACTAACAAAACTAAACCACATTGGACAATACAAAATACACACACCTGACACTAATACACACACCACACCCACACCACTATAAAACACACTCACACACACTACCCTCAACCCTTTACGACACAAAGTTTTTGGCAAGTGAGAGAGAGACAGCCCAGGAGCACCCACTGAACCTGAGCCACAAAACACCATCACCCACACACCATCCACACACCTCACAGCACACACATACCACTCACACTACACCCATGGCACCACAACAACACCCCAGGTTCTCAGTGGAGGAGCTAACGGTCATGGTGGATGAAATCATCCGGGTAGAGCCACAGCTATTTGGATCACAGGTGCAGCAGACATCTATTGCAAGGAAGATGGAGCTATGGTAGAGAGTCGTGAACAGGGTCAATGCCGTGGGACAGCACTCCAGAACAAGGGATGACATCAGGAAGAGGTGGAACGACCTACGGTGGAACGTGCGTTCTGTGGTTGCAAGACACCAGATAGCTGTACAGAGGACTGGCAGTGGAACCCCACCTCCTCCCCCACAACTAACAACATGGGAGGAGCAAGTCTTGGCGATCATGCATCCTGAGGGCCTCGCAGGAGTACCAGGAGGACTGGACTCTGGTAAGTCAAATATTTATTACTCGCACCCCCTACCTGCATGCCATCAGAAACTCCTACCCCTATCCTCACCCCCATCACTCCACCACCTCACATATACCCTACCATCACATCTCACTCATCCCAATTCCAAGCCCTGCATGCAACACCAATGCATGGACCCCCATCAAAGACCTGCATGGACACCCATCACCACAGCATGCACACTAGTGACAATCACTTAGCCAACCAAATCAAAACTCACACAAGCCAAAGCTGCCTTGGCAAACAACAACCATACATATAATAACAACCATAGAAGGAAACATTTCCATGCACAAGATGGCACATGCAGAAACAATGACACTGCATTTACATCCCCACAGGACCCCCACTCAACATCACTGGAGAGGAGGTGCCAGCCACATCCAGTCCCCCCCAGAAGAGGCCCACAGTGATGACAGCAGCTCTGCACGCCTGGATCACAATGACCAACCTGGCCCATCAGGGACCTCTGTAAAGTCCGTGACCCAGCCACAGTCACAAACCACCACAGAGCCCCCCCCTCAGGAAACACCAGCACAGCACCCACCCAGCGGGCCCATCCCTCTGTCCCTAGGACATGTCAATCAGCAGTGTGTCCACCACTGCAGGGACCCTAGACAACAGTACAAACACAGGACGATCAGGGACCTGGGGTCAGTGGGCACACGGTTCAGGGGACAGAGGCACAGGACAACAGGGAAGCTGGGAGGACTGCTGTGTGACAGGGGGAGGACAGGTCCAGGGAACCGACTCTCTACGAGGCACTCACCAACATCCTGGGAGCATACCCCCATTCCCAGGAGACCATGGGCCAGATACTGGCCAAGTTGCAGAAGACCCCAGCGGCTGCAGGAGGGACAGTACCTGGGGATCAGGAAGGACCTGAGGGACATCCACACCACCCTGGTCACCATTGCAGGGGTGCTGGAAGACATGGCCAACACCATGAGGGAGGCAGTAGCACACCAACGGGCCCCTGACAATAGCCACACCGAAGAACAGCCCTCCACCTCCACCGACGCTAGTGGACAGGAGGCCCCGCCACAGTAATAACATACCACCAGCACCCCACTTCCTGCAGAAGGAGAACCACCATGCAAACGGTCTCTGCGAATCAGGCAGAAGCCAGAGAACATTGCCAAGACCCCCGCCAGGAAACAAGACTCTCCTGTTTGTCACCCTTGTGTCCCACTCTGTCACTCTGTCCACCTTGAACTGCCATTGCACCACTTCCTATGCCCCCTTGGACAATGCACCTGTGATAAAAATAGACTGGACTCTACCCTGAACCTCCCTCCATCATCAAACCAGCCCATTGCAATGCCCCCTCCACCTATAAGCACCTAAATAAACACATTTGGAACAAAATCAAATATGGAGTCTATCAATTGTGTCACAAATGTATTAGTTACACAACCTGTTAACATTGCAATTCAAATGTACTGTAATATTTACCTAGGTATGAGCTGTAGTGGGCAGCAGTAAACACAACAGGAGCCAGAGTGGGACACAGAGTTATGAAAATAGAGATGCCAAAGGGTACAGTAAGTGGCAATAGAAATAGGGAATTCAGGCTGCCATGTTCAATGTCCAACACAAAACTGCAATGGAAGGTGAAGTTACAGTGTCTTACCTGTGTGTCACTTGAAGTACTGTTGAATTAATGTGGTTCTGTTGTCCACATCTTCTTCCTCCTCTACATCACTGTCCACAGGCTCTACCGCTGCCACATGACCATCCCCAGGCTCATCCCCCTGCAGAAAAGGCACCTGGCATCTCAAGGCCAGGTTGTGCAACATGCAACATGCATCAATGATCTGGCACACATTCTTGGGTGAGTAGTACAGGGATCCACCAGTCAGATGGAGGCACCGGAATCTGGCCTTCAGGAGGCCAAAGGTGCACTCAATGATCCTCCTTGTTCGCCCATGTGCCTCACTGTAAGGTTCCCCCTGCCCTTGTCCTGGCATTCCTCACTGGGGTCAGTAGCCATGGGAGGTTGGGGTAACCAGAGACACCTGCAAAATCAAGGGATACCTGTTAGCCAGACCCTCACCCTTAGGGTCAACCCCTCACCCATATACCTACATCAACTGGGTGGGGACCATGGGCTCACCTATTATCCATACCCGGTGCCTATGGAGTTGAGACATCACATATGGGATGCTTCTATTCCTCAAGATAAAGGCATCATGCACAGACCCAGGATACTTGGCATTGACATGGGAGATGTACTTGTCCGCCAAACACACCATCTGCACATTCAGAGAGTGAAAGCTTTTTCTATTTCCGAACACTTGGTAATTTCTCCGGGGGGGGGGGGGGGGACAAATGCAATATGTGTACCATTAATGGCACCAATGATGTTGGGGATATGTCCCAGTGCATAGAAGTCAGCCTTCACTGTGGCCAAATCCTCTGCCTGGGGGAATACGATGTAGCCGCGCATGTGTTTCAGCAGGGCAGGCAACACTCTGGTCAGCACGTTAGAGAGCATAGGTTGTGACATCCCTGATAACATGGCCATTGTCACTTAGAAGGAATCACTTGCCAGGAAATGGAGGACTGAATAGACCTGCACTAGAGGGGGGATACCGGTGGGGTGGTTGACAGCTGAGATCAGGTCTGGCTCCAGTTGGGCACACAGTTCTTGGATTGTGGCCCTATAAAGTCTGTAGGTCAGGATAACGTGCCTGTCCTCCATTGTCGCAAGGTCCACTAGGAGTCTGTACACGGGGGATGTCTCCATCTCCTATTCATCCTCAGTGGTTGAACTCTAGGGTGAAAACGGTGAGCAGATGGTCATAGTCAAATTTATTTCAACCGTGATATGCTTTTTTTCCTTCACAGAAGCAGTATGTGAACTTTAAAGTCAGTTGATGTGCCAATGTCTGCTGTGACGCAGTTAGGTGCCATGGCCTGTGCCCCCCTGAAATGGTGTCTGCCTGACCTGTGAGGAGGGACAAGTGGAAATTAGGTAATTCCCCAGGCGATGTGCGCTGTTGCGGTCGACGGTCGATGACTGCCACGCAACACTGCATTGGTTATGATTGGGCCCAATGGGTCCCAGGAGCCAATGGTGATGTACGCCAGATGGGACGGTACGCACAGCCGTGGACGTGACCGCCATTTTCTATCTGTGCACTCACTTACTACCTGACCTTCATTGTGAGAGGACCTGCACTGCAAGTGCTTCTGTGACCTTTGTCTGGAAGCGACAATGCCTCGAGTGTCTGGGGAAAGGGCCCCTGCCTTCACTTCGGAGGAGTTGGAGAGACTGGTGGATGGGGTCCTACCCCAGTACCCTTTACTCTATGGACCTCCAGACAAACAGGTGAGTACACTGTGAGCATGATGCGTGGGCCATGAATGTATGGATTGCTGTGTGTGTAAGCCTTGTGTGGGGGTGGGGTCTGAGGGGTCCTAGGCAGAGTGCTGCATATACAGTGGTCAATGTATGTGCGTAAGGGGATGGGGGAATATGTTAAGGTATTACCTGGGTTGGGGATGTGGGCTGCGGGTTCCCCTAGGCCAGGGCAAACATGGCAGGGTATGTTCAATGATGGGCAAGCTCAGATGCACTCCAACCCCAATAATGTTAGTGGGCATCTACTACTGGGGAGGGTCCTGTGGGTTTCAGGTGTGCAGCTAATGGCGTTAGGCATTGTACCCCATGGGCTGGTGACTAGCATTGTAACTGGTAGTGCATGGTCTATTGCATAGGGCTGTTTCGTGTGAGTTTTGTACACCAACAATAGTGTTGTTACTGGCATTGACCAAGTGTATCCTCTATCTCTCCCCCCCTTTTTGTTTTGTCACCCTGTCCTTGTGTGCATTAGCATCACCTGGCGGAGGAGCAGAGGCACCAGCGACAGAGGGAGCTACATCCCACCTGGGCCTGGAGGCCGAATTCATAAACAGTGAGGGCACCAGTGGGACAGAGGGCAAGGGGAGCACCATGACGGAGACAGGAGGGGACAGTTCTGAAAGTGATACCTCCTCCGATGGAAGCTCCCTGGCGGTGGCGGATACCTCTGTGCCCACTCCAACTATAGGTACAGCCGCCAGCCCCGTACCAGCAACGCACTCCCAGCAGCCCCTCAGCGAGTTTCCCGTGCCTGCTCACCCAGGAGGGTGGGCATCTCCTTCGCCCTAGGCACCTCAGGCCCTGCCCCAGTCAGCCCTGCTGCCCTCACTGAGGAGGCTATTGACCTCCTGAGATCCCTCTCTGTTGGGCAGTCTGAATGCATCCAGGTTGTAGCAGGGCATTTGCAACAAACAAATGCATACATGGAGGGCATTCAGTCTGGCATGGCGGCCCAACAGAGAGCATTCCAGGCTCTGGCCAAAGCACTGATGGCAGCCATTGTCCCTGTCCCCAGCCCCCCCTCCAACTTCCTCTACCCAGTACTAATCCCCTCAACCCCAGCCTATCCCAAGCACACCTTCAGACCAACAATCACTCAAATCAATGCACAGAATTGGCTCAGGCAAACACAAGACCACACTTCATCTCATAGGCACTTCCACAAGCACCACCCACATGGAGACACACCAACATCCAATGCCTCCACTGTGTCCCCCTCCTTCTCGTTGTCCACCTCCCTCCCAGTAGCATCTCCACTCACACCTGCATGCACTACATCCTCATCCACTACCTCCATCACCAGCACGCCTATCACTACACCCCCCTCACTGGCAGTCACCACCCCCACATCCAAGCACACATCCTCTGTGTCCTCTCCCACTGTGTCTGTGACCCCTCCTCTTCAAAGTACACAAATGCAAGCACACAGACACCCAACAGCCATCCACCTCACAACAGCATCCAGCCATGCACCTGCACCCAAACACAGCAGACTGACACCTCCTACAACCACTCCCTTAACCTCCACTCCCAAACCTTCACCCTCTTCCCTCCCCAGTGTTCCTAAGAAGCTTTTCCTCACCAACATTGACCTATTCCCTACCCCCCATCCTTCACTTCAGGCCAGGGTGGCCAGAACCCAGCTCAGCACCTCAGCCACCCAGCCCACGGCCACTGTGGTTTCTGCAGCTTCTGCAGGTGTGAGAGGCTCCAAAGAGGCACCCGTCAGCCAAGCCAGTGTGCCAGCACCACCTGCCAAGGCCAAGAAGGGTCCGCCATCTAGCAAGGGCAAGAAGGGGACACCGCCAGCAAGGGGAAGGATGCACCACCAGCCAGCAAGACAAAGACACCTGCTGGCAGAAGCAAGGCAGCACCACCATCTGCCAGAGACAGAAAAGGGCACAAAACACCAGCCATGGCACTTCAGCCGTCCGAGGGTGCAGGTGAAGGCCTGGAGGCTACCACCACCACTGCCAGCACCGCCACCTGCACCGCGGCCAGCACTGCCACTTGCACCGTGTCCAGCACCGCCACCTTCACCGCCGCCAGCAGCAGCAGCCCCAGTGGGCAGCCATCCGAGGCTGCAGGTGAAGGCCTAGAGGCAACCACCACCACTGCAGCAGTGTGGTGCTAGGTGCAGTACTCACCGTGGTTGTCTTAGCCGGCGTTCTTGTTCCTGGTGTATGAGAAGGTACACCAGCATTGGGAAGATGTGCAGCTTGGGCTCCATGGTGTCGTGGTTCTTCCTTGAGCGTCGAGAGGTGAATCGTTTCCCTTCAGAGTAGTGTTTCTGCCGTGCTTTTGATGGCATTGGTACTGCCCCAGAAAAGGTGGCGGATAGGCATGTTGTAATGCAGGGGGCGGTACATTGTCTTCCGCCTGGCTGCTGGCGGTTATCGCAGCGGTGTTTGTTGCTACTTCCGTGGCGGTCGGTGTGTTAAAGTGGCTGTTTGGATTGGTGGTTTCCGCCGTTGTCATGATTCTGATTTTTTTACTGTTGACCTGTTGGCAGTATTACTGCCACTTTATCACCGACCGCCAGGGTTGTAATGAGGGCCTTAGTTAGTTAAGGGTACCACCCATAGCAGGACATAAGACATTTTGCAACATACTTTATCATAGCAATACAAAGTCCTGCAGCTTACCTGATAGCAGCGGGTGAGGCTTGAGATAATATCTCCCAGAACCAGTCCTCGTAGGTGCACTCCCCACTGCCTCCTCAGAAACACTTTGTCCAGTGCTTTCTTGCTGGCTGTTTCTCTCCTGTCTTTCAGATGAACTTCCAGGGCAAACCAAGTTCTCTTCTTGGGGATCACCCTGGTTTGTCATACTCTCAGACCCGGGAGTGCAAATGAGATCCTCAGAAGTGTCCACACCATCAGAGTCAAGGGGTGTGGGTCTAGCACCATCCTCCACAGGAGCAGATGCATTGTGGAAGTGCTTGAAAAACGAAATGTTCCCAGTCACTGATTCGTGTCCTTTCAAGGCAGTTACCATAGTGCCTTGAATCCTTACAATAGCCCATCGCATCAGCTCAAAAGGGAGTTTCAACTTCCCACCTGGACGTCGGTTCTGAACCAACACCTGTTCCCCCACTTGGAGAGGCAAAGCAGGAGCATGTCTCTTGTGTGGCATGTGGTCCTTGGCAGACCCATGCTGGCACAACCTCTCCCTTGCCTGCTCCTGCAGTGCAGAGGGGCATCACAGTGGGGGGTGGCATCTCCCACCTGCCTATTCATGCAGAAGGAACTCAGGGGTACTTGTGTAGTAGTGAGGAGTGTGAGCTGGTACTCTCTCAAGAAGCCATGCGAAGCACAATCAATGTTGTGTCACTTGGCCACTGCAATCCTCAGGACTTTATTCAGGGTCCGCATGAAGCGCTCAGCTTCATCATTGGACTGTGGCCAACATGGTGTGATTTTCCTGTGAGCAATGCTATGGAGGGCTAGATATTCCACAAATTCCTTACTAGAGAATGGCAGGCCATTGTCAGTTCGGAGATCCTGAATGATGCCATCAGTAGCCATTATTTTCTCGAACCAAGGAATGCCTCTTTCAGCCATGGGCTTGTCCAGTATCTCCACCTCCAGATACTTTGAAAAATTGTCAATGACCACAAGCATGCGCCTGCCATCAGGCAGAGCGCCCAAATCAGCACTAGCCCTGTTCCACAGGCTTGATGGGATTGGTTCCGTAATGACGGGTGGTGACGGCTCTGATGGGTCCACAGCTTGACAGAGTTGACATTGTTGCACCACTCACTCCACATGACGATCCAGCCCAGGAAACCACTCTTTGCATCACCCTTGGTGGGCTGTGTGAAATAGATCCACTATGCGAGCTTGTAGTGACCTGGGAACCAGCAACCGCACACCCCCGAGCAAACATCCCTCCGGAGACACTGATAGATCCTGCCGGACATGATGAAAAACAGCTAATGTACAACGAGCATCCTCAGTTCTTCTTGAGAGATCATGAACATCTCATGCAGCCTTCCAGTGCGGACACTGGCTGTGGCTAATTGAATGCATTTGTCATCTTGGGACACACTTGGGAATTTTTGCATAGACACAGGTAGATATAGCATGGTGAATTGATATTCTTGTAATTGTAAGATCCACTTCTCTATCCTGGGAGGAGAGGTGGACATGGACTGGTTGAAAAGAGGTCAGGGGTTTATGGTCCATCACCATTGTGAAAGGTTGGCCATACAGATAAAGGTGATAATGAAGACAGCCCCAGTGAACAGCAATGGCCTCTTTTTCAATGTGGGAGTAACATTATTAAGTCTCCGCTAGGGCTCGGCTGGCACAGGCCACAGGTGCCCACTCCCTTTCATCACTACGCTGTGACAGAATAGCACCTAGGCCCACTGGGCTCGCATCAACGGACAGCTCAGATTATTTTGCCAGATTGAAGTACCCCAACATGGAGTGAGCAGAGAGCACACTCTTGGTGGCATGGAAGGCTGAGGAAGTGTGGGTCTTTGTCAGATCTCCGAGGGGAGCAGTGAGAGATGTCAGGCTCTAACTGAACCTCCCACAGTACGTGACCATACCCAGAAAACTGCGGACACCTGTGACAGAGGTAGGGGCGGATGCCAACTGGATGTCTTGGACCTTCTAACGGCCAGGAATGACTCTGTTGTCAGAGAAGTGATACCCAAAGAATGCAATGTAAGTTTGTAGAAAAGCACACGTTTCTTGGTCCATGTTATTGCAAGCACTTGAAGGTGGCATGAAGTCTTTCAAGGCGTTCCTCCACTGTAGGGGAATATACCAGGATATTATCACTCACATTGATTACTCCATCTAGCCCGATCCGTACCCTCCTTATGGTGTCCTGAAACACCTTGGCAGCACTATAGAGCCCAAAGCTGAGGCATTTATACCTCCTGAGCCCCACATGGGTGGAGAACGTGGTGATGGCTCTTGATTCAGGGTCAAGCAGGAGTTGGTGGTAGCCTGCCCTCAGGTACATCTTTGCAAACCATCTGGATCTGCTCACTATCGCCACAATATCATCAATGGTTGGCGTTCGTGGTGTTAGCGACATTGGGCAGCATCATATCCACACAGATCCTCACCTCACCAGGTTGCTTAGGCTTCTGGGTTACCACAATTGGCGAGACCCAAGGCGTGGGTCCCTCGATTCACTCAATGATGTCGTCCGCTACCAGCTTTCGCAACTCCTCCTCCAACTTGGGACACAAATGGAAAGAGACTCGACGATGCTTCAAGGCTACTGGTTGAATGGATTTGTCAATGTGGAGGTGTATCAACCTCCCTTTCAGGTACCCTACTCCCGTGAATAGCTGGGAGTGTTCTGCCATCAGCGCATCAACAGTCTCCTGATGTACAAAGAATGCAAAGGATACGAGACACAGCTTCCCGGCCCTCCGCAACTCAGCAGCATACCAGCACCAGTCTTGGTGATGTAGACTATGGTGCCAACTGTCTGGGACTCGTGTGTGATGTGTGTCCAGAATACCCTGGCCAGGGGGAGCGGAGTGGCTGATCCGAAGGCAAATACTTTAGGGGTTGTGGGATGCAGCAACAGTTGAATTTGGAGCACCTTTAGCATCGGGAGAGCCAATATGCTGATAGATGCCCATGTATCTATTATGGCCACCACGGGGCTGCCCTCCACTTGTATGTTGCATTTCGGGATGCTCTTCCTGGGACTGCCTCCCGGCTGCATTGCATGAATCCCGTGGATGGCCCCCTCAAGGTCATCGTCATCCATGTCTCCCTCACCATCATCCAGTGTATGTAGCTGTGCACCATGAACTGTCTTAGTTCTGGTGGCCTTCTTATATGCAGCCGACTGGCAGACTTTAGCTAAATGATTGAGTTTGATACAGTTTGTACACCTCTTTCCTAGGGCAGGGCACTGACCTTGGTGAGGGTAAACCCCTTCACACATGTAACAGGCTCGGGTTTCCATACTCAGCTTCAGGTATGACTTCTTTTTGTCTGAGTTAGATGCGGTGACACCGTTCACCAGGGCTGCTTCAATATGAGCCGTGCATGCCTTCAAGAGCTCTTTGGATCTCCACAAGGTGAGCATGTTTGCCATTGACATCCCTTGTACTTGTAGAATGTCCTCCTGCAGCTTCACTGAGTGACAGCCCTTGATGAATTGTGCTTGAATCTCATCCTCAACGTCATGCAGTGTGTACTTGCTTGCTAACTCCACAAGTCTTGCATAGAAGGTGTCCACCAACTCCTCTGGGAACTGTCCGGCCTGACAAAGAAGAAATCTCTTTTAATCCAGATTGGCTAACGGCTCAAAATGTTCAGTGAGAGACCTTTTTAGTGATTGATATGTGAATTGTGGCCCTTCCTCTATGAGTGACTTGTTAATTTTGTGGATGACTGTCCCCCAGATGTAAGAGCATGGGACAGCATCGATCATTATCTAGGGCTACAGCTGGGAAATATGTTTCAGTCAATCAACCCAGTCTTTTGACCTGGCCGCCTGTGCTGCTTGTGGGTCGTCGATAATGAGTTCCAACGCAGGTATGGACAACATGGCTTGTTACAGATAGTGTGGGTGCCATTCCCAATGATCCGTCAGGTGACCATGCCAGGCACTCTGCACGTGGTAATGTATGGTTTATGTGTCCAGGAGAATGAAACCACAGGTTTCTTTATTTCCTCGCCCCTTACACCAGGGCCATACCACTACTCCCGTTGGAGCAGGGGTAACCAAAACATGGAGGGGAACCAAAAAACCCTATGCAACATAACAGTGCCTACAGCTTTTACTCTGTCAACTATCCTTTGCCACACTTCCATTTTCCTACTGAGAGGGGTATGTTTGACTTTGGCTCCAAGCAATTCTACTCTTATGAGTTCATTAACCCTGACTCTCAACTCATCCTGAGAAAAACATGTTTTTATAGAATGGGATTTGACTGTAAATATCAAGTGGGTGATAAGGGCTAAAAAAAAACAAGACAAATGATATTGGGAAACAATGAGAAGAAGTCTGTGGAAAGTCTTAAATGAATTGGGAAAAACGATTGCCTTATCTCACAAGATTGAAACAATGTTGCGTGGTCTCTGTCTTGCTGTGCTGCAGTGGAGGGTCAAAGGATTGTGTTCTGGGATAGGGTGTGTTTCATAGCGGGGTTTTCAGGGGTGTCCACTTGGCCAGTGGGTGTGAACTGTGTTGGTTTTGAATCCATCCAATGGGCACTGTTGTGGTGATTTGCTGACAGCGTGCTGTGATGGCTGACTGCCGTCAGGTAACCGCCACAAGGGAGCCACCAGTACAACTGTGTTTTTGTAATCAGCTTAGACAGATACGCACCACCAACACTGCAGCCTGCCGCACCGCTGGCTGGTAGCATTCCGCCAAGGCAGTCAGCAGTCTAGCCTGCATACATTGAAATACGGTGGTTGGGAGACTATCCCCGCAACAGACCAGCGGTCTGGCCGCCAAACTCATAGTTGGGCCCCCAGTAATTCTGTGTAAAATGAGAAAAGTTCAACAGTGTGTTAGCATTTTTTTATTAATTCATTGTTCCTTTAGCTTAGCATTATTAGACTTTTTAATTTAAATATGTGTTACTTACTTGCATATGCAGCTGTGGAGTTGTATATTTTGCAGTGTTCTGTTTTGTAGCAAAAAAACAGCAGTTTCCTCCTCTTTAAATATTGCTTTTTTTAGTTAATATTTGGTTTATTTAGTGTGCCTTCTATATTGTTTGTGTAATTGTTGAAGCTATTTTATTGGTTATGGTTGTTTATAGTTTAATTTGTTTGGTTGAGTTAGTGTAATTCATTTTTTTTTCAATTATGTCTTTTATTTGGCAAAATTAGATTATGTGTTGGTATATTTGAATTATATAGAATTGTATTTTTAAAAAATGTGATTTATTTGTTTTAATGAAATAATTTATATTGTTCATTTCATTAAAATATTTATACTTGTAAATATGTTTAGTGTATATTTTATAGGTGTACACTTTTTATTGGGTTTATGTTTAAATTATTGTGATGTAAATTGTTTAAACTTCAGTAGAGATGGGTATTATAATAGTAGGATATATTTGTTGTTTGTGTAATAATTAGTTTTTGGGATGTTTTAATTGCATTTACTAGATATGTTGATAATGTTGTAGTCAATATTTTTGTAATCAATATTTTTGACATGGTAGGCGCATATTTATAAGTCACAATATTTTGTTTTTCCAATATTTTTATTCCCAATATGTATACAATTTGATATATTTGGCAAAGATATAAGTGAGTTTTATTTCATTGATCCACAAAATATATTGCCTATAATAGATGCAGTCACTTTATACACAACATAGTAAAAACAATGTTACATATATAGTGCACAAAGTGAAGAACAATGCAGTGTTCAAGTGATGTGAGGGTATGTGCTAATCACACTCATTCAAAAACAATTGAAACTGTTTTTTTGTATTTAAATTACCTGGTTACAGCACTACAAGTATTCACCAACAATGCAGAGAATATGATTCATTTCAAAAGTCCAACTTATATCAGGGAGCCTGGAGTGATGCACATTTGAAGAACCAGTGCAGGTGTTCTATAGTGAACTGATTACCCTCACAGAGAAGATATAAGAGTTCACTTCAGTGTGCATGCGTTATTGCGTGCTACAAGGACACCATTAATATAGTCTTCAGTTGTTCTTGATTTTTCAAGTTCTATTGCATACAAAAGAGGAAGTTCCCTTTATAAGTTCCTATGAAATCCTGGCTAGAAGTTTATAATTGAGACTCTTTGGCTACAAGATGAAACATCAACATTTTCTATAAAATTGCCTAAACTACATGATCTGAGAAGGTAGTGGATCACAAGTAGCAACAAAGATGGAATGGTGAAGGTGTTTGAGGGAGTAATGTAGCAGGAGTACTTCTCTGCCCCCAACATCACCTATATAAGTGCCAGTGATATCTTTCCAAAATCAAAGCGTTAGAAAGGGTACACCAATCCAGCCTAACCTTAAAACAATTGCCATTCTCCATTGTTTTTGGTTTATGTGAAGAACACATATTAACAAATTCATTAAAATCATGAGTTTAAAGATCTCATTCAAGTTCTTCAGATTTATTGTGTGGTAATATCTCTTGGGTAATTTATGACAGAAGTGCCTTGCAATTTTTCTACATTTTGAAGTTGGGAAGAGGGATAATGCACAGAACTGAAATTGCTGTACCAGATTTCCACACATCTCCCCTTTCTCCTATACCAGGCCTTGGATTTCTGTAAGTAAGACTCTATAAGTCTGTATTTTGGTGGCAAAGAGGGAGGGTTCTGCTGTATGACTCCAGTATATGAACGACTATAAGTATTTTGGATTTGTCAGCTAAGGAGAAGATTTGATGGATGTGTAGGATGAATGGCTCTTTACCTGAAGATCTGGAGGAGCCCCTGCACTGCAGAAAAGCTTTGGGGCTGATTTATATATTGGTAGTGAGGGTGCTATGTCGCAATGGGGTTTCCTCCCCAACGATATTGTGGCCCACTTGACAAACTGAATTTTGGGCAGACCTTAAGTTTGGCCATGGTGGAGACTACTCTATCTCTGCCATCCCCAAGCTTCAGTAAAATTATGATAATGCTCACCCTCCCATGGGCTTGATTGACTAAGATTTTACATTTTTTTTTTTTTTTTTTACTTTTTTGGTGCAGCCCGATGCAAAATCAATTTTGGCATTTACTAAGCCATGCAAAGCCACTTTTCATGGCATTGAGTGGCTTAGTAAATAAAAAGTAACATGACAAAGCACATAGCGCTGCAATGTGTTACTTTGCTTCAGCTAGTCGTTACATGGGTTGAGTGTTGGCATTCCCATGCATCCACCCATGTATTTTGATGCAACTCAAGATTTACGAAAACCTTTATACATGGGTTTATGCCAACATTGTGTGCCTACTCAACAGAGGATTCATGAGGAGAAATATCTTCATTTCTCCTTGTCACTTCCTAATTCCATGTGTAAAGCATTTTGTAGCACACTTAGAAATTAGAGATATGCATCTAAGGATTGCTTTTGTGCAGTAAGATATATCTTCTTGCACAAAAGCAATCATGTATGTAATGAAGACATCCTTGCACCATGGGCAAGGGTGCCTGGTTAGGCCTAGGCTACCTGAAGTGAGCCAGCACTAGGAAAGAACACAAGTCGATCATATTTTAGCAGAAATGGTACATATTTGCGCTCTCTCTTTCAAGCCTACACAACATAGCACCAGAATACCTGAACATCCGCATATACTTTCACCAACCCACCAGAAACCTACATTGTGTCTCACTTGCATACATTCCCCATACCTGCAAAAGCAAAGCTGGAGGTTGCTCATTCTCCTACATCACACCAAACAGATGGAACAACCTACTTTGACATATCAGAGGCTTCTCCTCACTTCTTGAGTTATGAGAGAAGCTGAAGACCAGGCTCTTCATATAAGCACTGTGGGGACTACATCTAAACATCAGTTGAAGTGCCTGGATATACTGTGGGTGATTAGTTTTCTATGCCAATCAATGCAATATAGCATAACATAACATGCAGCACAGAGGTTAAATGGATCCGACCCAAGTATGTATTTAATCAATGCGTTGCATGAAAGGTTAATAAATCCTCCTCTTTGTTTTAGCATAATCCAAGGCTAATATCTCAGTCACAAGAAATTGAAAGCATAGCTGCTCTTTACCCAGCAATTCAAGTTACAAATTGATTAAATACATGCTTGGGTCTGATCCATTTAACCCCTTGGAAGTTTTAGCTTTAGTTTTCTAGACTTTCAGTGTGAGTCTCACTAACTGTATCTCAATCACTTTGAAATCCATGAAAATGGATATAGAGTGCTAGGCACCAGTGTCTGCCTTTGACAAAAAGGTCTGCTGCTGCAGAGCTGTGGTAAAAGACTGAGTTGATTGCATATGAACATGTGTACACACACACACAGGTTGAACGGGTTGAGCGAGTTCGACTTGTAAGGAAACAGGCCATTAGTTGTGTGGCCTCCACAAGTAATGTGTTCACATGTGCAGCTCACTGGGTGTTTTTTCTATATTTTCAACCAGAGCGCTTTACATTTGGTTCATAAAGCCTGTAACCATTAATTTAATCCCTCAAGGGCATCTGTACAGCGTGTACATGATTTTAGACACCTTCAGACTGACTATGGCCACAAACTTAGCCACTAGCCCCTGCTCTCCCAGTTGAAGAACACATGTGCCAGCCTGGGGAGTGCTTACAAAGGCTGGTAAAGTCTGGAGGAGTCATCCTTTCTGTGACACTTCCAACTTAGCATCAGTATTTATAGAACATGTCTTTGGGCTTCCTGAGAGGAAGTTGCCGAGCTTCTGGAGCTTTTCCTTTAACCTTTTTATGTTGTTGGTGGTGGCCCTGGGTTCCTGGGGCTAGCATGAGGTGAGAAAATGTGCATTGTTGTAGAGCCTCAAAGGGCAATATGGGATTCTCCTCCCCAAAGTGTGCATGTATGATTGGTGTCTCTCTCACTGAACGGGGAAAAGCTGCTGCCCTTCTTGAAGCCATGTGGTGTCATGCAGCATGCATTTCCTTTTTTGCTTTTGGGGGGTGCTTTGTTTCACCCAAGCCCCCTGCATGCCTCTTTTGTTGAGGGGGCAGCCCAGGAGACCTATCCCTGACTGCCCTTAGCCAGCCACCCAGATGACTCTCACTCCTCCATGTGGCCTCAGCTGCTAGCATGCTTTCTTCCCATGCCTGCAGGCAGGGGGCAGTCTTGTGCTACAGCCCCCTGTTCCCTCCGGAAACATGCATGGGGAGAAGGACAGTCCTGTCACACATGAAGGAGTGTGGCACCACACTCTCCTTCATCTTCTGCTATTAGGGTGCGGAGTTTGCAAGTTCTGGGCCCCAGACTACAGCCTCAGTGGTGTAAGAGTGCTCCCCACATCTTTTGTGGTGGGGGGAGGTGTGGAATTCGGGATCACGGGCCCCCATTGATGCAATCACTTGGGATAGCCAGGCCCTCAAAGTGCGGACGTGGGGGCCTCAAGCATGCCCCCTGTAAGACACAGTAATCTTATATTCCTCGGGGCAACCCCATGCTCCATTTTTGCTGATGGGTCAAAGGGTAAATCCTTCTTCTGCTGATATTGCAGATCCTGTTGGGCTGTTTTGCATGCTTTTGGGTTCATTTTGCTCCTGGTGGTGAGCCGTACACACCTGAAGCACTTTATCTGGACATCTTGGCTTCTGAGGTGAGGAACTTTGCAGGGAGCTGGTTCCATTGGCTCCCTGCACCAGCCTTTGTCCTTTGTTTTGTCTGGACCACTCTCCTTTTTGCCGTAGAAGCCCAGCCATTCTCCCAACTAGCTGTCAGGGTCTTTAAGTGGATCAGCTTCCCTGGTCCTGGGGAGGTCCTCACTGGTGCTGAGGTCAACTGAACTTAGAATCCTCAGTCCAGATGGCACCAGGGGATTCTTCCTTCCATTTGCCAATGGATGCCTCGCCACTTCCAGTGTCCAACAGAAAAATCACAACCAAGTGAGAGCTCTCCCCCATTGACCGGGACCTTTTAAGTAGGGATGGAAGGTCCCAAAAGTGAGGCACTTCTGGCCTATCTTGGGGTGCCACATCACCTCTCAGCCTCCTGTACGGCCTGTTTGGATATTTCAAAATGGTATCTGTGCATCATGCAGGAGTCACTGATTACATTTTCTTTGGAGGCCTCAGCTCCGCCCTTCGCTGACACCACCGTCAAGGCCTTTTCCATCAAATTTTCAAAGAGAGAACCCTCCTAAGTTGGTTCCAGAAGTCTGGGCTCCCTCCTTTGTCAGTGGGGTTGGCCAGGCCGATCCCTGGTAGAGTGTGACAGCTATCTGATTGACACAGATCATTCCACTCCACTCCTTTCCTCCTTGTAGCACTATTAGTTTCTCCCCTTGTGTAAGGAGACCATAATTCTTCCACTAGAAAGAAATGTAATTAACTTGACACAGTAGAGTGACAAAAGACCTGGGCTCTGATCCTGAGCTGAGCTAGAGAAATGTGATAATCCTGGATTCCCCATAAGCTGTACAGATATCTTTTTGGAACTTGCAGAACTGATGTTCCTGTATAGGTCATGCCCCAATTTGATATGTAACTGGTCTATGTCGTCAAAGGGAAGCGCAGCTGCACTGTCAGGCAGCCCTCCCCATAGGTGTATAATGGAGTGTCACTGCGGCAAGACAGTAAACCACACTGGTTTTCCTTATAAATGTATACTAACAGTAAGATGCCTAACCCAGGTCAATATCCAATCCTGAAGAGTCCGCTCTGGACCAGGCTACCTGTGCACAGTTACCATACTGCTCATGACAGGAGTCTTCCACGTTTAGCCCTTAAACATGTGTTCACCCATGTGCATGTGTTCACCTGTAACCAGCCAAGTTCACCCTACCCTTGCTGTGTTACAGCAGTCTTATCTTAAAAGGCGTACATTGACAATAAAAACACGTGCAGTCCATTTACAGAGAGTTTACCAAGGGTGATTCACAGGTTATGATGCACTCCCACAGTAAAAGATTGGAAATCAGGTGATCAAAAAGTGAAAATTCTGGATCGATTAGATCGGCAGCAACTATCATTTCAAAGGAAAACGTGTTGAATTTCTTTCCCAAAAAAATTCTTCTATTTAAAAGGAGTCACAGACATGGTGGTCTGCTCTCCCCAGCAGCCACCATACCTGTGAGTGCGGCGAGTCCCAGTGGGGTCGCAAATTGAGACCTTCTTCATGAATATTGATGAGGTAGGTCATTTGCGACCCCATTAGGAAGCACAAACAGTGTACTTAATACTGTTGTACATTTTGTTTGCGCCTTGCCAATTTGCAATTCACAATTGGATCGCAAGTTGCGAGTTGCAAAACAAAAGGTTGTACATCTGGCCCGAAAGGTGCTCTGGGGTAGGATTTTCTCCTAATTTACTTTCGGCAGTTAGTGCTATTTTCTTAGATGCATCTTCACATCCAAAATGAATATTAGGGTGCATTTGGAAATAGGAAATAGCACTAAGTGCAGCAGAGCATAAATAGCGGGTGTGAGTGGCTGCTCATGCTCACTAAGTGTGCTCTTGAGAAAGGATTGTTTTCCCCTAAATTACTCTTAATTATGCAAGCAAGAGTAATTTTGCTATTGGTAATCCCACATTCAAGAGTAACATGGAATTACCAAAATTATTGATACCTGGATACAACCTTTTATAGAGCCTGAGGTCTGATTGGACTCATCCTGCTACATACAGACTGCCCCCGGGATTAAAACGACCCAGTGGAGTCTAAAATGGCACAATACGCCCCAAGAAAACAAAAAAAGGAGTTTTGTCTCCTGGAGGACCAGCCAGTGCATCCCATTCTTTAATGTCGAAAAACTCCCTGTGGACGTCCAAGGCCCAAGGGAGTAAAAAACATACAGGGGGAATATGTGACGTTACCCCTTACATCTTTTTTGTCTCCACAGATCTGCTTCACCATAGGAAATAGTGAGTGGACCAGAGTGGAAAACAAGGGAAAGGATTATTACTGCCACGCTCCTCCATTTGGTAGTCCCAAGGGCCCGTCAGTTTCCAGCACGGAAGGAAGAAAAAGTCCATCACGCTTATAAGGGATCCATTCTCAGGAAAGCCCGGCCCAAGCAGCACCTCACTATGCTTCTCGGACTCCCTGTGCCCACGTCTGGGGGAGCGGAAAATACATCGCAGCCATTGCTGCCTGTATAGATAGGGTGGGAAAGAGGAAGCTGCTGGCTTCTGCAATGTCAAACAGAGGGCTGTGCCAACCAGACGGGAAGCTAACATGGTTACATATAATTCGACCTCAATGCAGTACAAGGGTGTGACATAGGCACAGGTTACAAAAAGAAAAGGACGAGGCAGAAGGCAACATTAACAAATACATTTTTGTTGCGAAAAGAGGTTGCAGTTCAAAGAAAAAAAAAGACAGATGGAAATGAAATAACACCCCAGGATCCACTTGAACACATTAAACATTTGAATATGCCTTTCCGTGGTGCACCAGAAAGAACAGGAGCTTGGAAAAATTACACATCTTTTACAAGTAATTCTGCAGCCTGAGATTTAACCTATGTGGTCTAGCGCATAGGGGCGCCTGTTGGGGAGTGGTAAGGCTGTTTTGCAGCATATATAAAAGTAGTAAAAAAAATCTTGGACCTAGTTACTTGAAACTTAAATTTTTTGACAATAGCATAGTTAATTACAAATCATTGCAAACATTATTGAAGGTCATTGAAATGCTCTATTCATACTGACAAATTAGCAATGAATTATTATGTTTAAATGGATGTTAATATAAAACTATACCGTACGTAATGGTTTTAATGGAATTGGATTGGTTTATTGTGATATATTTCTGTTTTTGTTATGGTTGTGATTATATTGTGCCTAGTATAAGTGAGCAGTGTTGTGGGTTTAGGATTCAGGGTTTACTAGGAGTGTGATTTGTTAGGTAGATTTCACTGGAGGCATTTTCACCTGCCTCATGCATAAATTTGTAAATTAATGTGTAGCATTGAATAGTGTGTGCGATTGAACACTTTTGAGAACACTGACCGTGCAATGATTTACTGGGTTTGATGATTGTGTGCCTAGGGATTGGCGTACTATCCCACACCAACTTCCAAGGGTAGAACTTATACTGGTTTGCCTCACTACCCTTGAGGCAAGTGTTGCAATGGGGTACTTAGATCCCACCAGATGGAACATAATGGACTTAATACTTGAGAAGGACTCACATTATTCGACACTAATATCCCACTTTCGTACAGTGCCTTGTTAACGTGTTACAAGCTGAAAGCACTGGCTTTCAATGGCGCCAGCAGTGACACCAAGAACTGCATATGTTGAGGATTTATTGTTAGCATGAACAAATAGTTCATTAAAGTTAATTTCTCCGACGTTTGTGAGTTATTGACATTGGTCTCTGGTTCACAAGCAGCATGGTAACCATGGGGTCAGGCATTCTCTTTCATAGCAAATGTAAAAAAGGTTCATATATTTTGGCCATATATCCCAGGGAAGTTAAGCAATGTGTTTGTCCAAAGGCAATAGTATTGTCTAGCTGCCAATTTTTGAATTGATGAAATCAGGGAAAATTGAAAACTTTGAAATTCAAACATCTGGTAAAAATACCAGTCAACAGATCGAAAATAAGGGCAGTTTTGTAGTAGTTACTAGAGGAAAAGACGGGCGTTAACTGAGGAGGGGGGGTAAAAGTAAAACCCTGAAAGGCAAGCTTGCCCAAGTTTTCCACCTTCTGAAGTGTAAAAGGAGGAGATTTGCCTCTTAGCAGACATGGTACATGCAGGTAAAATGTAATCTAAAAAATATTTTTGTGGTAGCACTCTTCTATTAAAAATATATTTTGCTTGGCTTTCGTGTATTTTATTATTTTGTAAACTCACTACTTTTCTTGAAGTTTATACAGCCGGTACTTTTTCACAATATTTGCAGTCGGATAGATGAATATATCTATAGTCAACAGGTCTGTATATGTAGAACTCAAGGTTTTAGTCTCACAAAGGCTGAGATGGAATTCCCAGGTAAATCGAACACCTAAAAGTGCATATTTTAACATAGACTCTTCTATTTTACTATTAAATGTGGAGTCCAAGATTGTCGTGGCCCCATGCACCTCTTAAACTACCTGTGAGGGTCATCATCTTTAGAATAATCTGGTGTGTTGCTATATAGGTGTAAGAAGCAGGCTTTTTGCAGGTCTGTTCCTCCTCCCAACACACACACTTTTTTGCCCCCATATAGTCTATTAGCTACTGGTTTTCGACTCTAGAGTGCACTCAGTGTGCCAGATTTAGAGTTTGGCGGATAGGGTTACTCCGTCACAAATTTGATGGGTGGCCTGTCCACCGTATTGCGATTCCATAATATGCTAATCCATCTGCCAAACTCTAAGGCCCATATTTATACTTTTTGACGCACAACTGCGCCAACGCATTTGTGCGTCAAAAATGTTACCGCCGGCTAACGCCATTCCGACGCACCATGCGGGTGCCTTATTTATGGAATGACGTTAGCCGGCGCTGCGTACTGGTGTGCGTTAAAAAAAATTACTCACACCAGGCAGCGCCGGCGTACGGGAAAATGCGGGTTGTGCATCAAAAAATGGTGCAAGTCAGGTCTGAGGCAAAATTCAGGCCTCAAACCGGATTTGCGCCATTTTTTTTTACGCCCAACCTCCATTGACATGACTCCTGGCTTAGCAAAGACAGGAGTCATGCCCCCTTGCCCAATGGCCATGCCCAGGGGACTTATGTCCCCTGGGCATGGTCATTGGGCATAGTGGCATGTAGGGGGGCCCAAATCAGGCCCCCCTATGCCACAAAAAAAATCTGAAAAAAATACTTACCCAAACTTACCTTTACTTCCCTAGGATGGGTCCCTCCATCCTTGGGTGTCCTCCTGGGGTGGGCAAGGGTGGCAGGGGGTGTCCCTGGAGGCAGGGGAGGGCACCTCTGGGCTCCTTCCGGGCCCACAGGTCCCTTAACGCCTGCCCTGACCCAGGCGTTAAAAAACGGCGCCCATCAGGCTGTGCGCCGTTTTTTAAGGCCCACCCCCTCCTGTGCGTCAAAATGACGCCAGAGTTTAAATAAGGGGCACAGGCCTTAAAGTCATTTTTTGGAAGGGAACGCCTACCTTGCATATAATTAATGCAAGGATGGTTCCCCCTTCCAAAAAATGACGCACATGGTGGAATTTTGATACCCGCGGGGTCGGACGTCAAAGTATAAATATGGGGCAGGGTTTGCGCCGATTGTGCGTCAAAATTTTTGACGCACATTCGGTGCAAACAGAGTATAAATCAGCCAGGTTTCTGACCTCATGCCAAGTATATTTTGAAATGCACACACCCATTTGGCATGAAAGGCAGAGCGTTCACTCAGAAGTGCAGTAATATTTTTGCCACCCATCAGGTGCAAAGACACAAAATGGCTCCCAGCATGCCACTGCAGACCAGAAGGACAGTGTTGTCACTGTCAGTTCGATTTTGCAATTTAAACTAAAGACAAAGCCACCTTGCCTCTTAACATTACATGTAAGCCTCCCTTAAGAAAGGCCTAGAGAGCCCTATGTCAGGGAGCTGTATTTTGTTAAGTGAGACTCATATATTTTGATATGTCTCAACAGCAACACTTCCAAATTATCGTTTGCTGTGGGTAAAGTTGGTAGTCCCATTAGCTAACACAGGGTTACCGGGTGACATCCTCATCAGGCTAACGTTTGACTGGAACTACCAAGCTGGGTCATGTGAGGTATCAAATTAATCATAATCTTAAATGCGAGGACCCAATAACCCATTGGCTAGTAACGGCAAGGTCCACTCAGGGTACTTTCCTGGGATAAATGTGGCACCCCTGGCTTTGTGACCCTCAGTACTCACTGGACTTGGAAAGAAGACAAGATGGAGACCACTCTGCATCAGTTGGAAGCGGATAACGAGAGGCTGCGATGCCAGAGCGACTGCACCTGCAGCACTTTGGTCTAGGAGAGTTTGGACCCTGTTCTGCATAACTAGCTCAGATAAACGCTGATCTTTGGCCCCAGTACAAAGCTAAGTCTCCAAGGTCAGTTGGCTGGCTACCCAGAACAATACTGGGGACATGAAAGCTGAAGAAGCCAGGTTCCACCTCTGGTAGCCACCACAGAAGTTCTGCCACCACCGGATGCCAAGCACCATCAAGGACAATTTGGAGATAGCCAAAAGGTGCAACTGTTTCTGTTGAACCTGTGAGTGTTGGTTGTGACCAGATTCATCATCAAGAGGGATACCAGCCTCCTCCAAATATTTCCACTGTGATCGCTGTATTGCAAAAGCGGTGGGGCCCTGAAATCTATGGACAGAGTTGCCCCACTCACCTCTGGACCTAGGACTCAACCTGACTTCACCCCTGTGGACCGCACTCCATCAGAAGCATCCTAGAGCATCTTTGAGCCTGTATCCCTCAGCATAAGGACCACTCTATAACTGTCTTTGGTGTCATTCTGTAAAGTTTGGGTCTTGCTCCAAAATGCTCCAGTTATCAAGTAACAGTCCCAAGTATCTTCTCTGATCCGCTGGACCTCTGTTCTGCTGGACTTGGTTACTTAACTCAGGACTGAGTTGGCAAAGTAATTTTTCCAAACTTATCAAATGTTTCTAATGTTTTTGTTGACCAATGCTTGTTTGAAGTTGATGCTAAAGCGATTTTTCAGGGTCTATAAAGATACATAAATATCTAATTTATTTTTCTAACCTGGTGTCTTGCTTCTTTCGAGTTGTGTGACTTTCTTATTCTGTTGTTTGGTGTTGTTAAATGCTTTACATAATATTCCTTTGCTAAGCCTTACTGCTCACAGCCACAGGGTTGAACATGAGGTTGAGCAAACGTACCTGGCTTGACCAGGACAGTATTTATGAGTGTGCTGCACTGTAGGACTACCTATCCATACCACATAGTACACCCCAAATCCTCACAGTGGACATCCAACAACAGGTAGTAAACAGATGTCTATTGGATGGTACGCATACTCACACTGGGAATTTGAAACTAACTACTCCAATGTGTACAGGTCTGTTTTCAAGGGTGCTAGGGTAGTTGTCTGGTAATTGTGGTTTTCATATAATTCCGGAGAAAATATTTACTTGAGGAATATATACTTTGAAAAATCTCTATGTGCTGATTTCCTACTCTATTTTTCCAAATTATTTGTTACATCTCTCAGACTTTTCTATTTGCTCCACTTCAAGGTGTTACTTGCATCCTGGTGAGAAAAAGAGCGGACCACATCAGCCAGACCCTTGCAGTAGTCCAACACCATATCATCTGTGATATTCACAAGAGCATTTGCAGGTACTGCGGGTAATCGCATAGCTCGACCCATCAGAATCTCATGAGGAGATAGTCCTGTTTTCTTGTCAGGTGTGTTTCTCATTGACATCAGTACTAAGGGCAATGCATCTGGCCATTTCAGATTGGTAGCTGCGCACATTTTTGCCATTCTCGACTTCAAGGTACCCTTTATCTGTTCCACTAATCCTGATGCTTCAGGGCAATAGCTACAATGCAGCTTCTGCTCAATGTTCAATGCAGCACACAAGAGCTTAATCACCTTATTGTCGAAGTGTCTGCCCCTATCTGATTCTAAAGAGATCGGGAATATGAAACGTGCTTCCTAAGCAGCAGCTTTGCTACTGTGAGACTGTCATTCCTACGTGTAGGGTAAGCTTCAATCCAGTGACTGAAAACACACACAATCACCAACACATATCTCAGTCCTCCACACACAGGCATTTCAATGAAGTCCATCTGCATCCTGCTAAATGGACCGGCAGCTCTCCCAACATGGCTCATATTCACCACCGTCCCTTTTCCTGCGTTCATCTGCTGACAGATGATGCACCTGTGACAGACAACCTCTGCAGCTTGTCTGAATTTTGGATTGAACCAATCGATTTTGAACAACCTGATCGTCTCTCCCTATATGGGCTTGGTCATGACAGAACCTCGCAAACTGTGACAGAAGACTGTTTGGCAAAACCATTTTCCCCTCCTCTGAGACCCATAAGTCATCAGCTCTTTGTACACAGTGCATTCTCTGCCAGGATTGTTTCTTTCCTTTGCTAGCACGTCCCTGCAGAGATTGTAGATCATCTAATGTGTCAACTACCCTTAATGCGAAATTCAAACATGTTTCATTCTTAGTTTCAGATAACAATTCCCATTGATCTCCGAATGATATACAGTTCAATGCACAAAACCTTGCGACTTGATCTGCATTGCCATTTCCCATTGACACAAAGGGGGTTATTACAACTTTGGAGAAGGTGTTAATCCGTCCCAAAAGTGACGGAAAAGTGACGGATATACCACCAGCCGTATTACTAGTTCCATAGGATATAATGGACTCGTAATACGGCTGGTGGTATATCCGTCACTTTACCGTCACTCTTGGGACGGATTAACACCTCCTCCAAAGTTGTAATAACCCCCAAAGTCTTGTGGCTTAACATGAGCATTGCATTTCACCACAGCAATTTCAAGAGGTAACTGAATCGCGTGCAACAAATCCTTAATCTTTTCGCCATTTTTCACTGGTGAACAAGAAGAGGTCATGAAACCCCTCTGTGACCATAGTTGGCCAAAATCATGTACAATTCCAAATCCGTATCTACTGTCAGTATAGATAGTGACTTTCAGGTTTTCAGCTGCGTGGCATGCCTTAGTAAGGGCAATTAATTCAGGCACTTGTGCAGAGTACACTCTTTCAAGCCAAGAAGCTTCTAAAATACCAGTGATTGTACACACGGCATATCCAGCTCTCAATACTCCTACTCAGTCTCTCAAGCATGAACCATCAACAAACATAATATAGTAATTTTCTTCCAATTGGGTATCTTTGATGTCAGGTCTTGGTTTGGTGCATAGTTCTGTTACCTCAAGACAATCATGTTCTCCCTCCTCAGCATCACTAATGTCTGCATTTTCAATAGGAAGTAAAGTTGCCGGGTTCAATACAGTACATCTCTTGAGGGACACATTTGGTGACCCCAGTATGATTGTCTCATACTTAGTCAACCTCGCATTTGCCAAATGCTGCGTCTTGGTTCGGGTTAACAGAATTTCAACTGAATGAGGAACCATTACTCTTAAGGGATGTCCCATCACTATGCCTTCACACTGTGTGAGGCTTTGACCAACCGCTGCAACTGCACGCAAACAACCCTGTAAGGCTGCTGCGACTGGGTCCAATGTAGCTGAAAAATATTCTACTGGGCGGTTTGCACCTCCATGGACCTGGTTTAAAACAGACAAAGAACATGCATCACGTTCATGGCAAAACAGTAGAAAAGGATTTGTGTAATCAGGCATACCTAAAGATGGTGCCCTGCACATACATTCTCTTAATTCCATGAATGCCTCCATCTCTTTCTCAGACAAGATTATTGTACCTGGGTCATCCTGAACTTCCTTAACTGTTAATTTCATCAATGGTTTAGAGATAATCGAAAAGTTGGGAATCCACTAACGACAATAGCCCTCCATTCCCAAAAACATTCTGACATCTCTTTTAGTTGTCGGGGGATTCATCTGCAATATGGCTGTCACTCGTTCTTTAGATATTTTTCTTGACCCTTTCTCAATCAGGTGACCTAAATATTTCACTTCTCTCTGACAGTATTGCAGCTTCTTTGGGGACACTTTGGGCCTGATTATGACCCTGGCGGACGGCGGAGGCCGTCCGCCAAGGTACCGCCGCTGAATGACCGCACCGCGGTCAAAAGACCGCGGCGGCCATTTAGACATTTCCTCTGGGCCGGCGGGCGCTCTCCAAAAGAGCGCCCGCCGGCCCAGAGGAAATGCCCCTGCAACGAGGACGCCGGCTCAGAATTGAGCCAGCGGAGTTGCAGGGGTGCGAAGGGTGCAGTTGCACCCGTCGCGTATTTCAGTGTCTGCTTAGCAGACACTGAAATACTTTGCGGGGCCCTCTTACGGGGGCCCCTGCCGTGCCCATGCCATTGGCATGGGCACGGCAGGGGCCCCGCGGCACCCCCTACCGCCATCCTGTTCCTGGCGGGCGAACCGCCAGGAACAGGATGGAGGTAGGGGGTGTCAGAATCCCCCATGGCGGCGCAGCGCCGGTTTGCCTCTTCTGACCGCGCCCGAACCGCCGCGGTCAGAATGCCCTGCGGGGCACCGTCGGCCTGTCGGCGGTGCTCCCGCCGACCCAGGCCCCGGCGGTCTTGTACCGCCGGGGTCAGAATCACCCCCTTTATGTCCGTTCTTTCCCAAATGGTTCAGTAAGGCAATTGTGTCATACCTGCAGTCATCTTTTGTTCTAGACGCGATTAACAAATCATCAATGTACTGTACTAGAGTCAAACTGAAAGGCAGTTCCAATGACTCCAAGTCCGTATTCAATATCTGATTGAAGATGGGAGGCGACTCGGAAAACCCTTGAGGAATTCTGCACTAACTGTAAACCTTATCCAGGAATATGAAACTGAAGAGAAATTGGCTATCCTCATGAAGAGGCACAGAAAAGAATGCTTGAGACAGGTCCACAACTGTGAACCACTCTGCATCACAAGGAACCTGAAACATGATCACAGCTGGATTTGGCACTATGGGGTAACATTTTACCACAATTTCATTTATTTTCCTCAAATCTTGCACAATTCGAACCTTCCCACAAGGCTTTTTCAGACCCATTATTGGTGAATTACATGGGCTACTTAGCACTTCTTTCAAAACCCCTTGCTTCACAAAGTCCGCAATTATCTCTGCTACTTGAATGAGGACATCTTGTGCCATGTGGTACTGTGGTACCTGAGGAAACACTGCATTCGGCTTTACCTGTACTTTGACCGGTTCTACTCCCTTTATCAATCCCACTTCTTTTCCTGTCAGGTCCCACACTTTCTCTGTCACTGTTCCCTGCAGCTCATGTGGTAAGTCTGTTACTGTAAGCACTGGGAATAAGGTAATCAAAGGGTATTCCTCATTTGCGATATCCATCTCTAACTCTGGAAACTGACCACCGTCCCCTTTATCATCACTGTTTGTCTGCACTTCAGTCCCTTCATTGGAACAGGTAATCGAACATCTTGTTTTGCACAATAAGTCTCTTCCCAGTAGGGATACGGGACTCGAATCACAGACTACAAATTTGTGCAATCCCTGGAAGTTGCCAATCTCAACTTTGACCAGGTCTGTAATCGGATTTGTCAGGAACTGATTTGCTACTCCTACCACCCTTATGGTACGCCCCGAAAGTGGTAATTTCAGAACCTCTGCACTTCTGACTGTAGAGCTTGTAGCTCCTGTATCAACTAGGAATGAAACCTTATGGCCCATCACCTTCCCCTCTACATAGGGTCCCCCTTGATCTACTTCTAGGGATGCTGCAAGCCTGCACTCCTCACTGTCTGAACAATCATCTGACCATTCATCATTTATCCCATCCTCACCACGCAATGGGAATTGTTGTACTGTGTTATTTTGACTCATTGTTTGGCCTGTGACCTGTTGAGGAAGCATCACCTATTGCTGTCCCAATGGAGCCAATGGTATCTGCATTTGCTGTCTAGGTACCATGGGAATCTGCTGCTGTGCCTTCTGCATTTGTGCTGGTTGAACATGCAGCATTTGCATTTGCTGCACGGGCTGTAACCCCTGCATCTGAACCATGTTATTCTGAAAGTTTTGATTTTGGCCCTTCATCTTTGGACCCCTCACATTTTGGAATGTACTGACATCATTGCTTTGTTGAACAACACCATCCTGCACCACCATTGGGCATTCCCGCTTCCAATGCCCCACACCCCGCACGCGTGACATGGTGACACCTTTTTCATCCCCTGCACATAATTCTGAACCACAACAGTATTCAGGTCTGGACCACGGTTCACAAAACCTCGACCTCTCGGTTGTGCCTGAAACATGCCATTCCCTTGCGGTTGCTGTTGTACCACCTGTTGTATTCCGCTCCCCTGCATCCCTGCTTGCGCTGCCTTAATCTGCATCACCATCACCTTCTCTTTCAACTTTCTCTGCTTCAACTCAATCTTGTCACTACAGTATTTCGCATACTGCAACACCTCATCAATCTGCTTTGCTTGCCAACAGATCAAATGATTCTTAATCATCTGACTAATGTCTGGTCTCAGCCCTTCAACAAACCTGAACACAAGATGATTCATGTCTTTTGGCTCATTGACCTCAGTGCCACTGTAATGTTTGAATGCCTTCAACAATCTCTCATAGTAGGTATGAATCAATTCTTTGGCCTCCTGTGATGTTCGATCAATTTTCTGCCAATCAGTTACTTTCGGCGACACTTTCTGCTTAAAAAACTCTATCACTTTATGATAATACTTCATCACCTCCTCAGATGGTGCTCCAGTCACCTTATCCCTTGCTGGTTCCTGTGTCGGCCAGTCCACACCTCTCTTGCACTCAAGCCATAAATCAGGTGGAACTATAATCTGAAACAGGGTATTCAAGTCCTCCCAGAGACATTTTGCCAGCTTCACAAACCTGTCCGTCTGCTGATACCATTCTATTGGCTTTTCCCTCAACTTGGGATAATCATTTGTGAATGACAAGATGTCTCCCCTAGACCACGGACCATGGACTAGAACCCCTCCGGCTGTTTCTCTCATTGGTAAAAATTTTATTGGCCCGTGTCCGGTGCGGCTTTAGCCTTCTTTGGTTCAGAACCTTCGCCTTTCTCTTTATCTCTTTTCTTTGCCCATCTGCCTTCTCATTTCTCTAAGGCTCCCCAAATTTGAGCATTTTGCAGAATTTCTTTAAGGTGTGCCTTCATTCCTGTAGATCTCATGTGATCAAAATCTTTAGAATCGAAATCTAATCTGTAGCTTCTTTTCAAATGTTTAGTATTCTCAAAATCTATGCCATATTTATCCGCCAAGTCTGCCAACCTCTGATGCACCTTGCTCACTTCTTTAGTGATTTTGGGGCATAGATACCTCAATTCTGCTTCTGTGTATGACTCTAATCTGTTCACTCCCATTGTTCCTTCCACTAGTTCCATGGCTTCTACACCCAGTCTCACAAAATTCAGGTATTCTTCCCTTTCTGACTTCTCTGCGGTCGCTACAGTAGTTTGTGAAGCGTTGAGCTTTTCTAACCACTCATTCAACTGATGTGCGGAAAAGCCTTGCAACAAAATGTTCCCTGACTGCATCAATGGTGTCTGTGACGTATTTGTACTCATTATCTGTGGGGTTAACACACCTAAACCTGCTTGCCTCATTGTCTCCAAAGGAGCCCCAATCAGTCCTTCTGCTGTCTGTTCTCTTGGTGTCATTACTTGGGGAGTTCCTGTGAACCCTCCTCTTATTGCCTCTTGGGTCATTACTCCCTGATCACACACGCCAGGCTTACCCTGCGCATACAGTGGTACTTGTGGACCGACAGTAATTGGCAATGATATGGCAGCTGGTGTCTGACCTGGTCCCAAACCCTGTGGAGCATTAACTCCCGTAGCTTGATTCATCATAGGTACTGTAGTTACTGATTGCGGTCCTGCGACTGCATTATAACTCGGAACCAGCTGATGCTCAGATGGGGCAGCAATTGCAGAGTTGGCTCAATCTGCACTAGCTTTGATCTCGTGTATATTGGATCAAGCGGCACCCTCAGACTCGTATTTGTCTCTAGTACTGGGACATCTGGATAAATCCTTTGAATCTGTGGTGGCTGCAACTGTATCTGTGTCTCTGGCGCAGTGGGTACACTGATACCATTCTGTATCAAAACTGTATTACTTGCCTGCACTGTACTTGAGACGCCCTTACTCTGGGCTGGTTCTTCAGCGCTCACACCAGTGCTCTGTGCATTAGCATTTATGGCATATGATGGCGGTCGATCATGTAACAACTTATTAAGAAATTAGTCGTCGTCTGAATCATCTTCATCTACCCAAGACCTCTGAGCCTCTTTTGACTTGCTATAGCCCTTGTCTGTTTTACAGGTGGCTTTCTTTCCCTGTGTCTCGTCTTCCTGGGTTATTGCCGGAAACAATTTAAGTCCGTCAACTATTCCTCTTCTCCACATCCTGCTCTCATTGTCCCATCTAGCCTCCACCAAAGTCTTTTCTGCCCTTTTCATTCTTCTTTCAAATTTTTGCTGTCTTTGTCGTATGGCCATTAAATCCCAGACTGCTAATGCCTCATACTGAGCTGGTCTTGGGGGCGGCTTTTGCACACTTAACATCTGTAGGAGGCTGGCCTGGCTTTTAGTGGGTACCAAGGGGTACTTACACTCTGTACCAGGCCCAGTTTTCCCTTATTAGTGTAGAAGAGGTGTTTCTAGCAGCTTAGGCTGATAGAAGGTAGCTATAGCAGAGCAGCTTATGCTGAACTAGGAGACATGCAAAGCTCCTACTATACCACTGATGTCATATGCACAATATCATAAGAAAACACAATACACAGATATACTAAAAATAAAGGTACTTTATTTTTATGACAATATGCCAAAAGTATCTCAGTGAGTACCCTCAGTATGAGGATGTCAAATCTACACAAGATATATGTACACAATACCAAAAATATGCAGTAATAGCAAGAGGAAGTAATGCAAGCAGTGTAAAGTTACAGTAGATTGCAATAGGAGCACATAGGTATAGGGGCAACACAAACCATATACTCCAAATGTGTAATGCAAATCACGAATGGACCCCAAACCTATGTGAGCTTGTAGAGGGTCGCTGGGACTGTAAGAAAACAGTGAGGGTTAGAAAAATAGCCCACCCCAACACCCTGTAAAGGGCACCTATATTCCCCAGAGAGCACAGAAGTCGTGATAGGGGAATTCTGTAAGGAAGACCAACACCAGCAATGCAACCAAAGTGGATTTCTGGACGAGAGTACCTGTGGAACAAGGGGACCAAGTCCAAGAGTCGCGACAAAGTCGAGAGTGGGCAGATGCCCAGGAAATGCCAGCTGAGGATACAAAGAAGCTGCCACCGGATGGTAGAAGCTGTGTATTCTGCAAGAACGAAGAGGACTAGGAACTTCCCCTTTGGAGGATGGATGTCCCACGTCGTGAAGAAGCTTGCAGAGGTGTTCCCACGCAGAAAGACCACAAACAAGCCTTGCTAGCTGCAAGGGTTGTGGTTAGGGTTTTTGGATGCTGCTGTGGCCCAGGAGGAACCAGGATGTCGCCACTTGGATGAGGAGACAGAGGGGGCGCTCAGCAAGTCAGGGAGCCCTCACAGAAGCAGGCAGCACCCGCAGAAGTACCGGAACAGGCACTTGGAAGAGGAGTGAACCGGAGCTCACCCGAAGACACAAAAGGGAGTCCCACGACACCAGAGGCCAACTCAGGAGGTTGTGCACTGTAGGTTAGAGTGTCGGGGACCCAGGCTTGGCTGTGCACAGAGGAAATCCTGAAAGAGTGCACAGAAGCCGGAGCAGCTGCAAATCACGTGGTACGCAGCAATGCTCGTCATGCTGAGAGGGGAGCCAGAGGACCGGTGATGCAGTCTTTCGTTGCCTGCGGTTGCAGGGGGAAGATTCTGTCGTCCCACAGGAGATTTCTTCAGAGCTCCTGGTGCAGAAAGGAGGCAGGCTACCCCCAGAGCATGCACCACCAGGAAACAGGCGAGAAAGCGGCAGGATCAGCGATACAAGGTTGCAGTAGTCGTCTTTGCTACTTTGTTGCGGTTTTGCTGGCGTCCTGAGCAGTCAGCGGTCGATCCTTTGGCAGAAGGTGAAGAGAGAGATGCAGAGGAACTCTGATGAGCTCTTGCATTCGTTATCTCAAGAATTCCCCAAAGCAGAGACCCTAAATAGCCAGAAAAGGAGGTTTTGCTACCTAGGAAGGAGGATAGGCTAGCAACACGGGTAAGAGCCTATCAGAAGGAGTCACTGACGTCACCTGCTGGCACTGGCCACTCAGAGCAGTCCAGTGTGCCAGCAGCACCTCTGTTTCCAAGATGGCAGAAGTCTGGAGCACACTGGAGGAGCTCTGGGCACCTCCCCTGGGAGGTGCAGGTCAGGGGAGTGGTCACTCCCCTTTCCTTTGTCCAGTTTCACGCCAGAGCAGGGCTGGGGGATCCCTGAACCGGTGTAGACTGGCTTATGCAGAGATGGGCACCATCTGTGGCCATCAAAGCATTTCCAGAGGCTACTCCTCCCCAGCCCTGACACCTTTTTCCAAAGGGAGAGGGTTTAACACCCTCTCTCTGAGGAAGTCCTTTGTTCTGCCTTCCTGGGCCAAGCCTGGCTGGACCCCAGGAGGGCAGAAACCTGTCTGAGGGGTTGGCAGCAGCAGCAGCTGCAGTGAAACCCCGGGAAAGATAGTTTGGCAGTACCCGGGTCTGTGCTAGAGACTCAGGGGATCATGGAATTGTCTCCCCAATGCCAGAATGGCATTGGGGCGACAATTCCATGATCTTAGACATGTTACATGGCCATGTTCGGAGTTACCAATGTGACGCTATACATAGGTAGTGACCTATGTATAGTGCACGCGTGTAATGGTGTCTCCGCACTCACAAAGTCCGGGGAATTTGCCCTGAACAATGTGGGGGCACCTTGGCTAGTGCCAGGGTGCCCACACACTAAGGGCCAGATGTAGCAAACGTTTAGCGAGTCGCAAACGGCAAAATTTGCCGTTTGCGACTCGCTAAACGCGTATCCCAATGCAGAAATCCATTTTGCGAGTCGTTACCGACTCGCAAAATGCATTTCAGACTCGCAAATAGGAAGGGGTGTTCCCTTCCTATTTGTGAGTCGCATTGGGATGCAATACCATTTGCGACCGCATATGTCCCCATGGGACCCCTTCCAGTTTGTGACTGGACCCCAAAATATTTTTTCAGGGCAGGGAGTGGTCCAACGGACCACTCCCTGCCCTGAAAAAAAAACGAAACTAAAAGTTTCGTTTTTTTTTTAAGTGCAGCTCGTTTTCCTGTTAGGAAAACGGGCTACACTTAAAAAAAAAAAAAACTGCTTTATTGAAAAGCAGGTCGCAAACATGGAGGTCTGCTGACGACAGCAGGCCTCCATGTTTGCGAGTGCCTATACTCGCAATGGGGCCGCAATTTGCGACCCACCTCATGAATATTCATGAGGTGGGTCATTGCGACCCCATTGCGAGTCGCAGTCGGTGTCTGAGACACCGTACTGCATAGCAATTTGCGACTTGCAAATTGCGAGTCGCAGGGACTCGCAATTTGCAAGTCGCAAATTGACGACTTGCTACATCTGGCCCTAAGTAACTTAGCACCCAACCTTCACCAGGTGAAGGTTAGACATGTAGGTGACTTATAAGTTACTTAAGTGCAGTGGTAAATGGCTGTGAAATAACGTGGACGTTATTTCACTTAGGCTGCAGTTGCAAGCCTGTGTAAGAATTGTCAGAGCTCTCTATGGGTGGCAAAAGAAATGCTGCAGCCCATAGGGATCTCCTGGAACCCCAATACCCTGGGTACCTCAGTACCATATACTAGGGAATTATAAGGGTGTTCCAGTATGCCAATGTGAATTGGTGAAATTGGTCACTAGCCTGTTAGTGACAATTTAGAAAGCAGAGAGAGCATAACCACTGAGGTTCTGCCTCAGTGAGACAGTTAGTCATCACACAGGGAACACATACAGGGCACACTTATGAGCACTGGGGCCCTGGCTGGCAGGGTCCCAGTGACACATACACTAAAACAACATATATACAGTGAAATATGGGGGTAACATGCCAGGCAAGATGGTACTTTCCTACACAATCTACCTTAAGTTCTTTAAAATTCTTGTATTGAACGTTCCATGCTCCGGAAACGCTAAACAACCCTCCTTCTCTGTTAATTTGCGCCACTGCTTCATCCAAAGACATGGCGCAACTCCCTTTTCCTCCATTACAATATAAGCTGGAGTACCCTCACTCGCCATGATATATGTATCTCCCTTCAAAGCACTCTTTAGCGCCTTAAAAAACTTAATTTTTGCGTCTATTATTTTGTTTAGAATTTGATCAGAAAGTGACTTTAATTCCCAGAACACTCTTCACCCACCTTTCTCAATCAATTGCCTCTCACGGACGGCTGCCAATCTGTGCGCGACCCCTCTCAGCAACCGACCTATCCCAGCGATACCACTGACGTCACACTCACACATTCTCTGCAGCTGACACCCGCAAATCCTACTCTCAACTTCTCAATTGTTTGCTCTAGTGCACTTCAGAACTTTCCAAATCTCCATCGAAGGTTTCACTCACACAATTTGATTCAAACATGACTTGTCAACCATGCCCGATTGACCTATTAAACTGCACAAATTACAACATAAACCCAAGTGTCTCCTACACTTGTCAATATACTCCGGAGTCTTTAGACCACGACGTGTCCGTACATCACCAACAAGCACGTGGAAAATTTTGAGCACAAAGCGCCACACTCACATGAAGTTCACCGACTTCCCTACTCTCATACTGCGGAGTACTCCCACTCCTACTCGAAAAACATTACCTGGCATAAATTCACACAAACTTCATAAAACACCTGCAATATGCATAAGCTGAGCTAGCGCAAATTCTACACCACACATACTAAAACGCCGAGAACATACCCAACTCACTTAGGCAGGCTCCGAGATTCCGGGAAAGTCATGGGAAATTTAGAAGCACATCATACCTCCAATTGGCATTATCTCGAAAAATACTTTTAAACAATGGTCCTCCGTCCTAGGGCCCCAAAGGGCCTAAACCGTCGCTCTGCTACCAGAACTGCTAGCGCGTCCCTTTATGACTAATTTACTCACTTTGGGACTCGTTTTAGGCCAATGAATCTGTTGTCCCTGATTGAAGACACCTTAGGACGAGATAGCTAATCAGCATGTCAATCAATATGTCAATAATGTCATCAAAGTTCACAGTAAAACGACAATTCAGATTGATCAAAGACATTTAATAAAACTCAAAAACCACCATGACCTTTCAGTCATGAATAACCACACCAGTTTAGTACGATTTTGTGAAGTTTATTCCCTATTGATTACAATTCTACTAGCAAGTTTATTAGTCTCAAAACCAAGAAACACATGAGCATAGTCACAATATGGCAACTCCGATAAGATTTCATCAAAGCAAGAATCACGAATATTAGAACATAACATGGCGTCAACATAGATTCACTTCAGCAGAGTATCATCAGGTTAATCAACAAAGCATAGATTCAGTCATTTGTCTATTTACGTCCGTTTAGTGAGCCCCTCTCCTAACCTTGAATTAGCATTAGGATTTTGGGCTCCATGCAAAACAATTTAGTAACATCAATTTAGAAAACATCTAGCTATGGTCTCTGTCAAAAGAAGCAGTTGGTACCTAGAAAGGAAAAGCAAACAGACAATTACAATTTCGTTGTCATATAGTTACCCTCCATATTTGGGTCAGCACTCAGGTTCGGTCTTCGTCCTCAGGACATCAGTTGGTTTGCCATCAGGAATACAGTAATCGGGGAAAAGGGGTCACTTCCCTCATAAGGAGGTAAAGTGTAATCGGGCAATATAAGGCAGGATTGGTTTTAAGAACCAAGCAGCAAAGTCTCTATGCAGAGTGACATAGTGTCTGGGTCATAGTAAAACACATCAGCATCTCCCTAACTCTCTCCCAGTCTCCTGTTCTCTCCTGTTCTCTCTAGTTCTAATTTAATTCCTGGTGTCAAGGGTTTTTATCCCATTTTCATTGTACATTCCTCTAAAATTTGGTTGGAGGAGGGGTTGCACCCGACTATCTTTATCCAATTGTCTTCAAATTAGCTCATCAAATTTGTCACCCCATAACAGTACTCATGTATTTTATTGGTCCTTATGATTGACGTCTTCAGGGGGGGAATGTCCGGTATGATTTCCTAGTCTTGTGGTCCTTTGCACATCTTCAGTCAGTGGCTCCATTGTCTGTACCGGTTTAGGCGACCTTGTACCTGCTACTAATCTACACTGTTGCATTCAGCTAAAATGTTTCTACAAGCAAGTCGAATTTCATGAGAACGGATCTACTACAGTTACATTCAGCTTATAGTTTAAAGGAAAACAAGAGTTCATGTCCTTCAGCAAGTCAGCACACTGCATGTTAGAAAAACACATTTAAAATGAGAGTCAGGCAGCTAGGCCTCGACCCATGCTAACTAAGGCCTAATAATTTATTATCACAAACCTTTACATATACCTATTATTAATATTAAGAATTCATATCATAATATAGCATTTCAACATTATTAGTCAATTTCATTAGTCCCCGTATATGTTGACGGCCACTCCCCGTGGGCACATTTCAAGCGCACGTTTAGTAAAATACATTAATACATTTTCTATGCAGCATTATTACACATTAGGTCATAAACATTTCATGTTAATATTGATTATATAAGCTACGCTCTCTCAAATCTTTACTGCATCTTCTTAATTGCCTGTGTTTGATTGAGACATGGTGCTTATGTGAGAAAGGGGTAATCTCCGTTTAACCACAACACTCCCTGAAATGTCACACTCTTGAGTCCATGCGTAAAGGCTGCCATAAATCACCTTTTACTGATTGGGTTTTTGGTGAGGTGTTGCTTGTGATCCAGGAGTGTTGGGACAACAGTTGTGACTTGTAGGACTGGCATAGTCGCCTACAAACATAAGTACTGTTATCCTTAAACCAGCAGTCTTGCCTAGAGCAAGAGTCAAATGGCCAACACCCTCCTTTTTAGAAAAAAGATAACACACACCTCACTGGCTAACCAGAGTATGTTTAGGAGACTACTTAATTTGTTTGTGTGATTTACATTTTGTTTAGAAAGTGTCTGCACCTCCTGCTTCTGCCTTGAAAAAAACAAAAATCTGAGTGCGCAACAAGCAGTATTTTAGTGCTTTTCAGTCTCTCCCTTACCTGGAAAGTAGACTCTGCAAGCTTGGAAGTGTGGATTCTGATGATCTGTATCCAAGGAGATGCTGAATAGAGCAGCAGTTCTCTCCTCTCATTCCACGGGGGCTTGGGCTTTCTGATTAGCTCTCTAGCTCCTAGGCAACCAGAGCCCTACTCTAACAACCGCATTGGGCCTTTAAGGTTGTGGAGATAACCCCAAGACAGCCATCTCCATTTTGTGAGGCAAGCTTTTTCCCTGTGCCATAATACAGCCCAGTGGTCAAGAAATCCTAGGAGTCTGGTAAGAGCCCCAAACTTTCTGGGAAATCTTGTTATTTGCTAAAACGTGCTTGTAATGCTACCTGTGCCTGTTTACTATAGACTCCCTGTGTTTCAGCGAGTTTGACCTTTTTATACTGCTATTATTTACCCATGACTGTTTGAAATTTCCCTCCTAGTTTGTGGCAAAAGACTGCATAAAGCCAACAGCAAACCTCTCCTCTTTTTTTTAGAAAAAAGGATAGATACACCTCAGTGGCTAACCAGAATGTGTTTAGGAGATTCCTTAATCTGTTTCTGTGATTTAAATTGTGTTTAAAAAGTGTCTGTCTCACTTGTTTCTGCCTTGAAAAAGCAGAATATCTGAGTGCTCAACAAGCAGTATTTCAGTGTTTTTTAATCTCTCCCTTACCTGGAAAGTAGGCTCTGCTAGCTTGGCATTGTGGATTCTGCCTGTCTGTATCCAAGGAGATTCTGAATAGAGCAACCACTCTCCTCCCTTCTACAAGGGATTGGGCTTCAGTTAACCTGGCCCTTACATAAGTTTACATTGGTTGTTGCATATGTTGTTGTGATTGGGTGCTGGGATTAGTATTTTTATTGGTTTAGGGTCTGGGTTCAGATTGCTACTGGGACTGAAATTCTTATTGGTTCATGATTTTATAGTTGGTGTTGTGATTGGTGCTAGGGTTGAGATTCCTATTGGTTCATGATTTTAGGGTTGGGTGTTGTGATTGGTACTAGGGTTGGGATTCCTATTGGCTCATAGTTTCAGGGTTGGTGTTGTGATTGGTACTAGGGTTGAGATTCCTATTGGATCGTGGTTTTAGGGTTACTGTTGTGGTTGGTTATAAAGACTAAGGGGGTGATTCTGACCCCGGCGGTACTCGACCGCCGGGGCCAGGGTCGGCGGGAGCACCGCCAACAGGCTGGCGGTGCCCCGCAGGGCATTCTGACTGCGGCGGTTCAGCCGCGGTCAGAAGAGGAAAACCGGCGGTCTCCCGCCGGTTTTCCGCTGCCCTTCTGAATCCTCCATGGCGGCGCAGCTCGCTGCGCCGCCATGGGGATTCAGACACCCCATACCGCCATCCTGTTCCTGGCGGTTCGCCCGCCAGGAACAGGATGGCGGTATGGGGTGTCGTGGGGCCCCTGGGGGCCCCTGCAGTGCCCATGCCAATGGCATGGGCACTGCAGGGGCCCCCGTAAGCGGGCCCCACTTTGAATTTCACTGTCTGCATTGCAGACAGTGAAATTCGCGACGGGTACAACTGCACCCGTCGCACCTTCCCACTCCGCCGGCTCAATTCTGAGCCGGCATCCTCGTGGGAAGGGTTTTTGCACTGGGCTGGCGGGCGGCCTTTTGGCGGTCGCCCGCCAGCCCAGTGCAAAAGCCAAAATACCCTCAGCGGTCTTGCGACCGCGGAGCGGTATTTTGGAGGGGGGAAGTCTGGCGGGCGGCCTCCGCCGCCCGCCAGACTTAGAATGACCCCCTAAGGGTGTGATTGGTTAATAAGGCTAGGTGTGCCATTGGTTGTAGGGTTTAGGGTTAAAAATCTGATTGGTTAGGGTTAGGACTTGGTTTCTATTGGCCAATAAAGCAAATTGAGCCTCAGGCTCAGGGCATCTCAGCCTGGGCATCTAGCCTAGGGGTGGAGGCAAAAGGGCAGTTGCCTGTTTGGATCATTTTGGGCCAGGTCAGGCCGAGGGCCAGAAATGCTGCCCAATGTACCATTTACCAGAAAGGACCTTACTCCCTACATATCCTTCAGCATGCAAACACAATATCCACAAAGACATCCAAATCATGCACCACAAATGGGCCTCATACAGATTGTAATGTCTCATCAACCAACACAAAGTCCCACATACCACACCTATACACATATTCAACACAACTACAACAGTAAGAAACCTTTATTCTCACACCAAACCCTACTCTGTCCATTCCCACTAACACATCCTGTCATTGCCTGCAGAACATAAAACCACATTATACATTACTTTCAGCCATCCAGATACACACTCCCTGTTCATACAAACCAACAGCACTATCCTCAGTTTGCTCGTGCCAGACCCCCCTTTATCATGACAATAACTAAACCCAGCCTTCCAACACATCATCCACAAACACCCTGCCGCTCTCTTCGCTAATTACACACAACCATACAGTCCTTCCACCCCACTCCACCACACATATCTCCTCTCACTATTCCACAAAAACAAAACAGACCACACACATCAGCACATAGAAATAACACAAACTTTCATAATATTTTCTGTCACACCCACTCCCAGCCTCATGACTACACAAATAATACAATTCCTACCCAATCTCTACTTCTAAATTTTCAATCTTCACAAACATTTACCACAAGAACCCTAATACAGCACCATTCATTTACCCGCCTCTCATCCATTGCACCATGTAAAGCCTTACATCATGATCCACATGGTCCTCCACCATCCCTAACCCCCAATCCTTCCACGCTAAATAGAAGCAAACAAAATATACAACATGCCACTTTTAACAACGTTGCATCCCCTTGTCTATTACACATAAGACTACTCCACACAAAAAAACTACACTCATTATGTCACTCTCAGCCAACAAGTCTATCACCAACACACACAGAATCAACAAAATGCCTCCTAAGCCTGCTGGAAGAGGAACACTATATTTAAAAACAACAAGACTATTGTGACCCTCACAGTTATCACAACCAACAACACACCTGCTACAAGCTCAAAATATACTGCTCATCCTTCTCCAAAACAAAGCAACACCACCACAAGCACACATATTCTAAACTGCATGCTCATAAATGCTCGATCACTCTAAAAAAACAAGCACCACATTTACGACCTGTTCACGGACACACAAGCTGACTTACTATTTCTAATGGAATCATGGTTGGGAAATGACATGGCCCCCGTGTTGCATGAAACCCTTCCTCCAGGCTATCAAACCATCAGACAAAACCATATAGGCAAGAGAGGAGGTGGACTAACTATTATATTCAAACAAGCTATAAATCTCAGTAAAACAGACAACTTTTCCATACAAGGTTGTGAGGCCCTCCTCACAAGGTGCAACCGTAAACCAACAACGTCCTGTAACTTTTTCCTCCTTTACAGACCTCCACCTAATAATTCAACATTCCCAGACTCTTTTCTAGATATGGGGGCCTGATTACAACATTGGTGGAGGGTGTTAATCCGTCCCAAATGTGACAGATATACCACCCGCAGTATTACGAGTCCATTATATCCTATGGAACTCGTAATATGGTGGGCAGGATATCTGTCACATTTGGGACTGATTAACACCCTCTGCCGACGTTGTAATCAGGCCCATAGTCTCAAACCTTATAACATTATACTCAAACCTCTGCATTCTTGGGGACCTAAAAATTTGGTTTGACAAACCCAATATGCCCCATCCAAAAGCTATTTCCTCTCACCTAGTCACATTGAACCTGCATCAGATTGTACACAATCCCACACACATCGCTGGACACACGCTAGATGTCCTTTTTGTAAAGCTTGAACTAATTGCAGTTCAAAGCATCATGCCAATCACATGGTCAGACCACCATTTGATAATTTTCTGACATAAAACACCACAAATCAACACACCCCACAGCACCTTACATACATGCATCTATAGACCATGGATCAAACACAATTTTGAAGACTTAAAAACACAACTAACAGCCAACACAGATCTAGGCACAATTAATTATGTTCCAAAACGTTATGAGTGCTATAGCAAGCTTTCAATAACCTTATACCACTCAGAAAAACTAAAAAGGACAACAAAAAAATCCAACAACTTGGAGAAACACAGAACTTAAAAAGATAAAGCAACCAATCAGAAGAATGCAACGGACCTGACTCAAAACAAACAACATTCAAGACAAACACCAACTACACAAACTTAACAGAATATACACATCATCAATCAAACAAGCTAAAAAAGGTACTACTCAGACAGAATTCTAAATGCTAAATCTGCAACTAAAGAATTTTATAAAATTCTCAAAGAATATTGAAAACCTAAATGCATGGAAGGAAGTCATCCCACTACTCAAGATTTCACAGACAAACTGGCAACTCATTACACAACCAAGGCAGGCACAATCGATTCCTACTGAAAACAAAAGAACACTATCAGCACCAACCCATTTCCTAAAATCCCCTCCAAGAGTAAACCAACCCAGCAATTGCACTTCTTCAAACAAATATCACAAGGTGAATTTATGGATATAGTCAAAACAAGCAGGCCTTCCGGTTGCTCTTCTGACCCTTGTCCACCACACATCTTCAAGAATATTATTTTATCTACTTCTGCTGCCACACCTGAAAGAAGAATCATCAATAACTCCATAGGCACAGGAACTATTCCTGAAGACCTGAAGAAGGCATATATATGTCCGTTATTAAAGAAAACAAACCTAGACCCACAGAACCTGAACAACCACAGGCCAGTTACAAATGGACCTTTCCTGGGCAAGCTGATAGAAAGAGCAGCATTCGCCCAGATGTCACAATTCATTTAAGACAATTCCATACTTTCAGACTACCAATCTGGATTCCGCTCAGGAAGAGGCACTGAATCGGCACCCACAGCAATCTGGGATTATTTTAAAAACACAGTTGACCGCAATGGAGTTGCTGCAATACTTCTCTTGGATTTCTCAGCTGCCTTTAATAATGTTGACCATGACACCCTACTTCAAAGACTCCACGAAGCCCGCATAGAAGGGACTGCTCTTGATTGGATTACATCCTACCTTCAAAACAGAACTAATATTATCTATTCTCCCCCCTTCTCATCCAAACCCTACCTCACAAAAGGAGAGGTTCCCCAAGGATCAGTCATCTCACCTATGCTTTTCAAGATCTACATGATGTCATTACTAGAATTGATCAATGATATTCTACTCACATGCATCTTTGTAGAAAATGCCGGTCTCCTATAACTTTACAAGAAAATTCTAAATAAATAGTGATAAAATAGCTAGAAAAACTAGAACTTTATTACTCATATTATAAAAACATCAAATAAAGAATCTAAAAATACTAAGGCAAAGACATGAAGATAAATACTTACCAATAAACACTAGATAAAGACTCAAAACAGACATACACAAGACAACAAATTAGACAGGTCTAATCCTCAACATATATAAATCATATAGACTCAAAACAGACATACACAAGACAACAAATTAGACAGGTCTAATCCTCAACATATATAAATCAGCAAATTGGGCAAAAATAATGTATTATACACAATCAAATTAATAGTATAAATATCAAAGTGAATAATTTATAACAAAATCTTTCAACATCTATGAGGATTGAAAATACTGAATCTCTTGTTTTCATAGGTTTCTTTACTTTTCATTTCACAGTGTAATTGTAAATATTCCTTCCACAATTCATCTAAAATATAACGTCACTCTGCTCGTGGGAGTCTTTATGTAATCACTGTGTATTTCCACATAACTAAGAGTCTATTAAGTCAGCAGCAAATACAATCCCGGCTTCGCTTGCCCAGATTCCAACACAATTTGTATGCAACTTGCTAAGCCAACCTTGATATGGGTCCAGCGAGTTTTTATGCAACTCTCTTCTTTGTATAATCACTGTGTATTTCCACATAAGTAGGATTCTATTAAATCAGCAACAAATGCATTCCAGGTTTCCCTTGCCCAAATTCCAGCACAGTTTGGATGCAACTCACTAAACCAGCCTTGGTACCAGTTGCCAACGCGCATTTCGGTGGATCCCACAGTATACTGGTATTCTAAGCCACCTAGCTCAGTGCCACATATAATAATGCACCAAAGAACTGGAATTATTTCTCTCCAAATTGCCCACACGTCATACTTAGAGGCGTGAACCTTATCCAAGACGCAATGCGGAATTCCTTCTTCGGGGGTCTATACACGTAACAGGCGATACTCAATCCGCTGAAAATGAAAAACACTCTGATTGTGACTGGTGAGACCAATCTACTCACATGCGACAACTATGAAGACGACACACAAATACTACTTAAATTGGAATGCCCCAAAAGCATTGAAAACTCACAAATATTTAGTTGCCTCGGAGCCATTGATCAGTGGATGACTTGGAGCCATCTCAAACTGAGGGCCAGATTTATACTATTTCACGCAAAACTGTGTTAGCGCAGTTTTGCATGAAAAAGTATAGCACCAGCTAGCGCCATTTCAAGACCCGAGCACGAGCCATTTTTATGGAATGGCGCTAGCCGATGCTAATGCCCTGTTAGCATCCTTGGAAAGGAGGCTAACAGGATGGGGGAGGCGTGGGGGAAAGTGGGGCTTCTGCGCCGAATTATGGCGCTACACTGTTTAGAGGCAGAATAATTGCATCTAAGCAGTGTAGTGCCATTTTCTGGTGCACAACCCCTATGGAGGAATGTCCCCTGGCCATGGCCATTGGGGCCAACGCCATGCAGGGGGCCCCAAGTCAGGGCCCAAGCAGAGTTATATAAAAAAAATATATACTTACCGGGACTTACCTGGGGTGGATCCCCCATCCTGTGGTGTCCCTCTGGTATGGGTTGGGTTGTCCCTGTGTCCAGGGAAGGGCACCTGTGGCACTTTACATGGTCTCTGACTATGGAAATATGCCTAAAGGTCCCCTAATGCCTGCCCATACCCAGGCGTTCAATAATGGGCTAAGCAAGCTTAGCGCCATTATTTAAGGCCCCCATCCCCTGTGCTGCATTTTAGCATGGGGGATGTTAGAAATGGTGTCTTTGGTTGGCAGTCAGGTTAGTCCCTGTCCAAGCAAGGACCCTCACTCTAGTCAGGGTAAAGGTGAATCACCCTCAGTTAAACCCCGCTCATCACCTTGGTAGCTTGGCACAAGCAGGGAGGCTGAACTTCAGGGTCTAGGTGTAAAGTATTTGTACCAACACACACCGTATCACAATGAAAACACTACAAAATGACACAAAACAGGATTAGAAAAATAAAAAACATTTATCTAAAGAAAACAAGACCGAAACAACTAAAATCCAACATACACAGGTCAAGTTATTAATTTAAAAGCAAAAAGAGTCTTACATCCTTGAGAAAACAGGAAAAACACTGTTAATGTTAGAAAGTACCTAGGTAGCATCAAAATAACACGCACAGGCGAGTGTGCATCGAAAAAGGTAAGCAGTGTGTCAATTTCTCACCAGCAAGTGAGACCGCGCAGTGTTTCTCCTTCTCCGGTCAGGTCGGCGTGCGTTGTTTTTCCTCCCCACAGGGGAGGGAGGCGTCAATCTGGGCAGCACTCAAGTCCGGGAAGGCATTGCGTAATTTTTCCATGGCCAGCAAGGTTTTAGTCGAAAATCCTGCCGCACAGTATCAACAAAACTGCGCAATGTGGGTTGCGACATCAACAGCCTCCGTCAGCGGTTGTTGAACGTTTTTCTTCCAGCTCCGTGCATTGATTTTCCAGCCGTGATGCTGGTTGAGCATAGATTTGTGCCGGGAAGCCGGCGGAGCGTCGATTTTCAGCCACGTCTCAGAAGGTGCCTCACATTTTCCTTGCATGATGGTCTGTGCGTGGATTTTCAGTCTTGGTCTGCCAGCTTCAACTTCCAAGGCCCCAGGAACTGGATAGGGCCCCACTTGGCAGGGCAGAAGTCTCAGCAGAGAGTCCAGGTGCTGGCAGGAGAAGTCTTTGATGGTCCTGAGACTTCAACAACAGGAGGTAGGCTCAGGACAAGCCCTTGGAGATTTCTTCACAAGCAGGAAGACACACAAAGTCCAGTCTTTGTCCTCTTACACAGGCAGAAGCAGCAACTGCAGGATAGCTCTACAAAGCACAGTCTCAGGAAGGGCAGTGCTCCTCCTCAGGTCTTCTCCAAGCAGTGGTTCCTCTTGATGTCCAGAAGTGATCTAAAGTCTGTGGTTTTGGGTGCTCTTCTTATACCCATTTTGGCCTTTGAAGTAGGCTTACTTCAAAGGAAAGTCTCCCTTTGTTTGTGAAATCCTGCCTTGCCCAGGCTAGGCCCCAGACACACACCACAGGGTTGGAGACTGTATTGTGTGAGGGCAGGCACAGCTCTTTCAGGTGTAAGTGACCGCTCCTCCCCTCCCTCCAAGCACAGATGGCTCATCAGGATATGCAGGTTAAACCCCAGATCCCTTTGTGTCGCTGTCTAGAGAGAGGTGCAAACAACCCAACTGTCAAACTAACCCAGACAGGGAATCCACAAACAGGCAGAGTCACAAAATGGCATTTGCAAGAAAATGCCTACTTTTTAAAAGTGGCATTTTCAAACACACAATCTCAAAACCAACTTTACTAAAAAATGTATTTTTAAATTGTGAGCTCAGAGACCCCAAACTCCATATGTCTATCTGCTCCCAAAGGGAATCTACGCTTTAATCATTTGTAAAGGCAGCCCCTATGTTAGCCTATGGGAGGGACAGGCCTTGCAACAGTGAAAAACAAATTTAGCAATATTTCACTGTCAGGACATATAAAACACATTACTATATGTCCTACCTTAAACATACACTGCACTCTGCCCTTGGGGCTACCTAAGGCCTACCTTAGGGGTATCTTACATGTAAGAAAAGGGAAGGTTTAGGCCTGGAAAGTGGGTACAGTTGGCAAGACTAATTGGCAGTTTAAAACTGCACGCACAGACACTTCAGTGGCAGGTCTGAGCCATGTTTACAGGGCTACTAATGTGGGTGGCAAAACCAGTGCTGCAGGCCCACCAATAGCATTTGATTTACAGGCCCTGGGCACCTCTAGTGTACGGTACTAGGGACTTACAATTAAATCAAAAATGACAATCATGGAAAAGCCAATCAACAATACAATTTACACATAGAGCATATGCACTTTATCACTGGTTAGCAGTGGTAAAGTGCTCAGAGTTCAAAAGCCAACAGCAACAGTTCAGAAAAAATAGGAGGCAGGAGGCAAAAAGATTGGGGATGACCCTGCATAAGGGAAAAAGTCCAACAGGGGAGAAATATGGCGCAAATGCCATATCGTCCTTTTCTGGATGGGAACGCCTACCTTGCATCTCATTGACGCAAGGTAGGTTTTCACATCCAGAAAACAACGTTAACTCCATAGCTTTGGAGCTAGATGTGTTTAGCGCCAAAGTATAAATATGGAGTTAGGTTTGCACTGAATTAGAGTAAAAATAAATGCTACTAATGCAGCGCAAACCATGTATAAATCTGCGCCGGAATTCTTCCAAAACAGAATTACTCACATGTGGCAACTGGGAAAATTATGACCCACTGTGCGCCTGCCCTGATGATCTGGGACCACCTCCTCAAGCATCCAAGGAAGTTTAAAACCTTGGAATTACCATGGACTTCAAGTTAACAATGAATGCCCAAGTGGACAAATTAGCATGATCAAGCTTCATCATCTTGAAAACTCTGCAATGCATCTTCCCCCACCTCGGATTACCACACAAGGAGCGGGGTACTATATCTCTTGTACTATCCATATTTATGTATATTTCAATGGCTTCTACCATGGATCATCTCTATCTACTATGAAAAAAACTACAACATATTCAGAACTCAGCTGCCAGGCAACTATTACATGTAAAGCCACAAGCCCACATCTACCGTGCCTTGAGAGCACTGCACTGGTTACCCATTACCAGTAGATCCACCTTCATGCTGCTTTGTACTACCCACAAAGCTATACATGGAAGAGGACCAATTTTTCACTAGAAACAAAATAACCAAATACATTCAACAAAGAAGCCTCCGCTCAAGATTGGCACCCCTCCTTAAAACACCACCATACAAGGAAAAGACAATAGGTGGTTCATCCTTCTCTATTCAAGCAGCCAAACTATGGAATTCATTACCTTCAAATATAAGATCCATAGATAACTATCTTGCCTTTAGACGACTACTCAAGAATTGGCTCTTTCCTTCATAACCACTATATTCACACAGCAATGGACTGCATATGTCTGTCATGATAAATAATTTATAATCTGATTATGTATAAATTCTTGATATAATAATCAACATTAAACAATTACACTTAAAGCCTGCTTAAGAAATGTATGTTTACTCACGGTTATTCGGTTATTTATATACATATATATATATCTATATATATATATATATATACATATACATATGTATATATATATATATATGTGTGTCTATAGTAAGCTTTGCTTAAAATGTTCATAGGTCATTTAATAGCTCCTAGATAAGTTATTATATTATATACTTATGATTCCCTTCTTTCTTTTTTATATCACAATGAGCAAATGTTATCTTTGCAATTTAACAGGAAGCATTTCGCTATTGAAAATTGAAGAAAGATCAATGAATTTTAGAAAAGTACACTTATTAGTTGACATCAAATATTACAAATCTTGAAAGTCTGTGTTTAAACAATGCTACTTTTCTTCGCATATTATTATACCTATTATTATGTTCCTTGCAAATATATTCCATCACTATGTATTTACATATCAATTTTTTTATGACTTAAGGCCTACTGTAATAGAGAAATTTTTTTTTAAATAAAATTAAATCCATTAATATACCTCAAAATATAAATAATTAAATAAAATAAAAATAATAATTAGAAAATATATATATAGATAAATGAAATAATAAATAAATAAAAAATCATATAACGTTTACTCTCTCGTAAGTTTTACTCTGTCTCCCCATCACCCTATGTCTCTATCAATCTATCCTCCATCCCCACTCAGACTCCTCCCAAACCCATTCTACTACTTTCATCTCCAAAATAACCCTGCCTGATCTTTTCCCTCCAGTAAAGCATGTAGCTCACCAAAACCTCACTTTACTACCATGATCTCCCAAACAACCTACTAAATTCTCCCTCATTTATCTCACCTTTGACTCATCCAAAACCCCTCCTGCTACTATGATCTCTCTAACCCCTTTCCACAGACTCATCCTTCCTCCATCTCTCCTTTACTCATCCCAAGCCTCATCCTATTACTATAAACTCCTGATTAACACTTCTGGATTCTTGCCTCCTCTATCCTTCCATTACTTTAGTCAATGCATCTAACAAACTCACATATCCTCTTTTCAAATTAACTCATAATAATACTAATTCTGTACTCATACTTCCCTTTACTAATCCACCAGGGTTCCGGAGTAGTGTGCTACTTGCCGAAAAGCGATTTGACGCCTCATCAGGGGTAGTAAGCGCGATATAAATACAATTACAATTGCATTAATAATAGTTGTGTATCTGTTCAATATGTGTTGTTTGCCAGTGTGTCCCAAACAGTGTCTGGCCCACCCCTGACCCTGACATATGCATTTTACACTAATTTAAAAAAAATGACTGTAACATGTAAATGTCTACAGTGGTCCCGTGCACATGTGCAGTGATCCCCTCATACATAACCAGTGAGGATGGGATTCCTTGGCGGAGTCAGTAGGATTTGGGTACCTTAAAGTCCATGGCATGGTCAACATCTAAATACGGCAGACCGACCGCCAAGGCTGAAGGTGGGTATTCGGTCAGAAAGCTGATGGTGAGAACATTACCACCAACAGCTCAATCAGGCCCCTAATTGCCAAAAGCTGCTTAACAGACCTAAAATTATTTCACCACAAATTGCACTCAGTACTGGTGAAAACCCAATATTATGTGGAATTTTACAGAGTTGTAGGGTGACGGAGGTGTTGGATCATTGCTGCTCCACCAGGAGCTTGAGAGATGGGGCATTAGGAATGTCAGGGAGTTCGAAAAAGTCATGAATATGTGAATATTCACAAATATTTCCAATAGATTGTCTTACTCAATTTGACCCTTAATGTGGCACCAAGGAACAGTGAAGTAAGTAATGGAATATCCACAGACACACCCATGAAGTAAAGAGTCTAGAGGGGTGTGGTTCCCTGATAGAAAATCATGTTTCTTGTGGAGAAAAAATCAATTAAAAAGTTAAATGTGGCAAACATATTTTTACAACACTCCATCATTGAGGTATGTTTGCCCTGCCGATAATTCTCAGTGTAAGCGCAGTGCAATCAGACTATGCACGCAAATGTACAACATGCTTTGATTTAGATGTACACGTTCAAAACCAATATGGGGGTTGAGTCTACAATGCGTATATTTACCAATTTTCTGTGAATTGGGTGTCCAGAGTTTTAAAATTCAAACATCCATTACATATTTAATAGCAACTGTCTGACATTCTAAGGGTGACAATGATCCAACACAGGAGATATTGCAGATGATTTTGCTATGAGATATGAATTACAGGAGAAAAAACAAACTGCAGGGTCCGCCAAAAGGACTGGGTATAGATTAGGCAACTAAAATCCTATAATCTCATAATCTGTGATATTAAAAATAATAGACTTAACCCACACCTAATATCCTTTTAAAGAACATCAAAGCCTAGCAAAGCCTAGCAAAACCAAGAGACAGGCACCAGTGCAAATGATCCGGGCCCCATTTACAAGGCCTTTGCGCCACTGTTGCATCATTCTTTTTTAAAGGAATGGTGGCGCAAGCAGTGCTCTACACTCCTCCACATTTGCAAACTGCTGCATTGGGCCCAATGCGTCAATTTGTAAAGACTCGTGTCACTTTATACCTGCGCCGGGCATAATGTATGCAAGGAAGGCATTTCCATGGGAAAAGTCACGCAGCACTGACACCAGTGAAATTTACAACATTTCACTGCGTCATTCTGCGGCTTCACTATGCCAGACTTTTTTCCCCTGCGCAGACCACGCGTAAAACTCATGCAGGGCTTTTCCCAATGGGGGCCTCCTGGCATTGCTGGAGTAGCATCATTTTTTTAATGCTAATCCAGCAATGCCTGACTTTAGCACCACAGATGCGTCAGAATTTCTGACACATCTGTGAAAACGTGGGCCATCGAGCTCTGTATTGTAAATACAGTGCATTCATGGCATCATAGGGCAGCACAAGAAATCTGATGCATGAATGAAGGTTAATTCTGTGCAGGACCTTTGATGGAAACACATTGTTAATTGCTAAACAGTTGCCCCTACTTCAAAATGAAATGTATCAAAATAGCAATGGATTTGTATGGCAAGGTTATTTGTTGGTAAACAGTAAATACACCCCTCAAAGTGTAGGTGCACCCTCTTGGACAAGTGATCTCCAAAACATCTCTCATGTAAATTTGCACTAATTATTTCAATTCTTGAAGAGCTTAATAACGCTGTTGTGTAGCCATTTTAGTTCTAGCTCCATGAACGTTTTAGCACACTAGGCCTGCCGCCGTGTACTTTAACCGAGATATATTTTGTTCAGCTTCATTATTATTTTAACAATAGCCACATTTGTGGTCTTGTATTATTTCCCTCCATCTAGCTCTTCTTTGCCTAGGCCAGCACTGTTCTTAAAACAAGACATTTCTTTCACTCTGTACTTCTCTCAAGGCTGCAGTAACATAGGTTGCCAGTATATGTGTAACATTTTGTCTCTGGTATTGATAGAAACATACACATCCTTACGTAGGAATATTTTCTCAAAACATCAGCTGATTTATTATAAAAACACTTCCTTGTCCCAGACACTTTAGATGGAGATTCCAGCCAGATGACCACAACTGTTTGTTGATTGCTGAACGCTTCACTACAGCTACTTATGTAGACTTCAGGCTTTGCTCAGGTATGGGGGATGATGTCTTCACAGGGGAACCTGAAGGGCAGAGCTAGAGCTTAACATGCTGTGTTCTAAAATAGCCTAGGTAGGAATTAGTCTATTAACTCTAGTGACAATATGGTAGTGTTATTTCTATGCTTTACTTTTATTGTCACAATCTTAATCCTGTCAAGCTTTATTGTCCTGGTTATTGCAGTGTCCTCTTTATTGTCTAAGATACAGTTGTTTCATTAAAACCTTATTGAAACATTTACTGCCTCTGTTTGGCCTTGTATATGTGAGACTAATGTAACTGAGAGAAACGGATGAGATCTGAGTGACCACGATTTCCCTGAGGAGTCAATTGTGTCATGAGCTCGACTGCCCTATCATCCCTGCTCTTGGGTAGAGATGAGGCACTGATCGTAAGCCAGAGCAAAATCCGGATTAGGGCAACAGGTGTCACCTGTAGTGGTATAGTGAAATATGTGTTTTGACCAATGACTTTGGGGGTCATTACAACCTCGGCGGTCTTCTAACAAGACCGCCGAGGGACCGCCGTGCAGAAGACCGCCAGTAGTGGCGGTTTGCCGCTCGGCGTATTATGACCGTTGGCTGCCCTCCGTCGTTTTTTCCGACGGAGAGCCGCCAACAGCCATACTTGCGGGCGGCGGGGAAGTGAAGGTTGCTCCACCTCCACCGCCACGCCAACAGAACAACGCCTAGCTAATCACGTCCTGTGATTCTGCGCAGCGGTGTTCTGTTGGTGGTATGGTGTCGGCGGAGCTGCCCCCATGGCTCCCGTCCCCTCCGGGCGGATCGATGGAACAGGTAAGTCGATCGTCCGTTAGGGGAGGGGGGTGGGTGGGTGTTGTGTGTTGTCTGGGTGCATGGGGGTGTGCGTCTGTGTATGTAGAGGGGTGTGTGAGTGCGTGTATGCTTGCGGGGGTGTTGCGTGTTTTGGGAATGAGTGCGTGTATGCCTGTGGGTATGTCTGTATGGATGTGCGCGTGTATGTTTGAATGTGGGTGTACGTATCTGACTGTGTGTGTGGATGTTGGCATGTATGTCAGTGTGTGCGCGTATATGTGTGTTGGTGGTGCCTGCGTTGGTGGAGACCCCTATCAGAATGAATTCCCTGGCACTGATAGTGCTTTACGCCATGAATTTCATGGCGGTTCCTACCGCTGGAAATCCACGGCGTTAAGCTGGGCCAAAAAAACGCCTGAGGTATTGTGACGGCCGCCGGGCTGGAGACCCAGGTCTCCAGCCCAGCGGTCGTCTCCACCCTGGCGGGCGGAACGGAGAACCGGCGGATGACCATGGCGGTAACCGCCATGGTCATGATTACACAAAGTAAGACCGTCAGCCTGATGGCGGTCTTACCGCCGGTTTAACACCGACCGCCAGGGTTGTAATGACCCCCTTTGTGTTGCACCGCTTTGCACCTACATTTTGTATTCAGTTTAGCCTTAGATTCATTCTGCCTATTGACTTTATCGTAGCATTAGACAATGTCATGTTAAAGGCTGTCCGTAATTTTCCACATTGTAAACCGTGCATTCTGTCTTTTTTGTGTGCTTTTTCTCACCAAGGGCTTTGGTTGATAAAGATATACTTAGAAGGCAGGGAACAGCCTTATTTTGACTTGACATCTTGGGAATGTGGCCAAACCCCAACATGTTATTTTCAAAGCATACCTAAACTAGCCAGCATATTTGAATTGCAAAATGAGGTTTATTTCCAGAAAGCTCCTTTGTTTTTTTAAGATATAAAAATACCCAGTGCGACAAAGAGGGTTGGGGTGGCCTCCATCAGGATTCAGATGTTGAATGCCTGATATAGAGTTCCCGTGAGGGCGGATACCTCTCTTTCTCTCAGTCAAACGGGGTCCTCGGCTTGCTGGCATGAGAAAGATGAAGCACCTGATAGGCCCTTTTGAATTTTTAATTCATTATTTGCTTTGCATTATAATAAAGATACATATATTTGCTGCGTATATTACAGTGGAGAATCAGTTTGGTATGTTTTCATTTCATTATTGTGACTATTTTTAAACATGTGCTTTCAACATGCTAATCTCCTTTTAGGAACCTCACACACTGAAATAATAAATCTCTTCTTTGGATTAAGAAGTTAATTCCAGAGATTTTTGTCAGCTTGGTCATTAGTGAAAAGCAAAATATTTTGGTGTAGATCAGACAGTCTAAAAGAGAGGTTGGAGGTTGAGAGTGCACGATTTAAAAGTGTAAATATGTTTTCATTCAGAGAGTTAAAGGAAGCACCGAAAACCATGTTTGAAAATGCATGTGAAATTGAAATACCTTATGATGTCTTGGCAAATGTGTTTTCTTGTTTATCAGGACTTTTTAAATTTTGGGATGGGTGCTTGGATAAAACAAACTTATTAAATGTTTTTTCATGTTTAGAAAAGGTGCTTTTTGAATGGAATGATATTCCTTTTGTTCTTGACAGGAGGGTTTGGAAACGTTTGTATGCTTACAGAAAAAATGCATGAGAGATGTAAACAATTAGAATATGAAAATAAGAAAACTGAAGGAACATCTTAGGACAAAAAATAATAAGTTATTACAAGCTGTCACAGGGGAATCTGACTTTTCATATTCCAATAATGAGGAGGTTAAGAAATGTGGGGGCCAGTGTGAGCTGCATGAGCAGAACGTAGTTCGTGAGTAGCCAAATACTTGGCCGAAAAATATAGAGTAGCCCACAGTTTTTGGAGTTGTAATGCATTTGTTAAAAGATTACACCCAGGGAAAGGTTGAGGATGTTACCGATATATATTCACAGAGCTTTTGCAGAGTACGATGTGTACAATTAGTTTAGACAAGACACAGGGACTGTTGAAAAACACAGTTTCTAGGAATTCAGTAGAATCCAGAACATAGAGAGAAGTTGTTTGCTACTCATCGCACTAAGCAAGAGACACAGAGTTTCATGGGATTCTTTGATTTTTGGAAACAGCATAACCCTCATCTAAATAAAATCTTAACCCTCTGGTACAAAGTAACCAGGAAAAAACATGAGTTTAAATGGGGTAAAGAGCAGCAGTATGTTTTAGATTTGGCAAATGAAATAATTCAACAGATTTTAGACTTGTGGCCAGTGCAAGAGGGAGACATTGAGTTACATGTAACTGTTCAGGGACAATATGCAAATTGGATTATGTGGCAAAAACAAGGGAGGACAAGGGTGCCCCTAGGAATTCAGACTAGAAAACTAACTGACTCTGAGGAGCGCTATGCTCCTTTTGAAAAACAGCTTTTGGCCTGTTATTGGGCTCTAGTGGATACTGAGCAAATAACACTAGGTCATAATGTAATTCTGAGACCTGAAATACCAATCATGCAGTGGGTGATGAGTTCACCTAAATCCCACTATATAGGACATGCCTAAGAGGTTATTATCATGCACTGGAAATGGTACATATAAGACAGGGCTCGCGTAGGACTGGCAGACACTGCAGCCCTACATGAACAGGTGTCACAAGCCCCTGTACAGGATGGGGAGAGGGTGCAGAAGGTACCATAGGTAAAAGAGTCATCAGTAAGATGGGATGTTTCATTTGAATCGTTGTCCCCTGAGGAGAGGAAGCATGCTTGGTTCACTAATGGTTCATTCAAATACGTGGGTACCAAAAGACATTGGAAAGCAGTGTCATACATTCCAGTTACTAAAAAGTTGTTGACCACCACAGGAGAAGGAAAAAGTAGCCAATACGCAGAGTTGTATACTGTGTATCAAGCTGTAAAGCAAGAGCTGCTTGGGACTTGTCATATTTACACTGATTCTTGGTCCACTACCAATGGACTAGCCACTTGGCTTCCCACATGGCATGCACATAACTAGCTCAGTCACACATAGGAGGTGTGGAGCAAAGAGTTGTGGCAGGAAATTTGGGAAATGTTAGAACAGAGTAAAGTCATAGATGCTCAATGTCCCATAGACTCACTAGAACGCTGGTTCAATTCCCTTGCAGACGACAAAGAAAACATTTCCGCGGCAGAGGTGGCAACCCAGAATTCTGACTTGGTGGGGATGGCTAAGTGGGTGCACCAGAAATGTGGATACCTGGGAGAAAAAGCCACTTACAGATGGGAAGAGATTAGAGGAATGCACATTCCCCTAGATTTGATAAAAAACTGTGATTTTGCTATATCCTATTTGTCAGCACACACAACAGAGATCTGACCCACAAACAGTCAAAGGTCAATTGGGGAGAAGAAAGTTACCAGGACAGATAGAAATCAAAGCTATTCTGTTAACTAGTGAAGAAGCTGATTTATTCATACAGATTGGAGACAGAATTGTTCAACTTGTCATAAGTTCAATGAATGGAGGATTGGTGCGGAAGGGGGCTGCCCCAGCCCTTCTGATTGTGCAAGGAAAGGGAAGTTGTGTTTAATTCCCAAATGGCCCTCCAGAACCTTCAGAAATTAAAGCCAGGGGCCCCAATAACATCCTGCTGACTATAAAACATGTAAAGGAAAAGGGGAAGCACATTTTAGATGACAAAAGTTATTTGCAAGAAAAATCATACTTGTTTCTTTTTCAGATCTTACAATGACTTGCCACTGACCATGAGTGTGCTGTGTGGTCTCCCTTCAGGCGTTTGCATTTGGAGTCGGGGGAGGGACAGCACCCCCAACTTGTAACTGATTGATCACCTTTGTGCAATGCTCTTGCTCCTTTTAAAGTACAAAAGCTATGGATCAATTTAGCGCTAATTGCACAGATCAAAGTTCTGCATGGGAACAATGCAAAGTACCATGGATGTTCTGTCAACTTGTTTGATTACATTTTTCCTCGAACTAACCCATGACTTGTTATCACCTGATGACTGCTGCCAGTCTCATTAAGCAAAGTTGCCAGGTGGCTGACTACGCTGGTATGGGAACACTCATATTCCAGCAAACATTACAGGTGGACCGTGTACATTTACATGATTAGAACTCCTGATGTTTCCATCTAATTTAATACCAACTTGCTAGTCCAGAGACACTATTCAATCAGTTATTATCCCAATCAGAATACAGAAGCTTCAGTCTTTTCATTGTAGGTATGTCTGGTTTAACTGATTATAAGATCAATACGTTTATCCAATTCCATTGCTTTATGGTGATTGCTTTTATCATTTCAGTATGTTGCTGTGTACAATGCATACCTGATTTGCTTGTAATGTTTTTTTTCAAAAGAGAAAAAAAGAGAGAATTGATTTTCAATCTGTAGTTTACATAAAGTCATTGATCAAAGGGCAGAATGTAGTGAAATATGTGTTTTGACCACTGACTTTGTGTTGCACCACTTTGCACCTGGAATAGCTGTCCAGTGTTCACCAGTTACAGACTACATTTTGTTTTCAGTTTAGCCTTAGATTCATTCTGTCTATTGACTTTATCGTAGATTAGACACTGCCATGTTAAAGGCTGCCTGTAATTTTCCACATTATAAACTGTGCATTCTGTCTTGTTTTCGTGCTTTTTTCACCAAGGGCTTTGGTTGATAAGGATGTACTCAGACGACAGGGAACAGCCTTGTTTTGAATTGGCATCTTGGGATTGTGGCCAAACCTTAACATGTTATTTTCAAAGCATACCTAAACTAGCCAGCATGTTTGAATCACAAAAAGAGTGTTTTTACAGAAAGCTCCTTTGGTTTTTTAAGATATAAAACGACCCAATGTGACAGTGAGGGTTGAGTGGCCTCAATAAGGATTCCAACATCAAATGCCTGATATACAGTTCCTGTGAGGGCAGACATGTCTCTTTCTCTCAGTCAAATGGGGTAATTGACTTGCTGGCATGAGAAAGAAGAAACAACTGACAAGCCCTACGGTGATGCATTTTTAATTCATTATTTGCTTTGCATTATAATGTAGATATATATATTTCTTGTGTATATTGCAATGGAGAATCATTTTGGTATGTTTTCATTTCATTGTTGTGACTATTTTTAAACTTGTGCTTTCAACATGCTAATCTCCTTTTAGGAGCCTGAAATAGTGAACTAATTAATGTATTTTTTGGATTAAGAAGTGTATTCCAGGGATTTTTGTCAGCTCGGTCATTAGTGAAAAGCAAAACAAGTAGGTTAAGGCTCACACCAAAGGTGATTCTGCCGCTCAAATCCAGTAGTCTCATTTGAATAATGAGAGCCTTTGTAACATGGCACCACCAACGTTTCATCAGGCTCTAATTTTCAGGTCCTCCTGAGTATCTCTGACTCACTACATACAAAGAAACATCAGTACTACATACCGAGACGTCCGTGGTACTGAGGATTTTCCTCCTCAGCTAAGTAGGGAGTACCTAACTAACGTTGTAGGTTGTTCAAGCTTGAACTCAAAAAGGATAATCCCCATTTGGTGTGCTTATCTCTGAACCAAAATACCATTCATTATGGCGAATCCACAACAGGTAGCAATTGCAGTCAGGTCCACCCTGTACTGCACATTTACTGGCAGATGGCCTAACGGTCCAGGGGGGTTTAGTCACATTTGTTGTTGATGTACATGCAGCATATAGAACAGAACATTTTTATTCTTGGGTCACATTTACAGCAGTTGATGGGAACACAAATACATTTCATCATTACACACCTGCAAATGAACCTGCACAATACTGAGCATATACATATTTAGAGACACCTCTATCTTATCAAAAATATAATAATTGGCTTGATGGCGCCCTACCCCACACAATTTTACATGTTAGGTTAGGTCCTCTTATTAATGATGGTCTTACCTGGCCTTTATTGGCCACTTATACATCTCACCTTGCTACAGCAAACCTAATGGTAGCTGAAATCCATTGCTTATATGCTGAACTGATGGCAATATACAGATGAAAAGTACAGTTTGTGATGCAAACATTAAGCACAAATCCAGCACGTGCTGCACCAGCGCAACCACATGAAGTGACGCCAGGCATTAATCCTGCAACTGTACATTCGATCAGGGGTAAAGTACCTCACAAACGAGAAGAAATTCTATTTTGGTTAGCTCAAAAAATAAATGCGCTGGAAGCAGTATTTCCCCATATGGGACCTCAGGATAAACACAGAATATTAACAATGTGCTTGCCATTTGGGATGGTTCCCACTGTAGATAATTATAATACATGGGGTACGGTATTTGCCATGCTCCATACTGTCGCACCCGGTACACCGACACTTGCCAATTTACTGGAAGTGTTGAAATAAATTCAAAATGAATGGGGGGCTGCCCCAGCCCTGGACTTGGGGATGCAATTAATGGGCAATTTCGCCACAGCATCCTCAATTATATTAAGTAACCTTAAAGGGTTATCCTCCGCAGGATCAAGAACGTGAGCTGCCAAAGATTATCGCAGAGACCTCCTCTAGCATTGGTGGAGACAAACCACAGTTTCAGGGTAAATCTAATAAAGATTCTACAAAGCAAGCTCCTGAGGGTACTAAGAAATGCTGGGATAAAAAACAACAAACGCCTAAAAAAGAAAGGGGAGAATCTCCGCATACGGAGACCTCTCATAAATAGAGATAATATAAAAACGTCTGACAGACATCAATTTACTGATAAACGAAAATGTAGATCCTTTCAGGACTCACCAGAAAAATGCAATGGGAGAGGTGAAACTGAGCCAGGAATCACAACGCTCTACAGACGTTTCTGTAAAAAATGAAGAGACCCTTCGCAAACAAAAACCCCAATTCAAAAAGAAAAAAGTGGCAGTAGTTGCAGTTCGACATGCCACCCAGGAAGAGGGCTCTATGGAAGAACAAGAAGTTGGCATTAGCACTATTAAACAGCACAGCAGAGGTCACAATATTTCACCGGAATCTTCTAGAGCATCTGGAGTTGAAAGCAACTGATGACTTCCTACAAGTAGAAACTGCGGACATGCATGTCTCCATGCCTGATAGGGTGTACAAAGTAACACTAGAGTTAGAAGGAGACACTGAGCGCACAATTGACGCAATCTTTTGGGACTGCGTCGTAAACATATATGATATTTTGCTAGCCAAAAAGGATTGGTCACCTGAATTTGTCTGTACTTGCCCATAAGGGGAAGATGTTATTAAACCTTCTTTCTCGCCTCTTGTTCCTGAGGAGCTCACAGAATCCTATGCCATTGATTGGGCTTTGGTGCAGGCACCCGAGTTATATCGCAACCACATAGGATGGGATAAAGATTCCCCCTCCATGTATTCCCTATTAAAAATCAACCCCAACCTCAACCCCAATATCCAATAAAACATAATGCTAAAGCATGTGTGAAGAAAATCCTCACACAACTAGAGCACCCGGGCGTAATGGAACCCCGTATCTCAACAATGAATAATCCATTAGTCCCAGTAGCTAAACCGGACCATTTATACAGAATAGTCTTAGACTACAGACATTTAAACAGTCATACATGCACATATGCTATACAAAACTCATATAGCACAGTACTCATGAACAACATAGTGCGTAAAAAATACAAAACAACACTGGACATTTCCAATGGTTTCTTCTGCCAAAATATAGCACCTGAGTGTAGAGACTTAACAAATTTGAACGTACTAGGCTCCCAACCACACAATTCTGTTGATTACCCCAGGGGTACAAGAACAGTCCACGACTGTTTGCAGCTTATGTCACTTCAATACTGCACAACATTGACCCTGAAACATTGTCCTATGTAGATGATGTCTATCTCATGGATGATGAATTGCTGAAACACTGAGAAGGGGTAGCCTGCATTTTTGTGGGATTTGCTGAGTTCGGCTACAAATTCAATAAAAAAAAAAAAAAAATTGCTTTCCTTAGCATCCTGTTTCTGGGAAATGAGCTATCAAGTGAAGGAAAGAGCCTAGTGCCACAATTCTTGCAAAAATGCGCACAGTTACAACCTCCAAATACAATTAAAAAACTCCAATCCCTATTGGGTTTCCTAAATTTTGTCAGAACATAAATTCCTGATTATGCATCACACATAAAACCTTGACATGACTTATTACGTCCTGACTTTTCAAGTACATTTTTGACTGTCAAACACACACCCATTCGCAGAGCTTTGCAAACAGACATGCTTGCAGCACAACGTTTACACACAAGGGGCAACAGAGTAATTGCTGGTGATATTGGTTTCACCTATGTAACTTTAAATCAGGGTGGTACTGTCCTGATAGCATACAACTCACATTTGCACTCAGCAGCAGAACAATGCTTTGCTCCCTTGAGGAAATTCTCACTTCTGTTCAGATGGCTGTCATCAAAGAAAGACCTCTAGCCGAAGGCAAACGCATTATCGTCATCTCTCCTATTCCAGCCCTTGAGGCTGTTACCAAAGCCAGTGTTCCAAACTCTAAGGGCCATATTTATACTCCGTTTGCGCCGAAATTGCGTCGTTTTTTTTGACGCAATTTCGACGCAAAACTAACGCCAACTAACGCCATATTTATACTATGGCGTTAGAGGCGAATAGCGCCAAAGTTCCCGGAATGTGCGTCATTTTTTAGCGTGAACCCCTTCCTTGCGTTAATGATATGCAAGGGAGGCGTTCCCGTCTAAAAAATGACTCCCAGGCCTTTACGTGGTATTTATACTCCCGGGCAAAAGAGACGCCCGGGAGTTGGCGTGGCTAAAAACGGCGCATTTGCGCCACTTTTTAACGCCTGCTCAGGGCAGGCGTTAAGGGGCCTGTGGGCTCAAAATGAGCCCACAGGTGCCCTCCCATGCCCCCAGGGACCCCCCCTGCCACCCTTGCCCACCCCAGGAGGACCCCCAAGGATGGAGGGACCCACCCCAGGGACATTCAGGTAAGTTCAGGTAAGTATAATTTTTTATTTTTTATATTTTATTTTGGTGGCATAGGGGGGCCTTATTTGTGCCCCCCTACATGCCACTATGCCCAATGACCATGCCCAGGGGACAGAAGTCCCCTGGGCATGGCCATTGGGCAAGGGGGCATGACTCCTATCTTTACAATGATAGGAGTCATGTTGATGGGGGATGGGCGTCGTTAAAAAATGGCGCAAGTCGGGTTAAGACGATTTTTTCGACGTAACCTGACTTGCCCCATTTTAAGACGCCCATGCGCCATTTTCCCCCTACGCCGGCGCTGTCTGGTCTACGTGGTTTTTTCCCACGCAAACCAGGCAGCGCCGGTCTGATTGCGCCGTCTAACGCCATTCCATAAATACGGCGCCCGCTTGGTGCTTCAGAATGGCGTTAGACGGCGCAAAACTTTTTGACGCTAAACTGCGTTAGCGCAGTTTAGCCTCAAAAAGTATAAATATGGGCCTAAATCATTACATCCACGTTGGATTCAATGGGCAACGTCTTTGACGGCCACTAATGTAGACTACATTTTTTACCCAAAATTAAAAACGAAAGAATTTTTGCAGTATGAACTACAATACCCAGTTCCAGCAAATACATTGCCTATTGATCAATATTAAAGAGTCATGTCCACCGATGGCTCAGCACAACCTGCAATTGGCACGTAACGTCAATACTCCGCTGCTTGTGCATTCGTAAGTGGCTAATTGTAGGATAATAAACGTTGTCCCCAGCAAACATACACACAAACCCTAGCGGATTGCACAGCACAATTAGCAGCCCTAAAGGCTCTGGTGATGGCACTGGAACATACGGATCCTGCACAGTTAACACTGATTGTTTGTGATTCGTACTACTGTGTCCAGTCCATCAATGAATACCTGCATTACTGGCGCCAGAATGGGTTCAGAGATTCCAAAGGCAACACCATTAAACACAGACTTCTGTAGAGGAAAGTAGCGGATCTAAATGAACTGCAACCAAATGTCATACATACACTTGGACACCAGGGCGTTGGAATACATGTTGCTGGAAATACACTGGCTGATGAAGCAGCCAAATTAGCAGTAGCCACGGCTACTGTTGCTGCAGTAACCCACTCAGTAGCAAAAGCGGATGATGACATATGGGCTCCAGTGAAAGCTACGGCTGACGGCACACCTTATCCAAAAGCATTTCCTGCTAAATATTCCCACTGAATGGGAGGCTGCCTAGATGCTGAAGTAAAAATACCAGGCGTGGCGGTTCAAGTAATTCCCAACAAAGACATAATATCAGAGTTGATTAAAGCAGCCCATGAGGGGGTAGCATCTGCCCATGCTGTTGTGGCGGCTACAATATCATTGTTGCAAGCACGTTATTGGTGGCCAGGTCTATACAAATAGGCCAAGCAGTATGTCCTTTGTTGTGATGTCTGCCAACAATTTAAAGTTCCACCGTCAAACGCCCACCGGAGACACCCCTCCTAATTTCAAACAAACCATTACAATGTGTGTACTTGTACCATTGTGCTCCCCTAACACCAGACAGTGCAAACAAATACATCTTAGTTGCTGTTGACTCTTGCTCTAGATTTCTATGGGTGTGGCCACAACGCTCAGCTGACGCTCAGACTGTTATTAAAGATTTGTGAGTCTTTATCGGTACATATGCAGTTGCGGCTTTCCACTCGGACCAGGGCCCTGCTCTCAAGGGCATTCAGGGACCTCATGGCTTTATTAGGGGTCCAACTCCATTACTCATCTCCATTTCATCCCAAGGGAAATAGTGTTGTGGAGTGACAAAACCGTGATTTAAAGGAGTCCTTAACAAAAGAGTCTTAGGAAATGGTTGTAGTTGGCTTAACCACCTGTATGGAGTCCAGAGAGTACTTAACAATCTGCCTAGAAGGTCCCAGAGGGGTTTGGTATTTCATATGAGTGCCTGTTCAGAACTTGAATGTATGTTCCAGATCTTGATGGCCCTGGCGTGGAGGTGGCAGAAACACCCTTTGACATAAATGATTTTGTTACTGTCTTGCAGGACTGTGACGACAACGCTTCTGCCAGTGATGCCTCCACAGGAATTAAGGATGTACCAGTAACAGCTACTGGTTGGATTCCTAAAGATGGGGCTCTAGTATGTTAAAAGGTTGCTGTGAAAAAGGAGTTTGGTTCTTCTTATTGTGCACCGGTCCCAGTCTTGGGAATACACAGTACCAGAACTGTCATTCTACTGACGTTGGCTGGTGCTAAAGAAACCCACTTTGTATCTATGGACAATGTCAAGTTACACCATGTGGCTGATCCTACACATCAGCCAGTAGTTCCTTAATCCCTCTCACTATCGGTCAAAAAGTCCCTCTACAAGTTGTGCGCAGCAACACTGACACCTCTCCTAGCTTGGGGACGGTGGTAAATGATCTTGCATTGGTTCTACTGACATATGTTTCAACAAACAATACAGAAATAACTGATTGGTTTGACACAGCTTCATCACAGATGGTGTCATTCATTTTGATCCGCCACAGGAAACCCCCACCGATTCTCCACCTACATGGCTACAACTTTTGCACGAACAGCTTCTGGATACTTCGCCGATGTCAACGACACATTTTCAGATTCATTTCCCTCTTCTACATCTGAACTGTCAAAACACGTAAGCTGATAAATTGGCTTAGAACAAATTACTTTATTTTCCCATGGAACTATCTGTGGCTCTCCTTGATTGTATATGATTTCCTTCTTTGGATTGGTTTCATCATAACGTTCTTTCCATTTATACGTGGAATTTTCTTTCTGAAAGATCAGCAATTGAACTAGTGGATGAGGTCCTAAACCCCCATTTTTCTTCTTACAAGGTCCGCAGAGACTTGTCTTTCGTGAACATTTCCGCTATACCAACTCCTTATGGGATTGTTTGGGATAAAGTCACATTTGATATATACGGCCCAACAGAGGTCATTCAAATACCATATGTGTTTAAACTTTCAATGAATGATGTAATAATACCTGGAGTTGTTTCTGATGACTGGGAAGTGAAAACAGTTGATTCTATGATGGCTGAATTTCAGTATTATACTGTATTTGAAAGTGAAGATGTTTATCAATCTAAAGAAAATTATGGTGATATGTTCTGCTACAATTATTATAGGCACCATTTCATTCATAGAGCAAGTACCCCAAAGACAATTTTTAATTACACTCAATGGGAACATTGTCTAACTCCACCACAAGGGAGTTCTAAAACATATTCTGAAAAGTTTGCTTATTTTTCTGGGCACAATGTTAAAAATGCTGAGTCGTATTATTTTAAATTGCCATCAATGGAAAATGTACATATATTATTGACAGATATGAAATTTATTTATTCGGATTCCTTTGTTTCCTGGTTGGCTATAGAAGTGTGTGGGGAACACGAAATTGGCAAATAAGGGGGAAGGAAGCTTTGTTTAGAGCATGCCAGATACCTGATTAAATGATATTTTGAAATGAAACTGTACAACAAACAAGTTGTTTAGGCTTAGCAAAAATTAAGGAATTGAGGCCCATATTTATACTTTTTGACGCTAAACTGCGCTAACGCAGTTTAGCGTCAAAAAGTTTTGCGCCGTCTAACGCCATTCTGAAGCGCCAAGCGGGCGCCGTATTTATGGAATGGCGTTAGACGGCGCAATCAGACCGGCGCTGCCTGGTTTGCGTGGGAAAAAACCACGTAGACCAGACAGCGCCGGCGTAGGGGGAAAATGGCGCATGGGCGTCTTAAAATGGGGCAAGTCAGGTTACGTCGAAAAAATCGTCTTAACCCGACTTGCGCCATTTTTTAACGACGCCCATCCCCCATCAACATGACTCCTATCATTGTAAAGATAGGAGTCATGCCCCCTTGCCCAATGGCCATGCCCAGGGGACTTCTGTCCCCTGGGCATGGTCATTGGGCATAGTGGCATGTAGGGGGGCACAAATAAGGCCCCCCTATGCCACCAAAATAAAATATAAAAAATAAAAAATTATACTTACCTGAACTTACCTGAATGTCCCTGGGGTGGGTCCCTCCATCCTTGGGGGTCCTCCTGGGGTGGGCAAGGGTGGCAGGGGGGGTCCCTGGGGGCATGGGAGGGCACCTGTGGGCTCATTTTGAGCCCACAGGCCCCTTAACGCCTGCCCTGAGCAGGCGTTAAAAAGTGGCGCAAATGCGCCGTTTTTAGCCACGCCAACTCCCGGGCGTCTCTTTTGCCCGGGAGTATAAATACCACGTAAAGGCCTGGGAGTCATTTTTTAGACGGGAACGCCTCCCTTGCATATCATTAACGCAAGGAAGGGGTTCACGCTAAAAAATGACACACATTCCGGGAACTTTGGCGCTATTCGCCTCTAACGCCATAGTATAAATATGGCGTTAGTTGGCGTTAGTTTTGCGTCGAAATTGCGTCAAAAAAAACGACGCAATTTCGGCGCAAACGGAGTATAAATATGGCCCTGAATACGCCCAGTAGTCCTACCACCTGCAAAATTTTACAAATGGCAAAAGTATATGAATGTAACAGAAGACCAGCTTGATGAATGGGTCCAGATTGGCACGTTTAATGCTTCACTCACACGTCCTGGTGGGTGGTTATTGTGGCCAGTAGACATAGACACCAATGGGTGTCATAAACGTTTTATAAACTCCACAGGGGATTTTAGAACTAGTAGGCTGGACCCTCACCATGTAACATCCGAACATGTGGGTATAGTAACAACATACAGTGTAGGGAAACTATGACAGCAATTGTTGAAGAGTTCCTCACTGGATGCTGTTAGAGAACACCTCAGTCTCCTGTCTAATAACACTGACTTACAGGATTTCCTGTTAGGCCCCAGAAAACAATGCAGAAAGTGTTTCTTATATGAAGTATATAATGAAATTTGGAAGCTTTTCCAACAAGAAGCTGCTGGCCGGTTAAGTCAAATAGACCAGGAAAACTTACAGAATGCATTAGCTGTTGTAGAAAATTGGATTAATACCCTGTCCGACCTGATATACTCTTTAAACAACATTGTTTCCTCTGCAATAGACACAATACAAAGTGATATGTCTTCTTTACACCATGGACAGAGTCAAATAAGGTCCATTATGCAGTTGGGTTAGACACTTCATACTCTGAAGGCAGGTTGCGTTCCCTGGCAACACGTTAGCGCAAGGGACATATTTTCTACATTTAATTCAATGCAACAACAACATTTAATAGCTAAGAAAGAAGCGACTTATGCTATGTTAAACATCGAAAAGTTAGAAAAGTTGCCTTTTACAGTGGCTGAAATACCATCTGCTGAATGGTTGATACACGGGGTCATTAATCTGACTATTTCAACACTTCAATTCATGTCCTGTTTAAAACATATTCCAGTAGGCAGATGTGAAAGCTGTGAGATAGTTACATCCATGAGGTGTGGGAGCTGCCCTTCTCATATAAATGTCTCAGTGGCATGAAAGATGTCTTTCTTAGCGGTAGTGAATGCTAGATTTCTGTCAGCCATTCAATGGTTTATAAACATCTGTCGTTGCACGGGGCGTGTAACGCTTCGGCAGCGAAGTTGGCTTGTTATCTGAAAGGAGTTCCAGTCCCCTTGATTAGACCTGTGTTCCAGGTGCTTTCAGATGGCAGCCATGTTCTCCTCAATAGTATTGAATGTTGTGGGATGAGAGCCGGAATAGTTTATGTTCTTTTGGTTTTTAAGATTGTTACATGCTGCGGGAACGTACTCTTTCCTCCCACTAGATAAAGAGAGGTAGCTGACATTTGGCCCCATATTGCTACTTCTTATGTGAATTTTGACAAGTTGAGCAGACTTAAGGCTTTATTGTTCCAGAAACATGTGGTGCTCACATCTGCACGCAAGACCTATGCAGTTCAGGTGGCAAGGTAATCAGCAGAGATACAGTCCCTTTAAAGTACCAACTTTCTGAGACACTTTGGTGAGTTCGTGTGACGAATATTTAATGCATCCAGTACTACTGGAATCGCAAATTTCTTTAAGGCTGTTGGTTCTGGTTTTGTTCACACCTTCTCCTCTATATTTGGTTTAATACCATCAGCCATCCACTCAATATTCTCAAGTATGTTCGGGGGATTTCCAATAACTTTGGCTATAATAGGTGGCATTTTGCTATTGCTACTTTTTCTGCACAAGGTCTGCCCCGCCGCAATGAGGAGGAATGAAAGCGCTCCCACCAGCCCAGCTGTGTCGTGGACGCATGATGCAGTACTCCGGAGCAAAACTGCTGGAGCAATTGGAGTGTGACTGGTCCTTCTCATTCAGACCAGTTTTGCATTGTGTGCAGCCAGTGTTTCGATGCCTCTGGTGCTCATTCGAACATGCACTGAAGCTTTATCTTTCTACGCACCCCTTACTTTCATTGGACGCTGATCTGTTGATCTTCCCGCTGAGGGCTCGTTACCAGACATGTGCTTTGAGGGTGTGTTTGCTATGGGAAGCTGCTCATGAGTTACCCTTCATGGACAATGCAGCTTTGAACTAAATATTGGGCACACCACGGAATGTTGCTGCGTTGGCTGCAGCTCAGGCTATGGAACAAGAATGCTCCTTGGACCTTCTTGGTGATGCATTTCCTACTTTAACACCTGCCAAAGAGGAAGATTTCCTGTCTTTAATTGTCCCAAATTCTATTGGCAACTTCCAAAATGACTCTGGTGCTCATTCCGAGTTTGGTGGTCATTACCGAAGACCGCCGTGCAAACGGTAGCCGATATTCCGCCAGCGATGACGGAGAGAAGACTGTCGCATTACGAGTGACCCACACAACACCGCCAAAAATAGACTGAAAAAACAACACTGTCTGCCCAAATGACGGTATGAAGGAGGCAGTTGCACCACCACCACCGCCACGCCGAGAAAATTCCACCCGCCAAATTCCGAGTCACAAATCAGCATCGCAGAAACCAGCACAGCGGTAATCCATTGGCAGCCAAACCGCCATGAGAAAAAAAATAGTCACCACAGCAGCAACACTGCATCAGTTGGGATGACACCAACAGCAACACCTGAAACACGTGCATATACCTGTCCACAGCACTACAAAACACCCAACCACACCCTTGCAAATAGAAACCCTGACAGAGCAAAGGGCTGACGGGAATTGTTATTGGACTGGACACTGGTAAGTCTACTGTACTCACTGGCCACCATGTCCCTGTGCACAGCATGTACCCCTGCCACCTTCTCACCTTCTCACCCCCTCAAACCACCTGAACGTGCACAAACCCACTATTGGCCCCATACGCATCCTTGCATGCCACAGCTCCTCACTTACGCCATTTCCTCACAGCCCCACCTACTACATGTATACCTCACACAGCAGAAAGTACCACAACTACCACAATGCAACACTCCCTACCCTTGCCTGACTGCTACGTCCATATCACATCTCTGCAATGACACAATAAACCATGTCACTCCCCATCACCAATATGTGGTAGGAATGCACATCATAAATGGCAATGACAGTAGCAAGACAAATGTAAACTGTACTCCAAATTAAGGCCATTGCAACCTTCAACTGATGGGAACCCAAGCAGTAGACTGGAAATTGCCAATGTCATTACTGCCCTGCAAATACAGTGAATGAGAGAATACAACCATTTGTGTCACCGCTGCACTACCCTCATTTGACACAATACCTCTCATCTCACAGGTCTCCCAAGTACTGACACACAGCAGAGGAGTCCAGAGACAGGAAGCCCAGGCCTGCAAGTTTTGATTCGGACAAAGAACCTGGCCCATTAGGCATGAGTGTTCCGTCCACCACCACCAGCCGCGCCCTGCCCACAGCTCAAATCACCTCAGCTGCAGGAGCCAGTGCACAGCAGAGCCCACCTTCCCATACCTGTGTCCCAAGGTCACATCAATCATTATTGTGCCCCACAGGTCAGGGGCAGAAGTCGATGGTGCAAACCCAAGACAATGACGGTCCTGGTGTCAGTTGGAAGGGGCACACTTCACCAGGGGCACAGGCACAGGGGGCAAGGGCCAGTGGGAGGTCAATCATAGGACAAGGGACGATGCATGTACAGGACACGACTGGCAAGGAGGCCATCTCCAGGGTCATGGGAGCCTACCAGCAAACCCAGGACCAATTGGGCCAGATTCTCATCACCTTGTAGGACACACAAAGGCTGCAGGAGGAATACCACCAGGTGGCCAGGCAGCAGTGGCAGGCACACAATGCCACCATGGCCTCCATATTAGGGAATTCAAGGAACTCAACTGCATCCTGCAGACATTCTCCACCCAACCACAGGCCCCATCCGGTAATAAGTCAACAACACTGCCCTCAAAATCAGCATCTGCTACTGGAATGGAGGAACGGCAGGAGGACCCACAGGACACCAGCACCCCTACCCCTGCAGCTGAGGAACCCCCCATAAAAGAGGTCGCTCATCCAGACATCCTGCAGGACCTCAGGCCAAGACCAATCCCCGCACCAGGAAGTGACGGTGAAATTCTACACTAAATAAATAACTATTATCACAAGTCATGGTGCATGTCTCTTTATTGTTAGTATTGCCAAATATGTTACAGTACAACAAAAGAATACACATGTCTACACAACAAAGATGTCCAAGTTACTGATGGAGTGGGATACTCCAGCAGGTGTGTAAGTACATCCATATTGTTTTAACATCCACTGTCAACTATGCCAACAGACTGTTGCATAGGCTCTCATTATCCTAATGAGACTACTGGATTTTTGGGTGGCAAGATCGTTCGCAGTGTGGGGGACTAAGTCTGACCCGTGATGAAGGACCCTTGTCACCCCAAATCCAGTTTCGCTCCGGCTAACTAGCAGTGCCTCATCTCTCCCAAAGGGACGAGACAATTGGGCAGCCGAACGCATGACATCTTAGTACTTCCCAGGAAAGTCGTGGTCACTCAGGTCACAACGGGCTCTTTCATACACAGTCTGGTCTCATATATAAATGACAAAGGCAGTTTAAGTTTTAAAGATTGGTTTAATAAAACAACTGCACTTTAAACAGCAAAGCGTGAGCTGCAATAACCAGAACTATACAACACAGTAGGATTAAAATAGTAACGAGGAGAGTGAAGCACAAGAATAAGGCTATCATAGTGCAACTAGATTATGTTCTCTCTAAGTTATATTCTGAGCACAGCATGTGAAGCTCTAAGCCTGCCTTTCAGGTTCCTCCGGAAGGACATCAACCCTCATACCTGAGCAAAGTCCTGTAATCTGCATCAGCATCTGCAACGGGGCAGTCAGCCTCTAGTTGTAGGTTCCTGGTCGGAATCTCCCTCTAACGTGTACTAGGACTAGAAATTGTTTTTATAACTAACACACAGATGTTCTAAAAAATGTCCCTACGTAAGGATGTGTACTTTCTACGAACACTAGAGACTAAACTTCTACCAAGTTTACCGGCAATGTACCAGACTGTAGCCTTGACTGAAGCACAGAGCGAGCAAGAATGTATTGTTTGCGAACACAGTGCTGAAGTAAGCTAAACAGTGTGATAGAATGAAATAACAACAAGACCATGAAACTGGTTATTGTAAAATAACAGTGCGAGGTTGAATACAATGCATCTAGGGCAAAGTGCACAGAGGCCTAATACGTTAAGCTAACACGAATAAAGCTACAATAAAAATGGCTACACTACAAGACAAATCAGCAAGCAGACTGCAAACAGATATGTCACCTGAAGATGGATAAATAAATAAATGGAATGAGGTACAATGTTGTAAGGAATGTAATCCACAGTCATACATCAATAGCAGTTGAACATAAACACAGGATGAGTGTCCCAGCAGCTATGTTACACCATATGTAAGGGTCTGCATTGGCATTCACACACGTGTGGGACAGGAAAGATGAAACATAGGTAACATCCTCAATTGCACAACTCCCTGAGTAGTCAGGAACAGATAGTTGACACACAGCAGATGACAATGCATGACATGTCTACGCAGCAGGACAAGACTGATAAGTCCCCCTAACATATCCCCAAACAGGCAGCCTGAGGACCCTAAACCTTTAGTACAACTAGAAGGCTGTACCGCAATGACACCAGCATTCCACAAATGAACTTTGCAGCTGTGCATTTCCACTACCTCTCATGGTGGGTCACCTTCCGTTCAAGGCGTTAACCAATATGTAAGGCTCTGGTCCCCACACATACCTTGATGCATGCAAATTCTGGCTTCAGATTGGCTTCAGCAATACATTCCCATGCGCAGATGATATGTAATGCAGACATATCTGTACATCATGGAAAGTAGTGACGAATCAGGTCATTCCTGTTGTCATATGCCTCATCCTCATCAGCCTTCCCCACAACATCAGAGTCACCAGCCACAAACACTGCTCCAGCATTAATGTCACCCTCCTCCAAAAGTGGGAGGTGCCTTCTGAGGGACAAATTATCTAGCATGCAGCATGCAACAATGATCTAGCAGACTTTCTCTGGATTGTACTGTAAGGCACCACCAGACACATGAAGACAACGAAATCTGGCTTTCCAGAGACTGAAGGTCCATTCAATCACATGCCTCATCTGCCCATGTGCCTCATTGTACCTGTTCTCCCCTAATGTTGTTGGATGTCTCACAGGTGTCAGGAGCCAAGGCAGGTTGGGGTATCCGGAGTCACCTGTGTGGAAAAGGGAAGATGGCCATAGGTAACATTGCTAGGCAGAGTGCTGACTGTGTCATGAGGGCTGTAAACATCTGACATGGAGAGCAGTACACATACCTATTAGCCAGGCCATTTCTCCCTGTAACTGTGACATCATTGCAGGGACACTGCTGTTCCTCAGGATGTAGGAATCATGTACCGATCCAGGGAATTTAGCGTTCACATGTGTAATGTATTGGTCTGCAAGACACACCACTTATACATTGAGTGAATATGTACTTTCTCTGTTTTTGTAAGCATGTTCATTTTTCCTTGGAGGTACCAGGGCAATGTGAGTACCATCAATGGCCCCAGTTACATGTGGGACATTTGACATGTTGTAGAAGACTGCTTTTACAGTGGGAAAATCTGAAGGTAGTGGGAACCTAATGTACCTGTGCACATGCTTGAGCAGGGCATCCAGCACATCCTGCAACACCTTACAGAACTTGGGCAGCGACAACCCTGCAGCCAGTCCCACTGTGACCTGAAAAGAGTCACTCACTAGGAAATGCAGGACTTACAACACCTGGACTGTTGGAGGGATGGCATGGGGAATCCTCAACCCTGGCAGGAGGTCTGGCTTCAACTGGGCGACCAGTTTTTTGATGCACAAATGGTTTAGTCGATAGGTCATGATGATTTGGTGCTCTTCCATGGTTTCAAGATCTACGAGCGGCCGGTAAACTGGCTCATTCCTCATCAGTCCATTGTGGCAAAATCTGTGTGGGGACACAAACAACAATCTGGGAATCGCTCACAAGGTAGTCTATTCATTATGACACACAACAGTCATTATGTAATAGTCATACAAGTTGCCTGTCATGTTGTGGGAGTACACATTACCCTTCATACCTAACCAGACAATGGCATATAATTCCTGTGGGAATGGACGTATACTTGACATGTACACCTACACCTTCCCTGTGTTCCACTATACTGATCAAATATGCTGACAATTGCTGTGACAAGTGTGGAAATGTCAATAGACATGCACTACATATGTCTGTATTCACCATGTCAGACATGAAGAATGTATTTGTAACAACATGCTGGTAGTTACGCTGTGTAAACTCAGGACAGTAATGTCACAGACTAAAATGGCATCCGCGTGTCTGGCATGCATTGGATTGCTGGAAGTGACTGTGTTTCGTCGGTGGAAGTCGTCATGGTGGAGTACGGTCAGAACCGCTGTGCAACTCCTCATTGGTTAACATTGATGTCAATTTGAGGCTGGGACCAAGGGCGATCACCACCAGTGGTGACGGTCATGACTGCTGCAGTCGTAACCGCCATTTTGTGTGGGACAGCTCACTTAACTCCTGGCATTCGGGATAGTCAGACCTCCACTTTGTGTGTTGCTGTGTCCTGTCTCTTGGAGCAACAATGGCATGCACTGCAGGGGAAAGAGCTCCAGCCTTCTCAACAGAGGAGCTGGAAAAACTTGAGGGAAACTTGTGGGGGGGTCCCACCCCTGTATGGGCAGTTGTACGGAGCTCAAGGACAACAGGTCAGTACAACTTCCTTTGTCCCACATGTTGGGAGGTGTTTGATGATGTATGAGTATGCACATTGACATGTCATGACTGATCAGGTGTCATGTCCCCCCTTTTCTCACTGTTTCCCAATCAGGTCAGCCCACCAGAAGAAAGGGTTGTGGTGATCCATCGCCAAGGAAGTGTGGACCCTGTCCACTGCAGGAAATGATGGGAGGAACTGTGAAGCTGGGCCCAGAAGACCGCAGAGGCCCAGGTGGGGACAGCCTCCTAACGTGGGAGTGGTGCACGTCAGACCCTGACCCCCCTAATGGCCCAAATACTGGTGGTGACGTACCCTGAGTTGGATGGGTGCTTGAAGGCAGCAAAGCAGCCACAAGGTGGTAAGTGTTGACTGTCAGGTCACTACTGCATGGATGTGCTCTGAAACCCTCCTTAGACTTGGAATGAATGTAGTCAGATGTTTTTTAGGGAATGTACAGTCGTGGTTGCCACCCCATCAAGTAGGAGTGTGTGACGGTCGCTATGCTGAGCCATGTAGGATAAGACATGGTGGTAGTGTGACACATGTTCAGCTGCAGGTATGGGTCTCTCAAGTCTGCTATCATTTCAATGGCTGCATCCTCCATCTCTGGGTGTATTGTATTAGTAAGAAGTGGTCATGATGGCACTGTATGTGGGTAATGACAGGCATGTTACGTGAAGGTTGCAGTTGCATCACTTCATACATTAATGGATCTTCTGTACCACATGTACTCCTTACATTATTGTCAGTTAGTTAGTATCCTGAGTTCCTCTCTGCTTAGATTATTATCATCCAGTAATGGATGACATGTGGTTGGGTACAGTCCTAGGCTTGATTCTAGGAGTAGTCATTTTGGCATTAATGGGCATGTAGTTGTCTTCATGCAGGAGTTTGGTCTGCAGGGGTGAGATGGATTTGGACATAGCTTGCATGACTCTATTTGGGAATAATTGCTAATTGGTTTATTGTTTCACATGCAGGGACTGTTATCTGCATTGTTTGTATGTGAAGTGGATGTGTGGGTTCTCATATTTTCCTCTCTTTCTGTTTTCGCCACCCTCCTTTTCTCTCTCCTCCTCTGTCTATGTGTGCATTAGCATCATCTGGCGAGGGAGGAAGGGCACCGGCGAGTGGGGATGCAGCAGCCCACGGGACCCAGGAGGCTGCCATCAGTGAAGCCTAGGGGACCAGTGGGATGGAGGGCGAGGGGAGCACCACAGTGCATGGTGAGATAAATCTCTGTGTGCCTGGAGGTGGGTGTTTCCTTTTGTACTTTCAGTTTCCTGCAGGTTTTTCATGGCGGTAAGACCCCACCGGATATCCTGGCAGAGTGGTTACTCAGAATATGGAGGGCGGGATGTTGGCTGCCACCTGCCTGAAGTTGTCTTCTGCCGGTGGATGCTGCTTGTTGGCGGTGGCAGTGCTGGCGGTGAGTTGTCTGTATTGCGTTGGGTTCACCGCCTCACTTGTTATTTGATGGTCTGTACCGCCACTCTGCCGGCGGTCACAACACCGCCATCGGTGTGGCGGTTCGTTTACTGCCAAACTCAGAATGAGCACCTCTGACTCGAAATTCGGCCTTTTTTACGCCACAAGTTAATATTTTAAAATTGTCGTTTTATATATGCTCAAGTGTCCTTAACTTGTCATTATTGACATTTTTATATATATATATATACATATATATATATATATACATATATATATATATATTAGGTTGAGTTTTAGTAGCTTTTATACATAATTAGGCTTTGAACCACCTTCAACAGGCAAGGGGAGTGTGTTGTGTAGCCATTTTAGTTATAGATCCTTGCACGTTATTTTAGCACACTAGGCCTGCCGCTGTGCAGTTTAACCTAGATATATTTTATTCAGCTTCGTTTATTATTTTAACAATAGCCACATTTGCAGTCTTGTTTTATTTCCCTCTATCTAGCTGTTCTTCGGCTAGGCCAGCACTGTGTTCTTAAAACAAGATTTTTTTTTCACTCTGTGCTTCTCTCAAGGATGCAGTAAGATAGGTTGCCGGTAAAAGTGGTAACGTTTTGTCTCTGTTATTCATAGAAACAAACACATCCTGACATAGGGACATTTTCTCAGATCATCAGCTGTTTTATTATAAAAACACTTCCTTGTCCCATACACGTCAGAGGGAGATTCCAGCCAGATGACCACGACTGTATGCTGATTGCTGAACGCTTCACTACAGCTGCTTATGCAAACTTCAAGCTTTGCTCAGGTATGGGGGATGATGTTTTCCCATTGGAACCTGAAGGGCAGAACTAGAGCTTAACATGCTGTGCTCTAATATAGCCAAGTTAGGAATTAGTCTATTGACTCTAGTGACAATATGGTAGCGTTATTTCTATGCTTTACTCTCCTTGTCACAATGTTAATCCTGTCAAGCTTTATCGTCCTGGTTATTGCAATACACACTTTATTGCCTAAGATGCAGTTGCTTCATTAAAACCTTATGGAAACATATACTGCCTCTGTTTGTCCTTGTATATGTGAGGCTAATGTAACTGAGAGAAACGGATGAGATCTGAGTGACCACGATTTCCCTGAGGAGTCAATTGTGTCATGAGCTCGGCTGCCCAATCAGCCCCGCTCTTGGTAGAGATGAGGCACTGCTCGTAAGCCGGAGCAAAACCCTGATTGGGGCGACAGGTGTCACCTTTAGTGGGTTAAGACTCAGTCTCCCACCCCTCAGTCGATTCTGCTGCTCAAATCCAATAATCTCATTAGAATAATGAGAGCCTACATGACAACGCAACTAAGAAAGTAGTGTATGTGTCTTAAAATAGTTATGTTTTACAGAGGTCATATTTCCTCCTGTGATAGGAGCTTTAACTCACACTGTTAGGCTTGGCCAGATTAATTAGGTCAAAACTCCCATTCCCCAAAATGTTTTCATACTCTGGGCATGTTAAACTCACCCAATACGTGAGCTTGGGAACAGAATGTCATGAAAAACTTAGCTTGCTGAAGTTTCTGTAAATTATTGGATGAATGTGACAATTTCTGCCCCCAGCAGTTCATTGGAATATATGTTGCTTCTAGGGCTGAGACAGGTTGTCTCTGATAAAGCAAAACTTTTTGATTTCATTTTTAGCCCATTCAAGAGGTCTGTGTGTAGAGACTTTTTTTGTCTGCCACATGATCGTTCTTTACTGCAACTTTGTTAAGCCTAAATGTGATGCCAGCAGTGATTTTCAGATAAAAAAATCTACTGAACAACTGTCTCTCATAATACTCTTATTATGTATTTATTTAATTGTTTTTTTTTATTTTTTTTATAGTAGCATTCTAAAGAACAGCTGCATGGGTTTGAGTACACCAGAAATATTTGTACAATTGCATGAGGTTAAATAAACAAACAGCCTCATAAATAAAATTTCAGGAGAGAGTTAGACCCTTTATCTAGGAGGATATGCGGTGACTGCCAATGAAAGGCAAGAACTAAAGACAACCAGAGCAAGTAGTAGTCATGGTCGAGTGGACAATATGACAAAACATTTATCAGTACTGATGAAATTCAAGATGCAACAAGTTGCAACATGGCAGCCTCAAAGGAATATAATGGCTATCTCTGACAACAATCCCTATCATCACAAACCAGAAGACCCTGCTCCTGCCAGGTCACCTCAACTTGATCTCCTCTTCCACATCCAGAACCTAGCATCAAGCCTTGCTAGAGGGTGGCCCCAGCACCCACATGCATAAGTTAGTAATTTGAGTTTGTCAATCCAGCCTAATTAATTAATCTCGTGTATGGGTCCTCACCATTGCCATCCCCCAGGCTCTACTCTGTTTTGGACACCACCACACCAGCTAAAATCTCTGCATCCAGCTGAACTGAAGGCTGTTTAACCCCTGCATGTCATAGTAGGAAGGCAGATGATGAGAAAACAGCAACCACAGACTGGGTCTTGCACACAAAGACATGGACCTGTTAGTGCGTCAGGACCTTGATAAGTAAACTTACAAGGAGACACGCCTAGGCCGATGAACCTTTTGATCATGTTCGGAGACTTCCCAGAACGAGAAATCCTTTAACATCACAATCAATAAGTCAATCAATATTCACAATACTTACTCAACAAGTTAATCAATGACATTCAATAAGAATCGATAAAGTGAACACACCATGACCTTTCGGTCAATGAATAACCACGCAAATCTAACTGAGTGTTTGGATGTTTATTCCCTATTAGTTACAATCTAAAGTCATTTCTGTTAATCTCATTAGCAATCAATCTCATTAGTAACTCTTCAAATTTGTCATTTGAACACCCTTAATCAATTCATGGAGAACACTTATTGACCATTATCACATCATTAATAAGAAGCAGTTTAGCAAAGTCTCCGTTTTGCAAGATTCAACAAAGCAAGAACCCAGTCATTTGTCTATTTGCGTCAGATTTTAGTAGACACCTTAACTAACCTCAAATTAGCATTAGCATGTTGGTCTTCATGCAAAACAATTTAGCAAACACAAATTTGGAAAACATCAAACTATGGCCTCTATCAAAAGAGCAGTTGGTACCTAGAAAGGAAAGGCAAGCAGACAATTACAATTTTCATCAGATAGTCACCCCTCCAACGAATCAGCAATCAGCGTCAGTCTTCGTCCTCAGGACATCAGTCGATTCAGCATCAGCAAGGATAGGACAGAGCAAAGTCTCAGTATGGCATAGCTAAGAATAAGGGCCAGATGTATCAAAGGTTTTTACCCATTCTATATCTATGGGAAAATGTGTTCATACATATGGCCCTAAGGCACTTCCCTCATAAGGAGAAGTAAGTTTCAGGTAAGGATTCAATAGAGGATGGTTAAGATATCAGAACAGTAAATTCTCAAAGAATAATGGCAAAAAGTGTCCCAATAATGAATGATTTCTCCTCGGGTCATGCTGTTATATCAAAACTGTCAAACTAGCCCTAAATTCCTCATTGGATCAATTTTGGTGCATCATTATATCTGTCCAATAATTCTCCACGCACCTTACTAGAATTTTCCACAAAACACAGTTCTCAAGCAGTTGATTGGCCCACGTTGTTGACGTCTTCATTGGGTGGAATGTTAGGTAAGAAAAGTTACACTTTACGCTCCAGTCAGTAGTCCCATTGTCTTCTCCTAGTCTAGACAACCTTGTACCTGTTATAAATTACACTGTTGCATTCAGCAAGAATGTCTCCTTGATCAAGTCGAATCCTATGTGAAAGAATTTACTACGGCTACACACATATTTCTAGGTTCTGGGAAAGTACAGCTTCGTGTCCTTCAGGAAAGCAGCACATTGCAAGTTAGAAAAACACAGCTTAATATGAGGCCAGGCAGCCAGGCCCAGACCCTCGCTAACTAAGGCCTAGTAATTTAAGTTGACAAACCCCTAATACATGACTCTAATTAAGATACGCTAATACAAAATCATACATTAGTACATTATTAATTCATCATTAATTAGTCTCATTAGTCTTCGTGTACATTGGTGGCCACTCCCCGTGGGCACTTTTCAAACGTGTACATTAATTTCTATGTTAACACATTTTCTATGCAGCATCATTACAGAATATATTGCAAGCTCTTCATGTTAATATTAATTTAAAAGTCACACTGCAACAATCCCTCCTCTGATAACTTTCCCCTTACATTTTAAATTTTAGAATTCCTTCATCTCAATTTGCTCTCTCAATCGTTCCGCCTGTGATTTTAGTTAGTTAGTAAACATACTTCTAATCTCATTACTATTGTCAGGTATGTAAGCACAACAATGAAGCTCATTAAGCATTTTACAAACTCCGCCATTTTTCGCTAAAAGAATGTCTAAAGCAAGCATGTTTTGAAGAGTCATAGCCCTCTCCGCATCAAGTTCATTATCCATCAGGAGTATAGCCCCAGTGAAATTTGTCAGCATGTTATCCACAATAGTAGACAACTTTTGAATCTTTATGAAGTTTAAGATAACTCCCACTGTAGGAATTATCTCCCCAAATATGTCTCCTACTACACCAGTAGCAGTCTCTCTCCTTTGTCTAGTACAATGTAATTCAGACAATTTTGGAAACCTTTTCAAGTCCTCTAGTTGATATATCTTTGGGAAAACTATCCCCAAATAACATGTCCCATACCATCCCTTTTGAAGACGGTAAGAAGCATTAAGTCCACATATATAATAGATCCCAGGGATCGTTGGATCCTGTCCATTTAACATGAACGTCCACTTACTCTGAAACAAAAACACATGCTTACATTCACTCATTCCCACAAACACATTGTCAGAGTACGATTTCGGCCTAGATATGCAAAGCTTACCTACGTGTAGTGCATCTAAAGCTAAGTTCCCCTGTTCCCTAACCGGACAGTAACTCTCACTACTAGCACAAGCTCGCTACTGCAATCCTTTCTCTAACTGTTCCTTCAGTGCCCTCCTTCTATCTTCCGTGTGATCTAAAAAGCTTTTCTCTAGAGGTGTAAGCAAACATGTCAAATTATTGTGGTGTGCATAAGATGAACTAATTGTTAGTGTCGCCTCAAAGAATCCCTTAACTAACTTTATGCTATAGTATTTAGCCACACTACTCACATCCTCTATGATGGGCACATAAGAAAACACAAGGTCATGATTGGAGAAAAAATATTGAATCTCTTCCTGGTTATAGAATCTTGTTAGTAACAGGCTACAGCTTATCCCATATGTCAATGGCAAACTATGATAGGTAACCCCTTCTTGTACCAAAACAGTAATCTGTGTACACACATAACAATCTTTCACATCCATAGTGTCAACATACTCACTCAGCAAGCGTTAGAAAACATTAGTTGATAATTCCACCTTTTGCGTTAGTCCCCTCATGCTAATATTTTGTATCCTGCCCAAACCTCTCCCAAGCTGTTAGTGCAGTGGGGTCTCAGGAATTGTAGCATTGTTATGATGTTATGAATTGTAGCATTATGATGATTATTACACACGCAACACCCAAACCAACAACCAAATATTTACAATGCCTACTTCACCTATTATCATCTCTAATGTTAGCCATGTTCTGTAAAGAATCAGAAAGTGAAGGATGATTAGTTCAAACAACAACCAACAGAGGATGTTTAAGCTTACTAATATTATTTTTTTTTTCAGCAAAGTCAAGCAAGCAAGAGTCATTCTTCAGCAAATATTTACAGCTTTCAGTTTCACTCCCAGGATCCTTGTCAATTCCGGTTAGCAGCTTGTCAAAATCGTTTTTCAAAAGTAAATTCAGGTTAACAGTGTCATATCCGGTAAGTTATCAGTCTCTTTTCTCAATTTTCTTCTTTAATTAAATTCTCTTGCCAACTCAGTCTCTTTGGGCAAACTCAAGTGCCAAAGTACTGACCTGGGACTTCTCGATCAAAACAAAATGCCAAGAACTCTTGTTGCCATTCAGCTGATGTTGCATATGCCCATTCAGGACCTGCATACCTTCTGTTCGCTACTCTCTTTTCAATTTGCGATCACCTTGCAACTCTCCATCACTCAGATCTTCTCTCCTTGTCGTATCAACCTCTTCCTCTATTGCATCTTCGACAACCACTTTCCCTTTCTTCACTTGCAATTCCGGACAATTATCTCCTTTCAGCGTCTCTCTGGTCTTTGATCTTTCCTGGGGCAACCCTTTGCCCTCCTCTGACTCTGTGGTGTTTTTTCTTGATGGACCTGCAATTTGCTCAGGAGGAGTCTGGACACTCTGACTCTCTTCCGCCTCAACTCCTTCGCCTTCTGGTTCTGTCAGGGGCTCTAGCTCAATTCCACATTCGTCTGCTTCTGGGAGAACCTCCTTCTGACTTGGCTCTCCTGGTGCCTCGGTTGAGATAGGCTCACCGTCACCCCTCTGGGTCTCCTCTCCTTCGTCTCTTACTGGAGTGACCAAGTGTGGTGATTGCTTTGCATTGTATTTCCTCGTGGGGATATGGAACAGCGTGGCATCATTGACATGATGTCACGGTGTTCTATGTTCCTTGCTAGACGGTTATTTCCCTCTGTGCCCCCATTGTTGAGATGAATCTCCTCCGTCGCTCCTGTGACAATAAATGAAGAAAAGGAATCGTTTCGTTGAGTTTCATTTCCCTCACTTCAATGGCGACGAGGGTGAAACTCGCAATGTGCTAAATCTGGTCTCCAAGGTTTGGCTCTTTGAACTTCAGCTTCGGTGATCATCTATTCAGTTCTTCTACCCTATACGGACTTCTGTGAACTTCTGAGAGTTTGGCCGAGCGCTTACTTCATTTTTGGTTTCGTGGATTGCGGGGGCACAGAGGTCATTGACACTGTGTGCACTGCGCACACAGTGTAATTTTGTTTTTTGCGAGTGTTTGTTACTTATTTTTTTTTCTTTGGAAGCGCTCGCTGTCAATACTGTTCGCTGTGCTTGTGCGTGTGCTTGTCTCTTCGGATTTTGTGAACGAAGTACTGTGTTCACCGCTGTTGCCACTACTCTGGTACAGCGTGTATGTAGACGTTAGCACTGCTGCTGACACGCGCATTTTCGCACACAAACGAATCGGCGTTCACGGCTGTTGTCATGGTTTCGACAAAGCGCGTGTGAAGACGATAGCACTGCTGCGATCCGTCGCGCACAAACAAATCTAATGAACGTGTTTTGTCATTTTTTTCCTTACCGTATCTTGAAGAGACTGTTGTCCAACGCCACAGTACAATCTGAAATTTCAAAGAAATAAACGACGGACTTCTTTAAAAAAAAAAGAAGGAAAACAAAAACAGAATATGGACTGACTTAATGTATTGTCAGTTCGGCCATCTTTATGTGGGACATTAACATTTCAGTACTGCTGATTCTGTCTGTCCTTTTCTAGTACTCCTTTCAATCACTTTCTTTTGAAGGTACAATATTAAAGGCAACAGCGTGCATTTATACATTAATACTCTGGTCTACTATATATATTCTGTGCGTTCTATAGGTAAATATGCAGAATGTTATACCTCCAGCGCTCTTTCTGCAAGATCCAGGAGATCCACCTCTTGAATGGAAACTTTGGTTACGGTCGTTTAAAGCATATCTGGGTGCCATTGATGGTCATAAATTCAGACCAGAAAGAAAAAAAAGTTTATTGTATTATTATTTGGGAATTGAGGGCCAGAATATTTTTGATCATCTTCCAGTCTATGAACTCGCTGTTGATGAGGAGCTAGATGAGTTTGAAATGGCCATTGCTCAATTGGACAAGTACTTCATTAAAACCAAGAACTTTGTTGTCCACCGTTATAAATTTTTCACGAGGTCACAAAGCCCCAATGAGAGCATTGATACCTTTATTACTGCGCTGAAAGTGCTTGCAGCTAAATGTGAATTTGAGAATTTCACATCGCAGCTCATCCATGATCAGCTGGTTGCCAAGTGTTCTTCAAAAAGAATTCAGGAAAAGTTACTGACTTGCAAAGATCAATCGTTGGATAAGGCTATCGACATTGCCAAAAGCATTGAATGTTCCATGGAGGATGCCAAACTATTAGAGGCTTCCATGGCCAGTGCAACCATTTCAGGAGCGGTTGTTAATGCACAAAATGATAGCAACGATAAGCGCTTAGAAAGAAAACAGGACAATTCGTTTTTTAGAAGTAAAACCAATCAGAAACTCACATGCTACAGATGTGGTTCTTCAATGCACGTATTGTCGTTCAAAAACTGTCCAGCTATACAACAACAATGCAGAAACTGCAACAAATTGGGACATTTTGGGAGAGTGTGCAGAAGTGCAAAAAAGAACAATATCCGTTGTGTAATCAGTGATGACACAGAAAATGTGGTGGAAGAACAAATTAATGAATATGTGTTAGTGGTTAAAGATTCCGCCAATTTTAACAGAGTTCTTGTTGATCCTGACGTGGATGTAATAATTGATGGAAAAAACATTAGATTATTAGTAGACACAAGGGCTGGCATAACTATAGTGGCTCAGGAAAAGTACATAGAAAGCTGGATTTCTAAAACTCTTTACCCTCCAGATGTTTCCACTGTTGCATTTGAGGGTAGCAAAATTGATCTGATGGGTTACTTCTGGGCCTCGATAACCATTTTTGATAGAACGCTGCGTGGTAAAATCAATGTAGCAAAAAAAGGGATTAATGTTCTAGGGTTGCTTCATCAGGCTGAGTTCAATCTAACAATCAAGCCGGGTCGAGACAAACCTGTAGTTTTAGATGATGAGAGTTTAAGTCCAGTCAACTTTGTCTCCAATCCAGTGGAGGTATGGCAACATAAATTTACCAAATTATTTCAGGAACGACTTGGTAAGATCACTAATTACTCTCACACGATAAAACTCAAACACAATGCTATCCCAGTCAAACATAAGCTAAGGAATGTACCTCTAAGTGTGAGACCTGAATTGTCGAAGTTGCTAAAAGAAATGTGTGATCAGGGTGTGATAGAAAAGGTTGAGGCAACTTTGTGGTTATCCCCCATAGTCCTAGCTAAGAAAAAGTCAGGTGACTTGAGGATGTGTGTGGACTTGAGAAGTTTAAATGAGGCGATTTGGTGGATAGTTTTCCACTCCCAAGAATTGATGACTTGATTGCGAAGATTGGCTCTTCTCAGTGGTTCACCAAATTAGACTTAAAGTCAGCATACCACCAAGTAGATTTAGATGTAGATTCTAGACATCTTACTGCATTCATTACTCCTGATGGTACTTATCAGTTTTGAAGACTACCTTTTGGTTTAGCCTCAGCGGCTGCAGCTTTCCAGAGACTAATGTCTGACATGTTTACGGACAATCCTAACGTTGCAGTCTTTCAAGATGATATTCTAGTGTTTGCTAAAAATGAGGCTGAACTTGATAAAGTTTTAGAGCAAGTGTTGTACACATCTGAAAACAGAGACGTTACCTTGAGAAAAGATAAATGTGTTTTCAAGGTTGATGAGATTGAATACCTTGGCCATGTTTTTTCAAGGGATGGCATCAAACCCAAGCCAAGTTTAGTTAAAAGCATACTAAAGGCACCTTCTCCCAAAACCAAGGACCAGCTACTGTCGTTTCTTGGGTTATGCGAATTCTATGCTAAATTTTTGAAGAACTTTGCCAAAAATACTGAGTGTTTTAGAACCATATTGAGAAACCCTGTGTTCTTTTCGGTCCAATGAATGTAATGACATGTTTGAGCAAATCAAACAAGAAATTGTTAGTGTTCCGGCCTTACAGCCGTTTTTGGAAAACAAGAACACCATAGTTACTGTAGATGCTTGTGAGTATGGGCTTGGTGCTGTCATATCTCAAATTTCCAACGATGGAAAGGAAAGCACTGTGGGATTCGCATCTAGAACTCTAAGGCAGGTGGAACGCAAGTACTCAGTGATCGAAAAAGAATTATTAGCCTGTGTCTGGAGTATTGAAAAATGTAAACAGTACTTATGGGGTAGACAATTTGTGCTGCAGACAGACCATAGACCCCTGGTAGAAATTCTATCAGGTAGAAAAGTGAAACGTTCAACAGCGCGGATTGCAAGGTTATCTGCCAAGCTATTGGACTTCACTTTTACAGTAGAGTACATACCTGGTGGGAAAAATAGGAGGGCAGATTGTTTATCTAGGCTACCCATTAATGATAATGATGAACAAGAATGGGAAACTGAAATTGAAGAATGTTTAATTGCCTGTGTTACTGAAAGCACTGTGCCTTTAGATGAAAGAGAATGGGTGAAGGCTGTACAGGATGATGAGATTCTCTGTGAAGTGATGCGTTTGGTCAAATCGGGATGGCCCAAGGAGAGGGGTCTACCACCTGAGCTACAATCATTTTGGAAGGTATCTGATGAGCTGTCCATTGAAGGAGATAAATTGGTTAGAGGCAAAAGGTTGGTCCCACAAGAATGCGTAGGGAGAAGGTTGATTGCAGCGTCTCATATGGGTCATTTGGGGTCTACAATCACCAAAAGAAAATTGAGATCCGCATTTTGGTGGCCCAAAATGGATACTGAAATTGAAGACTATGTAAAGAATTGCACAAGATGCTGTACTAGTGACAAAGGGGGTCATTCCGACCCCGGCGGGCGGCAGGGGCCGCCCGCCGGGCGGAAACCGCCCAAACACCGCCCCACGGTCAAATGACCGCGGGGAGCATTCCAACTTTCCCGCTGGGCCGGCGGGCGATCTTCAAAAGATCGCCTGCTGGCCCAGCGGGAAAGCCCCAGCAAAGATGAAGCCGGCTCCGAATGGAGCCGGCGGATTTGCTGGGGTGCAACGGGTGCAGTTGCACCCGTCGCGATTTTCAGTGTCTGCCAAGCAGACACTGAAAATCAGAATGGGGCCCTGTTAGGGGGCCCCTGCAGTGCCCATGCCAGTGGCATGGGCACTGCAGGGGCCCCCAGGGGCCCCACGACACCCGTTCCCGCCAGCCTCTTCCTGGCGGTGTAAACCGCCAGGAACAGGCTGGCGGGAAGGGGGTCGGAATCCCCATGGCGGCGCTGCTTGCAGCGCCGCCGTGGAGGATTCCCTGGGGCAGGGGAAAACCGGCGGGAAACCGCCGGTTCCCCTTTTCTGACCGCGGCTTTACCGCCACGGTCAGAATTGCCCCAGAAGCACCGCCAGCCTGTTGGCGATGCTTCCTCCGTCCCCGGCCCTGGCGGTCCATGACCGCCAGGGTCGGAATGAGGCCCAAAGTGTTGATCACGGAAGGAACTTTGGAGACTTTAATTCCTTCTCCAGCAAGGGCTTGGCAGAAACTCGGTCTTGATCTTTTGGGTCCTTATCACGTTTTGCCTCCCAATATGAGATACTTTGTTGTAATAATTGATCATTTATCCAGGTGGGTGGAGGTTGAGCCAGTCAGGTTTCCCACTACTCGTCTAGTAATAGAATGCCTGTAAAAGATATTTAGTCGTGAGGGTTTTCCTGAACAAATTCTAACAGACAATGGTGTTCAGTTTTGTCTCGGCGGAGATGCTTCAATTTTTGAATAAGTGTGGTGTGAAGCATATCAGAACACCTCTTTACCATCCACAAAGTAATGGCATGGTCGAACGGTTTAATCGAGTGCTGGTAGACTGTATTCAAGCTTCATATAGAAATCACCTATCTACTGATCAAGCTATTAAGGAATTGGTATGGTCATATCGCACCACACCTCACACTGCCACAGGGAAAACTCCATTTGAACTTATGAGAGGGAGAGTGGCATCTACTGAGTTGTGCCCTTTTTGGATGGTAAAGTTGTTCCATGGAGGTTGTGATCTTAAGGAACTCTGGCGGGTTGCAGAATTTAACTCCAATGTCAGTGGTCTAAAAAGGGCAACTGGTAAAGGTAACAAGGAAAGTAAATTAAATGTTGGCGATTGGGTGAGGGTGAAAAATCCTGTTTTAGTTAAGAAAGGATTATCTAAGTTCAAGGACACTCAACAAATACGTGAAGTGAGGAAGAATGCTGTTAGGTTGGCAGATGGGAGCTGGTGGAACAATTCTCGCATAGCACTGGATCCGACTGCACAAAGTTATTCTGATGTTGTTGTCTCTGGCGGTGGAATTGTGGCAGGCATCAATGGTGATCACAAATGTAGAAAAAGCACCAGAATATGTCAAACACCCAAACAATTTCGAGACTTTGTTATGTCATAATTTACTTTCTTTGTTCTCATAATTTACTTTATTTGTTCTAATTCAAAAAAGAAAAGGGGAAGATAATTGTGGTGATTGCTTTGCATTGTATTTCCTCGTGGGGACATGGAACAGCGTGGCATCATTGACATGATGTCACGGTGTTCTATGTTCCTTGCTAGATGGTTATTTCCCTCTGTGCCCCCATTGTTGAGATGAATCTCCTCCATCGCTCCTGTGACAATAAATGAAGAAAAGGAATCATTTCGTTGAGTTTCAATTCCCTCACTTCACCAAGCCACCCTCAACGGGCTCTCCTTCTGTCTCAGTTCCCCTTCGATCACTCTCCGGCTCTGAGACTTCCTTCTCCGATGTTGGTACTTTCAACAACTCAACTTCCTCATCAGTTGGACATGTCACCTTTTTTGTGTGACTGGCATGAATCCAGTTCGGAATTCCCGCACACTTCACAGCAGTAGTAGTCGTCAGTATCACTTGATATGGCCCCTTCCAACGTGGCTCCAAACACAAATTCCTTACATGTTTCTTGATGACAACCCAGTCACCTGCCTACAGATTGTGCCCTGGATCATTTATCGGTGGCAGGGTGGTAGCTTCCTCCTGGTGAGAGAAAGAGCTGATCACGTCAGCCAGACCCCTGCAGTAGTCCAACACCATTTCATCCGTGATAATCACAAGAGCATCTGCAGGCACTGCGGGCAGTCTCATAGCTCAGCTCATGAGTATTTCATGAGGAGACACTCCTGTTTTCTTGTTGGGCGTAGTTCTCATTGACATTAGCACCAAGGGCAATGCATCAGGCCATTTCAAATTCGTGGCTGCACACATTTTTGCCATTCTCGACTTCAGGGTACCATTCATCTGCTCCACTAGTCCTGATGCTTCAGGGCGGTAACTACAATGCAACTTCTGTTCAATGTTCAATGCTGCACACAATAGCTTAACCACCTCGTTGTTAAAGTGACTTCCCCTATCTGATTCTAAATAGATCAGAAACCCAAAACATGGTATCAATTCCCTAAGCAGCAGCTTCGCTAAAGTGAGACTGTCATTTCTACGGGTAGGGTATGCTTCAATCCAGTGACTAAAGATACACACAATCACTAACACGTATCTCAGAACTCCACACACAAGCATCTCAATAAAAACCAATTGCATTCTGCTAAATGGACCTCCTTCTCTCCCGATGTGGATCAAATTCACCATGGTCCCTTTCCCTGCATTCATCTGTTGACATATGATACACCTGTGACAAATCACCTCTGTGGCTTGCCTGAACTTTGGGTTAAACCAGTCAATTTTGAACAACCTGATCATGGAATCCCTCCCAATATGTGCTTGACCATGGTAAAACCTTGAAAACTGTGACAGGAGACTGTTAGGCAAAACCATTTTCCCTTCATCCTTCATCTGAGATCCACAAGTCATCTGGCCTTTGTACACATTGCATCCGAACCCAAGAGCGCTTCTCGTCTTTGCTGGCACGTCCCTGCAATAATCTCAATTCTTCTAACATGTCAATTACCCTTAATGCGTAACCTGTGCATGTCTCATTTTCTGTTTCAGGTAACAATTCCCACTGATCTTTAAATGATATACAGTTCAATGCGCAAAATCTTGATCCGCAAATCCATTTCCCGTTGACACAAAGGGCCTGATTCTAACTTTGGAGGACGGTGTTAAACCGTCCCAAAAGTGGCGGATATACCACCTACCGTATTACGAGTCCATTATATCCTATGGAACTCGTAATACGGTAGGTGGTATATCCGCCACTTTTGGGACGGTTTAACACCGTCCTCCAAAGTTAGAATCAGGCCCAAAGTCTTGTGATTTCAAGTGAGCACTGCATTTCACCACGGCAATTTCATGAGGTAACTGAATAGCGTGCAACAACTCCTTAATTCTTTCACCATTTTTCACTGGAGAACCAGAAGAGGTCAGGAAACCCCTCTGTGACCATAGTTGGCCAAAATCATGGACAATTCCAAATCCGTATCTGCTATCAGTATAGATAGTCACTCTCAGCTGAGCAGAAGCGTGGCATGCTCTAGTAAGAACAACCAATTCAGCCACTTGAGCAGAATACACTCTCTCAAGCCAAGACGTTTCAAAGAAACCCGAGATTGTACACACAGCGTATCCAGCTCTCAGCACTCCTACTGAGTCTCTTAAGCACGAGCCATCAACAAAGATAATTTTGTCATTTTCTTCCAATTGGTTATCTTTAATATCGGGCCTTGGTTTGGTGCACATTTCTGTTACCTCAATACAATCATGTTTTACATCTTCAACATCTTCCACTTCTGTGTTTTCATTTGTAAGCAAAGTTGCCGGGTTCAACACTAAATTTTTTTAACGTTACATTTGGTGACCCCAATATGATTGTTTCATATTTTGTCAGTCTTGTATTTGTCATGTGCTGCTTTTTGGTACGGGTCAACAAAATCTCAATTGAGTGAGGGACCATAACTGTTAAAGGATGTCCCATCACTATGCCTTCACACTGTGTGAGGCTTTGACCAACTGCTGCTACTGCACGCAGACAACCCAGTAAGGCTGCTGCAACTGGGTCCAAAGTAGCTGAAAAATATGCTACTGGTCTGTTTACACCTCCATGGACCTGTGTCAGGACAGACAAAGAACATGCATCACGTTCATGTCAAAACATAACAAAAGGCTTTGTGTAGTCAGGCATACCTAAAGCTGGAGCCCTGAACATGCTCTCTCTTAACTCAGTGAATGGCTTCATTTCTTTCTCTGACAGTACTATGACATCTGGCCCATCCTTAACTGTCCTTCTCACCAATGGCTTGGCGATGACTGAGAAATTCGGGATCCACTGACAACAGTAGCCCACCATTCCCAGAAACATCCTAACATCTCTCCGTGTGGTGGGGGGATTCATCTGCAACAGGGCAGTCACCCTCTCCCTGGATAACTTCCTCGCTAAGGGCAATTGCATTTGCTGTTTAGGTACCATGGGAACCTGCTGTTGCATTTGCTGCATCTGCATTGGTTGTACACGTGGCATCTGCACCTGCTGCATGGGCTGGAGACCCTGCATTTGAATCATGTTATTCTGAAAGTTCGGATTAGGACCCCTCAACCTTGGTCCCTTCACATTTTGAAATGCACTGACATCATTGCTTTGTTGAACAACACCCTCCTGCACCATCATCGGGCGCTCCCGCTTCCAATGTCCAACGCCCCCGCAAGAATGACAAGGTAACATCTTCTTCATCCCTTGTACATCGTTTTGAACCACTATAGTATTCAAGTCTGTGCTTCTGTTCACAAAACCTCCTCGACCTCTGCCTCTCACTTGCACCTGAAACATCCAGTTTCCTTGCGGCTGTTGCACCATCTGTTGTAGACAAGCTCCCTGCAACTCTGTCTGTGCTGCCTTAATTTGCATTACCATCGCTTTCTCCTTCAGCTTCCTCTGCTTCAATTCAATCTCATCCCCACAGTATTTTGCATACTGCAACACCTCGTCAATTGGCTTCGCTTGCCAACAGATCAAATGATTCTTAATCATCTGGCTAATCTCAGGTCTCAACCCTTCAACAAACCTGAACACAAGGTGATTCATGTCCTTCGCCTCAACAACATCTGTATCGCTGTAGTTCTTGAACGCTTTCAACAACCTCTCATAATAGGCATGTATTGACTCTTTGGGTTCCTGTGCTGTCTGGTTAATCTTTTGCCAATCAACATTCTGTGGCAAAACTCTCTGCTTCAAGAATTCGATCACCTTATAGTAATACTTCATTAGCTCAGGAGACGGTGCTCCTGTGACTCTATCCCTTGCTGGTTCCGTGGCTTGCCAATCCACACTCTTCTTGCACTCAAGCCACAAATTGGCCGGAAATATAATCTCAAAGAGAGTATTCAGGTCTTCCCAGAGACATTTCGCAAGCTTCACAAACCTATCCGTCTGCTGATACCACTCTATTGGTTTCTCCCTCAGCCTGGGAAAGTCATCTGTAAATGACAGGATATCACCTCTAGTCCATGGCACATGGACAAGAACCCCTCCAGCCATCTCTCTCATCTTGGCTGGCTGCTCTACGCAATCACTTTTCCTCCTATCTCTTTTCTTCACCCATCTGCCTTCCCACTTCTCTAAGGCCCCCCAAATCTGCACGCTTTGCAGTATTTCCTTAAGGTGTGCCTTCATCCCAGAAGATCTCATGTGTTCAAAATCTTTAGGCTCAAAGTCTAACCTGTAACTCCTCTTCAGATGTTTGGTATTGTCTAAGTCTAACAACCTCTGGTGCACCCTGCTCACTTCTTTGGTTATTTTTGGACACAAATACCTCAATTCTGCTTCTGTGTATGATTCTAGCCTGTTCACTCCCATGCTCCCCTCAGCTAGTTCATTTGCCTCCAAGCCCAACCTCACAAAATGTAGGTACTCATCTCCTTCTGGCCTCCCTGCTGCTGCAAGAGTAGTCTGTAGTGAGTTTAACTTGTCTTCCCAATCGTTCAACTGTTGCGCAGTTAAACCTTGCAAGGAGATATTCCCAGCCTGCACTATCGGTGTTTGCGGTATGTTTGTACTCGAGATCTGCAGAGTCAACAGTCCCAAACCTGATTGTCTCATGGCATCTGGAGGAGCCCCAATCGGACTTAAGTCTAACAAAGACCTAGACCTTTCAAATGTTGGTTCCACTGGAGTCATCCCTTGAGAACTCCCTATGAACCCTCCTCCTGTCATTTCTTGGGTCATTATCCCTTTCTCACATACACTAGGCTTCACCTGTGCATACAATGGTACTAGTGGACCAACTGTGATGGGAAAGGATATGGCGACTAGTGTCTGCCTGCTTCCCAAAACCTGTGGAGCATTAACTCCCATATTCTGGTTCATTACTGGTGCCATGGCTGACTGCGGTCCTGCGTCCGAAGTATAATTCGGAACCATCTGTTGCTGTGCCTGGGGCAGTAAAGGTGGAGTTGGCTCGGTCTGTATCAGCTTTGGTCTTGTATATGTCGGATCTGACGGCACCATCAGGTTCGTGGTAGTCTCTAGTATTGGGACATCAGGGTAAAGACTCTGAACCTGTCGTGGCTATAGCTGAGATTGCATCTCTGGAGCAGTGGGCATACTAATACTACTCTGCACCGGAGCTGGTGTTGAGACAGGACTAACCTGTACCGGATTCATTGTCACCTTGTTCTGAGGGGAACTCACATAGCCTGTACTAGTACTTGGTCTGTTGTCATCTATTGCATAGGGCGGTGGTCGGTCATTCAGTAACTGACTGAAGAACTCATCATCGTCTGAGTCATCCATCTCTGACCATGGCTTCTTAACCTCTTTGTCTTTTGAGGAACTCTTGTCGGTCTTACAAGTGGCCTTTCCCCCATTGGTTTCATTTTCTTGAGCTATTGCTGGGAATATCCTAACTCCATCTATTGTTTCTCTCCTCCAGACTCTCTCTGCACTTTCCCACCTAGCCTCCGCTAGTGTCTTTTCTGCCGTCCTCATTCTCCTCTCAAATTTCTGTTGTTGTTGTCGTATTGCCATCAGTTATCAAATTGCTAACACCTCGGAGTGTGCTGGCCTCGGAGGTGGCTTTAGCTCATTTAACACCCTCCGTAAATTTTCCAAAATCCTTATATTGAACGTTCCGTGCTCCGGAAACGCCAAACACCTTTCTTTCTCTGTCGCATTGCACCAGTGCTTTAACCAAAGACACAGCGCTACTCCCCTCTCTTCCATTACGGCTTAAGCCGGTGTAACCTCCCCTACACTCACAGTAATATATGTATCCCCCCTCAAGATGCTCTTTAAAGCCTTGAAAAACGTCATTTTTGCGTATTTTATTTTGTTTACAATCGAATCAGGAAGTGACTTTAATTCCCAGAACTCTCTTTGCTTACCTTCTCAACCAATTGCCTCTCACGGACGGCTGCCAATCCATGCGCGACCCTTCTTACTAACCGACCTATCCCAGCGCGGCTCCAGTGACGTCACACTCACACACACTGCAGCTGACAAAGTCTTGCAGCTTGTCTTCCTCACTCTCGATTCACACAAAATTAATGCAATATATTGCGAGCACCAACAAAAACTAAAATTGCCGGTTTACTACAGGAAAGGGGTAAAACAATTGCTTCAGAACTTTACAGAGATTTTGCTTAGCCTCGGCCGCTACTCTCTCCTTCTCAGATCCCGCACTCGCAAGCAAAAACTGACCCACAAATTCTATTCTCCACTTGTCAATGGGTTGTCCTAGTGCACGTTAGGACTCACCAAATCTCCATCGAAGTTTTCATTCACTCACACTGACTCAAACTCGACTCGTCAACCACGCCCTATTGACATATTAAACCACGCAAATTACAACATAAACAAGGTGTCTCATACACTTATCAGTACACTCCGGAGTCTTAGACCACGCAGGGTCCGTACATCACCAACAATCATGTGGACAATTTTGAGCACAAAGCGCCACACTCACATGAAGTTCACCGACTCCCCTACTCTCATACTGCAGAGTACACACACTCCTACTAAAACATTACCTGGCCCAAAATTCTCACAAACTTCACAATTCACCTGCAGTATGCATAAGCTGTGCAAGCGCAAAACCTTATGTCATTCACACTATCTCTAGAACGCTGAGAACATACCCAACTCACTTCAGCAGGCTCCGAGATTCCGGGAAAGTCATTCGGGACTTAGGGACACATCATTTCTCCAATTTGCATCATTGAAAAAGAACAATTTTCCCAAAACCCAATTTTCCGATACACCTTGCTTACTTCCAAACTACGCTCATCAATTTCTACCAGACCTTCGGACCTTTTGAACCAACGATCTTATCAAACAGTGATCCCTTGTCCTGGGGCCCCAAAGGACCAAACCATCACCTCTGCTACCAAAAATTGTTCGCGTCAGGACCTTGATAAGTAAACTTACAAGGAGACACGCCTAGGCCGATGAACCTTTTGACCACGTTGGGAGACTTCCCAGAACGAGATATCCTTTAACATCACAATCAATAAGTCAATCAATATTCGCAATACTTACTCAACAAGTTAATCAATAACATTCAATAAGAATCAATAAAGTGAACACACCATGACCTTTCAGTCAATGAATAACCATGCAAATCTAATTGAGTGTTAGGATGTTTATTCCCTATTAGTTACAATCTAAAGTCATTTCTGTTAATCTCATTAGCAATCAATCTCATTAGTAACTCTTCAAACTAATTTGAACACACTTAATCAATTCATGGAGAACACTTATTCAACATTATAACATCATTAATAAGAAGCAGTTTAGCAAAGTCTCTGTTGTGCAAGATTCAACAAAGCAAGAACCCAGTCATTTGTCTATTTGCGTCAGATTTTAGTAGACACCTTAACTAACCTCGAATTAGCATTAGCATGTTGGTCTTCATGCAAAACAATTTAGCAAACACAAATTTGGAAAACATCAAACTATGGCCTCTATCAAAAGAGCAGTTGGTACCTAGAAAGGAAAGGCAAGAAGACAATTACAATTTTCATCAGATAGTTACCCCTCCAACGAATCAGCAATCAGCGTCAGCCTTCGTCCTCAGGACATCAGTTGATTCAGCATCAGCAAGGATAGGACAGAGCAAAGTCTCAGTATGGCATAGCTAAGAATAAGGCAGGAGGAGAAGTAAGTATCAGGTAAGGATTCAATAGAGGATGGTTAAGATATCAGAGCAGCAAAGTCTCAAAGAATAATGGCAAAGAGTGTCCCAAAAATGAACGTTTTCTCCTCGGGTCACGCTGTTATATCAAAACTGTCAAACTAGCTCTTAATTACTCATTGGATCAATTTTGGTGCATCATTATCCCTGTCTAACAATTCTCCACACACCTTACTAGAATTTTCCACAAAGCACAGTTCTTATGCAGTCGATTGGCCCACGTTGTTGACGTCTTCATTGGGTGGAATGTTAGGTAAGAAAAGTTACACTTTACGCTCCAGTCAGTAGTCCCATTGTCTTCTCCTAGTCTAGACAACCTTGTACCTGTTACGAATTACACTGTTGCATTCGGCAAGAATGTCTCCTTGAGCAAATCGAATCCCATGAGAAAGAATTTACTACGGCTACACACATATCTCTAGCTTCTGGAAAAGTACAGCTTCGTGTCCTTCAGGAAAGCAGCACATTGCACGTTAGAAAAACACAGCTTAATATGAGACCATGCAGCTAGGCCCAGACCCTCGCTAACTAAGGCCTAGTAATTTAAATTGACAAACCCCTAATACATGACGCTAATACAAAACCATACATTAGTACATTATTAATTCATCATTAATTAGTCTCATAAGTCTTTGTGTACATTGCTGGCCACTCCCCATGGGCACATTTCAAACGTGTAGATTAATTTCTACATTAACACATTTTCTATGCAGCATCATTACAGAATATATTCCAAGCTCTTCATTTTAATATTAATGTAAAAATCACACTCCACCAGACCCAAGTGCACTGTCGCAAAGATCCCCTCGTATCTCAAGGTAATCTTTGGTTTCCCCCGCCCTAGGATTTCCAGGCAACCTGTAACATCCACATTGGACACCCCCAGCAGATGACGACCCCCATCAGCAATCTAAAAGCAGGAGTGGGCAGTGGGGCTACTCCAGTCTCTGGAGATCTGATACAGTGCACCATACCCAAACGTCAACATCTCTTAAGCCTCTTCTAGTTTTAGTAACTGAATGCACTAGATCTAGAAAAATGCAGTCTGGCATGAAATTGAACAGTTGGTTCACATGTCTGCTTCTTCAGCACTTATTTTATTCAACTGCAAGTTATGTAACGCTGAGTAACTCCCGCCTATATTAGACAATGTGACGTGTATGTCATTCACACATTTCTGCAGCAGGTGAACTGACATAATCAAATATGTCACTGCAGAGTCTAATGTGCTGTATTATCTAAATAAAACTTACAGAACCAAAGTAGCACTTTTCTCTTCCGAATTTCTTTTTGCAGCTAATTCCACCTTCTCCTTTTCCATCAACGCTTTCTCCTTTCTTCCTCAATTTTAACTTAAATTTGGAATTCAGCTTTAGGAAGATTCTAATCTCTCATAGTGAGTCAAAATTGTCCAAACGTCCCTCTAATTCCAGTTGAGAGTCATAATTTAGGAAGGAGCTGCAGACGAATATATCAACAAATAAATTCACAAAACCTGGCGACCTCAGTGTCAAGTTCAACAAAATATTGAGCATTGCCCATTCTGAAAATATATATTCTTACATTAACCCCTTCTGTGCCGCGGACGTAGTGGTTACGTCCTGCGGCACAGTGCTCCTGTGCCGAGGACGTAACCATTACGTCCTCGGCCCGGAGCCTGGAGGGAGTGCTAGCACTCCCTCCTTGGGGTTCCCCCCCACCCCCTCAAGGCAGGGATGGAAGTGGAAGCCCTTCCCCTTCCACCCCCATCCCCCCACCCCCGTAATGACACACTGACATCATTACACAGTGCCGTTGCACTGGAAGCCATTTGCTTCCAGTGCGCAGCCTGAGAAACAGGTGAGTTTCTCCTCCGGCGGGTTATAAAATAAGAGGCACCGGGGGAAAGGAAAGGGTTTCTCTTTCCCCCAGTGTCTCTTTGAGCATTCCTGCTGCCCGATCGCATTGCGATCGGGCAGCAGGAATGCCCACTAGACGCCAGGGATTTTATTTTTCTCGTTTATTGTGCAATGTTTTCGTGTTGGGGAGCGGCCCCTTGGGCAAGGGTTGCTCCCATTTGGGAGGCATGTTTGTGTGGCCATTTCTGCCCCCCTTGGGGGCAGATCGGCCTAATATTTTTAGGCTGATCTGCCCCAAGGGGGGCAGAAACCACTAGACACCAGGGATTTTTTTTTTCTTCTTTATTCTGCTGTGTTTTGTGTTGGGGAGCGGCCCCTTGGACAAGGGTTGCTCCCGTGTGGGGAGCATGTTTAGTGTGGCCATATTTGCCCTCCTTGGGGCCAGATCGGACTATTATTTTTAGGCTGACATGCCCCCAAGGGGGGAAGAAACCACTAGAACTTCAGGGATTTTTTTATATGTTTATTTTTATGGGTTGGTATCCCCTTGGGCATGGGGCGCCCCCCCCAAGGGGGGCAGATGGGCCTATTTTTTTTAGGCCCATCTGCCCCGCTTGGGGGCAGAAGCCACTTAGACACCAGGGATAGTATGTGTATGTGTGTGTGTGTTAGTGGGGGGGGGGCGACCCCTTGGACAAGGCCATTTCTGCCCCCCTTGGGAACAGATCGGCCTATTATTTTTAGGCTGATCTGCCCCCAAGGGGGGCAGAAACCACTAGAACGCCAGGGATTTTTTTGATATATGTTTATTTATGTGGGGGGGCGTCCCCTTGGGCAAGGGGCGCCCCCCCAACGGGGGCATTGAACTGTTGGCCATTTCTGCCCCCCTTGGGGGCAGATGGGCCTATTTTTTTAGGCCCATCTGCCCCCAAGAGGGGCAGAAACTACTTAGACACCAGGGAAAGTGTGTGTTAGTGGATGGGGGAGTGGCACCTTGGGCAAGAGTCGCCCCCTTTTGGGGGCACGTGTTCCTAGGCCATTTCTGCCCCCCTTGGGGGCAGATGGGCCTATTTTTTTTTTTGACCCATTGTCCCCAAGGGGGCAGAAGCCACGTAGGCACCAGGGATAGTGTGTGTGTTTTTTTTTGGGGGGGGGTGGCCCCTTGGGCAAGGGTCGCTCCCCGTGGGGGCACACTACTAAAGGTATTTTCTGACCTCCTTGGGGCAGATAGGCCTATTTTTTAGTAGGCCCATCTGCCCCTATGGCAGAATCCACTTAGGCACCAATTTCTAAATGCTTGATGGTGGGATGTTTGTCAACTGACAAAGTATTTGAATTTGTAATAATTTTTTTCCTCCTTTTTGTTCTAGTTCAAAGCTTTTGCTTTCTTTGCTGTGGATCCTTGCGGTTTTTGGCAGTGGTTGACCTGCGGTTTGTATAGTTGCATGTTTTTGGTAAGTAAAAACAATTTACTCCAAAGGAGTATTGTTGCAATGCATGAATGACATGTTTGTAGGTAGTGTACTAAATACAGGTTTGTGTGAAATTGTCCTTAGATTTGTGCACAATGATATTTGTGTTGTCTTATTTCTCATTTGCTTTTCTATCTTTCTTTTTAGTGGGATATCATTGGTGATTGCTGTGTCTGTGCAGAGTAGTTGCTGGTGATTCAAGCTTTTTCAGGCAAGTGAGCGGTATAGTTTTTGAGTTTATAACTCTTACTAATAAAGCTACACTTTATTACTTATCTTACACAGTGCTGGTTGTTGGTGGTGCATTTGTCCAGTTAATTTTTGTAGGAAAGATCATGGCTAGCCACAGGATGACCGCTCAGCAGGTGGTTGGTATGCTTTTTGAGTCATTGTCTGATCATGATTATGAGACGGACTCTGCATCTAAGGCAGAGGAGGAAGTGAGAGATTCTGGCAGTGAAGTTTCTATTGGAGAGGAATCTTCTGATGAGGAAGCCGCACTCAGTGCAGATGAAGGGCCTGTTTTAGAGGAGGACACTGATGTGCCATTAGTGCAGCAAGCTGGGGCAGAAAGGTTTTCCGTTAGAAGACCTGAACTCTGGGTTGCCCCAAACATAGAGCAGCCAGATTTGTCTGCCTTTACTGGTCTCCCAGGGTGTAGAGTCAATACAGAGAACTTTTGCCTGTCAATTTCTTTGAGTTCTTTGTGGATGATTTGTTTTTGGAAGAGATTGTTGAGCAGACTAATTTGTATGCGGAGCAGTATTTGAGGGACAATGCTGCTAGACTTAGGCCACACTCTAGAGCTACCCAGTGGATTCCCACAAATTTGGAGGAGATGAAAAGGTTTTTGGGTTTGACTCTTTTGATGGGGTTGATAAGGAAGCCGTCACTGGCTTCTTATTGGTCTACTAGTCCCTTGATGGCAACAGCTATATTTCCTGCAACCATGAGTCGTAATCAGTATTTGTTTCTTCTTAGGATGCTGCATTTTATTGACAATGCATTAGCCTTCCACGAGATCAACCTGATTCTGACCGTCTTTTTAAGATTAGGCCTGTCCTTGATCATTTTGTAGATCGGTTTTCAGAGGTCTATGTTCCAGGCAAAGAAATAGCTGTGGACGAGTCTTTGGTCCTCTTCAAGGGTCGTTTGGTTTTTTGGCAGTGCATTCCTAGCAAGAGGGCACGATATGGAATTAAATTGTATATGCTGTCTGAAAGTAGTACAGGATATGTGTATAATTTCCGTGTCTACACTGGTAGGGATTCCAGTATTGACCCCCCTGGTTGTCCTCCCACTTTTGGAGTTACTGAGAAAATTGTGGAACTTGGTAGACGACTGCTAAACAAAGGTCACCATTTGTATGTAGATAACTTTTACACTGGAGTGCAGTTGTTCAAGGAATTGTTTAGAGTGGACACTGTTGCTTGTGGCACAATTTGCTGTAACCGGAAAGGCTATCCAAGGGAGCTTGTCTGTAAAGAACTTGAGAGGGGACAGTGCAGTGCCTTGCGGAAAGATGAGCTGCTAGCTTTGAAATTTTCAGACAGGAGGGATGTCTACATGCTAAGTACCATCCATGATGAGAGTACTTTCCCCGTGACTGTTTGGGGCCAGGTTGCTGAAGTGTGCAAACCTGTGTGCATTTTAGATTATAATAAGCACATGGGAGGTGTAGATGGAGTTGATCAAATGTTGGAACCTTATCCTGCTATTCGTAAGTCTTACTTTTGGTATCAGAAGTTAGTAATTCACCTCTTCCACTTAGCAACTTTTAATACTTTTATTGTGTTTAAGGGTAGGTCTCCAGAGTCAAAGATGACATTTGTGAAATTTCAGGAGTCAGTGATAGAGAGCCTTATTGTGGTGGAACAGGCCAGAGTTCCTAGAGAAGCAGTGGTGGAGGATGTGGCTAGATTGAAAGATTGCCACTTTGCTGAGCACATTCCTCCGACACCCAAAAAAGACTTTCCAGCTAAAAAATGAAGAGTGTGTTTTCGAAGAGGTATCCGGAGGGTTAATCGAATGTACTGCCCAGATTGTCCTTCAAAGCCTGGGCTGTGTGTGGGTGGTTGTTTTAAGAATTACCACACCAAGAAGAATTACTGGGAACAACCAGGAGTGTAAACTGCCTGTTTTGTATTTTCATGTGTTCAGTTTCATGGTTGGCTTTTCTGTCATGTACTTAGTTAGAGCTTTTGTGTTTGTAGTTTTGTAATTATTTCTAATTAGTTAGTGGTTTCTTTGTTTAAAAATAAAAAGTGATGCCATTATGTGTGGAGTGGCGCTTGGCTAAGGGTGTACATAGTGTACATATTGACTTGCTGTTGGCTACTGCAACACACTGCTAGCCAAACACCAGTCCACACACTCCCATCAGCTGGTGTGATTGCTGTATCAGGCATGTGGGCGTATGTAAGTGATGGGCCCTTGAGTGGCGCTGTCTGTCGATGCAAGTGTTGTAATGTGCTGGGCCCGTGGCTGGTGGCGTGAATGGTCCTGTGCGTGTCATGTATAAAAACACCTCTGTTTTCTGTGAAAAAATGTGATGGGTCCACGTTGTGTTTTGGGCCATTTCCTTTTGTGGGCGCTTGGCCTACCCACACAAGTGAGGTACCATTTTTATTGGGAGACTTAGGGGAACGCTTGGTGGAAGGAAATTTGTGGCTCCTCTCAGATTCCAGAACTTTCTGTCACCGAAATGAGAGGAAAAAGTTTTTTGGGGTCAAATTTTGAGGTTTGCAAAGGATTCTGGGTAACAGAACCTGGTCAGAGCCCCACAAGTCACCCTATCCTGGATACCCCTATGTGTCTAGTTTTCAGAAATGCACTGGTTTGCTAAGTTTCCCCAGGTGCCAGCTGAGCTAGAGGCCCAAATCCACAGGTAGGCATTTTGTAAAAAACACCTCTGTTTTATGTGAAAAAATGTGATGTGTCCACGTTGTGTTTTGGGCCATTTCCTTTTGTGGATGCTAGGCCTACCCACACAAGTGAGGTAACATTTTTATCGGGAGACTTGGGGGAACGTTGGGTGGAAGGAAATTTGTGGTTCCCCTCAGATTCCAGAACTTTCTGTCACCGAAATGAGAGGAAAAAGTGTTTTTTGGGCCAAATTTTAAGGTTTGCAAAGGATTCTGGGTAACAGAACCTGGTCAGAGCCCCACAAGTCACCCCATTTTGGATTTCCCTAGTTGTCTAGTTTTCAAAAATGTGCTGGTTTGCTAGGTTTCCCCATGTGCCGGCTGAGCTAGAGGCCAAAATCCACAGGTAGGCACTTTGTAAAAAACACCTCTGTTTTCTGTTAAAAAATGTGATGTGTCCACGTTGTGTTTTGGGCCATTTCCTTTCGTGGCGCTAGGCTTACCCACACAAGTGAGGTACCATTTCTATCTGGAGACGTGGGGGAACACAGAATAGCAAAGCAAGTGTTATTGGCCCTTTCTCTACATTTTTTCCTTCCAAATGTAAGGCAGTGTGGAAAAAATAAGTCTCTTTGAGAAATGCCCTGTAATTCACATTCTAGTATAGGCACCCCGGAATTCATAGATATGCAAATAACCGCTGCTTCTCAACACCTTATCTTGTGGCCATTTTGGAAATACAAAGGTTTTCTTGATACCTATTTTTCACTTTTTGTATTTCAGCAAATGAATTGCTGTATACCCGGTATAGAATAAAAACCCATTGCAAGGTGCAGCTCATTTATTGGCTCTGAGTACCTAGGGTTCTTGATGAACCTAGAAGCCCTATATATCCCCGCAACCAGAAGAGTCCAGGTGACGTAACAGTATATTGCTTTAAAAAATATGACATTGCAGGAGAAAGTTACAGAGTAAAACGTGGAGAAAAATGGCTGTTTTTTCACCTCAATTTCAATATACCTTTTTTTTTCAGCTGTTATTTTCTGTAGGAAACACTTGTAGGATCTACACAAATGACCCCTTGCTGAATTCAGATTTTGGTTACTTTTCAGAAATGTTTAGCTTTCTGGGATCCAGCATTGGTTTCTCACCCATTTTGGTCACTAACTGGAAGGAGTCTGAAAGCACAACAAAATGGTAAAAATGGGGTATGTCCCAGTAAAATGTCAAAATTATATTGAAAAATGAGGTTTTCCAATTCAAGTGTGCCTGTTCCTGAAAGCAGGGAAGATGGTGATCCTGCCACCACCAACCCTTTGTTGGTGCCATTTTCAGGGGAAAACCACGAGCTGCCTTCTACAGCCCTTTTTTGTCATTTAAAAAAAAAGAAAAAAAAATGTAACTGTATTTTTCTAATTTCTTGGTCTCCTTCAGGGGAACCCACAAAGTCTGGGTACCTCTAGAATCCCTAGGATGTTGGAAAAAAAGGACGCAAATTTGGCCTGGGTAGCTTATGTGAACAAAGAGTTATGAGGGCCGAAGCGCGAACTGCCCCAAATAGCCAAAAAAAGGCTCGGCACAGGAGGGGAAAAGGCCTGGCAGAGAAGGGGTTAAAAACTTACATGTGAAAAAGAGACAAACGTATTGCATTTCATCACTGATCATTATTTTGAGATCTTATTATTAGTATCATTTGGTTCCTGCAAGGCTATCGTGATCAGCTCCAAACCTGCATCGTAGGCACTAACTTCAAACCTTTTCTTTAGGGGTATTTAATAGGGTGGTGAGCAAGAAAGCTGATAGATTTTTATTCAACATGTTATGTTTATTTATTTAGCGCACTAATCACCCAGATGGTGTCCAGGCGGTGAAGAGAATAGTGTGCTTACTCATTGTTGTGTTATATGGCCTCATGGTATATTTTAATACATCACCGACTTGCAAATCCTGCAGTTTGAAACGGTGAGGTGCAAAATAAGTTTTCAGTGAATCATAAGTAAATCACTGTAATGGTCTTTTAAGCATCCAAGCTGTTTTTTCATGTTATTGCATACGCTTGACAGTTACAGTGATGGAACAGAGTCCCGTAGTAATCAGACCAATCAATCATGGCGCGGTTTGCACATCGCATACACGTTTTATTAGAAATCAGGTCTGAAAAATTGTCAGGCAAATGTTCTGTCTGCGAGGCAAGTTCTAATCATGTAATAAATTATAGGCTACAAGAAATGTGTCAGATACCACAGATACAAGAGCCCCTGGACTCCCTTCGGCAAAATTGTTTCACAAGACGTATAATATTGGATTGCGTAGCTAATTTATTTGTAGATGTGCATTTGTTCATCTGCACAACATCAATCATTGCCTAGTGACTGTTATAACAGATGAGAAAGGGTTGAGTGTGAATGGAACGTATGAAGGACGAAACACTTTTTAAATATTTTTCACGTCACTTGTGTTGTGAAAGCAGGACAATAACCTTTCATAGTTTCTTTAAAAAGTATATATATTTCCCATCCCCTCTTGTAATTATCACTCTGCTTAAAGATCTGATAGAAAAGAGGTTGAGGAAGAACCATATTTCAATTAAAACAATGCTTGAATGTTATTTGTTCTACAGTATACACTTGGGGTCTAATGATTCTCAAATGTAAACTTACATATTGACTGTGGAGACTCTACACTCATGACGGCATCTCCGCACATAAAAAGATAGATCTGTCCTATCTTTCTATGTCCAGAGATGTCTGCTCCATAGCAGAGTCTCCTCAGTCGTAATATTACTATTATACTTTATACTGCTGTTTAACTCTATCCTTGACTGTATAAAAAATTATCCACATTTTTCCCCTATACTATCCTAAGCCCCCCTCCCTACAAGGCAAAAAGTAAAAATACCCCTCAGTGGCTAACCAGAGTGTGTTTAGGAGACTGCTTGATCTGCTTTATGGTTTAAACAGTGTTTGGAAAGTGTATATAACACTAGTTTTTGGCTTGAAAAAGTGATTTGTTTAAGTGAGCAGTGGCTTTAGAATTGCATCTTACCTGTAGAGCTGAATCAGGAAGCAACAAAGTGTGGATTGAGCCTGTCTGTGTCCAAGGAGATTCTATATTCAAGAGCAGCTTCATCACCCTGTCCTAGCAGCCTGTACTTAAGGTCACTTGCCCTTTACATACGTTTTTACTGGTTGTTACATCTGTACTCCAATTGGTTTCAAGGGCTCAGGTTTTTCATGGACCAAGGGCTTAGGGTTTGAGTTCCCTTTGGCTGTTAGAGCAAGGCTTCTGATTGGTTGCTAAAGCTAGGTTGTTCTTCCGGGTATGGGCTTAGGGTTTGAGTTCTGATTGGCTGTTAGTGCTATGGTTCTGATTGATTTCGAGGGCTAGAGTTTCTACTTGAATAAGGACTTAGGGATTGTGTTGTGCTTTGCTGTTAGGGCTAGGGTTCAGATTAGTTGACAGGGCTATGGTTTCTAATGGGCTAAGGCCTTAGGGTTTGGGTTTCAGTTGGTTTTTAGAACTAGAGCTGTGATTGGTTAATAGGGCCATGTCTCCCATTGGCTCTAGGATTTAGGGCTAGGGTTCTGATTGGTTAGGGTTAGGGCTAGGTTTCCCATTGGCCAATAGGGCTATTTAAGCCAAGGATTCAGTGTGACTCACCCGAGCACTATTCATGTACTACAAACAAACCTCATACAGATTTCAGTGTCTTAACAACCACTACAAAACCCCACAAAAATCACCCTTCTACCCGAACTACAAAACTATAACACCTTAATTCGCTCACAAAATACCACTCTGTCCTATACCACCAACAAATCCACACATCAACACAACACAAGAACATATTATACATACCTTTTTTTGCATCCAGACTCACACTCAACATTTGCACAAAGCTCCAGATCTATCCTCTACTTCCTCCTAACAGACCCCTTTCTATCACCATCAAACCTATACTCACCTTTCCATTATATCATTCACCAACTCCCTCCTCCTCTTTTTACAAAACCCTCACAACAAAACCATCCTTTCACTCCACTCCACCACACATATTGCCTCTTCCAGTATTCAAATCAAACACAAACCCGCATAACTCTCATTCATCCCCATTACACACCACATACACATCACCACCCCATTTACAATTCAAATACTACTCACGAGCAGTACTTTATATACAAACCCTTCTCAGAATCCCACTACATCCATATCTTCTCTCTCTACTCCACAAAAATAAAACATAACACACAACAGCACATTAAACTCTCTCGCACACACACATTTTCATAATGCTTTTTGTCACAAATTAGAAACATACACCCCCTCTCACCCTTATGACTACACAAATAACACATGTCCTAAACTATCTTTACTCCCACATTTTCTATCTTCACTATCATCAGCAGCAAATACACAAAGACAACAACTCACATTCACCCGCCTCTCATCAATTGCACAATTTAGAAACTTAAAATATGACCCACATGCTCCACCACCCCCTGACCCATACACCTTCCACCCTAAACAGATGCAAACAAAATAAACAATATGCCACTCTTCACAACTTTGTATCTCCATGTCTATTACACAACAAGGATACTGTACAAAAACTATTGCTAACACTAGAGTACCACTCAGGATAAGGAGTCTTAGAATGAAGGAGAAAGGTTGCGTGCTGCACCTGCACACCACACATATGGATGTGGGAAATGGAAGAAATCCTTTTTCTCATATATAACCCTCACCCACTTTAATTGTGGCATGCCTCATCATCAGGTTCAATCTGACTCCTAAAGGTCAGGGTGAACTCAACCATATTCCAGGGAGCTCTTATCAGAAAATTAAACTAGGGGACATAACCTTAAAATAAAAATTACTCATCCAGTCCAAAGGTGTCCCTTTATTAGAAGGACGGGTGGGTACAAGTAAAACTATAATAATGTGGTTGGGGTTTTAGGATATAATAGTCCTATGACCCTGAATTCTACATTTGCACCAACATGTGTTAGCCCTACACTAATGGCCTTTTTAGATCTTGGGCTTTCAACAGGGTGGGTTTGTATTTTACTAGTATTCCCTGTGAAATGTTTAACATATTCTCATGTGGCATGCAAATAAATTTGAAGTATGCATAACTAGAAAAACAACACAACTCACCATCTTACTCTCAACCACCATCTCCACCACCAACACACCCAGACCCAACAATATGGCCACTAAGCTTGCTTGATGAGGAATTCAGTATAAAGAAAGAACACAATTGCAACCCTCATAAAGCTAATACCAACACTAATGACTCACCTGCTGCAAGTTCAAAATACACTGCTCACTTTTCTACAAAACAAAGTCATACCATCACCAGAAAACATACTATAAACTGCCTACTAAGAAATGGTCAATCACTCTCTAAAAGCAAGCACCACATCTACAACTACGCGCTGACACACAACCTGAGTTACTCTTCATAACTGAATCATGGTTGGGAGAAGACATTGCTCCAGTGCTGCATGAAGCCATTCCTCCAGGGTGTCAAACTATCACACCAAATCATATAAGCAAAAGAGGAGGTTGACTAGCTGTTATATTCAAGCAAACAATTCCATACAAAGTTGTGAGGACCTCAACACCATATGCAACCCTATGCCAGCATCCTCCTGTAACTTCCTCCTCCTTTACAGACCACCACCTAGCAATGCAACATTCCCAGACAGGTTTCTAGACACAGTGTAACACCTTATAATCCTACTCTCCAATCTAAGCATTCTTGTGGACCGAAGATTTGGCTTGAAAAAACCGATATGCCCCATCCAAAAACTATCATCACTGGCCTAGTCACATTTAACCTACGTCAGATCATACTCAGACCAACATGCATTGCTACACACATCCTAGAAATCATTTTTGCTAATCCAAAACTAGTTACATTTCAAAGGATTACTCCACTCATATGGTGAGACTACCATTTGGTATCTTTCCAACATAAAACATCACAAATCAACCCACCCAAGACCACCTCACATGCATCTTCCTATCGACCGTGGAACAAACACAACCGTGAATACTTAAAAACACAACAGCCAACACAGATCTAGACACAATACATTTCTTTAAAATACTGTATGAGTGGCTACAGAAAGCTTTTGATATCCTAAGACCACTAAGAAAAACAAAAAAGGACAAAAGAAAACGAGCACCTTGTAGAAATACAGAACTAAAAAAGAAAAAACAACAAATTAGAAGGCTGCAACAGCCTGACTCAAAACAAACAGCAATCAAGACAAACTTCACCCACACAAACTTAACAGACTATACAAATCAACAATCAAAAAGACAAAAAAACTTCAATTCATACAGACTTCAAAATGCTAAATTTGCAAATAAAGAATTGTATAAAATTCCCATTACTAAAAAATTCACAGACAAATGGACAAATCATTGCACAACCAAAGCTGACAGGCTGGGGTCCCATTTAAAACAAATGAAAATCACCAGCACCAACCCATTTCCAAAAATCCCCTCAAAGAGTAAGCCAACCAATCATCTGCATTCCTGAAAACACATATCACAAGTGAATTTATGGATCCAGTCAAAACAAGCAAACCTTCTAGCTGCTCTTCTGGCCGTTGTCCGCCACATGTTTTCAAGAACATCCTTGTATCTACCTCTGCCACCACAAGAGTAGGAAGGATCATCAATAATTCCTCACCTACTGGAATTTTTCCAGAAGACCTAAAATAGGCTTGCAGGTGCCCATTGTTAAAGAAAACAAACTTGGGACCGCATGACCCCAACAACTGCAGACCAATTACAAATGGACCTTTTCTGGGCAAACTGATAAAAAGGGCAGCATTCACTCAGATGTCACAATTCATTCAAAATAACTCCATATTTTCAGACTACAAAACTGGAAAAGACACAGAATCTGCCCTCATCACGATCTGGAATGACCTTAAAAACACAGTAGACTGCAATAGAGTTCTTTCACTACTATTCTTGGACCTCTCAGCTGCCTTTGACACACTTGAACATGACGCCCTAATACAAAGAATCTATGAAGCTGGCATAAAGGGAACTGCTCTTAACTAGATCACATCCAACCTTCAAAACCAAACAAATGCCATCCATGCTCCACTTTTCTCATCCAAGCCATACTTCACAAAATCATGAATTATCTCACCCATGCTTTTCAACATCTACATGAAGTCATTACCAGCAATGATCAATGACTTTCAGCTCACATGCTACAACTATGCAGATGACAAACAAATACTCCTTAAACTGGAAAGCCCCAAAGACATCGGAAACTCAAAAATCTTCAGTTGCCTCACAGCCATTGATCACTGGAAGACATGGAGCCATCACAAATTGAATACTTCCAAAACAGAAATACTCACATGTGACAACTGGAAAAATGATGACCTACTCTGCCCGTCACCAGACGATCTGGGATCACCAAAGTATCTAAGGAAGCAAGAAACCGTGGAATTACTATGGACTCCAAGGTAACAATGAATGCCCAAGTGGACAAATCAGCAAGATCAAGCTTCATCACCATGAAAGCTCTGTGGCCCATCTTCCCCCACCTGGGATTTCCACACAAGGTCCAGGCTACTATATCTTGAACTGTCTAAACTGGATTACGCCAAAGACCTCTACCATGAATCATCATTATTAACTACGAGAGGACTACAACTGATTCAGAACTCTGCTGCCATACTACTCCTACATGTATAGCCATGAGCCCCAATCTCCCCTGACTTGAGGGCCCTACATTGGTTACCAGTTGCCAAGATCCACATTCAAGCTGCGTTTTATCACCTACAAAGCAATACATGGAACAGGACCACTATTCATCAGGAGTAAAATCACCAAATTCATTCAATAAAGGAAAAATACAAGAAAAAGGCAAAAGGCTGTACATCTTTCTCTGTTCAAGCTGCCAAACAATGGAATTCATTACCCCCAAATCCACAGACACCTATCATACCTTCAGAACACTACAGAAGAGTTAGCTCTTTCCTGCATAACCACTATACTCAAACAACAATGTACAGCATGCCCCTCTGTATGTAAACATTTATAATTTGATTATATGTATTTAACTAGATATGGGTATTTATTTGTACTAATATGTATTATCCTTTGTTTTTTTAAATAACTACATTCTCTTCAGGCCTACTTAACAAATGTATATAGTACTTATCCTTAAATATCAATCACCTATCTGTGTATGTATTCCATGAAAAAAAAACAAAGGTTACAGGGACTTTATAGTTATGAAAACACATTTTAAAAAAGTTCTATGGTTTTGTATGTTTAAAATGTGAGTCTAACTATGATGTCCCTGTAACCTTTGGCTTTTTAAGTGAATATTTTATACAGTATATATATATATATATATATATATATATATATGTATATATAGGGGGTCATTCCGACCCCGGCGGGCGGCGGTCGCCGCCCGCCTGGCGGGAACCGATATATGGCCGCTCCGTGGTCAAAAGACCGCTGGGGCCATTCCGACCTTCCCGCTGGGCCGGCGGGCGCTAACATTGTTAGCGCCCGCCGGCCCAGCGGGAAGGCGGCCTGCAACATTGAAGCCGGCTCCGAATGGAGCCGGCAGTGTTGCAGGTGTGCGACGGGTGCAGTTGCACCTGTCGCGCTTTTCACTGTCTGCTTGGCAGACAGTGAAAAGCAGGCTGGGGCCCTGTTAGGGGGCCCCAGGACACCCGTTCCCGCCATCCTGTTCCTGGCTGTAAAAACTGCCAGAAACAGGGTGGCGGGAAGGGGGTCAGAATCCCCATGGTGGCGCTGCTTGCAGCGCCGCCATGGCGGATTCGCCCAGCCGGGGGAAATCCGGCGGGAAACCGCCAGACCCGGTTTTCTGACTGCGGCTTTACCGCTGCGGTCAGAATGGGCAGGGAAGCACCGCCAGCCTGTTGGCGGTGCTTCCGTCGTCTGCGGCCCTGGCGGTCAAAGACCGCCAGGGTCGGAATGATGGCCATAGTCACTTAAAAAAAAGGTTACATGGACTTACATTTTAAACATACAAAACCATAGAAATTCACCAGTTATACTTCGAGTTGACTCAAGTAACTATAACTCGTGCCCTAATCAATCAATCAATCAGGAATTTGTAAAGCGCACTACTCACCCATGAGGGTCTAACGGTGCTGAGGAGTGGAGGAGAAGGTGGGGATGTGCTGCTACTGCTCGAACAGCCAGGTCTTGAGAAGTTTCCTGAAGGTAAGGAGGTCTTTGGTCTGGCGCAGGTGGGTTGGAAGAGTGTTCCACGTTTTGATGTGGAGGTAAGAGAATGATCTACCGCCGGTTGTAGTTCTGCAGACATGTGGGACGGTTGCAAGAGTGAGGTCGGCGGAGCAGAGATGCCGGGTCGGGGTTTAGAAGGAAAGCCGTCTGTTGAGGTATTCCTGTCCGGTGTTGTGCAGTGCTTTGTGAGGGTGGGTGAGGAGTTTGAAAGTGATTCTCTTGTTGACTGGGAGCCAGTGTAGGTTTCTCACGTGGTCTGTGATGTGGCAGTGGTGGGGGATGTCCAGGATGAAGTGTGTGGAGGCATTCTGGATGTGTTGCAGCCTCTTCTGGAGTTTGCCCATGGTTCCTGCCTAGAGGACATTCCCTTGTTCCAGTTTGCTGCTTATGACTGCTTGGGTGACTCTTTTTCTGGTTTTGGTGGATATCCATTTGTAGATCTTTCGGAGCATGCAGAGGGTGTTGAAGCAGGAGGAGGAGATGGTGTTGACTTGCTGGGTCATGCATAATGAGGAGTCCAAGATGAATCCTAGGTTGCATGCGTGGTCAGTTGGAGTCAGAGCGGCTCTGAGAGTGACGGGTCACCAGGAGTCATCCCATGCGGAGGGGATGGAGCCGAAGATGAGGACTTCCGTCTTGTCGAATTGAGTCTGAGACAGCTGCTCTTCATCCATTCGGCGATGGCCTTCATTCCTTCATGGATTTAGGTCTTGGTGGAGTCCTTGGTGAGGAAGAGGATCAGCTGGGTGTCATCAGTGTATGAGATGATGTTGAGGTTGTGAGATCAGGTGATGTTAGCGAGCAGGGCCATGTAGATGTTGAAGAGGGTTTGGCTGAGGGAGGAACCCTGGGGAATGTCGCAGATGATTTTGGTGGCCTCTGAGTAGAATGGGGGAGGGGGACTCTCTGGGTTCTGCCAGTGAGATAGGAGGTGATCCAGTCCAGGGCTCTGTTGCGGATTCCTGCATTGCTGAGGCGTGAGCATAGGGTGTGGTGTCAGACGTGTCGAACGTCGCCGAGTGGTCCAGGAGGATGAGGGCTGCAGTTTCGCCCTTGTCCAGTATGGTTCTGATGTCGGTGGCGGCGATGAGGGTGGTTTCGGTACTGTGGTCGCTGCGGAATCCATATTGGGAAGGGTCCAGGGTGCAGTTCTCCTCGAGGAAGCAGGTTAGTTGTCTGTTGACAGCCTTCTCGTTTACTTTTGCTGGGAAGGGGAGCAGGGAGATAGGCCGGAAGTTCTTGAGGTCTGCCTTGGGTTTTTTGAGAAGAGCGTTGATCTCAGTTTGTGGCGGACTCGAAGGAGCTGTTGATGATCTTCCGTAGTTGGGGTGCAATGACAGAGCTTGCTTTGTTGAGGATGTGGTGAGGGCAAGGGTCAGATGGAGAGCCGGAGTGGATGGTGTTCAAGCCCTAAGGTAACTATAACTCGTGCCCGGCAATACACAGTTTTTTTGTCAAAACTTTTGCAGCAAAAATCACATTGATATTATCAAAGATGTCATGAGTGTCATAACGTGTGGGGTAATTTGCAGTGCATAGTGAGGCCATGAATTATAGTTAACTTAGGGCATGTGTTATAGTTACTTGAGGTAACTCTATAACTGGTGAATTTCTATGGTTTTGCACATTTAAAATGTGAGCATAACTTTAAAGTTCCTGTAATGTTTGTTTTTTAAAGTGACTTTCACAGTTTTTTCTTTCGATTTTATTTCCTATCTATAACGTCCCTTTAACCTTTGTTTTTTTTCAGTGAATTGCTATGTGTTTTTTTAATGTAAAGTAATTGTCATTACTATAATTTAATTCAACCACTGCCACACACAGCCTTTGGCCATGTGCAGCGTCGGTTGGCAACAGGGCCTGGCTGCAGGCCAACTCAATATAAGCACCCAACTTTGCACCATGCACGGTCTACACCTGTGCACAGGGGAGGTTGCCTGTAACACCTGGCCCGCAGCCAGACCCTGCAGGCAACCCCCCCGAATCACCCAATCCCATGCTGTACACAGCGCTTTGGTTTTGTTTGGCAGAAGTTGGACATGGCCTCTCTGGGTGTCAAAATAGGTGTGAGAGGGTGCATCTGGGGTGATTGTGGCTGTGAGAGTGTCTGTCTGGGTGAGAGAGTGGGTACATCAGTGTTTTAATGGAGGTGTCAGTGTGTGTGTAGGTCTGTGAGTGGGTGCATGAGGCTGTCATTGGGTTTGTGAGTGGGCAATGAGAGTCTGAGTGGGTCTGTGAGTGGGTGTGCAACTGTCTGAGTGGGTCTGTGAGTGGGTGCATGAGGCTCTGACTGGAGCTGTGTGTGTGTGCACAAGGGACTGAGTGGGTCTGTGAGTAGGTGCATGAGTGTCTGAGTAGGTCTGTGAATAGGTGGGAGAAAAAGAGTGAAAGTGAGAGAGAGAAAAAGAGCAAGAGAGAGTTTTTTTTTGGTGTTGATGTATGATCTCCTTAGGATGAGACATTTCTGTACAATTTGGACTCAAACCTTGACTTCTCAAAGAGCTGTTTGTTTCTCTTTTTTTTTTTTTAGCCCTTTATTGGGTATCTCAAGGGCTCCCTTGTGGTCCCTAAATATTTTTGTATTTATTTAAAATGTTTTTTTATACATGCCCTTTACGGGCTATCTGGCACTGCGGGGGAAGCCTCAAGGCTTTCCTCGTGGTGCCATTGCTTCAACAAGCACAGGCCTACTTTGACAGCATCTCTGTGCTTGCTGAAGCATTTCATCTCTGTCCCCTGCAAAAGTGCAGGAGACAGAGATGAAAGCTTCAGTTTTTGAGAGCGGGACTTGTTTGACTGGGGCATATTTCTAATGCCCTAGCGCCACCTTATGCCACATTAACTTCATTATTTTTTACGTTAATGTGGACCAATGAAGCCGAAATCTCCACACCGTATTTACAGGGTGGCACAATGCATGCATTGCGCCAACCTGTAATGCTTTGCGCTACATTTGGCTGCACCAGGCATAATGTATGCAAAGGAAGCATTCCCCTGTTAGGGTAGCCGGAAAAATTGCATTAAAAAATCTGTGAGATTTCCTTGTGCCATTTTTTATGGCACTTTTATCACCTGCTCAAGAGGAGGACTTAAAAGGTGGCTTCCATTCTTTAGAATGGGGCCCTATGTACTCTACAGGAGGAGCAATAATATTTTGGCACTCCTGCTGCAGAGAACATCAATGGGATCATGAGAAATGATGCTATTGCCCCCTACTCTGCGTCATGGTGCACCATACTTTAGATACAATGTACATATGGTGGCAGCAGGGGGGTGCTAAGGAGTGCAAGGAATGTGGGGCTGCGCTCGGTGCAGAGCCACTTTCCATAAATCTGCTCCTAAGTGTTTGCTGTGGCTTGGCTGCAGCTACAGAACGGCAGCCTAGACACAGCAAACAGCTATGTCCTGGGGATGGGCCTACTGGGACATAGCAAAAGATGGTCCGGGGGGTTCGCAGTCCTCAGGGCCATCAGTGGCTTCATGATGAGGGCCGCATGGCCCCCTTCTGATGTGCACACAGCCCTGAGGAGGTGGTGGTCCCGGGGCTTGGGGATGCCAAAGAGACCCCCCCTTTCTTTTTTAAAATATTTGCCCCAAGGAGGTGATGATCCCTGGGGCAGCAGGGGGGCATGTGCCCCACCCGCAAATCACTTACATTTTGCCCGGGGGTGATGGCAAACTTCATTAATTGCATTAATCACCCCAGGGAGGTGGTGGTTCTGGGACTGCAGGAGGGGGCAAAGACACCTCCCACGCATTTTTCAACAAATTCCCCTGGGACTTGACCACCCAGGGGCTTTATAATAATGAGGGGAGGCAGCCCATGCTTTTCTAAAAAAAATATTTTACAGTGGATCCAGCCATAACATAAACAAATGCTTTTTAGCCCTGGGGGGGACGTGACTGGCACATTTTTTTGGAAAGTTTTGTGAAGATTCGTCAAGTAGCGGCAAAGATATAGGCAAGTAAAAAAAATATTTTTATGTAGAAAATAGGTCCTAACTATAACTACCTAGTGGTGACTAGGAAATAGATACTCATTCTACTACTATGATCTCCAAAATAACCCTTCCTGGACTCTTTCCTCCTCTATCCCACATGACCTAACCCAAATCTTAGTTTACTTTTTAGATCTCTCAAACAACCCTACTAAATTCTTCCCTCGTGTATTTATCCATTGACTCATCCCAAACCTCATTTTACTACCTTGATCTCCCTAACTTCTTTCCATTGACTCTTCCCCCTTCATCTTTCATTTCACTCAATCTAAACCTCATCTTAAAGCTATGATCTTCCAATTAACACTTTCTAGATTCTTCCCTCTTCTGCCCCTCCATGACTCACATGTTGACCGCTCAAATTAACTCATATTTCCCTATACTAATCCAACATTAATCCTTTTGTGCCCCAGAGTAGTTTGCTACTCGCTGAAAAACTCTTGGATGTCTGCAATGAATGTGGTATCAAACACAAGTGATAGGACTGATGGCTATGAATCTTGATCTGTAGGACTGCAGGATAATGCAATGCTCATTAACAGCCAATTGTAGGGGCAAATACCAAGACTCCATGTGCCGATCTGAAAAGAGCATTTTGTTGATATATTGAACCTGGGAGTAAAGTGCATATTCACATATCAGTCTGCTATTAATGAAGCTTTTAGCAAAAGTAGTCAGGGAAATAGCTGCAGATGGTATGCCAATTTCACAGAATGGCATCACAAGTCTGCAATGTACGTTGTCATAGTTACATATATGCAAATTCAGTTCCCTCACAGAGAGATTCAGATTCACACAAACATATGTGCCTGTCAAATAAACATATTGCTTACACTATAATTAGTGATCTTTGGGGTTTCACCTTCAACTATTGGATTTTGTTGATCAGAACCTTTCATCTATTAATTTAAAGTCTTTGTCAATCACAGTTGGGCTCAGCTCAGGAAAATCTCACATCTGAATGCTATTTCCTGTTAAGGTGTATCTTTCCACCTCAAACACAGTGCTGGCACTGAAATTCATGAAGGACTACTTTACAATTACAGCAAACTCTGTTGACTCCTACTGGCTCCCTTTCGTATGTGTCGCACCACACACCACTTCCCTCTTGACCTTTTCCCACATCACGTCCCATTGTTCTCCCCCTCCTAAGTCTCCTACCTTCCTCTGTGTACTTTTTGTCACACTGCCCTGCCACCCCTTTGTATTCTTTTCTTTTACACCTCTTCCTCCTTCCTATCTGTGCTCCTCACTCCCAAGTGCCCTCTTTCTCTATCTCCCTCATACCTCTCCCTCATTCCTCTTGTGCCCCCGCCCACTAACCCTCTCTCCTTACTGACAGATCGCTATGAAAGCCACTAGGACTGAGTCTTTTTCTGATTCAGAGAAATGGTAACATGGATTTACTAAAGGCTCCCTTGTCATCAATGCCATTCTCTTTTTGTTTTTATGTGAAAAGCAGGTCGGTGTAAAAGGAGCCTTCCTTACAGTCTACCTTTTTTGATATAGAGGTAAAAAGACAATGGTACTGAAGGCACAAGAGGCTTCAATATGGGCCACCTTTCATTTGTTTGCTGTCTTTAATGTGCTTAGATTGTGTGTGTTAGCACACAAAACCCAGACCTATTGACTTTGCCAATACTAACTTTTTTTTAAAACAGTTCCTAGGCAATTGTTACACTGGGAGGAGCATGCTGGGGTCCCCTTGGATCATTGTACCATTGTTTGTTCCCCATGAGGTTACTCACAATTATTTTCAAAGGGAAAGCTAGCCCATGAGGACATGCTTTCCTTTGTGAATAAGCTACCTCCCAGGTAAAGAGTTGGTAAGTGATCAATTGGCGGAGACCACAATTGTGTATAGGCTTTGTTTCTTTTAAATGCAGCCATGTGTACAATGCACCACGTTCACAATAAGCAAACAATCAGATTTAGAAAAAAAATGTTTCAATCTTTGTGTTCATGTTCCTTTTACATATGTTATGTTTTGAGTGTTTTTATATGCTGTGTAAACAAGACTGCAGACTGGTTTGCTTCACTGAGGTGTAAACATAGAGCCAAGCCATTCTGTGAAAATATAAAAATTGAAAAAATAGCACAGGCATGTGAAATATGGCATATGCTAGAGTTTTTAGATCTGCAATGAAACAATGCATTATATCTCTGCATATATATAGTTTGGAAGGTGGGATCCTTATTTTTCATTAAACAAAATCAAGTTTGAGTGTGACTTTGTTTTGTTTGTTGTGACACTGTTATTAGCAGGTGACACTTTTATTACTAATTAATTTCTCAAACTCAGAAAGATTCAAGGTTGTCCTTCGTGTACTTATAATAGCTAGATTGAAGGACTTGATAAGAGCTGGCAGTGGGCTAAGGTGAGGGTTAATGAGGACCTGAAAGATGGTGGAATACTGCAGCACATGGGAAAGGCTGGAGGAGATTCAGTTTAGAATAATTTATTGTATGCCAAGATCATTTAGCCTTTGTATTAGGGAATATTAGTGGACTTTATTAAAGGAAATGTCCAAAATTAGCGTTAGGCAAACCTGATAATTCTGGTCATCTGGTAGAGATGACTAATATTTAGGCCCAGATTTAAGAAAAATGATGCACAACTGCGCTAGCGCAGTTGTACGTCAAAAACATTACTGAGCCTTATTTACAAAAGGAGTTACCGTGGCGCAAATAAAAGTTAGATGCTAGACTGATCAGCGGCATGTTTTTTATGCTAATCGTGTTAGCACCATTTTGGCAGCATTAGCGTAAACAAGAAAAAGGAAAAAAAACAAGTACCCAAGATGGAGAATGCAGTCCAGGAGATATCCTAGAGAGAGCCCAATCAGCCCAGTACAAGTCAGGATGGGCCAGAAACATCCCAGGAGAAGGAGAAAAGGAAGCTAACATATTGCTTCAGGGAGGAGAATGACATCTTGGTCAGAAAGGTGACAGAGCACCAACACAAGCTCTCTGTCACCTCCATAATGCCTATAGGTAGGAAGGAGGCTATATGACAGGCAATATTAGTTAAAGTGAACAGTGTGAAAAAGGTGAAGAGGATTGTCACCAATTGCAAGAAGCGCTGGCACGATTGCAAGGGCAAAACTAAAGAGAAACTGTCCAGGAAGTGAAAGGCCACACTTCACACTGGATGTGGAAGTCCCACACCCAAGAGGACCTGGACGACCTGAAGAAGATAGAGGCAGCACTCATCCTGGAGGAGCTGGTCACCAGAATCGTAGGACAGCAACACCCATTGAATTTTGACACTGCCCGAGATTTGCGATTTATTGTAAACCTGAGGCTGTGCCAAAATATAACATATAAAACATATGAGGCAGGTCTTTGAACATCATCTGTGCTGCTGAACAAGTAGCTTCCATTTCTTCATGTAGCAAAGTTGCCTGTGTAGTGGGAATGGTTGGTGTCGTGCACAAAGCAACACCTTTATGCTTAACAACATCTACATATGGTCTCATTGTCGCATTAGGGGCCCATATTTACAAGCTCGTAATGCAACATTAGCATTATTCTAATTGTTGCCGATGTGGATACAAGCTGCCTGTTCCCCTTGGGCTACATTAATCTGTTCAGAGCGGGCATCGGCCACTGGCCAATGCCCACAATACCTCGCTGGTGCGGGTCACGACCAGTGGCTGACACCAGGGAGGAGGTTAAAAAATCTTTCAGTGCGTTGCACCAGAGGATTTTTTTTTTATTTAAATATCAGTGGGAGACACGGAAGAGCTCCCCCCCCTTTGTGAAGTCAGCACGCCACGAGGCACGTTGACGTCACAATCTGTTTTACCCACCAGAGCAGGAAGTGGAGGTGAGGCCGCTTCTTGCTCCGGTGGGGAAAACAGGCCCAAATGGGCTTCCCCACCTATTAGGAAAGCCTCGTTTGAAAGGGGTCTTCTCCCCTTTCAAATGAGGCCTTCCTGAAATGGGTTTCCTGGCCCTCGATCGCATCTGTGCTGCGATTGAGGGCCAGAAAACCCCACTAGACACCGGGGATTTCAATTGGGGGGGTCAGCCCCCTCTGGAAACGGGCCACCCCCGGGGATATATTTAAAAAAAAGTATGTTTGCCCCTGTTTGTGGGGGGGGGGGGCATCGCACCCCCACAGGGGTTAAACAATGTATTTTTTTTATTAAATTGACAGGGGGTTGCCCGTGAGCATTGTGATCCCCTGTGGATACCATTATTTTTTTAATAGTTGTATGGTTTCCTTGGCGGGGCACTATTAAAAAAAAAACACATAGATCTATATATATATGTATGACTTGTGAGGATGCCCCAAAGTTTTCTTACCCAGAATACCCTGCAAAGGGGAAATGTTGAATAAAAACTTTTTTTATTGCATTTCTCTCACACAAACTACAGGAATATGCTGGTATCCACAAAATTCCTTCCACCCAGTGTTTCCCCACCTGTCCTGATAAAAACTTTGTCCTATGTCAGGAATGGATCTCCCCAGGGTAAACACTTTTCCTCATGCAAGGACTAACATTGACGGTTGTTTGATCCATTCCTAACACGGGGACTAGGCCTACCCACACAAGTGAGGTACCATTTTTATTGAAAGACTTAGGGGAATGCTGGGTGGCAATACATTTGAGGCTCCTCTCAGATTCCAGAACTTTCTATACCGAAATGTGAGAAAAAAAGTATATTTTTGCCAAATGTTAAGGTTTGCAAAGGATTCTGGGTAACAGAATCTGTTGGGAGTGCCACAAGTTACCCCATCCTGGGTTCCCCTAGGTGTCTAGTTTTCAAAAATGCACAGGTTTGGTAGGTTTTCCTAGGCACCCGCCGAGCTAGAGACCAAAATCCACAGCTAGCACTTTCTAAAAAAAAGTCTGCTTTCAATTTAAAAAGTTGATGTGTCCATGTTGCGTTTTGGGGCGTTTCTTGTCGCGGCACTAGGCCTACCAACACAAGTGAGGTACCATTTTTATCAGGAGACTTGGGGGAATGCTGGGTGGAAGGAAATGTGTGGCTCCTCTCAGATTTTTTTTGCCACATTTTGAGGTTTGCATAGCATTCTGGGGAACAGATCCTGGTGAGAGCCCCACAAGTCACCCCATTCTGAATTCCCCTAGATGTCTAGTTTTAAAAGATGTATAGGTTTGCTAGGTTTCCAAAGGTGCCAGCTGAGCTACAGGCCAAGGACCACAGCTAGACACTTTGCAAAAACCACGTCAGTTTTCTTTGGGAAAATGTGATGTGTCCATGTTGTGTTTGGATGCATTTCCTGTCACAGGCACTAGGCCTATCAATCCAAGTGAGGTACCATTTTTATCGGGAGACTTGGAGGAATGCTGGGTGGAAGGGAGTTTGTGGCTTCTCTCAGATTCCAGATGTTTGCATCACCGAAATCTGAGGAAAAAGAGTTTTTTTGTCAAATGTTGAAGTTTGCAAAGGATTCTGGGTAACAGAACCTAGTGAGAGCCCCACAAGTCACCCTATCTTCGATTCCCCTTGGTGTCTAGTTTTCCAAAATGCACAGGTTTGGTAAGTTTCCCTAGGTGCCGTCTGAGCTAGAAGCCAAAATTTACAGCTAAGCATTTTACAAAGAAAAGGTCAGATTTCAATGTAAAAATGTGAAGTGTCCATGTTGCCTTTCCTGTTGCGGGTATCAGGCCTACTCACACAAGTGAGGTACCATTTTTATCGGGAGACTTGGGGGAACACAGAATAGCAGAACAAGGGTCATTGTCCCTTGTCTTTCTCTACATTTTGTCCTTCCAAATGTAAGACGGTGTATAAAAAAAGAAGTATATTTGAGAAATGCCCTATAATTCGCATGCTAGTATGGAGACCCCAGAATTCAGAGATGTGCAAATAACCACTGCTTTTTAACACTTTGGGGTCATTACAACATTGGCAGTAAAAGGCGCTTACCGCCGTGCAGAAGAACGCCAACACACCGCCGAGGCCGCCGGAATTCCGCCACAGCTATTATGACCCACATCTCGAAATCCGACAAAATTCAGACACCCACACAAGTCCGCCATACCAAAGGTCAGTGATAAACTGGCGAAAACAAAACCTCCACCGTCACGCCAACAGAAATACGCCCACACTATCACGACACACGAATCCACGCCGCGGTCTTTCAACCGCGGTATTCCATTGGCGGTACACACCGCCGCGCTCAAAATACACACACTTCTACAAAACACTGCCACATTGGACAATTCGAAATACACACACCTGATACACATACACACACCACTCCCACACACCCAATACAATATAAAACACACCCCCACATCACCCACAAACCCCTACGACCATAAATTCCGAAAGAGGGCCAGAGAGAGACACCACCATCCACAAACTAGCATCCACAGGCACTCAACACCATCACCCACACAACTTCCACGCACAAAACACCACACACCACACACCACTACCACATCACCTACACCACCCCATGGCACGGCAAAGACACCCCAGGCTCTCGGAGGAGGAGCTCAGGGTCATGCCACAGCTATTTGAAGCACAGGTGCAGCACACCTCTATTGCAAGGAAGATGGAGATATGGCGAAGAATAGTCGACAGGGTCAACGCAGTGGGACAACACCCAAGAAATCGGGACGACATCAGGAAGAGGTGGAACGACCTACGGGGAAGGTGCGTTCCGTGGTCTCAAGACACCACCAGGCGGTTCAGCGGACTGGCGGTGGACCCCCACCTCCTCACCCACAACTAACAACATGGGAGGAGCAGGTCTTGGCGATTCTGCATCCTGAGGGCCTCGCAGGAGTCGGTGGAGGAATGGACTCTGGTAAGTCAAACCTTTAACTACCATATCCCCCACCCTACCTGCATGCTATCACATACCCCCACCCTCGCCCCCTCCCCTATCACTCCAACTCCTCACAAATGTACCAATATCACAAACCACACATCCCAACACCAAGCCCTGCATGCAACACCAACGCATGGACACACATCACTAAAGCATGCCCACTGCACATACCCATACACCCTCCTAAACCATCATCACACAAGCCCCCACACAGGAATGCAAGCACTGGGGTACACACTCACCCACCCATTGCACCACATGACACACACAGATGCAATAATCATGCTTTTACACCCCTGCAGGACCACTATCCAACGTCACCAGACAGGAGGGTCCAGACATCTCCACCCCACCCACAGAAGAGGCCTACAGTGATGACAGCAGCTCTGTCCAACTGGATCTAGATGACCAGCCCGGACCATCGTGGGCCTCGGGACAGTCGGTTCCCCTCGCACAGGCACAGGCCACCACAGACTTTCCACCCTCTGGTAAAACCAGCAAAGCACCCACCCAGCGGGCCCATACCTCCGTCCCCAGGACACGTCAATCAGCTGTGTGTCCACCACTACAGGAAACCCAGGATAACCCACCACCCCAACAACAACAGGGACCTGGGGGCAGTGGTAGTGGGCACACGGTCCAGGGGACGGAGGCCCAGGAAGACAGGGGAACTGGGAGGGCAGCTGTGCGACAGGGGGCGGACAGGCCAAGGGTACCCACTCTCCACGAGGCCCTCTCCTCCATCCTGGGAGCATACCACCACTCCCAGGAGACAATGGCAACGGTCCTGGCCAAGTTTCAGGAGACCCAGCGCATGCAGGAGGAACAGTATTTGGGGTTCAGGGAGGAACTCAGAACCATCAGCTCCGCCCTGGGCACCATCGTAGGGGTGCTGAAGGAAATACTCAACAACAGGAGGGACACTGTGGCACTCCAAGGGGCCCCTGACACTAGCCTGGACGATGAACTGCCCACCACCTCCGCCTGCGCTAGTGGACAGGAGGCACCGCCACAGGACCACCAAACCAGCACCCCACCCCTTGCAGATGGAGAACCACCCCGCAAGCGGTCTCTGAGATCTAGGAACAAGACAGAGCATGATGCCAATACCCCCACCAAGAAATGAGACCACCCTGATTGTCAACCCACTGTCCCACTTTGTCACCCTGTCCATATTGAAACTGCCCCAGCCCCACTTCCTATGCCCATATGGGCAATGCACCTTTGAGACAAATAGACTGGACTCTGCCATGGACACTCCTCCGCCATCACCCCTCACCATTTAACGTCCCCCTCCAATATTTTGTATGTAAATAAACACACCTAAAGCACCAAAAGATCTGGAGTCTGTCTGTGATTTTGAAATAGTGTATGTGCAATTACAGTGACAACATTTCCAGGAAATAGTAATGTCAACATACCTATGCCACACAGCTCTAGTCCCTGAGGAATCTAAGCAGATGACACACGTTGGAACCCACACCTGTGAAACCGTAAGGGAAAGTGACAACTCAGTGACCATACACTGGGTGAAATCGACAGACATGATAGAGGTAGAAGTGTAAAAGTACTTGTAGTAGGCAGGAATGTATTCTCATCTGTGTTTCACTAGAAATATTGCTGGATGACTGAGTCCCTGTTGTCAATGTCTTCTTCCTCTGCTTCCTCCTTATCACTGTCCACATGCTCCACAGCTGCCACAACACCGCCATCTGGACCATCCTCCTGCAGAAAAGGCCCCTGTTGTCGCAAAGCCAAGTTATGAAGCATACAGCAGGCCACGATGATCTGGCACACCTTCTTAGGTGAGTAGAATAGGGATCCACCTGTCATATGGAGGCACCTAAACCTGGCCTTCAGGAGGCAGAAGGTCCGCTCGATCACCCTCCTAGTTCGCCCATGGGTCTCATTGTAGCGTTCCTCTGCCCTGGTCCTGGGATTCCTCACTGGGGTCAGTAGCCATGACAGGTTGGGGTAACCAGAGTCGCCTAATAGCCACACCCAGTGCCTCTGGAGTTGACCCATCACATAAGGGATGCTGCTATTCCGCATGATGTAGGCGTCATGCACTGAGCCAGGGAACATGGCATTCACATGGGAGATGTAATAGTCTGCCAAACATACCATCTGTACATTCATGGAATGATAGCTCTTCTGGTTCCTGTATACCTGTTCACTCCTGTGGGGGGGACCAAAGCCACATGGGTCCCATCAATGGCACCTATGATGTTGGGGATATGTCCAAGGGCATAGAAGTCCCCTTTCACTGTAGGCAAGTCCTCCACCTGAGGGAAAACGATGTAGCTCTGCATGTGTTTCAGAAGGGCAGACAACATTCTGGACAATACGTTGGAAAACATAGGCTGGGACATCCCTGATGCCATGGCCACAGTTGTTTGAAAAGACCCACTTGCAAGGAAATGGAGCACTGATAGCACCTGCACTTGAGGGGGGATTCCTGTGGGATGGCGGATTGCTGACATCAGGTCTGGCTCCAACTGGGTGCACAGTTCCTGGATTGTGGCACGGTCAAACCTGTAGGTGATTATCAAATGTCTTTCCTCCATTGTCGACAGGTCCACCAATGGTCAATACACTGGAGGATTCCGCCATCTCCTCACATGTCTCAGCGGACGGTGCATATGAAGGACAACAGCGACCATAGAGTCAAACAACTCAGAGGTATGTACGCACAGTCTAGACAGAACACGATTCATACACAAAATCTGGCCTGTATGTGTGTTGAGAGTAGGCCTAGGTATGTGTGACACAGTTGGTAATTAGGCCATGTGGGCCCCTGAAATGGCGGCTGCCTGCCTCTAAAGCGGGACAATAGGATGTGAGGTAACTGCGCTGGAGTTGTACACCGTCGCGGTAGGCGGTCGAAGAACGCGGCGCAATGCTGCATTGGTTAACGTTGGACCCTATGGGTCCCAGGAGCCAATGACGATGTACGCCGGCGGTGATGGTACGCACCGCCGCGGACGTGACCGCCACGGACGTGACCGCCATTTTCTAGCTGTTGAATCACTCGATACCTGATCTTCGACAGGAGAGGACCTACACTGCAAGTGCTGCTGTGACCTCGGTCTGGAAGAGACAATGGCTCGTGCGAATGGGGAAAGGGCCCCTGCCTTCACATCAGAGGAGTTGGAGAAGCTCGTCGACGGGGTCCTTCCCCAGTACATGCTACTCTACGGTCCTCCAGACCAACAGGTAAGTACACAGGGAGCATGCTGTATGGGCTATGCCTGTGTGGAGAGGGCTGGTTGTAAGAAGGAAGGGGGTAGAGTTCTGCGTGCATGAAAGACGGTGGGTGCATGTGCCACATGGCAAGGGTAGGGATGGAGGCCACTCACTTTGACGGTGCAGTTGGTAATGACTTCTCTTCTTCCCCTGTACATTTCATGTAGGTCAGCGCCCACCACAAGAAGTATATTTGGCGTGCCATCGCCAAGGATGTCCGGACCCTGGGGGTCCACCACAGACAGAGCACCTACTGCCGGAAGAGATGGGAGGACATTCGCCGCTGGAGCAGGAAGACGTCGGAGGCTCAGCTGGGGATGGCCTCCCAACGTGGGAGGGGTGCCTGTCAAACCATGACCCCCCTGATATTCCGGGTCCTGGCGGTGGCCTACCCTGAGTTGGATGGGCGCTTGAGGGCATCACAGCAGACACAAGGGGGTGAGTACACTCTCATTCTGCTGACTTTGCACGCAGTGGAGGGGTCTGGGTGGGGGAGGAGGGCTGTGGGTTTCCCTAGGCCAGGGCGAGTTCCGTAGGCTAGGCCCCTTCGTAAAGGCATGGCCCTGTGGCCCCCCACCCCACCTCTGTAGAGTGGCAAGTAGAGCTCTTCATGCACCTGTGTCATCTATGTGTGCAGATGTCGTCCATAGCCTTGTAGGCCATTTCCCAGGAATTGCACTGTAGAGCCCAACAGCGCGACGTAGTGCAGGGGGCTGCTGTGTCTGTCTTGTCTGCCAACGGTAGCAGTAATGCATGCACTCAACATGTCTTTCTTCTGATTCCCCCCCTTTTTTGCGGTCTCCCTGTTCTTGTGTGCATTAGCATCATCAGGCGGAGGTGCAGTGGCACCAGAGCATGAGGGAGCTGCATCCCACATGGGCATGGAGGCCCACACTACGGACTCTGAATAAACCAGTGGGACGGAGGACGAGGGGAGCACCACGGCGGTCACAGGATCTGCAACCAGCGACACAGACTCGTCCTCCGATGGGAGCTCCCTTGTGTTGGCGGCAACATCTGTGCCCCCCACTTCAACAGGTACAGCCGCCACCCCCCTCCCAGCACTGCCCTCCCAGCAGCCCAGCAGCCTTCGCCCCGTGCCTGCTCACCCAGGAGGGTGGGCATCACCTTCGCCCCAGGCACCTCAGCCCCTGGCCCTGTCACCTCTGCTGCCCTCAGTGAGGTGGCCATTGACCTCCTCAGGTCCCTCACTGTTGGGCAGTCTACCATTTTGAATGCCATCCAGGGTGTAGAAATGGAGTTGCAACACAAAAATGTACTCCTGGAGGGCATTCATTCTGGTCAGGCTGCCCTTCATCGAACCGTTCAAACTCTGGCCTCAGCACTGATGGCAGCCATTGTCCCTGTGTCTAGCCTCCCCCCCAACTTCCTCCACCCAGACCCAATCCCCTGTACCTCTGCCTATCCCAAATACACCATCAGACCAGCCTGCACACACCTCACCACACAAGGGAAGCTCAGACAAACATAAGTACCACACATCCCACAGGCACTCACTCAAGCATCACACACATGCAGACACACCAACATCCACTGCCTCCACTGTGTCCTCCTACTCCTCGTCTCCCTACCCCCTCCCAGTCTCGTCTACACCCACACCTGCATGTACTACCACTACAGCCACTATATCCCACACCAGCACACCCACCAGCACACCCCGCTCACGTGCAGTCACCACCCCCACTACCATACACACGTCCCCTGTGTCCTGTCCCAGTGTGTCTGTGACGCCCCCTCCCAAGATACACAAACGCAGGCACACACCCACTCAACATACATCCACCTCACGACAGCCTCCAGCACATGCACCTGCACCCAAAGCCACAAAAGTTACACCTCCTACAACCACCTCCTCTTCCTCCACTCCCAAACCCCCTCCAGCTACCCGTCACAGTGTCTCCAAACAACTTTTCCTGTCGTCCCTTAACCTATTTCCCACCACCCCCGTCTAACTCATAGGTCCCGTACTAGCACCTCAGCCACAAAATCACCGGGACCAGGTATGTGGAGTGCACCAGCCACAAGGCCAGCCAGTGTATCACGGAGCCAGAGCACAGCCAGTCCCCCCCTGTGAAGCACCAGAAGTTGGCCAGTGCCCGGCAGGCAGGAGAGGGGGAAGACTCCAGCCACACAAGCCGCTCACAGGGGTCCCGGGTGGGGCAAGCACCGCTGAACAGGGCAAGGACCGCCAAGTAAAGCACTGCTGAACAGGGCAAGGACCACCAAGTAAAGCAACGCTGAACAGGGCAAGCACCGCTGAACAGGGCAAGGACCGCCAAGGCAAGCACTGCTGAACAGGGCAAGCCCCGCCAACTCAAGCTCCGTTAGCCAATGAGCGGCAGGGGCAGTGACGCAACAGGGACTGTCACGGGGTGAGTGATGCACTCTGGGCACCAGTCCCCCTCCAGAACCAGTGGAGACTTGCATCCACTCCGTCTGTCCTTGGCAGGATGAAGCACCCTGGGCACCAGTCCCCCTCCAGAACCAGTGGAGACCTGCATCCACTCCATTTGTCCTGCACAGGATGAAGCACTCTGGGCACCAGTCCCCCTCCAGAACCAGTGGAGACATGCATCCACTCCGTCTGTCCTGCACAGGATGAAGCACTCTGGGCACCAATCCCCCTCCAGAACCAGTGGAGACTTGCATCCACTCCATCTGTCCTTGGCAGGATGAAGCACTCTGGGCACCAATCCCCCTCCAGAACCAGTGGAGACCTGCATCCAGTCCGTCTGTCCTGCACAGGATGAAGCACTCTGGGCACCAGTCCCCCTCCAGGACCAGTGAAGACCTGCATCCACTCCGTCTGTCCTTGGCAGGATGAAGCACTCTGGGCACCAGTCCCCCTCCAGAACCAGTGGAGACTGTTATCCACTTGAGAGACTGTGGCTTTGCACTCCCCAGGATGGCACAGTGGGCAAACCACCAACTGGAGAGACTTGAGAGACTGTGGCTTTGCACTCCCCAGGATACAGCAGTGGGCAAACCACCCACTGGAGAGACTTGAGAGACTGTGGCTTTGCACTCCCCAGGATACAGCAGTGGGCAACCCACCCACTGTAGAGACTTGAGAGACTGTGGCTTTGCGCTCCCCAGGATGGTACAGTGGGCAACCCACCCACTGGAGAGAATTGACAGACTGTGGCTTTGCACTCTCCAGGATACAGCAGTGGGCAAACCACCCACTGTAAAGACTTGAGAGACTGTGGCTTTGCACTCCCCAGGATCGAGCAGTTGGCAACCCATCCACTGGAGAGACTTGAGAGACTGTGGCGTTGTACTCCCCAGGATACAGCAGTGGGCAAACCACCCACTGTAAAGACTTTAGAGACTGTGGCTTTGCACTCCCCAGGTTACAGCAGTGGACAAACCAGCCACTGGAGAGATTTGAGAGACTGTGGCTTTGCACTCCCCAGGATACAGCAGTGGGCAACCCACCCACTGTAGAGACTTGAGAGACTGTGGCTTTGAACTCCCCAGAATGGTACAGTGGGCAACCCACCCACTGGAGAGACTTGAGAGACTGTGGCTTTGCACTCCCCAGGATCTAGCAGTGGGCAACCCATCCACTGGAGAGACTTGAGAGACTGTGGCTTTGCACTCCCCAGGATACAGCAGTGGGCAAACCACCCACTGTAAAGACTTGAGAGACTGTGGCTTTGCACTCCCCAGGTTACAGCAGTGGACAAACCACCCACTGGAGAAACTTGAGAGACTGTGGCTTTGCACTCCCCAGGATACAGCAGTGGGCCACCCACCCACTGTAGAGACTTGAGAGACTTGAGAGACTGTGGCTGTGCACTCCCCAGGATGGTACAGTGGGCAACCCACCCACTGTAGAGACTTGAGAGACTGTGGCTTTGCACTCCCCAGGATGGTACAGTGGGCAAACCACCCACTGGAGAGACTTGAGAGACTGTGGCTTTGCACTCCCCAGGATACATCAATGGGCATGGTGCCCCCTCGTGGATCTGGCGTCGTGCACTCATCCGGCTGAGTTGCCTCCCCTTCCCTTCCCCCTGAGGTGCCTGTTGTATTTCTATCTGATGCCCCTACAGTGTTCTCTCTGTAATGTTCGGGTATCTTGTGTGGGCCTCGCCCATGCATTTTGGGCCCAGCGGTCCGCGGACTATGAATGGTGCAATACCTGGACTACTATTTGTGGTGTATATTTTGTTAATAGTGTATATATGTATTTATTTGCTTAATCTATTTTGTTATATTACAATGGTTACACTCATTTCCTTTTGTCTTTGCATTCTTCCTGGGGGGTGTTACTGTAATGTTTGGATATGCATTGGTGTGTGTGTTGTAGTGGGTGAGGGTGAGGGTTGGGGTGTTGCGTGTGTGTGCCCCTGTTTTTTCCCTCCCCCTCCCCTATGTCGTAGGTGCAGTACTCACCGTGGTCTTCGCCGCCGGCGTTGGTGCTCCTGGTACAGGAGCAGGAAGACTAGTGCAGGAAGAATATGGAGTTCTGGCTTCATGGTCGTCGTTCCTCGTGGAGTGTGTAGAGGTGAGCGTTTTCCCTTCGAAATGCCTGTTTCTGCCGTGTTTTTATCCGCGGTGAATCCGCCCCGGAAAAAGGTGGCGGATTGGCCTGTCATAATAGTGTGGGTGGTACATTGTCCTTCACCTGTCTGTTGGCGGTGACCGCTGCGCTGTTTGTTTGTGCTGCTGTGGCGGTCTGAGTGTTAAAGTGGCTGCCTTTGTTGGCGGGTTCCGCCACGGTCGTAATTCCAAAATGTTTACCGCCGGCCTGTTGGCGGTCTTACCGCCGCTTTAACACCGTCTGCCAGGGTTGTAATGACCACCAGAATCTTGTGCCCATTTTCGAAATACAAAGGTTTCTTTGATACCTATTTTTGATTCTTTATATTTCACCAAATGAATTGCTGTGTATCTGGTTTACTATAAAAACCTATTGCAAGGTGCAGTTTGTTTATTGGCTCTGGGTAACTAGAGTTTTTGATGAACCTACAAGCAATCCCTGAAACAGAAGAGTCCAGAAGATGCAATGATAAATTGTTTTTTTTATTTTAGCTGTTACTTTGTGTAGGAAAACCTTGAAGGATCTACATAAATGCCTCCTTGCTGAATTCAAAATGTTGTCTTCTTTTCCGAAATGTTTAGCTGTCCGGGATCCAACATTGGTTTTACACCTATTTCTGTCATTAACTGGAAGGAGGCTGAAAACAAAAATAAAAGTAAAAATGGGGTATATCCCAGTATAATGTCCAAATTGTGTTGAAAAATGTTGTTTTCTGATTCAAGTCTGCCTGTTCCTGAAAGCTGGGAAGATTATGGGTTTAGCATTGCAAACCCTTTGTTGATGTCAATTTCAGGGGGAAAAAAACACATGCTTTCTTATGTTCCCCTTTTTTTCCAAATTCTCTGAAAAAACACATTTTCACTATATTTTGGCTAATTTCTTCATCTCCTCCAAGGGAACCTACAAACTCTAGGCACCTTTACAATACCTAGAATGTTGGAAAAAAAGGATGTAAATTTGGCATGGATAGCTTATGTGGACAAAAAGCTATGAAGGCCTAAGCATGCACTACCCCAAATAGCCAAAAAAGGGCTCAGCATGGGGGTGGAAGGCTCAGCAGCTAAGGGGTTAACAAAGTCACACAATGCATGCATAGATCCACATTGTATATCATTCCACCACTATATGCCTGTGCCAGATGTGATGTATGCAAGGAAATATCCCTTACGCAGGGAGAGAATAACTAATGGTGCTGACAATCCATAAAGGTTGCATTGTTCTATCTGATAACCTCATATGTGAGGCCTGCCAAAGGCAGATGACAATGTGATGCAAACATTGTCAGCAGTGGACCTCCGTGTGCTTTTCTACACTAGTGACATCATTTGTAGTGCAAATGCAGTAAAGCACCACTAAAGTGACAAAACTCATTAGACTACTGTGGGAATGTCCATCATGGTGACCAGTAATGTAACTAATGTGCTTTCATGGTGTTGGTGGCTCGGGCAAGGGACCTGCAAGGAAAATGGTGGTGTGGGATCATGGCACCAAATACACTGAAAGTTTGCCCCATGTGTGATGCACAATGTAACACACAATAAACAACTACAGTCTATAGAATTACAAACTTGTCACACACTCACTTGTCACTCCCACACCACCCTGAGTTCTTGGACTACACTTAACCAAATCCAGATGTGCAGATCTTTTCAAAGGCATCAGAAGCTGGGTGGGTCACACATGTTGCATAGGATGTACCTACTATGCCTACTGTGCCTAATATGCCTACTACATGCAGTGTCAGGTGTGAGAGGGGCACATGGAAAATACGCCAGGATAAGGTATACACAATGCTTCACCTTGCCATGCTAACTATGACCTATCACTATTCACCACTGGAGTAGAAGTCAAAAAATGAATATGCTTAGGTAGAGTACTATGATGTCTATGTCTCGATATGCTGGCACATTATTACCCATTTATGAAGAAAGACGCAGTGCAACAGCTCAGCTTGCTCCGCTGTGCAGCATCAATTCAAATGTGCAGGGATGTGTACTTGTCACAGAGAGTCAATGCATCCCTCTACTAACCTTGGTAATGCCTATATATATGATGGACAATCCCAACTTTGCCACACAATCTGCATGGTTTAGGGGTGTCCATCTTGCTGATCCTAATGCACATCTGCAGAAAGGAATACATCCGGCTAAATCTACTAACAGGAATGCTGTCTGCCACTTACAATGTTTGACCATGATTGCGACACACTTTGAAAGTAGTCCACAATAGGATTACTACAATGTCAGTCCTTAATACCACAACTACAATGCCACCCCTCAGGTGGTGTTCCAACATGATGCATCCACACATCAACAAACCTCAAAATATATCAGGTCCGCCACCCACCACATGTGTGTTGTCAGAGTGATGGAAGTGGGTGGGCTTTCTACATGCATCCCCCAGCCACTCAGTCATGTGTTCAGCATCCTGCACCACACAATATAACAATGAGCCGCCTTGTGTGTATTTGTGCAAACAGGAAGGTCAACCTTCTACTAAAACAACACTCAGCCCAGCAATACAGCCACCCTGCAATACAGCAGCTATGCAACCAGGAAACCTGAGATCCACGGATGAGTGTTGCCCCGCAGGAGGGAGAAAATCCTGTTTGCACACATACACACAAGGCAGTTGAATCTCACAATGGGTGGTGCAGGATGTGGGACACACCACTCAAAGTGGTTAGGGGGATACATGTGGACAGCTCACTGCCTACCATCACACTAAAAACACACATAGGGTGGCAGATCAATTACTTACTTACTCAAATACCTGTAAACCCAAATTCCAAATATTTCTGTACATCTCCGCTTGTGGTGTGAGCACAAATCCGGAACAACGCCCCTGGCATGCAAAGTTAACACAGTCAAGTCAGTGAAAGGGTACAAATGTCAAAAACCATTATTAAACCATCAATGTGGTTTTAACACACTGGGAACTGTGGTCTGGCAGATTGTGCAAGTGGTGACTCCACAGAAATAATGATTAGGTGGTGCAGTGTGCCATTAGAGGTCCATAAATGTGTGCCTTGATGAGGGGGTCAGTATCATGTCACAGATTCACCAATAGCAGGTAAATGATGAGCCATGTCAACAGCCACTACAGTCAAAGTTTGACCTTTCACTATCCCATTGCAGAGGATGATGCCTTACCTCCTGCGGACCTGCTTGTCCTGGATTTTACAGATTATATGAATGACCAGCTGCCGACCATCAATGCTGACACTTTCTGGGATGTAGGGGGTTCTTTCCAGACACCATCTCCAGTCACAGGGAAGACACACAGCGTCTCCACATGAACCACTCAACTACCAACACGCAACAATGACCAGCCCTGCCCCAGCCCTGGACTCTGAGGACCCAGACATTACCTTTCAGAGGACAGCAGTAGGAGTCCAGAGGGAACCGGCTCAGCGGGTGTGGGTGGGGATGGTGACCACGGTGGGTAGACTAGAGAGAGTGTAGAGGTGCATCAATCCAATTAAGGACAACTCTGCTGCCATCATAGGCACCCAATCCCCGCCATATGGACTCCAGCAGTCCCTGGCTGACGTAGCTGCTGTCATGAGGCAGAGAATCAACCAATTGCCCTCCCAAAGTGCCAGCAGCATGATTGATAACAGACTGGGGCCCATGCCAAATGTCCTGGAGTCCATGCAGCGGGGTATGGCCTCCCTCAGTGAAAACATGGCTGCCTACCACAGTGATTTAGCTGTCATGTTGTGAAATCAGCAGTTCCTCCTTGCTGCAGTGATGCCTTAAGAATTCCCACAAATGACAACTGCTAGGACTTTTGATTCCACATCTTTATCCCCTGAAGTGTGTGTGCCCCCCTAAACTTCAACAACAACACCATCCATGGCACAGGAGGCAACACACATATCAGAGGATGAAGATGTGGAAGGAACAACATTCACACGAAAAAACACCTGAAAGCCACTGTGTGTGTCACATGGCCAGTATTTAGTTCCGTGCTTAAGATCATGCCAATGTTGTGACCGCTGGCAACGTGCTTTCTTCACTCTACCACTGTTAACTTATCATACAGGGAATGTCATTGTCTCAATCCCTACCTATTGTCAATTTGGACACCTCCTTACCAATGCTCACCTCTCCTTCACATGTCTCATGACATGTCCCTCACCCTTGGATTCTGACTGTACCTTCAATGGCTTGGGATCTTTTTTGGGGTCAGTGAACAGTACATTGTACATCATTGGAAGCAAAACTGGCACATGTAAATAAAACACCATATTCACATGTCCCGCGTTTTTCAGTGTTCCATCAACTCTTACAAATATATGCTTTGTGTGAAGCTATGTCAATGACTACAGAACCAAAGGACACGTGTGGCCTTGTGTCAGACACAAAGGCACACACTAGGACTCAAACATGATTAAGGTGACTGATAGTAAAGTGGAGTACATCCATCTTTCTGAGTCTTCAAAGCATGTATTAAACAGGTATCCATGCAAGTTGACATATGGCATGTGTGGTTCAGAACAGACGTGTATGGAAATTTCCCTGACAATTGTACCAGTACAACATTAATATGAACAACTAAGTAGGCGTGAGTAAGACTGTGAGGGACAGCCCTGTGTGTGCCAGTATCCATTCTCCAAATAATGTGGAGTTTACTGTGCTAAACCTTTCAAGAATGATTGTTACAGACCTTAGCACTAACAATTGATGTTGCATGATTACCTGTCTAAGATTTTGTGTCCATGCGCAATCCGAGTGCCAGGGACTGTGTTTAAAAGTGTCTTGAGTAGCTGATGTCATACCACTGCCAATCAAACAGGTCCTTGGCCATAGGGGATACACATAGTCACACATGTAAATCAATACGGAATGGATACTCAAAGATATTTGTCTAACGTGGCCAGTACAGACATGATAACACCCAGACAGTCAATCATCATGGACACCTTATCATCGAAAATTCAAAGGATTTATTCATACTAAAAAACAGTACCTATTAAAACTTAAACTACAAACTAACCTACACAAAGCTAACCTATACTAACTTATCTTAACGTATCACTACAGCTATCTATCCTAATCGAAACTTATCTTATACATGCAATTCCACACAACAAACATTGTCCCTCCACCGTCATTAAGAGACAATAGACAAGTAGGACAACATGAACTAAAGCTACACATAGAACAACTAAACCTATTTCCTAAACAAATCTATATTTTTTGTACTTTTTATTTTTACATATATGGAACCCCATACATAATCTCCTCACCTTCCCAAAACAAAAATAATACCAGAAACCCACCTCCTAACTATACTATGTCCTGCAACTAACCTAATCTTTGCTACCTAACCTATGCATACCCACCTAAAATACACAAAAACTATTTACAGTGAAAACTAGGGGAAGAGAAGGAACTGGGAAGCAGTCACTGTCCACACTCATAGTTTCTTGAGTTTCTTCTTGATGTACTTTGAGTTTATAATTACGGGCATTATCCGCCTCCAACCTTGCTTTGAGGTCTGCCATGTCCTTCCGCATATCTGCCTCAAAGGAAGATCCTGTAGCAGCTGGTGATGGCTGTTACTGGGCTGTTGCTGTAGTATGTTCTGTGGATATTGAGGGGTGGGACTTGCTGAGGCACTCCTGACCCTTAGCATTGAGGTGATACCTTTCTTGTCATTGGATGCAGGCTGTTTTGCTGGTCCCCCAAGTGAGAACGCCAGCCATGACCCCGATGCCTTTGCTCTACGGTACTTCTTCGCCATCTTGCGGTAAACTGTCTGTACTTCACAGATGTGGCGAAAATGCTAGGCCCTCTTCTCAAATGCACGCTTCTTTGCCTGGGTTATTGTGGCTGCTAAAACATGAGGAGACCATGTTATCAAAAACTGCATCAGGTAGGGGAGGAACAACCATGCAATGTATACAGCGTCTTCAGATGACACATGTTGTCCACCAGGCACACTACAACAATGTCAAGACCCAAGTCCATACAAGTCTGTCTACCAGGCATCTACGCTATCATGTTCATGTCACAGGGTTAATGACTATCCAATGTTACACAGTAGGGCCCAGATTTAAGAGAGACTGGTGCCTTCTTGCACCACATCAGCATCATCATTATTGTGACACTGATGTAGCCCAACAAGCCCAAATTCCCTTTGCCATAACAACAAAGTGGCATAATGCATGCATTGTGCTATTTTGTCACCCCTTGCACCACAATATGCCTTGGCCAGACATAATGTATGAAAGGGGGGGTCCCCCTGTAGGGGGGCCACAAAACAAGGCACAGGAGAATATAAGAGATTCCACAGCATCATTTTTTTCGGCTACTTTTTACACCTGCTCAGAGCAGGCGTTACAAGGGGGCACACCATTGGTGACAATTGGCCCCTATGTACAGTTCAATTATTTTGCACTAACCCTAGACAGTAAATCAATAGCGTCAAAACTTTTTACTCTATTGGCCCCTACCCTGCATCATGGTGTGCCCGAATTTGAATACGGCGCACACATGGTGGCGCTAGGGGTGCACTAAGGAGTGCAGGAAAAGTGGTGCGGCACTGGGTACTGTGCTACTTTTATTTAATCATACCCTATCTGTGCACAAGCTTGTTACTTCTCATGAGTACCAGGTAAACACTCACCATGTATATCTCATATATCACTGTGGTGTGACCTTGTTCGCTTGCAATTATCATGATGGGTAGATCATGCAGGTTAATCTGCACACAACTTGTTTGCTACAATCCGTAGACTGTCCCACATCCATCTGGAGACGAGCTTAAATCTCTATATGTACTCCAATTGACTGTTGTCCTTCACAAAAAGCTCCTTGCATGGCCAGTGCCTCATTTAATTTCTGAAGAGTAGTGAAGCACCAGTGGTGCAAGTGTCTCATTGATAAGTCCCTTGGAGACCTCAACACAAGTACATAAATTGTACCATGTCCGGAGTAAATTAGTACATCTTGTGGCACACAGTGTAGAGTAGCATGTGCTGTGACAAACATGTTGGCAACATCCATGCAATTCTATAAGCCAGCACCTCTGAAACATGTCTTGACTGCCCCCCTACCAACGGAGGCTCCATCGAAAACTCCACCACAACCTTTTCACCCACCCGCTTTTCAGCCTGCCCCGGCAACTCCACCTCCAGCTACCCAAACTACCCGAATGTCTGTTGCAGAGTCCCTGGACAAGGTTACATATCCTCCAGAAATTACACAGCCTATGCCAGATAGGCCTGCACCCTCCCCAGAGCATAGCTCTAAGGGCAAAAGGAAACGAGGGGAGGTAAACTTAAAGAATAAACGGGCCCGTGTTTTGAACTCCCCCAATCATGCAGTGCCTACTCGGACCAAGGACTGTACACCTGCCCAAGCTACTAATAATGACAGCCTAGACATTGCCTTCATAATAGATTTTATAAAAGACGAGCTCTCCAAAAAATTATACCCTATAACAACTCGCCTATCAGCTATTGAGGAGAAACTTGACGTTCTCATTAAACTTAATCAGCCAACTATCTCTTCTGAACTAGATTTACAATATTCGCAACAACATTTTCCCCCATGCCCTCCAGCCAACAGTGCCAGTAGCCTTCCTCTATCATCAAGCACGGTCCACAATTTTCAATCACCTTGCCCTGATTCTTCGCATCAACCAGTGAAGGCTTCTACTGCTAGACTGGCCAATCCCCCTAAAACTTGGCACTTAAAGAGTGATCCCCTCTTCCCAAGGCGGACTGATGAAATTGCTTCTTCCATGAATACGGGCACAAAACTGCACAAGGATCATACCCACCCTTCAGCAGATCGGATGCATAGGGATTTAGGAACCAATATGAGAACTTTACACCTACCACCGGAAGCTTGCTTGTTATCACGAATGTTCCTAAGGTTAAGGCTAATATTTCCGAATCATTTATAGAACTGAAAAATAAGGTCATCCACTGGCTACATAGATACGCTAGATTTGCTTTTTATATGATACCCTCAATATTAATGGTGAGGAGGGTTGGTTGGGTGGGTCCACTCAAAAACCCCGGTACAGGGGACTGTATTGTTATTAACTTCGATGCGCCTTCCCTTGTCCAACAGCTTTCCTTGAATGTGTGTCATTCTAACCCTCTAGGGGGAGTAACCTCACTTTGTAGGCTCCAGGCTTTCTACCCTCACAAAGCTGTACCAGCTACTAAGGGGGTAACAATGTCACCCAGAGGTCCCACTAGGGTACTGATGCAGCCTAATTCTCAGCTGAGACGCAGCCCTTTCTCGCTCTCGCTTTCTGAAATTGATTGACTAAAAGCCAGCACTGAGTACAGTTCATTTCAGCCTCAAGGTTCAAATAATTGGGGATAAAGAGTACCCTATAGTCGGAAATATTGAAACTCACGAAATAGGGCAAGGCAATCCTGAGGTCGAACAAACCCCTACTGCAGACACCAGAGACCCTACGCCAATTTCCGCACTTGCTCAGCCAGATCTTTCTAAGATGGAAATTAGTATCTGGCTTTCCTCCTGTGCCCAGAGTTCTGAAATCTGTATTGGGGGTGCAAATAAGGTGCGCAAGGTGATTGAGACCAATTTAGCCACAGATTTATTAGACCCCAGTAAACTTGGATATTCACCACCATCTCAGACACTTGTACTGCTCACGCCACCCCCCGATCTAGATGGGGCAAGAAATATATTAGGCAATACTGCAGTGGGAAATCCAAACGTGGCTGGTATAGATATGATTGAAAAAGGTATAAAACTTCCCCACGGTACTCCATTTGCAAGAGAGAACCCTGTGGCTGAAGCTCCCCAAGACAAAACAGATGGCCTAGATACCATCCTTAGTTGGAATATTGCAGGGTTGGAGAATAAAATGAACAACCCTGAATGGGGCAAATTCATAGACGAACATAAAATATGTCTTTTCCAAGAAACATGGGCACTGGAGCCCAAATACAGAATTGGTTACAAAAGTTACTGGGTCCCAGCAACTAAGGTGAATTCAGGGAGACCCTCAGGTGGGCTGCTTATATGGCTTAGCTGTTCCTTTAAATGTCGGATTGAAACAATTGACTTGGGCTGCCCTGATTTAATGGGTTTATCAATACCATCCCTCAGTGAGAAACCACTTTTAATAATCAATATTTATAATAGGACCCTGGGTAGCAAATATGAGTCCGACACATTGACTATTTTGGACAGCTTTCTTTCTTGTAAATCACCTTCCCACTTTATTCTTATTGCTGGAGATTTTAATGTCACTTTTGAACCCTACTTGCTGGCCCAGGAACTATACAAAGATGAAGACGCCTACTGGGGTATCCCTCAACTGGTATCAAGCAAAAGACCAAAAAAAAATATAGATTAAAACATCAGGTTGTTGATATTACACTGGCACATGGCCTGCGGGCCTGCAATGGACGTTCCCGCTCGGACCCTAATCTTCACCCTACATTTAGGCGCGGGACACAGAAGAGCCAGATAGACTATATTTTGCTTGACATCTGCCTGTGGGGCTATATGGTTGACATGAACATTGTAGAACATGAGGAAAGTGACCATGAACCGTTGATTTTATTTCTTAGGAACCTACTACCCCTACTTGAAGTCTCCTGTTCCAAGACCCACGAACAACAGTTCGCACTGACCAACATTAGACGAAATGTTAGATGGGAATCCCTGAGCACCGACACAGCCACCTTGGCATCTGTGTACAGGCAGTTGGCTGATCACATGGATTGTATATCTCAGCCTTTAGAAGATAGTGGTGGGCTTATAACAGCCCACACACAATTTTTTAATTCTTTAAAAAATCTTTTTACTAAAGAGTCTGCAAAAGAACTTAAAACGAAGTGCAACGCAAGGTGGTTCAACGCCGCATGCAGGGAAGCACAGCACAAACTGCTGAGAGCTTTAAGAGGCGGCCAGTCAGATCATATAAGGAAAGCCAGGAAAGATTATAAACAGGAACAAAGTAGAGCCCGAAGGAGATGGGATGAATCTAGATGGGTTTCCCTCATGGAGTCTGCTAAAATAAATGACACCTCGAAATTTTGGAAATTGGTGGCTGATGCCAGTGAAGAACCTAATTGTTCGCCTGGTGCCTCAATACTCCCTGTAGAGTGGACAGATCACTTTTCCCGATTATATTCTGGGATCACAGGTGTTACTACCAGGGAATTGACCCATACCATGATTACTGAGACCCCCAAAATTGAATTTACCCTGGCAGAAACCAAGGCTGCGATCGCTTCACTGAAATGGGGAAAGGCCCCCGGCCTTGATAAAATACCAGGCGATTTATACAAGACAAACCCAGATATATGGGCCCCATATCTGAACCTTATTTCCAATGCGGTAACTGCAGGAGCACCTGTCCCGAGCTCCTGGATGGGAGCAGAGATAGTTCCCATCTTTAAGAAAGGTAACCCCTCTAACCCTGTTAACTACCGCCCAATCTCCTTACTCTACAACTTCCAAAAACTTTTAGCAAAGCAAATTTTGTCCCGTCTAGAAGAATGGATTCTGGAAACCAATGCCATTTCTGATTTGCAAGCAGGGTTTAGGCCAGCAGTTAGTACCATAGATCAGGTGCTAAGATTTTTAACAATAAAATGGAAGACTGTGGAAGTAGGAGGGGGCAACCTTTTTGTAGTTTTTATTGATCTTAGAGCCGCGTTTGATTTGGTCCCCAGAAACCAGTTATGGCTGACACTAGCCAACATGGGTGTCCCACACGGTCTCTTGAAACTTATCACCCGATTACACGAGAATACTTATGCACAAATCAGGAGCGGTAAGGATGGTGATCTAACAGAAGCAGTGGCTATTGAGAGGGGAGTCAGACAGGGGTGTGTTTTGGCCCCCACCCTTTTTCTTCTATACATAAACAATTGTATTAAGTATTTAGCAAATTGCACTAATGATTCCCCAAAGCTGGCCGGGACCAAAGTTCCATGCCTACTTTATGCAGATGACACTATCCTCCTGTCTAAATCATCCATGGGAATCCAGAATCTGGTTAAACAGTTCGGTGTATTCTGCAGAGATTATGGGTTAGACATAAATGTTAAGAAAACCAAACTCATGATATATAGTGCCCCGAACAAGAATCTTAGAGCAAATATAAAGATGGATTCAATTCATCTGGAGAGGGTAATGGAATACGATTACCTGGGCATCAGACTATCCGATAAGGGCAGCTGGGATGCAGCTATAAGGAAAGGGGCACTAACAATCAGCCAAAGATGTGGAGTGATAGGACGTAAGGCTTGCACTGCAACAAGTCCCCCTCTGACCCTTATCTCTGAAATTTACAAAGCCCAAATCCGTGCCGCGGCCCTATATGGAGCAGAACTTTGGGGATCTCACAGACAACTGGATACACTTCGAATCAAAGAAAATAACTTCCTTAGACACATATCCAGACTAGGGAAGGGCACGCCGATGCTCCCCCTAAGACTGGACCTGGGTCTAAATAGTATTAAAGATACAGCATATTTAAGACCACTTCTGTACTGGGTCAGACTATGGAAAACGGATGAACTCGAACCCTTCAGGTCAGCAGTTAAAGAACTATTGCCACCTTGCTATGGATGGGAAAATGTACGGTGGCTAAGGGAGATGAAAGCGGCTTGGGTCAAACTGAATTTATCCCATTATTGGGAGAATCCCGAGATGATTCCTGGTAACGCTGAACGCCTGACCAAAGACCGTTATTGGGAAAAAATCCATGAGGAATCTCTCGGCTTAATTAGGTTAGGCCGGCTGACAGCAGAGTTTCTGCTGGTCAAGCACGAACCTCTGCCTGAAAGCTTCCTGGATCACCCTATACCAGCCCGTGCTCGCTCTTTGCTACTTCAGTTCAGATATGGAACATTGGCAGTCAACAGCTTCACAGCTTGCTGGTCGACCAATAGTTCTTTATCTGACAAATGCATAAACTGCCATCTATGCAAGGAAACTTCTGAGCATGTCCTATTTTTCTGTCCTCTGTACAAATGCCCTCGAGGGAAGTGGATTATCCCTCTGTGCAAAACACTGTTAACACAAAACCGAAACAGTGTATATAGAATATGCAAATATGACACTTCCATGCTGATAGTGAGTTCTGTTTCTAAATATTTGGCAGCAGCATGGAAAATCCGCAGTAGGATCATTACAGATCTTAATCCACCGGTCGAAGAACGGTCTAGAAGTTAGCGAACTAGCACCCTGTTATATTAGTCTGGGATTTTAAATAAAACTATTAGTGCGACCCATCGAGGATATAAGGCTGTATCCCCGAGCATGTTGTCTAGTGGGTTACCCCAATTGAAGTGACTTATAGCTCCCCAGCATATATAATTTTACAAATGGCAAGATGCAATTTATTTGACCAACTTATTTAAGAGAACTGACTAACTTAGGGCTCCATTTTCCACTGGTTGACTTCTAACTTTTGCTAATAGGAGCTATTGCTATTAGTTTTTATGTCTTATTTTATGTATAAACCTGTTTTAGAATGGTTTTTATGCTTTTAACAATTGATCAGTATTATTTTAGCATTTAGCGTCTTGCACAGGGTAAGATTCAGAGACTATTTTGAGAGTCTTGTCTTAATTATTTATGAAACTTTTTAATGTAGTTTTACGAACCCTTTTTTTTTTATTTTATTTTTTTATATATAAGCGGTGTATTAATTGCTAATGTCTTTTTTCTATTTTTCTATTATGCGATGGTTTATGGCTTCTATCCTTTTGTATGTATGATCACTTTTAACTTCTCAAATGGTCCAAATCTGGACCGAATAAACTATTGATTGATTGATGTCTTGACTGACTTCACTATGTTTGAGGACATCATTAACTTTTCCTAAGACCCACAAATCAATTGCAGCATACGCTGGCACCTGTGCATCATTCAACTTATTCTACATCCTCAACATAACATCAGACATGATGTCAATACCCAAGCATAGATGATAGTGCCATAACTGTCACACATGCCATTTTAACATGGCATTGCACACATCATACCCTCTCACGTACAACTTGGATCTACACATGTGACATACAATGTGACACTTACTGGACGCATCAGTGTGTTCAAACTAGAAAAACCTCTCTAAGAGTGTAGGGTGGAGGTCCACCTGCAAGACATGACAGGAAAATATAGCTTTGTGATTGTTGAACAAGTAAAAGCATAGGCAACTCTTACACATTCCACTTGTTTAGATGAGTGAGCCAGTCAACTTAGTGTTAGGAATGAACAACTGCCATCTATTACTTGTCAGTCAGAAAGACACAGTAAGCCCACAAAAACTTATACAGATATGGGATGCACATATGCATACATGTCTCAGATACATAAATTACACATTATTGGGGGACAGGATACTGTTCATTGGCAGAAGCTTAGAACTTTGTAGTTAACCTATGTAAAAATGGAGCAACCACTCAGATGCCTGACACTTTTCAACCGCAAACTACCACCACATAATTCCATCATGTCTGTGCTGTATGTACCATATGGCACACCATGGCGCATGTCATGACACTGATGTTGTAACCTATGACATTATGGTGACACTTAGCATGTTTTGCACCATACGTGAACATGCTGAACCTGCTCAGTGAAATTAGTCATTTTGATAACAATGGTACTGTCATTTTACCAACCCTCCTTAGGCACTAATGCAAGTTAGCTCCAAAAATGGCACAGTAGAACAAAATACGGTAGCAATCCAGACGTTGCATTCTTCAGGCCTGGCGCTGCTATCATGGGGAACCAGGCTTTAAAACTGCCACAATGCTTGCATTGTGCAAAGTTTGACATATGGTTAGGTAATACTTGCATCCATTAGCCACATTACCTACAACAACTATGACACTGATGTTGCATTAGGAGCCAATTAGTCATATTTACATTTGTGTTCTTGTCTTGTCACTCCGCACATACATGACTTAATGAACATACACACCCATTACCACCAATACTCCTGCATCATTTTATCATCACTTAAACAGTACTTAGCACATTTCTACAGTTGTAAAGCTCATGATGGACATGTATATTTGTGCCTGGAAACATAAACCCTTGCACCATTGCACACGTATGTACCATTTTCAGCACTTCAATATATATATGCGAAACACAAGGTACACAGAGAGGAATGTGCAAATTGTCTGCAACCAGTACATTGCTGATTTCTCATAAATGTAGGTTGGTTGAGACACAAAACTTTCTGTCCTCACCCTTGTCATGACATACTGCTGTTTTCCTTATGTCCTACTGTCATGCACATGCAAATGAACTTGTTGCAATGTAAAAAGGGTACTTACCAGTAGGTCTGCCAACCTCAATCACCAAGTGATCCAAGAGATCCCCTTCATGGGCCATAAGGTCTGCCCAGCGGTGTTTAAGCTGGTGGTCTGTGTGCTCCACCGAGAAGATCCTACAAAGTTGGTAGAGCAATTTGGCCCACCGCAGCTTCCTTGCCTCCATTGCTTAGCCCATGATGACCCATAGCCAATATGTTGGGGAGATAGTGACACACTAACTAGATGATCCCTCCCAATTCATCACCACTCATCCGATGGGCTCTTCCCTTCCCGACATCTTGCACTTTCCCTCTATTCCAACATAATAACCCCAACAATAATAAACTATACCCCACCTAACCCCAAACACCCCAATAAACTAAACTACCCTAAGACAGACACCCGACAATACTAAGACAATAACAGGACAACAATGTACAAACATCTTACAAAATTTACAAAAAGGACTAGACAAAGACAAGACACAGCACAAAACAGTCAAGAGCCATCAATCCTCACACCAGCACAAGCACCACACAACCTCTCTCAACCACAGGCTGCAAGACTGTAAAGTAAAAGGGAAAGTCAATTCACTGTTCCATGTGCACAGCAAGAAAGTCATGTTACATCACTTCCTGGGCATATGCATCACGTTTTTTGATATGTGTCTTTTTTTTACGCATGACGGCCATACGTGGAATTTTTCAGTGAAGACTGACAAGGCCGGTTGACTTAGATTTGACGTGCAAGTGCCAAGCGTCATTTTTGGGAATATGCAATGTTTGTAAGACTACGGTATACGTCATTTTTTGACACATGCCGGGCATGCATGGATTTTGGTGGGAAGGTTAATAATGCAAGACAATTTAGAGTAGATGCGCGTGAAGGCGGTGCCATTTTTTAATTTGTGAAGTACCGTATGCTTAATTTTTTTGGACGCATGACAGCCATGCAGGTGTTTTGGAGGAAAGGGTGAGAGTGCACCCACTTTCACATACCTTGTTACAGGGGCTATGCATCTATATAGTTTGTATGGTATGACAACATGTGTATGCATGTGCATTTCACTGTGTACTGGTAACATAGGAATGTGTTACCATATGTTTGTAGGTGTGTGTGATGCATGGGAGGACTGATACTGTTTGCAAATGCATGAAGAATATTTTCCACATAAATGTTCACACATGAGTACTGAGTGTACATATGTGATGCTACTCATATTGTGGGTCTACCACATTCTTATGTCATAATTCAGGCTGTGCATTTCAAAACACAGCATAAGATAGGATGGGCCATGTACAATACATCTTCATGCATATAATACCCAAGACAAATCTTTAGCAAAGGATGCTGTTGACTAACGCTGGGATAAGATCCGGTAAGCCATGACAATGTGAGTGCATGTATGTCCACACTCTGGTGTGTTGTAAGGGCCAGACTTCATGATGCAAAGTAACACATGTAACATAAAGTTCCCCATGCATGCAAAATGTTGGAGATGATGTGCTGAAATGTGTCATTGTAAGTATGTATTTGACATGTTTGTGAGTGAAAAGATATGTTTCACATATGATAAGTGATGCATGACATATTGGTGTGTTTAGGGATTTGATACATACCAATTCTCAATTCCAGCAGTGACATGTGTAGGCCATTGTCTCAAGGCTGTGTTAACTATTTTTCCCAATGTGGGAACATTTGTATTGGTCATCTAATTGTGTAAGTAATCATGTGACACAAACACATTTTCTCAGGTAAATTGTACCTTTTTGTTCATATGCAAATAGACGGTACCAAGTCTGGCCTACCTAGGTGGGACATGTGGTGAAAAATATAGGTCTTATGTGTTACCAATATACACTTGGAATGTACAATGACTCAAACTTTGTTTTTAGTGACAGGTTTACAATATTGCATACAATCTGTTTGACAAGAGTGCTCTTAGGCAGTCATGGCACCCTAGTCATCAGTGTTCCTGTGGCACTTTTTATGCCCACACAGGCCAATTGTGGAATGCATTGACACATGATGACTGTGGGCACCTCAGCTCAGTTCACCTTGCACAATCAGCAGGCCCCTGACTGTGTCAAGGATCAATGTAGCCCCCTCTGGGGATTGGGGGGCATTGGGTGGTGATCTGCCATCTTCATGAGGATCATCAGCACTACGATGCACAGTCCCTTGCAGACATACGCCTGCACATTTGTGATTCCCATGGCCAAGTATGTTTGTTTACCTTTGGGGTTCTTGAGGTCAGGCCTGCTCTATCATATATGGGGCAGTGGCAGTTTGTTTGTGTGGGATATATCTAATCGTTTGACATGGTTTTACATGACTTTGCATAGATATGTGACATTATTCCTATGATGCTTAGTCATGACATTGATAGATTGTGGAACTGGGTCATATCTGTAGACCCACGGTGCAGATACCGTCATTTGTCACTAGCTACTGTCACACTTGTTTGTGCTGGTCAAGGACATAGTTGTAGTTGTTGTCAATGCGACTGGAATACGTACTGACCTACACATTCTCTGTAGATATGTGTCTGGTGTTACAATGAAACAATGTTGTGTTATACAGTGAGTAATAGTTAATGTGTGTCACTTCACACACACAGATGGCTTACCTTGTCATGTTTGGTACTAAATCTACATTGCTGGCATACTTTCTGCTGATTAGCTTTAGTAGCCATCTTTGTCATCAGCATTGTTCCTTCATTCATGCACAGCATATTATGTTGGACTTATGTATTTTGTAGATGGGCACAGCCTCTTCTACAGGCTAAGTAATAGTATCCCTCCCATTTCCAGGCTTTGGTATATCACATAACTGCCCACCACCCATCACAGAACACCTATAACATGTGTAGTGTCTGAGTGACATCCACATGTTGGATCTCAAAATGATGTGAGGGAATCTCTCAGCTGTCCTTTCAAATCAGTTTCAAATATTTTTATTTTTTATTTTTTATTAATACTTTGCCAAGAATGTATCATATACATCCGAATGCATTCTAGGCAGAGCATAGCCACAAGCAACATGTGCAATCTGTGACATCGCTGTCATTACCAATCTTTACCTATGGACATGCACAATTCCCTCTCTGACCCCTCCCGGTCTACCTGTGGCTCCCTACGGTTCCCATCTAGTACATATATTCCCCCTGTAAGTGTTCCAGTGACCCCTGATGGTTACCCATTTCCAGGGGCAGCCCGGCCTTCGTATACCACTTTCTCAGCCAACATGCACCAGTCCATGTCTCTCTTACAGTAGCTGACTTGGGGCACAAGGGACGCCCCCCATAGTCTTTCAATGTTTCTTTTGGCTATCTTCAATCCAAGCATCATCCATAACATCGCCACCCTCCCAAGATCCGTATCCTCCCAGATGTTTAACAAACACCATTTGGATGAGACAATTATTGTGCTACCCCACACCTCGTTCATGCTGGCAATCACTGAATTCCAGTAGTTCTGTATGGCAGGACACACCCATGAAATGTGTACATGTCTTACCTCAAGACCGCAACCCCTCAGACATCGAGGGTTGTTTGTTTTGTCTATTTTGGCCTTAATTATGTCTGCCAAGTAGGACCTATGCAGGATCCATAGCTGCACCAGGCTATATTTCCCACCTCCCATGGGAAAGCCAGTGCTACATTCCATTCGTCCTCATCAAGACTTCCCACATCCCGTTCCCATCTTCTCTTGAGGTCTGTAAGTTGGTGTGACATATTACAGACATGCTTTGGATACGTTACAGATAATCCTTTTGTATGCAGGTTGTCTTCTAACAGTTTACATTCCAGGGGGGGAACTCAGGCAGGTCTACTCCCCCAGAAGCACCGACCAAAGAGCATGACGCACCTGAAGATAGCAGTAGTATTCTGTTGGAGCGAAGGTGCACTCAGTCTGCAGATTTAGAAAGGGAACAACCGGAGCCTTTGACCATGAGTCTCCCACTTTTGATATTCATATTAGATCCCATTCATCAAACCCGGGCAAATCTCTCAGGTTACCAAGTGCCCCAGAATCCCATAAGGGGTGGCCTGTGTAATTTCCTACCCCAGGCCAGGGCCACAAGTGTGGTGGACCACTGTGTGAGTATTGTTGCTGTTGGTCCATTAGTATGCATCCTCTTAGGGGTGGAATATGGGGCTCTCAATTACCCCCCGGGTTGTATCAGCCACCTATCCATGTGGTAGGCTGGATCATCTGGGGATACATGCATCCAATAACTTCTGGTTGTGAGTTGTGCTGCCCAGTGATATTTTCTGATATCAGGAAGGGAAATCTCACCATCATACCAGCTCCTAGTCAACTTGGCCAAAGCTATTCTTGCTGTGCCTTCATCCCATAATAGATATCAGAATTTGCTATCTATAGCACAATGGTATGATAAGGATGTTGGAAAGGGGTGTTATGCAATATGTATAAAAATCGTGAGAGGGACATCATCTTGAAAAGAATGGCCCTACCCAGCAATGAAAGGTGGAGAGCCCTCCATTGTTGAACGACTCGTCTAAGGCAGGTCAGGAGTGGGAGGTGATTACGGGAATAGAAGCCCGTCAGGTCTTTAGTTATATAAATGCCCAGGTATTTGAGGCCCTCAGTCACTACCTCGGCTTCACAGTCACATGGCAGTCTGAGGGGAGCTCCTTTGAGGATATAGATAGTAGATTTAGTGGAGTTAATGGTATAGCCTGAGTACTGGGCAAATTGAGTCACTATGAGCGCTATGCAGTGTACGGTCCTGGTAGGGTCTGCCACATGCAGCAGAATATCATCACCATACATTCATAATCTGTCTTCCCATCGGTCTGCCCAGCTGAGACCATGGATGAGGGGGTCATGACACACCCGGGCTGGCAGCGGTCCTAGGATCAAGGCGAACAGCAGGAGGGGGAGTGGGCACCCTTGCCTCATGCCATGGTGAAGAGCAAATGGTTCCAACCAGGTGCCGGTCACTACTACGAGGGGCCTGGGGAGCGGTATATAGGAGTTGTATCCAGCAAATAAAGCGGGGCTGAAGCCCAGCCTCTCCAGCACTGCAAACAGGTATGGTCATTCCATGGTCTCAAAGGCCGTGCACGCTCAAGGAACAAGATAACGGCACCTTCCTGAATGGTGACTATGTGGCCTAGTACCCCGTGTAATCTACGGAGCTTAAGAGTCATATTGCGTCATGGAATGAAGCCTGACTAGTCCGGACTGATCAAGTTGTGGACTACGAGGGTCAACCGTGAGGCCAGCACTTTAGCTAATATTTCACCACACAGTTCAGCAACGAGATAGGCCTTTGGAACCCACTGCCCCCCCGGGCTTCCCTTCTTTCTGGATGACCACTATGGAAACCTGCAAATAAACAGGGTAGCCCAATATTCCTCACAGAGCTGGGTAATCTAAACTGGAAAGCACACAATGTTCATGGAGGAATCATTTGCATACAAATATTTTGGCGATATTAAATACTATTAATGTTGTAATTAACCATAGATCCAATTCCATAAATGAATAAAGCTTCATATCTTCATACATTGTGTGCTTTACACTATGGAAGCCTGGCACTGGTCTAACAGGAGTACTCCCCCTTCTAGGTCTCCTCATACATCTGCTTCAGATGTAGAGCAAGCTTAGTGGCTGTCAACTTATAGAGTTCTATTGGTACCGTGTTGAGCCCTGATTCTTTGTTTGGTTTCAAATCCCTGATGGCTATACTATTTCCTCCTAGCCAAGTTCTTCTTCTAAGGCTTCCCTATCCTCTGTAGGGAGGGGATGTCACCCAGGAGCCTGACTGCTTCTCTTTTCCTGGAGAAACACCTTGCGGAAAAGATTTTACCATAGTACTGGGCAAAAGTTTTGGCTGTGGCATCTTGACTACTAGCAAGTTCCTCTGACTCCTTCTGGATTCCAGTAACCCATTTATCTGCTGCCTCCTTCCTGTCCAGCCAGGCCGGTAATTTTCCTGTCTTGTCCTCCAGTTCATAAATGTGGTGCTGTGTCATCCTATGGTGCATATGCTTAAGGGCTACGATGTGTGTTCACCTCTGATCTTTCCTCGTCCGGTAAGCCCGCCTCATGGGATAATAACTCATGTTCAAGAGCCTCAAATTTGGCCCTTTTTACTTTTGTCCATCCCCCCATCAAGGAGAAATCCACCCCCTTGACTACTGTCTTATAGGCTTCCCACAAAGTGACTGTAGACTCAACTGAAGTGCTGTTTTCCTTTAAATAATGGTCTGTTGCGGCTAACATCCCTTCTCTAATTTTTGGCACTTTAAGGTACCCAGGGGCATATTTATACTCCGTTTGCGCCAAATTTGCGTCGTTTTTTTCGATGCAAATTCGGCGCAAAACTAACGCCATATTTATACTTTGGCGTTAGACGCGTCTAGCGCCAAAGTATGAGGAAAGAGCGTCATTTTTTTGCGTGAACGCCTTCCTTGCGTTAATGAGATGCAAGGTAGGCGTTCCCGTCTAAAAAAATGACTGCGACGCAAATGCGTCGTATTTATACTCCCGGGCAAAAATCACGCCCGGGAGTGGGCGGGGCAAAAAACCCCGCATTTGCGCCTCTTTTTAACGCCTGGGTCAGGGCAGGCGTTAAGGGACCTGTGGGCTCAAAATGAGCCCACAGCTGCCCTCCTATGCCCCCAGGGACCCCCCCTGCCACCCTTGCCCACCCCAGGAGGACACCCAAGGATGGAGGGACCCATCCCAGGGACATTCAGGTAAGTTCAGGTAAGTATATATATATTTTTTTTAAATATTTTTTTTTGGCATAGGGGGGCCTGATTTGTGCCCCCCTACATGCCACAATGCCCAATGACCATGCCCAGGGGACAGAAGTCCCCTGGGCATGGCCATTGGGCAAGGGGGCATGACTCCTGTCTTTACTAAGACAGGAGTCATGTAAATGGCGTCTGGGCGTCGTTAAAAATGGCGCAAATCGGGTGGAGGCGATTTTTTTGCCTCAACCTGACTTGCCCCATTTTAAGACGCCCTAACGCCATTTTTCCCTACGCCGGCGCTGCCTGGTGTACGTGGCTTTTTTCCACGCACACCAGGCAGCGCCGGTCTGCTAGCGCCGGCTAACGCCATTCAATAAATACGGCGCCCGCATGGCGCTTCAGAATGGCGTTAGCCGGCGCTAAACTTTTTGACGCTAAACTGCGTTAGCGCAGTTTAGCGTCAAAAAGTATAAATACGGGCCCAAGTGCTCAATATAATGCAGTTAGTTTATGGCCTCTCGTCCGACCATACACCAGCCACAGGGGAGAATGGACAGAAATACCCTCTGGCTAAGTTAGCAATCTTCCTGACTTTTAATAGCAGGTGAGTCAGCATGGAAAAGTGATCAATTCAGGGGAAACTATAATGCACTCCAGAGTAAAAGGTAAAGTGTTGCGTCACTGGAATAAGGGTACGCCATATATCTGCAGTCCCTGGGCAGTGAGGAAGTCTGTTATCTAACTGAGTCCAGGGGCCTTGGGGGATGTCGGTCCATGCTATTACTCAGTGTTGCATTAAAGTCCTCTCCCATGAATAAATTCCCATCTGGACGACTGTGTAGCAGAACCGTCAGGGCCGGTAGTACCGTGTTGTGAAATCATGGTGGGATATATATTCTGCAAGTATGTTTAAGAGCCCCTCCCCAGGTTCTGAGGTGGACCACATAGTGACCCTGCTGATCCCCCCATATTTGCTGAATGACCAGGGGCAGCATTCTCCTCACCAAGATTCCCACTTCTCTAGAGGAAGTGGTATGGCCCCCATGAGCAGCCATTTTATATCCCCAATGGTTCAGGGTGTGACACCTATTACCCAGAAGGTGAGTATCCTGTAGGAGAACTATATCTGGGGAGTCTTGTTTGATGTACTGGAGCACCACTCCCCGTTTGACTTTGTCATCTAGGCCATTGACGTTCCAGGACCTATCCTTAGGGTTTCCATACTAACTTTGGCCATTGCACTATATGGTTAATGGACAGCACCGGGGGGGGCTGGCTAGTGCTGGTGATTGTAATTTAAATCTGTCTGGCAGTTCACCCATGCCAAATATGTGTGGTGTTATCTATGTTTTAGCCTGAAGCCCAAATTTAGGAGGACCTAGCACCTCCTTACACCACATTAGACTCACTTTGATTGACACTATTGTGGCCCGATAAGGCCTAAATAACAGAACCATGATTGACAAAGCGACAGTGCCCATGCAGTGCAACCCTTAGTGACCCTTTGAACAACATTATGCCTGCGCCAGGCATAATTTATGCAAGGGGTGTGTTCCCCATAAGGGGAAATTCATAAATGGTGCTGAGGAATATAAAAGGTTGCAATGAATCATTTTTAGCAGATACTTTTGATGCCTGCACAGAGCAGGCGTAGGTAGAGGGCACACCATTGCTTTAAATGTGCCCTCTATGTACTGTGCAGGATTTGCACCATACATTTGGCAATAATCCTACACAGTCCATCTATGGCATCCATTACCTTGACATTAATGTGCTTAGTCTATGTCACGGTGAAAAGTATATTGAATATGGCACACACATGGTGGCAGGGGGGTGCTTTGGGGCACAAATAAAGTGCTGCTGCTTTAGATGCTGCTCCACCTTTCTGACATGTGACCCTTAGGGCCGTATTTATACTCCGTTTGCGCCGAATTTGCGTCGTTTTTTTCGACGCAAATTCGACGCTAAACTAACGCCAACTAACGCCATATTTATACTATGGCGTTAGAGGCGAATAGCGCCAAAGTTCCCGGAATGTGCGTCATTTTTTAGCGTGAACCCCTTCCTTGCGTTAATGATATGCAAGGGAGGCGTTCCCGTCTAAAAAATGACTCCCAGGCCTTTACGTGGTATTTATACTCCCGGGCAAAAGAGACGCCCGGGAGTGGGCGTGGCTAAAAACGGCGCATTTGCGCCGCTTTTTAACGCCTGGGTCAGGCATGGCGTTAAGGGACAAGTGGGCTCAAAATGAGCCCAGAGTGCCCTCCCCTGCCCCCAGGGACCCCCCCTGCCACCCTTGCCCACCCCAGGAGGACACCCAAGGACGGAGGGACCCATCCCATGGACATTAAGGTAAGTTCAGGTAAGTATTTTTTTTTTTATTTTTTGTGGCATAGGGGGGCCTGATTTGTGCCCCCCTACATGCCACTATGCCCAATGACCATGCCCAGGGGACAGAAGTCCCCTGGGCATGGCCATTGGGCAAGGGGGCATGACTCCTATCTTTACAATGATAGGAGTCATGTTGATGGGGGATGGGCGTCGAAAAAAAATGGCGCAAGTCGGGTTACGACGATTTTTTCGACGTAACCTGACTTGCCCCATTTTAAGACGCCCATACGCCATTTTCCCCCTACGCCGGCGCTGTCTGGTCTACGTGGTTTTTTCCCACGCAAACCAGGCAGCGCCGGTCTGATTGCGCCGTCTAACGCCATTCCATAAATACGGCGCCCGCATGACGCTTCAGAATGGCGTTAGACGGCGCAAAACTTTTTGACGCTAAACTGCGTTAGCGCAGTTTAGCGTCAAAAAGTATAAATATGGGCCTTAGTGTCTTCACTTTAGACCTGCAGGAGTGATGTTATGAAAATGTGTACCTATTTTGTGTGCTGTGTGTTGTGTGCCATGTAACAGGTGTAGCGCCCTGTGTGTTGCATGTGAATCCCACATCTTTGCCCTTGAAATACCTCCCTTGCACAAAGTGGTGTTGTCAATTGCTGGCTGGCATACATATGTGCATGAGGTCCATATGCCCAGTGTGGCACAGTTGTTTGGGATGTATTGCGAAGTATGCAAGATTTTTCAGACAGCTGTGGGACAGGACAGGACAGGGCATCATGTTCTTTCTACATTGCCCTGCATCAGGAGCCCTGCTAAGTCCCATGTCTCCTCATTCATATGCATTTCTGACCTCTCCCTGTACATTGTCAGTAATTCAGCTGCTCTTCTTAACACAAAGGAAGAATCAGGGAGAGGGAAGGAACCAAAACCCCATACTGTCTCCCCAAGTTACACAACCACATACACAAGGAGTATAGGGTGTTTTTTGGTTACCAAGTGCAAGGAGTTGCCCTGGAACCTTTGTGTATCTCAAAATACAAGGCTTGTTTGTGTGCTGAATGTAGCTGTCTGGAGGGGAAAATCTCCTTACGGACTAGGTGGTCTCACACACTATATACAGTCATCTGTGTTATAATACACCTTTATTCGTGGTGACTGCTTGTGTGATTAAAAACAAGCGGTGCAACACCTACTGAGGGTAATGACTCGAAGGGTCACCTACTATTCACTGGCCAACATGTTTCTGCCCACTACTTAGAGCCAATGAAGGTCTGGAGGCATTCGTCAGGGCCTAGGATCCCTAGGTTCGAGCACTAGCGATTCGACTGCAGAGGGGAAGAGAGAGCGGCTACCTTATTGTTTATGTAAATGTGGAAACGATAAACATTGCAATTGCGACCTGGGGAGGGGGAGTTCCAACCATTTATTACTAACTGTTTGCTGGGCATATCATCTACATACACTGACGCAAAAGCCACAAACACTCCGGTCGGTGACATTTCACCTTGCTCCAGGGTAATTTATGTCTCCTCATTGTCTATAGATGAGTGATACACTAACTGTTGGAAAATGGGTTATTGGTAAGGGCAGGTAAGTACCTACACTTAGCAATAGGTCACTAACCTCCACTTAGGTCCAGTTAGGTCTCAGTAAATTAAACCCAGCTCAACCCTTGGTAGCTTGGCAACAAGCGACAAGGCTTAACTTAGTAGACAGAGTGTAAAGCATTCAAATATCACAAAACAGTAATTAAATAAAACACAGGGAACAGTTTAAAAATCCAAAATCAATTTATAAAAATAGGAAATATTTTTAGCTTTATAATGACACACAAACGAATAAAATCGGATAAGAGGAACCGGAGATATGAATTTTTGAAGAATTAATGTTTTCTAGCGCATAGAGGCAACTAGCGCTCAAAGGGTTAAAAAAGGTCACACTGGAAAGGAACTAAGTCCAGAGTTCAGGCCACCCCACGAGGTAACACTGTCACACTTACTTTTAGAAGTGTTTGATTCAGGAAAGTGGTCTACAGCACCAGCCAAGGGTTCGGAGGCTCTGGTGTGCCTCTTGGGGCCTGGGACTACAACTCCCACAATGCACCTCTTCAACTTATGGAGTTGCTCCAAACATCTCAAAACTTCTGAATCTTCTTCCAGATGTCCTTTTTGTGTCCTTGAAGTGTCCACAACTTGATCCAAGGTTCCAGAAGCTCTGAGTTGCTCCTTGGGAGTTGGTACTACAATTTCCAGAATGCACCTGGTCAGAATCCTCAAATGGCCACTGGACACTGGTCAGCTGGGCTCTGCTTGCAGGACTGGATACAGAGGACTCTGGGCAGCTCCTTTGTACCTGTAGCAAACAGGGAGTCCCTTCTTGAAGCAGTAGAAGACAGGTAAAGTCCTTTTAGTGGTGAAGCCCAGTGTGTAGCTGGTGCAGTCCTCCAGAGTTCAGTGTCCAGGTGCAGGTCAAGGGTCCACCAGGGCAGTCCTTCTTCTCCAGGAGTTCTTCCTTGTTGGAATCTGATGGGGATCCGAGGTGTGGATGCAGGTATGCCAGTTTTATCCCTGCTCCTGGGTGAAAAACAGAGGGGTCCTGGTTCTCCAATCAGGTGCAGAGTCCTTCCCCTGTGATGACCACTTCCTGGGAAGTGTGGCAAAAATCAGACCCAGGGAGCAACATTCTTCAAAAATCCCTCATGGCTGAAAGTGTTTTTTGGAGGTTACATCTGGCTGAGCCCACCCACTGGTGTGGCTAAAAATCCTAAACACACCCCTCTCCTGCCCTCTCCTAATCTAATCAAGGGGGCACCTAATTGTCTGGGTTTGCCGGATGTGAGGGTGTTGCTGGGTTGCTCCAAATGTCCTTCTCTGCCTTTGAATACCAGTTTGGCAGCCCACCCCCTTCCTGCTTCATCATCTGCTGAGGGGAGATCTCCTCCCCCAGGCACATCTCTTTGTGTGCCGCCAGGCCACTTCACACAGAGGCTGGCCAATCAGAGCACAGCACCAAAAACACTGCAGGACTAAAGTTGGCAACTTTTCAAGTAAAGTTTAAAACTCTTTACCTGAACAAGTTATATTAAATCCCACAACTGGAAGTTGTGGGATTTATTATAACAATTAATTTGATACCAAACTTCTGGTATCTGCTACTTAAGGGGACTTTTAAAATTAAAATAAAATCTCCCCATTCTAGCCTATGGAGGCCATTCACTACAATGAGGGAAAAATGAATGTGGCTGTTTTACCTCACCGGGGCTTATAAAACTATTTTATAAGGTCCCTGCTTATAGTTACATGGCACCCAGCCCTAGGGGCACATAGGGCACACCTTAGGGGGTGACTTATATGTAAAAATAAGGTAATTTAAGACTTTGGAACTACTTTTAATTCCAAAGTCGAATTTGCATGTAACTTTAATTTAAAAGCAGCCAGCAAGGCAGACCTGCCTTTAAAATTACACTGGGTACATTAGCAGTGCACCTATGGGTGCACGACCTATGCTGGGGTCCCTAAACCTACATGCCCTATCATATACTAGGGACTTATAGATAGGTTGACTTAGCCAATTATAATTAGCCTAATTTGCATACTGATTTTACACAGAGCACAGGCCCTGGGACTGGTTAGCAGTACCCAGGGCACCATCAGAGTCAGGACAACACCAGCAAAATGGTGAAAATGGGGGCAAAACGTTAGGGGGGCTCTGCAATCAGCCCTGTTCTCTCACACTAACATATACATTTCTCATGTGGAATGTGAGGGACATGAACATAATGGTCAAATGGTATTCACTTGTTTGAAATGTAGGGGGAAGGACGTTGCACAGTTGCAGCAAATGCACTGAGGGGCTGGAGACCTTACTGAACCACACAGAAGGTGGAAAGAACACATCTATGCTACTAGCCATTCCACATATGTTCGGGGTGCACTCATTTGGGTGTGGCCATGGGTCCCTGTAGAACCCACCTCAATACGTACAGACTAAGAAGGGAGACATATTCTTCTGAAAGCATGACTAAATGGGGTTGAGGTACGATGGGCAGCATCTGCTCACCCAAAGTGGGCCAGCAGCAATTTATACATGCACCAGCACTGGTGTTTGCCCTAGCAATGAGTCTCCCCATGCTTCCAAGGAGGTAGGGGGAATATAACTGCATGAAAATCATGCACCTCAACAGATCACATCTACCACTGACTGATGCTTCTCAGATGAAATTGGCTCAGGAGTTCCAAGAATGGACAGCACAATGAAACCTAGCAGATGTGTGGCTCATACAAAATGATCTTAGCCAAGAGTACTCCTTTTAGTCTCAGTATATAACCTGCACATAAGACTAGACTGACTCCTGTGCACTGATGGCCTCCTTGGCAAAACTGCACATATTTAAAACCTAGGCCACAGAATGTTGGATCATAACCCTCTCCTTCTGAAGTTATGGTGGGGTGCACGGCAGGCAGTGATCCCTATGTGGTGACTACAGCTCTCCCGCTTCATTTAGAGCACCTTCTGAGTCCTGTTGGGAGGGCCTGTACTTTGAGCTTAACAATGGTATGGCCCAACGCCTCCCCGCAGAATGAGAAGCATTTCAGATGGTCATACTGGAACACTGTTTGGGCCAAACAGTAGAAGTCAGGAAAACACTTGACTCTCAGTTATTAACCCTGGATAGCACCATCTGTACTCTGGAAACCAACCTCTCGACTGAGCTGGGAGCAACTTCCTCGGCTGGTCCCCCAAACAATTAGTAAGTTGGGCGGACTAATCATGGAGGAGAAGATTAGAGGGGCCATTAAGGACCTAGCGTGTTGCAAGACACCAGGAACAGATGGCTTGCCAGTGCAGTTTTACCAGGTGTATATGGACCATCTATCCCCTAAACAAAGTGTATATGTTTGAAAAGCACTGGACAGTGATGTGTTGCCAGATACTACTAGGGAGGTGCTAATAGTGTCTGTCCCTAAACCAGGGGCAATGCACTGGAGATGACTGCCTACAGGCCACTGTCTATTGTTAATGTAGACAATAAGGGAATGAAAAAAATCCTGGCCAATCTGTTATAACCCCAGCGGTCAACATTGATATAATGGTATCAATGTAGTTTCATGCCTCAGTGCAAAACCTCACACATTAGAAGACTTTTTAGAGTGATGGAGGAAATCCCCTTGAAGGTCCATAACATAGCATTAGTGCTTTCTATAGACATGTATAAAGCGATTGACAGTATTAGCTGAGATTACCTTAAGGTGGTTATGCACCAGATAAACTTGGGAAGTAGATGGGGAGGATGGGTTGCGTTGGTGTACACTGGAGCCAGGGCTAGAGTTTGGATTGAGAAATATATTGCAGAAGCCTTTGAGGTAAATAGGGGTATGAGACCGAGTTGCCTTCTATCCGCAATGCTGTTTGTGCTGGTGGTGGACTCTTTTGTTTTGCCAGGTTGGACCGGGTGGGGATGGGTATTGCTCTGGGTGGTAGGGAACATGTTATCTAATTATACAAGGATGCTCTTGTACCAGAGGAATGTGGACACCAGTATACCATGGAGCATGGAATTGTTGTGAGACCTGGGGAGAGTGTTCAGGCTACACACCTCTCTAAATGCTGCTTAAATGTTTCATGATGGGGACACTTGAGAAAACCAAATTGCAATTAGAGTAATAATATTGGAAATATTCCTGCTGATACAAAAAAGTCAACAACAAACTACAAGAAATTCCATAAGTCAAGGGGATACGATGATAATTCATTCACTCCTACACATAAGTACTTGAGCTTACTACCATTGTTTCTATTTCACTCCAAAATTTCTCTAATTTCAGACAAAAAATAAAAATCTAAAATGGAAAATGCAAAAATACAAATTTGCTAAATATCACTGACTCTTTCAGACCTTTTTTATTTGTGAGCAAAACAAAAAAGTAAAACTTTGTGTTCAGAAAAATGCAATATTAGTTGCAAAGATTTTCTTGATCTTCTAGAAAGTTCATCAAATTTTCTTTACCACATGTTCAAAAAGCCTCTAATTAGTGTGCAAATCGAAACTCACCATTAAAACACATCCAGGATATAATGTCCCAGACTATCAAGTGGCAACATTTCAAAGTTTAGTTCTGCCATAATAAAGAATTCGAGAAAGTTGAACTGGATATGTGTTGTTAAAGCAAAATGTTGTACATTCCTTTTCCAAGTCACTTGCTGCAAAGTATGTCCATTCAGGTGTTGGATACTTTTGACAGTGTACTCTCTGTCTCTTTGATTTCAGAGCTACTGGACTATCTGTGTCACTGTCACTCTGATTAGATTCTTCAGTTTCTTCTGCAATCATTGTGGGCACTTGTACTACTGGCACAGTTTGTTTACTTGGCCCTCTGTGGCTAGGTACAACACTTTTTGCTACAGCACTAGGTCTTCATCAGCATCTCAGCTTTTCGGAGCCAACTGTTTCTGTCTCGACCCTTCTGTACCAACCACTGCTGTTGACTCACTCGGACCCCACATAGACCACAATTGTGCTGTACTGGTCACTGGTGCATCCTTAAGAACTTAACTAACCTGTTCCCTCCGTGCCACTGTAACCAACTCTTCATGGACAGGCGTGGTATCATCAAGGGGACCTGGAACCTTGTGAGTATTAGCCATGTGTATTCAATTAGGGAAACTAGCACCCTTCACGTCTATCTTTGCCAACACCACAACCTGGTGTGGGCCCTTCCAGCACGATTCTAAGAAGGCCTTCCATGAATGCCTGTCCACCGTGACATAGTCACCCAGCCACATCATGGCAGAGCTCGTGCTGTGGCTGGACGGTAGCTTCTCCCACCTGATAAGAAAGAGTGAACCACATCAGGTAGTCCTTTGTAATAATCCAGTACCAAGTCATCTGTGATGTTCACAAGCACATTTGCAGGTACAGCAGGCAATCTTATAGCATGCCCCATGATAATCTCATGTAGGAACAAGCCAGTTTTTCTGTTTGGAGTGCTGCACAAACTCATCATGCATCAAGTCATTTCAGAGAGGTGGAGGCACATACTTTCACCAATCTGGACTTCAAAGTTTCATTAACCTGCCCCACCAATCTGGAAGCCTCAAGCCTGTAACTGCAAAGTAGTCTTTGCTCAACTTGCAATGCCGCACATAATAGTTTCAGGACCCCAATGTTGAATTGTGTCCCTCAGTCTGACTCAAGCAAATCCAAGTCTAGATTTTAGCTCTCTAAGTAGCAGTTTGACAACTGTCACTTCTCCTAGTCAGGTAAGCCTCTACCCATCTAGAAAAAATGCAAACAATGAACAAGATGTATCTCAATCCATTGCACAAGGGAAGCACAATAAAATCGAGCTGCATCCTGTAGAAAGGTCCTCCTGATCTGCCAGTGCTACTTGGTGTAACTGCTGTACATTTAAATGCATTCATCTGCTGAAATGTAACACATCAATAAAATAAGGCCTCTGCTATTAATCTGAATCTGGGGTTAAACCAAGTTTGCCTGAATGTCCTAATCATAGCATCACAAGTAACATGAGCATGGTAGTGCCTCGCCTTTTGTGGAGAGAAGCTATTAGGCATCACAACTCTTCTATCACTTGAAACCCAAACATCATCTTAATCTCTTTTGACACAACTTGCTCTAAACCAACCTTGCTGTTCTTCCTCTAACACTTATTCTTGCAACATCTTAACTTCCTCCCAGGTATCTCTAGCAGTTAACAGAAGATTGTGACTTGTCTCATCATTTGACTCATTGGAGTGCTCAACATTAAAGGTAGTACAATTCAGAGCACCGCCAACTCATCGGCATAGTTGTTGCAAGAGTTACATAATCAGTTGCTTTAGGGTGTGCAGAGCACTTCAGAACTGCAATTTGGCATACACATGTAATGCATTTAGTAAACTATACACTTTATCTCCATTTCTTATAGGCGATCCTGAATCGGTCATAAAACCTCCGTGGGACCACAACTGGACAAAGTTCTGAATGACACCAAACCCATACTGACTATCTGTGAAAATTGTCACCTTCAGCTGTTCAGAAACTCAGTATGCTCTTGAAATAGCAACTAATTCATCTAGTTGGGCAGAAAAGACTCCTTGAAGCCAGGAGTCTTTGACTACACCTGAGAATGTACAGACTGCATAGCCAGCTCAGGATACCATCATTGTCTCCTAAACAGGAGCAACCAACAAACATCATACAATTAGTTTCAGGAAGTGTAATATCTTGAATCTCTGGTGTGGGCTTGGTGCACAGTGCAGTGACATCTAGATAATTGGGCTCAATTTTATCAACATAATTTGCATCTTTATCATTCACAGGTAACAGCAATATATTTGTTGGATTCAAAGTATTACAACATTTGAAAAAAATGCTCTGTCCAGCCAATGTGACCTACTCATAGCTTGTTGAATGAGCACTTGTCATATGTTGTGTCTTGGCGTGGGTTAACAACATTTCCACCGAATGCAAACATTCAAATGATCATCCATAACCATGCTTTTGCACAGTTCAATGTGATGCTTACTGCAATGGCTTTAGGCAGTCAAGCAAAGCTGGAACCACAGAATCAAGAGCAATAGACAAATATGCCATAGGTCTGTTGACATTTCCATGCATTTGAGTCAAAACGGAGAGAGTGCACCCCTCCCTCACAGCAGTACAAAGTAAAACACTTATTATAATCAGGCATTCCTAAAGCAGGGGCACAACAGAGATTGTCTCTCAGCTCTGTGAAGGTACATTTGCAGTTGTCATCCAATGGTACCGGATCAAACACATCTTTGTGGGGACACAGTGGCCCTCATTACAACCCTGGCGGTCGGTGATAAAAATGGCGGTAATAGCGCCAACAGGCCGGTGGTAACTACCGCCAAATTATGACCATGGCATAAAGATCTACAAAAGACAGCCAATGTACCGCCAGGGCAGAAACAACAGCCACCACAGTGGTAGCCAGCAACAGCCAGGCAGATGTCAATGTTCCACCCACCATATTAAGACACAGGAAACCACCACCTTTTCTGGGGCGGTACCAACGACATCAAAAGCCTGGCAGAAACAGACCTTAGAAGTGAAAGGACTCACCATTGGAGACACAGGGAAGAACCACACCACCATGGAACCAGAACTGCATGTTTTTCCAATGATATCCTATGTTCTACTCCTCCACTAACTCCAACGCCGGTGAAGACGACGACGGTGAGTACAACCGCCTAGCACACAAGGGAGGGGGGGAAGAAAAAGAGAGTGAGACACACCATACACACAACCATATGCATTACAAAAACAATTTGACCCCGTAACTTGGCTGAATAATGCAAGGGCAAAATGATTTCGCCAAAGTCTTTGTAATAAGTTCAATGCAGAAGAAATAATAAGTTAGGCAAGATAATAGATATATACATATTTACAGAAAAAGGGACACAGCACAGTCCTCAGTATGCATCGGCCACATGCCACATGCCAAGGTCCAAGGCCACACATGTCACCTGCTTCAACATGGAGAGAACACTGCAGGGGCATCAGTTGGTAAATAGGCAGGCACCTCAGGGGGACGGGGACGGGGGGCACCTCAGCCGGGAGATGTCACAAGACCATTGGTTCTGGTTGGGGCAACATGCCCTGTGCTTCATCCTGGGGAGTGATGGGTCACAGTCTTTCAGGTGGGTGTCTTACCCACTGGTTCTGGATGGGACAAAATGCCCTGTGCTTGATCCTGCAAGTGATGGGCCACTGATCTTGGGAGTGATGGGCCAAAGTCTCTAATGTGGGTGTCTTACGCACTGGTTCTGGGGTGGGCAACATGCCCTGTACTTGGTCCTGGGGTGTGCAAGGTCACAGTGGGTGTCTTCCCCACTGGTTCCGGAGTGAACAGACTGCACAGCAGCCGATGGAGGCAGGATTCCATGCCGTTCGCCGACGGTGAAGGCTGCACTGTGGTGGTGCTGCTAGTGAGGGGAGGCTCCTGCCCATCCCCTGCACCCTCTGACGGATGCACAACCATGGTTGGTGGTAGGGTCTCCATCACAGTTCTTGGTCCAGGCTTCTTGCTCTTCCTACCTGCTGGTGCAGGCTCCTTGCTCTTCCTACCTGCTGGGTCAGACTCCTTGCTCTTTAGGCTGGCCGGTGCAGGCTCCTTCCCCTTCAGTACATGTGGCCTGGATCCCTTTCCACCACGAGTGGGTGCGGGTAGGACTGGGCCCGTGGACTGTGTGGCTGAGGTGCTTGGCTGGATTCGTGATACCATGGCCATACGTGCAGGATGGGGGAGGGGTAGGGAAGAGGTCAATGATGGATAGGAACAGTTTTTAAGGGACATTTGGGCGGGAAGAGGGAGAAGGAATGAGAGGGAGGATGAGGGAGTGGATGTTGGAGGAGCCTGCCTGCTGGATTTGGTTGCAGGTGCATGGGCTCTATGCTGTTGTGAGGTGAATGGCTTTTGGGTGTCTGAGTGCCTGCATTTGTGTACTTTAGGAGGGGGGGACAGACACAGTGGGAGTGGACACAGGGGACAAGTGCATGGCTGTTGTGGAGGTGTTTGCCAGTGAGGTGTGTGTTCTGCTTGGTGTGGTGATGATGCCAGTAGTGGATATTGATGTAGCGCATGCAGGTGTGAGTGTAGACGTTGCTGGAAGGGAGGTGGTGAGGGGTGAGGAGGGGGAGACAGTGAAAACAGTGGATGTTGTTGTGTTTGCAACTGGATGGTGTTTGTGTGAATGCTTGTGGGATGAAGTGTAGTGCTTGTGTTTGCCTGTGACACTTTTGGGTGTTGTCTTGTGTGCATGCTCATCTGTATGTGTGCTTGGGATAGGTTGGGGTTGAGGGGAATGGGACTGGGCAGTAGAAGTTGGAGGGGGGAACGGTAAAAGCAGGAACAATGGCTGCCATCAGAGAGGAGGCAGAGCCTGAATCAATCTCTTTTGGGCCGCCAATCCAGTGTGAATGCCCTCCAGGAATGCATTAAATTGTTGCATCTGGGCTGCCAGCCCCTGGATGGCATTCACAATGTTTGACTGCCGTACAGAGATGGATCTCAGAAGGTCAATAGCCTCCTCACTCGGGTCAGCAGGGCTCACTGGGGCAGGGCCTGAGGTGCCTGGAGCAAAGGAGATGCCCACCCTCCTGGGTGAGCGGGAACAAACAACTCGATGAGTGGATGCTGGAATGGCGTGCTGGTACAGGTGTGGAGGCTGTACCTGTAGCTGGGGTGGTCACAGAGGTGTCCACCACCACGAGGGAGCTCCCATCGGAGGAGGTATCAGAGTCTGTATTGTCCCCTCCAGTCTCTGCCGTGGTGCTCCCCTCACCCTCCGTCTCATTGGTGCCCTCAGCATCGGTGGACTCTGCCTCCTGGATCCTGTGGGATTCAGCTCCCTCCTTCGCTGGTGCCTCTGCTCCTCTGCCAGATGATGCCAATGCACATAAGGACAGGATGACAAAAAAAAAAGGGGGGAAGAGACAAAGGATACACTAGGTCAATGGCTGCATCAATGGCTGCACCAACACCACCGTTGACGTACACAGCACCCTCACACACTCACAGCCCTACGCAATATGCATTGCACTACCAGAGAAATAGTTAACCACCAAGGCATTTGGAGGGGGACACACTGTCAAATGCACCACACCTGGGACCCACGCAGCCCTGACCAGTAGTGGATGCCTACGAGCTAGGTAGCAAGATTTTCCCTTCTGAACTCTAGCTACCTCGGGATCTACGCTGCAATGTGAGGCCTGGCCTAGGGGCACCCACTGACACATCCCACACACGGATACCACCCTACCATGCATAAGTTGTAATGATGGGCACTGTACTCACCCCCTTGTGGCTGCTGTGATACCCTCAAGCGCCCATCCAGCTCAGGATAGGCCACCGCCAGTATGCAGGCCACCAGGAGGGTCGGTCATCCCTGGGGTCTAGTGGGCTCTGACTAGCTTCACTTGACCCGTGTGCCGCTTTCCGCCGTCGTGTAAGTTGTTTTTCTCATTTTTCTGCGCCTCGCCTCCGGCGCTTCTGCCCCCGTTGTGCCCCTCTGATTGCTGTTTCCCCGATCGTGTACTGTGCCATTACTGTATTTCATACTGTGTGTTTTCATATTGTGACTGCCTTTAATTTCGCTCGTTTTTTGTGCCTTTTGCCCCTTGTGCGCTCCCCCTGCTCTCCGATCCCTGCCGCTGCCTCCCTGCGGCCCCGCCCCCCTCGCGCCCCCATTCGCCGCTCCCTCCCGCCTCCCGCCTCCCAGCTGCTCCTCCCTCCCCCCTCCCTTCTTAATGGCTGGCGCTGCGCGTTGCGAGTGAGCGACCTCTGACCTGTTTCAGGTCCTGAGCTCGCCCCCCACGACCGCAGCACCAACCTGCTGCCTCCTGCCTCTGTCCCCCGACCACGCTGCTGTTTGCGTGTTCGAGGCCCTCCTCCACCCGCAGACATCCTCCTGCGCCTCATCCCTGGGGTCTAGTGGGCTCTGACTAGCTTCACTTGACCCGTGTGCCGCTTTCCGCCATAGTGTAAGTTGTTTTTCTCATTTTTCTGCGCCTCGCCTCCGGCGCTTCTGCCCCCGTTGTGCCCCTCTGATTGCTGTTTCCCCGATCGTGTACTGTGCCATTACTGTATTTCATACTGTGTGTTTTCATATTGTGACTGCCTTTAATTTCGCTCCTTTTTTGTGCCTTTTGCCCCTTGTGCGCTCCCCCTGCTCTCCGATCCCTGCCGCTGCCTCCCTGCGGCCCCGCCCCCCTCACGCCCCCATTCGCCGCTCCCTCCCGCCTCCCACCTCCCAGCTGCTCCTCCCTCCCCCCTCCCTTCTTAATGGCTGGCGCTGCGCGTCGCGAGTGAGCGACCTCTGACCTGTTTCAGGTCCTGAGCTCGCCCCCCACGACCGCAGCACCAACCTGCTGCCTCCTGCCTCTGTCCCCCGACCACGCTGCTGTTTGCGTGTTCGAGGCCCTCCTCCACCCGCAGGCATCCTCCTGCCCCTCATCCCTGGGGTCTAGTGGGCTCTGACTAGCTTCACTTGACCCGTGTGCCGCTTTCCGCCGTCGTGTAAGTTGTTTTTCTCATTTTTCTGCACCTCGCCTCCGGCGCTTCTGCCCCCGTTGTGCCCCTCTGATTGCTGTTTCCCCGATCGTGTACTGTGCCATTACTGTATTTCATACTGTGTGTTTTCATATTGTGACTGCCTTTAATTTCGCTCCTTTTTTGTGCCTTTTGCCCCTTGTGCGCTCCCCCTGCTCTCCGATCCCTGCCGCTGCCTCCCTGCGGCCCCGCCCCCCTCGCGCCCCCATTCGCCGCTCCCTCCCGCCTCCCGCCTCCCAGCTGCTCCTCCCTCCCCCCTCCCTTCTTAATGGCTGGCGCTGCGCGTCGCGAGTGAGCGACCTCTGACCTGTTTCAGGTCCTGAGCTCGCCCCCCACGACCGCAGCACCAACCTGCTGCCTCCTGCCTCTGTCCCCCGACCACGCTGCTGTTTGCGTGTTCGAGGCCCTCCTCCACCCGCAGGCATCCTCCTGCGCCTCATCCCTGGGGTCTAGTGGGCTCTGACTAGCTTCACTTGACCCGTTTGCCGCTTTCCGCCGTCGTGTAAGTTGGTTTTCTCATTTTTCTGCGCCTCGCCTCCGGCGCTTCTGCCCCCGTTGTGCCCCTCTGATTGCTGTTTCCCCGATCGTGTACTGTGCCATTACTGTATTTCATACTGTGTGTTTTCATATTGTGACTGCCTTTAATTTCGCTCGTTTTTTGTGCCTTTTGCCCCTTGTGCGCTCCCCCTGCTCTCCGATCCCTGCCGCTGCCTCCCTGCAGCCCCGCCCCCCTCGCGCCCCCATTCGCTGCTCCCTCCCGCCTCCCAGCTGCTCCTCCCTCCCCCCTCCCTTCTTAATGGCTGGCGCTGCGCGTCGCGAGTGAGCGACCTCTGACCTGGTTCAGGTCCTGAGCTCGCCCCCCACTACCGCAGCACCAACCTGCTGCCTCCTGCCTCTGTCCCCCGACCACGCTGCTGTTTGCGTGCTCGAGGCCCTCCTCCACCCACAGGCATCCTCCTGCGCCTCATCCCTGGGGTCTAGTGGGCTCTGACTAGCTTCACTTGACCCGTGTGCCGCTTTCCGCCGTCGTGTAAGTTGTTTTTCTCATTTTTCTGCGCCTCGCCTCTGGCGCTTCTGCCCCCGTTGTGCCCCTCTGATTGCTGTTTCCCCGATCGTGTACTGTGCCATTACTGTATTTCATACTGTGTGTTTTCATATTGTGACTGCCTTTAATTTCGCTAGTTTTTTGTGCCTTTTGCCCCTTGTGCGCTCCCCCTGCTCTCCGATCCCTGCCGCTGCCTCCCTGCGGCCCCGCCCCCCTCGCGCCCCCATTCGCCGCTCCCTCCCGCCTCCCGCCTCCCAACTGCTCCTCCCTCCACCCTCCCTTCTTAATGGCTGGCGCTGCGCGTCGCGAGTGAGCGACCTCTGACCTGTTTCAGGTCCTGAGCTCGCCCCCCACGACCGCAGCACCAACCTGCTGCCTCCTGCCTCTGTCCCCCGACCACGCTGCTGTTTGCGTGCTCGAGGCCCTCCTCCACCCGCAGGCATCCTCCTGCGCCTCATCCCTGGGGTCTAGTGGGCTCTGACTAGCTTCACTTGACCCGTGTGCCGCTTTCCGCCGTCGTGTAGGTTGTTTTTCTCATTTTTCTGCGCCTCGCCTCCGGCGCTTCTGCCCCCGTTGTGCCCCTCTGATTGCTGTTTCCCCGATCGTGTACTGCGCCATTACTGTATTTCATACTGTGTGTTTTCATATTGTGACTGCCTTTAATTTCGCTCGTTTTTTGTGCCTTTTGCCCCTTGTGCGCTCCCCCTGCTCTCCGATCCCTGCCGCTGCCTCCCTGCGGCCCGCCCCCCTCGCGCCCCCATTCGCCGCTCCCTCCTGCCTCCCTCCTCCCAGCTGCTCCTCCCTCCCCCCTCCCTTCTTAATGGCTGGCGCTGCGCCTCGCGAGTGAGCGACCTCTGACCTGTTTCAGGTCCTGAGCTCGCCCCCCAGGACCGCAGCACCAACCTGCTGCCTCCTGCCTCTGTCCCCCGACCACGCTGCTGTTTGCGTGTTCGAGGCCCTCCTCCACCCGCAGGCATCCTCCTGCGCCTCATCCCTGGGGTCTAGTGGGCTCTGACTAGCTTCACTTGACCCGTGTGCCGCTTTCCGCCGTCGTGTAAGTTGTTTTTCTCATTTTTCTGTGCCTCGCCTCCGGCGCTTCTGCCCCCGTTGTGCCCCTCTGATTGCTGTTTCCCCGATCGTGTACTGTGCCATTACTGTATTTCATACTGTGTGTTTTCATATTGTGACTGCCTTTAATTTCGCTCGTTTTTTGTGCCTTTTGCCCCTTGTGCGCTCCCCCTGCTCTCCGATCCCTGCCGCTGCCTCCCTGCGGCCCCGCCCCCCTCGCGCCCCCATTCGCCGCTCCCTCCCGCCTCCCGCCTCCCAGCTGCTCCTCCCTCCCCCCTCCCTTCTTAATGGCTGGAGCTGCGCGTCACGAGTGAGCGACCTCTGACCTGTTTCAGGTCCTGAGCTCGAACCCCAGGGTCTGCACCTCCTTGGGGATGGCATGCCATATGCCCTTCTTTTGATGTGCACTGACCTGCAGAGGCAATACACACAGGAAAATAGAATTAGACAAACAGTCCTGCGTGTTACACATATGGCCCACCATACCCCTTCCCATCACCATTTACACACACATGGCTAAGCACACAACCTGTATGCTGCCAAGAGGACATCCACCACCACCCTTACACAAGGCCTTCACACCCACAACTCCATGCATTCATGCCACATGCATCGTGCTCACAGTGTACTCACCTGTTAGTCTGGAGGCCCGTACAGCGGTTCTTACTGGGGTAGGACCCCATCCACCAGTCTCTCCAACTCTTCCGGAGTGAAGGGTGGGGCCCTTTCCCCGGTCACAGGAGCCATGATAGGCTCCAGACACAGGCCATAGCAGCACATGCAGTGTAGGTCCTCTCCTATGGAAGGTCAGGTAACAAGTGAGGAATCAGATAGAAAATGGCAGTCACGTCCGTGGTGGTGCATACCGTCACTGCCAGCGTAGATCACCACTGGCCACTGTAACTCATAGGGCCCAATGTTAGCCAATGAGGAGTTGCACTGCGGTTCCCGACCACCTCCCGCAACGACGCACATCAGCGAAATTACCTCACTTCCACCTGTCCCTCCACACAGGACAGGCAGACGCCATTTTTGGGGGGGGGGTGCAGGCACTGGAATAATGCTGCATCACAGGTGATATTAGCACATACTGGACAAATCACAATGACCCATTACATGGTTGCAAAGTACTGTTGTAGCGCCATTGTTCAGTTTGTGACCGGCTCCTCACTCTTTTGTCCCTTAGATTCCTACTGTTGTGGATGAGTAGAACTGAAGTGACATAGAGTGGAGTAGGGGGGTCATCAAGTGGAGTGGGGTAGAGTAGAGTAGAGTGTTATAGAGTGGAGTGGAGTGGAATTGTGTATAGTAGAGGGGTGGATTGGGGGGCATAGAGCAGAGTAGAGTGTCATAGTGTGGTGTAGAGTGGAGTAGTGAAGCAGTGTTGTAGAGTACAGTGAAGTGGTGTAGAGGGAGTTAGGTAGAGTGTCAGAGTCGAGTGGCGTAGTGTGGCATGTAGGAGCATAGAGGGTCAGAGTGTTTTTTTAAGGAATATGCTTATTTCACTGTCCATCCAATTCATATATGTTAAGGCCCGTATTTATACTTTTTTTAGCGCCGCATTTGCGCCGCTTTTTGACGCAAAACGGCGCAAACCTACAAAATACAATGGCATTTTGCAAGTTTGCGCCGTTTTTGCGTCAAAAAACGACGCAAATGCGGCGCAAAAAAAGTATAAATACGGGCCTAAGTTTCCTTCTTTAAAATTGATGTGTGGGCATTGTTTGAATACACATGTCTTTAGCCTCACATACAGAACTTACAATAGTGATGGCTTTCTAGAGTACTGCATGCTTCATGTCTTTTGTACAAGGACAATGAATGTGTTTGTTTTTCAATACACACACACACAGTATGGATATGCCTTGAATACATGTAATTTTTTTTAGATAGTGGATGCAATTTTACAATTGCATTTTAGCTACGTGGATAATAAGTAGTTCAGCATTTGTGGCCCTGTCCAGACGATAGGTCATTATAATGTGCCGTTCCTGCAGTGTAGACAAGTCCAATAGGGGTCTGTACACAGTTGCTTGCCTCCTCCTCCTCCTCCGCAGTGGTTGGTATCTAAGTAAACCAAACATGAGAAGTGTGTGACTGCGGGAAGGATGGATACACAATATCACAGTACACAGAGCAGTGACATCCAATATACTCCAGCAATCATTGTAATTTGCACTGGTGTCCTCTACATGCAAACGGACTTCCTAAAAAATACCAATACTTTTCATTAGACATTGTGTCTCACAGATGTAGTTGATGTTGTATGTCGTGATTATTAGCATCCCATTCTGGTGTATGTTGAAGATTGTCACTTTTACCTCGCTGCTTCCTCACTCCTCTTTCCCCACCTCCCCATTACCTCTTCAAAAATATTTGGTGGGATCCAGTATGCAGGCATGTACCTGCATTAGCCACGTCCCTCCTGGAACGTGGCGTGTTGTTTCTTTTCTTCTCCGGGGTTTCTTACTCTCCTTGTTGTTGTTTGGTTTCCCCGACTCGTTCCACCTCTCCAGAACCTCGGACGCTTTCGCCTTCTGTTCTGCCGTCGTCTCTGTCTCTCTCAGTGTCCTTGTCGTTTTTGGCGTCTCTCCTCTTCTTTTTGAACCTCCCATCTTCCTCCATAATCCTTCCCGAAATCCCTTCTGCGTCTCTCTCTCCGCCCCTCCATCCTCATCTGTACTCTTTATTTCCTGGTTAGTGTGTGCGCTCTTCAGCGTATCATTCTCCAGAGTGCCGTCGGGGCACGCTCCTTTCGGCCCAAACTCTGTAGTGGCAATCGGAACGATGGTGACTCTGTTACACATGCTCCCCTGTATAAAGGGCTGATTGAGTCCAATCGCTATACGATTTCTGGACAAATAGTCTGCAGTGACTAATTGTCTCCCTTAGAGATGTTGAATCTGAAACATAAAATGTTGTAGTTCCAGGAACCACTGCAATATCCTGGAGTTAGTATCATTATTCCAGGCTAATCAAGTGAAAGGAGCATGATCTGTAGTTAATATGAAGTGATGTCCCAGCAAGTAACATTGAAAACTTTCAACAGCCCATTTGATCGCCAAACATTCTCTCTCAATCACGGGATAGTGTTTTTCTCTTGGTAGTAGTTTCCTACTTATATAGACTATGGGATGTGATATTTTGTTCTCGTCTGTTTGTGACAAAACCGCTCCTATTCCAACATTGGATTCTGTTTATAAATAAAAAGGTTTTGTAAAGTCAGGGCAACGCAAAACTGGTTTGGTTGTCAAATAGCTTTTTAGGGTTAAATAGCTACCGGTTTGAGTTGTAGTAAAACCCCTGAATTTTGTAGGCTGTTCTTTTTTTAGAAGGTTAGTTTGAGGGGTTGCAATGATTGAGTAATTGGGAATGAAGCAACGATAATAACCAACCATCCTGAAAAAACGACAGCACTTCTTTCTTTGTTTGAGGTGGAGGTATCTTAAGGATCACTTCAACTTTGTCGAGCTAAAGTCGTATTTCCCCTTTCTCTATATGATAACCAAGATAGGCAATGGAATCCCTTGCCAAATTGCATTTGTCTGGATTAGCGGTTAAGCCTGCTTCTACTTGAGTATGGAAAACCTTAGAGAGATGGAGTAAATGCTGCCCCCATGTTTCACCTTAAATGACAATGTCGTCTAAATACGCAGCAGCATATCCCACATGGGTTCGTAGTAGTCTATCCATTACTAGTTGGAAAGTGGCAGAGGCCCCATGTAGACCGAATGGAAGTACAGTAAATTGATATAATCCTGAGGAGGTAGAAAAAGCAGTTTTCTCCTTATCTTGTGGATTTAATGGTATTTGCCAGTACCCTTTTGTAAGGTCCAACATTGACAGATATCGGACTTTACCCAATTATTCGATCAATTCGTCCACTCTCGGTACTGGATAAGTATCAAAATCAGACAAGTTGTTTAATTGTCGAAAGTCAATATAAAAATGGACTGTTCTATTAGGTTTTGCAACTAAAATTTCTGGGGAACACCATGGACTTATGGAGGGCTCAAGTACACCCATTTTTAGCATGTTCTGTACTTCTTGTTCAACCACTCTCCTACGGGCTTCAGGTATACGGTAGGGTCGAAGAAGGACAACTTTCCCTTAGTTGGTGTTAATCTTACAGTATGTTGTATCAAAGAGGTCTTCCCAGGGGACAATAAAAAAAGTTTCCAGTTCTGGTGTAATACCTCTAATAGTTGTGTTCATTGGTCATTTGGTAGATCTGGATTAATGTGGGGGGAGCCATTCACACGAGTTATCAGGTTGGGGAAATAGATTTATTTCAAGTGGTTTTACCTTATTTACAAAAAAAACAGGCCCATATTTATACTTTTTGACGCAAACTATACTTTGACGGCCGGCGGCGCAAACCACAGGTGTAAGTCATTTTTTTTTACGCACACCGCAGCGTCAAGTCGTAAAGCAAAACAACGTTAACACGGTGGAAATGACTGTGGGTCGTTTTACGACACCGCACACCGGATATGTGGCGTTTTTTTACGCAAATTCCCTGTGAACACTGCCATTTCAGCAGAGGAGAGCCAAAATGGATCCCAGATGCCTGTACAGACCCAAGGAAGATGACAACAGACCAGGAACCAGACAGGAGGACCCACACAAGAACCAGGACACTTTTAAGAAGAAAAGAAAGTGTTGCTTCAGTGCAGAGGAACAGGAAATCCTGGTTAAAGAGGTGACGGAACACCAGCACCAACTGTTTGTCACCTCAAAGTTGCCAATCAGTAGGAGAGAGGCAATATGGCAACAAATTGTTGACAAGATCAACAGTGTGGCAGAAGTACGCAGAACAGTCATTGAGTGCAAGAAATGCTGGCATGACTGCAAGCTCAGGACCAAGGAAAAGATGGCCAGGAACAGGAAGGCAGCACTGCAGACTGGAGGTGGGAGTCCAGCACACCAGGAGGCCCTGGACCACATGGAGGAGATGGTCACAGCCGTCATCCCTGAGGAGATCATCACAGGGATTCCAGGACAGGACAGCGCAGACTACCAGGAGACAACGCACATGCAGGGTAAGTCGCATGGGGAATTATAATGCACTAATGTCAACTGTAAGCAGGGGGGGGGATACCGACCACAAAATGCATGGAAGTCATCATATACATGGAGTGGTATGGGTAAAAGGGTATGGCATGGGGGCATGGCCTGTACAGAGAGAAGCTGGGGCACACCATAACACTACACCAACAACAGTCCCATGGGAGCATGCTGCCATGCCAACAATGGAGCAAAGGTAAAGCCACGTCAGGAGGGAAGGGCACAACGTCAAACTGACATCCGGGCACACGTCAGCCACTATACCCCCTACATTAACTAGGGCCCAATTAACAACCTCTAGCCATACCAACAACTGGAATGTAACAATGAAAACAGATGCCACTACCACCTCCGCTCTGTGTGCAGCTCAAGAAGCCAATGGCTGTAACGTACCCATGGATCATACACACCTAAATTAGAGGGTTGAGGATGACAACTCCAATAATCCCCTGAAACAATACAAAGGCTCCAGTCCTGTCAAATGTCAATGCCCATAGTTGTCGCAAACATCAGCCAATGTCATCAACATTAGGAGCTACACAGCACTAAGGTCACACCCATGCTGCATATGTCAGGGTCCATCCTGTGCCTGAGTCACAATGTAACATCCCAAATGGCATACTGCTCAGACAACAGCATTGAGGGGGAGGACACATGTAACTGGTCACTGAAATACACCTGCACAATCAGAGGAGGAAATGTGGCACTGCTATGACTATCAGGGCAATCCAATGTACCACACATTCCCCAACATCAGCTGTACACATTACCAATGCCAACATCCATATCGTGCCATAACAATGCTATGCATAGGATACGCTACATGTTAACTACATATAAGTGGATGTGAAAGATCAGAGACTGGGGCAGGTCTAGATTGTTAAGTGTGCTGCTAGTGCCATCAGAGCACCCACAGCCAGTGAAAGGTCTCACCATGAGAATGGATGTAGACGGAGGGTTGAGTAAGGCAAGAAGGTAGCCGATCACTATTTGGCCAAAACCAACACTTAGAGGAGATGATGCCGACAAGTCTAATAGCTTACCACAATACATGTGACATGCAGGTGGGGCATAGGCCTGGGAGAATGCCCATATGAAAGACTGGAACAATGAACAGGAAACAAGATCACAATGTGAAATCATCACAAGGCAGGCATGTCACATCACAAAAGCCACAACACACACACACTAATTGTACCCCATTTCATTTCAGAGGACAATGGATCTCCTGTGGATATGCCTGTCCCAGAATACCCTGATGACATGGATGACGAGCTAACAAACATTCCCCAGCAGACCATCCAAGATGTCCTCGGAACCCTTCAGACCCCACCTTCAGTCACAAGGACAGAACAAGCAGCCATCGCAGAGGATCCACCCACCACCCCAATTGTAAGACCTGCCAGCTCCAATACAGCTGAGGACTCAGACAATACAGGCACCAGCTTTGAGAGAACTGTAGTTGGGTACAGCGGGAGCTGGCCAATGAGGTGTGGGTGGGGATGCAAACTATGGCAGCCAGCCTAGAGGGGGTGCGTTCATGCATGATGTAATCTGCAGATCAGGCAGCAGCCATGCAAGCCCTAACATCCATCCTGCATGGACTACAAGAAAATGTCAAGGAATTCACCACTGCAGTAAGGGAGTTGCCACAACAACTCGCACTCCAAACCTTCCACTGCATGCACGAATGCAATTGTGACCCCCTCAGGGCCGACCTGGCTGCCTACCATAGTGATGTGGCTGCTATTCTTAAGAATCAGCAGATCCTCCATGCTGCAGTACTGCCATTAAGACCTTCACAGGTAGCAGTGACCGGGATGTCTGACTCCACATCTCCACTGAGGTGTGTGTTGCCCCTTCACAACCACCACCACCAAGGACAGAGGAGGCAACATACACATCAGAAGAAGAAGACATGGAACAGATCACACTCACATGGAAAAGTACCCAGAAGCACTAGCCTCTGCCACATGGCCAACTATTACCAAGGTCCTGCGTTTTGTAACATGCCAGTCGTACAACAACTGTACTCAATGACTGTTCTGCAAACCACTGTTAATCTTGTCAGCCTGCCCAGTTCTTGTCTCTCTCTTACTCATTGGCAAATCCTGTCCCTCTGCACTGTCTGAAACATCACCCCAGCATTTCAAAAGCATTTTCCTTTACCCCTTGTGTAGGATCACAATGGAAGATGTCACAATCATGGACTCACAATCATGGACAATATACATATAGCACTACAGCACTTTTCAATAAATAGCACTTACACAACAAATCTGTCTCTGCGTAATGTGACACATCCACTGTGCAGTAGATAACTGAAATGTGCCTCCTGTCAAATAACGTAGCTTGTCAATACAACTGTCCTGAAATTATGTAGTCATATAAATCTGCACAGTGGCCAGGATTGCATCATACGCTGCCCTTCCTGAGGGTAATATCTGATGATGTGAGAAACCATACACCATCATGCTGTGTTGGACAGAATAATGCTTCCTCAAGGGATATCTAAGTCATCAAATTGTGGCCGCAAAATGTTGTCACCATGCAATACTAACACATATAACAGTGCACACAAATCTAAGCAAACACTCTAAAAACTGCATGAATGAATGTGTCTGAGTTTACATCCAAATAGGTAATCATGCTGAACAGTGTCACAAATGATCTATGTGAGTCATGAAGACGATACTACAAGAGTGCTTACGACAACTCATCTTATAAGGGCGTCCTTGAACATCACACTGCAGTCAGACCTAAAACTGTTCCCCCAATACCAAATCTGGAAGCACTGTTTGTGACTTAGAAAACATACTTATTGACAAAAACACGTTGGGATTCATATTGACTGTAATTGCTGGTTGCAACAAATGGTGGAATCTTTGCAGGGTAGCCCTGGGGTTGCTGCCAATCTTACAGCTCAGTTGGGATTTGTTTGTTGCATAGGACACAAATGTAATAGTACAAAATTCATGTACACTAATGCCAAGGCCATGATCAACAAGCATTTAACACATACTGTAAAGGGTTCACTATATATTTATTAAATGGTAATCACAGAAGTGGAAACTGACGGAAAAGTTTTACCTACCCTAATCTACCCTGACTACTCATTACCCACAACTGTCCCTAAACGTACTTACCACATGTAACAAAACGTTCTAAACATCAATCCCCCAGCCTCCTTATGAGATGGGACACATGGAGGACAACAGATACTAACCTAAACACATACTATACTATCCTAAACAAATATATATTTTTTTGTATTTTTTGATTATTTATTTTTTAAACACACAAGAACCCCAACATAGCCATACACACACTTAATAAGTAAAAATAGAAAGATTCAGGACCCCTCACCCCTCACCCACTAACACTAACAAAACTAACAGCCTATACTAACCTAACTCTAAGCCCCCTAAGCCCACTAATTATGAGAACAAGGACAGAGGAGGGAGGGGAGGGAATCATGTCCATATACAAAAGTCTAGAGGTTGGCCCTCCGGATGGTCTGCTTTACGGACCGCACACGCCTGTTCATATGGCGAACATCCCGGCTCAGATTAAAAATTTTCCATAGCACACGGTCCATTTTACGTTCCATTGCCTGGAAAGCTGCAGGGTCAACTGTAGCAGCTGGGGCAGTCTGGGTACCGGCGGAGGAGGTTTGTTGGCGTGTAGAGCCAATGCCTGTGGGCTGATCTGAAGGTGTTGCACTGCTGGGGCGTGGAACAACTGCAGACTTTGGGACAACAGTCCCAGCTGTGGGTGGTGCCACCTGGGTGGAACTGGTGGTTGTGCTGGTGGTGGCTGTGGTGGGCAAAGTAGGGCCACCTTGTGGGAAAGCCCTCCATGCTCCGGAGGCCCGTTCATTCCGGTATCTATGGGCCATTCTCCTGAACCCCGACTCTACCAGCAGGATATGTTGGTATCTCATGGCCCGCCTCTGGAACTCACGGACCTGGATGGGTGTCATGTTCGCAGCTGTGAAGACAAAGGCAAACAATTTACATTAGGAGCTGCATTGTGTGAAATGGCACAAGACGTAAATCAGACAATACATATACTGTACTTGTAACAGCTCATATCACCATACAGATCAATGAATGTCCCTGAAGAAGTACATGGCAGGCCAGCCTACAAAAGTCATATCACATATAGCACATCCAAAACCTACAAGATGGGTAACAGCTGGCATTAACTTGTCATCTGAGTTCTGCAGTTGTCAGCTAACAATCATGTTGCACATCCTCCGCCAGTGCCTGGGCTACAGATGTCAGTATACGTGATGGAAATCTAAAGCCACATAGTCTGCAAGTTGTAATTGGACTTGCTAGTATAGTACTCATGTGCCATACCTGAGTGTGTATACTAGGTTCCGACTAAACATTCACTTGTATGTGTAACATATTGGTACCATCAGCCCTAGGTACCCTATTCACAAACCCATGCCTGTGTTTGAGGGGGAGGGGTGGAGAAACAACGAACAATTCCAAACAACATGGACACCCAAGAGTGTATAGAAAGCTCAACACATGTTTGGCTCTACACACACACCACAGGTAAGGTCTATCAACAATTAGGAGTCAGCAAACCCTTGACCAATCCTAGCGCCACACATGTCAGGAAATGCAGACCTTGGTCCACATCATATACTTCCAGTAAGGCATGACTTACAACAGACACAGAGTTGCAAGAACACCCATGATCATGATTTGCATGCACACCTAGGCCATTGCACTCAAGTTCCACATACTTGTAGCACTACATGTGGAAGTACATGCTGCTAGGAATTTCAACCTACAGTTTTATAAGTACTTTGGTGAATAGGGAAGCAGAAGTCTGTTGGAAAGCGATTTGCAGTACCAATCTGGGAGAATGTGGGTCTGACAGGCAGACTAAATCTGAGATGAGTTCCAGTGCGACTCTTGTTGATACAAGTGTTATCCACATGACTCACCCCACTTCTCATTGCGGGGCCTACAGTAATGACGTACAATAGGATAAGCATTGGCCAACTCAAACATTTTGAGAAACTGAAATCCCACTCATGGAACAAGACAAATGATTGGCCAGTGCATCACACCTTGCTATGTGTTAAACACACAGGAGTCCATCACACATCACCAGCAAACAGAACACATAACAGACATATCAACACTTACTGGAGTGGTCGGGGTCCTCAAATGTAGCCACCTCTTCCACAGTGTAGGGTGCCGGTCCACCTGTAAGGCATGGAAGGAAGAAATGTGCTCAGAATCTGTGCACTGACCAACAATTTCAAAGACAAAAACAATGTGTAAGCTGACATAAGTAATGAAAGCCATTCAGACATGATGATACTGCATCTGATATATCATGGCCAACATGTACATAGCATGGGTCTCCTGTGAAAGTTACACACATGCAGTGGCCCTAACTATCATGTGGTAGCAAACATGCTCCTTCATTAGTGAGCAGAAATAATAATGGTGTGTAATCGTCTCATCATGTGCATCCAAGAGAGACATCCAAAGCCTGGTTACTTGAGTATTGCATTACCAGTCAAACAGCCTATGTGGCCATGACACATTTATGACACATAGGTACAATGTACAGAGGGACAGGGACTTTGTAAGCCCTCATGTTGTTACAGTTTCTTCATTTGATGTGGCCTAGCAATGGTGATTTGCACCAAACATAGAGATATGAACCCATGTGCATATCTTTGGACTACCATCCCTAATTGGAATGTGGCACAACAAACTCCAAATGCCAGTCTAAGATGTTAGCTGAGGGCACCTTACACCTTTTCCCGATGTTTTCAAATCCAGATCTGACATGTATCCAAAAAGATGAAGGACCACAATAATCCCTAAAATTCATAGAACTTCAGTGAACGCTTTCCTTACACACTCACCAGACACACATGAGACATATGTCTGGGCCACATTGCTATCATCAATTGACGTGAAGCCAGCACTCATTTTCAGCATCATGTAGTGTTTCTAGTCAGTCTAGCTATTGCGTCAACAAATTTTGCCAATATTTTAGTACATCTATACTTCGCTGCCAAATGTGACCTATATAGACATGATTGGCTCCTATTTTGTTTTGTTGTCTGACACAAAGGCAGCACCAAATTACTTTAAGCAAAAGTATCCTGTAAGTTTGCAGAGCACGTGCTTCCTGAGAGCTAGCAATTGTGATCCTTCACTTAGTGCATCAATTACCCTTGCATTGCACACAGTCAGCAACTTAGCTGGCAGATATTGTACAAATCATCTGATGTCACTACAGAGCTTTTAAATGTGCACATTTACATAATTTGTACTCACCAACAGGGCCACCAATCACTATTCCCAGTTGGTCCAGCAGAGCTTGCTCCCTGGTGATGAGGTCAGCCCAGCAGTGCTTCAGCTGGTGGTCATTCCTCTGACTCCCATACACACGATTCAAGTGATACAGCACCTTTCCCCACCGGATTCTTCACGCCTCAGTGTGATACCCCTGTATCACCCTGCCCCCTGCCTCGATCATGAGTGGGAGGGAATGGCACACCAGCCATATAAACCCCCCCAACCTCTCCTCACCTATCCTGCCAAGACGTGGCCTACCCAACACTAGGGGAGAAAGAAGAAGAAAGGAGAAAAGGGGGAAAGTAGGAGTACGGAAAAAAAATAAACTTAACAACTAAAAGAGCCCAACTATCCCCAAACTAGCACTACCCACAACAGACTCCCACAAAAAACAAATACACTACAATACCTGACAATTGTAAACAAAACACACTCAGACAGTACACAACTACAATATTTATTTCACAAAGTAACAAGTAAGATAGCACACAGGACACCAAAGCACAAAATCACTGGACAACACTCTGAACACAGCCACACAGTCTAGAAGATTCAAAGACTGCAAAGTGAAAGTAAACCTACTGTACATAATCTGTAAACAGGATATCCTATCACATCACATCCTGCATAAAATGGCCACCGTTTTTATCGTTATGCGTCGTATTTTTTCAAGCATACAGAATGTGCGTCCTATTATTCGACGTACAGGTGTGAAAATTAGGCCGCATCCAAATAATAGTAAATTGTCTTTACAATTATTTCGATGCGGCCTAATTTTCACTCCTGTGCGTCGAAAACTATGACTGTATTGGTGGGGAAAAAATTACGCATAACGCTAAAAATGTCAACATTTCAGTGCATGAACTGGTTTTGGGGATTTTTTAAATTTTTATGTTATGTTACATTTGGGACACAACTGAGATAGGCTGATTGCACCCACTTTGGTGTTGATGGTGTATGTTCACATGTGAGACATCATACTGCAGCTGACCATGACCTGCTACTTCCTTAACAGGATTTTGACGGTTGGCTGACGCACTAGATGGCCATATGTGTGGCCTACATATATGTATTGCACAACTTGGGCATGTTTGGCATCAGGAGAGGATAGCAAGGTGACGTACATATGTACAATACCTCAATGCCTATGGCTCAATGTGTGTGCAGTGGCAACTAATGTAGTTGTTGACCCCGTGTGTGTGCATCACAAGATGCATTATTGAAAATATGCTTGTATGAATGTGAAGACAATGTGTCCAAACCTTAGATGCAAGTCATTGTGGAAATGAGAGAAGACATGTGTTAGTCATACATGTAGCAACATCCGTTGTGTGCACTTCCAAGATTTTGGGTAACGTAGACACCACAGATGACAAAGCATGCACCAGATAGATGGCAGACGCTTGTTCATGTCAATGGTCCACAATTCTCCATCCCATGTCCTAGATTTTTGTTAACTGCTTCCTAGGCACTTATTGCTGAATCCCACAGTGAGTCAGGCACATGCATTGACGAAGTGGGTACCATGTAATTGGCCCAGACAGCCAAAGGTGAACCACACATGTATTATGACGCCACAGTTGAGGTCATATAACCCAGACAGGGGATGGGCCATGATTCTGGTATTCAAAGACAATTTAACAAATATGGTACAATTAAAAGGCAGATGATGCTATACAATGTATTTGTGTCAGCATTGATGAGGTACATGACAAAATACCCTCTGAGGAATGAAAGGTTTGGTAAAGCATGTGTAGTACATATGTAGCCACAGGGAATCTTTAGGGTGACGCACAGACAGGTGCCAGTCAGGCTGACAGGATGCAGGGTCAATTAGGATCCAGCAATTTCACAAGTTACATAATCAGTGGTCTGACTAAGACTGGTCGGAGGAATAACTAGATAGTTGACATGTAAAATTGTGTATGTCCTGTGTTTTTGAAGGTGACACATGAACCCAAGGGCTGTGTTACACGGCTTCATTACTCACAATGCATAACGGTGTATTTGACAAAATAGCAATTTCTATGCTGTTCCAGGTATCAGTAGGGGCAGTGCATGTAGAAATGGGTGGTGTGCATGGAGGTGATCACAGGTGTGGGCTGCATCAGTTTCTCTCAAGTCCTGTAGGTGAGATTTGCATTCAAATGGCCAACAGTACCTTTCACACGGGAAACAATCTACAGATGATAACAGGGCTTAGAAACTACAAGCCAGTGTATTAATTGACCTGACGTCCATGCAGTCAGATGTACTATGACAATGGTATACCACAAGAAAGGGTGTAGCACACTGGATTACTATTGTTAGTCTGTGTGTGTAGAGGAGGGAATATTGGAGTACACATATTACTATTCCAGGGACATCTTCAGACAGGTGGGTTGTGACCAGGTGTATGGGTGTGTCAGGAGTTAGGAAATGGGCTGACATGTACATGGAATGTCATGTGTGCAATGCTTGTCATATGTGTGGCACTTGTGCTGTCTTTGTTCTGCTTATATGGAACTCTAGTCACAGATAGTCCTTGCAAAGATTGGATGCAGTTGGACTTACTGCTGTAAAGGGTCTGGTCATACATTCCTGTTACTAATACAAAAGCACATCAACTACCTCATGTATGAGCCTTGTTTTCCCCTTATTGAGTGATGGTGTCTTAGTTGTGTGCCATATGCTGTGATGAACCATGTTTCCAACATGTATGTGTGAAATAGGTGTGGTCCTCTGCTATTGCCCTTCAAAGGTGAAATGTACAGGATCTATGTCATTTACAGTGTGTGTGTATGTGGCCGTTGTATGATACGCATCACAACTGCTCTGGGATTTTCTGTGCCCTGATCAGTATATCAGCAATGCTCCATGAGGCAACACTCTTAGGGCCAGATGTAGGTACAAAAAAATCAGCGACTCGCAATTTGCGAACATGTGCGACTCGTAATTTGCGTGTCGCTAACTGGAATGCAGGTAGAATTTGCACGGACAAATTGCGACTCGCACCCGGAGTCGCAACGCAGATAGCGAGTCCACTGTTTGCGAGGTCGCTTTTTGCAACCGCGCAAAAAACAGACTCGCAATTTGCGAGTGGGTGTCGCAAATTGCGACTGTGCTGAAAATTAAAAGCAGGTGCTGCAGAACACTCTAGAAACTACTCCAGAACACTCAGGAAAACACTTCCTGGCACATGATGATGACATCACAGCCAGGAAGTTTACAAATACACCTGGGAGGAGGGAGGACCACACTGCAGCACAGCTAACAGAGCACCAGCAACCATGGCTGATACTCCCAGGAAGAGAAAGCTGAAGTTTGCAGAGAAGGAGCTGGAGGTGCTCACAGATGAATGCTGTCAGCACCATGATGAGCTTTTTGGGAAGGCAGCCCTCAATGTGCCAGACTCTGCCAAAAAACGAATTTGGCAGGAAATACAGGAGAAGGTAAACTCCCTGGGGGTCAGCCACAGGAGTGTGGATGAACTAAAGAAGAGGTGGTACGACCTCCGTTCCCGGACCAAGGAGAGGGTGGCAGAAAGGCTCCGGGAGATGTGAGGCACAGGAGGGGGACCATCTTCCATACCACCACCCACACCCCTGGAGGAAAGGGTGGAGGAGACCCTGGAGCCGGAGTCAGTAACTGGATTTGGAGAACTGGACACCTCTGATCCCGGAACATCAACCGGTGAGTACCATGTGATATACCTGTACCCCCATCAATGCCATACCCACACCCACCATGTACACAGGGGCATGCACAACCAAGATAGCTCCATTTCAGAGTAGCAAACACCAGCATGATGCATTATGGGCAATGTACTCAAGTAGGCAGTTCATAGGCATATGTTTATTAGGAAGTGTTCAACAGATAGTAGACACTGACAGTGTTTTCCCCATGTCCCACAGGTCTCCCACAAGACACCCCCACCAGCCAAAGCAGCCAGGTGCCAATGGTCAGCCAGCCCCACGAGGAGACAACAGGAGCAGCCACCACTCCCACCTGCACCACCCACACCATCCCCTCTCTGTCAACACCCGCTGCAACAGTGGTCCTGGAGCCTGCACCAGTAACAAGCCGGAGTGCCACATCACACATCACAGGGCCTCCACCGCTGCACAGGCGATGCAGGATGAGGAGAGCAGGGCAGCAGGCAGAGTCAGGGATTCCATCCACAACACCGACGGAGGCACAACTGCTACGGGGTCAGCGCCTGCAGAATCAACAGTTAGGGTGGATTAGTGGGGTTCTGCAGTGGTTCGAGAGGAACCATGCAAACAGCATGCAGCAGGTTCATGCACAATTAGAGGTCATTGGGAACAACACAGGTGACCTAGCCCTGTCAATGCGCGAACTGGTGGATGGACTGCTTACGCAGAGTGAGGGTGCGCGGCGCAGGGACCGCCAGCTGCTCCAAAGGTTGGACAGGATGGCCTCCTCTATTTGCAGACTGGCAGTGAACACAACTGGGCTATCAAGGAGAACAGTCAGCCTCCAGGTTGACATGGGCCACTTTGCGGGTGATGTGGCACGGGGCCTGGCCCGGATCACCCATGTGATAGACCTCATGGAGGCACGGCAGGTGTCCAGGGATACAGGGGACACCCCACAAGACAGTGAGGAGGGCTCCACTGTCAGCAGTGTCTCTGCTGGTGACACCAGGGTGCTCCGGAGTGGGAGTACAAGGCAGAACACTACTGAGCAACCTGGTACCAGCCAGGCTGGCCGAGCCCGCCGTAGGCTGTGAACTAACCACTGTCCCTGATGTTGGGGCACATGATGGCAATGTGTCCCATGCCAGGTGGACTTTTTGTAGTCCCTGAACAGTTTTTCCTTGTATATAGTTTGTTTTTTGCACATATTAAAAAATGTGTTTGTTCCACTTAACACATGGAGTGTTTGTTCTATTGGTGAGTATGTTAGAAGTTGGCACGTACCTTCCAAAGTAGTGGGTTGCAATGTGTTCCCGTCTCAGTATGCCTTGATTTGCGATGCTCCTCTCCCCATGATGGCGATGTGGTTGCTCTTGCTCTTCATCCTCAGAATCTGGGTCTGCAGGGGTGAGAGGTAGCCCACGTCGGGTGGCAATGTTGTGCAGGATAGCGCCTGCAACAACTATTTTGAATGCCGTTATGGGGGTATACTGGAGGGCACCTCCACTTCAGTGGAGGCATCTGAACCGTGCTTTCAGCAATCCAAAGGTTCTCTCAATCAAGTTCCTGGTCCTCTTATGTGCACTGTTGTAACGCCTCTCACATTCATTGCTGGGTGTTAAGTACGGAGTCATTATCCATGGCCGTAGTGCATATGCACTGTCACCTGTTGGGCACAAAACGTACACTGTTAGCAAGGCATGGTTGGTTTGCACATTGATCTGTGTGCATGTCTACAAGGTGTATGCAGCTCTACCTAGGAGGTATCCGTCTCCAAACTCCCCACGTTCCAGGCGTTGGTGTATCCCACTGTGCCTAAAAATGTAGGAGTCATGAGTACTGCCAGGAAATTTAGCAACCATGTCAGTGATGACATAATGGGCGTCACAAACAACCTGAATATTGAGTGAGTGGGTACACTTCCTATTGCGGAACAGATATTCCAAGTCTGCAGGAGGGCATATTTGAATATGTGTCCCATCTACACACCCTATGACATGGGGAAAGTTGGCAATTCGGTAAAAGTCTAACTGGGTGCTGTTAATTTCTGCCTCATTCCTGGGGAGGTATATGTATCGGGACATGTGTGTGAGTAAGGCATCTAGGAATGCCCTGAGGAACCTTGATAGTGCACTTTGGGATACCCCACCTGCCACAGCAATGACCCCCTGATAGCTCCCCGAGGCCAAGAGGTGCAGTGGGCATGGCACTTGCACATGCGTAGGGATGGCGCAGCTGCGCGTAGTCTGGCGTTCTAGCTGTGGTTTGAGTAAATCTATTAAATCTACTATAGCTGCGCTGCTAAGTCTGTATTTATCATAAATCTCCTCCTCAGTTTGCTGGAAGAGTGTCTGCCTTGTTCTGTAAATTTTCTCCTGTCTCTGGCTCCTCCTCCTCCTCTGCTGGGCTGCGTGGGCTCTCCTCCTCACTGCTATCAGGTATATCTCCACCATCTTGAGTAACCCAGATGCCTTCTGGGTCTCCTTTTATACTTTGGTAATGGTTACCACCTGCTCTGAGTTAGTGGTAAATTGGACATGCAAAATGGGCTTTTTGCGACTAGTCGCAATTTGCGAGTTGCTATTGCATATGGTTTGCGACTCGCAAATTGCGACTTCCTATTAGCGGGTCGCAAAATGGAGTCGCAAATTTTGCGAGTCGGTAATGGCTCGCATCGCTTTTTGCGAGTCGGAAATGGGATTTTTGCATCCCATTTCCGATTTTGAGGAGTCGCAAATAGCGATTCGGGCCATTTGCGACTCGCAAAAGTTTGCTACATCTGGCCCTTATTCTGATAGTTAGAGATAAAGGTGAGCACAAATGATTAGCCAGACCATGATATGGTGATTATTATCGGTGTTTATTTACATTAGTTCATAAAGTGGTGATTATATTTAAAAGAAATTGTTCACGATATGTTGGCACCTACACAATCCAGCGGCCGTGTTTTGTTGTTCCCCCTCATGTTGCAGGCCACCATCCTCCTCTTCCTCCTTTTCAGACATGTGTGGCTCTGGTTCCAGGAGGGGAATATTCCTTCTTATGCACATGTTGTGCAGGATGGCACATGTTAGAATGATCTTATAGGCCATTTCAGGGGAATATAGGACACTACCACCAGTGATGGTGAGGCACCTGAATCTCGACTTGAGGATGCCGAAGGTCCTCTCGACTATGCTGCGTGTCCTCCTATGTGCGTCATTGTAGGGACGCTCTCCTGCAGTACTTGGGTTGCCAAATGGTGTCATAATCCATTGCTGGATCCCATACCTCTGATCAGCTGAAAGAGAAAATGAATGGGATCTTGTTGATGTAGCTTGCCCAATTTATATCAGCTTGCATTGCAGTAGTTGTCTTGTGTTGTCTGTGACTCTTTTGTGTTATTGTGTTGCATCCTAGGCTTGTAGGATGTTCCATCAGCATTGTGTTGTTTCCTTGGCTGAATGAGTGTTTGGCTGCTGACCGGTTTTCAGCAGTATGTTTTGCGATTTTCAGTACAGAGTGCCCTCCCTAGCATTGTGACTTGTGATGCAGGTGTCCCTGTGTCTTCACTGGGGGTGAGATGATAATTCCATACACAGGTTAAAATTGACAGTGTTGTTAACACGTTCATATCAATGTACCCTGGACATCACATACCTTTAGACTTATGCAATGGATTAATGTAAACATAATTGAGATGCTTACAATTTGCACGGTGACATTTAGGCAACACACTCCAAACATTGTGATCATTGACGTCTTAACATTAGGCTGTACAGTAATTTCAGATGTGTGACAGGTTCAATGGTGACCTATGAAACATGGCTAGCGATGTCACAACCTCAGTGTGTTCCTGTCGACATGTTGCTGTTGTGGTTTATGTGTTGTGTGTCCTAGAGGGTTGCTGTGCGGTGTGTATATAAGTAGGTTTTTGTACTTACCAACAAGTAGTCCATTGCCATACCGTCCATCCTGGAAGTGTTGATTGATGGTGCTGTGACAGAAGATGAGTCATGGACACTCCCAGGATATTTTGCCACGATGTTGGTGATCAATCCTTGGTGATCGACAATGGCCTGCACATTGATGGAATGTGTGTGCTTCCTGTTGCGGTAGAGGTGTTCAGTTGCAGCAGGTGGCACAAGGTGTACATGTGTGCAGTCGATTGCACCAAGGACGTGTGGGAAGCCACTAATGAGGTAGAACCCCTGTTTTGTTTCCTGCTGCTTCTGCAGTGTGTTAGGGAAGCAGATGTGACGGGGTGTGAGTCCAATGATGGCATCCAGTACTTTGGGCAAAAAGGCAGAGAATGATGGTTGTGATATTCCGGCAACGAGGGCACCAGTTGTTTGAAAAGAGACACTTGCCAGCATGTTAAGTACGGCAAGCAGCTTGGTTTCTGTTGGGATGGTGCAGGGTATCAGCAAGGTGGGTGCCAACTGGGGCTCTATGTTTTGCAGCAGCTGCTGAATGGCCTGCCAGTTCAACCTGTACCTCTGGATGATGTCATGTTCCCTGAGGCCATGAAGGGTTGTTCTGGTGCGGAATATTCTCTCCTGCCTTCTGCGCTGTCTTTGGGGTCCCTGCTGGTGTTGTGGTAGCTGCTGTTGTTGTTGCTGGGCTCTGCGTCTGCGTGCACGCTGTATAAGAAGCACCTCCATGTCTCCCTTTTGCTGCTCTGCTGTTGCTTCTGTGTGATCTGATTAAATACAGGTGTGTTTGCCCCATTTTAATGCCTGCCCTGACCCAGGCGTTAAATTTTGACGCAAATCGCATTCCTTTTGTATATTGGGACACACCACGGGATGTACATAGCACCCTGCCTCTGGTAATTCTATCCCCTTTGGCTCTGGTTTAGGTAGTCTGTGGGGACAGTTGTGAGCGATATGTCCCCACTCTGCACAATGATAGCATTGGGGTGTTTGATTAGATTCTTGTTTGGTAATCGAGAAATAGGAGCGTCCTCAGGACTTTTCCAACGGCCGTGGTCTGGAAGAGGAGCTAGTCGATCTTCCTCCCATGGTCTGTCCTTTTTGAGGGGCTATTCTGAAATCAGGAGCTCATGCTAAATCAATGGCTGAGACCGTGGTGATATTGTTTAATCCGGTTGCGAGTTTGTAGAGGTAAGGCTTCCAAAAACTACTCTAGTAATATTATCTGTATTACTTCTTCTCTGTTTGTGCCAAATCGGACTCAACCATTTTAACCCTAAATCTTGTACTCTGTAGTATAGTGCTCGGGGGGTTTCCTTAGAAATCCACTTTGTCTTCCTCAATTTTATACGATAGTACTCTGTATCAAAGCCCACCATTTACAGAATGGCCTTCTTTATATCTGTATATGGTGTTGTTCCCCCTGGATTTACCGCCTGGTAGGTGGCTTGTACTGTTCCTTTTCAGCAGGTGTGCTATATACTGCCCCCATCTGTATGAGGCCAGTTCACGGATGCTGAGACCCTTTTACAATTTTTGAAAAAGGCATCAGGGTCTTCTCCCTCTTGAAACTTTTGTAGTATGGAGCTGGGTATGTTGGTATGAACCCTAGTGGTGGCTATGGTGTCAGTCAACTTTTGAAGAGCTGTTTCGTGGACCAAATGATTGTTTGCAATTATCGTAGCTTGACTTTTTAATGCATTCTGTAGAGTTTCTCTGTCGTTCCAGGCCTCTCGTAGCTGTTCCTCCCATACCATCTGTAAATTTCTTTGTCCTTCGGCAAGTTGATTAATCATGTCATCTAAGGAGGGTTTCACCTCCATGTTCCCTTTGTATTTTTAGGGAATAATATCCCATCGCTGACACTAATATGTTGTGGGTATTTGAATGGTTGGCCTGAGCAGGGTTTTGCTAAGAAATAAAAATTATAGACAACACTTTAAATTGTAATAATAATGTGGTTTCTTTTTATTTTCCTTGATGTGTCTTTTACGAGTTTTTAACTTAAATCATGTCCTTTAGCTTCTTCCTCTTTGTCTCTCCTCTTTTCTCCTCTCTCTCGCTCTCTCTCTCTCTCTCTAGTCATCTTCTTCTTTGAGCTTTCCCTTTTATTAATTGACTTGATCGTTCTCTTCTTTCTAGGTTTATCTCAGGTCCAGGTCTCGACGTTTCACCAAAGGATGAGCAAGAGTGAAAATAATGAACAGAAGGACAAGAGGTAAGTTTTATAGGTTCGAGCATTTTCCTTTATATCATGGCTGGAGGGGGAAGGGAAAAAGAGGAAACGGGGAAAGTGAGGGACAGTGCCTAATAGTGTACACTCAGTGAGCCATTCTTTAATCTTAGTGTAGTGAAAGGGTGTACTGGTGATACTTTGCAGCCAACAAGGGAAAAGAAAAGAAGAAATAAGATAAAGTCCATTTATGACCTTCTTTTTTTTATAAAGGTCAGGCTGCTTCTGTTAGTACTGGTGTATGTTCAAGATATTCACTTTTACCTCCCTCCTTCCTCACTCCTCTTCCCCCACCTCCTCTTTCCCTCTCCAAAAATATTTGGTGGGATCCAGTATGCAGCCACGTACCTGCATTAGCCACATCCCTCATGGAACGTAGCGGGTTGTTTCTGTTCTTCTCTGGGTTTCTTCCTCTTCTTGTTGTTGTTCGGTTTCCCTGACTCGTTCTGCCTCTCCAGAACCTCCAATGCTTTCTCCTTCTGTCCCACCGCCCTCTCTGTCTCTCTCTGTGTTCTCATCACTTTTGGCGTCCCTCCGCTTCTTTTCGAACCTCCCATTTTCCTCCGTAATCCTTCCCGAAATCTCTTCCGCATCTTTCTCTCCGCCCCTTCCATCATCGTCTGTACTCTTTATTTCCTGGTTAGCATGCGAGCTCTTGGACGTAATATTCTCCAGAGTGCCCCCGTGGCACTCTCCTGTCGGCCCCATCTCTATAGTGGCGTTCGGAATGGTGGTGACCCTATTATAGGCTGCCTTGATAAATCACATGAGCAGCTGTATCTCATTCCCCAGAGTGAAGATTTGCACACTGTGAAGGCTGCATTCTACACTATGGGACACATATAACATGTGATTGGGACCATTGACGGGACCCATATTGCCTTGGTCCCTCCCAGGACAAATGAGCAAGTCTACAGGAATAGGAAGAGTTGCCACTCAAGAAATGTCCAGATGGTGTGCCTTGCAGATCATTACATCTTCCTCGTTACTGCCAAGTTTCCTCGATCTGTGCATAATGCCTATGCATTGAGGAATAGCACCGTCCCCAGGTCATGACATGGCTACAGAGGGAGAAAGTGTGGCTCATAGGTGAGCTTGAGTTTTCACCCATGAATGTCACTGTATGCCACCTGAAGTTTTCCTCTGTGCAATGAGTAATGTGTGTCTCTCTCACTACTTCCAGGTGACTCCAGCTACCCAAACCTATCCAGGCTGCTGACACCAGTGAGCAATCCGAGGACAGGTGCAGAAAATTGTTAGATTGAAGCACATGGCTATACCAGAATAATTTCACACATGTTTGGTGCCTCCATCTAACTGGTGGATCCCTCCTCTATGCCCCTGGGAAGGTCTGCCAGATAGTTGTAGCTTGCTGCATGCTGTATGATTTGTCCCTCAGTCGCCATATGCCATTCCTGCAGGAGGAGGGGGAAGACAATGCAACTGTGGCAGCAGAGGACACTGAAGACAATGATGAGGAGGAGGAGGATGTGGGCAAACAGGACACATCTGATACAACAGTACATAGAATGACAACTTCTGTTCATACCTCCAATACAGTTAAAGGCTGTGTGGCTGCTGTGTTGTGTGAAGCAAAAATGTGTGCATTATGACAGCTGACACTGTTCCATCTGTGGTTAGTCGTGCCAGTGTTCTGGTGATGTTGTTCAAGCTTATTCTGCCCATGCAATGTGTCAGTAGTTTAGCTTTCTCAAACACATGGCCACTGCAAACTGTGTCCTCATCCCATACAGAACTTACCATATGTTTCTAGGAATGTCATGTGACTTACAATGTGCTTACACAACCGATCTGTGACTTTTATTTCTCTGACAGTGTTGCCCAGAGTAGGTGGTCCAGAGGAGGGATTGGCATGCTGACAGCATGAGATAGCTAATTCTTTTGTGAGGGCCTGAAATGGGTTGCTTCTCCTCACTGATGGTGTTTGGAGTCAATTGGTGTGCAAATTACTGAGTAGAAGTTACCAGCTGAATGTAGAATGTTATGTTACAGGGGCTCATGTTGCTCGAATACCTTTACTTCTCAATTGACTGTCACTTATGATTTCCCTTTTTGCAGATGTTGGTGTGGTCACAACTGAGAACTAAGGTGATGACTACAGACTGCTTTCTCAAATTTGGTGGATGGATTCACATTATACATGGCATCTGCATAGGATAATACAGGTCAAGACATTGCATATTGTTGTAAATAAAGCACAAGAACTTCATGTTTTGTTCAAGGGTGTTTATTGAAGTGACAGAAAGGAAGGCTTAGTACAATAGAGTGGGGTGATGGTGGACAAAATCTTCAGTGTAGTGGCCCAGTTAGTTTGAAGCACAGGTCCAGTGTCCATGGGCTCCTAAGAAAGGGAGCAATGGCAGTCCAAAGTGAACAAAGGGCCAGCTTTCAAGAAAACTGTCGCAGCACAGTGCTGCCCCAACATTGGCAGCGCCGCGCTGAATCACTTTAGAAACACAGGGATGTGTTGTATTTAAGGGAATACAGCGTGCCCCTGAATTTCCCCCTGCCCTGGCTCAAAATTTAGCTGCCAGCACCAACACAGGCATCCTTACATCATCGTGCAAGGATATCTGTGTTGAGGGGTCTGATTGTTTATGTGCGGGAAGTTGTCCCTTCTTGTACACAAATAATCACTAATGGTGATTTGGCACTTCTGTGTGTGCTGCACAATGCAGCACACACTGAAGTGTCAAAGCATACTTTTCAAGTGATTGTTTATGTGCAGGAAGGGGCACCCTCCCCCACAGAAACAATAATTTCTGGGATTTTGCTCTTTTTATGCGTGCGGCAGAATGAAGCACACATAGAAAAAGCAAAAAACAAGGAGGAATAAAAGTATTCCTCCTCGTTGCGCCCTGCTAACTCCACCCCTTTGGGTGGCATTAGATTTTGGCCCTGCCTCAGGTTTACGAGATTTTCTAGTGCTGTGTGGGAAGGGGCCATATTTAAAAGGTGGCATTAAGCTACAAAAAGTGGCTTAATACCACCTTGTGAATACGGCACTGTCACTAAAAGTGACGCTGCTGTGGTGCTAGGGGCCTATAAATATGGCCCAAAGTGTCTCAGTGGCACACAAGGGAGACATTCAGGAGGGGCACATTTTCTGGTGGTGGTTTGGGTCTTGGCTGCTGTCTCTGGTGTGTGTCAGGTCGCAGGGAACGTTTGTGGGGTGGTTCTTCTGCTGCAGAGGGTGGGGTGCTGGTGGCCTGTGAGTATTGTGACAGGTCCTTCTGTCCACTAGCTGCAGCAGATGTGGAAGGGTGGTGAGTACACTTGCTAGTGGAAGGGGCCCGCTGGTGTGTTGTGTACTCACACATGATGATCGCCATCTCACCCAGCAACCCTGCAATGGAGGCCATGTTGGCATTTCAGCCCTGCAACTGCTGCATGACCTCCTGATGGTGTTCCCCCTGCAGCCACTGGTTCTCCTGCAAGATGGTAAGTACCTGGCCTATCCTGTCCTGGGATTTCTGGGAGGCTCCCAGGACATGTGTGAGTGCGTCAGCTAACTTCCCAGTGGCCCTGGCTCCCTGTGTCTGTGTCCTCTGAACTGTGTGGCAGCTCCCACTGACACCAGGACCTTCATCTTGCCTGTGTGGTGTCCACTTGGGTCCCTGTACAGGGGAGCACACTGTTGATCAATGTGTCCTGGGGACAGAGGTTTGGGGACGTTGTGTAGCTGCTGTGGTATTAGACTCAGATGGGGAAGGCTCTGTGGTGGACTGGGTGTTGGCTGCGGTACCCGACTGACCCGTGGTCCCAGATGGGCCTGGGAGATCATCCTTATCGAGACATCCAGAGTTGCTTTCATCACTGAGGACTTCATCTGGTGGAGGAGTGGGTTGCTGTGGCACATGATCACCGCTGACATTTCTAGGGTACCTGTGGGCATGTAAAAGATTTGTTACAGTCATTGCCAGCTACATATTCAGCATTTCTGGCTTTCCCTATGGGATGGGTGTTGTCCTTACAGCTTTGGTTTGTATATGGTGATGGATTGTGGGATTGGTAGTGCTACATGCTGCTCATGCATTACTGTTGTGTGTACATGAAGAGCTGGGAGGGGTGTGCTTGCAGGGGGTGGGGCATGCAGGGACACAGAGTTGAGGGTGGAATCGGGGTGGGATTGAGTGGGGTGAAGGGAGTCAGGATGAGGGGGTGACATGCCATTCAACTTTCGGTAGTGGTGGGGTAGTAATGGTGACTTACCAGTGTCCAGCCTTCCAGTGATTCCAGTGGGACCTTCTGGATACAGGATAGCCAAGACTTCCTCCTTCCATGCTGTCAACTGTGGGGGAGGAGGTGAGGGTCCACCGCCACTCTTCATGATGGCACTGTGGTATATGGAGGCCACTGCAAACACCTTACCCGCAACTCCTCATCTTTTGTGGGGACATGTCTATCGTGTAGTGTGTGTGTTGTGCAGAGGTTGTTAGGTGTTGATGTATGGTGTGTGGTGTGTGGTGTGTGATGTGTGATGGGTGTATAGGTGGGTGTGGTTTGTGTGTGCAGTTCTGGGGATATGTGGGCTGGCAATGTCTAGCAGTCTTTTTGGGTTTGCAAAGAATTGTGGTTTATGTGGGGGTATTATATAGTGCTATTGGTGGGTGTGTACCGTGTGTGTATATGTGTCAGGTGTGGGTTTTTCAATCTGGCCAATGTTGCCGTCTGTTGGTGTGGAGTGGACAATTCGACCATGGTGGTCCGCACGGCCAATGGCTGACCGCCGTTGTGTGTTCGCTGTGGTGATTCATGGGTCATAATTTGGAGGGCGGTGTGTTGCAGGCAAGCGGGGAGGGTAGTAGGTCTGACAGTTTTTCACCTCTGTTGGGTCTGGTGGGATTGTTGTTGTGGCTACTTTCTGTCGGTTTTGTGCTTGTGTGTTATAATATGGCAAGTGGATTGCCACCTCCGAGGCGGTCTGTTGGTGGCTGTCATCACGGCGGTCTTTGGAAAAGACTGCCAGTGTCATAATGAGGGCCTGAGTCTGTTGCCTTTGGGCTATGTCTGTTTTTTAACACTTTGACTGTTTAACATCTAGTCTTCTGATGGACTTCTTATGCTTTAATATGTTAGGATTTTCCCCTCCATCAGTGCTAAAATCAGTCTTACAACAGGGTTTTGAACAGGCAATAGCTTTTGTAGTTGAGACCTCTGCAAAGGGTTTTGTCATAATCAATACTAGTCTCTATCACAGTACCACCTCGTACCTCATGCATGATCTCAAGGTGAAAGTGGAGTGTTTTTTAGTGTTGATAGAAATCCGACTCAAGTCATAGTTCCAAACAAAACTCAAGTTTTAACACTGTATTTGTATTTGATGGATACTCCCAAAATAGTTCTCATTGGTGGACAGAATAGCCAAAAGAATAATCTTCATTTTGTCTGTATTCAAATTCAGCACATTATTTCCTAGCCAGTCAGAAATGTTACATACACTTCATATGATATAATTATATTCATCTGATGGCCAATGAGCTGAAGATTCAAAACATGTTGTCAGTGTAGGAACTTTTGTTGCATATTTGTTTAGCTCTTTAAGTCCCCTTAAGGTCACCTAAATGTGCAGAAGGAGAAGGAGATAGAAAAGAGGGATCTGGAAAAAGGATCGCAGGACACAAGGGATAGGAAATGAAGAAGTGGAGGTTTGGATAGTGCGGGTATGCCCCAAGACATTATTATCTCACTTAGAAGAACAACATTGCTTTATAGGTATCTGGTTTTAGCCATATCAGCAACAGATTGGGAATGAAGGAAAAAGAGAAATGACAGGTGGCAGGAGTGATCAAGAGATGGAAGCAGGTAGTTTTCATGGCCTGGTAAAAATGCTGCTGTCATGGTTTTGAGTGGCACTGAGATGAACTGGGGAGTGACAGAGAGTACAAATCATTGTATACAGTTCAAGACTTGCAAAGGCTGGTCAGAGAGAGGTCCATGGATGCAATAGATCACCAGCCTACTGCACAGTGGCTATAGTCATGCATCACAGGAGCCTTCTTATGCAATTAAATTTAGCTGTGTGTTCTGTCTGAATGGAGAGAATCAGAGAGAGAGCGTGGCTTGTGAGAGGACAGAAAGCATTAGGATTATAGATATGAGGCAGTGTTTGAAAAAAAACAATACCAAGCAGAGGTGTTTGCTACCTTGAAATAATGACTTCCTGCTCAGTAAAAACATTACTCTACATCTGAAAATCAAACTGGGGTGGGATTACATTTTTCACACCATGATTATTACAATTTATCAAAATCAAATTGCTTTCAATGTTTCTAATTTGGCCTATCACTCCTGTTAGAAGCCACTCTGACATCTGTGCCATTCTTTCTGGCAGTACTTTATTACGCTGCTGCTAGGCATTCCACCTCTGTGACGAAGAAGTCTTAATTTTTTATTCAATTTCTGGACACAAGACTTCTACAACATGTGTTAAAAATACACAGACTTTCAGTTGTATGTTAATCTTCATGCATGGTTGGCAAACATTGGAACCAACTATCTTAATATTTAAAAATGTTTCGGCTACTAGAGTTCATAGGTATGGTGCAAGTGTGAGTGTCAGTTCTGTGCTGCACTTCCATAAAATGCTACTGGCAGTGGAAGTGACGTCACACACCATTTGACCACCATTCCCATCACATGGTTGACCACTTGATCTATCCTTAACCATTCAAGAACCTCTTGTTTACAACCCAGAGGCTAGCAGGAGGCAACACATAGTAAATAAAGAAAGGAAACATGAATTGTAACCCTGTATTTACTATTCTATCCTACCACTGCTTTGATGACTCCTGAGATCATAGTTAGCAAGGACAGTGCCAGGGATATCAAATGGCATGCCAGTTGTAGCAGCCTCTTATATTGGTTACTCCTGATTGAAGTCAATTTGTGCTGTGAGGGCACCATGGATATTCTGACATTGTGATGAATTTCTGTGAGTTTTGTGTTTTTATTGTCAAGTTCTTTCTAAATGCAGGTTGCATTTCAGACTTTAATATTGACCAAGACAGTCAAAGCCATACATATATGATGGAATATCTTACTAAGGTTTTTTCATGTAGTACACAGAAATACAGCTTCAACATTCAATGTATAATGTTGCATGGACATGAATGATTTTTCCTCCTGACAAAAAGAGATGTCTTTTGTACTAACATCTTGACATGCAAACAATGAATAGATATTGTGTGCTGGGAACTGTGGTATGAACAAAACAATCCGTTAGGAAATATTTTTATACTGCACCTTTTGCTACCAATTTTTCTTTTGGGATAAATAAAGTTGTTTTTTGGATGCTGAAACAAAAGCAACTGGCCCCAGACAAAAACAAATAATTTTAAATCCTGAACGGTCTGTTGCCCCAATGTGTATTAAAATGTAATATTTTCTACCTATTTTTTTAGAGCTCCTTCAGGAAAACTCTTAAATAGCATAAATGATGTTTAGCTCACACCAATTTTAGAAATCTTTTTGTGATTTCAAATGCATCTTTGACAACATATTGCTCAGAAAAGGACTCTTATTATGCAGTGTTCCACAGCACCAAAAGGAGCTACCACAGGTAATTTTCACTCTGGTTCTAAACATTGTACCAGCTCCAAGTGTTAGCCTCCCCAAAAGTTTGGTCTAGTTATGCCCCTGGTCTAAGTACCATTGAAATGCTTGAAAGCCTGCAACAATCTTTGATAATAGAAATGTATTGACTCCTTAGCTTCCTGAGTCGGTCTGTCAATCCTCAACCAATCAATGTCTTTAGGAGACACCTTGTTTTTTAAAAAGCCTATCACTTTCGGATACTTTTTCATTACCTCCTCGGACGGCGCATTTGTCACTGGATCTCTTGGAGGTTCACTGTCAGGCCAATTGATGGAAACCTTACGCTCAGTCCATAAATCACTTGGAACTGCCATCTAAAAAAATGTATTCAAAACTTCCTACAGGTATTTTGAAAGTTTCACAAATCGTTCTGTCTGCTTATACCACTCCAATGATTTCTCTCTCAATTTCGGTTAATCATTTGTGAAGGAGTGAATATCACTGCTACTCCAAGATACATGAATATATCCTCCACCAGGAATTTCACTCATAGGAAGCATCTTCACATTTCCCTCAACTTCACTTGATCCTGCCAGAGGCAAATCTGTTCTTGCTTTCTTCCGATCTATTTCCTTTTCCCATCTTCTATCCCACTTGCCTAAAACTCCCCATTTTTTAATGTAACAAATTAATTCTCTAAACTGCAATTTCATTCAGGTCTCATGTTCAATATATCCTTGTCACTAAAGTCTAATCTGTAATTTCTCTTCAAGGGTTTAGATTTCTCCAAATCAACTTCGTATCTCTGGGCTAATTCAGCTATTTTGTCATAAGCTTGACCTGCACATTTTGAAATGTCTTTGCATACAAACCGCAGTTCACCTTCAGTTAATTGAGGTGTATCTATGTTTCCCAAAATCATCTCATTTAAATCTAATTTCAATCTGGGTATATCCAATGGTCTCTTTCTGGGGTGTGTTCTGCTCTTGCACTACAACTTGTTCCTCTTGTTGCACCTGCAGGACTAAAATTATTAAGCCAATCATTTAATTGTTGAGCAGTAAAACCTCACAAACTTATTGGAGGTTTCAAAATTGCTTCTGTTCTTGAAGGACCTGTAATTTGCATGATTTGAGGCATTTGCAATAGACATGTCTTTTGCACTGTTAAAAAGTAACGTCCTGTTCGAAATATTGCATCCACTATTCAGGGGCATATTTATGCTTGTTTTGTGCCAAATTTGCATCATTTTTTTGTCACAAATTTGGTGCAAAACTAACTCCTTATTTGTACTTTGGCGCTAGACCCGTCTAGCGCTGAAGTTATGGAGTTGAAGTCATTTTTTAGACATGGAAACCTAGCTTGCATCAATGAGATGCAAGGTAGGGGTTCCCGTGCAAAAAATTACTCTATGGCCGTAGTGCCATGTTTATCCCCCTGTGCTAAAATCATGCATTGGGGGAGGAGGGGTCAAATAATGGTGCAAAGCCTGGGTCAGGGCAGGTATTAGGGGACCTCTGGGTACGTTTCCATGGTCAGAGACCATGGAAAGAGCCCACAGGTGCCCTTCCCTGGCCCCAGAGACACCCCCACCCACCCCCACCCACACCAGAGTGACACCGCAGGATGGGGGACCCATCCCAGGTAGTTCCCAGTAAGTATATAAATATATTTTTTCCCTCTCGGGGCCCTAATTGAGGGCCACCTGCATGGCACTGGCCCCAGTGGGCATGCCCAGGGGACTTTGTCCCCTAGGCATGCCTATTTGGGTAGTGGGCATGACTCCTGTCTTTACTAATACAGGAGCCACGTCCATGGGGGTTGTGCACCAGGAAATGGCCTTACTCTGCCTAGAAGCAATTTTTTGCCTATAAACAGTGTAGCGCCATTATTCGGCGAACAACCTCCAGTTCCCCCTATGCCTCCCCCACTCGGATAGCGTAATTTACAATGACGTTAACCGGGCATTACCATTGGCTAGCGCTATTCCTTAAATATGGTGCCCAGCCAGCGTCCAGGAAAGCCGCTAGCCAGCACTATACTTTTAGGCGCAAAACTACACTAATGCAGTTTTGTGTGTAAAAGTATAAATCAGGGCCTCAGTGTCTTTTCTGGTCTGGCCACAACATATGATGAAGACCTCTGAGGAAACCTTTCATGAGGCTTAAATCCTGTCTGAGCTGTCTATGAAGTCAGATCTAAAACTGGGTAGGTGTCAATTGTCTCAGCAGAGAATGCATTCTCTCTAATTCTGAACCTCTTAGGTTTTATTACCATTATAGAAATACCACTTTCTCTGTGCTTAAGGTTCTGCTGTTTTGCAGCTTGACTCCAATCCACGTCTGTGGCAGAGTGACAGCTGGGCTTTGCGCATACTTTTCAGACAGGCTGTACACAAGGAGGGTGGCGGTGTCAGAAGAGTGCATCTGCATGGTGAATGGTCTTTCTGGGCTGGGAGAAGGAGAGGTTGTGCCCTTGCCTCACACATAGGGCTTGTTTACCTCCTTTTGATGTCTGGCACCAGGGCTGGATGAGAGAGAGAATAATCATTGAATGAATTAATACTGGTTGGAACCCCCTCTTTCCCTGTGTGGAAGTTGTACAAAATAAGTATATGGACAGGGGTCTGTCCACACAATTTCAGACACTGCGTGGACCTGCCAGAGGAACCTGTTATGCTGCTATGAAACCACCATCAGAACTGACCTGTGGCCTGCTGTGTCACAAGAAGGACAGTTGCTTTGCTCCAAGGACCCTGATGTGCTGGCCCACTGCTGCATTATTTCCCCTTGGGCATTCCCAAGTGATCTCCAGGGGCTGGGTGGTCTGCCCCTTCCCCCCTGTTTGAACTACTTGAATACAGAATGAGCACCTCAGTGTTTTCTTGCGTGAGTGTGGGGGAGTGCTTTGTGTTTTCCTAATTCAGCATGAGGAGAGCGCTTAATTTCATTGTGGTTTTCATATCTGAAGAATGCTCCACTCTTTACCTCCACAGCGTGATCTGACCACTTTCCATTCCCATAGGAGGCTCGACCGCTGTGAGTGCCCCCTCTCAATGATTCTTTGCCCCTCTCCCCCATGAGGAGTAGCCAGGGAGAGGAGGAGAAATTAGTCTGGCTATCCCCCAGTGACAAGCAAGCATGGGCTGAAGTGCACTCTCCAATGCCCTCAGGGCACACGTAGATACCTCTTTTGGTGTCAGCAGCCTGAGAAAATGGTGCCATGCCCCAGGGACCTAGCGTACCTTGTCAGGTGTGGACGTGGGAGCACCAGCAGCTCCCCAGGCTCGTGGAATCTACTGGGTGGGCCAGAGGTTGGTGCGCCCCCCCACTGAGCAGGAGGATGCACCCCACAGAAGTGAAGGAATGGTGCATTCTGCCGGGTGTAGCTGTGCCCCCCTCCAGGGTAGCTACCCAACCCATGCTGCATGCATACATGAGGTCTCCCTGACAGTCCTCTTGGGGTGGACATGCCCCCACCTCCCCCTTTGATTACCTGCTAAGGGGGCATTAAGGTACAGCTCACAAGACAGGAGGGAAGCCTCAATGCAGGTCCCATTCCTGCTGAGACTCTTTTTTTTACCACACTCCTTGTAGTAGGTGCACTGTGGGGCATTTAAGCAACCCTAGTACAGCTCGAGCCCAGGCGCTCTCGGGCCTTGCATAGTGAACAAATTAGTTTACCCTAGGAGCTGTGTTGGTAATTTCCCTGTATGGGGTGCCTGTGTTCCATTTTTCCCTCTGTGTGGATACTACATTACCTGTTGCAGACCTGACCTAAGGTATATGCCACACTTCATGATTGGGTGATGTGCATAATTGCAGGACCTGCTTAATATACAGTGGGAGGGTGTGTAATGTTTCATAGGATCTATGCCCTATGGTAAAAAAAGTATGATAAGTGCATTTATGGTGATGTCTGGGCATTCCTGATATTTTGGTAATAATGACATATGCCCTATGGAACTGCTTTTCTGTCATGGTCATCATTATCACCCACCACTTGGGGAATGTATCATTCTATGTCCATTCACAACAATGTCTTAGCAGTCATGATAACGTGGTTATTAGGATGTGTGTTTTTGGTGATAATGACAACCTGACCACTGCTTGTGTTGCAAAAAATCCTGGTAACCTATATGTTCAGCTGACAACTGCTTATTGCTGCATGGTATTACTGATACATGTCATTTTTGGTCTATATTTATGCAATACAGTTTATTTTCATATAACTGGTAGTTGTGTTTCTTTTGTAGTGTACTTGCTTTGTTACATGTGTTATGTGTGTTGTGCAAACGCTTTACACATTGCCTCTGGGATAAGTCTGACTGCTCGTGCCAGCCTACCAAGTGGGTCAGCAGAGGTTATCTTGGGTGTGTAACTCCCTCACCCTGGCAGGAGTTGTGGGTTCTGCCTGGCTTATTTTGCACAGGCTGATTTGGATTTTAAATTCTGTGCTGGCTGATTCATGTTAAAACTCTGCATTGACTGATTTGTGGTAAAGAACTTAGCTAGTTGATTTGTACTGGAGGTCAGTCCTAGTGAACTCACATTTGGATCTGGCACTATCTGATTAAGGGTCTGCTCAAATGGTGCAGTAGGCACATCAAAGGTCATATTTCTTACTCCTCTGCTTCATCTGTCACTCCTATCTGCTCATGACTGTATGGAGGAGGACAATTTAACAACGGCTGATTTATAAAATCATCATCAGAATCACTCTCATAAGTTTCAGCTTTCCACTCAGTATCTGTTGCCTTTTCTGCTTTATTTATCTTTTTCTTGCTCTTTTGTTTAGTGTTTTCTCTTTGTTCACTAGTAATGGCTGAAAACAACCTAGCTCCATCAATAATGCCTGCTCCCCATGCTTTTTGCTGACTATCTCCCATCTTGCATCTACAACTGTCCTTATTGCTTTCTTCATTCTAATCTTGTACTTATCTCATTGTTTCTGATGAGACATATGTTCCCAAGTATTAAGTGCTTCAAATTGTGCAGGTCTTTGAGACGGTTTCAACTCACACAGTATTTGCCTCAAGTTCTCAATAATTTTTAAATTAAATGTTACTTAGTGAGAAAATGCTAATGCACATTTTCAATAATCTTATACTATTGTTCAAACCACAAACATGCATGAAGACCTTTCTCAGACAAAGCATAGTGACCTAGAGTATCTTCAGGTAGGGTTTCTATTTCCTCTCTAACCGGGATAAATACATCTCCTTTCATCAGACTTTTAAATGCTTTAAATAACTTCATTATTCAATCAACTTCAACAAATCACAATGGACTTTACATTCACAATCAGGAAGTAATTATTTTACAGTGGTCTGCAGTCCCATGAAGAGTCATCCACATGTCACCAATATTCCCCATTGCGGTGGACTGCCATTGAAAAAATGACTCCCCTAGGGACCAGGATGTGGCTATGGTCCCCTCCCCACATGTGCATGTGTCTGATATGGCTAGCAGGCTATCCATCGCATAGAGGGCTGTCATCTGGCAGGTTGTGATAGGGAAATTGATGAAAGAGGTTGAACTCCTCACCAAGGGTGCTGTCTCTCTCAGATCATTGAGAAAAGACCAGGGATACACCTGCATGCAAAAGGTGTGGAGGTGGATCACCTGAGGCACATAAAAGTCAAAGGCTGTGTGGAGGTGAGTCCTACATAATTAAGACAATCATCCTTTGCTGCTTAGATGGTCTCTAGGGACTAGTAATTCTCAGAAGAGTCCTTGGAGTAAGACTGCTGGCCAGCTAAGAACTTGCCTTGGTTGTGGTTTTCTATGTGTGATCAACAGTGTACTTCTCCTTCTCCCCCGTCTCTTCCTCTGTGTCACCCTTTCCTCCTCTACCACCACAACCTCCTGTCCTAGTTCCTCATCTTCATCTGCAGCAGCAGTTTTTAAGATAGCTGCCTGTAAGAGGATTGGAATTGCTTTTGGAATTGCCTACCTGTCATGAGCGGTATCTATTGCAAATCTTCACTGGAGCATAATGACGCCTTGAAACCAATGCCTCTCTAAAGTTCTCAGTCCCCAACTATATTCTTATCTGGAAACTAAAAAACTCTTAGAGGGGAGAGGGGTTGGGGATGAAAGAAGAGACTGCCTCGTCCTCTACTTAGCACTCGTCTATCACTTCACCTGTTGTTTTTGAGGTCTCAGTGGTTATGTTGCTCAAGCTGTAAGATAAAGAGAAATATGAACACTCTCTCTCACTAAGCCCTACCTTCTTTATTCCTTTTAACTAGGATTAATCTTTTCTTTATGAAAGGTAACTTTAAGTGTGACATACCCCAGTGTGGAGAGGCGCTGGCTTCTCTTCTGTGTTTGCAATTAATGGTAAAAATTGCAATGAAATTTTACTTGTGGAGTTTATGGGTATGAAATTATACAACTTCTGTTTTCATATTCATTTCCTCTTAATGAGCACACTGGATTTGCTTGAAAATGAGTATTGTAGGAGAAAACGTGTTCTTCACAATTTTCACATGACAGAAAATGAATGTTCTTGAAATAACTGCTCTTCACAGTTTTCTCATGACTAAAATGAATGTTCTTGAAAATATTGTTCTTCCTGCTCTTCACAGTTTTCTCATAACTAAAACGATTGTTCTTGAAATAACTGCTCTTCCTGTTCTTTACAGTTTTCTCATGACTAAAACAAATGTTCTAGGAATTACTTCTCTTCACCTTTTGCATATGATAGAAAACAAATGTTCTTGAAATAACTGCTCTTCCCGCTCTGTACTGTTTTCTCAGGACTAAACAAATGCTCTAGGAATAACGGCTCTTCACTATTTTTAATATGACAGAAAATGAATGTTACTGAAAATACTTTTCTTTCTGCTCTTTACTATTTTCTCATGAATAAAACACATGTTTTAGGAAGTAGAGTGTTCTATGGCTTGAAACCGGAACTCTTAAGAATTCATTCTCTCTCTCTCTCTCAGAGTACTTGCGTGACTGCAAAACTTGACTCAGGAAAACAAATGCACAACTTCTCCAGAGAGACGTCTGTTTCTCAGAATCTCCTCAGAGAAGTGCTCCACTTAGGAGGCTGCACGCACACTTCACATCACTCAGCTGTCCACAAGAGCTCCTCCAGCCGCAACACTAGAGCGGCAACCTTGACCCTCAGCGGCTGCCATTTGAAGAGTCCTCCACTTCCAGGAAACTCTCCATAACGAAGTTTGCAGATTGTGCGGGTGTCGCCAACTTCAAAGAACCCCCAAAATATGAAGAATGAGAGCTGGAGAAACCAAGGATTTCCTGACAGTACCCCTTCGCAAGGACAGCTCTCCTAATTGAGATTTGTAGGGGTTTTGATGATGAAAGGCTTTAACCAATCTTGGAGCATGGACTTCAGTTTGTGGTTCCCAAGATCTTTCCTCAGGGCCGTAACCCTTCCAGTCTATTAAATAATATAGTTTTCCATGAACTCTCTAAGAATCTACAATTCTTTTCACCACAAATTCTTCACCTCCTTCCGTTTGTATTGGTTTGGGTGGTGTTTTTACTTGGTAACCTGGCCAAGTCTTCTTCAGCAGAGATATATGAAAAACTGGATGGATTTTGAGTTGGGAAGGCAACCTAAGCCTATGTGTCAGTGTATTTATTATCTTCTCAACTACGTAAGGACCTATGAAATGGGGTTGGAATTTCCGGTTCCCTTTTAGCCTCAAATGATTTGTATTTAACAAAACTCTATCTCCTGTCTGGTATTCTTTTTCAACTCTTCTTTCTCTGTCAGCATATTTATTTTATTGTTTCTTAGACTGCACCAGATTCTCTGTAGGTAACTCTTAAATGATCTTTAAATGTTGTTCCAAATCCTTAACTGCAGGAACAGAAATCTCTTTAGTGCTGACTATGCAATTCCGGTGCCTTCCGTGACTTAAGAAAAAAGGGGAGTAGACTGTGGAATTGTTCTTGGCATTGTTATGCACATACTCTGCCGCCCAAAGGAGATCTGGTCAGTCCCATTCTTGATCTAAAAGGAATAGCCTCAACTACTGTTCTAGCTCCTGATTAACCCTCTTAGATTGCCCATCTGTCTCTGGGTGATACCTAGTGAATATCTAGCCTCTATATTCAACCCTAGGGTGAAAGCTCTCCAAAAATGGAAGAGGAATTGGGAGCCCCTGTTTGAGATTATGATTTTAGGTACACCATAGGCTCAGACTATATGGACACTGAATAATTGAGCTAACTCCTTAGCACTTGGTATAAGCTTTAATGCAACAAAATGGGCCATCTTTGAAACGGCATCTACCATGACCAAGATAGTGTTCTACCCTTTACTAGAGGGTAAGTCATCAATTAGATCCATGGTAAAGGTATGCCAAGAATGAAGGGGAACTGTTAATGGCTGTAAAAGCCCCTGCGGAGCTTGTCTAGTTGATTTTCCCTGTGCACAAATTCCACAGCTGACCACATATTGCTTGATATCTTTTCTTATGCCTGGCCACGAAAATGTTCTCTTAGTCAATTCTTCAGTCTTCTTAATTCCTTTTTGACCTGCCAGAGGATTATCATGACAATCATAAAGCTCCTTTTTTCTTAACTCTGGAGTGGACAGATACAATGCTCCATCATGGTTCGGCAATTGGTTTAAAATTTCTCATGAAGGATTCTCATCCACCCACATCTGCATCTCTTCTAAGGTAGGTGCCTTTTTAATTTCTTCGTCCAAGGTCTCTCTAAACACTGTTCCCACTATCTTTGATTTATTACTGATCTTTGATAATCACCTTCTGGCCTTCAGTGTTGATTCTTGACAAGGCATTGGCTTTCCCATTTTTGATTCCAGGATGATAAGTGATTACAAAGTTGTAAACTGCAAAATAGAGTGACCATCGAAGTTGTCTAGGAGTAAGAGTTCTCACAGACTTTAGAAACTGTAAATTCTTGTGGTCAGTAAACACTGTTACTGTGTGTTTAGCTACAAGCAGGTAGTAACTTCATTCTTTGAATGCATTTTTGTGGCTAACAATTCCTTTTCAGTGATTGTATAATTTACTTTGGCTGGTAACAGCTTGCAAGATCTATAAGCCACTGGATGCAGCTGACCAGTCTCTTTGTGTCTCTGTGATAAAATTCCCCCAACTACCAAATTGGAAGCATCTGTCTCCAGATAAAACAGTTCTGAAGAGTCAGCATGCATCAGGATAGTGGCAGAAGTAAAACTCTTCTTCAAAGACTGAAAAGATTCCTCAGCTGCTGTTGACCAGATGAATGGAACTCCTTTTCTGAACAATTGCGTGAGTGGTATAACCTTTTGGGAAAATTCTTTATTGAGCCTTTTGTATAAGTTAGCAAACCCAATAAAACTTTGAATTTCCTTCACTGGTGTTGGGGAAGGCCAGTCGAATACTGCCTTAATCTTTTGTTCATCCATGGTTTTACCCTCTGGGGAAAGAATAAACCCCAGGAAATCTAACTTTTTAACATTGAAGGCACATTTCTCTAGCTTCACATACAGATAGTTCTCTCTTAAACACTATAACATGCCCCTCACATGCTCGTGGTGTTCTTGCTCTGAGGCTGAGTAAATCAAAATATTATTTATGTAAACTATTCCGCATTTATCTATGAACTCACTCAATACATCATTGATAAAGTGTTGAAAGGCAGCAGGAGATTTGCACAAACCGTATGGCACGACTTGATACTCAAAGAGCCCATACTTAGTTCTAAAAGCTGTTTTGCATTTGTCTCCTTCCCGGATACGAATAAGGTGATAAGCTCCTCTCAAGTCCAGTTTTGTATACACCTTAGCCCCCTTTTAGTGGTAACGGATGTCTGTTTTTAATGGTTATCCTATTCAAGGCTCTATAGTCAGTTTAGATTCTCAAATCTCCTTCTTCCATTTTGGGTACAAAGAATAGGGGAGAGGACACAGGAGACTGTGATGGCCGAATAAATCCACTCTTTAAGTACTTTTGAATATACTCCTTCAGATGTTCATTTTCCTTTTCTGTTAAGGCATAGATTCCACTACAAGGGAGATTTGCCCCTGGCTCTTAGTTTATTTTGCAGTCGTATGGCTGATGAGGTGGCAATTTATCTGCCTCTACTTCATTGAATACATTTTCGAAATCTTGATACTCCTCAGGAATTTCTCCAGTGCATATCGTACAAATAGCTAAACCAGCTTCACATAAACCAAGGGCTGGACTAGATCCTCTGGATGGTGAAACTTCACTGAAAAGATTTCTTGTGCAGTAGTCTGAATTCATTTCTACAGATCTCTCTTCCCAATTTATGGTGGGATTGTGCTCAGTGAGCCATGGGAGTCTCAAAATAATGTTGAACTGAGGAGCGTCTATCAAATTGAATTGTAAGATTTCTTGATGCCTTTCTTCATAAATGAGCTTCACCCATTCAGTGTGACTTACTATCGGATCAGAGGTGAGGTTTGTTCCATCTACTGCTCTTACAGCTTCACTTCTTACCTTTGGTATAGCTCTCAAACCAATCTTGGCAGTAAATTTTATATTGCAAAAGTTCCCTGTGGTGCCTGAATCTATCATTACTGATACATTTGGTAGGATTCTCCCCCTGAATTGTAACGTCATGGATGAGGTAAGATGGGGAGCAGACGACTGCAAGGTATTAGACAGCTGATGAATCTTGGAGTTGTGTCTTTGATAACACTCACCAATCCAACTCTTCCTACTGGTGGTGCTGCAAGTTTTCCTTCAGCAATTGCTTTGGTTTCTTTGGACAATTCTTCACAATATGACCTCTTTCTCCACAATACATACAAAGGTTATTTACTCTCCTCTTTTCTTTCTCTTCCTTAGAAAGAGGTCCCCTGACTGTACCTATCTGCATCAGTTCCAACCCAGAACCCACTGGCTGAGTTTCTTAAGCTTTCTGTCTTCATTTGATCAAATCTAGGAACACTTGGACAAAAATCTATCTTCTTCTCTTCTCTCCTCTCCTTTTTGTTTGCCTATAGTCTATTTCCATAACTAAGGGCCAGATGTACCAAAGGATTTTACCCATTCTGTGTCTATGGGAAAATGCTTTAGTACATATGGCCCTAAATCTATTAATGCTGAATTCTCTGTGGGTCGATTCGGAATCTGGGATAAAATGTCCTTGAGCTCGTATTTTAACCCTCTATAAAACAAGGCCACCCTCTTGTCTTCTGGCCAATCAGTTTCGACTATCAGCTTGCTGAACTGGGCTAGGTAAGTCAATGCCAGTCTCAATGTCCCTAGTTCTTACCTACAAGAGGAGGATGACAAGAGATGAAATACATAAAATAAAGTTTTGGCTCCATATTTCATGCTTCACTGTAATCTTTCACAATACATTACTAAAAGAAATCACAATTTAACTTAGTGAGAGAAGAGTGTACATTCAAATATGAAGAGAAGAGTCAATTCATGCGTATGGTTACTACATCTATGTACTGGCACGTCAACACCTGTAGCTACGGATGCTTTCTTTTTAGATGGACCCAATTATATCAGTTACAAAATCATGTCTTTGAAGATGATGGCCAAAAGGTATGCCCAGGCTAAGCAGATCAAGATAAAATTATTATAAAATCTGAGTTAAAGAGTTATGAACCAAGGATGACAGTGGTACTTGTCAATTCAGAGAGCTCTACGTGGAAGATAAGCAATAATTTACGATTAATAACATAAAAAACAATCATTTGAAGCAAAATATAATAGATGATCACAAAGTACAAATGAAATAGGAGTAGGTGTCAGATGCTCATACACTTACCTGATCAACAGATGATAAAGGGTCAAACTGCTGCAGCCACCATGGCCCTTGATGTTATCTGTGGTACTGATTAAAATGGAAGCATAAAGGAATGTTGTCTCATTGTAACTTACAATAGAGGCATATACAGAGTGAGAAGGCAACCAACAAAATATATATGCTGATGCTATGGTGACATGTTGGACACCCAAAAAGGGCACTCAGGGGCATATTTATACTCCGTTTGCACCGAATTTGCGTCGTTTTTTTTGACGCAAATTCGACGTAAAACTAACTCCATATTTATACTTTGGCGGTAGACGCGTCTAGCGCCAAAGTTCATGGAGTTAGCGTAATTTTTTTGCGTAAACACCTTCCTTGCGTTAATGATATGCAAGGTAGGCGTTCCCGTCTTAAAAAATGACTCCGATGCTATTGCGTCGGATTTATACTCCCGGGCAAAAATGACGCCCGGGAGTGGGCGGGTCTAAAAAACCCGCATTAGCGCCGGATTTTAGCACCTGGGTCAGGGCAGGCGTTAAGGGACCTGTGGGCTCAGAATGAGCCCAGAGGTGCCCTCCCCTGCCCCCAGGGACACCCCCTGCCACCCTTGCCCACCCCAGGAGGACACCCAAGGCTGGAGGGACCCACCCCAGGGACATTAAGGTAAGTCCAGGTAGGTATTTTTTTTTATTTTTTTTGTGGCATAGGGGGGCCTGATTTGTGCCCCCCTACATGCCACTATGCCCAATGACCATGCCCAGGGGACAGAAGTCCCCTGGGCATGGCCATTGGGCAAGGGGGCATGACTCCTGTCTTTGCTAAGACAGGAGTCATTTCAATGGGGGATGGGCGTCGTAAAAAAATGGCGCAAATCGGGTTGTGGCGATTTTTTTGCCTCAGCCTGACTTGCACCATTTGTGGACGCCCATACGCCATTTTCCCCCTACGCCGGCGCTGCCTGGTGTACGTCGTTTTTTTTAACGCACACCAGACAGCGCCGGCGGCTAACACCGGCTAACATCATTCAATAAATACGGCGCCCGCATGGCGCTTCAGAATGGCGTTAGCCGGCGCTAATTTTTTTGACGCAAAACTGCGTTGGCGCAGTTTTGCGTCAAAAAGTATAAATATGGGCCGCAGTGTTTTTGTTTTACTGAGTGGCGATCATGTCAGCACAGCATCAGAGTATATATTTTTTAGTTGGCTTATTACAGTGAATGTTATCTACTGAACCAAAGCAAATATTATTGTGTTCACATTACAAGACTAGGTCATATGTTTAACAAACATTACAAAAGCATATTCAATAATTGAATTGATGTTTACAGGAGTTAATATACAGATGCATGTCAGTTGACATACAACCATCTGATCACTTAGCAAAACAGTGATATATTTCACCCAAACACAAAAGAGCGGACAGAATACCTAATAGTTTATACCATCTGTATGATCTAACAAACAAATCTGCGGGATTCTAGTGGCAATATTATCATAGTGACATACCTGTTTGTGTTTTAGGGCTGCATTTGGAGACAAGTCCTGTGTGTTATCCTGCCACATTTGGAAATATTCATGCCCGAGCTGTAGCAACAAAATTCATGTAAAAGGTGCTAAATACAAATAGTACTGCATTTGATCGGTGTGTGTGTTGGAGATTGCCTATGAGGAATGTGAGTGCAGTGTGTGCATAACAGTGTAGGGTGAGTGTTTGAAATGGGGTCTTTGGTTGGCAGTCAGGTTACAACCTGTCCAAGCAAGGACCCTTACTTTAGTCAGGGCAAAGGAGAAACACACCTGGTTAACCCCAAATTACCCCCTTGACAGCTTGGCATGAGCAGGCAGGCTTAACTCAGAAGCAATGTGTAAAGCATTTGTAACAACACACACAGTAATACAGTGAAAACAGTACAAAATGTACACCATACCACTTTAGAAAAATAGGCAATATTTATCAAAATCAAACAAGACAAAAATGACAAAATCTAGCATACACAAGTTAAGATATGAACTTTCAAAAGAATAGGAGCCTTACTCCAGGGAAAACAATGGAAATTATGATTTTGCACAAAGTACCTGGCTAGCATAAAAAATAAAGCAGCACAGGTGAAAATGTGGCAGAAAAGGCAGCAATGCGTTGATTCCTTCCTCTCAAGGGTGGCCGTGCATCGTCTGTTCGGGTTGGCAATATGATGTTTTCCGCCTAGCAAGAGAGCAATGCGTCGATTTCTGGATGGGGCACCTCTAATCCACACAGAGTCGGGATGACTTTGACGCCCAGGGCCGATGCTTGGAAAATCTGGTCACACAGTGTTAGAAAACCGCACTGCATGGGGTTTGCGTCATTATCTGCAGCCACAGGTGGGTGTTGCATTTTGTTTCTCCTCCTGTGATGTGTTGATGTCCCAGCCCAATGCAGGTGGAGCGTCGATCTCAGCCACGAAGCCGGCGGCGCGCCATTTATCATTGTGTTGCAGATGGTGCATCGAACATTTCCCCGCAGGGGTTATGTATGTGGATTTTTAGCTCTTGTTCTGCCAACTTCACCTTTCAAGGCCCCAACAAAAACAGGTAGGAAGAAATAGGAGGAAGGAGGCAGAAAGATTGGGGATCCCCCAGCAAAAAGGCCAAGGTCCAACAGAGAGTGAAGGACAAAGTTGTGTTAGTGGTTGTAGGAAAACATTTAGTGATAGATGAGTGGTTTAGTTCTTACCTGGTCTTATGTTACAATTATCTGGAAGAAGCAAGGTGTAAAGTAAGGCAGACTGCAGTGTGGAGTAAACACACCCCTAGAGGTATGTGAGAGAGTAACAGAATCCTGGTCCATGTCAAGGATTAGCCTTTGCCACTCGAACCGTGAAGAACTTCTCTTTCACCCACCTCCTCTCATCCTGTCAGTTCTTCTTAATGTCCCTGACAGCATGTGAAATATTCACCAATCCATTTAAAAGGTCTTTAATCTCCTGCCCCAAAGCTGCCTTCTCTGATTTACTGAGGTTACATGGTGGGTCACCATGTAGCTGCTTGTAGTATTTGACCACAAATGTACCTACACGCGCGGGCCTCTCTTCTGTGAAGTTTTTCTTCCTCTTGATTGCTGTGACCTGCATCTTGGAAGCAGGATGTAGGTCATGTTGACATCAGCTTCATGTAGTCCAAACAGAAGAGGGCAGAGTGCAGGGTGTGGGCTGCAATTATATTTATTTTTCAGTGAATGTGTGTCAATTAAGGTTGTTAGGATCATGAGTTTAGTTTTTGCCTATGCCCTTCCATTCAGAAGTCTCAATCCAGCAGGGAGAGGTTTCAACCTAGGTGACAGATATCACTATCCCTGATGCATACATACAGGTGGAACATAAAATATGGCTCTAAGGTTACTTATAGCAACTTTATGTTGAAATTCAGTCATAAGAAGCTCCACGCTCACACCAGAGATTTATGTCCATGTGTCAATTACGCCTGGTCCGAATTTCATTTACACCTGAGAATTCAGAGTAATAGCAGTAACTCTGCATTTCTTTTTGAGGCAGGATTACTGATAATAACTTGATTATGCCTGCTTGCACAATTAGGAGTAATTTGGGGAAAAAATCCTTCTGCAAAACCACATTCAACATGCGTGATTGGCTGCTCACACTACTGTTTCTATTGTATTGCACTTAGTGCTATTTTCGTAGCACAAAATGCATCCTTGGGTTCATTTTGGACATAAGGGTGCATTTTGCACTAAGAAATCAGAGCTAAATGCTGGGAGTAAATTGAAAAAAAATCCTACCCGAAGTTCATATTTAGCAAGCATGAGTGGCTGCTTGCACTTGCTATTCATGTTCCGTTGCTTTTAGTGCTATGGCTTAGTGAAAAATGTACCCCTCTGTCCTTTTTAGATTCAAGACAGCTTTTTTGTGCTAAGAAACTTGCACTAAATGCAGAGCTACTTCTTGTGTGTTTCTGTGGAATCTCATTGACTTTTGGTAATTCCACATGATTACACTACATGTTACACCCACCCCTATTGTAAATTTCCACTCAGAAATGGTCACTAGCAAACACATGTTCACTTACACCTAGGGACAGGAGAAGATTTACACATGAGGAGTTATTCACATGCAAAGGTAACTTTGTGAATAGGATTCCTTAGGTGAAATTGAATAAGACAGAATGGACAGGCATACCCTGTGGAGGAAGCATAGAGCCCGGCGTATCCCAAAGAGTTTACTAAGAATGATCATAGCTTTGCATTCTTCCACATGGTGCAATGTAATGCTTAGTGGTAATCGCAGGCTTATGCCAAATATTTAACCCAAAAATGGTCTACAACAAGGGTGCTTACTGACGCCCTCACTCTTTTCTGTATACATTGCTGATTTGCCTGAGTTGATGAGCAGTGTTGGTGGTGATGTCCCAAGGATTGAGTCCTATCTGATGGGAACACTACTTTCTGTGTATGATATTTTCCTGTTAGATTTGACACCAAAAGGTTTTCAGAAATGCTCAACCTTTTTTAAACATATGCTGAGACCCATTATTTGAAAGTAAACATAAATAAAAGTAAGATTATGAAGTTTCGCTCCAGGGGCTGCCAGCCAGCTTCAAAATATAGTTGGCACTTGGGCAGTATATGTCTTAAAATTGTTAAATCTTATCCATATTCAGGAATATTTTCTGACATATGCAACAGAGGAAGCGTATATAGTAACTTCTTATGACTAAGGTACTGAACCATGTCAATGCACTTAAAGCACTTCATGACACAAAAGGGCCAAAGCACTTTAATCATTCATTAACCGTATGTAAGATGAAAATCCACCCAACACTGTTATATGGTGTAGAAATTATAAAAGTAAATCAGTGGCAATGTATGCATTGAGCCGAAGGGAAGATCTCATGCTCTATTTGCAATTTAAATATGTTGTCATCAACTGCAGCATTACACATTGAAATGGGCCTGAGAAGCAACTTTATAAGTAGATTGGCAGCCAAAATATGATGTGGCTACCATATTTTTCATTCAAAGGAAAATACTCTTAGGAAGTTTATAGGCACAAAGGCCCTGATTTATACATTTGGTGCAAATATGCCCCAGAATGTTTTGATCCTACAGGAGGGGATTGCACACTGACGCACTTAAGCACTTAAGTCTAAATCGGGTGGATCTGCAAAATAAGAGCTATTCTAACCTTAAAAGTTACCTTAAATCATCCATGAATATCAGGTCTTTGGAACATGACATCCTGTACTGTGGAGAATAAAGAGGCTGGGTGGGATAATATGGTCCTGCACGACTTTGGTGCCTCAAGCCTAGTTAGGTTGCAATTAAGAATAAAGGCCCTGATTTATACTTTTTGGTGCAAAACTGCACTAATGTAATTTTGCACCAAAACGTTTAGCACCAGCTTGCACCATTTCTGAGCATCAGCCGGGCACCATATTTATGGAATGGTGCAAGACGGTGAAAAGGGTGGGCTAGCATTAAAAAAAAATTATGTTAGTTGGGTGGGGCTGATGCCATGGAAGATGGGGTTTTTGCACCAAAAAATGACGTTAGAAAGGTTAAAGCGAAGAAAAAATTACTCTAACCTGCCTAGAGTCATTTTCTGATGCAAAACCATCCATACTACATGACTCCTGTCATAGAAAAGACAGGAGTCATGCCCACCACCCCAATGGCCAGCACTGGGGACCAGGGTCCCCTGAGCATGGCCATTGCACCCAGTGCCATGTAGGGACCGCTAAGGCACTTGAAAAAATAAAATGCAATACTTACCTGTACTTACCTGTACTTACCTGTACTCACCTGGGATAGGGGCCCCCATCCTCCACAAACCCTCTGGTGGCACAGGTGGAAGGGCACCTGTGGGCTTATTCCATGGTGTTCCACCATGGACATAGGCCCACAAGTCCCCTAACGCTTGCCCTGACCCAGGCAGTAAAAATGGGGCAAAGCAAGCTTTGCCCCATTTTTTGACCCCTCCTCCCTCCGTGCACCATTTGTGCACGGGAGTATAAATATGGCATTAAGGCAAGGTAGGTTTCCACTTCCAAAAAGTTACTTTAACTCCATATATTTGGCACTAGACAGGTCTAGCGTCAAAGTATAAATATGAAGTTAGTTTTGCACCGAGTTAGAGTAAACAAAATGACGCTAATTTGGTGCAAACAGAGTATAAATATGCCCCATAGGGTATGTCGGTGTATCCTACTACTTAGGCTGAATTGCCTTTCATTAACTAGTGTTACAGATGCTTGGTAGCGAATAAGATGGGTCGACAGGTTGTGTAATTTATGTAAGGGTGATGTACAAACTTTAGATTACATTGAGGGGCATATTTATACTCCGTTTGCGCCGAATTTGCGTCGTTTTTTTAGACGCAAATTTGGCGCAAAACTAACGCCATATTTATACCTTGGCGTTAGACGCGTCTAGCGCCAAAGTATGAGGAAAGAGCGTCATTTTTTGGCGTGAACGCCTTCCTTGCGTTAATGAGATGCAAGGTAGGCGTTCCCGTCTAAAAAAATGACTGCGACGCAAATGCGTCGTATTTATACTCCTGGGCAAAAATCACGCCCGGGAGTGGGCGGGGCAAAAAACCCTGCATTTGCGCCAGATTTTAGCGCCTGGGTCAGGGCAGGCGTTAAGGGACCTGTGGGCTAAAAATGAGCCCACAGCTGCCCTCCCATGCCCCCAGGGACCCCCCCTGCCACCCTTGCCCACCCCAGGAGGACACCCAAGGATGGAGGGACCCATCCCAGGGACATTCAGGTAAGTTCAGGTAAGTATAATTTTTTATTTTTTTATATTTTTTTGGGGCATAGGGGGGCCTGATTTGTGCCCCCCTACATGCCTCAATGCCCAATGACCATGCCCAGGGGACATAAGTCCCCTGGGCATGGCCATTGGGCAAGGGGGCATGACTCCTGTCTTTACTAAGACAGGAGTCATGTAAATGGCGTCTGGGCGTCGTTAAAAATGGCGCAAATCGGGTGGAGGCGATTTTTTGGCGTCAACCTGACTTGCACCATTTTAAGACGCCCTAACGCCATTTTCCCCAACGCCGGCGCTGCCTGGTGTACGTGGTTTTTTTCCACGCACACCAGGCAGCGCCGGCTAACGCCATTCAATAAATACGGCGCCCGCATGGCGCTTCAGAATGGCGTTAGCCGGCGCAAAACTTTTTGACGCTAAACTGCGTTAGCGCAGTTTAGCGTCAAAAAGTATAAATACGGGCCTAAATTTGCCTGTACTGTCCTAAATCTCCCCAGATGTATCTTTTTAAAACATCTTTTTAAAAAAGTATAATAAGACAGCTAGGGCAGCAACCCGGAGGCTTATTTGCCCAGTAAATGAATTAATGTGCTGAAAAAATGTTAAATGTTTCAAGTGTTTCTTAAAAATATATTAGGCTTTTCCGTGTATGTTAAATTACTGTTGATCTCTTTGTAGATTTAAATCTAATTAAATATTGTAATCTTAAATAAAATGGACAAACAGCTGACAGAAGGTAGAGTTTGGAAAAGGGACGTGCTTCATTGCAAACCTGCCCTTCAGTTGTCATCCTTTTGAGTAATTAAGAATTATCTTATCTAGTAACGCTTCTGCTAATGTGTATGAATTTGTTGCTTGAAGTATTGCTTTTCAGTCAATTTAAGTTAGTAAAACAAATTTTAACTAAAAAATCGAATCCAACGTGTATTTTTCTAAATAATATATGCTCTTTTTTCTATTAAAGTAATACATCTCATATGTTGCCTCAAACAAAAACCCTTATTAACATTTTAAAATAAATAGAATGTGTATGGTCAATTCCTTATGATGGAAGCAACAACAAAAACGGTATGCATTAAGCTTCAACTATCATTTGGTCCTCTCAGTTTTATACATGCATTGCATGTGGTACAAATCGATAGGAGACGTTTTACTTCTGTTTGCATTATTGTAAAGCTTCTGCTACATTCGGTCTCTTTCTCTGGGCACAGGGAGTGCCAGGCCTTCGCCGACCCCTTGACTCGTTTTGGGTGGAACATGGAGAGGTCCCTCCAGCCACAATAAAGTCTGCCCTAATAACTTTCAGACCCCACGGCCCCAGACCTACGAAAGGTATCATCAAAAATCTGGAATCGGGGATAGCCATGTGGAAATGGACCCTGGAATTCCAAGTCTGCATAGGTGTAAATAACCCATTCTAGGAACTCGTATCTGCTCAGTACCGGAGAGAAAGTACCATTACAAACAGTACATTCGGCCCTGTTAATTCTGGTCCCGATGCGCTGTGAAACTGATACCTAAAGTGCTCGTGCTGTCTTGCGTTTTCATTATCCGATAAGGTCAGCTTTCGCAGGGCCGAGTGCTGCTGGTTTCCATTTGTCCAAAACACCATGGTTCATCACAAGACACGAATGGTCATTAACTGGGGTTGCTATCCCTGACTTGTACCCCTGGCTTGCATACTGGGGGTTCGAAGGCAGCAAGAACAAACATGATTTTCAAGGGTTATGCTTACTTTTTTGTATTTTCCTTTGAGTGCCCTTGTGCTAGCCTCTAAGCAGCAAATGTGTCTCTGTTTAGGCCCTTTGGGTGGGATAAATGGCCATCCCTTTGACGCCATCAGCTTTCGGATGTTGTTTGGAGTCGTTTCCGCTCTCCTTGACAGTTGGACAAATTCACACCCATGAAGACATGCCTGGATAAATGTCCTTGCAAGTTTGGAAAGGTTTGCACGAAATAGCTGTTTCTCATGTCTCGATTATGATTCAGAACATCTTAGTGCAATAATGGATTTCAAATCAATACACCTAAGATATCTTTCGATGCATAGCTTAGACTTTTCAGAATGCATAGGTATGTGATTTCTATTTTTGTACTGTGCCAATGTGAGGCTTTTACATTACCCAGGTGTGACACTTTGAGTGACACGTTATCACAAGCAGTTAAAAAAGGGTGCAATGCACATCTTCAGGTTTGTTTCAGTCTGTGAATTAGTGTGTCTGTAATGTTATATGTATATTGTGAAAAGTGGAATTGATTAACTACTGGTGCCCACACTGGCTTAGTGTAAGCTATACGTAAGGCTCTGTCATGTGAGGACCTGCCTACGTTCCCTGTTGTGATTTAGACCAGAGATCATACGTTTTCATAATTCTTAGTCAGTGTTTGAAATATCAGTGATATCACATGGTTTGATATCGCCTGATGTTAACCTCCAAAGGAAGTAGAAAAAATGGAAGTGTTACACTTAGAATGACACAAATACCTCCCTAAAACACACATTACGAAGCATATCACGCAATGGAATGGAAGGGATAAAGGAGTCAATGGTACAGCCCAAATGATATCTCTCCCCAACAGCTAAAAAACACTCCTGTGGCAGTAAGAGCAATAATGGTGCTAGCAATTATATACCATCTAACAGTATATGGAGCAATGAATGGCAATGTCTCCAGGAAGCATTATGCATCAATGGGCATAGGCTGTAAATAGCAGCAATCACCACTTGTGTAACAGTGGCCCAGTCGGTAATCACCACCCGGTTGACGGCCCAGCTGTCCGTAATAAATACCAGTGTCCAAGGATGCAACAAACAGGCATGGTCCAGTCTGAGCAAGCCCTACGAATTGACTGCCCATTTTCCAGGACCCCTCATTTTGAGACAAATACCCACTCAGGGACACCAACAGTTTTTTAAATCAATATCAGGGCCATGCCTGCTCTGCATCCCATGGATATGGGACAGCAACTGTTCTGGCCCTTCATTGCCCCAGGCTCGTTTGAGTCTTCACGACTCAAGTCACTGCTGATGTGATCAATGTGCACCTATACCTTTCCCTGCTCTTTCAACCACTTGACCTCCACCCATGTGTTTGTGCTGCTCCAGAAACCTGGAAAATCTGTTGTTTTACCATTGCGTTTGGTCTGTCATAAGTGTTTCACAGTCCTTAAAGTATATATAACAAAAGCAGATATAGGTGTTGAATAATATTCTCTGCCTTTCATTTTTGACACTGTGTAATAACTGACCTTGCCAACACACATTCATATGCATCTCACTTAATCCTTAAAATACGAAAAAAAGGATCACTATAACAATTTCAGACCAGTCTCTGCTGAAACCACTTTCATACCTTCAGGGTAGGATGTCATATTCGATTCATTCATTTTTCTAGGACACATGAAAGCCGCTCATAAACAACAGAAGGCTGGAGGACTGCAGACAGTTCGCGTCTGTTCTGTGGGGCAGCACATCTCTGACCCTAAGCTTCTGTATTCTGCACTCGTACACTGGGATATGAACAGATGCACACACCTATGAGAGAGTACACATTCATATCAGCACCCTCCCACCTATCCAAAGCTAGGAGAGGCAAAACAAAATAGGACGTTTACCCTAGGGACCACTTCCTCATTGGAGGGCAAGGCCTGGCTGGAAAATACTGAGGGGCAGATATAAGAAAAGTGGTGCTGCACCCAGTGCAGCACCACTTTTCTTGCACTCCTTAGCACCCCCCCCCCCACCACCACCACCATGTGAGTGACATATTTAAAATACGGCACACCATGGAGCAGGGTAGGTGAAAATAGCAACAAAATTGTTGGTGCTATTGATGTACTGTTCAGGGTTAGCACTAACATTTTGGTGCTAACCCTGACCAGTACATTGTGTCCCCCTGTTTAGTGCATGCTCCTAGTAGGTGCTAAAAGTAGTGACAAAAAATGACCAATATTTCTGTGGTCCCCCTAATGGGGGAACACCCCCTTTGATACATTATACATGGCTCATGCATTATGTGGCTCAAAGGGTTACAAAGCGGTGCAATGCATGCATTGCACCACTTTGTAAGTATGACGCAGCAATTGTTGAAGCCTAACACCACATTAGGGGAAAAAATGGCATTAATGTGGTGCTGTAAACTTTTTTAATCTGGGTCTGAATGCCTTCATATTAGCAGGGCACAGAGGAAGTGGAAATTAATTGAAAAAGAAACATGCTGCTGCCCATTGGCATATTGGCTGAATTCTTTGAGCTCACGGCCAAACACACAACTCCAGCAATTAAGACCGAGCTTTCAAATCTGTGGCATGGGTGTATCTGTTTGAACTCTTTAGGAGGAAGGATCTTGGGCATACTTTCATTCAATAGATACAATTGCTTTTCATTGCTCTGTGGGGCTAGGATCTGGTTTCTTCAGATGCCACATCTAAAAAAACAGGGGCTTCCATTTGGGGGGATGGTGGCACCCCTAAAATTGCAATGTCTAAATGCTGCAAATCGTCATTTTATGGCAGTAATGGGACAGTTAATGTGCACTCGTACTACAAAGCAGCATAGTAATGGCAGTTGCTTACTGTTTTCACTCCCTGCAGATGGACTCAGCCTTTGCCACAGAGAGATTAGCAGTTGGAATGGTGCATTTTTTTCACAACATATATGGATGAATACTGTCATCCCTGTCCCGATGACTAAACAGGTTTTGGAAATCTGATGTGAGACACTTAAAAGCTTGGATTGGCATAGTAAAATAACCACAACCCGTCCATTGTGGACACGCACCAGACTCATGGAGATGGCCTCCTAAGAAAGTGTTGAAAAATGGCCCTGTTAGATCTGGCATCCTTGATATGGTTTCCCTTGTCTTTTGCCTCTGCCTCCTGTATTTTTGACTATGTGCTGGATTTTTGGTTTTGCTGCTTTTGGTACTCTGGGCACTTTACTACTACTGAATAATACTAAAGTGTTCGCTATGTCTATTATGTTTATGATTGGTTATCCATGATTGGCATATTTGATTTACTAGTAAGTACCTAGCATAGTGCACCATATGTGCCCAGGGCCTGTAAATCAAATGCTATTAGTGGGCCCCCAGCACTGATTGTGCCATCAACACAAGTAGCCCAGTAAACCTGTCTCGGATCTGCCACTGCAGTGCCTGTGTGTGCAGTTTTGAACAGCTAATTTGACCTGGCAAGTGTACCCACTTGCCAGGCCCCAACCTTCCCTTGTACTACATTCAATTCACCCCTAAGGTAGGCCCACGGCAGCCAGAAGGGCATTGTGCAGTGTAATTAGAAGGTAGTATATGCACTGATGGGTTTTACATGTCCTGATACTGAAATACTGCCAAATTTGTTTTTTCACAATTGCAAGATCTATCTCTCCCACTCTCCCATAGGTTAACATAGGCATTGCCTTAAAATATATATTAAGTGCAGTTTTGCATTGGGAGCAGATATAGATATGGAGGTTGCGGTCTCTGAACTCACAATTTAAAAATACATCTTTTGGTAAAGTTGGTTCTTAAACTGTAAGTTTGAAAATGACACTTTTAGAAAGTGGACATTTTCTTACTAAATTATTCTGTGCCTCTGCCTGGCTGTGGAATGCATGTCTGGGTCAGTTAGGCTGTTTGTGAATTTACTTTAGACAGTCACACAAAGGGAGCTGAGGTATGGCCTGCATATCCTGATGAGTCTTCCTGGGCTAGAATGGAGGGAGGAGCTGACACTTGCACCTGAACAGAGCTGTGCCTGTCCTTACACAAAGCAGTCTCCAACCCCCTAGAGTGTGCCTGGGGCCAGGACAGGGAGAGGCAGGGTCTTGTGCATTACAAAGACTTTCCTTTGAAGTTTGCCTACTTCAAGGACAGAAATTAGTATACGTATTGGACTGCTGACCCCACAATTTTAGAACACTTCTGGATCAAGAGGAGGCTGTACCAAGGAGAAGAGCTGTGAGGCGGACTACTGCCCCTTTGCTGTGTGTACTTTGCTGCGTTGGCCTGCAGTTGCTGCTTCTGCTTTGAGGAAGACAAAGACTGGAGGTTGCTGTGTATCCTCCTTGTGAAGTTTCTCTAAGGGCTTGAACTGTATTTGCCTCCTGTTGTGAAGCCTCAGGGACATCAAAGACTTCTTCTGCCAGTGCATGGGCTCTTCTGCTGAGAGTCCTGACTTGCCCAGTGGTACCACAGTCAGTCCATGGGCCCTTTGAAGCGGAAGTTGGTAACTTGAGTTAAAATCCACGCACCAGAGCCATTGCAGCCGAAAAACTGACACAGTGCAAGTACCATGGCTGAAAAATCAATGCAGGACCTGAAAATTTGATGCATCACCTGCTTCAGTGAAGATCCATTACTGTTGTGCATTAGGATTTTCGACACATCGTCATTGGGCTACAAATCTTCAACATCACTGCACGGACCAGAGGCTGCCTCTCTGAAAATCGATGCATTGGATTTCTGTAGGGAAAGAATCAACGCATTGCTAATCCGGTGGAGAAAGAACCAAGGCACAGCCTCACGTGCGAGAAAGAAATCGGCACACTCCTTGCTTTTCTGATGCATCACCTCCTTTGCAACTTTATTCTTGATGCTTACCAGGAACTTTGTGCTAAAATTACTAATCCATTGATTCTTATGGATTAAGACTCTTTTCTATCTGTAAAACGTGATATCTCTACGTATGTCTGTTGGATTTTTGTTGTTTTGGTTTTGTTTGATTTAGATAAATATTGGCTATTTTACTAAGCTGGTGTGGAATCCTTTTGTGCTGTTTTTTCAAAGGGGTTACTGTGTGTTTACAAATACTTTACTCATTGCTTCTGAATTAAGCCTAACTGCTTGTGCCGAGCTACCAAGGGGGGTGAGCAGGGGTTATCTCAGGTGTGTGACTCCCTCACCTACACTAGAGTGAGGATTCCTTTTTAGTCAGGGTGAAAACCACTGCCAAATAGAGAACCTGTTTCTAGCAGGCCATCTTTGAAGGGTTACCCCACACCTTTTGCCGGTTTGGCAGTTTGGGCTGGGCTCCACTGTTCCCATGAGGAACAGGGTCAAGACTGATTTGCATATGGTTGGGTCCAAACTGGGTTGACATGGTGAGCAAAAGAACAATGGATTAAACCCAGATCTGTGACTTGGGGGTGAGTGTTTGCATTGTTCAGCACTCCATCCATCATCCTCTTGTGTTGCTAAACTTTTAGAAGTAGGCATTTTATTGCTTAAACCATTTTGCAACTCTGCCTGCTTGTGGATTCCCTGTCTGGGTCATTTGACAGTTGGGCTGCTTGCACCTCTCCTCTAGACAGTGGCACAAAGGTAGCTAGGGCTGTGCCTGCCCTCACACAATGCAGTCTCCAACCCCCTGATGTGTGTCTGGGGCCTGGCCTGGGCAAGACAGGATCTTACAAACAAGAGAGACTTTCCTTTGAAGTTTGCCCACTTCAAAGGCAGAAAGGGGTATAAGTATTGGACCCAAAAACCCAGAAAATTTGATCACTTCTGGAATCAAGAGGAACCTCTGCCAAGGAGAAGAGATGAAGAGCTGAGGAGAAGTGCTGCCCCTGCCTGTGACTGTGCTTTGTAGGGCTAACCTGCAGTTGTGTGAACTGAGCTTGCCTTCTGTTGTTGAAGTCTCAGGGCCATCAAAGACTTCCTCTGTCAGTACTTGGAGTCTCTGCTGAGACTCCTGCCCTGCCAAGTGGTGTCCTATCCAGTCCCCGGGTCCTTGAAAGGTGAAGCTGGCAGACAAGAACTGAAATTCCACACACAGAATGCCGTGCGGGTAAATTTACGATGCACCTTCCACAACGCAGTTGATAAACAACGCCCCACTGACTTCACGGCTGAAATTGACGCTCCACCTTCATCGTGGCTGGGAGATTGATGCATCACGGCTGGAGAAATGCTGTGCAACACCCACTTACATAGGCTGATAATGATGCAGAGCATGCAGAGCATTTTTCTGATACCGTGCAACCGGATTTTCAATGCATCATCCTTGGGCGTCCAAGTCAACCCAACTCTGTGCGGATTTGAGGGGTCCCATCTGGAAATTGATGCATCGCTCTCTTGTGAGGGAGAAAAACAATGCATCTCTGACCCGACCGGAGAAGGAAATGATGCACAGCCTCACTTGCGAGAAAGGAATCGACGCATTGCTACCCTTTTCCAATGCATGCTCACCCGTGCTAACCAGGTACTTTGTGTAACAATGGCCTTTTCACTGTTTTTTAAGGATACCGGGCCAGATGTACGTACCATTTTTCCTGTCACAAACGGCCCTATTTGCAGAATCAGACCGTTTGAGACGGGAAAAAAACATTTTGGTATGTACAGACCCTATTTTGCGATTCGGTAATCTATTTACCAAATCTCAAAAAGGGTGCGCGAGTCGCAATTAGGAAGGGGCGTTCCCTTCCAAATTGCGAGACGCAGTCCTATGTATGATTGTTTTGTGACCGCAAATGCAGTCACAAAACAATTGCAGTTAGCACCAGCAGCAAATTGGTGCTAACCCATTCGCAAAAGGGAAGGGGTCCTCATGGGACCCCTTCACCTTTGTGAATGCATGCGGAAAAAAAAAATTCAGAGCAGGCAGTGGTCCCACGGACCACTGCCTGCTCTGAAAAACTGAAAAGAAAATATTTCATTTTTGTTTTCGAAATGCATGACGTTTTCCTTTAAGGAAAATTGTCTGCATTTAGCATAAAAATACTACTTTATTTAAAAGCAGTCACAGACATGGTGGTCTGCTGTCCCCAGCAGGCTACCATCCCTCTGAGTGCCACCATTCCCAATGGGGTCGCAAATTGCGACCTACCTTATGAATATTCATGAGGTAGGTAATTTGCGACCCATTGTGAATCACAGTCGCAAAACTGGATCTTCGTACATGTGGCCCTACGATCCTTATTCTTCTGAAAATTCATATCTTGACTTGTGTACGTTGGATCTTTTTCATTTGGGTCTTGTTTGATTTAGATAAATATTACCTATTTTTCTAAACTGGGGTGGTATTCATTTTGTAGTGTTTTCCCTGTATTACTGTGTGTGCAAATACTTTACACATTGCTTCTAAAGTTAAGCCTGCCTGCTCGTGCCAAGCAACCAGGGGGGTGAGCAGGGGTTAATTGAGTTTGATTCTCCTTTACCCTGACTAGAGTGAGGGTCCTTTCTTGGACAGGGGGTAACCTGACTGGCGACCAAAGACCCCATTTCTAACAGACGGGTTTAGAGACTAGTGTGGATTTGAGATCCCCACTTTGCGATGCGTCTTGACTGGGTTGCACTTGATCTCCTTCCTTGACATCTAAACATTATATTCTAGGCATAAAAATAAATTCTTTCATTGCCTCCAGCTGCACTATGTACTTTACAAATATATTGAGGATCAGTCAGCCCCTACAGACTTTATCCCATTTTAGGCTCAAATGTTTGCAAGTAACGTTAATAGCATGCAGATTTCAAAGCTTTACTGCTCCTTAGGCAGCAATTCCCCTGATTCAGTCCATCCATTCCTCTTGGCTTTGGATAAACATGTAGGTGACTTGTTGAAGGATGAGGATTGGACTGAGGTCAGGATGGCCTCCAGGGCCATTGCAGTGACAACACAATACAGACTGATTTAGCTAAAGTTCCTTCATAGGCTCATATTACTCGCCTTAAGCTGTGGCATTTTGGAGGGTGTTCCTCTCCCGACTGCCTCAGAGGTGAGTAGGCTACTGGAGATTTTTTGCACACTGTCTTGTTCTGCCCGATAATCCATCAATTCTGAGGAGGATATTGCCCACCCTTGGAAGGATACTGTTTGTCCCAGTCTTCTGACTTACTCTTTTTAATATCTTAATAGTGATGAACTATAGTAGGTACAAAGCCACTTGTTTGAACATGGGCCTACTGATTGATAAACAAAGGATTGCTAGTGACTGGACCTTCATGTTCCCATTTCAATGGACACTTGGGCAAGTGGTGTAGACGTCTGTGTGATCCTTCAATTACCAGTGTGTGAATTCCCTGGTGTCCTCAGAAACTTGTCCAAATCTAGGGTGATTGGCAGGCTTATAGGGGAGCAGTTTTTATACATCATTAAAATACTGCTAAAGTTGATTCATAAAAAAAAAAAAAAACTTTGCTGATAACTGAGATGAGCTGATGTAGGAGGGTGGCTCTCTTTATAGTGTGCAAAATGGTGTGCACTGTGGAGTGAGTTCAAGCAACCCCACTTTGGTTTCCAGAAGTACAAACTAGACCACCTAATGCTCTAATTTGTATGGTATCTTGGTCGAGCAGTTAGGCCAATCTTGGAGAAGTGCTAAGCATTTGTTGTACTCACAGTATCAATAAAAGTGAAAACACACTCACAAGAATAACGCAAGACCAATGTACACAAATACTTCAGATTGTTATCAAATTCTTAAGACCAAGAACATCAAAATCAGTTAAGTACTTTTTAAGTTATGATTTTTCAAAGTTTAAGCAAAAATAATCTTTTTGTGCATAATTACGCACCATAGGAATCAATAGGAGAAAACTTTAAAATGCATATCAAATCAGGCAATGCATTTACCAATGTCTCCTATCATTTATAGGTTGAGGTCATTGAGATGTCCTGTGGACCAGCCTGTGAAGTTCAATCGGCATCCCCAGTCAGCAAGAGCAGCTGCCAAGAAGTCATTGGAGCTGATGCAGGACCACTGAGGGAGGCCACTTGGAAAAGCAATACACAGGCGGACTTCAAGGTGAGTCCGGTGGGTCCCCTTGAAATGTAGAGTTAACAAGGAGAGGGTGACACTTAAACACAGCTGGTTCTCCGGTGTAAGGCCCAGGTAGGCCAGATGCAGAGTAGATAGATGAGCCTGGAGCTGACCTCAAAAGTGCCCTTTGAAGCAGGAGGGAGGTCACTTTGAGGGTGGATTGCAAGTCAGCAGGGCCACTCTGGGTGGTGGTTCTTATGTGGCCTGAAGTCCCTTGACTGGGGCTTCCTCCTGGTTCTTTGGAGTCCTGAGTGGACTTTTATTCTTGGTGTTCAATGCTGGGTGTCCAGTACACCTGGCTATTGCATGGTTCAGCCACTGGAGGTTGCAGTGCCACTAAACTTGGCACACTTGCAGGACTTCTCCTCTGGGACAGTCAGATGGAATTTGGTCCAGCTACTTTGTTCGGTTCTTTGTTCAGCGGCCAGTCAGTAAACTTGACTACACTGGTATTTGTTTTTTTGCTGCAGGGAGTGATACCTTCACCCTGGAGGGAGATCTTTGGTGATTTTCAGAAAGGTAGAGGTCCTCTGGGGTTTAGTAGGTCCCATCCGATGTCAATGCAACCTCTCAGGGGTGATTTTCAGGTCCTGGGTGCAGCAGGCAGGGTTTGGCGCCTCTTTCTTTGTGTAGCAGCAAGGCAGTTCTCGCACTTTGGATGTTCTATGGTGGAGGCCTTCTTGTGTCCTTGGACTCTGATCTGCAGGTCTAGGGGTGCACACTAAATACTGTATTGAGTGGGTGTTTAGGGGAGTCCCTAGTAACGACCAATAGGTCATATACCTTAGGGTGGCTACACCCATTATGTGCCCACTTCCTAGGGGCAGGGGTCACTTCCCTGACCCTGATAGGCTATTTTCCTCCCATGCAAGATGGAGGAAAACTAAATGGAGAAGTCACCTCTCGAGCAACACCTTACGGGTGGTGCAAGATTGGGGTGGCCACTCCTCCTGTCCGATGTGCATTTTCCTACCGCTGCTCCCACCAAAAGTGGGGGTTTCTAATGAAGGGGAGCCATCTGCTGCTCGCAGCAGGGCTGGGAGTTGAGTTTCAAAGTAGGCAAGCACTTTGAAGCTCACTAGCAGGGCAGTGCACATTCCTGGGGGAGGAGGTGTAACACCTGTGCCCAGAAAATGCATTGTTTTCTGAACAGAGAGGGCATAGGCTTTCACTGCAGGATCCCCAAATCTTGTCTGGTGGTGGCATGCTCTTTGTGAGCAGCCAGCAACCATGCCAGAGTTAGTTAGCTGGTCCAGGACGAACCTCTAAGGTGGACCCTGGCTCCATTTTACAATACATCTAATATTGGTACCAGTTTGGATTTATTGTTTTGAGTTGTTTGGCACCAAACAACCCAGGGTTCAGAGTGGCCATCATGTAGCTGTAAAACTCGTACTGACCAGTGTCCAGCACATGCATTGAAAATGGCGCTCTGTTCACTTACTATGTCACAGGTTTGGCAAGGACATAATAGGAGCATATTGCTCATGCATCAATCAAAAAGGACACTCCGCCTGCAATGGCAGTGCTGGTTGCATTCAGATGCATGGTCCCTGAGAGTGGAACAATTTGTGCTGCTGCCCTCAGGGGCCTTCCCTTAGCACCCCATGCCCTGGGTACATACGTACCATTTGCTAGGGGCATATAGTGACAGCTAAAGGTGTTGCCAATCATGACAATATTTCTATCCATTTTACTGGAAGAACACTGACATTGGGGACCTGGTTAACCGGTACCTAGTGCACTCCAGTCCGAGTTGCATTCAGAAACCAGGCAAAAAGTGTGAGGGTGTACAGCAACAAGGGGCTAGTTTCCCACAGCTGTGAAAAATATCAAATATTATGTTACTGTGAAGGACTTTGAGTTATTGCATGGATAAATAAAAAATTGCCAATCATGTCTGCATTCCTAAGCTATTAATGCCACTTTATCTCAGAAGGAGGCACATCTTTACACTTCGGCCCAGATTTATACTTTTTGACACAAAACTGCACTAACGCAGTTTTGTGTCAAAAAGGTTTTATGCTTACTAGCACCATTTTTTAACGCCACCCGGGGGCCATATTTATACTATGACACTGGGTGGTGCTAAAAATTGGTTAGACGAATTTTTTCCGACGTAAACCATTGCGCCTTTTCGTAAGGCAAGATGACGTTAATGGAGGAAAAATGACTAATCTGGTCTATGACATGTAAACATGTCTCAAAATGGAAATGCACCATTTCTGCCCGCAATAGCATCAAAAACAGACGCTATCGGAGTGCAAAGGAGAAACAAAAGTGGATCCAGAAAGCCAGGAGAGACCCCAGGGAGACCCCATTCAACCAGGAACCAGCTGAGAGGACACAGACAATACCGAGGGAGAGGAAAAAGAGGTAGTGTCGTTTCAGCACAGAGGAGCATGAAATACTGTTGAGAGAGGTGACGGAGCATCAACATCAACTCTTCGTCACCTCTAAATTGCCAGTTGGAAGGAGAGAGACAATCTGGAAGCAGATTATGGATAAGATCAATAGTGTGGCAGAGGTCAGGAGAACTGTAACTGAGTGCAAGAAACGCTGGCATGACTGTAAGCGAAGGACAAAGGAAAAAATTGCATGGAACGGGAAGGCAGCACTGCAAACTGGAGGTGGGAGTCCAGCACCACAAGAGGACTTGGATGAGATGGAGGAGATAGTTGCAGTGGTCATCCCAGAGGAAATCGTCACAAGAATCGCAGGACAGGACAGCACAGACTACCAGGAAACACCACAAATGCAGGGTAAGTTGCATGGGGGACCAAAATGCCTAAATGTCAAGTGCAAGAAGGGGGAGGCACATAGGACTCACACAATGTATGTCAAAGGAGCACAGAGGGACACAATGCACATTAAGCAAGTTGCACCATGCCGACGTAATCTACACATGTACCTATGCCTTGGTAGTGCCATGCACCGTGAAACATACACAACCTGCACATAAGTTGAACACCAGGCCTAAATATCTACATGTACATATGCAGCACGTGGGATGGATGACATGTAAAATCACTGTGCCACTGGTTGTGACATCACAATATCTGTTTATAGGCTCATCCGTCCTGACCCTCTGTGTTTTTTCCGCGCTTCTTTGCTTAGCACGTCTCTGCCCCCCAAAAACACCATTAAGTTCACCACCAACACACACGACACCCTAGACAGCGCAGAACACATGCATTTCCTAATTCACATAAACGACAACACCACCCTCAGAGGAACCCTCATCTACAGACCACCAGGTCCTCGCCCCCCCTTCTGTGACGCCATCGCTGACACCATCAGCCTTCACGCCCTCACCTCCACAGACTACATCCTCCTTGGTGACTTTAACTTTCACCTGGAGAACCCCCACGACCACAACTCCTTATCCCTTCTAGATAACCTCATAAACCTCAGACTTAAACAACTGGTGAAAGCTCCCACCCACTCAGCAGGATACACATTAGACGCAATCTTCACCTCGAGCAACCACATAACCTACACTCACACCACCGAACTCCACTGGACTGACCACCACTGCGTCCATTTCTCCTTCTCCGAACCCCCCATACACCATTACCAACACACCACACCCTACTGCATGTGGGACAAGGTCCCCACAGAACACCTGAACGTCCAACTCGCTCAGAACCCCCCAACACCAACGACCCCAACATTGCTGCCCATAACCTCACACAATGGATCACAACCTGCGCAGACTCACTCGCCCCTCTTAGAAGAAACATCACCACCCGCAACATCAAGAACGCCCCCTGGTTTACCACTGAACTCCAAGCCTCCAAGTGTGAATGCCGTAAAACAGAGAAAGCTTAGCGACAGGAACCCTCAACCACCAACTTCTCCACCCTCAAAACCACCATACTCAAACACCACCAACTCATACGCACCACCAAAAGAGCATACTACAAGGAATGCATAGACAGTAATTCACACAACAGCAAGGAACTCTTTACCATCATCAAAGAGCTCTCCAAACCCAAAGCCAGCAACATCGACCCCACGCACACACAACTCCTCTGCGACTCCCTCTCCAACCACTTCCACCACAAAATCTTCGACATACACAACAGCTTCACACCACACGCTCCCGCCGCCCACACCACCAACACGATCAGCAAAGACTCACCCCCTAACCTACTTCTCACCTGGACCCTACCAACGATGAAGAAACTGAAAAATCGGTGAATTCCATCCACTCAGGCTCCCCCTTGGACCTCTGCCCCCACCGTGTTTTCAACAAAGCCAGCCCAACCATCGCTCCCAAGCTTCATGCCATAATCAACAGCTCTTTCAACAACTCCACCTTCCCAGACCCCTGGAAGCACGCAGAAGTCACCGCACTCCTGAAAAAGCCCAAAGCAGACCCTGATGACCTCACCAATTACCGCCCAATTTTGCTTCTCCCCTTCCCCGCCAAGGTTGCTGAAAAACTAGTGAACACCCGCCTGTCTCACTACCTAGAGGAAAGCAACATACTCAACACCTCCCAGTCTGGATTCTGCAAGAATCACAGCACTGAGACCGCCCACATCGCATGTACTGACGACATCAGAACCAGAGTCGACAAGGGTGAGACTGTCACACTCATCCTCCTGGACCTCTCCGCTGCCTTCGACACTGTCTGCCACCAAACACTCCACACACGCCTCCACAACTTAAGTATTCGACACAAGGCCCTTTACTGGCTGACCTCTTCCTCACCAAAAGAACCCAGAAAGTCAGCCTCCCTCCCTTCCACTCCACAGCCACCAAAATCATCTGCAGAGTCTCCCAAGGTTCCTCCCTCAGCCCCACCCTTTTCAACATTTACATGGCCCCGCTCGCCAACATCCTCTGACCACACGGAATCACCATCATATCCTACACAGACGACACCCAGCTCATCATCTCCATCACCCGAAACCCTACCACCGCCAAAACCAACCTCCATGCTGGTCTCCTTTGCACCGCCAATTGGATGACCGCAAACCACCTCAAGCTCAACTCCAACAAAACCGAAATCATCATCTTCGGCCCCAACAAAACAACTCCTGGGACGACTCCTGGTGGCCCACCACCCTAGGTTCCCCACCAACACCCTCAAACCACGCACGCAACCTCAGCATCATCCTGGACCCTTCTCTGTCCATGACCCAGCAAATAAACACCATCACCTCCTCCTGTTTCAACACCCTCCACATACTGCAAAAAACCTTCAAATGGATTCCCATAGAGACCAGAAAGACTGTCACCCATGCATTCCTCAGCAGCAGGCTAGACTACGGAAGCACCCTCTAAGCCGGCACCACACTCAACCTCAAACGAAAACTCCAGAGGATCCAGAACGCAGCCGCCCACCTCATCCTGGACCTCCCACGCCATGAACACATCTCCTCACACCTCAGATCCCATTCAAGTGATGAGGCTATTTGTGATATGTGCGATGGTAGCAGTTCAATCTTAAGCATCAGATGTGATGTTGATACTGATTATTGTTTGTGACATGCTTCCTGAGGTTAGATCCACAATCCTGTGGTATATGTTGTGTAGATTGAGGAGACCAAAGCTGGATTATATGAATAAGTGAGGTGTTTATTGACAAAATGTACAAAGTGAGTCACCTGATTATTAAGTGAAGACGTTTTTAATGATGTGCACTCTGCGGCGTATCCCAGCAGCTGTGTTGTGCTGTTACCCCTCATTTTCTTCTCCACCATCCTCCTCCTCCTCAGGCAGGTCATCAACCTGCTCATATAAGGGGACATTCATCACCACAAATGTGTTGTACAGGATGACACATGTCTAAATAACCTTGCAGATGATGTGTGGGGCATAAAGGAGGCTGCCTTCTGTGATGTCCAGGCACCTGAATCTGGACTTCAAGATGCCAAATGTCCTCTCCACAAAAGTCTATGTCCTCCAATGCCCAACATTATATACACGTTCTGTTGCTGTGCTTGGGTTGGGAAATGGGCTCATTATCCATGGCTGTATGCCATAACCCTGGTCCACTGCAAAAGATTAAAGGGGTACGTTGTTGTTAGGGCTTGCAACAGGTGTCATGTAGCATGGCAGTTGATGTTTAGAGCTGGTTGTGGCTCATATATATTTTTAGTATAGTGTGAGTTCCTACCCTTGTGTAATTTCTCCTTAGCACTAGGTTGTTGGACATGACAATCTTTTGTTTGGCTCAAGGACCTGGGACATATGATTTAGAATTCACACTGATGGTCATTATGTAAGTTCCATGCGTTGCGTAGTGCACCTGTGTCTCAGTATGCTTTCACTAGAGGGGACATGACACATTCTCACAACACAATGGGGTCAGGCACTACAGAGCCTTGACATCCCATCCCTTTTGACATGTGTCATTGCAGATTATTTGTGTCACTTAGGGGCATATTTATACTCCGTTTGCGCCGAATTTGCGTCGTTTTTTTCGACGCAAGTTCGACGCAAAACTAACTCCATATTTATACTTTGGCGTTAGACGCGTCTAGCGCCAAAGTTCATGGAATTAGCATCATTTTTTTGCGTGAACACCTTCCTTGCGTTAATGATATGCAAGGTAGGCGTTCCCGTCTTAAAAAATGACTCCGATGCTATTGCGTCGGATTTATACTCCCGGGTAAAAATGACGCCCGGGAGTGGGCGGGTCTAAAAAACCCACATTTACGCCGGATTTTAGCGCCTGGGTCAGGGCAGGCGTTAAGGGACCTGTGGGCTCAGAATGAGCCCAGAGGTGCCCTCCCCTGCCCCCAGGGACACCCCCTGCCACCCTTGCCCACCCCAGGAGGACACCCAAGGATGGAGGGACCCACCCCAGGGACATTAAGGTATGTCCAGGTAAGTATTTTTTTAAAAAAAATATTGTGGCATAGGGGGGCCTGATTTGTGCCCCCCTACATGCCACTATGCCCAATGACCATGCCCAGGGGACATAAGTCCCCTGGGCATGGCCATTGGGCAAGGGGGCATGACTCCTGTCTTTGCTAAGACAGGAGTCATTTCAATGGGGGATGGGCGTCGTAAAAAAATGGCGCAAATCGGGTTAAGATGATTTTTTTGCCTCAGCCTGACTTGCCCCATTTTTAGACGCCCAAACGCCATTTTTCCCTACGCCGGCGCTGCCTGGTGTAAGTGGTTTTTTTTCACTCACACCAGGCAGCGCCGGTCGGCTAACGCCGGCTAACGCCATTCAATAAATACGGCGCCCGCATGGCGCTTCAGAATGGCGTTAGCCGGCGCTAATTTTTTTGGCGCAAAACTGCGTTAGCGCAGTTTTGCGTCAAAAAGTATAAATATGGGCCTTAGGGCCTTTGAAATTGGTAAGTGAGAATGCACAACACATCTCCAAAATTGGCTGCACTATCCTGCAACATTTCGACTATGCAAGAATGCCCCATGTGTGACATGTTACTTGGAAACCCTTTGTTGTCCCCTGCGCCAGTACCTCATATGCAGCCGTGCACCGACACTACCTACCCTGCACCAGGGTACTTGGCTAGCTGCCTTGTGGAGGTGGGTGTATCCGTGTAGGAAGGTACACTGCCCTATACATATGCTGTTTTGATGGCCAATTGACTCTTTCTGTGTGTGCAGCAATATGCAGCATGCATTGGTGCCACAGTCATCTGAGTTCATAACACAGTATACTTTCTTATTGCAACCTGCATATAGCACCCCTGGGTTGGTGTTTGTTCTTGGCACTTCCTCAGGCTTTATGTGACAGCTACATGTGAGTCAGCATCATCATGCTATGTATATTGTGGTGAGAAACCTGCAGCAACACACATTTCACACCCCTTCCACACTACATTCAGCATGGGAGGGTGGCCAATTTACAATGCGTCTTCAAGTCATTATGAAATGGTCATCTGCCAAGTTGTACATACAGTGCAGGCCATGACAATGTAACTGCGGGCTATTACATAGGTCCCTTGGTGATCCAGAGTGGCAGCTAATGTTTGTGGCAAATATGAGGTGTCCACGGGTGTGTATCCCATTGTCACAGGATGATCAACATAATTACCAGTATCTATCCTATCTTCCAAAATTTTAATGTGCATTTATACTGTTGACACATGCACAGTGCAGGCTAGGGGGATGGAGGTCAGCTACTTTGCAAATGAGTCCCTTGGCACAGTGCATGTGAGGTCAGTGATGTCCTGTTTTCTCCTACTGGGTCCTACTATGACATCCATGATCTGCACTGTCTGACAGTGACTCTGCCCCATGTTGGGCCATTTATTGTATCTGGTACAGACATGATGGTGTTGTGAGTCAGTGAGTGTTGCATGTGAGGTGGCACTACAGTAGGTGTGGTACCACTCATCACACATCTGGCACATGGTATGTGATGGCCATTGATTTTGCATTCCTATGTGTGTGAGTCAATGCATCAGGCAGATGTCTCTGCACACTACAGGTAAGTCAGGTATGTGTTGATGAGCTGCAGTTGATATAGGCGCAAGTTGTCTGGTGTTTGATATTTGTTCTGGCAGTGATTTGCACGGCATGGCTTGTGGGATCTGTGCCTATTTGCAACTCACATGACATGGGCATGGTGTATCCCATTGACATGTCTGTGCTATACTTTGTTTGGTGTACTGTGTGTGAAGTGTACATAGTAGGCAACCTGTGGGCACTTGTAGTGGTCTGTGTAGTTCTGCTGTTAGCAAAGGTTACATGTCTGCACCTGTCCTTCACGTAGTGTGCCTGTCAAGTTGTGGGTGTGTTACGTACATGTGGGTATATGTATTTGTGTTGTGCACTGATTGTGCTGTACTGCAGCATGGTGCATATGTGTTATCACCTGCACAAGTGTGTTACCCTGGCCATGTGTTACTGTAGTGGTGTGTGTCTTGTGTGTCCGACAGGGTAGGTGTGTTGTGTGTATATTGCCAGATTTGTTGATTTACCCACAAGTAGGCCATTTCCAAATTTTCCATCCTGGAATTGTTCATTGATCCTGCTGTGCCGTAATGCGTAGGCATCAGGGACACTCCCAGGATACTTGGCCAAAATATGTATGAATAGTCCCCGGTGATCCACTATGCTCTGCACATTAAAGGAATGCTTGCGATTCCGATATAAGTCCTCTGTCGCTGCAGGTGGTACGAGCCGGACATGGGTGCAGTCAATTGCACCGAGCACACGCGGGAAGCCATGTATTTGATAGAACCCCTGTTTGTTCTCCTGCTGCTTTTACTGGGTTTTGGGGAAGCTGATGTCAGGGAGATGATACCATCTAACACCTTTGGCAGGAATACAGACAACAACAGCCGTGAGATGCCAGCAACCAGTGCACCTATTGTTTGGAAAGGAACCACTTGCCAGCATGTGCACGACAGTGAGCAGCTTTGTCACAGGTGGTATGTTGTGTGGGATCTGCAGGCTGGCTGTAATTTGTGGCTCAATGTGGTGCAACAGGTCTAAAGACCCTCTCCTGACTTCTGCTTTGCCTTTGTGGGCCGCGTTGTCGTGCTGGTGATTGCTGAAGTTATTGCTGTCCTCTGCACCGTCTAGCAAGCTGGATCATTATCACCTCAATCTTCTCCAGTGGGTTGGTAATGTTGCTTCTGTGTGTTCTCCATAAGTAGTGGTGTGTTTGCCTCATTTTAACACCTGCCCTGACCCAGGCATTACATTTTGATGCCAAATCGGTGTTAATGTCATTTTTTGGGTCCGCCTCCCACTCTTGCAACTTTTTGGCACGGGGGGATAAATACGGCGCTAGGGTGTTTGAGTAATTTTTTGGACGGGAATGCCTACCTTGCATCTCATTGACGCAAGGATGTTTCACGCATCTGAAAAATGACGTTAACACCGATATTTTGACGCTAGATGTGTCTAGCGTCAAAATATAAATATGGTATTGAGTTTGTGCTGAATTAGCGTAAAAAAATGATGCAAATTCAACACAGAGTATAAATATGCCCCTTAAAGGGTCCTGTACTTGTTTGTTGCATGTCAGTACCCTTTTCTTGAAGAGGTGTTCTGGCATGGCCACAATTTCAGGATTCCATCACAGTATAAAAATGGAATCTAAAATGTACTACCTGCCACAGATATGCTGAGTTGGGCATGTGCTTCCAGAGGTACATTGTCTGCTGAAAGTGTTCTATTTAATCTCCACAGTGCTATTCTCGCTGGGATACTCCTATTATCTCCACTCAACCATTCCAAGCAAATCTGTTTTAGAAAACTTGCAATCTTTCTGCTTTGCTGTAAAAGCCGTGGAAACCCAAACCATTTAACAAATAGTGATTTCCTAACCCCTGTCCTTGGTCTCAGATGAGTAATCTTTATTAGACTGTTTCTCTCTCTTCCCTTCTGCTTGCAGAAAGTATGTCGAAAAAAGCCTTTCTTTTTCAATCAAATAGATTTGTTTCAGTGAGACCTTCAGTGTAAATTTCAGTTGCCCTGATTTGATTTTTAACGCGTTTAACTTATTTGTTCCAAATGCACTATTTAGCCCTTCTTGGGTGAAGGTATTCAGCGTAAATTGTTTTAAACCGACGACAATAGCAATCTCATAAGTTCAAACTAGAGATCGAATCACACAAAATTTAAATTGCATTTATTGTACATTTTATGTTGCCTAAAATGAGTGCTCAAAAGTGTGCCACCCCAAACCCTAGTCTTATTATGTGGTCTTTGTTTTAAAAAGTCAATGATGAATGTCTGTCTTGAATTTTTAGGTCTTTTATCAGCCAAGGCATCTTGATTTTGCTAAACTTATATGTATGATATGCTAGTTTATAGTACTCCTAGCCAGCCCCCTTCTTCTATTGGTCTATTATTGGGTAATTCACATTTTTTTCCAGCCATTGGCTACCATCGCCGCGGGTGACTACATTTTGCCGTTTAAAAGGTGCACACACGCACATACACAAAATAATGATCTTCAGTATCAGAGACTACAGTGGCAATGGTTGTACTTTTTAGGACCAAAAATATGTTTACTTTTACCTAATGATTTCCTTTAGATTGATTAAGGTCTAGTAGCTTTCCAAACAATAAGACTGCAAATATCACGAAAAAACAACACAATTATTGACCACACCAAGGGGTATATTTATAATTTTTGATGCAAAACTGCACTAACACAATTTTGCATCAAAACATTTAGCACCAGCTTGCGCCATTGCTGAGCGGCAGGAGGGTGCCATTTTTATGGAATGGCGCAAGCCGGCACTAAGCTTGGGCTAGCGTCAACACAAATGGTGCTAGCCGGGTGGGGGTGGCGGTACTGGTGAATGGTGTTTTGCCTCACAAAATGACGCTGGGCTGGTTAGAGGCAAAAAAAATGCCTCTAACTATCCTAGCGTAATTTCCTGATGCAAAACCATCCATACCACATTACCCCTGTCTTATAAAAGACAGGAGTCATGCCCACCACCCCAAAGACCAGCACAGGGAACGAGGGTCCCACGGGCATGGCCATTGCACCCACTGCCATGCAGGGGGGCCCATGTCAGGGCCCCCAATGGCACTTAAAATGTATTCCTAAAATATTTACCTACACTTACCCTACTTACATGGGATGGGTCCCCCATCCTCTAGTGTCCCTCTGGTGTGGGTGGGGGTGTTACAGGGGCTTGGGGTGGACACCTGTGGGCTCATTCAATGGTGTTTAATCATGGAAGTGGTTCCACAGGTCCCCTTATGCTTGGTCTGACCCAGGCGTTAAATAAGCCCCACCTCCCACCCGTGTGTCATTTTAGCAAGGGGGATGAATATGGAGCTATGGAGTTAGCACCATTTTTTAGATGGGAACACCATCACAGTGACACAAGGTAGGTGCACGCATCCAAAAATGGTGCTAAACACAATATTTTAACACTAGACGTGTCTAGCATCAAAATATAAATATGGAGTTAGGTTTGCGCTGAATTTGCGTAAAACAAATGATGCAAATTCTGCGCAATTGTAGCATAAATATGGGCCCAAAGGCTTAGCAGCCAACAACCTACTGGCTTTGCGAATGCTTATTTTATATGCATCCAAACAAATTTTGTGACAGCAAGAACATGCTGATTGTTGTTTAAAATCTTGTACGTATGTTTCTGTCCGACCTCATAAATTATCTGTAATAGCTCTGCATGCAAGCTTTGTTTTGTGCACAAGAACAATATTATATCTAAAGTTGGTGATTTATTTATGTATGCGCATGTTGGAAGACAATGCACTAACCAAGGCTGTAAGCTACGGAGAGTGGTACACACATGTTTTTTTTTTTTTTTGGGGTGTTTCATGCACAACTTGAGTGGAGAGTCCCTTCAGACATTAATGATGATGTGCGAGATGCTCCTTGAAAAAATTTAGGCCCAAATTTAAGAAGGGCCTAGCGCCATCTAGCGCCACATTAGTGTCATTTTTTTTACGCCAATGTGGCAGTATATGGCAAAAACGTTGTGCCATATTGTAAACATTTGCGCCACATTATGCCTGCACGAGGCAAAATGTATGCAAGGGGGGATTCCTCCATTAGGGGGCCCAGAAAAAAAGGTGCAGGGGAATCATTGAGATTCCACTGCTCTATTTGTAGCATCATGTTTAATGCCTGCTCAGAGCAGACATTAACATGAGGCACACCATTATTTTTAATGGGCCTCTATGTACTTTGCACGATTAGCGCCAAACTTTTTGGTACTAATTCTGCAAAGTAGCACAATAGCATCAGAATTTATGATGCTATTGTTCCTAATATGCACCCTGGTGCACCGTATGTTAAACATGGCGCACACACGGTGGCATTAGGAGGGCGCAATGGGGCGCTGCTTTTCTTAAACCTGGGCCTAAGTTTCTATCCATTTATGAAGTACAAGAGAGAAGAAGAGTGCCAGATATCTAGCAGCCTGCAAGTGCTGTTTCATGCCTTTGGTGCATAACTTGATGAGGATTGTTTCTGGTATTTTCTATATTGCTAGTCTTGAGTTCCAGTCTGGCAATCTCATGACGTCATGTATGTGCTTTATACCTGATATTAGTTCTTGGTTGCTATTGCTTTGTACTTGGTGCATCACATTTTCAATATTATTGTCATGTTTTGTGAGCGTATGTAGCTCTTTCAGTGTGGGGATGATGTCTTCATTTTATATAGTTTCAAAGTCATCAAATAAATTTGCTAATACATGTTAGAAATGTAGAATCAATAAACCAAATGGATGTATTTGTCCTTTAAGCTGTCATTCATTTTCCTAGAGGGAGTGATTAATTTGAGCTGGTGGTTGCAAGTGAGGCCGGTCATCACTCATTTTTGGAGACCAGCACTTGGTTTTCCTCATCAGACTCTGACCCAGAGCAAGAGAAAATCACAAAAGGGAGAGAAGGCGGAAGAAAAAGACCAAATACTAGTGACAAAGAGACTCAGCAGAGAAGAAAGAGACCCAGCAAAAGTGAGTCATGGAGCAGGGAGATTCTTGTGCTAGGGAAAGAAGCATGAGGTGGCATTATGACTAGGCATCTTAGGTTTTTGGCAAACCTGACATTCTTTATTGCCAGCCTTGAGAGCAAAGCTTTGGGCAGTAGCACCTAGAGCCTCATTACATGTTGGTGTTCTTTCAGACAGCCCTATCATGTGTCATACAGGCAGGATCGCTGACCATCAAACAAAAAAGGCAGACTGGCAGTGGTGTGGACGGCTGGACATAGGCACTGACCTCCAGCTCCGACAGCCCAGCGACCAATCACTAACCGTATAACAAGTCCAAAGTCATAGAAGTGGGCACCCATGGCAGTCAGCCAATGGTGGTCTGAACCACGGTGGTCCGCGGTCACCAAAGTATTAAACAACTGCACTTTGGATGGATTTGAAAACAACACAGCTGACACACATTGTTACACTCAACACGCCTGCAAAGCACACTATAAAACACTTCCCTTCACACCCCACAATCCTTTGCATTTGCACAGAAAGACTCAACAAGACAGAGCGCATTTCTCAAACATTTATAGACTAGGCACCCCTTCAACCTTTTAATACAACACATACCACACCCTGCACTCACTTTTTCCAGTGACACACTTCTGCACTTCCTCGCTTTAGTAAGACACTGTCACCTGTCACTGTATTTTTTGTACCACCGCCACCCATGAAAAATCCTCGTTTCACTGATGATGAGTTAAGGTTCATGGTGGACGAAATCATAATTGTTTGGAGCACAAGTCCAGCACACTTCTCTCAGTAGGAAATTCAAAACACGGGACAGTATAGACAAGAGAGTCAATGTTGTAGGCACCACCCTGTGCCCAAGGGAGGACATCAGGAAGAGGTGGAATGATCTCAGGGGAAAGGTCTGTTCCATGGTCTCCAGGCACCAGCTGCAGGCTAAGAAGACTGGCAGTGGCACCCCCACTCCGCTCTTACAACTCACTTTCTGGGAGGAGAAGGTCTTGGCCATTCTACATCCTGAGAGCTTGACAGGAATACCTGAGGGAGTGGAGTCTGGTAAGTCACAATAAGAAAAATGTCACCTAAATGCCATGTCATGCATGCTCACTGCTCTCCTACTGCCAACGTAACTGTCACCCCACTTATCATTCCAGTGTCCACCTGTAACAAGACCCCTGTTTGGCATCTCACAGGTGAGGTTTACTCAGCTGGGAGGATAACATCTGTGTATAGTGTGTGTAGTACAGGGACTGATAGGACTACAACTCCCATCAGGCACTGCTATGATGACTCCTTACACCAGCACAATGTCCTCTCCTCAAAATGCTCCTGTTTGTGAACTCAACTTTGAAATGTACACACCTGGGAGGGCAACATTTGTATAGTGTGTCTGGTACAGAGACTGACAGAACTGCAACTCCCTGCAGGCACTAACTTCAAACACAAGACCAATGTTCTTACCTCAATAGAGACCTGTGCCTTAACTCCCTTTTGAAGTTTACTCACCTGAGAGGAAAACACATGACTGCAACTCCCAGCAGGCTCTCTTTCTGTCACTCCAACCACCAGTCCAGTGTCATCCCCTCCAAACACTCATGGTTGGGAAATCACACATGAACTGTACATTTTGGGGGGGTGACATTTACCAAGTGCATGAAGTAAAGGGAGTGACAAGACTGCTAAGGCCAGGAAGCTCTGTCTCACCAACTACAAACGCATGCCCAGTTTTTCATGCTCGAATAGCTCTGTGTCTTAACTCCCAAATTAAGTTTACTCACTTGGGAGGATTACTTCTGTACAGTGTGTGTAGCACAAGCAGTAACATGACTGCAACTCCCAGGAGGCCTGTATCTGTAACTCCAAACACCAGTCCAGGGTCCGCCTGTCCAAAGACCCCTATCTGGCATCTCACAAGTGAGGTTTACTCACATGGGAGGATAGTATCTGTGTATAGTGTGCGCAGTACAGGGACTGAGAGAACTGGTAAAGCCTGGAGGGCCTGTGTATGTGAATCCAACCACCAGCACAGTGTACAATTGTCCAAATACCCCTGTTTGGTCAGTCCCAGTTGAAGTTTAGTCACCTAGGAGGATAACATGTGTATAGTCTGTGTAGTAGAGAGAGGTAACTGACTGAAATTCTTAGCAGGTGCTGTTTCATCAACTCCAAACACCAGAACATGGGTCACTTGTCCAAATGCTGCTGCCAGGCAACTCTGAATTGAAGTGTTGTCACTATGGGGAGAACACTGGTCAAGTGTGTGTGTGCTAGAGTGAGCGACATAACTGCAACTACCAGTGTGCACTGTATCTGTAACTATAAATATCAGCACAGTGTTCTCTGAACACCACTGGATGACAATTCCACAAAGAAGTCCACTCACCCAGGGGTTTGGGGGGAATAACTTTTGTGTCATGTTGGGAACTAGAGGGAGTGTCCTGAATGCCAAGCCCAATGGGCCCTGTCTTGCTACTTACAATCAACAGCCATGTGCTCACTTTCCCCAATGCAAATGTAAGTGAACTCTCAAAGGACTTTTACTCACCTGGGAAGATAACACTTGATAGTTTTGTGAAGTACAGGGAGTGACCTGAATGCAGCTCACAGGAGGCACTGTTCAAGTGATTCCAAATAGCAGAACAGTGGTCACCTGTCCAAAACACTTTCCTAATCACTCTTAAGTGACATGTACTCACCTTGGAGCAACAAATATACAGATCATGCTCAACTCAGAGATGTTGCTGGCCACCTAGCTCAATCTTAAACTGATAAGCCAAGATGAAACCATTGAGGACAGGAAGGACATCACAAGGGGTGTTAGGGTGACCACCCGTCTGTAATTTTCACAGACTGCCTGTAATTTAGCCCTTCCGTCCGTTGTCCATTTTGAAAGGCTTAACGGACAGCATTTGTCTGTAATTGTGGCCTTTTCAGTCAAAGAACAAATGCAATTAAGACAGTTTGGTTTCCTCAGCTCTATGGAAAGGCAGGGAGTCTCCTGTGCTCTGATCCCATGGAGGGGCAGACAGATAAGAACCGGGCCTTCCTTCCAGGGGGTCTCCTTCCCAAAAGAAATGCAAATGTGCCCAACTGGTACATCTGCAAATGCAAAGGGGTTTGGAAACCTGTATTGTCTTTAATCAAAAGTGTGTTCCAAAGTGAGGGAGTGTGTGGTTTTAATGGATAATTATAAAAGTTATAAAAAATACTTGTACTAGGTATAATCTTTATATTATTGGAATGTGTATTTTAGAAGGGCTTTTTCAAATTATCCTAAATGTATTTGCACATTTTGTGGCAGCCTGTAGTATGCTGTGTGTGATGCATATTTAAAATAAGAACTTACACATTCACAGTGCTTTTAGGGACCTCAGCACCTCACAGTACTAACAAACATTGGCAAAGCCAATAGGTCATGTCGACGCAAGAGTTACTGGTTTTGCCAATGTGTTTTAGCCATGTTATACATCAGAGTGGCTGCTGTTCAGCATGGTTAAAAGTTAGTGACATAGAGGAGAGTGGTGTGGAGTGTCGTAGAGTGGAATGGCGAAGAGGGGCATAGAGTGTAGTGGAGAGGCAGAGAGTGTCATATTTAGGAGTGGCATACTGTGGAGTTGCGTAGAGTGGCATATAGTGGGGTGGTGTACAGTAGAGTTGAATGGTGTAGAGTGTATTGGCATAGAGTGTTGCAGAATATAGTGGTGTAGAGTGAAGTGGCATTGAATACATCAGCATAGACTTCAGTGGCATACAATGCAGTGTCATAGAACACAGAGGCATAGATCAGACTGGGGCATAGTTGAGTGCAGTGGTATATAGTGGAGTGGTGCAGAGTAGAGTGGCATTGAGTGGCGTACAATAGAGTGGCAGAGTGTGCTGTAGAGTGGTGTACAGTGCAGTGGCATAGAGTGCAGAGTAGACTTGAGTTGCATAGAGTGCAGTGGTATAGAGTGGAGCAGAGTACAGTAACGTAGAGTTGTGCAGTGCAGAGCAGAGTATAGTGCTGTAGAGTGCAGGGGCATAGAGTACAGTGTTGCAGAGTAGAGTGTGAGAGTGCTGTGGTGTAGAGTGGCATAGAGTACAGAGGTGTAAAGCAGAGTGCCGTGGCTAGAGTACAGTTGTTTAGAGTGCAAAGGCGTGGAGTGCAGTGGTTTAGAGTGCACTGGGATAAAGTGGCGTGGAGCACTGTATAGTAGCATGAAGTACAGTGGAGTAGAGTGGCATACAATAGAGTGGCAGGAAACACAGTAGTGTAGGGTGGTGTATAGTGCAGTGACGTAAAGTGCAGAGTAGACGTGAGGGGCATAGACTGCAGTGGTGTAGAGTGGTGCAGAGTAGAGTAGCGCAGAGTGGTGCAGTGGAGAGTAGAGTATAGTGCTGTAGATTGCAGTGGCATAGAGTGGAGTGATGCAGAGTAGAGTGGTGTAGAGTTTATTGGCGTAGGATGCAGTAGTACAGAGTAGAGAGGTATAGAGTGCCGTGGTGGAGTGTGTAGAGAAGAGTGTCAATTTAGTGGTATAAAGTGGAGCAGAGTGGCATGGAGAGCAGTGGCATAGAGTACGGTGGTGCAGAACAGAGTGTAGTGGCATACAGTGCAGTTGTTTAGAGTGCATTGGTGTAGAGTGCAGTGGCACAGAGCAGAGTGGGGCAGAGTAGAGTGGCAAAGAGTGCAGTGGAGTAGAGTGGTGTGCAATAGAGTGGCACAGAGTGCAGTGGAGTAGAGTGGTGCATAGTGCAGTGGTGTAAAGCTCAAAGTAGACTTGAGTAGCATAGAGTGTAATGGCATAGAGTTGTGCAGAGTACAGGAGTGTAGAGTGGTGCAGTGCAGAGTAAAGTATAGTGCTGTAGAGTGCAGTGGCGAGGAGTGGAGTTATGCAGAGTAGAGTGGCATTGAGTGCAATAGTGTAGGGTATATTGGTGCAGAATGCAATAGTACAGAGTAGAGTGGTGTAGAGTACAGAGGCGGAGAGTGTAGTGTTGCAAAGTGGAGTGTCAGTGCAGTGATGTAGAATGGAGTAGAGTGGCATAGAGAGCAGTAGGTTAGAGTGCAGTGGTGCAGAGTAGAGTGCAGTGGCATATAGTGCAGTTGTGTAGAGTGCACTGGCATAGAGTGCATTGAAGTAGAGTGCAATAGGGCAGAGTGGTGTAGAGTGCAGTGGAATAGAGTGTAATGGAATAGAGTAAAGTGCTGTGGCATAGAGTTTAGTGGTGCAGAGTAGATTTGACTGACATACAGGGTGTACAGTGGAGGGGTTTAGAGTTGAGTGTTACATAGCAAAGTGCATTACCATAGAGTGTATTGGCATAGAGTGCAGTGGTGTATAGTGCAGTGTTGCAGAGTGGCATAAAGTGGAGTTGTGTGGAGGAGATTTCCGTGGCTGAGTCTGGAGTGGTGCAGTGTAGAGAAGTGTACAGCGCAATGGAGTAGAGAGACGTAAATTGGTACAGGGTAGAGTAGTGTAGCGTGAAGTGGCATAGAGTGGAGTGGTTCAGACTGGAGTAGAGTGCAGTCTACAAGGCTGCAGTGGCATAGAGTGGTGTAAAGAGGAGTGGCGCAGACTAGGGTGCAGTGGTGTGGACTTTTGCAGAGTAGAGTAGAGTGGAGTATGCATGGTGTGGTAAGACACTGCCACGTTCTTGATTGAAATGACCATTACATTTGCACGGACATACAGTTTTTCTAATAAAACTCTACAGTGCACAGACAATGTGTGGAAATCATATCACCTAGTGTTTCCAGCCAAGTTCAGAATTTACAGAAATGTGTTTCATTTGTGTTCCTAATTCTGATATATTCTGAAGTCCTTGCACAGTTCATTTAAATGTTGTTGTTTGCTAGAAAAAAAAACTCTTCCTACCCCAGTAGCCAGCAAGATTGTCACATGAATTGCCACATAAATCCTCTCACTTTGAAGTCAGAGAAAGAAAAGTAAACACTAAGCTCCCACCGACGACAGAGCCTGACATGTTCTCTTGTTCTTTGAATGCACAGCAAATGTGATTAGATAAGAACAAGATTTTCAGGCCTGTTTACAGAAAGGGTTCACTTGGAAGGATACTGTAAATAAGGTTTGGGCAAGAGAAGGGACAAACTCAAGCTGGACAGCCTAAACAAATAAAGCCTGCAAATTGAAAGCAAGGAATTGTGAGTTACAAACCACAAAGTCAATTGCAAGCAAAGTGTGGAATGCATTCCCAGGGAAGCTCTATGAATTCACCTAAAGTGGCAGCCATGGGATACTTTTTGGTGAAAGCTCAGCATTTTAGCACAGTCCGTATCTTGCAGAGGTTTGGCTTCATTATTCTCCCACTTAGTATGACGAGAAGCCCTGGAGTGGTCTCCATGTTGCAGGAAAGGTCTGTACACTCATCTTATTAGTTTGCCACCAGTCCCTATGGTATAGAGCTTCTGGCACACATCATGTAGGGTTAGTGCTAGGTGGCAGACATGAAATAGGGCATTTATTGATTAATTAAGGTGTTTGTTAGTAAACAGTTGATCCGGGTAAAGATGGTAGTCTTCCACAAGGGTTTGGAAATCGAGTGGCTTGCTGTCCATGAACAAATCCCCCAATTTTAAGATTTCTACAGCATGCCACTGATGGAGTTGCTCTGAGAGCAGCCATACTTTGCGAGTGGGAAGGCACAGCAAAGGTAGTGCAAGAGCACAGGGTTTCTTCATGTCAGTGAGTCTACAGGTTCTAGCAAGGCACAAGAAAGATGTGCAGGATAACCACAGGTGGTGATCCGAAGAATGGTCAGTAGGAAACAATGTGCAGTGCAATAAGCCCTCCTTAAAGTCTTTGCGGACAAACCCCATCTCATGCAGGGAGAGGGCAGATAGCCACTGAGCTGCCCGTTGGACCTGTGCAGCTAAGTAATAGCGTTTTTAAGTCTGGAAGGCCTAATCCACCAGCAGTTACGGATAGCTTTAGAATAGAAAAAGCTACCCGACGGCTCCCCAGCAACCAAATCTGATGTGTGGCGGGTCTGAAGAAGAAATGAGGGATGAGCAGGGGAAGGTTTGCAAAATAATACAAAAATCGGGGTAGCATACCATCTTCATTAGTGCTACATGGCCCACCACAGAAAGCAGAAGAGAAGACCAAAAAGCAAACTGGGCTCAGAGGGACTTTGTTGCTCTGCAGAGATTTCCTTCCTGAAAATCAGTGGGGAAATGGTAGACATTGACCCCTGTGTATCAAAAGGTAATTGGTTCCCAGTTCAATCTGAGGTCTAATTGTATATAAAGGGGAAAACAGTACTGTATGTTAGTGAAACACATTACGTTTTATATCTTTGTCATGTTCTTACATTTTGTTTGTGCAATTTATACCCCAAACATTTTGAGGATTCTATGAGTACTTTGACACTTAGGGATAAGTCAGATCACTGGATTGGCTTTTCCTCAAATACAAAATTTAAGGCATGGACAGAGTGGGCAATTGCCTTGCACAACCTTGCAAGTGATCTGGTCACTGGTAACCCTTCAGAAGCACGAACAGCGGACCATAGCACCAGAACAGTGTGCCAGGGTGGGTAGGTGCTGCTACTTCAACTACTTGACAGTGCCTTTCTGTTTCTATCCTTTCTGCAGAGACAACTTCTAAGGTACGCAATAACTTCTGATACACTTGGTGGACCCATCTTGTCTGATTTTGGAAATTGTCCCACCTTGTTCTTCTCTTCCTTATTTATCCATTTTTGAGCAACAACCCTTTAAATCAGTTCCAGTGGATCTCCCATCTGATCCAGATTACATTCTCCTTTTTTATCTTCTTTGATTGGTGGTTTGGGCTTCCAGTATTGAGATAAATGTAGAGTCCTGGACATACACTCTAGTGCTGTGAGACTACAGATAAGTTGTGGGTAACTCACATCCTGACATTAGGTGAGGGACTGTCACCCACACCATCTGCTCTGCCTCATTTTTTTTTTTTTTAAAGTTGAAAGTCTATTGGAGGTTGAGGTGAGCAAGATGTTTTTGTTCAACTTTTTTTAAACTAGCATAAGGTTACTTACCTCAATGTTTCCCAAATTGTTTGCCATAGGTTTTAAAAGGTTTAGAAATATAATAAAAATGTTGCTGGTGCTTTCTCTCCAAGAAAGATTGGGTAGATTTGGGTAGGAGTGATAGCCTTGACACAGTGCTGGCGGGTTACTAATTTACTACTGAACAAGGATGTAATGTGATACCTGAATGTGGCATACCAAAAGACAATCACAAAAAGACCACAGTGAATAAATAGTGCTATATAAAAGAAAGAGTAAATAAATTCACTGATAAAGTAATATGGTACGGCCTCTTTTCGATGTGTCTGTAAAACTGATGTTTTGTTTTTGAACTTTTGTCCTGAATTTTGACCCTTTGTCCTGAATTTTTGTACTGAAGTTTGACCGTTTATCCTGAATTTTTTACAGTCCTGTCCAGAAATTGCCTCAATGCCAGGTGGTCATTCTAACAGGTGTGCAACATAAATGAACAAAAAGGCCTCAAGATGCATCACCAAAATGGTATTAGCTACAGACACATTCACAATGCAGTGACTACATGATATATCTAATCACTTATATAACCGACTCCTCGGTCTGCCTGTATAACAATCAACTAGACCTCAAATGATCAAAGCCACATCCTATCCAGCCATTATTTTTGCTGCACTGCTGGCAAGATGAAATTCTCAGACCATCCTCTCAACTGCCAATGAAAAGCAAAAATCAGCTGCTGTGTGACGACAATGGGATATGCATGTAACAGTAATCTCAGGTCAATAAACTAATACCATGAGTACATGTCACAATAGGATAACCTATAAATCAACTTTGTACAAGTTTTTTGCTAAATGTCACTGTAAATCTTTGGAGGTAAATGTCACAATACAAACAGTAATATTGTATCTTTGATATAAACAGATCGTGCTGACACTGGGCACACAGAGCCCACAGAAGAGACTGCAACTGCCCCATGGATGTAGCCTTCAGTGACAGCAACACTCCTGTACATCTGAATGTGGAGGACAAATCTGGCCCATCTGGGCAACCTGGTCAGGCAACAACCATGAATCTAAGTGTGCCCACATCAAGACCTCCCGGCCCAGTTACATCAACCTTACAGGCAGCCATTCACCCCCCCAACCTGTGTCCCTGGGACAGTGGCAACCATCATGTGCCCCCTAGCCAAGGATCCTGAATCACATCACTACACCTTGGACAGTGATGGTCCTGGAACCAATAGTAGAGGGCACCCTGTGGCAAGGGCACAGCTCCATGGGGTTAGGGTACGTGAGAGGGATGCGGTGGGCCAACAAGCTGTGGGCCCTGGGGATGCCCCTGGCCAGGATACCATCAGCCAAGTCTTGTGAGTCTTTCAAGAGTCCGAAGGCGTGATGGGCAAGGTAGTTGCCGAACTCTGGGAGATCAAGCAGCTGCAGAGGGACATGCATAAGGAAATGCTTCAAAAGTGGGAGGCTACAAACACCATCCTGGCCTCCCTAAGAGGAATGTTCAGAGAGATTAGCAGTACCCTGATCAGCGATCATAAGCAACACCATACCCCTTCCTTTGGACCATCAATACCAGTCCCTTGAACATTGGTATCAGCCACTTGAAGGAGGCCCTGTCAGGGGAAGAACCTGCAACAGACACCCCTGCCTCTGTAGCATCAGATCATCCAACCCCTGCAAGCAGGGCTGTCCAGCTGAGAATGTAGGAGGTGCAGTTGGCAAGACACCCACCACTGCCAGCAGTTTATCACATAAACACACTGTTGACTGTCCTTCAATAACCCTCCATTTCTGTAGGAGGAGTACACTGGACTTTAGACTTCAAATGCTGTGGCATCTGATACAATGATTCCATCAACCATGACTGAACCCCTCACTGTTCTGTTCTGTTCCGTTATGTCCCTTATTTTCATCCTATGCCCTTTGGCACATTAAATACCACCTATCGCAAATTATGTGTCTGTTTGCTTCTGTTTCAATTATTGTAATGTAGAGATTTAGGACCACGTGAAGCAAATGAGGAAGACAAAAGATACTAGCGCAAGGAGGTATGTGTAACAGGTACACTGTCCTGCTAAGGTTTACTAGCAACACACACCAACACATTGGTACACGTGTCTGGTCTAACCAAACATTTTATTCCACTGTACAGCAAATATGATGTCAAAATATCTGGACTGTCAAAGCTAAGAATGGCTTACTCATATTGTGTCAAGGTGGATATACCAAGGTACAGTCCCCAAGACCACAGAAGGAAAGGACTTCTCAGACATTGACCTGTAGAATAGGCAAATAGAGAAGTGACTGGTGTCACCAGCTTGAGACGTATCTCATATCACACTAAAGTAATCCAGCATCACAGAAACCAACATACAGATAGGGGGCAGGTCAACAGTCCCTGAACACAAGTCCATCTTACTCCAATGACCATGCATCTGGTTGTATGACACAAACATATGTCAGCATAGTGGCACAGGCACTGTGGCCTGCAATGAAGAAACATATCTACAGGTACCTACAGGTCATGCAAGTAGAATATTTAGCCTATGTGAAGGGTAAATGCCTGGCATGCTCTTGATCACAATATTTCAATCCCACATATTCATACACATGATGCAATTGGCCCAACACAACACAAAAAACAAGCACATTGTGCACTTCAGAGTGTCTACCCAAACAATAGCCAGGCTACCTTGGAACAGGTCTCATAGAACCCAAACCTGTTACCTAAATTACCAGTAATGGTTCAAGTCCACTTCACATCTCAGAACAGCATCAGATACCTGCCAATGGCACAACTCTGAAATGCCCACATGAGCATGGTGAATGTACCTGGACAAAGACAAGCCAAGGAGTACAGATTCAATAACATGCCTAAAACACAGAGCACAAAGCAAGCATCTGGAAATTAGGTTACACTGCAATGAGACTGACACAAACAAAGCAGCTACATCAAGGTGGTGATATGTCAAAGGCTAACTTTCCATGCACCCTTTGGATGGATGTTGGATAGCATTAGCTTCTTATCGTCTTGCAAACTACTTAACTCTACACAGACTGACAACTACAGTTATTCATACAGTCACAGTCATTACATCACATGACATACTTATACTCATGAAAAGTAGTTATTGATGAGATCTTCCTGCAAGTCAATGCCTTCCACTTCACCACTGTCATCCTTACTTGGCATTTCAGGAGGCTCACCCGTTGGCACTGCAGGTTCCCCCTCCTCTGAGATGTATGGGATATTCCTCCCCAGGGCAATGTTGTGGAGCATGCAGCAGGCCACAATGATCTAATACCCTTTACATGGCTTTCAGGAGCCCAAAAGCCAGCTCCACCACCCGTCTTGTTCTTCCATGGACTTCATTGAAGCGGACTTCCCCTGGTCTAGCTGAAGTCCTCAGCTGCGTCAACAACCAAGGATGGTTTGAAAATGCTGCTTTTAAGGAATGAGACATATGTGCAATAATGAGTTCCTCCTATCAGAATTGTGACACCAGACATTGCACACGCACAACCAGGACAGATTTGACTTACCAACCAGCCAGGCCCTCTCTGGGTACCGTTGTGACATCAGCTGGGGAACTGTGCTGTTCTGCATTATAAAGGAATCATGGACATAGCCAGGAAAATGGGCACAGACCTGTGAAATGTGTAAGTCCACCAAATATACAACTTGGACATTGATGGAATGGAAGTTCTTTCTGTTGTGTTATACTTGTCCATTGGCATGTGGTGCCACCAAGATCAATATCCTCCTTCTCCCTGGTTACCTATACATGACAAGAAATGAATTCTGACTGTACATGATAACTTATGGATTGCTCACTTTTTTGTGTTTAAATATGTTTGATATTGTCACAGATAAGCATTCAGTATACATTAACAGTTTCAGTACATTTGCAACTAATGGAAGGAAGGACATTACTTTTACTCAACCAACTTGGTTTAATAAAGAGAATAGGTCATCAGTCTGAAGCTAGGTTAGACCGTAATGTCAAGTGTTTACTATAGCAAGAATGAGACAATCTTTAACATTTAAAATACTACGCAAAGCCAATAGAAATAATTTTAAGCAATATGTTACTTCAAAGCCTAGCAGTCTATAAAGAGGGATGGCGCTGACCCACTGGGTGGCTCTTACTAGGATGCCAGGGATCGTCCACCAGTATGAGTTTGACTCACCAGGACTGTAAGCCCCCAATAAAGGGCTAATGATATCCAGAACACGGGATAGTGTCAAATTTTTTGACCTGATAATTCAGTTTGTAGATCATCTTTTAATTCACTGCCATCATGGTCATAGCATCTATTCAATCTATGTCAGTAAGAAGCGCTGCCCTCCTCCAACAAAGTAGGGGGCAGAGTTTTGCAATTGCCAGTGCCCAGTCAATTCATCTTTTACTGTGGTCAAACAGGTTATATTCTTTGTATCATTGAGGAAAACCAATCCCTGTGAGGGGACAAATGATAAACTATTTGTGTCACTAATGGTTTTTCAGGTGTGTGACCAATATGTTTAAATGAGGAGACAGGCCCGAAATATGTGCAAGATATCTCTGCTTGAGTTTGGCATCCCCAACACTCATCTGTAATGGCCATCCATGCTTGATGGAGCTCTGGTGGCATTATTAGACCTGTCAGCCTTAGAGTGGTCTTCTCAGGAACTTTTTGCCTTCCTCTTTCACTTTGCTGATCTCATTTGTGCTAGCCTCAGGACTATGTGCACTTAACCACTGTTGATCAGTGCTAAAGTGCATCTGCTCACTCCTTAACTCATTGCACCATTGGTTCATCTCCAATTGGCATATTTAATTTACTTATAGGTCCCTGGTTAACTGGTACTTTATGTACCCAGAGCTTGTAAATTAAATGGTACAAGTTGGCCTTCAACACTTATTGTGCACCCACTTACGTAGTCCTTTAAAACATGGCTCAGGCTTGCCATTGCAGCCTTTGAGTGCAGTTATAAACTGCCATTTTGACCTGGCAATGTGAACCTTTTGCCAGGCACAAACGTTCGTTTTTACTACATATAAGCCACTCCTAGGGTAGGTCCTTGACAGTCCAGAGTGCAGGGTGCAATGTTTTAAAAAAAAAAGTTGGACATGTACTATTAAGTTATACATGTCCTGGTAGTGAAAACTCCTAAATTTGTTTTCACTACTGCAAGCCCTACGTCTCCAGCAGGACAACGTTGGAGTTGCCTTATTACATTTAAAAAGCTGAAATTTCCAAATGAGAGCAGTAATCAATTCATGTTTGGTGTAAAGTAAAATCCTAACTTATGGTGAAGTTGGATTTTAAATCCCAATTTTGAAAATGCCACTTTTAGCAAGTTGGCATTTTCCTGCCTTAGCCATTTTGTAGCTCTGGCCTGCCTCTAGGTCACATGGCTGGGTTTAGCTGACAGTTGGGCTTTGTGTATTCTTCCTAGACAGCCACACACAATAAAGAGCTTAGGTGTGCCTAGATGGACAATCAGTGGCAGAATGGGAGGATGGATGGAGCTTGGCACACCACTACTTATTTGATTAGGCTGTGTCCTGCATCCATTCAAAGGAATAAGCAACCCTTATAATTAGTCTGGAGCCAAAGCAGGAAAGACAGGATGCCAAAGGGAAACCTCTGGAAGCTTCTCCAAATTCAAAAGAAGGTCTAGGTGTAAATGATGGACCTCAGACACCAAGGCCCATATTTATACATTTTGACGCTAAACTGCGCTAACGCAGTTTAGCGTCAAAAAATTTAGCGCCGTCTAACGCCATTCCGAAGCGCCATGCGGGCGCCGTATTTATGGAATGGCGTTAGCCGGCGCAAGCAGACCGGCGCTGCCTGGTGTGCGTGGAAAAAAACCACGTAGACCAGGCAGCGCCGGTGTAGGGGGAAAATGGCGCTAGGGCGTCTTAAAATGGCGCAAGTCGGGTTGACGCTAAAAAATCGTCTTAACCCGATTTGCGGCATTTTTTCGACGCCCAGACGCCATTTAAATGACTCCTGTCTTAGTAAAGACAGGAGTCATGCCCCCTTGCCCAATGGCCATGCCCAGGGGACTTATGTCCCCTGGGCATGGTCATTGGGCATAGTGGCATGTAGGGGGGCACAAATAAGGCCCCCCTATGCCACCCAAAAAAAATTGAAAAATATAAAAAAATATACTTACGTGAACTTACCTGAATGTCCCTGGGGTGGGTCCCTCCATCCTTGGGTGTCCTCCTGGGGTGGGCAGGGGTGGCAGGGGGGTCCCTGGGGGCAGGGGAGGGCACCTGTGGGCTCATTTTGAGCCCACAGGCCCCTTAACGCCTACCCTGACCCAGGCGTTAAAATGTGGCGCAAATGCGGGGTTTTTTGACCCGCCACCTCCCGGGCGTGATTTTTGCCCGGGAGTATAAATACGACGCATTTGCGTCGCAGTCATTTTTTTAGACGGGAACGCCTTCCTTGCATCTCATTAACGCAAGGAAGGCGTTCACGCTAAAAAATGACGCTCTTTGCCAATACTTTGGCGCTAGACGCGTCTAACGCCAAAGTATAAATATGGCGTTAGTTTTGCGCCGAATTTGCGTCGAAAAAAATGACGCAAATTCGGCGCAAACGGAGTATAAATACGGGCCCAACTCTTTAGCACACTTCTAGACCTGTGGATATATTGCCAGGAAGAAAGACTGTTGTGCTCCCTGATAGGACTGCCATTCTGCTAGTCTGCTGCTCTGAAGGACTGTTGTCATATTGTGCTGGCCTGCTGCCCTCTTGCCTGAATGAGAAGAACTGGACCTATATCTGTTGAACCCAGGAGCTCAGATTGACTCCAAGGCTGGTTGGATGGCCTCCTGACTAAAACCTCAGGGACCGAAGGCTCCAACAACCTTGAACCCAGCACCTAGACATCTGTGAGTCCTACTCTGCCAAGTGGCTCCAATCTAGTCCTGAACCCTTGGAACTGAGCCTAAAGGTGCTCGTCCAGCCCATCTGTGGAGACAGCAGAACTGACGCATCTCCTCTGCTGCATAACACAATCCCAAGCAGAACTTACAGATTGTCTATGCAGCAAGGGTTCTCTTGATGCAAGGACTCTGCATCAACCTTGCAGCTCGCATCTAAACTGCTGCATGTGCGAAACTTTCAAGACGCACGCCTTCACATCACAAATCTCTTATCAACGGAAGCATTGGTGACAACCCAGTTTATTGCATTGTGGCCTCACAGCTCTTCAGAACCAACGCATCACCTCTACTGTACGACGCATCTTCGATGCATGACCTCTCATCACAAACCTTTTTCAATGGAATTCTTGAAGACGACGCAGGACCTCGCATCACCACTTCGCAGCACCTCAGATCCAACACATCGCCTCAACTGTACGACACATCCTCAGTGCAGGACTTCTCAACATTACGCAACAAGGATTTGAAGAACTCTTGTTCAGCGGGCCTAACTGGGTCCCTGTAGCTGGTCCACACTCCATTGTGGTCCATCTGAACTTGTGACTTTGTCAAGGTTCAGCACAACCAGATGTCCACAATTGGTGCTTCGTGCTTTTGAGTCCTTTTTTTACTGAAATCTTTTTAAATTACATATCTCCAGTTCTACTGATAGGGACTTTGTCACTTTAGTCCTGTTTTATTTAATAACAAAACACTATTTTAGTAATATGGCGCTGGAACCTTTTGTAGTGTGTTTTTCACCATGCCGTGTTACAGTTACTCTTTGAAGTGTTGCACAAATACTTTATATATACCAAAAAAAAGTAGGGATACAAAACTAGGGAGAATTATATGGTCCAGTGCATCAATCTTCCTGCATGAACCTATAACTGAAATAAGATGCACTGTTCCAAAAAGCAGACTCCATTCCACCAATTAGGGTAGAGGTATTTTCAGTCACCACATGCATTAGTCTTACAGGACCAGTAGCCCTCACTCACAATTGGGTGACATGCTTCATCATCAGGTCATGCTCCTGTCAGACCGGCACTGCCTGATGTGCCCTACTAGAGAGTTCTTCACCGGAGATCTTTTTAAGAAAGAATGCTGATAGTGAGTTTATGTGAGAGTGGCTGGGAAAATTGCTAAAACCGGCTAAAGGTGCCCAAGAAAACTATCTTTAATACAACCTGGCACACATACCAAGGTTAAAAACAAAAAAGGGGGAAGTAGAGAAAACAAGGATCTGGTTCCCTACCAACAACTAAATGTATGTCTACTACTCTAATTGCAGATTTAGGCCGTAATTTTGACAATGGCGGTAAATGCTACCTACCGCTGCGGCGACGTCCGCAAAAAAACTGTCACCGCGGCTAACAGCCATCCGCCAAATAATGACCACAGCCGGATTTCTGCCACAAGAAGTGCAGCAATCCGGCTGTGGCCATGTTGGAGGATGGAGTTAAGGTGGCACTGCTACCACCAGCAGTGCCACGCCAGTAAACCTCCGCCAGGGGTATTATGAAAAATAATACAACCTGGCAGTGTTCTGCTGGCAGGCACTGCTGGTGGTAGCAATGCCCTGTCCCGTCCCCTGCAGGAAGACCCCCTGGATACAGGTAAGTTGGGTCTCCAACAGGGAAGAGGGGTGTGGGGTGTTGTGTGTGTGTGTGTGGGGGGTGTGCATGAATGTGTGAGTGTGTGCGTGACTGCGAATGTATGTGCAGTGTTGTTTGCCTGCATGTATGCATGTGTGAGAATGCATGTATGAATGGATATGTGAAGGCATGTCTGCGTGTCAGTGTAAATGTGGTACTGATGTGTGCATGAATGAATAGACGCATGCGTGTATGAATGCGTGTATGCTTGTGTGAGTGAGAGTGTATATGCGTGGTGTGTGTCTGCATGTGTGTGCGTTGGGGGTGGGGGATTGGAAGGGGGGAGTGTGGATGGAGGGGAGGTGGAGATGTCTGGGGAGTGTTTGGGGGGAGAGGGCCTCCTATCAGTGACAGGGAATGGAATTCCCTATCACTGATAGGGCCTACCACCATAGTTTTCGTGGTGTTACAAACACCAAGAAAACCATGGCGGTAGGCAGGGTCAAAATGCCTGAGGTGGGACAATGGCGGCCGCCAGGCTGGAGATTCTTATCTCCAGCCCAGAAGCTGCTACCGCCATGTGGTCGGAGTGGTAACCCGCCAATGTCATAATGTGGTACCACCAGCCTGTTGGCAGTACCACCGGCACATTACCACTGACTGCCTGGATGACCCTCTTAGATATTATGGAACTGTGTGTGGATATTCCCTACACTACAGAACTGCTTGTAATGGTCAACATGTTTCTCGCCTTACACAGTCACACGGATCAGGTGGTGGTTCTTCAGGACCTGTTGTTGTGCCTAACCCTCACTAAGAGAGTAAAAAACTCTACCCTTAGACCTCCTACTCTAATTGGTGGAATGGAATCTGTGTTTCTGGAACAGTGCATCTTATTTCAGTTACAGGCACAAATACTTTACACATTGCCTCTAATGTCCATTAATACATTCTTGGTTGTGGACTATCGCGTGCTTCACACCTCCCAGGGCTCTTGGTTTTGTCTTTTGTTTACATTATCCAGTCCCACTTTGTGATAGCTAATTCTCACACCAATTTCTTGCATCACTGACTGCATGTCTAACAGTTAAGGTGCAATGGTAAAAATAGGAGCAGTAGGCCCATGCGTACATTTATATCAATTACAGTCTAGAAAACTTGAGTTAGGGGTGGTAGAAAATTGAATGAGTTCACAGATATATTCTGGAAAACCCAAACACACATCTGATTGAATGGACTGACAATCTCCCATCAAAGTACGTTTGGGCTCAAATTTTAAGGACAATTATTGCCTTCAGTTTGTGCAGCGGCTGCTACATTTTCCCACTCCTCACATATTCAGCATACCACGCACATTTAATATGCAAAACACATTAGGATATCTGCCGTTCTGACCATGACCCTATTCGGTAAACACTGCTCTTTGTTTTTTTTAATCTGACACTGATGCAATCAGTAAGCAAAGGGACTGAAATTATGAATTGTTTGAGAATTATCGTACCGTGGCAATGACCCCCGAGAGATTCCAGCAGGTCCAATTTGCTGAAATTTATCAGAAGAAAAGCCTTGGAAATAAAGGCAAAGCATAAGGCTAGATGTACGAACAACTGTACTATGTGTAATGTTTACTTGTTTTCCCTTGAAAATACAAAATATAATTGTTCATATATGGTGTTGTACTTGAATGCTGACAGAATTGTAGCTGCAGTCAATGTATGGTGTACCTAGACGAGCATATAGCAGGCAATTCCCTCTATTTGTGCAGACATTGTGCAACCACTATGCAGCAAGTGGTGGTAAAGGCAACCAGGGTCACACATGCTCTGCTGGCAGGGCAACATGCTCCATGCACGGTAAAACACTAAACTTATTTGAAAGCCTGCCTGGTGGCCCATTCAGAGCCAGAATTCTTATGCCAAATTCACTAGTGGATCAGAGTCCCTCTAAATCTAGAAGCCAGGTGAAAGAAGAATCCTGACAGTGACCCACATTTCCTAACTTAACTAAGTGCTGGGCTCCATGGTTGACCAGTTCCTTCTGCATATATTCATGATGCTGATTATATGCTGCTCAGTATTTACAAGCCTTTCCTTAACTATGCAGCACGATCATCACTTCACATAGCACATTTTAAAGTTGATGACGTAGGAGTACTACAAAACCGATCATGTTGTTGAGATTGAATACTCCACTTTCCAAAAAGGCAAAGCACTGATTTATATAACAAAACCAATGGCCAGTTTATCCCAGTGTGTTCTGCACTAATGAAATCACTTATATAAAGCATGCTATGCTGTTTGCTTAATACTGATGAGCTAGTCTACTCATAGCGCCCCTAATATGCCATTATACCAAAATGTGACGACTAAATACAAGCCATTTTCTAGTCACAAAATGTAACACCAATTGCCCATTGCAACTTTTTTCGAACTTACAAGTTCCTATTGACTGCCTCAAAGTACCATAACTTTGTCACTTTAATGTTATAAAACATAGAGAATGCAAATTTTGCACATTTTAGCACTCTGTATGCCACCTTTGTTTTCTTGCCCTATTTAAAGGACTCAATCGACTGCCTTGTGTGTCTGTAGACCATGAAACTATTCAATGATGCATATCATTTTAATTTGCAGATGATGCTTTTCTGGGACCCTGGTACATGGCACCCTTTTTGGGTCGAGCATACTAAGAAGTGCATGCGCTCTCTGTTAGGAGCCATATTATGGCTTACCAAGAACACAGAGGGGCTTGGAGCCCATCCATTGCTTACCATTGGTTGGCTTTCCTTGTCACTCTCATTTGTATGCTTCCTACTTGTGACTCAGCTTGTCAATCGTGTGCTTGCCTCTCCTATGGAACATTGCGTTTTTGCAACCTCTTCGATTGGCTAGCATCACTGCTTCCACTGCTTGCTTTCAAGCACCACTTGAGTCTTTTGTGTGAAGTACTCTCATAGAATGTGCATGTTTTAGAGCTGTCACCCTCATGTACCTCTTTTGCAATGCACTCCATGTCTGGCGCCAGATTGCTCCTGCATATCCCCTCCCTCTTGCACTGGCCCATTTGCTTTTCCTAATTGCTTCCCCCCACCAGTGCCCTCTAAATAGTTTTTCCCCAGCCCTGATGTCACTTTTACTTCCCTCCTCCCCCTGTTGCTTTTCTGTCCCCTTCAGCCCTTCCCCATTGCTTTCGCATCCCCTCCTGTGTTGCTTCGCCTTTCACCGCCACACTTTCCTGTGTGGCCTCGCCCTTCCCCTCACCCTCCCTGTGTTGCTTTTGCTCCTCTTGTCCGTCCCCTTTAAAAATATTTTATTTGCATGTTTTCTTTTCTTTTTAGTTACCAATCCAACTCGGATAGGTAACTAAAGAGAAAAAAAGGTTTTGTTGGCAAGCAGCCACATCCAAGGCATTTTGTTCACTTTAGACTCAATGCACATCCTGACATATTTTTTGGAGCCTTGCTAAAAAACGACTGTCACAGCCAATAGGTCACAAAAGCTAGACCTATTAGTTTTGCCCATACTTGTTCTATTTATTACCATATTATATATTTTAAGCAATGCTTCATATTGCTCCATATATTTTAGCGGCACACTGCACCACGGAACATCATTTTTGTTTATGCTCCGGTGGCGCAGTGTTCCAGCCCATATTTACAAAGCCACGCAAAGCCACCTTGCGTGTATTTTCATGGCCTTGTAAGTACGAGCCCCTTTCACGCATAACAAAGCAAGAAAGGAGTGTTTCATGGGTGTTGCTTGCAGTGTTCACATGCAACACCCATGGAACCCGAAGTAATCTGATGCATTCCCTGATTTAGAAGTCTGGGAATGCATCAGATTCCTAAGCCACTTCAGGTGTGGCATGAGAGTGACTCAATGAGCAGAAATATCTTTATTTCTGCCAGTTTTTTCTTCTTTCTATGTGTGTTGCATTCTGTAGCACACATAAAAAGAGGATAACATCTCTTGAGATTGTTTTTGTGCAGGAAGGTGTCCCTTCCTGCACAAAAACAATAGTCTCCACAACATAGGCAGAAAGTTGTGCACCAGTGCAAGAAGAGAGGACAGAAACGTGTTGTATCTTGTAGATACATCACATTTCCTTGGGCATAGCTTGGCCAGTAAGACTGCGGGGGGTTGGGCGTCAGATTTCCCGACAAGCATGCTGGACTATAATGTTAAAATACATTATATGAAAAGCAGGGCACGTAAGAGGGGCTTAAGAGGCAGTGGAAAGGGAGAGGTATGCAAATTGGTGGGAGTACTAAGTGAGAGAAAGCAGACCGATAATGTGTGTTTTTGTCAGTATGTGTGTGCATGAACACCAGGTGAAATCTGACAAAGGCCACCATACCCCCACTGAAATCAACTGAATCCAACTAATGTTCAGAAAATGCATTTATTAGAGGGGTGTAACACCCCAAACACACAGCCTGAAGCTATCCCCTGTGCATTTCTGCCCTTTCCTGGTGGTGGAGGATCAACCTTGCCCCACTACCCCATAAATGAGACCCTGAATTTTTAATGTGACAAAACAATTCTGACAAAATATGTACATTTGTTTCGGTTACTGCAAAAGAGCACTGTCAAATTAAGGCCCATATTTATACTTTTTGACGCAAAACTTGCTCCGGCGCAGTTTTGCGTCAAAAATATTACCGCCGGCCAACGCCATTTTGGTGCGTCATGCGGGCCTCATATTTATACTTTGACGCTCGGCGGCGCAAACCACTGGTGGGAGTCATTATTTTTGACGCACACCGCAGCGTCAAGTCGTAAAGCAAAACAACGTTAACGCGGCAGAAATGACTGTGGGTCGATTTACGACACCGCAAACCGGATATGCAACGTTTTTTTTGACGCAATAGCGTAAAAAAAAACAGCGAACACTGACATTTCACCAGAGGAGAGCCAAAATGGATCCCAGATGCCACTACAGACCCCAGGAAGATGACAGCAGACCAGGATGTCCCACACAAGGACCAGGACACTTTTAAGAAGAAAAGAAAGTGTTGCTTTAGTGCAGAGGAGCAGGAAATTCTGGTTAAAGAGGTGACGGAACACCAGCACCAACTGTTTGTCACATCAAAGTTGCCAATCAGTAGGAGAGAGGCAATATGGCAACAAATTGTCGACAAGATTAACAGTGTGGCTGAAGTACGCAGAACTGTCATCGAGTGCAAGAAACGCTGGCATGACTGCAAGCGCAGGACCAAGGAAAAGATGGCCAGGAACAGGAAGGCAGCACTGCAGACTGGAGGGGGGAGTCCAGCACACCAGGAGGCCCTGGACCACATGGAGGAGATGGTCGCAGCCGTCATCCCTGAGGAGATCATCACAGGTATTCAAGGACAGGACAGCGCAGACTACCAGGAGACAACGCACATGCAGGGTAAGTCGCATGGGGAATTAAAATGCAATAATGTCATCTACAACCGGGGGGGGATACCAACCACTAAATGCATGGAAGTCATCTAATACATGGAGTGGCATGGGTAAAGGGGCACGGCAGGGGGGCATGGCCCTTTCTGAGAAGACCTGGGGCACACCATTACACAACACCAACAACAGTCCCATGGGGGCATGCTGTCATGCCAATGATGGAGCAAAGGGAAAGCCACGCAAGGAGGGAAGGCCACTACGTCAAACTGACATCCCGGCACACGTCAGCCAACATACCCACTACATTAACTAGGGCCCTCTTAACAACCTCTAGCCATACCGACAACTGGAATGTAACTGCGACAACAGTTGCCACTACCACCTCTGCTCTGTGTGCAGCTCAAGTAGCCAATGGCAGTAACCTCCACATGGATCATACACACCTAAATTAGGGGGTGAGGATGACAACTGCAACAATCCCCAGAAACAAGACACAGGCCCCAGTACTCTCAAATGTCAATGCCCATAGTTGTCACACACATCAGCCAATGTAAACAACAATAGGAGCTATACAGCACTAAGGACACACCCATGCTGCATATGCCAGGGTCCATCCTGTGTCTGGGTAACAATGCAACATCCCAAATGTCATACTGCTCAGACAACAGCATTGAGGAGGGGACACATGTAACTGGTCACTGAAATACACCTGCACAGTCAGAGGATGAAGTAGGACACTGATACGATTATCAGGGCAATCCAATGTAATACACATTCCCCAACATCAGCAGGACACATTACCAATGTCAACATCCATATCTGATCATAACCTTGCCATGCATAGGATATGCCACATGTCAATTACATTTAAGTGGATGTGAAAGATCAGAGATTGTGGCAGGTCCAGATTGTTAAGTGTGCTGCCAGGGCCATCAGTACACCCACAGCCAGTGAAAGGTCTCACCATGAGAATGGATGTACACGGAGGGTTGAGTAGAAAAAGAAGGTGGCAATTCTCTATTTGGTATAAACCAACACCTAGAGGCAATAAGGCTGACAAGTCTGATAACTCAATAACATACATGTGACACACAGGTGGGCCATAGGCCTGGAAGAATCCCCATCTGAAGGACTGGAGAAATTAACACAAAACAAGATCACAAAGTGAATTCATCAAAAGGCAGGCATGTCACATCAAAATTGCCACAACACTAATTTTACCGTGTTTCATTGCAGAGGAAGATGGAGCTCCTGCCGATATGCCTGTCCCAGATTTCCCTGATGACATGGATGACGAGCCTTTAAACATTCCCCAGGAGACTATCCAAAAGGTCCTTGACACCCTCCAGACCCCACCTTCAGTCACAAGGAGGAGCACAGAACAAGCAGCCACCGCAGAGGATCCACCCACCACCCCAATTGTAAGACCTGCCAGCTCCAATACAGCTGAGAACTCAGACGACACTGGCACCAGCTTTGAGAGAACTGTAGTTGGAGTACAGCGGGAGCTGGCCAAGGAGGTGCGGGTGGGGATGCAAACTATGGCAGCCAGCCTTGAGGGGATGCGTTCGTGCATGATGTCATCTGCAGATCAAGCAGCAGCTATGCAAGCCCTAACATCCATACTGCAAGGACTACAAGAAACTGTCAAGGAATTCACCACTGCAGTCAGGGAGTTGCCACAACACCTCGCACCCCAAACCTTCCACTGCACGCACAAATGCAATCATGACTCCCTCAGGGCCGACCTGGCAGCCTACCATCATGATGTGGCTGCTATTCTCAAGAACCAGCAGGCCCTCCTTGCTGCAGTACTGCCCTTAAGACCTTCACAGGGAGAAGCGACTGGGAGGTCTGACTCCACGTCTTATAACACTGAGGTGTGTGTTGCCCCTTCACAACCAACAACAACACGGACAAAGCAGGCAACACACACATCAGAAGAAGAAGACATGGAACAGATCACATTCACAAGGAAAATGACCCAGAAGCACTAGTCCCTGCCACATGGCCCACATTTACAAAGGTCCTGCACATTGTAACTTGCCAGTCTTGCAACAACTTTACTCGAGCACTGTTTTGCAAACCACTGTATATCTTGTCACCCAGCCCAGTGATTGTCTCTCTCCTACTCATTGCCAAATCCTGTCCCTCTGCACTGTCTGAAACATCAACCCCAGCATGTCAAATGCATTTCCGTAACCCCTTGTGTTGGATAACAATTTAAGATGTCACTATAATGGACTCACAATCATGGACAATGTAGAGATAGCACTACAGCATGTTTCAATAAATAGCACTTACACAACAAATCTGTCTCTGGGTAATATGACATATCAACTGTGAAGTAGATAACTGAAATGTGCCTACTGTCAAATTGCGTAGCTTGTCAATACAACCGTCCTGATAATATGTAGTCAGAGAATTCTGCACAGTGCCCATGATTGCATCATACTCTGCCCATCCTGAGGGACAAATCTGATGAAGTGAGAAACCAAACACCACCATGCTGTGTTGGACAGAAGAATGCTTCCTCAGGGGATAACTAAGTCATCAAATAGTGGCCTCAAAATGTTGTAAACATGCAAAAATAACACAATAAACATGCCACACTAATCTAAGTAAACACTAAAAAAACAGCATAAATGAAGGTGTCTGAGTTAACATACAAATAGGTAATCATGATTAACTGTGTCACAAATGATGTATGAGGGTCATGAAGACAAGAATACAAGATTTCCAATGAGAACTCATCTTATAAGGGTGTGCATGATCATCACACTGCAGTCAGACCTAAAACTGTTTCCCCAATACCAAGTCTGGGAGCACTGTTTGTGACTTTGAAAACACAACACATTGGGATCCATATTAACTGTGATTGGTGGTTGCAACGAAGGGTCGACACTTTGCAAGGTAGCTCTGGGCTAGCTGCCAATCGTACAGCTCAGTTGGGATTTGTTTGTAGCATAGGACACAGATGTTATAGTACAAAATTGATGTACACTGAATCCAAACCCACGATCAAGTACCATTCAACACATACAATTAAGGGTTAACCAAATATTTATTAAATGCTAATCACAGATGAGGAAACTGAGGGAAAAATCTTACCTACCCTAATCTACCCTGACTACTCATTACCCACAACTGTCCCTAACTAACTTAAGCTACACTTACTTATCACATGTAACGAAACATTCTAAACATCTACCCCCCACCCCCCTTATGAGACGGGACACATGGAGGACAACACATACTAACCTAAACACATACTATACTATCCTATACGAATATATATATATATATATATATTTTTTTTTTTTCTTTTTTTGGATTTTCTTTTTTTAACACACAAGAACCCCAACATAGCCCCCCACCCACACATGTAATAAGTAAAAATAGAAACAAGCAGGCCCCCCCTCCCCACACCCACTAACACTAACTAAACTAACAGCCCATACTAACCTAACACTAATCCCCCTAAGCCCACTAACTATAAGAACAAGGAAAGAGGAGAGAGGGGAGGGTATCATGGCCATCAAAAAATGTCTAGAGGTTGGCCCTCCGGAAGGTCCTCTTAATGGACTTAGCACGCCGGTTAATGTGCCACACATCCCGGCTCAGGTGGCTCAACTTGCGCAGCACTTTGTCCATCTTATGATCCATTCGGTTGAAGGCTACAGGGTCAACAGATGTAGCAGTGGCAGTCTGGATACCGGTGGAGGAGGTTTGTGTGGGTGTGGTGCCAGGCCTGGTGGGCTGTCCTGCACTGGTGGCAATGCTGGGGCCTGGAAGTCCAGCAGATGTCGGACCAACAGTGGCAGCTGTGGGTGGGGCCACCTGGCTCGTATTGGTGGTTGTGCTGGTGGTGGCTGTGGTGGGCAAAGTAGGCCCACCCTGTGGGACGGCTCTCCATGCCCCGGAGGCCCATTCATGGCGATATCGCTGGGCCATCCTCCGGAACCCCGACTCTACCAGCAGGATGTGCTGATATCGCATGGCCCGGCGGTGAAATTCACGGACCTGGTCTGGAGTCATGTTAGCAGCTGTGAAGACAAATGCAGATATTCTACATTAGTAACTGCATTGTGTGAAATGGCACAGCAAGTTTAACAGACATTACATCTACTGTACTTGTAACAGCTCACATCACAATACAGATCATTGAATGTCCCTGAGGAAGTAAATGGCAGGCCAGACTACAAAGGTCACATCACACAAAGCACATCCATAACCTACAAGATGGGTAACAACTGGCTTTGACTTGCAATCTAAGGCCCGTATTTATACTTTTTGACGCTAAACTGCGCTAACGCAGTTTAGCGTCAAAAAGTTTAGCGCCGGCTAACGCCATTCTGAAGCGCCATGCGGGCGCCGTATTTATTGAATGGCGTTAGCCGGCGCTAGCAGACCGGCGCTGCCTGGTGTGCGTGGAAAAAAAACAATTACACCAGGCAGCGCCGGCGTAGGGAAAAATGGCGTTAGGGCGTCTTAAAATGGAGCAAGTCAGGTTGACGCCAAAAAATCACCTCCACCCGATTTGCGCCATTTTTTACGACGCCCAGATGCCATTTACATGACTCCTGTCTTAGTAAAGACAGGAGTCATGCCCCCTTGCCCAATGGTCATGCCCAGGGGACTTATGTCCCCTGGGCATGGTCATTGGGCATTGTGGCATGTAGGGGGACACAAATCAGACCCCCCTATGCCAAAAAAAAAATAAAAAAAAAAATATATATATACTTACCTGAACTTACCTGAATGTCCCTGGGATGGGTCCCTCCATCCTTGGGTGTCCTCCTGGGGTGGGCAAGGGTGGCAGGGGGGGTCCCTGGGGGCATGGGAGGGCAGCTGTGGGCTCATTCTGCCCTGACCCAGGCGTTAAAAAGAGGTGCAAATGCGGGGTTTTTTGCCCCGCCCACTCCCGGGCGTGATTTTTGCCCGGGAGTATAAATACGACGCATTTGCGTCGCAGTCATTTTTTTAGACGGGAACGCCTACCTTGCATATCATTAACGCAAGGTAGGCGTTCACGCAAAAAAATGACGCTCTTTCCTCATACTTTGGCGCTAGACGCGTCTAACGCCAAAGTATAAATATGGCGTTAGTTTTGCGCCGAATTTGCGTCAAAAAAAACGACGCAAATTTGGCGCAAACGGAGTATAAATATGCCCCTAAGTTCTGCCAGTTATCAGCTAAAAATCATGCTGCATATCCTCCGCCAAGACCTGGGCTACAAATGTCAGTGTACGGAAAGCAAAACTAAAGCCACATGGTCTGCAAGTTGTAACTGGACTTGCCAGTATAGTACCAAGTGCCAAACCTTAGTGTGTATTCTAGTTTGCAACCAAACCGTCACTTATTCACATGTATGTGTAACATACTGGTAGCATTAGTACTAGGTACCCCATTCACAAACCCATGGCCGTGTTTGAGGGGGGTGGATACACAACTATAATTTGCCAACAACATGTACACCGAGGAGTGTATAGGAAACACATGTTTGTCTCTACAGACACACGACAGGTAAGGTCTATCTACAATTAGGAGTCAGCAAACCCTAGAGCACTTATAGGGTCAGACATGTCAGGAAATGCAGAACTTGGTACACAACATATACTTCCAGTGAGGCCTGACTTACATCAGACACAGAGTTGCTAGAACACCCATGATCATGAATTGCATGCACACCTAGGCCATTGCAATCAGGTTCCACAGATTTGTAGCACTACATGTGGAAGTACATGCTTCTAGGAGGTTCTACCCACTGTTTCAAAATGACGTAGGTAAATAGGGAAGCAGATGTCTATTGAAAAGCTATTTGCTGTACCAATCCTAGAGAATGTGGGTCTGGCAGGCTGACTAAATTGGGGCTGACTTCCATTGCGACTCTTGGTGGTACAAGTGTCATACACATGACTAACCCCTGTACTCACAGTGGGGCCTACAGGGATGTCCTACAATACCTACATGATACCATTGGATATGCATTGGCCAACTCAAAACATGTGAGAACTGCATTCCCACTCATGGAACAAGAGAAAAGCTTGCCCAACGCATCACACCTTGCTATGCGTCCAACTCACACGAGTCCGTAACCAGCAAACACAACACATAACAGACATATCAACACTTACTGGAGTGGTCGGGGTTCTCAAATGTCACCACCTCTCCCACAGTGTAGGGTGCAGGTCCACCTGTAAAGTATGGAAGGAAGAAATGTGCTCAAAATCTGTGCACAGTGCAACAATTTCATAAACATATACAATGTGTAGGCTTAATAAGGAAATGGCAGCCATTCAGACATGATGGTACTGCATCTGATATATCACGGCCAACTTGTACATAGCATGGGTCTCCTGTGACAGTTACACACATATCTGCACACATACATTGGCCCTAACTACCATATGGTTGCAAATATGCCCCGTAATTGGTGAGCAGTATAAAATATGGAGTGTAATCGTCTCATCATGTGCATCCAAGAAAGACATCCAAAGCCTGGTTACTTGAGGACTGCACTACCAGTCAAACATGCCTTGTGGCCATGACACATTTATTGCACATAGGTCCAATGTACAGAGGGAGGGGCAGGGACTTTTGTAAGCCATCCTGTTGTTACAGTTTATTCAATTGATGTGGCCCAGCTATGGTGATTTGCACCAACCATGGAGATGTGAGGCCATGTGCATACACTTGGACTGCCACCCATATTTGGATTGTGGCTCAACTAATTCCAACAAACATCTTAAGATGTTAGCTGAGGGCACCTTACACCTTTTCACAATGTTTTCAAAAAAGATCAAGGAACACAATAATCCCACACATTCATAGTACTTCTGTGAATGCGTTCCTTCCACACTCACCAGACTCACATGAGACATATGTCTGAGCCACTTTGCTATTATCAATTGGCGTGAAGGCAGCACTCATTTTCTGCATCATGTAGTGATTCTAAAGTCAGTCTAGCAATTGCGTCAACAAAGTTGGCCTAAATGTTGGTACATCTGTACTTCTCTGTCAATAGTACCCTATATAGACATGATTGGCTCATATTTTGTTAGCTAAAAAGGCCGCACCAATTTCCTTCATGGAAAAGTAACCTGTAAGTTTGCTGAGCATGTGCTACCTGACAGCTAGCAATTGTGATCCTTGCCATAGTGCATCAATGACCCCTATATTTCCCCAGCATTACACACAGTCAGCAAGTTAGTTGGTAGACATTGTACTAATCCCCTGATGTCACTACAGAGCATTTAATCGTGCACATTAACATAATTCGCACTCACCAACAGTGCCACCAATCATGATTTCCAGGTGATCCAAGAGATCCTGCTCCCTGGTGATGAGGTCAGCCCACCGGTGCTTCAGCTGGTGGTCACTCCTCTGGCTGGCATACACATGCTGCAGGTGATGCAGCACCTTTCCCCACCGGATTCTGCGCACCTCTGTTGGATACCCATGTATCACCCTGCCCCCTGCCTGGATCATGAGCGGCAAGAAATGCGTCACAAGCCAAATGAACCCCCCAACTCCTCTTCTCCTATCCTGCCAAGACATGGCCTACCAGACATACTTAGAAGTGAAATGGAATAGGGGTAAAAGAAATAGAAAGGGGAAAAGGGGGAAAGTAGGGGTACAAAGACAGAAAAAAAGTAAACCTAAACACTAAAAACACAAGATAAATGGACAAATGTAGACAAAACACAGTAGTACAGTATACACCAGCAATATTTATTTCACAAATTGACAATACAGATAGCACACAGGACAAAAACAGCACAAAATCTCAGGACAACACTCTCTACACAGCCACACGGTCTAGAAGGATCATAGACTGCAAAGTGAAAGTACACCCAATGTACATGATCTGTAAACAGGATATCCTATTACATCACTTCCTGTATGAAAAGTCCCGCCTTTTTCGCGTTATGCGTCATTTTTTGTTTACCACAACTGTATTTGGGGCATTTTTTTTTTACGCACAGAAGTGAAAATTAAAATTAACCCGCATCCATATAATAGTACATGGACTGTACAAATATCTGGATGCGGGCTAAATTTCACTCCTGTGCGTAAAAAAATATGACGCAAATACAGTTTTGGTAGTCAAAAAATGACACATAACGCTAGGGACGTCAAAATTACAGTGCATTAACTGGTTTGGGGCAGTTTTTTGGTTATGTCACATTTGGGACACATCAGAGATTGGCTAATTGAAGACGGTATGGTGTTGATGGTGTATGTTCACATGTGTGACATCATACTGCAGCGGAACATGATCCACTAATCCCTTCACAGTATTTTTACAGTTGGCTGACGCAATAGATGGTCATAAGTGTGCCTACATATATGTGTTGCACAAATTGGGCATGTTTGGCATAAGGAGAGGATAGCAATGTGACGCACATATGTACAATACCTAAATGCCTTTGGCTCAAATTGTGTGCTTTGGCAACTAATGTGTTTGTTGACCAAGTGTGTGTGTATCACATGAAGCATAATTGTACATATGCTTGTATGAATGTGACGTCCATGTGTCCAATCCTTAGATGCAAGTCATATTGGAAATGAGCGAGGGCATGTGTTATCCATACATGTAACAACACCCGTAAAGTGTACTTCCAAGATTTAGGGTCACGTAGACACCACATGTGACATAGCATGCACCAGATGGATGGCAGACGCTTGTTCATGTCAATGGTCCACATTTTCTACTTCCTATGTCCTACAGTGTTGGTAAGAGCTTCCTAGGCACCTCTTGGAGAATCCCACAGTGAGTCATACACATGCATTGAGGAAGTGGGTACCATTTTGTTTGCACAGACAGACAAGGGTGAATCTCAAATGTATGATGACACCACAGTTGAGGCCATAGAAGTGAGCCCCAACTATCAAGTGGCTATGGTGGACCAGCATACAAGACAGCACGTGTCAACTTATTTCCAGTGATCAATTGCACATAGGTTTCTTGTTCATGTGTGTGGTCCAATGATGATCCTGTATATTTTTTTGGGTGTAATTTGTCACAGTTCGGTCCAGGACTCATCATGAGTCACTGGCAGCTATTCCTGTATCTACTGAGTATCCTTGGTTGATCAATGTGAGTAAAGTGGATGTGTACATGTGAACCTACATGTGGATGGTCCCACCCTGTCACTAAAGACGTGTAATGAGACAGTCAACAGGGCAACCTTGGTGTGCTGAGTGAGATAATGTCTCAGGTGTCATGTTCTGGGAGGTGTCATTACAACATTTGTACACAGGTTGGCCTCTGCACTTTCCACTGCATCTGGGAACATCATAGCCTCTGTGCTGATTATTCTCGCAGCTATACACCACACACGGCCCATCACTATGTTGTGCGCACCGTGATTCTGTGTGTGAACTGTCATGGTCCTGACATTTGTGTATTATTCATGGACATTATCAGAGGTTGCTGGTTGTGCTGAAAGCTCCGTACCCAATCCCTGCTTACGGCCCTGGGACACTGTCACACTTTGTCATTCATGCATAAATGCAACCCAGACAAGGGATGGGCCATGAATTTTGCTTTTCCAAGAGGATGTAACTCAAATGGTACAGTTAAAAGGCAGATGATGCTATACAATGTATTTGTGTATGCATGGAAGAAGCCCATGCCCAATGCCCCCTGATGAATGAGAGGTTTGCTAACGCAAGTGTGGTACATATGTAGACACAGAGATACTTTAGTGTGACGCACATACAGTTGCCAGTCAGGCTGACAGAATGCAAGGTGATTCAGGATCCAGCTACTTGACAAGTTACGTATTCAGTGGTCTGACTGAGACTGTTTGGAGGACAAACTAGACAGTTGACATGTAAAATTGTGTATGTCCTGTGTTTTTGAAGGTGACAAATGAACCCAGTGGCTGTGTTACACGGCTTAATTAGTATCAATGCTTAACGGTGTATTTGACATAATGGCAACTCCTATGCTGTTCCAGGCATCATCAGGGGCAGTGCTTTTTGAAATGGGTGGTGTGCATGGAGGTGATCACAGGTGTGGGCTGCATCTGTTTCTCACCAGTCCTGTAGGTGAGACTTGCATTCTAAGGGCCAACAGACATTTTCACAGGGGAAGCAATCTACATGTGCTAACAGGGCTTTGAAACTAGAAGATAGTGTATAAATTGACCTGACGTCCTTGCAGTCAGATGTTCTATGACAATGGCATACCATAGGAAAGGGTGTAGCACACTGATTTGCTAATGTTGGTCTGTGTGTGTAGAGGAGGTAATATCAGGGTACACATCTTAGTATTCCAGGGACCTCTTCCTACAGGTGGGTTGTGACCAGGTGCATGGGTGAGTCAGGAGTTAGGAAACGGGCTGACATGTACAAGGAATGTCATGTGTGCAATGCTGCTCATATGTGTGGCACTTGTGCTGTCTCTGTTCTGCTTCTATGGGACTCTGGTCACAGATAGTCCTTGCAAATATTGGATGCAGTTGGACTTACTGCTGTCTAGGGTCTGGTCAGGCATTCATGTTACTAATGCCAAAGCACATTGACTGCCTAATGACGAGGCTTGTTTTCCCCTTATTGAGTGATGGTGTCTTAGTTGTGTGCCATATGCTGCGTTGGACCTTGATTCCAACATGTATGTGTGAAATATTTGTGGTCCTCTGCCATTGGCCTTCAAAGGAGAATTGTACATGATATATGTCATTAAGAGTGTGTGTGTATGTGACCATTGTATGTTAGGCATTCCATTAGCTCTGGGATGTTCTGTGTCCTACTCAGTATCTCAGCAATGCTCCATGAGGCAACACTCTTATTCTGATTAGTAGAGATGAAGGTGTGCAAAAAGGAATAGCCAGACCATGATATGGTGATTAGAATAGGTGTTTATTTAAATTAGTTAACTGAAGTGGTGAAGGTGATCATATTCAAAAGAAATTGTTGACGATCTGTTGCCGCCTGCGTATACTAACGGCCGTGTTCTGTAGTTCCCCTCCTGTTGCAGGCCAGCATCCTCCTCTTCCTCCTCTTCAGCAAAAATCTCTATAGAAAAAAACATTATCTCCCATGGAGACACCCCTTCTCTTGAAACCATTCCAGTTTTAGGATGTTTTGTCTATCCTTTCCCACACTAGAAAGTGATGCACGTCTGCCCTTCCCAGAAGCAAATCTCCCTCCTTTTCTAGGGTGGGAAAGGGCCAGAAAATGACTTACGATTTCTTAAACTCCAAGGGCATTCTCACCCTGAATTCCCAATCCCTACGTACGAGTAAATCTAATTAAAGAAAAAGATATGTGTGAGTAAATCCTAATAGGAGTTCACACACAGCTTTCTTGAACTGGAAAAGTGGTTTTGCCCTTATACATAAGGCTATTTGCACACGTAATCCAAAATGTCACATACAACTATCTTTGTAAATCCAGTTTTTCGTCCGATGGAATAGAGGTACATGAATCCCCCCTTGTAGAAAGTGATGAGTACAATCTGGTAGATACCAGTATAGAAAGAAACAGATGTATGAGCGTCAGAAGCCTCGTTTGCTCTGTCTCCCTCTCTTGTATGTTGCTATATTTTTAACAGAATACGTGTGTCAAGTGTATTTTTCCTAAATGAAGTGACTGTGTCAATTCTATCAAAAGGGATGGCAAAGTTAAGTGATTATGACAGCAAAGATCCTAGTGAGACACTGGAAGAGCATGAGTGCTTGGCATTTGCAGGTTTCTAGGAAACCTGCCCTTTGGCTTGATGAATTATTAATGTAAGCTATCTTTTCGAAACGTAAGAGCTATGCTGTCAAGTTTCTCATATCACTTTTGCAAGTCTAAAAAGAGAAACGCATTTAATCCATTCCAAAAGCTTTTGAAATAGTACATCACATACTATTACTAGCATGAATTATGGAGTTTAAAACCTAAAAAGAACAGTGAACATTGCACATTTAAAGAATTTTCGCTTTTTTATGTTTATATTCCCCGTTAAAATAACACAAATTGCACACAAAAATGTTAATGAGCTAACGGAAATTCATGCCAAATGTACTTTTTATTTCACCTTGATAACAAATCTATCCACTGATAAACATATTCCAATAGAATTTATAAAATCAGAGTAAAGCTGTATGTCCTAAAATGTGGCACATGAGTACGTCAAATAAGGAGAGCATAGTTTGCGTTGACTCTGACAAACGTGAATCATAATGTAATGTGTTGCACTTCCCGGTAAATAAGGGGTTTAGGCCTTTCTTTTAGATGTGTTCTGAGCACACATTAATTGAAAAATCTTCATGTTATTGCATGATTTCCTGATAACAGAGATGGAAACTCAAAATATTCTGGGCCGAATCATGGAGGGTTTAGCTGGCTAGCGCTTGCAATGTGAAAAGTGAAATTATTTAACAAAATATTCTTCCGAGTTCCTTAAGGCATTACAGAAAGAGGCAAGCTTTGCTTACTGTTTGTTTCCCGTATGTACTATCTGAAAATGAAGATCCACCTCCGAGAAATATCGGAATAAATGAACTCACTTAGGCCCATATTTATACTTTTTGACGCTAAACTGCGCTAACGCAGTTTAGCGTCAAAAAAATTTGCGCCGTCTAACGCCATTCTGAAGCGCCATGCGGGCGCCGTATTTATGGAATGGCGTTAGACGGCGCAATCAGACCGGCGCTGCCTGGTGTGCGTGGAAAAAAACCACGTAGACCAGGCAGCTCCGGCGTTGGGAAAAAATGACGTTAGGGCGTCTTAAAATGGCGCAAGTCAGGTTGACGCTAAAAAATGGTCGTAACCCGACTTGCGCCATTTTTTTTCGACGCCCATCCCCCATCAACATGACTCCTATCATTGTAAAGATAGGAGTCATGCCCCCTTGCCCAATGGCCATGCCCAGGGGACTTCTGTCCCCTGGGCATGGTCATTGGGCATAGTGGCATGTAGGGGGGCACAAATCAGGCCCCCCTATGCCACAAAAAAAAAAAAAAAAAAAACTTACCTGGACTTACCTTAATGTCCATGGGATGGGTCCCTCCGTCCTTGGGTGTCCTCCTGGGGTGGGCAAGGGTGGCAGGGGGGGTCCCTGGGGGCAGGGGAGGGCACCTCTGGGCTCATTTTGAGCCCACTTGTCCCTTAACGCCATGCCTGACCCAGGCGTTAAAAAGCGGCGCAAAAGCGCCGTTTTTGGCCACGCCCACTCCCGGGCGTCATTTTTGCCCGGGAGTATAAATACCACGTAAAGGCCTGGGAGTCATTTTTTAAGACGGGAACGCCTCCCTTGCATATCATTAACGCAAGGAAGGGGTTCACGCTAAAAAATGACGCCCACTCCGGGCACTTTGGCGCCCGAAGCGTCTAACGCCATAGTATAAATATGGCGTTAGTTTGCGTTAGTTTAGCGTCGAATTTGCGTCGAAAAAAACGACGCAAATTCGGCGCAACCAGAGTATAAATAAGGCCCTTAAAACGCACTGCAGGCGCATAACAACATGCCCGGCTACAGGCTGAGCCTGTATCTGACACTGCCCCCTGTTTTTCCGAGTTCTGCTGTCAGAAAAAACGTGCATTAACTTGGAGAAAGATTTTTCAAGTTAATGCCTACGTTAAAGAGTCCACAAAGAAACCCGCACAACCCTTTCGGCAGGGCAGAAAACGGAATCAGTGCACAGCGCCTGAAGACCATTGTTGTACATAGTGAATTTATTTAAACCTGTTTGCTATGTTTGTCAGGCCTCTGGCTTAGACCTTTTTGCCCGCTTCCAATGTGCAGTGCATGGGGATGAGCAATTAATGCGGCCTAAGGGCTAGAACTGACGAATTTGAAACTGGGAAACTAGCTTCGAATTTCTACCTCGGCTCAACATCCTGTGATTCGACGCAAATCACTTTGCCCCCTAAAAACTAGAAAAAAAAGACTAAAACATGTGTAACATCTGTCTCTCTTGTCAAATGCCTGGCTATTATGTAATGTGCTCTAATGCTCCTGGGCCAAAACTGCATAAAACAAAAACTTTAAATATAAAAGGCATTTCAACGGGCCAGTTCAGATTCCCTCATAAAGAGTGTACGCCCGCTAGGACTTACACAAAAAAATCCAGGGAGACTGCCACCATAATAACATTCCTTAGTACTCCCACACACTCCCTTTCTCTCAAGAATATACTGGTTATACTCCTACAGTACGCAGTCTCATTACATTTATCCAAATATCTTGCCACCACTAGGGTGACCATCTGGCATTGAGGCAAATTCTGGACAGGACGGTAAAAAATTCAGGACAAAGGATCAAAATTCAGGACAAAAATTCAGGACGAAGGGTCAAATTTCAGGACAAAAATTCAAGAACAAACATCAGTTTTACAGACACACGCAAGAGAGGCCATGCCTCACTATGTTGTCAGTGCATGTATTTTCTCTTTTTTAACATAGCTCTATTTATTCACTGTGGTCTTTTTGTGATTGCCCCTGGTATGCTACATTCAGGTGTCACATTAGTCCTTGTTCAGTAGTAAATTAATGCCCTTCGGCACTGTCTCAAGGCCATCACCCCTACCCAAATCTACCCAATCTTTATTGAGGAGAAAGTAACTGCAACATTTTGATTATGTTTCTGAATATTTTAAAACCCCTGGCAAACAGTTTGGGAAACATTAAGGTAATTAACCTTATGCTAGTTTAAACAAATTGAACAAAAACATCTGGCTTACCCCAACCGCCCAGGGACTTTCAACCTAAATTTTTTTTAAAGAGGCAGGGCAGATGTGTAGGCGACAGTCTCACACTTAATGTCAGGTTGTGAGGTACTCACAACTTGTCTGTAGTCTCACAGCGCTAGAGTGCATGTCTGGGACTCTACATTTATCTCTGAAATGAGAGCCCTGACTACCAATAAAAGATAATAAAAGAGGAGGATGAAATCGAGATGAAATGGGAGATCCAGGCAAGTGATTCAAAGGCTTGTTGCTAAAAACCAGAGAAATAAGGAAGAGAAGAACAAGGTGGGCCAATTCCTAAAATCAGACAAGATGGGTCCACCAAGACTATTGGAAGGTATTGGGTACCTGGGGAGTTGTCTCTGCACACAGCAGGGAAACAGAATAGGCACTGTCAAGTGGTTGAACAAGCAACACCCATCTACCTTGGCAAACTCTTCTGGTACAATGGTCCGCTGTTCGTGCTTGTGAAGGGTGAGCAGGGGCCAGACCCCTTGCAAGGTTGTGCAAGGCAATTGACCACTTTGTCCATGTCTTTAAATGGTTTTGAAATTGAGCAAAAGCCAAACTAGTGATCTGGGTTATCCCTAAGTGTCAAGTACACATAGAATCTTCAAAATATTTGGGATGTAAATTGCACAAACAAAATGTAAAACTTTAAAAATATAATTAGTGTTTCTCATATGGCACTCTTTTCCCCTTTATATACAATTAGATCTCAGATTGAACTGGGAACCAGTTACGTATTGATACCTAGTGATTAATATCTACCATTCTCCCACTGATTTGCAGGATGGAAATCTCGGCAGAGCGTCACAGTCCCTCCAAGCCCAGTTTGCTTTTTGGTCTTCTCTTCTGCTTTCTGTAGTGGGCCACGTGACACTAGTGAAAATGGGGTGCTACCCCAATGATAGTATTATTTTGCAAACTTTCCCCTGCTCGTCCTTCATTCCTTCTTCAGACATGCCACACATCTGATTTGGTTGCTGTGGCGCCGTCGGGTAGCTCTTTCCACTATAAAGCTGCCCGTGACTGCGGGTGGATTAGGTCTTCTGGACTTAGAATGCTATTATTCAGCTGCACAGGTCCAATGGGTGGCTTGCTGGCTTTCTGCCCACCTCCCTGCATGAGATGGGGTTTACCAGTAAAGACTTTTAAGGAAGGCTTAATGCACTGCTCATTGTTTCCTACTGACCATTCTACGGAACACCATCCAGGGTTATCATGAACGGCTTTCTCTTGCCTTGCGAGAACCAGTAAACTCACTGACACGAAGAAAACCTATACTCCTGCGCTACCTTTGCTAAGCCTTCCCACTCGCACAGGACGGCTGTGCTCAGAGCAACTCGATCAGTGGCATGCTGCAGGTATCTTAAAATTGGGGGATTTGTTTCTGGACAGCGAGCTACTAAATTTCCAAACCCTTGTTGCAGACTACCATCTTCACCCTGGTCAACTCCTTACGCACAGCCACCTTAAATAATCATTAAATGCCCTATTTCATGTCTGTCACCTAGCACTAACCCTACATCAGGGGTGCCAGAAGCTCTACACCATAGGAACTGGTGGCAAACTGATAGAATGAGTGTACAGACCTTTCCTGCAATATGGAAGCCACTCCTGGTCTTCTTGTCATACTACTTGGGTGATTGATGTGGCCAAACCTCTGCAAGAAATGGACTTGACAAAAATACTGGACTTTCCCCACAAAGTATCCCACGGCTTTCACTTTAAGTACATCCATAGTGCTTCCTTGTGAATGCATTCTGTCCATTGCTTGCCATTGGCCTTGTGGTTTGTAACTCACATTTTTGCTTTCAATTTGCTGGCTTTATTTGTTTTAGGCTATACAGCTTGAGTTCATCTCTTCCCTTGCCAAAACCTTATTTACAGTATCCTTCCGAGTGCTCCCTTACTGTAAACAGGCCTTTAAATCTTGTTCTTATCTCATTACATTTGCTGTGCATTCAAAGAACAAAGTCAAATGTCAGGCTCTGTCTTCAGTGGGAACTTAGGGCCATATGTACGAACACATTTTCCCATAGACACAGAATGGGCAAAACTGCTTGCTACATCTGGCCCTTAGTGTTTACTTTTCTTTCTCTGACTTCAAAGTGAGAGGATTTATGCAACAATCTTGCTGGATACTGGGGTTAGGAAAGAGTTTTTTCTATCACATGACACATTTAAATAAACTTCAGAATATATCAGAATTAGGAGTACAAATGAAGCACATTTTTGTTAATTCTGAACTGTGCTTGAAACAAATACCTTTATATGATTGAAACAAATCATTCCATTAGGTGATGCAATTTCCACACATCATCGTCAGTGCACTGTATAGTTTGATTTGAAAAATTGTATATCTCTGCAAATGTAATGGTCATTTCAATCAAAAATGTGTTGTCTGTAATGGCAATGTGTTAACACACCATGCATACTCCACTCCATTCGGCTCTGCACCCCTCCACGCCACTGCAGCCTACTCTGTATCACTCCACTTTATGCCACTCCATACCACTGCACTGCACTCTTCTCCATTCTGAACCACTCCACATTATGCCACTGCACTCTATGCTACTTCACACTATGCCTCTCTGCTCTACTCTGTACCACTCTACTCTATGCCACTGCACTTTACGCCTCTCTACACCACTGTGCTCTGCTCCTCTGCACGCAATACCACTCAAGTCTAGGCACCACCAATCTAGTCTGCACAACTCCACTCTATGTCACTTTGCAACACTGCACTGTAGGCCACTGCACTCTAAGCTAATACACTCTATGCTAGTGTACTTTACTCTGTAACACTCAACTCTATGCCCCTGTACTCTACATCAATACACTGTACGTCACTCTAATCTACTCTGCACCTCTGCACTCTATGCCACGACACTCTACACCACTTTACTCTATGCCATCAAACTCTATGCCAAGCTATGCAACTGCACTCTACCCTGCACCTCTCCACTCTAAGCCACTTCACGCTACTGTGAAACAATCTTCTTTATGCCACTGCACTCTGTGCCACTGCATTCTATGCCATTGCACTCTTCCATGCACCTCTCCACTCTATGCAACTGCACTCTACTCTGAAACAATCTATTCTATGCCACTGCATTATATGCCACTCTGACCACTGCACTCTAGTTCAATGCACTCTACACCACTGTATGCTGACACTCCACTCTGCAACACTGCACTTGCCGCCACTATACTCTACACCACTCTACTTTGTACTACTGCATTCTGTACCAATACACTCTATTCCACTGCACTCTATGTCACTCTACTCTGCCACATGCCACTCTATGCCACTGCACTCTACACCAGTGCACTCTAAACAACTGCACTGTATGCCACTGCCCTTTACTCTGCACCACTGTACTCTATGCCACTGTTCTCTGTACCACTCTACACCACTGCACTGACACTCTACTCTGCAACACTGCACTCTACACCACTCTACTCTGTACTACTGCATTCTATGCCACTGCACTCTATGCCACTGCACTCTAGGCACTATACTCTATTCTGCACTGCACCACTCTACAATACTCCACTCTGCACCATTCTACACCACTGCAGTCTTTGCCACATGAGTCTACTCTGCACTCTATGACACTGCACCACTCTACACTACTGCACTCCCTGCCACTCTATTGTATGCCACTGTACTTCACTGCACTACATGCAACTCTACTGTGTCCCACGCCACTCCATGCCACTGCACTCTAAACCACAGCACTCTACGCCAATGCACTCTAAACAACTGAACTGCACCCCACTGCACTGTATTCTGCACCACTGGGCTCTACGCCACTGCTCCTATGCCACTCTACTCCACTCCACACCACTATGCCACTAACTTTTTGGCATACTGAACAGCAGCCACTCTATTGTATAACATGGCTAATGGCTAAAATAATATTACCAAAGCCAATAACGCTTTCGTAAAAGAGACCTATTGGCTTTGCCAATGTTTGTTATTACTATGAGGTACCTAGGTCCCTGAAAGAACTGTGAATGTGTAAGTCCTTATTTTAAACATGCATTAGATGCCTCGTCAGGGGTAGTAAGCGCTCTATAACTACAATTACATCATAAAAAGGCTGCTACAAAATGCCCAAATACATTTCGGTTAAATAAAATAAAGTGCTTCTCAAATACAGATTTGAATAATATACAGTTTATACATAGTACTAAAAAATGTTATAACACTCCCTTAAAACCACACACTCCACAGCTCACTTTGGAACACAATTACAGTACCTCTTTAAAATAAAATATATTTGCCATCAGAAAGCTTCAAGTGACTCCTTTGGTTAAAGTCAAAGCAGGTTTTCAAGCCCCTTTGCATTTGCAGATTTACCAGTTGCCCACATTTGCATTTCTTTAGAGAAGGAGACACCCTGACAAGAAGGTCTGTTTCTTATCTGTCTGCCCCTCCCTCTCTCAGAGCACAGGAGACTCCTTGCTGTGTTTGTCCAGCTGGGGAAACTAATCTGCCCATAATTTCGCCATACCGTCCGTTGTCCTTTTGGTGAAAGGCTAAAATTACAGACAAATGCCGTCCGTTAAGCCTTTCATCATGGACAACGGACAGCAGGGTGAAATTATGGGCAGTCTGTGAAATTTACGGACGGGTGGTCACCCTAGCCACCACTCCACCACCCCTCCCCCGCCCATTCCACTCAGCACTCTGAGGCACATGAAACTATCCAGGGCTTTTGCACAGCTCTACTAACACCCTCAAGTTTGTTTTTCCTTCCTCTCATTCATTCCTTGATAGAACTGTTCAGAATGTCAACTTGATAAACGGGCAGAATGTTTCTCCATAGAGCACACTTGAGACAATATATGTGACCTTTATTATTTTACACACACTTTTCTTAAATAACCATTCGACCAAGAAGAATTAATAGAACGCAAATATAATCTAGACAGTGGGATTTTATGAGAGCAACACATTATTAAAATGGAAGAATACCTGTGTTTTATATGTTAAAATTTGGAGACTAATTACCCCATGAGCTAAAGCCAATATTAGTGCCAGTCTCTTGTGCACATAAACCAGCCTGTTGGTAGTTTGTAATCCCTCAGATACTGCATTGTGTGATTAGTTTATTTGATTTGTGTCCTCATTTTACCTCCGGTGAGCAAGCCCTCACCCTGTCTTTGCCTCCAAAGCACACGCAGTTAGATTCAGGGCCAGTGGTGTCTATACAGTACCCAGAGCCCTAACACTGATATCAGCAGTAGAGGCATAATCATTGGATCTTGTCTCCTCCAGCATTCTCACAAGAGGGACTCACGTGGATTGGTTACAAGGGTGGCCCCGGACTAAGGTGTTCTATTTGATCTCATGAACATAGATCACTGATTTCCACCAGTTTGGCCAACTAGGAGGCTCCGTCTGGGACCACCTCCTACATATCTCTCTCCTTGCATGGAGGAGCAAAAGGAAACATCATTTGCCTGAATCAAATTCATACAAGCCCCACTCCACTACATCACCTAGTGTTGCAAATAATACCAATTTAGGGCTTACCTCTACCGGCCTTCCAATCATACTTCCAATCATCTTATCCACCAACTGCCAAAAGTGAGTCAGAGCAGGGCAGCTAACAAACATGTGAATGTCATCAGTATCCAAACTTCCACATCTTTTACACCTTGGATCTCTGTTCTCATTGACCTTCATCAGCTTCATAGGAATCCAATAGATTCTGTGGAGCGTGAACAAGTGCTTTTTCTTCAAGGGAGCTGATTGCACAGTGGAATATAGTAAATGAAAAGATACTTGCCAGAGTTGCGGCAACTCTTCTTGAAGTAAGCTGTCTGCCCATACACTAAAAACGGGACCTCAGCAGACTCTACCAAATGCTGATACCACTTGGATACTTCTTCTTCATGGGCTTAACCTCCTAAAGTCAAACGCACACCTGACAGCCTCACAGCCCACAAGGACGCCACCCGTAAGCACCACCAACTAATCAGACAAGCCAAATGATCCCACTTCAAGGACCGCCTGGACAACAATGCACACAACAGCAAAGAGCTCTTCAGCATCGTGAAAGAACTCTCCAACCCCAGCGCCAACATCAACGACATCCCTCTATCCCAAGAACTCTGCAACGCACTGTCCACCTTCTTCCACTGGAAGATCACCGACATCCACGAAAGCTTTGACGCCACTCCCACACCAGACCCCACCCCCGAACACTCCACCTGTGCAAACCACCTGACCTCCTGGACCAACGTGAACGACACAGAGACCCACAAGATCATGAACTCCATCCACTCAGGATCTCCGTCAGACCCCTGCCCTCACCACGTATACAACAAAGCCGACTCCAACTACGGAAGGTCATCAACATCTCCTTCGAAACAGCGACATTCCCTGAAAAATGGAAACACGCCGAAATCCGCGTCCTCCTCAAGAAGCCCAAAGCAGACCCCAACGACCTCAAGAACTTCCGACCCATCTCCCTGCTCCCTTTCCCAGCAAAGGTGATTGAAAAAAATCGTCAACACACAACTAACCAGCCACCTTGAAGACAACAGCATCCTAGACCCCTCCCAGTCCGGCTTCAAACGAAACCACAGCACCGAAACCACCCTTCTCGCCACCACAGACGACATCAGATGCCAAATGGACAACGGAAAACATCAGCCCTCATCCTCCTGGACCTATCTGCGCCTTCGACACAGTCTGCCACCGCACCCTGAAATCACGCCTCCACGAAACCGGAATTCAAGGTAAAGCCCTCGACTGGATCGTCTCATTCCTCTCCGGCAGAACCCAGAGAGTCCGCCTCCCCTCCTTCCGCTCCGTAGCCACCGACATCATCTGCGGCGTCCCCCAAGGCTCATCCCTCAGCCCGACGCTGTTCAACATCTACATGGCCCCCCTCGCTCAAGTGGCCCGACAACACAACCTCAACATCCTCACCTACGCCGACGACACCCAGCTCATCCTCTCACTCACCAAAAAACCCCACACCGCAAAAACAACCTCCACGAGGGAATGAAATCCATCGCCGATTGGATGAGAAACAACCCTCTGAAACTGAACTCGGACAAGACGGAAGTCCTCATCCTCGGACCCACCCCCTCCGCCTGGGACGACTCCTGGTGGCCCACCGCACTAGGAACCCCACCGACACCGTCCGACCATGCTCGCAACCTGGGCTTCATCCTCGACTCCTCCCTCACCTTGTCTAAACAGGTCAACACAGTTTCCTCCTCCTGCTAAAACACACTCCTCATGCTCCGCAGAATCTACAAGTGAATCCAGACAGAAACAAGAAGAACAGTGACACAGTACCTCATCAGCAGCAGGCTGGACCATGGCAATGCACTCTATACAGGCATCCCAGCAAAAGACCTACTACGCCTCCAACGTATCCAAAACGCCTCCGCCCGGCTGATCCTCAACGTACCCTGCCACAGCCACATCTCCCACCACCTAAGAAACCTTCACTGGCTCCCCGTGGACAAAAGGATCACTTTCAAACTTCTTACCCACGCTCACAAAGCGCTCCACGACACCGGACCAGCCTACCTAAACAACAGACTCAGCTTCTACACCCCCACCCATCAGCTCCGTTCCACTAACCTCGCCCTCGCCGTCGTCCCCCGCATCCGAAGAAAGACCTCTGGGGGCAGATCCTTCTCACACCTCGCCGCCAAAACCTGGAACACCCTCCCCACCAACCTGCGACAGACTCAAGACCTACTCACCTTCGGAAGACTCCTCAAGACCTGGCTCTTCGACCAGTAACACCAGCTCTCCCCTCCCCCCCAAGCGCCTTGAAACCCTCAAGGGTACGTAGCGCGCTTTATAAATTCAATGATTGATTGATTAAAGTCCCACATTATTAAATTGTCTCCCGCCATTAGCTGCCCCCATCTCGCGAACCCAGCATCTCTCAATGGCTTGGCTAAGCAGTCTTTCAATCATTCTGGGGTTCCTGGTGAATCCCAGATTGTCATCAACTCATTACAGTATGGGATCCCAAGTAAAATTCTAACATTCACCCATACCCTGGCTGCTGATCTTATACACTTCTGCCTTCATTTTCTGAAATGTTTAGGGGATCCAAATTTGTACAGGAATCCTCCATTCCTTACATCTTCCAACATGGCCTTTTAAAAAGTCTCCATGCAGGTGTTGTCAGGGCAAGAGAACAAACATCCTCCAGTTCTTCAATTGGTACTCCTGTCAATAAAGCTGGAAGTCAGGGACAGCTAACCCCCTTTCCCTAACTGTCTTCTCAGTTTCTTCCAAGACAATCAAATACCTTTGGAGGCCCAAATGAACAATATTAATCTCTCCCGAATCTTATCTAGAGCAGACCTTCCAAAGGTAAGTGGGATATTGTCAAATACAAAAGTAAACTTGAGCAAGATTGTAATTTTTACAATCTTGACCCGCCCACAATTCATTCCAATTTGCCAAAAGCCTGTCCACTTCCTTCCTCTCCCTCTCCAGGTTCCTTTCCACAAGCTTGTCCAAATCATGAACTATGCTTAGTCCCAAAATACCTAATAGCTTGTTTAGTCCCGCCTCCCTCCCAGTCCACATTCCACAACATTATCTCAGTCTTGGTTTCATTGATTTTATAACCTGAGAACCTTCCAAAGCAGGCCAGTTCCAGTTCTATGTGTGGGAGGGATTGAATTATGCCTGTGGTATATAACAACTTGTTACATGCGAAGCGTTACCTTCCTACTTATTTCCCCACACCTAAAGTGAACTATCTCTGTATTCCGTTTTAGTGTCTGCGCAGGTGGTTCTATTTAAAGTGCATATTGAAAAAGGGCAAGAGCACCCTAGCCTAGTTCCTCTCATACTTTTAACTGTAGCAGATAGGGAGTCATTTGTCAAGGTCCTCACTGTGGGGTAGTTATAAATGTTCCTCAAAACCTCACCTAATGCTCCTCTAATCGTCAGATGGTGAAGAACCAGCATCAAATATTCCCAATTGACTTGATCAAAGGCTTTAGCTGCTTCAAAGATGCAGATGGCTAGGAGTAACAAGCGTTCAGTAGCAATAGTGATGGTTCTGATTAAACTATGTGTGAAATCTTTCAAATGTCTTCCAGGTAGAAAACCCTTTTGTTCATGGTGCATTACACTACCGACTACCTTACTCAGATGGTTAGCAAATATGTTCGCAAATAACAATACCTGTGTTCCCTCTTCTCTTACCCCTCTTATTACATTCCTATTTCTAGCTCTCTTAGTCACCCAAGCCAGCATTTTCCCACAGCATTCTCCAAATTCAAACTTTTTTGCTTTACTGACTTTGCATCTCTGTTTCTCCTTGCTCTCAATTCTTGCCTTAAACTCTGGCTGGCACTGGAGTAACATTTGTTCAAATGTCCTACTGTTGTCTTCATCCATCCCTACTACTTTCAAACTCCCTTCCAATTTACCCATCTCTTCCTCAAATTCAAGCATCTTGCTCCTCGCTTTCCTTTTCTTTTTTAACCATTCTTTATATTGGATAAGAACAACAAAGAAAACATTAGGGCAGCAAAATAGATGACATCAGACAATAGTCTGACAGCATTACTTCACCATGGAGAGTCCCCTTAGCCTACTCCCTCACCCCCCCCATAGCAAAATCAGAGCACATCCAAAGCATTCAGTCGTATCTAGTTGCGATCTTCTGCACTTGGGGGCCAGCTGGAGTACATAAGCCACCTCTATGGGCAGTCCACATTCCCCAGATTTTAGACCATTTCTTTGGCCAACCTCTGCTCGTGTATATCATACTACTCACTCCGCCAAAGTGCACCAGTCCAAATAAAGTTTCTAGTTCTGGCAGTTGACTTGCTTTCCATGTGCGGGCAAAATTACGTTTCAGTGCCATCAACCGCAGAGTCTTTCATAGCCGGTCCATATGAGTGAAATCAGATTCATCCCAGATGTTCAACCATCACCATTTAGGGTAGAGCACAACAACATTGCCACACACAGTTTTAAGACATAACACCACAGACTCCCAGTAACTCTGTATGACCAGGCAACTCTATAGTATATGATAAAAGGTCCCCACATTTCCAAAAGCAGAGGGGTGTGGCCACTCTGCCCATTTTCACCAAAGTAGTGCAGGCCTAATAGCTTTGATGGAGAATTTTCAGTTGGACTAACCGTAACCTGGAGCGCACAGCACCTCCTTTGGGGAAGACAGGGTCTCTGCCATTTGTCAACCTCCAGTTCCCCCAAGTCCCGCACCCAGTGGTCCCTCAAGTTCCCAAAGACATCAGGGGAGTTATTAATAAGTTTCCTATAATTGAGGGAAATTGCCTTCTTGGGCATGTATTGAGTTAACAATTGCTTTTCGAGGGGGGAGGACTCAGAGGGGTCTGCACCTTTCGGTAATGCTGTGTACAGTGCATGACAGATTTGGAGGTATCGGAAGGTTTCCATGGCCATTAGCTGATTCTCTGCCTGGGGATCCGAGAAGGGAAGGACCGTGCCATTCACCCATAGGTCCCCTACCCTTGATATTCCAATAATATCCCATTTACAAAACCCCGGTTGAGTGCCCAGAGTAACTAAACTTGCGGTGTCCCATTATGGGGTGACCCACGTAATCTTGTTTCTCCAACCTCCAGTGCTCAACGTGTTTCAGTAGGTGCACCAACAAGGGTGCAAGTTATGTGCTCAAAAGCTACTTAAGTCCTTGGTGACATAGATGCCCAGATCCCGGAACCCCTCTGTAGTTATTTGGGTGGCACAGAAAATAGGCAGACGTGGGGCTGTCCCGTAGAGAAGGTAAATCAGAGATTTATCCCAATTGATAGTGTAGCCTGGATTATAGCAGAATTGCATTTGCAGTATCCTATCCAGAGTAGATACGGGTGGTACTGTAGGAGGCTGGCCTGATATGTAGTGGGTACCTTGGGTACTTACACCTTACACCAGATCCAGTTATCCCTTATTAGTGAAGTAGTAGTGTTCTAGCAGCGTAGGCTGGTAGAGGTAGCTATAGCAGAGCAGCTTAGGCTGAGCTAGGAGACATGCAAAGCTCATGCAATACCACTTATAGTTACACAGTACTTATACACAAGACAATACTCAGTGTTACCAAAAATAAAGGCATTTACTTGGGTGACACAGTACCAAAAATATCTTAGAGACAATACTCCTTCTGGAGGTAAGTATTATACAAAATATATATACTAGACACCAAAATTAGACTAGTAAATAGTCATATAACAATGCAAACAGTAGGAAATCCTATAGAATCTGCAATGGGAGAAAGTAGGTCTAGGGGCAACACAAATCATATACTAAGAAAGTGGAATGTGAATCACAAATTCCCCCCTCGACAAGTGTAGGGTGTGCAGAATCGCTGGGAGAGTAAGAATGCAGCAAAGGTAAGTAAATTACCCCATCCCAGAGCCCAGAAAAGCAGGAGTAAAGTACTGCAAGTTTCCTTAGGACGCACTACACATTTTGTGGGGGATTTTGCAGCAGCCAACCAAGTCTGCAAAAAACAACTGCTGGATTATTGGACCTGAGGACCTGCAAAGGAAGGGGACCAAGTCCAGAAGTCAAAAAAGTTCCAGGAAGGACAGGAGCCCCTGCCAACCCAGAACAGGGTGCAAAAGAAGAGTCCCTGGTTAGTCGAAGACTACAGAAATGCACCCTAGGAAGATGCCAGGGGGTTCCTGTATGATGCAAAATATGTCCCACAGTGTGAAGGTTGTTGCAGATGAGATTTTGTGTTGGAAGGGGCCACACAGCCTTGGTGATGACAAAAGTGCGTTTTGTGTCAAAATGGCACTGGATAGACCCAGGAGGAACTTGGGGGCCTCAACTCTGTGTGGGGAGAAAGAGGGGGCTCTTACAACTTTAGAGAGCCCTCAGGATGTCAGCCAGCACCCCCAGAAGCCACAGGATCTGGGTTCAAAGTAGGTGCAAAATGCAGTTGATGCAGCACAACAAAAAAAGGTCCCACGCCGCTGGAGAACAAGTAAGTGAGTTGAGCATCACAGGGTGGAGTGCTGAGGACTTGGGCCAGGCTGTGCACGAAGGGATTTTGCAAAGAGTGCACAGAGGCCTCAGGAGGTGAAGAAGACACAGTACAAAGGGGTACCATTGTTCTCGGGGAAGGCAAGGTCTTACCTCCTCCAAATTGCATCAGCAGGACCTCAGGACAATCTATGTTTATGATGTCCACCTCTGTGTCCTTAGGAACACGCTCGTCGTTGTGAGAGGAGTCCCAGGGTACTGGTCGTCATCTTGGAAGGTGTCTGCTTAGAGCAGGGGAGTGACTCTGTCAGTCCATGGGAAATTTCTTTGGCTCTTCTGGTACAGGATGAAGACAGGAAGTCCCCAGAGCGTGCACACCTTGGAAACTGTTGTAGTTGCTGACTTGGAGCTGAGATTGCTGAAGAAAAGTGTCTCTTCTAGACACTTTGTTGCAGTTACAGAGTTTCTTGGAGCAGGCTGCGGTTGATCTGAGGTCAGAAGAGTCTGAAGTTGGTGGTGAAGATTACTGAAGGAAACTTGCAAGCAGAATCTAAAGAGAACCCACAGGAGAAACCCTAAATAGCCCTGAGAGGGGAATCGCTACCCTATCAGGTAAGGGCCTATCAGGAGGGGCCTCTGATGTCACCTGCTGGCACTGGCCACTCAGAGCCCTCCAGAGTACCACCACTCCTTGCAAAGCATGGGACACACTGGAGGAGCTCTTGGCACCACCCCTGGGGTGGTGATGGACAGGGGAGTGGTCACTCCCCTTTCCTTTGTCCAGTTTCCAGCCAGAGCAGGGGAGAAAGGGTCCCTGAACCAGTGTAGACTGGTTTATGCAAGGAGGGCACCATCTGTGTCCTTCAAAGAATTCCAAGAGGCTGGGGAGGCTACCCCTCCCCAGCCTGTAACACCTATTTCCAAAGGGAGAGGGTGTAACACCCTGCTCTCAGAGGTAATGCTTTGTTCTGCCTTCCTGGGACTGGGCTGCCCAGACCCCATGAGTGCAGAACCCTGTCTGTGAGGTGGCAGCAGCTGTAGCTGCAGTGCAAGCCTCAGAGAGTTGGTTTGGCAGTACTTTGGGTCCATGGTGGAGCCCCCAGGATGCATGGAATTGACTCCCCAATACCATATTTGGAACTGGGGGACAATTCCATGATCTTAGACATGTTACATGGCATATTCAGAGTTACCATTGTGAAGCTACACATAGGTATTGGCCCATATGTAGTGCACGCATGTAATGGCGTCCCCACACTCACAAAGTCTGGGGAAATGGCCCTTAACTATGTGGGGGCAACTTTGCTAGTGCAAGGGTGCCCTCACACTTAGTAACTTTGCACCTAACCTTCAGCAAGTGAAGGTTAGACATATAGGTGACTTAGAAGTTACTCAAGTGCAGTGAAAATGGCTGTGAAATAGTGTGTTCACTATTTCATGCATGCTGCAATGGCAGTCCTGTGTAAGGGTTTGTCTGAGCTCCCTATGGGTGGCAAAAGAAATGCTGCAGCTCATATGGATCTCCTGGAACCCCAATGACCTGGGTACCGAGGTACTATATACTAGGGACTTATAAGGTGGGTCCAGTATGCCAATAGAATTTGGTAAGTGTAGTCACTGGCCTGCAGTGACAAATTTAAAAGCAGAGAGAGCATAAGCACTGAGGTTCTGATTAGCAGAGCCTCAGTGACACATTTAGGCACTACACAGGCATACACATTAGGCCACAAACTATGAGCACTGGGGTCCTGGCTAGCAGGATCCCAGTGAGACAGGCAAAACACACTGACATATAGGTTTTTATCTATGAACACTGGGGTCCTGGCTAGCAGGATCCCAGTGACACAGTAAAAAAACACTCCAACACACACTCACAAATAGGCCAAAAGTGGGGGTAACCATGCTAGAAAGAGGCTACTTTACTACACAACCCCTGCCCCAAATGAAGGACAATAAGGCTAACCTTGGCCAGTTCAGACTTTATTGTCTAAGTGGTGATAAGTGGAGAGTAGATCTGCAATTGATTGGTTACTCCCTTTACCATTGACTATATGGTTACTTCCCTGTGTGGATGTAAACCACCGTGTTTGGAGATTTGTACCGAACCAACAGTGTGGGTGTAAATTCTCTGAGTTCCTATTAGCATGTTTTAAAGTTGGGCAGTGGCATTGGTCCACTGGGCCTATGTCAAATGCAGGAAATGCTAGACAGGGATACTGTCTCAATAAAGCCATAGCTGGGCAAAAACTTTGTCCATATGGCTGTAAGAGAGAACAGGGTTGCTGTTTCTCTTGAGTTGGAGCAGGGCAGGGCTGCCGTCCTATTAGCTCCACACCAGGACAGGGCTGCTGTCCTAAGCCTTTAGAGGCAGTGCAGGGCTGCTGCACTAAAGTTTCTCTGGGAGGGATGGGGGGATGCTCCATATTTACTAAAATGGTGCAGTTTTGCACATCTGGATTAATAGTTTCACAGAGAGGTACTTTTACCTCTGGGAGTCCAGCTGTGGTAGCTGATGGTTCCTTTGGTACAGCTTCCCCCCCAGGAGAGGTTTCTCCCACCACAGGAATGGTATTCTTAGTGGCAGGGTGGGAAAGGGATACTTTGATACCTTTCTTACCTGTTTGTGGAGATGGATCCTAAGATTTCAGGCCTTTTTCTATCCTTTGCTTTTTCATTTCACCAGAAATGAGAGGAAGCAATTCCTCAGGGATACCCAGCATAGATGCATGGGTAATAAACTCTACCTCAGCCCAACCTGAGGCCTCTAGGTCATTCCCTAAGAGACAATATACAGGTGAGCTAGGTGATACCACCACCTGCTTAGGGCCAGTAACTCCACACCAACTAAGTTGAACTACAGCTAAGGGGAGAGACTGAGTGGAGTAATTGACATCAGCAACTTGGTACTTCTGTCCAAGGAGGTGTTGTGCAGGCGACACCAGGTTTTCAGTCACCAAAGTGATACTGGCACCTGTGGCACTTGTGTCCCTGTAGGCCTGGGCCGCAACACCATTTATTAAGATTGACTGCCTGTACCTATCCATGTTAAGGGGACCAGCAGCCAGAGTGGCAAGGCCAATGCCACCAGGTGTAACAGAAACTGTCTTGGGACTATCTACCTCAGTTTCTATTATGCTCTCAAAAGTGAACCCAACTACACCTTTAGTTTGACTATTGCCAGTAGTCCCACCACTATTACCACTACTGCTAGGGGCAATAGAGTATGATGTCTTAGTGGTGGTAGGCTCAGGGGCTTTACCTGTGCAGGACATATCCCCTGGCCAATGGCAGTTATTTCTACACCCATAGCACCAAGGCTTTTCTGATTGTGTGAAGAGTTAGAAGAAGATGAAGAAGTATTTATACTCCCGGGCAAAAATCACGCCCGGGAGTGGTCGGGTCAAAAAACCCCGCATTTGCGCCACTTTTTAACGCCTGGGTCAGGGTAGGCGTTAAGGGGCCTGTGGGCTCAAAATGAGCCCACAGGTGCCCTCCATGCCCCCAGGGACCCCCCCTGCCACCCTTGCCCACCCCAGGAGGACACCCAAGGATGGAGGGACCCACCCCAGGGACATTCAGGTAAGTTCAGGTAAGTATAATTTTTTTTTTTTTTATATATTTTTTTGGCATAGGGGGGCCTGATTTGTGCCCCCCTACATGCCACAATGCCCAATGACCATGCCCAGGGGACATAAGTCCCCTGGGCATGGCCATTGGGCAAGGGGGCATGACTCCTGTCTTTACTAAGACAGGAGTCATGTAAATGGCGTCTGGGCGTCGTTTAAAATGGCGCAAATCGGGTTAAGACGATTTTTTAGCGTCAACCTGACTTGCGCCATTTTAAGACGCCCTAACGCCATTTTTCCCAACGCCGGCGTTGCCTGGTGTACGTGTTTTTTTTCCACGCACACCAGGCAGCGCTGGTCTGCTTGCGCCGGCTAACGCCATTCAATAAATACGGCCGCCCGCATGGCGCTTCAGAATGGCGTTAGCCAGCGCAAAAAATTTTGACACTAAACTGCGTTAACGCAGTTTAGCGTCAAAAAGTATAAATACGGGCCTTTGTGTTTTCTTTTATCCCCATGCTTGTCCTGAGATTTTTCACCATCTTTCTTTTTGCCATCCTTGTCACCCCCTGAATGAGCTTTTCTGCTCACCCTTGTTCTGACACATTTGTTTGCCTTCTTTCCCAATTATTTCCCAATTCTTGGGGAGGGGTCAGATCTGAGTCCACAAGCTACTGAGGTGACAAGTCAGATACACGGTATTCAAAATATGCTCTCTCAGAATATAGGCTTCCATAGTCAGTCATCTTACTGCCATTGAACCAACCTTCTAGGGCCTTCACAGAACAGTCTACAAAGTCTATCCAGTCCTGTGATGACTCATTTCTGGTCTCTCTGAACTTAAGTCAATACTGTTCAGTGGTTAAGCCCAGACCATCCAAGAGTGCATTTTTTTAGAACCTGGTAATTATTTGCATCATCCTCTCTGACAATAAGAAGTCTGTCTCTACCTTTGCCAGAGAAGGATAACCAAAGGATAGCATCCCACTGTACATGAGGGACCCTCTGAACTTTACAGGCCCTCTCAAGTGCAGCAAACCACTTGCTGATGTCAGTACCATCCTTGTAAGGAGAGACGACTTTGTGCAGATTCCTAGAATCAAATGAAGGTTCCCTAACATTTGTATTCCTAAAACTGCTGCTGCCACCATGGGGACCTAACCCCAAACCCTGCCTCTCTTTCTCCACAGCCAGGGACTCCCTGTCTAAGGCCATCTGTTGCTGCATTAGCCTCAGTCTGGCCTCCTCTAACCTCAGCTTTCTGAGGACTGGTCCTCAGGATTAGAATTATGTGACGCCTCTAAAACAGAGGTAACATGAGAAAGTGCAGAGGCAGACCTATCTTTAACAGGGGCCATTCTAGTGACCTGGCCTCTAGGGGTGAAGGGAGCCCTACTTGTGTGTTAACGCTTCCCACTATCAGCTATACTAGGGGGCCTGTGGACAGATAGGTCTGTGGAAAGACCCTCCCCAAGATTGTCATTCTGCTCCTCTGAGCCTTCCTGGTTGGAGTCATCCTCCTCCTCTTCCCCAGTGCTGATTCCCTGGTCATCCTGGTGGAGGAGATTTAAGAGTTACTCCTTATTGGGGCTCTTCCCAATCCCTACATTTCTTTCATTGCAGAGCCCCTTCAAGTTTTTATAGTTCAAATTGTCATAGGTAGTCTTGACAGCTCTAAGGCTGACTTCTACAGAAGAAATATTGAAAGAAAATGTTTAGGAAAGTGAGTAAAAAGTTAGTAGACTAACAGAGCTAACTTTTTAGAGAAAAGAAAAAAAACTTTTCAAGACTTTGCAAAAACCTTTTGCAAAGTTTAAAGAACTTTTAGAAAGTTAGAAAATGGTTTCTAAGTATATATCTTATATGCTGTAAGTACTCTGGCAAGCTTTTCTTATGAAACAGCACAGACAACAAAGTGGTAAAGCAATTGCAAGTACTTATCCCACCGCTGCACCACCAATGTAGGAGGCTGACCTGGTTTGTAGTAGGTGTCTTGGGTACTTACACCTTACACCAGGTTCAGTTATCCCTTATTAGTGAAGTAGTAGTGTTCTGGCAGCTTAGGTTGATAGAGGTAGCTATAGCAGAGCAGTTTAGGGTGAACTAGGAGACATGCAAAGCTCATGCAATACCACTTATAGTTACACAGTACTTATACACAAGTAAAGACAATACTCAGTGTTACCAAAAATAAAGTTATTTATTCGGGTGACACAGTACCAAAAATATCTTAGAGACAATACTCCTTCTGGAGGTAAGTATTATACACAATATATACACGAGAGACTAAAATTAGACAAGTAAATAGTCATAGAACAATGCAAACAGTAGGAAATCCTATAGAATGCAATGGGAGAAAGTAGGTCTAGGGGCAACACAAATCATATACTAGGTGTAAGGAAATGCCTCCTTGGCATGGTTAACCCCTGACCTTTTGCCTTTGCTGATGCCAAGTTATGATTTGAAAGTGTGCTGAGGCCTGCTAACCAGGCCTCAGCACCAGTGTTCTTTCCCTAAAACTGTACCTTTGTCTCCACAATTGGCACACCCTGGCATCCAGGTAAGTCCCTTGTAACTGGTACCCCTGGTACCAAGGGCCCTGATGCCAGGGAAGGTCTCTAAGGGCTGCAGCATGTCTTATGCCACCCTGTGGACCCCTCACGAAGCACAGACGCACTGCTTGCCAGCTTGTATGTGCTGGTGGGGAGAAAATGAATATGTCGACATGGCACTCCCCTCAGGGTGCCATGCCAACCTCACACTGCCCATGGCATAGATAAGTCACCCCTCTAGCATGCCTTACAGCCCTAAGGCAGGGTGCACTATACCATAGGTGAGGGCATATGTGCATGAGCTCTATGCCCCTACAGTGTCTAAGCAAAACCTTAGACATTGTAAGTGCAGGGTCGCCATTAGAGTATATGGTCTGGGAGTCTGTCATACACGAACTCCACAGCACCATAATGGCTACACTGAAAACTGGGAAGTTTGGTATCAAACTTCTCAGCACAATAAATGCACACTGATGCCAGTGTACATTTTATTGTGAAATACACCCAGAGGGCATCTTAGAGATGCCCCCTGAAAACATACCCAACTTCCAGTGTGGGCTGACTAGTTTTACCAGCCTGCCACACCCCAGACATGTTGCTGGCCACATGGGGAGAGTGCCTTTGTCACTCTGTGGCTAGTAACAAAGCCTGTACTGGGTGGAGGTGCTTCTCAACTCCCCCTGCAGGAGCTGTAACACCTGGCGGTGAGCCTCAAAGGCTCACCCCCTTTGTTGCAGCGCCACACGGCATCCCAGCTAGTGGAGATGCCCGTCCCCGCCGGCCACGGCCCCACTTTTGGCGGCAAGGCCAGAGGAGATAATGAGAAAAACAAGGAGGAGTCACTGGCCAGTCAGGACAACCCCTAAGGTGTCCTGAGCTGAGGTGACTGACTTTTATAAATCCTCCATCTTGCAGATGGAGGATTCCCCCAATAGGATTAGGGATGTGCCCCCCTCCCCTCAGGGAGGAGGCACAAAGAGGGTGTAGCCACCCTCGGGGCTAGTAGCCATTGGCTACTAACCCCCCAGACCTAAACACACCCATAAATTGAGTATTTAGGGACCCCCAGAACCGAGGAAGATAGATTCCTGCAACCTGAAGACGAAGAAGGACTGCTGACCTGAAGCCCTGCAGAAAAGACGGACACACCAACTACTTTGGCCCCAGCCCTACCGGCCTGTCTCCCCACTTCAAGAAAAACTGCAACAGCGACAGGTCCCCTAGGGTCCAGCGACCTCTGAAGCCTCAGAGGACTACCCTGCATCTAAAAGGACCCAGAACTCATGAGGACAACGGCCCTGTTCCACAAAGACTGAAACTTGCAACAAAGAAACAACTTTTAAAGGACTCCACGTTTCCCGCCGGAAGCGTGAGACTTTCCACTCTGCACCCGACGCCCCCGGCTCGACCTGTGGAGAAACAACACTACAGGGAGGACTCCCCGGCGACTGCGAGCCCGTGAGTAGCCAGAGTTGACCCCCTGAACCCCCACAGCGACGCCTGCAGAGGGAATCCAGAGGCTCCCCCTGACCGCAACTGCCTGCTTCAAAGAACCCGACGCCTGGTAAAGACACTGCACCCGCAGCCCCCAGGACCTGAAGGATCTGACCTCCAGTGCAGAAGCGACCCCCAGGTGGCCCTCTCCCTTGCCCAGGTGGTGGCTACCCCGAGGAGCCCCCGCCTTGCCTGCCTGCTTCGCTGAAGAGACCCCTGGGTCTCCCATTGAAACCAATTGCAAACCTGACGCCTGTTTGCACTCTGCACCCGGCCGCCCCTGTGCCGCTGAGGGTGTACTTTTTGTGCTGACTTGTGCCCCCCCCCAGTGCCCTACAAAACCCCCCTGGTCTGCCCTCCGAAGTCGCGGGTACATACCTGCTGGCAGACTGGAAGCAGGGCACCCCCTTCTCCATTGAAGCATATGCGTTTTGGGCTCCACTTTGACCTCTGCACCTGACCGGCCCTGAGCTGCTGGTGTGGTAACTTTGGGGTTGCCCTGAACCCCCAAAAGTGGGCTACTTTGGACCCAACTTTAAACCCTGTAGGTGTTTTACTTACCTGCAAAACTAACCAATATTTACTTCTCCCAGGAACTGTTGAAAATTGTACTTTGTCTAGTTTCAAAATAGCTTATTGCCATTTTTGCTAAAACTTTACATGATATTGTGTTGATTCAAAGTTCCTAAGATACCTGAGTGAAATACATTTTCATTTGAAGTAATACTTGTAAATCTTGAACCTGTGGTTCTTAAAATAAACTAAGAAAATATATTTTTCTATATAAAAACCTATTGGCCTGGAATTGTCTTTGAGTGTGTGTGTTCCTCGTTTATTGCCTGTGTGTCTACAACACATGCTTAACACTACCCTCTGATAAGCCTACTGCTCGACAACACTACCACAAAATAGAGCATTAGAATTATCTCTTTTTGCCACTATCTTACCTCTAAAGGGAACCCTTGGACTCTGTGCATGCTATTTCTTACTTTGAAATAGTACAGACAGAGCCAACTTCCTACATTGGTGGATCAGCGGTGGGGTACAAGACTTTGCATTTGCTGGACTACTCAGCCAATACCTGATCACACGACTAAATTCCAAAAATTGTCATTAGAAACAGATTTTTGAAATTTGAGCTATTTTTCCAAATTTTTTAAAGTCCTGCTAGGGCCTTGTGTTAATCCCTGTTAGCATTTCTTTTAGAGTTTAAAAGTTTGAATTAAGTTCTAGAGATAGTTTTAGATTCTTAAAAAGTATTCCAACTTTTAGAAACAAAATGTCTACAGAAGAGTTAGTGATGGAACTCAACCTCACCCCTTACCTGCATCTTAGGATGTCAGAGTTAAGGTCTCTCTGTAAAATCAAAAAGATAAAGACTGGTTCAAACCCTACCAAAGTACAGCTCCAGGAGCTCTTGTCAAAGTTTGTTAAAAACAACCCCTCTGATGATGCCCTCACAGAGGGGGACACTAGTGAGTTAGAGGAACTCCCACCTCTAACCCTAGATAGGGAGACCAGGGTTTCTCCAACCCTGACTCCAAATGTGATAGTCAGAGATGCTGCTTCTCTCACAGGAGAGTCCAGCAACTCTGGAAGCATTGAGGACAGCCTCAATGAAGATGACCTCCTGCTAGCCAGGTTGACCAAAAGATTGGCTTTGGAAAGACATATCCTAGCCATAGAAAGGGAAAGACAAGAGATGGGCTTAGGTCCCATCAATGGTGGCAGCAATATAAATAGGGTCAGAGATTCTCCTGACATGCTAAAAATCCCTAAAGGGATTGTAACTAAATATGAAGATGGTGATGACATCACCAAATGGTTCATAGCTTTTGAGAGGGTTTGTACAACCAGAAAAGTAAACAAATCTCACTGGGGTGCTCTTCTTTGGGAAATGTTCACTGGAAAGTGTAGGGATAGACTCCTCACACTCTCTGGAAAAGATGCAGAATCCTACGACCTCATGAGGGCTACCCTGATTGAGGGCTTTGGATTCTCAACTGAGGAGTACAGGATTAGGTTCAGGGGGGCTCAAAAATCCTCGAGCCAGACCTGAGTTGATTTTGTTGACTTCTCAGTCAAAACACTGGATGGTTGGATTAATGGCAGTGGTGTAAGTGAATTTGATGGGCTGTACAATCTGTTTATGAAAGAACACCTGTTAAGTAATTGTTTCAATGATAAACTGCATCAGCATCTGGTAGACCTAGGACCAATTTATCCCCAAGAATTGGGAAAGAAGGCAGACCATTGGGTCAAGACTAGGGTGACCAAGATTTGGGGTGACCAAAAGAAAGGGGTCACAAAGACTCCCAGGGGAAGAGTGTTGAGACATCCAAGGGTAAAAGTAAAGAGTCTTCTACAGGGCCCCAAAAACCTGCTCAGGAGGGAGGGTCCAAAGCCTCTTCACAATCCAATTTTGGGTACAAGGGTAAAAACTTTGATCCCAAGAAGGCCTGGTGTCGTAGCTGTAATCAGCAGGGACACCAAACTGGAGACAAGGCCTGTCCCAAGAAAGGTTCCACTTGAAACTCTACAGCAGTTAGCACTAGAATAGCCAGTCTCCAGGTGGGATCAACAGTGTGCCCAGAGCAAATCAGGGTTCACACTGAGGCTACATTAGTTTCTGAGGGTGGGGTGGACTTAGCCACATTGGCTGCCTGGCCACCTAATATGCAAAAATACAGGCAGCAACTCTTAATTAATGGGACTAGTGTAGAAGGCCTGAGGGATACAGGTGCCAGTGTCACCATGGTGACAGAGAAACTGGTTTCCCCTGGTCAATACCTGGCTGGACAAACTTATCCAGTCACCAACGCTGACAATCAGACTAAAGTACATCCCATGGCTATGGTAACTTTAGAGCGGGGAGGGGTCAATGGCCTGATACAGGTAGTGGTCTCCTCAAATATCCCTGTAGACTGTTTGCTTGGAAATGACCTGGAGTCCTCAGCATGGGCTGAGGTAGAACTCAAAACCCATGCAGCCATGCTGGGTATCCCTGAACTGGTGTGTGTCAAGACAAAGGCACAGTGCAAGGCTCAGGGTGAAAAGGTGGTGTTGGAGCCTGGAATAATGGCCCAACCCTCCAAGAGAAAAGGAAAGAAGACTGGGGAACCAGCTTCAACACAACAAAAGAAAGGGAACCTCTCTTCCCAGGAAGAAGTTCTGCCCTCTGAGGGAACTAAGCCCATGGAGTTAGAACCTTATCAGGTTGAGCTCCTAGGCCCAGGGGGACCTACAAGGGAACAGTTGTGTAAGGGGCAAGAAACATGTCCCTCTCTTGAAGGCCTTAGTCAGCAAGCTGCTGAAGAGACCAAAGGAAAAATCACTGGAATACATAGAGTCTATTGGGAAGATGGACTCCTCTACACTGAGGCAAGAGATCCCAAACCTGGTGCCACTAGGAGAGTGGTAGTGCCTCAGGAGTTTAGGAAGTTAATTCTGACCTTAGCTCATGATATTCCACTTGCTGGGCATTTGGGACAAACCAAGACTTGGGAGAGGTTAGTCAACCATTTCTATTGGCCCAACATGTCCCGGAAAGTAAAGGAGTTTTGTGTCTCCTGTGCCACCTGTCAAGCCAGTGGTAAGACAGGTGGACACCCAAAGGCCCCCCTCATTCCACTTCCCGTGATGGGGGTCCCCTTTGAAAGAGTGGGTGTGGACATAGTGGGTCCACTTCAACCTCCCACTGCCTCAGGGAACCAATACATACTAGTAGTAGTGGATCATGCTACTAGATACCCTGAAGCAATTCCCCTTAGGTCCACTACTGCCCCTGCCCTCATTGGTATCTTTACCAGAGTGGGATTGCCTAAGGATGTGGTGTCTGACAGGGGTACCAACCTCATGTCAGCATACCTGAAGCATATGTAGAATGAGTGTGGGGTGACTTACAAATTCGCCACACCATACCATCCACAAACCAATGGTCTTGTAGAAAGATTTAACAAGACATTGAAAGGCATGATCGTGGGGCTCCCTGAAAAGCTCAAAAGGAGATGGGATGTCCTCTGCCATGTCTGCTTTTCGCCTACAGAGAGGTGCCTCAGAAGGGAGTAGGGTTTTCCCCCTTTGAACTTCTGTTTGGCCATCCTGTAAGGGGACCACTAGCTCTTGTAAAGGAAGGCTGGGAGAGACCTCTTCATGAGCCTAAACAAGATATAGTGGACTATGTAGTAGGCTTACATTCCAGGATGGCAGAGTACATGGAAAAGGCAAGCAAAAACTTTGAGGCCAGCCAACAACTCCAGAAGATGTGGTATGACCAAAAGGCTGCTATGGTTGAGTTTCAGCCAGGGCAGAAAGTCTGGGTTCTAGAGCCTGTGGCTCCCAGGGTACTTCAGGACAGGTGGAGTGGCCCTTATCCAGTGCTAGAGAGAAAGAGTCAGGTCACCTACCTGGTAGACCTAGGCACTAGCAGGACCCCCAAAAGGGTGATCCATGTGAACCGCCTCAAACACTTTCATGAAAGGGCAGATGTGAATCTGTTGATGGTGACAGATGAGGACCAGGAAGCTGAGAGTGAACCTCTCCCTGATCTCCTCTCCACTGACCCTAAAGATGGCTCAGTAGATGGAGTGATCTATTCATACACCCTCTCTGGCCAACAGCAATCTGACTGTAGGAAAGTCTTACAACAGTTTGCTGAGCTCTTTTCCCTAACCCCTGGTCAGACACACCTGTGTACCCATGATGTGGACACAGGAGACAGCATGCCTGTCAAAAACAAAATTTCCAGACAGTCTGACCAAGTTAAGAAAAACATCAAAGTGGAAGTACACAAGATGCTGGAATTGGGAGTCATTGAGCACTCTGACAGCCTCTGGGCTAGCCCAGTGGTCTTAGTCCCCAAACCTCACACCAAGGATGGTAGGGGAGAGATGAGGTTTTGTGTGGACTACAGAGGGCTTAATTCTGTCACCAAGACATATGCCCATCCCATTCCAAGGGCAGATGAATTAATTGACAAACTAGGTGCTGCCAGATACTTAAGTACCTTTGACTTGACAGCAGGGTACTGGCAAATCAAAATGGCACCAGGAGCAAAAGAAAAGACAGCTTTCGCCACACCTGATGGGCATTATCAGTTTACTGTTATGCCCTTTGGCTTAAAGAATGCCCCTGCCACCTTCCAAAGGTTGGGGAATCAAGTCCTTGCTGGCTTGGAGTCCTTTAGTGCAGCTTATCTTGACGATATTGCTGTCTTTAGCTCCAGCTGGCAGGATCACCTGGTCCACCTGAAGAAGGTTTTGAAGGCCCTGCAAGCAGCAGACCTCTCTATCAAGGCATCCAAATGTCAGATAGGGCAGGGAACTGTGGTTTACTTGGGACACCTTGTAGGTGGAGGCCATGTTCAGCCCCTCCAACCCAAGATCAAGACTATTATGGACTGGGTAGCTCCAAAAACCAAGACTCAAGTCAGGGCATTCCTTGGCTTGACTGGCTACTATAGGAGGTTTGTGAAGGGATATGGATCAATAGTGACACCCCTCACAGAACTTACCTCCAAGAAAATGCCTAAGAAGGTAAACTGGACTATAGAATGCCAACAGGCCTTTGACACCCTAAAACAAGCTATGTGCGCAGCACCAGTTCTAAAAGCTCCAGATTACATCAAGCAGTTCATTGTGCAGACTGATGCTTCTGAACATTGGATAGGGGCAGTTTTGTCCCAAACAAATGATGATGGCCTTGACAAGCCAGTTGCTTTCATTAGCAGGAGGTTACTCCCCAGGGAGCAGCGTTGGAGTGCCATTGAGAGGGAGGCCTTTGCTGTGGTTTGGTCCCTGAAGAAGCTGAGACCATACCTCTTTGGTACTCACTTTGTAGTTCAAACTGACCACAGACCTCTCAGATGGCAAATGCAAATGAAAGGTGAAAATCCAAAACTGTTGAGGTGGTCCATCTCCCTACAGGGAACAGACTTTATAGTGGAACACAGACCTGGGACTGCCCATGCCAATGCAGATGGCCTTTCCAGGTTCTTCCACTTAGAAAATTAAGACTCTCTTGGGAAAGGTTAGTCTCATCCTCTTTCGTTTGGTGGGGGTTGTGTAAGGAAATGCCTCCTTGACATGGTTACCCCCTGACTTTTTGCCTTTGCTGATGGCAAGTTATGATTTGAAAGTGTGCTGAGGCCTGCTAACCAGGCCCCAGCACCAGTGTTCTTTCCCTAAAACTGTACCTTTGTCTCCCCAATTGACACACCCTGGCATCCTGGTAAGTCCCTTGTAACGGGTACCCCTGGTACCAAGGGCCCTGATGCCAGGGAAGGTCTCTAAGGGCTGCAGCATGTCTTATGCCACGCTGGGGACCCCTCACTCAGCACAGACACACTGCTTGCCAGCTTGTGTGTGCTGGTGGGGCGAAAATGACTAAGTCGACATGGCACTCCCCTCAGGGTGCCATGCCAACCTCACACTGCCCATGACATAGATAAGTCACCCCTCTAGCAGGCCTTACAGCCCTAAGGCAGGGTGCACTATACCATAGGTGAGGGCATAGGTGCATTAGCACTATGCCCCTACAGTGTCTAAGCAAAACCTTAGACATTGTAAGTGCATGGTAGCCATAAGAGTATATGGTCTGGGAGTCTGTCATACACGAACTCCACAGCACCATAATGGCTACACTGAAAACTGGGAAGTTTGGTATCAAACTTCTCAGCACAATAGATGCACACTGATGCCAGTGTACATTTTATTGTGAAATACACCCAGAGGGCATCTTAGAGATGCCCCCTGAAAACATACCCGACTTCCAGTGTGGGCTGACTAGTTTTACCAGCCTGCCACACACCAGACATGTTGCTGGCCACATGGGGAGAGTGCCTTTGTCACTCTGTGGCTAGTAACAAAGTCTGTACTGGGTGGAGGTGCTTCTCACCTCCCCCTGCAGGAGTTGTAACACCTGGCGGTGAGCCTCAAAGGCTCACCCCTTTTGTTACAGCGCCACAGGGCATCCCAGCTAGTGGAGATGCCCGCCCCCTCCGGCCATGGCCCCACTTTTGGCGGCAAGGCTGGAGGAGATTATGAGAAAAACAAGGAGGAGTCACTGGCCAGTCAGGACAACCCCTAAGGTGTCCTGAGCTGAGGTGACTCTGGCTTTTAGAAATCCTCCATCTTGCAGATGGAGGATTCCCCCAATAGAATTAGGGATGTGCCCCCCCCCCCCTCAGGAAGGAGGCACAAAGAGGGTGTAGCCACCCTCGGGGCTAGTAGCCATTGGCTACTAACCCCCCACACCTAAACACACCCCTAAATTGAGTATTTAGGGCCCCCCAGAACCGAGGAAGATAGATTCCTGCAACTTGAAGACGAAGAAGGACTGCTGACCTGAAGACCTGCAGAGAAGACGGAGACACCAACTTATTTGGCCCCAGCCCTACCGGCCTGTCTCCCCACTTCGAGAAAAACTGCAACAGCGATACGTCTCCCAGGGTCCAGCGACCTCTGAAGCCTCAGAGGACTACCCTGCATCTAAAAGGACCAAGAACTCCAGAGGACAGAGGCCCTGTTCCACAAAGACTGAAACTTGCAACAAAGAAGCAACTTTTAAAGGACTCCACGTTTCCCACCGGAAGCGTGAGACTTTCCTCTCTGCACCCGACGCCCCAGGCTCGACCTGCGGAGAAACAACACTACAGGGAGGACTCCCCGGTGACTGCGAGCCCTTGAGTAGCCAGAGTTGACCCCCCTGAGCCCCTGAATCCAGAGGCTCCCCCTGACCGTGACTGCCTGCTTCAAAGAACCCGACGCCTGGTAAAGACACTGCACCCGCAGCCCCCAGGACCTGAAGGATCCGACCTCCAGTGCAGAAGCGAACCCCAGGTGGCTCTCTCCCTTGCCCAGGTGGTGGCTACCCCGAGGAGCCCCCCCCTTGCCTGCCTGCTTCGCTGAAGAGACCCCTGGGTCTCCCATTGAAACCAATTGCAAACCCGACGCCTGTTTGCACTCTGCACCCGGCCGCCCATGTGCCGCGGAGGGTGTACTTTTTGTGCTGACTTGTGTCCCCCCCAGTGCCCTACAAAACCCCCTGGTCTGCCCTCCGAATTCGCGGGTACTTACCTGCTGGCAGACTGGAACCGGGGCACCCCCTTCTCCATTGAAGCCTGTGCGTTATGGGCACCACTTTGACCTCTGCACATGACCGGCCCTGAGCTGCTGGTGTGGTAACTTTGGGGTTGCCCTGAACCCCCAACGGTGGGCTACTTTGGACCCAACTTTGAACCCTGTAGGTGTTTTACTTACCTACAAAACTAACCAATATTTACTTCCCCCAGGAACTGTTGAAAGTTGCACTGTGTCTAGTTTTAAAATAGCTTATTGCCATTTTTGCTGAAACTGTACATGATATTGTGTTGATTCAAAGTTCCTAAGATACCTGAGTGAAATACCTTTCATTTGAAGTATTACTTGTAAATCTTGAACCTCTGGTTCTTAAAATAAACTAAGAAAATTATTTTTCTGTATAAAAACCTATTGGCCTGGAATTGTCTTTGAGTGTGTGTGTTCCTCATTTATTGCCTGTTTGTGTACAGCAAATGCTTAACACTACCCTCTGATAAGCCTGCTGCTCGACCACACTACCACAAAATAGAACATTAGAATTATCTCTTTTAGCCACTATCTTACCTCTAACGGGAACCCTTGGACCCCGTGCATGCTATTTCTTACTTTGAAATAGTACATACAGAGCCAACTTCCTACAATAGGTCTATGGACAACACAAACCATATACTAAGAAAGTGGAATGTGAATTACAAATTCCCCCCTAGATGAGTGTAGAGTGTGCAGAATTGCTGGGAGAGTAAGAATACAGTAAAGGTAAGTAAATTACCAGAGCCCAGAAAAGCAGGACTGAAGTACTACAAGTTTCCGTAGGACACACTATACCTCGTTTTGGGGATTTTGCAGCAGCCAACCAAGTCTGCAAAGAACAACTGCTGGATTATTGGACCTGAAGACCGGCAAAGCAGGAGGACCAAGTCCAGAAGTCAAAATAAGTTTCAAGAAGGACAGGAGTCTCTGCCAACTCAGAATAGGGTGCAAAAGAAGAGACCCCGGTTAGCCAAAGACTGAAGAAATGCACCCTGGGAAGATGCCAGCGGGTTCCTGCATGATACAAAAGATGTCCTACAGCGTGAAGATCTTTGCAGATGAGATTTCGTGTTGGAAGGCGCCAACAAGCCTTGGCTACGACAAAAGTGCATTTTGCTTTAAAATGGCGCTAAATGGACCCGAGAGGAACCTGGTGGTCTCAACTCTGTGTGAGAAGGAAGAGGGGGCTCTCAGCACTTTAGAGAGCCCTTAGTATTCCAGCCAGTACCCAGGATCCGGGTTCAAAGGAGGTGCGAAATGCGGTTGATGCAGCACAACAAAAGAAGGTCCAATGCCGCCGGAGAACAACTCAGCGAGTTGAGCTTCGCAGGGTGGACTGCTGGGGACCTGGGCCAGGCTGTGGACGAAGGAATTTTGCAAAGATTGCACAGAGACCTTAGGAGATGAAGAAGACACAGAAACACAGGGGTACCATCGTTCTCGGGGAATGCAAGGTCTTACCTCCTCCAAATGCATCAGCAGGACCTCAGGACAGGCTATGTTGATGATGTCCACCCTCCGTGTCCTTAGGAGCATACTCATTGTTGTGAGAGGAGTCCCAGGTTACCAGTCATCATCTTGGAAGGTGCCTGCTTGGAGCAGGGGAATGACTCTGTCACTCCACGGGAGATTTATTTGGTTCTTCTGGTGCAGGATGAAGAAAGGGAGTCCCCAGAGCATGCACACTGTGGAAACTGTTGCAGTTGCTGACTTGGAGCTGAGGTTGCTGAAGAAAAGTGCCTCTTGTAGACACTTTGTTGCACTTACAGCGTTTCTTGGAGCAGGCTGCGGTTGATCCGAGGTCAGAAGAGTCTGAAGTTGTTGCAGAGGATTCCTGAAGGAAACTTGCAAGCAGAATTTGAAGAGAACCCACAGGAGAGACCCTAAATAGCCCTGAGAAGGGGATTGGCTACCTCATCTGGTATGGACCTATCAGGAGGGGTCTCTGATGTCACCTGCTGGCACTGGCCACTCAGAGCCCTCCAGAGTACGCCCAAACCTTGCAAAGCAAGATGGCTGAAGTCTGGGACACACTGGAGGAGCTCTGGGCACCACCCCTGGGGTGGTGATGGACAGGAGAGTGGTCACTCCCCTTTCCTTTGTCCAGTTTCCAGCCAGAGCAGGGGAGAAGGTGTCCCTGAACCGGTGTAGACTGGCAAAACACACTGACATATAGGTTTTTATCTATGAGCACTGGGGTCTTGGCTAGCAGGATCCCGGTGACACAATAAAAACACACTGACACGCATACTCACAATCAGACAAATGTGGGGGTAACCATGCTAGAAAGAGGCTCCTTTCCTACAGGTACTTAGAGCAAAATGTAAATGGCATATAGGGATATTCTATCCTCCCAGTAGTCTGTCCATCTTAGGCCTCGGATCAGGGGATCTCTACGTGTCCAGACTGCTAGTGGTTCCAGAGCCAGGGCAAAGATTAAAGGGGAAAGTGGGCACCCCTGCCGAGTGCCTCACCACAGCTCGAATGATGCAGATATGCCTCCATTGATGGCTACTTGCGCCAAAGGCTCTGCATAGAGGAGGTGTACCCAAGCAAAGCAACGTGTTCCAAAGCCTAATCGCTGGAGGACCTCGAAGAGATATAGCCACTCAATCATGTCTAAGGCCATCTGTGCATCAAGAAAGAAGAGCAGGGCATCCTCTTGAATGTGAGATATCCAACCCAGGACAGCCTAGAGACGACTCAGGTAAAGGGCAGTAATTTGTTCCGGCATAAAGCCATACTGGTCCGGGTAGATCAGTGAGGGGATCACCTTGACCAACAGTGAGGGCAACAGTTGAGCAAGGATCTTCACCTCCACATTGATGAGTGAGATTGGTCTGAATGAAGTAAAGGTCTCTGATGGTTTACCTTCCTAGAGTATCACCACTTTGCTGGCCAGCCGTGGGTCCTGAGGTAGGACACCCTTATCATGGCTATCAAGGAACATTGTAAGGAGGTAGGGGGCAATCGTGGTTGCTGTGAGTTTGTATAATTCAAAGGAGAGACCGTTGGGTCCCAGGACTTTGCCAGTAGACAAATAGGATATGGTTTGGATCATCTAATTGTGTGTTATTTCATGGTCTAGTAGGTTTTATCAGACTTAGACAGATTTGGGAGATTAACATCTGACAGTAGTTCCCGAGCTTCAATTACTGTAGCTGACGGAGCAGGGAATATAATTGCATATAGTGAGTTGCAAAGGTATCAGCAATCTGTTGCCCACCCTTCACACGGTCCCGACTGTCTGTCAAGATTTCAGGTACCTATTGGTTTGCTCTCTCCCTGCCACCCAGCCAGGCCAGTCATTTTCCAGCCTTGTTGCCCACTTCATACAAGCATCGTTGCTGAGCTATATACTCTGAGTGGGCCTCATCTGCTGCAACACCTCTAAACTCTCTTTGCTTCAAAGCCGACCAGGGACACTCAGGCTCTTGACCCAAACATGTAAGTCTAGACTCTAGGTCTTGAATCTCCTTTTCCAAAGCCTCTAGACATGCCCTTTTTAGGGTTGAGAGCTCTGTCCCTGTTGTAATCTCTCTGTGGGCTTTTAACCACGCCTATGTCATGCCCATCAGTTTGGTTGGTTTGTGGGCTTGTCTTTTGAAATTTGCTTGATTTCATTAGTCCAAGGCATGCATACTTCATGCCTTTTCTGCTGTTTAGCCTTCCACAAGTGCACCGGTAAACTACTGAAAGCATACAAGGCTCCATGTTTCAGTATGGCTTCTGGACTACTTTTCCTTTTTATTTCCCATGCAGTGCGATCTCGCTGGGCAGTAGTCGAGTGCTTTGCATGACATCGACCCTGTTACATGGATAATTGCACTTTTGCTGGTTACATGGATGATTGCACTTTTATGGGCTACATGGATGATTGCACTTTTGAAAATATGTTTGACTCCGAGCGAACTTCTTTTTCCTTTTCTGTGTCTCCTCCATGCTCATGGCAACTGTCAACTCACTTCTGTGAAACAGTTTTCCTTTTCATTTTCAGTTTTAATGTTCAAGAAAAGTCCAGTTAGGAGTTTACAGCGAAAATAGCTCTAACTCAAGCAAATGCGATACCTACTGCATTGCAAATGCTTGGATTATCTGCATGGAATTATCTAGCTGCAGCCCTTCTTCGCTTATACGCTAGCAGAGCCCTGATGTCAGGACATGCCTTTGAAGGTGAATGTGATGTAGCTGCCTGTTCTGTGTTTTTTTTGACAGGCAGTCGCGGTGCAATGGGTAACCCTTGCCCAAGGATCCCAGATTGGCAAATCTCCGTGACTCAGGTGGGTGCGGCAACAGCGTGACAGTACCCATTTGAGAGTAGCTGTTATGCTGCCATAGGCACAGCGAGCCCTTGGCTGCGGGCCAAACAATCATTACCATTTCTGTTGATCACTGTATCTCGAGAGCAGTGATCCTCTGATGGGCCCTGTCAGATGAATAATAACTTCAATGTTATTGATTTTGGCTGTAAAAAGCATCAAAATATGCAGATCTTACCCTGGGGTGGGATGTATATGGATGGCTTATCCTTGCAGCCCTGGTTGGTAGGTCTTAAATGTGATGCATAGTGGGTGCTCTGTGTGTGTTGCAGGCAGGTTTAGTGCTTTGTCTTTCTTTAGTCTGTGTAGGTGACAGGACTTCAGGCTCCCGGCCTATTCTAGTGTTTATTGCCTGTCAGAGATGCTAACCTTTTGGTGTGCTTATTTGACATTTTATTTTTTTGCAGTAATGTGCACAAAGGCAACCACTCTTTGGCCCGTGGTTGACAACTGTCAGTGAAATAAGGCTTTCCTGACTGCTTGCTACCTCCACTGTCAATTTGCAATGGGCATCCTGTCATACTGATTATTTTGCATATGGATAACTCTGCTCCCAAATCTGTATCAGAAAAGAAACACATTTACACGTATCACACTGTAAAATTGAAAAAAAAACATGCAGATGACTCAGTAACAGCTCACCTGAGTACCATCAAAGCTCAGTGATTACAAAACCTATTTTGTATTTAATATAACAGCTGAGTAGACATCCTGGTGTTGATTTATAATTACTCAGAGAAGAGTTCCTGCAGTAGCTCAGTGACGTAAAGTAGTCTGCATTCTTTTTTTTTACTGTGCAATATTAACCTATGGAACAAATGGTCATCCTTTGTTTTGTCTTTGCGATGATCGAAGAGCGGATTCTTCAGTGGCACACACACTGCGTTGCACTAGTGTGTAAGCTAGTGGTATGATGGGTGGCTAATTTATTCTTTTGCTGCCTACTACCTGACCTTACATGATTCTGTGAAGGATCTGTATTTCTTAAGTACTCTTACATAAAATATTCTTATTGTGGTTGATCTGCCTGTATGCTTTGAGGGATGAATGTGTCAGGATGGCAAAAATATTAGCCCCTATCAGCGTTGTACACACCAATGGTTAAGGAGGCACTTAGGGTTGTTACAACCTTGTGTGAGCTAACACCTAAAATGTGAGGTCGACCCTCATGCCCTACCTCATATCACACACTGCAACTTACCAATGCCACAGTCAAATCTCTTCCACACTTGATATGACACAACCTGTTAACAGTAAATGTAAAAAAAAAACATATATTGCACATCTTCAATGAAAAATTACATGTCTTTTTGTATTTATTCGATATATATTCAAACTTGTTTCTTTCAGACAGTGAATTGTACTCAGATTTAGAGGAATGCTACTTCCGTGCTATTCTTGAGGGTTTATTGGATAGAGATATGGTATGGAAATCATAGTAACATAAGAATTACGGGAGCACCGCCAACAGCCTGGCGGTGCCCCTTAGGGCATTCTGACCGCGGCGCTTTGGCCGCGGTCAGTGCAGGAAAACCGGCGGTCTCCCGCCGGTTTTCCGCTGCCCGTCAGAATCCTCCAAGGCGACGCAGCATGCTGCGCCGCCTTGGGGATTCTGACACCCCCTACCGCCATCCTGTTCCTGGCGGTTCGCCCGCCAGGAACAGGATGGCGGTAGGGGGTGTCGCGGGGCCCCTGGGGGCCCCTGCAGTGCCCATGCCAATGGCATGGGCACTGCAGGGGCCCCCGTAAGAGGGCCCCGCTTGTATTTCACTGTCTGCATAGCAGACAGTGAAATACGCGACGGGTGCAGTAGCACCCGTCGCACCTTCCCACTCCGCCGGCTCGATTACGAGCCGGCTTCATGGTGGGAAGGTCGTTTTCCCCTGGGCTGGCGGGCGGCCTTTTGAAGGCCGCCCGCCAGCCCAGGGGAAAACTCAAAATACCCGCCGCGGTCTTCCGACCGCGGTACAGTATTTTGGCGGCTCCCGCCGGGCGCGCGGTGACCGCGCCCGGCGGGAGTCAGAATGACCCCCTTAGTGTTTTTATGCAAAAAGATTGCAAAATTAGTCAGGTGACTTTCCATTGCGTGGTATTGCATGCATACTGTAATAAACACATTGAGTCATTTTACAGATTATGTGAACTGTGATGATTCAACAGCAATGTGATTTTTATATCAATGTTTACTAAGTTGGTAATTAAGACATTATGGCCCTCATTACAACCATGGCGGTAGGTGATAAAATGGCGGTAATACCAACAGGCTGGCGGTAAAAATAAATGGGATCACAACCACGGCGGAAACCGCCAACACAGACAGCCACTTTAACACACCAACCCCCACAGCCGTAGCAACAAACACCGCGGTGGTCACCACCAACAGGCAGGCGGAAGACATGTACCGCCAACCCCTTTACAACCTGCCAGTCCGCCAGCTTTTCCGGGGTGGTTCCAACACCATCAAAAGCACGGCGGAAACAGTGTTTGGAAGGGAAACCACTCACCTCTCGACACACAACGAAGAACCAGGACACCATGGAGCCCGATTTACAGGTCCTGCCCATGATGGTCTACCACCTCATACATGAGGAATATCAAAGGCGGCAGCGACGACCACGGTGAGTCTGCACCTAGCACACAGGTGAGGGGGGAAGGAAAAAGAGAGACACACACACCCAACACGCAACACCTCCACCCCCACCCTCACAAACAACACCACACACACAAACACATGCAGCAACAGTACATTTACACCCCGTAACCCTCTGGAAGAACACAAGGACAAAAGGAATAGAGTACAATCAATTACATATTAGAAATAGGCAGATGTACGTAACAAATTTAAAACAGTATTTAGAAATATTTACAATATGTACAGAAGGCCATCCATTGTCCTTTGCAAATGTCCATGGGCCATTGGGCCAAAACGTATGGGCCAAGCCCACACTTGAATCCTGCCTCAATACGGAGAGAACACTGCAGGGGCATCAGGTCGAAAACACACAGGTACCTCAGGGGGATGGGGAAGGGGGGATGCACCTCAGCCAGAAGATGGAATAACGCCACTGCTCCTGGAGGGGGCTCTATGCCCACAGCGATGTCCTGGGGAGTGCAAAGCCACAGTCTCTCAAGTCACTCAAGTGGGTGGGGTGCCCACTGCTTGGTCCTGGGGAGTGCAAAGCCACAGTCTCTCAAGTGGGTGGTTTGCCCACTGCTTGGTCCTGGGGAGTGCAAGGCCACAGTCTCTCAAGTGGATGGCTTCTCCACTGGTTCTGGAGAGGGCTTTATGCCCAGTGTGCTTCATCCTGCCAAGGATATGGTGAGTGGGTGGCTTCTTCCACTGGTTCTGTAGGGGGCTTTGTGCCCAGTGTGCTTCATCCTGCCAAGGATAGGGTGAGTGGATGGCTTCTTCCACTGGTTCTGGAGGGGGTGTGTCAGTTCACATTCCCTCACCTGGGTGTCTGAGGCACGAGATTTGCAGGGACCAGGTTGCAGGATACTCCATGGAGGCAGGGCCAGACTCCATCCTGCGGTGACTAAGGCTGCAAACTGGTGGAAATGCCGTTGCTTGTGGGGGTGCAGTGGTGGTGGGAGGCTCCAGTCCATCTCCTGCAGCATCAGACAGACGCACACTGGGGCTGCTGCTGCTGGTAGTGGTCCTACTGTCAGTGGTGCAGGTGGCAGTGTTTGAGGCAGTGTTTGTGGCGATGTTTGCGGCGGTGTTTACAGCGGTGCTTGCCGCGGGGATGCTGGTGGTGCTGCCCATGGTGCAGGTGCCGGTGCTGCCAGTGGTGGAGGGAGGCATCAGCCCGTCTCCTGCAGCCTCAGACGGACGCACACTGGGGTTGCTGCTGCTGGTAGTGGCCCTACTGTCAGCAGAGCAGGTGGCAGTGTTTGCGGCGGTGCTTGCTGCAGGGATGCGGTGATGCTGCCCGTGGTGCAGTTGCCGGTGCTGCCAGTGGTGGAGGGAGGCATCAGCCCATCTCCTGCAGCCTCGGAAAGCTGCACACTGGGGATGCTGCTGCTGACAGTAGTGGTGGCAGCGGCGGTGCAGGTGGCAGTGCAGGTGGCAGAGCTTGCAGCGGGGATGCTGGCGGTCCTGGCCGCGGTACAGGTGGCAGGGCTGTCGGTTCTGATGGTGACCACCAGGCCCTCTAATGGAGCCTCCGATGCCTGAAGTGCCTTGGCTTGGCTTTTCTGCCCCTTCCTCACCTTGGCAGGTGCTGCTGAGACCTTGTATCTGGCAGCTGGAGTTTTGGAGGAGGCCTTGCTGGGTGGGTCGTGCTCCTTGCCCTTGCTGCATGCTGTCCCCTTTTTCACCTTGGCAGGTGGCGGAATGGTTTAATCCTTTGCAGGGGTCGGTGGCACACTGGCAGGCCTGACGGGTGCCCCTTTGATCCTCTGGGAGTTGCAGGTACCACAGCAGATGCAGACTTGGTGGCTGAGGTGCTGGCCTGGGTTCTGGAAACCCTGGCCCGAGGGGAAGGACTAGGGGGAGGGGTAGGGAACAGGTCAATGTTTGCCAGGAAACGTTTTTTAGACACACTGGGACAGGAAGATGGAGAGGGTTTGGGAGTGGAGGAAGAGGGAGTCGTTGTAGGAGGTGTCTGTCTGCTGAGTTTGGGTGAAGGTGCATGGGCTGGATGCTGTTGTGAGGTGGATGGGTGGGTGTTTGTGTACTTTGGGAGAAGGGGTCACAGACACACTGGGAGAGGACACAGGGGACATGTGCATGGTTGTAGGGGTGGTGATTGCTCGTGAGGGGTGTGTTGTGATGGGCGTGCTGGTGATGGAGGTAGTGGATGAAGATGTAGTGCATGCAGGTGTGAGTGAAGACGCTACTAGGAGGGAGGTGGACGAAGAAGAGGAGGGGGACACAGTGGAGGCAGTAGATGTTGGTGTGTTTGCATGGGTATGGTGCTTGTGTGAGTGCCTGTGGGATGAAGTGTGGTGCTTATGTTTGCCTGAGCCACTTTTGTGTGGTGATTTGGGTGAATGCTGGTCTGAAGGTGTTCTTGGGATAAGCTGGAGTTAAGGGGATTGGGACTGGGTAGAGGAACTTGGAGGAGGGAGGCTAGAGAGGGGGACAAGGGCTGCCATCAGTGCTGAGGCCAGAGCCTGAAATGCTCTCTGTTGGGCCGCCACGCCAGAGTGAATGCCCTCCAGGTATGCATTTGTTTGTTGCAAATGCCCTGCTAGACCCTGGATGGCATTCGGTATGGTTGACTGCCCAACAGTGAGGGATCTCAGGAGGTCGGTAGCCTCCTCACTGAGGGCAGCAGGGCTGAGTGGGGCAGGGCCTGAGGTGCCTGAGGTGCCTGGGGTGAAGGAGATGGCCACCCTCCTGGGTGAGCGGGCACAGGAAATATGCTGAGGGGCTGCTGGGAGGGCGGTGCTGGTAGAGGGTGTGGCATCTATACCTGTTGTTGGGGTGGGCACAGAGGTGTCCACCACCGCCAGGGAGCTTCCATCGGAGGAGGAGTCGCTGTCTGTGGTCTCCCCTTCTGTCCCCATTGTGGTGCCCCCTCACCCTCTGTCCAATTGGTGCCCTCACCCTCGGTGGATTCGGCCTCCAGGCCCATGTGGGATGCAGCTCCCTCCATCGCCGGTGCCTCTGCTCCCCTGCCAGATGATGCTAATGCACATAAGGACAAGGTGACAAAACAAAAAGGGGGTGGAAGAGACAGAGGAAACACTTGGCCAATGCCAGCAAAACCACTACTGTTGGTGTACACAACACACAGGGAGAAGCCCTATGCACTAGGCCATGCCCAACCATTTACTAAAACAGTCGCCAGCCCATGGGGTACAATGCCTAACGCCATCATCTGCACACCAGAAACCCACAGGACCCTGCCCAGTAGTAGATGCCCACTTACACTATTGGGGTAGGAGTGATCCAGAGCCTGCCCAACAAGGGACCTACCCTGCCATGTTGGCACTGGCCTAGGGGCATCCACAGCCAACATCCCCCACCCAGGTGCCTCCTAACACATGCAAAGTCAGGTTTCAGATTCTATACTCACCCCCTTGTGGCTGCTGTGATGCCTTCAAGCTCCCATCCAACTCTGGATAGGCCACCGCCAGGATGCGGATCATGAGGGGGGTCATGATGCGACGGGTACCCCTTCCTCATTGGGAGGCTAGCCCCAGCTGGGCCACTGCCATCTTCTTTGCCCAGCGGCACAGGGCCTCCCATCTCTTGCAGCAGTCGGTGCTCCACCTGTCAAAGACCGCCGGGTCCGCACCTCCTTGGCGATGGCACGCCAAATACCCTTTTTCTGGTGGGCGCTGACCTGGAGGGAAAAGACAGCAGAAAAGGGAATTATTCCCCTCTCCGGACTGTCAGACTAATTGCCCACCAGATCCCACCCTTCCTCTGATGCACATACATTGACCACCTCACATGCTGCACTCCGGCCATGACGCCTTTGCACCCCCACTTACATGTGGCTTACACACACAGCAATCCCTACATTCATGGCCCACGCATCATGCTCACAGTGTACTCACCTGTTTGTCTGGAGGACCGTAGAGTAACGTATACTGAGGTAGGACCCTATCCACCAGTTTCTCCAAATCTTTCGCAGTGAAGGCAGGGGCCCTTTCCCCAGACACATGAGCCATAGTAAGTTTCAGACACAGGTCACAGCAGCACTTGCAGTGTAGGTCCTCTCCTGTTGAAGGTCAGGTAGCAAGTGAGTGATTAGATAGAAAATGGCGGTGACATCCGCAGCGGTGCGTATTGTCACCCCAGGCATACATCGCCACTGGCTCCTGGAACCCATAGGGCCCAATGATAACCAATGCGATTTTGTGCGGCGGTCATCGACCGCCTACTGCGCCGGCACACTCCGCAAGCACAATGACCTCATTTCCACTTGTCCCTCCTCACAGGTCAGGCAGCCGCCATTTCAGGGGGGGCACAGGGCATGGCACCTAACTGCGTCACAGCAGACATTGGCACATCAACAGACTCTCGATTTCACATACTGTTTATGTAAAGTAAACAAACATCATTAGTGGAATAGATATGTGGGTATGATCCTCTGCTCACCATTCTCTTCCATAGGCTTCAACCGCAGCGGCAGAATATGAGATGGCAGCATCCTCCAGTGTACAAACCCCTGGTGGATCTGGCGATAATGGAGGACAGACACATTATCATTATCTACAGACTTGATTGTGCCACAGTCCAAGAACTGTGTGCCCAGTTGTAGCCAGACCTGATGTCAGCTATCCGCCAGCCCACAGGAATCCCCCTTTTAGTGCAGGTCCTGTCAGTGCTCTATTTCCTGGCAAGTGGTTCCTTCCAAACAACAGTGGCCATGGCATCAGGGAGGTCTCAGCAAATGTTCTCTAACGTGTTGACCAGTGTGTTGTCAGCCCTGCTGAAACACATGCGCAGCTACATCGTGTTCCCCCAGGTGGAGGATTTGGCCACAGTAAAGGCTGACTTTTATGCCCTGAGACATATCCCCAATATCATTGGTGCCATTGATGGTACACATGTGGCATTTGTCGTCCCCCCCCCAGAAAAATGAACAGGTTTACAGGAATAGAAAAAAACGATCACTCTCTGAATGTGCACATGGTGTGTTTGGCGGACCAGTACATCTCCCATGTGAATGCCAAATATCCTGGTTCTGTGCATGATCCCTTTATCATGAGGAATAGCAGCATCCCATATGTGATGGGCCAACTCAAGAGGCACCGGGTGTGGCTAATAGGTGAGCCAAAGGTCCCCACCTAGTATAAATTGGTGTATGGGTATGCAGTTGTCCCTAAGGGTCAGTGTGTGGTTAACAGGTATCCCTCTATATTTGCAGGTGACTCTGGTTACCCCTACCTCTCATGGCTACTGACCCCAGTGAGGAATGCCAGGACAAGGGCAGAAGAACGTTACAATGAGGCACATGGGTGTACAAGGAGGAGTATAGAAAGGACCTTCGGCCTCTTGAAGGCCAGGTTCCGGTGCCTCCATCTGACAGTTGGATCCCTGTACTACTCACCCAAGAAGGTGTGCCAGATCATCGTTGCATGTTGCATGCTGCACAACCTGGCCTTGAGACACCAGGTGCCTTTTCTGCAGGAGGATGTGCCTGGAGATGGTCTTGTGGCAGCGGTGGAGCCTGTGGACAGTGAGGAAGAGGAGGCAGTGGAAGAAGATGTGGACAAAAGAACCAATATAATTCTACAGTACTTCTAGTGACACACAGGTAAGCCACTGTAACTTCACTTTACATTTCAGTTATCTGTTGGACATTGTACAAGGCAGCCTCTTTCCCTATGTCTATGGCCACTGACTGTTCCCTTTGGAATCTCTTTTTTCAGATCTCTGTGCCCCACTCTGGCTCCTGCTATGTGTACTGCTGCCCACCAAAGGTCATCCTAAAGTATATTTCACTGTAAATTGGAGTTGCAATGCTTTGATAATGTTGTACTAATACATTTGTGAATCATTTGACAGACTCCAGATTGGTATTTGTTCCAAGAATATTTATTTAGGTGCTCATAAGTAGAGGGGGATGTGCAAGGGGCTGGGCTGAAGGTGGAGGAAAGTCCAGGGTAGAGTCCAGTCTCTTGGTATCACAGGTGCATTGTCCAATGGGGCATAGGAAGGGGCGCAATGGCAGATCAAGTTGGACAGGGTGACAGAGTGGGACAGAAGGGTGACAATCAGGAGAGTATTATTTCCTGGCAGGGGTCTTGTCAATGTTCTCTGGCTTCTGCCTGGATCGCAGGGACCGTTTGCAGGGTGGTTCTCCTTTTGAAGGGGGTGGGGTGCTGGTGGCCTGTTGTTCCTGTGGTGGGGCCTCCTGTCCACTAGCGCCGGCGAAGGTGGAAGGCTGTTCCTCGGTTTGGCTAGTGTCAGGCGCCCGTTGTTGTGCCACTGCCTTCCTCATGGTCTTGCCCATGTCAGCCAGCACCCTTGCAATGGTGACCAGGATGGTGTATATTTTTGTCAGGTCCTCCCTGATCCGCAGGTACTGTCCCTCCTGCAGCCGCTGGGTCTCCTGCAACTTGGCCAGTATCTGGCCCATCGTCTCCTGGGAATGGTGGTATGCTCCCAGGATGTTGGCAAGTGCCTCGTGGAGAGTGGTTTCCCTGGGCCTGTCCTCCCCCTGTCGCACAGCAGTCCTCTCAGCTTCCCTGTTGTCCTGTGCCTCTGTCCCCTGAACTGTGTGCCCACTGCCACTGACCCCAGGTCTATGATCGTCCTAGTTTGTGGGGTTGCCAGGGTTCCCTGTAGTGGTGGACACACTGCTGATTGACCTGTCCTGGGGACAGTGGCATGTGCCCGCTGGGTGGGTGCTGTGCTGGTGTTTAGTGAGGGGGGAGGCTCTGTGGTGGGTTGGGACAGCAGCAGGGGAAGCGATTGTCCAGAGGTTCTGGATGGGCCATATTGGTCATTCTGATCCAGGCATGTAGAGCTGCTTTCATCACTGTGGGCCTCTTCAGGTGGGGGACTGGATGTGGCTGGCACCTCCTCTCCAGTGACGCAGAGTATGGGTCCTGTGGGAATGCAAATGCATTGTTAATGTGTCTGCGTGTACCAACCTGTGCATTAGTGTGTTTCCTGTATGATTGTGATTTCCCTGTCAGCTTGGCCTTGTGTGTGTGGTGATTTTGTGGGCTGGGTGAGTCTCTCTACTGGGCATGCTGTGGTGATGGGTGTCCATTCAGGTCTGTGATGAGTGTCGATGCATTGGTGTTGCATGCAGGGCTTGGTATTGAGATGAGTGGGTTGTGTTAGTGGGGTATATGTGAGGTGGTGGAGTGATGGGGCGAGGGTAGGGGTAGGTGTTTGTGATGGCATGCATGTAGGGTGGGGGATAAAGTAGTTAAGATTTGACTTACCAGAATCCAGTCCTCCTGCTACTCCTGCAAAACCCTCAGGATGCATGATCGCCAAGACTTGCTCCTCCCATGTTGTTAGTTTTGGGGGAGGAGGTGGGGGTCCACCGCCAGTCCTCTGTACTGCTACCTGGTGTCTTGCTACCATCAATCAATCAATCAATCATTCGCATTTATAAAGCGCGCTACTCACCCATAAAGGGTCTCAAGGCGCTGGGGGGGGGGGTCAGTGCTCGAAGAGCCAGGTCTTGAGCTGCCTTCTGAAGGAGAGGTGGTCAGGTATGGCGCGAAGGTGGCTGGGCAGCGAGTTCCAGGTCTTCGCTGCCAAGAAGGAGAAGGATCTTCCTCCGGCGGTGGCTTTGCGGATGCGGGGTACAGCTGCCAGCGCCTGACCGGCGGAACGTAGAGTGCGCGGGGGGGTGTAGAAGGAGAGTCATGGAACGCACCTTCCCCCGTAGGTCGTTCCACCTCTTCCTGATGTCATCTCTTGTTCTTGGGTGCTGCCCCACAGCGTTGACCCTTTCCACGATTCTTCGCCATAGCTCCATCTTCCTTGCAATGGACATCTGCTGCACCTGTGATCCGAATAGCTGTGGCTCTAACTGGATGATGTCCTCCACCATGATCCTTAGCTCCTCCTCAGAAAACCTGGGGTGTCTTTGGGGTGCCATGGATGTGGTGCGAGTGATATGTGTGAGGATGTGTGGCGTAATGTGTGGGGTGATGTGTTGGGGTGTATGCTGTGATGTATGTGAATGGTGTATGGGTGATGGTGTTCTGTGCCTCTGATTGAGTTGATGCTCCTGGCTTGTCTCTTTCTGCTTCTTATTTATTTTTTCTCTGTAATGGGTTGTGGGTAATGTGGGTGTGTGTTTTATATTGGGTTGGGTGTGTGGGTGTGGTGTGTGTATGTGTGTCAGGTGTGTGTAGTTTGAATTGTCCAATGTGGTGTAGTTTTGTAAGAGTCTGTGTATTTTGAGCAGTGTGTACTGCCAATGGTTTACTGTGTTTGAAAGACCGCTGCGGTGATTCGTGGGTTGTGATACTGTGGGCGTATTCCTGTTGCCGTAACGGTGTGGGTTTTGCTATCACCAGTTTATCACTGACCTTTGGTGTGGCGGACTTGTGTGGGTGTCTGTATAGTGGCGGAATTCTCAGTGTGGGTCATAATACCTGTGGTGGAATACAGCCACGGGCACAGCATGTTGGTGGCCGTCAGCACGGCAGTCGGCGGCATTTTCCGCCACGGTTGTAATGAGGGCCTATTTGTTTTTCAAAACATGTCTTTTTTACACAATTAGTTTGCAACCCATGAGTATATATGATAAAAAGGAAAATATGGCAGCCTTAGGGTGTAGGACGGGTACACCTCGTGGAGCTGTATCTGACTAATTCCTTCTGGTGCAAGAATAAGGGGCAGCAGGCCACACCCCATTCCACTGTCTTGAAAGCTGAAATCTCAGACTTAACACAGACCAGAATCTCACCGTCATTAAACTGATGTTTCATGACAAACGATGGAAGAAGGTACAATGAGAGAGGATGGAAGAGGGTACAATGTTTGTGGGTGAGAATTGACACCATAAGTGACTTGAAACTCTGAAGCAACTCCCAATATTTTTTGTAGCGGAATAATTCATATTGCAATACATCAATTTATAGAGCAAGCTTAGTTTGCACGTTTGAGGGTATATAGGTAAAGCAATGGCCCACATGAAGTCAGCTCAGGTTCCAGTACAGCTTTAAACACATATGCCATTCAAACTCGTTTCAGGCATTACAGTTAACTGATTTGGTTGTAGCAGCTTATTCTTATGTTAATAAGCTGTTCATGTATTTAACAATTTGAGGCATTGCTTTTTCCAAAACCTGCAAGTTATTGAAGAGGCTGGATTTCCTGGCAGTGCATCCTCTGAAGGAATTATACTGACAGATTTCATTTTTCACATCATGTGGTAAGTGTGGATTTTATGATGGAACCCTCTCATTGAAAGGTAAGATAGAGGTCTGTGCCTTTCCCACACACCCGATTTTACATCTGTACCTAACACCTGAAAGAAGAGTCCAGCTGGACTCAATTAATAGGACAAAACCATATTTAAAAAATGATCAGTGTAGATGGCCCATGATTTTCAGCACTCTTCATAGGCATTACCTGCTTTTAATGACTTCTATGCAATTTATGCAAAGTATATATGGTGCTTTCAATTGGCTCCCTAATGTCAACTAATGATTTACTTTTTATTTTCAATTAATGTGGCAAGAAAAGTGTGAGACCCATTTCATTGCAAATGTTTGTTCTTTCTTTTGGCCTGCAATCAGCAACACACCCTGACCTTTCATTACCACCTTGTAGGCCTCCCACAGTGTTTGCGCTGACTCTACAGAGCCTGTGTTTTCTTCAAAGTAATGTTTCACTGTTGCTGTCAGGCTGTCAATAATAACTGGAATTTGGAGGTACCAGGGGTTGATTATTAAACAGCACTGACCGAAGGCGTATGAGTCACTGTATTTCACCCAAATCAGAGAGTGATAGGATATACCTCTTGCTGTGTTCGGTCTTCTTAGGATAAGAGGTTATATGTGGAAGGACAAGGATGTAGTTGATTTGTGACGTGTTGCTGTGGGCCCCCGAGTAAAATGTGTATTGCCTCTCCTCTGTGTGACAAATGTGCCATGCATCAGTAAGCTCTATAGCCACTAGAAACTCTGACAAGGAGTGACGGGCGGACCAATCTTTCTAGACGGCCGACGATCTTTAAGCTCAGGGTTATTGGTAGGGCAGGTAGGTACCTACACCTAGCAACAAGCCACTAACCTTCACATAGGTACAGTTAGGTCTCAGTAAATTAATCCCAGCTCAACCCTTGGTAGCTTGGCAATGAGCGTCAAGGCTTAACTTAGGAGACAAAGGCCCTCATCCTGACCTTGGCGGGCGGCGGAGGCCGCCCGCCAAAGTCCCACCGTCAGGTTACCGTTCCGCGGTCGAAAGACCGCGGCGGTAATTCTGACATTCCCGCTGGGCTGGCGGCCGGCCGCCTTCAGGCCGCCCGCCAGCCCAGCGGGAAAGAGGCTTCCACGATGAAGCCGGCTCGGAATCGAGCCGGCGGAGTGGAAGCCGTGCGACGGGTGCAGTTGCACCCGTCGCGTATTTCACTGTCTGCGCAGCAGACAGTGAAATACATTTAGGGGCCCTCTTACGGGGGCCCCTGCAGTGCCCATGCCAGTGGCATGGGCACTGCAGGGGCCCCCAGGGGCCCCACGACCCCCCCTACCGCCATCCGGTTCCCGGCGGGCGGACCGCCGGGAACTGGATGGCGGTAGGGGGGGTCGGAATCCCCTCGGCGGCGCAGCAAGCTGCGCCGCCTTCGAGGATTCCAACGGGCAGCGGAAAACCGGCGGGAGACCGCCGGTTTTCCTGCACTGACCGCGCCCAAAGCGCCGCGGTCAGAATGCCCTGCGGGGCACCGCCGGTCTGTCGGCGGTGCTCCCGCCGACCCTGGCCCCGGCGGTCTAAGACCGCCGGGGTTAGAATCACCCCCAAAGTGTAAAGCATTCAAATATCACAAAACAGTAATTAAATAAAACACAGGAAACAGTTTAAAAATCCAAAACCAATTTATAACAATAGTTTATATTTTTATCTTTAAAATGACACAAAAACGATTAAAATCGGTTCAGGGGAACCGGAGATATGAATTTTTAAAGAATTATTACTTTTCTAGCGCTTAGAAACAAAAAGCGCCAATCGGGTCATCTGGTTGCACCTCGACCGGGGCAAAGTCAAACTTTCAGGCCGACCGCGATGGAGCCCTGCTCGGCTACAGGTCGCGGGAGGCCTCGGTTAAAAAGTTACCTTCTGACTTAGGCCCTCATTCTGACCTTGGCGGTCTTTTCGCAAGACCGCCGAGTTACCGCCGCGGTGAAGACCGCCGACCGCGGCGGTATGCCGCTGTGCGCATTCTGACCGCTGGGAGCGTTCCGCCGGAAAACCGCCAGCAGCCACACTGGCGGTCGGCGGGAAAGTGGAGACTGGTCAACCTCCACCGCCACGCCAGCAGAACACCGCCCACAGAATTACGACCCACATTTCTGTGTGGCGGTCTTCTGTTGGCGGTCTTCTGTTGGCGGTCACCTCCCCATGGCTCCCGTCGCCTCCCGGAGGACCAACGCACAAGGTAAGTTGACCGTCCGTGAGGGGAGGGGGTGGGGGGGTGTTGTGTGATGTGGGCGTGCATGGGGGTGTGCGTGTGAGTGTGTAGAGGGGGTGTGTGAGTGCGTGTATGCGGGCGGGGGGTGCTGCTGTGTCTATGGGTAATGTGTGCTGTTCGGCAGGTGCGCATGTCTGCATGTATGTGTGCGGGTATGTGTCCCCGTTGTGTATGTGTGTGTAGGGGGTGTGTATATGTGCGTGTTGGGGGTGTGTGCATGTCGGGGTGCATGTATGTGCATGTCGGGGTGGGGGTGGGGAGGGGGTTCGTACCACCTCTGGGGGGTGGCAGGGGGGTGGAGGGTGTGGGGGGAGGACTCGGGTGGGTAGTGGGGGGTGGGGGAGACCCCTATCAGTGCCAGGGAAGGAATTCCCTGGCCCCGATAGTGCTTACCGCCATGGTTCGCACGGCGGTTCCCGCCCGCAAGAAACCGCGGCGGTAGGCAGGGTCATAATACCCTTGGCGGTCTTGGGACGACCGCCGGGCCGGAGTGCGCAAACTCCAGCCCCGCGGTCATGACCGCTGTGGCGGTCGGAGTGGAGAAGTGGCGGTCGGTCGCGGCGGGGACCGCCGCGGTCAGAATGCCATTTTTAATACCGCCGGTCTGTTCGCGGTCCGACCGCCGTCTCTCCGCCGACCGCCAGGGTCAGAATGAGGGCCTTAGTCTTTATTTTGAAGTTTTTCTTCACCGGGACGAACCTGCCAGTTGAATCCGACCTCCTGGAGCCCTTGTCCGGATACGCGATGTGGGTTTCCTCGGTGGAGACTTTTACCTTCGGACTTAGTCGTTTTTTCGAGATGAAAATCCTTCGACCGGGGTAAACCTGGATCTTGATCCAACGTCCATGGAGCCCTTCTCGGATACGATGGCTGGGAGGTCCCGGTCAACTTTTTACGTTCGGACTTAGTCTCATTTTTGGATGTTTTTCTTTACCGGGACGAACCACGAAGTCAGGCCGGGTCGCGGTTGAGGCAAGCCGGCTAGAATTTCCACGGCGGGTCGGTCCCTCTCTGGAGCTTTTTTCCCAAAATTCTCAAATCTTTACAAAACTTCTGGGGCTTCACCCAGATGTTCTTTTAAGGTTCTTTTGGGGTCCACAGCTCACCCCAAGGGTCCAGAAGTTCTGTGATGGTCCTTGGGGGGTGCGGACTTCAACTCCCAGAATGCACCTGGCGCAAACTCCTTTTTGGCCACTGGACAGTGGTCAGCTGGTCGCTTTCTTCAGGAGCTGGTGCAGGGGACTCTGGTTTAGCAATTTTTCACCTGTAGCAAACAGGGTGTCCCTCCTTGAACCAGTTGAAGCCAGGCAAAGTCCATCTTGTGGTGAAGCCCAAGTGTGCAGCTGGTGCAGTCCTTCTGAGTGCAGGGTCCAGGTGCAGGCCAGGGGTCCAGCAGGGCAGTCCTTCTTCTTCTTTAGTTCCTTTCTTGTTGAATTCTGGAGGGGATCTGAGGTGTGGGTGCAGGTCTGCCAGTTTTATCCTTGCTCCTGGGTGAAAAGCAGGGGGGTCCTGGTTCTCCAATCAGGGACAGGGTCGTCCCCCTGTGATGACCACTTCCTGGGAAGTGTGGCAAAAATCCATCCCAGAAGGCAACAGTCTCTAAAAATCCAACATGGATGAATCTGATTTTTGGAGGTTACATCTGGCTGAGCCCACCCACTGGTGTGGCTAAAAATCATAAACACACCCCTCTCCTGCCCTCTCCTAATCTAATCAAGGGGGCACCTAGCTGTCTGGGGTTGCAGGATGTGGGGGTGTTGCTGGGTGCTGCAAATGTCCTTCTCTGCCTTTGAAGACCAGTTTGGCAGCCCTCCTCCTTCCTGCCTCACCATCTGCTGAGGGGAGATTCTCTCCCCCAAGCACATTCCTTTGTGTGAAGTCTGGCCACTTCACACCTCATCAAGGCAGCCTGGCAGAAGCTGCTGCAGGCTGGCCAATCAGAGCACAGCAGCAAAAACAATGCAGAGCTGAAATTGGCAACTTTTTAGGTAAAGTCTAAACTTTTTACCTGAACTAGTTATATTAAATCCAACAACTGGAAGTTGTAGGATTTATTACAACAATTAATTTGATACCAAATTCTTGGTATGCAACATTTAAGGAGACTTTAAAATTTAAAATAAAGTCTGCCCATTCTAGCCTATGAAGGCCATTTACTTCAATGAGGGAAAAACGAATTTGGCTGTTTTTACCTCACCAGGGCTTATAAATCTATTTTTATAAAGTCCCTGCTTATAGTTACATGACACCCAGCCCTAGGGGCACATAGGGCACACCTTAGGGGTGACTTATATGTAAAAATAAGGTAGTTTAAGACTTTGGAAGTACCTTTAATTCCAAAGTCGAATTTGCATATAACTTTAATTTAAAAGCAGCCAGCAGGCTTGCTTTTAAAATGACACTGGGCACCTCAGCAATGCACCTAGGTGTGCACCACCTATGCTGTGGTCCCTAAACCTACATGCCCTACCATATACTAGGGACTTATAGGTAGGTTAACTTAGCCAATTATAATTAGCCTAATTTGCATATCCATTTTACACAGAGCACAGGCCCTGGGACTGGTTAGCAGTACCCAGGGCACCATCAGAGTCAGGAAAACACCAGCATAAAGTGGAAAATGGGGGCAAAAAGTTAGGGGGCCTCTGCAATCAGCCCCAGTTTCTCACACAACCCCCCCCCAGCCCACACGCCCAGGAGACTCAGCCCAACACTGGGAGAGTCTTCCTGGCTTGTTAGGCGAGGAAGACAGTGAAGAAAACTGGCTGTCCCTTTGCAGGGCCTACTCTGCCTTATATCCTCCTGTCAGGGTCACTCCCTCTGGGTAGTGAAGCCATCCCAACAGTAAAAGGACCCAACTCAAACTGAAACTTCCCTCTAGGGGGGTCTTCCTCCTCTCTCTCTGTCAACTTGGGTAGTGAGGTGCCCACCTCCCCTACTCCTAACTTTGCTAGGACGACACCTAGCTTACCCAAAGAGGTCACCCAACACTTGAGCAACCCCACCATGACCAACAGGGTCAGGGGGCCTTATTTGCTATTGGCCTTGGGGTCTGCCTCCCAGGCCAAGTACAGTGCTGCCAGGAAGGCTAGCACCCAGCAGAGGCTACTGACAGCTGTCAGTACCCAGAACCACACCCTAAGCTCTCCACTGACAGGTGGCTGAGCTGCTTTAAGGGCAACTTTGGGGTCCTGGCACCCCTCTTGCTGTCTAGAGTGTGGGGGCTACCACCTCCTGTGGCAGACACCCTCCTTCCACCCTCCCTTCTGTCAGTGCAGGAGCAACACCTTGCATCTGGACAGCTGCCTGACTACTCAGGACTTCCTTGGGGTCAGGTGAGGCCTCACCAGTGCCAACTCTGGGCTCCCCCCCTACTGGGGTAGAAGGCCTTTGGCTCCCTGGAACTCTCTTTAAGAGTGGCCTACCCTTCCTTTTCTTCTTTCCTTTTCTTGGGGACCCCTGTCTCCTAACTGTAGGGACTGACTCCCCAGGACTTTGGGTTGGGGGGGCGCCCTGGGCGACCACCCCATCTGTGACCAGACTCACCTCTGGGAGGTCATTGCCCAGGATACAATCTAGGGGAAGGTCAGCACTGACTACCACCCTAATCCAGTCAAGGATACCCTCCCTTTCGAGGGGCACTATGGCTACAGGTTTGGAGGTGACCTCCCCTGTGGCTATCCTGACTTTCTTTGTCTTTCCTGGGACATACATGTCTGGGGTCACTAACCGGTCACTCACTATAGTGTGACTGGCACCGGTGTCTCTCAGGCCAGTGGTAGGGATCCCATTCACTTGAATGTGGTGGAAGTGCCTACTCCCACCCCCTGGAACTCTCTTTAAGAGTGGCCTACCCTTCCTTTTCTTCTTTCCTTTTCTTGGGGACCCCTGTCTCCTAACTGTAGGGACTGACTCCCCAGGACTTTGGGTTGGGGGGGCGCCCTGGGCGACCACCCCATCTGTGACCAGACTCACCTCTGGGAGGTCATTGCCCAGGATACAATCTAGGGGAAGGTCAGCACTGACTACCACCCTAATCCAGTCAAGGATACCCTCCCTTTCGAGGGGCACTATGGCTACAGGTTTGGAGGTGACCTCCCCTGTGGCTATCCTGACTTTCTTTGTCTTTCCTGGGACATACATGTCTGGGGTCACTAACCGGTCACTCACTATAGTGTGACTGGCACCGGTGTCTCTCAGGCCAGTGGTAGGGATCCCATTCACTTGAATGTGGTGGAAGTGCCTACTCCCACCCTCAGGGATCACCAGCTTACCATCTGGTCCTGTCTCCCAGCACAATGCTAGGAGGACTTCATCATCTGAGGAATCCTCCTCTATGGCTACACTGGACAGCCCAGTGCTAACCACCTTCTTTGGACAGGCTGCATCTCCTCTGAAGTGACCTGTCTGCTGACAGTCAAAGCAAGCCCTACTGTCCAAGAGCTTTTTTAACCCTGGGTCTCCCTGTCTCTGCATGTCAGAGTGGGAGTGGGATTTACTCTCCTCCTTCTTAGGTTTCTGGGGTACAGAGGGAGTCTCTGTGGTGGGCTTACCACCTCCCTCCTTAGGTTTTTGGGGACCTGTCCCCCCCTTCTTGGAGTCTCCCACCTGGGACTTGACAACCACCCTGGTTCTCAACCACTCATCAGCTGCCTCCCCTAGCTCTCTAGGGTTGGTCTGCTTAGAGTCCACTAGATGCTGGCGTAACCTTTCTTGGATACAATTGGTCAAGATGTGCTCTCTCATGATCAAATTGTATAACCCCTCATAAGTATTTACTTTGTTGCCAATAATCCAGCCCTCTAGTGCCTTTAGTGAAATGTCAACAAAGTCAACCCAAGACTGGGTACTGACCTTCTGGGTGTCCCTGAGCTTCATTCTATATTGCTCTGGGGTCAGACCAAACTTCTTGGCTAAGCACCTCTTCATACTAGGGTATGAATCTGCCTCCTCCCCCCTTAAGGTCAGAAGCCTATCCCTCCCTGAGTTGGGGACCAACTCCCACAAAAGGGAACCCCAGTATTGAGGCCTAACCCTTCTCATTTGGAGTGCCCTCTCAAAGGCCCCCAGCCACTTATCTATGTCATCCCCCTCTACATAAGCAGGAACCACCCCCTTGGGTAATCTGGGGCAAACTCCCCCACCCATGGACACCTCAGCTTCTTTATCGCTGCTTCCATCTCTTGTCTCTTTGTATGCCCACTTTTTCTTTTCTAGGGCCAGCTTCTCTGCTTCCAAAGCTATGTATGCTAGCTGGGCCTCCAGCTCTCTTTCTCTGATGGATGGGTTCTCTCCTCCTGAAGGGACCCCCTTCCTACCACTAGCTTTGGGTCTGCCCCTAGTGACTGTATCTACTGAGGACCGTTCTTCCTCTTCCTCACTTCGGCTCAGATGCCTTCCTTCCCCTGAGTGGTTAGAGTTAGCATCTTCCCCTTTTTCTCCCTCCTCTGCAGCTTCTTCTGACTCTACCTCTTGGGCCTCAGCCCATGCTGTCAGGGATGTGATCAGGATTTGCTTCCTGAGATCAGTGGTTGCAGGCAACCCTCTTTCAATACACAACCCCCTAAGCTGGACTACTGTCAGTGTGGGTAGGCTAGCCAGATCAAGCTCCATGGTTCCCTAGTTTTGTGTCAACAAAAACTTTTTGCAAAAATTGGAAACAAGAATTTAGAAAAATTACAAAAATTCAATAATTGAAATTAATCCAAATTAAAAATTAAAAACAATTTTTGCATTAGGACAATTTAAAGGATTTTTAATTTGTTTTACCCAAAACTGTAACGTGATATTGAACACAAGTACAGGATCCCGTCGCTGCTTCCAATTATGTTGGAAAATGGGTTATTGGTATGGCAGGTAGGTACCTACACCTAGCAACAAGCCACTAACCTCCACATAGGTACAGTTAGGTCTCAGTAAATTAATCCCAGCTCAACCCTTGGTAGCTTGGCAACGAGCGTCAAGGCTTAACTTAGGAGACAAAGTGTAAAGCATTCAAATATCACAAAACAGTAATTAAATAAAACACAGGAAACAGTTTAAAAATCCAAAACCAATTTATAAAAATAGTTTATATTTTTATCTTTAAAATGACACAAAAACGATTAAAATCGGTTCAGGGGAACCGGAGATATGAATTTTTAAAGAATTATTACTTTTCTAGCGCTTAGAAACAAAAAGCGCCAATCGGGTCATCTGGTTGCACCACGACCGGGGCAAAGTCAAACTTTCAGGCCGACCGCGATGGAGCCCTGCTCGGCTACAGGTCGCGGGAGGCCTCGGTTAAAAAGTTACCTTCTGACTTAGTCTTTATTTTGAAGTTTTTCTTCACCGGGACGAACCTGCCAGTTGAATCCGACCTCCTGGAGCCCTTGTCCGGATACGCGATGTGGGTTTCCTCGGTGGAGACTTTTACCTTCGGACTTAGTCGTTTTTTCGAGATGAAAATCCTTCGACCGGGGTAAACCTGGATCTTGATCCGACGTCCATGGAGCCCTTCTCGGATACGATGGCTGGGAGGTCCCGGTCAACTTTTTACGTTCGGACTTAGTCGCTTTTTTGGATGTTTTTCTTTACCGGGACGAACCACGAAGTCAGGCCGGGTCGCGGTTGAGGCAAGCCGGCTAGAATTTCCGCGGCGGGTCGGTCCCTCCCTGGAGCTTTTTTCCAAAAATTCTCAAATCTTTTCCAAACTTCTGGGGCTTCACCCAGATGTTCTTTTAAGGTTCTTTTGGGGTCCACAGCTCACCCCAAGGGTCCAGAAGTTCTGTGATGGTCCTTGGGGGGTGCGGACTTCAACTCTTAGAATGCACCTGGCGCAAACTCCTTTTTGGCCACTGGACAGTGGTCAGCTGGTCGCTTTCTTCAGGAGTTGGTGCAGGGGACTCTGGTTTAGCAATTTTTCACCTGTAGCAAACAGGGAGTCCCTCCTTGAACCAGTTGAAGCCAGGCAAAGTCCTTCTTGTGGTGAAGCCCAAGTGTGCAGCTGGTGCAGTCCTTCTGAGTGCAGGGTCCAGGTGCAGGCCAGTCCTTCTTCTTCTTTAGTTCCTTTCTTGTTGAATTCTGGAGGGGATCTGAGGTGTGGGTGCAGGTCTGCCAGTTTTATCCTTGCTCCTGGGTGAAAAGCAGGGGGGTCCTGGTTCTCCAATCAGGGACAGGGTCGTCCCCCTGTGATGACCACTTCCTGGGAAGTGTGGCAAAAATCCATCCCAGAAGGCAACAGTCTCTAAAAATCCAACATGGATGAATCTGATTTTTGGAGGTTACATCTGGCTGAGCCCACCCACTGGTGTGGCTAAAAATCATAAACACACCCCTCTCCTGCCCTCTCCTAATCTAATCAAGGGGGCACCTAGCTGTCTGGGGTTGCAGGATGTGGGGGTGTTGCTGGGTGCTGCAAATGTCCTTCTCTGCCTTTGAAGACCAGTTTGGCAGCCCTCCCCCTTCCTGCCTCACCATCTGCTGAGGGGAGATTCTCTCCCTCAAGCACATTCCTTTGTGTGAAGTCTGGCCTCTTCACACCTCATCAAGGCAGCCTGGCAGAAGCTGCTGCAGGCTGGCCAATCAGAGCACAGCAGCAAAAACAATGCAGAGCTGAAATTGGCAACTTTTTAGGTAAAGTCTAAACTTTTTACCTGAACTAGTTATATTAAATCCAACAACTGGAAGTTGTAGGATTTATTACAACAATTAATTTGATACCAAATTCTTGGTATGCAACATTTAAGGAGACTTTAAAATTTAAAATAAAGTCTGCCCATTCTAGCCTATGAAGGCCATTTACTTCAATGAGGGAAAAACGAATTTGGCTGTTTTTACCTCACCAGGGCTTATAAATCTATTTTTATAAAGTCCCTGCTTATAGTTACATGGCACCCAGCCCTAGGGGCACATAGGGAACACCTTAAGAGTGACTTATATGTAAAAATAAGGTAGTTTAAGACTTTGGAAGTTCCTTTAATTCCAAAGTCGAATTTGCAAATAACTTTAATTTAAAAGCAGCCAGCAAGGCAGGCTTGCTTTTAAAATGACACTGGGCACCTCAGCAATGCACCTAGGTGTGCACCACCTATGCTGTGGTCCCTAAACCTACATGCCCTACCATATACTAGGGACTTATAGGGAGGTTAACTTAGCCAATTATAATTAGCCTAATTTGCATATCCATTTTACACAGAGCACAGGCCCTGGGACTGGTTAGCAGTACCCAGGGCACCATCAGAGTCAGGAAAACACCAGCATAAAGTGGAAAATGGGGGCAAAAAGTTAGGGGGCCTCTGCAATCAGCCCCAGTTTCTCACACTCACATTGTGTTGCAAATAAGTCCCCTCCCGATAGCAGTTTCCCCTCAGAGAGTCTTACTAAAAAGGCCCCCAGTGTGGCAAAAGCAGTGTCATGCAATCGTGGGGGGATGTAGACTGAGACCATATTAATTGAAGTGTCCTCCCACAGTCCAGAAACTGCTGCATACCTTCTGTGCTGGTCCACCCATGTGTGCTGGACCCTGAAGGGCAAAGATTTGCATATCAATATGCCTACTCCCTGGGATCCTGAGCTATATCCCATGTGAACTATCATTTTGAATACCCTGAGGTCAAAGGCTCAGCAAGCATTGCCCTGTAAGTGAGTCTCCTGCAGGAGCATGATGTCTGGGGCATGCCTCTTAGGGTACCGGAGCACCACCCCTCTCTTTAATTTGTCTCCCAGACCATTAACATTCCAGGAGATCAACTTAATGTCTGGTGTGGTAAATGTCATAGGTATATGTAAGGTGAGTCTATCAGTCAGGGCAGCCAGATATAGCGTTGGAGCAGGGAGTGAAATATAGTATGAGGACCCAAGGAGGGGGCTTCAGGAGGGGTTGAATCGTGTGTGCTGTGCATCAAATATATTCACAACATTTCCGTTAACAGAAATAAGTAACTACCAAACCAATACCCCTAATCTGAGTACCTGCAAGGTGGATCTAAAACCGCCCACCCCCTCAACTCTGCAGATGCCTGTCACCCCAACCTAACATTTTCAACTATAGGTAGCTGTTACCAACATTCAGGTGCCCCCTGTGTAAGCCTTTCGGTTAGGAAAGCATTTACCATGCTCTACTGCTCCACGTGGAATAACAGGAGTGTCCAGTCCAGATACTGCACCGCACCTTTTTCCCTTTTTTGGGGAATGGATTGTTTCAAGACAGGCAAGCCATAGGGGTTTCGATTTGCCCCTGAAGAACATCCGTCATGGAGACCCCCACATCAATCAAATGAAATCGCCAAGTTCCCAGATCCTTCTGGATCATTTTTAGGTCACAGACTGTCCCGGGGAGGCACTTTGGTCCCCCAGTTGTCCCTTAGCAGTTTGATGGCCAGGTCAGTCAATTTCTAGTCGCCTTCGTCCTGGATGCGACTTCCCCTGCAGCGTTCCTGCTGTTTGCCGCCCCTCAAGCCAGTCAAACGCATCTCATTGTGTCTCAAAATACTAGGTTTTACCTGCAGCCACCACTTGTAGCTTAGCAGGGAAGATCATGGAGTATTTTATGTCTTTGTCTCGTAGCACTTTCTTTACCTCCAGGAAGCTGTACCACAGTCTTTGCACCTGCACAGAGAAATCCAGGGAAAAGGTTTTAGTTTTGTTTTCATACTGGACTGGAGGGGCACTGCGAGCTTTCTGCAGAATTGTATCCTGATCTTGGAATATAAAAATCCTGTCTATTATCGGCCGAAGGGGCGCTCCCAGGCGTGGGGCCGCTCCACTGAGAAAAACTTCAGTAGACCTCGTGGCTGCAGTTCCTTAAGGACATTGTTTTCGACTAACAGATTGACTGCGTGTCCTCTGAGCGTCCAGGCACCCCTAAAATGCAGATGTAGTTTCTCCATCATTGTCCTTCATACTCTTCCAGCTAAGCTTTTAGATTAGTAGCTAGAACTTGCAGTTCACCCACTTGGGTTTTTAGCGTTCTTGTGTCGCCTGGGAGGGAGGTGGTAGCTTCCTCCACTTCTTTTACTCACGTATCCATATTCCGCGGTCCATTCTCAGCAGTGACACTTCTGTTGTTACTGAGTCAATCCTGGTTTCTAGGAAGGTACGGACCCCCTGAATAGCCTTCATAACATCTTGAAGCGTGGTGGGTTCCGGTTCAGACGGAATTCGATCTGAAATCATCACAATGGACTCCAGTGCTGCTTCCACTCCAGGGACCTCCCTTAAAAGGGAGTACATGTCTAGCTTGGCTTGATGAACAGCTTGTCCCCTCTGCCTCCAGTCATGGCTGGACTACCAGTCACTGGGTGTTGTGAGTCGTTTGCCGCAGGCAGTGTAGGGGCAGTCAGGAGCAAGTAGTGCAATGGTGCTCACCACCACCAGCCCGGAGGGTTCCCAGACTCCCCCTGATGCCTGTCAGTTTTCCAGCTGCGCTATTCACCGCACCCCCTGAAGAAGTATCTCACATAGTATAGTTCAGATGTTTGCCTTGGCTAAGGAAGGATGGGTAACTATCTCCGCAATGCAGGCAGTGGCTCACTACTCGCACTGTCTACAAGGCCTGACTGCCACCTGGGTGGGGTGTTATAGGGATAACGCAAAGGTTTTAGTCACCATCCGTGTAGTAACTGGGAGAACATTTGCAGTACAACCAAGGGCCGCCCTGAGCAGTCGCTGTAACTCTTGTTGTCTACCTTTCCTGCTCGTGTGAGCCAGTTCACCTCATCAATGGGGGGTCAGGAGGGCTCCCACAGGGCATCCCACTCATTCCAGCCATGGACCCGGACTCTCCAATCAGATACACCAGGCCACCGCATGCGGCATGTCACCTCCTTCTGGGCTGAGCTCCCTGCACCATCTCGGATATGGAGGAGGGGCCGCCCAAACATCCCTGCAGCCCCCCGAAGAAAGTGTCTGCCCCTGGCTCTCCACAGTTCACCCCCACTCCACTTGCTACCACCAAGGGCAGCACCAGTAGCCATAGGGGACAATCAGCTGCCACACTACGCCACTAGTTTCCAATGCGGATGCCGGGCTGGGACTCCTCCTGTTCTGCAGGCCACATCAAGCGTCGTCCTTCAGCCCCAAGCTGAAACATCCAGAGCAGCTCAGCCGGTTCCCTGGGCATTACGGACCCCATTCCAAGTCCTTGTGCCCCAGTATGGATGGGGTAGCGGATGTCAAGAGGACTAAATTACTAGGGGTGGGAGCCGTGTTAGAGAGCGGCCATCTTGGCCGACTACTGGCCGTGCCCCCTTCTCTTTCCTTTTCTTGGACACCACTAAGCTTTGCAATATCCCTCTCCGATTAGCTTGGTATGCATCTCATACAACTTCTACATTTGTTGATCCTTTATTCTGCTAAAAAAAACTACTCTGTTCTCCCCTACATCACCAGCACCCTATCCATATTAAGGAGGAGCTTCCTGTCCAAAGTTAATCTTACTACCTTCTTCCTACCCTTCAAAATAGCATATGAACTTAAAACTGCATGATTAGAGAGATGGATGAGGAGATGTTCCAGCTTCTGCATCCTGTTTAGACAGCCCCTTACTACTGGGAAAAAATCCAGCCATCAATAGTGGCCATACTTTTTACTTAGAAATGTGTAATCCCTTTGCTTCCCCTCCCTCTTTTGCCATACATCACGGAGATTCAAATCCTCCATAAAGGAAAGGAGTAGGGTTCGCGTCCATGGGGAATGAATCTGAGATTGTGTTGATGATCTGTCTCTAACGCTGTCTAAAATGAAATTAAAATCTCTCCTAAATATATTGGGGCTATTGTCTTCACTGGAGGTTAAGTAACACAAGCACGGTGGTGGCAGCATACCATGTTTTTAGTTCTTTGAGATCAGTAGAGGGAATAGGCTTTTTTACCTGTGTCATCATAGTGGCACCTCTAGGCCCACTCTGTTAAAGTTCAGCTGCTATATGCTTGAGTCATCTTTGACATGCATTGGATTGTGTGCATTGCTGGGATGTATGTGTGCCTGTTTGAAAATACAGAGCATCAAGAAGTAGCCTGTGTGGTTGCATGTGGGGATACACATGTTCCTGTGAGAAGGTATAGTGTATCAGGTAATGGTTTGCATGGTTGCTTGTGTGCATTGGGATATCTCTGTGCACATGTGGTTAGTCTCAGAATTTGGATATATCTGGGCCTGTGAACTGGTACTCTATGTAAGAGGTAATGTGCAGAGCTGAGTGAGCACAATGGGATGTATGTGTGCTCATTTGAGGGTACAGTATATAGGAGGTCTTGCACATGTGTATGTGTGTGCCCAGGTATGTGCTCTTGCAATGTTCTGTTTAGGCTTGGGGGTTGAACTCTGCTCCGCTGGCAGAGTTTGCAGAGTTTAGGCACTTTGCACTAGACAAAGGAGTGAAGAGTTCCTGAATTTCACCATCCAGTGTGGAGTGGAGTTCATTTGCATAAGATTTGTTTTTGGTGCTCGCTCGCGCCACAATATTCTAAGGCTGCTAGCGAGCGCGTGCAAGACTTTGCATTGAATTGCACTGCTTCTGGAGGCACGTGCAAGACTGCACGTTTATTCATGCTTTTGAGTGGATTTTCTTCTCCAATGAACCCTTCAAGTGTTTTTTGAGTATGAGAAGTCTTTTTTTTCAAACAGTGCCCCATAGACTCCCACTTCCTGGTTCTGTCCAGCAGACTCCCACCACTGCTTTATCCATCTCCTGGTCTCCTTTCACTTGGATTTCATGGTGAATGGATCACTCTCTTTGTCTTCTGGATATACCTTTGGATTTAAGGACTTTGCTTTATGCAAAATCATGCAAGTAAGTTAAAAAACTATTTTATAAGGGTGTTGTTTGTTTTCTTTGGGATGCACTGGTATTTCTTTGTGCTTTAATTTGATTTTTTAATTTTATAGTGGTGGGTGGCCAGGAGTTTAAGTATCGGACTAGTTATTATTTATTTCGCGTTTTATTGATTTTTCACTTCTTGTAAAGAAAAATTGTTGTACAGTGCAGTAACTTGACTACATGTTTGTAACATTTGCAATAATATTTTACTATGTGACCAAAGGGCCATCTAGCCAGTAGGCCCAGTACTAGTAACAATAAACCATGAGATCACCCTACTCTATCATATGTAACAATATGAAGTTTGTCACGCTAACAGGAATACGCCCACACTCTCACGACCCACGAATCCACCCGGCGGTCTTTGAACCACGGTATTCCATTGGCGGTACACACCTCTGCGCTCAAAATACACACACACTTACAAAACACAGCCACATTGGACAATTCAAAATACACACACTTGCTACACATACACACACCACTCCCACACACCCAATACAATATAAAACACCCACCCACATCACCCACAAACTCCTACGACCAAAATCCAGAAAGAAGGCCAGAGAGAGACACTACAATCTATAAACAAGCATCCACAGGCACACAACACCATCACCCACATAACATCCATGCACCCCACCCAACACACCACTAAATATCACCCCACATATCACAACACACTTTCCCCTCACATCACCCACACCACCACATGGCACGGCAAAGACACCCCAGGTTCTCTGAGGAGGAGCTCAGGGTCATGGTGGAGGAAATCATCCGGGTAGAGCCACAGCTATTCGGATCATAGGTGCAGCACACCTCCATTGCTAGGAAGATGGAGCTATGGCGAAGAATAGTGGACAGGGTCAATGCAGTGGGTCAGCACCCAAGAAATAGGGATGACATCAGGAAGAGGTGGAACGACCTACGAGGGAAGGTGCGTTCCGTGGTATCCAGACACCACATCGCGGTACAGAGGACTGGCGGCGGACCCCCACCTCCTCCCCCACAACTTACAACATGGGAGGAGCAGGTCTTGGTGATTCTGCATCCTGAGGGCCTCGAAGGAGTAGCTGGAGGAATGGACTCTGGTAAGTCAAATCTTTACTATTACTATTACTTTCCCCACCCTACCTGCATGCTATCACATACCCCCACCCTCGCCCTCACCCCATCACTCCTACTCCTCACACATGTCCCACTATCACAAACCACACATCCCAACACCAAGCCCTGCATGCAACACCAAAGCATGGACACCCATCACCAATGCATGGCCACAGCACATACCCATACACCCCCCTAAACCATCATCACACAAGGTCCCACACAGGAATGCAAGCACTGTGGTACACGGTCACCCACCCATTGCACACCATGGTACACACAGATGCAATAATCATGCTTTTACACCCCTGCAGGACCCCTACCCAACATCACCGCACAGGAGGGTCCAGACATGTCCACACCACCAACAGAAGAGGCCCACAGTGATGACAGCAGCTCTGTCCAGCTGGATCTAGATGACCAGCCCGGCCCATCTGGGACCTCGGGACAGTCGGTTCCCCTCACACAGTCACAGGCCACCACAGAGCTTCGCCCCTCTGGAAACACCAGCACAGCACCCACCCAGCGGGCCCATACCTCTGTCCCCAGGACACGTCAAGCAGCAGTGTGTCCACCACTACAGGGAACCCAGGCGAACCCACCAGCCCAGCAACAACAGGGACCTGGGGGCAGTGGTAGTGGGCACACCGTTCAGGGGACAGAGGCCCAGTAACACAGGGGAACTGGGAGGGCTGCTGTGCAACGGGGGAGGACAGGCCCAGGGAACGCACTCTCCATGAGGCTCTCTCCAACATCATGGGAACATACCATCATTCCCAGGAGACAATGACAACGGTACTGGCCAAGTTTCAGGAGACCCAGCGGCTGCCGGAGGAACATTATTTGGGCTTCACAGTGGAACTCAGATCCATTAATTCCACCCTGGGCACCATGGTAGGGGTGCTGAAGGAAGTCCTCAACACCAGGAGGGACACTGTGGCACAACAAGTGGCCCCAGACACTAGCCTGGACGATGAACTGCCCACCACCTCCGCCAGCGCTAGTGGGCAGGAGGCACCACCACAAGACCACCACACCAGCACCCGACCCCCTGCAGATGGAGAACCACCCTGCAAACGGTCCCTGAGATCCAGGACAAAGACAGAGAATGATGCCAAGACCCCCACCAAGAAATGAGACCGCCCTGAATGTCATCCTTTTGTCCCACCTTGTCACCCTGTCCATCTCCAAACTGCCCCAGCTCCACGTCCTATGCCCCTTTGAACAATGCACCTGTGAAACAAATAGACTGGACTCTGCCATGGACATTCCTCCACTATCACCCTTCACCATTTTACAGCATTCTCCAATATTGAGCACCAAAATAACACCCTTAAAGCACAAAACAATCTGGAGACTGTTTGTGATTTTGAAATAGTGTATTAGCAATTACAGTGACAGAATGCTCTTTCAATTGTAATGTCAACATACCTATGTCACACAGCTCTAGTCCATAAGGAAACAAAGCAGATGTCACACAGTGGGACCCACATCTGTGAAATCGTAAGGGAAAGTGACAACTCAGTGACCATACACTGGGTGAAAAGGACAGACAGTAGAGATGTAGTAGTGTTAAAGTACATGTAGTAGGCAGGTTTGTCTTCTTACCTGTGTCTCACTGGAAGTATTGCAGGATAACCGCGTTCCTGTTGTCGATGTCCTCTTCTTCTGCTTCCTCGTCTTCACTGTCCACAGGCTCCACAGCTTCCACAACACCTCCATCCGGACCATCCTCCTGCAGAAAAGGCACCTGTCGTCGCAAAGCTAAGTTGTGAAGCATACAGCAGGCCACTATGATCTGGCACACCTTCTTTGGTGGGTAGAATAGGGAACCACCTGTCATATGGAGGCACCTGAACCTGGCCTTCAGGAGGCCAAAGGTCCTCTCTATAATCCTCCTAGTTCGCCCATGGGCCTCATTGTAGCGTTCCTCTGCCCTTGTCCTGGGATTCCTCACTGGGGTCAGTAGCCATTACAGGTTAGGGTACCCAGAGTCACCTGAAAATGTCGAGGGACAACTGTTAGACACACACTAACCTGTAGGGATATACCCAGACAACTATCCCCACTGATTTTGTTCCAGGTGCTCACCTAATAGCCACACACAGTGCCTCTGGAGTTGCCCCATTACATAAGGGATGCTGCTATTCCGCAGGATGTAAGCGTCATGCACTGAGCCAGGGAATTTGGCATTCACCTGGGAGATGTACTGGTCTGCCAAACACACCATCTGCACATTCATTGAATGAAAACTCTTTGTGTTTCTGTACACCTGTTCACTCCTGCGGGGGGACCAAGGCCACATGTGTCCCATCATTGGCACCTATGATGTTGGGGCTATGTCCCAGGACCTAGAAGGCACCTTTCACTGTAGGCAAATCCTCCACCTGAGGGAAAACAATGTAGCTCCGCATGTGTTTCAGCAGGGCAGACAACACTCTGGACAACACGTTGGAAAACATAGGCTGGGACATCCCAGATGCTATGGCCACTGTAGTTTGAAAAGACCCACTTGCAAGGAAATGGAGTACTGACAGCACCTGCACTTGAGGGGGGATTCCTGTGGGATGGCAGATAGCTGACATCAGGTCTGGCTCCAACTGGGCACACATTTCCTGGATTGTGGCACGTTCAAGCCTGTAGGTGATGATTACATGTCTTTCCTCCATTGTCGACAGGTCCACCAGCGGTCTGTACACCAGAGGATGCTGCCATCTCTTCACATGTCCCAGCGGACGGTGCCTATGAAGGACAACAGCAAGCACAGAGTCAACCAACTCAGAGGTACGTACACACAGCTTACACAGAACACAATACATAATCAGAAATTAGCATGTATGAATGTTGAGGCAAGGCCTAGGTATGTGTGACGCAGTTAAAAATAGAGCCATGTGGGCCCCTGAAATGGCGGCTGCTTGACCTGTAAAGTGGGACAATGGGATATGAGGTAACTGCGCTGGCGTTGTACACCATCGCGGTAGGCGGTCCAAGACCGCGGCGCAATTCTGCATTGGTTAACATTGGACCCTATGGGTCCCAGGAGCCAATTACGTTGTACGCCGGTGGTGACGGTACGCACCGCCGCGAACTTGACCGCCATTTTCTATCCGTTCACTCACTCGATACCTGATGTTCGACAGGAGAGGACCTACACTGCATGTGCTGCTGTGACCTCAGTCTGGAAGAGACAATGAATCGAGCGTCTGGGGAAAGGGCCCCTGCCTTCACATCGGAAGAGTTGGAGAAACTCGTGGATGGGGTCCTCCCCCAGTACACGCTACTCTACGGTCCTCCAGACAAACAGGTAAGTACACTGGGAGCATGCTGTAGGGGCTATGCCTGTGTGGAGTAGGGTGGATGAAAGATAGGGGGGGAGAAGGAGGGGTGCATGAAACAACGGTGAGTGCATGTGCCACATGGCAAGGGTAGGGATGCGGGCCAATGACTGTGATGGTTCAGTTGGTAATAACTTCTCTTTTCCCCCTATACAATTCCTGTAGGTCAGCACCCACCAGAAGAAGGATATTTGGCATGCCACCGCCAAGGACGTCCGGACCCTGGGGGTCTATCACAGACGGAGCACCCACTGCCGTAAGAGATGGGACGACATTCACAGCTGGAGCAAGAAGACGGCGGAGGCCCAGCTGGGGATGGCCTCCCAACGTGGGAGGGTTGCCCGTCGCACCATGACCCCCCTGATGTTCAGGATCCTGGTGGGGGTGTACCCGGAGTTGGATGAGCGCTTGAGGGCATCACAGCAGCAACAAGGGGGTGAGTACACTCTCATTCTGCTGATTTAGCGCGCAGTGGAGGTGTCTGGGTGGGGGAGGTGGGCTGTGGGTTCCCCAAGGCCAGGGCGAGTGTGCTAGTTATGTCCCCTTTTTCAGGCAGGCCCTGTGGCACCCCACCCCACCTGCCAACTACACCTAGTCAGGCTCCCGTGACATCCATGTGTGCTGATGTCGGCCATAGCCTTGTAGGCCATGTCCCAGGGATTGCATAGTGGACCCCAAGTGCACGGCGTAGTGCAGGGGGCTTCTGTGTCTGTCGTGTCCGCCAATGGTAGCGGTAATGCATGCACTCAACATGTCTTTCTTCTGTCGTTCCCCCCCTTTTTTGTGGTCTCCCTGTTCTTGTGTGCATTAGCATCATCAGGCGGAGGAGCAGTGGCACCGGAGCAGGAGGGAGCTGCATCCCACATGGCCCTGGAGGGCGACACTATGGAGTCTGATTTCACCAGTGGGATGGAGGGCGAGGGGAGCTCCACGGCGGGACAGGAGCTGACACCAGTGATACGGACTCGTCCTCTGATGGGAGCTCCCTTGTGGAGGCGGGCCCATCTGTGCCCCCCCATCTACAGGTACAGCCGCCACCCCCCCTTCCAGCACCGCCCTCCCAGCAGCCCCTCAGTCTTTACCCCGTGCCCGCTCACCCAGGAGGGTGGGCATCTCCTTCACCCCAGGCACCTCAGGCCCTGCCCCAGTCACCCCTACTGCCGTCAGTGAGGAGGCCATTGACCTCCTCAGGTCCCTCACTGTTGGGCAGTCTACCATCTTGAATGCCATCCAGGGTGTAGAGAGGCAGTTGCAACAAACCAATGCATTCCTGGAGGGCATTCATTCTGGTCAGGCAGCCCTTCAGTGAGCTTTTCAGACTCTGGCCTCAGCACTGATGGTAGCCATTGTCCCTGTCTCTAGCCTCCCTCCTCCAACTTCCTCCACCCAGACCCACACCCCTGTACCTCAGCCTACCCCAAGCACACCATCAGACTAGCATGCACACACCCCAACACACAAAGGAAGCTCAGGCAAACATAAGCACCACACATCCCACAGGCATTCATGCAAACATCACACACATGCAGACATAGCAACATCCACTGCCTCCACTATGTCCCCCTCCTCCTTGTCTCCCTCCTCCCTCCCAGTCTCGTCTCCACTCACACCTGCATGCACTACATCTACAGCCACTACTTCCATCACCAGCACACACACCACCACACCCTGCTCAATTGCAGTCACCACCTCCATTACCATTCACACATCCCCCATGTCCTCTCCCAGTGTGTCTGTGACGCCACCTCCCAAGGTACACACCCACCCAACAGCCATCCACCTCACGACAGCCTCCAGCGCATGCATCTTCACCCAAAGTCACCAAACGTACACCTCCTACAACCACAACCTCTTCCTCCACTCCCAAACCCCCTCCAGCTACCCGTCCCAGTGTTCCCAAGAAACATTTCCTGTCCACCCTTGACCTCTTTCCCTCACCTCCCCCACCCCGTCACTCTCCTAGGGCCCGACTCTCCAGGTCCCAACCTAGCACCTCAGCCACGACATCGGCGGTATCAGTGGTGCCAGTAGTCACCGGATTCTGGAGTGCACCAAGCAGCAGGGCAGCCAGTGTGGCAAGGAGCCCCATCACGGACAGTCCCCCACCTGTCAAGCATCAAAAGTTGGCCAGTGCCCGGCAGGAGAGGGGGAAGACACCAGCCACCAAAGCCGCTCCCAGGGGTACAGGTGGGAGTGTGGAGTCAGCTGCGACACCTTCCAAGGTGGGGAAGGGGCACAAGAAACCCGGCAAGTCTGGGAAGGTCGGCACAGCGGAGAAGACCGCAATCAGCCCGCTGCCCAGGAGAAGACCGACATCAGTCCGCTTCCCAGGAGAAGACCTCCATCAGCCCCGCTGCCCAGGAGGCGACCGTCATCAGCCCCACTGCCCAGGAGGCGACCGCCATCAGCACCGCCAGTAGCAGCCCCGCTGGCCCAGACAGGACCGCCAGCAGCAGCCCCGCTGGCCAGGAAGCGACCGCCAGCAGCAGCCCTGCTGGCCAGGAGGAGACCGCCATCAGCCCCGCTGCCCAGGAGAAGACCGCCATCAGCACCGCCAGCAGCAGTCCCGCTGGCCCAGACAAGACCGCCAGCACCAGCCCCGCTGGCCCAGACAGGACCACCAGCCCCGCTGGCCAAAAGGCGACCGCCAGCAGCAGCCCCGCAGGCCCAGACAGGACCTCCAGCAGCAGCCCCGCTGGCCAGGAGGTGACCGCCATCAGCCCCGCTGCCCAGGAGGTGACCGTCATCAGCCCCTCTGCCCAGGAGAAGACCGCCATCAGCACCGCCAGCAGCAGCCCCGCTGGCCCAGACAGGACCGCCAGCAGCAGCCCCGCTGGCCCAGACAGGACCACCAGCACCAGCCCCGATGGGCAGGAGGGGACCGCCAGCAGCAGCCCCACGGGCCCACACAGGACTGGACACCGCTGCCACAAGCACTGCTGGAAAGGATACCGCCGCCACAAACACCGCTACCAAGGACACCACCGCCACAAGCAGCGCTGAACAGGACACCGCTGCCACAAGCACAGCTGGCCCATGAGTGCCAAGAGCACTGACGCTACTGAGTCCGCCACGAGCAGGATGAAGCACTCTGGGCACAAAGCCCCCTCCAGAACCAGTGGAGGTTGACATTCACTACCTCAGTCCTTGGCAGGATGAAGCACTCTGGGCACAAAGCCCCCTCCAGAACCCTTGGAGATTTACATCCACTACCTCAGTCCTTGGCAGAATGAAGCATTCTGGGCACAAAGCCCCCTCCAGAACCAGTGGAGATTGACATCCACTATCTCAGTCCTTGGCAGGATGATGCACTCTGGGCACAAAGCCCCCTCCAGAACCAGTGGAGATTTACATCCACTACCTCTGTCCTTGGCAGGATGAAGCACTCTGGGCACAAAGCCCCCTCCAGAACCAGTGGAGAAAGGCATCCACTACCTCAGTCCTTGGCAGGATGAAGCACTCTGGGCACAAAGCCCCCTCCAGAACCAGTGGAGACTGTTATCCACTTGAGAGACTGTGGCTTTGCACTCCCCAGGATTGAACAGTGGGCAAACCACCCACTGTAGAGACTTGAGAGACTGTGGCTTTGCACTCCCCAGGATTGAACAGTGGGCAAACCACCCACTGTAGAAACTTGAGAGAGTGTGGCTTTGCACTCCCCAGGATGGAACAGTGGGCAAACCACCCACTGTAGAGACTTGAGAGACTGTGGCTTTGCACTCCCCAGGATTGTACAGTGGGCAAACCACCCACTGTAGAGACTTGAGAGACTGTGGCTTTGCATTCCCCAGGATTGAACAGTGGGCATGTGGCCCCCTCGTGGATTTGGCATTGTGCACTCAACCGGCTGAAGTGCCCCCCCTTTCCCTTCCCCCTGAGGTGCCTGTTTTATTTCTATCTGATGCCCCTACAGTGTTCTCTCCGTCATGTTCGGGTACCTTGTGTGGGCCTCGACCATGCAGTGTGGGCCCAGTGTTCCACAGACTTAAATGGAGCAATACCTGGACTTGTATTCTTGGTGTATACATTTGTTAATAGTATATATATATTTTTGCGTACTGGATTTTAATAGATTACAATGGTTACACTCATTTCCTTTTGTCTTTGCATTCTTCCGGGGGGGTTGAAGGGTGTAACTGTAATCTATCATGCTGTATTAGTGTGTGTGTTGTAGTGGGTGAGGGTGGGGGTGGGGGTGTTGCGCATTGCGTGTGTGTGTCCCTGTTTTTTCCCTCCCCCCTCCCCTGTGTCATAGGTGCTGTACTCACCGTTGTCTTCGCCACCGGTGTTCGTGCTCCTGGTAGAGGAGCAAGAAGATAAAGGCTGGGAAAATGTGAAGCTCTGGTTCCATGGCGTCCTGGTTCCTCGTGGGGTGTGTAGAGGTGAGCGTTTTCCCTTCGTAGTCCAGTTTACGCTGTTTTTTTGTTCGCAGTGAATCCGCCCCGGAAAAGGTGGCTGATTGGTAGGTTGTGATACGGTGGGCGGTACATTGTCCTCCACCTGTCTGTTGGCGGTGACCGCTGCGCTGTTTGTTTGTACTGCTGTGGCGGTCGGAGTGTTAAAGTGGCTGTCTTTGTTGCCGGTTTCCGCCACAGTCGTAATTCCATTTTTTTTCAGCCGGCCTGTTGGCGGTTTTAACGCTGTTTTAACACCGACCGCCAGGGCTGTAATGACCACCTATGTATATATTATAGATGTTTTGATGTGAACATGTAATAAAAGAGAAATTATCATATTCATGAAAGGGCTCTATGTACATGATATACTGTACACAAATATTGTATTGTTATATATGATATAGCAGAGTGACCTCCTGTTTTATTGTTACTGGTATTTCCCCTGATAGGGTTGGCCTATAATACATTTTTTCAGTGGCCCTCTTCTTTTACTTGGATGGCCCAGTACTAGTAGTCATCAGTGTATGAAAAAAGAAACTCAGTGGTATAAGTTTTTAAAACTTCATTTACGGTAGTGATGGTATTGGATTAAATTAAAAATGTTGGCTATTGTTTGCATTTCATGGTTTTTTCAAAAAGTGTATATGTTTTGGGATAATATTTGATAGCATAGGAGGATGTGTACTTTTTTGTAGCTCAGTTAATTTTCGTGTTTTGTATTGCTAAGTTAATGTTATTGTTTTCTTTAGTGTTACCACCATGCCTCCTCATGGTCAGTGTGTATGTGTCATTGTCCACCACTTATCTTTGTTCTCCATGCTGTGTGGCCAGAGGCCATTTTGTGTAATTTATCTCCATAGACTTGTATGTATCCTATGTTCTCCATCCCTCCTTGTTCGCATTTGTTGTTTGACCATGTGGTCAGTGGCCATTTTGTGCATCTAGCCAGTGTCCATTTGCCACAGGCTTGCATGTGTACTTTGTTTGCCATGCCTCCTTGCTCCCTATTGTTGTTTGACCACGTGGCTGGCAGCCATTTTTTGCATCAGGCCTGTGTCCCTTTGCCATAAGCTTGCATGTGTTCTTTGTTCACCATTCCTCCTTGCTCCTAGTTGCAGTTGTTTGACCGTATAGCTGACAACCATTTTTTGCATCCAGCCAGTGTCCCTTTGCCATAGGCTTGCATGTGTTCTTTGCTCCTCACGCCTCCTTGCTCCTTGTTATTGCTGTTTGAGCATGTGGCTGGTGGCCATTTTGTGCATCCAGCCAGTGATCCTTTGCCATAGGCTTGTACGTGTTCTTTGTTCCCCATGTATCCTTGCTGTTGTTTGACCATGTGGCTGGCAGCCATTTTGTACATCCAGCCAGTGTCCCTTTGCTATAGGTTTGAATCCAAACATCCGCAATCATTGATCATTTGAGTTGATATTTAAATTTTTCATTTTGTCCCTTTTGCAAAGTAGTACCAAATCATTTCAGGAAACAGAGCAACGTGGACAGCAGCCACATAAAGTAATAGCAGATCTTCCCAAATTTGGAGCAAAACAGGAGGTCGAGCTTCCTTCTGAGCAAGAACCTCCTCTTTTAGAATCAATTGCTTCCAGATCTCCGGCAAGAAAAAGGAAGGGTACTACTCCACCATCTTCTCCATGCACCACCTCTTATGATGATGATAGGAACATGGGGTGGACCCTGGCAGATTCCAGGAGATGCCAGGCAAGGGGAAAGAAAAGTTCCAGAAAGCCTTAGAATCATGGAAGGGAATGATAATGAGGAGGATGATGACAAGCCAGTCATTGGCGATAATGCTGCAGAGGAGTCTGACGTTACTATCCAACCTGCTCTGAGGGATGTGGCAGAAGCAGCACCGACAGCTCCCATATTTGGAAGGCCGAAGCAGAGACCTGTACCAACCCCTACTTCAGTAGAAGTAATCACTGCAGAAAGGCAATCGACATATCCACTTGCCTCCAGTTCTTCATCAGGCATTGACCTAAAAAATAATACTCCTCTCCAGTTTGGGACTTTTTTACACTTGGCAAACAGGAGGAGAACATTGCATTATGCTCCATTTGCCACTTGAGTGTTTGTTGAGGTAAGCCTCGTTCACATTATAGTACTGGAGGCCAGAGGACCCATATGAAAAAAATATCACACAATCCGGTGGGAGGAGCATCTTGAACAATTGCTGAATATGGTTGCATGATGAAGGTGAGGAGAATCAGGAAACATCAGCTGCAACTGGTCAAATCCCAGTGGAAGGTGAAGAAGAAGAGGGTGACATCCTCATGCAAAGCAGCCCTGTCCCTAGCAGTGTACCAGAATCAGCCATCACAATAGCACAGGAAGACTCAGAGTGAGATGGAGACACCACAGCATACGGTGACTGCACCATGACACACATTGAGTCTTCCGCCAACTTCATCTCAAAAGTCATCTTTGTCAGGGGCCCCAGAAAAGCAGAAGATCCAGGCAACTATTTTGGGCCTCTTTAGGCAAGAGGGGCCCTATGACTGCAACCACCTAATGACAATGGGAAGCTGACATAAATGTTAGTGCTGAACCTCCTCCCCTTTTTCTTTGATGGAAATAGTGACAATCTTAGAGTTTGTGGTAGCCATCTGCCCAAAGTGGAAGGTTCTGTGTCAGACCTATTTTGCCATAGTTGCTGTTCCAGTGCTGAATCACAATGTGCTGCAGTTGATTGGACAAGCTTTGCAGCAAAGTATTGTCCACATTGCCCACCTGATGACAGACATGTGGACCAATTGTCAGGCTATTGATTACATGTGCATCACTGCACACTTGATCTGTTTTGCGGTGGTAAAGCAAAAGCTAGCTACAGGTCTGTGTCCTGAAGACTTTTTTAAGAGGATTCAGCGGCATGCAATAGTAGCCATGATTGCCATGGACAAAGCACATACAGTTGCAAACATCTTGGACACATTTAATAGCAAGGTGACTTAATGGATGCAACCCAGAGGTCTCCAAATTGGATTTGTTGCCACGGACAATGGCAGATGGTGGCTATTTGAGGGTTCTGTGTTTGGAACAAATCGCATCAACCTTATTGTGCAAGACTTTCTAAAAAAGGAAGACATATGGCATCATTACAAGTTTGGTGGTCCACGAACTGCCAGACTTGTGGTGGTGGTCAGACCGCTGTACTCCTGGCAGTCCAACTGCCAGATTATGATCCTGTTGGTTTGACTGCCAGGAGACTGCCCTCTCTGTCGGGATCAGGGATCACAACGGGTTGGCAGAGATCAAAGTCGTGGTCAGCCACTGCAGTGCCAAGGTCAGCACCGCTGTGCTGATCATGACTCCCCTTTCCTCTAGCATTTCCATGGCGGTTGCACTGCCATAGAAAGGCTGGTGGAAAGGCAGTGCTGGAGGCCGCAGAGGGGCGTCTGCGCATGACCATGTTGTGGGCAGTGCAGGGGCCCCTATCCCAGCACCCTTGGAATGTGCACTGTTTACTGTGAAGACAGTGCACATTCCAAGGGTGCTTGAATGTGACAGCATCAGCCTTGGCTTCCTAAGGGAGCCAAGGCCAATGCCACTGCACTGTTTCCACCGGGCTGACTGGCAGAAACGTCACAATAATACATTTCTGCCAGTCAGCCCGGTGGAAACATCGTAATACAATGGAGGTGAGGCCGCCTCCTTGACGGCAGCCTCACCCCCACCACATAGGTGTAAACAACACCGAGATCATAATAGGGCCCATAGTCAGCAACATGCTGATCATCTGCAGATGAATATGCACTCCTTTCAGCCATTCTTTTAAAGCAAGGAAGCAGTTGTGAATTATTCAGTGTGGTAACAGAGTACCAGTTAAAGCCCTCATACAGGAGTTGCCAACATATTGGACCTCAACATGTTATATGTTGCAACATTTGTTTGAGTAGTATAGGCAGATGAATGACTATGTCATTCTAAGAGGGGATGCAATTGGGAAAGCTATGGCCATGGATGCAGACAGATGGGGCCTAGTCAAATGCCTCACACAGATGCTACTCCCTTCTGAGGTTTTCACACAGGAAGTTAGCAAAGAGGACTGTACAATGGGCCAAGTTATCCCGTTGTTGCATCTGCTACAGGAGTAGCTAAAGAAGGGGTCTGAAAGGTTCACACTTGGATGTGGGAACGAAAATCCAAAAGTGCATGCCTTAGTTGAGAACTTAGGGGCATATTTATACTCTGTCTGCGCCGGAATTGCGTCGTTTTTTTTGACGCAATTCCGACGCAAAACTAACTCCATATTTATACTTTGGCGTTAGACGCATCTAGCGCCAAAGTCCATGGAGTTTGCGTCATTTTTTAGCGTGGACACCTACTTTGCGTTAATGAGATGCAAGGTAGGCGTTCCCTTCTAAAAAATTGACTCCGAGGCATGTGCGCCATATTTACACTCCCAGGCAAAATTCATGCCCGGGATTGGGCGGGTCAAAAAAAATGACGTACGGCCGCTTTTGCGCCGTTTTTTAGCGCCTGGAAAAGGCAGGCGTTAAGGGACCTGTGGGCTCTGAAGGAGCCCAGAGGTGCCCTCCCATGCCCCCAGGGACACCCCCTGTCACCCTTGCCCACCCCAGGAGGACACCCAAGGCTGGAGGGACCCATCCCAGGGACATTAAGGTAAGTACAGGTAGTTTTTTTTTTTTTTTTTTTTTGTGGCATAGGGGGGCCTGATTTGTGCCCCCCTACATGCCACTATGCCCAATGACCATGCCCAGGGGACAGAAGTCCCCTGGGCATGGCCATTGGGCAAGGGGGCATGACTCCTGTCTTTGCTAAGACAGGAGTCATTTCTATGGGGTTTGGGAGTCGAAAAAAATGGCGCAAATCGGGTTGAGGCGAAAAATTTGCCTCAGCCTGACTTGCCCCATTTTTTGACGCCCAAGCTCCATATCCCCCTACGCCGGCGCTGCCTGGTGTACGTCGTTTTTTTCCACGCACACCAGGCAGCGCCGGCGGCTAACGCCGGCTAAGGTCATTGATTAAATACGGCGCCCGCATGGCGCTTCAGAATGGCGTTAGCCGGCGCTAATTTTTTTGACGCAAAACTGCGTTAGCGCAGTTTTGCGTCAAAAAGTATAAATATGGCCCTTAATCCTTTGTTTGCCTCGTATTGTAAGGCTTCAAACTGACATCATCTCATCTAAAGAGTACATCTGTACCACCCTCCTTGATCCATGCTACAAAGAAAATGTCTTCCCCTTTTTATTCCTTTTTCTGAAGGGCATATTTCAAAATACAAGAATACAAGAGGAGGATTGTTGAAAAAGCCAGAGAACTGAAAGAAGAACTGCTGGAACTTAGAGTCACACTCTACAGTTCTGAGGTTCTGGATTCAACTTCCAGACAGGACAGTCTTGTCTCACAGCAGCCAAAAGCAGCAACAAGAATACCAACAACAATAGCATCAGACAAATTGGTCCCAGCCTCTGCATTGGCTTGATTTCAAGTGGCAGGCCTTGAGTCTAGTGCAGAGGTGAAACCAAAAGAGGTGAAGGAAGTGTCAGCACCAATGACACTTCATAGGAGTTTCCAGGTGTATCTGGATGACCCAAAAGGTGTATTCGTATGGGAGGATGCACCAATGGCCAGAGCTTAGCAGACTTACAATAAAGTATGTGGCCTGTCTAGCTAGCATGTTTGCTGAACGTGTGTTCAACAGGTGTAACAGTGAGAAGGACCAGTCTTTCACCTCAAAATGTGCAGAGATTAACCAGGTTCAAAATGAACCAGTATTTTAGAGCAGCTGATTACACAGAAGAGGATGATTGATCAGAATCAAGTGTGTTTCCTGACCAACTTCTGGGTGAACTAGTTCAGTGTGAGGACAAACTCTACTTCCTGGACTGAGTATGCCAGTGCCACCATAGAAATTTTCAATTTTTTCTCATTCAACTTCTCACTTTTTTTCTGTGCAAAAACAAAAATTGCTAGTGGAACATTATGTCAGTGTCAGATTTATGCTCTCTCGCCATTATTTAGTCTCATATATGGCTGGATTGAAGTTGGACCCATGTGCAGTGAAGAAGCCCCTACATTCCCTTCAGGACATTGGAGACAATGTCTGCCTCCCTCACATACCATTGCCTATCCTTTTTTTACATCACCTAGCAGAGCTACCCCAGAAGATCATTGATTAAAAGACTGCCAGTGCCAATGCAAAATTACAATATGTTGCTACCATCAAAGAGGAGGTAATATTTTGTTCAACCACTGTGTTTGGATTGGAAGAGGTAACTGCTAACTACTGCATAAATGAGTGGTGATATGTTGAGTGACTGTGAGTGATAATTGATGTATGCGGTTGCTTTCAGTGAGGGAGGGAGTTCAAAAGAATTGTAAACTTGTTTCTGATGATATGTAATATTTGGGGGCTGTTGGGTGATCATGTTTTCCTTTAAGTGATTAGCCTTTCAAACATAGTGAAATTTTCCTGCAGGGTCCACTCCTTTTTTTTGGATCCTTATACCAGACCAGTCCTTTTAGCTACCAAACACAAATCTACATGAAATACTCCAGTTTTGTTTCTTTATTTGTTCTTCAACAACAGTGCACTACACAAGTCTACTTTGCTCAGTTTAGGACTGGGACGTAGTTACTTAGAATCAGGAGAAAGAGGATTGAAGGACTCAGGGAGGGACTACCTCAACAGCTAGAAAGAGAAAGTTATCGACTTCAAAGAGAAACCATAATGATGGCAAAGACTTTGAGACGTAGTACTTACTCTGCTCTGTGGATTGGAGAGAGGTGCGTTCTTCTGGAAAATGCTGCTGAGGATCTATTTACTGCATTACTGGTTCAAATATAAAACTCCTCTTATGTTCTTGCTCTGCCTCTGGCTTCCTTTTATCCATCTCCTTTACTCTATATTGCAGTTACTGATTTTTTCAATACACAGGTCTTCTACTAGTCCTCCCATGCACGAAAAAAAACTTTGTGACAGCTCATCACTCCCAAGAGTGATACGCATTCCAAGATGATTGGAGGTGCGCCGCCCAATTTGGCATTAGAGTATCATTTTCCTTATAACAATCATAATTTTTAGAACTGGATGGGTTAACTTCAATCCTTCATAATTTGTATTTTTGAAACCGTGAAGACATTACATTTAGCGATATACTATTTTGAGTCTCTCTGGGATAGAAGGACTGTTTGCAATGTATATACCTGAACTGTGTCATATTTAGCCCATCATTGTTTCCTTCCACAACATGATTGATGATGGTGTGCTGCTCAGCTCCTGATGAATACTGTTGTGTTTTTTTGTATAGTGTTTGTCTCTGGGACTCTTTTCCCTAAATCCCCTTTTCCATCCATTCATCAAGGCCCTAACCCTCTTACCCCAAGCTGTGTGATTTTTTTGAGATGTGACTTAATTTTACACTGTAAATGGATCACACATTTGCTGGGGGGATGTGGTAATAGCAACACCAACTCCCTACATGATCTTCGATTACCTGAGCAATATTCTACACAGGCCCCATCAACATCTTCATTAAGGCCTTGTGTTGTGCGGTGCATACACACTTAACATGTTGAACCACTACTGACTCTGAGCCCACTTCTCCTTACTCTATGATTTCAATTTGTAAGTTTAGTTTTTAAATACTAGCTGATATTGCTAGCTTTTATTATCATATCAGGTCTTTTTTGTTGTGTGTCAAACGCTGTCATGGTGGTTGTCTGATCTCAGTCTTCCTAAAGTTATGATATAATATGACCCACTAACTCTCTGTTTTCTTTCAATCTAGTTGACAGTGATGGATAACCCTTTGGTTAATCCTCCAGTTGGAGTTTGCATAGCTGGTAGGGGCACCTTGTGTTTTCCCTGTTAGCACGGTAGCCTGCTATTACTAGTACCACCTCCTTAAGACGCCACCTTGGTAAAAACCCTACAGTAAGAAAACTCCCTCGTTTTCCAGGTAAGAGAAGAACTATGGATTAAAGTGAACTTGTTTAGTTAGTAATTAACTTCTACTGAAGAAGATGTTGTTTGTGTGTATCTAGGTTTTTGTAGGCAAAATAAGCAAAGGCAATCATCCCCTAGTGGTTACTATACTTGCAGAGGGCAGTAGGGCAAGTTTATAACTGTATGACATACACTTTTTTTAGTACATTGGAAAATCGGGCTAAAATAAAAGACACAAGTACAAAGTAAAACACCGAAATACACATTTGAGGCATAAATCAAGTAAAAATAGATTACCCTTTAATTTTTAACAAATAGAAAATCCACCATTTTCACCCACAACAGTCCCACCCATCTATCCAAACAAATAGTCCAGTCCTCAAAAAGTCCAATGAAACTGCAAATGAAACCCGGTCGCACCTCCCTCCCAACCCTCTCCACCCTCTATAAGCCCCTCCCACCAAAACACAGCAGACCAATGCCCTGTCAGAGCTGAAAGGAGGCAGTAGCAGGTACATTTAGGGACCCTGACAGCTGGTGGCAGAACCAGTGATGTAATGGCTGGATGTGTGGAGGCTGGGGCTGGCATGCTGCTAAACTAGGTCCTGGGTCAGAGGAAGCTATTTCCCCCTCTTACTCCTCCAGGACCACCAACCGCCGGTATTCCGCCTGTATACTCTCCTGCCTCTGTCGCCGCAGATGGTCTGCTATATCCTGCCTGGTGGGTAGTGCTGGTTGACCCGCAGGAGTTGCTATATTGAGAAGGAAAACAAAATTGTAAACAATGCTCTGAGCAAACACTTTTTTTAAAGTAGGTATTGGGTGGCACAGTAGCAGTACATTTCTGGTCCCCTAGGAACATTGGAATTTGATGTGAATATGATTAGAAGAGTCACAGGGCCAATTGTATTTGTATACCCATGCAGGCCTCACATAAAAAGCATTGATTGTCTGCTATAATATAATTAGGGCAGAACAACACTAGCTAAAACTAGATAAAAAAAAATGATTAAAAAACAGCGGAAAAAATGAATTACCTCTCATTTTTGCGTAAAGTACTATTCACTATAGAGTACAAGTTGCTGTGCCAAATTAATGGAGGCACGCTAGGCAGCTCTTCGAGCTCTTTGCTACTGTCTGCAGCTGGGACAGCTGTAGTTCACAATTATCTATCTTTAATTCCAATGGCCCTGCTCTTCTCCAAATGCCTTCCACTTAGTTTCTACCCCGACTCCAAAGAGGTGAATGAATAATAAATATGATATGTCACACATGTCACATATAAAATGTGGATATATTAGCCTATCTGGCACCTACTAGTCCCACTTTACTCACTGGCCTCACCCACCACCACAAATTCTTTCCAACAAATTAATTTGCTGGCCAGTAAGGAAAGGAAACTTGATTTATTCTACTGCAGGGTAAAGCAGAGGGATTAGGAGATTACATAGCAATTTTGCAATGGAATAGAGGGGTGTCACTGATCATCGATTCATCATGTACCTATGCTTTAGCTTATTCAGTCACTGTATAGATGAACTCCCAAGAGAAAAATTAGAGCAGACATAAAATAAATCTGTTATGGGAAACCATGAAATATATTTCAGAACCACTTCACATGGCCATAAAAATGTTGCACATGGCAAGAATATTTTTTTCAATTTGTTTGGTAGGCTGGGATGGAAGAAGTTAGGAAAGAATAAAGGAGTAAAGTACAAAGTGGTAAGCAAAACAAAGCACACCTTCTGTAATTGGTTTGCAGTGCATTGAAAACTTTGTCAACGCTGCATTAACTGAAGCAGACGCACATTGCACAGCCAACACGGCAGTTACAAGTTTAACCATACTGTATCTCTTCGGTCATGGTAGGCAAAATGCAATGGGTAGGGAGTGAGTTGAGGAATGATGATGGGTGGGATACATATTTGCCTCGCTTAACAAATACAGTGAGTCAAGGGACTAGAACACAAATTAAAATAACCCCCCACTTTGAACCATAGCTGTGAGAGACTGGCTTCTTTTTGCAGTGTCCCCCCACTTTTTGCCTGGTTTCTGAATGCAACTTGAACTGGAGTGCACTGGGATCCTGCTATCCAGGTTCCCGGTGCCAGTGTTCTTTCCCTAAAACAAGGTAAAAGCAATTGGATACACCTTTAGCTACCACTATAAGTCCCTAGTAAAAGGTACTTAGGTACCCAGGTCATGGGGTACTCTGGGTAAGCCCCTGAGGGCAGCAGCACTGATTGTGCCACCCTCCAGGACTATGCATCCAGATGCATCCAGCACTGCCATAGCAGGCTGAGTGTCCTTCTGCAAACCTAAAATACAAAGTCGACATTGCACACTCTCTGTGTGCCCTGTCCATCCTACACTGCATATTCTATGGGTAAGTCACCCCACTAGCAGGCCTTCCAGCTCTAATTCAGGGTTCAGCATACTTTATGTGCAGGCAGAATTGCATGAGCAATATGCACCCACTGTGTCCTTGCCAAACGTGGGTTATAGTGAGTGAAAAGAGCAGCCATTTTAACATATGTTCTGGGCACTCATCAATACGAGTTTCCCAGCTATATAATGGCTACTCTGAACCCTGGGTTGTTTTGGTATCAACCAACTCATAATAATACATCCAAACTGGTACTAGTACTGGATTTATTATAATAAGTACCCAGGGGTCACCTTAGAGGTGCCCCCTGAAAAAGCTAATTATCCTGGCATGGTTGCTGACAGGTTCCATCCAGCCTGCTGCCTCCAGACAGCCAATTCACAAAACTTGGGGGAGAGCCCTGCCTCTCTGGTTTGTGAAACAAAGCCCTTCCTGGGTGGAGGAGCTAACTCCTCCTCCCTCAGGAATGTGCACTGCCCTGGCAGTGAGCTTCAAAGGGCTACCACCCTTGAAACTCAACCCCCCAGGCCTGCTGCTAGCAGCAGATGGCCTTCCCTTTGCAAACTCCCACTCTTGGAGGGAGAAAAGGCAAGAAACCAGACAAAGGGTAGGAGGAGTAGCCTCACTGAGCATGCACCACCCCTAAGGGCTTGCATGCAAAGTGGACCCTATGATTCAGATTTCTCCATATTGGAATGGAGAGAAACAGCCGAAGAGGTTTAGGGAAGTGACCCTTCCCACAGGAAGTGGCCACTATAGTGGGTGTAGCCACCCAAGGATAAGTGCCCCATTGGACACTACCAGGTTCCCCCTAAAACACACACTAAATTCAGTATTTAGTGGGCTCCCCTAGGCCACGATTTTATATTTGAAAAAAGACTCAAATGAGATTCCAAGAAGACAAGAAAACCAGCACCAAAAAAAAACGCCATGACGAGAACTGAGGACCTGCTGCACCGGAAGAGGCGCCAAGACCCCTGCTTGCTGCACCAGAGTCCCGACAATCGCTACAGCAGAGGAGCTAAACACTGGACTGACCACAAGAAACCCAGGGGACCTCCAGGCTTCAATGATCACCCAAGATCTCCCTCCTGAGTAAAGGCATCACTCGATAAAAGCAAGTAAATTACAAAAGACAAAGAAACCAGTGAAGGACACTTCACTGAATTGCCAATATCACCGTGACTGGAGGTCAGAGCCGGACCCAACGACACACAGACAACAGTCCGGAAGTGACCCCCCAACACCAGCTGTACCGAGTTTGGTGGCACTGCGAGCCCTGGTGGTCTAGACAGAGCAATATCCTGGGACCTGGTCAGCTGACATCGGACCAGGAGAAAACCAGCTTCCCCAGAGCTAACAAAGGATCAGGAGGCTAGACCCAGTCGAGGGACTTCAGGAACACCCCAGACCTCCAACCAGAGTGTCCCCGTTGTCCTGCAAGCAACCCCCAAAAAGACTTACCTCCAGCTCTAGAGGACTCCGTTGCGCACAGCATCCAAGACCTCCAAAATGCCCTGCACCTGGCCACCCTGGGCCTTGCATTGCTGGTTCAGCTGTGTGCCCCAGGTCCCCAACCTCTTGTGACTTTAAAAGCCAAAAGGGACTCCCCAGGCACCACTTTGAATTTGCAAACTAGCTCCTTTTCCAAGTGGCCCATCTAGGTGGCCCTGTGCCTATGCCAATGACTTTGCAATGCTGCTGCCGCCGAAACCCGGAGCTGCCAGAAGCTCTCTAGCTGGCACAAGGTGCCCACCAACCTCTGCGACCATCCTGCAAAACAAAAAACTGGTAACTCAACCGTCCGATTTTTAATGCATTTTAAAAAAATGACTGCCTATTGATTCCAATGGTGCATAATTATGCACAGAAAGACTAACTTTGCTAAAACTTTTAAAAGGTCATAACAAGAAAAGTACTTAACCTATTCTAAAGATTTTGGTCTTAAAAATTATATAAAAGTCTGAAGTATTTTTATAAATTCTGGTCTCGAGTTACTCATTGAGTGTGTGTGGTGCATGATTGGATTTGTGAGTACAGCAAACACTTAGCACATCTCCTGGATTAGCCTAACTGTTCGACCAGCTACCTTAAAAATTTGAGCATTAGGTGGTCTGATTTTTACCCCTGAAAACTTACATGTGGTTGTCTGGACCTTCTGCATAGTTTACTTGGTTTTTGTACACTACATAGAGGGCCAGCCTCCAAAAAAGCTTTGATAACAATAAAACAAAACAAGCGAAGAAGGTGAGCAGCATGGTCCCCACCAGAAGAGCTCCCTTGTTTATTCATCCAAGCAATTATTCAATCATCCTTTCATTCTTTCTACTATATTCACCCATAATTACCATTATTTAAGCTTTATTTTCTCTCAACCAGTCTTTCATCAAAATTTACAATCCATTATCCATTCTTTCAGTATTCCCTATCCATCCTTTCAATCAATCAACCTTTCACCCATCCATCCATTTACTCAATACTCACCAACACATCCTTTTACCAACCCACTCAGCGTTCCTTTCACTCATTTCACCCATCCTTTCTTTTAACCTTCCCTCCTTTCCCATTTCTATCAAGCCATCATGTTTAGCATACATTATGTGTGCTTTGGCTGAGTTGCAGATAGAAGGGACCATAACCCAACCACCACTATAGCTGGTTACACGTGGGGTTCACGATTACGCCGCCGCCCTTGTAGCTAGTGAGAAGAATAGTAATTGTCAATAAGCAAGCAATGTGACTTACCACCGCCCCACCCCTGCCTCCACTTCTTTCCCTGCTCCATCGCCTCCTGAAGTGGCACTTGAGCTGGCACCACTGCTGGTCAATTTGACAAAAAAAAAAATTAGACAGTTTTTACATACCAGGTACACCTCCCCTTAACTTTTTTAATCAAAGAAATGCAACTGCAATATATCACTACAGTTCTGTTACCACTGCAGTAACTTCTATCAAAAATATCACTCTAGGAATTTTGTTGGTTCGCAATGTTAGGAAAGCCAGGTAGTCAAGCCAATCACAATCCTTTCATAATGGAGGGGCAGAGCTGTAGCTGATGATGACTTTGAATCATTGAAGCGCAATTAAGTGTTGGAAAAAAGTGGTCAAGGAAAGACAGGAAAGATAGATAATGCAGGGATAACAGGAATTAAACAAAAATTGGATAGGAGAGTTGGAAAAAAGGAGACAATATAAAAAAATAAACAAGACAAAATTAAAAGAGGTATAATATTGGGCAAAGGTAAAAGTTAGGGAAATAATAATACTACTACTACTAATAATATTAATAATAAATAATAGGGCGTACCGGGCTGAGCAGGGCCCTCCGCATTGGAGCTAGTGGTCAGCGCCTCCTCCCCAGCTCTTGCCGGACTCTCCTCTGTGCTGCCCCTCTTCTTGCCTTTGAGTGCTGATTCAAGAAATAAAGAAGATTAAAAAAATAGTTTAGTGGTACAGTTAATCTCCACAAACATTTTATAACAGGCAGACACAGTAACATTGTACTTATCTAAATCAGATCGCATATGGTACTAGTATGATCGACCATCGTTGAGTTAGCTATACTCATAAAATCCCTATTCCAAATGTCCTTACTAATTACTGCATTAGGAACTAATGTTTTGCAATGAATGATCTTTGATTCCATTTTCATTTATCAACCCTCTTGATTGACCAACTCAGTCTCTCTTTTTTCAATGCATAGATGCATACTGGTAGTAATACAGATCACTGTGAAATTGCTTGGAACTGTACGAGCTACATGGATAAAAGTCACAGAGAATGCTAACTCACTGATATCACTAATTCACTATGGTGACAGGAGGACAGAGGAGTCTGCGTTGCAATTGCTTCTTAAATAATCATTTAACCACAAAAAACAGGGGACGGGAGGCTTCACCCTCTCCACTTCCTCCATATACACGAACAGTTCACACACTATACAGAGTCAATAATTTAAACACCTCAGGTGATAAATAAGGCTGGAAGTTCAAAGTTGCTAGATAATCCTCTCTGCCGCTGTACAGTGTGTGAGCTGTTCTTAAATAATCAGCCAAACCACCAACAAGTACGATGAGGTAGTGCAGAGCACCTGTCTAGCTCTAACTGGATAAACATAATATTATTCTTACTGAAAACTGAACTTAACTTACCTCTGAGTGGGAGCAGCATGCTATTCGGATAAAAAAGGTAGCATTGTAGAACACAAAAATATAGTTAATACTTACCGAACCTCGGAATCTCTACCCCTAGCAGGTTGAGCAGATCCTGCTCACAGTCGATGATATCCTTCCAGCGGTGTGTCACCTGCTGGGAGGTGCGCTGTACCTGACTGGTGTGAAGAACATACCTGCCAGCAAGGAGGGGAGGTGATGCTGCACATAAAAAACAAGTGCCTCCACCTCGCAAAAGATGGGCCAGGGCTGCAAGATAAGTGCCTGCTGCCACTGGCTGCTTTGGAGGGCCTGGCACCACCACTCCCTTGCTCACCACCGTGCTCTGCCATGGTGCTGACCTGGTTGGGGTAAAGAAAACTAAAGGAAACAGGGGAAGGAAGGAAGGATATAAAATAATAAACAAAAATTCTAAAAGTGTCAAAGACAGGAACTTTTGTTTTAAATAGCGTAAATTACACAGACACAAAAACACACACTAAAACAATAAATAAAAATGAGGTGTAAATAAATTAGGAGGATTGAGAATTGAAAAGATAATAGAAGGATTCAAACTAGGCCCAGAAGCATGAACAGAGTAAGAGAAACAAGATGGCTGTCTCCCATGTGAACCACGTGATGCCATTTGTGCATGATTTTGAATGTGAGAATGTACTTTCCATTGTGTTTAATGTAAAATGCAATGAGAATGGGTGCAACGGGGAACTCCACACAGCACAGCGAAGTTTTTGTCCCACTTTGCAGAGTTGTGCATAGCATAACTCTACACACTCTGCCCAGGCCTAGTTCTGTTATGTGTTAGTATGTATATTGTATTTGTAATGTCCAGACCTCGTCTAACAGGGTATCCTGTCACTGAAGCAGGAGCTGCAGAGGTCAAGTTGGGGCCAAATGAAGAACCTGTCAGTTTCTTGTGGAATTTGAAATATGACTAAGAGGCTATGATTTGAAGGGGCAGGTCATTCTAGGCTGTAGGAGCGAAGTAGGAGAAGTCATGACTGCAGGCTCTGATTATGCATATGCAGGGGTGTGTGTGGGAGTAAGAGTCTGGCTGAGCATAGGTGTCTAACACGTCTAAGGATGTTTATGCAGTTTTGAGGTATGTGGGGCCAATGCGGTTTTTGCATGTCTGCGTAAGGAGTTTGAAGAGTGTTTGTTTGTGGATTGGGACTCAGGGGAGCTCTTTGAGGTGTGGGGTGATGTGGGGTGGGAGGTTGAGAGTGAGTGTGCCCACTGCGTTTTGTATGATCTGGAGTCTTCTTATCAATTGAGTGTTGATTCCAGCATAGAGTATATTCCCGTAGTCCAACTTGCTGATGATTTTGTGAATGTTTGTGGGGAGCAATTTGAATATCTTCTTGAGCAACTTGAGTGTGTGGAAACAGAACACAAAGACTGCTTTCACTTGGCCGGTCTTAATGAGTTGGTTATCAATTACTATTCTGAGGTTCTTAGCATGGGTTGCTGGGATGGGGTTAGTTCCAGGTTCAGCAGGCCACCAGGTGGAATGCTAGAGCAAAGTGTCTTTGTCAGAAATGACTATTTCGGTCTTGTCTGTGTTGAGCTTGAGGCAGATGGTTTTCATTAGCCTGGTGATTTCAGTCACGTAGGCAGAGAAAATGGTTCATTTGCTTGAGATCTTGCATGAGAGGAAGAGTTATGAGCTATGTGTTGTCAGCATAAGATATGATGTTGATTCCATGGGCACGGATAATGCTGTGAATGGGATCATGTGGGTGTTGAACAGAGTGGGGCTGAGTGAGGATCGCACCACATGGAAGACACTGGGTTCCATTTCAGGAGACCCAGTGCTTGCTGGAGGAACATGGAGAGGTAGGAGCTCCCCCCCAGACAGGTTTGTAGATTGTTGCATTCCTGAGAGCAGGGTGGGATATCAGAGGAAGGAAGAGTCAGACTCTTTGGTGCACTTCAAAAGGGCCTACTTGATTCTGAAAGGAGATCAAAGGGGCCCTGGCACATCTGAGGAAGGAGATGGGGCTGATAAGAAAATCAGAAAGAGGAGGGCTAGGGTTCTTTGGTATCTTTTGATGTGCATATCATTGAGGCTGATATCCAGGCAAGACCCTCTAGAAACTCCCTTGGCCTGTTTGGGGCTTTCAAAATTGGAGACTGTCTTGTTACAATAAACTGTTTTCTTGAGCAAAAGCACAGCAAAGGAATTGGCACTTCAAAGTGTATTGTATTTTAAATTGTATTTATACAGCACTTACTACCCCTGACGAGGCGCCAAAGTGCTTTTCAGTGAGTAGCACGTTACTCGGGAGCCCAAAAAGGATTAGTAGTGTATTAGTATAGGAAAGCATGAGTTAATTTGAGTGGTGGACATGCAAATCTGTTAGTTGGATTGAAAAAGGATAAGGGAGAGATTGAAGAGGGAAGAATCTAGAAAGTGCTACCTAGGAGATCATATATATAGTCCCATGGATAAGCTGTACTTCAAGGGAAAACTGCATATGTACGTATCCTTGCTGTAGAGGAATGAAGCAATGCATTAGAGAAGGTCACACAATAGGAGCACTCTTTTGTTCTGTAGATCAGAAATTGTATTAAAGTATACAGTGATGCATCTTGTCACTTCTATGCTTCTATACCCTCTTCATAAAACCACTGCAATAAGTCCCAACATCCAGAAACTGTACCTCTCAATAATAAAAATGTACACAGTGTCGGAAAAGGTTAAAAGGAGTCAATAGACCAAGCATGTACGAAATATGAGAAACTCTCATCTTTTTGCTCCACAGGTTCCATGCATTCCTCTCTGCCTCTTTTCACCCTATCTTCCCTGTTGCCCTCTGGTCTCCAAGTGGAGATGATGGAAGAAAAATGATTAAACATGGTTCTAAAGAAAATACAAGGCAGAGTGGAACAGGCACTGAACTTGCAGAAAAGAGGAGCAGTGAAAATGAGAGCAAATATGTAATCTAAAGAAAGAGAAAGAAGGGCTAAAAGCAGATATGACACTTGAAAAGGTAAATTAAAGGGAAGAGGAAGGTGACCAAGCAATAAGATGGGTGGAGAAGAAGGAAGTGTAAAGGAGCCTGGAAAGGCATTGCAGGAATATTTGTAGCTGTGCTTCGATGTCATCAGCATGCAAATGATTTGGGATAAAAGAATCAGACATTGTTGAAAATGTCACATATAGCATGGTGACACTGGAAAATCTGTCTGTTCCTTTAGTTGGCGTCTGGCCACTTCTCCACAGCGTGTTAGACTGACGGACACTTAGACAACCTTTGTGACACATATTACTGATAACTCTGGAAATACATGAACCAGATGGGAAACGGACATTACAATGTGATCAAAACTACACATGCCTCTACCACGAATGGCTATACAATGCATGTATGTTTACCACTTATGTCTTTACCTCACAGGATTTTACAATAAATAAGTATTTTGCAGGTTAGTAATGAGTGTTTTATCAATATATATATATATATATATATATATATATATATATATATATATATATATATATCCAAGAAAGAAGTGACTCAAACAGATGATCTCACTAAAGAACAAAAATATATTTCTACTACAACGTTTCAGCTTGTAGTAGAAATATATTTTTGTTCTTTAGTGAGATCATCTGTTTGAGTCACTTCTTTCTTGGATATTACATTTTCTTGTGGCTCATTGTATCCTTTGGGATCCAGATTTTTGCCCTGGCTGGCTGTTGTTTTCTTGTGATCCTGCATCTTCCAGTATATATATATATATATATATATATATAAATATATATATATATATATATATATACACATAAATAGTTACATACACACATATTTACATATACAGATATATATACACACACATACACATTACCCAGTGGCAGTCGCCAGAAGGTAGTTATAGTTAGGACCATGTTTTCATAGAAAAAGCGAGTTGTGACTTACCTCTATATTTGGCTCTGTTTAAAAAATCTTCATGAAAAAGGAGGGTAAAAAAACATGCGTTTCTCATGTTAATTCCCATCGGACTTTTGAACACAACTACAGCCCAAACCACTGAACAGAATTACACCAAATTTGGCAGAATGGTAGCACGAGTTATAGTTACTTGAGATACCTCTAACTATAACAGGCAAATCTCTATGGTTTTGTACCTTTAAAATGTGAGCCTAACTAATGTCCCTGTAACCTTTGGTTGTCAATACATATATATATATATATATATATATATATATATATATATATATATATATATATATATATATATATAATTACACATATATTAGTGAAAGGTCGTTTTAGGGTTTAGGATAGGTATGAGTTTTTGAGTGGCAAGGGTGTTTTTAGTTTACAGGGTGAGTATTGTTTTTTGAGTGACAAGGGTATTTTTAGGGTCTATGGTGCGTGCCGGTTTATGGGTGGAAAATCATTTTTGAGGTTTTAGGTTGAGCACGGGGTTTTGAGTGGCAAGTGTTTTTTAGGGTTTAGGGCGGATATGGGCTTTTGGGTGGCAAGGGAGGTTTTATGGTTTAGGATGGATATGGGTTTTTGGGTGGCAAGGGTGTTTTTTGGGTTTAAGGTGGGTATGGGGTTTTGGGTGGCAGGGGTGTTTTTAGGTTTTAGAGTGGGTGTGGTGTTTTGAGTGGCAGGGGTATTTTTGGGTTTTCAGGGTGGGTTTGGGTGATAAAAGCATTTATAGGTTTTAGGCTGGGTAGGTATGAGTTTTGGGTGGTAAGGGCGTTATTTAGTGTTAGGGTGGGTATGTTTTTTGGATCGCAAGTTTTTTTTTAAAGTTTTAGTTTGGGGATGGGTTTTTTGGTGGCAAGGGCGTTTTTAGGGTTTAAAGTGAGTGTGGGTTTTTGGATGGCAAGGGAATTTTTAGGTTTTAGGGTAGACATGGGTTTTTAGGTGGCAAGGGCATTTTTAGGGATTAGGGTGGGTATGGGTTTTTGAGTGGCAAGGGTGTTATTAGGTTTGAGGGTGGGTATGGGTTTTTGGGTTGCAAAGGAATTTTTAGGGTTTAGAGTATAAGGCGGGTTTTTGTGGGCTCCAAAGACATGTTTAGGGTTGGTATGGGTTTTTGGGGGGCAAAAGTGACTTTAGGGTGGGTATGGGTTTTGTTTAGCAAGGACGTTTTTAGGGTGGGTAAGAGTTTTTGGGTGGAAAGGGCATTTAAATATATGTAAATATATATATCCATACAGATCTCTCTCTCTCTCTCTGTATATAATAAATATATATATATAATATATATATATATATATATATATATATATATGTATATATATATATATGTATATATAAACTCCACTGCAGGTGCTGAAGTGATAAACTCCACTGCGGGTGCTGAAGTGATTCTATTCAAAAATACATCTAGATTCACATAAAAGTTTCCAAACTTTGCATCTATAAGTGTATAGGTACACAAATTACAAAATATTTTGTGGCCGGTGCATTTCAGCATGATGCCTTCTACTGGGATTGTGAAACTCATGGCTTCAAGAACAGAATTCTATATCTCCATTGCACTGTTCCATGCAACACTAGACCTTGTATTTTCCAAAGGATGAGCAGCTCCATTCACACGCCATTTAAGGTTAGCACAATCCTATTGATCCCACTTATAGACTATTATCAGAATGTGTTGTTCCACAAAATTAACAATTATAAATACATTACCCCAACCTTTAAAGCACTACATTTCTTAATCTAACATTTTTGATCATTTACATAATTCAACTTCTCTCTATTGAAACATGTTGCCTTACTGTATGATAACTTTATTTACGATACCAAGGCAATTGCCATTCCTTTTGATAAATAACACGTATTGAACAATCCCAAATTCGATTATGTAATGTAACCGATCATCATCCATTACACTGCATGCATTACATCCCTTCATTATCACTTTTAAAATGATGAAAGCTATGTTCCTTGTACTGTTACTCTTAAAGGCATTGCACAACCTCTGGTCCTGTCAGTTATGTAAATGATATGTCCCCCATGTTCACCATCACTTACAAAGACATTGCACATTATTTCTGCATTATGGTCAAACATTATACCAAAAGCTTTGTAATCTACAGAATTATATGATCTACATTCCACTAGTTCAAACTCATTCTAAACTCTTTCTAAAGTCTGTAACAATTCTGTAAGTACTTGCAATCATACATGGAAATAATATGTTCAGATCAGCTAAAGCTAAGCTAAGTCTAAAGTGACGGATGCTAGTTTGAATTGCAGGGACAGATCCCCTGGAATCCACATATTATATACATTACTTACTGGTGGTCACCAGTAGGTAGCTATGGTTAGGACCTAGTTTCTACAGGGAAAGCTGTATTTGCTTGCCTATATCTTTGGTGTTGCTTGACGAATCTTCACAAACTTTTCCAAAAACATTTGACAGTCATCTGAGCTGCTGTCTGGAAAATTTCGGGGTGATCCATCAAGCGTGGCCTGAGATAAATGGGGGGTTGAAATTCAGAGCTTTTTGAATGTTAATTCATATAGGAAAAATTGAATGGCAATAGCACAAAAGCCACTGAACGGAAATACACTAAGGCCCTCATTATAACATTGGCTGTAACTACCACCTACTGCCATGGTGACGGCTGCCAACATGCCACCGCCATGGCTACCAGCCGTCTATGCGTATTATGATTGCCGAAGTTATTCCGCCAGAATGCTGGCAGAACACCGCTGACGGTCATGGTGGCGGACGGCGGTAAGGCGGCCCTGCTGACAGCAGCACAGCCACGCCAGAAAAACACCACTCACTGTATCATGAGCAATGATATGGCCTGGCAGTGTTTTGCTGGTGGACGCTGCTGCTGACAGCAGCGCCGCGGATCGTCTCCGGCTGGAGGATCCCCTGCAAGCAGGTAAGTCTGGTTCCTCGACAGGAGATGGGGGTGTTGTGTGTATGTGGGGGGGTGTTTGTATGTTTTGGAATGCGTGCATGCGGGTGTGAGTCGCGTTGAATGCGTGCATGAATGACTGATTGTGAGTATATGTTGTGTGTTGTGAATGCATGTGTGCGACAAGGTATGTTGGTGTGTGTTGCAGTGTGTAGGTATGTATGTGTGCATGCGTGGGTGGTGGTCAGTATGCGTGTGTGCATGTGTGTATATGGGTGCACATGTGGGTGTGTATCTGTGCGGGGCAGGTGAGGGAGGGAGGGGGTGGGGAAGGACTCTGGGAACAGGGAGGGGCTGGGGGAGACCCCTATCAGTGGCAGGGAAGGGATTCCCTGGCACTGATAGTGCCTACCACCATAGTTTTCGTGGCGGTAATTTTGGCACGAAAACCATGGCGGTGGGCCGGGTCATAGTCCCTAGGGTGGGATTGTGATGGCCGCTGGGCTGGAGACCGAAGTCTCCAGCCCTGCAGCCGTTACCACCCTGGTGGTCGGTGTGTTGAAGTGGCGGTCTTTGATGCCGGTTAACGCCAGGGTCAAAACCAATTTTTTTTACCGCCGGCCTGTTGGCGGTATTATTGCCGCTTTAACACTGACCGCCAGGGTCATAATGAGGGCCTAAATTTGGAAGGAGGGGAGCTCTTGGTCTACAAAGATCCCTTTTTCTTATTTGGTGTCAATGCATTGAGTGTTTTTTGAAAAATTCAAGGAAATCCAAATTTGGATGTATAGGATGTGAATGATTTGTGACCCCTCCCAATCTTGTGCAGGGATCTGATTGGCGGATAACACTTCAACAGCAGAAGTGTTGTCAGCCATCTTGGGACTCGGCTTCAGCAGAGTCTCAGAAACAAATATAAAAAAATACAAAAGGGGCCATGGTACAAACACCCTGACTCCTTAGCTCTGATAGTGGGGTCCCAAAGGGACCTACCCAGCCCTAAAAAGCATTTTTTTTTATTTTATGGAACGATCCACAGAAGAGTTGTGGATCCATCATAAAACGTTTTGAAAAACAAAGCGCAGGCTCCTGCACTTTGTTATCATGAAGCCCCTGGGTGGGCTAAGTCCCGGGGACATTTCTTTAGAAATGCAGGGGAGGGCTTCTGGCCCCCTCCCACTGCTGCGGGGACTCTCACCTCCCCAGGGCTTGCAATGTTTATGCGGGGGACCACGTGCCCCCCACTGCCCTGGGGATTGCCACCTTCCCAGGGCTGTTGTGACTGTGGGAGGGGGGCCTCCTCGTCCCCTCCTCCTGCCCGGAAAGGACCACCTCCCAGGGGCATTCCAATGATATGCAGGGCGCCTGTTGCCCCCGTGCCCCGGGAGCCACCACCCCACAGGTCTACACTGAATTTTGAGTGAGGTGGGCCGTGCAGCCCCCTGCAGCCTGAGGACCACCACCACTGGGCCAAATCTTTAAAAAAGCTGAGGAGGTTCCCCCTGGGGCTATCTTCACACTAGAATGGGGTGTGTGCCCCCCCCCATGGAGCCTCTGATGGCCCTGGGGACCACCAACTCTCAGGGCCGGCTCCTCCTACATCCCTGAGACATAGCTGTTTGTGCTGTGGCAGCCAAGCTGCAGCACACACTCTGCTGTTTGACAGCAGGACCTTTAAAGTAGGTCCCGCTGTCAAACGCATGCTGGGGACAGAGATTAAGGGCCAGATGTAGCAAACGTTTGCGACTCGCAAACGGGCCGATTCGCAATTTGCGACAGTGAAAAATCGGAAATGGGATGCAAAAAGCCCATTTCCGACTCGCAAAAAGCAATGGGACCCGTTTGCGAGTCTCATCCGTTGCGACCCCATTTTGCGACCCGCAAATTGCGACTCGCATTTTGCGACTCGCAACCAATATGCAATTGCAAGTCGCAAATTGCGACTAGTCGCAAAAAGCCCAGTTTGCATGTCGCATTTACCACTAACTCAGAGCAGGTGGTAACCGTTACCAAAGTATAAAAGGAGACCCAGAAGGCATCTGGGTTACTCAAGATGGCGGACATATACCTGATAGCAGTGAGGAGGAGAGTCTACGCAGCCCAGCAGAGGAGGGGCCACAGACAGGAGAAGATATATAGAACCAGGCAGACCCTTTTCCAGCAAACTGAAGAGGAGATCTATGATAAATACCGCCTTAGCAGCGCAGCCATTCTAGAATTAATAGATTTACTAAAACCACAGCTAGAACACAAGACTCTGCGTGGCTGCACCATCCCTACGCATATGCAAGTACTATGCGCACTGCACCTCTTGGCCTCAGGGAGCTATCAGGGGGTCATTGCAGTGGCAGGTGGGGTATCCCAAAGTGCAGTGTCTAGGTTCCTCAGGGCCTTCCTAGATGCCTTAGTCACGCACAAGTCTCACTTCATATACTTACCAAGGAATGAGGCAGAAATTAACAGCACCAAGCTGGACTTTTACCGCATTGCCCACTTCCCCCATGTCATTGGATGTGTAGATGGGACACACATTCAAATATGCCCCCCTGCTAATCTGGAACATATTTTCAGCAACAGAAAGTGTAAACACTCACTCAACATACAGGTTGTTTGTGATGCCCATTACGTCATCACGGACATCGTTGCTAAGTTTCCAGGCAGTACCCATGACTCATACATTTTTAGGCATAGTGGGATACATCAACGCCTGGAACGTGGGGAATTTGGAGACGGATACCTCCTAGGTAGAGCCACAGACACTTGCAGACATACACACAGGTCACTGTGCACGACTATCTGGACTTACTAACAGTGTACTTTTGTGCCCAACAGGTGACAGTGCATATGCTCTCAGGCCTTGGATCATGACTCCGTTTTTAACACCAAGTAATGAATCTGAGAGGCAATACAACAGTGCGCATAAGAGGACCAGGAACCTGATAGAGCGGACCTTCGGACTCCCGAAGGCAAGATTCAGATGCCTCCACCGCAGTGGAGGCGCCCTCCAATACACCCCCATTACCGCATTCAAAATTGTGGTCGCATGCGCCATCCTCCACAACATAGCCACCCGACGTGGGCTACCTCTCACCCCTGCAGAGCCAGATCCTGATGAGGAAGAGCAAGAACAACCACATCGCCATCATGGGGATAGGAGTCTAGCTAATCAAGGCAGACTGAGACGGGAACACATTGCAACGCAATATTTTGGACGGTACGTGTCAACTCCCACCATACTCACCCATTAACCAAACACTCCTTTAGTTAAGTGGAAGAAAAATAACTGTTTTAATAATGTAATGAATGAACTATATACAAGATGAATTTGTCCATGGGCAGGGAAATGCCAACCAGTCATGTGGCACATTAACGCCATGTGCCACATTTATTTCTCCGGGCTGTTCTCTAGCTTCCCCTGCCCCTCCTGCCAGCCTGGCTGGTCCCTGCTGCGTCCATGGTGCTCTGCCTCCCACTCCTTAGCACCCTACTGTCAGTAGCAGATACACTGCTCACTGTGGAGCCCTCCTCACTATCTTGGGGTGTTTCCCTGGTGGCCCTCGACATCTCCCGTGTCTCCATTAGTTCTATTATATGTGTGAGACGTCCCAGGCCCCTGGCAACATCCCCAGCAAAATGGCCCATCTCTATTTGCAGGCCAACTGTCCTCCTCGACAGGCCTGTTGTGTTGATGGCTAGCCTGCCGATCGATGTGGCCATCCTGTCCAGTCTTAGCATAATCTGGCGATCTCTGTGCCGCCCAGCCTCTGCCTGGCCCAGCAGTCCTGCCGCCAGTTCCCTGATGGCAGAGGCAATGTCCCCAGTGTTCTGGCACATCAGGTCCATGCGTCTGTTGAGGTGCTGCATGCTTGCATGGTTGTGTCTTACAAAGCGGTGCAGCACCCCACTAATCCTGCCCAATATTGTGTTCTGCAGGCTCTGACCCCGCAGCAGATGTGCCTCACTGCTGGTTGGAGGAAGTATCCAGGATCCAGACGCTCTTGCCCTGCGACGCCTGCGCTGTGGTGGCTGCCCTGTGCTCCCACCTGTATCCTCCCTGGCTGTTGCTGGGGCAGCTCCTGGCGTTGTTGTTGCAGCAGGCGTTACCACTGCAGGAATGCTGCTGACTGTGCATGTGAGGGTGCTGGCGGGTCCTGGGGTGTCCTCCTGGGCCTGGGTGCTTGGGGTGTAGGGGGTGTCTTGCTGGAGACCTGTGGGACATGGGGAACACACTGTCAGTGTCTAGTATCTATTGCACAATTCCTAATAAACATTTGCCTATGAACTGCCTATTGGACTACATTTCCCATAATGCATCATTCTGGCTTTTTCTACCCTGAAATGGAGCTATTTTGGTTGTGCCTGCACCTGTGTACATGGTCGGTGGGGTATGACATTGATAGGGGTACAGGCATGTCACATGGTACTCACCGGTTGATGTGCTGGGCTCTGAGGTGTCCAGGTCCCCAAATCCACACACTGCCTCCGGCTCAAGGTTTCCTCAATCATGTCTTCAAGGGGTGTGGGTGGTGGCACAGATGATGGTCCCCCTCCAGTGCCTCTCATCTCCCGGAGCCTTTCTGCCACCCTCTCCTTGGTCCGGGAGCGGAGGTCATACCACCTCTTCCTTATGTCCTCAATTGTCCTGTGGCTCACACCCAGGGAATTAATTTTCTCTTGCATTTCCTGCCAGATTTTCTTTTTGGTGGCCTCAGGAACAGTGTGGGCTGCTCTCCCAAAGAGCTCATCATGGTGCTGACAACATTCTTCGGTCAGCACCTCAAGCTCCCTCTCAGAGAATTTCATTTTCCTTTCTCGGGGGTTCCCTCCATGGCTGCTGCTGCTTGTTCAGTGTGAAGACTGGCAGTTATAAAAGGGTGTGGTCCTGCCTCCTCCCAGGTGTATTTGTTAACTTCCTGGCTGTGATGTCATCATCATGTGCCAGGAAGTGTTTCCAGAGTGTTCTGGTGTGCTTTCTGGAGTGTTCTGCTGCACCTGCAAGCAATTTTGAGGGTACTCGCAATTTGCGACACCCACTCGCTAATTGCGAGTTTGTTTTTTGCACACTCGCAAACAGCGACCTCGCAATCTGCGGACTCGCACACAGCGTTGCGAGTCCGGCTGCGAGTCGCTAAATCGGACCGGTTATTTTCCTGGCACACCAAATTGCGAGTCGCATTTTGCGAGTCGCATTGACTCGCAAAATGCGACTCGCAATTTTTATTTTTCCTACATCTGGCCCTAAATGCTTCAGCAAGCAGGGAGCTGCTGTCAAAGCAGCTCAGTGCTTGTTGAAGCAAGGGAATTCTTAAGGCTTCCCCTGCAGTGCCAGGTAGCCGTAAGGGCATTTTATTTTAATTATAAAATAAATAAATAAAAAAGTATGTAGGGACCAGGGGGGAGCAGTCCCAGAAAGCCCATAAAGGGCTTAAAAAACACTTTAAAAAATCCAATCCCCATAGCTGAGTGTTTAGGTTGCAGACCTCCACACTGAGCTTTGGGGGGTTGAGTCAGCTGGATTCATGTCCTTTTAAAAAAAAATAACTAATTATTCAAAATAATAAATGCATTTTTTTATTTGAAACTGAACACAAATATCTCTTCTAACTATATGAAATATTAAAGTCTAAAAAACAATCTCTTTCCCTCTCACTTTCTTTCTCTGTTTCTCTCCTTCGATCGATTTCTCCCACTTAAACATTTACACACCCACTCACACTCACACTCACTCAGACACTCATGCACCCAAGCACAGACCCACTCACACCCTTATGTACCCACTCACAGACCCACGCACACACTGACGCACCCATTAAAACACTGATGTACGCACTCTCACACCCATACACTCTGACAACCACTCTCACCACCAGATACACTCTCTAAAACCGATTCTCACACACAGATACAGGACATTCTGTAAATGTTAAATAATTTGAAATAAGAGGCTAAAATTAAGTTTGTCTCTGCTGATTGGGGCAGCGCAAGTGCGTCATACAAAATATGGCATAGACAATGGGTGGCGTCAGCTGAATTTAGAAATTGTAAGCATTCTTCTCATCACCTTTTGTGTGTTTGACGAATGTCCTGCGTGGCAAGGTTATGTCCAGACGTGGGTCTCCTGCTCACTGTGCCATTGGAACCAAGTTATACCCAACTGATGAGCAGGTATTAGGTTGTTTGTGTTCTAGTCCACCACACAACTTGGTAGATGTTTAGCGCAAACCACTAAGTCATATTTTTGAAGCCACGCATAGCCACTTTGAATGGCTTCTAAATATGGAGTAAGGCAAGTCAGTGCAAATCAATGCGTTTCCTTACTTGGCACAAGGAAGGCATTCCACAGACGTTGTGTGGGTGTTCCTAAGCAACTTCCATGATTTTTGATGCATTTCCAGATTTACCAAACCTGGTAAATGTGGGAATGCACCAAAAAGATACATCTCCCAGGAGAGGCGTGATGAGGATAAATATCTTTATTTCTCCTTGTTTTTTCATCTTTCTATTATGCAGCACACATAGTGAGAGAGAAAACCTCTCTGGATTTTTTTTGTGCAGCAAGGTGTCCCTTCCTGCACAAAAACAACCCTTCATGCAATGCAAGCACACTTGCGCCATAGGGCAAGGGTAACTGTGTTGGTGCTATGCTTCCAAAAGGGAACCAGCATGGGGGAAAGTACAGGAATATGCTATTTTGGATAATTATGGCGCACTTCCGCCCTTTCCCTGTGATGCAGGGCAATGCAGCAGGGGTGACTTGTAACGCTGCCCTGCGCCACCAAATCCATAAATATGGACCCAAGTGTTCCCCCTTTGCATCAGGTCTCAGTTCTTCTAGTGTCATTTATTTAGTTTATACTGTGCCAGGGCATTCCAGTGCTCTCTTGTGTGCACCTTTTGACCCCACTTGTCCCTTTGTGTTTTCAGTGACAGTCACCGAGCCCCTTGTATCGTTCATTGCATCCAATGGTGTCCAGTGTCCTTCAGTATATTTCCTCTTCCTGGTAACCGTCAATGCATCCAATGAAGGTGCTCCATATGAGTTATCCTAAGCACTCCTTAGATCACTCAGTGCCCATACTTATTAGTGTATATCAGGACATCCGCTGATAGTATAGCACAAACTCTTGATTTGTCTGGTGCTTCCCAATGCTTAGTTTGTGCTGGTGTTTGGCGGTGCTTGTGACTTGCACTTATTTTCTAACATCATGATATATTTATGACAGTCCACCATATGGTGGCATTGCCAGTCTATTTCTTTTTAAAAATCATGTGACTAAAGTGTTTAACAATCCAATATACCATTTTAAAAATAGTAATACCAGGGTGATTAGGCATTTCTTTCAAGTTTTGGCCACCTAGTGTAGTTCTAATGATCACATTTGTAGGACAGCAATGGTAAAGAGGTGTACATGGACCATAGGTGGTGCAAACTGCAGTGGCCACCTGAGAAATATTTTGGGCCCTGGCACTTATTTTACAAATTAGGCACTGCTTCCTAATGTGTCTCGATGTATCCAACATCACTTCTTCATTATGTCAATCGGTTCAGTGGTCCCTTGTCTCTCCTAGAAGACAGAGTGCCAGTGCCTCTCCACCTCACCTCGTTACATGCAATTATTGTTTACCAGTGTCACACTATGCTTGAAACTGCTATGGAACTGCTGCTCAGGGCCCCCCTAGTTCGAGAACAAACCAGAATCCTTTACTGCCAGGGCTTCTCACTGCCCCGAGGTCGGACGTGCAGCAAAGGGTGGAGCTCTTTTATCCCTGATATCAGAACGTCATTTGAAAGGCAGTGCACTTTCCCTAGTACCACATCTCTCCTCTTAGTTCTTTGTGTCCAGAGAACCTACTGATGGGATCGCAGGTGTTTCCTCACACTCTACAAGACAAAGATTGTAAATGGTGTTCTGCTAGTAATTTAATTTTTGCCTAACAAGAATACTTTACATAATATGGACTGGGAGATTTACTTGCCCTCCGGTCTAAGTGAAATCTAATTGCTTGCAACTTTACAGTTCACCATCTCCAGTAGTGATTTTATTTAGATTATTAATTTAGGAGGTGCAACCCTCTCAAGTGAAACAGCGAAACAGGCAGTGTATACCAAGGAGTGAGCATGAGACATCGAGGGGGTGGTCAAATGGTCAGTTGTATCTACTGTAATTTTTTCCGGGCATCCTAATTGATTAAACCAGCTCTAGTTGCCTACAACAACGTGCCTTCGCCGTGTTGAATGCGGATGAGAGGCTTTTAGGTAAATAATCCCTGCATAAATGTTAATGGACTAGAAAATTATCCGTGCTAAATCTCTTGAGTGGATCCTGAGATTGCTGACAAAGTGCGAAAACACTTCAGTTTGTCCTGAAGGGAATTTAAAGTGATTCCCACTCCCTCTTGCTGAGACGAGTTCTGTCCTCTCAGTTTGCCAGGGTCGAAGTTTTTCATGCTTCAGCAATAAACTGCTTCTTAGCTCATAATAACTCCGCGCTGGGTCTCTAAAGTTATTAATAGCTCGCGCATGCAGTAGGTGTCAGTCGTTGGTTTCATTCATTTTCATTTACTATATCAAGAATAACAACGCTGTTACCTACAATAAGACAAACGATGTGCTATGAAAGTTAATTAGTGCACTCGACACCGCTATGAAACACGATGCTGCAATTTCTGAAGGGATCGATAACTCTGCGATAGCAGGCTAAACGGGTACTCTCCTGGACATTGGGTATTCCTGGATAGAGCACCGCAGAAAAAAAATCCCAAGGACGTGAAATTTCATAAAATGTTATATTTGACATGGCTGTGCTGTACACTTCCATTTCCAAAGTAAAATGAGTGAAAAAGAAAGTTGGCTTTTCTAGATATCACACTATTGCTTCGGTGTAAAGTGTACTGCGCCCCAAGTCAGCTGAGGGGCGCAGCCTTAGCGGTCAGCAAGATAAATGTCTGCGCTGCTGCAGAAAGCTACGACGTGTGTTCACCCAACCCTGACTTGTCTGACTAGAATCTTGTGTAGGACAGATGGCTCGTAGCCTGAGTCCCCAGCTTGCCTTACCAGCCAAAGTTAACAAGCATTTGCAATGCAATGGGTCTCGCATTAGCTCGAGTTAGTGCTATGAGTTGTAAACTCCCAACCGGACTTTTCTTGACACATAAGCGCAGTGCTTGAAATTGAAAAATTTAAGTGCAGGCACTCTGTATCAGAGTACCTGCTTGTTTCTGAGAAGTGCCAGTATTCTCCAATGAAAAGTGTTACTTTTTTCTTAAAAAGTGCAGGTACTCTCCCTCTCAAAATAAAGAAGTGTTGGTACTCAGTACCGGAGAGTACCGGCCCATTTGAAGCACTGCATAAGCAAGCAGACTTCCGCATGGCCGTGAAGAAGACACAAAAGGAAAAATAAGTTAGTTGGCAGTCAACCTTATCAGCAAAAGTGCAATTAGCCATGTAATAGGGTAGATGTCCAAGGCGGTGACCAAACTGCCCCAAAGAGGGACAAAGGTAAAGCATTTACCAATGATAACAAAGGATTTTTGAAGGGCAAGCCCATGAACCAGCTATAGTGATGGACGTGGTTAAAAGCCCAGATACATACCAACACGCTGGAAAAGCAGCACTTGTGCATTGCTATGCTCGACATAAAAACAAAGACTGACAGGAATTCAGCATGTATTGATGATAGTCAGCTATATAATTCACGATTTTTTTTAAAAAACAACACTTTTGCCAAACTATCTCAAAAGTGTATATAAATTGAATTGACGTTAATAACTTTCAAAGCCCGTTTTACAAAGGGCCGTTATGCTGTATTGTGAGACCGTCTTAAGACATACTGGGGCATATTTATACTCTGTTTGCGCCGAATTCGCGTCGTTTTTTTCGACGCAAATTCGACGCAAAACTAACTCCATATTTATACTTTGGCGTTAGACGCGTCTAGCGCCAAAGTTCATGGAGTTAGCGTCATTTTTTTGCGTGAACACCTTCCTTGCGTTAATGATATGCAAGGTAGGCGTTCCCGTCTTAAAAAATGACTGCGATGCATATGCGTCGTATTTATACTCCCGGGCAAAAATGATGCCCGGGAGTGGGCGGGACTAAAAAACCCGCATTTGCGCCGGATTTTAGTGCCTGGGTCAGGGCAGGCGTTAAGGGACCTGTGGGCTCAGAATGAGCCCAGAGGTGCCCTCCCCTGCCCCCAGGGACACCCCCTGCCACCCTTGCCCACCCCAGGAGGACACCCAAGGATGGAGGGACCCATCCCAGGGAAGAAAAGGTAAGTTGTGGTAAGTATTTATTTTAATTTTTTTTTTTGGCATAGGGGGGCCTGATTTGTGCCCCCCTACATGCCACTATGCCCAATGACCATGCCCAGGGGACAGAAGTCCCCTGGGCATGGCCATTGGGCAAGGGGGCATGACTCCTGTCTTTGCTAAGACAGGAGTCATGTTAATGGCGTCTGGGCGCCAACAAAAAATGGTGCAAATCGGGTTAAGACGATTTTTTTGCCTCAGCCTGACTTGCCCCATTTTTGGACGCCCAAACGCCATTTTTCCCTACGCCGGCGCTGCCTGATGTACGTGGTTTTTTTTCACGCACACCAGGCAGCGCCGGTCGGCTAACGCCGGCTAACGCCATTCAATAAATACGGCGCCCGCATGGCGCTTCAGAATGGCGTTAGCTGCGCTAATTTTTTTGGCGCAAAACTGCGTTAGCGCAGTTTTGCGTCAAAAAGTATAAATATGGGCCACTGTATTTACCCCGGTGTCCTATGATTTGTTTCATGGCCTATTGTCAGAAATCAGAATGGTTTGTCTACCTTTCCTAGGCATCCTGCGACACCCACATGTGTGGGTCGTTTTGGTTTTGATGGTGTCCAGCTATATCAGTGGTGTAACAATAGCCCCTGGAGCCCCTGCAGTGCAGGAGGGCACCGAGCTCTAGGGGGCACCCTCAGCAGCACAATCATGCACAGCACACTGGCCGGCACTGTGCAGGGGTGGCGGGCCCCTTGCTGAGGATGTCCTGACTGGGTCAGAGGGTCGAGAGTGGGTCCCCTTGATGCAGTTTGCAAGTGGGGGTACCCTCAAGTTTTGTTACACCACTTCGCTACATGTGGCCCACCCAAAATGCATTAAGAGTGTAACTCACAAATCTCTAGATCAAAAAGTGAGACGTCTGCTCCCCAAGGATCCATCACCTGTTTGGAGCATATTTCTGAATGTTATACTGTTTCATAAATGGTCATGGTGACCACCAGGAGATCTACAGAAGTGATGATTTTTGGGAGAGCAATGATTTAAGTGTATGCATTTCGAATTTCAACTAGTCAGGAAATCCAGAACCTGTGAAAATAAGTTTCTATTTTTTAAACTTTTCTTTATGGGGAAAATACATTTTCCTAAGTGTCGGCTCTTCCCAGGCCAATTAATTTATAGTGATCACTCAACAGCATCAACGTTGAGTCTGCATGCGTTCTGGCAGAGGCCACCCCCAAAGGGGGCATAAAGGGCCGGTGCAATGCCGGCCCCTGGGGACTTAGAAATCACTGGTTTTAGCCGCCTTAGCGTCAAACCAAAAAAGGAAGGGGCATCCTGCTCCCCCTCTCAGGAGGAAGAAAAGGGCGCCAAGTGTGGTGCGAAGATATAGAGCTAATGACGGCCATGTTTTAAACCCCCTCATGGGGGACAGTACCATACCCTCAGCTCGGGCTCCCAGAGTAAAAAGTCCTGGGGGCAGGGGAAGCACACAGGAGAGTCAAGATCACTGTGTTTCTGTTCTAGGTGTGTACCAGGGGCCTAATATGCAGCTGGTTTCTGGGCACCACCAAGGCCCCACTGGACAACACAGGCTGAGAACTGCTGTGAACCACAGCAAAGTGACTCTGCATTGAGGTTGGAGACAAGCCAGCTGGGGAGCACCCACGCATTCGACACACCACCTCCCTGTCATGACCGCCATGGCCAGAGCTGAATATCAGAGGATCGTGGCATCAGGGGCCCAGTGTCTCCAGAGGTGACCAGAGATACAGGGATGGACAGGTCACAGATGCATAGAACGCACAGAGCCAACATGGAGGAGCTCACCGGAGCACGCAAAATTGAGTGGTATGGGGCGGCTCGCAGCCAAAGGGATGAGGAGGACCCCTGTGAGCTAGTTTTTTGAGGAATGGGCGACGGGGCATCCAAAGCAGTTGGGCCCATATTTATACTTTTTGACGCTAAACTGCGCTAACGCAGTTTAGCGTCAAAAAGTTTTGCGCCGTCTAACGCCATTCTGAAGCGCCATGCGGGCGCCGTATTTATGGAATGGCGTTAGACGGCGCAATCAGACCGGCGCTGCCTGGTTTGCGTGGGAAAAAACCACGTAGACCAGACAGCGCCGGCGTAGGGGGAAAATGGCGCATGGGCGTCTTAAAATGGGGCAAGTCAGGTTACGTCGAAAAAATCGTCTTAACCCGACTTGCGCCATTTTTTAACGACGCCCATCCCCCATCAACATGACTCCTATCATTGTAAAGATAGGAGTCATGCCCCCTTGCCCAATGGCCATGCCCAGGGGACTTCTGTCCCCTGGGCATGGTCATTGGGCATAGTGGCATGTAGGGGGGCACAAATAAGGCCCCCCTATGCCACCAAAAAAATATATAAAAAATAAAAAATTATACTTACCTGAACTTACCTGAATGTCCCTGGGGTGGGTCCCTCCATCCTTGGGGGTCCTCCTGGGGCGGGCAAGGGTGGCAGGGGGGGTCCCTGGGGGCATGGGAGGGCACCTGTGGGCTCATTTTGAGCCCACAGGCCCCTTAACGCCTGCCCTGAGCAGGCGTTAAAAAGTGGCGCAAATGCGCCGTTTTTAGCCACGCCAACTCCCGGGCGTCTCTTTTGCCCGGGAGTATAAATACCACGTAAAGGCCTGGGAGTCATTTTTTAGACGGGAACGCCTCCCTTGCATATCATTAACGCAAGGAAGGGGTTCACGCTAAAAAATGACGCACATTCCGGGAACTTTGGCGCTATTCGCCTCTAACGCCATAGTATAAATATGGCGTTAGTTGGCGTTAGTTTTGCGTCGAAATTGCGTCAAAAAAAACGACGCAATTTCGGCGCAAACGGAGTATAAATATGGCCCTTGGTGTCTTTGCATTTCAATGGGCGAGCGGGGAGATACCGTTACCCCCTCGTCACCAATTTGTTGTGCGCTCGCACCTGCGCCCTGAATATATGTGCTGGATGGCAAGAAGTGGAGCTGAGACCAGGCATAGAGTTTTAGGCAGGGACTATATCTCAGAGGCATAGTCATCAGCTGTTGGTGTCATTGGCACTCCCAAGGCAAGGCTTCAAGTCCCCCGTCCCCCTTTGGTCTAAATGGCTCAGAATTTCATTTCTGCCCAGTAATTGTCAATCTCATAAATCTGATCACATTTAAAGCCCATTTTGGAACTAGAATTACGTGTGGTCTAATGGTTGGGGGTCACAGACCTCCCACTGAGAGGTGAGGGTTCTATTCCAGGTTGAGTCAGTGGTGCTCGTTTTTCCGCTGTTGTTTGTTTATTACTGTTTGGCTTCTCGGTGCTTATCTGCCCTTTTGGCCCCATTTCCTGAACACACCCAAGATAGAAGGAAGGGACCATAAAATATAGGTGCGCTGTGTTTTTGTCCGGGGAGCCCGTGTGGGTCAGACTCCTAAAAAACAGGTAACCCAGTTAGAGTCCTGGCATCGACTGTAATTATTGTGATATTGTGCAGGTCGCTTAGTTTCCTCTGGAAATAAATTCATTAAAATAAAAAATAAAAATCTTTTGGCTTCGCTGCGGACGACTTGAGAGGCCACAGGCCAACCAAACGACGAGCGTCCCTCTCTCTTCCTTGATAGGGGAAGAGCTAGGTTATATTGATTGCATACCTCCGGGAAGCGTAATTTAGCAATGTATGTGCTTTATTTCCACTGGGAAACCCCTGTGAGCAGTTGGGGCTAATAGCCAGAGCTGCCATCTTTACAGCAAGAGAGCCAGGTTCAAGTCCCGGCACCATCACAGCATTGTGTGTTCCTGGCCTAATTACCTAACCACTCCCACCCAAAAAAAAAACAATAACACCCACCGATTTATTATCCTGAATGCATAATCTCTGATTTAACGCTGGGCACAAATGCTTAATTCCCTGCTGTTTACAAGTGAAGTGCTTGGTATTAGATAATGAGTTCTCAGGTGAAGTGCCCTGGTTTAGTCAGTGCAAACGCGCGCTACATAAATTGCCAGAGGTATGCATAGAGGTTTGTCCTGACCTTTCCCCTCAGCGCAGGAGGATATTGTCAATACTAGGACAGGCACATGGAAAGGCAGGCCATGTGTTGTTATCCATTAACTGCGCTAGCCTGGAGAGGGTGTATGCACATACGAATATTCGGTTGCATGCGATGGAGCAAACTTGTCATCGAGGGCAGGTTAAGGGGGTGCAGGAGAGTGACTGCTATAATGTGCACATTAATAGGGGCTTTACACATTCAGTGCACACACGTCTTTTAATAAGGAGGGTTTCGCTTAAGCTAGAAATTGACATCATGTCTGAGCAGCACGAGCAACAGACTGACAGCTTTGAGACGGGCCAGCAGCAATTAACTGGGGCCCAAGGTCATTGGGCACAGTGTGTATATCATACATGGCCCTATTTGATGTTACCAGCACCTGTGCATAATTGAGCAGTAAAGGGACATATCACTCTGCTATGCTATGGCAGTAGTTCAGTTGGTATGGCTAGTTAGACATCACCATGTTAGGGTTGGACTATTAGCTGGAATATTGATAATAACAGCCTTCTATATCCCTAATTAATGTTGAATAAAACTGTGTTGTGCTGTCTAAGATTTGCCGGGATAATCTGGTAAGGACACTTGCTCTTTGTGTGGCTTATTCACAGTCGGATGGGGGCACATGAGCACCTAGAGAGTGACCAGTGCCCCTCGTGTGGAATGTGAGGTGTTATGATTACATTATGGGGTGTAGCAGCATTTCTGATTGCATTTTGATAGTTCCTCTTCATAATGCTGGGTTTCTGGGCAGCCCCAGTTATATCTAAGGGGATTAAACAGAACTGCAATTCAGTGTCTAGGGATACCATGTAACATTTCAAGGTAATTTGAAAGTATGCACGGTATACGTTTAGCCACACCATTCGCTGTAGCAGAATGCATGCATGCATATGCCCACAGGCCACCCTGGAGAGTTTAATGGAAACAAACATTTGTACCTAACCTGGGTAAGCTGCTTTGGGGGCTAGTCAGGTAATTGTTGTCGTCTGGTGACAGTGCGCTGCAGCACTCATCCAAAATAAATGTCTGACTGTCTCCCCTGTTTTCTTTTATTTATGAAATCTGCAAGTATAGACAACACACTGGGAGGCTGAAGAGGATCTGAATATGCCTGCACCTAACTGTGAGGATGGAGCAGAGCACATTCGGTGCGTATGGGGAAGGTTACAGAGGGAGACAAATATACTTCACCCTCCCACAGCCATGGCTAGTATTGCTAATCCAGCACCAGAATTACTTAATGGCTTTCCCTTCGTAACAGGTGAGTAACTGCAGACAACACAACAGGGATCTGTCAGTCGATGGGTAGATGATTCTCACGGTATGGTGATCTAGGCAGCATGAAAGGGCTGCATGCAGACAGCCAGATATAGTTGAGAACTCTGACTTCCCAGGCTGTGATTGGATTAGGTTGCTAAGAAGGGTTGGGAGGGTATAAATACATCCTCCTGGGTATAGCCAACACCATTCATTGGGTTACTTTTGAACCTGGAACTCCTGCTTTGCCTGGCATTCTTTAATTACAATGGCTTACAGAGGAAGAAGAATACTACACATGGTAGTCCTTCGTTTTCTTAAGTAACGTTTCCTATACACTGAGGTTGTCATTCTGACCTCGGCGGTAAAAGGCGCTTACCGCCGGTCAGAAATCCTCCATAATTCCGCCGCGGTCGCGGTAATCCGCCACGGTCATTCTGACCCGCAGCAGCCAAACCTCCGAAAATCCGACAGCCACAACAGACCGCCAGACCAGCGGTCGGCGGAAAAGTGGAGGTGACCAAACCTCCACCGTCACGCCAACAGAAATACGCCCATGCCATTCTGACCCACGAATCCACGCGGCGGTCTTTCAAACGTGGTTTTCCATTGGCGGTACACACCGCCGCGGTCAGAATACACACAAACGAACAAAACTCAGCCACATTGGACGATTTGAATTCCACACACCTGATACACATACACACACCACTCCCACACACACAATACAATATAAAACACACACCCACATCACCCACAAACCCCTTCGACCAAAATCCAAAAAGAAGCACTGAGAGACACAGCAGCGATCATAGAACACCATCACACAGAGGCACACTACACCATCACCCACACAATATCCACACACAAAACAACACACACCACCACACTCAACACACTTAACTACACATACTCCACCCCACACATCATACACACCACTCCATGGCACCCCAAAGACACCCCCGCTTCTCAGACGAAGAACTCAGGGTCATGGTGGAGGAAATCGTTCGGGTAGAGCCCCAGCTCTTCGGCACACAGATCCAATACACCAGCATTGCCCGGAGGACGGAGCTATGGCAGAGGATTGTCGACAGGGTCAACGCTGTGGGACAGCACCCCAGAAAACGGGAAGACATCAGGAAGCGATGGAACGACCTACGGGGGAAGGTGCGTTCCATGGTATCCAGGCACAACATCGCCGTGCAGAAGACTGGCGGAGGACCCCCACCTCAACCCCCACAATTTACAACATGGGAGGAGGAAGTCTTGAACATCCTGCATCCTGACGGCCTCGCAGGAGTCGGCGGAGGAATGGATTCTGGTAAGTTGAAGCTTCAATACTGCTTCCCCCCCACCTGCATGCCAAATCATACCCCAACCCTCACCCCCATCCTCGAACCCCACCCTCACACCCACCGCCATCCTCACCCCCACCCTCACCCCCACCACCATCCTCACCCCCACCACCATCCTCACCCCCACCCCCAGCACACCTATTCCCTGCCAATGTCTCACCATCACAACCCACACATCCCAAAACCTAGGCCTGCATGCGTCCACTAAGCATGGACACCCATCACCAAAGCATGCCCAATGCATATACACATCCCCCCCACAAGCCACCCTCACCAAAGCCCCCACACACGAATGCCAGCACTTGGGGATACGGGAACCCACAGATACACCCATATGGCACACATTGAAACTATAACCATACCTCTATACCCCTGCAGGACCCGACCGCCAACACACCGCCACGGAGGGCCCAGAATTCTCCACACCCCCCACCCAAGAGGCCGTCAGCGATGACAGCAGCTCTGTCGACCTGGACACTGATGACCAGCCCGGACCATCGGGGACCTCTGGACAGTCGGTTCCCCTCAGACAGCCACAGGCCACTACAGACCCAAACCCCTCTGGGAACACCAGCACAGCTCCCACCCAGCGGGCCCATGCCTCTGTCTCCAGGGCGCGTCAATCAGCGGTGTGTCTACCACTACAGGGCACCCAGGATAACCCACCACCCCAACAACAACAGGGACCTGGGGGCAGTGGTAGTGGGCACACCGGCCAGGGGGCAGAGGCCCAGGGAAACAGGGGAACTGGGAGGGCAGCTGTGCGACAGGGGGGGGACGGGCCCAGGGAACCCACTCTCCACGAGGCCCTCACCACCATCATGGGAGCATACAACCGCTCCCAGGAGACGATGGCAACGGTACTGGCCAGGTTCCAGGAGATCCAGGTACTGCAGGAGGAACACTATCGGGGGTACAGGGAGGACATCAGAGCCCTCACCTCCACCCTGGTTACCATGGTAGGGCTGCTGCAGGAACTCATCAACACCAGGACGGACACTCAACAACAACAAAGGGCCCCTGCCACTAGCCTGGACCAAGAACAGCCAACCACCTCCGCCGGCGCTAGTGGACAGGAGGCCCCCGCACAACAGCAGCCCACCAGACCCCCACCTCCTGCAGGAGAAGAACCACCCCGCAAGAGGGCCCTGAGATCTCGCAAGAAGACAGAGTAGGATGTCAAGACCCCCGCCAGCAAAGGATACCACCTGATGTCATCCCACTGTCCCACATTGTCACCCTGTCCATCCTTGAACTGCCCATGCTCCATCTCTCCACAGGCCTATGGACAATGCACCTGTGTGACTGTTACTCTGGACTCTGCCATGGACATTCCTTCACCATAGCCCCCACCCACTTGAAACCACCCATCCCATTTTGAGCACTGAAATAAACACCTATTTTGCACAAAACTATCTGGAGTCTGGCTGTGATTTCAAAATATTGTAATTGACATGACAGTGCAAATATGTCCTTGTACATAGTGAAGTCAACAAACCGCTGCCACAAAGCTGTAGTCCATGGGGAAACGAAGCACAGGACTCGTAGTGGGGACCCCAGATCTGAAATAGGGAGGGAAAAGCCACAACTCAGTCATCATACACTGGGGCAAATAGACAGGCAGCAGAGATGCAGGAGAGTAGTTTACATTTACTAAATTATGTTTGAATTGTTACCTGTGTCCTATTGGAAGTACTGTGCAATGATTCTGTCCCTGTTGTCTGTTTCAGCCCCGTCGTCTTCCTCCTCGTCACTCTTCACAGGTTCCACAGCTGCCACAACACCACCGTCTCGACCATCCTCCTGCAGGAAAGGCACCTGGTGGCGCAAAGCCAGGTTGTGAAGCATGCAGCAGGCCACGATGATGTGACACACCTTCTTAGGTGAGTACATTAGGGATCCACCTGTCATATGCAGGCACTGAAACCTGGCCTTTAGGAGGCCGAAGGTGCGTTCGCTCACCCTCCTAGTACGCCCATGGGCCTCATTGTACCGTTCCTCTGCCCTGGTCCGGGGATTCCTTACTGGGGTCAGTAGCCACGACAGGTTGGGGTACCCAGAGTCCCCCAATAGCCATACACGGTGTCTCTCTAGCTGTTCCATCACGTAAGGGATGCTGCTATTCCTTAGGATGTAGGCGTCATGCACTGACCCAGGGAATTTGGCATTTACATGCGAGATGTACTGGTCAGCCAAACACACCACCTGGATGTTCATAGAATGGTAACTTTTACTGTTCCTGTACACCTGCTCACTTCCTTGGGGGGGAACCAAAGCCACATGGGTCCCATCAATGGCACCAATGACGTTGGGAATATGTCCAAGGGCATAGAAATCACCCTTCACTGTAGCCAATTCGCCCACCTCAGGGAAAAGGATGTAGCTCCTCATGTATTTCATCAGGGCAGACAACACTCTGGATAACACCTTCGAAAACATGGGCTGAGACATCCCAGAAGCAATTCCCACTGTTGTCTGAAATGACCCACTTGCCAAGAAATGGAGTACTGACAGGACCTGCACCAGAGGGGGAATCCCTGTGGGTTGGCGGATGGGGGACATCAGGTCGGGCTCCAGCTGGGCACACAGTTCATGTATAGTGGCATGGTCAAGCCGGTAGGTCAGGATAATGTGGCGTGCTTCCATTGTCGACATGTCCACCAGCGGTCTGTACACGGGAGGATTCCTCCTTCTCCTCGCCAAACCCAGCGGACGGTGCCTAGGAAGGACAACATGGAGCACACAGTCAAGCAACCCACAGGTACGTACTCACAGCTTGCACAGTAAACGATTCTCTATGCAGTGAATGGCGTGTATGAGTGGCTATGCAAGGCCTAGGCTTGTGTGACGCAGTTGAAATTGAGCCATGTGGACCCTTGAAATGGCGGCTGCCTGACCTGTGAAGTGTGACAATGGGATGTGAGGTCAATGCGCTGGCGTGGCACACCGTGGCGGTAGGCGGTCGAAGACCGCGGCGCGAAGCCGCATTGGATAACATTGAAGCCTATGGGTATCAGGAGCCAATGGCGAAGTGCGCCGGCGGTGGCAGTACGCCCCGCCGCGGTACGCACCGCCGCGGGCGTGACCGCCATTTTCTATCTACTTATTCACTCGCGACTTGAACTTTCACAGGAGAGGACCTATACTGCAAGTGTTGCTGTGACCTCGGTCTGGAAGGGACAATGGCTGCTGCGACTGGGGAAAGGGCCCCTGCCTTCACTGGAGAAGAGTTGGAGAAACTTGTGGATGGGGTCCTCCCCCAGTATGCGCTACTCTACGGTCCTCCAGACCAACAAGTGAGTTTAATTCAATAGGGATTTGGGGCCACTGACTGGCCTGGGGGCCTGGCGGGGGGCATGTTGGGCCTGGCGGGGGGCCTGGCGGGGGGCCTGGCGGGGATGGGGGGCGTTGGGCCTGGCGGGGGGCCTGGCGGGGATGGGGGGCATGTTGGGCCTGGCGGGGGGCATGGCGGGGATGGGGGGCATGTTGGGCCTGGCGGGGGGCCTGGCGGGGGGCCTGGCGGGGATGGGGGGCATGTTGGGCCTGGCGGGGGGGCATGGCGGGGGGCCTGGCGGGGATGGGGGGCATGTTGGGCCTGGCGGGGGGCCTGGCGGGGATGGGGGGCATGTTGGGCCTGGCGGGGGGGCATGGCGGGGGGCCTGGCGGGGATGGGGGGCATGTTGGGCCTGGCGGGGGGCCTGGCGGGGATGGGGGGCATGTTGGGCCTGGCGGGGGGCATGGCGGGGATGGGGGGCATGTTGGGCCTGGCGGGGGACATGGCGGGGATGGGGGGCATGTTGGGCCTGGCGGGGGGCATGGCGGGGGGCCTGGCGGGGATGGGGGGCATGTTGGGCCTGGCGGGGGGCCTGGCGGGGATGGGGGGCATGTTGGGCCTGGCGGGGGGCATGGCGGGGATGGGGGGCATGTTGGGCCTGGCGGGGGGCCTGGCGGGGGGCCTGGCGGGGATGGGGGGCATGTTGGGCCTGGCGGGGGGCATGGCGGGGATGGGGGGCATGTTGGGCCTGGCGGGGGGCATGGCGGGGGGCCTGGCGGGGATGGGGGGCATGTTGGGCCTGGCGGGGGGCCTGGCGGGGGGCCTGGCGGGGATGGGGGGCATGTTGGGCCTGGCGGGGGGCCTGGCGGGGATGGGGGGCGTTGGGCCACTGGCAACGAAAATGCAGACAAACTTGAACGTGGTACTTCTCCCTCCCTGTACGTGTCACATAGGTCCGCGCCCATGAGAAGATCGGGATTTGGCGTGCCATCGCCAAGGAAGTCCGGACCCTGGGGGTCCACCATCGACGGGGCACCCACTGCCGCAAGAGGTGGGAGGACATCCGCTGCGGGACCAAGAAGACCGCCGAGTCTCTGCTGGGGATTTCCTCCCAACGTAGGCGGGGTGCCTGCCGTCAACTGACCCCCCTGATGTTCCGGATCCTGGCGGTTGCCTACCCTGATTTGGATGGGTGCGTGAGGGCAGCACAGCAGACACAAGGGGGTGAGTACAAGCATAATCTACTCTGTTGTCGCGCAGTGGAGGTGTCTGGGTGGGGGAGGAGGGCTGTGGGTCCCCCTAGGCCAGGGCGATATCTGTAGGCTGGGCACCCCCGTAAGCCCCTGTGTCCCCAGCCACCACCCTCAGTAGTGTGCCAGTACAGCCATCCCTGGGCCGTGTCATCCATGGGTGCAGTTGTCAACTCTAGGCGTGTAGGGCATGTTCCACGGAATGCGTAGCGGACCCCAAGTGCGCAACTTAGTGCAGGGGGCATCTGTGTCTGTCATGTCCGCTAACTGTACCGGTGATCCATGTACTCAAAATCTCTTTATTTCTCTCTCCCCCCCCCTTTTGTTTGTCTTTCTGTGCTTGTGTGCATCAGCATCATCAGGCAGAGAAGTGGCATCAGGGCAGGAGGGAGCTGCATCTCACATGGCCCAGGAGGGCCATGCCACAGAGTCTGACTGGACCAGTGAGACGGAGGGCGAGGGGAGCTCCACAACGGGGACGACTGGAGCCTGCAGCGACACGGACACGTCCTCGGAAGGGAGCTCCCTTGCGGGGGTGGCAACATCCGTGCCCCCCGCCATTACAGGTACAGCCGCCACCCAGCGCACCATCTCCGCCCTCCCAGCAGCCCCTCAGCGTTCGCCCCGTGCCCGCTCTGCCAGGAAGCCGGGCATCTCCTTCGCCCCAGGCACCTCAGGCCCTGCCCCTGTTACCCCCGCTGCCCTCAGTGAGGAGGTCATTGACCTCCTCCGAACGCTCATTGTTGGGCAGACTACCCTTTTGAATGCCATCTAGGGGGTGGAGAGGGAGGTTCATCGCAGCAATGCGTACCTGGAGGGCATTCATTTGGGTCAGGCTGCCCATCAACGATCGTTCCAGGCTCTGGCCTCAGCCCTGACGGCAGCCATTGTCCCTGTCTCCTGCCTCCCTCTACTAACTCCCTCCTCCCAGTCTCCTGTTCCTCTGCCTGTCCCACCCACACCATCAGACCAGCCTGCACACACCTCAACACCCAAGAGCAGCTCATCCAAACATAAGCACCACAGATCACGCAGACATTCACACAAGCAACATTCCGATGCAGACATGCCAACAGTCACTACCACCTCTGTGACCCCCACCTCCTCGTCTCCCTCCTCCCTCCCTGTGACGTCTACACTCACACCTTCATTCACCTCACCATCAGCCAGTGTTTCCATCACCAGCACACCCACCAGAACACTCCGCACACGTGCAGTCACCACCCCCACTGCCATTTACACGTCCCCTGTGTCCTCTCCCACTGTGTCTGTCACCCCCTCTTCCACACCACACAAACGCAGCCACCCACCCACCCAACAGCCATCCACCTCACGACAGCCTATCCCTCCTGCACCTGCACCCAAAGACAGCAAACGTCACTCACCTACAACCACATCCTCTCCCTCCACTCCCATTCCCACTGTACCTATCACTCTCCATTGTCCCAAGAAAATCTATCTCTCTACTGCTACCTTCTTTCCTGACCCTGAGCCCCCCCCTCCTTCTCGTCGGGGTAAAAAGAGCACCTCAGCCACCACCAGCCCTGCAGCCCCCTTGACAAGGGTGCAGGGGTATTGGAGCCCACCAGCCCGCATGTCTGGATCTTCGCCCAGCAGCAAGGGGACAGGCAGCCCACCCCCTGGGAAGAGGAGCAGAAGGCGGAAGGGCCGCCGCAGGAGCCCGGGTTCTATATCCCCCCAGGACACTAGCCAGCCACCGTCAACAGCCACAGCTCCAAAGGGAGGAAAGGGCCACAGACTCCCGACTAAGGAGGGCAAGGGCAGCAAGGCGGAGAAGTCAGGCAGCAGGCCTGCTGCCCATGGAGGACCCGTTACAGCTGCCCAGGAGGAGCCCACAACCCCCATAGCCGCTGCCCAGGGAGGAACCGTCACAGCTGCCCAGGAGGAGCCCACAACCCCCATAGCCGCTGCCCAGGGAGGAACCGTCACAGCTGCCCAGGAGGAGCCCACAACCCCCATAGCCGCTGCCCAGGGAGGAACCGTCACAGCTGCCCAGGAGGAGCCCACAACCCCCATAGCCGCTGCCCAGGGAGGAACCGTCACAGCTGCCCAGGGAGAGCCCACCACCCCCATAGCCGCTGCCCAGGGAGGACCCAGCCCAGCTGGCCAGGAGGGCCCCACCACCCACAGCCCAGGTGGGCATTGAAGGAGCACCATCCCCGCTGCCCAGGAGGGCACCACCAGGCAATGAGCAGTTGGCCATAGAATGGCCGCCGTCTCCAGCACCGCTCCGCTGGGGACCGCCGTCTCAAGAACCGCTGAACTGGGCCCTTCAAGGCAAGAACCGCTGAACTGGGCCCTTCAAGGCAAGAACCGCTGAACTGGGCCCCGCCGTCTCCAGCACCGCTCCGCTGGGGACCGCCGTCTCAAGAACCGCTGAACTGGGCCCTTCAAGGCAAGAACTGCTGAACTGGGCCCTTCAAGGCAAGAACCGCTGAACTGGGCCCTTCAAGGCAAGAACCGCTGAACTGGGCCCTTCAAGGCAAGAACCGCTGAACTGGGCCCCGCCGTCTCCAGCACCGATCCGCTGGGGACCGCCGTCTCAAGAACCGCGGAACTGGGCCCTTCAAGGCAAGAACCGCTGAACTGGGCCCTTCAAGGCAAGAACCGCTGAACTGGGCCCTTCAAGGCAAGAACCGCTGAACTGGGCCCTTCAAGGCAAGAACCGCTGAACTGGGCCCTTCCAGGCAAGAACTGCTGGCCCTTTGGCAGACGTGGCAGGGCAGGATCTGTCTCGGGCAGGGCTGCAGGATGTCCTCTGGCCAACATGCCTCCTCCAGTGGCAGTGGAGTCTGTTATGGACTGTTTGGACTGTGGCTTTGCACTCCCCAGGATGGCCCAGTGGGCAGGCCACCCACTGTATGGACTGTATGGACTGTGGCTTTGCACTCCCCAGGATGGCCCAGTGGGCAGGCCACCCACTGTATGGACTGTATGGACTGTGGCTTTGCTCTCCCCAGGATGGCCCAGTGGGCAGGCCACCCACTGTATGGACTGTATGGACTGTGGCTTTGCTCTCCCCAGGATGGCCCAGTGGGCAGGCCACCCACTGTATGGACTGTATGGACTGTGGCTTTGCTCTCCCCAGGATGGCCCAGTGGGCAGGCCACCCACTGTATGGACTGTATGGACTGTGGCTTTGCACTCCCCAGGATGGCCCAGTGGGCAGGCCACCCACTGTATGGACTGTATGGACTGTGGCTTTGCTCTCCCCAGGATGGGCCAGTGGTCATGGAGTCCCCTCGTGGATCTGGCGTCGTGTACTCAAGTGGCTGAGGTGCCCCCCCTTCCCTTCCCCCTGAGGTGCCTGTCCTTTTTTCTTTCTGATGCCCCTGCAGTGTTCTCTCCGTGGAGTTCTTGTCGTGGGACTGGGCCTTGCCCCTTTGCTCAGGACCCCTGTGGTCCACGGACAGTGGTTGGACTACATATCGTAGATGTATATATTTTGTACATAGTTTATTTATTTATTTGGATTACTGCTGTCCATTTTTCAATATATCTGCCCGTTTAAGATCTCTTCTTTTGGTCTTTGCATTATTTCGGAGGGGGGGGTTTGTGGGTTGTGACAGTGATCTGTGGGAATGCATTGATGTGTGTGTTGTAGTGGGTGTGGGTGGGTGGGTGTGTGCCGGTAATCTTTTCCCTCCCCTGTGTCGTAGGTGCAGTACTCACCGATGTCTTCCACGCCGCCGGGCGTGCTCCTGGTACAGGAGCAGGTATAGGAGTGCGGGGATGACCTGTAACTCGGGTTCCATACTGCCGGAATCTCGCGTGGAGTATGTGGAGGTGAGCGTTTTCCCGTTCGTAGTCTGTTTCCGCCGTGTTTTTATCGGCGGGGCTCCCGCCCCGGAAAAGGTGGCGGATTGGTTGGTCGTTATCGGGTAGGTGGTACATTGTCTCCCACCGGGCTGTTGGCGGCGACCACCAGGCTGTTTGTTTGTACCGCCGTGGCGGTCGGAGTGTTGAAGCGGCGGTCTCTGTTGGCGGGAGCCGCCAGGGTCAGAATTCCATTTTTTGGACCGCCAGCCTGTCGGCGGTATGGTCGCGGCTTTAACACCGACCGGCAGGGTTGGAATGAGGGCCTGAGTGTTTGTTATAGGATTCATTGGCTCTAGGAAATACACAGGTGATGTTACAGGCACTGACACCCTTCTGGGTTATGAACAGTGTTTTAATAAAAAAAAACATTTATTGGGTATGGCAGATGTAATTGAGTAGAGGACAGAACACACCATGATCCGACAAACAGGGAGCTAGCCATCAGGATTCAATTGGCTAGGCAAAGAGGAAACTGAGTATTAGGGTCACCAAGCTCCTGATGGGGACAAATACTGTTGGATAACTCTTCCCTCTAGTGGAGTCACTGGTGGCATAATGGTTAAGATACATACCCTCACGCTGAGTGGAGGTTTCTATGCCATCTGTGTCTAAAGATGTTTACCTCCTTTAAATTCTTTCTGGGATATAGCATGGCATGACCAAGGGAAGGGTCCCTGGCACTCCAGTCATGGGGGTGTATTTCCCTGCGCTGACAGCCAGAGTGGCAGTGGGCCTTGGGCTCTTGGTAATGCAGCTTAGCAGCCAGGTATGCTGCTGAGCAAGTATCAGTCATGAGTATGGGATCACAAGAGAAGTCCAACACCAGTGTGGCAGAGACAGAACCATTAAATGGTGCCATTCAAACAGAAAAGTGCTCGTTAGGCTGGCATGAAGGAATGCATTGCCATAACAGTGATCCTTGAGAGGCCTGACGGCCAGTACACTGAAAATCAATAATGAGAGCCAGTTGGGTAGCCGAGAGCTCCACTAAAAAGAGGAGGAAGGAGAAAAACCCCAAAGGACAAAAGAGGGAGCTGCCTGGGGACATGAGCCCCTCAGGCGATTGGGCAGTAAACAGGGAGCTTCGGTTGGTAAAGGAGGCACACCAGAGGGCGGTGTACCGGAATTCATTAATGGATCGATATGTGGATTTGCACGGATTGGAGTGAGCCAAGAAAGGGGTTATGGAGGAGGCAACAAAGGGCCATAAAAGGCCGGCACAATAACAGCCACATGAGGACACATAAATTACTGTTTTTAGCCACCTTAGCGGCAAACTAACAAAGGTAGGGACATCCTGCTCCCTCCCTCAGGAGGAAGAAAGGGTGCCAAGTGTGGGGCGAGGACACGGAGCCAATGAGGGCCCAGGAAGGGCAACTAATGTTTTAAACCCCACTTTGGGGGGACAACACAGTGCCCTCAGCTGGGGCACCCGGGGTGAAAAGGAATGTGCTGTCCCTGTAAGAGGTACAGTCATGCAGGTAGGGGGAAGTGCACAGGAGACTCAAGACCCAACCACCCACAGCAGAACACCAGCATTGTAGCAGGGCTGAGAGGGCAGGTGAGTGGCAGTAAAGGGGGGGGTGTCGTTGGTAAAGGAGGCACATCGGAGGGAACTGTACCGGAGTGAGGCCACTTACCTTGGATGCCTTAGGCAGGGTAAGTAGGCTGACAGGGGAGTAAGCGGAGCACGGCACACACCCGCCGGTTGGAAGGGCACAAAATGGACCGACAAGGTAGCAAATTGAGTCTAACAGCAGTAAGAGGCTACCCCCTTCACGATCAGAGAAAGAACCAACAAAAGACAAACAAAACTTTATGACCCCAAAAAAGCAGCATGGAGGATGGCCTCAACGACAAAAGGTATCAGGAATATGACATGCAAATGACAAGGACTTGATTAATATATGACAAGGACTTTATTAATATATGACAGAGATGATTTAGGATATGTCAACCACTGACATTTATGACCTGTCATGCAGCAAAGTTTTTATGATCCTGTCGAAATGATTGATGCATGACAGAGATGATGTATCACCTATCGACCGTGAATTATGACATGTCTCTTAATCATGATTTATGATCATGTCAAGAAGAATGGGGTGGCACTCAGGATTAGTGTTGACACTGTAATACTATTTTATGGCCTTTTCATTGTGATTTAAGACTGACTACTGTGATTTATGGGGTCAATGATGTAACATAAGAGTCAATGCATGTAATAAAAACTGCGGCCAAGTATTCCTCAGCAAAATGCAAACACACTGCAGTTGTAAGTTTATTAATGGATGTATATGTGAAATTGCACAGATTGGGGTGGGTCAAATGTGGGGGTTATTGTCTGATAAGTATACAAGGTACTTTTCAATCCAAACCTGTATTTTAAAAGCATCCTGTACTCTCCGGTGAAGTTTAGTTGAGTAGGCAAGGCCTATCTCATGTTAAGTGGTGTAAAGACTGAGACTAGATGGAATAAGTTATAATTATTACATCAACAATAAAAAATATGGACCAATCCACATAGATTCAGCTGAGTATGTGTTGGACCCAGCTCTTTCTTCAGGGACTACCCCAGCTTTTTGTATTCTGTTACTGTACCCATTTTTGTTGTCCTTAGAACTCTGTACACTTCACCACTGCCATCCAGTGCCAAAGTACTTGTGCTCTCTCCTTAAAACATGGTAATATTGGTCTACACCAAAGTGGCACATGTAATGTACTTGTAAGTCGATAGTCAATGGTAATAATGGTACTCAGGGCATGTAAATTAAATGCTGCTTGTGGGCCTGCAGTACTCATTGTGCCACCCACTAAAGTAGCCTTTCAAAACATGTCACAAGCCTGCCACTGCAGTCTCCAGTGCAGTTTTAAACTGCTGGTTCAGCCTGGCATAATAAAACTTTTGCCAGGCCTGAATCTTCCTTTTCAATACTTATAGGAAACACTAAAAGCTCACAGGGCATGATGCATTGTATCGAAAAGTAGAACATGTGTGTTTAAGTTTTACATGTCCTGGCAGTGAAACACTCCTAAAGTCATCTTGCACACTTGTAAGGCCTATCTCTCCCATTAATTAACAATGGGTTACCTTATTATATTTAATAAGTGATAACTTTAGAATAGGTGCATAAGGATATGCTGTTTACACTCAAATGAATTGCAATTTAAAGTCCTCCTTATTGGTAATGTCAGATTTTAAATCACAATTCTGAAAATGCAACTTTTAGAAAGTTAAACAACAATGGATACTAATCTTGTCCACACAGTGTTTGAAAGTGATGAAGTTTATAATTTTCTTGACTTCATAATTATTTAGTTAAACCTTAAAGTTATTTTAAACAACACACAATAATCTTTCCATATTCTTAAGACAAACACCATACTTTTGACAATATTTTAAACCCACAAACTCAAAAGATAGTTGGCATTCTCTTGTCTGGCCTTCTGCCAGTTCCCTGGGTTACTTGAATGTAAATTACTCTCTGCTAGGGTTTGTAAGTTGCTTCCAGACTGTCACACAAAGAGGGCTTAGGTCTTCTGGACACACAAAGGACCCTGACACAAGTCCTGCTCTGCCTTTTGTATGTCACATTCTCACCTGGTTTCGATTGCAGAGAGGATGCTGGACCTTAAATCCTAGCTGGGGCAGCTTAGTGAAACAAGGAACAATGTCTGATTCCAAAAATCACCCCCAGAGGGGAAAAGAGGATAGGATAAAACAAGAAAAGATGTTCTTGCAACACTGAGGGAGCTGCTCTGCTGTCTCATGCACTGCCTAGAAGGATGGGGGTCTGAAACACTTAAAAACAATGAGAGTCAATGTTACTCATAGCTTCCAACTCAAAACGATCTATCAATTGTTTTCATTATGTGTAGACTTACAGACTTCATCATAAATATTGCATGAAAGAGAGCAGAACCCATTTCAAGAACAAACTTGTGAGTGTCTGGCACCCTGGAACATAACAGATTCTGATTCTAACTCAAATACAACTTCAAACTCTAGAAGTTTCTCCTAAAATACTAGATAAAACTTGTTACGAAACACAGTGGCAAACTTTCAGTTCAGGCACAATAAAGTTCAGAGCGCTACAATGAAAGATCCAGAGATCTGGGCCTCATGGCAGTGAATGCTCAAACAATGTCCAAGATCTGAAAATGTGCTCATGCCTTCAAAGGAATCAGTCTTTGAATTATTTACTAACCAGTGGAATTGTATGCGCTAACCTGAGGGAGAGGTACTTAACCATGAAGGAACTTGAACTAGAATCCGAAGATGACAGGAGTCTCGGTGCAAGAAGCTGAAGAGGAGGCAGAATTGTAGCTCATGAAGGAAGACACTGAAAGTGTTGCATATGCCTGGATCATGGGATCCTCAGGAAGGCTTGGAAGACTAGAGTGCATGAAGCTCTGGGCAACTGAGAAGGTGAGTGCAGTTACGTAGCTTGCATAAGACTGGAACAAAGCCAAGCTCCTATGGGGGTTCAGAGGGGGAGTTATAATGGAAGAAAAGAGTGTTCAAGAAAGGCATGTGTACCACATGGAAGTATGGAATATTCAAATTAACCTGGGGAAGACCATGTGTTACATACAACAGATATGAGGCTTTGTAGATAGCAGCTTCAAATAGTAATTGACAACAATAAACAGGTACAATTCAATGGTTCACAGTGGAGATGTAACTATCCTAACTAGACATGTGATATCTGCAGGTGCACAATAGACCAAACTTGCATAGCAGCAGCACAGGAGGATCAATAGTTCAGACTTCCTGGGAGGGAAATTATGCAGTGCTCGAGACTGGAAGGTCCTTTTAGGGAGGCATGATTTGGAATATTCTTGGCAGGGAGGCACGACAAGAGAAGGGTGGCATAAGGTCTGCTGTAAAGCCCACTGCACCAAGGACACAAGAAGGAGTCGTGACGCTGTCACCCCGAGACAGCTTGGAGTTTGGACCAGAGAAGGTGAAGATGTGTCAAGAACCAGTGTTGTGGGTTGGTCAGGGGATCTCCCACAAATATTGGCACCAGATATAAATACTGGACCTCCAGAGCCACTCATCAGAACAATCATGGACCTGGACCTACGGAAGTTACAGAAGAAGGACTACCCTGGTTCCAGAGGACAGCCCTGCTGATTGAAGGACTGCCTTAATGTCTGGGAAGGGAGATTGGACCTGATTCCCTTTATCCCAGGCTAACAAGAGTGACTCCAATGGTCAGTTTGCTGACCTGTTGTGTGAGATACAGGGACACAACAAGCTTCAGAGGCATTCCTGCAGCTGCCCAGCTGACCTGCTGCAACTGGACCTGCCTTGACCTGCAACTGGACCTACCAGAGCATGGCTGGCCTTTGCTGAAGTTCGTCCCTGATCTTCAATAGGTGCCTCCCCTGGACCTAGATCCTTGAATACCCCCAGAGAGTACTACTCCTGAAAGAAAAGGTGAAATCCTAAAGTTTGGTCTCCTCTTGACCATGAACAGGCCCATTTACAGCAAGACTCTGCCACCTGCAATTACCTGTAACACAAAGCTCCGGTGAGACCTGATCTTCATGCTACAGCGACCACAGGTGACGACCGGCAAAGCAAGAGCCACACTTCATGCCACAGCAATGACAGCCCACAGTTACCATCAACTCGATGCCCTACTGGCTCTCTGCAGTACAGCAGCAATAATCAACAACACATGGCCTGCTGATTGCACTACAGCAACGACCACCCACATGCTCTCCCTGCTCCTCACGGCCTTCACCACTGCAAATGGAACTCTTCGCACTTGACTCAGAAGCTAACTCTTCAGCAAGACTAACTTTGTCCCTGTATCCAACCCATGCACCTTTGCAGTCAACCTGAATGTTTTACTTTCTCCTTGTCTAGGATGTCCAGATGACCATGAGTAGTGCTTTGTGATTTTAGGTGCTATTTCCATGAAAACTTTAAAAGTGAACAACTCCGGTTCTACTGATTTGGTTTTTGTTGTTCTTTTATCAGTTTTATCATTATCATATTATTATTATTATTATTATTATTATAATAAATTAATTTGGGATTTATTTTCTGTTATGTTTTCACTTGGTGAGCTGTAAAAATATGTTACATTTTGCCTCTGTGTCAAGCCTGACTGCTTTTGTACCAAGTAATCAGTGGTCTAAACATATGTTTAATTAGAGCATTTTGTGGTTCACCCTAACATGGTTTGTGGTTGTTGTCTGAGTAGAGCGTCCACCAACCTCAATCAATAACCCAATTTCTTACAATCTCCATTTGGCATATTTAACTTTCCAGTGAAGCCTTAGTATATGGTGCAGGAAAATACACCTGTGACATGGAAAGTTAAATGTCAACTGTGGACTTCAGTGCTTACTATGCCATCCACTTGGCTGACTTATAAAACACACAACTTTAGGACAACTTATGAAGCCTAGTTGCTGCCACTTTTAAAGATGCAGGCAAACCTGTCACAATAACATGTTTTGACAGAAACAAACACAATCATTTAATATTAAAGTCCATGTCTAAGTAGGCCTTGCAGCCCACAAGGTAGGGTGCCTAGTTTTGAAAGTGTTAAAAGCTATAACATTTTGTCATTTTTTAATAAATATTTAGGAAAAGTAATTTTTTAAAAATTGACGTTGCCTGAAACTAGAGCAGTGCCAATTAGCATTAGTGTGCCAGCAGCTGTCCACTGTCAGTACTTCATGAGGAATGAAAACTGCTCCCAAAACAGAAACAAAGGCTTTGACCTTTTGGTAGGTGTGAGATAAGTGGCTACTCTGAGCTCAGTAAAGGCAGGAGGGGAGAGTCCAGGAACTTCATTAACTTGAAAGGGACCAGTGTGTGAGGCCTACCCATTCGTATTTTAATGAAAGTGAGACCTGAGGCACAGATGCCTTTTTTTTATCTGGGCCAACTATAACCACAGTCATCTCAGAACCAGTTTGGTGTGATTGAGAAGGAGAGGTTTGATCCTTTCCCTAAACCCACCGCTGGCTTGTACACCAGCCACCTTCAATGATAAAAGGGTGATGTCTAGTTGGATTTTCCTCAAAATAGTGCCTCTTGGGGAGCATGGCCAGGTACAGGACTGAGTAAGACGTGACCTTACTGAGCTCTATTTGATCTCCGGGCTGGATCCTTTTGGGCCCGCATGGGGACCACATGAATGCATTATAGGGGTTAGTGGCTCATCACCCCCTGCTGGAGAACAGTCCTTGGTCATGGCTCTACCTACTATCTGAAGCTACTAAGATGGCAGCTTATGGCTCTGATATCTATTCAAGATGGCCCCCATCGTGGATGTCACAGTGCTCGTGTCCACCTCCCATGCAATGGATCAAGCTACTCCTTAGCCATGACAGCTGCATGGAGCATATCCAACTCCTGCCAAGATTTCCAACAGCAAAAGATAGGAGTGTAGTGGGGGGGTGAGGGCATCTGCTGCACTGTGGCAAGGCTTGTTCTCATCAAGGAAGACAGGGGAGTCCAATGTAATCCAACTGAACTGGAGATTGAAGCAGCTTATCTGCTGATGTGCCATGGTCGATGGCTGCTACAGTGAATAACAATTGGCCCCCTACCAGAAAGGCATGAGCACTACTGTACTCTATGGCCAGAGGTGAGAAGGGCACTGGAGGCTAACTGCAGGAAACACAGGCAGTAGCAGCCCCATTTAAGGTGACATTTTCCTCACAGACATGCCTATTCTGTTAGCTCCTGCTGATAGTGACTGTTATGTTAAGAAATGACCTGGCTTAAAGTGGGCTCCACGACCACCCTTGTTCCATGCTCTTAACTTTACCCAAGTATTTTCTGGGGCAAAGTTACTGCCCACATTGCCTAGCTTAAGGGACTCCAAGGAGTTTGTCCCCACCACACACTTATAGACAGCTGCACTGTACTCCTCTGTAAGGATGATAGCATTTAAAGGTGATGCACTCAAATTCAACAAATATATATAATCTGCAAATCTGATGAGCCATAAGATGTTTATTGATATCACTGTCAAAGTCTGTCAAAAAACAACAATTTATTGGTGGGATCATTCACACAGGCTGTTCTTCACATTTGAGAGAAAATACTGTGTAGTTTGACACCCAGATGAAGTCTGAAAGATATTGGGATCACTGGCAATGGCAACTATGGCAGTGGTGGCCAATCACAATTGATGCAGCAGATCGTCAGCTTGGGAGAAGCCTCTTACACCAAAAACCAAGAGAATGGCACACAGGCAGCTGCACAACCAAGACAGAGAACAAGGTCTAAAAGCAAATGGGGAGAATTGACTCTTTTCTCAAGAAGCCTATAACCTCAGATTTTTCAGTAGGCTCTGATGTCTTGCATGTGCTTAGGATTGCTTAGTATATTGATTGTGTCTCACCTTCCCCTTGCACATATTAACAATAGCTTCACAAAGATTGTATTACAGACTATCTTGGCCGCTGGGTGTCCCCTCATGATCCAGTCTGACTCATTTGGCCCTGGAAACACAGATTCTGCCCCGCTGGATGGGGATTTTGAATATCCCTGTAGGCCGATTGTTCTGTAATCCTGTTATTTTCCACATTTGTTGACTGTTATGATGCCTATTTTGTATTTTGCATTTTGGATATGCTTGAGACATTGTGGGTGGGACTGGGGATGGGGAGTAGAGGGTAATGGGCATGTAACTCCGGAAATGTGTAATTTCTCTTAGAATTCCATGGCACACAACTCTTCACTGTACAATTCTGGAAACCCATCAGTTCCACTTACAAGAGGTGCTGATAATACTTAGAAAGAATAAGATTGTGCAGGCTCTATGTCATATGTATGGCTAATGTAATTTGGGTTAGACTCAATGTACAGAGCTTAAACCTGCTCATCAAATGTAAAGGCTTTGCTTAAATGGCTACAGGACAAGGAATAGAACATTCCGCTACTTTTTAAAACACACCTTGTAAAGCAAGATATGCTAGATTAAAATCAGGGTTCTTTAATATCATTGAGAAGAGACCTGGAATTTAAACTTGAGGACCTTACACACCATTATGGGTACTTTATTAATGGGCCCAATGAAAAACAAAACATATCTTTCAGAGACATATTTTTCTGTATTGTTGCCTTTACAATAACACTACTGCTTACAGGGGGGGAAATGTTAATGAAATTATCAATGAAACAGTTAATAGATCTATTCCCAGACATCATGCTTACAATTCACCTGGAGCCTTTTAGAGGGTGTAACATCACTGTGCCTAGTGGAATCATGGCTGCTTGAACATCTAGGGTATATAGGTTTTACTCCTGCATTGATTTTTTCCTCGCAAACTTCTGAAATAGTCTTCAGCAGTGAAAAAGAAATCAGTACATGTACTCATCATGACCCAGTTATTCTACAGCCAGGTTTTCTCTTGCCATGATCCCGGGCAGTGCGAACATGGAGTTTAAACAAAATAGCCTTTCGAGATGTAGCCTCAAGGATGACAATTAGCGACACCTTACAATACTATTTCCAAGAAAACACAAAGGTGAATTGTCCCTTTTGATCGTATGGGGTGGTACCAAAGTGGTAATAAGGGGGAACTCATTTCTAGGCCCGAGTCAAAAACTCTGCTCCGCTCTGAGTTTTGGGAATTTGGGCACTCCACACTATGCAGAGAATCACAGAGTTCTCTAATTCCACCACCCGGCACAAAGCAGAGGTTTTTTTTCCGTTTGAGTGCACAGGAGCACGTGCAAGATATTTTTCCTGCTCATGCGGCTTCTAGCCGTGACGGCACACATATAAATTGCTGCTTGCGAACACAAGTGTACCTCAAGTAAATTTTCAACTTGAGAAGCAGCTAAATCTACTCAAAAATAGGTGTTCAAGTTTCTTTTCCAACAGACTGTTCCAATAGTTTTTTAGTGTGAGAAGCCTTTTTTTAAAAACTTTTTTTCCCAATAGGAAGGATGTGCCCCTGCGACTTAAACTTCCAATTATTGTCCAGCAACCTCCTCCCAGTGCTTTTTCCATCTCCTGGTCACTTATCACTTGGAGTTTGAGGTAGAAGAATCACTCTTTTTGTCTCCTGGATACATACCTTTGATTTCAAGGGCTTTCGGCTTGATTATGACCTTGACCGATGGGATACTCCCTCACAAATATGACGGATAGCCCGCCTGCCATATTACAAGTTCCATTGTAGCCTATGGAACTCGTAAAACGGCGGGCTGGATATCTGTCATCTTTGTGACGGAGTATCCCATCCGCCAAGGTCGTAATCAGGTCCTTTGTATTTGTGATATTACACAAGTAAGTAAAAAAAAACTATTTTACAAGTGTGCTGTTTGTTTGATAAGTTATGCATCAGTATTTCTTTGTACTTTTATTTGATTTTTAAAGTAGGGGCCTAGTTATTTTTTATGCCTTTCATTGAGTTTTCATCTTTTGTTTCTGAAGATTGTTGCACAGCTCAGTACTTTTTCTTCACATTTGGTACATTTGAAATATTCATTTATTTCACTATGTAGCCAAGACTTCCAATGAAGCAACTAGCCATTATGCTCATTAGTAGCCATCAGGGCATCAAATAAATGTTTCTGTGGTATATGGTTTTAAAACTTCATTTAGGGCAGGGATGGCATTGGATTAAATTAAAAATGTTGGCTATTTTCTGAATTTCATTAAAAAAAGTAGATGTGTGGGCTGATATTTGATGGCATAGGAGAATGTGTGTTGTTGTAAAGTAATTATAGCTCATTAGTTTTTGTGTTTTGCATTGCTGAATTAATGTTAGTGTTTTCTTCAGTGTTATGACTATGCCTCATTTTTCTGGCCAGTGTGTGCGTGTGTGTGTGTTTGTCATTGGCCATCATTTATCTTTGTTCCCCGTGCGGTGTGGTCAGGTGTAATTTTGTGTAATATATGTCCATAGGCTTGCATATGTTCTTTGTTTCTCATGCCTCCTTTCTCGCTATTGATGTTTGACCATGTGGCTGCAGCCATTTTGTCCATACAGCCAGTGTGCTTTTGCCATAGGCTTGCATGCGTTCTTTGTTCTCTGTGCCCCCTTGCTCACTGTTGTTGTTTGACCAAGTGACTGGCAGCAATATTGTGCATCCAGCCAGTGTGGTTTTGTCATAAGCTTGTATGTGCTCTTTATTCCCCATGCCTACTTGCTCGCTGTTGTTGTTTGTCCATGTGGGTGGCAGCCATTTTGTGCATCCAACCAGTGTAGTTTTGCCATTGGCTTGATGTGTTCTTTGTTCCCCGTGCCTCCTTGCTCGTTCTTGTTGTTTGACCAGGTGGTTGGCAGCCATTTTGTGCATACAGCCAGTGTGCTTTTGCCAAAGGCTTGCATGCGTTCTTTGTTCTCCGTGCCCCCTTGCTCACTGTTGTTGTTTGACCATGTGGCTGGCAGCAACATTGTATATCCAGCCAGTGTGGCTTTGCCATGCGCTTGCATGTGCTCTTTATTCCCCATGCCTACTTGTTCACTGTTGTTGTTTGTCCATGTGGGTGGCAACCATTTTGTGCATCCAACCAGTGTGCCTTTGCCATAGGCTTGGATGTGTTCTCTGTTCCCCATGCCTCCTTGCTCACTAATGCTGTTGGTCCATGTGGCTGGCTGCCATTGTGTGCTCCCAGCTAGTGTACTTGTGCCATAAGCTTTGTATGGATGCATGTTATTACCAGTTTAGTAATGTGTTTGGGGATCATCGTAGTATATACATATATATATACTACGAATATGATTTTGATGAACAGTGCATATATTATTACATGCTTTGTTTGCATTCTTTATTTTGCACCTCTTTGCCTCACAATTGGTTTCTTTCTTCTTGTCCTCCCATACAACCATCAGCAATTATTGATCAATCCTTTCAATTAGTTTTTTTATTTTCAATTTATTTCTTTTTTATTTTTTATTTCAATTTCTTTCTTAATTTTTTTTATAATTTTAATTTATTTTTGTTTTTTTGTACCTTCCATTTTAGATTTTTTAATTTGTTTATTTTTTAAATGTATTTATTTCCTTTTTTTACTTTGCCTTTATCCATCCATTCATCTATCCATCCATCGGTCTACCTTAGGTGCACAGCCACGCAACATCATTCAGTTTTTTTAGATATAATAATTCCATTTCCTCCTGGACACCCTGGCTGCAGTGCACTGCAGACACATAGCATCATCCACTTTTTTTTAATGATTATTTATTCCATTTCCTGCTGGACCACATTGTCTGCCATAGGTGCACACTAACCTTTTTTTTAAAGATTATTCCATTCACCCATGTACTTCCCTGACTGCCACAGGTGCATCCTTTAAGATATATTGACATAAAGTAAAGAGCTATAGCTATATGTCTTGTTATCCTGATTGGAAATTACATTTTATGGTATGGTGGTGTTTGCTTTTATGTGCACAAGAGAAGAAGAGATATCGTCCTCAGTACTGCCAAACAGTACTGTACGGTGACATCAGTCCTCCAATTACTTTTCCTTGTGCAGATTAGTGCCAGTGACAACTGAGGGCTTTAAAATGGCCCGAAAGAAAGTTGCTCCCAAGAAAGTGGTCAGTGAGAAGAAGCACCAGTAGCATGCCAACCACAACCTTTTTTGAGAGCCGTGTGTCTGCTGCACCGGTGTCCGTTGGAGAAACCTAGGAGAAGCACTCCTGCATCAACAGAAGCACCCCAATCTAAGCCCAAGCCCATGTCTGATAACTAGGCAGCCACTGCAATCATGGCCGCACCAACGAATAGTGGTGTTGAATTGGATTTGTCCCTTTCACAAAGTAGTACCCAATTGTTTCAGGAAACAGAGCAAAGAGGACAGAAGCCAAAGCTAGCAACAATAAATCTTCCTAAAGTTGGAGCAGAACATGTGGTCAGATCTCCAGCAAGGAAAAGGAAAGGTGCTACTCCACCATCTTCTACAAGCACCACTTGTGATGTTGATTGATAGAGACATGGTGGGGGCCTTACAGAGTCCGGGAGATGCCAGGAGAGGCAAGGGAAAAGAAAAGTTCCTTAAAGCCTTCGAATAATGGAAGGGGATGATGATGAGGATGACGATGATGAGTCAGGCATTGTGGAAGCTGGCACAGAGGAATCTGACATTTCTATTCAACCTGCTCTGAGAGATTTGGCACAGATAGCACCTCAAGCTTCCATATTTGTAAGGCCCCAGCTGAGACCTGCACTAACCCCTACCTCAGTAAAAGTATGCACTGTAGAGAGGCAAACATCTACATTCCCACCTAGCAACAGTTCTTCTTCAGGCATTGGCAGTGGCCCACTAAGAAATTACTCCTCCCCAGTTTGGGACCTTTTTACGCTTAGCAATTAGAAGGAGAACCTTGCAATATACTCCATTTACCACATTAGTGTTTGTCCAGGTAAGCCTGGCTCACATTATGGTACTGGAGTCCAAATGACCCATATGAAAAAAACATCACACAATCTGGTGGGAGGAGCACTTTAAATAAATTGCTGAACGTGGTTGTAGTGGTGAATGTGAGGGGAGGCCTGAAACATCAGCTACAAGTCCAATCACAGTGGGAGTTGACGAAGAAGGGGGTGACATTCCCATGCAAAGCAGTCCTGTGCCCAGCAGTGCACCTGAATCACCCACCTCAGCGATCTCACAATGGCACAAGAAGACTCAGCCAGATGGAGACACCTTGACATGCAGTGACTGCCCATAATGCACATTGACTCTACCACCACCTACTTCTCGAAAGTCATCTGAGTCAGTGGCCCCAGAAAGAAGAAAATCCAAGCTACTATTACGGACATGTTTAGGCAGGAGAGGCCCTATGACTGCAACCACCCACCAGCACGTTTTTGCAATGGAAGCTGGCAAAAATATTAGGGCTAGACCTCCTTCCTTTTTCTTTTGTGGAAGGAGTGGGATTCTTAGAATTTGTGTAGCCATCTGCCCAAAATGGAATGTTCCAAGTCATACCTATTTTGCCAGAATTGCCTTTCCAGTGCTGCATCATGATATGCGGCAATTGGTAGGAAAAGCTTTGCAGGAAAGTGTGGTCCACTCTATATACCTGATGACAGACATGTGTATCCATTGTCAGGAGACTGATTAGATGTGCATCACTGCACACTAGATCTCTTTTGCGGGGGTGAAGGAAAAGCTATCTACAGGTCATGGCCCTGAAGAAAGTTTTAAGAATGCCCAGCAGCATGGGACAGCAGCCATTATTGCTACGGGGAAATTACATACAGCTGCAGGCATCTTGGACTAATTTAACAGCAAGATGTCTGAATGGCTGTGACTCAGAAGTCGCCAAATTGGATTTGTTGCCACAGACAATAGAAGTAACATAGTCAAGGCCAGGGCAGATGGTAGCTTTTTTAGGATCTTGTGTTTGGTGCACTGCATCAACCTAGTTGTGCAAGACTTTCAAAAAACAAGGCACAGTCAACAACATAGTGACAACCTAAATGAATCTTCACTCATTTCTGCCATTCTTTCAAAGTCCAGAAGCACTTGCGTATTATACTGCATGCTAACAGAGTACCAGTTAAACTTCTGATAAAGGAGGTGCCAATATGTTGGAACATGACCTATGGTGTGTTGCAACTACTGTTTGAGCAGTACAGGCAGATCAATGACTTTATCATTCAAAGAGAAGGGGATGCAATTGGCAAAGCTATGACCATGGATGTGGACAAATATGGCCTAGTCAAATGTCTGACACAGATGCTATTCCTTTTTGAGGTTTTCACGCTAGATGTTAGCAAGGAGGACAGTACAATGTGACAAGCTATCCCATTTTGCATCTGCCACAGGACCAGCTAAAGAAGGTGTCAAAAAGGTTCACATGCGGAGGTGTGAACGAAAACCCAGAAGCTCATACCTTGGTTGAGAGCTTAATCCTTTCTGTGGCTTGTAATACAAGGTTGTAAAATGACATCATGTTGCCCAAAGAGTACATCTGTGCCACACTACTTGATCCACAGTACAAAAAAGTTGTGCGCACTTTGATTCTTTTTTCTGAAGGTGATGTTTCACAACACAAGAGGTGGATTGTAGAGCAAGCTGGACAGCAGAAAGAAGAACATCTGGAACTTAAAGTCCCACTCCACAGTTCTGGGAAGCAGCCTTCAACTTCCAGAGAGGGCAGCCTTTTGTCATCACAGCAGCCAACACCAGCAACAACAGACAAATCGGATCCAACCTCTGCATTGGCTTAGTTTCAAGTGGCAGGTCTGATGTTGAGTGCAGAGGGGAAAACAAAAGAGGTCGAGCAAATGGCAGCACCAATGACACTTCAGAGGATGTTCCAGGAGTATCTGGATGACCCAAATGCCGTATATGTGGAACAAAACCCATTGGTGTATTGGTGTATGGGAAGATCCACCAATGCGAGAGCTCAGCAGGCCAGCAATAAAGCATCTGCCTTTCACTGTAGCCAGTGTGTCTGCTTAGTGTGTGTTCTGCTAAGTGTGTGTTCAGTGCAGCTAGTGCAGTTGTTATATTGAGAAGGACCATTTTCTCACCTCAAAACATGGAGAGATTGACCATGATAAAAATGAACCATTATTTTATACCACCTGATTACACTGTTTCTGAAATACCACAGGAGGAGGAGGAGGATGATTGTTCAGAATAAAGTGTGTTAGCTGATCAACGTCTGGGTGAACCACCTGAGTTTGAGGACCAACTCTACTTCCCGGACTAGGTATGCTAGTGCCACCACAGAACTTTTTAATTATTTTTGGTTGAACTACTTTCTTTGTAAAAAACAAAAGGGGCTAGTGGAACATTGTTTTTGTCAGATTTAATTGTATACTGCCCCACCATTTTTAGTAACATATATGACCGGATTGAACTTGGACCAGTGTGCAGTGAAGACGCCTCCACAATGCCTTCATGACATTTGAGACAATGCCTGCCTCCTTTGGATGCCTACCCTTTTTCTGCATCACTTAGCAGGGCTGCCCCAGATGACCAGTTTTTTACAAGAGTGCCAATACCAAATTCAAATGTGTTGCCTGCATCAAAGATACAATTGTGTACCTTACCTACTCATGCTTGGATTGTAAGAGGTAACTATAACTAAGTACAACTATTGCAACAATGAGTGAGTGATGAGAAATATTTATGACGTGGCAGGCAGTGAGGCAGGATGTTTCATTTACAGTAAACTTTGATCAATCTTTGGTGCCTGATGAGTGATCATTTTTCCTGAAGGTGGTCAGGCTTTAAAACTTACAAGGCAAAAATATACCTGGACGGTCTACTCCTTTTTGCAGGTTCTTCAGACAGAGACTAGACCAGTCAGTTTAGCTAACAAACACAAATCTATACAACATATGGCAATTCAGTTTCTCTACTTGTTCTTCAACAGCAGTTTACTACATGTCTACATTGCTTGGGTCAGGAATGGGACAGAGTTAGGAGGAGTTAGGAGGAGGATGGCAGGACTTAGGGCAGGACTATCTCATCAACAGCTAGAAGAAGGATGTTATCAACTTCAAATGGAAACCACGACTCTGATGCCTAGTACTCAGCTATGTGGAATGAAGAGAAGTGCGTTGATTTGGGAGATGCTGATGAATGTGTGTTTCACTGGTAGCAAAAGTGAAACTCTGAGTTTTTTCTCTTCTGCTGAGTCTTCCTGATACACTCCTCATGAAGCTTACCTTACTTGACCAGTTGTGAGGCAGGCACCCAAGAGTGACAGACATTCTGAGGAGAATTCAAATGCACCACCCAATTTGACAATACATGATAATTTTTCTTTTACCATTCACATTTCATGTAACTGGGTGGGTTAAATCCACTCCTTCATAATTTGACTTTTTTCAAACCTAGATGACAGAACATTTAGATATCTATACCTTGGGTCTCTGGCCCAGAAGTACTGTTTGCAATGCATTTAATAGAACTGTGTCATACACATTCCTTCACTTCCTTCAACAACAGATTGATGATGATGATGTGCTGCTCATTGCCCTGATGAATACTGTTGTTGTGTTGTGTTTGTCTTTGTCACACCTTTCTCCAAATCCCCTTTCCCATCCATTCATCAAACCCCATCTTCCCTCGTGCTGAGGGAGGTATTGAGGTGTAACTTAACTTACACCAACTAGTTCCCACACTTGGTGGAGCAGATGTGGTTAAATGCATCACCAACTCATGGCAGGGTCTTCCATTACCTGAGCAATAGTCTACACCAGCCCCACTTACACAACCATGCATAAGTAAGAAAAAACATAATACCTCAAAGTCAACGTCATCATTTAGGCCTTTGTTGTGCTCAAATAAGCCACTTAACCATGCCAAGTACAGAGTACAGACTTTGAGAACACTTTTGATATCTTGAGGATTAAATACATTTGGATTTCAAATTCCATGCTCATCATTGCTCAGAATAATTTATTATTGCTAGATTTTGAGATAAGGTATGGTTTTATTTGTCATGGTGGTAGTAGCCTGTCCTCAGTCTTTCTAAAGCTATAATATAAATGTATATGTATAACCTACTAACTCTCAATTTTTCTTTCAATGTTGTTTTCTGTAATCCTTTTGATTAATCTTACTGTTGGGGGTCTCCTAGGTGGAAGTGGAACATCACTGTGATGCCTTCCCTGTTAGCACACTACCACTAGTCCTTGGGAAACACTTCAGTAAGGTAAGATTGACAGAGGGAGTAGCTGCTAGCCATCACCTCATCTTTTCAGGTAGGAGAACTTTGCGGTGAAGTGAACTACTTTACTTAGTACATAACTAATGTTGGAAATGGCCCTTTTTGCAGGGTCATCCCCAATCTTTTCGCCGCCTTTCTCCTATTTTCTCTGACCTGTTGCTGTTGGCTTTTGAACTCTGAGCACTTTGCCACTGCTAACCAGTGACAAAGTGCATATGCTCTCTGTGTAAATTGTATTGTTGATTGGTTTATCCATGATTGACATATTTGATTTACTAGTAAGTCCCTAGTAAAGTGCACTAGAGGTGCCCAGGGCCTGTAAATCAAATGCTACCAGTGGGCCTGCTGCACTGGTTGTGCAACCCACATTAGTAGCCCTGTAATCATGTCTCAGTACTGCCACTGCAGTGTCTGTGTGTGCAGATTTAAACTGCCACTTCAAATTGGCAAGTGTACCCACTTGCCAGGCCTAAACATTCCCTTTTCTTACATGTTGGACACCCCTAAGGTAGGCCCTAGGTAGCCCCATGGGCAGGGTGCAGTGTATGTTTAAGGTAGGACATATACTAAGGTTCTTATATGTCCTAAAAGTGAAATTCTGCCAAATTCGTTTTTCACTTTTGCAAGGTCTATCCCTGTCATAGGTTAACATGGGGGCTGCCTTTAAATATGATTAAAGTGTAGATTCCCTTTGGGAGTGGATGGACATGTGGAGTTTGGGGTCTCTGAGCTCACAATTTAAAAATACATATTTCAGTAAAGTTGATTTTAAGATTGTGTGTTTGAAAATGCCACTTTTAGAAAGTGAACATTTTCTTGCTTAAACCATTCTGTGACTCTGCCTGTTTGTGGATTCCCTGTCTGGGTCAGTTTGGCAGTTGGGCTGTTTGCACCTCTCTCTAGACAGTGACACAAAGGGAGCTGGGGTGTAGCCTGCATATACTGATGAGCCATCTGTGCTAGGAGGAAGGGGAGGAGTGGTCACTCACACCTGAAAGGGCTGTGCCTGCCGTCACACAACGCAGTCTCCAACCCCCTGGTGTGTGTGTCTGGGGCCTGGCCTGGGCAAGGCAGGATCTCACAAACAAGAGAGACTTTTCTTTGAAGTAAGCCTACTTCAAAGGGAAAAATGGGTATAAGAAGGGCACCCAAAACCACAGACTTTAGATCACTTCTAGAAATCAAGAGGAACCTCTGCCTGGAGAAGAGCTGAAGAGCTGAGGAAGAAGAGCTGCCCTGCCTCTGACTGTGCTTTGTGGAGCTATCCTGCAGTTTTTTCTTCTGCCTGTGCAAGGGGACAAAGACTGGCCTTTGTTGTGCATTCCTGCTTGTGAAGAAATCTCCAAGGGCTTTTCCTGATCTTGCCTCCTGTTGTTGAAGTCTCAGGGCCATCAAAGATTTCCCCTTCCAGCACCTGGACTCTCTGCAAGACTCCTACCCTGCCAAGTGGTGCCCATGCAGTTCCTGGGTCTTTGAAAGGTGAAGCTGGCAGACCAAGGTTGAGAATTCATGCACAGATCGCTGTGCAAGGAAATTTTCAACGCAACCTCCCAAGTGCAGCTGTAAAAACGACACTCCGCCGGCTTTGCGGCAGAAATCGACGGTCTGAGGGTGATTCTCTTTCACCCTGACTAGAGTGAGGGTGCTTTCTTGGAAAGGTGGTAAACTGACTGCCAAACAAAGACCCCATTTCTAACAACTAACTTCTACTGCAGATGGGATGAGTGCTGTATGTTTCTGTGGGCAATATAGGGGATGGCAGCGTACTCTCCTAACTGGCATACACTTAGAGAAATAGATTAAAAAAACAGGCTGTGCAGAGAGGCATCAGTGTAAAGTAAAACACAAAAAAAACTTTGGACATAAAGTGGATCACTCACTGTTGGCCAGTCTACCATTTTGAATGCCATCCAGGGTGTAGAAAGGGAGTCGCAACACACAAATGCATTCCTGGAGGGCATTCATTCTGGTCAGGCTGCCCTTCATCGTACCGTTCAGACTCTGGCCTCAGCACTGATGGCAGCCATTGTCCCTGTGTCAAGACTCCCCCCTCCAACTTCCTGCACCCAGACCCAATCCCCTGTACCTCTGCCTATCCCAAGCACACCATCAGACCAGCACACACCTCAACACACAAGGGAAGCTCAGGCAAACATAAGCACCACACATCCCACAGGCACTCACGCAAGCATCACACACATACAGACACACTAACATCCACTGCCTCCACTGTGTCCCCCTCCTCGTCCCCCTCCTCCCTCCCAGTCTCGTCTACACTCACACCTGCATGCACTACCACTACAGCCACTACGTCCCGCACCAGCACACCCACCACCACACCCCGCTCACGTGCACTCACCACCCCCACTACCATTTACACGTCCCCTGTGTCCTCTCCCAGTGTGTCTGTGACGCCCCCTCCGAAGATACACAAACGCAGGCACACACCCACCCAACAGCCATCCACCTCACAACAGCCTCCAGCCCATGCACCTGCACCCAAATCCACAAAAGTTACACCTCCTACAACCACCACCTCTTCCTCCACTCCCAAACCCCCTCCAGCTACCCGTCCCAGTGTGTCCAAACAACTTTTCCTGTCCCCCCTTAACCTATTCCCCCCCGTCCAACTCATAGGTCCCGTACTATCACCTCAGCTAAAAAATCTCTGGGACCAGTGGTGCCTGTTGTTACAGGTATGTGGAGTGCACCGTCCACCAGGGCAGCCAGTGTGGCACGGAGCCAAAGCACAGCCAGTCCCCCCCGTGAAGCACCAGAAGTTGGACAGTGCCTGGCGGGAGAGGGGGAAGACTCCAGCCAGCCAAGCCGCTCACAGGGGTCCCGGGGGGAGTGTGGACTCAGCTGTGACTCCTCCCAAGGTGGGGAAGGGGCAGAAGAAATCTCCAAAGTCTGGGAGGAGCAGCACGGCGGAGAAGACCGCCATCATCGTCACTGCCCAGGAGGCCACCGCCAGCCCCATCGTCACTGCCTAGGAGGCCACCGCCAGCCCCATCGTCACTGCCCAGGAGGCCACCGCCAGCCCCATCGTCACTGCCCAGGAGGGCCCTGCAAGCCACAGCCCAGCTGACCCATGAATGACCGCCAGCCACAGCCCAGCTGGGCAATGACGGACCGGCATGGCAAGGACCGCTGAACAGGTCAGAAACTGGCAACTCAAGCACAACTGAACAGGCCAAGCACCGCTGAACAGGGCAAAGACCGCCATGGCAAGGACCGCTGAACAGGTCAGAAACTGGCAACTCAAGCACCGCTGAACAGGCCAAGCACTGCTGAACAGGGCAAAGACCGCCATGGCAAGGACCGCTGAACAGGTCAGAAACTGGCAACTCAAGCACCGCTGAACAGGCCAAGCACCGCTGAACAGGGCAAAGACCTCCATGGCAAGGACCGCTGAGCAGGTCAGAAACTGGCAACTCAAGCACCGCTGAACAGGCCAAGGACCACTGAACAGGTGAAAGACCGCCATGGCAAGCACCGCTGAACAGGACAAAGACCGCCATGGAAAGCATCGCTAGCCCATTTGCGGCAGGGGCAGTGACGCAACTGGGACCGTCACGGGGTGAGTGCTGCACTCTGGGCACCAGTCCCCCTCCAGAACCAGTGGAGACCTGCATCCACTCCGTCTGTCCTGCACAGGATTAAGCACTCTGGGCACCAGTCCCCCTCCAGAACCAGTGGAGACCTGCATCCACTCCGTCTGTCCTGCACAGGATGAAGCACTCTGGGCACCATTCCCCCTCCAGAACCAGTGGAGACATGCATCCACTCCGTCTGTCCTGCACAGGATGAAGCACTCTGGGCACCAGTCCCACTCCAGAACCAGTGGAGACATGCATCCACTTGTGAGACTGTGGCTTTGCACTCCCCAGGATGGTACAGTGGGCAAACCACCCACTGTAGAGACTTGAGAGACTGTGGCTTTGCACTCCCCAGGATGGTACAGTGGGCAAACCACCCACTGTAGAGACTTGAGAGACTGTGGCTTTGCACTCCCCAGGATGAAGCAGTGGGCAAACCACCCACTGTAGAGACTTGTGAGACTGTGGCTTTGCACTCCCCAGGATGGTACAGTGGGCAAACCACCCACTGTAGAGACTTGAGAGACTGTGGCTTTGCACTCCCCAGGATGAAGCAGTGGGCAAACCACCCACTGTAGAGACTTGTGAGACTGTGGCTTTGCACTCCCCAGGATGGTACAGTGGGCAAACCACCCACTGTAGAGACTTGTGAGACTGTGGCTTTGCACTCCCCAGGATGGTACAGTGGGCAACCCACCCACTGTAGTGACTTGAGAGACTGTGGCTTTGCACTCCCCAGGATACATCAATGGGCATGGAGGCCCCTCGTGGCGTCGTGCACTCATCCGGCTGAAGTGCCCCCCCTTCCCTTCCCCCTGAGGTGCCTGTTGTATATCTATCTGATGCCCCTGCAGTGTTCTCTCCGTCATGTTCGGGTATCTTGTGTGGGCCTTGCTCATGCATTTTGGGCCCAGTGGTCCACGGACTATGAATGGTGCAAAACCTGCACTACTAATCATGGTGTATATTTAGTTTATTGTGTATATATATATATATGTATATATTTGCTTACTGTATTTTAATATATTACAATGGTTACACTCATTTCCTTTTGTCTTTGCATTCTTCCGGGGGGTTTGGGGGGTGTTACTGTAATGTATAGATAAGCATTGGTGTGTGTGTTGTAGTGGGTGAGGGTCGGGTGGGGGTTGGGGTGTTGAGTGTGTGTGTCCCTGTGTTTTTGCCTCCCCCCTCCCCTATGTCGTAGGTGCAGTACTCACCGTGGTCTTCGCCGCCGGCATTGATGTTCCTCGTAGAAGAGCAGGAAGACTAGCGCTGGGAGAATATGAAGTTCCGGCTCCATGGTGCCCTCCTTCCTCGTGGAGTGTGTAGAGGTGAGCGTTTTCCCTTCGAAATGGCTGTTTCCGCCGTGTTTTTATCCGCGGTGAATCCGCCCCGGAAAAGGTGACGGATTGGCCTGTCATAATAGTGTGGGCGGTACATTGTCTCCCGCCTGTCTGTTGGCGGTTACCGCCGCGTGTTTGTTTGTACCGCCGTGGCGGACGGAGTGTTAAAGTGTCTGTCTTTGTTGGCGGTTTCCGCCATGGTCGTAATTGCAAAAGTTTTACCGCCGGCCTGTTGGCAGTCTTACCGCCGCTTTAACACCACCTACCAGGGTTGTAATGACCACCTAAATCACAGGCATTTAATCCAACTTTACTTCCTGGCCTCACCCTCATACTCAAATGGTTTAAATCAAGTACATTCATTTGGCAGTAAGGTAAGGAAAATTAAAGGAAAAGAAAGTTGGATTAGGGACTGATTTAGATTAGAGTTTGGGGGAGGGGTTACTCCATCACAAATGTGACAGATATCCTGCCTGCCATATCGTAATATGGTGGACTGAATATCAGCCACATTTGTGATGGTCTAATCCCTCCACCAAGATCTAAATCAGGCCCTCAGTCTACTGCAGCAGGGTAAGTTACAGCGAAAAGTATGGGCACATACTGTAGAGCTTTTGCTGTGGAACATTGCAGGAGTGGTTCACTGATGATGTAGCTTAGGCTTAGTCAGACACTGTAGTTGAAACTGAAAGTTTATGAATGTCAAATTTGAACTGGCATAATTCCATTATGGAAGCCATATGAAGTATGAACCACTTGTCTGGGCCGTAACAGTTGGTACAGGCCAAAATGTTTTATTTCAATGTAGACAAAATGTAGGAACAAATTAAGAAGTGCAGCGCTAGGGGAGTGACTGAGTGGGCACTGGCAGGGAAGAGAAAAATGCCTTGTTTTTGTTTCGGTTTGCAATCCATTGAAAGCTGTGTAAATGCTACATTAACAGAAGCAGATGCACACTGCAGTGCTGTATTGACCCATGCTGCCATTGGATTGGGTCATTATCATCATGGCCCAGGGGTCGTGAGTTTCGAGTTGGACTCATGAATCGCCAGGGGCAGGGAGGTAATGGATGATGATGGATGGGTGTAATCTGCCTGACTTAACAAATATAGTGAGTATAATATCAATTGTCAATAACCAAAAAATGTGACTTACCATTACCCGTCCCTGTCGCTGCAGAGACTCACCCTTCAAATGCTTCATCTGGCGCACAAGTGCTGGCCCCGGCACTGGTGGTCTGTGCAGCTAGAAAAAAAACAACATTACACATTTAGATGCCTCATACATCTACCCCTCTTTTTTTTAAACAAAATACAACCACAACACGACTACAGTTGAGTTTGCCTAATCTCCGCTCTCATCTAAAATATCACTTGGGGCATTTTGATGGTTGACACAGTTAGAAAAGCCAGTAGTCAAGCCAACCATAATGGAGGCGCAGAGATTGGATGATGACTGTGAGTCATTTGAAGCACAATGAAGGGGTAGAATAAATTGGTCAAAAAAGGACATATGGTTTGACTTTGGTTGGCAATTTTAGCAAATGCAATGAGACCATCCTCATATTACTTTACTGCAGTGCTACACTGTCATCAAAACTAAAGGGGTAATGCAATTCAACACTGAGGGTTAGGGGATGCACCATAGTCCATATTTGTGCCCACTATCATTTGACCATGAACTGTAAATAGAAAGCCTTCTCAACAAAGAAGCATAGCTTGGGTCTGCAAACTTTGAAATCTTCACAGGAGACTACCTAAGCTATTGTCTTACTCTTACAGTCCACAGGGTATATTGAAGTTAGGGGAGAAGGACAGCATAACCAAGCACAACAAAGCTTAAACTACAGATTAGTACAGAAATAGGAAGAAGTCAGCTACAGAAACAAGACAAATAGAAAAAAAGGATTATACAGGGTGGGATAAAAAGAATAAACATTGAATAGAAGGAAGAGTAATTGAAAAAGTCACAGCATAAAAGAAAGGAAAAAAAACGAATTAGTCTAATAGGGAGAGTTAAAAGTTAGAGAAATAAAAATTAACAAGAACTTACTGGGGCCAGCAGAGCCATCTGCCGCAGTGCTGGTGGCGGAACTTCCAACCGTCATGCAACTGGTAGTGGTACCCTCCTCAGCCTGATCCTCTTATGCTCTCTTCTTGCCCTTGGGTGCTGATGTAAGAAATAAAGAAGACAATAAAAAAATACTTGTGGTACAGTTCACCTAGAAAATATTTTGAAAGGCAAACGCAATAACATATTGACATACTTTTCTGAATCAGATTGCCTAATACCTATATGATCGAGTTGACCTATTCCTAATTTCCGACACTTTACCTAAGCCCTATTTTAAATTTCCTAAACTACATTTGGAAATACTAATACATTGCAATGCAAATCACATTCGCAAACCTCTTTGATGGGCCAATTCAGTCAGTTTCCCTTTCCAATGCATAGGTGCATCTATGAACCACTGGAAGATTGTTGACTGTATGAGCTACATGAAAAGAAAGCCACAGAAAACACTAACTGACTGATATATATTACTTACTGCTACTACCACAGTACCACTATCTTAGTGAAAGGATGATAGAAGAGTCAGCATATCTTCCTAAATAATCAGCCCAAGTGAGTGCCTACAGCAACGAGCAGAACTAGGTAGCACGGATCACCGAGCCCACTCAAATTGAATCACATAATATTATATGTTATATAAACGTTGTGTTACATGAACTTAATTTACCTCTGTGTGAGCAGCAAGCCATTTAAAAAAAATGAGCATCATATGAACACAACAAACCTAGTAATAATTAATTACTACTCACCACGCCTGAAACCTGGACAACCAGCAGGTCGAGCAGCTCCTTCTCCTGGTCAAGGATATCAGCTCAGTGGCGCATCAGCTGCTGCTTAATTAAATTAAAATTATTTTATTTTAAATGTTAGGGGCCATATTTATACTTTTTGACACACAACTGCGACAACGCAGTTGTGCGTCAAAAAGTTTAACGCCATTCCAAAGCGCCATGCGGGCGCCTTATTTATGGAATGACGTTAGCCAGCGCAGCTGACCGGTGTGCGTAAAAAAAAATTACCCACACCAGGCAGCGCCGGCGTAGGGGAAAATGGAGCTTGGGCGTCAAAAAATGGGGCAAGTCAGGTCTGAGGCAAAATATTGGCCTCAACCTGATTTGCGCCATTTTTTTTTACTCCCAACCCCCATTGAAATGACTCCTGTCTTAGCACAGACAGGAGTCATGCCCCCTTGCCCAATGGCCATGCCCAGGGGACCTATGTCCCCTGGGCATGGTCATTGGGCATAGTGGCATGTAGGGGGGCACAAATCAGGCCCCCCTATGCCACAAAAAAAAAAAACATTACTTACCTGAACTTACCTTAAGTTCCCTGGGATGGGTCCCTCCATCCTTGGGCGTCCTCCTGGGGTGGGCAAGGGTGGCAGGGGGTGTCCCTGGGGGCATGGGATGGCACCTCTGGGCTCCTTCCGAGCCCACAGGTCCCTTAACACCTGCCCTGACCAGGTGTTAAAAAATGACGCAAAAGCGGCTGGACGTCATTTGTTTTGACCCGCCCACTCCCGTGCGTCATTTTTGCACGGGTGTTTAAATAAGGCGCACATGCCTTGGAGTCATTTTTTAGATTGGAACGCCTACCTTGCATATCATTAACGCAAGGTAGGTGTCCACGCAAAAAAATGACGCAAACTCCAAGATCTTTGGCGCTAGACGGGTCTAACGCCAAAGTATAAATATGGAGTTAGCTTTGCGTCGGATTTGCGTAAAAAAAAAAAACGCAATTCCGGCGCAAACAGTATAAATATGCCCCTAGGTATTTATTTACTGACATTAAGTAAGGAATTGATTATTATTTATGTTAATTGTTTAATTGAGTCATTATATTTTTCAATTTATTTTGTGAATTTAAATGTATAATTAATTTTTATTTTATTTATTACATTTAAATTTTTTTTATAGATGTTTGTTATTTAATATAGTGTTAATATTCATATTGGAACAGTTTGGTAATTTTTTAAAACTTTTATTATTATATGTCATTCTTTCAGTGCTTTCCCTCCTGTCCCTTACATTGGAGTGGAAATAGTAAATCTAATCCCTTTGAAGTCCAAAGCTTTCCCTAGGGTTGCTTTGTCTTGAGTGGGAATAGTAAGAGGCATATTTATACTTAAACTCCATATTTATATTTTGACGCTAGACCCATCTAGCATTAAAATATTGGAGTTAAAGTCATTTTTTTGATGTGTGAAACCACCTTGTGTCAATGAGATGCAAGGTAGGTGTTCCCGTCCAAAACATGACTCAAAAACCCTAGCGCCCTATTTATCCTCCCATGCACAAAAGGTGCACGGGGGAGGCAGGCCTAAATAATGGTGCTAAGCCATTATTTAACGCCTTGGTCGGGGCAGGCATTAAGGGACCTGTGGACCCATTTCCATGGTCAAACACCATGGAAAGAGCCTACAGGTGCCCACCCCAAACCCCAGGAACTCCCCCACCCACACCAGAGGGACACCAGAGGATGGGGGACCCCATCCCAGGTAAGTAGGGTAAGTAGAGGTAAGTATTTTTAAATTTAAGTGCCATTGGGAGCCCTGAAATAGGTCCCCTACATGGCACTGGCACTGGGTGCAATGGGTATGGATGGTTTTGCATCAGAAAATGACACCAGGCTAGCAAAAGGCTTTTTTTGCCTCTAACCAGCCTAAAGTCACTTTTTGGTGCAAAACCCTGTTGTCCCATACCGCCACCACCACCCCCACCCGGCTAAAGTCATTTTCACAGACACTAGCCTATCCTTTGTGCCGACTTGCGGGATTCCATAAATTTGGTGCCCAGCTGGTGCTCTGGAATGACGCAAGCCGGTGCTATACTTTTTGACGCAAAACTACATTAGCTCAGTTTTGCATCAAAAAGTATAAATATAGGCCTAAATCTCCAACGCTTTCCCTACTGTTGCTTAGACTGGAGTAATAATAGTAAATCTAACCCCCTCCGAAATCCAACACCTTCCCTACTCTTCTTACCTCTCTGAAATGCAATGCTTTTTGGAGTGGGAATAGTAAATCTAATCCATCTGAAGGACAGCGCTTTTCCTGCTGTTGATTAAAATACATTTTCAATATTTATAATAGTGTTTTTTATCCTTAGTTAGTTATTTCTTTTGGAAATGTTTATGTTATTAGTAGAGATTTTCTTTTTTATAGTTTTAGGTAAGAAGTATATATATATTGTTGGCATGTATTTTATGTATAATATTAAGTCATTAGAAGAAAACAAATGATATTTTAATGTTACTGGTACTCCTTTCAAATTATGTAATGTTGATGGTATATATATATATATATATATATATATATATATATATATATATATATATATATATATATACACATATAAACACATGTACATATATATATATAGATATATATACTCTTATGTCCCAGATACAGAAATAGAAGTGTTCACTCAACGCCCAGTGTCCATACCATGTTTATTCCTGATAACATGTTTCAGCTGAAAAACAGCCTTGATCACATACAGGAAATGTGTCATCATTGGTCCATATAAATCCAGCATAAACAACATGGATAAACAACATCATCCACATAAACACCACTAAAGGTAAAACAAATCACCATTTTGGAAAAGCATTTCAGATAGTAACCACTTTGTCATTGCACTGTGTAAGTGGAGAATACCTTGCAATGAGTGTAAATGAATAACTAAATACATGGAATCAGGAAATACATAGAATCGGGATCCTAAGCCTAGAGTAATTTTTACATTCAACAGTCATTCTACACAGATGAGACAGATTTGAGGAAACATTGGGGGATTTTACGTAGGGATGGTGTTATTGGTCAAAAAATTGGAGTGAACCCCACTGTCACATATCGCAAAACTAAGGACCTCATTATGTGATTGGCGTTTGGACTGCCGGACCAACATGATGGTGATCTTTCAAACAGCGGCAGGCCAATGGTCCCAAGACCCCTATATTACGAGTTCCCCCGCGGCTGGTGTGACTGGTGGGGGGAGGCAGGGGGCAGTTTAATGAAGATACTGCCGGCCTGTCGGCACGACGGGCGGTCTCTGCCCAGTCACTATGTCTTGCATGGGATCCAGTGTGTCCCCAAATCCTAAACTTTTTGGGGGGCCAAGAGTAATCTCCTAACTCTCCCTGGGACCATACTCCCTGGGGACCCCATTTCTGGCCCCTACATGCCAGACCACCAAGCTTTACATGGCAGTGGGATCGCCATTGAAAGCTAGGCAGTTATGCAGGCTGTAATGGCCATGGTTGTCCCAGTGTCGAGATCTTCAAAATTGGCCACCACGGTCAGGACTGTTGTGGTCTCTGCCACACTGATTATGGTGGTGCTGGTGTTCCACTGACGGTCTTCTGCCGGTCAGACCACCAACCTCATGTGCCGGCTGTCGAACTGCTTTCTTGGTGGTCTTTGATCTACGAACTTATAATGAGGCTCTAAGTCTCTGCGGGATGTCCTTGTACACATTGACATCACACTGACAAGAGGTATGAATGAGCGGGGCCTAAGGGTGAAATGTGACAGCAACTGAGCCTACGGAAACCCGTCTGAGGCTCTAAAGCTGTCTATTTAGAAGAATAGACATGGCTGTTTAATCACCTCAAACTTGTGAGAAATCAACACTCTCATCAAGCAAAAGGCAAGGGACTGATAATCCTCAACTAAGTATAGATTAGCTCATACTGTATAGACCTCTGACCTTATAGAGAGGTTAAATCCCGAATTTGGTCCTCTTCAGGCACTTTCTGCTGTATTAACTACAGAAACAGAAATTACAAAACCTCAGTCCAGGATCTACCCAAGAAATTCACAAAAAGGGGTCCATCTGAAAACTCTCCCTAGATCCTTTGTTTTTCTCTTCAAGGGATTCTGAATAATATGTATTATGAGTACCAAGAGAAAAGAGGGTGTTTGGAATTGTCAAAACAATCCCCATTTACTCTATGTTGGTTGTCTTACACAGGTTGTTGAAATTTGTTTCAGGTCCATCTTAGGTTTTTTTCTTATTATTTAAATAGATTGCCTTTCAGGGAAAGGACACAATTAACTGGAGGACAAAGACAACTGAGAGACGTTTACATAGGACCTGACTGACCACAGAGAAGAACCCTGAGGGAAAGGACTCTTCCGGCAATAGTGCATAAATGTCTCAGATTCTGACATCCTTGAAAATCCTGATCAGTAACAGAGGGAAACCTACAACTCTGTCTCCTGTTTCTACCACCCTGTAGGTGTCTCACCATGGAAGGACAGAAATGTCAAGAAGCTCTAGTCTGTTTTCTCTATAAAACCACAAGAAGTTGTTGTGGAGAGAGAAGAAATAAGGATTAAGCACAAATATTAAAAGGTCCAGTATATGTCTGACCCCAGAGCTCAAGTTGAACTGGTGACTGTGTGTAGGGTCCACTGACAGGCTCTCATGGGGACCAGCACTTACATTCTTCCGTTAAACACTTCCTGAGAGAGGGATTAAAGAAACAAATGGAACAACCAGCACCACACCAAAGGAGAAAGTAGAAACCTGCGAGGGTGACAAAGGGGCAGGGAGACCCTGGTATTGCATCAAAGAGGCACGAGGCAGGTATAAGTGCAAACAGTCCTATCATAAGGTGTGCCAACACAAAATAATGCCTTCTGGGCAGTGCAGCATTTTGGGCACCGGCAGTTACCGCTTTTCCAGTCCAGTACTGCCATACCCAACTGCCTTTGGAGGATGCAAGGGGTGAGATCTATACCTGTTGAAAAAAGAAGCAGCTGCAGAAAAACAAACTAGTGGCGCCAGTGCACCTGCAAAAATAGTAACTAAGCGGTGCCTGTGCAGTACCTATGCAGCCACAGTAATAATAAACAAGTGGCACCATTACAGCCAAATAAACAAGCGATGCCTGCAGAGATTACGAATAAAGCAGTGCCTGAATAGCCACACTATTAAACAGGCTGTGCCTTAGTGCTGGGCATTATTAAACTCAGAGAAGCAGCACAGTTGCATTACAAATAAGCAAGGAGTGCATATGCAATGATGAAAGACTGTAAGCACAGAAATCTCTAACTTAATTGAGTTCCCAATGCGATGCTAGAAGCCTTCTCTCGAGGACAGGGCCGGCTTTAGCACTGGTGCCATCCTGTGCAACAATTGTTTTGGGCGCCCCCCATGACCATCTCCTCAGATTCCAGCACCACTACCAGGCAAAAGTGTCCCTCATCTTTCCACAACCCTTCTCTCACATACATTTCATTTGTTTTAAAGCTCTGGTAAAGGTTAGCTTTACTAATCCACTCAATTATCCACATAAAACACAGATCTGTTCTTTGCAGCAGGCATATTATATGGTGACTCAAAACTGCCACTCGATAAACCCCCGATCTCTCTCTCTGACATGAACATCAATCACAAGAGTTATCATGTTATTTTTATTGTTGCCTGACAGCTGAACTCACATCAAACTCAGCTTCATGAGCTTTTAAACTGTAAGTTATTGCTAAACACAGCGCCCTCTCCAAAGTTAGCGCCCGCTCCAGTTCAGCGCCCAGTGCAGCTGCATCAGTCGCAACCCCTAAAGCCGGCACTGCTGGGGGACGAAAGGGCGTCTAACTACTTTTCTAAATAAAGCATGCTTCTGGCAGAGAAATAAATGGAACGATTCTACCTTGGAAAAATAATTCAATATGATGCCAATAGCACCTCCTCGAAATGAAGGAGTTGCCACCACAAACTTCCCACAACCCTCAGGAACCAAGGAGGGCACAAAAAAGAACAGGCAGTACTAGATGGAGGAGGATTTTTGGGTGGATCCCTGTGCCAGGGAAAGAAGTAGAAAACATCTTAGGAAATTGTGAGCATTATTAGCGAATGGGCATATTCCCTTATCAAGAAAGGAATGGGACAAGGAAGAAGATGAGGAAGTAATGTCAAACATTAGCATTAAAAATAAATGTATTGAATTATAGGGATGCATATGTAAGAATACAGTAAAGAGGCAAAGAATGAAATAGGCATGCTCAGAGCACTGCGCTGTTATTGACAGACTCTCATTCAACAAAAGACAGCTATTGTTTCAGCATTTGTGGAATTAAGAAATTTGTGGAATTTCTAACCCCCTTTTCTCATTGTATATTCCAAAGGAAACATTTTCTCTATAAATCTAGTTAAATGGAGTGTAAGTTTAGGAATGCAGATGAGCATGGGAAGGGCACTGCATGTGTTTTTGTGAAAATTGAAAGAAATCCAATTTGTACAAAGTTCATCCTGTTTCTTTTCAGCTGAAACGGAGATATGTTGACGTTTTGGCGGTTTCAGCCTGATTACCAGACAGTACACTGCTTGTAGTCTCCCTTAATCCTAAAAGCCATTTCCAGAAATAGGCTGGCATAATTTACATCTTTGTAAGTCAACCTTTTTGTACATATAAAATGCCCATCTTATCTTTGTATTGCTCAGTTTTAAGTTTGCCTTATATGCTGGCCAGTATGTTTAATATGTAAATCTCAAACATAAGTTGTGCACACTTATGTATGACAAGCTTCTCGACCTTAACTTAAGTGCTGTAAGTAAAAGCAGCAGCAAGACCAAAAGGTTCCAAAAGGTTGCAAAATAGCATGGTAGGATATTAAAGTAGTGAACAATAGTGAACAGTGCATACTTGTACACACTGAGGCCCATATTTATACTCTGTTTGCGCCGGATTTGGGTCATTTTTTTACGCAAATCCAGCGCAAACTTAACTCCAGATTCATATTTTGATGCTACAACGTCAAAAATATGGAGTTAGCGTAATTTTAAAGATGCGTGAAACCACCTTACACCAATGAGATGCAAGGTATGCGTTCCCGTCCAAAAAATGACTAAAACACCTTACCGCCATATTTATCCAACAGGGCAAAAGTGACACGCAGTGGGAGGCAGACCCGAAAAATTACGCTAAACCTGATTCACGTCAAAATCTAAAGCCTGGGTCAGGGCAGACGTTAAAATGAGGCAAACACACCACTACTTAAGGAGAACACACACAAGCAACATCACAGCCCAACAGGATAGCATGGAGGTGCTACTGATGCAGCTTGCAAGACGACGTCGAGCACAGGACCAACAGCAGCAGCCACCACCACCACCCCAACGTGGCCCACAAAGGCAATGCAGAAGGCAGGAGAGGGACTTCCGGAACAGGACAACCTTCCATGGCCTCAGGGAACAGGACATCATCTGGAGGTATCTACTGAACTGGGAAGCCATACAGCAGCTGCTGCACCAAATTGAGCCACAAATAACAGCTAGCCTGCAAACATCACACAATATTCCACTGGTGACAAGCTGCTAGCTGTCCTGCATATGTTGGCAAGTGGCTCCTTCCAGGCAATGGGTGCCTAGGGTCGCTGAGGTATCACAGCCCTCATTCTCATCCTTCCTGCCCAAGGTCTTAGATGCCATAATCTCCCTCACACTCCGCTGTAGGAGGCTGGACTGGCTTGTAGTGGGTACCAAGGGGTACTTACACCTTGCACCAGGCCCAGGTATCCCTTATTAGAGTAGAGGGTGTCTAGCAGCTTAGGCTGATAGAAAAGGTAGCTTAGCAGAGCAGCTTAGGCTGAACTAGGAGACGAGTGAAGCTCCTACAGTACCACTAGTGTCATATGCACAATATCATAAGAAAACACAATACACAGATATACTAAAAATAAAGGTACTTTATTTTTATGACAATATGCCAAAAGTATCTCAGTGAGTACCCTCAGTATGAGGATAGCAAATATACACAAGATATATGTACACAATACCAAAATATGCAGTAATAGCAATAGAAAACAGTGCAAACAATGTATAGTCACAATAGAATGCAATGGGGGCACATAGGGATAGGGGCAACACAAACCATATACTCTAGAAGTGGAATGCGAACCACGAATGGACCCCAAACCTATGTGACCTTGTAGAGGGTCGCTGGGACTGTAAGGAAACCGTGAGGGTTAGAAAAATAGCCCACCCCAAGACCCTGAAAAGTGGGTGCAAAGTGCACCTAAGTTCCCCAAAGAGCACAGAAGTCGTGATAGGGGAATTCTGCAAGGAAGACCAACACCAGCAATGCAACAACAATGGATTTCCTGACGAGAGTACCTGTGGAACAAGGGGACCAAGTCCAAAAGTCACGATCAAGTCGGGAGTGGGCAGATGCCCAGGAAATGCCAGCTGTGGGTGCAAAGAAGCTGCCAACAGATGGTAGAAGCTGTGGATTCTGCAAGAACAACAAGGGCTAGAAATTTCCCCTTTGGAGGATGGATGTCCCACATCGTGGAGAGTCATGCAGAGGTGTTTCCGTGCAGAAAGACCGCAAACAAGCCTTGCTAGCTGCAAGAGTTACAGTTAGGGTTTTTGGATGCTGCTGTGGCCCAGGAGGGACCAGGATATCGCCAATTATGTGAGGGGACAGAGGAGCCCTCTCAGAAGCAAGCAGCACCTGCAGAAGTGCTGGAACAGGCACTACAAAGTGGAGTGAACCAGAGCTCACCCGAAGTCACAAAAGAGGGTCCCACGACGCCGGAGGACAACTCAGGAGGTCGTGCACTGCAGGTTAGAGTGCCGGGGACCCAGGCTTGGCTGTGCACAAAGGAAATCCTGGAAGAGTGCACAGGAGCCGGAGTAGCTGCAAAACACGCAGTTCCCAGCAATGCAGTCTAGCGTGGGGAGGCAAGGACTTACCTCCACCAAACTTGGACTGAAGAGTCTCTGGACTGTGGGAGTCACTTGGACAGAGTTGCTGAGTTCAAGGGACCTCGCTCATTGTGCTGAGAGGAGACCCAGAGGACCGGTGATGCAGTTCTTTGGTGCCTGCGGTTGCAGGGGGAAGATTCCGTCGACCCACGGGAGATTTCTTCGGAGCTTCTAGTGCAGAGAGGAGGCAGACTACACCCGCAGCATGCACCACCAGGAAAACAGACGAGAAGGTGGCAGGATCAGCGTTACAAGGTCGCAGTAGTCGTCTTTGCTACTTTGTTGCAGTTTGGCAGGCTTCCAGCGCGGTCAGCAGTCGATTCCTTGGCAGAAGGTGAAGAGAGAGATGCAGAGGAACTCTGATGAGCTATTGCATTCGTTATCTAAAGAATTCCCCAAAGCAGAGACCCTAAATAGCCAGATAAGGAGGTTTGGCTACCTAGGAGAGAGGATAGGCTAGCAACACCTGAAGGAGCCTATCAGAAGGAGTCTCTGACGTCACCTGCTGGCACTGGCCACTCAGAGCAGTCCAGTGTGCCAGCAGCACCTCTGTTTCCAAGATGGCAGAGGTCTGGAGCACACTGGAGGAGCTCTGGGCACCCCCCAGGGGAGGTGCAGGTCAGGGGAGTGGTCACTCCCCTTTCCTTTGTCCAGTTTCACGCCAGAGCAGGGCTGGGGGATCCCTGAACCGGTGCAGACTGGCTTATGCAGAGATGGGCACCATCTGTGCCCATAAAAGCATTTCCAGAGGCTGGGGGAGGCTACTCCTCCCCAGCCCTGACACCTTTTTCCAAAGGGAGAGGGTGTAACACCCTCTCTCTGAGGAAGTCCTTTGTTCTGCCTTCCTGGGCCAAGCCTGGCTGGACCCCAGGAGGGCAGAAACCTGTCTGAGGGGTTGGCAGCAGCAGCTGCAGTGAAACCCCGTGAAAGGTAGTTTGGCAGTACCCGGGTCTGAGCTAGAGACTCAGGGGGTCATGGAATTGTCTCCCCAATGCCAGAATGGCATTGGGGTGACAATTCCATGATCCTAGACATGTTACATGGCCATGTTCGGAGTTACCATTGTGACGCTATACATATGTCGTGACATATGTATAGTGCACGCGTGTAATGGTGTCCCCGCACTCACAAACTACGGGGAATTTGCCCTGAACAATGTGGGAGCACCTTGGCTAGTGCCAGGGTTCCCACACACTAAGTAACTTAGCACCCAACCTTTACCAGGTAAAGGTTAGACATATAGGTGACTTATAAGTTACTTAAGTGCAGTGGTAAATGGCTGTGAAATAACGTGGACATTATTTCACTCAGGCTGCACTGGCCGGCCTGTGTAAGAATTGTCAGATCTCCCTATGGGTGGCACAAGAAATGCTGCAGCCCATAGGGATCTCCTGGAACCCCAATACCCTGGGTACCTCAGTACCATATACTGGGGAATTATAAGGGTGTTCCAGTATGCCAATGTAAATTGGTGAAATTGGTCACTAGCCTGTTAGTGAAAATTTGGAAAGAGAATGAGAGAGCATAACCACTGAGGTTCTGGATAGCAGAGCCTCAGTGAGACAGTTAGTCATAACACAGGTAACACATACAGGGCACACTTATGAGCACTGGGGCCCTGGCTGGCAGGGTCCCAGTGACACATACAACTAAAACAACATATATACAGTGAAATATGGGGGTAACATGCCAGGCAAGATGGTACTTTCCTACACAACCCCCCCCCCCCCAAACGAAGGACAATAAGACTAGCCATGACCTGATGAGTCTTCATTGTCTAAGTGAAAATATCTGAAGAGTCCATCTGCATTGGAGTGGGTACTCCCAGGTCTATGTTCCACTGTATAGTCCATTCCCTGTAGGGATATGGACCACCTCAACAATTTAGGGTTTTCACCTTTCATTTGTTTTAGCCAAAGTAGAGGTTTGTGGTCTGTCTGAACAATGAAGAGAGTGCCAAACAGGTATGGTCTCAACTTCTTCAGTGCCCAGACCACAGCAAAGGCCTCCCTCTCTATGGCAGACCAACGCTTTTCTCTAGGGGTCAACCTCCTGCTGATAAAAGCAACAGGTTGATCCTGGCCCTCAAAATTAAGTTGTGATAAGACTGCCCCTACCCCTAATTCAGATGCATCAGTTTGGACAATGATTTTTTTGGAGTAACAGGGGCTTTTCAGGACAGGTGCAGGGCACATGGCCTGCTTCAGCTCCTCAAAAGCTTTCTGACAGTTTGCTGTCCATAATTCCTTTTTAGGCATTTTCTTAGATGTGAGGTCATTAAGAGGGGCTGCAATGGAGCCATAGTTCTTTATGAACCTCCTGTAGTACCCAGTGAGGCCTAAAAAGGCTCTCACCTGAGTCTGAGTTGTAGGGGGAACCCAATCTATAATAGTTTGGATTTTCCCCTGAAGTGGTGCAATCTGTTCTCCACCTACCAGGTGTCCCAGATAAACCACTTTCCCCTGCCCTATCTGGCACTTTGAAGCCTTGATAGTGAGGCCTGCTTTTGCATGGCCTCCAAAACTTTCCATAGGTGGACCAGGTGATCAACCCAGCTGGAGCTAAAGACAGCTATATCATCTAGATATGCTGCACTAAAAGCTTCCAGCCCTTGCAGGACTGTGTTCACCAACCTTTGAAAAGTGGCAGGTGCATTTTTCAATCCAAAAGGCATAACTGTGAATTGGTAATGGCCTCCAATGGTTGAAAATGCTGTTTTTGCTTTTGCATCCTCTGATAACTTGATCTGCCAATACCCTGCAGTCAAATCAAAGGTGCTTAGATACTTGGTAGATGCCAGTGTATCTATTAGCTCATCTGCCCTGGGTATAGGGTGAGCATCAGTTTTGGTTACCTGGTTGAGACCTCTGTAGTCAACACAAAATCTCATTTCCTTTTTACCATCTTTGGAATGAGGTTTTGGTACAAGTACCACAGGAGAGTCCCATGGACTTTCAGAGTGCTCAACCACTCCCAGTTCAAGCATTTTCTGCACTTCTTGCTTTATGCAGTCTCTGACATGGTCAGGCTGCCTATAGATCTTACTTTTGACAGGCAAGCTGTCTCCAGTATCTATAGTGTGCTCACACCAAGAAGTGGTGCCTGGCACAGTAGAGAAGAGTTCAGAAAACTGACCCAGGAGATTTATGCAGTGGTCTTTCTGCTCAGCAGTAAGACAATCTGCCAAAACTACACCTTCCACTAGAGCATCTTGTTCTGTGGAAGAGAAGAGATCAGGGAGATGGTCACTCTCTTCTTCCTGTCCTTCATCTGTTGCCATGAGCAGGGTGAGATCAGCCCTGTCATATTAGGGTTTTAGGCGATTGACATGGAACACCCTAAGGGGACTCCTGGCAGTGCCTACGTCAACTAAGTAGGTGACTTCACGCTTTTTCTCAACAATAATGTGGGGTCCACTCCATTTGTCTTGGAGTGCTCTTGGGGCCACAGGCTCCAAGACCCACACTTTCTGCCCTGGTTGGTACTGAACTAAAACAGCCTTCTGGTCATGCCATTGCTTTTGGAGCTCTTGGCTGGCCTGAAGGTTTTTACTGGCCTTTTTCATGTACTCAGCCATCCTAGATCTTAGGCCAAGTACATAGTCCACTATGTCTTGCTTAGGAGCTTTTAAAGGTTGTTCCCAACCCTCCTTCACAAGTGTTAGAGGACCTCTCACAGGGTGTCCAAATAGGAGTTCAAAAGGGCTGAAGCCCACTCCTTTTTGGGGTACCTCCCTGTAAGCAAAAAGGAGGCAAGGTAACAGGACATCCCATCTCCTGCGGAGTTTGTCAGGGAGTCCCATTATCATTCCTTTGAGAGTTTTATTAAACCTCTCAACCAGTCCATTTGTTTGTGGATGATAGGGTGTGGTGAAGTTGTATGTCACACCACATTCCTTCCACATGGCCTTTAAGTAAGCAGACATGAAATTGCTTCCCCTGTCTGCTACCACCTCTTTTGGGAAGCCCACCCTGGAAAAGATTCCCAGGAGGGCCTTTGCCACTGCAGGAGCTGTAGAGGTCCTTAGAGGAATAGCTTCAGGGTATCTGGTGGCATGGTCCACTACCACCAAGATAAACCTATTGCCTGAAGCAGTAGGAGGGTCAAGGGGGCCAACTATGTCAATCCCTACCCTTTCAAAGGGAACCCCAACCACAGGCAGGGGAAAAAGGGGTGCCTTTGGGGTGCCACCTGTCTTGCCACTGGCTTGACAGGTTTCACAGGACTTACAAAATTCCTTTGTGTCCTCTGACATTCTAGGCCAATGAAACAAGGGGACAAGCCTGTCCCAAGTTTTCATTTGCCCCAAATGTCCAGCTAAGGGAATGTCGTGGGCTAGAGTTAGGAGGAACTTTCTGTATTCCTGAGGAATCACCAATCTCCTGGCAGCTCCAGGTTTTGGATCCCTTGCTTCAGTATACAAAAGGTTATCCTCCCAGTAAACTCTGTGAGAGTCACTGACATCCCCATTTGCTTGTTTGACAGCTTGCTGCCTTAGACCCTCTAGTGTGGGACAGGTATGCTGTGCCACACTCAGCTCCTCCCTGGCAGGCCCCCCTTCACCCAAAAGCTCAGTAGTGTCTGCTTCCAGCTCCTCTGGTGTAGGTTCTGCACAGGGTGGAAATTCTTCTTCCTCAGAAGTTGAATCCACTGTAGAGGGAGGGATAGTAGGTAGTGTTTTACCTTTACTAACCCTATCTTTAGGGAGCACTTGGTTCATTCTTCGAGGATCCAAGTCACCCTGTCCTTTTTGCTTTTTGGCCTGAGCCCTGGTTAAAGCAAAAATATGCCCTGGAATGCCCAGCATTGCTGCATGAGCCTCCAACTCCACTTCTGCCCAAGCTGATTTCTCTAAATCGTTCCCTAGTAGACAGTCTACAGGTAAATCTGAGGCAACCACAACTTTCTTTGGACCAGTAACCCCCCCCCAGTTGAGATTCACAACAGCCATGGGGTGGCTAAGAGTGTTGTTATGAGCATCGGTTACTTGGTACTGGTGACCAAGTAGTTGTTGTTCCGGGTGGACCAGTTTCTCTATTACCATTGTAACACTGGCACCTGTGTCCCTGTAGGCCTGAACCTCAACACCATTTATTAGGGGCAGTGGCTTGTACTTATCCATATTAAGGGGACAAGCAACCAAGGTGGCTAAATCAATAGCCCCCTCAGAGACTAACATAGCCTCTGTGGTCTCCCTAACAAGACCAACCCCAACTAAATTACCAAAAGTGAGCTCAGCTACTCCCTTGGATTGGCTATTAGTAGGTTTGCTCCCACCACCACTGCTATTACTAGGGGCACTAGGTGTAGCAGCAGGGTTTGTAGTGATAGGAGGCTTGGTGCTTTTCTTTGGACAACTGGGATCTGTTGTCCAATGGCCTTTTATTTTACATAAATAGCACCATGGTTTCTTTTCTTTGTTTTGATTTGAAGAGGATTTGGGCCCACCACCCCCACCAGTGTTTTTGTGGGCCTGATGAAGACTCATTTTTAGATTTGTCCCCACCCTTGGCAGAAGACTTACCATCCTTCTTCTTGCCATCCTTGTCACCCCCTGTATGAACTTTTCTGTTCACCCTTGTTCTGACCCATTTGTCTGCCTTCTTTCCCAATTCTTGAGGAGAGGTCAGATCAGAGTCTACCAGGTACTGGTGTAACAAATCAGACACACTTATTAAGAATATGCTCTCTCAGGATTAAGTTATACAGGCTTTCGTAGTCAGAAACTTTACTGCCATGTAACCATCCCTCCAAGGCCTTCACTGAATGGTCAACAAAGTCTACCCAGTCTTGTGAAGACTCCTTTTTGGTTTCTCTGAACTTCATCCTGTACTGTTCAGTGGTTAAGCCATAACCATCTACGAGTGCATTCTTAAGAACTGTAAAATTATTGGCATCACTTTCCTTCACAGTAAGGAGCCTATCCCTTCCCTTTCCACTGAAAGATAGCCATAGGATAGCAGCCCACTGCTTTTGAGGGACCTCCTGTACAACACAGGCCCTCTCAAGTGCAGCAAACCACTTGTTAATGTCATGCCCCTCATTGTAAGGGGGAACTATCTTGTGCAGATTCCTAGAATCTTGCTCTTTTGCAGGATGAATATTTGGAATACTGCTGCTGCCACCATGGGGTCCTAGCCCCAACCTCTGTCTTTCTTTTTCTAAATCAAAGGCTTGCCTATCTAAATCCAGTTGTTGCTTCTTGAGCTTCAGCCTGGATTCTTCCACTCTCAATCTATTGAGCTCCCTTTCTAACACTCTGTCATCAGGGTGGGTGGGTGGGGCATGCCTTGACACAGAAGTATGGTGAGAATGAACAGAGGGAGACCTGTCCCTAACAGATGGCACTCTAACATTCTGGCCTACAGAAGTAACACTCCTACTATGATGAGAAGTAACACTCTTACTGTGATGTGAATTCACATCAGTACCAGCTATGATAGGTGGCCTGCTAATGGGCAGGTTGGGAAGGTTCCCTTCTAAATCTTTTGCTAGGGGTGCCCCAGGGTCAGATTGGGAACCATCAGCTAATTTCTCAACAGAAGTGCCAACTAAGGTCTTATCTTGTTCAATGAGCATATTAACTAATAGTTCTCTAGAGGGATTCTTCCCTACCCCTAAACCTCTTTCAACGCAGAGACTCCTTGCTCCTTTCCAGCTAAGGTGATCATAAGCAAGTTTGGACAGATCAACAGTTTGACCTGTGCCAGACACTATAGAAAGTGTTTAAGGGACAGAAAAAGTGAGAAAAAAGTTTTCAGAACTTTTTAAAGGACAGAAAAAAAAACTTTAAAAACTTTTAAACAACTTTTTGAAAGTTTAGAGGTACTTTTCAGCACTTAGCAAAGAAGTGAGAGAAGAAAAGCAAAACTTTTTGGTTAGGTGTACATACACTGAACTTGTTTTGTATATTTTTCTCTTATGAAAAGTACAATATGACAAAGTGGGAAGTAGTTACAAGTACTTATCCTGTCGCTGCTTCCAATGTAGGAGGCTGGACTGGCTTGTAGTGGGTACCAAGGGGTACTTACACCTTGCACCAGGCCCAGGTATCCCTTATTAGTGTAGAGGGTGTCTAGCAGCTTAGGCTGATAGAAAAGGTAGCTTAGCAGAGCAGCTTAGGCTGAACTAGGAGACGAGTGAAGCTCCTACAGTACCACTAGTGTCATATGCACAATATCATAAGAAAACACAATACACAGGTATACAAAAAATAAAGGTACTTTATTTTTATGACAATATGCCAAAAATATCTCAGTGAGTACCCTCAGTATGAGGATAGCAAATATACACAAGATATATGTACACAATACCAAAATATGCAGTAATAGCAATAGAAAACAGTGCAAACAATGTATAGTCACAATAGAATGCAATGGGGGCACATAGGGATAGGGGCAACACAAACCATATACTCTAGAAGTGGAATGCGAACCACGAATGGACCCCAAACCTATGTGACCTTGTAGAGGGTCACTGGGACTGTAAGGAAACAGTGAGGGTTAGAAAAATAGCCCACCCCAAGACCCTGAAAAGTGGGTGCAAAGTGCACCTAAGTTTCCCAAAGAGCACAGAAGTCGTGATAGGGGAATTCTGCAAGGAAGACCAACACCAGCAATGCAACAACAATGGATTTCCTGACGAGAGTACCTGTGGAACAAGGGGACCAAGTCCAAAAGTCACGATCAAGTCGGGAGTGGGCAGATGCCCAGGAAATGCCAGCTGTGGGTGCAAAGAAGCTGCCAACAGATGGTAGAAGCTGTGGATTCTGCAAGAACAACAAGAGCTAGAAATTTCCCCTTTGGAGGATGGATGTCCCACATCGTGAACAGTCATGCAGAGGTGTTTCCGTGCACAAAGACCGCAAACAATCCTTGCTAGCTGCAAGGGTTACAGTTAGGATTTTTGGATGCTGCTGTGGCCCAGGAGGGACCAGGATGTCGCCAATTATGTGAGGGGACAAAGGGGGCGCCCAGCAAGAAAAGGAGTCCTCTCAGAAGCAAGCAGCATCTGCAGAAGTGCTGGACCAGGCACTACAAAGTGGAGTGAACCGGAGCTCACCCGAAGTCACAAAAGAGGATCCCACGACACCGGAGGACAACTCAGGAGGTCGTGCACTGCAGGTTAGAGTGTCGGGGACCCAGGCTTGGCTGTGCACAAAGGAAATCCTGGAAGAGTGCACAGGAGCCGGAGTAGCTGCAAAACACGTGGTTCCCAGCAATGCAGTCTAGCGTGGGGAGGCAAGGACTTACTTCCACCAAACTTGGACTGAAGAGTCACTGGACTGTGGGAGTCACTTGGACAGAGTTGCTGAGTTCAAGGGACCTCGCTCGTCGTGCTGAGAGGAGACCCAGAGAACCAGTGATGCAGTTCTTTGGTGCCTGCGGTTGCAGGGGGAAGATTCCGTCGACCCACAGGAGATTTCTTCGGAGCTTCTAGTGCAGAGAGGAGGCAGACTACACCCACAGCATGCACCACCAGGAAAACAGTCGAGAAGGCAGCAGGATCAGCGTTACAAGGTCTCAGTAGTCGTCTTTGCTACTTTGTTGCAGTTTTGCAGGCTTCCAGCGCAGTCAGCAGTCGATTCCTTGGCAGAAGGTGAAGAGAGAGATGCAGAGGAACTCTGATGAGCTCTTGCATTCGTTATCTAAAGAATTCCCCAAAGCAGAGACCCTAAATAGCCAGAAAAGGAGGTTTGGCTACCTAGGAGAGAGGATAGGCTAGCAACACCTGAAGGAGCCTATCAGAAGGAGTCTCTGACATCCCCTGCTGGCACTGGCCACTCAGAGCAGTCCAGTGTGCCAGCAGCACCTCTGTTTCCAAGATGGCAGAGGTCTGGAGCACACTGGAGGAGCTCTGGGCACCTCCCAGGGGAGGTGCAGGTCAGGGGAGTGGTCACTCCCCTTTCCTTTGTCCAGTTTCGCACCAGAGCAGGGCTGGGGGATCCCTGATCCGGTGCAGACTGGCTTATGCAAAGATGGGCACCATCTGTGCCCATCAAAGCATTTCCAGAGGCTGGGGGAGGCTACTCCTCCCCAGCCCTGAAACCTTTTTCCAAAGGGAGAGGGTGTAACACCCTCTCTCTGAGGAAGTCCTTTGTTCTGCCTTCCTGGGCCAAGCCTGGCTGGACCCCAGGAGGGCAGAAACCTGTCTGAGGGGTTGGCAGCAGCTGCAGTGAAACCCCGGGAAAAGTAGTTTGGCAGTACCCGGGTCTGAGCTAGAGACTCGTGGGATCATGGAATTGTCTCCCCAATGCCAGAATGGCATTGGGGCGACAATTTCATGATCCTAGACATGTTACATGGCCATGTTCGGAGTTACCATTGTGACGCTATACATATGTTGTGACATATGTATAGTGCACGCGTGTAATGGTGTCCCCGCACTCACAAAGTCCGGGGAATTTGCCCTGAACAATGTGGGAGCACGTTGGCTAGTGCCAGGGTGCCCACACACTAAGGGTGTCATTCCGACCCCGGCGGGCGGCGGGCACCGCCCGCCGGGCGGAAACCGCCCAAACACCGCACCGCGGTCAAATGACTGCGGCGGTGATTCCAACTTTCCCGCTGGGCCGGCGGGCGATCTCAAGAAGATCGCCCGCCGGCCCAGCGGGAAAGCCCCTGCAAAGAGGAAGCCGGCTCCGAATGGAGACCGGCGGATTTGCAGGGGTGCGACGGGTGCAGTGGCACCAGTCGCAATTTTCAGTGTCTGCAAAGCAGACACTGAAAATCATTGTGGGGCCCTGTTAGGGGGCCCTGTTAGGGGGCCCCTGCACTGCCCATGCCAGTGGCATGGGCAGTGCAGGGACCCCCAGGGGCCCCACGACACCCGTTCTCGCCATCCTGTTCCTGGCGGTAAAAACCGCCAGGAACAGGATGGCGGGAAGGGGGTCGGAATCCCCATGGCGGCGCTGCAAGCAGCGCCGCCACGGAGGATACCCTGGGCCAGGGGTAAACCGGTGGGAAACCGCCGGTTCCCCTTTTCTGACCGCGGCTTTACCGCCGCGGTCAGAATGGCCCAGGAAGCACCGCTAGCCTGTTGGCAGTGCTTCCGCTGCCCTCTGCCCTGGCGGTTTCAAACCGCCAGGGTCAGAATGAGGGCCTAAGTAACTTAGCACCCAACCTTTACCAGGTAAAGGTTAGACATATAGGTGACTTATAAGTTACTTAAGTGCAGTGGTAACTGGCTGTGAAATAACGTGGACGTTATTTCACTCAGGCTGCACTGGCCGGCCTGTGTCAGAATTGTCAGATCTCTCTATGGGTGGCACAAGAAATGCTGCAGCCCATAGGGATCTCCTGGAACCCCAATACCCTGGGTACCTCAGTACCATATACTAGGGAATTATAAGGGTGTTCCAGTATGCCAATGTAAATTGGTGAAATTGGTCACTAGCCTGTAAGTGACAATTTGGAAAGAGAATGAGAGAGCATAACCACTGAGGTTCTGGATAGCAGAGCCTCAGTGAGACAGTTAGTCACAACACAGGTAACACATACAGGGCACACTTATGAGCACTGTGGCCCTGGCTGGCAGGGTCCCAGTGACACATACAACTAAAACAACATATATACAGTGAAATATGGGGGTAACATGCCAGGCAAGATGGTACTTTCCTACACCAACCACATCAGCTTCCTCAACACCCAGCAAAGGCAGCAGGAGATAAAACAGATCTTCTACCAAATCCATGGCTTCCCGCATGTGCTCAGTGCAATTGACTGCACCCATGTCCAGATAGTACCACCTGCAGCAGCAGAGCATCTATCCCGGAACATAAAGCACACACATTCCATCAATGTGCAGGCCATAGCTGACCACCAGGGATTGTTCACCAACATCTTGGCCAAGTACTGGGTGTGTCCATGATTCCTTTATATTCTGCCACAGTACTATCAATCAGCACTTCCAGGATGGACAATATGGCAATGGCCTTTTTGTCGATAAGTCCATAAACCTAGCAATATACACAGCACAACAACCCTGTAGGACACACAAAACAGACACTACTACATTGACACGTGGGCAGGATGACACTGAGGTGTGACACTGGTAGTTATTTTGTACACCCTGACACAATGGGATAGACACCTACGGACAAATGATGGCTGCACAAACGTTAGCTGCCACTCTAGAGCAGCAAAGGACCAATGTCAAAGCACACAGAGACAATGACATGGCCTGCAACTTGGAAGATGAACAATTTACAATTACATTAGACTACATAGTTAATCGGACACCCACCCAAGCAGTATGTAGCATGGAAGGGGTGTGCAATGTGTGTTGCGGCAGGTCTAACACCATGAGACACATAGCATTATGATGCTGACTCACATGTAGGTGACACGGAAATACTGAGGGAGTCCCAAAATCATACATCACTCCTGGGGTGCTGTTGCCAGGTAGCAATAAGGAAGTGGACTGTGTTATGAACACATATTGATGTGCCACTAATGCAAACTGCACACTGCTGCACATACTGAAAGAGAAAATTGTCCATCAAAATAACATATGTACAGGGAGATGGCCCTTCCTGCACAGATACATCCACCTCCACAAGACAGTTAGCCAGGTTACCTGGAGGAAGTTTGGTAGTGTATGTGCACGGTTGCACATGAGCCACTTGCAGAGGGAACAACAAAGGTTTGGCTAGAACCAAGTCACACATGGGACAATTGTGCATTGTCAATACTGAACACCTCAGTGCTGCCAACTTATGGAGATGTGTTGTGCATTGACACCTAGACAAATCAAAGGACCTCACTGTTGCATTTCATCTGCAATGACATATGCCTAATTGGATGGGATGTCCAGGCTATGTAGTGCAACCCTGTTACCACCACATCAGAATCTATTGTGTGTGTGGAAGTATCATGTACACTCCAGTAAAAGCACACTAAAACATGTTGGACACTACACAACGCATGGTACATTCATACTGACAAGCAGTTTGGAAACAAAATCATAGATCCCAGGTCAATCAGCCAAACACAAGTTGTCAAGTCAAACAACCCACTGCAGCAAAAATCTCACCGAAGCCCAGGATCTCGCACAATACCACAAGCACATATGAGTCACAGGCAACACAAGATATCAACTGCCATGTTGCATGACATTCCTGTTGCAAGCACTAACAAAATACTCACTCCTATTATCTTTTGCAGCGGATCAGGGCTACAGGATACAGCCATGGATCATGACCCTATTCCCCAACCCCAGCACAGCAGCAGAGCGTGCCTGTAATGAGGCACATCGGAGGACACGCACCATTGTTGAAAGGACCTTTGGCATCCTGAAGTCCAGATTCAGGTGCCTTGACATCACATAAGGCAGCCTCCTATATGCCCCAAACATTGTTTGCAAAATCATACTTACCTGTGTTGTCCTGCACAACATTTGTGTGAGGAGGAACATCCCTCTATATGAGCCAGAGCAAGAACTGCCTGAGGAGGAGGAGGATGGTGCCAGGGAAAATGAGGGGGAACAGCAAAACACAGCTGCAGGAATACGCTGCAGAATGCTAATTGCACAAAATTGTTTCAACCAATAGTCACTCTACACACCTTGTTAAGATATGTAAATAAAAACTTTACTTGATCACACAATCCTGCTCTGGTTTCTTCTTTCTCCATCACATGTTCCTTAGGAATGTGAGTATTACCTCTGGGAGCATGTTACAAGGTCAAATCTGACTACTTCTGATGCAGCATCACATGTAATGCGTATGATTGTACAGCAAACATCACACACATATAAAAAAATACTCATCTTTTGAATTTCACATATGAAGGACAAAATCAATGGACCACAGCATATGACACACATCCACGTTGCCAACATGGTCTACTGCAGCACATGACAAACAACTATGACATCTCCAATCATAAGGTAAATAAGCACCCCATACATGAGGCAGTGGATGTGAAATATCAGTGGAAACAGGAATGTATGAACAGACCCCCGACATTATTAAGTGTGGCATTTGCAATCTCTGCAAGGAGCTTGTGTGACAAGGGGGCATAATTTCTGAAAATGGATAGCATGAGTGTCCCAGATATGACAAACAATGTCCACAACACATGCCCTGCGCAGTCCATCTCTGGAGATAAGTCCTACCACTGTCATGTATTATGTCTCTGCCCTCCTATCTCTAGGGGGTGCTGTAAACAAACTATCTGTACCCTGGTAATCATCATTAACACTCACCCAGAGTCCCTTTCTGACTCCTGTTTGCTTCCCTTTTTCATATGGCATGCTTTAGAAGAACTACATTAGTTTGCATGGACTTCAGATCCCATAATGCACTGTCTGGTAGTCGGTAAGACCTGCAATCTTCTGTCCATTGCTTCCTATGGGAAAAGTCCAGTTGTCCCTATATACTGGCTTCTCTTCTCCAGGACTTGTGAGAGACTGAAGCTGCACACACCTGTGACCTCTCTTGTGGAGCCCAGCCATGTGACTCTGCCCTGGCCTTGCTGCTGCCTGGAACTGCTTATAAGCTGCCATTCCCTGAAGCTCCTCGTCATGCATTAGAGTACGATTCCTTTGTGTTCCAGACCCCGTGTTGGATTGTGTTACAGTCCTGATTATACCTGAACCTGCACTCTGTTAACCCAGTCCTGTTCCTATTTGTTCCATTCAGAGTCTGCTCCCTGTTTCCCAGCCTTGTTCATGTTTGTTTCTGCCAGAGCTTGCTTTCTGTTTCCCAGACCTATTTCAGTCTTTGCGTCAACCTGAGCCTGTACCTTGTGCCTGGCTTTGCCTCCTAGTTGGTTCCCTCGCTTTCTGTTTCCTCTTGGGTTATCGTGTCTGGTGGGTGTCTTAACAGTACTCACCTGTCTAGAAGTGTTTTCCTTTGTATTTGGTCTGGCACCTGGTTTCCAGGAGGCAAATCCAGCCCCCTTCCTTTGTCCAGTGTTGCATGTAGTCACAGTGTGATATGGCTGTATTCCAGGAATTGCCACTGTGTTTCCAGCCGGACCCACAAGGGCTAGTCTTGTCTATGTAAGTACAATACTTGTTTGTGCCCTAAGGGTCCAGACACAGAATCACTTCTGCTGCCTCCTTTCTATGGGGCTTGTTTGGTGACTATCTGTAAGATTAATCTGCATAGAGGCACTGATGTTCCCTGTTGCTGTGGAAAGTTCTGAGCCCTACCCTATGTACAATCTTAGTGATCAGGCCTGCATGTTTGTCGAATTACTGACCCGTTCCTTATTTGTTCACACTAAGGTTGCTCTGCCTTCACATTTCTGTTTTCTCTGCCTTACCATAGCCGGCCTTTCCCCTTGTATGCCTTTAGCTGCTCTTCTGCTTTGGTACACTACCTCCTGGCGAGATACTCTGTGAACTCAAAGGGTGCCCCTAACAGATTCCTGACTAGACCCGACTGAAACTGTAACACCATGGAGCCCAATCCTGACACAGGCCACACGTGCCCATACACTTGAACTGGACACTTCTGTGGAATGCACATCTGAAAATATGTGAACACATGCAGCCAGGGCAGCAGGTCCACCACAGCAACATAAGCAACATAGATAATTGGTATGAGTCAAACTGACATGTATCAAACATTTTATGGGTGGAATTAAGGCACAGTGTCTCAAACACAGTACGTACCTAACATGTACACATGTCCCACATATATGTAGTTCACACTTAAGTCACCATGAAGTCTTACCAACAATTAATGACATATGAGGGGTAACATATCCGACATATCATTAATCAGCCATCCTCAATAATCCTTGAGTTTTGTTTGTTGTGTGAAATGTAATGTCCCCAAAGTCAAACAACTACACACATCACATGAGTCAACACATATTACAAACATACATCCTGACTGTTGGAGATCACTGATTGCCATCAGATGTAGATACCCATTTGCAACACATTCATACATGAGCATTACGTCTAATGTATTGCATGCTGTTCCTTCAGAAACACACATATTGTTGTTACAGATCATTCAGACCCAAAACACACATTTGCATGGTCTACCACATGTGGCCAACCACTATACCACACACTGCAGGCCATACCATCCTATCTGCATGTTGATAAAGGGTGCATGCATGTTAAATATTTGAAAATCAAGCAATCACAGTTTGAGTCAAAAATGTTGATGCAAATGCATCGAAAAATAACGCAAACGCTAACTAACCATTCATGGGCCCTTAGCATTATTTCCACCTGCACAACAAGCGCATGCAGGAATCAATTGAAATTGAAGTTAACAGGTAATGCATGGTATTTTGCCACACATGTAGGTTAAGCATCGAAAATATTCACGCAAACATCGTATGCGTCAAAAAATACACGCATGACGGAAAACGGACGCAAAGGGGACAGGAAGTGATGTAATAGGAAATCCTGTTTACAGCCATGGTACGATGGGTGTACTTTCAGTTTCACTTTACAGTCTGTGTTTTTTCTTGACTGTATGGCTGTGTCTCAGTGTTGCTGGTGTCTGGATTGCGTTTCTTGTATCTTGTTGTGTCTCTCTTGTGTCTTTTGTGAATTCTGTTTGTTTATTGTACTTGTGCATGTGCTTTTCTGTAGTTTAGTGTCTTTCAGATTGTATTTGTACTGCCGGGTGTCTATCTGGGGGTTGGATTAGTTAGGTTAGTTGAGGTTCTTAGGTTGGGCTGTAAGTTTCCTTTTTTTACATACATTTATTTTCCTTCTTTTTTACACGTTTTCAGTTTTGCTTTGTTGTGCAAGGACAAGTAGGGAAGGGTGAGGCTGACCCGTATGGGGGAGTAGGAGCTTGGTGGCTTTGTGTGGCTGTTGTGCCACTTTCCTCCATTGATGCTGGAGATGGGTGGGAGTGTGAAAGAGGGGTATCACACAGAGGCAAGGCGGCTGTGGTGGGACAAGGTTCTTTACTACCTCAAAAGAGTATACCACACGAGCAGGAATGAGCACCAGCTGAAGCATCACTGGGATGACCTGGTGTCCAGAGAGCAGGATCTGCTGGACCACCTGGGAGTGGTGATCAGAGGCCTTGTTGGTGAGTATCACATTGACAAATGTGTACGGTAGAATGCTCCTGAGTGACAGTAGCAGATGTCCTGATGTGCTGCATGCAATGTTTGTGGCCATGTTGAATGCAAGCAGAACAAAGTGTTAGTGTCCCAGTACTGAGATAGAGTCCACATGTCTATACATGTTACCAATGCAGTCCTGAGGTTTGTTGAGTCCTGTACGACTATCACTTAGGGATGCATGTACCAAGCTATTTTTAACTGTCACAAACGGCCTAGTTTTCAGAATTTGTGTGTTTATGTCAAGAAAAAATGTTTAATCCAATGCACATCCTCAATTTTGCCATTCTGCAATCGCATTGCGAATCACAAAACAGGGTTTGCTAGTGGCATATAGGGAGGGGCGTTTCCTTCGTATTAGTGAGTCGCAGTCTGCTGATTGATTGTTTGGTGACCACGAATGCGTTCACTAAACAATTGCAGTTACCCGCCAGTTTCAAGTTGTTGCTAACCCATTTGCAAAAGGGGCGGTCCCCATGGGATCCCTCTCCCTTTGTGAATGCATGCTTTCTGTTTACCCTAGATGAAATAAGGCTGCATGTTAAAAATAAAAATACATCTCTATTTGAAATTTTGAAAGCAGTCAAAGACATGGTGGTCTGCTGAGCCCAGCAGGCCAGCATCCCTGTGAGTGCCGCCATTTTCAAGGGGTTTGCAAAATGAGACCTACCTCATTAAAATGCGGTATGTAATTTGCTACCCCATTTGTGATTTGCAAACAGTGTCATTGAAAGTGTTGTACATGAGATTATCCTACTCACAAATTGTGAGTTTCTAAGTCTTGCAGTGTGTGACTCACAAAACCTGATCTTTGTACATGTGGCCCTTAGTCACACATTTCAGCTGCAATGACAAAACCTGTGCATTCTGTCAATGATGATCAGGTAAGACACAGTCAACATACCACATTTTACTGTATCTGGACAGCAAAGTGGCCAATCCATGTTACACACACATGATCCCTGGCATTATGTTGGCAAAAGGGGCATACACGGTTTAGGGGACACTGCCAATGGGGCATTTGTTACATACATAAAACTGTGCCACATCTGTCATGGACCACTGAATGCATGATAATTGCAGACTGAAAATTGAGCCACATGTCCATCAAACAGTAACTCAGTGTGCCTTGATGCACAAGCCACAAAACCTGAGTCACTAGTATTGCAGTGCACCAGGGAAGTGCCATCGAAATTGTCACCCAAATACAAATCATGACATGGAGTACCATCTGACGTTGAGTACCAACAAATGTTTGTAGTCGGGTTTAGTACTACATGATTGTTAGGCCCAGTACACGTGTGCAGATGTGTGGCTATGACTCGTTGGAGTGTCAGTGTCAATGTGAGTTTGCAGTGGTATGTCTGTTGGACTGTCTACATGCAGGATCACCAGCTCACTCATGTAAAATGTTACACACAGTGATATGTTGTCCACACGTTTGTACAGTGATCTGACATTGAGCATATATTTCCTTTCCATGTCTTACAGGTGGACCTGCCCCCATACCATGGGGCAAGTGGCTCGATTTCAGGACCCAGACGTATCCAGTAAATGTGATAATTTCTGTCCTGTGTAGTGACTGCAGCTGTTGTGTGAGTGACTCTTGTGTGTTCCACTCATTCAAAGATATGATGAGTTGGCACGTGATCTGATATATTACCTGACTGGATGTTGACATAGTGTTCCGTGCAAGGGTTAGACATTCACAGGCAGAGGGTAATATCTTATGAGTCTTGTGCTGCGCAATAGGCAGCAGTGCGTGAACAAGGTGTATACTAGCCACAAGTAGGCCAACATGTGACTTGGAAGTGCTCCAGTGTCAGTATATTGTCACTGGGTCATACCCTCATTCTCACAACACAGTGATGCATCATTTTCCACACAAAATTGTGCATCCCTGTATTGTAATGTACATATAAGATTGTATGGGTAGGGGGGCGTGGCCAGGCCACGAAACAAGATGGCCGCTTAGAGCGAGAGCTCCGCGCCGAGGCGGTCCCGGAGGGGCGATGGGGGCGAGAAGACAGCCGGACAACACACCGGGTTCGGTGCCCCTCCACCCCTACAACAGCGGCGACACGGAACCATGTCCGAGGACCCCGTAGGAGCGGGACGCAAGGCAGGAAACTCGCGACTCGCCCCAGGCCGATAAGGCCTGGAAAAAGGGGCGGAGTCGCGTCTTCGGAAGACCGGGGACGGCGTGCCCGTAGCGGCAAGGAGCAAGCTGAACAGGCCGCAGGGACTGCGGGAGCCGTGACGACCCGCATCCATCTCCCTACAACGCCAACAAACACCCGTGGACCTTCCCCCCCCCCCACAGGGAGACGGGAAGACGCAGCAAAGGGGTGCGGCCCCTTCGACAGCCGGGAGAGAAACCCAAAGAGAGGTAGGATCGAATCTCTTCAAAATAAGAACGGCATCGCCGGAGGCAGAGGCACGACTTCTCCCCTCTTTTCCATCACAGAGGGACAACAAAAACCCTCCCGCTGAGATAATAAACTTTCTCCCCCCCCTCCAGACAACTAATACTGAGGAGGGCAGAGGGGCACGACGGGAGGCACGTGGAGGCGGGGGGACGAGAGGGGTGAGCGACTGGAGGGGCACCGGAGATGAGGAGAGCCAGAGGGAGCCAAGAGAACAGAGATACAGGAGAAGGGAGTGGACTGACACCAGTGTAAGCCACCGAACATCTATATCCTTATCGGAATCTACGGAGGGAATCTCGGGCCCCACGTGGTCAGACTCTGTAGACAATTAAGGAGATGCCCGGCAACAAACCAAACCATAAACCTGTCAGCAAGCCTGCACGACAACTATTATTCTCAGAAGCGCTACAACACAAACGCCTAACCCCCACGAAGATAAACCCTCAAACATCGCCACCTTTAAACGAGTCCACCACGATGCCTGATAAAGATCAATCCACGACTATGGACAGGATACTACAAGAGATCACCACCATCAGCCGCCGCATAGAGGGGATGGACGCCTCTATAACTTCATTGACACTAGAAACCAAATCCATGCAATCTGACATTGCCGGCTTTCAATCTAGAGTGACAGGGCTAGAACAACGCATGGGATCACTAGAGACGCAGATCAACACGTCTCAGGTGCGAGAACAAGACTTCATCTACCTCAGGAGCAAACTAACGGACATGGAGGACAGGAGCCGGAGAGACAATATCCGCATACTTGGGATCCCGGAAAACGAAGAAGGCTCGGATATGCAGACTTTTCTGACCTCCACTCTTCCAAAAATGATTTCATTGGACTTTGACCCGCCGCTAGAATTCCAACGGGCACACAGGATAGGCCCAAAACGCTCTGACAACTCCTCAAGGCCCCGCCCAATCATCGCATGCTTGCTGCGGCATAATCAAACCCGACAAATACTCCAAGTAGCACGCAACCACGGCCCTTTCCGAATAGACCAGCACGAGATCCGAATAACCGCCGATTACTCCAAGGAAACCAACGAACGTAGAAAGGCTTTCCTAGCCCTACGACCCCGGCTTCGCAAACTAGAGATGAAATACAGTCTCTTTGACCCTGCAAGAATGTGGGTTACAAAAAATGGAGTATCCAAGGACTTTTATAACCCCGACGAATTGAGACTCTTCCTTGACTCTTTCCAATCCCAGCCTATGGACTCTTACAACACAGACAGTGAGCATGACATTGTAGGAGGCAGTGATAGGGCCGAAACCCCCCACTCGGGAATAGAAAAGGTGAAGACGGCTCTACACGACACCGGAGCCAGTCATAGAGGTAGAGACATGGAGAGACTAACTAGATCATATGATGACAGGGGTCAGATTTTACACGCAGTAGTAACCCACACCCAATTATCGGAAAGAGACAAATCCCGCTCCCCTTTAAAGCCTACAACTCGGTCTTCTTGAGAAGGTAACGTGACAAGACGACTTATGGGACTATCGCCAGAGAGTCGAAAATAACAACTATAGACTCCGCGGAAGGATGAGTACCTTTCCAGATCATATGTGTATTACTATTGTAATTGTCTAAGACTGCTAGTATCAATGTTAAAACCAGATACATGAAAAATCTATGCTCTTTATGACTAGAGCCGAGGCCCTATAATGGAAACTACCAGTAAATCGTTATTTGCCCTCAGTACACAACAGATGATGATTACTAAAACAGGGATCAGACCCCACCAACTCACTGTATGTTGAATAAGGGCCCGGTCCTGACCCTATAACCCTATAACAAGGTAACAAGGTAACAGGGGCATTAAACAGATAACAAAAAATAAACACTAATTAACTATCATGGAACTTACCTTATATTCCACACACTACAAAGTATCTCATGGTAGTAAACAACAAAGTATGTGAAACTTTCCTAATACACACCACACTCGACCAGCGCCGACATTAGAACCGTTTAGCCCCCATTATCACCCCAAGGGATGGGACTAGACCACGTAAAGATAAATTAATTCCAATACAGGGACACACAATACGATATAACCTGAAACATATCAAAGCTCCCACTACTTGATTTTACCTTATTCTACAATAAGAAACTGGGGAAAAAAAAATAAAAAATAGAACACGAGGACATAATACAACATAATACCGCATAACAAAGCGAAATATTATGACATTCTACACTGCCACTCCACACCACATTATAACATCACAATGTAAATTATAAACTATTAGCTATTCTTTTCCCCAGATGTTCGTACCTACCCCCATCCTAATCATTATTACTATCTTAAACTATCATCAACAACAGAACGACTATGATGGTGGCACATACCAAGTAAGACCTTAGTAGGTCAGTATTATGATGTAATAATACACGGCAAGGAGTTAGTAATGGGATGAGATACGCACTATCCTCGCATAACCCGGGGCTCAGATACACTCATTACCTATCCTACGATTAATAGAGAGACATTTGGCATAATGGCTCCTAACATGATAATGTGATAAGATGCCAGGATATGTTATGTTGATCAACCTAATATGTCATTGAACAGTTGTAAGGCGAGACGAGGCAGTGTTATAGTTGAAAAGAAATGCTCAGGAAGTATTATATTATACTGTATATTGGTATCTTTATGTACCCATGCATACGCGAGAACTATAATACTCTGTTTGAGCTCTCTCCCCCCCTCCTCTGCCCTGCCCCCCCTCTCCCCTCGCCAGCCAGTCTCGGTCTTTCTGTCTGCCCAGTCCCTACTTTAATTTACGACCCTATCTTATGAACTCCTAAACACCCTACGATACCATACAACATCAAGTACTAGGCACAACATCCTAAACACCATACCCCATCAACACCCGACACCCTCCCCCTCCTCTCCAGCGCCGCTCAGGTACTATAGTTATTAACCGATCATTACTTCTGCCAATATACACTTTAGTTATATAACTAATACACTAGCCACTAACCACCGATGAACAGACCCACTTCCCGATACATAAACATAAGCACTGCTGTGTGCCCCCCCCCCACCCCTCCTTATCACCGACATATCGATAACTGGCTGTCGGCTGTTTCCCCCCTTCGCCCCCCCCGATCGAGACCGCCCGACGGCACGAGAGCTCCGAGAGAAATCGGTCCCGCCGTTTACAGACCTAACGAACGAAGGAGGTTGGACTCCTAACCTCCCTCATCCCTACCCTTCTCCACTTCTTCCCCCAAATTGCACGCTCTCTTGCTATACTCTCAATCTCAACTTCAGCACACGCATCCATCCCTTCCCCCCCTTCTCCCTCTTTTCTTCTCCCTCTCATTTCTCCTTGCCTTCTTTTTCCCTCATATTTCCCCTCCATCTGGCTCTCGTCCTACTTATATTACCTCTCTTCCTTCACCCTCTCCTCTCTCTTCTCTTTCTTCTCCAGAGGATTCCCTTGGCCTCCACCAGCTACTAACCCCCGTATAAAATAAAATAAAAGGGAAGGAACAATTAAAAGCTCATGTAACCACATACATGGCCGAGAATTCAGGCACTGTATCCTCAAAAAGGATCCTATGGGCGGCAGCAAAAGCAACCCTAAGAGGGAATATGATGCGAGATGCAGCACTTGCCAACAAAGACAGAATAGCCCGCCAAACCACCTTAGAGACCACGATACAGGACCTCACTAAACAATATACCGCCCAACCATCCCCTAGGCTGCGACACGCCTTAGAACAGGCCCGCATGGCACACAATGAACTCTATACATCTCAGGCGGAATACGCACTGCAAAAATTGCGAGGCCGCCATTACGAACAAGGGGAAAAAGCAGGTCGCCTCCTAGCGGCGCAGCTCCGACAAAGAGAGGCAGCCTCTGCCATTGCGGCCATAACATCTTCTTCAGGAGCAGTGCTAACTCGCCCACAAGACATTGTAAACGAGTTCGCCAAGTACTACCGACATTTGTACACTCCTGAAACAACGACAGATCAAACACAAATGGAGACATTCCTTGCCGCGGCCAATCTACCCCGTCTGTCTGAGGCAGGCAGGGCCCTCTTGGACGGTAACATAAGCAAAGAAGAGATAACCCAAGTTATAACAAGCCTCCCCTACCATAAATCACCAGAGGAGGACGGATTCCCTGCGGAATTCTATAAATGGGCTGGGGAGGAGGCAATAACCGCAGTACATGAAGCACTGACAGAAGCATGTCAAGAAGGCTCCCTGGGCGCTCTATCCAATAAAGCCACGATTGTCATCTTGCCTAAGCCAGGGAGAGACCCCCTTCTTTGCGGCAGTTACCGTCCTATCTCCCTTTTGAATGGGGATGTCAAACTCCTAGCCAGTGTTCTAGCAGCGCGGCTCCGCAAGGTGATACCATCATTGATTCACAATACCCAAGTAGGATTTGTACCAGGCCGTACCTCCAGAAATCATATGCGAACTCTTTGCCATACACTGTTAGAATCCATACAATTACCTGACGAAGCCCTAACCCTGTCCCTAGACGCGGAGAAAGCATTCGACCGCATTGAGTGGCCCTACCTATTCACAACCATGAAGCATTTTGGCCTGGGGGAACAATTTATCTCTAAAGTACGTTTATTATATGACCACCCCACAGCACAGGTTAACTGTGGGGGCATCATGTCAGACCCATTCCCTATCGGAAGGGGCACACGCCAGGGATGCCCCTTGTCGCCACTCCTATTTTTATTGGCCATGGAACCCCTAGCCGCCACCATACGAAATTCTCACCAAATAAAAGGGATCCATATCACCGGGGGCATATCCAAAATATATCTCTACGCAGACGACATTCTGTTAACAATGTCCGATCTAGAAACCTCGCTCCCAGCACTACTTTCCACTATAGAAGACTTTGCATCCCTATCCGGATATCGGGTAAACTGGGATAAAAGTGAGGCACTACCATTATCCCGAATAACGACGAGGGCAGCGATACATGGCCTTCAATTCAAATGGACCCCGACCCGCCTTAAATATTTAGGAACGTTTATTAACAGAGGTCTAGAACATATGGTCAGGGACAACATAGACCCCCTTATATATCTAAAATGAAACAAGACTTTGCCAAATGGTCCCTACTAGGCCTGTCCATGTGGGGCAGGACACAGGCGGTCAGAATGGTCACCTTACCACGCTTCACATACGTGTTAGGCATGCTTCCCCTACAGATACCTCTTTCCTCACTCCGATTAATAGACGCATCCATAAGGGCCTTCGTCTGGGGCTCCTCACGCCCAAGACTGAAACCTGCAATAATACTGGCACGACAGCTCTACGGAGGATTAGGACTACCCTCGGTAGAACAATACTCTCTGGCCCTACAACTCTCACAGCTAATATATACGCTTCCGGATATAGCCGATCCACCGCAATGGGTGATCACAGAGAAACTCCTATATGGACAGTATACGGAGATGGGAGGAACATACGCCGACCACGTTCCCTTAACTAACCCCATCCTCAAGGCTACAAACACAGCGTGGTGCAGAGCCCATCGACTACTAGGAGTACACCCCTCCCTGCATACTCAGGCTCCCATAGCAGGGAATAAAAGCATTAAAATAGGAGGGACTATTCTCAGATGGCCCCAATGGTCCGAGGCAGGTATCCACAATATATCTCACATAATAGATGGAGATAGCTTCCGCACATTCGCCTCCCTCCAGGAAGAATTCGGTATCCAAAGTAACCAGGAGTGGCGATATCTACAGCTCAAACACTGTATGCGGAGAACATTAGGAACCCCCCGTGGCTGCTCAAAACCTCACCCATCGTCACCTATCTTCAGAAATGGGGCCGACAAAAAGGCGTCTTGGCTGGCCTCTATGCCGAATTAACTAACCACCTTTACTCTCAGCCTTTACTTGAACGACTACGCTTAAAGTGGCAGGACATACTAGAGATAACCTTCACGGACGAAGAATGGCCAGACATACTAGAAGCCCTCGACAGGGGCGTACGTGAAGCACGCCTGAAATTTTGCCTATTTAAAATCCTTCAGGGATGGTACTGGACCCCCGTTAAACTCTTCAGGGCAGGGTTGATACCTCACGCGAACTGTTGGAGATGCACAGAGCCATATTGCGACCAACTTCATATTTTATGCCACTGCCCCACGGTACAGTCACTATGGGACGCGGTAAGCCTCGCCTTATCGGACTTCATACAGATACCAAAACCGACCCCACCAGCATTTATCATTCTACATGACATTCGCCCGTATCCCTCCCTATCGCGGGCACATAAACGATTAATCCACACGGCGCTAGCCACGGCCAAAATATGCATACTCCGGCACTGGAGATCTAGCATTGCCCCCACACCCATGGAATGGATGACGGCCATGTATCAAACGGCTACCCATGAACGAGTGATTTATAACCTACGGGACCAAGCAGAACAATTTGAGGAGGTCTGGTGCCCATTCTTGAAGAGACCATGAAGCGGCTGGTGGATGACCAACGGATGATCAATGTTCAATGATCAATGATTAGGGAATATTAATTACCAATCACCCTCTGAGAATCCTAGACTCCGGAAACACATTTAATCTCCTACTGCCCCCTCTCTCTCTCCCTAGCTACGCTATCCTCTCTTCTCTCTCTCTTTTTTCTCTCTCTCTATCAATCCACAGGCCTCTAATTTTGTCACATGCCCGAGACCCTGAACTACCCAACATAGTAATACAAGTCGCTTCCTAACACAAACAAGGACTGAGAAATCAACTCATATAAGACGTAGACACTCTCTAACCGACCTTACCATATCTATCATACATATTATCTACCCCTAGATAATAACTTGCTACAGACGGAGAAGTACAGAACGATCTACTCTTAGGCCTGAACAAGCTAGTCTCAGGATACAAAGACCCCCTGCCTACCTCGAGTCTCTTCATTCTACATTCCCCCGCGATTACCCTTCCTCTTTCTCCCTCTTTCTTTCCCTTCTCTCCCCCTCCCCATTTCATATGACTATTTTGTCTCTCCCCTATACCAAGACCAACCCCTCCTACACAACCCTATCCTCGCTCCCCCTCCCCTTACCACCCCCCCCACCTGTTTTCCACTCTTCTTCAAAATAAGGGTACACAACTCAACTATGCAACTGGGAATTTTTACTTACCTGACAGTACATGTATATATGCTTACAATGGAAATAATTGTGGTAAACGAACAAAAACAATGTTTTGAAAGCTAAACAGTTTGTTTATATGCTGTATGTACCGCCTTATATATTCTTAATAAAACTTTTGAAACTTTAAAAAAAAAAAAATAATAATAATAAAGATTGTATGAGTAACTGTCCCCCAGCATCTAGCCCCATACGTTGTACTCCATTTACGTAATACTTATGTGGTATGCAATAGGCGTGCATGCAGATCAAGGCCAGACGTGTGCTGACATCAATGTGGGTGTTTTGGGAATTGTGTTGGCAGATCAAGTGTTGATGGTTGTCCACAATTCGACAGATGAATCGAGATGTGAATGACCTATGGATACCTTATTCCTAGGTGGCAGCCCTCCTCATATATGTTCCACTCAATAAATCCATGTACAAGTGGACATGCCTTTGTGGTTGACCTCGACAGTTGTGATGATGTATTGTATGCCCATCCCCCCTGACGGACAGGGATAGGGGAACAACATATATGTAGGTAGATGTGATGGTCACAGTGTAGATGACAGTCATCTCATTCAAGCATGCATGTGTCACAAACAACACTGACCCCTTATGATTAGCAACTGCATACCATCCTTCCAACATCTACAAGTCACTGGTCTTGTGTGTTTGAAGTTGACTCAGATGATAAAGATTAGTCAGCCTGGCCCATGTGAAGTAGTTGCTGCCTTTGCATTATGACACATTGACCTACATCAATGCACAGATCACTTTATTTGGTCCAACTCTTGTTGTGCTTTGCTGTGGTGTAAAAAACATGATGGCTACCCATTACATTCATCAGGGACATTGTATCATCTGGACATTGATTTGGACTGCAGGTGCAAATTGAGGCAGAGTGTTAGATTATCATCTGTACATTTTTACAGCTGCCAACATGGATGTAGCGGAAATCAAGGCTTTCCAGAAGCGGGCAGTGAGATACAGACACATCTTGGATGTAGAGTCTGGGCACCGAAGGATGTCAAGACGCTATCAGAGAGCGCGGGCCTCAGGATAATGGCAGGCTGTCAGCCAAGGGGGACCGGCATTGGCCACAAAGGTTGTAGCCACCACCACAACTGCACACAGTACCACCGCCACCGTCACATCTGCCCCACCTGCTGCACCGTCAACCTCTGCCCCACAGACCACCACACCTGCTGCACCATCAATGTCTGCAACACACACCACCACACCTGCTGCAATGTACTTGGGCGCAATTGCTGAGCTCCAGAGGGACATGCAGAAGGTGTCAAAAAAGCTTGACACAATTCAGAAGGATGGGGACAAAAATACACAGAGGCTGAAGGCAATTAAAAAGACACTCAGGAGGGCAAACCTGTGAACTCTTGCCTGCCTTCACCCCTAATTCAGTCCCCTCCCTCCTCATTCCTCAACCTGTTTTGTAGTGCGTTTAAGGGGTTCAGTGATAGATTAGAGTAGAGTAGTTGTTTAGATAGGATAAGTAGGTTTGGGGGGGTCATATTATTACATGTTAGTTTGTGCGTGGGTGGGGGTTAATGTTGGGGCTTTTGTGTATTTATAAAAAATATATGTATGTCTTTGGCCTAGGAGATGATGTTGAGTCCGAGAGTGTGTGCGATGTGTGTGAGGGGTGTCATGTAGGTGTTGAAGAGGGTGGGGCTAGGGGAGGAACCAAGTGGGATGCCACAGATGATGTCTTTGGGCTCGGAGATGAAGGGTGGTAGGAGGATCCTTTGTTTGCGACCAGAGGATATCCAGTTGAGTGCATTGCCTTAGATTCCTAAACAGTGAAGTCTGGCGATGAGGGTGGGGTGAGAGATGGTATTAAAAGCTGCGGAGAGGTCTAGAAGTATGAGGGTGGCCGATTCTCCTTGAAGAGCTTTTTGGCATAGTAGGCACATGCTTCAATGCGGGAGGCGAGTGATTGAATTTGAATTTAGATGAGAGTTTTGATTTTTAGCATCACTTTTAGGCGTTTTTTTTGTTAACAATGTGTAATTAACATTATGATTGGTTTTCAAATACTCTATGTTTTTGAAGTTTGTGTTTTATTGAGCTAATTTTTAATGTGTTAAGTACATGTTTTTATTCTAAATTTGTAATTGTAGTCTTTTTGGGTAGTTGCGTTTTATAAAGGTTTTGGGTGCTTTAAATGTATGTTTTAAATGCATTTTTTATTTTAAATAACATTTTATTTTTTTATATGCTTATGTTTATATATATTTGCATAAACATATATCATATATCTATTAGGTTTAATGTTATTTTTTGATACATTGGCTTTTATAGTGATATAAGGTGGGGTTGTTTTACAAAATATTTTTTTAAAGTTAATTTTAAGTTTCATATTTTTTCTTTCTAATATTTAAATAAATGTACTTTGATTTATGTTTTGGGCTGTAAGTGTTTTGGCTGGGTGGGTATTTATTTTGCTTTCAATATGTGTGTATTTATTTGTTAAAATAGTTCAATTGTTGTATTAGCTTAGTAAAATAGTGTGATTTGAATTATTTAACAAACTTGTTTATGATTATGTGAACATTTTTATTTTTATTTTAAAACTTTTTTTTAATTGTTCTGAATTGAAAATTTAATTTTGTGAATTCAATTATTGTGTTAGTCTTAATTTTATCAAACACACAAAAGGTAATGGGGTGAATGCTTGCAATTTCTCTACCCACTGGCAAGCATGTGGGATAGCATTTCAATCTATTGTTTTTTTGAAGAGTCCCAATATGGGTGAAAGCACTCTTGGGGTGGGTTGCTCTGGTAAGAAAGCACATGGCAAGGCAGTCCGAGCTGGACTGCTCTTTTTGTTTCAGAGTTCAAACTGATATGCATACGGTAGGGTGTAATCCGAGGTCCCACAGTGGGCAAAGGAATGATAGGTTAGAATGCTACCATGAATGATTGCCAGTGGTCCCACTAATTGCATGCATTCCTACTATCAGTTTTTTTGTGTTTAATGTTCATTTTATGTCAGATGCTGTCACATTTACTAAATAGTTTATATTACATATATAGGTTTTATTTTGCTAATAATATTGTTTTGCTGTTGTTTACTTTAATGGGTAATACATTTAGAATATTTTTATTGTTTTACATTTATTTATGTACACCCGTTTAATTGTTTCCTTTAACGTGGATTAATTTAGAGTGGGAATAGCGAATCTGAATCCTTCCCCCAGAGCCCAATACTTTCCCTGTTGTTCATAATTTGAAGTGACAATAGTAAATCGGACCGTCAGAGTTCACAGCTTTTCCCAGTGTTGCTTATTTTGGAGTGAGAAGGGTAAATCTGCAAACCCAGAGTTCAACACTTTTTCTTAATGTTCTTATTTTGGGTCAGATTACTAAATCAGACTGCCATAGAGTCAAACAATTTCCCAATTACCTCAGTGTTGTTTAGTTTGGAGTGGGAATTGTAAACCTGTTCCTCCTCCAGAGTCCAAAGCTTTCTGCAATGTTGTTTACTTCAAAGTGACAAAAATATATTTGACTCACCAAGCTGATATTAAGTAAGTAAAACTTCAATTTTATTTTAAAAAGTGATATAGCCCACCGCACTGACAAGGCAGGATAAACAGGCCAGTGGAGCCTGTGTTTCCACCAGACACATTATGAGATTGCACACCACCACTGTGACCCAGGCGGTCCAACCACCACATATCAGTAGGGAGGAAACGGAAAGTATAAAGGGAGCAACTCACCTGCAGGCAGCGTTACACGTCCTGCGCCGCCATGGAAACCATCACACACGACCTACTGCTGTTGTTGCTCATGGAAGGTACACAAAATCCACACTACGGTGGATGCAAACAACCATAAGTACACACATCTATCTGTGTCATTAACCTTAACAACAGATTATTGCACCATCATTCTCATGATATCGCATGAGCATCAAGTACACTTGTCATTGTGTACACAGTATGAGTCATTCACAAAGAAGGACACATTGACAGCCATTAAACACCCTCTTTAGGCAGGTCCCTCACACTGTACAATAACACTACACAAAATCACACATTTGCACATCTTAGGCACAAGGACAGTGAAGTATACACAACATTGTGTCACACAACACCGACAACACAGCAACATCACATCTACCAATACAATTGACACCCTCACATTTCACACATACCATGGACTGTCATCAGATTCAACACAGAATGAATGTGTCATGGAATACAAATTTTATTCCCATTATACATCCCTGGTATGGACCAACAAGTCACCCACATTGCAACATAATGGAAGGATAATGGGATGCACAATAGTCAGAGAGACAAATATCCCATGCTCACTGTGCAAACAATACCTGCACAATAGGGTTGGTGGCATCAGGTCACTCAGGGAAGGATGGTGCACTAGGACACATCACACTTTACACACGCCCCTAAAACAACATTTGCACAGGAAATGGCCCTACATGTGTCTCCGGGACAAACAATACTAGAGCCAAGTGACATGGCTATCTGCAAAATGTGGAAGTTCTAGTCAAGAAAGCAAATACAACTACAACTGCATGGGACATACATCTAGAAGAAGTAGCTGCAAGATACACACATCAAAATGTTCACATGCACAGTCAACTGCAAACAAAGGTAGCAATATTGAACACCCGCCATGTTTGCACAAAGAAAAATCAAGCTGCCACACATGAGATGAATCTACAATCCATATCAGGGGGACAAATCTAACACCATACAATCTGACATTGGACCACAGAAGATTAAATACTTACCATACCAAACATTACTCTTTGTAATGACACCACAATTACATTAACAAATACATATTCATACAGACAACATTTACCCTTGTCCTGGGTGACACCAGCACTGCCTACAAAGTCAACATAACAACAGCAAATGGATCAGCAATCAGGCTAAAACACGCACAACTGCAGACAGACAACACAAATTACTCTGACACAACAAAAAGGTAGAAATGAATTGCAGGACAACTGTGTACCCCCCAAAAAACAACTTGGAATTATTTGAACCTAAACAATTATGATCAATGGTCATTGGTCAGCCCATCTTAAAGCTTTTGCACAGTACTCTGCCCACACTTGACTCCTATTACTGACAGAGAACCTCCACAGGAAGGGGCATTAAGTGGACAGACAAGCACCTCAGGGATCATATTTCGGGGGTGAGTGGTCAGATTTGGGATGGGTGGATTTGGGTTTGGGAGCAGTGGACTTTTTCTTAGGAGGGGTGGGCTTCTTCTTGGGGAAAGGGGTATGGTGCTTGCAAAGGGGGCAGGTGTGACAGCAGATGACTTGGATGTGGAAGGAATAGGTTGGGACAGGGGTGGAGGGAACAGGGGAATGGGCAAGCTCAAAAAGGAATCTCTCCTTTGGAACATGACGTTGGTCATCAGAAGGGGTTGGGGATTTGGAGGATGAGGGAATAGTCGTCTTGTGTGTGGGTTTATATGTCAAGCAGGTGCATGTGTGAAGTATGCTTATTTATGAGTGGTGTCTGTTGCATGTGTGAGTGTGGGCGTTTGCATGTCTTGGGGGCTGAGGTGGAGGTGCTGGGTGATGGAGTGGTGAATGTGTGTGTGTCTGTTGTAGTGGTGCTTGTAGGTATGCTGGTATTGATGGATGTTTACGTGTCTGTTGAGGTGGTGTCTGCAGGTATGTTGATAGTGGTGGATGTGTATTTGAAAGAAAGCGATTTTCCCATTAATACACTTTGCAGAAAACAGGGTGTAAAGTGTAAATCTTTATTGTTTAGTTAATAAAAACCATAACAATCATCTCATAATACAACATGTTTAAAAGATAAAACATCTCTAAAATTCCGTTAATTCCTTGCCCTGAGACCATTCGAGGGTCTAAAATTAGTTTCTTAATTCTAAGATGCAAAGAAAGTGCGTGATTAGGTATGCATCCCGGATGGCAGGTTTACGTCTTTGGTGTGTTCAGTCAAGAATTTAATGAATTTGCATATTGATTGTGCGTCATTGGGATCAAACATTGACATCACCGCTGACCGACAGGAACGAGTCCCATTTCTCATAAAAAGTGGTTTTAATAGTTGTCTGCGGGCTTCTTTTAAGGCTGGACAAATACAAATCAGGTGAACCATATCTTCTTTTGGGCCTTTGCATAGCCTGCAGGAAGTCTCTCCTCTATTCTTCCACGATGGTTGATCCGCTCTATCAGGAGATGCACCCAAACGCAGGGTCAGGAAGCGATGCTTGATGTGGAGTGCAAAAGTTTCGGCCAGGTATTGTGATGGGGCCATGGTGGTATAAGTGTGCATTACCAGCCAGGCGTGTGAGCGCTGCGCAAGTTTAGCTTTATCATCTAGAAAAGATTGGGTACTTATTTCCTTTTTTATTGCTCGACACAAAAGGGAATACGACATGTTGGAATCCCATAGGTACTTTGTTTTCATCTCTTGCAAGGATTTGTTTAGGTATCTGTTGTAAACTGAATTAGGGTTACCATTTACTGAACTCCATAGTGCTGCTACTAGAGGGCTGGCCGTGTTTTTACTTATTTTGTACCAGATCTTTATTGTGTGGGCCTTCCTGTCGAGCTGCTGTTGTGTTATACCAAATTCCAGCCTTATCTGTGCAGGGGAAGCAGAGCGAGGAAGATTGAAGACTTGCTTATAGATTTTTATTTGCTGCCTTTCGAGAAGGCTTACATCTTTCCCATATTGGGCTGCACTTCCGTATGTAATTGCTGGAAGGAGTTTAGCCGACATGACCAACATTAGTGGTTTATATGATGGGCTCTTTAATCTTTTAGCAAGAGTGCAGAAAGCGAACGCCAAGGCTTTGGACTTCTGTAGAATACACTGATTTTGCGGCACAAAATTGATCTTATTATCTGCTGTAAGTCCAAGATATTTGTAGCTGCAGATCGTATCAAGAGTGAAACCGTTCAATTTTATTTTGTTTGCAGGATTCAAAGAGCAGCCTATTGACATTGTTTTTGTCTTTGAAGTATTAACCTCTAGTTTGTTTGCCTTTGCAAATTCGCCCAAGGCAGTAACCAGGCGTTGCAACCCTATTTTTGTGTGGCTTAACAGAACAATGTCATCCGCATACGATAGATGTGTTATAGCCAGACTTCCCGTCCTTGGAGAATGTGAGTTGGTTGCATCTAGTTTTACAGAGAGATCTGCCATGAAGAGGTTAAAGAGGTGCAGGGCCAACACGCAGCCTTGCTTTAATCCTATATTTGTTGGTATTCTCCTGGAAACTTTTGAGCCGTCTGTTACCTTGATTCGTACCCAAGTTTTGTCATACAGTGATTCTATACACCTCAAAATGCGTTCTTGCAAACCCCAACTCCGTAGTTTGTCCCAGAGAATTGTTTTGTCCACACAATCAAAAGCACTTTTGAAATCGACAAACATATGTGTACATTTTTCTTTAAGCACTTTGCTTGATTGGCTATATCTCCTAGGGCAAGAATGTTAGTCAATGTGCCGTAGCCCTTCCGGAAACCGGTTTGATTCATAGGGACCAAGTTATTTGAATTTGACCAGGTGAGCAGGTCAGCTAGGATTAACGAGGCAAAATATTTGGCCTCACTGTCAATTAGAGCTATCAGCCTGTAGCTAGCTGGGTTTGCCCTGCTGCCTCCTTTGTATATAGGATTAATGATGGATCCTTTCCAACTATCAGGAATGGTACTGTTACGTTCAACTTCAGCATATGGGGGGTCATTACGACATTGGCGGGCGGCTACCGCCGCCCGCCAAGCGGTAACCGCCGTGCGGCCGCCATTGCGGCCGCACTCCTGTGGCCCCCATTACGACATTCCTGCTGGGCCGGCGGGTGCAAACCAAGTTTGTGCCCGCCGGCCCAGCAGAGATGAGGCCGCAACATAGGAGCCGGCTCCTAATGGAGCCGGCGGTGTTGCTGCCGTGCGACGGGTGCAGTTGCACCCGTCGCGTTTTTCACTGTCTGCTATGCAGACAGTGAAAAGCTGGCCGGGGCCCTATTAGGGGGCCCCTGCACTGCCCATGCCAGTGGCATGGGCAGTGCAGGGGTCCCCAGAGGCCCCAGGACACCCCTTACCGCCAGCCTCTTCCTGGCAGTGCAAACCGCCAGAAACAGGCTGGCGGTAGGGGTGTCATAATCCCCAGGGCGCTGCCCTGGCGGATTATCACCGCCGGGGCTAAAACGGCAGGAAACCGCCGACCCCAGCTGTGCGGCCGCGGCGCTAGCGCCGCGGTCGTAATAAGGGCCTCCGTACCACCAATGATCCCCATAATATTGACAGAGTGGCTGACCAGTAATCGAGGTCTGCCTTGAATATGGCTTGGGGGAGACCATTAGGGCCGGGAGCTCCGTCCCTACGGCTCCTTCTGATCACCTGGGCTACTTTATTGGCACTGAATCTCATCTCATATCACTCTGAGGAAGGTCTGTAGGTTTTAGCGAAGCCTTCAGTTGCTGATTTTCTACAGGAGGAGTTGGCTTAAAAAAGATGTCTATCAGGTAATCCACCCATTTATCTTCTGAAATTGAAGTACAGTTTATTACTCTTGCTTTTCGGTCTATTTCATTCACTGACATCCAGAATTCTCTAGTATTAGCCTTTCTTAAGTTGAAAAGTAATTTGATCCAGAAATCATCCTCCTTTTGGGTTCGTATTTGCCATAGCTGTTTCTTATAATTTTTCCGAAGGGTTTTTATTTGGGCACATAAAGACTCTGTAGGAGGTTTATCTTTTGTGGATCTGAGTTTACGCCTCAGGTCCTTTCTTAATTCTAAGATATTTGGTGGGATAGTTAGTGGCCTCCGGTTGTGATTTGGTGCTTGACGCCTGGCCGAGCCAAGTGATGGTACTAACTGAAGAAAGCTGGCCAAGCTGAGAGATCTTGGCATGCTGTTGATTGAAGCAGGGTTTTTATATTTATGCACAGCTGTGGTAAAGAGGACTCCGTCCAGAACAAGCGGTTTAGATTGACAGAGGCAACTGTACCTAATTCATTTATGGCTGGAAGAGAACACGGAGCGTTCCAAGCCAATTGTATGTGCCGAAGCGAGTGGTCACTGTGAAGAGTAGGTATGATTCTGAATTTTTTAACATGTGCCAGAAGGGGAAGAGAGACGGCAATATAGTCAATTGTAGTTGCAGATTTTGCACTATGATGAGTAAAGCTGGGTGGGACATCACCATTCACCCTGCCGTTTAGCACCCTCATACTCAGATGTTCTAAGGCCTCGACCAATTGTTTGCCCCTTGTATCCAGTTTCATATGTGTTGATGGTAACTGTGGTAGCACTGACCAAATTGTGTTTTCTGCTGCCAATTGCTCATCCGGTTCTGGAGTATGTATCAGGTTGCTGTTAAAGTCGCCTGTTACTAAGATGTCCCATGCTGGATTAGCGCACCGTATCTCTTCTACCTTTTGTAGTAACTTCTCGAAGAGAAGTACTTTGCGATGTTTCCGCGGATGGGTGTAGACGTTAAATATAATTAGTGGAGCATGATGGTTGCAACTAAAATTTATTTTTATTGCCTGTAAGTCTGTTGATGAGAAGGCCAGCTGTTCTGTTGTGACCTGAAGTGCCGTAGAGATGTATGTGGCTAGAACACCGCTTGCCCTGCTTAATTTGTTTGATTTTTCAGCTCCAATGTGGTGTAGAGAATAGCCTCCTAGTTCTATCGGGTCTACCAGCCATGTTTCTTGCAGCACTATTATCGAGTAGTTGCAACTGGGCATTATTGTAAGTCCTTCTGTAATAATTGCTTTTGCTCCCGCAATGTTCCAGGACATAATAGTAACGGTCGGCCTTTGATCTGTGTCTGGTGCATTACGTATGGTGGGTCAATTATTTCTCCTGGAGTTTAGGGTGCGTGCCATCCATCTCCATTCGTCTTGTAGACCATTCCCTACAACTAGGGGGTAAATAGAGGTGTTTGAATCTTTTTCCCCCCTTTTGGATTGAAGCTGTTCCACTTCCCCGACGTCGGGGCCCCATCCGTGCTTCCGGGCCTGTGATTCAGTTTTTTTAATTGGTTCACTTTTCAGATTTAACAATAGGGGAAAAGGATAATGTGATAGTGGTTGTGATAGCCGTATACCCCAGTTTTCGAACTGTTGCTTAACTGCCATAATTGAAGCAGCGATTTCGCTTGTTCTCCACATAGTCAGAGTTTGTTCCCGGTCATTCTGAGTGGTGTTGGAGAGGAATTTCAGTGATATTAAATCTGGGGACATGATTTCCTTAGTTGAAGGAAGCTCTGCCAAAAGCCTCAGAATGTTACCCCTGTTCAGGCTATCTTGTTGGCCGCGTGAGTCATAATCTGGGGTTAGAATGACCTGCCTCGATTCCCTATCATTTTCAATCACATGGGTGGATTGGGAGTGATCTATAATACTGTGTGGCATAGGCCTGTTCCGTTGACCATCTTCCGAATTGTTTCTAGTTGGGACCCTTTTGAGCGTGCCTGATTGTTTGCTTAAAAAGGCTTTATTTTCAAGGTCTGCTGCGGCTATTTGAGTATTTTGAATTGTTACTTTAGTCTTTATTCGTCCATCATGATGAGTAGTTGCGACCTCCCTAGAAGGATGTTTGAGATTTAGGGTCGGTGACAGGTGTGACAGGTGTGTTTCTCTGGTGAGAGGATTGAATCTGGACTGCAAGTTGTCTGCTAAAGGAGCAAATATATTGTTCTTTGTGCCTGCGGGGATAACTATGACCTGCCCCCCGTTGACCTGGGTTGACGATCTTTGCCTGGAAGATGATTTGAGGCTCGACAAGATGCCCTGGGTCTTATCCGAAAGGGTTATTGTAGAAAGTGAGGAAGTGGTTTGTGCGACGGCTGCATAGGAGGGTGGTTCTGGTGGAATCTTCACTGGTGATTGGTCACTTAAAGGGATCTCAGATTTATCCTTGTAGGTGCAATTTCCTGCCCTTAGGTCTCCCTGACAGGGAGCTGCCAACCTCGTGGTCAATGCCTGCCCGTTCAATTGGTCTTGGAATGTTGGGTGTAGTATATATTGTTATATTTGAGCGACATTGGCGAGTCAGTCAGTAGATGCTCACCAGTGAATTGTTGTTCTGGACTGGTGACTACCCACTCCCTTATGGCTTTGAAGCTATTTGAGGTTTGCGTACTGCTTGCGGTTCCTAAAGCTCTATTGTGCGGTTGCCGAACCGTTAAAAATATGGGATATAGAGTGTCATTAATAGCTTTGGCACGTGTTTGTTTCCTTGCCTTTCTTACTCGCTTTTTTTGTCTCTTTGTTAGGGGTTTCAGTGCCGGCCCCGGCTGTTCAATTATACTCTCCAAATTGATAGATGCTGTTTGTTCTGACTGTGGAGATCTATCTGATCCGTCTGTGACCACTGGGTGAATGCACTGAGGGGAATATTTATACTCCGTTTGCGCCGGAATTGCGTCATTTTTTTTTACGCAATTTTGACGCAAAACTAACTCCATATTTATACTTTGCCGTTAGACGCGTCTAGCGCCAAAGTCCATGGAGTTAGCGTCATTTTTTAGCGTGGACACCTACTTTGCGTTAATTATATGCAAGGTAGGCGTTCCCATCTAAAAAATCGACTCCGAGGCATGTGCGTCGGATTTATACTCCCGGGCAAAAATCACGCCCTGGAGTGGGCGGGTCAAAAAAAATGACGTACAGCCGCTTTTGCGCCGTTTTTTTTGCGCCTGCAAAAGGCAGGCGTTAAGGGACCTGTGGGCTCTGAAGGAGCCCACAGGTGCCCCCCATGCCCCCAGGGACACCCCCTGACACCCATGCCCACCCCAGGAGGACACCCAAGGCTGGAGGGACCCATCCCAGGGACATTAAGGTAAGTTCAGGTAAGTGTTTAAAAAAAAAAAAAATTGTGCCATAGGGGGGCCTGATTTGTGCCCCCCTACATGCCACTATGCCCAATGACCATGCCCAGGGGACAGAAGTCCCCTGGGCATGGCCATTGGGCAAGGGGGCATGACTCCTGTCTTTGCTAAGACAGGAGTAATTTCTATGGGGGTTGGGAGTGAAAAAAAATGGCGCAAATCGGGTTGAGGCGAAAAAATTGCCTCAACCTGACTTGCCCCATTTCTTGACGCCCAAGCTCCATATCCCCCTACGCCGGCGCTGCCTGGTGTACGTCGTTTTTTTTAACGCACACCAGACGGCGCCGGCGGCTAACGCCGGCTAACGTCATTCAATAAATACGGCGCCCGCATGGCGCTTCAGAATGGCGTTAGCCGGCGCTAATTTTTTTGACGCAAAACTGCATTGGCGCAGTTTTGCGTCAAAAAGTATAAATATGGGCCTGAATGTTTGCATCTTTTTTTGCTGGGCTGCTTACTCCAAGGTCCTTTGAGATGTATCTTGGTTCCTGGAGATGGCCTCATTGGTTTTCCTTGCTTTAACTTCGTGCAGAATCTCTACTAAGACTTGTGGTAACGTACATAGTTTATCTAATATTGGGCCACAATTACAAGGAAAATGCTGTTGTTTGCAATTTTTTTCAGTTGGGCGAATGGCCAGTGAGTCCAGTTTGTGATTAATGCCAGCTATGCATGTGGCCATTATCTTCATTAGATCCATTTGCAAATCTAATTTATCTGATTGCATGTTAAGAACCGCTGTTGAAGTATGTAGAGCATTCAGCAATGAGGTATGTAGTCACGTTAGATCTCCCATTTCACAAGTAGGGTGATCTGCGTGGGTGGGATGTTTGAATAAAATTTCCCTGTTAATGGATTCTGAGGGGATATTGTTGGAAGGTGAAGCAGTTGAGTTGTTTTTTACCATTAATTCCTCAAGTGATTGTGTTTTGGACATCTCGCTAGAAATTTCCGTAATCGAGCTAAAAGTTCTTTCTTGTTGGTGGGTAGTAAAACTGTTTTTAATGCTCCCTACCACCAGAGGATTGCTCGACTGTTGGTCCTTAGGATTCACTAGATCAAAAGTTTTTAAGTCCAGTGCTTCTCCCAGGTCTTTGTTATTTGTTATAGAGAGCGACTGTAGCCAGGAATCTTCCAATCCTGTAATTACTTCGGAACCAATGTCCAGTCTCTCATTGTTCCCCTGGGGGTTGAAATTAGACCGCGGGATTAGGGTCGATTGTTGGTGGGTTTTCACATACCCAGTGTCATTATGTACCTCTGTCGCATTACCCGTAGTGATTGGTAGCTCGGAGTTACTTGGGTTGCCCGTTAAAACCTGTAGATGAGCACCTGGAGAAGTTGTCTGCTCCTGGGCATGTACCTGAGCCATAGTCACGATTCTATCTGCTTGCGATTTTTTGTGCGCTATTGGGCTACTTAAGTAGCTAAAGTTGATTTGTTGCCCTTGGACAGGGGATCACTAAGCTCTACAGGAGCTTGGTCCTTTGATGTTTCCTGAGAGGGGAGGGCTACCCCTAGTTGTTGTGTCGGTTTTGTTAACAGCTCGGGCTCCAGCTGCCCCGTGTTCAGAGGTTGTGGAATCAGTGGGGTTGGAAGGCCCACGTCGGTGTTGGGATTTGAGAAGAAAGCCGCCGCTAGATCTTTCAAAAAAAGGTCCGCCTTGTTAGTGAGTCCTGTTTGTTTGAAGTAGAGCAGAAACGGAGTGAGGGGCGTTACCAGCTGATCCTGTCTGCTACTTTGTGGACTTGGCGCTGAGTGCTTCACTGGACACTTTCCCTTCCCTTGCGCCCTCCTTTGGGGTTTTGAAGGTTTGACTTTGCCCTCTGCTAGAGTCCTGAGTCGCCCCGATCTCATGGTGGCTATCTTTTGGCCCGGACTGGTGAAAGAGATGCACGATTTACTTTTTCCTGTTGTTTAGGATTACAGTGGCTTGCAGCGGAAGGTGAGCGGGGCACCCGGGGGATTCACAAGCCGCACCCAACCTAGCGGGCCGCCTCCGTGTAACCCCGGTGCACTCTCTCTGCAGGAGTTTACAAAAACTGCTGCGCTCACTGCGACCTGTAGAGAATGGTGGGCCCTGGTAGGCCCTGAGCACTACCCCTTCTGTTTAGGTAGTAATAGGTGAAGTTGTACACGCGACACTGTACAGGAGTGGGGTGAGTGCCCAAGGGCTGAATGTTCGTAAGTTTCGTAGGTGAGGAGGTAGGTGAGGAGCGAGGTGTAGTTGAAAGGTGCGGTGGGTAAGCGGGGCACACCGGGCCCACAAGCTGCACCCAGACCTGGCTGGGCCACTTCCGTGTGGCCCTGGTGCACTCACTCCGCTGCTGTGACTGACACAGCTGCGCTCCCCCTGCCACTCGGTAGCCTAGACGGCAACAGCTATGGCCGCCACGGCAGCGGATGCCCTTGTCTGCGTCAACGGCGGCACCCTTGTTAGCGCATCAGCTCCGTCTAGCTCACACCGTCTCACTCAGTCTGCTCCGTCTCACTGTTTTCCAACTCGTGAAGGGCACCTGGTCTTCTCACTACTTTCACAGCCGGCAGGAGCTACTAAGTTCAGTTGCATCCACTCCAGGTGCTTTTCTTCTGTTCTTTTCGTCTCTTGTCACTTTCTGAATGTGAAAACAATCACCCAGAAATGAAATGCAGGTCACATGCTTTTCAAAACTTCATTTTTAGGTGAGTACCTTGATCTGTCTCAGCACATCAGTAGAGCAAGTCCGGTGTTCTGGCAGTCTGGTGCTGTCTCACTGGCAGGGTGGTGTTTAATCCTTGCTAGGATCAAACCACGAGACAAGGCAGCGGGACCTGCCCCACGCAGCACGACCCGGTTTCACTGAAGGGCTGCGGTCCGCCAGCGGTCCGCCAGCGGAGCCTCATCACACTGCAGCCCGAGCTCCGCGGGCGATCCTGTCTACCACCACAGCAATCCTAGCGCTGGTTCCTCGCGGGCTCGCAGCAAGAGGAGAGACTCTCGGAGGCGCCGTGCCCGCACAGTGCCTGCCCTCTGCTCCCTGCTCCTGGCCCCCACCTCTGCCTCCGCACGGGATCCCTTCCTCACGGGATCCCCTCCGACAGACAAACACACTGGTGCGCGAGACGCGAGACACGAGACGCTGGTGCTTCGCTTCTGCTTCCGCTGTCCCGCTTCGCTTCCGCTCTCGTTCTCGCTCTCTCGATCCGATGTATGGTGCCTGCTGGAAAGCTAGTCAAGACAGTACTTTGACCACTGCTTCAATAAGGTTTGTATTAAAGTTTGAAGAACATCTCACTAGCAGCACCAGCAACGCTCTTCTCAGCATGAAGGAAGACAGGCCATGAGAGAGCGAGTTATCACGAGACAGAAGCCCGACGAGCCGCGGTCACAAAGACACACGAAAGCGTGTGTATTTGTCTGCTGGGGTGCTGTCTGCGGGTATGGTGGATGTGGTGAATGTGTCACTGACTGTAGTGATGGTGCCTGTGGATATGCTTGATGTGGTGTGTGGGTTGGTGGAGGTGGTGGGGGTGTCTGCTGGAGTGGTGGCTAATGTGCTTCTGGGTGTATGTTGAGGGCCTCCGTGCCTTTGAGTCTTGTGATTTTTGGTTCATGTGTGCTGCTTATGTGGGTTGAGGTGGGTGCATGTTGATGTGTCTGTGTGCTTGGGATAGGTAGGCGATTGGGGGTTTTGGATTGGGAAGAGGGAGGTGGAGGTGGACCGGAATGTAGGTGGTGACTGGCTGCCAGCACTGAGGAATCTGGAGCCTGAAAAGATCTCTGTAGGTCAGACATAGCACTATGAATACCTTCCATGAAATTATTGTTCTGCCGAAGTAGGCTGGCCAACCCCTGGATGGCATTCACAATGGCAGTGTGGCGCACAGAGATGTCCTCAGGAGGTCAATAGCCTCTTCACTCACGGAGCAGGAGTCACAGGGGCTGGGGAGGAGATTCCTGCAGCAAAGGAGATGCTCACCCTCTTGGGTGAATGGGCATTGTCAAATGGGTGGGGAGCAACAGAGAGGGTGGCTCTGGTACTTGGGTGGCAGACAAAGATGGTATAGGAGTAGGTCCTGATTGGTCCGCCATACTAAGGAAAAGAAACGGGAGGTTGAATCTGATGAAGAGGATGTAGATCCGGTCTCTTCCGTGGCACTCCCGTCACCCTCCGGGCCACTGGGACCTTCTGTGTTGGTGTGTCTTGACTAGAGGCACAGTGGCCAGATACTATACCACTAGGTTGTGCCCTCTCTCCTTTGTTTACCTGGGCTGATGTTAAAAAAAAGAGAAAAATGATCACCACATGTTCCTAATCACACTTAAACAACAGCTGTGATTAGCAAACATTACCATGATGTCAAGTATGCCCAAACAATAAACCCTAGCTAAGTGCCCCCTACATGTATCATACCATATGCATACAAATGTGTTAGACCTGGTATCCTTGCGGGGTTTCCCCTGTCTTTTTGCCTCTTCTTCCTGTCTTTTTGACTGTGTGCTGGACTTTGTTTTTTTCTGGTTTTGGTACTCTGGGCACTTTTACCACTGCTGACCAGTGCTGAAGTGCAGGTGCTCTCTGTCTAAATTGTAAAGGTAATTGGCATTTCCATGATTGGCATATTTGGGTTACTAGTAAGTCCCTTGTAAAGTGCACTAGAGTTACCCTGGGCCTGTAAATCAAATGCTATTAGTAGGCTTGCCTCACTGATTGTGTCACCCATATGAGTTACCCTGTAAACATGGCCCAGACCTGCCATTGCAGTGTCTGGGTATGCACTTTTAAACTGCTAATTCAACCTGGCAAGTGTACCCACTTACCAGGCCTAAACCTTCTTTTGTTCTACATGTCAGGCACCCCTAAGGTAGGCCTTAGGTAGCCTGATGGGCAGGTGGAGTGTATATTAAAGGTGCGACATGTACTGATTTCTTTTACATGTCCTGACAGTGAAATACTGCCAAATTAGTTTTTCACTGTTGCAAGGCCTATCTATCTCATAGGTTAACTTGGGGGCTCCCTTTAACCCCTTGGGTGCCGTGGATGTAACGTTACATCCTCTGCAGCACCGCTCAGGTGCTGAGGATGTAACTATTACGTCCTGCACCCGACCCTCGGGGGAAGCGCTATCACTTCCCCTGAGGGCCTCCCATCCCACTCCCCTGGGCAGGGATGGAAGGGGAATCTCTTTCCCTTCCATCCCTAACCCCCTCATGCCACCCCAGTGATGTCTGATGACATCAGCATTTGATCACGCCCTGACCTCATCAGAGGTCGCCCCCATCAGGTTTTTCCTTTCCTTTGATGTCTTTCAGAGCATTTCTGCAGGGATGTTTATTTACATGATGTAAACAATGAAGGGGTGCGGTCCCTTGGACAATGGTCAATCCCCTGGAGGGCATTTTTTTATTAGGCCTTTTCTGCCCCCCCCCCCGGGCAGATCATCCTATTTTAATTAGGCAGATCTGCTGCCGGGGGCAGAACCCACTAGGCACCAGGGATAATTATTTTTTACTTATTTACACATGGGGAGCAACCCCTTAGGCAAGGGTTGCTCCCCTGAGGGTCAAATTGTTTTTAGGCCATTTCGGCCTCCTTGGGGGCAGATCTGCCTAATAGATTGGCCTATTTTAATTAGGGTGATGGGGCAGAAAGCACTAGGCACCAGGGATTTTTTTGAAATTTTGTTACAGATGGGGAGCGATCCCTTAGGCAAGGGTCACTCCCCTGGGGGGGGCAATTTTATTTCAGACCATTTCTGTCCACATTGGGGGCAGTTCAGCCTATTTTTCTCGGGCCAATCGGCCCCCAAGGGGGGCAGAAACCAATATTCACGAGGGATTTTCTTTTTTGTGCCAATTTCACACAAGGGGAGTGACCCCTTAGACAAGGGTCGCCCACTGAGGGCTAAATTTATTTTAGTCCATTTCTGCCCCCCTTGGGGGCAGATTGACCTATTTTTGTAAGGCCCATCTGCTCCAAGGGGGGCAGAGAGCTGAAGAGTCCACAGGACACCAGGGCAGATATTTTTTCAAAAAAAGAGGGTAGAGGTATAGCCATACCCCTCATCTCAAATAAATGGGGATAAAGTTGTTCTGCCCACCAGTGGGCAGATGAGACAATTACCCCTTATCCAAAAAGCCTACTAGATGACAGGGAATAAAAAAAAAATAGTGGGGTGGTGGCTATCAACCATTATGGACATGGTTATGCTCCCACCCCAACTGAAGAGGGTAACAGTCTTTCATCTTTCCCCCTGCACACTAAAAGATCTTATCCCAATGGCAAGCAAGAGAACATTCAATTATTTTGGATTTTGATTTTTAAATTTGGTCCATGAGAGCTTGTCTAACTCTCAAAATCGTCCCACTTGGAATGGTGAGAGCTGCACTTGTTGGACTTTGGGACGCTGCCATGTAGAAAAATCTATGAGACCTAGATTCAACTGAAAACTAAACATCTGGGTGAGTCAAGGGTGGTGTGCTTCACATGCACCTTGCACCATTTTCCTACCCATAATGCCCTGTAAACCTCCAACTTTGCCCTAAATCACACATTTTCCCCACATTTTTGTGATGGAACCTTCCGGAATCTGCAGGAATCCACAAACTTCCTACCACTCAGCTTTGTCGCATCTATACCGATAAAACCTCTGCCCCACTTGTCAGACTAAAAACTTTTTTCAAACTGCCTTTTTGGACCCGCTTTGGTTCCCACTCAATTTTGGCCACCTACACAAGTGAGGTATCATTTTTATCAGGAGACTGGGGGAATGTTAGATGGTGCTGATGCGGTGATCCCACACAGAAATGTGGGGAAAATGTGATTTGGAAGCTAAATTTGAGGTTTGCTGAGGATTTTGGATAAGAAAACACTGGGAGATCCACACAAGTCACACCTCCCTGAACTCCCTCGGGTGTCTAGTTTTCAGAAATGTCTAGGTTTGATAGGTTTCCCTAGATGGCTGCTGAGCCCAGGACCAAAAGCGCAGGTGCCCCCACAAAACAGGTAGTTTTGTATTTGATAATTTTGATGTGTCCACATAGTGTTTTGGGGCATTTCCTGTCACAGGCACTAGGGCTACCCACACAAGTGAGGTACCATTTTTATCAGGAGACTTAGGGAAATGCTGGGTAGAAGGAAGTTTGTGGTTCCTCTCAGGTTCCAGAACTTTCTATTACCGAAATGTAAGGACAAAGTGCTTTTTTTCTCCACATTTTGAGGTTTGCACAGGATTCTGGGTAACAGAACCTGGGGAGAGCGCCACAAGTCACCCCATTCTGAATTTCCCTAGGTGTCTAATTTAAAAAAATGCATAGGTTTTCTAGGTTTCCTAGGTGCCGACTGAGCTAGAGGCCAAAATCCACAGCTAGGCACTTTGCTAAAAACAGGTCAGTTTTCTTTGGGAAAATGTGATGTATCCATGTTGTGTTTTTAGGCATTTTCCATCGCGGGCAGTAGGCCTACACACACAAGTGAGGTACCATTTTTATTGGGAGACTTGGGGTAATGCTGGGTGGAAGGAAATTTGCGGCTCCTCTCAGATACCTCATCTTTGTATCACAGAAATGTGATGAAAAAGGGTTTTCTTTGCCAAATATTGAGGTTTGCAAAGGATTCTGGGTAACAGAACCTGGTGAGAGCCCCACAAGTCACCCCATCCTAAATTCCCCCAGGTGTCTTGTCTTCACAAATGTACAGGTTTGGTAGGATTCTCTAGGTGCCGGCTGAGCTAGAGGCCAAAATCCTCATCTAAGTACGTTCCAAAAAACACGTCAGATTTTGTAAAAATGTGTGTCTATGTTGCGTTTCCTGTTACAGGCATTAGGTCTATACACACGAGTGAGGTACCATTTTTATTGAGAGACTTGGGGAATACAGAATAGAACAACAAGTGTTATTACCCATTTTTCCCTTCCAAATGTAAGACAGTGTGTAAAAAAGACGTCTATTTGAGAAATGCCCTGTAATTCACATGCTAGTATGGGGACCCTGGAATACAGAGACGTGCAAATAACCACTGCTTATCAACACCTTATTTTGTGCAGAAGTACATAGGATACCTATTTTTCACTCTTTATATTTCACCAAATTAACTTCTGTACACCCAGTATACACTGAAAACCTATGGCAAGGCGCAGCTCCTTTACTGGCTCTGGGTACCTAGGGTTCTTGATTAGCCTACAAGCCATATATATCCTGCAACCAGAAGAGTCCAGCAGATGTAACGGTATATTGATTTTAAAATCTGCTGAAAAAAGCTGAAAAAAATTATAGAAGAAAATGTGGACAGAAATGGCTCTGCTTTTTTGCCTCAATTTCAATTTTTTTTTAATTTTAGCTGTTAATTTCTACATGAAAACCTTGAAAGATCTGCACAAATGACCCCTTGCTAAATTCAGAATTTTCTCTACCTTTCAGAGATGTTTAGCTGTCTGGGATCTAGCATTGGTTTTTCACCCATTTCTGGCTCTAAGTGGAAGGAGGCTGAAAGCACAAAACAATAGTAAAAATTAGTTATGTCCCAGTAAAATGCCAAAATTGTGTTGAAAAATGTGGTTCTCTGATTCAAGTCTGCTTGTTCCTGAAAGTTGGGAAGATGGAAGATGGTAATTTTAGCACAGCATACCCCTTGTTCATGCCTTTTTCACGGAAAAACCATGAGATTTATTCTGAAGCCGTTTTTTCCCATTTAAAAACGAAACAAAAATTTGTTGTATTTTTGCTAATTTATTGCTGCCCTCCAGGGGAACCCACAAAGTCAGGGTACCTCTAGAATCCTTAGGACGTTGGAAAAAAGGACACAAATTTGGCGTGAATAGCTTATGTGGTCAAAAAGTTATGAGGGCCTGACTGCGAACTGCTCCAAATAGCACAAAAAAGGTTTGGCACCTGAGGGGGAAAAGGCCTGGCAGTGGAGGGGTTAAATATCTATTAAGTGCAGTTTCCCTTTGGGAGAAGATTGAGGTGGGTAGTTTGGGGTCTCTAAACTCACAAGTAAAAAATAGATATTTTGGTAAAGTTGTTTTTTAGATTGTCAGTTTGAAAATGCCACTTTTAGAAAGCGGGCATTTTCTTGCTTAACCATTCTGTGCCTCTGCCTGACTGTGTATTCTGTGTCTGGGTCAGACTGACAGTTGGGCTGTTTGTGAATCTCCACTAGACAGTGACATAAAGGAAGATGGGGTGTAGCCTGCACCATGAGTCTCCTGGGCTTCAGTGGGGAGGAGTGTGCTGGCCCTCACACAATCCAGTCTCCAATCCCCCTTGTATGTGTTTCTGGGGCCAGGCCTGGGCAAGGCAGGATCTTGTCAACAACAGAGACTTTCCTTTGAAATTTGCCTACTTCAAGGGCAGAAAAGAGTATAGGTAGTGGACCCAAACCCCCAGATTTTTAGATTACTTCCTGAGTCCAGAGGATCCTCTGTCAAGTAGAATAGTTTGAGGAGGAGTACTGCTCCTTTGCCTGTGACTGTGCTTTGCTGGGTTGGCCTGCAGTTGCTGCTTGTTCCTGAAAGAGGACAAAGACTGGACTTTGTGGTATATTCCTACTTGTGAAGTGTCTCCAAGGGTTTGAACTGAGCTTGCTCCCTGTTTTGAAGTCTCAGGACCATCAAAGACTACCTCTGCCGGCACCTGGACTCTCTGCTGAGACTCCTGCCAAGTGGTGCCCACTCCAGTCCCTGAGCACTTGAAAGGTGAATCTGGCGGAGCTATGACCAAAATCTAAGCACAGGACCAGTGCAGGGAAAAATTCAATGCATCACCTGCAACGCAACTGTAAAAATGATACACCACCAGCATCACGGCTGAAGAAATGATACAACACCCGCTTGCGGCTGCTAAAATCGATGAAACCCCCACGCAGCATGGTTCCTCATCCCCGTGCAGCTGGAGTTCGTACGCTTTGTTGCTGGGTGTCAAAATCAACGTAAACCTACACAGACCCATGGTTGTCCATCCAGAAATCAATACATTGCTCTCTTGCGGGAGAGAAAAACAACACATGGCCTTTGCAATAAGGAATCGAAGCATTGCTGACCTTTCTGATGCACGCTCCCCCATGCGGCTCTGTTTTTTATATAAACCAGGTACTTTGTGTAACATCAACGCATCCCTTGTTTTCTAAGGAGTAAACCTCTTTTTAATTTAAAAATTCATAACTTTACTTGTGTATGTTGGAATTTTGTTGTTTTGGTCTTGTTTCATTTAGATAAATATTGGCTGTTTCTCTAAAATGGTGTTGTGTCTATTTTGTAGTGTTTTCACTGTATTACTGTGTGTTGGTACAAATACTTTACACATTACATTTGAGATAGGCCTGACTGTTTGAGCCAAACTACCAAGAAGGTGAACAGGGATTGTTTTAGGAGTGTATCTCCCTTACCCTGACTAGAGTGAGGGTCGCTGCTTGGACAGGGTGAAAACTGACTGCAACCAGAGACACCATGTTCAAAAATGGGTTATTGATAAGGGCAGGTAAGTACCTACACTCAGCAACACGCCACTAACCTCCACTTAGGTCCAGTTAGGTCTCAATAAATTAAACCCAGCTCAACCCTTGGTAGCTTGGCAACAAGCAACAAGGCTTAACTTAGGAGACATGTGTAAAGCATTTAAAAATCACAAAACAGTAAATAAGTAAATCAGAAAACACAATAAAAAACCAACACTAATTTATAAACATAGTTTTTATTTTTATCTTTAAAATAACACCAAAACGAATAAAATCGGATGAGGGGAACAGTAGACATGAATTTTTAAAGAATTAATGCTTTTTATAGTGCTTAGAAACTAATAGCGCCTATCTGGTCATCTGGTCACACCTCGACCAGGGCAAAGTCAATGTTTGAGGCCGAGCACGATAGAGCTCTGCTCAGCTACAGCTCATGGGAGGCCTCAGTCAAAAGTTTACCCTTGGACTTAGTCGTTTTCTTGAAGATTTTCTTCAGCGGGAACAAGTCGCCAGTCCAATCTAACCTCTGGGAACTCTTCCTCGGATATGCCTCACCATAGCCCTCTGTGGAGATTTTTACCTTCGGACGTAGTCATTTTTTCGAGATGAAAATCGTTCGACCGGGGCAAACCTGAATCTTGATCTGACGTCCCTGGAGCGCCCTTCGGATACACTACCTGGGAGGTCCAGGTCAACTTTTTATGCTCGGACTTAGTCACTTTTTCAGAGATTTTCTTCACTGGGATGAACCTGCAAGTCAGGCCAGGTCACAGTAGAGGCAAGCCGGCTAAAGTTGCTGCGGCGGGTCGGTCCCTTTATGAATCTTTTTTCCAAAAGTTTGCCAAACTTCTGGATCTTCTTCAAGATGTTCCTTTACGGTTCTTTTGAGGTCCACAGCTCACCCCAAGGTTCCAGAAGTTCTGAGATGCTCCTTGAGGGTGCGCACTACAACTCCCAAAATGCATCTGGTGCAAACTCCATTGTGGCCACTGGACAGTGGTCAGCTGATCAGTTTCATCAGGAGTTGGTGAAGGGGACTCTGGTTAGCTTGGTTTCACCTGAAGCAAACAGGGAGTCCCTCCTTGAACCAGTTGAAGCCAGGCAAAGTACTTCTTGTGGTAAAGCCCAAGTGTGCAGCTGATGCAGTCCTCCAGAGTGCAGTGTCCAGCTGCAGGTCAGGGGTCCAGCAGGGCAGTCCTTCTTCTTCTGTAGTTCTTCCTTGTTAGAATCTGGTAGGGATCTGAGGTGTGGGTGCAGGTCTGCCAGGTTTATCCTTGCTCCTGGGTGAAAAACAGGGGGTCCTGGTTCTCCAATCAGGTGCAGGGTCCTTCCCCCTGTGATGACCACTTCCTGGGAAGTGTGGCAAAAATCAATCCCAGGGAGCTACATTCCTCAAAAATCCATCATGGCTGAAAGTGATTTTTAGGGGTTACATCTGGCTGAGCCCACCCACTCGTATAGCTAAAACTCTTAAACACACCCTTCACCTGCCCTCTCCTAATCTAATTGGGGGGGGGCACCTAATTGTCTGGGTTTGCAGTATGTGAGGGAGGTGCTGGGTTGCTCCAAATGTCCTTCCCTGCCTTTGAAGACCAGTTTGGCAGCGCTCCCTCCTTTCTGCTTCCCCATCTGCTGAGGGAAGATCTCCTCCCCCAGGCACATCTCTATGTGTTGAGCCAGCCCACTTCACACCTCATCAAGGCAGCCTGGCTAGGCTGCCAGAGGCTGGCCAATCAGAGCAAAGCAGCAAAACACTGCAGGGCTGAAGCTGGCAACTTTTTAGGTAACGTTTGAAACTCTTCACCTGAACAAGTTATAGTAAATCCAACAATTGTAAGCTGTGGGATTTATTATAACAATTAATTTGATCCCAAACTTGTGGTATCGGTCACTTAAGGGAACTTCATAAATTAAAAGGAAGTCTCCCCATTCTAGCCTATGGAGGCCATTCACTACAATGAGGGAAAAACAAATGTGGCTGTTTTCCCTCACCAGGGCTTCTAAAACTATTTGTATTAGGTCCCTGCTTATAGTGACATGGCCCCCAACCCTAGGGGCACATAGGGCACACCTTAGGGATGACCTATATGTAAAAATAATGTTGTTTAAGACTTTAGAAACTACTTTTAATTCCAAAGTTTAATTTGCATGTAATTTTAATTTAAAAGCGGCCAGCAAGGCAGGCCTGCCTTTAAAATGACACTGGACACCTCAGCAGTGCACCTATGGGGGCACCATCATCACTGTCAGCTTTATTTCGGCCATAGGCCATAAAAGCAACCTCTTAAAATTACAACAAAAAAAAACAGGATCTTATTGCAATACATTATACAATATTAAAAGAATTTACAAATTTAAAAAAACATAAAATCAAGAATTAAATATATTACTCTAGTTCATATTGATACTCGCCAATAACCATGATTAAAAATTATTCTACAAATTCACAGAGGTACTTTTGGATCTTACTAGCCAAGTGCTTCGTAAAAAGCCAGTGACTGAGAATACTATTTTCCCACTGGTGTCACTTAACAGGACCCGTAATGATTCCTTATAGTATCTAATACCAAGATTGCGACACAGCGGAGCAATCCATTTCTTCCTAAACTTTAGATAACTCGGACAAAAGAAGAAGAAATGGGCTACAGATTCAACTTCTGCTGGGCAAAAAGGACAAAAACTGGACCCACCACTACTATCTTTCCCCCCCACCCAGAGGTAATGGAGTTCAGAGGCAAAATTCCTAATCTTACTTTTATAAACAGGATCTTTGCCTGCGTCGGGTAAACTTCATCCAAATAGCATTCAAACTATGGTAGACATTTATGCTTAAGGAATTGTTCTGCTCTGGAACCCATAGACTGCTGTTGCCAAGTTCGTAATAAGACAGCCTCCCAAAAAAGTTTAACAACACGGGGCACCATGCATTTTTTGATATTCAACGGGCAACTCCATAGCTCCTCCATTTTGATCTGGTAACACAGGTCCTTTATATAATTGAGCCACGGAGTTGATGCCACTCTATCAAGGGATAATAGTTCTGTCATTACCGTCCTATACTGCCCCAAATGGACAGAAGACCACAGGCGCACCCAGTATAGGAGGGGTTTCAGACCAATGACACAATGCATTGGATTTAATACCACATCAAGCCTAAGCGGAATAAGTGGGGTACTAGCTGGTAAGTGCAATATCGATCATAAGAATCTATTTTCAATCAGAGTTATTTTATGCAGGTTACAATGCCCCCATAATTCGACTCCATAAGATGCAGCTGACACTGCTGCAGACTTGTATACCGTAAGAGCCGGGGAAACTGGGCCTCCAGATTAATTCATTAGCTTTCTCCCGATAACCAATGCTCTTGGCTGTAAGACCATAGCACTCTTCTCTATCTGGGGGGTACAGGTGGGGCTGCTAGACAGTCTTATACCCAGGTAGTCAAATTGCCTCACTTGCTCAATTATTGTGCCACCTAAAACCATTTCCCCCCTACATGATTTGTGAAGGTTAAATGCTATAAATTTTGATTTCTGCAGGTTTATTTCTAGCCCCGTCTCTTCGCAAAATACAGCGAAGGAGTCCAGTTCATTTTGCAAACCCATCGGGGTCCTTGATATTAATAGCGCATCATCAGCAAACATAAGATTGGGCACTGGTTTTTGCTCTATTTTAGGTGCATCGTGATTGCATCGCCTCAGCTGGTCCGCAGCCCCATTAATATAAAGGCTAAACCGAGTAGGGGCTAATACACACCCCTGCCTCACTCTGCTGGGGATTGGAATGGGGTCAGTAAGATCCCCTCCCGCTGTCCACCTCACCCTTGCATAAGTGCCCTCGTGTAAATGTCGTATTAGTCTCAGGAGGTCGCTATCCATTCCATAATCATTTAAAATTCTCCAAAGGGACTTGCGTGGGACCAGGTCAAAGGCCGCCCTCAAATCAATGAAAGCGACATATAGATGATCATGTTTCAATGTCGCATATTTCCAACATAGATACTTAAACCTAAAACCCTGATCCACTGTACTGACCCCCTTTTGAAATCCTGCCTGACAGTCATCAAGAACGAGTTGCTCCTCCATCCATGAATGTAACCTTGCCAGAATCTGTTTACAAAAGAAATTCTGACTAACGTCAATTAGGCTTATTGGCCTGTAGTTCCCGGTGAGAATACAATTTCCCTTCTTATAGATTGAAACAATTATTGCCCCCCTCCACGATGGGGGGACGCCTTCTCCCTTCAGGATGGCATTACTTAAAGTATTCATATATGGCGTCCAAATCTCAAGCTGCGATAAATACAAATCACTGGGGATGCCATCAGGGCCCGGGGCTTTCCCCTTGTTAAGGGTCCGCAAAGCCATAGCAGTTTCATCCAAGGTGAATTTTGCCAAGTCATAACTGGGAAGATTAGATTTACTGTGTGGTATAGGCCCAGCAATGACCCTGGGTGCCGCTTCTACTAGCTTCTCAGTAGTTCTTGCACCATATAGCCCTTTAAAGTGGGCTATCCATCCCTCTGGCTGAATAGATGCTTCACAATCAAAGGCAGGGAGTTCTCTCCTGCCTGCTACTAGTTTCCAAAGCAGCTTGGTATACCTATCATGGAGGGCGTCAATTAATCTGCCCCACTGCTTATTTTCCCACCTCATTTTGGCGTCTCTCAGGATTTTTTTATAGTGAAGCCTTGCACTCTGTTTCGCCTCTTTTTGTCCTTTACCCAACACATTCAAGAGCTGCAGTTACGCTGTCCTGCAGGACTTTTAAAACCATCTTAGATTGTTAACTGTAGGAGCCCCTCTACGCCTCAACACTGCGATCAAGGGTCTCAATTTATCCATCAAATCACAGTGTAGCTAGACAAAGTTGAATGCTTGGAGTGAACAGACCCCAGGGGAGCCAAGCTCTCTATAACACTTGAATAAATAGCAGATTGAACCTTTCCATCATTTGCCACTTCCTCCCATCTTAAATTCCTCCTATTATTTGTTACTCTTGAGCTGTTGCCCTCGACCCATGGGGACAACCCATAATCTTTGAAAGGAGTTGCCACAAAAGTCACACAAAGGGCATGGTGGTCATAATCGGCTCTGCGGGTCACTACCATTTCCACCAGAGCTGGCCAGAATCTTTGATCTAGGAAAACATAGTCAAGATGGCTCGAATAGGTTCCCCTTCTAAATGTGGGCAAGGCTGGGGTATCTGATATTGTATTCCCATTAACCTGTTTAAGTCCCAATGTAGCAATCAAATTCTCAAGGTGAACTGCTACCCCCATTGTTTTGTGTGTCACTCCCTGTACTGGCCTCGATCTTCTCATAGTTCTATCATGGGTATGAGTAGGTGATAAATAGTCCTCATTAATTCTTAGCCTAGCGTTACAGTCCCCGGCAACTATAACCTGCACACTCTCTGGGAGTTTGGTTAAAATACCTGCAGGCTGGTTCACTATCGCAATTTGGTCATTTAAGGGGCCGGTTTAATGTAGAAATTTACGATGGCTATATTAATCATCCCCAATTGGGTCGCAATCTTAAGATCTACTATTAATATATCCTTACTGTTACAAGAGATCTCTTTTGCTCTTGGAAATAAATCCTGTCTTGAGCCAAACCATAAGACCTCCTGCAGCGCGTCCCGAGGGTGAAGGGACCGCCAGCTATTGAAAAGTTAAGTATCTCGCTCTGTGTAAAACCTCTGGTACCCAGGTCTCCTGCACCATTATAATGTGGTGCCGATCTATAAAACTACACCATTCATGGTCACTTATCTTCGTTCACCGGCCCGCCACATTCCACGAGAGGAGTCTAATTGATTCTGCATCACACATTCCCAGACTTCTATTTTTGCATGGCTTAATAGCATCTGCTCTCTCCCCTATATCCCTGGGTCTTTCAATGAGGGCTTCGTAGTTACATTCACTCCCTTCCCTCCTTTTATCTAGCGGGCAAATCAGTTTAATAGTTGCCAGCTCTTTGCTATTTCTCACAGACAATTCCCCCATAGCTGGCTGGCACACCTCCTGTCAATCAACATCTGAAGTACACCCATTTGATCCCGTGGAGTTTCGTTTGGTATAGTGGGAGTGGGGATCTCCACTATATGTCACACTTCTACATCCTAAGTGGCCCTGGGGAACTGTTGATACAACCCTTATTTGTGATTTTATATGTGGTATGAACTTCTGTTCAAGTGAGATAAGGCCGTCTGCAAGTTCTAAGTTGGCTAGTTTTAGCCCAATAAAGTCCTGGCCTGGGTCTGTGCTTTTGATTCTCGTAGAATACCTTATATCTTCTCTTATCACTGATCTGCAGCACTTTTTTGGCTAATCCAACAAATTATTTTATTTTTAAGAGAGTCTTGAGTTTCTCTTTTGTCTGCAGACAGCTTAGGGACATTCAGCAAATACAAATCATACTGTGCCCCTGGTTTGCTATTCCAGGGAGGTCATTCCTGGTTTCCTTGTTTTGCATGAGTCGAGCACCTATCGTTTCCCTCTGAGGCCCACGCCCCCCCCCATTAGACTAGAACTGTGCTCGTGTATCATAGATGGTATTTGATGTCCCAAGGGGTACATTTCCCTTCGGGAGCTGGATTTAGATTTGTTGATTTGCCTAATTTCACAATCTATGTTCTCGTGGTTATTAGCAGGGGGAGTGGGAGTTACAGATATCAGGGCAGGCTCAATCAATGGGTAAGGGAGTACAAGCTTTGCACCTGTGGACGCCAAGCAATCCAGTTTTTCTTCCAGCCTTTTGCCTAATGAACTTATATAGGCTTTCAAATTCCCTATTTCCCCTTTTAATTGCTATACATACACCTTTGTAGGGGCTTCTCTCTTGCTACCATGAACATCATTAATCCCATAAGACTCTCCCCTATCTTCCGATATGCATCCAAGATCTCTAAGAGGAGCACAACGGTTAGAACATTCAACAAGTAGCTCATCTGGGGGAGAATTAACTTGCAGAATATGGGAATTGGACACCGTAGGAATTACCACAGGACCCTCCTCCATATGATCTTTAGAAAGAATACCCCCAGTGATTTTAGAAGCCTGATGCCCTTCCGGAAGTCTTTTTTTAAATAAAGATTTGATGTCTTTGCCAGGGCCTTTGCCCCCACCCCCATCATTGACTCTACTTTTCGGTGCAAGGAGGCATTCCACTTCTTCAATTAGGGAGTCAATTTCAGATAGGGTACAATTCTCAGCAGAATGTCTGGGAAGCTTTTCCTTGCCCCCTCCAATCCCAGATTTTTGTCAGAAGCTTTCCTTTTTCCCATTCTTGTGCTCCTTTGCAAGAAAGATGCTAATCAAGAGGACCAAGAGAGGGCAAAGCAAAAAACCATATAATAAGGGAAAACCAAGTGGGATGGCCCAGCCCAGCCTCTTTCGGTCATTGACGGGCCAAGGACGGGGCCGCCCTTGGCCTGGGCTTTGCCCGGGCGCGCCCGCGCAGCGGGTATAAGCAGACTGAAGATATGCGCCTCCGGGCGTGGTAAGGGCGGGAGAGGCGACTTCCTGCCTCTAAGGATGCTGGGCAATGGAGTCTTTACTCCCCAGTTCCTTTTAGCGAGCGCCCCGCACAGCGGGTCAAGCAGAATGAAGATATGTGCCTCCGGGCGCGGTCAGGGTGGGAGAGGAGACTTCCTGCCTCTAAGGATGCTGGGCAATGGAGTCTTTACTCCCCGGTTCCTTTTAGCGAGCGTCCCACGCAGCGGGTCAAGCAGACTGAAGATATGCGCCTCCGGGTGCTGTCAGGGCAGGAGAGGCGACTTCCTGACTCTAAGGATGCTGGGCATTGGAGTCTTTACTACCCGGTCCCTTTTAGCAAGCATCCCGCGCAGCGGGTCAAGCAGACTGAAGTCAGGGCGGGAGAGGCATTTTCCTGCCTCTAAGGATGCTGGGCAATGGAGTCTTTACACCCCGGTTCCTTTTAGAGAGAGTCCCGTGCAGCGGGTCAAGCAGACTGAAGATATGCGCCTCAGGATGCTGGTTATATTAGATTCATTGGCCTGGTCTGTTCTGCTCCTACGACTCAATGTGCCAAGCTCCATCAACAATTAATGTCTTCGGCTGGATCCTCGTTACTTTTGGAACCCCTAAAAGTGGGAAGCACTGAACTCATGCAAAAGGCTCCCAAAGTCCACCATCCGCACCACATGCCATCGAGGGGGCACCACCTATGCTGGGGTCCCTAAACCTTCATGCACTACCATATACTAGGGGCTTATAGGTAGGTTGACTTAGCCAATTATAGTTAGCCTAAATTGCATACTGATTTTACACAGAGCACAGGCACTGGGCCTGGGTAGCAGGACCCAGAGCACCCTTAGAGTCAGGAAAACACCAGCAAAAAGTGAAAAATGGGGGCAAAAATTCAGGGGGCCTCTGCAATCAGCCCTGTTTTCTCACACATCATTTCTAACAGTATGTACGGATGCTATCTGAACAATTGCCCACAAGATCTCAGGCAACTATAATTGCATGGCTGAAGTTGTGCACTCACAGTAACCATTGAAAAAGTAGAAGACCACATCCCCTTCAATGGTTTGGCTCATGGAGCAACCTTCAGTTACCTGTTGTTATAGAATAGTAGCAACACAAAAGGATGATGGATAGTGTGCTGAAATGTTTCAACCACTCACCCCCAGTCAAAGATCTGGGCTTAATCCATCATTATTTCGCTCACCATGCCACCCCAGTTTGACCCACCCATATGCAAATCAGTGTTGACCCTGTTCCCCATGGGAACAGTCCAGCCCGAACTACCAGGCCTGGTCATCCCTGGCCCAGAAGCAAGTATCCTAGACCCAGTTTCAGGGTATCACCCTTCATCAGACAGGTTAGCTTGAAACCAGTGGCACAGTGAGCAAGGGGCCCCTGTCTGGGCATACCCTTCCCACGTAGGGCAACATTAGCAACACAAAAGGATGATGGATAGAGTGCTGAAACTTTTCAACCTCTCACCCCAAGTCACAGATATTGGTTTAACCATCATTCCTTTGCTTACCATTCCTCTCCCAGTTTGACTCAGCTATATGCAAATTAATTGTGACCCTGTTCCCCATGGGAACAGTCCAGCCCGAACTGCCAGGCCTGGTCCTTTCTGGACCAGAAACAAGCAACCTGGGGCCGGTTTCAGGGTATCACCCTTCATCAGCTAGGCTAGCTTGAATCCAGTAGCACAGTGAACAAAATACCCACACCTGGACATACACTACCCAATTAGGGCAACTTTAGCAACACAAAAGGATGATGGATGGAGTATTGAATCTTTTCAACGACTCATCCCTAGTTACAGATCTGGGATTAATCCATTGTTCTTTTACTCACCATACCACCATACTACCCCAGTTTGGACCCAACCATAGGCAAATCAGTCTTGACCCTGTTCCCCATGGGAACAGTCTACCTCGAGCTGCCAGGCCTCATCCTCCCTGGACCGGAAACAATCATCCTCACAGCAATGGCCCAGAAATGCACATTGTGGCTAAAAAATCGAGACATGCACGTCTTGTCCCAAATTGCTTCTGCAGTTGTGCATGCTAAATGACATGCAATGACGGTTGAGGGTATGTGTCAGCCAACAATCAAGGGTAACGCACTCCTGTCTGTGACACCACCTGAAATGTACCCCCATTGAAAATGTCCGATTCCACACAATGGTTGGCATGCACATATATGTGAAGGAATACAGAAATCATCCTACTAACATAGCTAGACCATGCATGAAACAGCAGCGTACACATTTTGTCAAAAGAGAAAGGGACACATGCTAACATGTAGGCACAAAGAATGTTGGCAACAATGATGGCACACAAATCATGTCATCGGACATTCCCCATTTACCAAGAGAAAGTATTGATCTTATCTAACTTAAAGAACAATGTATGCTCTGTCACATGTATCATAGCCATCTTCACATTACAGACAGTAGTGAGTCACAAGTACCCGTCACATACTGAAGACAAGTAGCCTCTGGGCGGCAGATGCCAACATACTCATTTGACCAGACACATGGCTGAGGACAGTGATCCATTACTACCTTTCCTTTCGCTTGTAACATTGAGGAGTACTGGTCTGTTGCATAGAATTTATATCCACTACATCCACAAACCCTACTTGATTGATCAATGTACGCAGCCATATGTTGTCCCTGGAGAGCAAATTGTTTGTGGATGGTACACATCTGCGTCCTAGATCCCTGTGCCAATAGACAAGACACATCAGTATGCACTACATGACATATCTATTGTAAACAAACAGTCACTCATATATTGTGTCACACATGACACATCCCTAATCATCAGGTGGAGATGTCAGAGCCTAACACATTCAATTGACAATGTGACAGGCAAGAATATGCCCTGTACTCACCCTTTGTGGCTGCTCTTCTCCTCTCAAACGCCCATCAAGGTCTGGGTAGTGGACTGCTAGAATGTTAGCCATTAGGGAGGTCATGGGCGGATGTGCATCCTGCCCAAGATGGGAGGACAGACCCGACCAGACCTCAGTGATTTTCTGGACCAGCATCTCAGGTCCTCCCACCTCTAGCGACAGTGGGCGCACTGCTGGCTGTGGACCCCATAGTCCGCACCTTCTGGGCGATGGCTATCCATATCTCCTTCTTCTGATGTGCATTTACTTGCATGAATGTAAAAGACAAATCAAAAGATTACCATCACAAATTTTGGCACAAATGGTTGAGTCACACACATGTCAGAAATACCAAGCTATACATTTTCAATTTGTTAACACAGCAGAAGTGTAAAGCACACAAGCTAATAAGTACAGGAACAAGACTACAGACATTTATATCCATCTGCAAACTAACCCACTACCCTGCTCAGGGTCTACAATGACTAAGCAAGCCTACTGACATCAGGTAGCCCATACTCCAGTAACATCTACTCTGATGTGAGCCACAATGAAATACTACACATATGTGGGTTCTGAAGAGTAAACTCCTTAGGCCTGAATGGATAAACACATTCACACTCTGAGAGACTGACTCACTGCATACAGTCCCTATAGGCAACTGTCATAGTAAAGACTTCAACATTACACTTGAGTGACAATGAAGGAGCTGGTATGATAGGTACAGAAAGTAATGTCCATGCGTGGAGATGTGTACCAAATGTAGACTCATGCCATTTCAGGGTGTAGGTTCTGTGTTATGTACTTGTATCAAAGAGTCCTCCTTTGAAGATATGTGTCTATCCTACAGAGATGACATCCAACATACAAAGGTATGCATTGTACAGGTTCTGCTATGTGATCAAGGTGCTGATTCACATGTCATGGCCTCTCAGGAATTAACACACTGTCTGCACTGTGAGACTGTCATTTGTGCATTACAGGACCCATATGACTTAATCGAAGGTGACAACAGAGCTGTGGGAGTAAGGGACCTGTCATGAATCAAAGACACATATTGACAATAGTGCATAACGCACATATGAAATAGTTCTAGGATGTATCTCAGTTCCCATTCCTAATTCAGTCAATGGACTGAGGCATTCAGGGAAAGTTTTGCCATTAGAGCATCATATTGTCCATATGCCAGGGTATGCTTGGGTATAGGGAGTTGGCATAGTGCCAGACTTGCGTAGCTACAGTGACTCTACCCCAGCATGGACTCCGTCCCATTCTAGGAAATTCATTTGACAGACCCTTGTCTCTGCAGGCTGAGAAGGCAGAACCTATGTGTCACTCCACTTCCATCACTTTCATGCATGACAGTACATTATGTGGCCATCAGCAATTTGGCAAGTGGTGTGTATGGCAACCTGAGGGGCAGAGTGAGTCAGGATATGGTTTCCAGACTACAGTTTGGCAAGGCCAGATGTGGGTTGAAAGATCTGTGGTAATCTACACATTGCTTACAAGATCCTCAATTGACTCATCAAAGATGCATACACAGCTCATGCTGTCTTGCACTTACATGTTGTCGAACATTTACAACAATCATGGAGAAAGAGATGTCATTGGATGGGAGTAAAGTTCCCGTATCTAGTTATGTGTACCCAATACAAAGAGAATCTAGGACCCCAAAAACCTCACATAACACAATGTGACTGATCTTAACATATAATACTGGCCTTCAATACCTGCACAATGTACATCCCATTAATGCCACACAGACTGCAGCAACAGGCACACAAGATCTCAAACTCAAGCTGACACACAGGGGTATATTTTAGCCTGTGTGTTGGGAAAGGATGGTATAATACAGAATCAATTGTGCCTATGAGATTCTTACTTGCTCCTCTGGTGAGCCATTGAGCTGTCCTTATAGGGGTATGACTTCATCAACAAGCTCCCCCAGCTTCTCTGGAGAGAAGGCAGGGCCCCTATTGCCTGCTGGATGTAGCACGATTGCTTCCAGAGGTGGCACGCAGCAGATCAGGTGATGGAGGTGTTGCTGGTAAAAGTGTCAGAAGTCAAGTGAATGAATGTGTACAACATTGGGGTCACGCCCGCACGTACAAAGTGGTCACTGCTGGCAGACACAGGCATTGGTTTAGACAACACTGTTTGCCTATGACTGTGTTAGAACTATCTACCACCCTGACAACTCCCAACAGCGGTCACGGGCGGCTCCTAATGTCCAGTGGAGTAGGTCAGGCATCCACCATTTTGGGGGCCTCAAATGCTATATTTGGCTTTGTAAATTGCGTCACACCTCCAAAATCTTTATTGTAGCATCACAAACGTCCTTATTCTGTTTTGTAATGATGGCACTTCTTATACAACCACCACTGTAGTGTGTTGCAGGGCACAGATGGTATTTGACGGCAATGTTGGGTCCATCACTGCCAACTGTCGTTTTGGAGGTCAGAATATATAGTCATATTTCGAGGGGCAATTGTATAGCACATCTATGAGTTTTGCCCAAATCCATTTTGTGGACACCTGTGTTGACAAACATGGGGAGTCACATGTGACCAATGTATACTTGCTAGCTGTGATGTGTGTCATGCCTATCCAGTCAGAAATGCTTTGTCACATGCTACTTTTTGCATGCATTGTGTATGTTCTGTTGACACACTGACTGCTGTTCAAAATCATGTCTTGTCACACATTGGTACCTGGGAGAGGGAGGATGCAAAAACTACCTGTCTACCATCCACTGCCAGACCTTCAGACCATGGAGCAACAGCATATTATTATGTTATACCACCTCAATAGGAAAACAATAGTGGACTTATGCCATCAGTTCGAGCCAGATCTGATGCCAGTTATGAGTTACAAATATGAAATTGGCCAACTAGTAGGAAATAATCTAATACTTTAGTTCACACACAATGTGGTTATAAATCCACCACTGGTAATTAAAATAAATTTCAACATTTATTAATTCATTTGAAAAAAGGATGACAAATCATTGAGAACAAGCATCATAAATACAAGTAAGCAAAACATAAATTCAAACAAAATATTATGAAATTCTTGAAAATCACAAGAGTTCTATTCATCATTGCTCTCTCGAATTTACAAACAATATGGTTATATCCACAGATTAAACAATAATCCACATATGTGTGATGGTTGTACTCTGATAGGCGCACATCTCACAATCTGCAGACTTTTCATTCTAAGTCATAAGGAAATGTGTTCTACAGCCCGTAAAGTATAGTAAGTATTTCTTTCAACCTCACAATCTATCACAAATGTCAATGCGTTTCGGCCCCTTCATATTTGGGCCTCATCAGGACAAATAGAGACAACAATGCCTATTAAACATAAACAAAAGAACAATTATAAAAACTATTAAAAACAATTTATAAGTCCTCCACCATACAAGTGCTGATTTAAAAACAGATACTAATTCAGAGAAGAATCAGTGATGTGGAATCCCCATTGTGAGTTATCAAATGTACCACACCTCCTAGATGTCAAAATGATGTTTATCTCTGGTAATTAAGGAGCAGGTATATACCCTTTACCCATTCATAATTCCTAGTGTCTATCAGTCAGCTAGATGGTATCCAAACACATTAGGCCTCATTCTGACCCTGGCGCTCTATGACCGCCAGGGTGGAGGCCGGCTGAAGCACCGCCAACAGACTGGCGGTGCTTCATTGTGAATTCCGACCGCGGCTGGGGGAATCCTGCATGGCGGCGCTGCTTGCAGCGCCGCCATGAGGATTCCGACCCCCTTCCCGCCAGCCTGTTTCTGGCAGTTTTCACCGCCAGAAACAGGATGGCGGGAACGGGTGTCGTGGGGACCCTGGGGGCCCCTGCACTGCCCATGCCACTGGCATGGGCAGTGCAGGGGCCCCCTAACAGGGCCCCATAAGGATTTCCACTGTCTGCTTAGCAGACAGTGAAAATCGCGACGGGTGCAACTGCACCCGTCGCACCCCTGCAACTCCGCCGGCTCCATTCGGAGCCGGCTTCGTTGTTGCAGGGCCTTTCCCGCTGGGCCGGCGGGCGCTCTTTTGGCATTCGCCCACCGGGAAAGCCAGAATGGCATCCGCGGTCTTCTGACCGCGGAGCGGCCATTTGGCGGTTCTCGCCAGGGTCAAAATGAGGCCCATTATCTCCTGTTAAGTAACTCCAATTCAGCTCTAGTTACTTCTACATTCTGCAGTCTGGACTTCTGAAAATGGTGTATATATAATGAGTAGTCACACATTAAGGCCCTGATTCTGACTATGGCGGGCGGCGGAGGCCGCCCGCCATAGTCCCGCCGACAAATGACCGCAGCGGCCATTCTTACATTTCCGCTGGGCCGGCGGGCGCTCTCCAAAAGAGCGCCCGCCGGCCCAGCGGAAATGCCCCTGCAACGAGGATGCCGGCTACGAATGGAGCCGGAGGAGTTGCAGGGGTGCGACGGGTGCAGTGGCACCCGTCGCGTATTTCAGTGTCTGCATGGCAGTCACTGAAATACTTTGTGGGGCCCTCTTACGGGGACCCCTGCAGTGCCCATGCCATGGGCATGGGCACTGCAGGGGCCCCCAGGGGCCCCGCGGCACCCCCTACCGCCATCCTGTTCCTGGCGGGAGACCCGCCAGGAACAGGATGGCGGTAGGGGGTGTCAGAATCCCCATGGCGGCGGAGCGCGGTCCGCCGCCATGGAGGATTCTGTAGGGCAGTAGTAAACCGGCGGGAGACCGCCGGTTTACCCTTTCTGGCCGCGGCTGAATCGCCGCGGTCAGAATGCCCTTGGGAGCACCGCCAGCCTGTTGGCGGTGCTCCCGTGGTCGGTGACCTGGCGGTCACCGGCCGCCAGGGTCAGAATGACCCCCTAAATACCTCAGCATTATGCAGTTACCTTATTCAGAGGATTTGTACTTTCTAATTGGCCGTTGTATCTTAAAAAAGTTACAAGAACTGTCATCTAACTAGTGTACAGGGATGATGCACTCGGGCGTATTCGCCCCGAATTACAGAAGTTAAATAGTTCACAGAGGAACTAATCCATGTGTATTGCTTGCAGACTCCAACCCGCAGTTATAAAACCTACTGCGTTGATACTAGAACGAGCTTCGGTGATGCGGCCATTTTGTCAAGAAGCAAATAGGGAAAACCCTATAAAATGTGGCCGCCATCTTGGAGCTGTTATACATAACGCCACTATACACTTAGGCCCGTATTTATACTTTTTTTAGCGCCGCATTTGCGCCGCTTTTTGGCGCAAAACGGCGCAAACCTACAAAATACAATGGCATTTTGCAAGTTTGCGCTGTTTTTGTGTCAAAAAACGACGCAAATAAGGCGCAAAAAAAGTATAAATACGGGCCTTAGCGTGCGTTTGAATGGTATGTATATTTATCAATATAACAATGTGACACTGCTTATCGACTATCACGCAAAACTGGAACGGTCATCCGACTGTTTCAAGGATGTTTATCACACTGAAGTTTATACTTTCTTGAACATGTGATGTCGCGCTGCAACTCTAGCTGTACTTTCACCAGAAGTAACCAATGGGGTAAAGCAAACATTATCCCTAATCTCTCACTGGTTGTAATGTTAAGTATTTTTTATCCCTCAAATAATACCTTCATTGGTGTAGCGTAAAGGCTCTATGGAAGCTATTCATTCAATTGAAAAATTCCGGTCTCTTTATGATTAAATTGCTTTTAGGTTATTTCTCGATCAGAATACGCTAATATTATTACCTCTGTGCACCTAATTATCCACAGTGTTCATTCTAGAGATTTCCATCAAGTATGTTTAGATTGATCCATATTTGCCTATTTCCTTTGGTTATTATAATGTATAGTGAGAAAAAATGTTTTTCTACATTCATGTTCTACTTTGAACAATATCTGCATTGACCATCATTTGGCATTTATGATTATTATTACATAATGTTGAAAGACATTCACACGGTGAAAAAACCTTTCTGAGGCATAGAATATACAGTACAATTCCTACTAGTGTTTTTCAATAAAATTGCAAGAAGAGTCTCTAGATCAGGAACCAAAGTTCGTCCGTATCATTTAGGCCTTGTCTGGTTGTTATGTATTTCTTGATGAGTCTTGCATCCATTCGCAATAATTTGCTGGTTATTGGACAACCATCTCCTTTAGAGTGTACCACTGCCAGTACAGACCACCAGATGTCATCTGGTTTACGGTTTGATTCACAAAAATGTACTACCAATGGCGCACCTCGAGTTAGACATTTAATCCTTGATCTGTGTTGCAGAGTTCTCCTCTTCACAGGTTGTGATGTTTGTCCAATATACACCTGTTCACATGGACACTTAGGGGGTCATTACAACCCTGGCAGACGGTGTTAAAGGTGCGGTAATACCGCAAACAGGCCGGCAGACAAAAAAAGGGAATTACGGCGGTACAGACAAGCAGCGCGGCGGTCACCGCCAACAGACAGGCGGAAGACAATGTACCACCCACAGTATCACAACCCGCCAATCCGCCACCTTTTCCAGGGCGGATTTACCGTGGATAAAAACACGGCGGAAACAGCTTTTGCAATGGGAAAACGCTCTCCTCAACACATTCCACGAGGAAGGAGGACACCATGGAGCCGGAATTACAAATACTCCCTGCCCTTGTCTTCCTGCTCATCTACGAACACCAGCAACGGCGGCGCCGAAGACAACGGTGAGTACTGCACCTACGACATAGGGGAGGGGGGAGGCAAAAGTCAGGGACACACACAAGCAACACCCCCTCCCACACCCTCGCACACTACAACACACACACCAATGCATTTCCAAACATCACAGTAACAACCCACAACCCCCCTGGAAGAATGCAAAGAAAAAAGGAAATCAGTTCAAACTTTGTAATATATCAAAATACAGTTCCAAATATATACAGATATACATATACACATTCAAAATTATATACAGTACGAGAAGTAGTGCAGGTATGCACATATCAATGTCCGTGCACCACCGGATCTAAAAATGCATGGGCGAGGCCCACATTAGGTACCTGTCCACAAACGGAGAGAACACTGCAGGGGCATCAGATAGAAATACAACAGGCACCTCAGGGGGAAGGGAAGGGAGGCACCTCAGCCGGATTACAGCACCACGCCAGATCCACGACGGGGCGCCATGCCCATTGATGTATCCTGGGGAGTGCAAAGCCACAGTCTCTCAAGTCTCTACAGTGGGTGGGTTGCCCACTGTACCATCCTGGGGAGTGCAAAGCCACAGTCTCTGAAGTCTCTACAGTGGGTGGGTTGCCCACTGTACCATCCTGGGGAGTGCAAAGCCATAGTCTCTCAAGTCTCTACAGCGAGAGTGCTTCATCCTGTTAAGGACAGACAGACTGTATGCATGTCTCCACTGGTTCTGGAGGGGGACTGGTGCCCAGAGTGCTTCATCCTGTTGAGGACAGACGGAGTGGATGCATGTCTCCACTGGTTCTGGAGGGGGACTGGTGCCAAGATTGCTTCATCCTGTTAAGGACAGACGGAGTGGATGCATGTCTCCACTGGTTCTGGAGGGGGAATGGTGCCCAGACTGCATCAGGCTCCATGTGACGGTTCCTGTTCCGTCACTGTCCCAGCTGCACATGGGATAACGATGCTTGATGTGGCGGTGTTTTCCTTGTTCAGCGGTGCTTTACCCTGTTCAGCGGTGCTTTGCCATGGCGGTCTCTGACCCGTTCAGCGGTGCTTTGCCATGGCGGTCTCTGACCTGTTCAGTGGTGCTTTGCCATGGCGGTCTCTGACCTGTTCAGCAGTGCTTTGCCCTGTTCAGCGGTGCTTTGCCATGGTGGTCTCTGACCTGTTCAGCGGTGCTTTGCCATGGCGGTCTCTGACCTGTTCAGTGGTGCTTTGCCATGGCGGTCTCTGACCTGTTCAGTGGTGCTTTGCCCTGTTCAGCGGTGCTTTGCCATGGCGGTCTCTGACCTGTTCAGCGGTGCTTTGCCATGGCGGTCTCTGACCTGTTCAGCGGTGCTTTGCCCTGTTCAGCGGTGCTTTGCCATGGCGGTCTCTGACCTGTTCAGCGGTGCTTTGCCCTGTTCAGCAGTGCTTTACCATGGCGGTCTCTCACCTGTTCAGCAGTGCTTTGCCATGGCGGTCTCTAACCTGTTCAGCGGTGCTTTGCCCTGTTCAGCAGTGCTTTGCCATGGCGGTCTCTGACCTGTTCAGCGGTGCTTTGCCATTGGGGTCTCTGACCTGTTCAGCGGTGCTTTGCCCTGTTCAGCGGTGCTTTGCCATGGTGGTCTCTGACCTGTTCAGCGGTGCTTTGCCCTGTTCAGAGGTGCTTTGCCATGGCGGTTTCTGACCAGTTCAGAGGTGCTTTGCCCTGTTCAGCGGTGCTTTGCCATGGCGGTCTCTGACCTGTTCAGCTGTGCTTTGCCCTGTTCAGGGGTGCTTTGCCATGGCGGTGTTTTCCTTGTGCAGCGGTGCTTTGCCATGGCGGTCTCTGACCTGTGCATTGGTGTGTGGCATGACGGTCCCTCATTGCCCAGCGGGGCTGTGGCTGCCAGGGCCCTCCTGGGCACTGACTCTGGCGGTGCTCTCCTGACCAGTGACGATACTGCTGCCCTCCTGGGTACTGACTCCGGCGGTGGTCTCCTGACCAGTGACGATACTGCTGCCCTCCTGGGCACTGACTCCGGTGGTGGTCTCCTGACCAGTGACGATACTGCTGCCCTCCTGGGCACTGACTCCGACGGTGGTCTCCTGACCAGTGACGATACTGCTGCCCTCCTGGGCACTGACTCCGGCGGTGGTTTCCTGATCAGTGACAATACTGCTGCCCTCCTGGGCACTAACTCTGGCGGTGGTCTCCTGATCAGTGACGATTGTGCTGGCCGTGGCGTCCCGGCCGCCGGGGAGGATGGCGCCCTTCTCCGCCGTGCTGCTCCTACCAGACTGTTCAGACTTCTTCTGGCCCCTCACCACCTTTGGAGGAGTCACAGCTGACTCTGCAATCCCCCTGGGGCCCTTGTGAGCAGTTTTGCCACCAGGAGTCTTCACCCTGTCCTGTCGGCCACTTTCCAACTTGAGGTGCTTTACAGGGGGTGGACTGGCAGTGCTTTGGCTCTGTGTCACACTGGCTGCCCTGGTGGCCGGTGCACTCCACACACCTTGAACACACACCACAGGTCCTGGAGTTTTTTTGGCTGAGGTGCTACTACGGGACTTATGAATTGGAGGGGTGGGGGCAAAGAGGTCAACGTTGCTGAGGAAGAGTTGCTGACGAAGACTGGGATGGGTAGCTGGAGGGGGTCTGGGAGTGGAGGAAGAGGAGGTGGTTGTAGGAGGTGTAACTTTAGGTGTTTTGGGTGCAGGTGCAGGTACTGGAGGCTGTCGTGAGGTGGATGGATGTTGGGTGTGTGGGTACCCGCGTTTGTGTACTTTGGGAGGGGGCGTCACAGACACACTAGGAGTGGACACAGGGGATGTGTAAATGGTAGTGGGGTTGGTGAGTGCAGGTGAGCGGGGTGTGGTGCTGGGTGTTCTGGTGCGAGTCCTAGTGCCTGTAGATGTAGTGCATGCAGGTGAGAGTGTAGACGACACTGGGAGGGAGGAGGGAGACGACGAGGAGGGGAACACAGTGGAGGCAGTGGATGTTGCTGTGTCTGTATGTGGGTGATGTTTGCGTGAGTGCCTGTGGGTTGTGTGGTGCCTATGTTTGCCTGAGCTACTTGTGTGTATTGAGGTGTATGCATGCTTGTTTGATGGTGTTCTTGGGATAGGCTGTGGTACAGGGGATTGGGTCTGGGTGGAGGAAGTTGGAGGGGGGGAGGCTAGACACAGGGACAATGGCTGCATCAGTGCTGAGGCCAGAGATTGCAGGGTTCCTTTTTACACCCTGGATGGCATTCACAATGGTAGACTGCCCAACAGTGAGTGACCTGAGGAGGTCAATGGCCTCCTCACTGAGGGCAGCAGGGGTGACAGGGGCAGGGGCTGAGGTGCCTGGGGCGAAGGTGATGCCCACCCTCCTGGGTGAGCGGGCACGGGGCGAACGCTGAGGGGCTGCTGGGAGGGCGGTGCTGGTAGGGGAGGGGGCGGCTGTACCTGTAGAAGTGGGGTGCACAGATGGTGCCGCCACCACAAGGAAGCTCCCATCGGCGGACGAGTTCGTGTCGCTGGTTGGTGATCCGGTGCCTGACGTGAAGCTCCCCTCGCCCTCCGTCCCACTGGTGTATTCAGAGTCCGTGGTGTGGCCCTCCATGGCCATGTGGGATGGAGCTCCCTCATGCTCCGGTGCCACTGTACTTCCGCCTGATGATGCTGATGCACAAAAGAACATGGAGAGCAGAAAAGGGGGGGACGACAGAAGAAAGACAGGTTGAGTGCATGGCTTACCGCTACTGTTGGCGGACAATACAGACACAGCAGCCCCCTGCACTACGCCGTGCTCTTGGCCACTACAGATGCAATTCCTGGGATCTTGCCTACCTGGCTATGGTGGACATCTGCACACATGGATGCCACAGGGGCATGTATACCTGTACTTGGCCCTCTACTGAGGTGGGGTGGAGTGGCACATGGCCTGCATTACGGAGGGGCCTAGCCTACGTAAGTCGCCCTGGCCTAGAGAAACCCACATCCCTCCTCCCCCACCCAGACCCCTCCACTGCGCGCAAAGTCCCCAGAATGAGAGTGCACTCACCCCCTTGTGTCTGCTGTGATGCCCTCAAGCGCCCATCCAACTCCGGGTAGGCCACTGCCAGGATCCTGAACATCAGGGGGGTCATGGTGCGACGGGCACCCCTCCCACGTTGGGAGGCCATCCCCAGCTGAACCTCCTCCGTCTTCTTGCTCCAGCGGCGAATGTCCTCCCATCTTTTCCAGCAGTGGGTGCCCCGTCTCTGGTGGACCCCCAGGGTCCGGACGTCCTTGGTGATGGCATGCCAAATGTCCTTCTTCTGGTGGGCGCTGACCTACATGACATGCACAAGGGAAGAAGAAAAGTCATTACCAACTGCACCGTCGAAGTGAGTGGCCCCATCCCTGCCCTTGCCATGTGGCACATGCATTCACAGTCCTTCATGTTCCCTGAACTCTGCCCCCTTCCTTCTTACAACCAGCCCTCTCCCCCCAGGCATAGCCCATACAGCGTGCTCCCTTGGTAGCGTGTACTGGGGGAGGACCCCGTCCACGATCTTCTCCAACTCCTGAGCAGTGAAGGCAGGGGCCCTTTCCCCAGACGCAGCAGCCATTGTCTCTTCCAGACCGAGGTCACAGCAGCACTTGCAGTGTAGGTCCTCTCCTGTCGAAGATCAGGTATCAAGTGATTTAACAGATAGAAAATGCCGGTCACGTCCGCACTTCATCATTGGCTCCTGGGACCCATAGGGTCCAATGTTAACCAATGCAGCATTGCACCGTGGTCTACGACCGCCTACCGCGATGGGGTACAATGCCAGCGCAGATACCTCACATCCCATTGTCCCAGTTTAGAGGTCAGGCAGCCGCCATTTCAGGGGCCCACATGGCTTCATTTACTACTGCGTCACAAATACCTAGGCCTACACTCAACACACATACAGGAAGAGTTTTGTGTTTGGTGTTGTGTTCTGTGTATCTGTGGGTACATACCTGGAAATTTATTGACTCTGTGTCCGCTGTTGTCCTTCCTAGGCACCGTCAGCTTGAACATTTGAGAAGATGGCGGAATCCACCGGTGTACCGACAGCTGGTGGACCTGTTGACAATGGAGGAGCGACATTTAATCATCACCTACAGGTTTGACCGTGCCACTATCCAGGAACTATGTTCGCAGTTGGAGCCAGACCTGATGTCACCAATCCGCCATCCCACTGGAATCCCCCCTGACGTGCAGGTGCTGTCAGTGCTCCATTTCCTTGCAAGTGGGTCTTTTCAGACAATAGTGGCCATGGCATCAGGGATGTCCCAGCCTATGTTTTCCAACATGTTGTCCAGAGTGTTGTCTGCCCTGCTGAAACACGTAAGGAGCTACATCGTTTTCCCTCAGGTGGAAGATTTGGCTACAGTTAAAGGTGACTTCTATGCCCTTGGACATATCCCCAACATCATAGGTGCTATTGATGGCAACCATGTAGCTCTGGTCCCCCCCCACAGGAATGAACAGGTGTACAGGAACCGGAAGAGTTATCATTCCATGAATGTACAGATGGTATGTTTGGCAGACCAGTACATCTCCCAGTTAAATGCTATGTTCCCTGGCTCTGTGCATGACGCCTACATCCTGCGGAATAGCAGTATCCCGTATGTGATGGGTCAACTCCAGAGGCACCGTGTGTGGCTATTAGGGGACTCTGGTTACCCCAACCTGTCCTGGCTATTGACCCCAGTGAGGAATCCCAGGACCAGGGCAGAGGAATGCTACAATGAGGCCCATGGGCGGACTAGGAGGGTGATCGAATGCACCTTCGGCCTCCTGAAGGCCAGGTTCAGGAGTCCTCCATATGACAGGTGGTTCCCTATTCTACTCACCGAAGAAGGTGTGCCATATCATCATCGCCTGCTCAATGCTTCACAATCTTGCTTTGATACGACAGGTGCCTTTTATGAAGGAGGATGGTCCAGATGACGGTGTTGTGGCAGCTGTGGAGCCTGTGGAGCCTGTGGACAGTGATGAGGAGGAAGCTGAGGAAGAAGACATAGACAACAGGGAGTCAGTCATACAGCAATATTTCCAGTGACACATAGGGGAGAACATTTCTTTTTTACCATTACATTCACTTTCACACTTCTACCTCTATCATGTCTGTCATTCCATAGCACTATTTGGTCACTGAGTTGTACCTTTCCATTACGGTTTCACAGGTGTGGTTACCAACGTGTGTCATCTGCTTGCATCCTTCAAGGACTTGTGATGTGTGACATAGGTATGTTGGCTTGACAATTGAAAACGCATTTTGACACTATCATTGATAATACAAATTTAACAAATCACAGACTGACTCCAGATTGTTTTGTGGTTCAAGGGTGTTTATTTATGTGCTAAAAAATGGAGGGGGGTTGTAAAATGGTGATGGGGGACGGTGGAGGAACGTCCATGGCACAGTCCAGTCTATTGGTCACACAGGTGCACTGCCCATATGGGCTTTGGAAGTGGAGCTGGGGCAGTTAAAGTATGGACAGGGTAACAAAGTGGGACAGTGGGAGGACAATCAGGGTGGTCTCATTTCCTGGCCGGGGTCTTGCCATCTTGCTCTGTCCTGTTCCTGGATCTCAGGGATCGCTTGCGTGGTGGTTTTCCATCTGCAGGGGGTGGGGTGCTGGTGTGGTGGTCCTGTGGCAGGGCGTCCTGGGTCTCCTGAAACTTAGCCAGGACCATCGCCATCGTCTCCTGGGAGTGGTGGTATGCTCCCATGATGGAGGATAGGGCCTCGTGGAGAGTGGGTTCCCTTGGCCTGTCCGCCCCCTGTTGCACAGCAGCCCTCCCAGTTCTCCTTTGTTCCTGTGCCTCCGTCCCCTGGACCGTGTGCCCACTACCACTGCCCCCAGGTCCCTGTTGTTGTTGGGGTGGTGGGTTATCCTGGGTTCCCTGTAGTGGTGGACACACCGCTGATTGACGTGTCCTGGGTACGGAGGTATGGGCCCACTGGTTGGGTGCTGTGCTGGTGTTACCAGAGGGTGGAAGGTCAGTGTTGGGCTGTGCCTGTGCAAGGGGAACCGACTGTCCCGAGGCCCACAATGGTCCGGGCTGGTCATCAGGATCCAGTAGGGCAGAGCTGCTGTTGTCACTGTGGGCCTCTTCTGTGGGTGGAGTGGAGATGTCTGGACCCTCCGGTATGGTGATGTTCCTTAGTGGTCCTGCAGGGATATGAGAGCATGATTATTGCATGTGTGAGTGTAATGGTGTGCAATAGGTGGGTGTGCGTGTACCCCAGTGCAAGCATTCCTGTGTGTGGGTTTGTGTGATGATGGTTAGGGGGTTGTTCTGGGTATGTGCAGTGAGCATGCTTTGGTGAGGGGTGACCATGCTTAGTTGTGTCATGCAGGGCTTGGTGTTGGGATGAGTGGTTTCTGTTATTAGTACATTAGTGAGGATTTGGGGTGATAGGGGAGTGGGTGAGGGTGGGGGTGTGTGATAGCATGCAGGTAGGGTGTCCATTCCTCCACCGACTCCTCCGAGGCCCTCTGGATGCATGATGGTCAAGACTTGCTCCTCCCATGTTGTTAGTTGTGGGGGAGGAGGTGGGGGTCCGCCGCCAGTCCGCTGTACCGCGATGTTGTGCCTGGAGACCATAGAACGCACCTTTCCCCGTAGGTCGTTCCACCTCTTCCTGATGTCCTCCCGATTTCTTGGATGTTGTCCCACAGCGTTGACCCTGTCTACGATTCTATGCCATAGCTCCATCTTCCTGGCTATGGAGGTGTGCTGCACCTGTGAGCCAAATAGCTGTGGCTCTACCCATAGGATTTCCTCCACCATGACCCTGAGCTCCTCCTCGGAAAACCGGGGGTGTCTTTGGCGTGACATGGGGTGGTGTGGGTGATGTGTGGGGTGGTGTAAGTGTTGATGTGTGTGGTGATGTGTAGTGGTGTGTGGTGTTTTGTGCGTGGAACGTTGTATGGGTGATGGTGTTGTGTGCCTCTGTGTGGTGGGGTTCTCAATTGCTGTGTTCTCTGTCTCTCTGGCCTTTGTTCGTGAATTATGGTCGTAGGGGTTTGTGGGTGATGTGGGTGTGTGTTTTATTTTGAATTGGGTGTGTGGGAGTTGTGTTTGTATGTGTATCGGGTGTGTGTATTTGGAATTGTCCAATGTGGCGGTGTTTTGGAGATGTGTGTGTATTTTGAGCGCGGCGGTGTGTACCGCCAATGGAATACCGCGGTTGAAAGACCGCCGCGTGGATTCGTGTGTCGTGATAGCATGGGCGTGTTTTTTTGGCGTGACAGTCGAGGAATTGTTTTCACCAGTTTAACACTGACCTTTGGTGTGGCGGAGTTGTGTGGGTGTCTGAATTTTGGCGGATTCCGAGATGTGTGTCATAATAGCTGTGGCGGAATTCCGCAGCGGTGTTTTGGCGGTCTTCTGCACGGTGGTAAGCGGCTTTTACCGCCAATGTTGTAATGACCCCCTTAATGCAGTAAACCACGTTCTTAGTATTACAGTCCGAAAAACCTTTAAGTTGATGTGACATTCCATTCAACATAATTTCTTTGGAATCATTTGTGAATTGGCATGCTACACAATTTTTACATCTGTAGTGTCCCTGAACCAGGGTCAATTGTAGCATCATTCTTAAATCTTTCTTTTGCTCTGTGGGAAAAGCTGCTTTAACCGAATAGTCCCGTAAATTTTGTGATTTTTTGAAAGAGAACAGGGTTTTTTCAATACCTAAATCTATTCTCCAATTTCTTTCAATGATTGATCTTATTTTGTTAGCTATGGGACTATACATGATGATGCAGGTTAAAGGTGTATCCTTAACTCTTTGTTTAGGCGTTAGTAGTGATTCTCTAGGTGTGTACTAGGCTCTTTTAGAGGCAGCTTTGACTAGTTTCCTTTGATACCCTCCATTGTTCAACTTGTTAATAAATTTAGGGCCTGATTATGACCCTGGCGGACGGCGGAGGCCGTCCGCCAAGGTACCGCCGCTGAATGACCGCACCGCGGTCAAAAGACCGCGGCGGCCATTTAGACATTTCCTCTGGGCCGGCGGGCGCTCTCCAAAAGAGCGCCCGCCGGCCCAGAGGAAATGCCCCTGCAACGAGGACGCCGGCTCAGAATTGAGCCGGCGGAGTTGCAGGGGTGCGACCGGTGCAGTTGCACCCGTCGCGTATTTCAGTGTCTGCTTAGCAGACACTGAAATCCTTTTTGGGGCCCTCTTACGGGGGCCCCTGCCGTGCCCATGCCATTGTGATGGGCACGGCAGGGGCCCCCAGAGGCCCCGCGGCACCCCCTACCGCCATCCTGTTCCTGGCGGGCGAACCGCCAGGAACAGGATGGCGGTAGGGGGTGTCAGAATCCCCCATGGCGGCGCAGCAAGCTGCGCCGCCATGGGGGATTCTAAGGGCAGCGGTAAACCGGCGGGAGACCGCCGGTTTGCCTCTTCTGACCGCGGCTGAACCGCCGCGGTCAGAATGCCCTGCGGGGCACCGCCGGCCTGTCGGCGGTGCTCCCGCCGACCCTGGCCCCGGCGGTCTTGTACCGCCGGGGTCAGAATCACCCCCTTAGTGTTGTTGTCAAAGTAATCATCTTTATTGCTACAGTTTCCTCTAATAAGAAGGAACTGGCCAAACAGTAAGTTTTCTCTCAATGTTCTTGGATGGCCACTCGAGAAGTGTAACAGTGTATTGCGATCTGTCGTTTTTTTATATAGGTTAACTTCTAAAAGTCCTTCCCTAAAAAGAATCCATACATCTAGAAAATTAATTTTCTTAATGTCACTATTCATTGTAAACTTGAAATCTAGTGCACGTTGATTGAGCCATTCATGGAAGGATGTCAACATTTCTTGGTCTCCTTCCCAAATCATCAGTATATCATCAATTAATCTGAACCATTTTAGAATGTTCTTACTGAAATGGTTAAGTTCTGCATACACCCACTTTTTTTCAAAACCATCCTTTACCAGGTTTGCTATTTCAGGTGCAAAGCTACATCCCATGGCTACTCCTTTAATTTGAAGGTACATGGTCTCCTTGTATCTAAAGAAATTATTTTTGAGACATGATGCTACTAAAGTTACAAGACATTCTGTCGGGACATCTCTCTGCAAAAGGCGTGTATCTAGTACATGCCTAATCACTTCAATTGCCTCATCATGTGGGATGTTTGTATAAAATGCCTCTATATCAAAGGTAACCAAGAGTTGTTTGTCCTCATCAAAAGATATGTTTTCTATTTTATTAATTATGTCCATGGTATCTTGGACATAAGCTTTAGTTTAAGCTACAAAAGGTTTTAAGAAAATGTCAACAAATTGAGCCAAAGGTTCTAAGATCGAGCCACACGCTGAAATATTGGGTCTGCCCGGTGGCCTCTCCACATTTTTGTGAATTTTGGGCAAAATGTAAAAACAAGTTATTCTCCCCTCGTTTTGGTTAAGGAACTCATATTCCTTTTTACATATCCAATTATTCCCCAAAGCTTCCCTTGTAATGGACGCGATTTGGGAATGCAATTCTGTTAATTCAACAGCATTTATATTACGATAACGATCTGTATTATTTAGCTGTCTCATCACTTCCTGGTCATACTGATCAATATCCCAAATTACTACTCCCCCACCTTTCTCTGCTGGTTTGATGATGATATCATGTTTGTTGGCCAAACCAATCATGGCTTCCTTTTCTGCTTTTGTACAATTGTTTCTGAAGAAAATCAGATTCGAATTGAGATTGTCTAATTCATTCAGTACTACATATTCAAAAACATTAATTTCCTTAGGTATCTCATTCCTATTAGGACAGAAGGATGATTTTGGTTTCAGTCCACTGTTATTTATCTCCGTCTCCCTAAGGGAATTACTAAAAAAAGCTGTATGCCTCAGTTTGCGTAGAAACCTTAAGACTTCTATCTTACTATCTAAAGGATCTTGATTTTTTAATGGAACAAAGGATAACTCTTTGCTCATAATTTGAATCTCTGCAGATGAGAGGGGATGTGAACACAAATTGCAAATAGGGATAGATTAATTAGCAGATTATAACGTCTATATGCTCTCCTCCGAGGGGAGAATATTCCCTGTTCCTGGTATTGTTCTCTCGGAGTACCACCTCCCCTTCCACGTCGACTGCCTCTGCCCAAAAAAGGTTGAGCCACTGGATATGGAAGATTAGGAAGAGTTTGTCCCTGAAACTCCTGTTCTGATTCTGAAGAAGTATCAGAGAATGTGATAAATTTTCTACGGGACCTTGTTTGCTATTGAAGATTCAGAGTATTTGGATTATTATTTTTATAGAAATCTTCCTTTAAATATGGGTAGGTAGTTGTTATACTGAAGTTTTTTATATCCCTTGGCATTTTTGTTGTTTTTTAGTTTACTGCATGGTTTTTAAAATCTGCAAATGTTTTACTAACACTCTCTAAGAGTTGTTTAGCGTTCTGAATCGTACTGTCCACAAAGATCTCCTGTTCTAATTCTGCAATTTCTTTCAATTCCACTTCGCTAATCCTCAAGGCTGTTTCCACTGATAGAGCTAGCCAGTCTCTAGAGCACTTGGTCCCTACTCCACTAAACTGGGACAAATATGTCTTGTCAAAAATGAAAATAACTGGTATATTTTTCACCTGCAACCCCAGTGGTATTATATTATTTTTTAGATGTTCTAGTAATACCTATGCGTGTAACTGGGTTCTTATATTTTTCTTTTTCAATTATTTCAGTCTTTCTACTTTATCCAGTCGTGGTGGTTCACTTGAGGGTTGATCACCCCTGAGTAATGAAGGAGGTTCCAAGGATGTTCCAATAATTTTGTAATCTGAGCTTCTGACGAACCTACTATGTGGGGTTCTGACATCCTACTATTTTTTTATTCAAATTAGTCTCTAGTATGGAAAATGATTTCTCTGTCCTTTTTAGTTATGCAGTGAAGAGGAAGGAGCTGACTTGTGGGAAGATCTCATCTACAGTTTCTTTTCATGAGTATAAGTATGTCACGTGATGCCATGACTATGACAACCATAGTTGTGAGAATGTGTGGAGTTGAGTGTTTTTGAAACTGCTAGGGAGCTGTTACTGTGCAATATTCAGCCAAAGGATGCTTGATAAGATAGCTATTGACACTTTGATGGTGTTGCTTTGTTTGCTTCAGTTTCCTTGCAATGTACTTTGTGCTCATTTACAAAGCCCTATCAGCACACTGCACCACAGGAGCATAATGTTTTTTGATGCTCAGGTGACGTAGTGTGCTATCACATCTTTACAAGGCCATGCAAAGCCACCTTGTGAAGCTTTTCATAGCCTTGTGGTACAGGCCCTTTTACACATAAAAATGCATGAAAGGGGAGTTCCACAGGTGTTGCTGTGCGTGTTCCCACGCAACACCCATGGAACGCTACACAATCTGACACATTCCCAGATTTACAAGTCTGCGAATGCATGAGATTCCTATACCACCTCAGGGGTGGCATAGAAGTGACGCAACTGGGAGAAATATCTTTATTTCACCTCATTCTTTCCTTTTTCTATGTGTGCTGCATAATACAGCACACAGAGAAAGAGGAAAACACCTTTCTTGATTGTTTTTGTGCAGGAAAGTGTTCCTTCCTGCACAAAACAATCACCCCCGCAATGCAGGTATCCTTGCACCATGGAGCAAGTGTGCCTGCTTTGGCCCTATGCAGCAATTTGTGCACCAGTGCAGGAGGATAGTAAAGAAATATGATGTATCTTGTAGATACAGTGCATTTCTACCCTCTCCCGGTTGTGCAGAGCTGTGCAGAAAGACGTGTTGCACTTCCCTGCACCATGGGGCTTGTGAATAAGCTCCTTTGTTTTCCAGTTGCTTACTATGTGACTTGTGTCATAGGTATAGTTTCAAGTCTATACTCCTTGTTTTGTTCTTTGTACAGGTACCTTCACCATGTCATCTTCATATGAACATTTCAATGTTGGGAGATTGGCAGCTTTCTGATGCTGTTCTTACATACAAAATGGGCATGGAGTGTTCCAGGTAATGTAGGTTGCAGAGTTTGGATGTAAGAGAACTGTATCAAGAGAGTTTTCCCAATGTTTGGGTGGAGGTACAGAAATACATATTGGACTTCTTTGTGTCTTGTGATGGGCTTGATGCCGCATTTGTGTCATCATGTGGTCATAATATATGTAGTCCTAGCTTTTGACCAAGTCATTTTAACAGAGACCGCCACTTCAACACACCGCCCGCCACGGCGGGACAAACAAACAGCGCGGCGGTCACCGCCAACAGACAGGCGAGAGTCAATGTACCGCCCACCCTATCACAACCTACCAATCCGCCACCTTTTCCGGGGCGGTAGCCCCGCCGATAAAAACACTCCATTTCGAACGGAAAACGCTCACCTCCATACACCCCACGAGGAATCTGGACAGCATGGAACCCAAACTCCACATCCTCCCAGCGATTGTCTTCCTGCTCCTCTACCAGGAGCACGAACGCCGGCGCAGAAGACAACGGTGAGTACTGCACCTACGACACAGGGGAGGCAAAAAATTACAGGGACACACATACGCGACACACCGACACCCACCCTCACCCACTACAACACACACATCAATGCATAGCAACAACTCAGCGTTACACCCCCCAAACCCCCGGGAAGAATGCAAAGACAAAAGGAAATTATTCTAAACATTGGAATATATTGTATCACTGGCTTAAAGATATATCACACATCTAAAACCTTTATATACATAAATTTTAAAGTCCGATCATTGTTGCAGGCATTGTCCGTGGACCACTGGGCCCAAATCACATGGGTAAAGCCCACACAGGATACCTGACTCTAACGGAGAGAACACTGCAGGGGCATCAGATAGCAAAACTACAGGCACCTCAGGGGGAAGGGAAGGGGGGGGCACCTCAGCCAGATGAGTCCACGACGCCTGATCCACGAGGGGCCTCCATGGCCACTGTTCCATCCTGGGGAGTGCAAAGCCACAGTCTCTCAAGTCTCTACAGTGGGTGGCTTGCCCACTGTTACATCCTGGGGAGTGCAAAGCCACAGTCTCTCAAGTCTCTACAGTGGGTGGCTTGCCCACTGTTACATCCTGGGGAGTGCAAAGCCACAGTCTCTCAAGTCTCTACAGTGGGTGGCTTGCCCACTGTTACATCCTGGGGAGTGCAAAGCCACAGTCTCTCAAGTCTCTACAGTGGGTGGTTTGCCCACTGTTCCGTCCTGGGGAGTGCAAAGCCACAGTCTCACAAGTGGATAACAGTCTCCACTGGTTCTGGAGGGGGACTGGTGCCCAGAGTGCTTCGGGCAGCCCTGCCCGACACAGATGCGGGCCTGCCCCTTCCGCCAATGGGCCAGCAGTGCTTGAGACGGCGGTGCCCTGTTCAGCGGTGCTTGAGACGGCGGTGCCCTGTTCAGCGGTGCTTGAGACGGCGGTGCCCTGTTCAGCGGAGCTTGAGATGAAGGGCCCTGTTCAGCGGTGCTTGAGACGGCGGTGCCCTGTTCAGCGGTGCTTGAGATGAAGGGCCCTGTTCAGCGGTGCTTGAGATGGCGGTGCCCTGTTCAGCGGTGCTTGAGACAGCGGTGCCCTGTTCAGCGGTGCTTGAGATGAAGGGCCCAGTTCAGCGGTGCTTGAGATGAAGGGCCCTGTTCAGCAGTGCTTGAGATGAAGGGCCCAGTTCAGCGGTGCTTGAGATGAAGGGCCCTGTTCAGCGGTGCTTGAGATGAAGGGCCCTGTTCAGCGGTGCTTGAGACGGCGGTGCCCTGTTCAGCGGTGCTTGAGACGGCGGTGCCCAGTGCAGCGGTGCATCGGATGAGTGTCCATCTCAGCGGATCCGGCCATGGCGTGGAGGTCATTCGCCACCTGACCTGTGGCTGGCGGTGCCTTCCTGCCCATCTGTCGTGTGGGTGGCGGGGCCCTCCTGGGCTGCAGTACCGGGCCTGTTGGTGTCCTCCTGCCAACCTGGGATGGGGCTTGCGGGGCCCTCCTGGGCTGCAGTACCGGGCCTGTTGCTGTCCTCCTGCCCACCTTGGATGGGGCTGGCGGGGCCCTTCTGGCCAGCTGGGCTGCTGGCGGTCTTGTTGGGCGTGCTGCCCTTCCCAGCCTTCCCTGTTCGCCTGTGGCCCTTCCCCACCTTTGGCGGCGTGCCAGGTGGCACCTCACTTCCTGCCGGAGCCATGGTAGGGATTTTGGTCCCTGGTGTCTTCGGCCTCTCGCGCCGGCCACTGACAATCTTCGGATGTTTTACCGGGGGTGGGCTGGCCGTGCCTTGGCTCCTTACCGAACTGGCTGCCCTTGAGGGTGGGGGACTCCACAGTCCATGGCAGACTGTCATTACAGGTCCCGCTTTTGTGGTGGCTGAGGTGCTGACTGGAGTCCTATGAGATGGACGGGGTGGGGGAGTTGTTGGAAAGAGGTCAAGTTTGGAAAGGAAAAGCATTTTAGGAACAGAGGGACAGGTAGGTGTAGTGGGTATGGGAGTGGAGGAAGAGGTTGTGGTTGTAGGAGTTTTCAGTCTGGTGTCTTTGGGTGCAGGTGCTTGGGCTGGAGGCTGTCGTGAGGTGGATGGCTGTTGGGTGGGTGGCTGCCTGCGTTTGTGTAGCTTGGAAGAGGGGGTCACAGACACAGTGGGAGAGGACACAGGGGACGTGTAAATGGTAGTGGGGGTGGTGACTGCACGTGTGCGGGGGGTTCTGGTGGGTGTGCTGGTGATGGACGTAGTGGCTGAAGATGTTGTGCATGCAGGTGTGAGTGGAGACGTGACAGGGAGGGAGGAGGGAGACGAGGAGGAGGGGGACACAGTGGAGGCAGTGGGTGTTGGTATATCTGCATGTGGATGTTGCTTGTGTGAATGCCTGTGGGATGTGTGGTGCTTATGTTTGCCTGAGCTTCCTTTGGGTGTTGAGGTGTGTGCAGGGTGGTCTGATGGTGTGTCTGGGATAGACAGAGGTACAGGGGATTGGGTATGGGTGGAGGAAGTTGGAGGGGGAGGCTAGAGACAGGGACAATGGCTGCCATCAGTGCTGAGGCCAGAGTGTTGAACGATCGCTGAAGGGCAGCCTGACCAGAATGAATGCCCTCCAGGTATGCATTACTCTGGTGTACCTCCCTTTCTACACCCTGGATGGCATTCAAAATGGTAGACTGCCCAACAGTGAGCTTCCTCAGGAGGTCAATGACCTCCTCACTGAGGGTAGCAGGGGTGACAGGGGCAGGGCCTGAGGTGCCTGGGGCGAAGGAGATGCCCACCTTCCTGGGTGAGCGGGCACGGGGCAAACGCTGAGGGGCTGCTGGGAGGGCGGTGCTGGTGCGCTGTGTTGCGGGTGTACCTGTTGTTGCGGGGGGCACAGATGTTGCCGCCATCACAAGGGAGTTCCCTTCAGAGGATGAGTCGCTGTCACTGACATCAGCACGAGTCCCCGCTGTGGAGCTCCCCTCGCCCTCCGTCTCACTGGTGAATTCCGAATCCGTTGCATGGCCCGCCATGGCCATGTGAGATGCAGCTCCCTCGTGCTCCGATGCCACTTCTCCTCCGCCTGATGATGCTAATGCACACATGAACAGGAAGACCACAAAAAAAGGGGGGGAGAAAATAAAGACATGTTGAGTGCATGCATTGGCAACACCGTTGGCGGACAGGACAGACACAGAAGGCCCCTGAACTACGCCGCGCACTTGGGGTCGACTACGCAATCCGTGGGACATGGCCTACAAGCCTATGAGCGACATCTGCACACATAGATGACACAGGGCAATGAATAGCTGTACTTGGCACCCTACAGAGGTGGTGGGCGGGGGCACAGGGCCATGCCTTACGGAGGGGCCTAGCCTACAGAAATCGCCCTGGCCTAGGGATACCCACAGCCCTCCTCCCCCACCCAGACACCTCCACTGTGCGCAACGTCAGCAGAATGAGAATGTACTCACCCCCTTGTGTCTGCTGTGATGTCCTCACGCGCCCATCCAAATCGGGGTAGGCCACCGCCAGGATCCGGGACATCAGGGGGGTCAAAGTCCGACTGGCACCCCTCCCACGTTGGGAGGCCATCCTCAGCTGAGCCTCCGCCGTCTTCCTGCTCCAGCGTCGGATGTCCTCCCATCTCTTCCGGCAGTGGGTGCCCTGTCTGTGGTGGACCCCCAGGGTCCGGACGTCCTTGGCGATGGCACGACAAATTTCGATTTTCTGGTGGGCGCTGACCTATGTGACATGTACAGGGAGATAAAAATATTCATCACCTTCTGCATGCTCGATGTGAGTGGCCCCCCATCCCCACCCTTGCCATGTGGCACATGCTCTCATCTGTCGTTTGATGCATGCCTCAATCGCTCCCCTCTCCACCATCTTTCATCCACCCCACTCAACACAGGCATTGCCCACAAAGCATGGTCCCAGTGTACTTACCTGTTGGTCTGGAGGACCGTAGAGTAGCGCATACTGGGGGAGGACCCCATCCACAAGTTTCTCCAATTCCTGAGCAGTGAAGGCAGGGGCCCTTTCCCCAGTCGCATGAGCCATTGTCTCTTCCAGACCGAGGTTACAGCAGCACTTGCACTGTAGGTCCTCTCCTGTGGAAGATCAGGTATCGAGTGATTAAGCAGATAGAAAATGGCAGTCACGCCCGCGGCGGTACGTACCGCGGCGGTGCGTACCGTGGGCGCCGGCGCACATCGTCATTGGCTCCTGAGACCCATAGGGTTCAATGTTAACCAATGCTGCTTTGAGCCGCGGTCTTCGACCGCCTACCGCCACGGTGTGCCACGCCAGCGCATTGACCTCACATCCCATTGTCGCACTTCACAGGTCAGGCAGCCGCCATTTCAAGGGCCCACATGGCTTACTTTCTACTGTGTCACACATACCTAGGCCTTGGATGGACACTCATACAAGCCATTCTATGCATTGGGAATCGTGTTATGTGCAAGCTGTGGGAACGTACCTGTGGGTTGATTGACTCTGTGCTCGCTGTTGTCCTTCATAGGCACCGTCCGCTGGGACATGCGAGGAGATGGAGAAATCTTCCCGTGTACAGACCGCTGGTGGACCTATCGACAATGGAGGAAAGACATGTCATACTGACATACAGGCTTGACCGAGCCACTATTCATGTCTGTGTGTCCAGCTGGAGGCAGACCTGATGTCACCAATCCGCCAACCCACAGGGATCCCCCCTCTAGTGCAGGTGCTGTCAGTACTCCATTTCTTTGCAAGTGGGTCATTTCAAACAACAGTGGCCATATCATCAGTGATGTCTCAACCTATGTTTTCCAAGGTGTTATCCAGAGTGTTGTCTGCCCTGCTGAAACACATGCGCAGCTACATCATTTTCCCTGAGGTGGGGGATTTGCCTACAGTGAAGGGTGATTTCTATGCCCTTGGACATATCCCCAACATCATAGGTGCCATTGATGGGACACATGTTGCTTTGGTCCCCCCCAGCAGGAGTGAACAGGTGTACAGGAAGAGTTATCATTCCATGAATGTACAGATGGTGTGTTTGGCTGAGCAGTACATCTCCCATGTGAATGCCAAATTCCCTGGCTCAGTGCATGACGCGTACATCCTACGGAATAGCAGCATCCCTTACGTAATGGGTCAACTCCAGAGGCACCGGGTGTGGCTATTAGGGGACTCTGGTTATCCCAACCTGTCATGGCTACTGACCCCAGTGAGGAATCCCCGGACAAGGGCAGAGGAACGCTACAATGAGGCCCATGGGAGAACTAGGAGGGTGATCGAGCGGACCTTCGGCCTTCTGAAGGCCAGGTTCAGGTGCCTCCATATGACAGGTGGATCCCTATTGTACTCACCAAAGAAGGTGTGCCAGATCATCGTGGCCTGCTGTATGCTTCACAACCTGGCTTTGCGATGCCAGGTGCCTTCTCTGCAGGAGGATGGTCCAGATGGTGGTGTTGTAGCAGCTGTGGAGCCTGTGGAGAGGGAAGACGAGGAAGCCGAAGAGGACGACATAGACAACAGGAACACAGTAATACAGGAGTATTTTCAATGACACACAGGTAAGATTCCAACCCGGCATATTACATATACTTAACCCCTACCACCTCTGTACTGTCTGACGTTTTCCCCCTGTGTATGGTAACTGAGTTGTGACTTTCCATTCCAATTTCAGAGATGTGGGCCATACTGCATGACATCTGCTTTGTTTCCCCATGGACTACAGCTGTGTGACAGAGGTATGTTGGCATCACAATGTAAATATGCATTTTGGGACGGTAATGTCTAATACATTTGTACAATTTCACAGCCAGAATCCTGATTGTTTTGTGCAATAACTGTGTTTATTTCAGTGCTACATATTGGTGGGTGGTTGCAAATCGGTGAGGGGTGATGTTGGAGGATTGTCCATGCAGAGTCCAGACTATTAGTTTCACAGGGGCAATGTCCAAATGCCTGTGGAAAGTGGAGCATGGGCAGTATAAGGATGGACAGGGTGTCAATGTGGGACAATCAGGGAGGTATCCTTTCCTGGCGGGGGTCTTGGCATCTTACTCTGTCTTCTTCCTGGATCTCAGGGCCCGCTTGCGGGGTGGCTCTCCTTCTGCAGGGGGTGGGGTGCTGGTGGCCTGTTGGTCCTGTGGCGGGGCCTCCGGTCCAGTAGCGCCGGCAGAGGTGGGAGGCAGTTCTTGGTCCATGCTAGTGTCAGGGGCCCTTTGTCCTGCCACAGTGTCCCACAATATGGTGACTACCTGATTCAGAGCCCCTACAATGGTGGCCAGGGCGGAGCTGATGTTTCGAAGTTCCTCCCGGAACCCCACATACTGTTCCTCCTGCAGAAGCTGGATCTCCTGAAACCTGGCTAGGACCGTCGCCATCGTCTCCTGGGAGTGGTGGTATGCTCCCATGATGGAGGAGAGGGCCTCGTGGAGAGTGGGTTCCCTGGCCCTGTCCCCCCCCCTGTCGCACAGCAGCCCTCCCAGTTCCCCTGTTTCCCGGGGCCTCTGTCACCTGGACCGTGTGCCCACTACCACTGCCCCCAGGTCCCTGTTGTTGTTGGGGTGGTGGGTTAACCTGGGTGCCCTGTAGTGGTGGACACACCGCTGATTGACGTGTCCTGGGGACTGAGGTATGGGCCCGCTGGGTGGGTGCTGTGCTGGTGTTCCCAGAGGGGGGAAGGTCTGCTATGGCCTGTGGCTGTCTGAGGGGAACCGACTGTCCCGAGGTCCCCGATGGGCCGGGCTGGTCATCTAGATCCAGGTCGACAGAGGTGCTGTCCTCACTGTGGGCCTTTTCTGGGGGTGGAGTGGACATTTGTGGACCCTCCTGCGCGGTGACGTGGCGATCAGGTCCTGCAGGGGTATAAAAGTATGGTTATTGCATTTGTGCGTGCCATAGCGTGTAATGGGTGGGTGCCCTTGTACCCCAGTGCTGGCATTCCGGTGTGGGGGCTTTAGTGACGGTGATTTGGGGGGGATGGGTATGTGCAGTGGGCATGCTTTGGTGATGGGTGTCCATGCTTTGTGGTCGCATGCAGGGATTGGTGTTGGGATGGGTGGCTTGTGATGGTGAGACATTTGCAAGGAGCAGGATGTGATGGGGGTGAGGGTGAGGGTGGGGTTATGAGTTGGCATGCAGGTGGGGTGGGGGGATGAAGTAGTGAAGATGAGACTTACCAGAGTTCATTTCTTCAGATACTCCTGCGAGGCACTCAGGATGCAGGATCGCCAAGACCTGCTACTCCCATGTTGTAAATTCTTGGGGAGGAGGTGGGGGTCCGCCGCCAGTCCGCTGCACCGCGATGTTGTGCCTGGATACCATTGAACGCACCTTCCCCCGTAGGTCGTTCCACCTCTTCCTGATGTCGTCCCTATTTCTTGGGTGCTGTCCCACAGCCTTGACCCTGTTGACTATTCTGCTCCATAGCTCCATCTTCCTGGCAATGGTGGTGTGCTGCACCTGTGTCCCGAAGAGCTGTGGCTCTACCCGTACAATTTCCTCCACCATGACCCTGAGTTCATCGTCAGAAAACCTGGGGTGTCTTTGCGGTGCCATGGGGTGCTGTGGGTGATGTGTGGGGTGGATTGTGTGGTGCTAAGTGTGTGATGTGTGTTGTTGTGTTGTGTGAAGTGCGTGCTAATATTGCTGGGTGACAGTAAAATGCGCATCTGGGTGCTCGGATGTCTTTTCTCTGTGCGTGGTCCCGATTCTCTAGGAGTGGAGGTTTGTGGGTGATGTGGGTGTGTGTTTTATATTGTAGTGGGTGTGTGGGAGTGGTGTGTGTATGTGTATCAGGTGTGTGTATTTGTAATTGTCCAATGTGGCAGTGTTTTGTTGAAGTGTGTGTATTTTGAAAGCGGCAGTGTGTACCGCCAATAGAATACTGCGGTTGAAAGACCGCCACGAGGATTCGTGTGTCGTGATAGTGTGGGCGTATTTCTGTTGGCGTGACGGTGGAGGTTTGGTCATCGCCAGTTTCTCGCTGCCCTTTGGTGTGGCGGACTTTTGTGGATGTCTGTATTTTGGCGGATTGCCTGTTGTGGGTCAGAATGACCGGATGCGGTTTACCGCGGCGGTGTTCTGCCGGTCTTCTGCACGGCGGTAAGCGCCTTTTACCGCCAAGGTTGGAATGACCACCAATGTGTGTTATCGGTGAAGGCCACAGTGCCTGTGCCACAACCCTGACATATGTTTGTGTCAAACTACCAGCTGCATGAGCATTATATTATGATGGGCCTGTGATCAAAGACTGTTGTACTGCCTTCTGTCTGTATCTTGGATAATGTGATGTTGGATTACTTTGGGGTGGTATGTGATAAGACCCAAGCTGGTGACATCAACCACTTTAATTTTAGTCTATTCTACAGGACAATGTCTGACACATCCCGTCCTTTGATGGTCTGGGGGTATGTACCTTGAAGTATGTACTTTGACTCAGTATGAGTTACTCGTTCTTTTTCCCAAAGGTCTGGCATATTGACAGCCTATGTTCTGTACACTGTAATAAAAAAAGTTGTTTCACCAGACACTTGTACTAATGTGTTTGTGTGTAATGGTTTCAATCCTGAGCTGGACACCGTGTCCCTGTAACATATGCCTCCTTGCACTAGTAGCTTGTGTCTTCATAATATGGTTCACATGATCCCACATCTCTAAATAGCAAACATTTTCAAATTAAGCAAGCAGACAATGTGTTTGTGATGGGTGACGCAGAAAATACATTTTGGACATGAAGAAACAAAAAAGTAAATTGACGGTTTAAGTCATGGTGAATGAAATCATTGGAGTAGATGCAGGAACAGTCAACAGTTCGAATGTGTGGCATACAAAGGAGGTTCTTTAGGAAGAGGTCACTTGCTGGCAGTGCTGAATGGCTTGTCATCCGCACCTCCTGGATTCTTTCCTGGGCATCCTCACTTGAGAAGGGGGGAATCTGCTGCTACAGAGGTAGGGGTTTCTGGGGCTGGCTATTCCTCTGGCAAGGCCTCCCTTCCAGTGGCTGGCAGCAATGTAGATGTGCCTGGTGTTGATGAGTGAAAGAAAGGAGTGGACTGTTGTTGAAAATCCCTGCTCAGGGTGGTGTGAATGTCCCCCAGCACCCCTGCTAAGGTGGACATGCTAGTATTGTGAACTCCATCTGTTCTTGCAAGTCTCTGTGCATGTCCTTCTGTAGCAGCTTGATTTCCCAGATTTCAGTCAAAACCTTGCCCATCATGCCTTGGAACTCCTGATAGACCCCCAAGAGGTGGCTTTTGGTGTCCTGGCCAGCAGCCGCCCCAGTGGCTTCACCCCACTGGCCCACAGCATCCCTCCCATGCACTGTATCCCCACAGGCCTGTGCCCTTGCCAGAGGGCGCCCTCTCCAACTGGGCCCTGGACCCTCATTATTAGAAGTTTTGTGCTGCAACTCAGGATCTACGAGGGGGGCATGAGATGGTAGACACTGTGCTACAGAGGTATGGGAGGGGGCGAATGGTTCCCTGTGATATTTAAGTAACCGGGCTTGGAGGTGTTGATGTGGCCACAGTGAGACTCACTGTTGGTGTCTGACCAGGTTGCCCATATCGGCCAGAACAGTCTTCCTCATCCAGATGTCCAGGAGTGTCTTCTTCACTGAAGGCTTCATCCGGGGTTGTAGAGGCATTCTCTTCTGTGGCCTGTGTGACCCCAGTGGCAGCTCGACCTGTTGATATGAAATATACAATGTTACTGGTTATATTGTGACATCTACCTCCAATGCATGTGCCACATGGCAAGGGTAGGGATTCGGACCAATGACTGTGACGATGCAGTTGGTGATTACTTTTCTTTTTCCCCTGTACAATTCCTGTAGGTCAGCGCCCACCAGAAGAAGGATATTTGGCGTGCCATCGCCAAGGATGTCCGGACCCTGGGGTCTACCACAGACTGAGCACCCACTGCCAGAAAAGATGGGAGGACATTCGCCGCTGAAGCAAGAAGATGGTGGAGGCCCAGCTGGGGATGGCCTCCCAATGTGGGAGGGGTGCCCGTCGCACCATGACCCCCCTGATGTTCAGGATCCTGGCGGTGGCATACCCGGAGTTGGATGGGCGCTTAAGGGCAGCACAGCAGCAACAAGGGAGTGAGTACACTCCCATTCAGCTGATTCAGCGCGCATTGTAGGTGTCTGGGTGGGGGAGGTGGGCTGTGGGTTCCCCTAGGCCAGGGCGAGTTTGCTAGTGAAGTCCCCTTTTTCAGGCAGACCCTGTGTCACCCCACCCCACCTGGTTACAGTGCCAACTACACCGAGTCAGGCTCCTGTGACATCCATGTGTGCAGAAATCGGCCATAGCCTTGTAAGCCATGTCCCAGGGATTAAATAGTGGACCCCAAGTGCGCGGCATAGTGCAGGGGGCTTCTGCACAAAGCCACCAAAGCCGCTCCCAGGGGTACAGTTGGGATTGTGGAGTAAGCTGCGACAGCTTCCAAGGTGGGGAAGGGGCACAAGAAAACCGGCAAGTCTGGGAAGATCGGCACGATGGAGAAGACCGCCATCAGCCCCGCTGCCCAGGAGGCGACCGCTAGCAGCCCCACTGCCCCAGACAGGACCGCCAGCAGCAGCCCCGCTGCCCCAGACAGGACCGCCAGCAGCAGCCCCGCTGCCCAGGAGGTGACCGCCAGCGACCCCACTGCCCCAGACAAGACCTCCAGCAGCAGCCCGCTGCCCCAGACAGGACTTCCAGCAGCAGCCCCGCTGCCCAGGAGGCGACTGCCAGCAGCCCCACAGCAAACCCACTGTAGAGACTTGAGAGACTGTGGCTTTGCACTCCCCAGGATTGAACAATGGGCAAACCACCCACTGTAGAGACTTGAGAGACTGTGGCTTTGCACTTCCCAGGATTGAACAGTGGGCAAACCACCCACTGTAGAGACTGAAGAGACTGTGGCTTTGCGCTCCCCAGGATTGAACAGTGGGCATGGGACCCCCTTGTAGATTTGGCATCGTGCACTCAACCGGCTGAGGTGCCCCCCCTTCCCTTCCCCCTGAGGTGCCTGTTTTGTTTCTATCTGATGCCCCTGCAGTGTTCTCTCCATCTTGTTCGGGTATCTTGTGTGGGCCTCGCCCATGCCTTTTGGGCCCAGTGATCCACGGACTATGATGGTGGAATACCTTGTTCTTGGTGTATTTAATTGTATATAGTATAAATGTATATATTTGTAAATATTTTTTAATCATGTTTTTGAATATATCACAATAGTTCGACTCATTTCCTTTTGTCCTTGCATTCTTCCAGGGGGTGGTTGGGGGCTGTGATTTGTCATGATGTATTAGCGTGTGTGTTGTAGTGGGTGAGGGTGGGGGTTTGCGTGTTGCGTTTGTGTGTCACTGTTTTTTCCCTTCCCCTCCTCTGTGTCGTAGGTGCAGTACTCACCGTGGTCTTCGCCGCCAGCGTTCGTGCTCCTGGTAGAGGAGCAGGAAGATAAAGGCTGGAAAAATCTGGAGCTCTGGTTCCATGGCATCCTGGTTCCTTGTGGGGTGTGTAGAGGTGAGCGTTTTCCCTTCGAAGTCCTGTTCCCGCCGTGTTTTTGTTCACGGTGAATCCGCCCCGGAAAAGGTGGCAGATTGGTGGGTAGTATTTCTGTGGGCGGTCCATTGTCCTCTGCCTGTCTGTTGTTGGTGACCGCCAAGCTGTTTGTTTGTACCGCCATGGCGGTTGGAGTGTTAAAGTGGCTGTCTATGTTGGCGGTTTCCGCCACGTTGTAACTCCATTTTTCTTACCGCCGGCCTGTTGGCGGTCTTACCACCGCTTTAACACCGACCGCCAGGGTTGTAATGACCACCACAGTATCCTACCAAGCAAGTACACTTCAATTGAGAGATAACAAACAGGATTATTTGGAGAAGAGAACCCAAGTCTGGTGTTTGGAGTTATAGAAACAGTGCCTCCTGGGTGTTGCAGTCATGTCAATCCCTGTACTACACATACTATACAAATATTATCTCCCTAGGTGAGTAGACTTCAATTGGGAGTTGCCAAATAGGTATCTTTGGACAAGTGAATACTGGGCTGGTGAGTAAAGTAACAATAAAAGGGATAAAAGGTGAATTATGAACACACATGACTTTGCATTTTAGTGACATTTTATGAGTTGTGAGCTACCAGACTCCACTCCTCCAGGTATTCCCATCAAGCCCTCAGGATGCAGGATGGCCAAGACCATCTACTCCCAGGAAAAGAGATGTAATGGGGCACTTGGAGGGCCACCGCCAGTCTTCTGAGCCTGAAGCTACTGCCTGAAGGCAAGGGAACTGACCTTGCCCCTGAGGTAATTTATATCCTCCTGATGTCCTCCCTTGTGCGTAGGGTAGTGCGAATAGCATTCACTCTGCCAACAATCCTGTCCCACATTTCCATTTTCCAACTGAGAGGAGTATTCTGGATTGTGGCTCTACTCTAATGATTTCACCCACCATGACTCTTAACTCATCTTCTGAAAAATGGGAATTTTTAGAATGTGACATGGTGGAAGAAAAACTATGGGTGACAGTGACTCACTAAACAGGGGAAGTGTAAAAGGGCGTGAATGGACAAAAATGCGTACAGGGTCTTTTATAGAATGGTGAAAAAGGTGTGCCTAATCTATGGAGTGTTGATGAAAAAAGTCATCCTGGCTTCTGTGTGTTGCATTAGGAATGCAAAGGATTGTGGTCTGTGAAGGTTTGTGTTTTATAGTGTGCTTTGCAGGTGTTTCCACTGTAGCACTGTGTGTCAGCTGGGTTTGTTTTTAAATTCATCCAGTGTGCAGTTGTCTATTTATTTGCTGACCATGAACCACCATGTGGAACCGCCATGGTGACTCTGTGCTTGTAATATGCTCAGTGTTGTTCACGGTGCTGTTGTACAAGAGGTCAGACTGCCTAGATCCAAGCCACCACACTGCTGGTGGTGTGCCATTTTTGCTTGGCGGTCAGCAGTCCTTCCTGTATAACTCATAATACGGTGGCCTGAAAGACAGTCAACATGGTGGTCTTTTTTGGACTGTGGCTGTCTGGTGGTCTGACTGCCAAACTCGTAGTGAAGCCCTTGTTCTATTTTATTTAATTCATCTATGTTTTCTAAATTAAGTGTATTTTAAAGTAGGAAAGCTGTATTATTTTTTGATTCACTGTAAATTAATTTGCTAACTTATTAAAGAATAATTACATCAATTTATTTGAATCACATAAAATATACTTTTAAATAGTATTGCTACTTTTGTAAAATATAAAATAGATTTTGATATTTAGAAAATATTATTTTCACTTTTCTTATTCTATGTTTGGTTTTCAACATTCTTGGTAAGATCAATGTTAATTTTAAACCTCAAAATTACTGTAATGTATTTTTTTGCATTAGGTATTTTTCAACTTTACATAGTTTTGTTGGGCGATGTTTTGGAATCCATACTTTTGTTATTTTATTTACTTTTGTCAATTTTATGGTTCTCTACTTTCTGACTTTGATGTTTTTGTAGGTCTGCATTTTTGGTCAATATTTAGGACTACAATCTAGAGTGAGGTGCCGCTCAGCTGAAGCTGAAAAAGTTTCAGACCATTGGGGTAGTCTTTTGTTGGCTGTACCATCTGGAGGAGGAGGAGGAGGAGAAGGCAGCAGCAGCAGAATCAGCTCCCACAGTTTATCAGTTGGTAACAAGCAATCTCTGCTGCTGCAGGCTGTTGAGTCACACCATCCATACACCCTCACAGCACCCATATACAACTTATTGCCACACCCCCCAAGGGTCCTACTCCACAGGGTGCTGGAGGGCATACAGACCATTGCTCTTGTATTTTAAAAAAATGAAGGGACAGGCTGGATACATTGGAGTATTTATTTTCTTAGTGTATGAGACTGTTGCAGGTTCTGGGGGTAGGTGAGTTGGTTGGTCGAGAGGTAAAATAGATTTCTGTGATTTTTTGGGTTTAAGGAGGGGTGGGTCTGCTGCAGCTGGAATGAGTGGGGTGATTTGGAGCAGGAGAAGTATGGATTTCTATAAGTTTTAGGGAGGCATTAGGTCTGTTGTAAGTCATGCGGGTGTCATAAACTGGAGAAGGTGTAGTCATAATTCCTGTGTCCTTTAGGGTTTAAGGACAAAGTGGATTTGTAGCAGGTGGTGTGTGTAGCTTTGGGCCTCATTATGATGACTAACCATCAAACTTGCGGGAAAGACACTGCTGTCATGCTGGCGCCCACCCCGGTTGTATTACAAAGTTCCCGCCGGGCTGACCGGCAGGAATATTATATTACGATGTTCCTGCAAAGCTGACTGGCTGGAACAGTGCTATAGTTTTGGTCTCAGCCCCGGTAAGGGAGCTGAGACCAATACCATAGCACAGCAGCACCTTCAGAATGTGCACTGTCTGTAAAGCAGACAGCGTGCATTCTGAGAGTGCTGGGTAGGGGGCCCCTCCACTGCCAATGCTATGGGCCCCTGTGAAACTTTTAATTTAGTTTGGTTAAAATTTCATATTTCTTATTTAATTCATTTTAATTTGAATATTTGGTTTAATTAATAATTAAATATATTAATATTTGTAATGTTATATATTTGGTGTAGAAGATTACAATGTTTTATATTATGTTACTTCAAAAATTATAGTTTGTTATGATCTACTACATTTTAAGTAAGTTTTTATATTTAATTATAAATAAGCATAATTTTTATGTTTACTTGTTTAATTCTGCTTATGAGTGTGTTGTAGAGACAATAAATTAATTATATTTTTGATGTATTCATATATTGATATATTAATTTTAAATCAATGTTGTTTATCATCTTTTTTAAATATTTTTTTATATATTTAGTTATTTTTTAATTTGTAATTTTTCAATATGTGCAGTAGAAAATGATTTTATATTTCCTATATTTAAAAAATAACAAATGTATTTGTGTTATTCCATCTTTTATTATTAAGGTATGTGTAATTGTTTTCTTCATATTTAAGTCTGTTTATTTAAACCGTCCATTTTTGTGATTATTTTCTATATTTAATATTATTTAAATCTCATTATCATTTTGTTATGGAGTGTTAAATATGTATTGTGCTATTTTTACTGTTAAACACCTTCAAAAATGAATTTGGACTGGACTGGAAGCAGGTAATGGGACCACTTTAGAAATCAAAATGTTTCAACATGTAGTTGAGATTGGAGTGGGAATAGTAAATGTGAACCCTTTTGTGTCCAAAACCTTCTCATAAATGGCTTAGATTAGAGTGGGAATAGTACTTTTGTTTCCTTTTAGTGTCCAGCACCTTCTCAAAAATAGTTTAGAATGGAGTGGGAATAGTAGGGTTGTCTCCTTCCATAATATTTCTCAAACTGGTTTAGATTCAATTGGGAATAGTAAATGTGACCACTTTAGTATTCCCCAAATTCCCTAAAATGACTTCGGCTGGAGTAAGAATGGTGATCCATTTAGAGTCCAACAGCTTTTGCTAAATGGCTTGCATTGGAGTGGGAATAGCATATGTGACAACTTTAGTGTCCAACACCTTCCGCTAAATGGCTTAAATTTGAGTGTGAGGTTTTTAGTGTCCAAAACATTCCCAAAAATTGGCTTAAATTGGAGTGGGAACAGTAATGGTGACCCTTGTAGCGAGCAACACAATCCCTAGAATGGTTTCAATAGCAGTGGGAGTAGTACCTGCCACTACTTCAGTGTAATATATGTTTAATCTAATATATTAAATTACATTGTGAGTAAAGTTTAAGTATTGTGTTTTTCAAACACATCATTGGTATTGCCTTTTAAAAAAAAAAAGAAAAACAAGGACAGTAAATTAAATATTTTATGATTTTCGTATTTTTTATTTAGGTTTTTCTTGTATAGGTGTACATTTTTTAAACACATATTGTATGGCTTGAAATGTCTCTTATAAGTTTGTGAAATACAAAATGTGTTTTCTATGTTTTAACATTATTTCACATATTGGTATTTTTTAAATTGGTTTCCAAATATAGAGCACTCTTTTATAAACCATATACTTTTGTTATACATACATTTTGTTAAAACAGTATTTATATGCTTTTTATGTGTATTGTAAATAGGACTAAATTATAATAATTGTTGTTTTATAGTGCTATTTACATTATACTTTGCATTGTTATTTACATTTTCTTAGTTTTTAAATAGATTTTATAAAATTGTTACATATTATTTCAACATTTTTAACAACATTTGGTTAAAGTCCCATTGTTTTCTATTGGAGTGAGTTTTTGTTCGTGCTTTACTTTGGCAGACATGATTTTTTACCAGTAAGTGTAGTTTTGGAGACTGATTCACAAAAGTAAACTTACTCTTTTGTGTAAGTTTACAATGGTTTGCTATTCATAAAGGTATTTTACAAGTAGTAGCTTTATGACTGTGGAGTCTTCACACATAAAAAGATAGGACTGTCCAATATTTTTATGAACAGTGAGCAGAGAGTCCGCAGCCATAAAGATACTACTCATTAAACCTTTGTGAAAGGCAAACAATAGTAAACTTGCACAAAATCATAAGTTTATATTTATTAATCAGGCCTTCTTATTTTATTCCTGTTATTTTGCATTGGATTAGTTGGGAGCATGTTGTGGTTACCTTCTGCTGATCGTTGGATAAGGTAAGACCTATTTTAGGTTCTTCTATAATGTTTTGGGTGCAGGGGAATGTGGGCAGATGTAGTTAGTTATTCGATATAGGGTTATTCTTTATTTTGAGGGGTTGTAGTTGTGGTTTGTGTCCTTTTGTTTAGTAGTGTTGTGCATTAGGCCTACTTAGAGTTTGTTAGTAATAATGTGTGGTCTTAGATAATTTCATGTTATTTTTTGTGTTTACTACAGTTTTAATAGTATGTTCATGTTGCATTTAAAAATAGTGTTTTGTGAGGGTAATTATTGTATCTTTCTTTACAGGTGTACAGATCAGAAGTCACTCCATGGACCTATGGGTTTTGTGCAGTTTTTAAGGAATTAATTTGGGTTCTTGAGAAAATAATATTATTTTTAATTTCCTTTCACTTTTCAGGACTTTGGATTGCTTCAAAAGACTTTCTTGGACTGCTTAATTTTTACATTTTTTATGCATTTTGTAACTTTATTTTTATTTTTTGGTGGATTGTATTTTAACATCATGGATGAAGACCTACAGCTAGAGAACTGCAAGTTTAATTTAGGTATTTATTTGTGGGTAGGAAATGTTGTGTTTTAGTTTCTATGGGTATTTGCTGTAATTAAAATGTGTTCTTTAATGTTCTCTGTGTTGGATTCACTTGGTTAGATTTTGTGTTTTGTTCTTTATGTTGTGCTTTGTGGTTATTGATGTGCTGATTTTGCATTAATTATGAAACATTTTTTTTATGTATGTCTTCTTTAAGTGAAATGTAAAAATCCATTGTTCAATAGTTAGGTAGAAATAGTTAAGTTATGGTGATGTTTATCTTGGTTAAGGTTTGTTGGTTAGTGTGAAGGCAGCTAGGTGTTTTATAATAGGAACTTTTAGATTGATTCTAAGTAGAGTACCTCATTGTTTTTAATAAATATTCCCATTTTAGCATGTTGTACATCCCACTGTTTTATTTACTTATTGTAGGTTTTATTTTGGTTACTGATTGCTCAGTTCTTAGTTGATAAGAGCTTTTTTCTTTTTGCAGGGTTTATAGAAATGTGTAGAGTGCAGGCTGGGTTCTCTCTAGAGTGGCTTGAAAGGCATTGTGCCATCCTTCTACTGCATTGTTGGTTTGGCTTCTTGAACCAGAGAGCTGTGGTAAACATTCCACTATGGGATTTGGGTTGTCATCTGTGTCTCCGAGTGGTACAATCTGCCAACCCAGGTGCCTTCAAAGCAGATTATTTGGGGACTTAGGGCCTCATTACAAGTTTGGCGCTCCATTGACCACCATGGCAGCCATCACGCCCCTACCTGCTATCAGCTTGACGGTCGGACCATTGTGTTATGAGTCATGCGGGCCTATGGAGCAAAGACCATGTGGTCCCACTGGCACCACCAGGCAGCGCAGACCGCCGCAGTGACGAGGCAGGATAAACAGACCAACAGAGCCTTTGTTTCTGCTGGATACATTATGAGATTGCACATCGCCAATGTGACCGTGGTGGTCCAACCATCATGTCCCAGCAGGCGGAAACGGAGAGTATAAAGGGAGAAACGCCCTTGCAGGCAGCGTTACACATCCTGTGCCGCTATGGAGCCCATCACACACATCCTGCCACTGCTCCTGCACATCGAAGGTGCAGGAAAAGCATGCCACAGTGGATGCAACTGACAGTAAGTACACACCTACCTGTGTCAATAAGCTTAACACCAGATCATCGCACCATCATCCACATGAGATGGGGGTCATACACTTGTCATTGTGTACACAGTTAGAGTCTTTCACAAAGAAGGACACATTCACAGCCATTAAATGTCCCCTTGGGGTAAGTCACTCACTACGCTGCAATACTACACAAGAACAGACGTCTGCCCATCTTTGGCACAGGGACATTGAAGTGTACACAACATTGTTTCGCATAACACCAACAACACAGGAACATCACACCTACCAATTAAATTGACACCCTCAAATTGCACACATGCAATGGACTGTCATCGGATTCAAAACTCATATGCATGGATGTGTTATGAAACACAAACACCCCTCCAATGAAACAGCCCTGTAATGGCCCCACACATTACCCACATTGCAACACAATAGAAGGACAACAGAATGCACAATAGTCAGAGAGACAAATATCCAAAGCTCACTATGTAAACAATACCTGCACAATAGGGATGAAGGCACAAGGAGTACTCAGGGAAGAATGCTGTCCTGGGAGACTTTTCACTTTGCACACACCCCTAAAACAACATTCACACAGGAACTGGCCCTACATGTATCTCAGGAACAAACAATACTAGAGCCAAGTGACATGCCTTTCTGCAGAATGTGGTAGTGCAAGTCAAGAAAGCAAATAAAACTGCAACTACATGGGACATACGTCTAGATGAAGTAGCTGCAAGAAGGTACACACAGCAAAATGGTCACATGCACGTCAAATGCAAAGGAAGCTAGCGCAATTGAACACCCTCCATGTCTGCACAAAGAAAACTCAGGCTGCCACACATGAGACGAATATACAATCCATGACAGCAAAGGCCGTTGGCCTTTCCATGTTAAAGTCTCTGCACACTACTGTGCACACACTTGACTCCTCTCTCTGCCAGGAAACCTCCACAGGAGGGGGAATGAAGAACTTCCCTAGATAATTTACAGAGTTGGTTGCAATGATTTGCAATGTTGAACCATAGATCCAACACAATCACTACACAGCTTCTTTGGACCAACAACACAGTGGTATAAGGAATACACACTAATTAAGAATTCATTCCACGGAATGTGCTGAACCATTTCCGTCCCTGGGAAGGAAACCTACAATTGTATAAAACTGCGCATACAAGGCAACTCCACAGTAAGAAGATAGATAAAATCTTTGCTTTATTGGTCCACATAGATCCAAGAAATTTAGCAACAACAGTAATTAAAACATATTCAGTATTTCTTAGCGTTACAGCAGACCTATGGACACCCAGTAGCCTGCAGGCAGGTGCAAGCCACTTCCTACAACGGATTACATAAGCAGGGCAGACAAAAAATACATGGGGAAAATTTTCAAAAAGGGTGTTACAAGCTGGGCAGACCATACTTCCGTCAGATGACCAACTGCTAGTGAATGATCTTAATGGTAAGGTTCCTACACGAAATTGGAAGTGCAGCTTCCTGTCCTTAGGGGTCATGATTGTGTCCCAAAATGCCTCACAGCTGCACACATCCTTCAGATCAGTAAAAATGTGAGACAACTTGGAATGAATTGCTACATGCAGTTCTTCAGAATCTACTATCTTCCAATGCTTTTTTTTTAAATCAAGCTTTGAGGGAAAGGCAGCAGTAGTTGGGCAATCCCAGAGCTCACGCCATCCAAGCAAATACAGGGAAGCCTTGACATATCAGAGGGACACTAAGAGAGCGATCATCTTCAACTACAAGTTGGAGGGCTTTGGTATATGAGGCAAGCTCAGGAGTAGTCCAGAGCTGCCTCCAAAACAGGAGAGGACATAAATGATCTTTAGGGCCTATTCCCTTGATGCCTAGATCCTTGAAAAGAGGAAACAGCGGGGTTCTCGATAGTACAGAAACAAGTTTCCTATAAAAGTATTTTTGATTGCAGATAGTTATTAAGCTTTGACATAGCCCCATAGTGTCAGGAGATTACCAATTAAATCAAATTTCCACAGGAGTAGATGCCTTTTACCCAACTCCCTCCAACAGATGAGTGCTCAGACTTTAACTGATTATCTGAACCCTGCATCTGCTAGGGGAAAATGGAAATGGGAATAGAAAAAAATAGTCCGTCTCCAGATCCAGTTCCAGCCTGTGTTTCCCACTTGAAGATAGGATATTCAGGGCCGTATTTATACTCTGGTTGCGCCGAATTTGCGTCGTTTTTTTCGACGCAAATTCGACGCTAAACTAACGCCAACTAACGCCATATTTATACTATGGCGTTAGACGCTTCGGGCGCCAAAGTGCCCGGAGTGTGCGTCATTTTTTAGCGTGAACCCCTTCCTTGCGTTAATGATATGCAAGGGAGGCGTTCCTGTCTTAAAAAATGACTCCCAGGCCTTTACGTGGTATTTATACTCCCGGGCAAAAATGACGCCCGGTAGTGGGCGTGGCCAAAAACGGCGCATTTGCGCCGCTTTTTAAAGCCTGGGTCAGGCATGGCGTTAAGGGACAAGTGGGCTCAAAATGAGCCCAGAGTGCCCTCCCCTGCCCCCAGGGACCCCCCCTGCCACCCTTGCCCACCCCAGGAGGACACCCAAGGACGGAGGGACCCACCCCAGGGACATTCAGGTAAGTTCAGGTAAGTATTTTTTTTTTTTTTTTTATAATTTTTTTTGGCATAGGGGGGCCTGATTTGTGCCCCCCTACATGCCACTATGCCCAATGACCATGCCCAGGGGACATAAGTCCCCTGGGCATGGCCATTGGGCAAGGGGGCATGACTCCTATCTTTACAATGATAGGAGTCATGTTGATGGGGGATGGGCGTCGTTAAAAAATGGCGCAAGTCGGGTTAAGACGATTTTTGTGCCTCAACCTGACTTGCCCCATTTTAAGACGCCCTAACGTCATTTTTGCCCAACGCCGGCGCTGCCTGGTCTACGTGGTTTTTTTCCACGCACACCAGGCAGCGCCGGTCTGCTTGCGCCGGCTAACGCCATTCCATAAATACGGCGCCCGCATGGCGCTTCAGAATGGCGTTAGACGGCGCTAAATTTTTTGACGCTAAACTGCGTTAGCGCAGTTTTGCGTCAAAAAGTATAAATATGGCCCTCAGTGTGTGTGTCTGAAAACCTGCACATTTCTTCTTATTGGGATTTCTTTAAAGGAAGGACCTGCAGTCGGGTGATAAGAGCATAGATAGTTACATTCCAACTGTGCATTCAGCTGTTCAGCCATTCACATTCACCCAATTCTATTGTTCTCCTAACCTGGATCTTTTGAGAGACTAGCCTCTCTCTAAGAGAAAAATGTTAACTTAATATCTTCTTTTCTCCAGGAGTCAAAGGTTTCCAAGGTTCACTGGAGAACAGGTCAAAAGCTCACAAATATACAAACTACTAATATATTTTACAGGAAACGAAAGCTCTTTCTCAAGGTTCAATTTTCTCAATCACAGTCTCTAGGAGTTAGTCTGAGCACTGAGGTTTGTCTCTAAGGGGGTCATTACAACATTGGCGGTAAAAGGCGCTTACCGCTGTGCAGAAGACCGCCAATACACCACTGCGGCCACGGAATTCCGCCACAGATATTATGACACACATCTCGGAATCCTCCGAAATTCAGACACCCACACAAGTCCGCCACACCAACGGTCAGTGATAAACTGGTGAAAACAAAACCTCCACCTCCACGCCAACAGAAACACGCCCAGGCTATTACGACCCACGTGGCGGTCTTTCAACCGCGGTATTCCATTGGCGGTACACACCGCCGCGCTCAAAATACACATACATCTCCAAAACACCGCCACATTGGACAATTCAAAATACACACACCTGACACACATACAAACAACACTCCCACACACCCAACGCAATATAAAACACGCACCCACATCACCCACAAACCCCTACGACCAAAAATCTATCACGAAGGCTAGAGACACAGCACAGATCAGACAATCCCACCACGCAGAGGCACACAACACCATCACCAACACAACATCCACGCACAAAACACCACACACCACAACACATCACCACACACATCAACACTCACACCGCCCCACACATCACACACACCACCCCATGGCACGCCAAAGACACCCCCGCTTTTCCGAGGAGGAGCTCCGCGTCATGGTGGAGGAAATTGTCCGGGTAGAGCCACAGCTATTTGGCTCACAGGTACAGCACACATCAATAGCCAGGAAGAAGGAGCTATGGCGAAGAATAGTGGACAGGGTCAAGGCTGTGGGACAGCACCCAAGAAATAGGGAGGACATCAGGAAGAGGTGGGACGACCTACGGGGAAGGTTCGTTCAACGGTCTCCAGGCACAACATTGCGGTTCAGCGGACTGGCGGCGGACCCCCGCCTCCTCCCCCACAACTAACAACATGGGAGGAGCAAGTCTTGACCATCATGCATCCAGAGGGCCTCGGAGGAGTCGGTGGAGGATGGGACACTGGTAAGTCAAATCTTAACTAACATATCCCCCACCCTACCTGCATGCTATCACACCCCCCCACCCTCACACCCTCCCCTATCACCCCAAATCCTCACTAATGTACTAATAACACAAACTACACATCCCAACACCAACCCCTGCATGACACAACGAAGCATGGACACCTATCACCTAAGCATGCCCACTGCACATACCCAGAACAACCCCCTAGCCATCATCCCACAATCCCCCACACAGGAATGCTAGCACTGGGGTACACGCTCACCCACCCATTGCACACCATGACACACACACATGCAATAATCATGCTCTTATGCCCCTGCAGGAACACGAAGGACCGTCACCACACCAGGGCGTCCAGACAACACCACTCCACCCCCAGAAGAGGCCCACAGTGACGATAGCACCTCTGCCCTACTGGAGCCTGATGACCAGCCCGGACCATTGTGGGCCTCAGGACAGTTGGTTCCCCTCGCACAGGCACAGCCCAACACTGACATTCCACCCTCTGATAACACCAGCACAGCACCCACCCAGCGGGCCCAAAACTCCCTACCCAGGACACGTCAATCAGCGGTGTGTCCACTACTACAGGGAACCCAGGCAATCCCACCACCCCAACAACAACAGGGACCTGGGGGCAGTGGTAGTGGGCACAAGGTCCAGGGGATGGAGGCACAGGAACACAGGGGAACTGGGAGGGCTGCTGTGTGACAGGGGGCGGACAGGCCAAGGGAACCCACTCTCCACGAGGCCCTCACATCCATCATGGGAGCATACCACCACTCCCAGGAGACGATGGCCACGGTCCTGGTCAAGTTTCAGGAGACCCAGCGCCTGCAGGAGGACCAGTATTTGGGGTTCAGGGAGGAGCTCAGGACCATCAGCTCCGCCCTGGGCACCATCGTAGGGGTGCTGAAGGACATACAGCAGACCCTGAGAGACACTGTGGCACTCCAAGGGGCCCCTGACACTAGCATGGACGATGAACTGTCCACCACCTCCGCCGGCACTAGCGGACAGTATGCCCCACCACAGGACCACCACACCAGCACCCCACCCCCTGCAGATGGACAACCACCCCGCAAGCGGTCCCTGAGATCCAGGAACAGGCCAGAGCAAGATGGCAAGACCTCTGCCAAGAAATGAGACCACCCTGATTGTGCCCCCACTGCCCCACTTTGTTACCCTGTCCATACTTGAACTGCCCCAGCTCCTCTTCCTATGCCCAGATGGGCAGTGCACCTGTGAGACTAATAGACTGGACTCTGCCATGGACATTCCTCCACCATCACCCATCACCATTTAACAACCCCCTCCCAATTCTGAGCACTGCAATAAACACCCTTGAAACACAAAACAATCTGGAGTCAGTCTATGATTTGTTAAAATGTAATATCAATGACAGTGTGAAAATGCCTTGTGAGATGTAAAAGCAACATACCAATGTCACACATCAAAAGTCCTTGAAGGATGCAAGTAGAGGACACACGTTGGTAACCACACCTGTGAAACCGTAATGGAAAGAAACAACTCAATTACCAAATAATCCCAAGTAATTACACACAGGATAGAGGAAGACGTGTGACAGTGAATGTAATGTAAAATCTGAAAATGTTCTCACCTGTGTGTCACTGGAAATATTGCTGTATGACTGACTCCCTGTTGTCGTTGTATTCTTCCTCAGCTTCCTCCTCATCACTGTCCTCAGGCTCCACAGGCTCCACAGCTGCCGCAACACCGTCATCTGGACCATCCTCCTGCAGAAAAGGCACCTGGCATCGTAAAGCCAAATTATGAAGCAACGAGCAGGCGATGATGATCTGGCACACCTTCTTCGGTGAGTAGAATAGGGAACCGCCTGTCATATGGAGGCACCTGAACCTGGCCTTAAGGAAGCCGAAGGTGCGTTCGATCACCCTCCTAGTCCGCCCATGGGCCTCATTGTAGCGTTCCTCTGCCCTGGTCCTGGGATTCCTCCCTGGGGTCAGAAGCCAGGAAAGGTTGGGGTAACCAGAGTCCCGTAATAGCCATACAAGGTGCCTCTGGAGTTGACCCATCATATCAGGGATGCTGCTATTCCGCAGGATGTAGGCGTCATGCACAGAGCCAGGGAATATAGCATTAACCTGGGAGATGTACTGGTCTGCCAAACAGACCATCTGTACATTCATAGAATGATAACTCTTCCTGTTTGTGTACACCTGTTCACTCCTGTGGGGGGGGACCAGAGCTACATGGGTCCCATCAATGGCACCTATGACGTTGGGGATATGTCCAAGGGCATAGAAGTCACCGTTAACTGTAGGCAAATCCTCCACCTCAGGGAAAATGATGTATCTCCTTACGTGTTTCAGCAGGGCAGACAACACTCTGGACAAGACGTTGGAAAACATAGGCTGGGACACTTGCAAGGAAATGGAGCACTGACAGCACCTGCACGTCAGGGGGGATTCCTGTGGGATGGCGGATTGGTGACATCAGGTCTGTCTCCAACTGGGTACATAGTTCCTGGATTGTGGCACTGTCAAACCTGCAGGTGACGATGACATGTCGCTCCTCCATTGTCAACAGGTCCACCAGCGGTCGGTGCACCTGAGGATTCCGCCATCTTCTCACATGTCCCAGCTGACGGCACCTACGAAGGACAAGAGCGACGATAAAGTGAATTTTCATCCAGGTATGTACCCACAGTTACACAGAACACGACACTACACACAAAACCCTTCCTGTATGTGTGTTGAGTGCAGGCCTAGCTATGTGTGACGCAGAATTAAATGAAGCCATGTGGGCCCCTGAAATGGCGGCTGCCTGACCTCTACACTGGGACAATGGGATTGCGGGGTAACTGCGCTGGCATTGCACACCGTCGCGGTAGACGGTCGTAGACCGCGGCGCAATGCTGCATTGGTTCACATAGGACCCTATGGGTTCCAGGAGCCAATGAACAAGTGCGCCGGCGGTGATGATACGCACCGCCGCGGATGTCACCGCCGTGGACGTCACCGACATTTTCTATCTGTTCAATCACTAGATACCTGACCTTCAACAGGAAAGGACCTACACTGCAAGTGCTGCTGTGACCTCGGTCTGGAAGCGACGATGGCTGCTGCGTCTGGGGAAAGGGCCCCTGCCTTCACTGCTCAGGAGTTGGAGAAACTTGTAGACGGGGTCCTCCCCCAGTACACGCTACTCTACGGTCCTCCAGACCAACAGGTTAGTACACAGGGAGCACATTGTATGGGCTAGGCCTGGGTGGAGAGGGCTGGGTGGAAGAGGGAAGGGAGCAGAGTTCAGGGAACATTAATGCATGTCAACGAATGGGCCACATGGCTAGAGTAGGGAGGGGGGCCACTCACATCGACGGTGCAGTTGGTAATGACTTCTCTTCTTCCCTTGTGCATGTCATGTAGGTCAGCGCCCACCAGAAGAGGGACATTTGGCGTGCCATCGCCAAGGACGTCCGGACCCTGGGGGCCCACCAGAGACGGGGCACCCACTGTCGTAAAAGATGGGAGGACATTCGCCGCTGCAGCAAGAAGACGGCAGAGGCTCAGCTGGGGATGGCCTCCCAACGTGGGAGGGGTGCCCGTCGCACTATGACCCCCCTGATGTTCCGGATCCTGGCGGTGGTCTACTCGGAGTTGGATGGGCGCTTGAGGGCATCACAGCAGACACAAGGGGGTGAGTACAACCTCATTCTGCGGACTTTGCGCGCAGTAGAGGGGTCTGGGTGGGGGAGGAGGGCTGTGGGTGTACCTAGGCCAGCCAGAAATGCGTAGACTAGGCCCCTCTGTAATGCAGCCCATGTGGCACTCTACCCCACCTCAGTACAGTGCCAAGTACAGGTATAGTTGCCCCTGTGGCATCCATGTGTGCAGATGTCCACCATAGCGATGTAGGCCATATCCCAGGAATTGCATATGCCGAGGCCAGGAGCACGGCGTAATGCAGGGGGCTGCTGTGTCTGTCTTGTCCACCAACGGTAGCGGTGTGCCATGCACTCACCCTGTTCTTCTTCTGTCTCCCCCCCCCTTTTTGTGCTCTCCCAGGTCTTTTGTGAATCAGCATCATCAGGCGGAGGTACAGTGGCATTGGAGCACGAGGGAGCTGCATCCCACATGGCCAAGGAGGGCCACACCGCGGACTCAGAATGGCCCAGTGGGACGGAAGGCGAGGGGAGCTTCACATCGGCCACCGGATCACCAACCAGCGACACGGACTCGTCCGCCGATGGGGGCTCCCTTGTGGTGGCGGCACCATCTGTGCGCCCCACTACTACAGGTACAGCCGCCACCTCCCCTACCAGCACCGCCCTCCCAGCAGCCCCTCAGCGTTCGCCCCATGCCCGCTCACCCAGAAGGGTGGGCATCACCTTCGCCCCAGGCACCTCAGCCCCTGCCCCAGTCACCCCTGCTGCCCTCAGTGAGGAGGCCATTGACCTCCTCAGGTCACTCACTGTTGGGCAGTCTTCTATTGTGAATGCCATCCAGGGTGTAGAACGAGAGTTGCAACACGGTAATGCATTCCTGGAGGGCATTCATTCTGGTCAGGCTGTCCATCAGCGAACCCTGCAATCTCTGGCCTCAGCACTGATGGCAGCCATTGTCCCTGTGTCTAGCCTCCCCCCTCCAACCTCCTCCACCCAGACCCAATCCCCTGTACCCCAGCCCATCCCAAGCACACCTACAGACCAGCATGCACACAAGTCAGCACACACAAGTAGCTCAACCAAACATAGGCACCACACAACCCACAGGCACTCACACAAGCATCACACACATACAGACACAGCAACATCCACTGCCTCCACTGTGTCCCCCTCCTCCTCTTCTCCCTCCTCCCTCCCAGTCTTGTCTACACACACACCTGCATGCACCACATCTACAGGCACCAGGAATCGCACTAGGACACCCAGCACCACAAGCCGCTCACCTGCACTCACCACCTCCACTGCCATTTACACGTCCCCTGTGTCCTCTCCCAGTGTGTCTGTGATGCCCCCTCCCAAAGTACACAAACGCGGGCACCCACACACCCAACATCCATCCACCTCACGACAGCCTCCAGTACCTGCACCTGCACCCAAAACAACTAAAGTGACACCTCCTACAACCACCTCCTCTTCCTCCACTCCCAGACCCCCTCCAACTACCCATCCCAGTGTTTGTCAGAAACTGTCCCTGTGTAAAGTTGACCTTTTTGCCCCCCCCAATTCATCAGTCCCATTGTAGCGCCTCAGCCAAAAAGCCTCCAATACCAGTGGTGCCTGTTCAAGGTATGTGGAGTGCACCGGCCACCAGGGCAGGCAGTATGACCCGGAGCCAAGGCACTGGCAGCCCACCCCCTGTAAAGGCTCTGAAATTGGAAAGTGGACGGCGGGACGTGTGAAGACTCCTGGTGGGGAAACAACTCACAGGGGTCCCAAGGGGATTGGAGAGTCAGCTGTGACTCCACCAAAGGTGGGGAAGGGCCGGAGGAAGTCTGCCTAGCCTGTTGTGAGTCTCACGGCGGAGAAGGGCGGCATCATTCCCGGCGGTTGAGATGCCACCGCCAGCACTGTCGTCACGGAGTCAGTGCCCAGGAGGGACCAAGTATCGTCACTGGTCAGGAGACCACCGCCGGAGTCATTGCCCAGGAGGGCCCAAGTATCGTCACTGGTCAGGAGACCACTGTCGGAGTCAGTGCCCAGGAGGGCCCAAGTATCATCACTGGTCAGGAGTCCACAGCCGGAGTCATTGCCCAGGAGGGCCCAAGTATCGTCACTGGTCAGGCGACCACCGCCGGAGTCATTGCCCAGGAGGGCCCAAGTATCGTCACTGGTCAGGAGACCACCGCCGGAGTCATTGCCCAGGAGTCATTGCCCAGGAGGGCCCAAGTATCAATCAATCAATCAATCATGGTATTTATAAAGCGCGCTATGTACCCGTCAGGGTTTCGAGGCGCTGAGGGGGGGGGAGCGCTGCTGGATTAGCGGTCGAAGAGCCAGGTCTTGAGGAGCCTTCTGAATGTGAGGAGGTCCTGGGTCTGGCGAAGAGATGTGGGGAGAGAGTTCCAGGTCTTGGCGGCGAGGAAGGAGAAGGATCTGCCGCCGGATGTCTTGCGCTGGATTCGGGGTACGATGGCGAGGGCGAGGTTGGCGGATCGGAGTTGACGTGTTGGAGTGTAGAAGTTGAGTCTGGTGTTGAGGTAGGAGGGTCCGGTGTTGTGAAGTGCCTTGTGAGCGTGGGTCAGGAGTTTGAAGGTTATCAGCTGGTCATCGTCACTGGTCAGGAGACCACCGCCGGAGTCAGTGCCCAGGAGGGCCCAAGTATCGTCACTGTCAGGAGACCACCGCCAGAGTCATTACTCAGGAGTGCCCAAGTATCGTCACTGGTCAGGAGACCACCGCCGGAGTCAGTGCCCAGGAGGGCCCAAGTATTGTCACTGGTCAGGAAACCACCGCCGGAGTCAGTGCCCAGGAGGGCCCAAGTATCGTCACTGGTCAGGAGACCACCGCCGGAGTCAGTGCCCAGGAGGGCCCAAGTATCGTCACTGGTCAGGAGACCACCGCCGGAGTCATTGCCCAGGAGGGCCCAAGTATCGTCACTGGTCAGGAGACCACCGCCGGAGTCATTGCCCAGGAGGGCCCAAGTATCGTCACTGGTCCGGAGACCACCGCCGGAGTCATTGCCCAGGAGTCATTGCCCAGGAGGGCCCAAGTATCGTCACTGGTCAGGAGATCACCGCCGGAGTCAGTACCCAGGAGGGCCCAAGTATCGTCACTGTCAGGAGACCACCGCCGGAGTCATTACTCAGGAGGGCCCAAGTATCATCACTGGTCAGGAGACCACCGCCGGAGTCAGTGCCCAGGAGGGCCCAAGTATTGTCACTGGTCAGGAAACCACCGCCGGAGTCAGTGCCCAGGAGGGCCCAAGTATCGTCACTGGTCAGGAGATCACTGGTCAGGAGACCACCGCCGGAGTCAGTGCCCAGGAGGGCCCAAGTATCGTCACTGGTCAGGAGGCCACCGCCGAAGTCAGTGCCCAGGAGGGCCCAAGTATCGTCACTGGTCAGGAGACCACCGCCGGAGTCAGTGCCCAGGAGGGCCCAAGTATCGTCACTGGTCAGGAGACCACCGCCGGAGTCATTGCCCAGGAGGGCCCAAGTATCGTCACTGGTCAGGAGACCACCGTCGGAGTCAGTGCCCAGGAGGGCCCAAGTATCGTCACTGGTCAGGAGACCACCGCCGGAGTCATTGCCCAGGAGGGCCCAAGTATCGTCACTGGTCAGGAGATCACCGCCGGAGTCATTGCCCAGGAGGGCCCAAGTATCGTCACTGGTCAGGAGACCACCGCCGGAGTCATTGCCCAGGAGTCATTGCCCAGGAGGGCCCAAGTATCGTCACTGGTCAGGAGACCACCGCCGGAGTCATTACTCAGGAGGGCCCAAGTATTGTCACTGGTCAGGAGACCACCGCCGGAGTCAGTGCCCAGGAGGGCCCAAGTATTGTCACTGGTCAGGAAACCACCGCCGGAGTCAGTGCCCAGGAGGGCCCAAGTATCGTCACTGGTCAGGAAATCACTGGTCAGGAGACCACCGCCGGAGTCAGTGCCCAGGAGGGCCCAAGTATCGTCACTGGTCAGGAGACCACCGCCGGAGTCAGTGCCCAGGAGGGCCCAAGTATCGTCACTGGTCAGGAGACCACCGCCGGAGTCAGTGCGCAGGAGGGCCCAAGTATCGTCACTGGTCAGTAGACCACCGCCGGAGTCATTGCCCAGGAGGGCCCAAGTATTGTCACTGGTCAGGAGACAACCTCCGGAGTCAGTGCCCAGGAGGGCCCAAGTATCGTCACTGGTCAGGAGACCACCGCCGGAGTCAGTGCCCAGGAGGGCCAAAGTATCGTCACTGGTCAGGAGACCACGCCGGAGTATCGTCACTGGTCAGGAGACCACCGCCGGAGTCAGTGCCCAGGAGGGCCCAAGTATCGTCACTGGTCAGGAGACCACCGCCGGAGTCAGTGCCCAGGAGGGACCCGGCTGCCACAGCCCCGGTGCGCTGTGAGGGAACGTCATGCCACACACCAATGCCCATTCTGTGTATCGTCATGCCACACACCAATGCCCAGTCCATGGAACTTCATGCCACACACCAATGCCCAATATAGGGATCATCATGCCACACACCAATGCCCGTTCCAGAGACCGCCATGGCAAAGCACCACTGAACAGTCCAGACACCGCCATGGCAAAGCCCCGCTGAACAGGGCAAGCACCGCCATGGCAAAGCACCACTGTACAGTCCAGAGACCGCCATGGCAAAGCACCGCTGAACAGTCCAGAGACCGCCATGGCAAAGCACCGCTGAACAGTCCAGAGACCGCCATGGCAAAGTACCGCTGAACAGGGCATGCACCGAGTAAGAATGTAAAGACCGCCACATCAAGCATCCTTATCCCATGTGCATCTGGGACAGTGACGGGACAGGAACTTTCACGGGGAGACTGATCCAGTCTGGCCACCAGTCCCCCTCCAGAGCCACTGGCGGATGTTATCTACTTGAGAGACTGTGGCTTTGCACTCCCCAGGATGGTACAGTGGGCAAGCCACCCACTGTAGAGACTTGTGAGACTGTGGCTTTGCACTCCCCAGGATGGTACAGTGGGCAAGCCACCCACTGTAGAGACTAGAGAGACTGTGGCTTTGCACTCCCCAGGATGGTACAGTGGGCAACCCACCCACTGTAGAGACTTGAGAGACTGTGGCTTTGCACTCCCCAGGATGGTACAGTGGGCAACCCACACACTGTAGAGACTTGAGAGACTGTGGCTTTGTACTCCCCAGGATTGATCAGTGGGCAAGCCACCCACTTGTGAGACTTGAGAGACTGTGGCTTTGCACTCCCCAGGATACATCAATCGGCATGGAGCCCCGTCGTGGATCTGGCTTTGCAGTCATCCGGCTGAGGTGCCCCCCCTTCCCTTCCCCCTGAGGTGCCTGTAGTATTTCTATCTGATGCCACAGCAGTGTTCTCTCCGATTGAGGACAGGTATCTTTTGTGGGCCTCGCCCATGCATTTTTGGACTAGTGGTGCACGGACATTGCTGTGTGCATATCTGCACTACTTCTCGTAATGTATATATTTCTAGCAGACTTTCTTATATATCTGTATATTTTTGACATACATGTATATTGATACATTACAATGTTTGATCAGATTTCGCTTTGTCTTGGCATTCTTCCGGGGGGATTGTGGGTTGTTACTGTGATTTTTTTTAATGCATTGGTGTGTATGTTGTAATATGTGAGGGTGGGGGTGGGGGTGGGAGTGTTTCGTGGGTGTCCCCCTAACTTTTGCCTCCCCCCTCCCCCATGTCATAGGTGCTGTACTCACCGTTGTCTTCGGCCGCGCCGCTGTTGGTCTTCGTAGATGAGTAGGAATACAAGGGCCGGAAGAATGTGTATTTCGGGCTCCATGGTGTCCTCGTTCCTCGTGGGATGTGTTGAGGTGAGCGTTTTCCCATTGCAGTAACTGTTTCTGCTGTGTTTTTATCCACAGTGAATCCGCCCCGGAAAAGGTGGTGGATTGGCAGGTTGTGATACTATGGGTGGTACATTATCTTCCCCCTGTCTGTTGGCAGTGACCGCCGCGCTGCTTGTCTGTATTGCCATGGCGGGCGGTGTGTTAAAGTGGCTGTCTTTGTTGGCGGTTTCTGCCAGGGTCATAATTCCCTTTTTTGGTCCGCCGCCCTGTTTGCGGTATTGCCGCACCTTTAACACCGTCCGCCAGGGTTGTAATGACCACCTAAGACTGACAAGTCTGCAAAGCAAAGAGTTCTTGAATATACATGTACATATGTATACTGGCAAGTCTGGAAATCATACAAAATGATTCCCTACTGCAGTTGCTTGAAGTTCTGTTAAGCCAAAACGAATTCTCCTCAGAAAGCCGATAGCCAGTTGTTGGAAAAAGGAAAAAATCAGCTTCTTCAAAAGGGAAAAAGTAACTGGTGTGCACATCTTAACAAGAAAAATAATTAATTACTCGAAATTGGAAGAATTCTCTATGAAACGAAGCGTCTCAGGAACACTGCTCATTCTCCTCAGGATGACAGTTGAGGTGCAGGACTCCCTGAGAGAAACAGCTGGAGGGAAGCTTTGGCATGAGACTAAGGTAGAAAAACTTGTGCTAACCTCACAAGGATTTGCGGCCACCATCTTGAGTGGCAGTTGAACCTGAAGAAACTAGTTCTAAGGACAGCCTCCACAAGAGCCACCGGGAGTGAGGATGCCGCTGCAACCAACGTGGGTACAAGGAAAAGGTGAATCATTTTTGCTGAGGGAAGAACTTAAGAACGCTGGTAATAGGTTTTCTGGCAGTATCCCCCTCCAAAGAACTCCCTCCCACAGAAGGTTTGTTGGGGAAAATGTCGTGAAAGTGCTTTATTAACCTTGGAGCATGCACATTTTGAAAGGCTTCCTAGGACCTTTTTTCTGGGCCAAAATCTTTCCAATCAATGAGGTAATATAATGTTCCTTTTTTAAACTTTGGGTCTAATATTCTACACACTTCATATTCTAAATGTGAATCTACTTGGATAGGATCTGGAGGGGTGATTGTCCTAACATTGGGAGGGCTTTTTTTAAGTAGTGAGACATGGAATACTGAATGAACCTTAATCTGACATGGTAAGGCAAGTTTGACTGTTACTGGATTTACAATTTTCTTTATTTGAAAGGATCCTACATATCTAGGCTGGAATTTTTTGTTCCCTCTTAAATGTAAATGTCGAGTGGATAGTCAGACCTTCTCACCCTTGCAAAACCCAGGGTTGCCTCTCCTCTTTTTGTCAGCATGTTTCTTGTAAGAGACCTTCGCCTTGGTCAAGTGTTCTCTTGAATTTTCTTACTGAATTAATTTGCAGCTGGGACCGTGCCACCCGACCTTCCTACGATAATGTTTGGGTGCCTACTAGAGTTCAAATAGAAAGGAGAATAACCAGTGGAGGCATGAATAGCATTGTTGTATGCAAATTCTTCTGTCCAAATGAAATATGGCCAATCATTATCTTGGTCTGGGAGATATAAGCGTAGGTACTGCTTATCCACTTGTTAACTCTTTCTGTCTGTCCATCCGTTTCCGGATGATAACTGGTAGAATAATGTGAGTCTATTCCAAGTTGTTTCATAAGGGCCCTCCAGAAATGGGAAATAAATTGGGGACCTCGATCTGAGATTACAGCCACCGGAATGCCATGAGCTCTCACTATATGCTGTGAATATAACTGTGCTAACTGAGAGGCTCGAGTAACCTTCTTCAGAGGGATGAAATGACTCATTTTTTAAAAAATGTCTACAAAAACTAGGATTGTGTCAAAACCTTGACTTGTAGGTAAATCTACAATCGAATCCGTAGTAATGGTGTGGCAGGGATATGGTGCAATGGGAAGAGGCTGAAGCTCACCTTCAGGAGCTAATCGTGTTGTCTTTCCCTGGATGCATTAATCACAGGTTTGAGCATATTGTCTTATTTGAGGGATCATGGCAGGCCACCAGAAATACCTCTTCATTAATTGGGTAGTCTTAAAAATTCCTTTATGGCCAGCTAAAGGATCATCATGACAAGCTTGCAGCTCTAGTTCTTGCAACTCACGAGTTGGCAAATATAAAGCATTTTCAACAAAAGGAAAATTTTCTAAAACCCTCTTCCTTCTTTTTTGTTGGCTCAGTCTGAAATTTCTTGGTCAGATATGGGTTCTCGAACTTTCCTTTTTATTTCAGAAAATTGTAAGGTACAAACAAACTTTTCTGATGGAATAATTGGAATCTTTTCAACTTCTCTGGGTCTAGGTATATTATTCATTCTTGATAACGCATCTACCTTACCATTAGCAAAACCAGGTCAAAAGGTAATGGTAAAATTAAAATGTGCAAAGTACAAGGACCATCTCAATTGCCTTGGAGTTAATGTCTTAGCAGACTTTAAAAACTGAAGATTTTTATGATAGGTGAACACAGTGACTACATGACGAGCCTCTAATCAATAATGCCAACATTCCTGAAAGGCATCCTTCACTGCCAAAAGCTCTTTGTCAGCAATTGGATCATTTATTTCAGGAGGAGTTAATTTCCTGGATCGAAATGCCACTGGGTGAAGTTGACCTGTTTCCTTGAGGCTATGAGTTAATACTTCACCAATCGCTTGGTCGGAGGCATCAGCTTCTACAAAAAAATGACTCTTCAGGGTTAGGATGGAGAAGGATCGGGGCTGTGATAAAGACTCTTTTGAGGAATTCAAAAGATTCTTCAGCTTCTGTTGACCAATTAAAGGGTACTCCTTTTCTCAAATGCTTTGTAAAAGGGACCACCGTTTGAGAAAACTCTTTTATAAATCGGCGGTAGAAATTAGCAAAGCCAATAAAAGTTTGCACCTCATTCACCGTTTTAGGAGAAGACCAATCCAGGATTGTTTGAATATTATCAGGATCCATGGAAACTCAATTTTCCGATAAGACGAATCCCAAGAATTCTACTTCCTTCGCATGAAAGGCACACTTTTCCAACTTCACATATAGGTTATTTTTCAACAATTTCTTTAGAACTGCTATCACGTGATCTACATGTTCTCGCAAATTCTGGGAGAAGATTAAAATATCATCAATTTAGACTACTACAAATTGATCTAATAACTCTCTCAGAACATTGTTCACAAAGTGCTGGAAAGCGGCCAGCGCGTTACATATCCCATAAGGCATCACTTGGAACTTGTATAGACCAAACCAGGTGCGGAAGGACATTTTCCATCCGTCTCCCTTAGCAACTCGAATTAAATGATACGCTCCATGAAGATCTAGTTTGGTGTAGATTTTTGCGTCTTTTACCTGATCTAGCAGTACTGAAATCAAGGGCAGGTGATTTTGATTCTTCACAGTAACTTGATATAACGCTCTGTAATCCATACAAATTCTTAACTCTTCATTCTTCTTCTTTGGGACAAAAAAAGGAGGGAAGAGACCGAGGATAGAGAGGGAAGAAATAAAACTGTCAAATATTTTTCTAAATATTCTTTTAGGAACTTGTTCTCCTTTTCAGTAAGGGCATTGATTCTACTGCAAGGTAGATTCGCACCTGGCTCAAGTTTGATCCTGCAATCATAAAATCTGTGGGGAGGGAGCTTCTCTGCCTCTGCTTGGTCAAACACTGCAGACAATTCTTTATATTCTGGAGGGAATAACAACCTTTTCCAGAGCACAAACCACATTGGATTTGGTAGCTAAAATTTGAGGGGGAGGTGGTGCACTACTTATTTCTTGAGGATCATAACAATGCTTCCGACAGTAACTTGAATTTAATTGGACAGTCCTCTTTTCCCAATTAATTTCAGGGTTGTGCTCCATAAGCCAGGGTAAGCCCAAGATCAGCTGAAATTGAAGAGCATCTATGAGATTGAAAGATATCTTTTCTTGGTGTCCTAGATGATCCTTCTGAACTATAGGTTCAGTTTCATCTGTGATTGGATCTGAAGACAAGATGAGGGGAAGCAGACTGTAAGGTGTTTGCCACTAATTGGGATTCAGTGGCTGGTTGGTGTTGTAGGTCAACCAGGGCTACTCTCTTGGTAGAATGCATTGTATCTTTTCCTGGATTATCTTTTATAGGCTTCTTGGGCATTCTCTTACAAAATGCCCAGACAACCCAACAATAGAGATGTAGATTCTTAGATCTTCGCTTGTCCTTTTCCTCTTTAGACAGGGGACCTCTAACATTGCCGATTTGCAAAGGCTCTTCCGAAGAGTGTGTCCGGAGGTCTTGATACTTTCCACTTTACTCGTATCAAAACGTGGTGGGATCGAAGAAATTCTCTCGCGCGTTCAGCTTTTCTTTCAAACAGACGCTGATCAATCTGTAAAACTAGATCAATTAATTTTGACACATCAGTAGGTCAATCTGGAATTTGGGCTAGCACATCTTTTAGTTTTCCTCATAAACCTTGGTAAAAAAATGAAGCTCTTTTGTTCTCGACCAACCAGTTTCCGCAATTCATTTGTTGATATGAGATCAAACCCCTATTACCTTGTTTTAAGTCTAGTAATTCATTATCTGTGGATTGGGAAATTGTTCTGCGCTCAAAGATTTGAAGGAATTCGGTTTTAAAGACTTTAAATCATATAGTATAGGGTCATTTTGTGAAACCAAAGGCATGGACCATGAAGCTGCATCTCCACTCAAATAAGAAAAAATTAATGCTGTTTTTGACTGATTTTCTGTAAAAATAACGGGACGACAAAGGAAGTGTAAGGAGCACTGGGTTAAAAATATCTGCGCCTTGTAAGGATCTCCACTAAAACGTTCAGGGAGTGCAGGGGAATGATAGGGGAGATGGAATGAATGACTTGTGTGGATATTTCTGAGGTAGAGGTAGGGAAGGTTTTACCCCAAACCCCACTAGTCCCTGGGGTATTCCCAGAAGTGAAGATATTTAATTTGTCCATGAGCTGTTGGGTCTCAACATGGGACCTTTTTATTTCCTCTCACGTTTTTGTTTTCATCTAGGGTAAAGGTTAACTGTTTTTGTTTTTCACCCATAAGTGCTTCCAATGCATTGAAATCTAAATCTCCAGCCATTCTGCTCCAGTGGAAATAAGCATTTTTTGGCACTTCAGTCTGTCAGGAGATTACCCATTAAATCAAACTTCCACAGGAGTGGATGCCTTTACCCAACTCCCTCCAACAGATGTATGCTCAGACTTTAACTGATTATCTGAACCCTGCATCCGCTAGGGGGAAATGGGAATGGGAATAGAAAAAGAGAGACCACCTCCAGATCCAGTTCCAGCCTGTATTTCCCAGTTGAAGATGGGGTATTCAGTGTGTGTCTCTGAAAACCTTCACCTTTCTTCTTATTGGGATTTCTTTCAAGGAAGGACCTGCAGTCAGGTGATAAGAGCATAGATAAGTACATTCCTACTGTGCATTCAACTGTTCAGCCACTCACATTCACCTAATTCTATTGTTGTCCTAACCTGGACCTTTTAAAAGACTAGCCTCTCTCTAAGAGAACAATGTTAACTTAATATCTTCTTTTCTCCAGGAGTCAGAGGTTTCCAAGGTTCACTGGAGAACAGTTCAAAAGTTCACAAATATACAAACTACTAATGTCTTTTACAGGAAACGAAAACTCCTTCTTGAGGTTCAGTTTTCTCAATCACAGTCTCTTGGAATTAGTCTGAGCACTGAAGTTTGTCTTTAAAAATGACAAGTCTGCAAAGCAAAGAGTTATTGAATATGTATGTACACATATATATTGGCAAGTCTAGAAATCATACAAAAGTAATCCTTACTGCAGTTGCTTGAAGTTCTGTTAAGCCAAAACAAATTCTCCTCAGAAAGCCGATAACCAGTTGTTGGAAAAAGGAAAAAACTCAGCTTCTTCAAAAGGGAAAAGGTAGCTGGTGTGCACACCGTAACAAGAAAAATAATTAATAACTCAAAACTGGAAGAATCCTCTATGAAGGAACCGCCTCAGGAACACTGCTCATTCTCCTCATGATGACAGTTGAAGTGCAGGGCTCCCAGAGAGAAACAACTGGAGGGAAGCTTCAGCATGAGACTAAGGTAGAAACACTAGAGCACTGACCTCACAAGGATTTGCAGCCACCATCTTGAGTGGCAGTTAAACCTGAAGAAGCTAGTTCTAAGAACAGCCTCTGCAAGAGCCATCAGGAGTGAGGATGCTGCTGCAACCAACGTGGGTACAAGGAAAAGGAGAATCATTTTTACTGAGGGAAGAACTGAACAACGCTGGCAATAGTTTTCCTGACACATAGCTGCGCACCATATAAAGTGGAACTAACAGCCTTAAGGGGGTTATTACAACTTTGGAGGAGGTGTTAATCCGTCCCAAAAGTGACAGTAAAGTGACGGATATGCCACCAGCCGTATTACGAGTCCATTATATCCTATGGAATTCGTAATACGGCTGGTGGTATATCCGTCACTTTACCGTCACTTTTGGGACGGATTAAAAACCTCCTCCAAAGTTGTAATAACCCCCTTAGTCTTGTGGATCTGAAGTGCCGGGCGGATTAGTTTGGTAAATGAGGTACTAAAGTCCCTGACAAAAACCACAGTGTACAGTTTTTGCTAAAACACCATCTTGGTGGTATGGGATTTCCAAGACAAATATGCTGATATTTTTAAACCAAGGTAACGAAAAGATTTCACCTTTTCAAGCGGCGTGCCTCCAAGAACTACATTCCCTTTGTATGATTTGTGGGGGTTGAACGTCATCAGTTTAGTTTTGAAGGTATTGATCTACAGTCCCTGAGAGAGACAGAACTTGCCAAATAGATTTAAGAGTTTCTGTAAACCACTTGGGTCTTGGAGATTAAGAGAGTGTTGTCTGCAAACAACAACACAAGAACTTTACGTGCACATTTACATGGTGCATCTACCTCCACCATAGCTAAAAAAGGGACAATGCTATTGATATACAATAAAAATAAAGTTGGAGCAAGGACACATCCTTGTCATACTCCCCTTTGTACTGGGCGTTTGTCAGTAAGCTGCCCCTGATCCCCTCACCTGACGTGTGCATAAGTATCCTCATGAAGACGTATTAGTAATGAAAGGAGGTGGGAAGGCATTGCCAAGTCAAAACAGACTTCTCACAGCTTGTTGAGAGGTTCTGAATCGAAGGCATATTTTAATCCACAAAAGCAACATAAAGATTTCCTTTGACAATCAAGACAGTTTTCCAATATTGGGGCAGGAATCTGAAGACTTGGTCAATAGTGGAAATTGTTATACGAAACCCAGGTTGAAGACAGCTGAGAATGTCATGGTCAGATATCCAATCCTGGATCTTCCCCAGAAGGTGGTGGCAGAAGATGTTTTGCACACAGTCTAATAAGCTGATAGATCTATAAATACATGGCAAAGATCTACCACCCTTTTTATGGGTACAACAATGGCACCCTTCCATGAGTCAGGGATTGGTGCCCCAGACCCTATTGCATTACATAGAATAAAGATATATCTAGACCAGGCATCTATATCAGTCAAAACTAAGGGGGTCATTACAACCCTGGTGGACGGTGTTAAAGGTGCAGTAATACCGCAAACAGGCCGGCGGAAAAAGGGAATCATTACCGTGGCGGAAACCGACAACATAGACAGCCACGGCATTAACACTCCGACCACCACGGCGGTACAGACAAGCAGCGCGGCGGTCACCGCCAACAGACAGGCGGCAGACAATGTACCGCCCATAGTATCACAACCCGCCAATCCGCCACAGTTTCCGGGGCGGATTCACCGTGGATAAAAACACGGCAGAAACAGCTTTTGAAATGGGAAAACGCTCACCTTCTACACATCCCACGAGGAAGGAGGACACCATGGAGCCGGAATTACAAATCCTACCTGCCCTTGTCTTCCTGCTCATTTACGAACACCAGCAACGGCGGCGGCGAAGACAACAGTGAGTACTGCACCTACGACATAGGGGAGGGGGGAGGCAAAAGTCAGGGGGACACACACGCAACACCCCCACCCCCACCCTCACTCTCGCACATTACAACACACACACCAATGCATTTCAAAACATCACAGTAACAACCCCCCCCAGAAGAATGCAAAGAGCAAAGGAAATCAGTTAAAAAATTGTAATGTATCAAAATACAGTTACCAAATATATACAGATATATATATATATATATACACATTCAAAAGTATATACATTACGAGAAGAAGTGCAGGTATGCACATATCAATGTCCGTGCACCACTGGTCCAAAAATGCATGGGCGAGGCCCACAATAGATACCTGTCCACAAACGGAGAGAACACTGCTAGGGCATCAGATAGAAATACAACAGGTACCTCAGGGGGAAGGGAAGGGGGGGGTACCTCAGCCGGATTACAGCACCACGCCAGATCCACGACGGGGCTCCATGCCCATTGATGTATCCTGGGGAGTGCAAAGCCATAGTCTCTCAAGTCTCTACAGTGGGTGGGTTGCCCACTGTTCCATCCTGGGGAGTGCAAAGCCACAGTCTCTCAGGTCTCTACAGTGGGTGTTTTGCCCACTGTTCCATCCTGGGGAGTGCAAAGCCACAGTCTCTCAAGTCTCTACAGTGGGTGGGTTGCCCACTGTTCCATCCTGGGGAGTGCAAAGCCACAGTCTCTCAAGTCTCTACAGTGGGTGGGCTGCCCACTGTTACATCCTGGGGAGTGCAAAGCCACAGTCTCTCAAGTCTCTACAGTGGGTGGTTTTCCCATTGTTCAATCCTGGGGAGTGCAAAGCCACAGTCTCTTAAGTCTCTACAGTGGGTGGGTTGCCCACTGTTCCATCCTGGGGAGTGCAAAGCCACAGTCTCTCAAGTGGATAACAGTCTCCACTGGTTCTGGAGGGGGAATGGTGCCCACATTGCATTAGGCTTCCCGTGACGGTTCCTGTTCCGTCACAATCCCAGCTGTACATGGGATAACGATGCTTGATGTGGCGGTGTTTCCTTGTTCAGCGGTGCTTTGCCATGGCGGTCTGTGCCCTGTTCAGCGGTGCTTTGCCCTGTTCAGCGGTCTTCACCATGGCAGTGATTTCCTTGCTCAGCGTTGCTTTGCCATGGCGGTGTCTGACCTGTTCAGCGGTTCTCTGCCCTGTTCAGCGGTCTTCACCATGGCGGTGATTTCCTTGTTCAGCGGTGCTTTGCCATGGCGGTGACCTGTTCAGCGGTTCTCTGCCCTGTTCAGCGGTGCTTTGCCCTGTTCAGCGGTCTTCACCATGGCGGTGATTTCCTTGTTCAGCGGTGCTTTGCCATGGCGGTCTCTGACCTGTGCATTGGTGTGGCATGATGGTCCCTCATTGCCCAGCGGGGCTGTGGCAGCCGGGGCCCTCCTGGGCACTGACTCCGGCGGTGGTCTCCTGACCAGTGACGATACTCCTGCCCTCCTGGGCACTGACTCCGGCGGTGGTCTCCTGACCAGTGACGATACTCCTGCCCTCCTGGGCACTGACTCCGGCGGTGGTCTCCTGATAGAAACCAGAATGACGATACATTCTGTGTATCGTCATGCCACACACCAATGCCCAGTCCATGGAACTTCATGCCACACACCAATGCCCAATATAGGGATCATCATGCCACACACCAATGCCCGTTCCAGAGACCGCCATGGCAAAGCACCACTGAACAGTCCAGACACCGCCATGGCAAAGCCCGCTGAACAGGGCAAGCACCGCCATGGCAAAGCACCACTGTACAGTCCAGAGACCGCCATGGCAAAGCACCGCTGAACAGTCCAGAGACCGCCATGGCAAAGTACCACTGAACAGGGCATGCACTGAGTAAGAATGTAAAGACCGCCACATCAAGCATCCTTATCCCATGTGCATCTGGGACAGTGACGGGACAGGAACTTTCACGGGGAGACTGATCCAGTCTGGCCACCAGTCCCCCTCCAGAGCCACTGGCGGATGTTATCTACTTGAGAGACTGTGGCTTTGCACTCCCCAGGATGGTACAGTGGGCAAGCCACCCACTGTAGAGACTTGTGAGACTGTGGCTTTGCACTCCCCAGGATGGTACAGTGGGCAAGCCACCCGCTGTAGAGACTTGTGAGACTGTGGCTTTGCACTCCCCAGGATGGTACAGTGGGCAACCCACCCACTGTAGAGACTAGAGAGACTGTGGCTTTGCACTCCCCAGGATGGTACAGTGGGCAACCCACCCACTGTAGAGACTTGAGAGACTGTGGCTTTGCACTCCCCAGTATGGTACAGTGGGCAACCCACACACTGTAGAGACTTGAGAGACTGTGGCTTTGTACTCCCCAGGATTGATCAGTGGGCAAGCCACCCACTTGTGAGACTTGAGAGACTGTGGCTTTGCACTCCCCAGGATACATCAATGGGCATGGAGCCCGTCGTGGATCTGGCTTTGCAGTCATCCGGCTGAGGTGCCCCCCCTTCCCTTCCCCCTGAGGTGCCTGTAGTATTTCTATCTGATGCCACAGCAGTGTTCTCTCCGATTGAGGACAGGTATCTTTTGTGGGCCTCGCCCATGCATTTTTGGACTAGTGGTGCACGGACATTGCTATGTGCATATCTGCACTACTTCTCGTAATGTATATATTTCTAGCAGATTTTCTTATATATCTGTATATTTTTGACATACATGTATATTGATACATTACAATGTTTGATCAGATTTCGCTTTGTCTTGGCATTCTTCCGGGGGGATTGTGGGTTGTTGCTGTGATTTTTTTGAATGCATTGGTGTGTATGTTGTAATATGTGAGGGTGGGGGTGGGGGTGGGAGTGTTTCGTGGGTGTCCCCCTAACTTTTGCCTCCCCCCTCCCCCATGTCATAGGTGCTGTACTCACCGTTGTCTTCGGCCGCGCCTCGCTGTTGGTCTTCGTAGATGAGTAGGAATACAAGGGCCGGAAGAATGTGTATTTCGGGCTCCATGGTGTCCTCGTTCCTCGTGGGATGTGTAGAGGTGAGCGTTTTCCCATTGCAGTAACTGTTTCCGCTGTGTTTTTATCCACAGTGAATCCGCCCCGGAAAAGGTGGCGGATAGGCAGGTTGTGATACTATGGGTGGTACATTATCTTCCCCCTGTCTGTTGGCAGTGACCGCTGCGCTGCTTGTCTGTATTGCCATGGCGGGCGGTGTGTTGAAGTGGCTGTCTTTGTTGGCGGTTTCCGCCAGGGTCATAATTCCCTTTTTTGGTCCGCCGCCCTGTTTGCGGTATTGCCGCACCTTTAACACCGTCCGCCAGGGATGTAATGACCACCTAAGACTGACAAGTCTGCAAAGCAAAGAGTTCTTGAATATACATGTACATATGTATACTGGCAAGTCTGGAAATCATACAAAAGGATTCCCTACTGCAGTTGCTTGAAGTTCTGTTAAGCCAAAACGAATTCTCCTCAGAAAGTCGATAGCCAGTTGTTGGAAAAAGGAAAAAATCAGCTTCTTCAAAATTGAAAAAGTAACTGGTGTGCACATCTTAACAAGAAAAATAATTAATTACTCGAAATTGGAAGAATTCTCTATGAAACGAAGCGTCTCAGGAACACTGCTCATTCTCCTCAGGATGACAGTTGAGGTGCAGGACTCCCTGAGAGAAACAGCTGGAGGGAAGCTTTGGCATGAGACTAAGGTAGAAACACTTGTGCTAACCTCACAAGGATTTGCGGCCACCATCTTGAGTGGCAGTTGAACCTGAAGAAACTAGTTCTAAGGACAGCCTCCACAAGAGCCACCGGGAGTGAGGATGCCGCTGCAACCAACGTGGGTACAAGGAAAAGGGGAATCATTTTTGCTGAGGGAAGAACTTAAGAACGCTGGTAATAGGTTTTCTGGCAGTATCCCCCTCCAAAGAACTCCCTCCCACAGAAGGTTTGTTGGGGAAAATGTAGTGAAAGTGCTTTATTAACCTTGGAGCATGCACATTTTGAAAGGCTTCCTAGGACCTTTTTTCTGGGCCAAAATCTTTCCAATCAATGAGGTAATATAATGTTCCTTTTTTAAACTTTGGGTCTAATATTGTACTCACTTCATATTCTAAATGTGAATCTACTTGGAGAGGATCTGGAGGGGTGATTGTCCTAACATTGGGAGGGCTTTTTTTAAGTAGTGAGACATGGAATACTGAATGAACCTTAATCTGACGGGGTAAGGCAAGTTTGACTGTTACTGGATTTACAATTTTCTTTATTTGAAAGGATCCTACATATCTAGGGTGGAATTTTTGGTTCCCTCTTAAATTTAAATGTCGAGTGGATAGTCAGACCTTCTCACCCTTGCAAAACCCAGGGTTGCCTCTCCTCTTTTTGTCAGCATGTTTCTTGTAAGAGACCTTCGCCTTGGTCAAGTGTTCTCTTGAATTTTCTTACTGAATTAATTTGCAGCTGGGACCGTGCCACCCGACCTTCCTACGATAATGTTTGGGTGCCTACTAGAGTTCAAATAGAAAGGAGAATAACCAGTGGAGGCATGAATAGCATTGTTGTATGCAAATTCTTCTGTCCAAATGAAATATGGCCAATCATTATCTTGGTCTGGGAGATATAAGCGTAGGTACTGCTTATCCACTTGTTAACTCTTTCTGTCTGTCCATCCGTTTCCGGATGATAACTGGTAGAATAATGTGAGTCTATTCCAAGTTGTTTCATAAGGGCCCTCCAGAAATGGGAAATAAATTGGGGACCTCGATCTGAGATTACAGCCACCGGAATGCCATGAGCTCTCACTATATGCTGTGAATATAACTGTGCTAACTGAGAGGCTCGAGTAACCTTCTTCAGAGGGATGAAATGACTCATTTTTGAAAAAATGTCTACAAAAACTAGGATTGTGTCAAAACCTTGACTTGTGGGTAAATCTACAATCGAATCCATAGTAATGGTGTGGCAGGGATATGGTGCAATGGGAAGAGGCTGAAGCTCACCTTCAGGAGCTAATCGTGTTGTCTTTCCCTGGATGCATTAATCACAGGTTTGAGCATATTGTCTTATTTGAGGGATCATGGCAGGCCACCAGAAATACCTCTTCATTAATTGGGTAGTCTTAAAAATTCCTTTATGGACAGCTAAAGGATCATCATGACAAGCTTGCAGCGCTAGTTCTTGCAACTCACGAGTTGGCAAATATAAAGCATTTTCAACAAAAGGAACATTTTCTAAAACCCTCTTCCTTCTTTTTTGTTGGCTCAGTCTGAAATTTCTTGGACAGATATGGATTCTCGAACTTTCCTTTTTATTTCAGAAAATTGTAAGGTACAAACAAACTTTTCTGATGGAATAATTGGAATCTTTTCAACTTCTCTGGGTCTAGGTATATTATTCATTCTTGATAACGCATCTACCTTACCATTAGCAGAACCAGGTCAAAAGGTAATGGTAAAATTAAAATGTGCAAAGTACAAGGACCATCTCAATTGCCTTGGAGTTAATGTCTTAGCAGACTTTAAAAACTGAAGATGTTTATGATAGGTGAACACAGTGACTACATGACGAGCCTCTAATCAATAATGCCAACATTCCTGAAAGGCATCCTTCACTGCCAAAAGCTCTTTGTCAGCAATTGGATCATTTATTTCAGGAGGAGTTAATTTCCTGGATCGAAATGCCACTGGGTGAAGTTGACCTGTTTCCTTGAGGCTATGAGTTAATACTTCACCAATCGCTTGGTCGGAGGCATCAGCTTCCACAAAAAAATGACTCTTCAGGGTTAGGATGGAGAAGGATCGGGGCTGTGATAAAGACTCTTTTGAGGAATTCAAAAGATTCTTCAGCTTCTGTTGACCAATTAAAGGGTACTCCTTTTCTCAAATGCTTTGTAAAAGGGACCACCGTTTGAGAAAACTCTTTTATAAATCGGCGGTAGAAATTGGCAAAGCCAATAAAAGTTTGCACCTCATTCACCGTTTTAGGAGAAGACCAATCCAGGATTGTTTGAATATTATCAGGATCCATGGAAACTCAATTTTCCGATAAGACGAATCCCAAGAATTCTACTTCCTTCGCATGAAAGGCACACTTTTCCAACTTCACATATAGGTTATTTTTCAACAATTTCTTTAGAACTGCTATCACGTGATCTACATGTTCTCGCAAATTCTGGGAGAAGATTAAAATATCATCAATTTAGACTACTACAAATTGATCTAAAAACTCTCTCAGAACATTGTTCACAAAGTGCTGGAAAGCGGCCATTGCGTTACATAGCCCATAAGGCATCACTTGGAACTTGTATAGACCAAACCAGGTGCGGAAGGACATTTTCCATCCGTCTCCCTTAGCAACTCGAATTAAATGATACGCTCCCTGAAGATCTAGTTTGGTGTAGATTTTTGCGTCTTTTACCTGATCTAGCAGTACTGAAATCAAGGGCAGGTGATTTTGATTCTTCACAGTAACTTGATATAACGCTCTGTAATCCATACAAATTCTTAACTCTTCATTCTTCTTCTTTGGGACAAAAAAAGGAGGGAAGAGACCGAGGATAGAGAGGGAAGAAATAAAACTGTCAAATATTTTTCCAAAATATTCTTTTAGGAACTTGTTCTCCTTTTCAGTAAGGGCATTGATTCTACTGCAAGGTAGATTCGCACCTGGCTCAAGTTTGATCCTGCAATCATAAAATCTGTGGGGAGGGAGCTTCTCTGCCTCTGCTTGGTCAAACACTGCAGACAATTCTTTATATTCTGGAGGGAATAACAACCTTTTCCAGAGCACAAACCACATTGGATTTGGTAGCTAAAATTTGAGGGGGAGGTGGTGCACTACTTATTTCTTGAGGATCATAACAATGCTTCCGACAGTAACTTGAATTTAATTGGACAGTCCTCTTTTCCCAATTAATTTCAGGGTTGTGCTCCATAAGCCAGGGTAAGCCCAAGATCAGCTGAAGTTGAAGAGCATCTATGAGATTGAAAGATATATTTTCTTGGTGTCCTAGATGATCCTTCTGAACTATAGGTTCAGTTTCATCTGTGATTGGATCTGAAGACAAGATGAGGGGAAGCAGACTGTAAGGTGTTTGCCACTATTTGGGATTCAGTGGCTGGTTGGTGTTGTAGGTCAACCAGGGCTACTCTCTTGGTAGAATGCATTGTCTCTTTTCCTGGATTATCTTTTATAGGCTTCTTGGGCATTCTCTTACAAAATGCCCAGACAACCCACAATAGAGATGTAGATTCTTAGATGTTCGCTTGTCCTTTTCCTCTTTAGACAGGGGACCTCTAACACTGCCGATTTGCAATGGCTCTTCCGAAGAGTGTGTCCGGAGGTCTTGATACTTTCCACTTTACTCGTATCAAAACGTGGTGGGATCGAAGAAATTCTCTCGCGCGTTCAGCTTTTCTTTCAAACAGACGCTGATCAATCTGTAAAACTAGATCAATTAATTTTGACACATCAGTAGGTCAATCTGGAATTTGGGCTAGCACATCTTTTAGTTTTCCTCATAAACCTTGGTAAAAAAATGAAGCTCTTTTGTTCTCGACCAACCAGTTTCCGCAATTCATTTGTTGATATGAGATCAAACCCCTATTACCTTGTTTTAAGTCTAGTAATTCATTATCTGTGGATTGGGAAATTGTTCTGCGCTCAAAGATTTGAAGGAATTCGGTTTTAAAGACTTTAAATCATATAGTATAGGGTCATTTTGTGAAACCAAAGGCATGGACCATGAAGCTGCATCTCCACTCAAATAAGAAAAAATTAATGCTGTTTTTGACTGATTTTCTGTAAAAATAACGGGACGACAAAGGAAGTGTAAGGAGCACTGGGTTAAAAATATCTGCGCCTTGTAAGGATCTCCACTAAAACGTTCAGGGAGTGCAGGGGAATGATAGGGGAGATGGAATGAATGACTTGTGTGGATATTTCTGAGGTAGAGGTAGGGAAGGTTTTACCCCAAACCCCACTAGTCCCTGGGGTATTCCCAGAAGTGAAGATATTTAATTTGTCCATGAGCTGTTGGGTCTCAACATGGGACCTTTTTATTTCCTCTCACGTTTTTGTTTTCATCTAGGGTAAAGGTTAACTGTTTTTGTTTTTCACCCATTAGTGCTTCCAATGCATTGAAATCTAAATCTCCAGCCATTCTGCTCCAGTGGAAATAAGCATTTTTTGGCACTTCAGTCTGTCAGGAGATTACCCATTAAATCAAACGTCCACAGGAGTGGATGCCTTTACCCAACTCCCTCCAACAGATGTATGCTCAGACTTTAACTGATTATCTGAACCCTGCATCCGCTAGGGGGAAATGGGAATGGGAATAGAAAAAGAGAGACCACCTCCAGATCCAGTTCCAGCCTGTATTTCCCACTTGAAGATGGGGTATTCAGTGTGTGTCTCTGAAAACCTTCACCTTTCTTCTTATTGGGATTTCTTTCAAGGAAGGACCTGCAGTCAGGTGATAAGAGCATAGATAAGTACATTCCTACTGTGCATTCAACTGTTCAGCCACTCACATTCACCTAATTCTATTGTTGTCCTAACCTGGACCTTTTGAGAGACTAGCCTCTCTCTAAGAGAACAGTGTTAACTTAATATCTTCTTTTCTCCAGGAGTCAGAGGTTTCCAAGGTTCACTGGAGAACAGTTCAAAAGTTCACAAATATACAAACTACTAATGTCTTTTACAGGAAACGAAAACTCCTTCTTGAGGTTCAGTTTTCTCAATCACAGTCTCTAGGAATTAGTCTGAGCACTGAGGTTTGTCTTTAAAAATGACAAGTCTGCAATGCAAAGAGTTATTGAATATGTATGTACACATATATATTGGCAAGTCTAGAAATCATACAAAAGTAATCCTTACTGCAGTTGCTTGAAGTTCTGTTAAGCCAAAACAAATTCTCCTCAGAAAGCCGATAACCAGTTGTTGGAAAAAGGAAAAAACTCAGCTTCTTCAAAAGGGAAAAGGTAGCTGGTGTGCACACCGTAACAAGAAAAATAATTAATAACTCAAAACTGGAAGAATCCTCTATGAAGGAACCGCCTCAGGAACACTGCTCATTCTCCTCAGGATGACAGTTGAAGTGCAGGACTCCCAGAGAGAAACAACTGGAGGGAAGCTTCAGCATGAGACTAAGGTAGAAACACTAGAGCACTGACCTCACAAGGATTTGCAGCCACCATCTTGAGTGGCAGTTAAACCTGAAGAAGCTAGTTCTAAGAACAGCCTCTGCAAGAGCCATCGGGAGTGAGGATGCTGCTGCAACCAACGTGGGTACAAGGAAAAGGAGAATCATTTTTACTGAGGGAAGAACTGAACAACGCTGGCAATAGTTTTCCTGACACATAGCTGCGCACCATATAAAGTGGAACTAACAGCCTTAAGGGGGTTATTACAACTTTGGAGGAGGTGTTAATCCGTCCCAAAAGTGACAGTAAAGTGACGGATATGCCACCAGCCGTATTACGAGTCCATTATATCCTATGGAACTCGTAATACGGCTGGTGGTATATCCGTCACTTTACCGTCACTTTTGGGACGGATTAACACCTCCTCCAAAGTTGTAATAACCCCCTTAGTCTTGTGGATCTGAAGTGCCGGGCGGATTAGTTTGGTAAATGAGGTACTAAAGTCCCTGACAAAAACCACAGTGTACAGTTTTTGCTAAAACACCATCTTGGTGGTATGGGATTTCCAAGACAAATATGCTGATATTTTTAAACCAAGGTAACGAAAAGATTTCACCTTTTCAAGCGGCGTGCCTCCAAGAACTACATTCCCTTTGTATGATTTGTGGGGGTTGAACGTCATCAGTTTAGTTTTGAAGGTATTGATCTACAGTCCCTGAGAGAGACAGAACTTGCCAAATAGATTTAAGAGTTTCTGTAAACCACTTGGGTCTTGGAGATTAAGAGAGTGTTGTCTGCAAACAACAACACAAGAACTTTACGTGCACATTTACATGGTGCATCTACCTCCACCATAGCTAAAAAAGGGACAATGCTATTGATATACAATAAAAATAAAGTTGGAGCAAGGACACATCCTTGTCATACTCCCCTTTGTACTGGGCGTTTGTCAGTAAGCTGCCCCTGATCCCCTCACCTGACGTGTGCATAAGTATCCTCATGAAGACGTATTAGTAATGCAAGGAGGTGGGAAGGCATTGCCAAGTCAAAACAGACTTCTCACAGCTTGTTGAGAGGTTCTGAATCGAAGGCAAATTTTAATCCACAAAAGCAACATAAAGATTTCCTTTGACAATCAAGACAGTTTTCCAATATAGGGGCAGGAATCTGAAGACTTGGTCAATAGTGGAAATTGTTATACGAAACCCAGGTTGAAGACGGCTGAGAATGTCATGGTCAGATATCCAATCCTGGATCTTCCCAAGAAGGTGGTGGCAGAAGATGTTTTGCAGACAGTCTAATAAGCTGATAGATCTATAAATACATGGCAAAGATCTACCACCCTTTTTATGGGTACAACAATGGCACCCTTCCATGAGTCAGGGATTGGTGCCCCTGACCCTATTGCATTACATAGAATAAAGATATATCTAGACCAGGCATCTATATCAGTCAAAACTAAGGGGGTCATTACAACCCTGGTGGACGGTGTTAAAGGTGCGGTAATACCGCAAACAGGGCGGCGGAAAAAGGGAATCATTACCGTGGCAGAAACCGCCAACATAGACAGCCACGGCATTAACACTCCGACCACCACGGCGGTACAGACAAGCAGCGCGGCGGTCACCGCCAACAGACAGGCGGCAGACAATGTACCGCCCATAGTATCACAACCCGCCAATCCGCCACCGTTTCCGGGGCGGATTCACCGTGGATAAAAACACGGCAGAAACAGCTTTTGAAATGGGAAAACGCTCACCTTCTACACATCCCACGAGGAAGGAGGACACCATGGAGCCGGAATTACAAATCCTACCTGCCCTTGTCTTCCTGCTCATTTACGAACACCAGCAACGGCGGCGGCAAAGACAGCAGTGAGTACTGCACCTACGACATAGGGGATGGGGGAGGCAAAAGTCAGGGGGACACACACGCAACACCCCCACCCCTACCCTCACTCTCGCACATTACAACACACACACCAATGCATTTCAAAACATCACAGTAACATCCCACAACCCCCCCAGAAGAATGCAAAGACCAAAGGAAATCAGTTAAAAAATTGTAATGTATCAAAATACAGTTACCAAATATATACAGATATATATATATATATATACACATTCAAAAGTATATACATTACGAGAAGTAGTGCAGGTATGCACATATCAATGTCCGTGCACCACTGGTCCAAAAATGCATGGGCGAGGCCCACAATAGATACCTGTCCACAAACGGAGAGAACACTGCTGGGGCATCAGATAGAAATACAACAGGTACCTCAGGGGGAAGGGAAGGGGGGGGCACCTCAGCCGGATTACAGCACCACGCCAGATCCACGACGGGGCTCCATGCCCATTGATGTATCCTGGGGAGTGCAAAGCCACAGTCTCTCAAGTATCTACAGTGGGTGGGTTGCCCACTGTTCCATCCTGGGGAGTGCAAAGCCACAGTCTCTCAGGTCTCTACAGTGGGTGTTTTGCCCCCTGTTCCATCCTGGGGAGTGCAAAGCCACAGTCTCTCAAGTCTCTACAGTGGGTGGGTTGCCCACTGTTCCATCCTGGGGAGTGCAAAGCCACAGTCTCTCAAGTCTCTACAGTGGGTGGGCTGCCCACTGTTACATCCTGGGGAGTGCAAAGCCACAGTCTCTCAAGTCTCTACAGTGGGTGGTTTTCCCATTGTTCAATCCTGGGGAGTGCAAAGCCACAGTCTCTTAAGTCTCTACAGTGGGTGGGTTGCCCACTGTTCCATCCTGGGGAGTGCAAAGCCACAGTCTCTCAAGTGGATAACAGTCTCCACTGGTTCTGGAGGGGGAATGGTGCCCACATTGCATTAGGCTTCCCGTGACGGTTCCTGTTCCGTCACAATCCCAGCTGTACATGGGATAACGATGCTTGATGTGGCGGTGTTTCCTTGTTCAGCGGTGCTTTGCCATGGCGGTCTGTGCCCTGTTCAGCGGTGCTTTGCCCTGTTCAGCGGTCTTCACCATGGCAGTGATTTCCTTGTTCAGCGTTGCTTTGCCATGGCGGTGTCTGACCTGTTCAGCGGTTCTCTGCCCTGTTCAGCGGTCTTCACCATGGCAGTGATTTCCTTGTTCAGCGGTGCTTTGCCATGGCGGTCTCTGACCTGTTTAGCGGTTCTCTGCCCTGTTCAGCGGTGCTTCGCCTTGTTCAGCGGTCTTCACCATGGCGGTGATTTCCTTGTTCAGCGGTGCTTTTCCATGGCGGTGACCTGTTCAGCGGTTCTCTGCCCTGTTCAGCGGTGCTTTGCTCTGTTCAGCGGTCTTCACCATGGCGGTGATTTCCTTGTTCAGGGGTGCTTTGCCATGGCGGTCTCTGACCTGTGCATTGGTGTGTGGCATGATGGTCCCTCATTGCCCAGCGGGGCTGTGGCAGCCGGGGCCCTCCTGGGCACTGACTCCAGCGGTGGTCTCCTGACCAGTGACTATACTCCTTCCCTCCTGGGCACTGACTCCGGCAGTGGTCTCCTGACCAGTGACGATACTCCTGCCCTCCTGGGCACTGACTCCGGCGGTGGTCTCCTGACCAGTGACGATGGTTCTGGCGGTGGCGTCCCGGCCGCCGGGGAGGATGGCACCCTTCTTCGCCGTGCTGCTCTCACCAGACTGTGCAGACTTCTTCTGGCACTTCACCACCTTTGGAGGAGTCACAGCTGACTCTGCAATCCCCCTGGGACCCTTGTGAGCAGGTTTGCTGCCAGGAGTCTTCACCCTGTCCCGTTGGCCACTTTCCAACTTGAGATGCTTTACAGGGGGTGGACTGGCAGTGCTTTGGCTCTGTGTCACACTGCCTGCCCTGATGGCCGGTGCACTCCACACACCTGTAACACGCACCACTGGTACTGGAGTCTTTTTGGCTGAGGTGCTACTACGGGACTTATGAATTGGAGGGGTGGGGATGGGGGCAAAGAGGTCAACGTTGCTGAGGGAGAGTTTCTGACGAACACTGGGATGGGTAGCTGGAGGGGGTCTGGGAGTGGAGGAAGAGGAGGTGGTTGTAGGAGGTGTCACTTTAGGTGTTTTGGGTGCAGGTGCAGGTACTGGAGGCTGTCGTGAGGTGGATGGATGTTCGTTGTGTGGGTGCCCGCGTTTGTGTACTTTGGGAGGGGGCGTCACAGACACACTGGGAGAGGACACAGGGGACGTGTAAATGGGAGTGGGGGGGTGAGTGCAGGTGAGCGGGGTGTGGTGCTGGGTGTTCTGGTGCGAGTCCTAGTGCCTGTAGATGTAGTGCATGCAGGTGAGAGTGTAGACGACACTGAGAGGGAGGAGGGAGACGACGACGAGGGGGACACAGTGGAGGCAGTGGATGTTGCTGTGTCTGTATGTGGGTGATGCTTGTGTGAGTGCCTGTGGGATGTGTGGTGCCTATGTTTGCCTGAGATACCTTTGTGTGTTGAGGTGTATGCATGCTTGTCTGATGGTGTGCTTGGGATGGGCTGAGGTACAGGGGATTGGGTCTGGGTGGAGGAAGTTGGAGGGGGAGGCTAGACACGGGGACAATGGCTGCCATCAGTGCTGAGGCCAGAGATTGCAGGGTTCGATGATGGGCAGCCTGACCAGAATGAATGCCCTCCAGGAATGCATTAGTGTGTTGCAACTCCCTTTCTACACCCTGGATGGCATTCACAATGGTAGACTACCCAACAGTGAGTGACCTGAGGAGGTCAATGGCCTCCTCACTGAGGGCAGCAGGGGTGACAGGGGCAGGGCCTGAGGTGCCTGGGGTGAAGGTGATGCCCACCCTCCTAGGTGAGCGGGTCCGGGGCGAACGCTGAGGGGCTGCTGGGAGGGCGGTGCTGGTAGGGGAGGTGGCGGCTGTACCTGTAGAAGTGTGGGGCACAGATGGTGCCGCCACCACAAGGGAGCTCCCATCGGCGGACGAGTCCGTGTCGCTGGTTGGTGATCTGGTGACCGACGTGTAGCTCCCCTCGCCCTCCGTCCCACTGGTGCATTCTGAGTCCGTGGTGTGGCCCTCCATGGCCATGTGGGATGCAGCTCCCTCGTGCTCCGGTGCCACTGTACCGCTGCCTGATGATGCTGATGCACAAAAGAACAGGGATAGCAGAAAAAGGGGGGGGGGACAACAGAAGAAAGACAGGTTGAGTGCATGGCTTACCGCAACCGTTGGCAGACAATACAGACACAGCAGCCCCCTCTTGGCCTCTACAGATGCAATTCCTGGGATATGGCCTACATCGCTATGGTGGACATCTGCACACATGGATGCCACAGGGGCATGTATACCTGTACTTGGAACTCTACTGCGGTGGGGTGGAGTGGCACATGGCCTGCATGACGGAGGGGCCTAGCCTATGGAAGTCGCCCTGGCCTAGGGAAACCCACAGCCCTCCTCCCACACCCAGACCCCTCAACTGCGCACAAAGTCCCCAGAATGAGGGTGTACTCACCCCCTTGTGTCTGCTGTGATGCCCTCAAGCGCCCATCCAACTCAGGGTAGGCCACCGCCAGGATCCAGAACATCAGGGGGGTCATGGGGCGACGGGCACCCCTCCCACGTTGGGAGGCCATCCCCAGCTGAGCCTCCGCCGTCTTCTAGCTCCAGCGGCGAATGTCCTCCCATCTTTTCCGGCAGTGGGTGCCCCATCTCTGGTGGACCCCCAGGGTCTGGACGTCCTTGGCGATGGCACGCCAAATGTCCTTCTTCTGGTCGGCGCTGACCTACATGACATGCACAGGGGAAGAAGAGAAGTCATTAGCAAGAGCACCGTCGAAATGAGTGGCCCACATCCCTGCCCTTGCCATGTGGCACATGCATTCACAGTCCTTCATGTTCACTGCACTGTGCCCCCTTCCCTCTTACAACCAGCCCTCTCCACACATGCATAGCCCATACAACGTGCTCCCTGTGTACTTACCTGTTGGTCTGGAGGACCGTAGAGTAGCGTGTACTGGGGGAGGACCCCGTCCACGAGCTTCTCCAACTCCTGAGCAGTGAAAGCAGGGGCCCTTTCCCCGAGACGCAGCAGCAATTGTCTCTTCCAGACCGAGGTCACAGCAGCACTTGCAGTGTAGGTCCTCTCCTGTCGAAGATCAGGTATCGAGTGATTGAACAGATAGAAAATGGCAGTCACGTCCGCGGCGGTGCGTCTCATCACCGCCGGTGCACTTCATCATTGACTCCTGGGACCCATAGGGTCCAATGTTAACCAATGCAGCATTGCGCTGCGGTCTTCGACCACCTACCGCGACGGAGTACAACGCCAGCGCAGTTACCTCACATCCCATTGTCCCAGTTTAGAGGTCAGGAAGTCACCATTTCAGGGGCCCACATGGCTTCATTTACAACTGCGTCACACATACCTAGGCCTACACTAGACACACATACAAGAAGATTTTTGTCTTTAGTGTCGTGTTCTGTGTATCTGTGGGTACATACCTGGGATTTTGTTGACTCTGTAGTCGCTGTTGTCCTTCCTAGGCACCGTCAGCTGGGACATTTGAGAAGATGGCGGAATCCTCCGGTGTACCGACCGCTGGTGGACCTGTTGACAATGGAGGAGCGACATTTGATCATCACCTACAGGTTTGACCGTGCCACTATCCAGGAACTATGTACCCAGTTGGAGACAGACCTGATGTCACCAATCCGCCATCCCACAGAAATCCCCCCTGACGTGCAGGTGCTGTCAGTGCTCCATTTCCTTGCAAGTGGGTCTTTTCAGACAACAGTGGCCATGGCATCAGGGATGTCCCAGCCTATGTTTTCAAACGTGTTGTCCAGAGTGTTGTCTGCCCTGCTGAAACACGTAAGGAGCTACATCGTTTTCCCTCAGTTGGAGGATTTGGCTACAGTGAAAGGTGACTTCTATGCCCTTGGACATATCCCCAACATCATAGGTGCTATTGATGGGACCCATGTAGCTCTGGTCCCCCCCCCACAGGAGTGAACAGGTGTACAGGAACAGGAAGAGTTATCATTCGATGAATGTACAGATGGTATGTTTGGCAGACCAGTACATCTCGCAGGTAAATGCTATGTTCCCTGGCTCTGTGCATGACGCCTACATCCTGCGGAATAGCAGTATCCTGTATGTGATGGGTCAACTCCAGAGGCACTGTGTGTGGCTATTGGGGGACTCTGTTTACCCCAACCTGTCCTGGCTATTGACCCCAGTGAGGAATCCCAGGACCAGGCCAGAGGAACGCTACAATGAGTCTCATGGGCGGACTAGGAGGGTGATGGAACGCACCTTCGGCCTCCTTAAGGCCAGGTTCAGGTGCCTCCATATGACAGGTGGTTCCCTATTCTACTCACCGAAGAAGGTGTGCTAGATCATCATCGCCTGCTCGATGCTTCACAATCTTGCTTTGCGACGCCAGGTGCCTTTTCTGCAGGAGGGTGGTCCAGATGGCGGTGTTGTGGCAGCTGTGGAGCCTGTGGAGCCTGTGGACAGTGATGAGGAGGACGCTGAGGAAGAAGACATAGACAACAGGGAGTCAGTCATACAGCAATATTTCCAGTGACACACAGGTGAGAACAGTTTTCTTTTTACCATTACATTCACTTTCACACTTCTACCTCTATCCTGTCAGTATTTGGTCACTGAGTTGTACCTTTCCATTACGGTTCCACAGGTGTGGTTAGCAACGTGTGTCATCTGCTTGCATCCTTCATGGACTTGTGATGTGTGACATAGGTATGTTGGCTTTACAATTGGAAACGCATGTTCACACTGTCATTGATTATACATATTTACCAAATCACAGACTGACTCCAGATTGTTTTGTGGTTCAAGGGTGTTTATTTAAGTGCTCACAAATGGAGGGGGGTAGTAATATGGTGATGGGGGACGGTGGAGGAATGTCCATGGCAGAGTCCAGTCCAATAGTCACACAGGTGCACTGCCCATATGGGCATAGGAAGTGGAGCTGGGGCAGTTTCAGTATGGACAGGGTAACAAAGTGGGACAGTGGGAGGGCAATCAGGGTGGTCTAATTTCCTGGCGGGGTCTTGCATTCTTGCTCTGTCCTGTTCCTGGATCTCAGGGACCGCTTGCGGGGTGGTTGTCCATCTGCAGGGGGTGGGATGCTGGTGTGGTGGTCCTGTGGCGGGGTGTCCTGTCCACTAGCGCCGGCGGAGGTGGTGGGCAGTTCATCGTCCATGCTAGTGTCAGGGGCCCCTTGGAGTGCCTGAGTGTCCCTCATGTTTTTTTGTATGTCCTTCAGCACCCCTATGATGGTGCCCAGGGCGGAGGAGGAGGATGGAGGAGAGGGCCTCGTGGAGAGTGGGTTCCCTAGGCCTGTCCGCCCCCTGTCGCACAGCAGCCTTCCCAGTTCCCCTGTGTTCCTGTGCCTCCGTCCCCTGGACCGTGTGCCCACTACCACTGCCCCCAGGTCCCTGTTGTTGTTGGGGTGGTGGGTTATCCTGGGTTCTCTGTAATGGTGGACACACCGCTGATTGACGTGTCCTGGGTACGGAGGTATGGGCCCGCTGGGTGGGTGCTGTGCTGGTGTTACCAGAGGGTGGAAGGTCAGTGTTGGGCTGTGCCTGTGCAAGGGGAACCGACTGTCCCGAGGCCCACGATGGTCCGGGATGGTTCCTTAGTGGTCCTGCAGGGATATGAGTGCATGATTATTGCATGTTTGTGTGTAATGGTGTGCAATGGGTGGGTGTTTGTGTACCCCAGTGCAAGCATTCCTGTGTGTGGGTTTGTGTGATGATGGTTAGGGGGTTGTTATGGGTATGTGCAGTGAGCATGCTTTGGTGAGGGGTGACCATGCTTTGTTTTTGCATGCAGGGCTTGGTGTTGGGATGGGTGGTTTGTGTTATGAGTACATTAGTGAGGAGTTTGAGTGATAGGGGAGGAGGGGAGGGTGGGGGTGTGTGATAGCATGCAGGTAGGGTGGGGGATATGATAGTTGAGATTTAACTTACCAGTGTCCATTCCTCCACCGACTCCTCCGAGGCCCTCTGGATGCATGTAGTCAAGACTTGCTCCTCCCATGTTGTTAGTTGTGGGGGAGGAGGTGGGGGTCCGCCGCCAGTCCGCTGTACCGCGATGTTGTGCCTGGAGACCACTGAGCGCACCTTCCCCCGTAGGTCGTTCCACCTCTTCCTGATGTCCTCATGATTTCTTGGATGCTGTCCCACAGCGTTGACCCTGTCCACGATTCTTTGCCATAGCTCCATCTTCCTGGCTATGGATGTGTACTGCACCTGTGAGCCAAATAGCTGTGGCTCTACCCGTAGGATTTCCTCCACCATGACCCTGAGCTCCTCCTCAGAAAACTGGGGGTGTCTTTGGTGTGACATGGGGTGGTGTGGGTGATGTGTGGGGTGGTGTAAGTGTTGATGTGTGTGTTGATGTGTAGTGGTGTGTGGTGTTTTGTGCGTGTAATGTTGTATGGGTGATGGTGTTGTGTGCCTCTGTGTGGTGGGGTTCTCAGTTGCTGTGCTCTCTGTCTATCTGGCCTTCGTCCGTGAATTGTGGTCATAGGGGTTTGTGGGTGATGTGGGTGTGTGTTTTATATTGTGTTTGGTGTGTGGGAGTGGTGTTTGTATGTGTATCAGGTGTGTGTATTTTGAATTGTCCAATGTGGTGGTGTTTTGGAGATGTGTGTGTATTTTGAGCGCGGCGGTGTGTACCGCCAATAGAATACCGCGGTTGAAAGAGCGCCGCGTGGATTCATGGGTCGTGATAGCATGGGCGTGTTTCTGTTGGCGTGACAGTGGAGATTTTGTTTTCGCCAGTTTATCACTGACCTTTGGTGTGGCGGTCTTGTGTGGGTGTCTGAATTTCGGCAGATTCCGAGATGTGGGTCAGAATAGCTGTGGCGGAATTCCGCGGCCGCGGCGGTGTTTTGGCGGTCTTCTGTATGGCGTTAAGCACCTTTTACTGCCAATGTTGTAATGAGGGCCTAAGTCTCCCGGGACACCATCTTGGCCAGCTGCCCTACCGTGTTTGAGGGTGCCTAATGAATGCACATCAGAAAGGGTGAACACTTGTAGAGTTGAAGAATAGAGTGGTTGATCAGTGGTGACAGGAACAGCCCAGTTCTGCTCATACACTGCAATAGAGCAGTCCATAGTGTATAATTGACTGAAATGATTAACCCACTCTGATGGAGCAATATTAGTCTCTATGCACAACACACCATTATCAGGGCCTCGCATAGCCAAGGACCAAAATCTTACACAATCCTTATCAGATGCAACTTCATTCAATGTAGCCCACCATTTCTCATCGTGCAGACGCTTGGCTTTACAGATGGCAGCCTTGTAAACATTTCTGGCTATATGGATGGAGGCTATATACTTCATTTTGATAGCTTTGATCAGTTGTTTGTTTAAGGCTCTGCAGTCCCCATTATACCAAGGATGTTTCCCTTTGAGACTTTTGCCACCCAGGTTACCACCTACCATGAAATGGGCCGAAATACTTTCAAAGCAAGAAGCATGATGACATGCGATCAATGCACATTTGTTGTAGAGCCCACCTCCAATTGTGCCAACCAAGACCTCAAGACAGCATTATCACAACTTAAAATGTCAGGCCGGGTTACTAATTGATGCCACTTCAAATGTCTTTTGTCGTTTGTCATACTAATGATATAATAGGAATGCTAGGCACAGACAATTGGTCACATACTGCAACCATTTGGACAGAGAGTAGATTATGTTCGCTCTCTATCCTCTCAACAACTGCCATGTCGAGGACCATAGGCCACAACCTCAAATCAACTAAGTAATAATCAATTCTGCTTGTATGGTTCATTTTGGTATAAGTATGAGAGCCCTTTGCATCTGATTTAGTTCTGCCATTAAGTGCTCTAAGCCCAAATTTCAAGGTCAGGGCTTTTAGCTGCACAGCTGCTTGGTGCCACCTATTTATGGGAGGGATGTCCTTGGATGGAACACCTCACATCTGATTTTCCTCATATGTGGAGCTGAGATCATTTCAACCTAAAGGCTCGAAAGTGACATTGAAGTTGCCTGCAGCAATGATTTTAGAATATTGGGGGCACTGCCTAAGAAACGCTTCCAGCATGTGGAGCATGCTGGAGGACAAGCCCCCCTGACACCTCTTGCATAGATATTAATGATAATAATTACTCTGGACTTCGGCTCAAATGATTACTGAATACCTAATATAGCAAGAGACTCAATGGGTAAATGAGATATATGAGAGTTTAATTTTGTTCTAACTCATGTGGTTAGACCACCAGAGGGTCTACTCCTCTTGCTAGGAAGTACTGGAATATTAAAATTCAGAAACCCAGAGGAAAGAACAGATCCACTGTCCATGGTTCCTGGAAAAGTCAGATATCGTAATTCTCAATAAATTGGTCAAAAGCTGGCGAGGATGTAGTAGAACTTAAACCTGCCACATTCCAGGAGACAAAATGTACCCATCATGAGATGCCGGGTGTAACATAGATGTAGTCATGGCACTATTGGCTAGGCAATTAGCCAGCTGCTTTAGCAGTGTCTGGCAGGAGCTATCAAAGACAGGGCAACTAATAAACTCAGGGGCTTGAGCAGGGAGAGCGCAAATGCCAGGACCGATTATATTATGCAAAGAGGGAACCACTGATGAATCAAGTGGAGCAATCTCCGATGAAGCACTGAGTCAATAATTATCATTTAGACCTGATAAACTACCTCCTGAATGAGCATTGTGGTGGATAGGGGGCCTGGGGTATTTAAACTGGATGGTGGAGTTCCTTGGTGGACATGTGCTTGCATCTAAGGCCACCAGATCATCTACCATGCTCATGTCCCTGAGTGTCAACTCGATCACATCATGTTGTGTATCAAGATCTGATCTCCTGACTGCCCTAATTATGTCCTCAAAGATCATAGATGGACAACCTCTCACATAACGTAGCCACTGGATTGCCTTGTTTTTACTGGCTTCTCCACTCTCTCAAGATACAGCAGGGTGCAGCTTAGGTACATTAACCATCAAAACAGTGTTTGTAAATTTTGGCATATCGAAAACAGAACCTCCCACACAATTGGAGATACCATTATCGACAGGCCCCAAGGGTTGGCAATAGTTTCTTGGCTCCTTGACCATGCCTATGTCACTACAATTGGAAACTCTGCAGACATTCCCTAGCCTCCCGCCTTCTGGCCATTTGTCGACTCAAGGAGCCAAACTAGTGCTAGTAGAGCCAGACATATTGATAAAACTCTTGTTAGCTACTGGCAAAGGAAGATAAGAGAACACAGATAATGGACCGGGAGAACTGGACACAAGGCACCAGCCAAGTAGGTCATCATGGCCGAAGGAGTCATCTGCCTATCCATAGAGATTAATGTAGATACCATAGATTTGAGCTCAGCGACCTCAGCCTTTAAATCTTATATATGAGAGAGATGTTGTAATTCAGCCGAATTGGGGGTGATGTTGTGACTATGGTCTCACCTGTTATAATATTGACAATAGGGTCATCATGTGTGTCAAGGATGTCTCTTAGAGGACTAAAACGATTACTGTGAAGCAGGACATTATTTTCATCAAGTGGCGATTTAATCGCCCAGGTTGGTGTAATGTCAGTACCATGACCCCCCCTCCCTTCCCTATGTATACAAACCCCTCCTGGTCTTATACTTTAAACATGTCAGGGATTTTCTTACATTTTACCTCCATATTTATGGAAGAGCACACCCCCTGAGCATTTTCGGGGGCATTATCAGGGAGGGAGGTTAGTATTTCTTCACATTCAATTAGAAGATTATCACTCCTTGTCATCACACAGTTACCTGCAGCATGCTTCTGATTTTCACATTTTTTGTTCTACACTGTCCCAGCCATGCCCTCTACCACCTTTCTTTTACCCATATGCTATATCACTTTGTTGAGAATATTAAATAAATAGGCCCCACCAAGGCCTGTTAGATCAGTAACCCTCCTGCCAAAATGCAATAGCTACAACTGCAGCCTAAAAAAAAAGAAAATGTTAGAGGGGTGGCCCAGCCTCCTTCCGGCTCCGGTGGGCATGGACAGGCCTGCCTGTCCCATACAGCTGTGATCACGGTAGCACTTTATAGCGCTCCTCGTTGGTGCAAGTTTGAGCAGCTTGGCAGGAAAGATGGCCGCCTCCAGGGGCCAAGAGCAGTCTGGGATGTGTAGTCCCCCAGACAGAGTTCAGCGCGTCTCGCACAGCGGTGATCTCGGTAGCACTTTATAGCGCTCGTCGTTGGTGCAAGTGTGAGCAGCTGGGCAGGAAACATGGCTGTCTACAGGGGCCAAGATCTTTCTAGGATGTGCAGTCCCCCAAGCAGAGTTCAGGGTGTCCCCCTGTGAATTCCTTCCAGGAAAGCATTGGTCTGCTGAAGGTAGCAGGTCAACCTTTGGAGGGCATTCACAATGGTAGTCCGACCCACAGAGATGCTCCTCAGGAGGTCGATAGCCTCCTCACTCACGGCCGCAGGGGTAATAGGGGCTGGGGAGACGTGCCTGTGGCAAAGGAGATGCCCAGCCTCTTGGGTGAGCGGGCATGGCCAACAGGCTGAGGGGCAACAGAGAGAGTGGTGATAGAATTGGGGGTGGCGGACTAGGATGGTACAGGAGTATTTCCCGATGGGTCCACCACCACTAGTCAGTGGCCACTGGAGGTTGAATCCGATGATGAGGATGTAGATCTGGTCTCCTCAGTGGCATTACCCTCACCCTACGGGCCACTCGATCCCTCCATGTCAGTGATGTCTTAACTGCAGGTATCATGGCCAAACGCTTCCCCACTTGGTTGTGCTCTGTCTCCTTTGCTTGCCTCAACTGATGATGAAAATACAAAGAGAACAAGCATTTTCAATGCAATGGGTCTCGCATTATCTTGAGTTAGAGCTATTAGAGTTGTAAAGAAAAAAACGCAGCTCGATTGCACTATGTAAAATGCAGTACGATCACACTGCGTGGAAAATAAACAGATAAAGTAGTCCTGACACCATGCCGAAAACATTGAGCCTCGTATGTTTTTATTAGTTTACCGGTACTCTGTAGGTGGGCTAAACACCGGAAAAGCAATGATGTGTGCATGCATTACACAAATGAAAGCAAGCAGATTTTAAAAAGCAAGCCCATGAACCAATGTAAGTGACTGACGTGAAATGGTCGTGGTTGGAAGTCCAAGGAGAGATTACAGAATGGGATGGAGCAATTTGCGCTCGCCCATAAAAAGGGTCCCAATATGTCCCTAATCATAATTTAACAACAGCTCTGCTTAGCAAGCATTACCATGATGTCAAGTACGCCCCATCAACAAAGTCCCTCAAAGAGGCCCCTACATGTAACATACCACATGCAAGCATGCCATCTGAACAGCTGCCCACAGGGAAATCAGGATGTAAGACTACTACAATTGCATGGCTGAAGTTGTGCAATCACAGTAAGGATTGCACAAGTAGGAGACCACATCACCGTCAATGCTCCAAAGTATCCTGCTGTGATTCAATAGAAGCCCATTGCCAAGTTCATTCTCACAGATCACACACAAGGTCAAACAGACATTTATTTGTCACATACACGATAACACAACATAATAAATGATTCTCCCATTATATGCCATGTTGCTGACAATAGTACATTAGCCTGGAGAAGGTGACATGGAATTAATCATGTCACACTGGAAACTTATCAACAATGCAAAATTCACTAAGTGAAATTTTTCCCAATGGAGTCATGGAGGTAGTATTAATGTTGCTCAATTTTGTCACATATTTGGCATGGAAATGTACACTGTAGACATGAGTACAAATTGACAGTGAGATTTGTCCCTAAAATCCACACCACAATGTATCAGAAAGCCCCAGGAAATCACCACTAATGGGTGGCACCCCTTATAATTACAAACTGATAGCATCAGTAGATGCCATTAGTCCTTTGTATGTTGGATAGGCCCAGAGATTCGAAAATACTTATAGAAGGCCCTCAACATGTTGCCAAATGGGAAGCCACACCACTGTTTCCATTTTAGTCCTGCAAACCCAGATGTCTGTGAATGAATGGTTGTACTCAACCACATGTGATTCCAACTTAACTGCAAGTCACTCCATGTTGTAGTCAGTTTACAAACCTTCCCCAGTACAAATGTGCAGTGCATATTGCTACTTGGTGACACATCAATGGCAAAGAAATGCGTAATGTGGCTAAAGAAATCTAGCCATACACGTCTTGTCCTTCATTGCTACTGCAGTTGTACAGTACAATGACATGCAATGACAATTGAGGCTATGTGTCAGCCAACAACGAATGGTGACACACTCCTGAATGTGGCATTATATATAATATACCCCCATTGCAAATGTCCTATTCCACAGACAGGTTGGCATGCACATATATGTGAGGAAATACAGAAATCATCCCATGAACACAGGTAGACCATGCATGAAACAGCAGCATATTTGTGCTAACATGTAGGCACAAGGAATGTTGTCAACAGTGATGGGACACATATCCTGTCAATGGACATTCCCCACTTACAAAGGGAAAGAATTGATCTGTAGCTGCTCCCAAAGAAAAATGTATGCTCTGTTACATGTATGGTGGCCATGTTTACAATACAGACATTAGTGAGACACAAGCACTCTTCACACGCTCAAGACAAGTAGCCTCTGGGTGGCAGATGCCATAAACTCATTTGACAAGACATATGGCTGAGGACAGTGATCCATCACTTCATTTCCTTTGGCCTGTAACACTAAGGACTAGTGGTCTGTTGCATAGAATGTACAACCACTACAACAAACAGTACTTGATTGATCAATGTACACAGCCCTGGAGAACAAATTGTTTGCGGATTGTACACAGTTGTGCCCAGGCCTCTTGAACAATAGACAAGGCAGATCAGTATTCACCACATGACATATCAACACAGTCATTCACCTACTGGGGCAGATTTAAGAAAAGTGGTATTGCACCCAGTTCAGCGCCACTTGTCTTGTGCCCCTTAGTGCCACCTACTGCCACCATGTGTGCACCAGATTTTAAAACAAGGCACACCATGGCACAGGGTAGGGGGCAATAGCATCAACATTTTTGCACCACTTTCTGAATATAGTATGGTGTTTTTGCCATTACATCGCCACTTTAGCATCATATGATGCAAAGGCCTCTTAAGTCTGCCCTACTGTGTCAAACATTTCTCATCCATAATCGTCAGGGGGAGGTGTTGAAACCTAACACATTACCTTGGCAATGTGGCAGGCAGGAATATGCCCTGCACTCCCCCCTCTTGTGGCTGCTGTGTTCCCTTAAATCACCCATCATGGTCTGGGTAGCCTACCTTGAGAATGCAGGGTATTGGGGGGGGGTCATGGTCCATCGTGAGCACCACCAACGTTTGGGAGGACTATCCAGCTGGATCTCAGAGATCTTCCAGGCCCATCATCTCAGGTCCTCCCACCTCTTGCAACAGTAGGTGCTACGCTGGCTGTGGACCCTCAGTGTCTGCACCTTCCGAGCAATGGCTCTACATATCTCCTTCTTCTGATGGGCATTTACCTGCATGGATGCAAAAGACAAATCAAGAGTTTACAATCAAACGTTTTGGCACAAATGGTTGAGTCACACACATGTTAGAAACACCAAGCTAGAATGTTTCAATTTGTAAACACACCACAAGTGTAAATCACACAAGCCAATAGGTGCAGGGACATGACTACAAACTTTTATATTCATCTGCAGACTAACCAACTACAATGCTCAGGGCCTACAATGACTAAGCAAGCCTACTGACATCAGGTAGCCCATGCTCCAGAAACATGTACTGTGATGTGAGCCACACTGAAACACAAAACACATATGTGGCTTCTAAAGGGTAAACTCCTTAGGCCTCAATGGGCCAATACATTCACACTCAGTGAGATTGACTCATTGCAAAGAGTCCCTATAGGCAAATTTAATAGTACAGACTTCACCATTACACTTGAGTGACAATGAAGGGGCAGGCATTGTGGTTACAGGAAGTGTTTTCCTTGTGCATGTATGGACACATGGCCTACCAAATGCAGAATCATGACACTTCAGGAGGTGGGTTTTGTGGTGAATACCTATGCCATAGAATACTACTTTGGAGATATGTGTCTACTCTAATGAGAAGGCATCCAATATGCAAAGGTATGCATTGTGCAATTTCTGCTAAATGACAAATGAACTATCTCACAAATCATGGCCTCCCAGGAATCAACACACTGTCTGCACTGTGGGACTGTCAGTAGTGCAATAAGCCTCGACAACACAAATATGGCTTATGTGAAGGTGATAACAGAGCTGTGGGAGTAAGGGACCTATCATGAGTCAAAAAACACACATTGACAATGATGCATAATGCACATATGGACCACTTCTGGGATGTACCTCAGTACCCATTCCTATGCTAGTCAATGGACTGAGGCAGTCAGGGCAAGTTTTGCCAGTAGAACCTCATTCTGTCCACATGCCATGATCTGTTGGTGTACAGGGAGTGGTGCATAGCCACAGTGACTCTCCCACAGTCTGGATTAGGTCCCATACTGGGAGATACATTTGACAGGCCCTTGTCTCTGCAGACTGAGCACACAGAATCTACATTTGACTCACATTTCCAATACTTCCATGCATGACCGTACATTATGTGACCATCAGCAATTTGGCATGTGGTTTGTGTGGCAACCTGAAAGACAGAGTGAGTCAGCATATGGATTTCATACAACAGTTTTGCAAGACTAGATGTGGGTTGAAAGATCTATGGTACTATATACATTGCTTACAAGATCCTAAAATTACTCATGCAAGATGCATAAAAGCTCATGCTGTCATACACATACATGTTGTCCAAAACTTACAACAATCATGAGGAAATAGATGTCATTGGATAGCAGTAAAGTGTCCTTACTTAGTTATGTGCATCCAACACAAGGAGTATCTAGGACCCCAAAAACCTCACAAAACACAATGGCGCTTAACTTAACATATAGGGGGTCATTCCGACCCTGGCGGTCCATGACCGCCAGGGCCGGGGACCGTGGAAGCACCGCCAACAGGCTGGCGGTGCTTCCTGGCCAATTCTGACCGCGGCGGTAGCACACCTTTGAGTTTCAGCTAAATCCATGTTGTGGACACGTGTTGACAACCATGGGTGTCACATGTGACCCTTGTGTAATTCCCTGCTGTGATGTGTACTGGGTGGCATGTCTATCCAGTCAGAAATGCTTTGTTACATGATGTTATTGACATGCATCATATATGTTGCTATGGACACACTGACTAATGAGACAAATCACATCTTGTCACATATAGGTACCCTGGGAGATGGAGGATGTGTTAACCTCCTGTCTACCATCCACTGGCAGGCCTTCAGACCATGGGGCAACGGCAGATCATTATGTTATATCACCTGGATAGGCAAATAGTAGTGGACTTATGCTGTCAGTTGGAGCCAGATCTGATGCCAGGTATTAGATATCCAACCTGCATACTACCATTGTAAAAGTCATGTCTGTATTGCATTTCCTAGCCCCATGCTCCTTCTAAAATGCAGTGGCCCTATCTGATGGTATGTCCAAACCTATGTTCAGTATGGTGTTAAAGGATTTCCTTTCAGCAATGTTGAAACACATTGACAGCTATATCAGGTTCCCGCAACGTGATCATTTATTCAAAGTGAAGGCTGACTTTCATGCTATCCTCCAACATGTACTTGGGCCATTGATGGCACACATGTTGGCTTGGTGCCACTGCAGGATGAATAATAAGTCTATGCAACAGAAAGAACCTCCATTACATCAATGTGCAAGTTGTCTGTTTGGCGGATCTCTATACCTCAAATGTGTGTGCCTGTTATCCAGGATCAGTCCATGATCCCTTCATAATGCAGAACAGCACCATACACCAGCTGATGTTACAACTGCAACCAGAGAGGGCCTAGCTGGTTTGTGAGTCACATCTTTCCTGATTGTGTGTGTGCAATGTCAGGTGCTACATTCATGAAGTGAGTGACTCATTATTGCACTTATGTTCCTTAACAGGAGACTCCACATGTCCAAACCAACCTTGGTTGTTGATGCCGCTGACAAATCTAACTACACCAGGAGAAGTCCGCTTCAATGATGCCAAAGGAAGAACACAGAGGCCAGATGAGAGGGCTTTTGGTATCCAGAAGGCCAGATGTAGGTGTCTGGACAGGCCTGTGTGTCAGATCACTGTGCCATGCTGCATGCTCCACAAGTTCGCCCTGCGAAGGAATATTCCTTACATCCCAGAGGATGGAGAGTCTGTAGTGCCACAGGGTGAGACTCCTGAAATGCCAAGTGAGGATGACAGTGGTGAAGTGGAAAGAGCTGACTTGCAAGAAGGTCTTATCAAAAGTTATTTTTAATGAGTGTAAGTATGTCATGTGATGTAATGACTGTGACTGTACAATGAACTGTGGTTGTGAGAGTGAGTGTTTGGAGTTGAGTGTTGTAGAAACAGCTAGGGAGCTGATACTCTTCAATATTCAGCCAAAGGCTTTTTGATAAAAAAAGCTTTTGACACATCCCCACATTGTTGATGTTGCTTTGTTTGTGTCAGTTTCCTTGCAATGTACTTTGGTTTCCAGTTGTTTGCTTAGTGGCTTGTGTCATAGGTATTTTTTCAAGCCTATACTCCTTGTTTTTTTTCTTTGTGCAGGTACCTTCACCATGATTTCTTCATGTGGGTATTTCAGAGTTGTGCCATTGGAAGGTATCTGATGCAGTTCTGACATACAAAGAGGGCATGGATCAGCCACTTTAAAGTTTGCCTATTCTACACGACAATATCTGACACACCCCTTCCTTCCATGGACTGGGGGTCTGTACCTGTAAATATGTTCATTTACTCAGTATGAGTCAATCATTCTTGATTTCCAGTAGTCCAGACACATTGACAGCCTCTCTGCTGAACACTGTAATAAAATGTTTGGTTTGGCCAGACACTTGTACTAATGTGTTGGTGTGTAATGTCTGTAATCCTGAGCTGGACACTGTGGGGGTCATTATGACCCTGGCGGTCGGTGGTAAAGCGGCGGTAAGTGGCAAACAGGCTGGTGGAAAAAAAATTGAATTATGACCACAGCGGTTACCGCCGAGGTCATCTGCCACTTCACCATTCTGACCGCCATGGCGGTGAAGACCGCTGGGCTGGAGATTGCGGTCTCCAGCCCGGCGGTGTCATTAGACCGCCAACGGTATCAGGACCCTGCATACCGCCATGGATCTCGGGTGGTTGGGAACCGCCATGAGATCCATGGCAGTAGGCACTATCAATGCCAGGGAATTCCTTCCCTGCCACTGATAGGGGTCTCCCCCACCCCCACTACCCCCCACAAATCCTTCCCCCACCCCCCCACCCCCCTGCCACCCGTCAAAGGTGGCACAACCCCCCTCTCCACCCCTACCCCGAACATGCACATATACACATCCCTACACGCACACATACACCCCTACAACACATACCCGCACACATACAAACAGACATGCACACCGTCCGACCCGCACACATTTCTCATACGCACAGCACCCCCTGCACCATACACTCACTCACTCACCCCCTCTACACTCTCACACGCACACCCCCATGCACACACACAACACCTCCCTACCCCCTTCCCTAACAGACGATCAACTTACCTTGTCCGTTGAGCCTCCAGGAGGGGAAGGGATCCATGAGGGCAGCTCTGCCACCAGAACACTGTCACCAGAACACCGCCACACCGAATCATGGGACATGATTCAGTGGGCGGTGTTCTGTTGACGTGGCGGTGGAGGTTGAGCTACCTCCACTTTCCCGCCGTGTGCCAGTATGGCTGCTGACGGCTTTCCGTACGAAAAAGGACGGCGGCCTGCCAGCGGTCATAATACGCGGCGCGGAAGACCGCCACCACTGGCGGTCTTCAGCAAGGCGGTACTTCAGCGGTCTTGCGGAAAGACTGCCGAGGTCGTAATGACTCCCTGTGTACCTACAACACATCCCTGCTTGCACAAATAGCTTGTATCTTGTTTGCATGGTTCACATGTTCTTACACCTTTACATAACTAAATGTAAAGTTTAAGCAAGCAGACAATGAGTTTGTGATGTGTGAATTAAATTAAATGCTATTATACAAAATACATTTTGGATAGAAAGAAACACAAATGTAAAGTGAAGGGGTCAGTCATCATAAATGAAATCATTAGAGTAGATGCCAAACCATTGGGAGTCCACAGTCAAGATTACTCCTCCATTGGAACTGGTAGGGGGTTCAGGATCAGTCAGCAGAAGGAATGTGTGGTACACAAAGGAGATCCTTTAGGAAGAGGTCCCTTGCTGGAAGTGGTGAGTGTCTTGCCATCTGCATCTCTTTGATTCTTTGCTGGACATCCCAGCTAGGGTTGGGGGGTTGTTCTGCTGCTACTGAGGCAGTTGGGTCTGGGCTAGTTTTGCCTCTGGCAGGGTCTCACTTCCAGTGGCTGGCACCAGTGCTGATGAGCCAACAGAAGGGATAGACTGTTGTTGAAAAGCCCTGCTTAGGGTAGTATGTATAACCTTCAACACCCTTGTTAGGGAGGCAATGTTAGTATTGTGGGCCTCCATATTTTCCTGGATGTCTCTGTGCATTTTCCTCTGTAGCTGCTTGATTTCCCAGAGTTCCGTTAAAACCTGGCTCATCACGCCTTGGGACTCCTGATAGACCCCCAAGACCTGGCTGATGGTGTTCTGGCCAAGAGCAGCCCCAGTGGCCTCACCCCACAAGCCCATAGCATCCCTCCCAAGTACCCTAACCCCACGGGCCTGTGCCATTGCCACAGGGTGCCCTCTCCAAATGAGTTCTGGCTCCTCATTGTCTGAAGTGTTGCACTGCAACTCAGGATCGAGGACTTGGAGGCAAGAGATGGTAGACACTATGCTGGGTACATAGGATGTGGAGAATGGTTTCCGGTGATGTTGAGGCAATGAGGCTTGGAGATGAAGTTGTGGTCACAATGATACTCACTGTTGTCATCTGACCAGTTTGCCCAGATGAGCCAGAATCGTCCTCCGCGTCCAGACATCCAGGGGTGTCATCTTCACTAAGGGCTTCATCTAGGGAGGTAGTGGCAGTCTGTTCTGTGGCCTCGGTGTGCACAGCAGCAGCTTGACTTGTTGATGTAAAACGTACAATGTTACTGGTTGTATTTTGACATCTACCTCCAACAGTTTTGATTTACAGCAAGCAGAGGCCTTATACAAAGCTAAGTTGCAGTCAATTCTATTGTGCTAAGTAACCAAGGAATTGGGTGTATTGACATGATGCATGTGAAGCATGCCAATTTATTTTGTCTCAAGCAGCTACTGAAAGGTGCAGGTCATTTGCACTTGGGAAGATGCCCTGAAAATGACATCTTGCCACCTGTGCAGGTGAAACAGTGGCTAGGCAAGACATGGCTTTACCCATTTGGAGGCCGAGTTGGGTGTGATGCAGGTAAACCCATGACTTTGTTGTCTATGTGACTGGACTCACCATATGCACAGTGCAGTGTGAATGTGTCTACTGCCAATCTGGTGAGGCATCTGGAGGCCTTATGAATACTTGTTATAGACATTAAGGTCCTAATTACGACCCTGGTGGTCGGCGGTAATTTGGAGAAAGGTACTGCCAACAGGCTGGAGGTACCTTTTCCCAAATTATGACATTGGCGGTTTGGCTCATGCCAAACCGCCAATGTACCACTTCGTCCACCATGGTGGTAATGGCTGCTGGGCTGGAGATGTCGGTCTCCAGCCAGACGGCCGTCACAATCCCACCCTCGGGATTATGACCCCGCCTACTGCCATGGTTTTCGTGGCAAACATACTGCCATGAAAACCATGGCGATAGGCACTATCAGTGCCAGGGAATTCCTCCCCTGGCACTGATAGGGGTCTCCCCTGACCCCCTCCCCATAGTCCTCCCCCTCCCTCTCCTTCCCCCACACATTTACACAGCCACACGTGCACACATACACTCTCATACACACACGCATACCCACATCCACCCACGCATGAACACATTTATGCCCACACACTGCAACACTCACCAACATACATTGTCGCACACACGTATTCACAACACACAACATACACGTAGACTCACATTCAGTCATTCACGCACTCATTCAACGTGAATCACACCCGCATGCATGCATACAAAACCACACCCCCCCCTCCCACACACACAAAATACCCCCCTCTCCTGTCGGAGAACCCGACTTACCTGCTTTCAGGGGGTCCTCTGGCAGGAGACGGGACGGAGCACTGCTGCCAGCAACAGCGTCCACCAGCAAAACACCGCCAGGCCGTATCATTGCTCATGATACGGTCAGCGGTGTTTTTCCTGTGTGGCGCTGCTGCTGACAGCAGCGCTACCTTCCCGCCTTTTGGCGGAATTTTGTCTACGGTCATAAATGCAGGTGGGCGGATGGTAGCCATTGCGATGGTATGTTGGTTGCCTTCGCCGTGGCGGTAGGCGGTCAATACCACCAATGTTGTAATGAGGGCCTAAGTAAGGTGTCATTCCTGTCTTCAAATATTTCATATTGGGTTAGCAAGTCAAGATGGAACAATTTTGACAGATCGGTCCCTGATCTGGGCAAGATCTGTGCTTGATAACTCCAAGTTGAGTATCATTCATTTGAAAGTTAACAAACAAGGGTATTTGGACATGTGAACACTGCTCTGGTGTTTGGAATTAGAAAAACTGTGCCTGCTAGGAGTTGCAGTCATATCAGACCCTGTACTTCAAACACTTGACAAATAATATCCTCCCGGGTGAGTAAACAGCATTTGAAAGTTTATATGCAGGTGTATTTGGACAAGTGAACACTGGTCTGGTGTTTGGAGTTAGAGAAACAGTGCCTCCTGGGAATTGCAATCAGGTCAGTCCCCCTACCTCACAAACTTGACAAATAGTATCCTTCTAGGTGAGTAAACAGCATTTGAGTTTGAACAAACAGGGGTATTTGGATAAGTGAACCCTGGTCTGCTGTTTGGAGTTAGAGAAACAGTGCCTCCTGGGAGTTGCTGTCAGGTCAGTCCCTCTACTTCCACACTTGACAAATAGTATCCTCCAAGGTGAGTAGACTTCAATTGGGAGTTGAGAAACAGGGGTATTTGGGCATGTGAACAATGGGCTGGTGGTTGGAATTACAGAAACAGGGCCTCCTGGCCCTAGCAGTCAGGACACTCCCTCTACTTCATACACTTGATAAATGGTATCCTCCCAGGTGAGTGGACGCCAATTGACAGTTAACAAATAGGGATATTTCAGCAAGTGAAAACTGGACTGGTGGTTGGAATTACAGAAACAGGTCCCCCTGGCCTTATCAGTCATGCCATTCACTGTACTACACATACTATACTAATGGAATCATCCTAGGTGAGTAAACAGCATTTGAAAGTTAACAAGTAGGTGTATTTGGACAAGTGAACACTGGTCTGGTGTTTGGAGTTAGAGAAACAGTACCTCCTGGGAGTTGCAATCAGGTCAGTCCCTCTTCTTCACAACCTTTACAATCAGTATCCTCTCAGGTAAGTAAACAGCCTCTGAGTGTTAACAAACAGGTGTATTTGGATAAGTGAACACTGGTCTGGTTTGGAGTTAGAGAAACAGTGCCTCCTGGGAGTTGCAATCAGGTCAGTCCCTCCACTTCACACACTTGACAAGTAGTATCCTCCCAGGTGAGTAAACAGCATTTGAGAGTTATCAAACAGTGGTATTTGTACAAACAGAAACAGTGCCTGCTAGGAGTTGCTGTCAGATCATTCCCTCTTCTTCCACACTTGACAAATAGTATCCTCCCAGGTGAGTAGACTTCAATTGGGAGTTGCCAAACAGCGGAATTTGGACAAGGATACCCTAGTCTCGTGTTTGGAGTTCGAGACACAAGGCTTCCTGTTTGTTGCAGTCATGTCACTCTCTATACAATACACACCATACTCATGATATCCTGCCAGGTGAGTACACGTTCATTGAGAGTTGAACAGTGGTATTTGAACAAGTGAGGACTGGGCTGGTGGTTGGAATAACAGAAACAGGGCCTCCTGGCACTAGCAGTCAGGTCGCTCCCTCTAATTCATACACTTGATAAATGGTATCCTCCCAGATGAGTGGACATCAATTGACAGTTAACAAATAGGAGTATTTCAACAAGTGAACACTGGACTGGTGGTTGGAATGACAGAAACAGGTCCCCCTGTTTAGCAGTCATGCCAGTCACTGTACTACACACTATACTAACAGTATCCTCCCAGGTGAGTGGAATTCAATTGAGAGTTAACAGGGGTATTTGGGCAAGTGAGGAATGGGATGCTGTTTGGAGTAACAGTAACAAAATCTCTGGTCTTAGCAGTCATTTCACTCCCTGTATTACATGTTCTATACAAACGTTATATCACCAGGTGAGTACACTTCATTTGTGAGTTACCAAACAAGGGTATTTGGACAAGAGAACACTAGGATGGTGAGCTGAGTAACAGTAACAGAGCCTCCTTGCCTTAGCAGTCATGTCGCTCTCTGTTCTACACACACCATACAAATGTTATCCTCCCAGGTGAGTACACTTCAATTGAGAGATTACAAAAATGGTCTTTGAACACATTGAACACTGTTCTGGTGTTTGGAGTTACAGAAACAGTGCCTTCTGGGAGAAGCAGTCATGTCACTTGCTCTACTACACACACTATACACATTGCATCTTCCCAGGTGTGTGCACATCAATTGGGCGTTGAGGCACAGCGGTATTTGGACAAGTGAACACTGGTCTGGTGTTTGGAGTTAGAGAAACAGTGCCTCCTGGAAGTTGCAGTTAGGTAACAATCTTTACTACAAACACTATATACATGTTAGATACTACATATTTGTATGCAGACTGCAATTAGGTTTGGGTATACATTTATCTGTTCTGACACAGCATAAGTCCTTGAATTATTGTTGTACATTGAAAGTATTACAGGCTCCATTTGGACCAATGGCATGTGATGGATCTTAGTAGCTGTGATGTTGGGTCCAACAATACAGATTGATAGTGTTATATTTCAGATACTCCGGGTATTGAATGCTGTTGAGGTACATGAACAAGACAATGGCAAAAGGTGAGCTATGAGCATACATGACATGGCATTTTTGTGATTTTTTTGCATTGTGACTTACCAGACTCCACTTCCCCAGTTATTCTTGTCAAGCCCTCAGGATGCAGGGTGGCCAAGACCCTCTTCTCCTAGAGAAAGAGATTTAATGGGGCACTGGGTGGTCCACCACCAGTCTTCTTGACCTGCAGCTGGTGCCTGGAGACCAGGGAATGGACTTTGCCCATGAGGTCGTTCCACCTCTTCCTGATGTCCTCCTTTGGGCTCAGAGTGGTATACAGCATTCATTCTGTCAACCATCCTGTCCCACATTTGAATTTTGCTGGACTTGTGCTCCAAACAATTGTGGCTCTACTCTTATGATTTCATCCACCATGACTCTTAACTCATCTTCTGAAAAATGGAAAGTTTTAGAACATGACATGGTGGAAAAAAAGAAGGGTGACAGTGACTTACTAAACCGGGGAAGAGCAAAAGGGTGTGAATGAACAAAAGTGTGTGCAGGGTGTTCAATGGGATTCTGAAAAAAATTAGGAGTGTCTAATATATTTACTCTATGGACAAAAGGCCTTCTGGCATCTGTGCCTTGCATTGGAAATGCAAGGGATTGTGGTCTTTCAAAGGGTGTGTTTTATAGTGTAATTTGCAGGTGTGTCCACTATGGCAAGGTGTCTCAGCTGCGTTGTTTCCACAATGTTTGGTTGTCTGTTGCTTTCCTGACCGCAAACTGCTGTGATTTGAACCTTCATTGGCTGACCGCCATGAACGGATGGCCATGACAACTGTGTCCTTGTAATATGCTCGATGGTTGGTCGCGGTGCTGACAGCGCTGGAGGCCTGACCGTCTATTTCCAGGCCCCCACACCACTGGCAGTCTGCTTTCTTTGCTTGGATGTTGGTGGTCCTGCCTGTGTGACTTGCAATAGTGTGGCTTGAAAGACAGCGAGCATGGTGGTCTTTTCAAGACTGCCAACGTGGCTGTCTGCCGGTCTGACCGCTATGACCTTAGTTGTATTCCTTTTGTTAATAAAATTGTCTTCCTATAATTAAATTGCAATGGTTAGCTGTTTTCATTTCAAAGACAAACTGAAAGTTTTTGTGTTTTTGTCTTTTCAAGACTGCCAACATGGCGGTCTGACCACCAAACACATAATGAGGTCCTTAGTTGTATTCCCTTTGTTGATTAAATGATCTTTCTACTAGTAAGTTGCAATGGTTTGCTGTTTTTCATTTGAATTTGTGTGATGTCACCAAATAACTTGATTAAAATGGTAGCATCAGCCTTGAATGGCTGTGTGTGGGTATAGTTGAAGTATTGTTTGTACAATGGCCTGTTCAAACTTGATTATTATTTTATATGTGGAGTAGTTGTTTATTTTCATTTGAATGTGGTTTGCTAGTTTTTAGTAAGTGCTACTTTGTTTAGGTAGAAAGATGTACATGAAGGGTATGTTAGTATTTTGATATTCACTATATATGGTGCATATCTGAGTGAAGAGTTTATGGCACAATATGAATGTTTTGCTCATCATCCATGTTTGATATTGGCTTAGTCTTAATAAATGATATGCTGTAGAAAATATGATCATCTGTTTGTCATTATTCAGGCTGTCATGGAGGAAGAAAGGTTCATTATTATGGCCCTCATTATAAAATCGGCGGTAAAAACCACCTACCGTCGCGGTGTCGGGTGCCAAAAGACCGTTGCCGTGGCTACCAGCCGTCCACCATATTGTGACCATAGCCGGATTAACGCCTCAAGAATGGCGGAAATCCAGCTGTTGCCATACCGGAGGATGGCAGCAAGGTGGCACTGCTGCCACCAGCAGCTTCACGCCAGTAGACCGCCACCAGCCATATTATGACAAATAATACAGCCTGGTGGTGTTCTGCTGGTGGGCGCTACTGGCGGTAGCAGTGCCCCGTCCCGTCCTGTCTCCTGCCGGATGACCCCCTGGATCAAGGTAAGTTGGGTTTCCAACAGGGAAGGGGGGTGGTGAGTGTTGTGGGGGTGTGTGATTGTATGTTTGTGCGTGAATGTGGGAGTATGTTGAGTGTTGAATGCGTATGTGCATGTAGGGACTTGTGAATGCGTGTATGTTGTGAAATGGGAATGCATGTCTAGGTGTATTTTTGGAAGTGTGTGCTGATGTGTTTGTGATTGAATGTATGTATGTGTGAATGAGTGTGTGTATGCGTGTGTGTGTTAAGGGAGGGCGTGGATGTTGGTGGGTGGGGTGGGGGTAGGGAGAGGTGGGGGGTGAGGGTAACTGGAGAAGTGGGGAGGAGAATTCTATCAGTGACAGGGAAAGAATTCCCTGTCACTGATATGGCCTACCACCACGGTTTTCGTGGCGTTATGAACCCTGGCTGTTGGCGAGGTCATAATCCCGCAGGCGGCACAATGGTGGCCACCGGACTGGAGATGGATATCTCCAGCCAGGCGACCATTACAACCGTGGCGGTTGGAGTGGTACACTGGCAGGTTGGTTTCAGCCAACCCGCCACATTATCGCCGACCGCCGGGGTCGTAATGACCCACTATGTGTGGTGGTTAAGTGTTAGGGGAATTTGGATGTCTTCGTATCTTCTAAAGGCAGCAGGAGTATCACTGATGACCTTGTTAGTTCATGCTATTAAATAAATGTTCAAAACTCCACTGAGTTACATTGGTGATTCCAAGTGGGTCTCAAATAGACTTACCTCATTAATATTCATGAGGTAGGTCTCATTTTGCAACCCACTGGGAATCACAAAGCATCACTGGGATGGTGGCCTGCTGGGGTCAGTAGACCACCATGTCTGTGACTGCTTTTAAATAAAGCAATCTTTCTTTTTTAAATGCAACCCATTTTCCTTAAGGAAAACGGGATATATTTAGAAAAAGAAAACAAAAAGTGTTCCTTTCATGTTTTAACAGCAAGCATTTGTCATGGGACAACAGCCTGCTCTTAAAAATGCTTTTTAATGCATTCACAAAGGGGAAGTGGACTCTTTCCTGTTTGCAAATGGGTTATCACCAACTTGATGTTAAGGGTAACCCGCAAATGTTTTGCAACGGCATTTTGGTCGCAAAACATTCAATCATACCACTGCAATTCGGTTTTAGGAAGGGACACCCTAAACATACTGTAGGAAAGTACCATCTTGCCTAGCATGTTACCCCCATTTTTACAGTATGTATGTTTGTTTTTGCCTGTGTCACTGGGATCCTGCTAGCCAAGACCCCAGTGCTCATAAACTGTGCCCTGTGTGTGTTCCCTGTGTGGTGCCTAACTGTATCACTGAGGCTCTGTTAATCAGAACCTCAGTGTTTATGCTCTCTCTGCAGGCTAGTGACTAATTTTACCAATTCTGATTGGCACACTGGAAAACCATAATTCCCTAGTATATGGTACCCAGGGTATTGGGGTTCCAGGACATCCCTATGGGCTGCAGCATTTATTTTGCCACCCATAGGGAGCTCAGACAATTCTTACACAGGACTGCCACTGCAGCCTGAGTGAAATAACGTCCACATTATTTCACAGCCATTTTTCACTGCACTTAAGTAACTTATAAGTCACCTATATGTATAACCCTCACTTAGTGAAGGTTAGGTGCAAAGTTACTTAGTGTGTGGGCACCCTGGCACTAGCCAAGGTGCCCCCACATTGTTCAGGGCAAATTCCCCAGACTTTGTGAGTGCAGGGACACCATTACACGCGTGCACTACATATAGTTCAATACCTATATGTAGCGTCACAATGGTAACTCCGAACATAGCCATGTAACATGTCTAGGATCATGGAATTGTCATCCCAATACCATTCTGGTATTGGGGGGACAATTCCATGCATCCACAGGGCTCCAGCATAGAGCCTGGGTACTGCCAAACTAACTCTCTGGGGTTTTCTCTACAGCTACCGCTGCTGTCAACCCTCAGACAGGTTTCTGCCCCCCTGGGGCCTGGGCAGCCCAGTCCCAGGAAGGCAGAACAAAGGATTTCCTCAGAGAGAGGGTGTTACACCCTCTCCCTTTGGAAATAGGTGTGAAGGGCCTGAGAGGAATAGCCTCTCCTGGCCTCTGGAAATGCTTTAAAGGGCACAGATGGTGCCCTCCTTGCAAAAGCCAGTCTACACCGGTTCAGGGATCCCCCCCAGCCCTGCTCTGGCGTGAAACTGGACAAAGGAAAGGGGAGTGACTACTCCCCTGACCAGCACCTCCCAAGAGGAGGTGCCCAGAGCTCCTCCAGTGTGTCTCAGACCTCTGCCATCTTGGATGCAGAGGTGTGAGGGCACAATGGACACCTCTGAGTGTCCAGTGCGAGCAGGTGATGTCAGACACCCCTCCTGATAGGTTTTTACCTTTCTCTGTAGCCACTCCTCCTCTGAGGGCTATTTAGGGTCTCTCCTGTGGGTATCTCACCAGATAATGAATGCAAGAGCTCACCAGAGTTCCTCTGCACTTCCCTCTTCAACTTCTGCCAAGGATTGACCGCTGACTGCTCCAGGACGGCTGCAAAACCGCAACAAAGTAGCAAGAAGACTACCAGCAACATTGTAGTGCCTCGTCCTGCCGGCTTTCTTGACTGTTTCCTGGTGGTGCATGCTCTGAGGGCCGTCTGCCTTCAACCTGCTCTGGAAGCCAAGAAGAAAACTCCTGTGGGTCGACGGAATCTTCCCCCTGCCAACGCAGGCACAAAACTTCTGCATCACTGGTCCTCTGGGTCCCCTCTCATCTTGACGAGCGTGGTCCCTGGAACACAGGAGCTGGATCCAAGTGTCCCTGACAGTCCAGTGGCCCTTCTGTCCAAATTTGGTGGAGGTAAATCCTTGCCTCCCCACGCCAGACAGTAATCCTGTGTACTGTGTGAACTGCAGCTGCTCGGGCTTCTGTGCACTTTTGCAAGACTTCCTTAGTGCACAGCCTAGCCCAGGTCCCCAGCACTCTGTCCTGCATTGCCCAACTTGCTGAGTTGGACTCTGACTTCATGGGACTCCCTTTTGTTGTGCTGAGATGACCACCATGCTCAGATCTTCTGAATGCCAGTTCAGGTACTTCTGCAGGTGCTGCCTGCTTGTGCCTTGGCTCTCTGTGTTGCTGAGCGCCCCCTCTGTCGCCTCCTCCAAGGGGCAACCTCCTGACCCTTCCTGGGCCCTGGCAGCACCCAAAACCTTTAACTGTGACTCTTGCAGCTAGCAAGGCTTGTTTGTGGTCTTTCTGCATGGAAACAACTCTGCATCCTCCAGCATGCCTTGGGACATCTTCTGACTAATGGAGAAGTTCCAGGCACCTTCCATTGTTGCAGAATCTTTGTCTTCTTCCATCCGTAGGCAGCCCTTTTGCACCTTCATCCGGGATTTAGTGGGCTTCTGCACCCCCTGGACACTTGCATGACTCTTGGACTTGGTCCCCTTCCTTTACAGGTCCTCAGGTCCAGGAATCCGTCTTCAGTGCTTTGCAGTCAGTTGTTGTCTTTGCAGAATCCCCTATCTCGACTTTACTGTCTTTCTGGGGTAGTAGGGTAACTTTACTCCTACTTTTCAGGGTCTTGGGGTGGGGTATCTTGGACACCCTTAGTGTTTTCTTACACTCCTAGTGACCCTCTGTACACTACACTGAGCCTGGGGTCCATTCGTCGTTCGCATTCCACTCCTGGAGTATATGGTTTGTGTTGCCCCTACGCCTATTTTCCCCTATTGCATTCTATTGTGTTCTACATTGTTTGCACTACTTTTCTAAGTGTTTTCACTTACCTGATTTTGGTTTGTGTGTATATTTTGTGTATTTTACTTACTTACCTCCTAAGGGAGTATATCCTCTGAGATACTTTTGGCATATTGTCACTAAAATAAAGTACCTTTATTTTTAGTAACTCTGAGTATTGTGTTTTCTTGTGATATAGTGCTATATGATAGAAGTGGTATAGTAGGAGCTTTGCATGTCTCCTAGTTCAGCCTAAGCTGCTCTGCTATAGCTACCTCTATCAGCCTAAGCTGCTAGAACATTTCTAATCTACTAATAAGGGATAACTGGACCTGGCACAAGGTGTAATTACCACAAGGTACCCACTATAAGCCAGGCCAGCCTCCTACATTGGTGGTGCAGCGGTGGGATAAGTACTTGTAACTGCTTTACCACTTTGTCATTGGTGCTTTTCATACGAAAAGCATATACCAAATACTTCAGAATATACACAGTAACCTAAACAGTTTAACTTTCTTTCCCTATGCCTGGAATGCCCAGCATTGCTGCATGAGCCTCCAACTCCACTTCAGCCCATGCTGATGTCTCCAAATCATTGCCTAGTAAGCAATCTACAGGTAATTCAGTGGCTACCACAACTTTCTTTGGACCCCCGCCCCCCAGTTGAGAACAGCCATGGGGTGGCTAAGTGTGTTATTGTGAGCATCAGTCACTTGGTACTGCTGACCAAGTAGGTGTTGATCAGGGTGAACCAGTTTCTCTACAACCATAGTTACACTGGCTCCTGTGTCCCTGTAGGTCTCAACCTCAACACCATTAATTAGGGGTAGTTTCTTGTACTTACCCATATTAAGGGGGCAAGCAACCAAGGTGGCAAAGTCAATGCCACCATCAGAGACTAAAACAGCCTCTGTGGTCTCCCTAACAAGACCAAGCCTAACTACACTGCCAATAGTGAGCCCAGCTACACCCTTGGATTGGCTATTTGTAGTAGACTTCCCACCACCACTGCTATTACTAGGGGCACTAGAATTTGCAGTTGGGGTTGTCGTGGTGGGAGGTTTGGTGTTTTTCTTTGGACAAGCGGCATCACTTGTTCAATGGCCTTTAACTTTACATAAATAACACCAAGGCTTTTTCTGATTGTGAGAAGAGGATTTGGACCCACCACCCCCAGAGGATTTTTGTGGGCCTGATTGAGACTCAGAATGTTTTTTTTATCTTTGTCCCCACCCTTGTCAGAAGACTTGCCATCCTTCTTCTTGCCATCCTTGTCACCCCCTGTATGAACGTTTCTGTTCACTCTTGTTTTGACCCATTTGTCTGCCTTCTTTCCCAGCCTCCTACACACGCCCATTCCTAACACCAAACTGCAATACCAAATTGTGATTCAGTAACAGGTTTCTGAATTGCAGTTTTCCATTTGGGACATATCAGACAGCTTTTTAGCAGTAGCAAATGGCCTGACTCTGGGAATGAGGCCATTTCCAAAGGTTAAATAGTTTTGATCATCTGGCCCTATATCTTTTAGAATTTTAGTATTGAGCAACTAGTTCTTGCCTCTTTTAAATCTTGAAGTGCACACCTTACTTCAATTTCAGTTACATTTGGTGGGTGGTTGTGTTCCCTCATACTAATAAGAACACAATTCTTCATAGTAACCCTCCCATAAGAACCATTTGAGTAGTATTTTGTACATTTCCAATTAACATTCTCAGTGATTGTGATTTCTTGGCAATAAGTGTAGCCCATTGTAAGTAAATGTCTGCCTTCCTGTGAGTTGATATATCTTGCTTTTTTGTCATTCTGTCTGAACATAGTTTACTAATACAGGAAAATAGATTGTAATGATTTTACTTTTGAATAGTTAATGTGCATAAAATATTAAGACAATTGCTTTGCAATTTGTCAGTCAGTCAAAGAATCTTTATTCAGATTTTTAAATAATCCATAAAAGAAATACACATAAAAACATTACATTACATGTATACATTAGTTAAAAACAAATTTATAAATCCAGATAAGTCATCAACAAGGTTAAACGTTTAAGAAACCTTTAAAACTCACATACTATTCCCTTTAAAATTATCTGGTGGATTAAATTTCATGTAGCTGAATGCACTAACAGCGATACAATTGACCAACCAATACATGTAGTTATAAATCATTTGCCCTCCTTTTCCTCTCTTGTACTGAAGAGGCAATAAAATTATCAATAGCAAGGCAGACCGTATCGGATTGTAATAGCTGTAAATATTAAATTTCTTCCTTGCATGTCCAAATATTAATCAACCTAAGGATTAGAATTATAAAGGCCCTTCTTTGCTCATTATATAGTTCACAAAGTAAAAACATATGCAATTGTGTCTGAACTGACCGAGAATCAAAAGGACAGGGTAATAAATCCCTAGGGCTGTCTGCGTTCGAAGAATAAACAACCAAGAAATAGACCATCCCCAGATGGAACATCATCAAATAATATTGATGGTGTCAGGGGACACCTAACAGATAAGGTTCAATTCTTGGGGTAGTACATAAGGGGAGATATGCTGCCACCATACCTTTCCCCAAATTACACCCCCATCTATCCTCAGGCTTTTTTAGCCAATGCTCATTTTTAATCACTACAGTCAGCAGTTTCGTTATAGACCTGGGATTACAAAAAAAGGTCTAATCTATTAATACTGCCCAACAATTCCTTAAAATACATAACCCACGTGCACCTCTACAACCCTTCGATTTTGATCTGATCCATGAGACGATCCAGAGAGAAAGTTGGGTTATCTTAATCATGTCCTCAATAAAAGGGAGTCCTAGTTCCTCATGAAGGATAGAGGCTGGACCACTACTTGGGAGGGACAGTAAGCTCTCCCTTCTTTGCAGAGACTATGCACCTTTAAAACCCTAGACACCCGCTCCATATATAGCAATTGAAATAGGCCTTGTCTTATAAATTGTGGTGATTGGTTTAAGTGGAGCATGGCCCAATTTGGTAATAACTTTACGTGGTGCTATCACTGTCTGATTATACTGTGTGAGCTTTGTTTCTCTAAGATGATTCAATTAGCTCTCATTGTCAAAGGGAATTCTGAAGTATGTGAATGTGATTACACAATTCAAATGAGCACCTTCAATATAAAATCGGGGGACCCTGCTTCTTGGGCAACCACACACCATAGTATACGATTTTGCTTTATTAGTGTTCAAACCCAGCAATGTCACGAACTCCACACATTTATTTAACAATTTTTGAAGTCCCCTCCCTGTTCTGGCCATAGGAACACAGTCACCAGCGTACATTGGTACTGGTTGTGGCCTACCACCAATCGTGGGAGGTCCAACTTTTCATCTGCTAAGGCTTCCTCTAGGCCATTACATGAAATGTAAACATAAAGGGGGGCAAAATGCACCCATGTCTAACTCCCTCCCCAATCTTGAAGAAACTCGTACATTCTCCCTCCAGCCCATATCTGATCTTAGCTTCCACATCCCTATGAAACTGCACCAGTAAGTGCACTAACTTGGGATTAGCTCCCTGCGTAGTCAGCATTGCCCATAATTTGCTTCTGATCACATTATCAAGCACATTAAATCCATGAACTCCAAGTATAAACATCCTTGCCTTGCCCCACATACTTTTCTCTTAGCAAATGAAGGTTCAAACATTGGTCAACTGTTCCCAGCGCCGTCCAAAAACCATACTGCGCCAGAGAAATAATGCCCACAGTTCCAAGTGGTCCAGAAGAATTCTCCCAAAAATGTTAGGGGTAGTATCAATCAATGAAATTGGGCAATAGCGCTTATAGTCTATATGATCGTCATTTTTGAAAATTTGGACAATAATAGTTTTGGACCAATCTGAGGGAGGGGCAGAGTTAACAGCAGCTCTAAAAACATTTATCAACATTGTTGCCATAAATCCAGATTGAGTTGATATTGTTAAGTAAACCTTAACAGCTGTGGAGATATTTGTCAATGATCCCAAACCCTGAGCTAGTGGAGATTTGGTATTTAGACACTGCTCAGATTTTACCAGATTATTACTGACTACAGAGGATAGGAGAGCCTTTGGGTCCACTTATTGCCATTTACATTGTACACCTTTATTCCTATTGTATTCAATTGGATATCCTGGCCCCTTCCCACCCACTCTTCGGTGTCCAGTGTGAATTGTAAGAACCAGTGTATTGTGATCACTTAGACCACTGGTAATTACCTGGAGAGCTCCCATTTTAGTAAGAATATGACATTGACATCATTATATGGTAAATAAATGAGCCACACCCTCTCCCGGTAAAGGTTACATTTCGGGCAGTATGGTTAGGCAAGATATCACTTGTCAGTACTAAGTCATATGATCTCATAAGATTTATTTAGATTATCACCACAGGGGTTATGAATAAAGTGGGAATAATTCCTGAAATCCTCACAATTTCCCCCACATACCTTATCTTCCCCTACAAAACAGTACGAGACATTGAAATCCCCGCCCCATACACTTATATAATCCTTAACCATGGAACATACCATTGCCTCCATAGCCTTAGCGAGGGAGAACATAATGTCAACCTTAGATCTCAGGAAGTTGTTATGTCATAAATTAGCTATTAACATTCTCAGGCCACCTGTCAAGGATAACTCCACTAACTGATAATAAGGAGAGTTGGTCTGACATTAAAGTACTTTAGCTCCAGAAGAAATATTTATCAGAGTTAACAGGCCCCCACTTCTCTGTCCTGCTGGTGTCCGTTTCACCAGGATTGTAATTGATTGAAAACAATTGATATGTATATCTGTTTAGGCCCTTGTTTCCTGTCAACAGACTACCTGCTTATTTTCCATCAGGGTAAGCCAGTTACTATTTGTGTGTTTCTCCCCAATACCAGCCACATTCCAAAACAGAATCTGCCAATCACAATTCAGACTCCATCCAACCGCCGCATGTTTTAGAATTTGAGTAATGGAATCTCCCCTTTGTATACCAGAGCTCTTACACCCTGACTCCAACAGAGGTGTTTTAAGCCATTTCCCACCAACCTTCTTATCCCCATACCATCAATTGTGTAGCAGGTGTTTAGGGAGCTGCAGTTAAGCCCATCTATTTTGGGGCTGGGTGAGTAACTCACTTCTGTCAAGCTGGGTAGGGCAGGTGGAACATCAATCACCCTAAGTCAGTCTACCACTTCCAGAGGAGTGTCCAAGAGGCCATAACGATTCTAAGTGGGGACCGCAAAGTTGAGGATTTCCCCTGATTGTGTATGCTCGGAACACTTAGGCTGTTAAAAATATCCCAAAGGAACAGCATGTATACTAGAGTCTTGCTCCTGCTGGAATCCAAACTGGTTCAGTATCCATGTGACATGATGGGGATTTCTAAAATTAACCACCACAGAATCACCAGGTAGCCGCATTTTAGTATGGCCTACCCACTGAACCCTCCTCACTCCAATAATACCATTCCAGCAGACTCTGTTGATGCACCCACTAATGATTTTTTAAACCAATAAACCATTTTGTTTTTCAATTGGTGGTCCTGCTCCATAGTGAGTGGGCTAGCTCAGCAAACTCTTTTAGGACAACTATGTAAGGAGTACATTGTGGTGGTAGCTGTAATACATACACATTACGGCCCTTAGGGGGTTGATCGGCTTCAGTGATCCTTCATTCTCAGAGTACCTCACCCTCCTCAAACTCCCTAAGGGTACAGGTAAGGTCTTCTCATGCACCTCATTTGTGCTAACTAATCGATCCATGGTGATATCTGTTGGTTGAGTGGACGCTCTTGGTCTGGGTTGGGCATCCTTACTTTTTCCATCCCTACAACAGTCTACTGATGGACCCAACAAGCGGTTCTTACTCAGCGTCTCTAAATTTCTGGTGGATAGTGTTTTAAGTTTCACAGACTCCAAAAGATGCTTTAATGTGGAATCAATGCTGTTTAATATACCAAGCAAGGGTTTTAATGCTTTGTCCAGTATACTCTCACCCAAACCTCCATCTAAACAATTGCCATCCAAGTGCTGAGATCACATTGAGACCCCTGAATGTCTCTGACCTGTGTGTGATGCATCTGGGAGATAAGCTTGTCAAACCCATTGATTCTAGAACCTTTCAGCTTAGTTGTGCCTAAAATCCATATAGCAGGCTTCTTTCAGTTAGTAGGTAGGGAGACAAGGTCAGCATTTTTATCATTATTAGACACATCTTCACTGCCACTGAAACCACCAGAAGAGATAACCAGTTCCCTCTGTATCATGCATTCATTGTGGGGGTTGTGAATTTTGCTTTCATACCTTTCCCTCGCTACCTCTTAGGGATCTTCAACCATCGCTCCTTGCAAAATATTGTTGCTGCTACCCTTCTCTTTGGAATGTGTGAGGGTTACAAGAGACTTCCTAACCTCACCCAGTCTCTCCCGGATTCAATTTTGGTGTTTAAAGCAGACATAACCTTAGTAAAGAAAGAGGTGATAGAGACCGTAGACTTTGTGTCTTTTGTGGCTGCAGAACTAGCAGTCCCACTCAACTTCCTTTTGCCCATTATGCTAATATACAAATAATAAGACCAACTCCTGGGAATGACCTATGATTTGAGGGCCCAGAGGCTAGAACCAAGAGAAGGGGCCCAACCCAGCCACATATGGACACAGATGGGCGAAGATGGGCCTGTTCTTGGCCCGGGCAGGGGCTTGGATGAGTCCTGCACCACGGGACCCCAAGTGCCCTTTATGTGCCTCCGGGCACAAGTGTGAGGTGGAGGTCCTCCTTCTGCCACAAAGCATGCTGGGCAGCCAAGTGTTCTTTATGCTCCTCCAGGTGCCAGTGTGATATCAACAAAACTGTTTTCCTATACTCAGCAAGCAATGATGGTAAAAGTTGATCCTGAATCAGCTACTCCCTGAGTCGAACACCAGTTCTAATTTAATTCTCTCAATATTCTTCACTGTTCCCTATGTGCTTTGTTGTCCAGCTGCAGACTTGACCTTTGCCTAACTCTTTGTGTAGTGATTTCTCCTTGTCTCCTCACTTGGTTTTGCAATTTATACTTACATGTGGGTTGTTGATTATACATGTAGTTCTTTTTTCAATTTTCCATTGAAGATTTTCCAGTGTAGATCAGGTGTTTGTTTTTGGTTGATAAAAAAAGTTTTATTAGTTATATTTCAAGTATTTATTCAGGGGAACTTTGCAGGGGTTAGGGGCTTTTCGGTGTTTTTTACAGCTAAGATTTAGCTGGTGTTTTGAAGTGCTTTGATTTTACCTACTTATTATTATGTGCCTTTCTCCGTGTGGTGAATTGTTGAATTTTATTGGTGATTCTGCAGGTTGTATCTTGTGTATCACTTTTTCTGTAGTACCTAAAGGTTGATAGATACAGTAATACAGAGAGTTTGGTTAGTAAATTGTACTTTAACATTTTAAAATAATTACTTTAATTTAAGTTAATTTAAATATTTTACTTACCTGAGAAGGTAGTTGTATATTTTCTTCCTTTTTTATATTTTGGTTTTCAATCCAGCAGAGTGTTCTTGTAATGCCGCTTTAGTGTTTTTGGTGTGATAAGTGTTGACATTTTATATTGTATTTTCAATTAATTAAATAGTTGTAGTGGTTAGTTTGCTTTGGGGTTGTTTTTATTAGTTATTGTTTATTTAGTTGGATTTTTTTTATCAGTGATTACATTTCATGGTGGACACTAATTAGTGTTTGTGTTTTAATATGTAAATACAGTTCTGTTATTTTTGTTATTTAGGGTATAATGGAATTTTTTGTATCTTTAACATAATTAATTAATGTTTATTTTTTGTATTATATTAATTGTAATTATTATTTGTTAATTATTGTATGTGTTATAATGATTTGTATTTTATCATATGTATTTAAAGTTATTTTTCATGTTATAAACTTTAAATCAGAACGGTAGACAATTTATTAATTTAAGTCGGGTTTACTTTTGTTTGTTGTTTAAAGTAAAATTAAATTATAGCAAGTTGCAATATTTGGCTCTATTTTTGGTGGTATTAGTGTAGTGTATATTGTGTATTTCAATGTTCTTTCTTTTTTTAGTTATTTAAAAGTGGTATTTTATTTCTGATATTTGTGGTGCTGATGTTAGTAGAATAGATATTTTCAACAGCAATATTTTGGTCATCGATATTTGAGTTAATTAAGTATAAGAATGCAATACTGTTGCATACACCACATTTTTGTGATTTTTTTTGTGAATCAATATTGGTTTTAATGATATTATGTTATTGAGCAGTGTTTTCCTTCAGTGCTTTAGCATCCAGTCCAAGCACTTCTGATGCATTTGTGGCATAGCAATTGTTGAAAAATGGGCCCAGCTTGGAACATCCATTTCGGATATAGGGCCTCTATGAATTCCAGAAAACCCTCTCCTTCCACCAAATAAAAGGGGATAAAGAGACTTACCAGGCGCAGCTGTTTAATATGGGATTTGGGGTGCTACCCTTGCAATTTTCAGAGTTTCATGGATGGTAATTGCAAACAGCAATTACCATCCATATTTATTTAATACCAGTGCCTGTGAACCTGTAAATCTCTCAACCACACACTCATGACGTGGGGCAGCATTCATCGCTCATGGTATCAGGCCTATATTTCCTGATACCTCATGGGAATGTAACACAGAGTGGTTTAGATCTCACAAGCATCATTGACCACACCGTACCCTGTGAAGAGGTGGGAAATGGTGAACTTGCACAGAAACCGAACAGAAGCTACCTATATACAGGGAGATGGGAGCAAGCCAGTCTGGGAGCATGTGACTTGACATCAGAGAGTTATGACATTGACGATATAAGCACACAACCCATGTCTCTGTAACATCATGTCTCATGCATGCTGTAAACAGATACATTTTGCAAAGTTTAGTTGTTCCTCATGTATCTGTTTACAGCAATTTCTGTCATCAGGATTTGGGTCTGGCCTGCAGAACCTCCATCTGCACACCAACCTGGTAAGAGCACAGCATTGAAGCTGATGGACCGAAAATGGAGGACAAGACTTTCCTTGCCACGTCAGCCTGTGAGTCAAACACTACTGCCTGCCACTGCCTCCGCCAAGATCCTGGAGCAGCTGCCTTTGAAAAACATGAACTTAGGATATGCACTGTACAAAAAGGATTCCCTTTAATGAAACACACATACTGAGTTCAAGGTGCCTTATAGTGCATGAGCTCCTTGTTCAGTTAATGAATGATGTTGAATGTACATGTCACTTGATTCTAGGGACACAAATAGCCAACATCAATCATTAGCACATGTAAGAGCCCCTTGAAATACATGAGCTCAGGATGGATGCTGTCCACAAATGAATCCTTTTTAGTCTTGATACCCGCAATTTCACTTTCTGGCATTCATTTGAGGCTGGAGTTGCATTGCCTATTGCCTATTAGACTACAATGTTGCTCCATCTACAATAAGACCATTGCCTACATATAGAAGCCAAATCTATAAACCAGGCACAAGGCAAGATTTTTTACAGTGTCCATCTTGAACTAATGTGTTTGAAAGTGCTATAAAACACAATGATGAAGCAGTGCTAGAAATGGAAACAAATTACTTTGGGCTCCCATAATTTTCAGGTCAAGTTGTGGCAGCAAAAAGGGACAGAGCCATGACAAATGTAGACTGATGGCCAACTTAATAACATACATTTGTGTTTTTAAAACTCTGCCAAAATAAAATTTGCAACAAGAACAAATGTGAGAGTTTGGAGCAGATTAATGAAAATGGTGCTGCACCGAGTGCAGCGCCGCTTTCCTTGCGCCCCTTAGCTCCCCTACCGCCACCATGTGTGCGCCGTATTTAAAATACGGTGCACCATGGTGCAGGGTAGGGGGCAGCAGTGTAATTTTTTATGACACTATTGATGTACTCTGCAGGAGTAGCGCCAAAATATTGGCACAGCTGCGATCCAGGGCCAGGAAACACCACTAGACACCAGGGATTTCACAAGGGCATTTTTTTTTAAAAAAAAGGTATGTTTACCCCTGGGGAGGGGTGCACAATCGGACCCCCAAGAGGTTTATAAAATTAAAAAAATAATAATAAAAAATGTAAAAATGAAATTGACGGGGGCATTCATTTTTTAATGGTTGTATGGTTTCCATGGGGGTCTCTATGGCCCCCAACAAAACCATACAGCTATTAAAAGAGTAAATATATATATATATATATATATATATATATATATATATATATATATAAATCTATATGTATACATGTCTATGTAGATATATTTATCTATATAGATAGATATATCTATTTATAAATATGTATATATATTATGTAAATGTATATGTGTATATATACAGGGAGTGCAGAATTATTAGGCAAATGAGTATTTTGACCACATCATCCTCTTTATGCATGTTGTCTTACTCCAAGCTGTATAGGCTCGAAAGCCTACTACCAATTAAGCATATTAGGTGATGTGCATCTCTGTAATGAGAAGGGGTGTGGTCTAATGACATCAACACCCTATATCAGGTGTGCATAATTATTAGGCAACTTCCTTTCCTTTGGCAAAATGGGTCAAAAGAAGGACTTGACAGGCTCAGAAAAGTCAAAAATAGTGAGATATCTTGCAGAGGGATGCAGCACTCTTAAAATTGCAAAGCTTCTGAAGCGTGATCATCGAACAATCAAGCGTTTCATTCAAAATAGTCAACAGGGTCGCAAGAAGCGTGTGGAAAAACCAAGGCGCAAAATAACTGCCCATGAACTGAGAAAAGTCAAGCGTGCAGCTGCCACGATGCCACTTGCCACCAGTTTGGCCATATTTCAGAGCTGCAACATCACTGGAGTGCCCAAAAGCACAAAGTGTGCAATACTCAGAGACATGGCCAAGGTAAGAAAGGCTGAAAGACGACCACCACTGAACAAGACACACAAGCTGAAACGTCAAGACTGGGCCAAGAAATATCTCAAGACTGATTTTTCTAAGGTTTTATGGACTGATGAAATGAGAGTGAGTCTTGATGGGCCAGATGGATGGGCCCGTGGCTGGATTGGTAAAGGGCAGAGAGCTCCAGTCCGACTCAGACGCCAGCAAGGTGGAGGTGGAGTACTGGTTTGGGCTGGTATCATCAAAGATGAGCTTGTGGGGCCTTTTCGGGTTGAGGATGGAGTCAAGCTCAACTCCCAGTCCTACTGCCAGTTCCTGGAAGACACCTTCTTCAAGCAGTGGTACAGGAGGAAGTCTGCATCCTTCAAGAAAAACATGATTTTCATGCAGGACAATGCTCCATCACACGCGTACAAGTACTCCACAGCGTGGCTGGCAAGAAAGGGTATAAAAGAAGGAAATCTAATGACATGGCCTCCTTGTTCACCTGATCTGAACCCCATTGAGAACCTGTGGTCCATCATCAAATGTGAGATTTACAAGGAGGGAAAACAGTACACCTCTCTGAACAGTGTCTGGGAGGCTGTGGTTGCTGCTGCACGCAATGTTGATGGTGAACAGATCAAAACACTGACAGAATCCATGGATGGCAGGCTTTTGAGTGTCCTTGCAAAGAAAGGTGGCTATATTGGTCACTGATTTGTTTTTGTTTTGTTTTTGAATGTCAGAAATGTATATTTGTGAATGTTGAGATGTTATATTGGTTTCACTGGTAATAATAAATAATTGAAATGGGTATATATTTTTTGTTTGTTAAGTTGCCTAATAATTGTGCACAGTGATAGTCACCTGCACACACAGATATCCCCCTAACATAGCTAAAACTAAAAACAAACTAAAAACTACTTCCAAAAATATTCAGCTTTGATATTAATGAGTTTTTTGGGTTCATTGAGAACATGGTTGTTGTTCAATAATAAAATTAATCCTCAAAAATACAACTTGCCTAATAATTCTGCACTCCCTGTATATATATATATATATATATATATATATATATATATATAGTGATCACTTTTGTCAATGCCTGTGTGGTTTCCTGGGGCTGCGAACGGCATCCAGGAAAACCACACCCACATATAAAAGTGATCTCTCTCTCTCTCTCTCTCTCTCTATATATATATATATATATATATATATATATATACACATATATATATATATATATATATATATAACCACCAGTTCTCTTGCAGTTGCAGCTTGTGTCTTCAAAGCAATGCACATACTTCACCTGACGCGTTTCAACTGCAGCTTTTAGGCAGCAATAAGAAAGTCAAGTAGGTCTTGTGATTATGTTTCTGTTACAAAAGGATCTGACTTTTGTCTAGTGTCAGTTTTGATGCCATAAAGTAGCACCAAAGGTTTATATGCATACTGCAAAGATCAAATCTGTATTTTCTGTATATAGCTGAATAGATTAGTAAAGTCAGCCATTACCTGAGTTTAATATAATTGAAATGTATGTGCGGGGGCTATGGAGAGATGAGGGCCACTTTTGCTGGGTGGTAGTGAGGGAATCCGAGGAGGAGGTCATAGGAGTGGGAGCACCAATAATGATTGTTGACTGGGCGCCAGAGTCGCTAAAGACTGAGACAATTGGTATGTGACAAGGTGAAACAATAGTGTGTCTTTGTTTGAGTGTCTTGAAAGAACGTGCGTATTGAGGGAAGAAGGGACGGTAAGAGGACCTCTACTGTTGCACGTATCACACACACACACACATACACCAGCAATTTTGTGACTGTCTATGTAGGCTATTGTTTTAGAGTGACAGTTTATCCAGTAGCAGTGATGGCATCTCGTTGGATGACTGATGCTCAAGCCCTCACTGGGGTTATAGAGGACAAGTTCAATTCAATAACTCCTCCACCATTGATTATGAGAGAGGTGATGAGGACAGCTCTGCTGTCCCTTCGCAAGCACAGTCTGTTGGGCAGGACAATAGCGGGTTAGCCCAACACAGGGAGCAGATGCATGCGGTGGCAAGCACAAAGAGAGTGCTCTCTTGGGAGCTCCCCAATTTAGTTCAGCTCCAAATTCGACCACCTAAATCGTATTGTGGAGATATCAAAATTATCTATCACAAAACAACCTGGTTTTGTGAGGCAGGCACATTTGTTTCTGGTCCTGGGCTTGGTGGCCATATAAGGAAATCTACCACACCCAGACATTTCTGGAAACTAGACATCCAAGGGCATCCACAGAGGTGTGACTTATGTGGATTCCCCAAAGTTTTCTTATCCAGAATACCTCGCAAAGGTGAAATGTTGAATAAAAACTCAATTATTTCTTGCATTTCTGTCACACAAACTACAGGAATATGCTGGGACCCACAAAATTCCTAACACCCAGTGTTTCCCCACCTGTCCAGATAAAAACGCTACCCCAATTGAGTGCCTTTACCTAGTGCCTGCATCAGGAATGGATCACCCCATGGTCAACAGTTGTCCTCATAAAAGGACCAACATTGACAGTTGTGTGATCTATTCCTGTCGCGGGCACTAGGCCTAACCACACACGTTTGGTACCATTTTTATCACTAGACTTGGGGGAATGCTGGGTGGAAGGAAATTTGTGGCTCCTCTCAAATTTCAGAACTTTCTAGCACCGAAATGTGAGAAAAAAAGTGTTTTTTTGCCACATATTGAGGTTTGAAAAGGATTCTGGGTAACATAACCTGGTAAGAGCACCACAAGTCACCCCATCCTGGATTCCCCTAGGTGTCTTGTTTTCAAACATGCACAGGTTTGGTAGGTTTCCCCAGGTGCCGGCTGAGTTAGAGGCCAAAATCCACAGCTAGGCACTTTCCAAAAAATGCATCAGATTTCAATGTAAAAATGTTATGTGTCCATGTTGCGTTTCCGGTCACAGGCTTTAGGCCTACCCAGGCAAGTGAGGTACCATTTGTATCGGGAGACTTGGGGGAACACAGAATAACAGAACAAGTATTATTGCCCCTTGTCTTTCTCTACATTTTTTCCTTCCAAATGGAAGACAGTGTGTTTAAAATAAATCTATTTGAGAAATGCCCAGTAATTCACATGCTAGTATGGGCACCCCGAAATTCAGAGATGAGCAAATAACCACTGCTTCTCAACACCTTATCTTGTGCTCATTTTGGAAAAACAAAGGTTTCCTTGATACCTATTTTTCACTCTTTATATTTTACCAAAAGAATTGCTGCACACCCGGCATACAATGAAAACCTATTGCAAGGTAAAGCTCATATATTGACTCTGGGTACCTAGCGTTCTTGATGAACCTACAAGCCCTATAATTCCCTGCAACCAGAAGATTCCAGCAGATGTAATGGTATATTACTTTTGAAAATATGACATTGCAGAAATAAGTACAGAGTAAAATGTGGAAAAAAATTGCTGTTTTTTTAACCTCAGTTTCAGCTAATGTTTTCTGTAGGAAAACCTTATAGGATCTACAGAAATGACCCCTTGCTGAATTAAAAATGTTGTCTACTTTTCAGAAATGTTTAGCTGTCCGGGATCCAGCATTGGTTTCACACCCATTTCTGTCACTAACTGGAAGGAGGCTAAAAGCAAAAAAAATTGTGAAAATGGGGTGTGTCCAGTAAAATGCCAAAATTGTGTTGCAAAATGTGTTTTTCAAGTCTGCCTGTTCCTGAAAGGTGAGAAGATGGTGATTTTAGCACCACTAACCCTTTGTTGATGTCATTTTCAGGGGGAATAAACATGTGCTTTCTTCCACAGCCCTTTTTTCCCATTTTTCTGAAAAAAACTGCAACATATCAGCTGTATTTTGGCTAATTTCTTGGCCTCCTCCAGGTGAACGCACACACTCTGGGTACCTTTAGAATCCCTAGGATGCTGGAAAAAATGAACACAAACTTGGAGTTGATAGCTTATGTGGACAAAACGTTATGAAAGCCCAAGTGCAGACTACCCCAAATAGCCAAAAAAGGGCTCAGCACTGGTGGGGGATCCAGCAGCTAAGGGGTTAAACTTGCAGTATTCCAAGGTTGCTAAAACTGGTTCCTTTGAATACTAATAAAGTCATATAATATCATAGACAACCCCAACCACTGATTTACGTTTTAAATCCTTAGTTTGTGTTTCTTCAGGCCAGACCAAACACATAGGGGGTTATTCTAACTTTGGAGGAGGTGTTAATCCGTCCCAAAAGTGACGGAAAAGTGACGGATTTACCACCAGCCGTATTACGAGTCCATTATATCCTATGGAACTCGTAATACGGCTGGTGGTATATCCGCCACTTTACCGTCACTTTTGGGACGGATTAACACTCCTCCAAAGTTAGAATAACCCCCATAATGCCTGTCAGTATAGCTGACAGGTGACATATAATTCTTGTAATCTTCATCATACTTGTAACATTTCCTGAACATTGACTTACACAGTGGCATGATTCCTTATCTCTGTTTAATATCTATATGATGTAAAACACAATGGTGGTCATTCTGACCTCGGCGGTAAAAGGCGCCTACCGCCGGTCAGAAATCCTCCATAATTCCGCCGCGGTCGCGGTAACCCGCCACGGTCATTCTGACCCGCAGCAGCCAAACCTCCGAAAATCCGACAGCCACAACAGACCGCCAGACCAGCGGTCGGCGGAAAAGTGGAGGTGACCAAACCTCCCCCGTCACGCCAACAGAAATACGCCCATGCCATTACGACCCACGAATCCACGCGGCGGTCTTTCAAACGTGGTTTTCCATTGGCGGGACACACCGCCGCGGTCAGAATACACACAAACGAACAAAACTCAGCCACATTGGCCGATTTGAATTCCACACACCTGATACACATACACACACCACTCCCACACACACAATACAATATAAAACACACACCCACATCACCCACAAACCCCTACGACCAAAAATTCAGAAAGAAGCACTGAGAGACACATCAGCGATCACAGAATACCATCATACAGAGGCACACTACACCATCACCCACACAATATCCACACACAAAACAACACACACCACCACACTCAACACACTTAACTACACATACTCCACCCCACACATCATACACACCACTCCATGGCACCCCAAAGACACCCCCGCTTCTCAGACGAAGAACTCAGGGTCATGGTGGAGGAAATAGTTCGGGTAGAGCCCCAGCTCTTCGGCACACAGGTCCAATACACCAGCATTGCCCGGAGGACGGAGCTATGGCAGAGGATTGTCGACAGGGTCAACGCTGTGGGACAGCACCCCAGAAATCGGGAAGACATCAGGAAGCGATGGAACGACCTACGGGGGAAGGTGCGTTCCATGGTATCCAGGCACAACATCGCCGTGCAGAAGACTGGCGGAGGACCCCCACCTCAACCCCCACAATTTACAACATGGGAGGAGGAAGTCTTGAACATCCTGCATCCTGACGGCCTCGCAGGAGTCGGCGGAGGAATGGATACTGGTAAGTTGAAGCTTCAATACTGCTTCCCCCCCACCTGCATGCCAAATCATACCCCAACCCTCACCCCCATCCTCGAACCCCACCCTCACCCCCACCCCCATCCTCACCCCCACCCTCACCCCCACCACCATCCTCACCCCCACCACCATCCTCACCCCCACCCCCAGCACACCTATTCCCTGCCAATGTCTCACCATCACAACCCACACATCCCAAAACCTAGGCCTGCATGCGTCCACTAAGCATGGACACCCATCACCAAAGCATGCCCAATGCATATACACATCCCCCCCACAAGCCACCCTCACCAAAGCCCCCACACACGAATGCCAGCACTTGGGGACACGGGAACCCACAGATACACCCATATGCCACACATTGAAACTATAACCATACCTCTATACCCCTGCAGGACCCGACCATCAACACACCGCCACGGAGGGCCCAGAATTCTCCACACCCCCCACCCAAGAGGCCGTCAGCGATGACAGCAGCTCTGTCGACCTGGACACTGATGACCAGCCCGGACCATCGGGGACCTCTGGACAGTCGGTTCCCCTCACACAGGCACAGGCCACTACAGACCCAAACCCCTCTGGGAACACCAGCACAGCTCCCACCCAGCGGGCCCATGCCTCTGTCTCCAGGGCGCGTCAATCTGCGGTGTGTCTACCACTACAGGGCACCCAGGAGAACCCACCACCCCAACAAAAACAGGGACCTGGGGGCAGTGGTAGTGGGCACACCGGCCAGGGGGCAGAGGCCCAGGGAAACAGGGCAACTCGGAGGGCAGCTGTGCGACAGGGGGGGGACGGGCCCAGGGAACCCACTCTCCACGAGGCCCTCACCACCATCATGGGAGCATACAACCGCTCCCAGGAGACGATGGCGACGGTACTGGCCCGGTTCCAGGAGATCCAGGTACTGCAGGAGGAACACTATCGGGGGTACAGGGAGGACATCAGAGCCCTCACCTCCACCCTGGTTACCATGGTAGGGCTTCTGCAGGACCTCATCAACACCAGGACGGACACTCAACAACAACAAAGGGCCCCTGCCACTAGCCTGGACCAAGAACAGCCAACCACCTCCGCCGGTGCTAGTGGACAGGAGGCCCCCGCACAACAGCAGCCCACCAGACCCCCACCTCCTGCAGGAGAAGAACCACCCCGCAAGAGGGCCCTGAGATCTCGCAAGAAGACAGAGTAGGATGTCAAGACCCCCGCCAGCAAAGGATACCACCTGATGTCAGCCCACTGTCCCACATTGTCACCCTGTCCATCCTTGAACTGCCCATGCTCCATCTCTCCACATGCCTCTGGACAATGCACCTGTGTGACTGTTACTCTGGACTCTGCCATGGACATTCCTTCACCATAGCCCCCACCCACTTGAAACCACCCATCTTATTTTGAGCACTGAAATAAACCCCTATTTTGCACAAAACTATCTGGAGTCTGGCTGTGATTTCAAAATATTGTAATTGACATGACATTGCAAATATGTCCTTGTACATAGTGAAGTCAACAAACAGCTGCCACAAAGCTGTAGTCCATGGGGAAACGAAGCACAGGACTCGTAGTGGGGACCCCAGATCTGAAATAGGGAGGGAAAAGCCACAACTCAGTCATCATACACTGGGGCAAATAGACAGGCAGCAGAGATGCAGGAGAGTAGTTCACATTTACTAAATTATGTTTGAATTGTTACCTGTGTCCTATTGGAAGTACTGTTCAATGATTCTGTCCCTGTTGTCTGTTTCAGCACCGTCGTCTTCCTCCTCGTCACTCTCCACAGGTTCCACAGCTGCCACAACACCACCGTCTCGACCATCCTCCTGCAGGAAAGGCACCTGGCGGCGCAAAGCCAGGTTGTGAAGCATGCAGCAGGCCACGATGATGTGACACACCTTCTTCGGTGAGTACATTAGGGATCCCCCTGTCATATGCAGGCACCGAAACCTGGCCTTTAGGAGGCCAAAGGTGCGTTCGATCACCCTCCTAGTACGCCCATGGGCCTCATTGTACCGTTCCTCTGCCCTGGTCCGGGGATTCCTTACTGGGGTCAGTAGCCACGACAGGTTGGGGTACCCAGAGTCCCCCAATAGCCATACACGGTGTCTCTCTAGCTGTTCCATCACGTAAGGGATGCTGCTATTCCTCAGGATGTAGGCGTCATGCACTGACCCTGGGAATTTGGCATTTACATGCGAGATGTACTGGTCAGCCAAACACACCACCTGGATGTTCATGGAATGGTAACTTTTTCTGTTCCTGTGCACCTGCTCCCTGTCTCTTGGGGGAACCAAAGCCACATGGGTCCCATCAATGGCACCAATGACGTTGGGAATATGTCCAAGGGCGTAGAAATCACCCTTCACTGTAGCCAATTCGCCCACCTCAGGGAAAATGATGTAGCTCCTCACGTATTTCATCAGGGCAGACAACACTCTGGATAACACCTTCGAAAACATGGGCTGAGACATCCCAGAAGCAATTCCCACTGTTGTCTGAAATGACCCACTTGCCAAGAAATGGAGTACTGACAGGACCTGCACCAGAGGGGGAATCCCTGTGGGTTGGCGGATGGGGGACATCCGGTCGGGCTCCAGCTGGGCACACAGTTCATGTATAGTGGCACGGTCAAGCCGGTAGGTCAGGATAATGTGGCGTTCTTCCATTGTCGACAGGTCCACCAGCGGTCGGTACACGCGAGGATTCATCCGTCTCCTCGCCAAACCCAGCGGACGGTACCTAGGAAGGACAACATGGAGCACAGAGTCAAGCAACCCACAGGTACGTACTCACAGCTTGCACAGTAAACGATTCTCTATGCAGTGAATGGCGTGTCTGAGTGGCTATGCAAGGCCTAGGCCTGTGTGACGCAGTTGAAATTGAGCCATGTGGACCCTCGAAATGGCGGCTGCCTGACCTGTGAAGTGTGACAATGGGATGTGAGGTCAATGCGCTGGCGTGGCACACCGCGGCGGTCGGCGGTCGAAGACCGCGGCGCGAAGCCGCATTGGTTAACATTGAAGCCTATGGGTTTCAGGAGCCAATGGCGAAGGGCGCCGGCGGTGGCGGGACGCACCGCCGCGGTACGCACCGCCGTGGGCGTAACCGCCATTTTCTATCTACTTATTCACTCGCGACTTGAACTTTCACAGGAGAGGACCTATACTGCAAGTGTTGCTGTGACCTCGGTCTGGAAGGGACAATGGCTGCTGCGCCTGGGGAAAGGGCCCCTGCCTTCACTGGAGAAGAGTTGGAGAAACTTGTGGATGGGGTCCTCCCCCAGTATGCGCTACTCTACGGTCCTCCAGACCAACAAGTGAGTTTAATTCAATATGGATTTGGGGCCACTGGCTGGCTTGGGGGCCTGGCGGGGGGCCTGGCGGGGATGGGGGGCATGTTGGGGCTGGCGGGGGGCCTGGCGGGGGGCCTGGCGGGGATGGGGGGCATGTTGGGCATGGCGGGGGGCCTGGCGGGGATGGGGGGCATGTTGGGCCTGGCGGGGGGCCTGGCGGGGGGCCTGGCGGGGATGGGGGGGGCATGTTGGGCCTGGCGGGGGGCCTGGCGGGGGGCCTGGCGGGGGGCCTGGCGGGGATGGGGGGCGTTGGGCCACTGGCAACGAAAATGCAGACAAACTTGAACGTGGTATTTCTCCCTCCCTGTACGTGTCACATAGGTCCGTGCCCATGAGAAGATCGGGATTTGGCGGGCCATCGCCAAGGAAGTCCGGACCCTGGGGGTCCACCATCGACGGGGCACCCACTGCCGCATGAGGTGGGAGGACATCCGCCGCGGGACCAAGAAGACCGCCGAGTCTCTGCTGGGGATGGCCTCCCAACGTAGGCGGGGTGCTTGCCGTCAACTGACCCCCCTGATGTTCCGGATCCTGGCGGTGGCCTACCCTGATTTGGATGGGCGCGTGAGGGCAGCACAGCAGACACAAGGGGGTGAGTACAAGCATTATCTACTCTGTTGTCGCGCAGTGGAGGTGTCTGGGTGGGGGAGGAGGGCTGTGGGTCCCCCTAGGCCAGGGCGATATCTGTAGGCTGGGCACCCCCGTAAGCCCCTGTGTCCCCAGCCACCACCCTCAGTAGTGTGTCAGTACAGCCATCCCTGGGTCGTGTCATCCATGGGTGCAGTTGTCAACTCTAGGCGTGTAGGGCATGTTCCACGGAATGCGTAGCGGACCCCAAGTGCGCAACTTAGTGCAGGGGGCATCTATGTCTGTCATGTCCGCTAACTGTACCAGTGATCCATGTACTCAAAATCTCTTTATTTCTCTCTCCCCCCCCCCCTTTTTGTTTGTCTTTCTGTGCTTGTGTGCATCAGCATCATCAGGCGGAGGAGAAGTGGCATCGGGGCAGGAGGGAGCTGCATCTCACATGGCCCAGGAGGGCCATGCCACAGAGTCTGACTGGACCAGTGAGACGGAGGGCGAGGGGAGCTCCACAACGGGGACGACTGGACCCTGCAGCGACACGGACACGTCCTCGGAAGGGAGCTCCCTTGCGGGGGTGGCACCATCCGTGCCCCCCGCCATTACAGGTACAGCCGCCACCCAGCGCACCATCTCCGCCCTCCCAGCAGCCCCTCAGCGTTCGCCCCGTGCCCGCTCTGCCAGGAAGCCGGGCATCTCCTTCGCCCCAGGCACCTCAGGCCCTGCCCCTGTTACCCCCGCTGCCCTCAGTGAGGAGGTCATTGACCTCCTCCGAACGCTCATTGTTGGGCAGACTACCCTTTTGAATGCCATCCAGGGGGTGGAGAGGGAGGTTCATCGCAGCAATGCGTACCTGGAGGGCATTCATTCGGGTCAGGCTGCCCATCAGCGATCGTTCCAGGCTCTGGCCTCAGCACTGACGGCAGCCATTGTCCCTGTCTCCTGCCTCCCTCTACTAACTCCCTCCTCCCAGTCTCCTGTTCCTCTGCCTGTCCCACCCACACCATCAGACCAGCCTGCACACACCTCAACACCCAAGAGCAGCTCATCCAAACATAAGCACCACAGATCACGCAGACATTCACACAAGCAACATTCCGATGCAGACATGCCAACAGTCACTACCACCTCTGTGACCCCCACCTCCTCGTCTCCCTCCTCCCTCCCTGTGACGTCTACAGTCACACCTTCATTCACCTCACCATCAGCCAGTGTTTCCATCACCAGCATACCCTCCACTACAGTCCGCACACGTGCAGTCACCACCCCCACTGCCATTTACACGTCCCCTGTGTCCTCTCCCACTGTGTCTGTCACCCCCTCTTCCACACCACACAAACGCAGCCACCCACCCACCCAACAGCCATCCACCTCACGACAGCCTCCCGCTCCTGCACCTGCACCCAAAGACAGCAAACTTGTCTCGCCTACAACCACATCCTCTCCCTCCACTCCCATACCCACTGTACCTACCACTCTCCATTGTCCCAAGAAAATCTATCTCTCTACTGCTACCTTCTTTCCTGACCCTGAGCCCCCCCCTCCTTCTCGTCGGGGTAAAAAGAGCACCTCAGCCACCACCAGCCCTGCAGCCCCCTTGACAAGGGTGCAGGGGTATTGGAGCCCACCAGCCCGCAGGTCTGGATCTTCGCCCAGCAGCAAGGGGACAGCCAGCCCACCCCCTGGGAAGAGGAGCAGAAGGCGGAAGGGCCGCCGCCGGAGCCCGGATTCGATATCCCCCCAGGACACTAGCCAGCCACCGTCAACAGCCACAGCTCCAAAGGGAGGAAAGGGCCACAGACTCCCGACTAAGGAGGGCAAGGGCAGCAAGGCGGAGAAGTCAGGCAGCAGGCCTGCTGCCCATGGAGGACCCGTCACAGCTGCCCAGGAGGAGCCCGCAACCCCCATAGCCGCTGCCCCGGGAGGAACCGGCACAGCTGCCCCGGGAGAGCCCACCACCCCCATAGCCGCTGCCCAGGGATGACCCAGCCCAGCTGGCCAGGAGGGCCCCACCACCCACAGCCCAGGTGGGCATTGAAGGAGCACCATCCCCGCTGCCCAGGAGGGCACCACCAGGCAATGAGCAGTTGGCCATAGAATGGCCGCCGTCTCCAGCACCGCTCCGCTGGGGACCGCCGTCTCAAGAACCGCTGAACTGGGCCCTTCAAGGCAAGAACCGCTGAACTGGGCCCCGCCGTCTCCAGCACCGCTCCGCTGGGGACCGCCGTCTCAAGAACCGCTGAACTGGGCCCTTCAAGGCAAGAACCGCTGAACTGGGCCCCGCCGTCTCCAGCACCGCTCCGCTGGGGACCGCCGTCTCAAGAACCGCTGAACTGGGCCCTTCAAGGCAAGAACCTCTGAACTGGGCCCTTCAAGGCAAGAACCGCTGAACTGGGCCCTTCAAGGCAAGAACCGCTGAACTGGGCCCCGCCGTCTCCAGCACCGCTCCGCTGGGGACCGCCGTCTCAAGAACCGCTGAACTGGGCCCTTCAAGGCAAGAACCGCTGAACTGGGCCCCGCCGTCTCCAGCACCGCTCCGCTGGGGACCGCCGTCTCAAGAACCGCTGAACTGGGCCCTTCAAGGCAAGAACCGCTGAACTGGGCCCTTCAAGGCAAGAACCGCTGAACTGGGCCCTTCAAGGCAAGAACCGCTGAACTGGGCCCCGCCGTCTCCAGCACCGCTCCGCTGGGGACCGCCGTCTCAAGAACCGCTGAACTGGGCCCTTCAAGGCAAGAACCGCTGAACTGGGCCCTTCAAGGCAAGAACCGCTGAACTGGGACCTTCAAGGCAAGAACCGCTGAACTGGGCCCCGCCGTCTCCAGCACCGCTCCGCTGGGGACCGCCGTCTCAAGAACCGCTGGACTGGGCCCTTCAAGGCAAGAACCGCTGAACTGGGCCCTTCAAGGCAAGAACCGCTGAACTGGGCCCTTCAAGGCAAGAACCGCTGAACTGGGCCCCGCCGTCTCCAGCACCGCTCCGCTGGGGACCGCCGTCTCAAGAACCGCTTAACTGGGCCCTTCAACGCAAGAACCGCTGAACTGGGCCCTTCCAGGCAGGAACCGCTGGCCCTTTGGCAGACGTGGCAGGGCAGGATCTGTCTCGGGCAGGGCTGCAGGATGTCCTCTGGCCAACATGCCTCCTCCAGTGGCAGTGGAGTCTGTTATGGACTGTTTGGACTGTGGCTTTGCTCTCCCCAGGATGGCCCAGTGGGCAGGCCACCCACTGTATGGACTGTTTGGACTGTGGCTTTGCTCTCCCCAGGATGGCCAATGGTCATGGAGTCCCCTCGTGGATCTGGCGTCGTGTACTCAAGTGGCTGAGGTGCCCCCCCTTCCCTTCCCCCTGAGGTGCCTGTCCTTTTTTCTTTCTGATGCCCCTGCAGTGTTCTCTCCGTGGAGTTCTTGTCATGGGACTGGGGCTTGCCCCTTTGCTCAGGACCCCTGTGGTCCACGGACAGTGGTTGGACTACATTTAGTAGCTGTATATATTTTGTACATAGTTTATTTATTTATTTGGATTACTGCTGTCCATTTTTCAATATATCTGCCCGTTTGAGATCTCTTCTTTTGGTCTTTGCATTATTTCGGAAGGGGGGGTTTGTGGGTTGTGACAGTGATCTGTGGGAATGCATTGATGTGTGTGTTGTAGTGGGTGTGGGTGGGTGGGTGTGTGCCGGTAATCTTTTCCCTCCCCTGTGTCGTAGGTGCAGTACTCACCGATGTCTTCCGCGCCGCCGGGCGTGCTCCTGGTACAGGAGCAGGTATAGGAGTGCGGGGATGACCTGCAACTCGGGTTCCATACTGCCGGAATCTCGCGTGGAGTATGTGGAGGTGAGCGTTTTCCCGTTTGTAGTCTGTTTCCGCCGTGTTTTTATCGGCGGTGCTCCCGCCCCGGAAAAGGTGGCGGATTGGTGGGTCGTGATAGGGTGGGCGGTACATTGTCTGCCGCCTGGCTGTTGGCGGGGACCGCCGCGCTGTTTGTTTGTTCCGCCGTGGCGGGCGGAGTGTTAATGCGGCGGGCTGTGTTGGCGGTTCCCACCAGGGTCAGAATTGCATATTTTGGACCGCCGGCCTGTTGGCGGGTTGGCCGCCGCTTTATCACCGACCGCCAGGGTCAGAATGAGGGCCAATGTCACCCAACTTTGTGATGAGTAGCAGTGCAAAAGAAATTCACAATAACAGCTATCTAAATTATTAGTAGAATTGTATATGCTAATGCAGTCAGATACACCTAACATTCTTACAGTGCATGCATATTGTTTGCTTATGGGGGTTGAATAAAGTCAGAAAATGCCTCCAAATCATAGCAACTCCTAAGCACCTGCATGATCACAACAAGCTGAGTGCCTTTTCTCACTTCATGACACTTGCATCCAGGTTTTAGTCAGGATAAAATGCAACAAAAGGATCATTGAGGGCTCTCAGACAGATGCCTTTGTACTGGGCTCAGCTAAAATGAAAATAAGAACCTCTCCATCTCCCATCATCCCTTGCAGGTTGCTGCTCTGAACACAAAGCTAAGTGCAGGAGCTTTTAAATGTTTCACAGTGTCAGTAGATTACACTGAGGCAATTTATTGTAGAAACTGTGCTGTAAGGTGCACCATTTTACAACTAAAAACAAATGTTCTAAGAACAAATTCTTAGGAGACCACCGTCTTAATCCCCTTGAGAAATGTCCAGCTCTCTTGCTATGTTCGCTTGCATGCCATAGTTCATTAATTGATCTTGTGCCCCGCCACTTTCAAATTCCACCAGCCACCACTGATGTACTATTTTTATGCAAGCAAAGTCAATGAGCAACACATGAAAACACACTTTACAGCGTCACTGGAATTATCTTATTCCAAGAAGGTTTTTTGGGCTTGCAAATTTCATGTCTTGATTTTTTTTTTTTATTGGCCTAATAGGTGAGCAGAACATACAAGTCTCAGTGCATTCCACATTTTCAAAGCCATCTGTTTATATGCGATCAAAACAAGTCTGATAACTATGTGGCTTTGTTCCTGCTCGTCATACAGAAAAACAAGCACATACTTCCACTTCTGTCTCTACTAAAAAAACATTTCCATAATTTAGACATTCAAAAAATTGTCAGATTCATGTATCACAAGACATGCTGTCAGCTTGCCAACACTCACAGGTGTTGTAACAAAGGAAAGTCTTCCGGGTTTATTTAAAAGAGGATGATCTAAAAGAAATGTAAAATGTCTACTTAGAATGTCAGTCCACTCTTGAGGAATCGATTACATTCCCTTTGAATAAATTTGTTTTAATATACAACACATACACTATTAATATAATCAAGGTCAATGGGAATGAAACAACAATAATCAATGCATTTCGCCCTCCTGCCTAAATAAGCTATGTGGAACATTGTTCCATCATATAATTTGGTCCAGAGCGCCCTTCTCAACTGCAGTTAGAAGAAGACAAAGGCATGCCAATGGAAGTGAGAGGTGCGCATAACAAACAATACTTACCTTAACTGACAATGTAACCTCTGACCTTGTATCCTCCCACGGAGTTTTGAGGTGTGCTTTTGCATGGCCACTTGAGTCGCAGCCCAGTGCCTCACGCCAGCTTACTGCTGTCCACCTGGTCCCCTTATATGTGCTCCCAGTGCTAACACGGGCCCTCTGCTATCCCAGTGCTCGACTAGAAGTGTGTGTGTGTGTGTGTGTGGGGGGGGTGGAATTTGTATGCTTTGACGCTTAGCCACCCTATCCCATGAAGGCCTCCAGAGTACAACCGGGCACCACACCTTGTTTAGACATGATTTATACTGTGGAATTATCCAAGCGCAATTTGCATTATTTGGGAATTTTACATTATCCTTGTTACAGGAAATTTCCCGAATTACACAACTTCACCTAATTATGCACAGTTTGTAGTAAAAATCTGCAGTGAATGCACCATTTGTGGTAAAAAAAAAATACAGCAACCTCATACTGTAGGAACAACATAATGCAAATGGCTGTTGATTGCTTTGTTTTTATTTTATTGCACTATTTTAAGCACAAAATGATGGATTTGCATTTTGCGCAATTATGACCAATGTTACGTAGTTTTGAAGAACTTTCAAGTATTTAGGGCCATATTTATACTTTTTGACGCAAAACTGCGCTAACGCAGTTTTGCGCCAAAAAAATTAGCACTGGCTAACGCCATTCTGAAGCGCCATGCGGGCGCCGTATTTATTCAATGACGTTAGCCGGCGTTAGCCGGCGGCGCTGTCTGGTGTGCGTTGAAAAAAACGACATACACCAGGCAGCGCCGGCGTAGGGGGAAAATGGCGTATGGGCGTCCACAAATGGTGCAAGTCAGGCTGAGGCAAAAAAATCGCCACAACCCGATTTGCGCCATTTTTTTACGACGCCCATCCCCCATTGAAATGACTCCTGTCTTAGCAAAGACAGGAGTCATGCCCCCTTGCCCAATGGCCATGCCCAGGGGACTTCTGTCCCCTGGGCATGGTCATTGGGCATAGTGGCATGTAGGGGGGCACAAATCAGGCCCCCCTATGCCACAAAAAAAAATTAAAAAAAATACTTACCTGGACTTACCTTAATGTCCCTGGGGTGGGTCCCTCCATCCTTGGGTGTCCTCCTGGGGTGGGCAAGGGTGGCAGGGGGTGTCCCTTGGGGCAGGGGAGGGCACCTCTGGGCTCATTCTGAGCCCACAGGTCCCTTAACGCCTGCCCTGACCCAGGCGCTAAAATCCGGCGCTAATGCGGGTTTTTAGACCCGCCCACTTCCGGGCGTCATTTTTGCCCGGGAGTATAAATACGACGCATATGCATCGGAGTCATTTTTTAAGACGGGAACGCCTACCTTGCATATCATTAACGCAAGGAAGGTGTTCACGCAAAAAAATGACGCTAACTCCATGAACTTTGGCGCTAGACGCGTCTAACACCAAAGTATAAATATGGAGTTAGTTTTGCGTCGAATTTGCGTCGAAAAAAACGACGCAAATTCGGCGCAAACGGAGTATAAATATGCCCCTTAGATTGTAGCAAATTAAGCAAATTTCACAAATCTCAGTAAAGGTAGTATGGGAAATGTTGTTATTTGTTTAGAGGTTCTTGTTGGTCACAAAACAGTGAGCCTTATAACACGCACTGCTAAGTCATGTTAAGTTAAATAGTTAACTAGAAAAAGGGAAGACTAAATGCTGCCTATTTCAAGATGGAATAATTTCTGTCTACCTTTTTAAAGATTGAAGAGAGGTGTCTACTGCTTTCTCTTTCATCCATGGACTAGGATGGGTGCTATGACAGCTAACGTAATTGTTTGAGTTCTGAACTCACAAGGTTTATGCGGGTCAGGGTTCTGACGGAGAACACATTCTGCTTGCTGTTTAGAACTTAGGCCCATATTTATACTTTTTGATGCAGAACTGCACAAACAGAGTTTTGCGTCAAAAAGTATAGTGTTGGCTTGTGTCATTCCAGAGCGCCAGTCGGGCACCAAATGTATGGAATCCCGCAAGCCGGTGCTAGGGGTGGGTTAGAGTCTAGGAAAATGACATTAGCCGGATGGGGGTGGTAGTATTGGGGAAGGGGGTTTTGCCTTAAAAAGTGACACTAGGCTGGTTAGACAAAAAAATGCAGTTAACCAGCCTAGAGTCATTTCCTGATGCAAAACCATCCATACTACATGACTTCTGTCAAATAAAAGAAAGGAGTCATTCCCACCACCCCAATGGCCAGCACAGGGGACAAGTGTCCCCTGGGCATGGCCATTGCACCCAGTGCCATGTAGGGATGCCCATTTCAGAGCCGATAATGGCACTTCATTTTTTTTTTTTATACTTACGTCTACTCACCCTACTTACCTGGGATGGGGTCCCCCCATCTTCTAGTGTCCCTCTGGTGTGAATGGGGTGTTCCGGGGCTTGGGATGGGCACCTGTGGGCTCTTTCAATGGTGTTTGGCCATGGAAATGGGTCCACAGGATCCCTAACGCCTGGTCTGACCCAGGTGTTAAATAATGGCTCTAAGCAAGCTTAGCGCCATTATTTAGGCCCTTCTCCCACCTCTGCACCATTTTTTCATGGGAGGATAAATAAGGCGCTAGGGGCTTTTAGTCATTCTTTGGACGGGAACGCCAACCTTGCATTTATTGACGCAAGGAAGTTTCACGTATCCAAAAAATGACGTTAACTTCAATATTTTAACGCTAGATGGGTCTGGCATCAAAATATAAATATCGAGTTAAGTTTGTGCTGAATTTGCGTAAAGACAAATGACACAAATTCAGCGCAAATAAAGTATAAATATGCTCCTTATTTCCCTGAAGTAGGGAAAGTTTAGAAGCTCATAGAAATAGAGATAGATTCATCTGAATGGAAGTAAACTAGCAGCACAACTGGTAACTTCTTGTTTGGCTGTGGAGAAAATATGCTTCTGTGAGAAATTGGGTTTTTGATTGAAACCTTTCTCAAGCAAAAGCCACAGTCCTTGTCAGGGTGAACCACAAAAGGCACTAACTTAAACACTGTTAACCCTTTTAATAGATTGGCACAAAAGTAGTCAGTCTTAATTTAACCCCTTCGCTTCCAGGCCTTTTCCCCCTCCTGTGCCGAGCATTTTTTTGGCTATTTGGGGCAGTTCGCGCTTAGGCCCTCATAACTTTTTGTTCACATAAGCTACCAGCGCCAAATTTGCGTCCTTTTTTTCCAACATCCTAGGTATTCTAGAGGTACCCAGACTTTGTGGGTTCCCCAGAAGGAGGCCAAGAAATTAGCCAAAATACAGTGAACATTTTGTTTTGTTCAAAAAAATTGGAAAAAGGGGCTGCAGAAGAAGGCTTGTGGTTTTTTCCCTGACAATGGCATCAACAAAGGGTTTGCGGTGCTAAAATCACCAGCTTCCCAGCTTTCAGGAACAGGCAGACTTGAATCAGAAAATCCAACTTTTCAACACAATTTTGCCATTTTACTGGGACATACCCCATTTTTATGATTTTTTGTGCTTTCAGCCTCCTTCCAGTCAGTGACAGAAATAGGCATGAAACCAATGCTGGATCCCATAAACCGAAACATTTCTAAAAAGTAGACAAAATTCTGAATTCAGCAAGGGGTAATTTGTGTAGATCCTAAAAGGGTTTCCTACAGAAAATAACAACTGAAAAAAAAATATATTGAAATTGAGGTGAAAAAATCTGCAATTTTTCTCTACGTTTTAATCTGTAACTTTTTCCTGCAATGTCAGATCTTTTAAAGCAATATACCGTTACGTCTGATGGACTCTTCTGGTTGCGGGGATATATAGGGCTTGTAGGTTCATCAAGAACTCTAGGTATCCAGAGCCAATAAATGACCTGCAGCCTGCCTTGGGTTTTTGTTCTATACCGGGTATACAGCAATTCATTTGCTGAAATATAAAGAGTAAAAAATAGCTATCAAGAAAACCTTTGTATTTCCAAAATGGGCACAAGATAAGGTGTTGAGGAGCAGTGGTTATTTGCACATCTCTGAATTCCGGGGTGCCTATACTAGCATGTGAGTTACAGGGCATTTCTCAAATAGATGTCTTTTTTACACACTCTCTTGCATTTGGAAGGAAATAATGTAGAGAAAGACAAGGGGCAATAACACTTATTTTGCTATTCTATGTTCCCTCAAGTCTCCCGATAAAAATGATACCTCACTTGTGTGGGAAGACCTTGTACCCGTGACAGGAAATGCCCCAAAACACAATGTGGACACATCCCATTTTTTGACAGAAAACAGAGGCGTTTTTTGCAAAGTGCCTACCTGTAGATTTTGGCCTCTAGCTCAGCCGGCACCTAGGGAAACCTACCAAACTTGAGCATTTTTAAAAACTAGAGACCTAGGGGAATCCAAGATGGGGTGACTTGTGGGGCTCTGACCAGGTTCTGTTACCCAGAATCCTTTGCAAACCTCAAAATCTGGATAAAAAAACACATTTTCCTCACATTTCGGTGACAGAAAGTTCTGGAATCTGAGAGGAGCCACTAATTTCCTTCCACCCAGCGTTTCCCCAAGTCTCCCGATAAAAATGGTACCTCACTTGTGTGGGTGGGCCTAGCGCCCACGAAAGGAAATGGCCCAAAACACAACTTGGACACATCCCATTTTTTTTACAGAAAACAGAGGTGTTTGTTGCAATGTGCCTAACTGTAGATTTTGGCCCCTAGCTCAACCGGCACCTAGGGAAACCTACCAAACCAGCACAATTTTGAAAACTAGAGACCTAGGGGAATCCAAGATGGGGTGACTTGTGGGGCTCTGACCAGGTTCTGTTACCCAGAATCCTTTGCAAACCTCAAAATTTGGCTAAAAAAACACATTATCCTCACATTTCGGTGACAGAAAGTTCTGGAATCTGAGAGGAGCTACAAATTTCCTTCCACCCAGCGTTTCCCCAAGTCTCCCGATAAAAATGGTACCTCACTTGTGTGGGTGGGCCTAGCGCCCACAAAAGGAAATGGCCCAAAACACAATGTGGACACATCCCATTTTTTTACAAAAAACAGAGGTGTTTTTTGCAAAGTGCCTACCTGTAGATTTTGGCCCCTAGCTCAACCGGCACCTAGGGAAACCTACCAAACCTGCACATTTTTTTAAAGTAGAGACCTAGGGGAATCCAAGATGGGGTGACTTGTGGGGCTCTGACCAGGTTCTGATACCCAGAATCCTTTGCAAACCTCAAAATTTGGCTAAAAAAACACATTTTCCTCACATTTCGGTGACAGAAAGTTCTGGAATCTGAGAGGAGCCACAAATTTCCTTCCACCCAGTGTTCCCCCAAGTCTCCCGATAAAAATGATACCTCACTTGTCTGGGAAGGCCTTGCGCCCGTGACAGGAAATGCCCCAAAACACAACGTGGACACATCCCATTTTTTGACAGAAAACAGAGGTGTTTTTTGCAAAGTGCCTACCTGTAGATTTTGGCCTCTAGCTCAGCCGGCACCTAGGGAAACCTACCAAACCTGTGCATTTTTTAAAACTAGAGACCTAGTGGAATCCAAGATGGGGTGACTTGTGGGGCTCTGACCAGGTTCTGTTACCCAGAATCCTTTGCAAACCTCAAAATTTGGCTATAAAAACACATTTTCCTCACATTTCGGTGACAGAAAGTTCTGGAATCTGAGAGGAGCCACAAATTTCCTTCCACCCAGTGTTTCCCCAAGTCTCCCGATAAAAATGGTACCTCACTTGTGTGGGTGGGCCTAGCGCCCACGAAAGGAAATGGCCCAAAACACAACGTGGACACATCCCATTTTTTTTACAGAAAACAGAGGTGTTTTTGCAAAGTGCCTACCTGTAGATTTTGGCCCCTAGCTGAGCCGGCACCTAGGGAAACCTACCAAACCTGTGCATTTTTGAAAACTAGAGACCTAGGGCAATCCAAGATGGGGTGACTTGTGGGGCTCTGACCAGGTTCTGTTACCCAGAATCCTTTGCAAACCTCAAAATGTGGCAAAACAATACATTTTCCTCACATTTCGGTGACAGAAAGTTCTGGAATCTGAGGGGAGCCACAAATGTCCTTCCACCCAGTGTTTCCCCAAGTCTCCCGATAAAAATGGTATCTCACTTGTGTGGGTAGGCCTAGCGCCCACGAAAGGAAATGGCCCAAAACACAACGTGGACACATCCCAATTTTTTTTACAGAAAACAGAGGTGTTTTTTGCAAAGTGCCCACCTGTAGATTTTGGCCCCTAGCTCAGCCGGCACCTAGGGAAACCTACCAAACCTGTGCATTTTTGAAAACTAGAGACATAGGGGAATCCAAGATGGGGTGGCTGTTGGGGCTCTGACCAGGTTCTGTTACCCAGAATCCTTTGCAAACCTCAAAATTTGGCTAAAAAAACACATTTTCCTCACATTTCGGTGACAGAAAGTTCTGGAATCTGAGAGGAGCCACAAATTTCCTTCCAACCAGCGTTCCCCCAAGTCTCCCGATAAAAATGATACCTCACTTGTGTGGGAAGGCCTTGCGCCCGCGGCAGGAAATGCCCCAAAACACAACGTGGACACATCCCATTTTTTGACAGAAAATAGAGGTGTTTTTTGCAAAGTGCCTACCTGTAGATTTTGGCCTCTAGCTCAGCCGGCACCTAGGGAAACCTACCAAACCTGTGCATTTTTGAAAACTAGAGACCTAGGGGAATCCAAGATGGGGTGATTTGTGGGGCTCTGACCAGGTTCTGTTACCCAGAATCCTTTGCAAACCTCAAAATGTGGCTAAAAAAACACATTTTCCTCACATTTCGGTGACAGAAAGTTCTGGAATCTGAGAGGAGCCACAAATTTCCTTCCACCCAGTGTTCCCCCAAGTCTCCCGATAAAAATGATACCTCACTTGTCTGGGAAGGCCTTGCGCCCGTGACAGGAAATGCCCCAAAACACAACGTGGACACATCCCATTTTTTGACAGAAAACAGAGGTGTTTTTTGCAAAGTGCCTACCTGTAGATTTTGGCCTCTAGCTCAGCCGGCACCTAGGGAAACCTACCAAACATGTGCATTTTTTAAAACTAGAGACCTAGTGGAATCCAAGATGGGATGACTTGTGGGGCTCTGACCAGGTTCTGTTACCCAGAATCCTTTGCAAACCTCAAAATTTGGCTATAAAAACACATTTTCCTCACATTTCGGTGACAGAAAGTTCTGGAATCTGAGAGGAGCCACAAATTTCCTTCCACCCAGTGTTTCCCCAAGTCTCCCGATAAAAATGGTACCTCACTTGTGTGGGTGGGCCTAGCGCCCACGAAAGGAAATGGCCCAAAACACAACGTGGACACATCCCATTTTTTTTACAGAAAACAGAGGTGTTTTTTGCAAAGTGCCTACCTGTAGATTTTGGCCCCTAGCTGAGCCGGCACCTGGGGAAACCTACCAAACCTGTGCATTTTTGAAAACTAGAGACCTAGGGCAATCCAAGATGGGGTGACTTGTGGGGCTCTGACCAGGTTCTGTTACCCAGAATCCTTTGCAAACCTCAAAATGTGGCAAAACAATACATTTTCCTCACATTTCGGTGACAAAAAGTTCTGGAATCTGAGGGGCGCCACAAATGTCCTTGCACCCAGCGTTTCCCCAAGTCTCCCGATAAAAATGGTATCTCACTTGTGTGGGTAGGCCTAGCGCCCACGAAAGGAAATGGCCCAAAACACAACGTGGACACATCCCAATTTTTTTTACAGAAAACAGAGATGTTTTTTGCAAAGTGCCTACCTGTAGATTTTGGCCCCTAGCTCAGCCGGCACCTAGGGAAACCTACCAAACCTGTGCATTTTTTAAAACTAGAGACGTAGGGGAATCCAAGATGGGGTGGCTGTTGGGGCTCTGACCAGGTTCTGTTACCCAGAATCCTTTGCAAACCTCAAAATTTGGCTAAAAAAACACATTTTCCTCCCATTTCGGTGACAGAAAGTTCTGGAATCTGAGAGGAGTCACACATTTCCTTCTACCCAGCGTTCCCCCAAGTCTCCCGATAAAAATGATACCTCACTTGTGTGGGAAGGCCTTGCGCCCGCGACAGGAAATGCCCCAAAACACAACGTGGACACATCCCATTTTTTGACAGAAAACAGAGGTGTTTTTTGCAAAGTGCCTACCTGTAGATTTTGGCCTCTAGCTCAGCCGGCACCTAGGGAAACCTACCAAACCTGTGCATTTTTGAAAACTAGAGACCTAGGGGAATCCAAGATGGGGTGACTTGTGGGGCTCTGACCAGGTTCTGTTACCCAGAATCCTTTGCATACCTCAAAATGTGGCTAAAAAAACACATTTTCCTCACATTTCGGTGACAGAAAGTTCTGGAATCTGAAAGGAGCCACACATTTCCTTCCACCCAGTGTTCCCCCAAGTCTCCCGATAAAAATGATACCTCACTTGTCTGGGAAGGCCTTGCGCCCGTGACAGGAAATGCCCCAAAACACAACGTGGACACATCCCATTTTTTGACAGAAAACAGAGGTGTTTTTTGCAAAGTGCCTACCTGTAGATTTTGGCCTCTAGCTCAGCCGGCACCTAGGGAAACCTACCAAACATGTGCATTTTTTAAAACTAGAGACCTAGTGGAATCCAAGATGGGGTGACTTGTGGGGCTCTGACCAGGTTCTGTTACCCAGAATCCTTTGCAAACCTCAAAATTTGGATATAAAAACACATTTTCCTCACATTTCGGTGACAGAAAGTTCTGGAATCTGAGAAGAGCCACAAATTTCCTTCCACCCAGTGTTTCCCCAAGTCTGCCGATAAAAATGGTACCTCACTTGTGTGGGTGGGCCTAGCGCCCACGAAAGGAAATGGCCCAAAACACAATGTGGACACATCCCATTTTTTTTACAGAAAACAGAGGTGTTTTTTGCAAAGTGCCTACCTGCAGATTTTGGCCCCTAGCTCAGACGGCACCTAGGGAAACCTACCAAATCTGTGCATTTTTGAAAACTAGAGACCTAGGACAATCCAAGATGGGGTGACTTGTGGGGCTCTGACCAGGTTCTGTTACCCAGAATCCTTTGCAAACCTCAAAATGTGGCAAAACAATACATTTTCCTCACATTTCGGTGACAGAAAGTTCTGGAATCTGAGGGGAGCCACAAATGTCCTTCCACCCAGTGTTTCCCCAAGTCTCCCGATAAAAATGGTATCTCACTTGTGTGGGTAGGCCTAGCACCCACGAAAGGAAATGGCCCAAAACACAACGTGGACACATCCCAATTTTTTTTACAGAAAACAGAGGTGTTTTTTGCAAAGTGCCCACCTGTAGATTTTGGCCCCTAGCTCAGCCGGCACCTAGGGAAACCTACCAAACCTGTGCATTTTTGAAAACTAGAGACATAGTGGAATCCAAGATGGGGTGGCTGTTGGGGCTCTGACCAGGTTCTGTTACCCAGAATCCTTTGCAAACCTCAAAATTTGGCTAAAAAAACACATTTTCCTCACATTTCGGTGACAGAAAGTTCTGGAATCTGAGAGGAGCCACAAATTTCCTTCCACCCAGCGTTCCCCCAAGTCTCCCGATAAAAATGATACCTCACTTGTGTGGGAAGGCCTTGCGCCCGCGGCAGGAAATGCCCCAAAACACAACGTGGACACATCCCATTTTTTGACAGAAAACAGAGGTGTTTTTTGCAAAGTGCCTACCTGTAGATTTTGGCCTCTAGCTCAGCCGGCACCTAGGGAAACCTACCAAACCTGTGCATTTTTGAAAACTAGAGACCTAGGGGAATCCAAGATGGGGTGATTTGTGGGGCTCTGACCAGGTTCTGTTACCCAGAATCCTTTGCAAACCTCAAAATGTGGCTAAAAAAACACATTTTCCTCACATTTCGGTGACAGAAAGTTCTGGAATCTGAAAGGAGCCACACATTTCCTTCCACCCAGTGTTCCCCCAAGTCTCCAGATAAAAATTATACCTCACTTGTCTGTGAAGGCCTTGCGCCCGTGACAGGAAATGCCCCAAAACACAACGTGGACACATCCCATTTTTTGACAGAAAACAGAGGTGTTTTTTGCAAAGTGCCTACCTGTAGATTTTGGCCTCTAGCTCAGCCGGCACCTAGGGAAACCTACCAAACCTGTGCATTTTTGAAAACTAGAGACCTAGGGGAATCCAAGATGGGGTGACTTGTGGGGCTCTGACCAGGTTCTGTTACCCAGAATCCTTTGCATACCTCAAAATGTGGCTAAAAAAACACATTTTCCTCACATTTCGGTGACAGAAAGTTCTGGAATCTGAGAGGAGCCACAAATTTCCTTCCACCCAGTGTTCCCCCAAGTCTCCCGATAAAAATGATACCTCACTTGTCTGGGAAGGCCTTGCGCCCGTGACAGGAAATGCCCCAAAACACAACGTGGACACATCCCATTTTTTGACAGAAAACAGAGGTGTTTTTTGCAAAGTGCCTACCTGTAGATTTTGGCCTCTAGCTCAGCCGGCACCTAGGGAAACCTACCAAACATGTGCATTTTTTAAAACTAGAGACCTAGTGGAATCCAAGATGGGATGACTTGTGGGGCTCTGACCAGGTTCTGTTACCCAGAATCCTTTGCAAACCTCAAAATTTGGCTATAAAAACACATTTTCCTCACATTTCGGTGACAGAAAGTTCTGGAATCTGAGAGGAGCCACAAATTTCCTTCCACCCAGTGTTTCCCCAAGTCTCCCGATAAAAATGGTACCTCACTTGTGTGGGTGGGCCTAGCGCCCACGAAAGGAAATGGCCCAAAACACAACGTGGACACATCCCATTTTTTTTACAGAAAACAGAGGTGTTTTTTGCAAAGTGCCTACCTGTAGATTTTGGCCCCTAGCTGAGCCGGCACCTGGGGAAACCTACCAAACCTGTGCATTTTTGAAAACTAGAGACCTAGGGCAATCCAAGATGGGGTGACTTGTGGGGCTCTGACCAGGTTCTGTTACCCAGAATCCTTTGCAAACCTCAAAATGTGGCAAAACAATACATTTTCCTCACATTTCGGTGACAAAAAGTTCTGGAATCTGAGGGGCGCCACAAATGTCCTTGCACCCAGCGTTTCCCCAAGTCTCCCGATAAAAATGGTATCTCACTTGTGTGGGTAGGCCTAGCGCCCACGAAAGGAAATGGCCCAAAACACAACGTGGACACATCCCAATTTTTTTTACAGAAAACAGAGATGTTTTTTGCAAAGTGCCTACCTGTAGATTTTGGCCCCTAGCTCAGCCGGCACCTAGGGAAACCTACCAAACCTGTGCATTTTTGAAAACTAGAGACGTAGGGGAATCCAAGATGGGGTGGCTGTTGGGGCTCTGACCAGGTTCTGTTACCCAGAATCCTTTGCAAACCTCAAAATTTGGCTAAAAAAACACATTTTCCTCCCATTTCGGTGACAGAAAGTTCTGGAATCTGAGAGGAGTCACACATTTCCTTCTACCCAGCGTTCCCCCAAGTCTCCCGATAAAAATGATACCTCACTTGTGTGGGAAGGCCTTGCGCCCGCGACAGGAAATGCCCCAAAACACAACGTGGACACATCCCATTTTTTGACAGAAAACAGAGGTGTTTTTTGCAAAGTGCCTACCTGTAGATTTTGGCCTCTAGCTCAGCCGGCACCTAGGGAAACCTACCAAACCTGTGCATTTTTGAAAACTAGAGACCTAGGGGAATCCAAGATGGGGTGACTTGTGGGGCTCTGACCAGGTTCTGTTACCCAGAATCCTTTGCATACCTCAAAATGTGGCTAAAAAAACACATTTTCCTCACATTTCGGTGACAGAAAGTTCTGGAATCTGAAAGGAGCCACACATTTCCTTCCACCCAGTGTTCCCCCAAGTCTCCCGATAAAAATGATACCTCACTTGTCTGGGAAGGCCTTGCGCCCGTGACAGGAAATGCCCCAAAACACAACGTGGACACATCCCATTTTTTGACAGAAAACAGAGGTGTTTTTTGCAAAGTGCCTACCTGTAGATTTTGGCCTCTAGCTCAGCCGGCACCTAGGGAAACCTACCAAACATGTGCATTTTTTAAAACTAGAGACCTAGTGGAATCCAAGATGGGGTGACTTGTGGGGCTCTGACCAGGTTCTGTTACCCAGAATCCTTTGCAAACCTCAAAATTTGGATATAAAAACACATTTTCCTCACATTTCGGTGACAGAAAGTTCTGGAATCTGAAAAGAGCCACAAATTTCCTTCCACCCAGTGTTTCCCCAAGTCTGCCGATAAAAATGGTACCTCACTTGTGTGGGTGGGCCTAGCGCCCACGAAAGGAAATGGCCCAAAACACAATGTGGACACATCCCATTTTTTTTACAGAAAACAGAGGTGTTTTTTGCAAAGTGCCTACCTGCAGATTTTGGCCCCTAGCTCAGACGGCACCTAGGGAAACCTACCAAATCTGTGCATTTTTGAAAACTAGAGACCTAGGACAATCCAAGATGGGGTGACTTGTGGGGCTCTGACCAGGTTCTGTTACCCAGAATCCTTTGCAAACCTCAAAATGTGGCAAAACAATACATTTTCCTCACATTTCGGTGACAGAAAGTTCTGGAATCTGAGGGGAGCCACAAATGTCCTTCCACCCAGTGTTTCCCCAAGTCTCCCGATAAAAATGGTATCTCACTTGTGTGGGTAGGCCTAGCACCCACGAAAGGAAATGGCCCAAAACACAACGTGGACACATCCCAATTTTTTTTACAGAAAACAGAGGTGTTTTTTGCAAAGTGCCCACCTGTAGATTTTGGCCCCTAGCTCAGCCGGCACCTAGGGAAACCTACCAAACCTGTGCATTTTTGAAAACTAGAGACATAGTGGAATCCAAGATGGGGTGGCTGTTGGGGCTCTGACCAGGTTCTGTTACCCAGAATCCTTTGCAAACCTCAAAATTTGGCTAAAAAAACACATTTTCCTCACATTTCGGTGACAGAAAGTTCTGGAATCTGAGAGGAGCCACAAATTTCCTTCCACCCAGCGTTCCCCCAAGTCTCCCGATAAAAATGATACCTCACTTGTGTGGGAAGGCCTTGCGCCCGCGGCAGGAAATGCCCCAAAACACAACGTGGACACATCCCATTTTTTGACAGAAAACAGAGGTGTTTTTTGCAAAGTGCCTACCTGTAGATTTTGGCCTCTAGCTCAGCCGGCACCTAGGGAAACCTACCAAACCTGTGCATTTTTGAAAACTAGAGACCTAGGGGAATCCAAGATGGGGTGATTTGTGGGGCTCTGACCAGGTTCTGTTACCCAGAATCCTTTGCAAACCTCAAAATGTGGCTAAAAAAACACATTTTCCTCACATTTCGGTGACAGAAAGTTCTGGAATCTGAAAGGAGCCACACATTTCCTTCCACCCAGTGTTCCCCCAAGTCTCCAGATAAAAATTATACCTCACTTGTCTGTGAAGGCCTTGCGCCCGTGACAGGAAATGCCCCAAAACACAATGTGGACACATCCCATTTTTTGACAGAAAACAGAGGTGTTTTTTGCAAAGTGCCTACCTGTAGATTTTGGCCTCTAGCTCAGCCGGCACCTAGGGAAACCTACCAAACCTGTGCATTTTTTAAAACTAGAGACCTAGTGGAATCCAAGATGGGGTGACTTGTGGGGCTCTGACCAGGTTCTGTTACCCAGAATCCTTTGCAAACCTCAAACTTTGGCTATAAAAACACATTTTCCTCACATTTCGGTGACAGAAAGTTCTGGAATCTGAGAGGAGCCACAAATTTCCTTCCACCCAGTGTTTCCCCAAGTCTCCCGATAAAAATGGTACCTCACTTGTGTGGGTGGGCCTAGCGCCCACGAAAGGAAATGGCCCAAAACACAACGTGGACACATCCCATTTTTTTTACAGAAAACAGAGGTGTTTTTTGCAAAGTGCCTACCTGCAGATTTTGGTCCCTAGCTCAGCCGGCACCTAGGGAAACCTACCAAACCTGTGCATTTTTGAAAACTAGAGACCTAGGGCAATCCAAGATGGGGTGACTTGTGGGGCTCTGACCAGGTTCTGTTACCCAGACTCCTTTGCAAACCTCAAAATGTGGCAAAACAATACATTTTCCTCACATTTCTGTGACAGAAAGTTCTGGAATCTGAGGGGAGCCACACATTTCCTTCCACCCAGCGTTCCCCCAAGTCTCCCGATAAAAATGATACCTCACTTGTGTGGGAAGGCCTTGCGCCCGCGACAGGAAATGCCCCAAAACACAATGTGGACACATCCCATTTTTTGACAGAAAACAGAGGTGTTTTTTGCAAAGTGCCTACCTGTAGATTTTGGCCTCTAGCTCAGCCGGCACCTAGGGAAACCAACCAAACCTGTGCATTTTTGAAAACTAGAGACCTAGGGGAATCCAAGATGGGGTGACTTGTGGGGCTCTGACCAGGTTCTGTTACCCAGAATCCTTTACAAACCTCGAAATTTGGCTAAAAAAACAGATTATCCTCACATTTGGGTGACAGAAAGTTCTGGAATCTGAGAGGAGCCACAAATTTCCTTCCACCCAGCGTTTCCCCAAGTCTCCCGATAAAAATGGTACCTCACGTGTGTGGGTAGGCCTAGCGCCCACGAAAGGAAATGGCCCAAAACACAACGTGGACACATCCCATTTTTTTTACAGAAAACAGAGGTGTTTTTTGCAAAGTGCCTACCTGTAAATTTTGGCCCCTAGCTCAGCCGGCACGTAGGGAAACCTACTAAACCTGTGCATTTTTTTAAAACTAGAGACCTAGGGGAATCCAAGATGGGGTGACTTGTGGGGCTCTGACCAGGTTCTGTTACCCAGAATCCTTTGCAAACCTCAAAATGTGGCTAAAAAAACTCATTTTCCTCACATTTCGGTGACAGAAAGTTCTGGAATCTGAAAGCAGCCACACATTTCCTTCCACCCAGCGTTCCCCCAAGTCTCCCGATAAAAATGATACCTCACTTGTGTGGGAAGGCCTAGCGCCCGCGACAGGAAGTGCCCCAAAACACAACGTGGACACATCCAATTTTTTTACAGAAAACAGAGGTGTTTATTGCAAAGTGCCTACATGTAGATTTTGGCCTCTAGCTCAGCCGGCACCTAGGGAAACGTACCAAACTTGTGCATTCTTGAAAACTAGAGACCTAGGGGAATCCAAGATGGGGTGACTTGTGGGGCTCTGACCAGGTTCTGTTACCCAGAATCCTTTGCAAACCTCAAAATGTGGCTAAAAATACACATTTTCCTCACATTTCGGTGACAGAAAGTTCTGGAATCTGAGAGGAGCCACAAATTCCCTTCCACCCAGCGTTCCCCCAAGTCTCCCGATAAAAATGGTACCTCACTTGTGTGGGTAGGCCTAGCGCCCACAAAAGGAAATGGCCCAAAACACAACGTGGACACATCCCAATTTTTTTACAGTAAACAGAGGTGTTTTTTGCAAAGTGCCTACCTGTAGATTTTGGCCCCTAGCTCAGCCGGCACCTAGGGAAACCTACCAAACCTGTGCATTTTTTAAAACTAAAGACCTAGGGGAATCCAAGATGGGGTGACTTGTGGGGCTCTGACCAGGTTCTGTTACCCAGAATCCTTTGCAAACCTCAAAATTTGGCTAAAAAAATACATTTTCCTCACATTTCGGTGACAGAAAGTTCTGGAATCTGAGGGGAGCCACAAATGTCCTTCCACCCAGTGTTTCCCCAAGTCTCCCGATAAAAATGGTATCTCACTTGTGTGGGTAGGCCTAGCGCCCACGAAAGGAAATGGCCCAAAACACAACGTGGACACATCCCAATTTTTTTTACAGAAAACAGAGGTGTTTTTTGCAAAGTGCCCACCTGTAGATTTTGGCCCCTAGCTCAGCCGGCACCTAGGGAAACCTACCAAACCTGTGCATTTTTGAAAACTAGAGACATAGGGGAATCCAAGATGGGGTGGCTGTTGGGGCTCTGACCAGGTTCTGTTACCCAGAATCCTTTGCAAACCTCAAAATTTGGCTAAAAAAACACATTTTCCTCACATTTCGGTGACAGAAAGTTCTGGAATCTGAGAGGAGCCACAAATTTCCTTCCACCCAGCGTTCCCCCAAGTCTCCCGATAAAAATGATACCTCACTTGTGTGGGAAGGCCTTGCGCCCGCGGCAGGAAATGCCCCAAAACACAACGTGGACACATCCCATTTTTTGACAGAAAACAGAGGTGTTTTTTGCAAAGTGCCTACCTGTAGATTTTGGCCTCTAGCTCAGCCGGCACCTAGGGAAACCTACCAAACCTGTGCATTTTTGAAAACTAGAGACCTAGGGGAATCCAAGATGGGGTGATTTGTGGGGCTCTGACCAGGTTCTGTTACCCAGAATCCTTTGCAAACCTCAAAATGTGGCTAAAAAAACACATTTTCCTCACAATTCGGTGACAGAAAGTTCTGGAATCTGAAAGGAGCCACACATTTCCTTCCACCCAGTGTTCCCCCAAGTCTCCAGATAAAAATTATACCTCACTTGTCTGTGAAGCCCTTGCGCCCGTGACAGGAAATGCCCCAAAACACAATGTGGACACATCCCATTTTTTGACAGAAAACAGAGGTGTTTTTTGCAAAGTGCCTACCTGTAGATTTTGGCCTCTAGCTCAGCCGGCACCTAGGGAAACCTACCAAACCTGTGCATTTTTTAAAACTAGAGACCTAGTGGAATCCAAGATGGGGTGACTTGTGGGGCTCTGACCAGGTTCTGTTACCCAGAATCCTTTGCAAACCTCAAACTTTGGCTATAAAAACACATTTTCCTCACATTTCGGTGACAGAAAGTTCTGGAATCTGAGAGGAGCCACAAATTTCCTTCCACCCAGTGTTTCCCCAAGTCTCCCGATAAAAATGGTACCTCACTTGTGTGGGTGGGCCTAGCGCCCACGAAAGGAAATGGCCCAAAACACAACGTGGACACATCCCATTTTTTTTTACAGAAAACAGAGGTGTTTTTTGCAAAGTGCCTACCTGCAGATTTTGGTCCCTAGCTCAGCCGGCACCTAGGGAAACCTACCAAACCTGTGCATTTTTGAAAACTAGAGACCTAGGGCAATCCAAGATGGGGTGACTTGTGGGGCTCTGACCAGGTTCTGTTACCCAGACTCCTTTGCAAACCTCAAAATGTGGCAAAACAATACATTTTCCTCACATTTCTGTGACAGAAAGTTCTGGAATCTGAGGGGAGCCACACATTTCCTTCCACCCAGCATTCCCCCAAGTCTCCCGATAAAAATGATACCTCACTTGTGTGGGAAGGCCTTGCGCCCGCGACAGGAAATGCCCCAAAACACAATGTGGACACATCCCATTTTTTGACAGAAAACAGAGGTGTTTTTTTCAAAGTGCCTACCTGTAGATTTTGGCCTCTAGCTCAGCCGGCACCTAGGGAAACCAACCAAACCTGTGCATTTTTGAAAACTAGAGACCTAGGGGAATCCAAGATGGGGTGACTTGTGGGGCTCTGACCAGGTTCTGTTACCCAGAATCCTTTACAAACCTCGAAATTTGGCTAAAAAAACAGATTATCCTCACATTTGGGTGACAGAAAGTTCTGGAATCTGAGAGGAGCCACAAATTTCCTTCCACCCAGCGTTTCCCCAAGTCTCCCGATAAAAATGGTACCTCACGTGTGTGGGTAGGCCTAGCGCCCACGAAAGGAAATGGCCCAAAACACAACGTGGACACATCCCATTTTTTTTACAGAAAACAGAGGTGTTTTTTGCAAAGTGCCTACCTGTAAATTTTGGCCCCTAGCTCAGCCGGCACGTAGGGAAACCTACTAAACCTGTGCATTTTTTTAAAACTAGAGACCTAGGGGAATCCAAGATGGGGTGACTTGTGGGGCTCTGACCAGGTTCTGTTACCCAGAATCCTTTGCAAACCTCAAAATGTGGCTAAAAAAACTCATTTTCCTCACATTTCGGTGACAGAAAGTTCTGGAATCTGAAGGCAGCCACACATTTCCTTCCACCCAGCGTTCCCCCAAGTCTCCCGATAAAAATGATACCTCACTTGTGTGGGAAGGCCTAGCGCCCGCGACAGGAAGTGCCCCAAAACACAACGTGGACACATCCAATTTTTTTACAGAAAACAGAGGTGTTTATTGCAAAGTGCCTACATGTAGATTTTGGCCTCTAGCTCAGCCGGCACCTAGGGAAACGTACCAAACTTGTGCATTCTTGAAAACTAGAGACCTAGGGGAATCCAAGATGGGGTGACTTGTGGGGCTCTGACCAGGTTCTGTTACCCAGAATCCTTTGCAAACCTCAAAATGTGGCTAAAAATACACATTTTCCTCACATTTCGGTGACAGAAAGTTCTGGAATCTGAGAGGAGCCACAAATTCCCTTCCACCCAGCGTTCCCCCAAGTCTCCCGATAAAAATGGTACCTCACTTGTGTGGGTAGGCCTAGCGCCCACAAAAGGAAATGGCCCAAAACACAACGTGGACACATCCCAATTTTTTTACAGAAAACAGAGGTGTTTTTTGCAAAGTGCCTACCTGTAGATTTTGGCCCCTAGCTCAGCCGGCACCTAGGGAAACCTACCAAACCTGTGCATTTTTTAAAACTAAAGACCTAGGGGAATCCAAGATGGGGTGACTTGTGGGGCTCTGACCAGGTTCTGTTACCCAGAATCCTTTGCAAACCTCAAAATTTGGCTAAAAAAATACATTTTCCTCACATTTCGGTGACAGAAAGTTCTGGAATCTGAGAGGAGCCACAAATTTCCTTCCACCCAGCGTTCCCCCAAGTCTTCTGATAAAAATGATACCTCACTTGTGTGGGAAGGCCTAGCGCCCGTGACAGGAAATGCCCCAAAACATAATGTGGACACATCCAATTTTTTGACAGAAAACAGAGGTGTTTTTTGCAAAGTGCCTACATGTAGATGTTGGCCTCTAGCTCAGCCGGCACCTAGGGAAACCTACCAAACTTGTGCATTTTTTAAAACTAGAGACCTAGGGGAATCCAAGATGGGGTGACTTGTGGGGCTGTGACCAGGTTCTGTTACCCAGAATCCTTTGCGAACCTCAAAATATGGCTAAAAAACACATTTTCCTCACATTTCGGTGACCGAAAGTTCTGGAATCTGAGAGAAGCCACAAATATCCTTCCACCCAGTGTTCCCCCAAGTCTCCCGATAAAAATGGTACCTCACTTGTGTGGGTAGGCCTAGCGCCCACAAAAGGAAATGGCCCAAAACACAACGTGGACACATCAAATAGTTTCACACAAAACAGAGGTGTTTTTTGCAAAGTGCCTACCTGTGGATTTTGGCCTCTAGCTCAGCCTGCCCCGGGGGGGCAGAAATGACCTAAAATAAATTTGCTCCCCCAACCCCCTGGGGAGCGACCCTTGCCTACGGGGTTGCTCCCCTTGCGTGACGGCGCAAAAAAAAAGATCCCTGGTGCCTAGTGGTTTCTGCCCCCCTTGGGGGCAGATTGACCTAAAATTGGCCGATCTGCCCCCAAAGCGGGCATAAATGGCATAAATACATTTGCCCCTCCAGGGGAGCGACCCTTGCCTAAGGGGTCGCTCCCCATCTCTAAAAAAAAAAACAAACAAAAAAAATTACATAAATAAATTTGCCCTGGCTCCTAGAGGTTTCTGCCCCCCCTGGGGGCAGATCGGCTTAATACCAATAGGCCAATCTGCCCCCAGGGGGGGGCAGAAATGGCCTAAAATAAATTTGCCCCCCACCCCCTGGGGAGCGACCCTTGCCTACAAGGTCGCTCCCCTTGCGTGACGGCACAAAAAAAAGATCCCTGGTGCCTAGTGGTTTCTGCCCCCCTTGGGGGCAGATTGACCTAAAATTGGCCGATCTGCCCCCAAAGCGGGCAGAAATGGCATAAATACAATATGCCCCTCCAGGGGAGCCACCCTTGCCTAAGGGGTCGCTACCCATCTCTAAAAAAAACAAACAAACAAAACATAAAACACAAAAAAAAAAATTAGCCCTGGCACCTAGAGGTTTCGCCCCCCCCCCGGCGGCAGATCGGCCTAATAACAATAGGCCGATCTACTAAAATATATGTGCCCCTCCACCCCCCCCCGGAGCAACCCTTGTCTACGGGGTCGCTCCCCCTGCCTGACGACGCAAAAAAAAAAGATCCCTGGTGCCTAGTGATTTCTGCCCCCCCTTGGGGGCAGATTGACCTAAAATCGGCTGATCTGCCCCCAAAGCGGGCAGAAATGGCCTAAATACAATTTGCCCCTCCAGGGGAGCGACCCTTGCCTAAGGGGTCGCTCTCTATCTGTAAAACAACAACAACAACAAAAATCCACGGTGCCTAGTGGTTTCTGCCCCCCTGGGGGCAGATCGGCCTAATTAAAATAGACTGATCTGCCCCCCTGGGGGGCAGAAATGGCCTAAAATAAATTTGCCCCCCAGGGGAACGACCCTTGCCTAAGGGGTCGCTCCCCTTACGTGAAATTCACGAACAAAAAAAAAACTCCCTGGTGTCTAGTGGTTTCTGCCCCCCTTGGGGGCAGATTGGCCTCATAAAAATAGGCCAATCTGCCCCCAAGGGGGGCAGAAATGACCTAAATATAATTTCCCCCCTATGGGAGAGACCCTTGCCTAAGGGGTCGCTCCCCACACCTAAAACAAAAAACAAAACAAAAACTTATTTTTTTTTTTTTTATCCCTGGTGCCTAGAGGTTTCTGCCGCCCCTGGGGGCAGATCGGCCTAATAATAGGCCCCTGGGTGCAAAAATGGCCTTAAAAAAAAATGCCCCCCATTGGGAGCGACCTTTGCCCAAGGGGTTGCTCCCTTATGGCAATTTCATTCAAAATAGAAAATCTGTGGTGTCTAGTGGGCGTTTTGACAGCCGGATTGCTTTCAATCCGGCTGCCAAAATGCAGAGAGAGACCTCAAAGGGAACGAAAGATATTTCCTTCCCTTTGAAGCCTCTCTCGGCCTCCCCCACGTGATCGGAAGAGAAATGCAAAGCATTTCTCTTCCGATCGCGCTGGAAGCTGAGTTTACAGTGCGATGGGGGAGGCTCTGTGACAATCAGCGCGCACTCCCGCGCTGACATCACGGGGGAGTGGGGGGGGGGTCAGGGGTGGAAGGGGAAGGGCTTCCCCTTCCATCCCTGACTTGAGGGGGTGGGGGGGAACCCCTCAGAGGGAGCGCTAGCGCTCCCTCTGGGCTGTGTGCCCAGGACGTAATGGTTACGTCCTAGGCACAGCAGCACTGTGCCTCAGGATGTAACCATTATGTCCTGGGCACAGAACGGGTTAAAGAGACAATGTGTAAATTATTTATGCAGCACACAACCAGTAATAAGGTGAAAACACACCAAAATAAATATCCCAAACCAATATAGAAAAATGAATGATGTTTAAATAAATAAGTTGAGATCAAAATGTCAAAAATCCAATTAGTAGAACTGTGGCTAATTAATGTTAATGGGTTAGATAAAAGTAGTGCTGAAAGGTGCAAAGCACCAACTCTCCTCACTTTGGACTGGGAATAGGTCACAAGTTCTGGCTGACCACGATGGAATGCAGACCGGGCACAGAACCAAGTGTGGCTTACTGAGGATAGCACCGTATGTAAAGCCTGTGCAGTAGTCATACTTACCTTTTCCTTATGCACAAAGCCAAAAATAAATATCTAGAAACAGCAAAGACAATCAAGTGCTGTGTATCAGTAGTCAAGATCCTAAGTGCCTGATGGTGCTGCACTACACCTAGATTCCTGCAGAGTGTGACCAACCATTTGGATCTTGGTTTCTTGTAAGCTTGGCAGAAGAAAAGGAAATGCTCCACTGACTCGTCTGCAAAGCCACAGGTAGGGCAGGCCAAGCCCACTGCATTGTCCATGCTCTTCCAATTATTCGTACCATGCCTGAGCTATAAATAAATCTTCTGAGCGAGGAAGGGTTGGATTTCAGACAAAAAGGTTTCTGGTGAATAAGAATCCTTAAAATCTAAAACTCTATGGATCCTGGGGCCAAGAGTAGAACTTGTTAATACAGAAGACAGTTTGTACACTTCATAGCCTTTGATAAAATCCTTCTTGGAGATAGACACACAGGCCTCCGCGGGCTACTCCCACAACCAAGTTTGGCCCATACTTTTCAAAGTTTCCCTGATGTACCGGAGCCAAGGCAGTTTCCCTACACCTGGAGACCCTAAAATCTCCTTCAGGCCCTGTCTGTAGAAGATTACTTCCGAGATAGCCCATAACCTTTTCCAAAATAAAAAAGGCCTTAAGCCAATGGTCTCCGAAACAGGCCTAAGACCCAAATCAAATCTTAATGGACTAGTGTCGTACTAGAGGGAAGCCTCAATTATTGCATAAGGAATGCATTCTCTAAGTGCATAATGTTATTAACTAATTTATTACCCCATAACTTCACCTCATACATAACCACCCCCAAGGGTCGGGCTCTATACATTTCAATCACAGGCATAATGGTCTTGAAAGAGAACCCCTGAATGCCTTTGCAAGCCCACCCATAAACTGCCTATCTTTTTCTATATGAAGCGACCTGTCTATGTGCTCACTTAACGTGATACTCAAATACTGCAACCCTTTCCAAGGAGTCCCATATAGACAGGGGTTAGGTTGGGTGTAAGGGGATGGGTTAAAAAACATAAATTTGGTTTTACTCACATTGATTTCAAGACCCCTTGTCTTACAAAAGTCATTAGAACTTTCCAAAACCCTTTGGATGTCTATTGTAGTCTTTAAAAAAAGAAGGGTGTCATCGGCAAACATCATAGTGGGCACCTTTACTGAAGCTAACTTAGGAGCATTGTTGTTAATAGCACTCACTGATTCAATTAGGCCATTAGTATAAAAAATAAATACTGTTGGTGCCAACACACAACCTTGCCTGACACCCCTCCCAACCGGGAAGGTTGCAGAGAGCTCCCCCAGCGTACCATATTGTGCCTGTGCAAAGTTTCCCTCTTCCAATTGTTGAATAATATTGCTCAAGTAAGACGTCCAACAACACATACCATTGTACATCTCTAGGGACCATATCAATACCACCCGCAAGTCCACAAAAATCACACACAGGCTGGCACCCTCCAACACTACTGTTTTCCAATACAAGAGTTGTGACCTAAATACTTGGTCTGTGGTAGAGGTGCGCTGGCGAAAATCAGCCTAGAACAGGCTAAGTACTTTCTTGTTCACAATCCAATCTTGAAGCCTTTTGAGGATAATTCTAGCAAAGATCTTTTGCATCGTATCAATTAGGCTAATGGGCCTATATTTGGCAGGGAGCAAGGGGGAATCTTTTTTCAATATGGGGATAAACTCTGCCCCAGCCAAGGTGTGAGAGATAGGCATTCCTTCCATAATAGCATTAAAAAAGACCAAAAAATATATGGAGCCCATATATCTGGTGCTGAGCAATATATGTCCAGGGGGATTTTATCAATACCAGGGGCCTTCCCAGGATCTAATTTGTTGATAGCTTTAAGCACTTCTTCTAGGTTAACCAATGGGTATCCCTTTGCTTCATGAAGAGGGGATGCCCTATGTTAGAAATGGGGTTTCTAGTTGGCTATGGAATGCACCTAAGTCAGAGCGAGGGGGTTTAACACCCAGGATAACCCTTGCTCACCCCCTTGGTAGCTTGGCACGAGCAGTCAGGCCTAACCCGGAAGCAAAGTGTAAAGTGATTGCACAATACCCACAACACACATGACCCACTATCCCTACCACAAAGGAAACACAACACCAAGTTATGTAAAAATAAACTACATTGTACGCAACCTTATTAGACCAAACAGAACATGTCAGTAATACCCTGCTACACAAGCAGTTGTCAGAACATTACTCAGTTTCTGTTACTCTGCAAAAGCCAGCAGTAGTCACATGAAATACATAGTTTACTAGTTATTCTGCAACCTAAGCAGTAACCAATGTGTTTCATGCACAATACCATTGTTACTCATTGTTGCACCACAACAATTGTGTTTAGACCAACACATGTTTTGTTTCTCCTGATTTTCTCTCATTGGTCATTTTTCCTGTTTTCTTTTCTTACGCTTGGGTATTTGGTTGTCACACTTGTGTTTAGTGTACATTATCAAAATGGGGCCAACCTTTAACCTTGAGGAGCTGCCGTTTTACACTCAAGGGGAATTAAAGGGGTTCTGTAGAGAGAGGGGACTGCCAGAGAGTGGGGACCTTGTGAGATCTCTGAATTTCATTGAAAGGTTTGTGGTATATGCCCAGGGGAGGAGGTTTCTTAGGGGGTACTCAGAGGATCCTCATTGTAGTGAGGATTCCCATTGGAAGGGTTCCCAGACCTCATCCCTAGTGAGTGGTGAAGAGACTGGCCATGAGGGTGAGAAGGACTGTGCGGGAACGCCAGTTGACAGGGAAGGCCCCAGTGATTGGAAAACCCTTGCTGGGTCCAATGTTAGGAGCTGTGTCACCTCTCATTCCTTGTTGCCTGATGAGCTTAGAGACAGGTGGGAAGAGAGGGACCTGAGGTTGCAGCTAGTGTGACCGGCTGCGGAGGAGAGAAGGGCTGAGGTAGAGAAGATCTTAGTCCAGGAGAGGATGGCAGAGGCAGAAAGGGCCTTTGCCAGAGAGAGGCTCACTGTTGAGCGCAGTCTGGAAGGTCTGGACTCCCCAGTGTTGCAGGTGGAGTCCAGTGGTGGCAGCAATGTTGAGTGCTGTGGCAGAGATGATCCCTACATGCCCATAGATCTGGTACCTAGGTTCGAAGAGGGGGGAGACATGCATCAGTGGTGGAAAGAATATGAGGTGGTTCTGGGAGAGCGCAAGATCCCTGAGAAGGATTGGGAGACTGGCCTGGGAGCTAATTTCCTGAGAAGTGGAGGGATTCCCTAATAGCCCAGGAAGGGAGTGACAGGAAGGAGTATCTCCCTATGAAGGACACACGGATAGTGAAGTATGGTTTCACCCGTGAGTACAGAAAGAGGTTCAGGGGAGGTAAGAAACTGTCCCACCAGTCTTAGGGGGAGTTTGTGGAGGATTGCTGCATGGCACTGGATGGATGGGTGAATGGCAGCACAGCAGACATTTTTGAAGGGCTTTTCAATCTGATTGTCAAAGGGCACCTGCTTCATTTTAGTTTTTCAGGGCTGCGCCAACACCTGTCAGAGTGTGAGCTCTCTGACCCCAGGGAGCTTGCAATGATGCAGGCATCTAGGTGAGTGCCATAGGGTCTGGTAAGGCATTTGAGGGTGCTCCTGAAGGGAGAGGTCTAGGTATTTCCCAGGTGAGGTGGGAAAGGCTTCTAGTGTTCCAGGTAGGTCCCAGTGTAGTGGGATGGGATCCCATCTCTGGTCTCAGAGGTGAGGGAATGGGTGTGGGCTGAGTCCCAGGAAGCCCAAGATCCAGTCTCAGAGCCTCTAGGGTTCCATGAGGGAACACCAGGAGGGAGCCTAGCCTGTACCATAGGGCAATCTGCTTAGAGGGACCCCATAATGTCAGGAGGACATTGGCGGGCGGCTCATGTCAGCATTCCAACGGTCATGGTGACTGGTGGTCTCACTCCAGAGTGGAGGATGCGAAAATCCAGACAGAGGGTTGAGAGGGGGTTGCCGACCCCAGAAGAGAACCTGATGGTCAAGGTTCAGCTCTGAAGTCAGAGCCCCCCAGGAATGACCCTGGTGATACCATTTCTGGGCTGGGAGAGATCCAGGATCTGCTTGATAGGCGGGAGTCAGGAGACCAGTGCCCTAACAGCCAGCCCTTAGGGAAGGTGTTTCCTTTGTGGGGGGTAGGTGTGACCCCCAGGAAGTCCTGGCTTGCCAGGCAGGGTTCCAGTCAGAGGTTGGTGGCCTTAGGCTGGGTGGTCAGGTTCAGGGGGTAAGATCTGACCTGATGGGGGGCGGATGGGCCAATCAACCTGCTTGTGTGTCTTCTAGAGGTACTTCCCATGGTGGGGGGAACAGAACTCTGGCAGTGGGGTTTGGGGAGGAAGAGACTCTCCCTGGACCCTGGTCCAATCCCTGGGTGGTGTCCCTGGGTTGGGAGGTCAGTTGCTGGGTGGTGATCCTGGGCTGACGGGAGAACTGTGCATGACAGCTGTACCCAGTGCCCTGACAGTTCTGGATTCGGTTGATACCATTCCTAGGAGAAGGTGGCGGGACCCTAGAAGGAGGGGTAGGGGAGGGGACCCTTGCCTCTAGCCTCTGTGCAGCCTATAGATGCAGACCCTAGGTGGCGGATCAGTGGCAGGGTAGGACCCATGAACTGGTTAGAAGTGGAGTGGAGAGAGGTTGTTGTGGCTTGGGGCTACTGCCCCCAACTCAGTGAACTTTCAGAGGCCAGAGGCCCCAGGATGGCCTGGGGCCTGGATCTGGCCACTGGCAGCTAGAGAGCCTCTGTGGGTTAGCCTAGGCTGCCTGGGAAGCATTGACAGAGGGACCCAACTGTTATCAGATTTGCATAGAACTGGTGCATTCGCCCGGCAGTTACAGGTCTGGGTCCATGTTCTATCACCCCAACCAAGGAAGCCCATCAAGGCATTGAATGGTGTTCCATGGCTTTAGGGTGGCAAGGGCCTGTGTTGGACCTGACCTTTTTGCATGGTCATCCTCAAACGTTTTGCCTCCTTCCTCCTATTTTTTCAGACTCTTGTTGTTGGCTCTAGGACTCTATGCACTGTATCACTGCTGATCAGTGCTAAAGTGCAGGTGCTCTCTCTCCTAAAGTTGGCATGATTGGCTTACACCTGATTGGCATATTTAATTTAACTCAAAGTCCCTTTCACAGTGGTATCTCTATACCCAGGGCCTGTAAATTAAATGCTACTAGTGGACCTGCAGCGCAGTTTGCGTCACCCACAGAAGTAGCCTTTCAAGACTGTCTCAGGCCTGCTAGCGCAGAGTCTGCATGCACAGTTTTCTGCCACAGGGACCTGGCATCTAAATTTACTTGTCTGGCCTGGAATTCTCCTTTTACTAAATGTAAGTCACCCCTAAGGTAGGCCCTAGCTAGCCCTATGGGCAGGGTGCTATGTGTGTGAAAGGAAGGACATGTGCCTGGTTGTGTGGCCTGTCTTGGTATAGACAAACAGCCTATTTGGTTTCTCACTGCTGTGAGTGCTGCCTTGCTCATAGGATTGCATTGGAAATGCCCTGCCTTTAGCCTAGGGGGTATGATATATGAGGGGTAGCCTAGGCATGGTCGGTATGATTGTTATGGTACTGAGAAATGCTGCTTACTGGTGTAGGGGGATTTTTTATTGCCATTATAGAAATGCCACTTCTAGAAAGTGAGCATTTCTCTGTGCTTTTGACTCTGGTGTTTAGCAGCTTGATTCCAATCAACATCTGGGGCAGAGTGGCAGCTGGGCTTTCTGCATACTTTTCAGACAGCCTATACACAGGGAGGGTGGAGGTCACAGAGGTGCATCTGCATGTTGAATGGTCTTCCTGGGCTGAGGAAAGGCGAGGCAGGGAACACCTGCATTTGTAAAGGCTGTGCCCTGGCTTCACACAAAGGGCTCGTTTACCTCCAACTGATGTCTTGAGCCTGTGCTGAAGAAGAGAGGGGACACTCCTAGAGCCAGTTGGAACCTCTTCTCCCCCTTTTTGTGAAAGTGTGTGCAAAACTGAGTATAAGTATAGGCGTTTTTCCCATGTTAGGGGGATATTAATGGACTACCGAACAGGACACAGGATGCTGCTTGAGGGCCTTGCCAGTAACTGCCTTGGACCTCTGCTGTTGTGCTGGCCTATGACGTTCTGGGTCACTAGAAGTAACTTCCACTGTCTGCAACCCTTTGCGCTAGCCTGCTTGCTTGAGGCCTACCGCCCTGTGCTCTCTCTCACTGTCTCCATGGGCTGGGTGGTGTGCCCCCTGTTCCCCTGTACCTTTGCCTGTGCTTAACGTGGTGCAGGAAGAGTGCTGTGACTAAGGAATCGTGGAAGCGCAGGAAGAGCGCTCCATTGTGTCTGCTCAGAGCGCACCAAATCGGGTGCAGCATGCAGGTGAGTGAGGGAGGGAAACCTCATTGGAAGTCCCTCGCTCTCACAGGGCCACCCCAGGGCTGGCACCGGAGGAGTATTCCACCGTGGGATTAGACGCGTGGCCCCCCAAGACCTGAGAGGCAGCGTGAGCTTTTTTTCCTCCCCGGGTGGCAAGTAAGCCTCAACTGAGTTCCCGTCCGGGTAAAGGTGAAGCGAACAAGGTGACCCTGGGTTGAGGAGGGGCACTCCACGTGCAGGACCCTGGCAATTGAGTGTAAGTCCCTCTGCTAGCTCGCCGCTATAGAAGCGAGTGAGCTCATTGTGCTTGTAGGTCAAGGAGACCTTCTCTCTCCCCACAAGAGCCTGCTGTGACTTCCGGGGGCATCTTTGTGGCATTAGTGATTATCTGGGAGAGATCTCCCCCTGGAAAGGAAGCGGTGGGTGCTCCCCCACCCTCGTATTCACGGGACGGCTTACTGGGTGGGAGGGAAACCTCACTGGAGGCCCCCTCTCCACAGAGCTGGTTTTAGTGACCCCATTTAGCATGAAAGGAGCGCTGGAGTCCCTTTATGTGACCCCAGGGACTTTGCCTGTAAACATGCTGGGAATGCTTCATTTTTATGGGCATTTTAGATGTTGTGGTGTCATTTGAGCAATATAATTTCTACCACACATTAATGATGCTGTTTGACCTTTCTGGTGACGTGTGTTTTCCATGATATGTGCATTCCTAGTGATATTGTTTTCCTGACTACTGCTTATGTTGCAGAATAACCAGTAACCTATGTGTTTCATGTAACCACTGCTGGCTTTTGTAGAGTATCAGTAACTGAGTAATGTTCTGACAACTGCTTGTTTAGCAGGGTATTACTGTCATGTTGTGTTTGGTCTAATAAGGTTGCGTACAATACAATGTATTTTTATATAGCTTTGTGTTGTGTTTCCTTTATGCTGGGGATAGTGCATCATATGTGTTGTGTGTGTTTTGTGCAATCGCTTTACACTTTGCCTCTGGGACAGGCCTGACTTCTCGTGCCAAGCTACCAAGGGGGTAAGCAGTGTTTATTCTGGGTGTGTAACTCCCTCATCCTGTCTAGAGTGGGTGGGTTCTGCCAAGCTTAGGTGCATACTCTAGCCAGCAAGAAACTTCATTTCTAAAACTCTATTATTATTGTTACACTCTGCTTGACCATTCTCGCTGACTTGCACCCCATACAAGGAGGAAAAATGCTCATTCCATTGGTCAGCTGAAATGTTACTCTCTTTGCTGGCACTGGTCTCTGATTTCCCTTTAGCAACAATAGTACAAAAGGCCTTAAATCTTTGTTCCTAGCCACACTATGCATAGACTCCCGTTTGGCAGTTTCCCAGTCTTTCTTGGTGGTACCCGTGATGCTTTTATAGTTGCTTCTAGCAATGCAGACCTGGTCACTATCTTTTAGTCTTATAGTCTTAAGTAAGGCAATTTTGGCCAATCAACACTGTTTGCTAAACCATGAGGGGAGGTGCCTCCTAGAGCCCCAGAATGAGCTTCTACCAGATTTAGGTCTTTGAGGCTTCCCACCAACCCTTGATGAATCTTGGTTACTCCAGGCCACTGTCTGCTTTTCTCCCCTAAGTCTAGTGCATTTCCCAGCTCCTCTAAAGGAATCTCAGCTGCATCATATACGACCTTTACCTGGTCAGGAGTCTGCATAAGCTTGCTCCACTTAATTCTGCGCCTATTTGGGGCCAGAGTGAGCCTACCATCTAATTGCTCTGGAGTGGTATCAATGGCTTTCAAAGTAGGGATCCCAGGTGAAGCAATAGGGCATTGTGGTTGGTATCAAATCTGAAAAGGATTGTCATGTCTACTATATTGGGCCATAGCGTTATGTCCGCTGGTATATAGTCAATCAGAGATGTCCTGCCAACTTTGAATGTGTGGGTTCTTATTCTATCTGAGCTAGTTCTCCGGTTACACGCACACAAAGAATAATTCATTGTTCATTGATCTGTAGTTCCCGGGGTGTTCACTTTTTTAATTGGAGGGATAGTCAATAGAGGAATTCCCCACACCCTATCCTCGTCACATATCATGTCATCTATGTCTGCTTCAAGGGGCTCAAACTAACAGTTAAAATCACCACCCACTAACTTAAAGGCGCTCTCTGGTAATGAGGAAAAAAGGTCTGTTAAACACTCCACCAGAGCAGACTCATGCCCTATAACAATTGGTCTAGAATAAACATTGATCAGATAAAGACTCAAGCAGCTAGGGAAAGTGAGAAAAAGGCATAAGATGTCATCAGAGGCAGTTTCTATAACCATGACCATGCAACCTTAATATGAGGCTACCCAGACGGAGAGTTCCCCAGAGGGCCTCCCTTTACGCCCACCAATTGCTGCCTTAGCAGAAACTGCATATCTTGAGTGATTTATTTCTTTGGTCAGCCAGATTTCATTAAATAAGCAAATATCACATTGGCTTATCAAGGAATCCCAGTCCGAGCAATCCAGCTTCCCCTTCAACCAGCCACATTCCATGATGCCACTTTAATTTCTCAGATTGTCTGCCGGGTGCCTAGGGATTCGGCAACATTCCCCTTCTGTAGCCATGTCATGTAAATATTCCAAAACTGCACTTTCAAACTCTTGAGTAGTTAGATCAGGAGGGTTGATCGGTGGAGAGGCATGCTGATCACTATGATCAGAGGGAGGTGACTCAAACCAATTTGAGCCAGCTGAACAAGAAACTGGATAATCATCAATTGTCATGTGATCCACAGTAGCCCCATAATTCCTAAGTCAGTCCACCTCCTCCAAAACTTCAAACCTGATGGCAACAGATATTCCATAATTATAAATGCAAGAATCCTGAGGCTTAAAAAGACTTCGCTTGGGATCTGAATGCCGAATATTACAGGCTAAAGAATTTAGATTATCAGGACTGGGAGGCCTGTAGAAATAATCTAAGGGTAGAACATTTATTCTAGAACATGGACTGCGTGAATATTGTTCACTAGCCAGGAGGCATTGGGCTAGTCAAGGATCCCTGAAATTAACTACGACACAGTCACCAGGGTGGTCAATGGGACTCTGACAAAATCCATCTCACTTTTCTTGTTAAAAATATGCTACTTGCCAATGCAGGGGGATAGTTCCTATTTTGTGTGAGCCAAAGCAGACATTTATTAGTTAGATCTTCCTGGGACACCCTTTGACCTGGCCTTAATTTAGGACCCCCTGATAATACCACAACATAGGGGCAGGAGGCTGGCAGTAGATTGATTACAGATGTTTGATTTTGGTAATAGCACCTAGCTCATTCAGTTTCTTTTTCTTTTGACTATGTGGGGGATTATCCCTTTTGAGATTTGAATTCGTATTTCCCTGGATCAGACCAGACTGCTCGACATGATTGGCATTGGACCCTTGCAGAATCCCCCTCCCCATTCTATTAGTCATAGTGGCCCTGCTCCTGGCCAGAATATCCATGTCCATTTCCCTTGCTCTATTAGGTTCCATGCACACATGGTGCAGCATGTCCCTACACATGTGCTCCACTTCGTCAAGTCTTTTCGCCAGCATCGCAAATTCCGCTGCTAAGGCAGACTTGACCTGGTCCTTGATATCCTTTCCCAAATTCGTAGCCCTGGAGCAGTGTGAAAATGCCCTGTCACTGTCCAAGATATCCATGTCCGTTGAGCTGGAATGCCTGACATCTCCAACTCCACGGGTGGTCTTATGGGTGCACATGGCTTTGGGCCTCCTCATGGATGCACTCTTAGCCTTGCTCCTTGGGTGCTCATTTATGTGGTCCCAACCCTGATCAAGCACTCCTGGGCACTCACTGTCCCTACATGGGTCGCTTGCTACTAACATCAAGTCAGCAGGAGGGATGGATTAAGAGAATTAAGAGGGGCCCAATACGTCACAGCCCAGTGAAAGCTGTCTCTCTGTTAGTTCAATTTCAGGTGCATTCACCCCATGACCCTTTGGAGCATCTTCTTGATTGATGTTGGCTGGGGGCAGGCTGCTGGTGACACCACCTTGCCCAATCCCTTTCTCTTCCCCATGAGCACGACTCAATCAGCCTAGGCTACAGATACAATTAATGCTATGTGGATGGCAGCCTTCGTAGCCTTCGAAGCAAGGGAAATCAAAATAGTACCAATGAATCACAGAAGCTCAACAGGATAAGCCAACTCTTGCAGTCACTCACCCCACCAGAATCCAGGCTATTACACAGCAGATGAAACAGAGGGGGCCCCCCCAACATTGTCTAGGTGCAGACGTGTGCAGATGCATTCACTTCCGGGTGCAGAAAAGGTAATTGGCGGCCCATCCTGCCAAAGGTAGTGCTGGGGGGTGCAGTGAAGCCTCCCTGGATCTCCGGAAGTGCGCTCTGCACAGCAGGAGTGCTAATTTCAGTTTAAGCATCTCCGGGCGCAGACAAGGCCGTTGGCGGTCCCTCCTGCCATGGATACTGCTGGGGGTGTAGTACAGCCCCCACCCAGGTCTCCAGAAGCACGTCCCATGTAGCGGGAGTGATAAGTTCAATTTATGCACCTCCAGGCACAGACAAGGTTTTTGGCGGCCCCTCCTGCCCCGGGTAGTGCTGAGGGTGGAGTGCAGCTCCCACTGTTCTCCTGAAGCACGTCTAAAATTGTAATTATAGATCATTGTCTCACACCTTCCAAGAGAAATGATACCCAACTTGTGGGATTTGTGCATAACTCAAAAACAGCAGCCGTGCACGTTTGACATAACAGATGGCTGAAGTGTTGTCACTTAGGTTCCCAGGGTCTAAGGAAGTGTTACCAACCCCACACATTTGTGAAAGCTAGAAAAAGAAAACCCAAGAAGTGATGACTAATGTGTAAGACGTCCCACGTTTTACCTATAATGTTCTCAGTGCTTACCTTGTAAAAGAATAAGTGCAGGGCCCAAAGTTTTGCTCAAAGCCTTCTAGCACGCTGACAAATGTTGAGTTTGATAAAAAACAAGACTCTCTAGTCCTGAGTCCACCGCATGCACCTTTCATCCACCACCATAATCTCCCCGCTCCTCTATCTAACTCCTGCAGCTTCCTTTTCATCTCAGCTGTCTCCAATTTGGCCATTTTGTTTCTCTTCCTCCTTCTTTCCCTGTCTTCTACCTTTCTCTCTCTTGATCTGGGGCAAAGTCTGATAAAAAAAATAAGTTAATGGTCCCAAAAAAGAGTGCCATGGCCCGAACAGCAAACACCAGCCCAAATTAAGCACTGAATGGTCTATCACTGAGAGGCACTGGAAAAGAGCAACAGCTGCCAATGGCACTGCATTATCTCCTTTCTGTGCTGACAAGATTATGTGGTATCACCTGACAACCAGGGTAAGCAGCCCTGTAACATTGCACAGCCTAATACCTGAAGCCAGGAAACTCCACTCCCCACTCTGATACACTTTTTCCAGTTGCAAAAATAAGTCCATGGTGCTTTTCAGGTGCAGATGAGGGTGAACACACCAAATATGCTTCCCTAAGGATGCTGAAATGCTGATGGAGGTCAAAAACCTAAATGCCTTTTTCCTAATGGCTCCTGTCTCTACCCAATTTCATAATTTACTAGAAGAATAAAATGGTCCTTAACAAGCATTTCAGATTCTTTGAGGGAGTAGACTGAGAGTAAACCCAGAAATGCTGAAAGGTAGATGGTAGTTGGGGTACGACAAGGCCCTTGCAGATTGAAGATCCTCTCATAGAGAAATATTCCCCTAAAGCAATGGTAGATCATTGTGCTGTCCTTCTGATCCAACCTCTCAAGGAAAAATAAAAAGCTGTTGGTGACTGCTTGGTTCAGGGAAGAATGGTCCTGTACCATGATATTTTCCATCCCCAATGCACAGCACTAGGGGCCTTTCTTCTACCGGGGGGGGGGGGGGGGCAGGGGAGGAGTGTAGATTGAGGGGTATATCATCCTGGTTTGCTCCCCTGGGGATGTGAAAGGTTATTAGAAGTTATATGTTCCTACACTCTTGGGATGTTCCCACATTTACAACTTCCGGTGCCAGTGGTTTTTCACATCCCTTTGCAGTTCTGACATGCACTCACCCAGTAAATAAAAGGTCATTGTGGTTGCTGTGCTGTGGGTAGTGACTCCTATAATGCAGCAGGGCACTTACAAATTAAACATTATTCACGATCTATTAAGAGATTATCTGCACATTCTTTATGATTGTTTCTATGATGTCAAATACTACTCTGCTGTTCACCAATAAAAAGAGGAAGTCTCCCTATTACAACTGTGCCTTTTCGGCTGCACAGAAATGCTATGGTGCAAAGAAATGCCAGCCAATGTGGTTGGGCAGCTTCACTGCTGAAGGAAAATGGCTCTGGTAGCCCCTGCACATGCCCCCATCATAAAAAGTAAGTACATACTGCTGGCTGGGTGGGTGGCAGTGAAGGAGTTTCGTCGTGAAATAAGAGGTTTTCTGTTTAAAGGGTAGCACGACATTGAGGCCACGTTCTCTGCACTCAGAACGTAGTGCAGCTACATGTAGAAGCCACTCTGGAGTCTCAAAGGAAACAGAACAGGGCTTTGCCACCATGTAGTTGCAAAAATACAAATCATTGGAAACCTGTTGACTACCCTGGCATAGGCTATAATGAACAGCAGATGGACATTAAAAGTTAGTAAAGTTTACTTAACTTCATTTGTTTCTTTAGCAGCATTTCTGAAATTCCACTCACAGGGTCAAATGTACGATTACACTGATTGAAAATTCTGGTCCCAATAGCTTTGCGACCAGTGTGGAAATTTGAGAACTGACCTATATATTAATGGATCAGTTAGTAAAATTCTGAAACAGAGTGAACTGCAATCTGTCGTGCCTCATTAATATTCATATGATAGGTTGCAAATTGCGACTCATTGCCCACAATCACAGCTATAGTGGCCTGCAAGGATCAGCAAGCCTACATGTCTGTCACTGCATTTAAGTTTTTTTATTTTATTTTTTTATTTTTTTAAAGCAGCCAGTTTTCCTTAAGGGAAACGGGACTGTTTTTCTAAAATATATATGCTTTTTCAAAGATTCATCGAGAGCAGGTCGTGGTCCCCCGGACCAGTATCTGCACCCCATGAAACCTTTCACATTTCCAAAGGACCAGTACACCTACTTGGGTATACGAACATTTTTATTGGTTTGAAATGTTTATTGGCACTGTTTCTGTCAGAAAAGAATTTGTAATTTTTATTGAGTCTTTTGAAAGAAAATATCATAAATAATTAGATTCAATATGCTTTTCATGCAGATATCTAATTTACATTTGGAGGCCTTTATACCTTTATTGTTTGCAAATTGTGAATATTTGATGACTACTAAATTAAGCTTTGTAGTAAAAGAAATTGTAATACTGAAATGTACCATCAACCTCCACACCCCCGGAGACTATCAAGGCATTCAATCACTTTTCCTAAAAGCTTTGTAACACTGCGGAAATTTGAAAATCTAAAATCATTGGTATATCCCGTCACAGGAAACTTCCTGATCCTGTGAAGTACAAAATCTTGCAGGCATGCATAGTATGGCACAAATTAAATTTCTACACCCACATTAGTGAACATAACAAATCCCACTTGTTTACAGTAATTTGATGGTGGTCAATTTTTCCTTGTTATTTTTACTTTGAAAACCATTTGAAAAATCCACACAAGAATATTATTAGTACAACAACTTACAGATAAAGGTGCAAGCCTTAATTGTGAAGGAATATTCAGTTCTCACTATATGATTTTTTACAGCTGCCAATCAAGTACTATGGGGGTGATTCTGACCGCAGCGGACGGCGGTCGCCGCCCGCCAAGCGGTTCCCACCGAAAGACCGCGGCGGTCATTCTGGCTTTCCCACTGGGCCGGCGGGCGACCGCCGAAAGTCCGCCCGCCAGCCCAGCGGGAAACACCCTTCCCACGAGGACGCCGGCTCAGAATGGAGCCGGCGGAGTGGGAAGGTGCGACGGGTGCAGTTGCACCCGTCGCGAATTTCAGTGCCTGCAAAGCAGACACTGAAATTCTTCGTGGGGCCCTCTTACGGGGGCCCCTGCAGTGCCCATGCCATTGGCATGGGCACTGCAGGGGCCCCCAGGGTCCCCGCGGCACCCCCTACCGCCATCCTGTTCCTGGCGGGAGAACCGCCAGGAACCGGATGGCGGTAGGGGGTGTCTGAATCCCCATGGCGGCGGAGCGCGCTCCGCCGCCATGGAGGATTCTCAAGGGCAGCGGGAAGTCGGCGGTACACCGCCGACTTTCCGTTTCTGGCCGCGGCTGAACCGCCGCGGTCAGAATGCCCAGCGGTGCACCGCCAGCCTGTTGGCGGTGCTACCGCCGACCTCCGCCATGGCGGTAATTACCGCCAGGGTCAGAATGACCCCCTATATGTCAAAACTGAGCCATATCATGATCTCATTCTTAGAACTGCACTGTCTCGTAATGGGACAGCGCAGTTCATTTTTCCATCTACAGTGCATACATTAACTCACAAAATCTCAGTTAGTGCATGTACTGTTGACATCAAAGCTCTGAAACATGATGAAGCCATGCTGTGTAAAGCACATACTCCATCTAAGGAAAGGATATACCCCATCTTCATTAGTGCAACACAGAGAACAGGATCTTCATACAGCCCTTGGGGCCATATCAGGATGAGTTCTTCTGGTTTATGGCAGAACTCCTGGATCACATATACTATGGGCTTGCATTGCTGTAGAGTCATGCAAGTAGACACAAGTCAACACAAACCCTAAACTGGTATTTACTAAACCGTGCAAAGCCACCTTGCACTACCCTGCATTGTTTAATAAATCCAGAGTAACGCAAGGCAATCTAAACTACTGCCTTTTGTTACTCTGCACTGAGAAGGCGTTCTATGGGTAGAAGACTTCCATTCCCTTGCATCCACCCATGGATTTTGAAGCAATCCCTGATTTACTAAGGTCAGTAAAACTGGGATTGTTGAAAAATGGGACGCCTTTCCAAGTGAGGTATAACAAGGAGAACTATTTTTATTTCTCCTCTATTTTTCTTCTTTACACATGTGCTGCATTCTGTATCACAATTAGAAAGAGTGAAATGCCTTTAAGAATTGTTTTTGTGCAGGAGGGTATCCCTTCACGCTCCAAAAACAATCCTTCCTGTGACACAGGCACCCTTGCACCACAGTGCACTGGTGCTTTCGCAAGCCCTAGACAGCACACCAGGTGCCAGCACAAGAGAGCAGAAATGTGTCATCTCTTAGTATGTATTGCACATTTCTGCTTTCTCCCTATCATGCAACCCAGCACAGTATGCTGTCTTGCTCCTTCTGTGACTTCTTAGTAAATCTGTATTCCGTTTTAAAGTACCTGCAGTGCTTAAAGTCATTTCATTACCCGCTATGTAAAATGACTTTGAAATACCAAAATTAGCATCAAAATAATGATCTCCTCTTTTTATTTGTATCATCTGTTTTGCAAACTGTGCCAATCATATCTGAAAAAAGTTTGCAAACACGTACCTAAACCATTTTTGGGCACAAAGTCTTCACATCTCATTGCAGGAATGCATTTCATATGCCTTTCCTGTGACACAAAATCGTTAGTTCAGAGTGTGTTCAAGAAAGAAATCATGGCTGCCTTAACTAATTTAGTTTTGGGCTGACTCGAGATGAAAGAACATGTCCGTGCCCATTCCTTGTGATCTCTCTCCACTGTTAATGATTGATGACTGGGGTTAGAACTGAGACGAGATCTTACTCACTTAACCATACAAACAGTAAAACAAATGCAGTCTTGTTGTGAAGTTTGAAAAACGTTTTGTCCTCTATTTCACATTCTTTATTAAAGTCAAGGAATATAATTAGCAAGAAATAAATTTTCCTATCACTAGTCAAAACTTCCTTCCCTGAAAGGATCTGGTTTTCTGATGAGGAAGCTCTAATAGTTCAACTAGAAGTGTAAGTTATATACCTGTCACTCTGATAAATAATTAGATTGTGTACCAATGAATGCATGCATTTTCTACCACGTATCCTTTACCACGATATATATATATATATGTATATATATATATATATATATTTCTTTTTTCTCTGAAAAAAACAAAGGTTACAGGGACCTAATAGTTAGGAATTAGAATTTAAAAAACATAGAAATTCACTTAAAAAAACAAAGGTTACAGGGACGTTATGGTTAGGCTCCCACTTTAAACATTCAAAATCATAGAAATTCTCCTGTTAGAGATATCTAAAGTAACTATAACTGGTGCGCTATGGTAACAATACCTTGGGCCCCCGCCATGCATAGTTTTTTCATCAAAAACTTTACTGCAAATATCACTTTAATATTATCATTGATGTTATCAAAGATGTCATGAGTGCCGTAGTTTGTGGGGTAATTAGCAGTTCATGGTGAGGGTGTAAGTTATAGTCACTTTAGTGCACAAGTTATAGTTACTTTAAATAAATAAATTTCTATGGTTTTGAATGTTTAAAGTGGGAAGCTATCAAGGACAGGAATGGCACCTTATCCAGCATTCATAAGGCCTCAAGATGCATCACCAGATTGGCAGCAGCAGCAGACACATTGACAAAGCACTGTATACATGGTGCCCTCAGTCACATATACAACAAAGTCCTGTGTCTGCCTACATCCCTCTCAGCTAGGCATCAAAATGGCAAAGCCATATCTTGACTCTGCACTGTGTTGGCAAGATGTCATTTTCATTCCATCCTTAAAAGTGTATCTGATCTGCACATCTTAGCAGCTGTTGGCATGCTTCACACATGATATGTCAAATCACCCAGTACCGTGGTTACTTGCCACAATTTGATCAACTACAACGTAACTTTGTCCAAGGTCTCTGCTTACTGTAACACTAAGCCATTGGAGGTAGATGTCACAATACAACCAGTAACAAGGTGCATTTTACATCAACAGGTGGATCTGCTACTGGGCACACAGAGGTCATGGAACAGACTGCCACTATCCCCCTTGATGAAACCCTCAGTTACGATAACACTCCTGGACTCAGAAAAAGATGAGGTCGCCCACCTGCAATTACCATGGTGAGAACCTACAGCAGCGGTCCTGTCATCTTGAGAGAGAGAAACCCTGAAAAGATTTAGGCCTAATTTGACACAAGGGCCTAGAACTGAGACTGGGGTGTAATTCCCTGTGAAATCATGCACCATTCACCCACTTACCACAGAGAGTGAAGTGCTGGAAGGGGGTACTTAGTGCTTTTAGTGCCTTAAGACTGTGAGCAATAGGACACAGCATCCCTGGTGGACTCAATGAAGGGGTTATGCAATCATTCTGGGAGGTGTTAAGGTGTGGTCTTTAACAGTTATGGGATAATCAAAAGTCAGTTTAATGTTGTACTCTGATGAATAAAGACGTTAATACAAGCTCTGTGTGTCTCATGTTCTTGTGCATGCTGCCGGGCTGAGGAAGATGTGGCAACTTCCGACGAGTAGAAGATACATGCCCCTAAGAAACAGAACTGCTCTCCCAGAGAATTTGCAAGGAAATAGCAAACTGCTTGTGCATGCCACCTGAGCTCCAAGCCAGAACAAAGAAGCCTGCAGTTGGCGTATGTGGAGTGCAATTGCAACTCCAGCTGGTACGAAGCGTATGAAGAAGGTGAAGGCCTTACAAGGGAACTCCATTGAAAAAGCCTGCCAAGACTTAATGGCCAGGCTGAGTGAATACAGTTTTGCGCCACAATGTAGGGCCATCCTTCACACAAAGAGAACCCTAAAGGCAGTAACAACCATGTACAACTTAAAAGGCAGCAACACCCAGATATAAAGCCAGAAGACAGTGACAACCAGATAAACCAGATACGAGTGGTGAAATTTACTCACCAGCCTTACAAAATTAAATTGGGGGAGGTGACTCAAGAGTGAACATCGGGGTTGTGCTCGCATGGTGTTTGGTCCACAGAGAAGCAGCAGAAGATAGGGGAAATCAGTAGCCGGTGGCCTTCAGTACAAATCAAAAAAGTCTTCAAGATAGCAGGGGCTCCCTGTAGCTGCCACATTTTTTAAACTTGCACTACCATATGCCACTGTCAAAAAGCAGAATATTGGCACCAGATGGACCACATGGATCAAGACTTTCTATGAGTTCACAGATGCTCTGGAACATGTCTGTGTTGAGAAAATCATTAAATACTTAAAGAAGCCCACCGTTGATGGAGTGAAAAAAGTGATAAAAAAAATTCAATGGTGTACCATAAAATCAAAGAAGCTTTAGGAGCCAAGTTCAGTTCGATGACAAATAACGACCATGAAAGGTATATTTTCAATCAGACTAGACAATAAATTGGTGAGACAAGGATGATTTTGTTGAGAAATTTGATGTGCTCTTCACACATAGCAAATTTAGTGACTTTCCCAATGAAAGAAGTCATGCACCACAGAGTCACTGATGATTGTTTGTTGGACTCATTTGGAAGATGAATGTTGTGAGAGATAATCACCCTAGAAAGAGTACTGCTGGCTGCCAGAGCTGAGGAACAATCAGATTGGCACGCTGCCAATATGGAAGCGGGAACAGCAAAAGGAGAATCAGCATTGGTCATGAAAAGTAGATACAAATAGACGCCCATAAGTCGACATCTTCACAGAAAGAAAGACTGTCCTTTCCAAATGAAGATAAATGTTCAGCCAGGGGACAAGCGTGCAAAGGGTGCAGGAAAGAGAATCATTTCATAATGGTTTGCAAAGTATGATGAAAATTTGATGAAAAATTATTTTATTAGTTAATTAAAACCATAAAATAAAAAAATAACAAATAAAAGTTCCTTCAACATAAAATTTAACAGGACAATATTAGTGCAATAAGACATTTATAGTACAATAAAAGTTGTGAGTTAAAAATGATATAATACATTCTACAAATTTGGTTTACCCCTACTTACATCCGATTGTTGATCCAAGACTTTCTTACAGCGCTGGCTGTGTACCCTGCGATGTGACCTAAGAACCTTCCATTCTTTGAGGTGTTCATACTGAGTTAAATGATTTTGTTACCATTTTCACCCTCCCTATGACTGGGTTGTTTTAGGAGACAACATTTTGAGTGAAAAAAATTCAAAAAATGGAACCAGCCTAATATTCAGTATGGTATATCATGGGTTAAATGCTTTGGTTAGTGCTTGTCTACAGGATCTGATCCCCAAACCATTTAAAAAAAAAATCAGTAAAAGTCTTCTTGCAGCAGCCAAAGCTGGGCAGATGCAGACCACGTGCACCAAGTTTTCTTCTGCCAGATGACATAGACAGCACTCATGGGAGCCTACTCACTGCCCCTTCTTCCATTTTGGCATGAGGTCTAGCGTTGGAACTTCACCCAGACTGAGTCTTAGAAAGCGTTGCTTGATTTTCCCTCAGTAGGGGCCAGCCATAAGTGGTGATTCTTTAAACGTTTTGTATGAGTTAAGGATCAACCAACTATGCACCCTTTTAGCCAGAGCCTCCCTATCTACTTGCCAGCTGTGTAATTTACTTGATTTATTTACAGCTTTGTAAAAAGCTGGGGTGGGGAGCGACTGGTCCCATACCTCACGTAAGTTCAAAAGACTTTTACACTTTTCCAGATACCTTATATAATTACAATTCCCTCTTACTGAGATAATTTCCTGCCAGACTAGATTAGCTAATGACCCTTTTGGAGCACGGCTCAGTTTGTAACAGCATTTGAGATATGCTGCAGGACGGGCTAGCGACTGCTTGACCAGCTTAAATTCCAGTCTAACCTGGGCTGTAGAGGCATGCCCCGGTGGCCAAAAACACGCTTGTATGTCTTTATCAGTAGCTTATCCAGGAGAGCTACTTCCATCCCCCTCATTATTTCAGTCCCATAGGTGAGGATTGGAAGTAATTTTGCTCTCATTATGGCTGTCAATGGGTTCAGAGCATGACCACAGATAGAGTTTGATAGCTTGCAAAAGGTGTGAGTAAGTGCCAACCGTTGTTTAAACTGCCCTAGATAGGTGAGAGCCTCCCCCCACCCAACCTTCACCCAAGTATCGGAGTAGATCATTTTGATGGCATTCATTTTTAATAGTTCTGAAGCTGTAAATTTCAAAACCTCAGGAACATTGGGTTCCCGGTTATTAATATGTCCCTGGGTTTGTGGTCCTTCTTCGATGGTCAACTCTTTTAGATGGGACTTTAGGTGGGATATCCATGCTTCCTCTGTTATGTTTGCATTATTAGCTGCTTTTGGACCCTTGTCAATTATATTAATGATTTTCCAAAACCTATTGGAGTCAGATGTTTTGGACTCAAAATGTAGTTTGCCCCAAAGGGCCTCTTGCTGGTGTTTTTTAAAGGTCCATAGTTCCCTTTTAAACAGTTTCCTTTGCTCTTGCAAAGCGGTCAGTATTGATCCATTGTCTGGGGATTTACGCAGTTGCCTTAGTAATTTACGTACAGCTGCTTTCCTTCTGTGCACTGGCTGCTGTAAATGTAAACATTGGCAACAATTCAATTGTGCTCCCTTTCCTGAGTTGCCTAAAGAGTCTTTGTTTATAAGATCGGAGGCAAAGTTCTCCCAGACCGTTGTCAATCTTGCCCCGCTTGTGGCCATTGATTCTAGCTTTCGTAGAGCCTCTTCTGCTTGGATTTCAATGGTGTCGGAGGACCATTTGAGTTGCTTTAAAATTTCAGTGCTAATCACCCCGTTTAAGGGTACCGCTTCCTCTGGCTTATGGTGTGATGAGCGAATCCCAATTGCCTGCGGCTTGTGGTCACTTTCCGCATGGTCCATAATGCTGAAAGCATTTACTAACATATACAGAGCAGGGGACACCAATGTGTAGTCTGGGCGGGAGACTGTTTTCCCAGAGGATCTTGTCCATGACGAAGGGATGTTGGGCGGCTTCCGCCCATTTAGAACAAAGAGGCCTACCGATTCACAAGTGGGTATAAAACTCTCCCCAGACTTGTCTTTCCTGTGTTTTTTGGGAGGGTTTGGCTGGGCAGCCTTGTCACTGTTTGGATATGATCCTCACTGGGGTTGTGAAATAGATAGAGATTGAAATCACCCAAAATTAGCCAGTATGCCGATTTTACTGTGCTTTTTATCCTTATCAGTTGATTTAATAACTTGTTTTACTTCAATTTTTTGGATTAATGTATGTATTGACTAACATCAGTGGTTCCTGTATATTCTTTCCCCATTCATCAAGCCTGACTAGTTGAAAGGGTAGATCTTCCTCCTTATGCTCTGAGATTTTGACTAAGATATTCGTGCTAACATAGATTGCTAGGCCTCCCTTCGACCTAACAGGCCTATTGTTTTTTGTGGCTGGACTGAGATATTCAGTGAATCCAATTATTGGTTTTGATTCCATTGCCCAGGATTCCTGTAGGAGTAAAATATGAAATAAACTAAAAAAATGTGTTACTGCAGATTCGTCCAACTTTGCCCGTAATCCACCTACGTTTCATGAACAGATGGTTAATACGCCTTGTGCGGGTTGTTCTTTAACTATACAGCTATTACCCGTCGGTCCTGGGGGTGATGCCGTCGCTGCCCATTCCCTTTCTGGATGCAGTCGCTGACCCAAAACCACTCTTTTCCTCCCTTCTTCTTTCCATATTTGAACTCTCAGCGGGGTCTTAACTGGTCTCCTCTCGCTAGACCTTTCTTCAGTGGCTCTGCTGGCAGCATGTACTCCCTTTAAAACAGACCACGTGCCTTTGGGTTTTCCTGGTGTTGCCAGCCTAGTAGCGGGGTTGGATATCGCTCTCCTTTATAGATGGCCACCTCAATACTCCAGGCTTTCAATAGGTCCTTCCTTTCCATAATCTGTTTGGGGATGTCCGGTGCTTAAAAGATAGTGAGTATTGGATCCGTATGTTGGTTGCCTCTTGCTTGAATACATTTTATTGCAGTGAGGTTGTCCGAGGCTACATGCTGTAGGTCCGGTAGGGCTTTTAAGATTCTTAAAATAGTAGAGCGGTTGAGAACATCTGTGGGGGACCTTGAGGTGAATTCTGGGATCCAAAGCAGCTGGTGGATAGGTTCGTAAATATTCGTACCTGTTGAGAAGGAGTGGTTTTGCTCTATGTGCCAGTTTTGATCTTTGTAGCCACCTTCACACTGTCTAGAACCAAGATTGTTTCTCTTGCTGCTTAAATTAACCAGTGATAGTTGGCTAAGCTGCTCAGGCATAGTGGATTTTGGCTTTATACTCTGCTGACCCCTTAGGGGGCTTGACCCTGTGTCTGTTAATATGCCAACTGCTGCGGGTAGCCTCAAAGGAGACCTTGTTAACTGAGCTCTGCCTGCTGAATTAGGGAGTGTTTTTACATCTGCTATTATGTTGGTGCTTGTACTTGTGAGGGCAGAGATGTCTCTGTTATACCTTCCACTTGATGACATGTGGTCCTTACTTGGTTCATTTGGGCTGATATCTGTGGCTTTTATAATAGTTAATTGATGGAATTGTGCGGACTTCCTTCCTTTTCTTGCCCGCTTTCGTTCTCTTTTTGATAAATCCCGGGTTGTGGGATTCTCAGGGTTCCCGGGCTTGTTGGTGGCTTGTAACGAAAAATGATTCTCCAATGATTCCATACTAGGGCTTGCTCAGGTGTTACTTTCAGCCAAAGTTCTTTTCTCACTTGTGGTCGACAAAGCGGGCATTAGAGGGGAATGGGGCATCTCCTCTTGTTTCTGCCCCAGTGGTGCAGATGTTAGCATAGCGGCGAGAGGGTTGATATATGTGTGTTCATCCTTCTGGGTGGAGCAGATTTCGTGTAGTATTCCTTTTAGGATTTGCGCTCTTGAAATATCTTATCTACCACCTCCTTGCAGGAGCAGATAGTAAATTCATTGGAGTGACTAGCTTGCACCCTTGTTATCAAGGCATTTCATTTCTCCAGCTTGCTGTCTATTCCAGAAACAAATCCTGCCATTGTATTTAACAAGTCAACTTGGATGTCCATTTTAGTTGAGTGGAACTGCAGCGCCATGACCGTTGCTTGCATTGAGTTCAGGATTGCAGCCCACATTTCTTCTGACCTGATTACCACTGGAGGTTGTATCTGTGAGTTGGGCTCTTGGTTGCCGCTTGATGCTCCTTCAGTTATATTTGCTTTGTAGGGGTCTTTCTGCACGGCTATCACTATTTCTGCCTTTGATGTTCTATTTGGAAAAACCTGTTCTGAAGCCCAGAACTCCTGTTCCTCTCTTTCACAGTCGTACATTGGAAAGGAGTGGAATTTGGGGCTTTGACAAAATAGGCCACCTGCCTGGGAATCTTGTTCTAGGTTTTCCACGATTGCTACCATCGAAGAGTCCAGAATAGGTAGCAAAGTAAAATAGAAACCAACTGCATCATGGAGAGAGGAGAATATAGACTCCAGAAATTTCCTGAATCATTCTCGCCACACAAACAAAGTCAAAAAGCAACATCAACTGCAACTAAACGAAGTTGATCATCATAAAATTCATCCTGTAGAGTTCCTCAAGGTCACCATTGAGTGACAGTGAAGAAGGTGAATATGCAATGACCATAGATAATAGGGAATAACATGCACAAATGGGCCTTACCATTTGCAAAGAAAACAAATAAATTCCAGAAACAACTGAGTTGATTAAACAAAATAACTCATATGGACATTGCCCCAATGTCAAACTAATGGTCAACGTATGTCCAATAACCTTTGTAATTGATAGAGATGCAACAATCAGCATCATGCCAGTCGAACAATTTAACAGCTTGTCACCTGTACATGGGCTGCTTCAAATCATTGCGGAGTCAAGGATCATTCACAGTGACATTGCAACATAAGATGTCTGTGCATGCTCCAATCTCTGTTCTTCAAAGTACTCCATCTAGTTCATGCCTACTTAGTTTTGCATCTGCTGCTGACATGGGACTGATATCTATCAGTTACAACATAAATACGCAATCAGAAATTGTAAGTCAATTTCCATCACTGTTTCATGGCCTAGTAAGGCTCAAAACAATGAAGGTGCAACTTTGTGTTAATGAAAACATCAGGTCTGTTGCACATCAACACCACAGAATAGCATTTCTTCTACAAGAATGAGTCAAGAAGTCACTAGAAGCCTTGCTAAACGCAACATTATCAAGCACACTACTGGTCCCCCACCATAGCTGTTACCCATAGTGGTAGTTCGGAGAAAGGACAGTGAAGGTGCAGTCTACATTGACATGGATATGTGACAATCCAACAAAGCAATTGAGAGAGAAAGACATCCTGGTCTGCACAGTGCAGATATGATCATGCAGCTGAATGGAGCCAAAGTTTTCTCCCATCTTGACCTGAATAAGGGATACCATTACTCAAACTGGAAGGCAACTGCAGGTACATTGCCACATTTTGCAACTCGTGTTGATTTGTTCAGATACAAAAGATTGAGTTTTGGAGTGTCATCTGCTGCAGAAATGTTCCAAGAATTTCACTGCTACAAATGTCAAAAAGGATGTTTGCCCTTCAAAACATCATTTCAGCACAATCATGAAGACAGAATGTTCCACCTCTTAATGACGATGTTGACTTTCAAAAAATGCTGAAATGTCCAAAATAAACTGTCTGTCAGTCACTAAAGAAGGTGTTGTACTAAGATGACCTTGGATAGTCATACCTGCGAATCTGAGACAACAAGTCATTGAAGTTGCTCATGAAGGACATTGCAGCATATTAGACACCAAGATGTTAATGGGAGAAAAAGGGTGATTCCCTCAATTGGATGAGAAAGTTGAGAGTGAATTAAACGAGTGTCATTTACGAAATTGCCAGTCTCCTAAGGTGACATAGCATCCACTAACCATGTTTGATCTTCCTGCGCATACATGGGAAATAATAGCCATAGACTTCTTTGGGCCCATTGACAAATGGACATCATCTTATGGTGGTCATTGACAAGCATTTCCATTATCCTCTAGTGGAGGACATCATCAACAACTCACTGCAAAGTTATTGAGCAGCTAGATGACATATTTGCAATGTGGGGCAAACCGGACAGTTTCAAGTCTAACAATGGTCCACCATTCAACAGCATGGAGTTTAAGGAGTTTCTATCTAGACTCAATATCAAACATCAAAAAAGTACACCCTGTAGCCTCAAGCCATTGGTATTGTGGAACAGTTTATGGGGAACCTGTAAAGAGTGATCCAATGTGCATCGATGGAAGGAATTGAACTCAGCCAGGCGTTATGTCAATCCCTATATCCCTATTAGTCAACACCTCCCTCTACCATTGGTGAGAGTTCGGTCACCCTGATTTTTGCGAGAGCTATAATAACCAAAGTACCACGTGGACCCCTGAGCGAACTGTGAATGATGTTTGTGCAACTGACCCTGCTCAGAAACGTCAGGTGAAGACATCCATGCTGATCAGCGTAGTCGAACTCAGGAAATCATGTTCGACAAGGGTAACTTGGTTCTCGTCACACAAAAATGGTAGCGAAAGGCAGATCCTCCATTTCATGTTGAAGCTTTGAAAGTTGTGAAGTGCAAGGGAAACATAGCTGAGCACCGAACCAGAAAATGTATCACACGGGACTTGTCACATTTTAAACGTCTGTCTAGCTTATGATCAGTCCCTTGAAACTCAGAGGAAGTTATTTCACATGAAAGCCCTAATGAGACATCAGACACCCTACCCTCAGGGTCTTCCCCAGGTTCAGCTCAACTACCTCATATTACACAGTCTAGCCAAGCTGAGAGCACCTAGATCATTTATCAAGGAAATGTAATACTGCTATTTGTTCATTTTTTTGTTTATGTCTTTTTATTTAACAAGGAGGGAGAAGTAGGGGCATATTTATACTCTGCACCTAATTTGTGTCATTTGTTTACGCAAATTTGGCGCAAACCTAACTCCATATTAATGTTTTTACTTTAGACATGTCTAATGTCAAAATATAGGAGATTGCACCATTCTTTGGATGCATACACCTACCTTTTGTCAATGAGATGCAAGGTAGGGGTTCCCATCTAAAAAATGGTGCTATCCCCATAGCCCCATATTTATCCCTCTGTGCTAAAATGATGCACAGGTGGGAAGAGGGGCTAAATAATAGTTCAAAGCTTGCTTTGCACCATTATTTAATGCCTGGGTCAGACCAGGCGTTAGGGGACATGTGGACCCATTTCCATGGTTAAGCACCATTGGAAAGGTGCCCTCCCCAAGCCCCAGGAACACCCCCACCCCCACCCTCACCAGAGGGACACCAGGTAAGTCCAGGTAAGTATTTTCTTATTTTTATGTTTGCTATTTGGGGCCTGAACTTGGGGGCCCCTGCATGGCACAGGGTGCAATGGCAATGCCCATGGGACACGCGTCCCCTGCACTGGCCATTGGGGTGGTGGGCATGACTCCTGTCTTTCCTAAGACAGGAGTCATGTTTTTGGTGGTTGTGCACCAGGAAATGGAGCTAGTCTGGGTAGAGGCATTTTTTTGCCTCTAACCAGGCTAGTGTCATATTTTGACGCACAACCCCCTCCTTCCATACCGCTACTCCTACCCAGCTAGCGTCTTTTTTGAAGATGCTAACCCAAGATTAGCACTGGTTTGCGCCATTCCATTGATATTGTGCCTGTCTGGCGCTGTGGAATGGCACAAGCCGAGCTATACTTTTTGCCACAAAATTGCGTATGCACAGTTTTGAGGCAAAAAGTTTAATCCTGGGCCATAGTGTCTTGGGGCTGTGAGCACTAGGACCCCGCAGTCCGAGGTAGACTCAGTGAAGGGATTACACAATCATTCTGGGAGGTGATAAGGAGTGCTCTTTAACAGTTTTGGGATAACTAGAAGTCAGTTGAATGTTGTATGCTGATGAGTAAAGATGTTAATTACAAGCTCCATGTGTGGCTGGTTCTTGTGCTTGCTCTCGGGCTGGGTAGGACGTGACAGTGCTCAATTTTCAGTCCCTAAGAAGGGTAGATCACTGATCAACAGTGGTAAATGGCTCCAAACCTTTCACTTAAAACACTGCATCCACTGCTTGCCCGGGACCAAGAAAGAAGTCTGGCACCCACTAAAACAAATGCTTATTGTTAGAAATGGGGTCTTTGGTTGACAGTCAGGTTACCCCCTGTTCAAGCAAGGACCCTCACTCTAGTCAGGGTAAAAGAGAATCACCCTCAGCTAACCCCTGCTTACCCCCTTGGTAGCTTGGCAGAGCAGTAGGCTTAACTTCAGAGCGCTAGGTGTAAAGTATTTGTACCAACACACACAGTAACTCAATGAAAACACTACAAAATGACACAACACCGGTTTAGAAAAATAGGAAATATTTATCTAAACAAAACAAGACCAAAACGACAAAAATCTGACATACACAAGTCAAGTTATGAATTTTTAAAGATTAAACTCAAAAATAGCGCTTAGAAACAAAAATGCTTCAATGAGATGTTAACACGGCGTCGTGACGGAGTCGTTCCCAACAAGCTGACACCAGCGGCGCCGGACACGGAGTCATGTAGACCCCCAAGTACAGTACCTTTGGTGAAGAGTGAAAACAAGCCGAGGCGCGAAGTCAGGAAGCGCGGTGTCTGTGCGAAACGTTGAATCCGTGCACTTCAAGCGGCGTCGGTCACGACGTGGTGCGGCGACTTCCACGGAGTCGCGGACTTCAGCGGGGCTGCTGCGGCGACGGGCCTGCGAAGAGTGTCGCGTTCCAGCGAAGGTCACGGTGTCAGGTGCAGGCGGCGTTACCGGATTCAGCAGCGGCGTCGGTCCGGAGTCGTCCAAAGTCGATTTCCTTGGATTTCCACCAGCTTTCCTTTCAAGGGCCCAGGGACTGGATAGGGCACCACTTGTCAGTGCAGGAGTCTCTCCAGAGACTCCAGGTGCTGGCAGAGAGAAGTCTTTGCTGTCCCTGAGACTTCAAACAACAGGAGGCAAGCTCTAACTCAAGCCCTTGGAGATTTCTTCACAAGATGGAAGGCACACAAAGTCCAGTCTTTGCCCTCTTCCTCTGGCAGAAGCAGCACTGCAGGAAAGCTCCACAAAGCACAGTCACAGGCAGGGCAGCGCGTCTTCCTCAGCTATCAGCTCTTCTCCAGGCAGAGGTTCCTCTTGGTTCCAGAAGTGTTTCTAAAGTCTGTAGATTTGGGTGCCCTTCTTATACCCATTTTAGTCTTTGAAGTCACCTTTCTTCAAAGGGGACTCACACCTACTTGTGAAATCCTGCCTTGCCCAGGCAAGTCATCAGACACACAGCAGGGGGTTGGAGCCGGCATTGTCAGAGGCAGGCACAGTCCTTTCAGATGAGAGTGACCACTCCACCCCTCCCTCCTAGCAGAGATGGCTAATCAGGAAATGCAGGTTACACCCCAGCCCCCTTTGTGTCACTGTCTGGTGTGAGGTGAAAAACAACCCAACTGTCAAACTGACCTAGACAGGGAATCCACAAACAAGGCAGAGTCACAGAAGGGTTTAAGCAAGAAAATGCTCACTTTCTAAAAGTGGCATTTTCAAAAACACAATCTTAAAATCAACTTTACTAAAAGATGTATTTTTTAATTGTGAGTTCAGGGACCCCAAACTCCACATGTCCATCTACTCTCTAGGGGAATCTACACTTTAATCATATTTAAAGGTAGCCCCCATATTATCCTATGAGAGAGACAGGCCTTGCAACAGTGAAAAACGAAATTGGCAGTATTTCACTGTCAGGACATATAAACCACATTACTATATGTCCTACCTTATCCATACACTGCACCCTGCCCTTGGGGCTACCTAGGGCCTACCTTAGGGGTGCCTTACATGTAAGAAAAGGGAAGGTTTAGGCTTGGCAAGTGGGTACACTTGCCAAGTCGAATTTACAGTGTAAAAATACACACACAGACACTGCAGTGGCAGGTCTGAGACATGATTACAGAGCTACTTATGTGGGTGGCACAACCAGTGCTGCAGGCCCACTAGTAGCATTTGATTTACAGGCCCTGGCACCTCTAGTGCACCTTACTAGGGACTTACTAGTAAATCAAATATGCCAATCATGGATAAACCAATTACATACAATTTACACGGAGAGCATATGCACTTTAGCACTGGTTAGCAGTGGTAAAGTGCTCAGAGTTGAAAAGCCAACATCAACAGGTCAGAAAAAAATAGGAGGCAGGAGGCAAAAAGACTGGGGATGACCCTGCATAAGCAAAAGTCCAACACGACCCCCTACCAGCCTAAAGCCAGGGGAGAACAATCAATACCTTGATGTACTTCCCTGATTGGGGCGATAGAACAAGGACCCAGGCCCACAACAGCAGGGGCATGTTCCAGTTCTACGCCTTCCTGACTCCAGTTGGATCCCTCTGTCCATACTCTCGGGGCCCACTAAGCTAACCCATGGGGAACCCTTCTCCACATCTGCAGACACCATCTGTGCAGCGCCTAACTTTACTTTGCTCACAGATGTATTGCAATGGGCAGATAGTACCACCAGGGCCAACACAGTGGTGTTGCCCACTCTACCCCCGGGGTGTGACTCTCGTCCCCCCTCCAGGGGCAACTCTGTCCACCAGGACAGCAAGCCACGGTGGCCCCGGACAACTGTCAGGGATGAGAGCCGGACCTCAGGCCTCTCCAACCACTGTGACTGCGGAGAGTGGGGAAGGGTAGCCCCAGGTGCCTGGCACCCTTTGACCACTCTCTCTTCCACCAGGTCAGGGATGACAACCTGACCCTGGTCCTCCCCTCTGGGGCTCTGTATCCTACCTGCAGAAGCGGCACCCCCAGAGTCAAAAACTGTCAGGGTGCTTGTAGAAGCAGTTCTGCACAATTCTTCCACCAGTGCAGGACTGTTAACCTGCAACTGGTCTGCCAACCTGGGGTCTGTACCTTCAGGTTGGACCAGGGCCAGGGGTGAGGCTCTTTCTCCCCTGTCCCTACTCTCAGGGTTCTGCACCCCCCCCCTCAGGGAGAGTACCCCTTGAAATCACACCAGGGGGGGTGATTGGGCAAACCGCCCACCCCTTCAGGTCAGGGTTTACCCCCTGCACCTGATCCTCCAGTCCAGGGTCTGTACCCACAGACTGGACCACTGCCTGGCAACCCAGGACTTCCTGGGGGGCATACCTACCCCCCACCAGGTCAGAGTTTACCCTCTGAACCTGGTCATCCAACCCAGGGTCACCACCCTGCTGTTGAACCACTGCCTGGCACACCAGGACTTCCTTGGGAGCACACTTACCCCCCATCAGGTCAGAGTTTACCCCCTGAACCTGATCATTCAACCCAGAGTCACCACCCTGCAGTTGAACCACTGCCTGGCACACCAGGACTTCCAGGGGGGCACACTTACCCCCCTCAAGGGACACACTGTCCCCAAGGGCCACACAAGAGTCTGGCTGGCGCAGGTCTCCTGACCTCTGCCCATCTGACAGAGTCTGGATTCCCCCCAACCCAGAAATGGTCTCACCAAGGTCATTCCTGGGGGGCTCTGCTCTCAGAGCTGACCCCTGACCCTCCAGGTTCTCCACTGGGGTCCGCAACCCCCTCTCAACCCTCTGTCTGGACTTCTGCACCCCCTCACTAGGAGTGGTACTGCCAGACACCAGAACTGGTGGGACGCTGGCTACAGCCGCCCCCCCAAGTTCTCCTGACACTGTGGGGTCTCCCTCAACAGATGGCCCTATGGTACAGGCTAGGCTCCCCTCCTGGTGTTCCCTCATGGAACCTTCCAGGACCTGGGATCGGATCTCGGGCACCTTGGGCCTCAACCCATCCCCATTCCCTCTCCTCGGAGACTGGACATGGGGTCCCTCCCCCATCCCACTACACTGGGCTACCTGGGACACTACAATCCTTCCCTACCTCACCTGGTTGGGAACTACCTAGACCACTCCTCTCAGGAGCACCCCCAAATGCCTCTTCAGACTCTCTGGTACTCACCCAGAAGTCTGCCTCCATTGCAAGCTCCCTGGGGTCAGAGAACTCACACTCCACCTGGTGTTGGCATAGCTCTGGAAAATAAGGACTAGACATATGCTCTCCAGCAATTACATCACTCAGCCCCTTACATGAATTAACCAAAGTACCCTTCATCCAACCATCCAGTGACTCTGCTTTGGAAAAGCACCCCACATCACCCTCCTGAGACTGGTGAGACAGTACCTGACTGTCCCTGACACTCAACCCACACTCTTCTGGGATGTCTTCACACTCCATAACCAGGACTTCTACCTGGGGGGAACCCCTCTCCCTGTCACTCTCACCTAGAGTCAATAGAGTGTCCCTCCCACCAGTAGGAATATGACTCCCCATGCCAGTTCCCCAATCCACCTCAGGGACCCTGTGCATCACTGGAGCTACCTCATACCCCTGAACCTCCTGGTGTGTGTTAACTCCCTCCTTCAAGTAGGGCACCACATCTCTGGGCATGTGCACTTCTTCAGCAGCACTAGATAAAAAATTGTTGCTGCCACCATTCCAGCTGGATTCAGCCCTCATGACTTCCAGCTCCTTCATTTTGAGCTCATAAGCCCAAATCCTCTTTTTGATCTCTAAGTCCCTCCTCCTTTCTTCCAAATCCTTCTCCCTTTGCATCCTCAACTCCTTGAACCGGCGAGCCCTCTCTGCCTGTCTGTCCTGTAACTCTTCAGGAGTCAGACCCTTGGATGACACCCTGCTACCCCTCCTGGGGACCTTCTCCCCAGGCGTAACAGGTACCTCCAATACACCACTGTGTATCCTCTGCACTTCCCCACCCACATTCTCCTCCTCTGTGTGCCCTCCAGCCTTCTTGATTGTCACCCGGGCCCTCTGTGCCTTTTGCAGCTCCCCCTCCCTGGTGGAGCTCTCAATGGGACAGTCAAGATCTTTAAGGAACTGTTTCAATTGAGCAACTGAGTACTTCTTCAGTTTCTCCATTTCAAACACAGCTCCAGCTGTTGCATCTCCAGATTGAGACATGATGGTCACAAGTGCAAAGTTCCAAAGGCAGAAAATAAGTTCCCAATGAAGTAACAAGAATCAGTCAAGGGATCAGCAAAATCATGGAAGTAAAACAAAAAGGAGTCCTTAAGAGAAAAAGCAAAAGATCACCAAACAAGTAGTATGTGGTCACGTAGTGGTCTGAACTCAAACAGTAGTGTACACTTAATCACTGTATGTCAAGTACAAATACAAGTCCAAATCCCAACCGCTGATCACCAATGTTAGAAATGGGGTCTTTGGTTGACAGTCAGGTTACCCCCTGTTCAAGCAAGGACCCTCACTCTAGTCAGGGTAAAAGAGAATCACCCTCAGCTAACCCCTGCTTACCCCCTTGGTAGCTTGGCAGAGCAGTAGGCTTAACTTCAGAGCGCTAGGTGTAAAGTATTTGTACCAACACACACAGTAACTCAATGAAACACTACAAAATGACACAACACCGGTTTAGAAAAATAGGAAATATTTATCTAAACAAAACAAGACCAAAACGACAAAAATCTGACATACACAAGTCAAGTTATGAATTTTTAAAGATTAAACTCAAAAATAGCGCTTAGAAACAAAAATGCTTCAATGAGATGTTAACACGGCGTCGTGACGGAGTCGTTCCCAACAAGCCGAAAATCAGCGGCGCCGGACACGGAGTCGTGTAGACCCCCAAGTACAGTACCTTTGGTGAAGAGTGAAAACAAGCCGAGGCGCGAAGTCAGGAAGCGCGGCGTCTGTGCGAAACGTTGAATCCGTGCACTTCAAGCGGCGTCGGTCACGACGTGGTGCGGCGACTTCCACGGAGTCGCGGACTTCAGCGGGGCTGCTGCGGCGACGGGCCTGCGAAGAGTGTCGCGTTCCAGCGAAGGTCACGGTGTCAGGTGCAGGCGGCGTTACCGGATTCAGCAGCGGCATCGGTCCGGAGTCGTCCAAAGTCGATTTCCTTGGATTTCCACCAGCTTTCCTTTCAAGGGCCCAGGGACTGGATAGGGCACCACTTGTCAGTGCAGGAGTCTCTCCAGAGACTCCAGGTGCTGGCAGAGAGAAGTCTTTGCTGTCCCTGAGACTTCAAACAACAGGAGGCAAGCTCTAACTCAAGCCCTTGGAGATTTCTTCACAAGATGGAAGGCACACAAAGTCCAGTCTTTGCCCTCTTCCTCTGGCAGAAGCAGCACTGCAGGAAACCTCCACAAAGCACAGTCACAGGCAGGGCAGCGCGTCTTCCTCAGCTATCAGCTCTTCTCCAGGCAGAGGTTCCTCTTGGTTCCAGAAGTGTTTCTAAAGTCTGTAGATTTGGGTGCCCTTCTTATACCCATTTTAGTCTTTGAAGTCACCTTTCTTCAAAGGGGACTCACACCTACTTGTGAAATCCTGCCTTGCCCAGGCAAGTCATCAGACACACAGCAGGGGGTTGGAGCCGGCATTGTCAGAGGCAGGCACAGTCCTTACAGAGGAGAGTGACCACTCCACCCCTCCCTCCTAGCAGAGATGGCTAATCAGGAAATGCAGGTTACACCCCAGCCCCCTTTGTGTCACTGTCTGGTGTGAGGTGAAAAACAACCCAACTGTCAAACTGACCCAGACAGGGAATCCACAAACAAGGCAGAGTCACAGAATGGTTTAAGCAAGAAAATGCTCACTTTCTAAAAGTGGCATTTTCAAAAACACAATCTTAAAATCAACTTTACTAAAAGATGTATTTTTTAATTGTGAGTTCAGGGACCCCAAACTCCACATGTCCATCTACTCTCTAGGGGAATCTACACTTTAATCATATTTAAAGGTAGCCCCCATATTATCCTATGAGAGAGACAGGCCTTGCAACAGTGAAAAACGAAATTGGCAGTATTTCACTGTCAGGACATATAAACCACATTACTATATGTCCTACCTTATCCATACACTGCACCCTGCCCTTGGGGCTACCTAGGGCCTACCTTAGGGGTGCCTTACATGTAAGAAAAGGGAAGGTTTAGGCTTGGCAAGTGGGTACACTTGCCAAGTCGAATTTACAATGTAAAAATACACACACAGACACTGCAGTGGCAGGTCTGAGACATGATTACAGAGCTACTTATGTGGGTGGCACAACCAGTGCTGCAGGCCCACTAGTAGCATTTGATTTACAGGCCCTGGCACCTCTAGTGCACCTTACTAGGGACTTACTAGTAAATCAAATATGCCAATCATGGATAAACCAATTACATACAATTTACACGGAGAGCATATGCACTTTAGCACTGGTTAGCAGTGGTAAAGTGCTCAGAGTTGAAAAGCCAACATCAACAGGTCAGAAAAAAATAGGAGGCAGGAGGCAAAAAGACTGGGGATGACCCTGCATAAGCAAAAGTCCAACACTTATAGTGCTTCATATTGCTGTTTTGCCATTTGCAAGTACTGAAAGAAACATATTTTGCTATTAAGCAATTTTAAAGTGTTCAATTTATTTACTTCAGAAGTTTAAAAAGCCTTAGTTATCATTGATGGGGTTCGACTCACGACCAGCAGATCTCACCATGTACTGCTCCATATTGTAACGTTTCTGCCAAAGATGCATTTCAATAAGCAGGGCGCTTTCCTTTTCCCGTCTTTTCATAGAGTTTGAGTGAATGAAACATAGATAACATTGTAGTGGAACAGAGAGCTGTTCTTTCTCATTACTCAAGTAATGCAGCCTTTCTCCTATCTGGTGCTGTTACGGAGGAGCCTCTATAATAGGGATTCATCCGTGCCAATATGATGGACGACTTTGACCGTGCTTTGCCGTAATTTCATTTTTAGGTCCATCAAAATATATTCATTTTACAAAGGCTGTACGAGTGGGAGTTCGGGGGGAAGGGGTGCGGGACGCAACTGGGGTTGGATGTCCCAGGATGCCTGATATTAGTCACTAGTTATGCATTTTTATTCTTACCTGATGTAATACAACATTTCTCAATAAAAAGTAATAAACTACAAAATAAGGTTTTATCTTAATTTTGTGGGGCAACATTGGGGATGTTTTTAAAACGTTACACAGCCAATTAGGCACAAAATGCAAATGTTCTTAAAGGTGGTCTCATAAAATAAACCGAAGTGGGCTACTTGCACTCGCCTTGTAAACCAATTTTATGATACAAATTACATTTTAGTATATTTTCCACTGCAGTTAAAATTAGCAAAACGGGCATTATGTCCTACTTTGTGTAGCAGCTTTATGGCATTACATAGTTTAAAAAAAACGGAAGTGAAAAAGGGTAAAGCGCACAAGGAAATCCATCTGGGCTTCAGCTGAAACGGCAATCACGCCTGTAAATGCTGTGCAGGCCTGAAATTAAAGCAGATGGAGAGAGATTAAGGGAGACCATAAAGGAGATAACTGGCAGAGAATAATCTGCAGCACTGTCAGAAACAATATTTGTTGGAGATGCTGTATTTCAGCGAATTAGATGAGACATTTCTTCACCTGAAGGAGAGAAATGTATGGGTCGGGTCCTTGGCAGCAGAAGTAGAAATATTTAACAGGAAAAGATTACAAGCCATGCCTTTGTCGCTAATACAGGTAAAAGGGGACTGCTTTGTGCCACGCATTATTAAGTGTATAGTCTAACAGGGAGTTACAGGATTATCTAATGAATCAGTGCTTGGCAAGCTAAGGGGCTTGCAGTTTCCTATTTTGGAAGCTAATAAACTGTCAAAGGGTAAGAAAATGGCTCCCCTGCTTCACAGGAGATTAGTTTCAGCAACGTGCACTGTACAGATAATGAAATGCATTTCTATCTGCATTTTTCTCATCAGACCAAAGATACTTAATAAAACAGCAAGAAGTGGGTGAGGTGCAGCATAACAGACATCAACAGTCCAGAATGTGTTGAATGTTTTTCCTTGTACCAGAAATAAATATAGGAAAATACATTAAATGTAAATGCGCTTTTAAAGTAAATGTTAGAAGCTTCCGTATTTTGCAGTTGTGGCAAATTTGCACCTGTGAGGCACAATGATTGTAAGTGTAACAATGTAGAGTGACCCGTGGAATGCAGGTATGTGATGCATTGTATTTTCCACTTTTCTTCAGGGTGCTTGGTTCCACCATTGAATATAGACCCTCAAAACATCGTGAGAGTAGAACATCGAGGATAAGGGACGAAGGGCCATGTGTACGAACACATTTTCCCATTGACACAGAATGGGAAAAACCCTTTGCTGCATCTGGCCCGAAATATCGAGAGGTAAGTAAAACTGTAAAACTTCACACATGTATAGCACACTACTCACCCATTAGGTTCTCAAAGTACTGTACTGCATACTGCGGTGGAATCACTCCTGGCTTTTCCCTGTGAGGTGCCCACTCTTGAGCACCCCAGCAACCAAGTGCTGTCAGGACTGTTGTGGAAATTAAGTAAGCTATGGCCCAGAATTACAGAGTGGGACTGATTAATTAGATTAGGTACTGAGGCGAGAATTATCTGGTCCAAGGGAATTGTTCCCAAGACCCACTAAGGCAGGAATTGAACCCTGGTCCCAGGCTATATGTCCACATCAGGGTCTGCCACTCTAACCATTGTGCCACACTTCTCCACTGCAAATGAGAAGTAACTCCACATCAATGTAAGTACCTTTAAGATATATATACATATAGGGCACGAGTTATAGTTACCTTAAGGCAGGAGTTATAGTTACTTGAGGTAACTGTAACTATGACTGCTGAATTTCTATGCTTTTATGCATGTGAAAATGTGAACCTAACTATAATGTCCCTGTAACCTTTGTTTTTTAGTGAATTTATATGTTTTTTCAAAGTTTATTTCCTAACTACAACATCCTTGCAACCTTTGTTTTTTTCATTTAATTTCTATGTTTTTTTTTAAACATAAAGTATTATTTATTTACCATATATTAAACCAACCTCCACCGCACCTTTGGCAATGCGTGGTCGTGGTTGGCTGCAGGCAGCTAAGCCCCCACATGCAGCCAACCTCACAGGGCCTGGCCTTTGAGCAACCCACATGCATGAGCCAACCCCACTCCATGCCCAGCCTTCGGCTATGTGTGGCAGGGTGTTTGCCACAGAGCCTAAAGGCACTCAACTTGGGGGAGGGGGGCACACAAAGAGTACCAAAAGGCACTGAGGGCCTGGGCAGAATCCTGCTCACAAGAGCATCAAGAGTTGGGGGAGCAAGAGAAGGGCTCTTCCAAGGAGCTGCCAACAGCAGTGGGAGATGACACCCCTGGATTTTGCCCCCTGCATGACCAGGGAGCAGTGTCTGAAGTCATGGTCTGACTGCAGAGGAAAGGAGAGAGAATTCAGGCTGCAGTTGGAAAAATTAACAAGAATTTGCAATGAATTGGGTCTTGCTTTTTCTCTGTTAGCATTGTAAACTCCTAACCGGACTTTGCCACATAAACTGAAAATGAAAATTAAAATAGTTTCACATAAGCGAGCCAATGGCCGCCATGAACGCGAAGCAGACACACAAAAGGAAAGAGAAGTTCACTTGCAGTAAAACTTAACGGCAAAAGTGCAATTATCCATGGTGGTCCCTCAATGTTACCAGACCTTCCTACTGGGTTTGGCTCATGACATACCCCTGGAAGGACATTTAGGAAAGACAAGACCTTTGCCAGGCTTGTCACCCACTTCTATTTGCCCGACTAAGGACAGCCTCAGATACATTCTGCAGGTCCTGTCCCACCTGTCAGGCCAGTAGGAAGTCAGGGAAAAAGCTGAAAGTTCCTCTGATCCCACTCCCCTTCGTGGTCACCCCCTTTGAAAGGGTTAGCATCAATGTCATTGGTCCATTGGATCCCAAGACAGCCCTAGGCAACAGGTTCATCCTTGTCTTGGTGGCCCATGCTACATGCTACACACAGGCAATCCCTCTGAGGACAGTAACTGCATCTGTGGTGTGCAGAACCTTGATCGGGATCTTTACCTGTGTGGGTTCCCCAAATAGATAGTATCTGACAGAGACACTAACTTCATGTCTGTGTACATGAAGTCCATGTGGGATGCATGTGGTCCCACCCACAGGTTCACCACACCCTAGCACCCCCAATCCAATGGTCTAGATGAGAGATTTAACAAGACTTTGAAAGGCATGATTATAGGCCTAACTGAAGCCATTAGGTGTAAGTGGGACGTCCTTTTGCCATGCCTTCTCTTTGCTTACAGAGAAGTGGCCTAGAAAGGGGTAAGTTTCAGTCCCTTTGAGCTTCTCCTTGGCTACCCTGTCAGGAGGATGTTCAGCATTTTCAAGGAGGGGTGGTAGAAAGCTCCCAGGACACCCCCCCAGGATGTGGTCAGCTACATGTTGGCCTTCTGCAACCAGATGCACCCCTTCTGGAAAAAGGCCAAAAATAACCTTGAGGCCAGGCAAGATGTGATGAAACACTGGTATGACCAGAAGGCCACTCTGTATGGGTTTCAACCTGGTGACAAAGTATGGGTCATGCAACCAGTGGACCCCAGAGCTCTCCAGGACTGCTGGTCTGATCCATACGAAGTAAAGGAGTGTAAGTGGGAGGCCACTTATTTAGTGGACCTCCAGACCCCTAGAAACCCTATGTAAACAGACTGAAGTCTCACTTTCAGAAGACTGAAGTAGGCATGCTCCTTGTGATAGATGAGGGTATGGAGGAGGAGAGTGAACCTCTCCCTGACCTTCTCTCTGCACAAGAAAGTGATGGGTCAGTGGAGGGTGTCAACCTCTCTGACTTCCTGACCCTGGACCAGCAAGGTGACTGTTACTAGTCTTGGCTGGTAAAGAGGCATTCTGTGCTGTCTACTTAGATAATATTGCCATCTGTAGTGCCAGCTGGGAGGAACACCTACTCTACCACCAAGAGATGCTCCAGGCCCTGCAACAGGTAGGACTGACACTCAAGGCCAGCAAGTGCAAGATTGGGGATGGTTCGGTAGTGTATTTGGGACACCTGGTAGGCGGTGGAAAGGTGCAGCCCCTCCAGGCCAAGATTGAAACAATCATAGCTTGGCAACCACCTAGAAGCCCAACCGAACTGAAAGCCTTCCTAGGCCTCACTGGCTTCTACAGGAGATTTGTTAAGGGATATGGCACCATGGTTGCCTCCTTAACTGAGCTGACTTCTAAGAAGCAGCCCAGGTTGGTGAACTGGATAGAGGCTTGCCAGAAAGCCTTTGATTCCCTCAAGGAAGCCCATGATAACTCCTAGAAATTCATAGTGCAAACACATGCTTCAGAGCATGGCATAGGGGCAGTCTTATCACAGCTGAATGAGGAGGGCCTAGACCAACCAGTAGCCTTTATTAGCAGGAGGTTACTTCCACGTGAACAGAAGTGGAGTGCCATAGAAAGAGAAGCATCTGCTGTGCTCTTGGCACTAAAGAAGCTGAGACCATACCTGTTTGGGATTAACTTCTGGATTCAGACACACTACAGGTCCCTCACATTGCTCAAGCAGAGGAGGGCTGAAAATCCTAAACTCTTGAGGTGGTCCATCTCCCTATGGGGAATGGACTTTACGGTGGGGCATTGCCCGGGGACTGACCACGCCAATGCTGATGGTCTCTCCAGATTCTTCTGCCTTAGTGATGAGAGCTCCCAAGAGGTTAGGTAGCTTTCTCCATTTTCAGCTGGGGGGACACATGTTAGACCTGGCAACCTTAGGGTGGTCACCCCCAACTTTTTGCCTGCCACCCTTTATTCTTCTGACCCTGTTTTTGCTGGGTTTAGGACTCTGCACACTTTACCACTGCTGACCAGTGATAAAGTGCATATGCTCTCTCCGCTAAGACCTGTGTGTGCAGTTTCACTGCCACTTCGACTTGGCATTTAAAACTACATGCTAAGCCTTGGATTCCCCTTTTTTTTACATATAGGTCACCCCAAAGGAGGGCCTTAGGTAATCCATACAGCAGGGTTCTATGTAAGTAAAAGGCAGGACATATACCTATGTGTTTTACATGTCCTGGTAGTGAAAAACCCCAAAATGTGTTTTCCACTACTGTGAGGCCTGCTCCTCTAATAGACTAGCATTGAAACTGCCCTCATATAATTTTAAGTGGTAGATTCTGATCTGGAAGGAGTAGCCCTATCGTGTTGAGTATTGCCAGAATAGTAATAGAAAATCCTGCTTACTTGTGAAGTGGATTTAATATTAGTATTTTCAAAATACCACTGTTAGAAAGTGGTCATTTCTTTCCACTTACTGCCATCTGTGCCTTACATCCTGTCTCAAATCCACGTCTGGTCTGTGCTGGTTGACAGCTACCTTTGTGAACTGCACCCCGACAACCATAAAAACAGGACACTCAGGCCCACATTTATACTTTTTTAGTACTGCATTTGTGCTGCTTTTTGACGCAAAAGAGGCGCAAACTTACAAAATACAAGTTGTTTTTTGTAAGTTTGCGCTGCTTTTGGGTCAAAAAAGGACGCAAATGTGGTGCTAAAAAAGTATAAATATGGGCACCAGTCACATCTGCAAGGGGGTCAGTGGTCCCCATCCCTGGGCCATATTTGGCTACATCTCCCGGAGCCCATCCATGAAATTATGCAGGGGGGGCAAGCAGGCCCCTTTCCCAGGCTAATTATGGCCCCAGGGACCCTATCTTCCAGGGTCTGGCCTTTGGTATAAAGGGAGGTGGTGTGCACCTCCCTCCCAGGGACGAGTCTGAGTCCCAAGACAGCACGGCACAGATGATGCATTGTTTGTTTCTATGCTGCAAGGTGATGCGTCGTTCTTCAGGAGTGCAGTCTTGGTTTCTCACTGCGATGCAGGGATATTTTGACTCCCGGGGATGTTGCGTTGAAAATCTTTGACGCACTGGAAGAAGGAGCAGGCGCTGCATCGATCCAGTAGGTGATGCAGTGAATTTTCTACTGCGAGACTGGCGCTGCTTAATATTTGCAGTTGGGAAGCCAGTGCTGCATCGTTCCAGTCAGTTGTGTGTCAATTTTCCAGCTGCAATGAAAGCACTGCATCGATTTCTGCAGTCATTATGCCGATTTTCCAACACACAAGGATTTTCTGAAGAGGCAAAGTCTTTGTTGGCCCTGAGACTTCAGAAACAGGAGGCAAGCTCAATCTAAGCCCTCGGAGAGCAGTTTAGGAGGAAGGCACAGTCCTTCCAGCACAGTCAGGAGCACGAGACAGCAGGGCATCAAGCAGGAAAGCAGTCCTTCAGCAGATCAATCCAGATGAGTCTTTCAGGCAGCCAGGCACTCTCTCTGACAGAGCCCATATCCAGGTGTAGGTCAAGAAGTGACTGATTTGGTGAGGTCAGAGACCCAGGTTATATACCCAAAAATGTCTTTGAAGTGGAGGAAACTTCAAAGATTGGTTTTGAAGTGCACAGGTTCCCCTTTCAGCCAAGTGGGGGGATCATCACACCTTTGTGACAGGCTGAAAGGCACAGATGGAAATAAGTGCAGAGAAATGCCCATTTTCTAACAGTGGCATTTCTAAAATAGTAATAGTAAATCCAACTTCACCAGAAAGCAAGATTTTCTATTACCATTTTGGCAACACTAAACATAACAGGGCTACTCCTTCCAGATTAAAATCTACCACTTAGAAGTATATGAGAGCAATTCCAATGCTAGTCTGTTAGAGGAGTATGCCTCACAGTAGTGGAAAACAAACTTGTGGGTTTTTCACTACCAGGACATGTAAAACGCATAAGTACAAACAAGTCCTGCCTTTTACTTACATTGGACCCTGCCCTCTGGATTACCTAGGTCCCACCTTAGGGGTGACCTATAGGTAGGAAAAGGGGAAATCAAGGCTTAGCAAGTAGTTTTAAATGCCAAGTCGAAGTGGCAGTTGAACTGCACACACAGGTCTTGCAATGGCAGGCCTGAGACATGGTTAAGGGCTCATTAAGTGGGTGGTACAGTTAGTGCTGCAGTCCCTATAATAGCATGTTTTTACAGGCCCTGGGCACATGTAGTGCATGGTACTAGGGAGATACAGGTAAATTTAATATGGAGATTAGGTAGGAACCAATGTCACTATATTTAGACAACAGAGTATATGCACTTTAGCACTGGTCAGCAGTGATAAAGTGTGCAGAGTCCTAACCAGCAAAAACAGAGTCAGAAAATAGATGGAGGCAGGCAAAAAGTTTGGGGATATCAAAAAGTGATAATGAGGAAGATACTCATAGGATATGGGCGCTCACAGAAAGTCCATAGAATAAATCACACATTTAGTTCATGGCACGGTGCTTCTGACAGGAGGATCTCCCTCAATCCTCCAATGTTTCCAGAGAAACACAAAAACATACAAACAAAAGTCGTAGCACTCGTGGTATAAAAACAGAGTTAGACGTTGTACGTATATCCAGTCTTCTTCGTAAATTATCAACCAAACTTGTGTTTGTATCAAGGTCCAAGTTTTATTAGTACTGTTCAGAAATCCTCCAAAAGAACAGCCTATTTATAATGTTCAGATATCCTCCATAAGAACAGCCAACACGTGTTTCATCCTCTGAGAAGTATCTCTCATTAAGGACTTCATCAGGGCTTACTGTACTTCATATATTCACAATAATCATATCGTTAGGTAGTCATCGAATATTATCTCTTGGGCGCCGGGTGATCCATGCTGCCGGTGTTCGCAGCGACTGTCACTTCTCTGTGGCTGCAGATCAGGTGTAACTCTACACAACTTTCATGCTGCTTTCAACCCCTAAGTGCTACGACTTTTGTTTGTATAAAAAGTTTGGGGATGACCACCCTAAGGCAGAGGTCTAACATACTTCAAAACTACTGAAGAGATTTACACCAAATTACAACAAGAGATCTTTCTGGGCCAAGATCTAGCTTTCTGCCAAATTTGATGCAATTCTGTTCAACGGCTCGGGCTGTAGTACCGTATAAAAAATCCCTAAGGTTAATTGCATGGGGAAAACGAGTTTTGGGAGCCTCCGTTTTCTCAGCTCCTGCTTGATGGATCACCCCAAAACATTTCAGACAGCAGCTAAAGTGACCAGGACACTGGTTTTTTCAATTTTCAAATTTCTTCAAATTACGCCAAAGGTTATTAGCAAAACAAATAACATTCTGTCAATGGAAACAGTGCCAAACGTTATTATCAAAAAAAATAACGCTCTGTCTATGGAAAATATATATACCAGCTTGGAGCAAGCCAGTAGCAAAAACTTTCAAAATCAAAAATGTAAAACGCATACTCGGGACAACAGAAGAAGTCAATCAACGAAGGCTTTAATTACACCACAACACAATGCTTACAGCTTACCTTGCAGCCTTGATCACGTGATCACGTTTTACATTTCTGATTTTGGAGGATACATATATCTTTATATAGCCACTGGGTAGTTATAGTTAGGACCTAGTTTCTATAATAAAAAGTGTTTTTTGATTTGCTAATACCTTTGATGCCATTTGATGAATCTTCCCAAAAAATTTCTAGAGAACAACAGGGGTGACTTTAGCTGCTGTCCGGAAAATTTCAGGGTGATCCGTCAAGCACGGGGCGAGAAAAATGGGGGGTCCCAAAACACGTTTTCCCCATTCATTTTTCCATGGGGATTTTTAACAGTACTAGCGCCAAAACCACTAGATGAAAGTACACCAAATTATTTCATCACCAATACACCAATTCTTCCAAGAGGTAGCTCCTGGTCCAGAAAGAGGCATTTTTGTTTTTTGGTGTAAATCCATTCAGTAGTTTTCCAGTTATTAGATTAAAACCAAATTTGTATGTAGAGGGACGCGGATCCTCCTTGGAACCTGCTCGGATCCTCAGCGTATTCGGAGGAAAAGCAAGGCCCTGATTGGCTGTCTGCAACTGGACAGAAACGTTACTGCCGCCATTTTGTGCATTGCCTGGGGGTGGGGAAAAACAGTGTAAAAACATATAAGGGGTTAGGATACAGGTATCCTGACCCCATAGGATACAAGGAAGGGTCCCTTAAGGACCCCTCATGGGCAAAAAATTTCCTTTTTTCAGCCAAATTCAGGATCCTCCTCGGATCATCCTCAGATCCTGGGGAAAGGCAAGGCTGTGATTGGCTTGCTGCAACCTGGCACAAATATTAATGTGTGTGTTAAGAAAACTATGAAAATTCACTGAAAAAAAACAAATGTTACAAGTACGCTTTTAGTTAGGCTTACATTTTACCCACACAAAAGCATGGAAATTCAGTAGTTATAGTTATACTTATAGTTATACTTATCTGAAGAAACTATAATCATACCAGAAAGTAACTTTAGGCCACGAGTTATAGTTTCTTAACATGAGTATAGCAAAAAGTATAACTGTAACTGCTGAATTTAAGTGGTATATATAAATATATATATATATATATATATATATATATATATATGAGAAAACTGATTGCAGAAGCCCTCTAACTTTTTGCCCCATTTCTTCACTTTTTGCAGGTGTTTTCTTGACTCTGATGGTGCCCTCCGCACTGCTAACCAGTCCCAGGGCCCGTGCTCTGTGTAAAATGAGTATGCAAATTAGGCCAAATATAATTGGCTGTATCAACCTATCTATACGTCCCTAGTTGTTGGTAGGGCATGTATATCTAGGGGCCTCAGCATATGTGGTGTACCCATAGGTACACTGCTGAGGTGCCCAGTATCATTTTAAAGGCAGTCCTGCCTTGCTGGCTGTTTTTAAATTAAAGTTACCTTCAAATTCGACTTTGGAATTAAAAGTACTTCCAAAGTCTTAAAATACCTTATTTGTACATATAAGTCGCCCCTAAGGTGTGCTCTGAGTGTCCCTAGGGCTGGGTGCTATGTATAAAAGATGTTTCATAAGCCCTGGAGATGGAAAAATAGCCAAATTCATTTTCCCTCACTGTAGTCAATGTGATCCATAGGCTAACATGGGGAGACTTTATTTGTAATTAATAAAGTCTTCAAAGGAGCTAGATATTTCAAGTTTGGTATCAAACTTAATGTTATAATAAATCCAACAACTTGCCACTGTTGAACTTAATATAACTTCTACCTAGAAAGAGTTTTAGAACTCTTCTTCAAAAGTTACCAGTTTCAGCTCTGTGGTGCCCTTCTATGATGGGCCAGCCACTGGCAGCCTGGCCAGACTGCCTCGATGAAGTCTGAAGTGGCCTGGGCTCAACACAAAGGAAGTGCCAAAGGGAGGAGATCTGACTCAGTAGATGGTGAAACAGGAGGGGGGGAGCCGACAAATTGAACTTCAAAGGAGGGAAAGGCATTTGGAGCAGCTCAAGACCTCCCCAATTTCCTGCAACCCCAGACAGCCAGGGGCCTCCCTGATTAGATTAGGAGAGGGCTGGAGACAGGTGTGTTAAGGGAAGTTAGCCACACCAGTAGGCGGGCTCAGCCAGACCTAACCTCTGAAATCAAAATTCTGCCATTTTGGAGCTTTGAGGAATGCTGCTCCCTGGGATTGATTTTTGTCACACTTCCCAGGAAGTGTTCTTCTAAGAGGGTGGTGGTCTGCCTGTGATTGGACAGTTGGCCTCCCCTGCTTTCCACCCCAGAAGCAAGGATAAATATGGCAGAGCTGAACCCACACCTCAGATCCTTACCAGGAATAAGAAGAAGAGGAAGGGGGACTGCCCTGCTGGACCCCTGACCTGCACCTGGACACTGCACACTGAAAGACTGCATCAGTTGCACACTTAGGTTTCACCACAAACATGACTTTGCCTGTCCTCAACTGGTTCAAGAAAGGACTCCAAGTTGGTTACAGGTAGAAAGCATCTAACCAGAGTCCCCTGCAGCAAGCCCTTAAGAAACTGACCAGTGGCTGGTGGTCATTTTTGGAATTGAACCAGGTGCGTTCTGGGAGTTGGAGTCCTAACACTCAAGGAGCAACTCAAAGCTTCTGGAACCTTAGGGTGAGTTCTGGACCCCTAAAGGACCTTCAGAGACTTTCTGAAAGAATATCCAGAAGTTTGGAGAAGTTTGGAGTACTTTTGGAACAAAGCTCCATAAGTGCACTTACCCGTCGTGAGTCAAGCAGGCTTACGTCAACTGTGACACAGCGTTACTTGCAGGTTTGTTCTGCCAAAAAGCTCTGGAGCCCCGGATTTCCAGGAATCCACTGGGAACTTGTGGAAAGGAAATCCTGTGGAATTGAATCGAAATCAGCTTGCCTTGGAGGGTCGTCCGCCGTTGGAGAGAAAAAGCTCCAAAAAAGTGGATAAGTCCAAATGTAAAAAGTTGACTGGGACTTCTAGTGCAGAGTATCCGAGAAGGGCTCCAGGGACATTAGATCCAATTTTAAGTTTGGCCCAGACACTGATTTCCATCATGAAAAATTGTCTAAATCCAAAGTTAGAATTCCTCAGGGAGATTTTCTGCGACGTGTATTTGAAGAGGGCTCCAGGGAGGTTGGATCCAACTCGCAACTTTGTCCCAGTGAAGAAAGTCTTCAAGAATAAGACTAAGGGGGTCATTACAAGTTCGGCGGGCTCAGGACCGCAATGTTGGCGGCGGCAATTGTACCACCAACAGGCCGGTGGAGAAGGCCACCAAATTATGACCATGGTGGTATTCACAACTGAATACAACCAATCCACCGCTGGCACCGCGGTCAGCCCAACACAGATGGCGGTAGCCACCTTCAGGCTGGTGGAGAGCCTGCTCCTAAAGATTACGAGGCTGCACACCGCCATGGTTTCCACTGCGGTCGCACCACCATGGAAACCCTGACAGAATCCAACTCTATAAAAGGAGAATCCCACCTTCTGGAACACATACCTGTTGATCCACCATTGAACCTAAACTGCACATCCCCTCACTGCTCCTGCTCGCCCAACGACTCCAGAACCAGTGGCGACGACACCAACCATAAGTACACATCCTTGCCTGTCACTGGTGTAATTTGTGAAATTACCTATGTACACACAACATGCACATCCAGGATGGGTGGCGAGGCAGACAAAAACACCTACCCTCATACTGATACGCACATTCACACACAGCCACATACACACACACACAAACATACTAGACACACCATGGCCACCACACACTTCCAAGACACACACCAACCCGCAGACACACAGCACCGGCACAGTCGAACACAACAAAACACAACATCAGCAATTTACACAACTGTACCACAACAACAACACCTCAAAGGCATCATCAAGCAATGAAAATACACACCTCTAGCTGACATTACATACATAAAACAACACGTAAAAACACATGACAACCAAGACACACAATCACACAACCATACAACAAAGCATACGTCATCCCACGCAAACACACCAAACAATGGTTCTGGAATACCAGGCACCACACACACGTACGCACACAGTACAACCACATAAGGGTACAAAACACTACGAATAACACGTCAACATAAACAACACACACAATATCAACATACATGCATGTTCCAAATACATACATGTCCTACAAACAATACACAGGCATTACTGCGGGCCAAATGCGAAGGCCACACCCACACACGCTGCTCAGGCACAACTGGTAGCATAACAAACACATACACTAAAGTAACTCACACAAAAACCAAAGCAGGCAAGACCGAAACAGCCATGTTGAAAGGAAGGCAGGACAAATATGTGACGATGGGACCAACAACTGGTTGGTCAGATATATTAGAAAAATAAATATGGATATACATTAGGAAATATGTACAATATAAAAGTCTAAACAACAATATGCATAATGCACATATGGAACATCAATGTGCCCATACATGACTCCTGACTGCTATATGATCTCTACGGGGTAGGGGCACCAAGTAGGCAGGGATTAGGGGGTTTTTGGGCTTCTGTTTGGGAGGGGGGTCTTTGGGCTTGGGCTTAGGCTTGTGAGGCTTGTGACTTAGGGCAAGGTTTAAGGGAGGGCTGGGAAGACTTGGGAGGGGTCGACTTCATGGCAGGGGGAGGGGCATGGGTACTAACAGGGGGGGCTGGCAGGACTTGAAGGTTGAAGGGCTGGACTTGGGGAGAGACACAGACCTTTTGGGGGTCACATAGGGTGGGAGAGGAGTAGGGAAAAGTGACAACTCTGAGAGGAAAAACTTCTTCGACACATGGGGACGGTCATGGCAAAAGGGTTTGGGAGTGGATGGAGAGGTTGTAGGACGTGTCTTGGTGGTTGCCTTGGGTGCATGTGTGTGCGAGATATGCCTGTGGGTGCTGGGTGTCTGTTGGGTGGGTGAGTGTGGGCATTTATGTGTCTTGGGAGGAGAGGGGGAGGTGCTGGGAGATGCCATGGTGGATGGGTGACTGTCTCTAGGTGTCTGCAGGTATAGACAATGTGCTGCATGTGGGTGTGTCTGTCATTGTGGTGCCTGCGAATGTTGTGACTGGGGTGGATGTCTGCAGGTCTGCTTTTGTGCTGACTGTGGGTAGGATTGCAGTGGTGGCTGGATCAGAGATTGTTGGGGTGGTGTCTGCAGGTGTGTTCAGTGTAGTATCTGTGAAGGTGACAGTGGTGGGGGAGTCTGTGCAGGTAGTAAGGATTTGGTGTGTCTGCAGGTGGGTGTTTGTGTGCATGCCAGGGGTGGGGCTTGTGGTGCTTGTGTCTGTCAGCTGTAGCCTTGGTTGTTGATGTTGGTGCATGCTTGTCTGTGTGCTTTGGCTGGGACGGGGAGGAGTGGTGTGGGATTGGGAAGAGGTAAGTGGAGGGGGGAAGGCAAAGGGTGACTGGCTGCCATCAGTGTGGAGGCCAGAGCCTGAAAGGATTTTTGTAGGCCAGCCAGTGCACTGTGAATTTCCTACAGTAACGCATTGCTCTGTTGCACTTGAGTTTCTAGTCTCTGGATGGCATTCACGATGGTCGATTGACCCAAAGAGATCGACCTCAGGAGATGAATAGCCTCCTCACTGAGGGCAGCAGGCTGACAGGGGCAGGGTTGCTGCGGCGAAGGAGACTCCCACCCTTCTGGGTGATCGACACGGACAACTGGGTGGGGAGCTAGAGGGAGGGCGGTTGTAGAAGGGGGGTGGCAAAGATGGTGCAGGGCTGGTGCCAGTAGAGACCCCCACCGCCAGCGAGTGTCCACTGGAGGAGAATTGTGAAGATGAAGTGGAAGATCCGGCCTCCCCCGTGGCACTCCCCTCACCCTCCGTGCCACTGGGTCCTCGCTGTTGCTGGTCTCAGCACTCCCGGTCCTGTGGGCTGCAGCATCCCCACTCATATTTGCCCCATCTCCTTTGCAGGCTGATGCACACCAATAGAGAGAGAGAGGGAGGGAGAGAGAGGGAGAGGAAGAGAGAGGGTTAACATAATCCTCATATAAACACATTAAGACATGCACATCTGTAGGTAAACATCTCCTGAGTAGCCTATCTCTGTTGGCATTACTCATATCCTACATCAAGTCACAATATGTCACTACTTGTCACCCCTGCATGTCAAGCCTCACACCCACATCAAATTCCAAGTCAGATAGCATGACTTGAGTAATCCACATGATCACCAGCAAAGTCATGTCTGCATGCACATCATGCCCTGGCTGAAGTACTGACTACCTGATTCATGCACATACCTCTCCATACTCCTGCCACCTCTTGTAAGAGCAGGTGACTGAACAAAACACATCAGGCTTGTACTGGAACTGCACCTGTACAGTGCATGTCCACTTGTAATGTCCCTTGATAGTGAAGACAGCTCCACTCACAGACCACACAGCACCTGCCAGTCATATAACATGCTGACCTAACACTCTGTACAGAAATGCAAATATGGATCAATATACTGCTATAGCCACTACAAGTTGGATTTCCATACAGCTCATATCTGACTGTAGAATACACGTCTGGGGTACAGCCATGTGATTAGTAAGAGCCAATCACAGAGGAAGATATGCAGACACCAAACACATATACAACACATCTATACATGTATGTGCATCTACAATGGCCTACATTGCACACATGATACAACTACAATCACTGAGTGCTGTGTCACAACTAATGAACTTCAGGAAGCCACATATATCATAGGACACCTACCATTCGACCTGACATGCAGTTTCAGTAGTTCGACTTGACAACATGAGCAAACCGACATCACTCACACCATTCCTGACATGTGATTACCTGTACCTAAGTCCAGACAACACATGTCAGACAGAATGATATGTAGGAATTATTATATGCACACATGGACCTACAGGACTACCATTTCACTGACAACATATTCCACTACTACATAAGGCAGCTACAGGAATGATGATACAATATAAACATCATATCACCATTTCATAAGTCAAAGAGAACCTCATTCTGTCATCACCTAGGGCAGGGTTAGCAGTCATTGTCCCACTTCTTCAATGTGCCCCCAAGTAACCATTGAAACATGATGTAGGCTGCAACTGAGCTATGTTGCACTGTAATTTGAAGGGCATTGGCACACATGGCATTTACATATCATATTGTCAAAGGCAAGATCTATCTAGGCACTTACCTTCTCTAGAAAAAACCTATTGGGTTGAAGGAAAGATCCCCACAAGTCAACCACATGGAAATGCATGATGATTCAAATTATACGAAATCAAACACCCAAATCATATTAGCTTACTGTTGCTTCCTCCACATATCCCATACATTGAAGATGAACAGACAATGAGGATACAACTACTAAGCCATAAGTACAGTCCTATACAGGCCATATCTGTGGTGAAAATGAGATGGCTGACTCATATGGATACTATACCTGTACCAGTACTAGATGTCTTTAGTCCCTGTACCACAACTGAGCGAGAGCCAGTTGCAAATACATATGATCAATACATATGGGAGTGGACAGATGCCTTAGAGCCACTAATGTTCAACTGCTGATGGCTGGACCAGGTCATACTCAACGGGTAGGGTGATATACAAGTTCACATCCATAGAAATGTCAGGATGGAGTCACACATGTTGCATTATCATTTGACCATCTCCACATGCAGACATGGAGCTATCCTGATACAATAGATGTTAATTACTGATAGCAAACCATGACGCCAAATCTATTACTCAGGTAAGGTGAGAACTACACATGTCCACTAGTCCACATACATGTTGCACTTACTACACTGTCCCAGAAGCCACAGTGGGGCAGCAAACATCATACAACTAGAGCCAAGTACCTGGATATAGTCAGTACTCACCCCCTTGTGGCTGCTGTGCTGCCTTTCAACACCCATCCACCTCAGGTTACGCCACCACCAAAATGTGGGCCATTAAGGAGGTCAGGGTCCGACAGGCACCCCTCCCTTGTTGGGAGGACATCCCAGCTGGGCCTCCGCGGTCTTCCGGGCCCAGCATCTCAGAATCTCCCACTGCTTGCAACAATTGGTGCTCTGCTGGCTGTGGACCCCCACGGTCCCCCCTTGCCTGGTGATGGCACTCCAGATGTCTTTCTTCTGATGGGCATTCACCTGCATGGATGATACAGACAAAAGGAGAAAGTCATGTACATATGCCCCATACCAACAGAAGTGGACCCTACACATCTGTCACAGCAAGGGGCCAGACATATCCATTCTCTCTGCTCACACGCCTTCACCTTGTGGCCTCTGCATGCATATACTCCCTCACCAGTACACATGCCCGATTCAACATCACACGCAACCCCTAACCCACATGGGAGATCCATTGGACTCACCTGCTCCTCTGGTGCCCATATAGCTGTTCATACAGGGGTAGGACCTCCTCCACCAGCTTCCCCAGTTCTTCCGGGGTGAAGGCAGGGGCCCTATCACCTGCAGGACGTGGCATGATGGCTTCCAGAGGCAGCACACAGCAGGTCATTTCATGGAGGTTTTGCTAGCAACAGTGTCAGGAGTCAAGTGATCATGGCTATAGAAAATGGCAGTCACAGCCGCCACAACCAGGACCGTCACTGCTGGCAGTCACAGCCATTGGCCCCAGTCTGCCACAGGCAGCAATGTTAACCAATGACAAGTTGCATGGTGGTTGCAACCACCTACCCCCATAACGACTTCCACTGGTGGAGATAGGTCACTTCCAATTGCCTACTACAGCAGGACAGATGGCTGCCATTTTGTGGGCATCCAATAGATGGATGAGCCTAATAAAGTGCTCCAAACACATACTCGCCCAAATGGCGGTGTAATCCTATGTTGTGCCATCATGCTAGAGCTTCATATTGTGACATTCTTGACACAATGAAGTGTTGAGGCAGTATATTTGTTGATAGCTATGTTTAGATACTCTGAGGCACATTGGCGAGGGCTATTCATTGGTAGATTTCTATAATAAATGTGTGATCAGTACAGGACAACTCAGTCAGCCACACATGTTCAATTACACATGTGACATATGTCCTATATGACTTACATGTAAACCAATGTGCAGCAATGAGGGTGTAACATGCACATAACCATGGTCGTTATTGAATATGTCTGCAGTGCAACACATCCCCAATAGTCTTAATTGTGAGCTAATATACCAAGTGCTTGCATGTGCCTACTGCTTTACTCTTTGTATATTCTCTCCTCTCAACATAGATATCCTGCCATGAGAAGACTGAGACAACCACCAGTGTACTGCCCACTAATTGACCCTACAACAATAGAGGATAGGCATGTAATCCAGCTATATCCTCTGTATCATCAGACCACAATCGATCTGTGTACACAGTTGGAGCCAGATCTCTTACCAGCCATACGCATTTCCTATTGCATCCCTCCCATTGTACAAGTCTTGTCAGTGCTGCCTTACCTTGCACAGGCTCCTTTCAGAATACAGTGACCTTAATAGCAAAGATGTCTCAGCCCATGTTTAGACTTGTCTTGACGGACGTACTGTGTGCTTTGTTAAAGTACCAGGACAGCTACATCAGGTTTCCCTAACGTACAGACTTGGCCCATATGAAGGCAAACTTTTATGAAAATGGACACATTCCTCATGTGATGGGGGGCATTGATGGCACCCTGTAGCCCTAGTACCTCCCAGTGCCAATGAACAGGTGTGTAGGAACAGGAAGAACTTCAACTCCTTAGATGTTCAGATGGTGTGTCTAGCAGACCAGTACATCTCACAAGTGACAGTCAAGTTTCCAGGATTTGTGCATGACTCCTACATTTTGTGGAACAGCAATGTCCCATACATGATGACACAACTACACACAGAGAGGGTCTGGGTCCTTGGTGTGGATGCATATAAAGGTATTTCACTGTTATGGCTCCTGTCATCACACTCTGCCCAGTCGCTGTATCTATAATTTCACAAGTTCTACATTTCTACACACAGGTGACCCCGGCTATCCAATCCTTCCTTGGCTTTTGACACCAGTGAGGTATCCTGCTAGGGAAGGGGAACTCCATTTCAGTGAGGCCCATGGAAGAACAAGGCATGTAATCGAGCACACTTTCGGCCTCCTGTAGGCAAGATTCAGGTGCCTGGACCTATCTGGAGGTGCCCTCCTCTACTCAACCCAAAAGGTATGCCAAATCATTGTTGCCTACTGCATGCTCCACAATCTAGCCCTGAGAAGTTAGATACATTGCTAGCTGATGAGGGTGAGGAAGCTGGACCAGTGGCTGGAAATGCTGAAATTCTAAGTGATCAGGAGCCAGAGGAAGAAGATGCAGCAGACTCTAGGACAGAGCTCATCAATCAGTACTTCCAGGGACATTCAGGTATGTAGAGTGGGGGGTTTCAATTCTTGAATGTCCACAATAAGAGCTGGATTGGTGGCAATAGTCCTCCTGACGTGATTCATCAGCGGGGCTGTAATATGGTCCTATCCCTATGTGTGAATAGTAGAAGCGAACTGATAGAATGTAAGGTGCACTGTAACAGTGGTTCAGCTCTAACATGTGTGTTCACCACAGTTATCTACATTCACTTCTCAAATGGACAGACCATTATTGAGCTCTGTTTGCTCCTTTCTCCTGTTCTCATGTCAGTCCACCCATTGACTGTTGTTCAGTGCCTCTGCTACATATGGCTTAAGACATTTATAGTCATTAGACATTGCTAAATGATTGCAGACATGATGGTTGTACATGATAGATGACAGGTAAATGATTTGTGTGAATAGTATGTGACTGGTGTTGTGTGGTGATCCCTGGGTGCCCCTGCTTAGGAGGTGTTCTACACTGAGCACGACATCAATGACCTGCATATCTGCTTTGTGTGACACCATGCCTTCCATCCTGATAGTACTCTCTGTCATGTTTTTTCTGCAGGTTGGAATACTGACTGTACTCTTGGGTAGCCCTGGATTTCTACCTACCTGATATCTGTCCTGGGGCACATCTGTTTTTTTTGTGTCTCCTGCTGAGGAAGCCACCCTCTGCTGTGCATTACACTGCCTGTTTAATGTAGGAGGGCATCTCAAGACCACAGTTGGCAAGCATGACAATATTTGATATTTTAGTAGACACATATACAGTGGCTCTGTTCAATGGTGATTTATTGTGCATATCATAATATTGAAAATAGACATTAAAGTGCAATATTTAACATAGAGGGGACGAGTGATGTCATGGTAGATGGAATCAGATTAGCAGCTGCAGCAGTTGGTTGTACAAGTGCCATGGGAAAATGTAGCGATGTCTCTGAACAGTCAACAGGGTGTCTCAGCGGCACACATGGGAGACAACTTAGGTGAGGTTCACTTTCTGGCAGTAGGTTTGGTCTTGGCATCTGCTCCAGCTGGATGTCTGGGTGGACATCCACATTTGCGGGGGAGTTTCTGCTAGAGAGGGAGGGGTGTCTGAGGCCTGTGGTTCCCCTGGCAGGATCTCTATCCCGCTAGTTTCCGCTGATGTAGATGGGGTAAATGTAAGGTTGGTAGCGGGAGGGGCCTGATGGTGGGAAGAGGAACCATGCAGGGTGGTGTTGAAGTCCCTCAGTACCCCTGAAATGGAGGCCATGCTGGCATTGTGGGCCTACCACTACTGCATGACCACCTGCCTTTGGTTTTCTCCCAACATGGTGATAATCTGGTCCATCCTGTCCTGGGAACTTTGATATGCTTCCAGGACTTGGGAGATGGTTTCCTTGTTAGTAGAGTCCCTTGGGGGCCCCCTCCTCTGGCCCGCGGCCACTATTGGCCTGTGCCCCTCGCATGGTGTGCCTACTCCCAGTGTTAGCAGGACCTACATTGTCTGGGGTGTCATGGATCGACTCAGGTCCATGTACTGTGACACAATAGTTTAAACAGACCTTGGGACACAGATTTGGGGACGAAGGGTTGGCTGTGATGTTGTAGCAACAAGGGGGGGATTTATGGGAGCAGGGTGAGGCAGGGAGTTGTAGACTGACCAGGTGTCCCAGATGGGCCAGGTAGATCGACACTGTTCAGAAATCCATGTGCATTGTCCTCACTGGCGCCCTCATCCTGAGGAGGGCTTGCAGTCTATGGTATCCTCTCCATGGTGGCACTGGCAGAGGTACCTGTGGATTGGGTGAGACACTGAGTTAAAACGTGATATTGTGCTTGGTTACCTCTTTGTCAGATGCATACAGTGTCTTAACATGATTCCCAGCTATGACAATGACAGATGCTGCACAGCATAACTTTGGTGATACATACTAGTCTGTAACATGTGTCCCATACTCCATGTTGGGTGCTCTCATTCAGGTCTGGAACATATAGCACTGCGGATGGGTTCAGGTACTGACTGATTATTCACATGAATGTTTAGCACTGTTACCTAGTGAATAGTAAGGCTTGCTAGATGTCACACGAAATGGCTGGATATTGCACCATGATGTAAAATTGGGAGGACAGTATGTGAGAATGGAAGGTTAAATGACCTGTCTCTGCATGTTGTGCATGGAGTCTGTCATTTGCCTTTCTATACCATGGTCAGTCCATTTTAGGGTTGGAGATATAGATAAGTGGCCATTTGTATTTCTCACAGAGCATTGGCTGTGTTTAGCCTTGGTTGCCATTGTGGTGTGCCAGTGCATTGCTGTCATTGCCATGTTGTGGTACTCAGCCACACCATCTAGTTGGTGTAGCTCGTTCAATAGTCATACATGCATGAGATGTGATGTGCACATTCCAGGTTTTCAGGAAGATGGGCTACTGCATTGGGGGACACATAGTTATAGTATTAGCCAAATCTATCCATGTTTTTACCATGGGCTGTTTGGGCAGTTGGGTTGGGTGGAGCTGTGGCATGCAGGAGAGGGGCATTAGGTGAATAGGTGGGAGGTGTAGTGAGACATACAGTGAATTGTGGAGCATTTTGGTGATGAGGAAGCATGCAAGACACGACAATTGTGTGACATTGAAGTTGTGTGTACTTACTAGAGTCCAGTCCCCCAGGTATTCCAGTCAGGCCCTTAGGATGCAGTATATCCAAGACCTTCTCCTCCCAAGATGTGAGCTATTGGGGAGGAGGTGGGGGCCCACTGCCAGTCTTGTGCACTGTGATCTGATGTTGTGATGCCATGGAACGTACCTTCCCCATAGTACGTTCTACCTCTTCCTGATGTCATCACTTGTGAGTGGATGGTTGCCTACTGAGTTGGCCCTGTTGATGATCTTTGCTACAACTCTATTTTCATGGCAATCAACGTTTGTTGGACCTGTGCTGCAAACAGTTGTGGCTCTACCCTGACAATTTAATCCACCATGACCCTCAACTCGTCTTCTATGAACTTGGGTGCTTTTGTGGGGACATGGCAGTGGTTGTGTTGGGAAGGGGTTGGGGGGGTGTTAGGGTGTAGTGTTGGGTAATAGATGCAGGTGGGTGGTGCGTTGTGTGTGATGGATGCATGTCGTGATTTGTGTGTGCTTGTTATGTGTGTTGTGTGTTAGTTGTTCTGGTGTGTGGTGTGTGATGCATGTGGTGTGTGCATGTGTACCTATTGTATAAGGGTGCGTTCTCTCTGTGGTGGCCTGCTCTTGGCGTATGTGAATATTGATTTTGTTGTAAAGGATTGTGGGTTGTGTGGGGATGTGTTATATAGTGCAGTGAGTATGTGTGTCTGATGTGTAGATGTGTGTCAGGTGTGGGGATTTCAAACTGTCCAATGTGGTGCTGTGTTCTGACAGTGGTGGGTTCTTACTGCAGCAGTTCACACTGCCAATGGTTTTCCACCATGAAAGAACCGCTGTGGTGATTTGTGGCTCGTAATCTGTGTATGGCTGGTGGAGCTAGTGGTGGAATTACTTCTTTCCTGCCTTCCACTGTCCTGGCTGCTTCGGATTTTTGTCTAATTTTTGGCGGTCTTCACTGTGTGGCACTTAATACGGCAGTCTGATGACCGCCAACATAGCAGACTTTTGGCGGCTGCCACAGTGGCAGTCTTCTGAATAGACTGTCAAAGTCTTAATCAGCCCCTAAATCTGAAGGTAAACTTTTGACTGAGGCCTCCCACTTGCTGTAGCCGGGCAGAGCTCCATCACAGTCAGCCTCAAATTTTGACTTTTCCCCGGTTGAGTGTGACCAGATGTCCAGATTGACGTTTTTAGTTTCTGTGTGCTAAAAAAAATGTATTATTTAAAAATTCTTATTTCTGGTTCCCCTTATCTGATTTTATTTGTTTTGGTGTCATTTCAAAGATAAAAATATAATCTGTTTTTAGAAATTGGAGGTGAATTTTTATTGTGTTTTACTTATTTACTATTTTGTGATTTTTAAATGCTTTACACACCTGTCTCTTAAGTTAAGTTTAACTGCTACCAAGGGTTGAGCTGGGATTAATTTTTTAGACCTAACTGGACCTAATGGGGGGTTGTGGCCTATGGCTAAGTGTAGTTACCTACCTGCCCTTACCAATAATCAATTTTCCAACAATAGATAGATAGATAGATAGATAGATAGATAGATAGATAGATAGATAGATAGATAGATAGATAGATAGATAGATAGACACATGTAAGGGCAGGTAAGTACCTACATTTAGCAATAGGACTAACACCCACTAACACCCACTTAAGTCCTGTCAGGTCCCATTAAATTAATCCCTGTGAGACCCTTGGTAGCTTGGAAATGAGCAACAAGGCTTAACTTAGGAGACAGGTGTGTAAAGTATTTAAAAATCACAAAACAATAAATATGTAAAACACAAAACACAATAAAAATCCAACTCCAATTTATAAAAATAGATTATATTTTTATCTTTAAAATGACACTAAAATGACAAAACTCCAATGTAGGGAACTGGATATATGAATTTTTAACGATTAAAAATAATTCTAACTCTTAAAAGCAAATAGCGCTCAAATGGTTAAAAAAAGGTCACACTGGACAGGGACAAAGTCCAGAGTTCAGGCCACCCACGATATAACACTGTAACACTTACTTTCAGAAGTGTTTCTTGATGCAGGAAAGTGGTCCACAGCACCAGCCAAGGGTTCAGAGGCACTGGTTTGACTCTTGGGGTCTGGGACTACAACTCCCACAATGCACCTCTTCAACTTATGGAGTTATTTACAACAGTTGCTCCAAATGTCTCCAAACATCTGGATCTTCTTCCAGAGGTCCTTTTTGGGTCCTTGAAGTGTCCACCACTTGATCCAAGGTTCCAGAAGTTCTTAGTTGCTCCTTGGGAGCTGTGACTACCATTCCTAGGATGCACCTGGTCAGAATCCTCAAATGGCCACTGGACACTGGTCAGATTGGCTCTTCTTACAGGACTTGATACGGGTACTCTGGGCAGCTCCTTTGTACTCTTAGCTTAAGGGAGTCCTCTCCTAGATTTGCAGAAGCAAGGCAAAGTCATTTTTCTTGTTGAAGCCCAAAGTGTGCAGCTGAGGCAGTCCTTGTGAGTACAGTGTCCTGGTGCAGGTCAGGGTTCCAGCAGGCCAGTCCTTCTTCTCCAGTATCTTCTTTACAGCAGGGATCTGAGGTGTGGGTGCAGCTCTGCCATATTTATCCTTGCTCCTGGGGCAAAAAGCAGGAGGGGGCGCTGTCCAATCAAAGGCAGGCCACTTCCCCCTTGGATGACCTCTTCCTGGGAAGTGTGTCAAAAATAAATCCCAGGGAAAAACATTCTTCAAAAATCCAACCTGGCTGAAACTGATTTTTGGAGGTTAGGTCTGGCTGAGCCCACCCACTGGTGTGGCTAAAAGTCCTTAACACACCACTCTCCTAATCTAATCTGGTTGTTTGGGTTTGGAGGAAATAAGGGAGTTCCTGAGCTGCTCAAAATATCCTTTCCTCCTTTGAAGACCACATTGGCTGCTCTCCCCATCCTGTTTCACAATCTGCTGAGGCAGATCTCCTCCCCCAGGCACTTCCCTTGTGTTCAGCCCAGACCACTTCACACCTCATCAGGGCAGCCCAGCCAGGCTGCCAGAGGCTGGCCAGTCAGAGAAGGGCACTAGTTATATTAAATCCAACAATGGCAAGTTGTGGGATTTATTATAACAATTAATTTGAGACCAAAAGTGCTATATCTTGCTCCTTTGGAGACTTTATTAATTAAATACAGTCTCCCCATTTTAGCCCAATGAAGCCTACTCACTACAGCGATGGAAAAACTAATTTGGCTATTTTACCTCACCAGGGCTTAGAAAACAATTCTTATAAGGTTCTTGCCTATAGTTACATGGCACCCAACCCTATGGGTACTTAGGGAAGACCTTAGGGGCGACTCATATGTAAAAATAAGGAAGTCTAAGACTTTGGAAGTACTTTTAATTCCAAAGTCAAATTTGCATATAGCCTTAATTTAACCCCTTGTTCGCCATGGACATAATGGTTACGTCCGAGGCTGCGCCCCTCAGGCACCACAGACGTAACCATTACGTCCATGTACCGTCCCTTGGGGGAACCGCTAGCGCTCCCCCAAGGGCCACCCCCCCAGGTTTGGAAGAGGAATCGCTTCCCCTTCCACCCCTGAACCCCCGGCCCCCCCAGTGACATCTGATGACGTCAGCACGTGATCGCGTGCTGACCTCATTCCAGTGCAATGTGGAAAGAGAAATGCTCAGCATTTCTCTTACACTCGGGAGGAAGGGGCCGGCAGAGGCATGAAAGGAAAGGAAAGGCTTTCGATGCGATCGGGCAGCAGAAATGCCCACTAGACACCAGGGAATTTTTTTTTATGTTGTTGAATAAGGTGAGAGGCCCCTAGGGCAAGGGCCTCTCCCCAGGGGGGGAAATCATTTTTAGGCCATTTCTGCCCCCCCTGGGGGCAGATCGGCCTAATATAATTAGGCCGATCTGTCTCCAGGGTGGGCAGAAAACCCCTAGACACCAAAAATGATTTTTGCATTGTTTATTTTTTTCTTTTATGTGTGGGGAGCAACCCCATAGGCAAGGGTCGCTCCCCGGGGAGCCAAATTGTTTTTAGGGCATTTCTGTCCCCCCTAATTAGGCCGTTCTGCCCCCAGGGGGGACAGAAACCACTAGACACCAGGGATTTTTTTTTCCATACTTACGCATAAAGGGGGATGCCCCTTGGGCAAGGGCTGCTCCCTGGGGGGTGCAAAATATGTTTAGGCCATATCTGCCCCGGGGGGGTCAGAAAACCCCTAGACACCAGGGATAATTTTTTTTTTGTTTATTTTCTTTTTTTTATATGTGGGGAGCGACCCCTTAGGCATGGGTCACTCCTTTGGGGGCCGAATTATTTTTAGGCCATTTCTGCCCGGGGGGGGGGCAGATCGGCCTAATATAATTAGGCTGCTCTGCCCCTGGGGGGGGGCAGAAGCCACTAGACACCAGGGATTTTTTTGTTTTATATACTTACGCATAAGGGGAGCAGCCCTTGGTCAAGGGCCGCTCCCCCGGGGGGCAACATATTTTTGGGCAATTTCTGCCCCCCCGGGGGCAGATCAGCCTAATATAATTAGGCCGATTTGCCCCCAAGGGGGGCAGAAACCTCTAGACACCAGGGATATATATATTTTTTTAATGTACTTTATGTTTTTATGTATGGGGAACTATCCCTTAGGCAATGGTTGCTCGACTGGGGGCAAATTGTATTTAGAACATTTCACCTTTTTTTGTTAGACCAATCTGCCCCCAAGGGGGGCAAAAACCATTAGAAACCAGGGATTGGTGTGTGTTTTGTTTGGGGGGGCAGCCCCTTGGGCAAGGGTCGCTCCCCATGGGGGCACATTGCTGTTGGCCATATCTGCCCCCTTTGGGGGCAGATCAGCCTATTTTTGGAAGGCCCATCTGCCCCCAGAAAGCCCACCAGAGACCGGGGATGATTTTTTTTTCTAAATAAAAGGGTGGGGTATGGCCATACCCCCACCCCAAATTAATGGGGCCAAAGTTGTTCTGCCCACCAGTGGGCAGATTGGGCAATTACCCCCGATCCACACCCGGGGGGTCAGAAAGTCTACTAGATGCCAGGGAATTAAAAAAAATTAGTTGGGTGGTGGCTACCAACCAGTATGGGCCTGGTTATGCCCTCACCCCAACTGAAGGGGGTAACAGTCTTTCAGCTCTCCCCCCACACACTAAAACATCTTATCCCACGGCAAGCATGAGGACATTTGATTATTTTGGGTTTTGGTTTTACATTTGGGGCCATGAGAGCTTGGTAACTCTCAAAATCGTCCCACTAGGAATGTTGGGGGCTGCACTTTTTGGAATTTGGGACGCTGCCATGTTGAAAAATCCTCAAGACCTAGACACATCTGAAAGCTAAACGGCTGGTTGATTCCAGAGTTGTGTGCTTCATATGCAGCCCACACCATTTTCTTACCCACAATGCCCTGCAAACCTCCAACTTTGCTGGAAATCACACATTTTCCCACATTTTTGTGATAGAACCTTCCGGAATCTGCAGGAATCCACAAAATTCCCTCTACCCAACATTGTCTCATCTATACCAATAAAAATTCTGCTGCACTTGTCACCCTAAAAATGATTTTTTTCAAACTGCCCTTTTGGACCCGCTTTAGTTCCCCCTCAATTTCGACAAGTTTTTTGGTAGTTTTGCATTTGATAATTTTGATGTGTCCAGATAGTATTTTGGGACATTTCCTGTCGCAAGCACTAGGCCTACCCACACAAGTGAGGTACCATTTTGATCGGGAGACTTGGGGGAACGATGGGTGGAAGGAAATTTGTGGCTCCTCTCAGATTCCAGAACTTTCTGTCACCGAAATGTTAGGAAAAAGTATTTTTTGGCCAAATTTTGAGGTTTGCAAAGGATTCTGGGTAACAGAACCCGGTGAGAGCCCCACAAGTCACCCCATCTTGGATTACCCTAGGTGTCTAGTTTTCAAAAATGTGCAGGTTTGATAGGTTTCCCTAAGTGCCGGCTGAACTAGAGGCCAAAATCTACAGCGAGGCACTTTGCAAAAAATACACCAGATTTCAATGTAAAAATGTGATGTGTCCATGTTGCGTTTCCTGTCGTGAGCATAAGGCCTACCCACGCAAATGAGGTACCATTTTTATCGGGAGACTTGGGGGAACACAGAATAGCAATACAAGTGTTATTGCCCCTTGTCTTTCTCTACATATTTTCCTTCCAAATGTAAGGCAGTGTGTTAAAAAGACATCTATTTGAGAAATGCCTGTAATTCACATGCTAGTATGGGAACCCCAGAATTCAGAGATGTGCAAATAACCACTGCTTCTCAACACCTTATCTTGTGCCCATTTTGGAAATACAAAGATTTTCTTTATACCTATTTTTCACTCTCTATATTTCAGCAAATAAATTGCTGCATGCCCGGTATAGAATGAAAACTTATTTCAAGGTTCAGCTCATTTATTGGCTCTGAGTACCTGGGGTTCTTGATGAACTTACAAGCCCTATATATCCCCGCAACCAGAACTGTCCAGCAGACGTAACAGTATAGTGCTTTAAAAAATCTGACATCACAGGAAAAAGTTACAGAGTAAAATGTGGAGAAAAATGGCTGTTTTTTTCACCTCAATGTCAATATTTTTTCATTTCAGCTGTTATTTTCTGTAGGAAACCCTTGTAGGATCTACACAAGTTATCCCTTGCTGAGTTCAGAATTTTATCCACTTTTCAGAAATATTTAGCTTTCCGGGATCCAGCATTGGTTTCACACCCATTTCTGTCACTAACTGGAAGGAGGCTGAAAGCGCAGAAAATAGTAAAAATGGGGTATGTCCCAGTAAAATGCCACAATTGAAAAATGTGTTTTTCTGATTTAAGTCTGCCTGTTCCTGCAAGATGGGAAGATGGTGATTTTAGCACCGCAAACCGTTTGTTGATTCCATTTTCAGGGAAAAAAGCACAAGCCTTCTTCTGCAACCCTTTTTTCCCATTTTTTTGAAAAAAAAAATGTTTTCACTGTACTTTGGCTAATTTCTTGGTCTCCTTCAGGGGAACCCACAAAGTATGGGTACATCTAGAATTCCTAGGATGTTGGAAGAAAAGGATGCAAATTAGGCGTCGGTAGCTTATGTGGACAAAAGGTTATGAAGGCCTAAGCGCAAACTGCCCCAAACAGCCATAAGGCTTGACACCTGAGGAGGAAAAGGCCTAGCAGGGAAGGGGTTAAAAGCAGTCAGCAAGGCAGGCCTGCATTTAAAATTACCCTGGCACCTCAACAGTGCACCTAGGGGTGCATCACCTATTCTGGGGTACCTAAACCTACATGCCCTACCATATACTAGGGACTTATAGGTAGGTTGATATAGCCAATTACGTTTAGCCTAATTCGCATACTCATTTTACACAAAGCACAGGCCCTGGGACTGGTTAGCAGTACCCAGGGCACCATCAGAGTTAGGAAAACACCAGCAAAACCTAAAAAATGGGGACAAAAAGTTAGGGGGGCTTTGCAACCAGCTCTGTTTTCTCATATATATATATATATATATATATATATATATATATATATATATATATATATATATATATAGACCTGGAATGTTTTGGCAAGGTTTCCCTCAACATTTTGCTTTCTGACCTGCTTTGACTGTGTGCTAAACTTCATAATTTTTGCTGGCTTTAGGAGTCTGCACACTTTACCATTGCTATCCAGTGCTAAAGGGCATGAACTCTGTGTCTAAAACATGGTGACTTTGGCTTCTCCATGATTATCATATTTGATTTACTAGTAAGTCCTCAGTAAAGTGTCCTATCTGTGCCCAGGGCCTGTAAATCAAATGCTACTAGTGGGCCTGCAGCACTGGTTGTGCCACCCACTTCGGTAGCCTTTCAAAAGTGTATCAGGCCTGCCATTGCAGAGCCTGTGTTTGCTGTGTAAACTGCCATATCGACCTGGCAAGTGTACCCACTTGCCAGGACCAAACTTTCCTTTTTATTACAGGTAAGTCACTCCTAAGTTAGCCCCTGGTTAGCCACAAGGGGAGGGTGCAATGTATTAAAAAAGTTGGACATGTACTTTTAAGTTTAACATGTCACTGTAGTGAAAAACTCTTAAATTTGTTTTTCAGTATTGGAAAGACTATCTGTCCCATAGGCTAGCATTGGGGTTACCTTGCAACATCTTCTAAGTGTAATTCTCATTTGAGAAAAGATAGAAAATGGAGTTTGGTGTCTCTGGACTCATAATTTAAAAATGCACCTTTTGGTAAAGTAGGTTTTTAAATTGCTGGTCTGAAAATGCCACTTTTAGTAAGATGGCAGTTTCTTACTTTAACCATTTTGTGCCTTAGCCTGTCTCTGAATACACTTTTGGGTTTAGGTGACAGCTTCATTTGTGCATTCTCTCCAGACAGCCACAAACAGGAACTGCTGTGTGTAACAGGAAATACATCTGCATTCTGATAGTCATCCTGGGCAGCGAGAAGGAGAGGCAGTTCACACCTACTTCTGAATAGGCCGTGTCCTGCCCTCACACAGAGGGCTGATTACCCACTACTGGTAGCCTGGAGCCAGGGCTGGGTTAAAAGGGAAACTTGTGCACTTTAGAGAACTCTTTTAAAGTTACCACTACATCAAAGGCCACTTTAAGTATAAGTAATGGGCCTCTGACACCATATACTCGGAACACTTCTGGACTGAGGACATTCTACAAGGAAGAAGGTATGCTGTACTATCAGGAGACACTGCCACTTTGCTGTTTGCTGTGCTGTGTTGGTCTGCTGCCTGCTGCTTCTTGCCTAGGAGTGAGAGACTGGATCTAACGCTGCATTCTGCAATATAACGTTTCTCCAAGGACCTTGGAGGTGAGTGTGGTGCTGCAACACAAGAAGTGATGCAACAACACCAGTGCATCACCTGGAACCAATGCATCCACTGCAGAAACGCACTTGCACCGAAGCTGCGGACACCACTTGCTGACTGTGTGATGCAACAATCCCATCTTACAACACAGCCATGGCTTGACCGATGTTGCACCGATGCATTGGAACCAGTACACTGACTCATCAATGACACTGCCCGATCAGGAAACAAAGCAACTCCTGCAAGAGTGACACATCCCTTCCTCTGGATCAGTGCATCATCACCAAACGTAGTAAAGTTATTGTCAGCAGGTCTGCGTGACTCCTGCACCTTGACCTCACTCCATTGCGGTCTGACTGCACTTTTGAATTTGCCCCACTCCAGCGCGACCAGATAGTTCCGGTTGGATCTTTTGTCTTCTAAGCACTGCATTTTGATCTGACCTTTAAAAGTTCTTGACTTGACTTGTGTATGTTGGATTTTTGTTGTTTTGGTCTTTTTTGGCCCAGATAAATGTTGACTCTTTTTCTAAACTGGGGTGGCATCCTTTAGGTGTTTTCACTTTGTTACCGTGTGTGCACAAATACTTTACACATTACCTCTTAAGTTTATCCTGACTGCTCTGTGCCAAGCTACCAGAGGGTGAACACAGGTAAACTTTTAGGCCCAGATTTATGAAAAGTGGTGCTGCACCTAGTGCAGCACCACTTTTCTTGTGCCCCTTAGCGCCAGCTGTGTGTGCCATATTTAAAATACGATGCACCATGGTGGGGTAGTCAGGGGGACTAGCATCATCATTTATTACGCTAGTCCAGTGCTTTGCAGGACTAGCGTCAAAGATTTTGATGCTAATCCTGCAAAGCACCCAGAGGCCAATTGACACAATGGGAGCCTCTTTTTAGGCCTGCACTTAGCAGACATTACAAAATGCCCATAAAAATGGTGCAAAGGAATCCTATAGATTCCTTTGCACTATTTTTTGATCCCCCTAACCCCAGAACGCCCCCATGAATACATTATGCCTGGCGCAGGCATAATGTTGGGCAAGGCGATACACAGTGACGCAATGCAAGCATTGCGCCACTTTGTAAATATGGTGCTGCGTTTTGATGCGAATGTGGCATTGGATTGGCGCTAGGCCTTCAGAAATCTGGGTCTTAGTGTGTATCTTCCTTGTCCTGACTAGGATTGTGGTCCTTACTTGGACAGAGTGCAAACCTCTGCCAACTATAGACCTAATTTCTAATATTGGTGATCAGCGATGGGAATAGGACTTGTATTTGTGCATTGCATATAGTGATTAGTGTACACTCCGTCCATATCTCAGACCATTATGTTCGAATATTTTTTTGCAATATATGTCTCAATATGGAGAGCCAACAGCTGTGACTGCAGGAGTGGAGTTTGAGCAGGATAAATGGGAATCCTACACTGTGTGCCAGCTCAAAGGTTTCTGCAGAGATTTCAAGTGCTCTTTTAAAGGCCTTACTAAAAAGAAGGAGCTGCAAAAGGTGCTGAGGGCCTGGCTGGCAGCCAAAAAAGCAGCTTTGCAATCAGAGGAGGGAAGTGTTGTGAATGGCGAGGAGGATATGCGTCTGGAGTTGTTGGACAGCCCAGAACTGCCTGTGAGGCGAGGGTTCAGCATAAATGGAGAGAGGGTCCGCTCTAGGGCAGGCAGCCACAAATGTGGAGTTAAGTACTGAAAATTTAGACTAACATACATCTCAACATTTGCTTTTAGCTTTTTGACATTTTGGATTTTGTCCTCAACATTGTTTGAGATTGGTATTGTGGTGTTAATACTCAGGAAGCACACCAAGGTGCATAATATTTCCAATACTCTTATATTTGTATTGCCCTTGCTTCCTGCAATTAGTTTTTAACTATTGTCAATCAAATCTCAATCAAGAAAAGGTGCTTCTCTTCATTTACTTCTTCAGTTGCCATATCTGAAAAAATTAGTGCTACATTTTAACCAACGGCATGTAAAGCGTTACTTTCATTGGTGATTCGTCTAGTATTTTTTGCCATAAAAGTATATCTATTTAGACCTTTACCCGATTAATGGATGATTTTTATCAATCAGGAAAAAAATATTGGAATTACTTGAAAATATATTTTGATCAAACAACTGTAACAAACAACTTCATACTCATATTCAGGCATAGCAGAGAAGTCTTTGTGGCACCCATGTACTCGCAAACAATCAAATGAGCAGAAACATATTTTATTAGTAGGTAAAATTTTATGATGATATTGTAGGAGGCTGGCCCTCTATGTAGTGTGCAAAGCTAGGCACGCTGTGCAGGGGGTCCAGGCAACCACACATTGATTTACAGAGGTAAAATCTAGATCACCTAATGCTCTAATTCTCAAGGTTACTTGGTAGAGTAGTTGGGCCAATCTTGGAGAGGGGCAAAGCATTTGTTATACCAATAACATCAATCTTTAAACTCACATACTCAAAGGAATAACTCAAGACCAATTTATAAAAACACTTCAAATGTTTATCTAAACGTCATGACCAAGATCATCAAAATTGGTCAAGTACGTTTTGAGATATGATTTTTTGAAGTTTTAATAAAAATAGTCTTTCTGTGCTTGACTATGCACCATAGGAATCAAAGGTCACCTTTAAAAGTACACATATAATCATACAGTTGGTTTACCAATTTCTTCTTTTGTAGGTTGTTCAGGGTCATCGGTGGGCATGCTTTGCAAGCTGGAGAAGGTCTCTGAAGCTGGTGCATGGCCACTGCAGGGGTACCACTTGGAAAAGCACTGCATAGGTAAGTTTAACAATGGTTCCTTGGAGTGACGATGTCACAAGGGGTGGGGGCCCGTAGGGCACAGAAGGTTCTTTGGTACAGGGCACAGTGTGGCAGAGCGAATTGGTGAGCCAGGAGCTGTGCACAAGAATACCCTCTGGAGCAGGAGATAAGTTGGTTCAATGGTCATTTGCAGGACTACGGGGCACTCTGGAGGGAGGTCCACGGTGTTCCTGAAGTCCCTTGAATGGGGCTTCCTCCTGGTCCTTTTTCAGCACTGGGCAAGCTGTTTTATCTTGGTGTTTCGATGTTGGCTGACCAATACTCAGGCTACTGGCACAGTTTGGCTGCTGGAGGGCACAGTTCCACTAAACTTGGCAGAAAGGCAGGGTGTGTCTTCACATTTGTTGGAGTACAGTTTGGTCTAGCTATGATATCCAGTTCGGGAGGTAACAGCTGATCAGTGAAGTGACCCTCACTGGTTTGCTGCTTTGTTGCAGTTTTATAGTGATACCTCTACTCTGAAGAGACTTCTGTGGTGATTTTCAAAGCCTGGTGGTCCTCTGGGATTCTTTGGGGGTTTTCCAGTTGTCCAGCAGCTCCTCAGTGACGATTGTTGGGTCCTGGATGCAGCAGGCAGGGTTTGGAGCCTTTTCTTTGGTGCAGCAGGTCCGCAGTTTTTGTGTTTCTGATCTTCTTGGTGCTGGTCTTCTTTTGTCCATTGAAAATGATTTCCTGGTCTAGGGATCCTACTAAATACTGTGGGGGCAGATTTTTGAAAAGTGGCACTGCACTAGGTGCCCCTTAGACCCTCCCAATGCCACCATTTGTGTGCCGTACTTAAAAGACGGTGCACCATGGTGGTAGTTAGGGGTAGTAATCATAATTGTTGACACTAATCCAGTGCTTGGCATGATTGCTGTAACCAATGTTGACCCTAATCCTGCAAAGCACATAGAGGCCCATTGAAAACAATGGGAGCCTCCCTTTAATGCCTGCTCTTAGCAGACGTTAAAAATGCTGATACAAATGAAGCAAAGAAATCTCTTAGATTTCTTGTGCCATTTTTTCAGGCCCCCCTAGTGGCAGAACGCCCCCCCCTTGAATACATTGTGCCTGGCGCAGGCATAATGCGGGGCAAGGGGCTACAAAGTGGCATAATGCAAGCATGCAAGCATTGTGCCGCTTTGCAAATATGGCGCAGTGTTTTTGGCCTTCCAACGGCACCTTAGCATAAAAAAATGATGCTAATGTGGTGTTGGAATAGCGCTAGGCCCTCTTAAACTGGGCCAGTACTTAGTGGGCGTTTTAAGGGGAATCTGGTAGTGACCGATGGGTTATCTACCTTAGGGTGGCTACACCCACTAAGTGACCACTTCCTTTGAGGAGGGGGCACTTCCCTATACCTAATTGGCTATTTTCTTTCTATCTAAGATGGAGGAACATGAAATGCACTGCCCACCTCGCAAGCAATACCTTAGGGGTGGTCCATGCCAGGTGGGGCCTGTAAGGAAATGCCTCCTTGGCATGGTTGCCCCCTGACTTTTTGCCTTTGCTGATGCTATGTTTACAATTGAAAGTGTGCTGAGGCCTGCTAACCAGGCCCCAGCACCAGTGTTCTTTCCCTAACCTGTACTTTTGTATCCACAATTGGCAGACCCTGGCATCCAGATAAGTCCCTTGTAACTGGTACTTCTAGTACCAAGGGCCCTGATGCCAAGGAAGGTCTCTAAGGGCTGCAGCATGTCTTATGCCACCCTGGAGACCTCTCACTCAGCACAGACACACTGCTTGCCAGCTTGTGTGTGCTAGTGAGGACAAAACGAGTAAGTCGACATGGCACTCCCCTCAGGGTGCCATGCCAGCCTCTCACTGCCTATGCAGTATAGGTAAGACACCCCTCTAGCAGGCCTTACAGCCCTAAGGCAGGGTGCACTATACCATAGGTGAGGGTACCAGTGCATGAGCATGGTACCCCTACAGTGTCTAAACAAAACCTTAGACATTGTAAGTGCAGGGTAGCCATAAGAGTATATGGTCTGGGAGTCTGTCAAACACGAACTCCACAGCACCATAATGGCTACACTGAAAACTGGGAAGTTTGGTATCAAACTTCTCAGCACAATAAATGCACACTGATGCCAGTGTACATTTTATTGCAAAATACACCCCAGAGGGCACCTTAGAGGTGCCCCCTGAAACTTAACCGACTGTCTGTGTAGGCTGACTAGTTCCAGCAGCCTGCCACACCAGAGACATGTTGCTGGCCCCATGGGGAGAGTGCCTTTGTCACTCTGAGGCCAGTAACAAAGCCTGCACTGGGTGGAGATGCTAACACCTCCCCCAGGCAGGAGCTGTGACACCTGGCGGTGAGCCTCAAAGGCTCACCCCTTTGTCACAGCCCAGCAGGGCACTCCAGCTTAGTGGAGTTGCCCGCCCCCTCCGGCCACGGCCCCCACTTTTGGCGGCAAGGCTGGAGGGAACAAAGAAAGCAACAAGGAGGAGCCACTGGCCAGTCAGGACAGCCCCTAAGGTGTCCTGAGCTGAAGTGACTCTAACTTTTAGAAATCCTCCATCTTGCATTTGGAGGATTCCCCCAATAGGGTTAGGATTGTGACCCCCTCCCCTTGGGAGGAGGCACAAAGAGGGTGTACCCACCCTCAGGGCTAGTAGCCATTGGCTACTAACCCCCCAGACCTAAACACGCCCTTAAATTTAGTATTTAAGGGCTACCCTGAACCCTAGAAAATTAGATTCCTGCAACTACAAGAAGAAGGACTGCCTAGCTGAAAAACCCCTGCAGAGGAAGACCAGAAGACGACAACTGCCTTGGCTCCAGAAACTCACCGGCCTGTCTCCTGCCTTCCAAAGATCCTGCTCCAGCGACGCCTTCCAAAGGGACCAGCGACCTCGACATCCTCTGAGGACTGCCCCTGCTTCGAAAAGACAAGAAACTCCAGAGGACAGCGGACCTGCTCCAAGAAAAGCTGCAACTTTGTTTCCAGCAGCTTTAAAGAACCCTGCAAGCTCCCCGCAAGAAGCGTGAGACTTGCAACACTGCACCCGGCGACCCCGACTCGGCTGGTGGCGATCCAACACCTCAGGAGGGACCCCAGGACTACTCTAAGACTGTGAGTACAAAAACCTGTCCCCCCTGAGCCCCCACAGCGCCGCCTGCAGAGGGAATCCCGAGGCTTCCCCTGACCGCGACTCTTTGAATCCTAAGTCCCGACACCTGGGAGAGACCCTGCACCCGCAGCCCCCAGGACCTGAAGGACCGGACTTTCACTGGAGGAGTGACCCCCAGGAGTCCCTCTCCCTTGACCAAGTGGAGGTTTCCCCGAGGAACCCCCCCCTTGCCTGCCTGCAGCGCTGAAGAGATCCCTAGATATCCCATTGACTTCCATTACAAACCCGACGCTTGTTTCTACACTGCACCCGGCCGCCCCCGCGCTGCTGAGGGTGAAATTTCTGTGTGGGCTTGTGTCCCCCCCAGTGCCCTACAAAACCCCCCCTGGTCTGCCCTCCGAAGACGCGGGTACTTACCTGCAAGCAGACCGGAACCGGGGCACCCCCTTCTCTCCATTCTAGCCTATGTGTTTTGGGCACCACTTTGAACTCTGCACCTGACCGGCCCTGAGCTGCTGGTGTGGTGACTTTGGGGTTGCTCTGAACCCCCAACGGTGGGCTACCTTGGACCAAGAACTAAGCCCTGTAAGTGCCTTACTTACCTGGTTAACCTAACAAATACTTACCTCCCCTAGGAACTGTGAAAATTGCACTGTGTCCTCTTTTAAAACAGCTATTTGTGAATAACTTGTAAAAGTATACATGCAATTTTGATGATTTGAAGTTCCTAAAGTACTTACCTGCAATACCTTTCGAATGAGATATTACATGTAGAATTTGAACCTGTGGTTCTTAAAATAAACTAAGAAAATATATTTTTCTATATAAAAACCTATTGGCTGGATTTGTCTCTGAGTGTGTGTACCTCATTTATTGTCTATGTGTATGTACAACAAATGCTTAACACTACTCCTTGGATAAGCCTACTGCTCGACCACACTACCACAAAATAGAGCATTAGTATTATCTATTTTTACCACTATTTTACCTCTAAGGGGAACCCTTGGACTCTGTGCATGCTATTCCTTACTTTGAAATAGCACATACAGAGCCAACTTCCTACATTGGTGGATCAGCGGTGGGGTACAAGACTTTGCATTTGCTGGACTACTCAGCCAATACCTGATCACACGACAAATTCCAAAATTGTCATTAGAAATTGATTTTTGCAATTTGAAAGTTTTCTAAATTCTTAAAAGTCCTGCTAGGGCCTGGTGTGTTAAGTCCCTGTTTAGCATTGTCTTTTTAGAGTTTAAAAGTTTGTTAAAAGTTTGAATTAGATTCTAGAAACAGTTTTAGATTCTTAAAAAAGTATTCCAACTCTTAGCAGAATAATGTCTGATACAGAGATGCAGGTGGTGGAACTCGACACCACACCTTACCTCCATCTTAAGATGAGGGAGCTAAGGTCTCTCTGTAATATAAAGAAAATAACCATTGGCTCCAGACCTACCAAAATTCAGCTCCAGGAGCTGTTGGCAGAGTTTGAAAAAGCCAACCCCTCTGATGATGACATCACAGAGGAAGAAATTAGTGACTTGGAGGCCAATGTCCCTCCTCCAGTCCTAAATAGGGAGAACAGGACCCCTCAAGTCCTGTCTCCAACTGTGTTAGTCAGAAATAGTGAGTCCCTCACAGGAGGGTCCCACATTTCTGAAATCACTGAGGATGCTCTCAGTGAAGATGACCTCCTGTTAGCCAGGATGGCCAGAAGATTGGCTTTAGAGAGACAGCTCCTAGCCATAGAAAGGGAAAGACAAGAGATGGGCCTAGGACCCATCAATGGTGGCAGCAACATAAATAGGGTCAGAGATTCTCCTGACATGTTGAAAATCCCCAAAGGGATTGTAACTAAATATGAAGATGGTGATGACATCACCAAATGGTTCACAGCTTTTGAGAGGGCTTGTGTAACCAGAAAAGTGAACAGGTCTCACTGGGGTGCTCTCCTTTGGGAAATGTTCACTGGAAAGTGTAGGGATAGACTCCTCACACTCTCTGGAAAAGATGCAGAATCTTATGACCTCATGAAGGGTACCCTGATTGAGGGCTTTGGATTCTCCACTGAGGAGTACAGGATTAGGTTCAGGGGGGCTCAAAAATCCTCGAGCCAGACCTGGGTTGACTTTGTTGACTACTCAGTGAAAACACTAGATGGTTGGATTCAAGGCAGTGGTGTAAGTAATTATGATGGGCTGTACAATTTATTTGTGAAAGAACACCTATTGAGTAATTGTTTCAATGATAAACTGCATCAGCATCTGGTAGACCTAGGACCAATTTCTCCCCAAGAATTGGGAAAGAAGGCGGACCTTTGGGTCAAGACAAGGGTGTCCAAGACTTCAACAGGGGGTGACCAAAAGAAAGGGGTCACAAAGACTCCCCAGGGGAAGGGTGATGAGACAACCAAAACTAAAAATAGTAAAGAGTCTTCTACAGGCCCCCAAAAACCTGCACAGGAGGGTGGGCCCAGAGCCTCTTCACAAAACAATGGGTACAAGGGTAAAAACTTTGATCCCAAAAAGGCCTTGTGTCATAGCTGTAAACAGCATGGACACCAAACTGGAGACAAGGCCTGTCCCAAGAAAGGTTCCACTCCAAACTCCCATCCAGGTAACACTGGTATGGCTAGTCTCCAAGTGGGATCAACAGTGTGCCCAGAGCAAATCAGGGTCCACACTGAAGCTACTCTAGTTTCTGAGGGTGGGGTGGATTTAGCCACACTAGCTGTCTGGCCGCCTAACATGCAAAAATACAGACAGCAACTCTTAATTAATGGGACTAGAATAGAGGGCCTGAGGGATACAGGTGCCAGTGTCAACATGGTGACAGAGAAACTGGTTTCCCCTGGCCAATACCTGACTGGAAAAACTTACACAGTCACCAACGCTGACAATCAGAGAAAAGTACATCCCATGGCAATGGTTACTTTAGAATGGGGAGGGGTCAATGGCCTGAAACAGGTGGTGGTCTCCTCAAATATCCCAGTGGACTGTCTGCTTGGAAATGACCTGGAGTCCTCAGCATGGGCTGAGGTAGAACTAAAAACCCATGCAGCAATGCTGGGTATCCCTGAACTGGTGTGTGTGAAAACAAGAGCACAGTGCAAGGCACAGGGTGAACAAGTAGAGCTGGAGTCTGGAAGAATGGCCCAGCCTACCAAGAGAACAGGAAAGTCAGTTGGGAAACCAACTGCAACACAGCAAAAGAAAGGGAACCTCTCTTCTCAGGAAGAAGTTCTGCCCTCTGAGGGAACTGAGCCTTTGGAGCTTGAACCTTACCAGGTTGAGCTCTTAGGCCCAGGGGGACCCTCAAGGGAGGAGCTGTGTAAGGGACAAGAAACCTGTCCCTCTCTTGAAGGCCTTAGGCAGCAAGCTGCTGAAGAGTCCAAGGGCAAGAAAACTGGAACCCATAGGGTCTATTGGGAAGATGGACTCCTGTACACTGAGGCCAGAGACCCCAAACCTGGTGCCACTAGGAGAGTGGTAGTGCCTCAGCTGTTCAGAGAGTTCATCCTAACATTGGCCCATGACATTCCCCTTGCTGGACATTTGGGACAAACCAAGACGTGGGAGAGGTTAGTCAACCACTTCTACTGGCCCAATATGTCCAACATGGTTAAGGAGTTTTGCCTCTCCTGCCCCACCTGTCAAGCCAGTGGTAAGACAGGTGGGCATCCAAAGGCCCCCCTCATTCCACTTCCAGTGGTGGGGGTTCCCTTTGAAAGAGTGGGTGTGGACATAGTTGGTCCACTAGAACCTCCCACAGCCTCAGGAAATATGTATATCCTGGTAGTAGTGGATCATGCTACCAGGTATCCTGAAGCTATTCCCCTTAGGTCGACTACTGCCCCTGCAGTAGCCAAGGCCCTCATTGGTATTTTTACCAGAGTGGGTTTCCCTAAGGAGGTGGTGTCTGACAGAGGTACCAACTTCATGTCAGCATACCTAAAGCACATGTGGAATGAGTGTGGAGTGACTTATAAATTCACTACACCATACCATCCACAAACTAATGGCTTGGTTGAGAGATTCAACAAGACATTAAAAGGCATGATCATGGGGCTCCCAGAAAAACTCAAAAGGAGATGGGATGTCCTCTTGCCATGTCTGCTTTTCGCTTACAGAGAGGTGCCACAGAAGGGAGTAGGATTCTCACCCTTTGAACTTCTGTTTGGTCATCCTGTAAGGGGACCACTTGCCCTTGTTAAAGAAGGCTGGGAGAGACCTCTCCATGAGCCTAAACAGGACATAGTGGACTATGTACTTGGCCTTCGCTCTAGAATGGCAGAGTACATGGAAAAAGCAACCAAAAACCTTGAGGCCAGCCAACAGCTCCAGAAGTTTTGGTATGACCAAAAGGCTGCACTGGTTGAGTTCCAACCAGGGCAGAAAGTCTGGGTTCTGGAGCCTGTGGCTCCCAGGGCACTCCAGGACAAATGGAGTGGCCCTTACCCAGTGCTAGAAAGGAAGAGTCAGGTCACCTACCTGGTGGACCTGGGCACAAGCAGGAGCCCCAAGAGGGTGATCCATGTGAACCGCCTTAAGCTCTTCCATGACAGGGCTGATGTGAATCTGTTGATGGTAACAGATGAGGATCAGGAGGCAGAGAGTGAACCTCTCCCTGATCTTCTGTCATCAGACCCAAAAGATGGCACAGTAGATGGAGTGATCTACTCAGACACCCTCTCTGGCCAACAGCAAGCTGATTGTAGGAGAGTCCTACAACAGTTTCCTGAACTCTTCTCCTTAACCCCTGGTCAGACACACCTGTGTACCCATGATGTGGACACAGGAGACAGCATGCCTGTCAAAAACAAAATCTTTAGACAGTCTGACCATGTTAAGGAAAGCATCAAGGTGGAAGTCCACAAGATGCTGGAATTGGGAGTAATTGAGCGCTCTGACAGCCCCTGGGCTAGCCCAGTGGTCTTAGTCCCCAAACCTCACACCAAAGATGGAAAGAAAGAGATGAGGTTTTGTGTGGACTACAGAGGGCTCAATTCTGTCACCAAGACAGATGTTCATCCCATTCCAAGAGTTGATGAGCTCATAGATAAATTAGGTGCTGCCAAATTCTTGAGTACCTTTGACTTGACAGCAGGGTACTGGCAAATAAAAATGGCACCTGGAGCAAAAGAGAAAACAGCATTCTCCACACCTGATGGGCATTATCAGTTTACTGTTATGCCCTTTGGTTTAAAGAATGCCCCTGCCACCTTCCAAAGGTTGGTGAATCAAGTCCTTGCTGGTTTGGAGTCCTTTAGCACAGCTTATCTTGATGATATTGCTGTCTTTAGCTCCACCTGGCAGGATCACCTGGTCCACCTGAAGAAGGTTTTGAAGGCTCTGCAATCTGCAGGCCTCTCTATCAAGGCATCCAAATGCCAGATAGGGCAGGGAACTGTGGTTTACTTGGGACACCTTGTAGGTGGAGGCCAAGTTCAGCCACTCCAACCCAAGATCCAGACTATTCTGGACTGGGTAGCTCCAAAAACCCAGACTCAAGTCAGGGCATTCCTTGGCTTGACTGGGTATTACAGGAGGTTTGTGAAGGGATATGGATCCATTGTGATAGCCCTCACTGAACTCACCTCCAAGAAAATGCCCAAGAAAGTGAACTGGACTGTGGAATGCCAACAGGCCTTTGACACCCTGAAACAAGCAATGTGCTCAGCACCAGTTCTAAAAGCTCCAGATTATTCTAAGCAGTTCATTGTGCAGACTGATGCCTCTGAACATGGGATAGGGGCAGTTTTGTCCCAAACAAATGATGATGGCCTTGACCAGCCTGTTGCTTTCATTAGCAGGAGGTTACTCCCCAGGGAGCAGCGTTGGAGTGCCATTGAGAGGGAGGCCTTTGCTGTGGTTTGGTCCCTGAAGAAGCTGAGACCATACCTCTTTGGGACTCACTTCCTAGTTCAAACTGACCACAGACCTCTCAAATGGCTGATGCAAATGAAAGGTGAAAATCCTAAACTGTTGAGGTGGTCCATCTCCCTACAGGGAATGGACTTTATAGTGGAACACAGACCTGGGACTGCCCATGCCAATGCAGATGGCCTTTCCAGGTTCTTCCACTTAGAAAATGAAGACTCTCTTGGGAAAGGTTAGTCTCATCCTCTTTCGTTTGGGGGGGGGTTGTGTAAGGAAATGCCTCCTTGGCATGGTTGCCCCCTGACTTTTTGCCTTTGCTGATGCTATGTTTACAATTGAAAGTGTGCTGAGGCCTGCTAACCAGGCCCCAGCACCAGTGTTCTTTCCCTAACCTGTACTTTTGTATCCACAATTGGCAGACCCTGGCATCCAGATAAGTCCCTTGTAACTGGTACTTCTAGTACCAAGGGCCCTGATGCCAAGGAAGGTCTCTAAGGGCTGCAGCATGTCTTATGCCACCCTGGAGACCTCTCACTCAGCACAGACACACTGCTTGCCAGCTTGTGTGTGCTAGTGAGGACAAAATGAGTAAGTCGACATGGCACTCCCCTCAGGGTGCCATGCCAGCCTCTCACTGCCTATGCAGTATAGGTAAGACACCCCTCTAGCAGGCCTTACAGCCCTAAGGCAGGGTGCACTATACCATAGGTGAGGGTACCAGTGCATGAGCATGGTACCCCTACAGTGTCTAAACAAAACCTTAGACATTGTAAGTGCAGGGTAGCCATAAGAGTATATGGTCTGGGAGTCTGTCAAACACGAACTCCACAGCACCATAATGGCTACACTGAAAACTGGGAAGTTTGGTATCAAACTTCTCAGCACAATAAATGCACACTGATGCCAGTGTACATTTTATTGCAAAATACACCCCAGAGGGCACCTTAGAGGTGCCCCCTGAAACTTAACCGACTGTCTGTGTAGGCTGACTAGTTCCAGCAGCCTGCCACACCAGAGACATGTTGCTGGCCCCATGGGGAGAGTGCCTTTGTCACTCTGAGGCCAGTAACAAAGCCTGCACTGGGTGGAGATGCTAACACCTCCCCCAGGCAGGAGCTGTGACACCTGGCGGTGAGCCTCAAAGGCTCACCCCTTTGTCACAGCCCAGCAGGGCACTCCAGCTTAGTGGAGTTGCCCGCCCCCTCCGGCCACGGCCCCCACTTTTGGCGGCAAGGCTGGAGGGAACAAAGAAAGCAACAAGGAGGAGCCACTGGCCAGTCAGGACAGCCCCTAAGGTGTCCTGAGCTGAAGTGACTCTAACTTTTAGAAATCCTCCATCTTGCAGATGGAGGATTCCCCCAATAGGGTTAGGATTGTGACCCCCTCCCCTTGGTAGGAGGCACAAAGAGGGTGTACCCACCCTCAGGGCTAGTAGCCATTGGCTACTAACCCCCCAGACCTAAACACGCCCTTAAATTTAGTATTTAAGGGCTACCCTGAACCCTAGAAAATTAGATTCCTGCAACTACAAGAAGAAGGACTGCCTAGCTGAAAAACCCCTGCAGAGGAAGACCAGAAGACGACAACTGCCTTGGCTCCAGAAACTCACCGGCCTGTCTCCTGCCTTCCAAAGATCCTGCTCCAGCGACGCCTTCCAAAGGGACCAGCGACCTCGACATCCTCTGAGGACTGCCCCTGCTTCGAAAAGACAAGAAACTCCTGAGGACAGCGGACCTGCTCCAAGAAAAGCTGCAACTTTGTTTCCAGCAGCTTTAAAGAACCCTGCAAGCTCCCCGCAAGAAGCGTGAGACTTGCAACACTGCACCCGGCGACCCCGACTCGGCTGGTGGCGATCCAACACCTCAGGAGGGACCCCAGGACTACTCTAAGACTGTGAGTACAAAAACCTGTCCCCCCTGAGCCCCCACAGCGCCGCCTGCAGAGGGAATCCCGAGGCTTCCCCTGACCGCGACTCTTTGAATCCTAAGTCCCGACACCTGGGAGAGACCCTGCACCCGCAGCCCCCAGGACCTGAAGGACCGGACTTTCACTGGAGGAGTGACCCCCAGGAGTCCCTCTCCCTTGACCAAGTGGAGGTTTCCCCGAGGAACCTCCCCCTTGCCTGCCTGCAGCGCTGAAGAGATCCCTAGATCTCCCATTGACTTCCATTACAAACCCGACGCTTGTTTCTACACTGCACCCGGCCGCCCCCGCGCTGCTGAGGGTGAAATTTCTGTGTGGGCTTGTGTCCCCCCCGGTGCCCTACAAAACCCCCCTGGTCTGCCCTCCGAAGACGCGGGTACTTACCTGCAAGCAGACCGGAACCGGGGCACCCCCTTCTCTCCATTCTAGCCTATGTGTTTTGGGCACCACTTTGAACTCTGCACCTGACCGGCCCTGAGCTGCTGGTGTGGTGACTTTGGGGTTGCTCTGAACCCCCAACGGTGGGCTACCTTGGACCAAGAACTAAGCCCTGTAAGTGCCTTACTTACCTGGTTAACCTAACAAATACTTACCTCCCCTAGGAACTGTGAAAATTGCACTGTGTCCACTTTTAAAACAGCTATTTGTGAATAACTTGAAAAGTATACATGCAATTTTGATGATTTGAAGTTCCTAAAGTACTTACCTGCAATACCTTTCGAATGAGATATTACATGTAGAATTTGAACCTGTGGTTCTTAAAATAAACTAAGAAAAGATATTTTTCTATATAAAAACCTATTGGCTGGATTTGTCTCTGAGTGTGTGTACCTCATTTATTGTCTATGTGTATGTACAACAAATGCTTAACACTACTCCTTGGATAAGCCTACTGCTCGACCACACTACCACAAAATAGAGCATTAGTATTATCTATTTTTACCACTATTTTACCTCTAAGGGGAACCCTTGGACTCTGTGCATGCTATTCCTTACTTTGAAATAGCACATACAGAGCCAACTTCCTACAGGGCCACTCTCCATATCCTTTGTGTATTTTCCCACCACTGCTCCTGCCAAAAGTAGGGGTTTGCATTGGTGTGGCCATATGCCACTAATAGCAGACCTGGGAGTTGAGTTTCAAAGGCAGTAAGCCCTTTGAAGCTCGCCACCAGCATAGTGTACATTTCTGAGGGAGGGGTTGTTAGCACCCCCACCCTGGAAGGGCTTGGCAAGGACGCAGTGGAGGCATATTGCTAATGCAGCTATACCCTCACACACAAATCGATGCACCCTGCCTTAAGGCTGGAAGGCCTGCCAGAGGAGTGTCTCACCCATAGTAGATGCAGTGTATGGTGGACTGGGCACACAGGCAGTGTGCCATGTCGAGTTTGTGTTTTAAGTTTGCCCCAGAGTACTCAGCATACAGTGGTACGACTAGGTATATCTGAGTGCATGGCCCTAAATGGTGGCACAAGTAGTTCTGTTGCACTCAGGGACCTACCCTTAGTACCCCATGCCCTGGGTACCTTTTACTTGGGACTTATAGTGGTAGCTAAAGGTGTATCCAATTGTGCCAGTGCAACACAACAGTTAAAGAGAAGAGCTCTGGCCCAGGAAACCTAGTTAGCAGGAGCACTGGGCACTACAATTTCTAGGCCACATAATACATCAGGCAAAAAGTGGGGGCTAACCATGTCAAAAAGAGGCCCTTCCTCACAGAGGTAGTGTTATCTGGAGTAGCTCTTGCTTTATGGTCATTGCCTGCATGGATGTAGACTATGCAAAGGCACCAGGCACCACCCTCTTTGAAGAAAGCTTTGACTTTATTGGGTGACTTTGCTCAGGTTGTGCTACTCACCCACTGACATACTGTCCTCCCATAAACAGACTGTTTCTGTGCTCATGTTGTGTTGCCTTCCCAGTGATAGTCAGAGATGCTGTTGTCTTATAAGGTGTGTGGTCAGGCACCACAGTTTGAACAGAGAGAAACTGACTGCTTATTGGGTGACTGTCCCCGATGTCCATGTAAATTGGTTTCAGCCCAGGCAACCCTTTCTCCACCCCACCTTCCTACCTTGAAAGGTACACTAAAGTATAAAAAGAAATCCAAGAAGTGGTAGAAAAGGCAGCAGAATAATTGACTGTGTGAACAAAACCTCTTGGTAATTTGTTTGCATTGGCTATGATTCTGTAAATCTCAGTGTTGTCTCTACATGGCAAGGAATCACAAATAATACTCCCTACTATGGGTCAGCATTAGGATTGAGATAGATAGATAAATAGATAGATAGATAGATAGATAGATAGATAGATAGATAGATAGATAGATAGATAGATAGATAGATAGATAGATAGATAGATGTTTTAGGCAGACTTCGAATTACACGTTGCTAAAGTCTGTGGAAGTGGTAGTAGTCATCGGATAGTCTCAATCACTCCTGGTCTACTCTTCACACCACTCTCTTCTGCAGTCTCTGAAAGTCGTTTTCTCCTTATATCTTACTGAAATATTGAATCTCCAAATCTCACACCTCATCGCTTTTCTCTTCAGCAACCTCTTTTCACTATCTCTTGAATGTATGCCCTTACATCTCCTTCTTTCCACCACCACTACCACATACAACACACCCAGACACCTGTGAGCAATGTATTTATTTTCTTTAACTTTCACCCTGTCAATATTTTGAGAGCTGTGTCCCTTCTTCACACATTTGCATACAATCACAATAACATTTGGCACACATGACCTTTGCTGTTTACGTGTTTTAGAGAGGCCAGGGATTTAGTGATAATGCATAGCTTTCCCATTTATGACCCGTTTACAGGCAGTAAGAGAAATCAACACTGTGTTTCACCTGAACTCCATAGTCCTTAATCCTGGTCTACCCACAACCTGAATGCATTTAGCAACATAGAAGAGTCTTTCTTCACACTTTGCACTTTACTTGAAAATCTACTGAACCACTCCATCCTGATACAAAGCAAATACTCTTAAGGGATGCAAGAGTATGTAAACATGAAATCTTTTCCTGGGCTGGTGGGAGGAGCAGCTGTTTACCTTGAAAGTATACTTGGAAAATGTAGTTCTGTGGCTTAGGTATATTGATGACTTGTTCATCGTTCGGAATGGTGCAGAAGAAAGTGAGAAGGATTTTGTCACATGACTATATGTTAATGTTTGGAATCTAGCATTTACACATACTTTGAGTAAAACTCACATTGAATATTTGGATGTTGTAGTTGACGTAAAAGAAGATATGATCCAAACTCAGCTCTTTAGAAAAATGACAGCGGGGAACAGCATTCTACATGTTTGTGGTGGCCATCCAGAAAGCCTGAAGTGGAGTATCCCATATGGGAAAATCCTCAGGGCCAAAAGAAACTTTAGCACTGATACCATCTTTAAGGAAGAGCAAAAGAATATACGGACAAGATTTAGAGACAGACGCTACCCCATATGGGTTCCCAACAAAGCAGTCAAATGGGTTTCCAGTGTGAATAGGCAAACCATTCTTTTTGATAATAAAACACCAACAGTGGATACCACTAAAAGGGTTATCACTACATATAATGGTAATTCAAAGGAGATCAGATGGATACTGACCAAACATTGTGGACTTCGCAGAAGGGATCCCACTATTGGGAAAGAAGTGGGTGTTAATCCTGAATTACATTCAGGAAAGCTAAAACAGTAAGAGATTCCTTGGTTCACAATGACATCACTGTGACCAAGAATATCGGGGCACATGATCTGAGGGGCTTTTTTCCCTGTGGACATTGCAAATCATGTAAGAACACACCTAGTATAAGTGAGTATGAAACAATAGGGAATAAGAATCGGAGGATCAAACAGTTTCTCACATGTAGCTCCCAATATGTAATTTACATTCTAACATGTTGTTGTTCCTTAAGATATATGGGCAGTACCACCGCACAATAAGGAAGAGAATACTAGAACATCAGAGAGCCATAGATCACAAGGATAGCAAATATCCAGTAACCAGACATTTCAAAGAAAAACATGATAGTGATCGGAGTAAACTATCTTTCTTTACAGTGGACCAGATCAAGTACAATCCTATTGGAGGCAACAGGACTTTACTCCTTAGACAGAGAGAGTCTGAACTGATCATTGATTTTGAAACCCTGAGCCCCAGAGGTCTTAATATGGACAAGGAATTAAGTATACATTCGCACAAATAAAATGTGATTATGATATATTAAATTTGCCAACAGATATCTATCTCTTTTTTCAGATTTCTTCCCCCCTTTCTGCCCTCCTTCTCCCAAGCCCCTTCCCCTCCTTTTGTTTTCTTCCATCACCTCATAGGTTTTTCTTATGATAGTATTTAAAAACTTTTCACAACACTTCATTGACTTTACACTATTATCTGTTGTACATCACTGTTAGTAAAATATGTGGGTGTATTTATGTATTTAAAAGGGTGTAAATGACATGCAGCATGGCTATATAGCACGTAGAGAATCATTGAACTTTAATGAAATAGGAGTGTATAGTGTAGGAATTCATGTATATATATTTGTGTGTATCAACAAAGGGAGGGACTGGGAGATTATTTGGTCCAGTGTACGGTCTCCCAATTAACTGAACATACAAAAAAGGTGTACACTGTTCCAAATGGAAAAATATAATCACTAGGGGAACATTAAAGTTCAGGAGCAAGAGCCCTCACACATCCGAGAGGATGTCATGCTTCATCATCGGGTAGCTCCTCGTCAGACCGGCGCTGCAATGTCTGACGGGCTCCCCGTAAGGGGGCTCTTTGCCGGAGATCTTTTAGGTAGCAGCCGTGGTAGCGGACACTACAAGACCTGGTGTTGCGGTCAGGCACTAATCCTGGCAGGAGAGTGAAAGCTAAAATTGGTTCCCAGTCTTAATAGGAGCGAGTCAATTTAATAAATCAATGGAATAAGACCGGGACCAAGATTAAAAACAGAAGGAAAGTGTAAAATGAGGAATAATGCTCAACCACTTTCTGCATGGTGCTGGAGCTTAAGGAGATTATCGTCGGGCTCCTAGGACATGGTCAACATGTTACGCGTACAGTGGTCTAACAAGATCCTATGACGCTTCTTCAGGACCAATACATAATAAGACTTTTCCTGTCTATATTACCGAAAGTTTGCAAAAATGTCAAACAAATCTTATAGTCACTTACATTGAAGTTCACTAATTGTCAGAAACCTATAATGGTCACCCTAGAAAAATACAAACAAATCATTTTGATCAAAACACACGGAAAAATAAGGAAGGACACCCGTGACACAACAGTGTGTAGTAACCAGTTGTGTAAAAACATAATAAGACAATATGCTTACCATCCCTTGGCACATGGGGGGCCCCTTGGGAAGTAGCATGCCGAAAGCGGTCACTACTAATAAAGTGGTAAAGCAGACACCATGAATGCAGTGTAATCAATCAGAACCAAAACAGTCACATTCACTACTAGAGGTCGGTTGGTTAAATTGATTATGAACATCAAGCACATTATTAGTCCATGTCACTTGGAAATTCATACACAGACTCGTCACTAGCATTTATGACATTTGTTGAAGGAAAATTGGGAGGAATAAAACAGTTTTACAACAGAAAATATTTCTAAAAAGGCTTGGTGAGTACTGTAGCAGAGTGTAATAGTCTGCGTGGTGATTTACAAAGGCAAAAACACACTGGCAAAGCGTGGTTATCCATAGAATATTAAGGGATTACCCCAACCTAAGTCTGTTAATACTTTGAGAGTCATGCCCTGTGGACACTGTAATGTCTGTCAATTGACTAGCCCCAACAAAACTTTAGATTTGACACCTATAGGCCAATGGCACCTGACAAAACACACGAATTGCAACACTAAAAACTGCATTTACATGATTACGTGTCCATGCGGACTACGTTATGTGGGCATGACTTCTAGACCAGTTAAAATACGAATTAACAAGCATAGGAGCAACATCAGGTGTGGACGCATTACAACAAAATTATGCGCACACTTCCTAGATGCCCCCCACAGTCCCAATGATTTAAGTTGGTTCGTACTTGACGCCCCTAGAATCACTACTGACTCTCCACACTCCTTGTTCAGACTGGAACAACGGTGGGTTTTCAAGCTTCATACTGTTACAGATGGGTTGAATGATGCCATTCCCTGGACTACATTGTCCGCCTAATCAACCCCTTTTAAGGATTTACCACCGAGTATTCAGTATCTTCAATCTATATTTGTTCTGTTTTTCACTTTTTATTTCCATCCTAATTGGACTGACTGTGAAAGACTATGGTTTTAGGGAGCCCCATTTTATGTATTACTCTGTGGCCCATACCTTTCTTTTGTCTACTAGGGCGGTTATTTCCGGCTTCCCACTCCAAACCACTCATTGTATTAACTGACATAACTCACTATCCAGTTCCAGCCATTCCAAGATGGCTGACGATGTTTTTAGTCCATTGTTTGTTTTGACTACCACCCACGAGGCTATTGGAGTAATGCTCGTTCTAGTCTATTATATCTCTGTTCACAAAGATGGCCGCCGTAATTTTGCTTGAGTCCTTCTTTTATTTCTGAGACCTGGAGTGTAGTCCTTCTACAGTTTTGACCACCCTCTCCCATTTTTGCCGGGAAAACTTCTCTTTAAAAGACTCGCACCGAGTCGGGAAGTTGTCTTTTCGGGAGAGCACGTCAGGGTAGGTTCCCCTGCAGACTGCCGTCATCCACAAAGTAAGTGACCTCGCGTTTGTGTGTTCATCGCTTTTTTCGGTTACTTATTTACTCTGGGGACGTATATTGAGCTCAACTAATGACATCTCTCACAGTATTAACAGACTTAGGTCGGGGTAATCCCTTAATATTCTATGGATAACCACGCTTTGCCAGTGTGTTTTTGCCTTTGTAAATCACCACGCAGACTATTACACTCTGCTACAGTACTCACCAAGCCTTTTTAGAAATATTTTCTGTTGTAAAACTGTTTTATTCCTCCCAGTTTTCCTTCAACAAATGTCATAAATGCTAGTGACGAGTCTGTGTATGAATTTCCAAGTGACATGGACTAATAATTTGCTTGATGTTCATAATCAATTTAACCAACCGACCTCTAGTAGTGAATGTGACTGTTTTGGTTCTGATTGATTACACTGCATTCATGGTGTCTGCTTTACCACTTTATTAGTAGTGACCGCTTTCGGCATGGTACTTCCCAAGGGGCCCCCCCATGTACCAAGGGATGGTAAGCATATTGTCTTATTATGTTTTTACACAACTGGTTACTACACACTGTTGTGTCACGGGTGTCCTTCCTTATTTTTCCGTGTGTTTTGATCAAAATGATTTGTTTGTATTTTTCTAGGGCGACCATTAGAGGTTTCTGACAATTAGTGTAGGAGGCTGGACTGGCTTGTAGTGAGTACCAAGGGGTACTTGCACCTTGCACCAGGCCCAGTTATCCCTTATTAGTGTATAGGGTGTCTAGCAGCTTAGGCTGATAGATAATGGTAGCTTAGCAGAGCAGCTTAGGCTGAACTAGGAGACGTGTGAAGCTACTACAGTACCACTTAGTGTCATATGCACAATATCATAAGAAAACACAATACACAGTTATACTAAAAATAAAGGTACTTTATTTTTATGACAATATGCCAAAGTATCTTAGAGTGTACCCTCAGTGAGAGGATAGGAAATATACACAAGATATATATACACAATAGCTAAAATATGCAGCATAGTCTTAGAAAACAGTGCAAACAATGTATAGTTACAATAGGATGCAATGGGGAAACATAGGGATAGGGGCAACACAAACCATATACTCCAAAAGTGGAATGCGAACCACGAATGGACCCCAAACCTATGTGACCTTGTAGAGGGTCGCTGGGACTATTAGAAAATAGTGAGAGTTAGAAAAATAACCCTCCCCAAGACCCTGAAAAGTGAGTGCAAAGTGCACTAATGTTCCCCTAAGGACAAAGAAGTCGTGTTAGAGGAATAATGCAGGAAAGACACAAACCAACAATGCAACAACTGTGGATTTCCAATCTAGGGTACCTGTGGAACAAGGGGACCAAGTCAAAAAGTCACAAGCAAGTCGGAGATTGGCAAATACCCAGGAAATGCCAGCTGCGGGTGCAAAGAAGCTTCTACTGGACAGAAGAAGCTGAGGTTTCTGCAAGAACAAAAAGGGCTAGAGACTTCCCCTTTGGTGGACGGATCCCTCTCGCCGTGGAGAGTTGTGCAGAAGTATTTTCCCGCTGAAAGAATGCCAACAAGCCTTGCTAGCTGCAAATCGTGCGGTTAGCATTTTTGGATGCTGCTTTGACCCTGGAGGAACCAGGAGGTCGCAAATTAGACCAGGAGAGAGAGGGGACGTCGAGCAAGACAAAGAGCCCTCTCAGCAGCAGGTAGCACCCGGAGAAGTGCCAGAAACAGGCACTATGAGGATGCGTGAAACGGTGCTCACCCGAAGTCGCACAAAGGAGTCCCACATCGCCGGAGACCAACTTAGAAAGTCGTGCAATGCAAGTTAGAGTGCCGTGGACCCAGGCTTGGCTGTGCACAAAGGATTTCCGCCGGAAGTGCACAGGGGCCGGAGTAGCTGCAAAAGTCGCGGTTCCCAGCAATGCAGCCCAGCGAGGTGAGGCAAGGACTTACCTCCACCAAACTTGGACTGAAGAGTCACTGGACTGTGGGGGTCACTTGGACAGAGTCGCTGGATTTGAGGGACCTCGCTCGTCATGCTGAGAGGAGACCCAAGGGACCGGTAATGCAGCTTTTTGGTGCCTGCGGTTGCAGGGGGAAGATTCTGTCGACCCACGGGAGATTTCTTCGGAGCTTCTGGTGCAGAGAGGAGGCAGACTACCCCCACAGCATGCACAAGCAGGAAAACAGTCGAGAAGGCGGCAGGATCAGCGTTACAGAGTTGCAGTAGTCGTCTTTGCTACTATGTTGCAGGTTTGCAGGCTTCCAGCGCGGTCAGCAGTCGATTCCTTGGCAGAAGGTGAAGAGAGAGATGCAGAGGAACTCGGATGAGCTCTTGCATTCGTTATCTAAAGTTTCCCCAGAGACAGAGACCCTAAATAGCCAGAAAAGAGGGTTTGGCTACCTAGGAGAGAGGATAGGCTACTAACACCTGAAGGAGCCTATCAGAAGGAGTCTCTGACGCCACCTGGTGGCACTGGCCACTCAGAGCAGTCCAGTGTGCCAGCAGCACCTCTGTTTCCAAGATGGCAGAGGTCTGGAGCACACTGGAGGAGCTCTGGACACCTCCCAGGGGAGGTGCAGGTCAGGGGAGTGGTCACTCCCCTTTCCTTTGTCCAGTTTCGCGCCAGAGCAGGGCTAAGGGGTCCCCTGAACCGGTGTAGACTGGCTTATGCAGAATTGGGCACATCTGTGCCCAACAAAGCATTTCCAGAGGCTGGGGGAGGCTACTCCTCCCCTGCCTTCACACCATTTTCCAAAGGGAGAGGGTGTCACACCCTCTCTCAGAGGAAGTTCTTTGTTCTGCCATCCTGGGCCAGGCCTGGCTGGACCCCAGGAGGGCAGATGCCTGTCTGAGGGGTTGGCAGCAGCAGCAGCTGCAGTGAAACCCCAGGAAGGGCAGTTTGGCAGTACCAGGGTCTGTGCTACAGACCACTGGGATCATGGGATTGTGCCAACTATGCCAGGATGGCATAGAGGGGGCAATTCCATGATCATAGACATGTTACATGGCCATATTCGGAGTTACCATTGTGAAGCTACATATAGGTAGTGACCTATATGTAGTGCACGCGTGTAATGGTGTCCCCGCACTCACAAAGTTCAGGGAATTGGCTCTGAACAATGTGGGGGCACCTTGGCTAGTGCCAGGGTGCCCTCACACTAAGTAACTTTGCACCTAACCTTTACCAGGTAAAGGTTAGACATATAGGTGACTTATAAGTTACTTAAGTGCAGTGTAAAATGGCTGTGAAATAACGTGGACGTTATTTCACTCAGGCTGCAGTGGCAGGCCTGTGTAAGAATTGTCAGAGCTCCCTATGGGTGGCAAAAGAAATGCTGCAGCCCATAGGGGTCTCCTGGAACCCCAATACCCTGGGTACCTCAGTACCATATACTAGGGAATTATAAGGGTGTTCCAGTAAGCCAATGTAAATTGGTAAAAATGGTCACTAGCCTGTTAGTGACAATTTGGAAAGAAATGAGAGAGCATAACCACTGAGGCTCTGATTAGCAGAGCCTCAGTGAGACAGTTAGTCACTACACAGGTAACACATTCAGGCACACTTATGAGCACTGGGGCCCTGGGTTACCAGGGTCCCAGTGACACATACAACTAAAACAACATATATACAGTGAAAAATGGGGGTAACATGCCAGGCAAGATGGTACTTTCCTACAATTAGTGAACTTCAATGTAAGTGACTATTTGACATTTTTGCAAACTTTCGGTAATGTAGACAGGAGAAGTCTTATTATGTATTGGTCCTGAAGAAGCGTCATAGGATCTTGTTAGACCACTGTACGCGAAACATGTTGACCATGTCCTAGGAGCCCGACGATAATCTCCTTAAGCTCCAGCACCATGCAGAAAGTGGTTGAGCATTATTCCTCATTTTACACTTTCCTTCTGTTTTTAATCTTGGTCCCGGTCTTATTCCATTGATTTATTAAATTGACTCGCTCCTATTAAGACTGGGAACCAATTTTAGCTTTCACTCTCCTGCCAGGATTAGCGCCTGACCGCAACACCAGGTCTTGTAGTGTCCGCTACCACGGCTGCTACCTAAAAGATCTCCGGCAAAGAGCCCCCTTACGGGGAGCCCGTCAGACATTGCAGCGCCGGTCTGACGAGGAGCTACCCGATGATGAAGCATGACATCCTCTCGGATGTGTGAGGGCTCTTGCTCCTGAACTTTAATGTTCCCCTAGTGATTATATTTTTCCATTTGGAACAGTGTACACCTTTTTTGTATATATATTTGTGGGTTCACACCAATATAGACCGGTACCATTAGGGCAGTGTGGTTGGCCCACTCGGGCTTGATTGATGAGGATACATCAACATTATTAGCATATGGTGTAGCCCCGTGTGGACAGTTTGCTAATGAATTCGTAGCGTAATTACCTATTTGTGCAATATTGATACTGATATGAGGCCCCCTATGTGACTATGATTTTTTAAGCACCACTAGTATTTTTCATTGATGAGTTAGCTGTGCAACGTTTGCTTATAATGTAATAGGGAGGATAATATCAACATGTATGTATAAGCTCCGTACTAATGTCAAACTCATAGAAAAAGTCCTAGATATATGTAAATGTGATAGTATTTATCATATGTGACAACATGCAGGAAAAATACTATAGCATTAAATAGTTGGAATGGAGCGTTAACATTCTGTCATGGTGGTCGCGTTTCATACAATGCTGTTTTGTCCATTGTTTATGTTTTGCATTGTCCATTTTGTATGTTTATGTAACGTTTAAATCACTGGGAATGAAGGCCCATATTTACACTTTTTGATACAAATCAGCGCCAGGGCAGATTTGCGTCAAAAAGTTTACCACTGGCTAACGCCATTCCAAACGCGCCAGCCGGGCACCTTATTTATGGAATGACGTTAGCCGGCGCTGCCTCCTCGTTTGCGTCAAAATAATTGCGGAGGTGAAGTGAAGACTGGGGGTTGTGCGCCAAAGAATGGTGCAAGTCAGATTGGAGTTATAAAATATTGGCTCTCACCTGACTACCGCCATTTTTGACGCACAACCCCCATGGAAATGACTCCTGTCTTAGCAAAGACAGGAGTCATGCCCACCTGCCCAATGGCCATGCCCAGGTGACTTCTGTCCCCTGGGCATTGCCATTGGGCACAGTGGCATGTAGTGGAGCCCAAGTTAGGCCCCCCTATGCCACTTAAAAAAAGGATTTTGTTTTACTTACCTACACTTACCTGCACTCACCATGGATGGGTCCCCCCATCCATGGGTGTCCTCCAGGGGTGGGCTAGGGTGGCAGAGAATGCCCCTGGGTGCAGGGAAGGGCACCTGTGGACTGCATCCATGGACTCCCACCATGGAAATGAACCCACAGGTTCCTTAACGCCTGCCCTGACCCAGGAGTTAAAAAACGGCGCAAATCCGGCTGGGTGCCATGTTTTAATGCCCACCTCCTCCTGTGCGTCATTTTGATGCCGGAGGATAAATAAGGCGCACATGCCTTAGAGTCATTTTTTGCATGGGAACGCCTACCTTGCATGTCATTAGCACAAGGTAGGTTTTCACGTCCAAAAAATGACTCAAACTCCATAACTTTGGCGCTGGACTGATCTAGCGGCAAAGTCTAAATATGGAGTTAAGTTTGCGCCGAATTTGCACAAAACAAATGACACAAATCCGGCGCAAACAGAGTATAAATATGGGCCGAAGTGTCCAAATCATGTGAACAAGGCCACTTAGTCAGCCGAAATGCATTATCTTTGTATTAAAATCTCCACTATCGCAACACCCGAGTGAGCACTCTTATTGTCAGAAATACGGAATTTGGAAACATGAAATGTAAACAGAAACAACAGGAACAGCATTGTATTTACTAGGCTGAAAGGGCAGTGGCGGAGATGAAGGGGTACCAAGGCATTTACTGATTGGGCACTGACCCCACCTGTCCCCCACCAGCAACATCACTAGTAACGTTTTGCTGACACTCAGACACCCATGAACCACATTAATATAGCACTTGTTTATGTCATTGTGGTTCTCTTATGCCTACACCTTTAATTGGTGGGTGCAAATTGCATAAGTGGTATGCCAATCAATAGATTATGTAAACTGATGAAGTGCATGGTTATGAGAGTGACAGCACAAATATGTTAACATTTTGTATTAGCATCTTTCCTTGAAAAGAACAGTCAGCTTCTTCATAATGTTATTGTTCACACTCAGGTCGTATAGTAAAGGACATTTAAACAGGGTTCTCTAGTCTAATATGGAGAGTGATCAAGGGCACTATAAGAAGAGTAAAACGCACAACACTCTCACATCCGAATCTCACATATGAATTAATCCAATATCAATACATATTCTAAACAGAAAAATAATTTTATCAATATACACTAAGAAATCTAGAAAAGATGACAACTACACATATATAAAGAAACAATTCCCCCCACATACTAAAACCTGAAACTCAATCATCTGAATTACAATAGAGAACAATAACAAATTCAACTGCAACACAGAGAGACAGACATATAAGACAGAGACAAAAAAGGAAATAAAAATTAGAAACACCGGACAGACAAATTAATGATAGCAATATAAGCAAACAACCACAGACAATAATCTTTATATGCCATGCTCATAATAATAGATATAATATGGCTCCTAATCTGAATACAATCCAATTTAAATAAACAACTGTTTTTCATTTAATGAGATTCCAATACATAGAAAAACTAATGGTCAAAAAATATATTTACACAGAATAAAGAGTAATCAGAAAGAATATACAAAAACAACGAAAAATAAATATTGTCCAGTATCAACTTTGTATATTTGTCATAATCTCAAAGTTCATGAACATAATCCTCAATTTCCATCCAAGCCACACTCAGGTCGTATGTCATAGACTATTATCTAGCCGCTTTTGTGTGAAGCAGGGGTCAGATATTGTCCTTTTATAACCAACAGGTAGTCAATACAGAATACTAGTTTACCAGGTGGAAGCCGAAAAATTGAGTAAATTGTAGGATTATTCTCTGATTGAAAATGGTTTAATCCCTCTGGGAGAGTGTGTATTTGCCACATTATCCAGGATAAAAAGGCTATTTATTAAATGTCTTTACTACAGATACTGGAGCACCTTAAAGAAGCATTGGTAAAGTCAATAGGTCTGCCATTCGCATTGCTTCAGTAAAATGTATAGATCCTCTTTTCCTACTCTAATGAGTTGTACTTGTTTTTCTATATTATAAGTAAACATGCCAAAGCTGTAGTACAAAGATGAATCCGTATTGCAGCTTTCTATCAATATTGTTATTACTATGGATTATTTGTGATGACATCCTAGTATACATAGGTACCAGCAGTCACTGGTAAATTCAAGTGCCTTACACCTTATTCTGACCAAATTGCTTTCTATTCTATTCTTGCGGTCTTATGTAGTGCATGGCTACCTGGAGGCCTCACAGCACTATTATAAACACTGCAATAAACTGATGATGATAGCAGGGGTGTTGAATCACAGACCATACAGCCAGGTCTTCACAGTCTTATGGAAGGAAAGCACATCACCACCAAGACCTGGAACACCCTCCCCATCTACCTCAGGCAATCTCCCATCCTGTCTCAGTTCAGGAAGAACCTATAGACCTGGCTCTTTGCCTGATCCTCATCACCCCCCCTTCCTCCCCAGCACCTTGAGACTCTCACGGGTGAATAGCTGCGCTCTAGAAATTCCTTATTGATTGATTGATGCTCCAGGAGGAGCAGTTCCAGCGGCTAGAAAAGAAGTGGAACGGCCTCCCCAGCGAGACCTGTAAATCCTGGGAATCTTAAGTAGCAAAGCAGATGAAGGATGGAGAACTCTAACTAGGTGATAGGGACAGGATAAAAATCATAACAAATAAGGGCCCTTGTGATGAATTGCTCTAAGCAAGATACATAGAGACTTAGGGGGTCATTCTGACCCTGGCGGCCGGTGACCGCCAGGGTCACCGACCACGGGAGCACCGCCAACAGGCTGGCGGTGCTCCCCAGGGCATTCTGACCGCGGCTTGTTCAGCCGCGGCCAGAAAGGGTAAACCGGCGGTCTCCCGCCGGTTTACCACTGCCCTTGTGAATCCTCCATGGCTGCGGAGCGCGCTCCGCAGCCATGGGGATTCTGACACCCCCTACCGCCATCCTGTTCAGGATGGCGGTAGGGGGTGCCGCGGGGCCCCTGGGGGCCCCTGCAGTGCCCATGCCCATGGCATGGGCACTGCAGGGGCCCCCGTAAGAGGGCCCCGCAAAGTATTTCAGTGTCTGCTAAGCAGACACTGAAATACGCGACGGGTGCAACTGCACCCGTCGCACCCCTGCAACTACGCCGGCTCAATTCTGAGCCGGCGTCCTCGTTGCAGGGGCATTTCCTCTGGGCCGGCGGGCGCTCTTTTGGAGAGCGCCCGCCGGCCCAGAGGAAATGTCTGAATGGCCGCTGCGGTCTTTTGACCGCAGTGCGGTCATTCAGTGGCGGTACCTTGGCGGACGGCCTCTGCCGTCCGCCAAGGTCAAAACGACCCCCTTAATCTTTACTCAGTGTTCCACCGGAAGCCAGTGCAGGTCCCTTAGGGCCGTCGAGTTTGAAGCAAGTCTGAGAACATTCATCACGAGGTGAGCAGTCATGTTCTGCACAAACTGCAATCTCCTGATGCCATAGCCACAAGAGTCTTAAAACAAGGCATCTCATAATCAAGATGGGCCTTTTGACTGGAATACATTGCAGGTGCTTATGCTCACAATATAGTCCACCTATGACACAAATTTCATTTAAATTGATTATGTTCTCAATTAAGGTCCAGGGAGGATCTGGCTTTGCAGTTCGGGCTGGACTGTTCCCACGAGGAACAGGGTCAAGGCTGATTTGCATATGGCTGGGTCCAAACTGGGGTGGCCAAGTGAGCAAAATAACGATGGACAAATGGCTGAATAATGATGCCAAAGTCAATCCAGTTGTTACCCATCTTTTAGACTTTTGCTGTGCTGTTTGATGATAGGACATGTGTAGGCTGGGTTTGCATGTACTGCCTCAGGTACAATCAGTGATCTGTATGATGATATGGGCTGTTTCTGGTACATTAGATGTATTGTCTGATTTACTTCTGGAGCCATTTCACACAATGAAGTACCTAATGTTTGGTTTTCTATTTGTTTTAACAGCTGCCAATATGACTCCCATCCAGATTCCAGAGTTTCAGCGCAGGGCGATGCGTTACCGCCACATTCTGGATGTGAAGTCGGGGTTCCGCAACATGGCAGGGCCTTATCGCCAAGAAAGAGCCTCCGGAGTGTTGAGGGCATTTGCCCAAGGGGGCTCTTCCGTGTCCACCACAGCCACCACCAACAGCACCACCACTACCACCCAGGCGGCACCAACATTAGCAGGCACCTTTGCCGGACTGTCAACATCCACAGCTCCAGGACCTGTCATAGCACCACCTGCAACTCCTCCTACAGACATAGCACCGACAAGGGCCCATACTTCCTCCACTGGCACCCAGACCACCCCTGCTGCAGTCATAGACCCTGCAGCTTTTCTACAGATGCAACAGAACTTGGACCGTGTGTTGCGGAAAATGACCAGGCTGCAGCAGGAGGTGGCACAAGTGAATCGGATGGTGTGTGCCATCAAAAAGCCCCTTCGGAGGGCCAACTTGTAGACATTATACTCAGCCATAATTCCCTCCCCTCCCTCCTCTTTCCTGGTTCTTTAAATTAGTGGGTTTAGGAGGCTTAGGGGGTCATTACAACTTTAGCGGGCGGCTAATGCCACCCGCCAAGCTGTAACTGCCGGGCGGCCGCCAATGCAGCCGCACTCCCGCGGTGCCCATTTGGACATCCCCGCTGGGCCGGCGGACGGAAACCAAGTTTCCGCCCGCCAGCCCAGCTGGGATGTGGGCCGCAACATGCATAGCAGACAGTGAAAAGCTGCATGGGGCCCTGTCAGGGGGCCCCTGCACTGCCCATGCCACTGCCCCAGGGGCCCCACAAACTCCCAGTGCCGCCAGCCTTTTCCTGGCAGTTCAGACCACCAGAAAAAGGCTGGCGGTCGGGGACTCGTAATCCCCTGGGCAGCGCTGCTAGCAGCGCTGCCCAGGCGGATTATAACCGCCGGGGCAAATCTGGCGGAATACCGCCAGCCCCGGCGGTGCGACCGCGGTGCTTCCGCCAAGGTCGAAATAGGCCAGGAAGCACCGCCTGTCAAAGCCCAGCTCACCTGAGTTCTTGTTCAGTTCTGATGGAGGTTGAAGACAATCCGACCCCACCCTGAAACTGCTTGTTCCAGCACACTAGTTTTTAAAACAGTGCACTAAGAACAGAAGCTCAAGGGAAGGGGGGAAGTGGATAAAATAAAAAAAAGAGAGACAACACCGTTCTTGCGTTTCCACTGTTGAAGTGCTGCACAAATCTGCGGCCCTTTCTGACTTCTGTAGAAACTGGTGCCTAATGAAACATAAACAAAGAACAGATAAGTGCAACCTATTCCTAAATGGGATCCTGACTATCCCTTTATTTATTGGAAATTCTCTTCTAAAAGTACCTCTTGGATCCTGGTCTCTAGTTTCCAGGTTTGGAATGTGTTACTGCTCTGGGATGTGTTTTCTATTACTGTTAAGCTTCTAAAAAATTAAACAAATACCGTTATCAGAATTACCAATATCAAACATTCATCATAATATAACTAAAGCCTAAATTCCCAATAGCAGACTCACTTTTCGCATATTTCCAGAATCTTTTATAAAACAAATACTATACTTTTACATCAAAATACAGCATGTAATTTGTGCAAGTCCTTGATTTACTGTTTTCCTTGCAGTCAATGGTTTCCACTGTTCGATTCCCAAAAGTTCCATGAAAAAAAACAATGTCCGCTTCACAAAGTCCTGCAAAATAATCCTGCAACAAAGAGCCTTAATCACAATGCTCGTGGAAGGCACTTCGCCTCAAACTGTCTATACACAAATCCAGAAATTGCCGTCAAAGCTTCCTCAGGTAATAAAAAGTTTTGCACTTACTTGTTGCTGGCAAGAGATACTGATCAGTCTAACCTTGTCTTCTTTCTCTTTTGCAGGTTACTCGTAGGAGAGAGGCTGAGGCAAGGAGGAACCGGAAACCGGAAGAAGGAAGAGCCAGCAGCTGCGCCAATTGAAGTCAAAGAAAGTCTGTAAAGAGCAGGAGTGCCAGCGCCGAGGGATCTGTTCTCAGGTAAGCGGGAGGTAGACGAGCACAAGCACTGGGTGAGGCTCGGGGGATGCCTTTTATAGACAAGGCTGGGTGTGGTTCGAAGAGCTGGGTGTGGTTTGAAGGGCTGGGTGTGGTCCTCACATGCTGCACATGTTCTTGGAAGGTGTGCAGAGCTGGGTGTGGTTTGAAGAGCTGGGTGTGGTCCTCACATGCTGCACATGTTCTTGAAAGGTGTGCAGAGTTTCAGTTATTATGCAAATGAGTTGGATTAACACATGGCCTAGGGAGGAGTGTTTTAAAGAAGCCTTGGTAAAAGCAAGGCCCAATGTGTAAACAAAACAGCACATTAAACAACATACACAGAAGCCTAGGGGGGGGGAAGGTGAGATAACAAGAAAGGCTTTGAATAGTAAGTTTAAAAAGGAGCTATTACAGAACCCACTAGTGCAGTGAGAGGGGACATGCTCTTTGCTGTGTACAAACCCTAACACCGCCAGCCTGTTGGCGGTGCTTCCGTCATTTTAGCCCTGGCGGTCTAGTACCGCCAGGGTCAAAATGACCCCCATAGTGTTAGGTTAGAATAGGCTGTTAGTTTAGTTAGTAGTAGTGGGGGCATGGCGGTATCATACTTTTTATAACTGATTTTTATTATGTGTGTGTGTGGATGATGTTGGGGTTTTGGTGTTTTAAAAAAATATATATAATATAAAAATAAAAAAAAATATATATATATATTTGTTTTGTATAAGATAGTATGTGTTTAGGTTAGTATATGTTGTCCTCCATGTGTCCCGTCTTATAAGGGGGGTGGCGGGTTGATGTTTAGATCGTTTTGTTAAATGTGATAAGTAAGTTTAGCTTAGGTTAGTTAGGGCCAGTTGTGGGTAATGTATAGTCAGATTAGTTTAGGTTAGGTAAGGTGTTTCCCCTGGTTTTAGCTTCTGTTTTTACTGTTTAATAAATATCTAGGTAACCCTTTACAGTATGTGTCAAATGCTTGTAGATCCGGGCCTTGGCATGAGTGAACAGTGTCTTTTTTGTATTAGCTTTTGTGTCCCATTCTGCTACCAATTCCCAACTGAGCTGTTACATTGGCAGCTACACTAAAGCTACTTAGATGAGATTCGGCCATCCATTGCACCCACCACTCACGGTTACTATGGATCCCAAAGTGTGGTTAATTTGTAATGTATGTTTTCAATGTCACATACTTTGCTACCAGATTCGGTATTGAGGACATTGTGGTAAGTCTGCCTGCAGCCTGATATCCAAGCGAATCCTTATAAGGTTAGTGGTAGTATGCTCTCATGTAGTATGGAATACATAACTCACACCTATCATTTGTTACAATGTTCAGCCCGGTGACTTATCTGTAGGGAAACTCATACACAACCATTCATGCTGTATGGTGTGTGTTAGGTACAAATTGGGTCAAATGTCACATACGTAAGTTTTGGCTTGAAGAAAAAATTGAAGGCACTATTTTCTGGCTTGGACATCCCTTGAGGAAGCGTTATTGTTTCCAACACAGCATTATGGTGTATAGTTTCTATTTTCCTCAGAACTAACCCTCAGGAAGGGCAGATAATGGTACAATCCAGACCACTGTGCATAGTTATTAGCCAAGATTCGTTCAGGTCAGGCGTATTGACAATCAATAATCATTGACCTGAGGTAAACATCACTGATGGCCATTACGGTTGATGTGTCACATTACACAGAGACAAAGTAGTTGTGTAAGTGTTATTTATTTGAAAATGCTGTAGTGCTGTATGTACATTGTCCATGATCGTGAGTCTATTAGTGTGACATCTTCCATTGTGATCCTACACAAGTGCAAAAGAACATGTCATTGGACGTGCTTGGGTGAAGTGTCTGACAGTGCAGAGGGACAGGATTTGCAGGTAGTGAGAGACAATCACAGGGCAGGGTGACAAGATATACAGTGGGTTGAAGAACAGTGCTTGAGTACAGTTGCTGCAAAACTGGCATGTTACAAAGCACAGGACCTTGGTAATAGGAGGCCATGTGGCAGGGACTAGTGCTACCGGGTACTCTTACGGGTGAAGGTGATCTGTTCCATGTCTTCATCTTCTGATGTGTGTGTTGTCTCCTCTGCCCTTGGTGGTGGTGGTTGTGAAGGGGCAACACACACCTCAGTGTTTGAAGACGTGGAGTCAGACATCCCTATTAAGGGCAGTACTGCAGCAAGGAGGAGCTGCTGGTTCTTAAGAATAGCACCCACATCACGGTGGTAGGCAGCCATGTCAGCCCTGAGGGGTTCAATATTGCATTTGTGCACGAGTTGACAGGATTGTTGTTGTAGGTGTTGGGTCAACTCTATTACAGCTGTGCTGATTTCCTTCAACCTTTTTTCAAGTTCCTGCAATATTGTTGTTCGACCTTGCATGGCTGCTGCCTGTTCTTCAGTTGACATCATTGCACGAACGCACCGCCTCAAGGCTGGCTGACATAGTTTGCATCCCCATCTGCACATCCTTGGCCAGCTCCCGCTGTTCTCCAACTACAGTTCTCTCCAAGCTGGTGCCAGGGTCGTCAGAGTCCTCAGCTGTGTTGGAGCTGGCAGGTCATACAATTGGGGTGGTGGGTGGGTCCTCCGTGATGGCTGCTAGTTCGGGGCTCCTCCTTGTGACTGAAGGTGGGGTCTGGAGGGTTCAAAGGACATCTTGGAGAGTCTGCTGGCTGATGTTTGTCAGCTCATCATCCATGTCATCAGGGTAGTCCTGGACAGGCATATCCACAGGAGAGTCATTGTCCTCTGCAATGAGATATGGTACAATTAGTGTGTCTGTGTTGTGGCATTTGTATTGTGACATGCCTGCCTTCCGATTATTTTAACATTGTGATCTTGGTTCCTGTTCATTGTTCCTGTCTTTCATTTTAGCATTCTCCCAGGCCTATGCCCCACATGCATGTCACATGTATTGTGGTCAGTTTGTGGACTTGTCAGCATCACATCCTCTAGGTGTTGGTTCAGGCCAAAGTGTGAATTGCCACCTTCTTGTCCTACTCAACCCTCCATCTACTTCCATTCTCATGGTGAGGCCTTTCACTGGCTGTGGGTGTTCTGATGGCACTAGCACCACACTTAACAATCTGGAACTGCCCCAGTCTCTGATCTTTCACATCCACCTATATGTTGTTGAGATCTAGCATATACTATTTATAGCATTGTTATGGCACGATATGGATGTCAGCATTGGTAATGTGTACTGCTGATGTTGGGGAATGTGTGCTACATTGGATTGCACTGATTGTCCTAGCTGTGTTCCATTTCCTCCTCTGACTGTGCTGGTGTATCTCTGTAACCAGTTACAGGTGTCCTCCCCCTCAATGCTGTTGTCTGAGCTGTATGACTTTTGGGATGTTGCATTGTGACCCAGGCACAGGGTGGACCCTGACATATGCAGCATGGGTATGACATTAGTGCTGTGTACCTCCTAATGTTTATGACAATGGCTGATGTTTGTAGCAACTATGGACAATCACATTTGACAGGATTGGGACATTTGTATTGTTTCGGGGGATTGATAAAGTTGTCATCATGAACCCTCTAATTTGGGTTTGTTTGATCCATGGGGACGTTACTGCCATTAGCTACTTGACCTGCACAAACAGCCGAGGTGGTTGTGGCAACTGTTGTCAATGTTAAATTCTACTTGCAGATATGGCCAGAGGTTGTTAATTGGGCCCTAGTTAATGTAGGGAGAATACTGGCTGATGAGTGACGGGCTGCCAGTTTTACGTTGTACCCTACCCTCCTGGCCTGGCTTTGCCTTTCCAACATCCTTGGCATGGCAGCATACCCCTATGCAAAGGTTGTTGGTGTAGTGTACTATTGTGCCCCAGGTTTCCCCTGTACAGCCCATGCCCCCGTGCCGTGCCCCTTTAGCCATGCCACTCCTTGAATATAATGACTTCCATGCATTGTGTAGTAGGGATGCCCCCCCCCCCGGTTGCATTTAACAATTCGGCATTTCATTTCCCTATGCGACTTACCCTGTATCTGTGTTGTCTCCTGGTAGTCTGCGCTGTCCTGTCCTTGGGTCCCTGTGACGATCTCCTCAGGGATGACGCTGCCACCATCTCCTCCATGTGGTCCAGGGCCTCCTGCGGGGCTGGACTCCCACCTCCAGTCTGCAGTGCTGCCTTCCTGTTCCTGGTCATCTTTTCCTTGGTCCTGGGCTTGCAGTCATGCCAGCGTTTCTTGCACTCAATGACTGTTCTCCGTGCTTCTGCCACACTGTTGATCTTGTCAACAATTTGTTGCCATATTGCCTCTCTCCTACTAAATGGCAACTTTGAGGTGACAAACAGTTGGTGCTGGTGTTCTGTCACCTCTTTCACCATAATTTCCTGCTCCTCTGCACTGAAGCGACACTTTCTTTTCTTCTTCCCCCTGTCCTGGGCCTTGTGTGGGTCCTCCTGGCTGGTTCCTGGTCTGTTGTCATCTTCCTGGGGTCCGTGCAGGCATCTGGGATCCATTTTGGCTCTCCTTAGCACATTTTGCTGTGTTTGCGTGACTTTTTGATGCAATTGCGCCAAAAAACAGCGCGTATCCGGTTTGCAACATCATAAACTGGCTCACAGTAACTTTCGGCGCATTAACATCTTTTACCTTTACGACGTGATGCATTGGTTTGAATAAAAAAAAATGACTCACACATGTGGTTTGAGCCGCCGTGCGCCAAAGTATAAAATTGACGCCCGCACGGCAGAAAGAAATGGCGATAGCCGGCGGTAATATTTTGGACGCAAAACTGCATCGCGCAGTTTTGCGTCACAATGTATAAATATGGCCCTTAGTTCTTTTAAGAGAAGAATGCCTTGCTTATCCCTCCTGACGTTTTTGGGAACGACCCTCTGTAATATTCCAAAAATCTTGGAGCACAGGATATCCATCTATCTATCTATCTATCTATCTATCTATCTATCTATCTATCTATCTATCTATCTATCTATCTATCTATCTATCTATCTATCTATCTATCTATCTATCTATCTATCTATGCCCTTAGGTAACTATAACTTTCACCCTCACCATGCACTGCTAATTACTCCACAAATTAAGGCACTCATGACATAATTGATAACATTATTGATAATATCAAGGTAATATTTACAATAACAATTTTGACAAAAGACTGTGCCTCGCGATGAGATGAGTTATGGTTACCTTAGGACATGAGCTATAGTTACTGGAAATAACTGTAGCTATACCTAGTGAATTTCTGTGATATGATACTTTTAAAATGTGAGCCTATCTGTAGCATGCCTGTAAGCTTTGGTTTCCTAAGTGAATTTATAAGTTTTTTAAAAATTATTTTTCCTAACCATAACGTTCCCGGAACTAACGTGTATAAGTTTCATTACTATATGTTAATCCAACCACCACCGCACACGGCCTTAGGCCGTGTGTGGCGGCGGTTTGCCACAGTGAGTGAGTGCATGAGGGTGTCAGTGGGTCTGTGAGTGGGTGTGCAAGAGTCTGAGTGGGTCTATGAGTGGCTGCCTAAGAGTTTAAGTGCATGTGTGAGTGGGAGAAAGAGATTGAAGGAGAGAGAGAGAGAGAGAAAGAGAGAGAAAGAGAGTGAGAGAGAGAGCTAGAGAGTTTTTAGGCTTTGATGGATAATATACCTAGAATGAGATATTTCTGTACAAATTGAAAAGAAAACTGTGTATTTTTCAATTAAAAAGAGTAAGATCACCTTTCAGCATGAGCCTTAAACATTTGCAGTTGAAAAAAGAAATGAGGGAAATGACTACGGTTACACTTGGAGTCGAGCTCTCGCCTCTCAGTGTGAAGGTTTGTGACCGTCACCATTATGCTTCCTACATTTCTTTTAAATATTTTTTGCTGGCCTTTACAGGCTCTATGGGACTGCGGAAGACAGATGAAAACTCAGAAAACTGTCAGAAAACAGAGATATGTTTGCTGTGATTTGGCTGCAGCTGGAAAAGCTGTAGGCAAGCCACAGCAAACAGCTATGTCCCAGGTGTGGGGGATGGGTGCCCTCCACGTTACAAATAAACCTTGCCCCCGGGACTTGGCCTACCTGGGGGCTTGAAATAGAAAAAGCGCAGAAGCCCTTGCTTCATTTTTTAATGAATTTTCATTGGATCTGCCGTGAATTGTGGTGAAAATTTAAAAAAATGCTTTTTAGTCCTGGGGGTGTCCTTTTGGAATTCTAACACCAGAGCTAAGAGGTGAGGGTGTTCGTACTCTGGCCCCTTTTCTATTTTGTATTCCTTTTTTCTGGAACTCAGCTGAAGGCAAGTCCCAAGACGGCTGCTAACATTTCCTTGTTGAAGTGTTGGCAGCCAATCGAATCTCAACACGAGATCGGGAGGGATTGCGAATCCTTTGTATCCCTATAAATACAAATTTGGATTTTCTAAATTTTTCTCAAAAACTACTGAACAGATTTACACCAGATAACAAAACGTGCTCTTTCTGGACCAACAGCTACCTTCCTGCCAAATTTAGTTTAGTTCCATCCAGTACCTTTGGCACTATCGCTGTTCAAAATCCCTATAGAAAAATGAATGGAGAAAATGCATTTAGGGACCCCCCTTTTTCCGGGCCCGAGAGTGACGGATCACCCCAAAACTTTCCATACAGCAGTTGAAGTGAGCGTTGTATTTTCCAGGACTATTTTGTGAAGATTGATCAAACAACACTAAAGCTATTAGCAAAACAAAAAATGCACTTTCTATAGAAGCTAGGTCCTAACTATAACTAACTAGCGGTGACTGCCATTATGTATATATATTACCTAGTGGCGGTCGCCATATAAATAACATACTGGCAGTCGCCAGTAGGTAGTTATAGTTAGGACCATGTTTCCATAGAAAATGCATTTTTTGACTTGTCAATATCTTTGGTGCCGCTTGATGAAGCTTCACACAATTACCAGGACATATTTAAGAGCACCTTAGCGCCACTGGAACGTCACATTTTGTGATACTCCACTAGTGATAACCTCTGCTCAATATTTACAAGGAGGTGTAATGCCACTTTTTGTAGCGTTACGCCTCCTTCTGAGTATGGGCCCCTCCAATGCAGTTTTTTGTATTAGAGGGACATGCAATGGGTGTTGCTGTGGGCGTGCCACAGCAACACCCATAGCTTTTGACGATGCCTCAGATTTACGAGTTGTCGTAAACCTGAGGCAGCACCAAAATCTAATGCCACCCCAGGGGTGGCATTAGCAAGGCACAATGAGGAGGAATTCTTTTACTTCTCTTTGTTTTTTGCTTTTTCTATGCATGCTGCATTCTGCAGCATGCATAGAAAAAGCATAATGCCAGAAATTATTGTTTATGTGTGGGAAGGTGTCCCTTCCTTCCCATAAACAATCATTTGAAAATGACGCTTTGGCACTTTCTGCAGCACACACAGAAGTGCCAAATCGCCATTAGTGATTGTTTATGTGCAAGGAGGGACACCTTTCCGCACATAAACAATCACACCCCTCAAAGCAGACATCCTTGCACAATGGTGCAAGGTTGCCTGCGTTGGCAGCTAAATTATGTGCCAGTGCAGGGGACAACACAGCGGTGTGCCATATTCAATTAAACACGGCACATCCCTGCATTGTGAAAATGATGGAGCGCAGCGCAGCCAATTTGGGTGCAGAATCGCAGTCCGTCATTTTCCCTTATATATGGGCCTTACTATCGAAATCACCTACAATCAGTAGCCAAAGAGTTTTATTCTCTTTGTCTTTCTTGAATATATGATTGTTCTGGAAGATCAAAGTGAAACTAGGAGAGAATGTCCTTGACATTTGAGCTAGCATTGAAATGTAATCCTAAAACAATAGAGAAAATTATTTTCTGTCTGAATATTTTTAAATTTCCATTTAAATCAGGTGCAATTGATATTGCGATACCTCTTTTATGATTGATGTCCTCTACACGTCGGAATGGGTAGACAATTAAATGTAGAAGAGTCAGCTAAGAAACTGGCTGTAAGCCACGTTTCTTGTAGTCATATTATCGGCAAACTTTGTTATCTAAGGAAATGTAGTTTTCTTTTATCGTATCTTGCAATATTTTAGGAGAAAATAGAAATATTCCTGCTAAACTTCGCGTGAGCTCCAGGTAAACAGTTTATTATTGCTTAGCACCCTTGAGAGCCATGCCCATGAGATATCTTTCTTGGACCCTGGCCTAGTTGTTGCTGTTTTTGAGTTGTAACAGATCTGCCGAGTGTGCTCACTTTCACTGACGGCGCAAGGTTGCGCAAATGCAGTAGCTGGTCAGGAGGCAAATCATTTGAGCTAAATAAATCCATGAGAAAAGAAAGATTTGTATTATCACATTCCCCTCTAATGACAGTATGTGCTTCTATTGTGATTGGATATACATCATAGTTATTCATCCTAAAGAAATCAACAGATAAGCAAATAAAATCAGGATCCATACTAGACCAAAACTCCGCTCTTGTGTAACTAGGGTTAGCCTTATCAGGAAATGACACTCTTTTTATTTCAGGTGTGTGCTATATGGTGAACGAAAACGTTTTGCAGTTGAAAAAAGAAAGGAGGGTTATGACTACGGATACACCTTGTGTCGAACCCTTGGCTCTCAGTGTGAAGGGCTGGGACCTTCACCATTCTGCTACCTACATTTAAAAAAACAACTTTTTACTGCCCTTTACAGGCTATCTGGGACTGTGGATGGAAACTCTGCATGCAGGGAAGACAGATGAAAACTCCGCTTTCTGCCAGCGGGACCTGTTTGACAGGTCCCGCTGTCAGTAAGCGGAGTTATGTTTACCTTGATTTGGCTGCAGCTGTCAAAGCTGTCGCCAAGCCGCAGCAAACAGCTATGTCCCAGGTACACTGGGACATAGCAGGAGCCAGCCCTTGGGGGTGAAAGTCCCCAGGGCCATCAGTGGCTCCTTGATGGGGGGCTGCGTGGCCCCCCTCCAATATGGAAGAAGTCTCAGGGAGGTGGCGGTCCCCAGGCCTATAGGGTCAGAAATGGATCATTATTTTTAATAAAGCCCTGGCAGGTGATGGTCCCCTGTACTGTGGTGGGGAGGGGGGGCTGGGTGCCCCCATGGTTTCATTGTTTAAACTCCAGTAAGGTGATAGTCCCTGGGGCTGCGAGGGGAGCTGCGCAAAAATTTGTGATGACATTGCAAATTATCAGCAAATTTATAAAATAAAATGAATAAAATGGTGTAGAGGGTCCATTGGAAACTCCGTGGGAAAGAGATGAAACAATTGCTTTTGCAGGCAAGGAGTTGCATATTTAGCAGCTCCCTTTGTGAAAAAGCATGCCAGCTCCCGCAGGAGGCGGGGGGAGGGGAGCGGCCCCATTACTTAAAACAACTATAACTATAACTGTTGAATTTCTCTCGTTTTGTGCGATTGAATTCAGAAGCTAACTACAATGTCCCTGTAACCTTCTTTTTTTTACGTAAAAAATAAATATATATATATATATGAAGTCACCTACAATCAGTAGCCAGAAAGTAGAAAAAAAAATGTTCTCTATTGTTTTAAGATTACATTTCCATGACTGCTCAAATATCAAGGATATTCTCTCCTAGTTTTATTGTTGATGTCACTCTGAGCATCCGGAACAATCATACTCAAGGAGTTGAGTATATGATTGTTCTGGATGCTCAGAGTGACATCAACAATAAAACTAGGAGAGAATATCCATGACCGTTGAGTGGGCGTGGAAATGTAATCTTAAGACAATAGACTAAAATGTTTTCTCTAGTGTCTAAAGGGTAGACAATCAAGTGTATAAGAGCCAGCTAATCAATTGGCTGTAATCTACGTTTATTGTAGACATATTGGGCCCCATTATGACCCTGGCGACCGGCGGTAAGCTGGTGGTAACACCGCCAACAGGGTGGCGGTGTTCCGCCAGCTATTATGACCGTGGCGCAATAGCCACGGCCATACCGCCGGCCCCTGCAACATACCGCCAGGCTTCCACCTGGCGATCATAATCCCCAGGACAGCGGTGCAAGCACCGCTGCCCTGGGGATTATGAGTCCCCGACCGCCAGCCTGGCCACAGCGGTAAACACCGCCATGGAAAGGCAGGTGGCAAGGGGGACTTGGGGTGCCCCTGGGGGCCCCTGCACTACCCATGCACTTGGCATGGGCAGTGCAGGGGCCCCCAGGCATAGCCCCATCGCGCATTTCACTGCCCGAATTTCAGGCAGTGAAATGCGCGACGGGTGCTACTGCACTTGCTGCACATCAGCATTGCCACCTGCTCTATTATGAGCCGGCAGCAATGTTGATGTGACTTTTCCGCTTGGCCAGCGGATGGTAACACTGTTACCGTCCGCTGGCCCAGCGGAAAAGTCGTAATAGGGAGCCAGGAATTCTGGCTCCCGCAGCCTCAGCCGTCTTTTGTAATGAGGGCCACTATCTGCAAACTTTGTGATATAAGGAAATGTAGTGTTTTCTTTTATCGTACCTTGCCAAATTATAGGAGAAAAAAAATATTCTTGCTAAACTTTCCATGAGCTCCAGCTAAACAGTTTATTACTCCTTAGCACCCTTGGGAGCCATGCCCATGAGGTATCTTTCATGGAACCCTGGCTTAGTTGTTGCTGTTTTTGACTTGTAATCGATCTGCCAACTGTGCACACTTTCACTTTTACTTATGGCACAAGCTTGCACGAATGCATTAGCTGGTTTGGAGGCAAATCATGTGAGCTAAATGAATCCATAAGAAAAGATCGATTTGTATTATCACATTCCCCTCTATTGACAGTGTGTGCTTCTATTGTGATTAGATGTACATAATAGTTATCCTCCCTAAAGAAATCAACATATAAGCAAGTAATACCAGGAGCCAGACTAGACCAAATCTCTGCTCCTGTGTCACTAGGGTTACTCTTATCAGGAAATTAAACTCTTTTTATTTCAGCTGAGAGTTATGGGGTGAACGAAAACATTATCAAGACTCAAATATGAGAACGGAGACTCTTCTTGGCAATCTAAAGTCAGTATTTTCTAACTATCGCCACAGGGAGAACAAAACTACGGATTGCACCTCAGCCCTGCACAAGCTGCCACTACGGTTTTTCTCAAATGCCTGTTCACAGACAGACCTTTTAAAGCACATCAGAACATTACTTCATTACACATGATCAATAATAGACAACTTTCAAATTTACAGATTAGAATGGAAAAACACTGGAAAACCCGTGACCCCATAACCCCGAATTCCTAGGCTTAGTCATTACCCTCTCTTTATTATACGTTCAACAAAGGTTTATGATTGAGAATTCTGTAACCTACGAATGCGTACATGCTCTTTTGCAAAGTTAATTTATTTGAAGTGTGTGCTGACAGCATTGGGTGTCCAGGACTACTGAGTATTTGGAATTTGGTTTCTTCCCTGCACCAATTGTAAGTTGTGCACCTGGGTGCTTGGGGTTAATTCATTTATGTATCCATTGTCTAATCAGTCTGCAATCTGTTTGTAGTCACAGAGAGTGTCCCGGGGACTCATGTGCTGATGTCATAAATACTTGCAGGTTGGTTAGACATGAGTTGGCCTTTAACAGATGCCCCTTTCATTCCTTATTCCACTACATCCTTGAATGAACCTTTCACCTTGCTCCTGTCAGTGGGTGTGAGGCCTAAAGTAGTTTCTGATTGTGAATATTGGTGTAGTTTCTACTTGGGCCTGATGTTGCATGATGTTTTCACATTTCATATTTATGGTAGTGTGCTTATTTTTTATATTTCTTACAACATTCCCCCCTCTAGTTGATATTTCAACTACCTTAGCTATATCTTGGTCTGCCTTTGGTAGCAGATGATACATGTTGCCTTTGAATCCACTACTTGTGTTGGTGTCCTAATTGAAAACATTCCTCCTGCCTTAGTACTTATTCTCCTAACATATGCTAGTATTTCCTGCATTACACATTATATTAGAAGTAAGATCACAGTCATTGGTGACAGAGCCCCCAACTGTCTCAACATCCAGGATGGTAGTTTTGAAAACCAACCTCTGAACCATCTATCTGGGGCACCTCTTTCATCTGTCATTTTGGTTTGTAAATTATGCAGAGTCTGAATTGCTTCTGACAAAGCTCCATTCTCTGCATCATTTGCTGGAATAAACATGTAGCACAGGGTACCTATCATCTTACAAACACCCACTTGCATGGCCTTCATAAGATCCAGTACATAACGGTGTTGCAGCACATTTACTGTAGTGTGCTTATTTTTTACATTTTCTACAACATGAGGAAAGAGATGTTAACAGTGGAATCAAATGTGGCAAGCTTAGGATTTTATTTCTGTTCAACAGTGTTACTCCTGCTCTGAAAAGAGAACTAAATGGCTGTGGAGGTTTCAGTTACCGGTAGCGGTTTTGCTATCGTAGTTTAGCTTTCTTCTCTTCTTCTTTAGGAAGCAATAGATGAAGACCTAATTGTCTGGAAATTAACAGCCAGAAGATTAAGAATGGACCTTCTTTCAGATTGAGTTAATCCTGGCAGAGGTTACATACATGTTTTTCTTGCAAAAAAATACAAGAATGTTTAGCACAAGCTAGGTTTCCTTGATTTTCACATAGCGCTGGAATTCTAGCTCTGTTCTGCTTCTGTCTGTACATAGGGTCCGCTGATTCTTTTGTAGGAACTAATAAATCACACATAGGCATGTCATTGTTGTGTCCCCCCTCCTTTGAAGGGCAACTCTTACCCTACCCTCAATCCCGAACTCCGTACTCCCTCCACTCAGCTCACATTAACTAGTCACATATGAAAAAGAGAAAGGATCTGCCCAGCTTCTCAGGCAGCAAGGCCAACCTCTGAAACTCACCATCGCTTATGCCCATCCTTGTGACTGGGCAAATTCCAGGATGGGTCGATGTATGGGATCAAACCTAGGCATCAGGGAGAGATAGGGATGCTATTTGCCAGATGCGCTCCTGCTAGATGGGCCTGTGCATAGGTATGAGCACACACAGCTGCTTCCACGAGAAAATGAAGTAATTTCATCATTATTGCAGCCCAGACAGTTCCTCAGCTGTCTTCCACCTTCATTCAGCTCCCGATTTCCTCATAGCATTCCATCTATGACTGATTCCACCTATGAGTGATTTTTGCTGATGTGTGCTGTGGTAGGAAGAAGCAAAAAGTAAACGCCAGTTTAGCAAACCAATATATAAATACATTTGTCAAAACGTCCTTTTATTAATATATGTATGTATATTTTGCTTACATTTTTTCTTGAGGTGTCCAAGACATTGGCTAACCTGCAATACCTCAAGATGTTATTAGATGTTTGTCTTGAGATAGATCTCAATTCCTCTTTCTTTGTTTAACAAATCCCAGTATTTTTCTCTCAGAAAATGTTGTTAAATTAAGTAAAGCATCCCTCTAGGTGTCAGTACAGTGTAAACTAGAATGACAGCCTAGTGGATTTTTTGCACATGCCATAGACATGGGTGATCTTCAGTACAAAGAGAAAGTGCATGACTAGATTGTGCTTCCAGAAGTGCCTCGCTACTGGGGAGTGTGTCTGTCAGACTGAGTTTCATAGCATTGGTTTTCAAATCTGGGTTGGAGGATCACTAGATTACAGGAGCAGGCATTACTGACAAGGCTCAGAAGAGCTGTGGATGGTCAAGTCCTGAGCTGTCAGAGAGCTCAGCTGTGACTGATGTCAGAGCACTGGCAGTATTATAGAAAGCCTAGGGCAGACTTCTCCAACAAGCAGCTTGTGAGCTACTGGTAGCTTTCCAGCTACCTTTGTGTAGCTGTCCTATGTACAACCCAGCCTACTAAATTAGAAGCTTTTGTTTGGTTGAATTAATATTTTATAAAGCAAATTAAATAGTGCATATTTGACAAGACAGAAGTCCTCATCTTCAGCTCCACCCCCTCCACATGGGATGACTCCTGGTGGCCTACCACTCTCAGAGCCGCTCCGACTCCCACCGACCACGCATGCAACCTAAGATTCATCTTGGACTCCTCATTATGCATGACCCAGCAAGTTAACACCATCTCCTCCTCCTGCTTCAAAACCCTCTGCATGCTCCAAAAGATCAACAAATGGATACCCACCGAAACCAGAAGAACAGTCACCCAAGCCCTCGAAAGCAGCAAACTGGACTACGGCAATGCCCTCTACGCAGGAACCACGACCAAACTCCAGAAGAGGCTACAACGCATCCAGAACGCCTCCGCATGCCTCATCCTGTACATCCCCCACCACTGCCACATCACAGACCACCTGAGAAACCTGCACTAGCTCCCAGTCAACAAGAGAATCACATTAAAACTCCTCACCCACGCTCACAAAGCACTGCACAACACCAGACCAGAATACCTCAACAGACGGCTCTCATCTACACCGGACCCGACATCTCCGCTCCGCCGACCTCTCCCTCACAACCGTCCCATGCGTCTGCAGAACTACAACTGGTGGTAGATCATTCTACCTCACCACCAAAACGTGGAACACTCCTCCCACCCAACTGCACCAGACCAAAAACCTCCTTACCTTCAGGAAACGTCTCAAGACCTGGCTGTTTGAGCAGTAGCAGCACCTCACTCCCCTTCCCCCCCTCCTCTCAGTGCCTTGAGACCCTCACGGGTGAGTAGTGCGCTTTACAAATTCCTGATTGATTGATTGATATGAAAATGTGTGTAGCTTCAAAACCCATAATTTCCATAATTTATTTAAAGGAAACATCTAAATCATGATTCATGCAGCCTTGAGAGACTTATTATTGATAATATTACATTGGTGCCAGGTGGCATTGTAGCTGTGTCTATTATGTATTATTCCAAATTGAATAAGCCTTTTTTACATTACTGCTGGCAATACTGCACTCTGGTGATTACAGCTGGTAATCTTGCATTGGGCAGCCACTAATGTAATCTTGACTGATGTGATCAACACTAATATTAGTAGCTCAGGATGATTTTCACTGAACATACGTAGCTCTTGTAAGTGACAAGCTTGAAGAGCCCTGGCCTAGAGCAACAGGGTTAAAGAGATCTCCATAGTTCGGTTGAGTCCAACTGGCTGTGTGGTGTTCCCACCAACAGTTCAGCTAAGGCCCATATGTAGAGTTTGTGTTCAGATTTCTGAATTTTCTGGATTTTATATAAGCACAGGTGGTTAGGTTCAGCCTTGATAAAGAGGCTCAGACTTTTGCAGAGATTGGTTGAGTTTCCAGACATCTTCCACTATGTTCAATGCTCTGTTGCAACTGTTTGAAAGCTACTGAGCACAGGCCTCTAGCTGTGATACCATAATACGGTTTACAAGACAAATACATGCACTTGATATTATGGGCACCTAATAGTAGTTGCTGCTTTGTTCCCTCACTCAATAATTGATACCCTAGCTCCTAGGTGTCAAAAAGACAGTAGAAGGGACTGGTAGTAGGCAGTAATCTAAGAGCAACTTTGCCTATAGTTTTCATAGTTTGCCATCCCCCTTGCTTGAGCAGCAAACAGGAGAATAGTGTAGGGTTAACTATGAAAACAGATGTAAACTTCTTGATGTCACTAGCTGTGAAATGATGCATGCACTCGCTTCCACTACTATTTCTAGTGCTGCCACCTTTGCCTGAAAAGAATACTGCCAATTTTCCAGTGTTACTAACTTTAATGAGAATATTTCATTTATAGTTGGAATGCATCCTGCTCTTTTGGGATGCAGAGCACTGACACCCACTTAGTACATCAATAGATACATAGGCCCTGCACAGTTAAACAATTTTGGAAGCGTTGATTGCATTTTTATTTCAAGTAATGTTTATGCACATTTGGGGGCATTTTATGAGCCCCTATCGCCACCTTGCCCCACATTAGCGTAATTATTTTTCACCTTATTGTGGCTCAACGAGGCCGAAATCCCAGTGCTATATTTACAGAGTGGCACAATGCATGAATTGCGCCACTCTGTAACCCTTTGTGGTACATTATGCCTGCACCAGGCATAATGTATGTAAAGGGGGCGTTCCCTCGTTAGGGGGGGCAAATAAATGGTGCAAGGAAATCTATGAGATTTCCATGCACCATTTTTTTGCTGCACTTTTAATGCCTGCTCACAGCAGGCGTTAAAAAGGGGCTTCATTATTTAGAATGGGCCCCTTTGTACTCTGCATGAGTAGCGCCAACACTTTGAACATCAATAGCGTCACATTGAATGACGATATTGCCCCCTACCCTACGCCATGGTGCGCCGTATGCTAAATACGGTGGGCACAGGGTGGCGGTAGGGGGGCGCTACGGGGTGCAGGGAAATTGGTGCAGCACTCAGTGCAGCACCACTTTCCATAAATCTGCCCCATGGTGTACAAGGCTTGTGGTGCTTCCCTTATCTATCATCTGGTGCTCCCAACATGTCTCTTGTATGGAGTCTCCAAAATGCATTAAAAAGGCTTGTTGCATCGAGCTCCATTAACCATTATAGTTAATGCTTTTCCCACTCAGTAGTTTTAGTAATCTTAATGCCATACAATCTTCAATAAAATAAATAAAGCTTGAGCAAAATTATCCGGGTACTGTCCGCTGAACATAAATTGCAGAATACCTTTTGACAATTCCCTGTTTCTTTGGTGGAAAGAATCATGCACGTATAGTCTAGGCTCCCCACTTACCAGTCATTTGGCTTTGGCTGTTGGAATGAAGACTGATCTCAAAAGATTGTTCATTTTTAATGTAAGCATTTTCAATCCACCACCTAGAAAGTGGATATTGATCAGCTGCCCCCTGTAAAAGTACCGTGTAAAGGGTCTCAGACAAGCTAATCACAGTGTAGTGGGGCAAGAAAAATACTAGCAAACATATGGCTGATATTTAATCATTGCCAAAACTGGTTTAAAATCTGAAATTAGCAGTGGTGCTAGTAAAATACCAGCCAAGTGGTCATTCTTGCTAGTCGTAAGGGCATATTGATGAGAGGCTCGTGTCGGCATTGCATCACGTAGTGTGACGTAAGTCCGACGCAGGCAGTAAATCATATTTGAAAAACAACACATCTTCAAAAATGTGTCATTTTTTAAGGGTGGCGTGTGTCAAAAGCTGCGCTGTGTTCAGCTCTGTCACACATTACTTAATGTATGCAATATAACTGTTTCCCCTCAACATCTGACTCAAATGTAACATAGTAATATTCATGGGTTTAGCACTGTGTCATGCATTGTGTAAAAGTGTAACACAAAGCTATAAAAGTACCAGAATTACCAGGCTTAGGAAATGATGCAGGGGCTGTGGTATAAAAACATCAACATCACAAAACACTTTGGCAAGCTCAACTATGCCATGGAGGTTTACATACTACAACTTGTAGTAGCTAGTAGATTACCATCACTACCACCACCACGTAGGCAGCGAAGGAGGAGGGAGCATGTTTTCTGGCTGTGCATATCCCTCATTGAAGTCAGGAAGGAGGAGGTCCTACGGTTCTACAGACTCAAGCGGGAGTCCATCCTGGATCTGCTGGAGAAGATTGTGCCACATCTCCAGCCACCAACTGCAAGGTCCAATAACATTCCACCACATGTCTAATAGTTGACTGTGCTCCACATGTTGGCATCAGGTTCCTTCCAAGTCACAACAACCAGATTGTCAGGAATTTCACAGGGAGTATTTTCTGCCTTTCTACTCTCTGTTTTGGCTGCCATAATTAAACTCATTCCCCAGTACCTTCTCTTCCACAGCACAACACAGCAACAACTGAATAACAAACAAGGATTATATGCCATAGCTGCATTTCCAGTTGTTCCTGGTACTATTGATTGCACATATGGAACTGGTGCCCCCTGCTACAACACACCTTCTCCATCCATATCCAGGCCAAAATATCCTGGGAGCGCACATGATGCTTTCATCTTCAACCACAACACCATCAATGATCAGTTTCAGAATGGTAGATATGGGAACGCCCTCTTCATTTGTACAAAAAACACTAATATACATCATACTAACTAGGAAGTTGTAACGTATGCTATAATAGCTATCTTTGTGTTTGTGTATGGATCTCGTGTCAGGTGCACATAGTGGGATTAACTTACTCCAACATGTAGACAATGATGTACCATTTTGTCATGCTCTCACTAATCCGGCCATGGAAGTAGCAAAAAACAACTGTGTATGTTCAATGTTCTCTCTTGTCTTAGTAATTAGAGTTCCACTAAAATGACGGGTATTGATCAAATCATGTGGTCCTAAATAAATGTGACATTTCATAATTTTGTATGTTGAATGCCGACCAATGCATCAGAAGCACTTATGTTAGAAGAAGTTCTAAATTCTGTTTATATCATGCACTGTAAGTGTAGCTTTGGATCATGCGTAAATGATAAATCTAGGTTCATGTGTGATACTAAAAATACAAAGTACACATATGTCTCAGTCTTTCTACATTCTAACTCCAAACATCAATGTGATGGATGACCATTTTGGTGGCTCAAATTGCCTACATTTTTTGCTTCTCAGTCTACCAATGTAAAACTGACACAGTCAAATATTATGCTGCCAAATCTGTCATACACTAGTAAATAGCATATATAACGAAATGGAACAAAGGTAAGGTATCACAGTGTACTCAGGATCCTAAGCTGAACACTCTCTTGCCTCGTCAATGCTATCATAAAAAATGCATATAAGTGCTGAATCACCATCATTGTAAAAACGCATACATACATGTGGAATCTGAAAATGTTGTTTATAGATCTGTAGTAAAAGGTTTCCTTTACCTGCATCAGTTGATCCCATATAAAAACAGCCTACATTGCCATACTTATGTATCAATCTAAGTTCATCAGAACACCTTGATGTACAAAAAGCATTAGCTGTTTTTGACAAAAGAACTATATGAATATCCATGTCGCATGTTGGAAATTGATTACATTCACTAAGCAAATAGCCATGCTAAATTAAGTAAACAAATCAAAGGCTGTGCTAATGGCATGTAGGCAAGCAAGGGCATCATGGGTGACAAAAGGACACATATGTGTGAGTGTCAAACATATTGGCACTGTCACTCCTTATACAGGGCTGAATGTATGTAAGAGATTCTGATCATAGTTTTGTAAATGTGCAGACATACTGAGTGCAAACAACATAGAGCTGTTAAGAACATTCCAAAGTACTTATCATTTTAATCTACTGCCTAAACATGAAAGTCATCAGATAGAAGTGTCCTATGTCTCAGAATATGAACAATATGTGCAAAGACACATAGCCCTTGAAGAGACATGTGCAAAGCAATGTTCACCAGTACTTAATACATATCTGTTAAAAGTGAATGAAATGTGAATGAGTTTCCCAGCATACATAATACACATGGTCAGTTGTGTCTAAATAACAATGTACAATATAATATACTGTTGGTTTTTCCACTTTTTTTCGGATGACCAAAGATATGGCATGCAACTATGGCTCATAACCCCATTCAACAATCCTCAAAAGGAGGCAGAAAAACAATTTAACAGTGCTCTGACCAAAACAAGGAACATTGTTGAGTGTCTCTTTGGGGAGCAAAAGCCCCAGTTCTGCAACCTGGACATGTCAGACGGAAGACTATTCTACTCACCCCCAATGGTGTGTAAAATCATCCTTGTGTGAGAAATCTTGCACAATATCTGCTTAAAATCAAAACTGATGTGGGACTATGAGGCACAAAATCCAGAGGAACTGGAAGAGGATGGAGACGGTGATGGAGATATACAGTATGCAATGGCAGGTCGGCAAAGACAAGACCAAATAGTTGCCATTTTATTTTGCTCAATAAATTGCAATTGATAGCATTACTGACAGAATATATGTTAACTTCTCAACCAATAAATACTTTTTGGAACTCACACATTGTTTTGTGGATGTGCGAATGTCAATGTACAAATCTAGTTGCTCACATCTTCTCAACTAGATGTAGGCCTCCACATGTACAAATCATGCTGGCTAAGCTGTTTATCAACATGGGACCATAAATCCAAAAAATAAAAAGTCAATGTAGTAAGGCAATATAATGCAGTGCCCTATATGAAAGGAACAGGGCACGGTTAGCACATATCTAGATAGATTTGGGCAATTCCTATCCTCATGCACTGAAGCAGGGCAGTCCAGGACAACATCAAAGTGTGTGTCATAAGGTACTCATTTTATGAAGGATAACTAATCTCACAATATCAGTCCCTGGGGCATACTCCTAATTGTAGTGTGTATCACAGATAGATTAGCATACAGAATGCCAGTACATTGCAGGAGCAAATGTCACAGCAGATATATTCACAGATCATGAGTGACAGTTACATAGAAAAGGCCTAAACTCAGGTGCAGAAGTCAAAATGTCATTTGCAAAGAATGCATTAATGTATGTGTGGGGATCCATACAACAGTGCACCTTTCCTGGGCTAATTGAGGTAACTACCACATCTAGCCACAGTTCACACAATACACATTTGCCATGCTTTGCTCAGCTATGCAAGGAGGATCAAAGTAGCAATGTGTGGCATTAACCTGAGAAGTAAGACAAGGGAGATGTTTGCCAACCATCACTTCACGTCAGGAAGACAGAGATGGTTAATGTGTGAAGCGGGCATGTCAAATTTCCAGCACAAATGTATGTGTACCTACACAATTTCATTGAACATGGTGCAATGGAGGTCTAAGGTAGGACATTTCGCACACATGGTAAGAGTAGTTTACCTCTGGCCTGACTGCCCAACTGCATAGTTGTGTGGTTTACTAATTCTGGTCTATTCCCAAAGAGGGACATGGAATATGCATGTGTACCATGACATAGGCCTATGTCATGGATTGCAGCCTGGTTGGACCAGGAGGGCCACACAAATTCCCACCCTCATAGTTAATGTATGCTACTTCCTTCACCAGGAGTAAGGCTCGTGAAATGTGTCATTCCACTGGGATGTTCTTGTTCTAATTTTGTATTTTGTGTTTTAGCACCATTGACAGTGCAATTTATAAACTAGTGTCTTGTTGGTGGACATGTCCCTTTCACCCGTAGAGAGGTGGACAGCTATGGGACCCTAATGCGAGAAGTAGGTGTTATTAGTACATGGTAGTTTCTTTGTGACATTTGTGTGTGATCCGTGATGGTTGCAACAGTGTGAGATATCCATAACCTGCCAATTAAGGCCAATCAGTGTGCTAACACAACAGCCCGTGTCCACAGAATAATTTAGCATTGAGGGGGCTTGTGAAGGTGATTGTAGTGTCAATATGGGAAGGACCACTAGAGTTATGCAATTATGTGACTGTGTGAATTTCTGGATTTTTATAGACACATTTACAACATTAATCATCACCTGGCACAAAAACTGCACATTTCAACAATAATTTATTCACCTGGATTGGCATAATAATGCTAGCCTTGTGGCCAGCATTTCCCCTATGTGGTATTTCTATGATGCATTTATACAATGCAAGGTGTGAAGCAAAGTTGCTACACTGTGTAAAAGTCAAAATGCAGGAATGAAGAGTGATGCCAGGATATAGCTCATTACTGTGCTTTCCTCCTGGTGGTGGAGTACGTTTGCCTGGCTAGCACCAATGCAGGCCCCCTTGCATCATGGTGTAAGGCACCCTGTATTGCAGGCAAAATAGGGGTTTATTTAATAGCCCCTTGCGATATTTAGTGCTTCCTTAGAGTAATTTTTTTATGCTAAGGCGATGCTAAGGTGGCCTTTTCCCCGTGCCATATTTACAAAGTGGTGCAATGCATGCATTGAGCCACTCTGTAACCCTTTGTACCACATTATGTGTGTGCCATGCATAATGTATGCAAAGGGGGTGTTCCAGCGTAAGGGGGCCAGCAAAAATTGTGTATACACACACTCCTGAAATATGGTTGCCATTTTCTTGGTGCACTGATGACTGCACCACTGGGAGAATGAGTGTCCAGACAATATAAAAATCCAACGTTTTGCCTTGTGTTGGTGCAATGGTATACAGAATGCATTCTGTCACAATTTGAAGTGAATAAATGGTGCTAAATTGGTGAAGTGCTCAAAATGAATGTCTTGCAGCAGTGAGACACTCATCTTCCATTTATGGAGTAGCTCCCTGATGCAGAGGAAGGCAAGTCAGCAATGAGTCCTGCCTCGTGTAACTCCACATTCCTAAAAAAATGCAGAGTTACAGAAACTGAACTAGCTTACTTTAAAACGTTTCCTGTAGGTTTTGGGCAAACTTTGTCACATCCCTGCATGGCGCAAGAGTGACACCAAAAGTCACTATATCTGGACCATGTCTAGAGTTTGCCATTAGCACATGTGAATGAGGGTGAATCACTGATATGAGTGATATGCATGTAATCTAACTGTGACTACATAGAAATACTGCAAAACCACCACACGTGGGTAAGTTTGAAATATTGTGTTAGAAGATGTCATTGTACTGTAGGTATACCTTTGCAACTTGTGTTTACATTTTCTCCCCAGATAACATGACAGCAAAAATCATATGAGGGTTGATGGGCATGCTATGTCCACTCCAGGGAAATCATTAATGGATTCTTCAAAATGGCATGGATTTATGAAAGGGCAAGTTGAATATGGGGGTCGGGAAGGAGGTCCAGACACAGAAGACACCTGCTGAAACAATGAGCCAGGATGTCAGAGAACAACAGCCCACCACAGAGCTAACTCTGGGACCGTCAAGCAGATCAACCAGGTCAGTCACAGGGAGAAAGAGGGTTAGACCCACCATCCACCTTCAACTTCATCCTGGTGAAGATGATGCAACTTATGGACATGAGGATGGGTCGCTTAGAAAATGAAATGTCTAGGATCAGGGAGGTCCTGTTGACATGCCAGGAGGCACTAGAAAGGATTACAATGCAGATAGGACTGTCTCTCCCTCAGGCAATTGCATTCCTAGTTATTGTTGTAATGCTTGCTTTGTTCGCATCTCTAATCTGCTATGTCAGAATTTTCATTGATAATTACACTTTGAATCAAATCAGATGCTTTCCCTTAGGCACTGTATGCTCCGCTGGCCATTTCTCTTTTACTCACCAACCTTTCTCTCATGTCCAGGTATTCTCCCTGCTTTTGAATTACACTGGATGACAACCTTAGCTGGTGACCCTACTGTTCTACTGATATATTGGAAAATGGGTTATTAGTGGTGCAGGTAAGTACCTACACTTAGCAATAGGGCACTAACCTCCACTTAGGTCCAGTTAGGTCTAAAAAAATTAAACCCAGCTCAACCTTCGGTAGCTTGGCAACGAGCTACAAGGCTTAACTTAGGAGACAAATCGTGAATCATTCAAATATCACAAAACAGTAATTAAATAAAACACAGGAACAGTTTAAAATCCAAAACCAATTTATAAAAATAGGAAATATTTTAGCTTTAAAATGACACTAAAACGAATAAAAACAGATAAAGGGAATCAGAGAAATTAATTCTTAAAGAATTGATGCTTTTTAGCACTTAGAAACGAATAGTGCCAATCTGGTCATCTGGCCGCACCTTGACCCAGGCAACGTCAAAGTTTAAGGCTGACCACGATGGAGCCCTGCTCAGCTGGAGGCCTCAGTCAAAAGTTTCCTTCAGTGGGACAATGTTGTCAGTCTAATCTGACCTCCTGGAGCTCTTCCTCGGATATGCAACGTGGGAGCCCTCGGTGGAGATTTTTACCTTTGGACTTAGTAGTTTTTTCGAGATGAAAATCCTTCGACCGGGGGAAATCTGAATCTTGATCCGACATCCTTGGAACCCTCTTTGGATACACTGCCTTGGAGGTCCCAGTCAACTTTCTACGTTCGGATTTGGTAATTTTTTCAGAGATTTTCTTCACCGTGACAAACCTGCAAGTCAGGCCAGGTCATGGTTGAGGCAAGCCGGCTAGAATTGCCACCACGGATCGGTCCCTTTATGGAGCTTTTTTCAAAAAGTTCTCCAAATTTCTCCAAACTTCTGGATCTTCTCCCAGATGTTATTTTAAAGTTCTTTTGAGGTCCATAGTTCACCCCAAGGTTCCAGAAGCTCTGAGATGCCTCTTGAGGGTACAGACTACAACTCACATAATGCACCTGGCGCAAACTTTTATTTGGCCACTGGACAGTGGTCAGCTGGTCAGTTTCTCCAGGAGTTGGTATGGGGGACTCTGGTTAGCAATTTCTCACCTGTAGCAAAGAGGGAGTTCTTCCTTGAACCAGTTGAAGCCAGGCAAAGTCCTTCTTGTGGTGAAGCCCAAGTGTGCAGCTGGTGGAGTCCTCCAGAGTGCAGTGTCCAGGTGCAGGTCAGGGGTCCAGCAGGGCAGTCTCTCTTCTCCTGTAGTTCTTCCTTGGAGGGATTTGAGGTGTGGGTGCAGTTCTGCCAGTTTCATCCTTGCTCCTGGGTGAAAAACAGGGGGGGGGGGCTGGTTCTCCAATCAGGTGCAGGGTCCTTCTCCCTGTGATGACCCCAGGGAGCAACATTCCTCAAAAATCCATCATGGCTGAAACTGATTTTTAGAGGTTACATCTGGATGAGCCTAAACACACCCCTCTCCTGCCCCCTCCTAATCTAATCAAGGGGCACCTAATTGTCTGGGTTTTCAAGATTTGAGGAAGATGCTGGGATGCTCCAAATGTCCTTCCCTGCCTTTGAAGACCAGTTTGGCAGCCTCCCCCCTTCCTGCTTCTCCATCCTCTGAGGGAAGTTCTCCTTCCCCAGGAACATCTCTTTGTGTTCAGCCCAAACTACTTTACACCTCATTAAGGTAGCCTAGCCAGGCTGCCAGAGGCTGGCCAATCAGAGCAGAGCACTACAGGGCTGAAGTTGGCAACTCTTTAGGTAGAGTTTAAAACTCTTTACCTGACATGTTATATTAAATGCAACAATTGTAAGTTGTGGGATTTATTATAACAATTCATTTGATACCAAACTTGAGGTATCTGACACTTAAGGGGACTTTATAAATTAAAATAAAGTCTCCCCATTCTAGCCCATGGAGGCCATTCACTTCAATGAGGTGAACACAAATTTGGCTGTTTTACCTCACCAGGGCTTATAAAACTATTTTTATAAGGTCACTGCTTATAGTTACATGGCACCCAATCCGAGGGGCACATAGGGCACACCTTAGGGATGACTTATATGTACAAATAAGGTAGTTTAAGAGTTTGGAAGTACTTTTAATTCCAAAGTCGAATTTGCATGTAACTTTAGTTTAAAAGCAGCCAGCAAAGCAGGCATGCCTTTAAAATGACACTGGGCACCTCAGCAGTGCACCTATTAGGGCACTACCTATGCTGGGGTCCCTAAACCTACATGCCCTACCATATACTAGGGATTTATAGGTAGGTTAATATTGCCAATTATAATTAGCCTAATTTGCATATCCACTTTACGCAGAGCACTGGCCCTGGGACTGGTAAGCAGTACCCAGGCCACAGCCAAGAGTCAGTAACCACCAGTATCTGACCAAAAGGTTTGGGGGTGACCAGGGCAAAAAGGAGGAATTTCCTACACTTCCCCCCCAAAGAAAGGTGATGGATACTAACCTACACCCTAGTAGTCCTCATCAGCTAAGTGGAAAAACCTGGAAAGGCCATCCACGTTGGAATGGGCAGTCCCAGGTCTACGTTCCACTGTGAAGTCCATCCCCTGTAGGGAAATGGATCATTTACATCAACCATCTGAGAGGATTTTGGTCAGTGTGTACCTGGGAGTGAGTACCGAACAAGTATGCCCTCAACTTCTTTAGGGACCAGACCACAGCAAAGTCCTCCCTCTCAATGGCACTCCATCTTTTCTCTCTGGGGAGCAGTTGCCTGCTGATGAAGGCAACTGGCTGATCTTGGCCCTCTTCATTAATTTGTGCTAACACTGCCCCATTCTCTTCTTCCAAAACAACTGTTTGCACTATAAACTCTTTGCTGTAGTCAGGGGCCAGTAACACTGGTGCTGAACACATAGCCCGCTTCAGAGTGTCAAAGGCTTTTTGACACTCTGGGGTCCACATGACGTTCTTGGGCTGTTTCTTTGAGGTATGATCATTCAGAGGGGCCACTATGGCCCCATAATTCTGAACAAACCTCCTGTAGTACCCAGTCAGGCCAAGAAAGGCTCTGACCTGAGTCTGGGTTTTAGGAGCCTCCCAATCCAGGATAGCCTGGATCTTAGGCAGGAGAGGTTGTACATGGCCTCTACCAACAAGGTGGCCCAGGTACACACCTGAACTTTGCCCTATCTGCCACTTGCTTGCCTTGATAGTCAGGCATGTTTGAAGCTTCCTTCAGGTGGACCAGGTGGTCCCCCCAGGTGGAACTTGATACAGCTATAACGTCCTTATAAGCGGTACTGAAAGATTCCAACCCAGACAGGACTCTATTCACCAGCTGTTGGAAGGTGGCAGGAGCATTTTTCAGGCCAAAGAGAATCACCTTGAGCTGAACGTGGCCTTTTGTGTGGAAAATGATGACCTCTCCTTAGCTCCTGGACTTAAGGCAATCTGCCAGTATCCTAAGGTCAGATCAAATGTGCTTAGGACATTTTGCAGCCCCCAACCTATCAATGAGCTCATCAGCCCTAGGTATGGGGTGAGCATCATTCTCAGTGACTTCATTTAGACCTCTGTAGTCCACACAGTATCTCAATTCCTTTTTTCCAGGATTAGGTTTGGGTACCAGCACCACTGGACTGGACTAAGGACTGTCAGAGGGCTCAATTACCTTGAGCTCCAACATCTTAACCACTTTAGCTTTGATGTTTGCCTTGATCTGGTCAGACAGCCGTACAGCTTGTTCTTGACAGGTAAGCTGTCACCAGTGTCAATCTCATGGACACACCAATAGGTTAGTCCAGTGATCAAGGACAATAGACTAGCAAACTGCTCCAAAACATTTCTGCAGTCTTTTTGCTGCTGGTCTGTCAATTTGGGAGAGAGTAATGCTCCCTCCACTGACCCATCTTGTGCGTTTGTGGACAGGAGGTCTGGCAGAGGTTCACTCTCCTCCTCCTTCTCTGCATCAGTGACCATAAGCATGGTCATGTCTGCCCTGTCCTGGTGGGGTTTCAATCTGTTTACATGCAGGATCCTATGAGGATTCCTGGGGGCACCAAGGTCCACCAGGTAGGACACCTCACTCTTTTTCTCCACAATTGGATAGGGCTCAGACCATTTGGCCTGAATTGTGCAAGGAGCCAGAGGCTCCAAAACCCACACCAGCTGACCTAGGTGATACTCAGGCATGGTAGCCTTCTGGTCATGCTAGAGCTTCATGAGCTCTTGGCTTGCCTCCAGGTGTCTGCTTGCGTTCTTCATGTACTCAGCCATGCATGACCGCAGGTCCAGCACATAACGAATGAAAGATTTCTCCCAAGACTCTCTCACCAAGCATAATGGGCGTCCGATAGGGTGCCCAAACAGTAACTCAGAGGGGCTGAATCCAACCCCCTTCTGTGGCACCTCTCTGTATGCAAACAGCAGACATGAGAGGAGAACATCCCATCTCTTCCTGAGTTTGTCAGACAAACCCATGATCATGCCCTTCAGGATCTCATTAAATCTTTCCACCAGACCATTGGTCTGTTGATGATAGGGGTGGTGAACTTATAAGTAACACCACACTCATCCCACATTGTTTTCAGATAGGCAGACATAAAATGTGTTCCCCTATGCGAGACCACCTCCTTTGGAAATCCCACTTTGGTGAACACACCAAGTAGGGCCCTAGCCGCTGTGGGAGCAGTGACTGTTCTGGGGGGTATTGCCTCAGGGTATCTGGTGGCATGGTCCACAACCACCAAAATTTACCGGTTGCCTGAGGCAATTGGTGGGTTTAGGGGACCAACAATGTCAATCCCCACTCTCTCAAAGTGAGTCCCAACCACTGGCAGTGGTATCAAGGGAGCCTTTGGCTTGCCCCCTGCCTTGTCACTGGCCTGGCAGGTGACACCGGAGCTGCAAAACTCCCTGACTTTTTCTGACATTTGGGGCCAATACAAATGGTTGACCAGCCTGTTCCAGGTCTTGATCTGTCCCAAATGTCCAGCTAAGGGAATATCATGGCTTAAAGTCTGGTGGAATTCTCTATACTTCTGGGGGACCACCGCTCTCCAGGTTGCCCCTGGTTTGGGGTCCCTTGCCTCGGTGTTGAGAACTCCATCCTCCCAATAAACGTTGTGGGTTCCACTGGTATCCCTTTGTTCTTGCCTAGCAGCAGTCTGCCTTAGGCCCTCAAGAGTGGGACACTCTCTTTGTCCCTGGCACAATTCTTCTCTGGTGGGCCCACCTGCCCCTTGTAGTGCTGCCAAGTCAGGCAGAGTTTGCAGAAGAAGGGGCCCTCCCTCAGAGGTCAGATCCTCCCCCTCAGATTCCTCCTGACTCTCTGTACTTGTTGGGGCTGGAAAGCCAGACCCAGTGCCCTTTCTCTTTTTCTTGGAAGCTTGGCCCATTGTTCCATAGATTAGCATACAGAATGCCAGTACATTGCAGGAGCAAATGTCACAGCAGATATATTCACAGATCATGAGTGACAGTTACATAGAAAAGGCCTAAACTCAGGTGCAGAAGTCAAAATGTCATTTGCAAAGAATGCATTCATGTATGTGTGGGGATCCATACAACAGTGCACCTTTCCTGGGCTAATTGATGTAACTACCACATCTAGCCACAGTTCACACAATACACATTTGCCATGCTTTGCTCAGCTATGCAAGGAGGATCAAAGTAGCAATGTGTGGCATTAACCTGAGAAGTAAGACAAGGGAGATGTTTGCCAACCATCACTTCACGTCAGGAAGACAGAGATGGTTAATGTGTGAAGCGGGCATGTCAAATTTCCAGCACAAATGTATGTGTACCTACACAATTTCATTGAACATGGTGCAATGGAGGTCTAAGGTAGGACATTTCGCACACATGGGAAGAGTAGTTTACCTCTGGCCTGACTGCCCAACTGCATAGTTGTGTGGTTTACTAATTCTGGTCTATTCCCAAAGAGGGACATGGAATATGCATGTGTACCATGACATAGGCCTATGTCATGGATTGCAGCCTGGTTGGACCAGGAGGGCCACACAAATTCCCACCCTCATAGTTAATGTATGCTACTTCCTTCACCAGGAGTAAGGCTCGTGAAATGTGTCATTCCACTGGGATGTTCTTGTTCTAATTTTGTATTTTGTGTTTTAGCACCATTGACAGTGCAATTTATAAACTAGTGTCTTGTTGGTGGACATGTCCCTTTCACCCGTAGAGAGGTGGACAGCTATGGGACCCTAATGCGACAAGTAGGTGTTATTAGTACATGGTAGTTTCTTTGTGACATTTGTGTGTGATCCGTGATGGTTGCAACAGTGTGAGATATCCATAACCTGCCAATTAAGGCCAATCAGTGTGCTAACACAACAGCCCGTGTCCACAGAATCATTTAGCATTGAGGGGGCTTGTGAAGGTGATTGTAGTGTCAATATGGGAAGGACCACTAGAGTTATGCAATTATGTGACTGTGTGAATTTCTGGATTTTTGTAGACACATTTACAACATTAATCATCACCTGGCACAAAAACTGCACATTTCAACAATAATTTATTCACCTGGATTGGCATAATAATGCTAGCCTTGTGGCTAGCATTTCCCCTATGTGGTATTTCTATGATGCATTTATACAATGCAAGGTGTGAAGCAAAGTTGCTACACTGTGTAAAAGTCAAAATGCAGGAATGAAGAGTGATGCCAGGATATAGCTCATTACTGTGCTTTCCTCCTGGTGGTGGAGTACGTTTGCCTGGCTAGCACCAATGCAGGCCCCCTTGCATCATGGTGTAAGGCACCCTGTATTGCAGGCAAAATAGGGGTTTATTTAATAGCCCCTTGCGATATTTAGTGCTTCCTTAGAGTAATTTTTTTTATGCTAAGGCGATGCTAAGGTGGCCTTTTCCCCGTGCCATATTTACAAAGTGGTGCAATGCATGCATTGAGCCACTCTGTAACCCTTTGTACCACATTATGTGTGTGCCATGCATAATGTATGCAAAGGGGGTGTTCCAGCGTAAGGGGGCCAGCAAAAATTGTGTATACACACACTCCTGAAATATGGTTGCCATTTTCTTGGTGCACTGATGACTGCACCACTGGGAGAATGAGTGTCCAGACAATATAAAAATCCAACGTTTTGCCTTGTGTTGGTGCAATGGTATACAGAATGCATTCTGTCACAATTTGAAGTGAATAAATGGTGCTAAATTGGTGAAGTGCTCAAAATGAATGTCTTGCAGCAGTGAGACACTCATCTTCCATTTATGGAGTAGCTCCCTGATGCAGAGGAAGGCAAGTCAGCAATGAGTCCTGCCTCGTGTAACTCCACATTCCTAAAAAAATGCAGAGTTACAGAAACTGAACTAGCTTACTTTAAAACGTTTCCTGTAGGTTTTGGGCAAACTTTGTCCCATCCCTGCATGGCGCAAGAGTGACACCAAAAGTCACTATATCTGGACCATGTCTAGAGTTTGCCATTAGCACATGTGAATGAGGGTGAATCACTGATATGAGTGATATGCATGTAATCTAACTGTGACTACATAGAAATACTGCAAAACCACCTCACGTGGGTAAGTTTGAAATATTGTGTTAGAAGATGTCATTGTACTGTAGGTATACCTTTGCAACTTGTGTTTACATTTTCTCCCCAGATAACATGACAGCAAAAATCATATGAGGGTTGATGGGCATGCTATGTCCACTCCAGGGAAACCATTAATGGATTCTTCAAAATGGCATGGATTTATGAAAGGGCAAGTTGAATATGGGGGTCGAAAAGGAGGTCCAGACACAGAAGACACCTGCTGAAACAATGAGCCAGGATGTCAGAGAACAACAGCCCACCACAGAGCTAACTCTGGGACCGTCAAGCAGATCAACCAGGCCAGTCACAGGGAGAAAGAGGGTTAGACCCACCATCCACCTTCAACTTCATCCTGGTGAAGATGATGCAACTTATGGACATGAGGATGGGTCGCTTAGAAAATGAAATGTCTAGGATCAGGGAGGTCCTGTTGACATGCCAGGAGGCACTAGAAAGGATTACAATGCAGATAGGACTGTCTCTCCCTCAGGCAATTGCATTCCTAGTTATTGTTGTAATGCTTGCTTTGTTTGCATCTCTAATCTGCTATGTCAGAATTTTCATTGATAATTACACTTTGAATCAAATCAGATGCTTTCCCTTAGGCACTGTATGCTCCGCTGGCCATTTCTCTTTTACTCACCAACCTTTCTCTCATGTCCAGGTATTCTCCCTGCTTTTGAATTACACTGGATGACAACCTTAGCTGGTGACCCTACTGTTCTACTGATATATTGGAAAATGGGTTATTAGTGGTGCAGGTAAGTACCTACACTTAGCAATAGGGCACTAACCTCCACTTAGGTCCAGTTAGGTCTAAAAAAATTAAACCCAGCTCAACCTTCGGTAGCTTGGCAACGAGCTACAAGGCTTAACTTAGGAGACAAATCGTGAATCATTCAAATATCACAAAACAGTAATTAAATAAAACACAGGAACAGTTTAAAATCCAAAACCAATTTATAAAAATAGGAAATATTTTAGCTTTAAAATGACACTAAAACGAATAAAAACAGATAAAGGGAATCAGAGAAATTAATTCTTAAAGAATTGATGCTTTTTAGCACTTAGAAACGAATAGTGCCAATCTGGTCATCTGGCCGCACCTTGACCCAGGCAACGTCAAAGTTTAAGGCTGACCACGATGGAGCCCTGCTCAGCTGGAGGCCTCAGTCAAAAGTTTCCTTCAGTGGGACAATGTTGTCAGTCTAATCTGACCTCCTGGAGCTCTTCATCGGATATGCAACGTGGGAGCCCTCGGTGGAGATTTTTACCTTTGGACTTAGTAGTTTTTTCGAGATGAAAATCCTTCGACCGGGGGAAATCTGAATCTTGATCCGACATCCTTGGAACCCTCTTTGGATACACTGCCTTGGAGGTCCCAGTCAACTTTCTACGTTCGGATTTGGTAATTTTTTCAGAGATTTTCTTCACCGTGACAAACCTGCAAGTCAGGCCAGGTCATGGTTGAGGCAAGCCGGCTAGAATTGCCATCGCGGATCGGTCCCTTTATGGAGCTTTTTTCAAAAAGTTCTCCAAATTTCTCCAAACTTCTGGATCTTCTCCCAGATGTTATTTTAAAGTTCTTTTGAGGTCCATAGTTCACCCCAAGGTTCCAGAAGCTCTGAGATGCCTCTTGAGGGTACAGACTACAACTCACATAATGCACCTGGCGCAAACTTTTATTTGGCCACTGGACAGTGGTCAGCTGGTCAGTTTCTCCAGGAGTTGGTATGGGGGACTCTGGTTAGCAATTTCTCACCTGTAGCAAAGAGGGAGTTCTTCCTTGAACCAGTTGAAGCCAGGCAAAGTCCTTCTTGTGGTGAAGCCCAAGTGTGCAGCTGGTGGAGTCCTCCAGAGTGCAGTGTCCAGGTGCAGGTCAGGGGTCCAGCAGGGCAGTCTCTCTTCTCCTGTAGTTCTTCCTTGGAGGGATTTGAGGTGTGGGTGCAGTTCTGCCAGTTTCATCCTTGCTCCTGGGTGAAAAACAGGGGGGGGGGGCTGGTTCTCCAATCAGGTGCAGGGTCCTTCTCCCTGTGATGACCCCAGGGAGCAACATTCCTCAAAAATCCATTATGGCTGAAACTGATTTTTAGAGGTTACATCTGGATGAGCCTAAACACACCCCTCTCCTGCCCCCTCCTAATCTAATCAAGGGGCACCTAATTGTCTGGGTTTTCAAGATTTGAGGAAGATGCTGGGATGCTCCAAATGTCCTTCCCTGCCTTTGAAGACCAGTTTGGCAGCCTCCCCCCTTCCTGCTTCTCCATCCTCTGAGGGAAGTTCTCCTTCCCCAGGAACATCTCTTTGTGTTCAGCCCAAACTACTTTACACCTCATTAAGGTAGCCTAGCCAGGCTGCCAGAGGCTGGCCAATCAGAGCAGAGCACTACAGGGCTGAAGTTGGCAACTCTTTAGGTAGAGTTTAAAACTCTTTACCTGACATGTTATATTAAATGCAACAATTGTAAGTTGTGGGATTTATTATAACAATTCATTTGATACCAAACTTGAGGTATCTGACACTTAAGGGGACTTTATAAATTAAAATAAAGTCTCCCCATTCTAGCCCATGGAGGCCATTCACTTCAATGAGGTGAAAACAAATTTGGCTGTTTTACCTCACCAGGGCTTATAAAACTATTTTTATAAGGTCACTGCTTATAGTTACATGGCACCCAATCCGAGGGGCACATAGGGCACACCTTAGGGATGACTTATATGTACAAATAAGGTAGTTTAAGAGTTTGGAAGTACTTTTAATTCCAAAGTCGAATTTGCATGTAACTTTAGTTTAAAAGCAGCCAGCAAAGCAGGCATGCCTTTAAAATGACACTGGGCACCTCAGCAGTGCACTTATTAGGGCACTACCTATGCTGGGGTCCCTAAACCTACATGCCCTACCATATACTAGGGATTTATAGGTAGGTTAATATTGCCAATTATAATTAGCCTAATTTGCATATCCACTTTACGCAGAGCACAGGCCCTGGGACTGGTAAGCAGTACCCAGGCCACAGCCAAGAGTCAGTAACCACCAGTATCTGACCAAAAGGTTTGGGGGTGACCAGGGCAAAAAGGAGGAATTTCCTACACTGCCCCCCCAAAGAAAGGTGATGGATACTAACCTACACCCTAGTAGTCCTCATCAGCTAAGTGGAAAAACCTGGAAAGGCCATCCACGTTGGAATGGGCAGTCCCAGGTCTACGTTCCACTGTGAAGTCCATCCCCTGTAGGGAAATGGATCATTTAAATCAACCATCTGAGAGGATTTTGGTCAGTGTGTACCTGGGAGTGAGTACCGAACAAGTATGCCCTCAACTTCTTTAGGGACCAGACCACAGCAAAGTCCTCCCTCTCAATGGCACTCCATCTTTTCTCTCTGGGGAGCAGTTGCCTGCTGATGAAGGCAACTGGCTGATCTTGGCCCTCTTCATTAATTTGTGCTAACACTGCCCCATTCTCTTCTTCCAAAACAACTGTTTGCACTATAAACTCTTTGCTGTAGTCAGGGGCCAGTAACACTGGTGCTGAACACATAGCCCGCTTCAGAGTGTCAAAGGCTTTTTGACACTCTGGGGTCCACGTGACGTTCTTGGGCTGTTTCTTTGAGGTATGATCATTCAGAGGGGCCACTATGGCCCCATAATTCTGAACAAACCTCCTGTAGTACCCAGTCAGGCCAAGAAAGGCCCTGACCTGAGTCTGGGTTTTAGGAGCCTCCCAATCCAGGATAGCCTGGATCTTAGGCAGGAGAGGTTGTACATGGCCTCTACCAACAAGGTGGCCCAGGTACACACCTGAACTTTGCCCTATCTGCCACTTGCTTGCCTTGATAGTCAGGCATGTTTGAAGCTTCCTTCAGGTGGACCAGGTGGTCCCCCCAGGTGGAACTTGATACAGCTATAACGTCCTTATAAGCAGCACTGAAAGATTCCAACCCAGACAGGACTCTATTCACCAGCTGTTGGAAGGTGGCAGGAGCATTTTTCAGGCCAAAGAGAATCACCTTGAGCTGAACGTGGCCTTTTGTGTGGAAAATGATGACCTCTCCTTAGCTCCTGGACTTAAGGCAATCTGCCAGTATCCTGAGGTCAGATCAAATGTGCTTAGGACATTTTGCAGCCCCCAACCTATCAATGAGCTCATCAGCCCTAGGTATGGGGTGAGCATCATTCTCAGTGACTTCATTTAGACCTCTGTAGTCCACACAGTATCTCAATTCCTTTTTTCCAGGATTAGGTTTGGGTACCAGCACCACTGGACTGGACTAAGGACTGTCAGAGGGCTCAATTACCTTGAGCTCCAACATCTTAACCACTTTAGCTTTGATGTTTGCCTTGATCTGGTCAGACAGCCGTACAGCTTGTTCTTGACAGGTAAGCTGTCACCAGTGTCAATCTCATGGACACACCAATAGGTGAGTCCAGTGATCAAGGACAATAGACTAGCAAACTGCTCCAAAACATTTCTGCAGTCTTTTTGCTGCTGGTCTGTCAATTTGGGAGAGAGTAATGCTCCCTCCACTGACCCATCTTGTGCGTTTGTGGACAGGAGGTCTGGCAGAGGTTCACTCTCCTCCTCCTTCCCTGCATCAGTGACCATAAGCATGGTCATGTCTGCCCTGTCCTGGTGGGGTTTCAATCTGTTTACATGCAGGATCCTATGAGGATTCCTGGGGGCACCAAGGCACACCAGGTAGGACACCTCGCTCTTTTTCTCCACAATTGGATAGGGCTCAGTCCATTTGTCCTGAATTGTGCTAGGAGCCAGAGGCTCCAAAACCCACACCAGCTGACCTAGGTGATACTCAGGCATGGTAGCCTTCTGGTCATGCTAGAGCTTCATGAGCTCTTGGCTTGCCTCCAGGTGTCTGCTTGCATTCTTCATGTACTCAGCCATGCATGACCGCAGGTCCAGCACATAATGAATGAAAGATTTCTCCCAAGACTCTCTCACCAAGCATAATGGGCGTCCGATAGGGTGCCCAAACAGTAACTCAGAGGGGCTGAATCCAACCCCCTTCTGTGGCACCTCTCTGTAGGCAAACAGCAGGCATGAGAGGAGAACATCCCATCTCTTCCTGAGTTTGTCAGACAAACCCATGATCATGCCCTTCAGGATCTCATTAAATCTTTCCACCAGACCATTGGTCTGTTGATGATAGGGGTGGTGAACTTATAAGTAACACCACACTCATCCCACATTGTTTTCAGATAGGCAGACATAAAATGTGTTCCCCTATGCGAGACCACCTCCTTTGGAAATCCCACTTTGGTGAACACACCAAGTAGGGCCCTAGCCGCTGTGGGAGCAGTGACTGTTCTGGGGGGTATTGCCTCAGGGTATCTGGTGGCATGGTCCACAACCACCAAAATGTACCGGTTGCCTGAGGCAATTGGTGGGTTTAGGGGACCAACAATGTCAATCCCCACTCTCTCAAAGTGAGTCCCAACCACTGGCAGTGGTATCAAGGGAGCCTTTGGCTTGCCCCCTGCCTTGTCACTGGCCTGGCAGGTGACACCAGAGCTGCACAACTCCCTGACTTTTTCTGACATTTGGGGCCAATATAAATGGTTGACCAGCCTGTTCCAGGTCTTGATCTGTCCCAAATGTCCAGCTAAGGGAATATCATGGCTTAAAGTCTGGTGGAATTCTCTATACTTCTGGGGGACCACCGCTCTCCAGGTTGCCCCTGGTTTGGGGTCCCTTGCCTCGGTGTTGAGAACTCCATCCTCCCAATAAACGTTGTGGGTTCCACTGGTATCCCTTTGTTCTTGCCTAGCAGCAGTCTGCCGTAGGCCCTCAAGAGTGGGACACTCTCTTTGTCCCTGGCACAATTCTTCTCTGGTGGGCCCACCTGCCCCTTGTAGTGCTGCCAAGTCAGGCAGAGTTTGCAGAAGAAGGGGCCCTCCCTCAGAGGTCAGATCCTCCCCCTCAGATTCCTCCTGACTCTCTGTACTTGTTGGGGCTGGAAAGCCAGACCCAGTGCCCTTTCTCTTTTTCTTGGAAGCTTGGCCCATTGTTCCATAGATTAGCATACAGAATGCCAGTACATTGCAGGAGCAAATGTCACAGCAGATATATTCACAGATCATGAGTGACAGTTACATAGAAAAGGCCTAAACTCAGGTGCAGAAGTCAAAATGTCATTTGCAAAGAATGCATTCATGTATGTGTGGGGATCCATACAACAGTGCACCTTTCCTGGGCTAATTGATGTAACTACCACATCTAGCCACAGTTCACACAATACACATTTGCCATGCTTTGCTCAGCTATGCAAGGAGGATCAAAGTAGCAATGTGTGGCATTAACCTGAGAAGTAAGACAAGGGAGATGTTTGCCAACCATCACTTCACGTCAGGAAGACAGAGATGGTTAATGTATGAAGCGGGCATGTCAAATTTCCAGCACAAATGTATGTGTACCTACACAATTTCATTGAACATGGTGCAATGGAGGTCTAAGGTAGGACATTTCGCACACATGGTAAGAGTAGTTTACCTCTGGCCTGACTGTCCGACTGCATAGTTGTGTGGTTTACTAATTCTGGTCTATTCCCAAAGAGGGACATGGAATATGCATGTGTACCATGACATAGGCCTATGTCATGGATTGCAGCCTGGTTGGACCAGGAGGGCCACACAAATTCCCACCCTCATAGTTAATGTATGCTACTTCCTTCACCAGGAGTAAGGCTCGTGAAATGTGTCATTCCATTGGGATGTTCTTGTTCTAATTTTGTATTTTGTGTTTTAGCACCATTGACAGTGCAATTTATAAACTAGTGTCTTGTTGGTGGACATGTCCCTTTCACCCGTAGAGAGGTGGACAGCTATGGGACCCTAATGCGACAAGTAGGTGTTATTAGTACATGGTAGTTTCTTTGTGACATTTGTGTGTGATCCGTGATGGTTGCAACAGTGTGAGATATCCATAACCTGCCAATTAAGGCCAATCAGTGTGCTAACACAACAGCCCGTGTCCACAGAATCATTTAGCATTGAGGGGGCTTGTGAAGGTGATTGTAGTGTCAATATGGGAAGGACCACTAGAGTTATGCAATTATGTGACTGTGTGAATTTCTGGATTTTTATAGACACATTTACAACATTAATCATCACCTGGCACAAAAACTGCACATTTCAACAATAATTTATTCACCTGGATTGGCATAATAATGCTAGCCTTGTGGCTAGCATTTCCCCTATGTGGTATTTCTATGATGCATTTATACAATGCAAGGTGTGAAGCAAAGTTGCTACACTGTGTAAAAGTCAAAATGCAGGAATGAAGAGTGATGCCAGGATATAGCTCATTACTGTGCTTTCCTCCTGGTGGTGGAGTACGTTTGCCTGGCTAGCACCAATGCAGGCCCCCTTGCATCATGGTGTAAGGCACCCTGTATTGCAGGCAAAATAGGGGTTTATTTAATAGCCCCTTGCGATATTTAGTGCTTCCTTAGAGTAATTTTTTTTATGCTAAGGCGATGCTAAGGTGGCCTTTTCCCCGTGCCATATTTACAAAGTGGTGCAATGCATGCATTGAGCCACTCTGTAACCCTTTGTACCACATTATGTGTGTGCCATGCATAATGTATGCAAAGGGGGTGTTCCAGCGTAAGGGGGCCAGCAAAAATTGTGTATACACACACTCCTGAAATATGGTTGCCATTTTCTTGGTGCACTGATGACTGCACCACTGGGAGAATGAGTGTCCAGACAATATAAAAATCCAACGTTTTGCCTTGTGTTGGTGCAATGGTATACAGAATGCATTCTGTCACAATTTGAAGTGAATAAATGGTGCTAAATTGGTGAAGTGCTCAAAATGAATGTCTTGCAGCAGTGAGACACTCATCTTCCATTTATGGAGTAGCTCCCTGATGCAGAGGAAGGCAAGTCAGCAATGAGTCCTGCCTCGTGTAACTCCACATTCCTAAAAAAATGCAGAGTTACAGAAACTGAACTAGCTTACTTTAAAACGTTTCCTGTAGGTTTTGGGCAAACTTTGTCCCATCCCTGCATGGCGCAAGAGTGACACCAAAAGTCACTATATCTGGACCATGTCTAGAGTTTGCCATTAGCACATGTGAATGAGGGTGAATCACTGATATGAGTGATATGCATGTAATCTAACTGTGACTACATAGAAATACTGCAAAACCACCTCACGTGGGTAAGTTTGAAATATTGTGTTAGAAGATGTCATTGTACTGTAGGTATACCTTTGCAACTTGTGTTTACATTTTCTCCCCAGATAACATGACAGCAAAAATCATATGAGGGTTGATGGGCATGCTATATCCACTCCAGGGAAATCATTAATGGATTCTTCAAAATGGCATGGATTTATGAAAGGGCAAGTTGAATATGGGGGTCGAAAAGGAGGTCCAGACACAGAAGACACCTGCTGAAACAATGAGCCAGGATGTCAGAGAACAACAGCCCACCACAGAGCTAACTCTGGGACCGTCAAGCAGATCAACCAGGCCAGTCACAGGGAGAAAGAGGGTTAGACCCACCATCCACCTTCAACTTCATCCTGGTGAAGATGATGCAACTTATGGACATGAGGATGGGTTGCTTAGAAAATGAAATGTCTAGGATCAGGGAGGTCCTGTTGACATGCCAGGAGGCACTAGAAAGGATTACAATGCAGATAGGACTGTCTCTCCCTCAGGCAATTGCATTCCTAGTTATTGTTGTAATGCTTGCTTTGTTCGCATCTCTAATCTGCTATGTCAGAATTTTCATTGATAATTACACTTTGAATCAAATCAGATGCTTTCCCTTAGGCACTGTATGCTCCGCTGGCCATTTCTCTTTTACTCACCAACCTTTCTCTCATGTCCAGGTATTCTCCCTGCTTTTGAATTACACTGGATGACAACCTTAGCTGGTGACCCTACTGTTCTACTGATATATTGGAAAATGGGTTATTAGTGGTGCAGGTAAGTACCTACACTTAGCAATAGGGCACTAACCTCCACTTAGGTCCAGTTAGGTCTAAAAAAAATAAACCCAGCTCAACCTTCGGTAGCTTGGCAACGAGCTACAAGGCTTAACTTAGGAGACAAATCGTGAATCATTCAAATATCACAAAACAGTAATTAAATAAAACACAGGAACAGTTTAAAATCCAAAACCAATTTATAAAAATAGGAAATATTTTAGCTTTAAAATGACACTAAAACGAATAAAAACAGATAAAGGGAATCAGAGAAATTAATTCTTAAAGAATTGATGCTTTTTAGCACTTAGAAACGAATAGTGCCAATCTGGTCACCTGGCCGCACCTTGACCCAGGCAATGTCAAAGTTTAAGGCTGACCACGATGGAGCCCTGCTCAGCTGGAGGCCTCAGTCAAAAGTTTCCTTCAGTGGGACAATGTTGTCAGTCTAATCTGACCTCCTGGAGCTCTTCCTCGGATATGCAACGTGGGAGCCCTCGGTGGAGATTTTTACCTTTGGACTTAGTAGTTTTTTCGAGATGAAAATCCTTCGACCGGGGGAAATCTGAATCTTGATCCGACATCCTTGGAACCCTCTTTGGATACACTGCCTTGGAGGTCCCAGTCAACTTTCTACGTTCGGATTTGGTAATTTTTTCAGAGATTTTCTTCACCGTGACAAACCTGCAAGTCAGGCAGGGTCATGGTTGAGGCAAGCCGGCTAGAATTGCCACCGCGGATCGGTCCCTTTATGGAGCTTTTTCAAAAAGTTCTCCAAATTTCTCCAAACTTCTGGTTCTTCTCCCAGATGTTATTTTAAAGTTCTTTTGAGGTCCATAGTTCACCCCAAGGTTCCAGAAGCTCTGAGATGCCTCTTGAGGGTACAGACTACAACTTACATAATGCACCTGGCGCAAACTTTTATTTGGCCACTGGACAGTGGTCAGCTGGTCAGTTTCTCCAGGAGTTGGTATGGGGGACTCTGGTTAGCAATTTCTCACCTGTAGCAAAGAGGGAGTTCTTCCTTGAACCAGTTGAAGCCAGGCAAAGTCCTTCTTGTGGTGAAGCCCAAGTGTGCAGCTGGTGGAGTCCTACAGAGTGCAGTGTCCAGGTGCAGGTCAGGGGTCCAGCAGGGCAGTCCTTCTTCTCCTGTAGTTCTTCCTTGGAGGGATTTGAGGTGTGGGTGCAGTTCTGCCAGTTTCATCCTTGCTTCTGGGTGAAAAACAGGGGGGGGGGCTGGTTCTCCAATCAGGTGCAGGGTCCTTCTCCCTGTGATGACCCCAGGGAGCAACATTCCTCAAAAATCCATCATGGCTGAAACTGATTTTTAGAGGTTACATCTGCATGAGCCTAAACACACCCCTCTCCTGCCCCCTCCTAATCTAATCAAGGGGCACCTAATTGTCTGGGTTTTCAAGATTTGAGGAAGATGCTGGGATGCTCCAAATGTCCTTCCCTGCCTTTGAAGACCAGTTTGGCAGCCTCCCCCCTTCCTGCTTCTCCATCCTCTGAGGGAAGTTCTCCTTCCCCAGGAACATCTCTTTGTGTTCAGCCCAAACTACTTTACACCTCATTAAGGTAGCCTAGCCAGGCTGCCAGAGGCTGGCCAATCAGAGCAGAGCACTACAGGGCTGAAGTTGGCAACTCTTTAGGTAGAGTTTAAAACTCTTTTCCTGACATGTTATATTAAATGCAACAATTGTAAGTTGTGGGATTTATTATAACAATTCATTTGATACCAAACTTGAGGTATCTGACACTTAAGGGGACTTTATAAGTTAAAATAAAGTCTCCCCATTCTAGCCCATGGAGGCCATTCACTTCAATGAGGTGAAAACAAATTTGGCTGTTTTACCTCACCAGGGCTTATAAAACTATTTTTATAAGGTCACTGCTTATAGTTACATGGCACCCAATCCGAGGGGCACATAGGGCACACCTTAGGGATGACTTATATGTACAAATAAGGTAGTTTAAGAGTTTGGAAGTACTTTTAATTCCAAAGTCGAATTTGCATGTAACTTTAGTTTAAAAGCAGCCAGCAAAGCAGGCATGCCTTTAAAATGACACTGGGCACCTCAGCAGTGCACCTATTAGGGCACTACCTATGCTGGGGTCCCTAAACCTACATGCCCTACCATATACTAGGGATTTATAGGTAGGTTAATATTGCCAATTATAATTAGCCTAATTTGCATATCCACTTTACGCAGAGCACTGGCCCTGGGACTGGTAAGCAGTACCCAGGCCACAGCCAAGAGTCAGTAACAACCAGTATCTGACCAAAAGGTTTGGGGGTGACCAGGGCAAAAAAGAGGAATTTCCTACACTGCCCCCCCAAAGAAAGGTGATGGATACTAACCTACACCCTAGTAGTCCTCATCAGCTAAGTGGAAAAAGCTGGAAAGGCCATCCACGTTGGAATGGGCAGTCCCAGGTCTACGTTCCACTGTGAAGTCCATCCCCTGTAGGGAAATTGATCATTTACATCAACCATCTGAGAGGATTTTGGTCAGTGTGTACCTGGGAGTGAGTACCGAACAAGTATGCCCTCAACTTCTTTAGGGACCAGACCACAGCAAAGTCCTCCCTCTCAATGGCACTCCATCTTTTCTCTCTGGGGAGCAGTTGCCTGCTGATGAAGGCAACTGGCTGATCTTGGCCCTCTTCATTAATTTGTGCTAACACTGCCCCATTCTCTTCTTCCAAAACAACTGTTTGCACTATAAACTCTTTGCTGTAGTCAGGGGCCAGTAACACTGGTGCTGAACACATAGCCCGCTTCAGAGTGTCAAAGGCTTTTTGACACTCTGGGGTCCACGTGACGTTCTTGGGCTGTTTCTTTGAGGTATGATCATTCAGAGGGGCCACTATGGCCCCATAATTCTGAACAAACCTCCTGTAGTACCCAGTCAGGCCAAGAAAGGCCCTGACCTGAGTCTGGGTTTTAGGAGCCTCCCAATCCAGGATAGCCTGGATCTTAGGCAGGAGAGGTTGTACATGGCCTCTACCAACAAGGTGGCCCAGGTACACACCTGAACTTTGCCCTATCTGCCACTTGCTTGCCTTGATAGTCAGGCATGTTTGAAGCTTCCTTCAGGTGGACCAGGTGGTCCCCCCAGGTGGAACTTGATACAGCTATAACGTCCTTATAAGCGGCACTGAAAGATTCCAACCCAGACAGGACTCTATTCACCAGCTGTTGGAAGGTGGCAGGAGCATTTTTCAGGCCAAAGAGAATCACCTTGAGCTGAACGTGGCCCTTTGTGTGGAAAATGATGACCTCTCCTTAGCTCCTGGACTTAAGGCAATCTGCCAGTATCCTGAGGTCAGATCAAATGTGCTTAGGACATTTTGCAGCCCCCAACCTATCAATGAGCTCATCAGCCCTAGGTATGGGGTGAGCATCATTCTCAGTGACTTCATTTAGACCTCTGTAGTCCACACAGTATCTCAATTCCTTTTTTCCAGGATTAGGTTTGGGTACCAGCACCACTGGACTGGACTAAGGACTGTCAGAGGGCTCAATTACCTTGAGCTCCAACATCTTAACCACTTTAGCTTTGATGTTTGCCTTGATCTGGTCAGACAGCCGTACAGCTTGTTCTTGACAGGTAAGCTGTCACCAGTGTCAATCTCATGGACACACCAATAGGTGAGTCCAGTGATCAAGGACAATAGACTAGCAAACTGCTCCAAAACATTTCTGCAGTCTTTTTGCTGCTGGTCTGTCAATTTGGGAGAGAGTAATGCTCCCTCCACTGACCCATCTTGTGCGTTTGTGGACAGGAGGTCTGGCAGAGGTTCACTCTCCTCCTCCTTCCCTGCATCAGTGACCATAAGCATGGTCATGTCTGCCCTGTCCTGGTGGGGTTTCAATCTGTTTACATGCAGGATCCTATGAGGATTCCTGGGGGCACCAAGGTCCACCAGGTAGGACACCTCACTCTTTTTCTCCACAATTGGATAGGGCTCAGTCCATTTGGCCTGAATTGTGCTAGGAGCCAGAGGCTCCAAAACCCACACCAGCTGACCTAGGTGATACTCAGGCATGGTAGCCTTCTGGTCATGCTAGAGCTTCATGAGCTCTTGGCTTGCCTCCAGGTGTCTGCTTGCGTTCTTCATGTACTCAGCCATGCATGACCGCAGGTCCAGCACATAATGAATGAAAGATTTCTCCCAAGACTCTCTCACCAAGCATAATGGGCGTCCGATAGGGTGCCCAAACAGTAACTCAGAGGGGCTGAATCCAACCCCCTTCTGTGGCACCTCTCTGTAGGCAAACAGCAGGCATGAGAGGAGAACATCCCATCTCTTCCTGAGTTTGTCAGACAAACCCATGATCATGCCCTTCAGGATCTCATTAAATCTTTCCACCAGACCATTGGTCTGGTGATGATAGGGGAGGTGAACTTATAAGTAACACCACACTCATCCCACATTGTGTTCAGATAGGCAGACATAACATGTGTTCCCCTGTGCAAGACCACCTCCTTTGGAAATCCCACTTTGGTGAACACACCAAGTAGGGCCCTAGCCGCTGTGGGAGCAGTGACTGTTCTGGGGGGTATTGCCTCAGGGTATCTGGTGGCATGGTCCACAACCACCAAAATTTACCGGTTGCCTGAGGCAATTGGTGGGTTTAGGGGACCAACAATGTCAATCCCCACTCTCTCAAAGTGAGTCCCAACCACTGGCAGTGGTATCAAGGGAGCCTTTGGCTTGCCCCCTGCCTTGTCACTGGCCTGGCAGGTGACACCGGAGCTGCAAAACTCCCTGACTTTTTCTGACATTTGGGGCCAATACAAATGGTTGACCAGCCTGTTCCAGGTCTTGATCTGTCCCAAATGTCCAGCTAAGGGAATATCATGGCTTAAAGTCTGGTGGAATTCTCTATACTTCTGGGGGACCACCGCTCTCCAGGTTGCCCCTGGTTTGGGGTCCCTTGCCTCGGTGTTGAGAACTCCATCCTCCCAATAAACGTTGTGGGTTCCACTGGTATCCCTTTGTTCTTGCCTAGCAGCAGTCTGCCTTAGGCCCTCAAGAGTGGGACACTCTCTTTGTCCCTGGCACAATTCTTCTCTGGTGGGCCCACCTGCCCCTTGTAGTGCTGCCAAGTCAGGCAGAGTTTGCAGAAGAAGGGGCCCTCCCTCAGATGTCAGATCCTCCCCCTCAGATTCCTCCTGACTCTCTGTACTTGTTGGGGCTGGAAAGCCAGACCCAGTGCCCTTTCTCTTTTTCTTGGAAGCTTGGCCCATTGTTCCAGGGTCCAAGTGCCCAGTACTTCCCTGTTGTCCTGCCTGTGACCTAGTCACAGCACACACCCATTCAGGGAGGTCCAGCATCTGTACATGGACCCTTCTTTCCACCTCTGGCCATTCAGATGCTTCCAGATCATTTTCCAGCAGACACTCTACTAGGAGGGCAGGAGGTAAAGCTGACTTCTTAGGGCCAGTCGCACCTCCCCATTCCAGGCTCACCATGGCCATGGGATGGAGTTTGGTTCTGCTATCTGCATATGTTACTTGGTTCAAAACACCAGGTAAGACCTGTTCTGGAGAAACCAGCTTCTCTGAGACCATTGTCACACTGGCTCCTGTATCTCTCAGAGCGTCCCCCTCAGTCCCATTGACTTTAGGCCTCTGCCTATACCTCTCAATGCTGGGAGGTAAGGTGGTCATAGTTGCAATGTCCACCCCACCCACGGACACTGAGGTGACCTCTGTGTACCCTGATCCCAGCCCAGGGCCAACTTCCACCCCCATCCTTACACTAGCAATCCCATGGGATTGGCCACCAGTGGGGTGCTTCTTGTAGCATATAGCATCTCCTCTTTTGTTTCCAGGTTGATGACACGCAAAGCACTTGCCGGCCTTAGCAAGCTCCTGAAACCTCCTGCCTTAACAGGATCATAATGCGTCCCCTGATACCCCTTCCTCTTAGAAGTGGCATGGCTCGGGCTCCCCCACCCTGAGAGGTTTTTGGGGACTCTTGTGAGGACTCTTTGGACTTTTTATCATCTTTCCCTTGGTTCTTCCCCTGAGAAGAACCATGTCCTCCCTTCTGATCACCCCCCTAGGGGTTTCTGGTTAACCCTAGTTCTTAACCAGTCATCTGCTGACTCCCCCAGCTCTTTGGGGTTGGTCAACTTAGAGTCAACTAGATGCTGGCAGAGTTTCTCTTGGACACAATCAGTTAGAAGATGCTCCCTCATAATCAAATTGTAAAGCCCTTCAAAGGTACTCACCCTGTTTCCCAGGGCAAAAGGAGGACTTTAATACACAATACTTATGTACTCTATCATCCAGCCACACATGCTTGCGCCAGATGATAGCCTTAGATATGGCTGGACTATATTTCTCATGACAAGCGCAGTATCAAATAATTTGATACTGGTTTGTGTATGACAGTTGTCTTTTTAGATAATATACTTTTGAGTACTTCATCTTTCATTTAATCCTTAACTCCCAATGTGGTGCTCCTTTGTGCTGGCTAGTACACATTTGCCTTAATATTTTTCAAAACTGGTAATTTATGTCTTCTTGCTACCTTTTCCCTGTGGGACATGTTCTATGGATTTGGTTTGTATATTTTCACACCCTACCTGCGGCATCCAATATAGTGGCTACTGCTTGATAATTGGACCTCATTTGCACATACCATGCCTTATTTCCTCAACCAGCAGTTACCATTGCTATAAACAGTGAGGCTTTCTGTCATGGTTTATGGACCTTACACGGACAACGTAGTTGTATCACCATCTCAGACCACGTAGGATCACCAAGAATTTCTCAGAAGTAACTTCAGACCTCCTTCTTGTGCACTTTCAACAGGGGTTTATTCTCACCTCCTTATATCCTGCCCTCTAGAGCTTACCATGAAATCTCCGGTTAAGTTGATAATTTTCTGGTGACCGATGCAGACTACTGTGCCCTTGCATGTGTCTTTTAGCCTGTTAAGAATTTTGGTGTTGACTGTTTTGATTCCGTGCCTTTTTGTCATTAGTTTGTACCACACCTTTCTTACAGCACACTGCTTTCCACATTCACATGCCCTCCTATTCTCCATGCACCTTGGATTGCTTCACTAGCACTACCTTCTCTGCTGCTTAGGGCTCAGCATAATTAGGAATGCATGTCCATCCACCATATTTCTTTATGCTGATCTCCTTAATTCCTAGTCCCTATTACGTCATCCTGGATACGTACATATTGGCTCTGCTGGTCACCCTTCACCATCACTCCGCTAACACAATGGAAACACCGGGCACACCCCTATTATGAGATACCCCTCTCAGAGTTCTCGGTATAACACATTCCTTTTATTTACTTTTATTTTTAGTGATCATTTTGGCAACTACGTCTTGACTTCAAGATATCTCTGACACTTGCTGCCTGCCGGTTCTTGTATGTCATGTTTTTATTTTTCAATTAATGATGTTTTGATATTTGTAATATGCTACTCTACTGAACTCTGATTTGACATGCACATTCATTGGACTCTGGATATAAAAATTGCTGTACATGTATATTAAATATTAATAATGAAGAGATTTAACTATGATAATGTGCCATACCATAATAACTGAACTACTATATGACAATGTCTGGAAGAGAAGTAAAATACATTTGATTTGTGTGCTGTTCACAATATACCTTTCCTTACTTTTAAATTGAAAATTCCTTATTTTGGGTTGGGTCTATCGATACTCATACTTCTTTTAGTTGAATTTTTCAATGGTTGCCAACTCCTGAAATGGCTGACCAGGCAGACATTTCTAAATACTGTATGATTTCCTTACCTTTTTGTATGCTATTTCAACCTTCAGAAAGCCCCCAGGCCTGCATGCCGGGAAGAGGCAAAACACATGTTGGCTGATTATTCTCCTTTAGGTTCACTTCTTGTTCAATTTCATAGAATAAACATTATCCTTTACGAATTCAAGACAACAAAACTCATTAACTTATTTGAACCACGAGTCAGTGTATGATACAATCACTCAGTTTAGTCCTTCAACTCTTTATGGCCTCATTGCATCTAAGTGTTTAGGAGCTGTGAATGCTTAACTAATACATTTTAGTGCAGTGATGTAGCTATCAGCACTAAAATGCATCAATTTAACCCCTGATGCACGGCACTTGGCAGGGCTGAAATGTTAGTTGAACAAAGTAATTCTTAGAAGCATGTATATATTATATATATGTATAATGTATGTATTTTTTTTGTTCACTAAAAAACTGAAGGGTACACAGACGTTATAGATAGGTTCAGATTTTACACACACAAAACCACAGAAATTCAGTCAGTCAGTCAAGTAACTTTAATTTAGGTTAAAAATCATTAAAAGCACAATTAGTGTTAGTTCATCTATAAAATGCAAACTCCATGACTATCAACACAGTGCATACATAAAAATCTTCCTACCATTTACACACCATGACGTTAAAAAAGAAAATAATTGATAAAATATGAGGTAAAACATACAATAAATTTCAACCCCCTCTTCTTCCACACTAGCCCTAATGCAAATAAATATCTGCTTGGGCTGAAACCTATGGGACACAGTTAAGAAAAGTGGTGCTGCACTCAAAGCAGTGCCACTTTCCTTTTGCTCCTTAGTGCCCCCCTACCGCCACCATGTGTGCGCCGTATTAAAAATATGATGCATCATGGTGCAGGGTAGCATGCAATAGTGTCAGAATTCCTGACACTATAGATGCACTCTTCAGCTGTAGTGCCAAAATTGTGGCACTAGTCCTGCAGAGTACATAGGGGCCCATTGTATTCAATGGCATGCCCCCTTTTAACGCCTGCTCGGATTTCCTTGCACTATTCTTTTGGCCCCCCCAATGGGGGTACGCCCCCCCTTGCATTCATTATGCCTGGTGCAGGCAGAATGTGGTGCAAGGTTCTACAAAGTGGTGCATTGCAATGGTAATATTTAAATAGATGGGGTTCCCATATCTCAGCTTCTTATACCCAACTGTGTGAGGAGCTGAGGTTCTATTTCCCTCTAAAGTTGGCATAAACCAGGCAAAAAAAATATGAGCAATGATAAAGGTTTTCTTTGACATTCAAAGTACATAAGGTGCAATTAGTTCCTTCAGTAGCATCATTATCAGCTTTTGACCTCACTGTAAAAAAATTAATTTAAAAAATGACAAATCAATAATCCACGTAGAGCATTTTTGCCTATTGAGGTTGGACAACATGCCAGTACTGTACAGTTAAAAATATGAGCTCAGTTTAAGTTAAAAACTGCACAGACAGCCTTCCCAATCTCGAATTTTGGGAAAGCGTATTCAAGACATAGGCCCTCATTACGACCCTGGTGGTCGATGATAAAGTGGCGATAATACCGCCAACAGTCTGGTGGTAAGTACCGCCAAATTATGACCATGGCGGTTAGATCTCTGAAAGACAGCCAATGTACCATACTGACCACCAGGTCAGAAACAACAGTCACCACGGCGGTAGCCGCCTACAGCCAGGCAGAAAACAAAGTTCCACCCACCATATTATGACATATCAACCCACCACCTTTTCCGGGGTGGTACCAACGCCATCAAAAGCCTGGCGGAAACGCTGCACAGAAGTGAAAGGACTCACCATTGGAGACACAGGGAAGAACCATGCCGCCATGGAACCCAAACTGCAAGTATTTCCGATGATCTTCTACGTCATGCTCCACCACGAACACCAACGCTGGCGAAGACGATGACGGTGAGTACAGCCGCTTAGCACACAAGGGAGGAGGGGAGAAAAACGAGAGTGACACACACACGCACAACACACACCCAATACACACACACCACACACACAACCAGCTGCACAAGAAAACAATTTATCTCTGTAAATTGGCTGAATAATGCAAGGACAACAGGAATTGACTAAAGTGATTGTAATAAGATCAACACAAAATCAATAATACATTTTGCCAATGCAACAGATATGTACAAATGTACAAAAAAGGGACACTGCCCAGTCCTCAGTTCACAGGGGCCACATGGCCACAGGGCAAAGTCCAAGGCCTCACTTGTTACCTGCACCAATACGGAGAGAACACTGCAGGGGCATCAGTTGGCAAATAGGCAGGCACCTCAGGGGGAGGGGGGCACCTCAGCCAGATGCACAAACAAGACCACTGGTTCTGGAGGGGGTAACATGCCATGTGCTTGGTCCTGGGGAGTGCAAGGCCACAGTTTCTCAAGTTGGTGTCTCCCACACTGGTTCTGGAGGGGGGAAAAAACCCTGTGCTTGGTCCTGGGGAGTGCAAGGCCACAGTCTTGCAGGGCGATGGCTGCACTGTGGTGGTGGTGGTAGTAGTGGGAGGCTCCTGCTCAGCTCCTGCACCCTGCGATGGCTGCACTGTGGTGGAGGTGGTAGTAGTGGGAGGCTCCTGTCAGCTCCTGCACCCAACGATGGCTGCACTGTGGTGGTGGTGGTAGTAGTGGGAGGCTTCTGCTCAGCCCCTGCACCCTGTGATGCCTGCACTGTGGTGGTGGTGGTAGTAGTGGGAGGCTCCGGCTCAGCCCCTGCACCCTGCGATGGCTGCACTATGGTGGTGGAGGTAGTAGTGGGAGGCTCCTGCTCAGTCCCTTCACTCACTGATGGCTGCACAACCACAGCTGGCAGTGTGGGCTCTGTGACAGCTGCTGGTGCAGGCTCCTTCCCCTTCTTGCTTGCTGGTGCAGGCTCCTTCCCCTTCTTGCTTGCTGGTGCAGGCTCTTTCCCCTTCTTGCTTGCTGGTGCAAGCTCCTTCCCCTTTTTGTTTGCTGGTGCAGGCTCCTTGCACTTCCTGCTTGCTGGTGAAGGCTCCTTCCCCTTCAGTATTTGTGGCCTGGAATCCTTTCCACCACAAGTAGGTGCTGATGGAACTGGGCCCGTGGACTGTTTGGCAGAGGTGCTGGACTGGGTTCTTGATACCCTGGCCATACGTGCAGGACCGGGGGTAGGAGTAGGGAAGAGGTCAATGGTGGAAAGGAAAATCTTTTTAGGGACATTGGGGTGGGAAGAGGGAGAAGTAATGGGAGTGGAGGTTGAGGGAGTGGTTGTTGGAGGTTGTTTGTCTGCTGGATTTGGGTGCAGGTGCCTGGGTTGTATGCTGTTGTGAGGTGGATGGCTGTTGGGTGTCTGAATGCTTGCGTTTGTGTACTTCAGGAGGGGGGAAAGACACGGTAGGAGAGGACACAGGGGACGTGTGCATAGCTGTTGTGGAGGTGTCTGCCAGTGAGGTGTGTGTTCTGCTTGGTGTGGTGATGATGCAGGTAGTGGATGATGATGTAGTGCATGCAGGTGTGAGTGGGGACGTAACTGGGTGGGAGGTGAAGGAGGAGGTGGAGGGGAGACAGTGGACATAGTGGATGTTGTTGTGTCTGCAACTGGATGGTGTTTGTGTGAGTGCCTGTGGGATGAAGTGTGGTGCTTGTGTTTGCCTCTGACACTCTTGGGTGTTGTCTTGTGTGTATGCTCGTCTGGCTGTGTGTTTGGGATGGGTTGGGGTTAAGGAGAATGGGACTGGGAAGAGGAAGATGGAGGGGGACAGTTGAAACAGGGACAATGGCTGCCATCAGAGAGGAGGCCAGAGCCTGGCTCGATCTCTGTTGGTCCGCCAATCCACCATGAATGCCCTCCAAGAATGCATTAGATTGTTGCATCTGGGCTGCCAGCCCCTGGATGGCATTCACAATAGTTGACTGCCCTACAGAGATGGATCTCAGGAGGTCAATAGCCTCCTCACTCAGGGTAGCAGGGCCTGAGGTGCCTGGGACGAAGGACATTCCTACCCTCCTGGGTGAGCGGGCACGGGCAACTCGCTGAGGGGCTGCTGGGAGGGTGGTGCTGGTATGGGCTCTGCAGCTGCACCTGCAGCTGGGGTGGTCACAGAGGTGTCTGCCACCACCAGGGACCTCCCATCGGAGGAGGTATCTGAGTCTGTATTGTCCCCTCCAGTCTCTGCCGTGGTGCTCACCTCGCCCTCCGTCCCACTGGTGCCCTCAGCATCTGTGTACTCTGCCTCCAGGGTCCTGTAGGATGCACCTCCCTCCGTCACCAGTGCCTCTGCTCCTCTGCCAGATGATGCTAATGCACATAAGGACAGGATGACAAAACAAGAAAGGAGGGGAGAGAGATAAAGGATACACTGGGTCAATGACTGCACCAATACCACAGATGGCAAACACAGCACCCTCACACACTGGGTACAGGCCTACGCACTATGCATTGCACTACCAGTTATATTGCTAGCCACCAAGGCATGAGGAGGAGCACACACCGCCAACTGCAGCACATCTGGGACCCACGCAGCCCTGACCAGTAGTGCATGCTAACAAGCTTGGTAGGCAGTATTTCCCCTTCAGACCCTTAGCCACAAGAGGACCTACGCTGCTATGTCTGGCCTGGCCTAGGGGCACCCACTGACACACAACCACCACCTAGATACCACCCCACCAGGCGTAAGTTGTAATGATAGCCACTGTATTCACCCCTTTGTGGCTGCTCTGTTGCCATCAAGCACCCATCCAGCTCTGGATAGGCCACCGCCAGTATGCGAGCCATCGGGGGGGTCAGGGTTCAACGGGCACCCCTTCCCCATTGGGAGGCCATCCCCAGCTGGGCCTCTGCAGACTTCCGTGCCCAGCGTCTCAGGTCCTCCCACCGTTTGCGACAGTGGGTGCTCTTCCAGCCATAGACCCTCAGGGTCCTCATCTCCTTGGCAATGGCATGCCAAATACCCTTCTTTTGATGGGTGCTGATCTGCAGAGGCAATACAGACAGGAGAACACCATAAGACAAACAGTCGAGCCAGTTATACAAATGGCCCACCATACCCGTTTACAGCACTATTGGCATACACATAGCCCACACTCAACGTGTACCCAGCCAGGAGGACATCCGTCCCCCCTTACATGACGCCTTTACACACACCTCCATACATGCATGCCACATGCATCGTGCCCACAGTATACTCACCTGTGGTATGGAGGCACATACAGCAGTCCGTACTGGGGTAGGACCCCATCCACCAGTCTCTCCACCTCCTCCAAAGTGAAGGCTGGGGCCCTTTCCCCGGTCACACGGGCCATGGTAGGTTCCAGACACAAGTCACAGCAGCACATGCAGTGTAGGTCTTCCCCTACGGAGGGTCACGAAACAAGTGAGGAATATGATAGAAAATGGCGGTCACGTCCGGGGTGGTGCATACCGTCACCACCAGCGTAGATCACCATTGGCCACTGTACCCCATAGGGCCCAATTTTAACCAATGAGGGATTGCATGGCGGTTCCCAACCGCCTACTGCCACAGCGCACAACGTCAGCGAGATTACCTCACTTCCACCTGTCTCTCCACACAGGACAGGCGGACATCATTTCGGTGGGGGGGGAACAGGCCTATGGAATAATGCTACCTCACAGGAGAAATAGGCACATACTGTACAGATCACACTGACCCATTTCATGTATACAGATTGCAAATTCCTGGTGTGGCTCCATTGTTCAGTTTGTGACAGGCTCCTAACTCTTTTGTCCCTTAGATTCCTTCCGCTGTGGCTGAATAGGAGATGGAGACACACCCCTGTGTACAGACCCCTGGTGGACTGGGCTATACTGGAGGACAGGCAAATAATACTCACCTATAGACTGGACAGGGCCACAATCACAGAGCTGTGTGCACAGTTGGAGCCAGACCTGATCTCTGCTATCCGTCACCCCACTGAGATACCCCCTCTTGTGCAAGTTCTATCAGTGCTCCATTTCCTGACAACTGATTCTCTCCAAGTGAATTGGGGTTGGCAGCTGGAATGTCACAGCCAATGTTCTCAATAGTGCTGACAAGAGTGTTGTTTGCCCTGATAAAACACATGTGCAGCTGCATTGCATTCCCCCAGGTTGAGGATTTGGCCACTGTGAAGGCCAAGTTTTATGCAAGGGGACATATCCCCAAAATAATTGGAGCGATTGACGGAACACATACCGCATTTGTCTCCCCCGCCAGAATGAACAGGTGTTCAGGAATCGTAAATGTTTCCACTCTGTGAATGTGCAGATGGTGTGCTTGGCGGACCAGTACATCTCTCACGTCAATGCTAAGTTTCCTGGGTCAGTGCATGATGCCTTTGTCCTGAGGAATAGCAGCATCCCAAATGTGATGGCCCTAATACAAAGGCACAGCGTGTGGCTAATAGATGAGCCTTGGTTCCCACCCAGTATATGATGGCTGCTAACCCCTGTGAGAAATGCCAGGACAAGGGCAGAAGAATGTTATAATGAGGCACATGGGCGGACCAGAAAGATAATTGAGAGAACCTTTGGCCTTCTGAAGGCCAGGTTCCGGTGCCTCCATCTAACAGGTGGATCCCTGTGCTACTCACCCAAGAAGGTCTGCCAGATAGTAGTGGCATGTTGCATGTTGCACAAGCTGGCCCTCAGACACCTTGTCCCTTTTCTGCAGGAGGAGGAGACTGGAGATGGCCCTGTGGAAACAGTTGACCCTGTGGACAGTGAGGATGAGTGGCAGAGGATGAGGATGAGGACAACAGAAAAACTGTAATCCGTCAGTACTTCCAATGACACACAGGTGAGACAGTGTAACTTTACATTTCAATGACTTTGGTTGTATTCTGTGTGGCATTGGCATGCTGGTATTTCCCAATTCTATGCCCACTTACTCTTCCCTATGGCTATTCATTTTGCAGATGTTGGTGATATGACAAATACTACTGGTGTGATCACAACAGCCAGCTACAGATCATTAATTCTATGCTCATTCTATGTACAGTTCATTTGCACTGGTTGTACCTGTTTCAATCAATACATATTTGAAATACATGACATACTCGAAATCAATTTTTATCAAAAGGTGTTTATTTAAGTGCTAACATATAGGGGGAAGTGCAATAGGATGGGGTGATGAAGGAGGAAAGTTCCATGTATTGTTCCAGTCTGTTTGTAGCACAGGTGCATTGTCCAAGGGACATAGGAAGGGGAGAAATGGCAGTTCAAGGTGGACAGGGTGATTGTGTGGGACACAAGGGGGACAATCAGTAGAGTCTCTTTCCCTGGTGGGGGTCTTGACAAGTGCCTGTGGCTTCTGTCTGGATCGCAGGGAACATTTGCGGGGTGGTTCACCTTCTGCAGGGGGAAGGATGATGGTGGCCTGTGAGTCCTGTAGTGGGCCTCCTGGTCACTAACGACAGTGGAAGTGGAAGGCTGTTGAGATGACTGGCTAGTGGCATGGGCCCACTGGTGTGAGACTGCCTCTCTCATACTGTTGGCCATGTCTGCCAGCACCCCTGCTATAGAGATCAGGGTGTTGTTGATGGCTTGCAAGTCCTCCCTGATCCCCTGGTACTGTCCCTCCAGGGAGCCGCCTGTTCTCCTGCATGTTGTCCAGGATCTGGCCCATCGTGTCCTGGGAATGTTGGTAGGCTCCCAGGATCTCAGAGAGTGCCTCCTGGAGAGTCGGTTCTCTGGACCTGTCCTCCACCTGGCATGCAGCAGTCCTCCCAGTGTCCCTGTTTGCCTGTGCCTCTGTCTCCTGAACCGTGTGCCCACTGCCACTGACCCCAGGTCCCTGATTGTCTTGGGTGCGAATTGTAGCCTGGGGTCCCTGTACAGGTGGGCACACTGCTGATTGACGTGTTTTGGGGAGAGAGGTTTAGGGATGCTGGGTTGGTGCTGTGGTGTTGTTTCCTGATGGGGGAGGCTATGTGGTGGTCTGTGACTGGGCTTGGGTAACCGGCTGTCTAGTGGTCCCTGATGGGCCATGTAGATCGTTCTGATCCTGAAGACCAGAGTTACTGTCATCACTGTGGGCCTCTTCAGTTGGGGGACAGGATAGTGCTGGCACCTCATCTCCAGTGACATTGGCTGGGATACTTGTGGGGATGTAAATGATGTGTTATGGTTAATGTGGTTATGGTTAATGTGTAGGGCATATTGTACATCCATGGCTTCCCTTCCATGGTTGTTGTTGCCCTGCCAGCTTTTACTTGTGTATGTCGGTGTATGGTGGGGTTGTTAGTTCTCTCTGCTAGGCATGCTTTAGTGATGGGTGTCCATGCAGGGCTGTGAGGGGTGTCCATGTATTGGTACAGCATGCAGGGCTTGGCATTGGGATTGAAGAGATGTGATGGTGGAGCGTGTGGGATGGAGTGGAGTAATGGGAGTGAAGGTGAGAGTATGTGATGGCATGCAGGTGTGGGGAATGATAATTGTTGAAAGTTGACTTACCAGAGTGCAGTCCTCCTCCGACTCCGGCCAGGCCCTCAGGATGCAGTATTGCCAAGACTTGCTCCTCCCATGCTGTGCGTTGTGGGGGTCTACTGCTAGTCCTCTGTATAGCGAGCTGGTGTCTTGCTGCTATGCAACGTACCTTCCCCCATAGGTCGTTCCACCTCTTCCTGATGTAGTCCCTTGTTATTGGGTGCTGTCCCACGGCATTGACCCTGTCCACAATTCTCCGCATAGCTCCATCTTCCTTGCAGTGGATATCTGCTGCACCTGTGCTCCAAAAAGCTGTGGCTCTACCCTGACAATTTCCTCCACCATGACCCTTAACTCATCCTCTGTGAAACAAGGGTGCTTTTGTGGTGCCATGGGTGTTATGTGAGGTGTGTGGGTGAGGGTGTGTTGGGTAATGTTTTGTGGTGTGTGATGTGTAGTGCGTGAGTGGTGTATGTGTGTGAGTGGTGTGTGGCTCTAGTTGGCTAGGTGGTCTTGGTGTCAGACTTGTGCCAATGAATTGTACTCATAAAGGGTTGTGGGTAATGTGTGTGTGTGTTTTATAGTGGTGTGGGTGTGTGTATGGGTGTCAGGCATGTGTTGTTTGAATTGTCCAATGTGGTGTTGTTTTGTCTGTGGGTGTTCATTGTGAGCGCGCCGGTATACACCGCCAATGGTTTATAGCCGTTGAATGTCCGCCGTGGTGATTCGTGGGTCATAATGTGGTGGGCGTTGTTCTGTTGGCGTACGATGTGGGTTTTGATACCGCCACTTTATCACTGATCTTTGGTCTAGTGGATTTGTGTCTCTGGCTGTATTCTGTTGGATTGGTGTGTGTGTGTCATAATATGGTGAACGGACATCCGCTGTGGCTGCAGTAAGTTGGCGGCCGTCAGCATGGTGGTAAGCGGGATTTACCGCCAATGTCATAATGAGATCCATAATCCCAATAGATCTACTGCAGATGCCTCTTGGAGTGAACTGTCAGTGATTAGTAGAAATTCAAAATTTATAGTTCAAGTTATCTCAAGTAACTATAACTCATGCCCTAAGGTAACTATAACATACACCACTGTCATGCAGTTTTTTCATCAATAATTTCACTACAAATGTCGCAGTGATATTATCAATGATGTCATAGGAGATGTCATGAGTGATGTGATATGTGGGGTAATTAACAGTGCATGGCAAGAGTGTAAGTTATAGTAACTTTAGGACACAAATTATAGCTACTTGAGATGACAATTTCTATTCCTGATGAATTTATATGCGTTTGTGTGTGCAAAATCTGAACCCAAATATAACTTCTCTGGAACCTTTGCTTTTTTCAGTGAATTTCTAGGGGTTTTTAACTTTTATTTCCTAACTATAATGTCCCTGTAACCTGGCTGTGTGAGTGGTTGTGTAGGTGTGTGAGTGTGTAGTGGGTGTGTGAGTGCATGTGTGACTGGCTGTGAATGGGTAAAGAAGTGGCTGTGTGGGTGTATGAGTAGGTGTCTGAGTGGCCATGTGGTTATGTGAGTGGTTTTGTGGGTCTGTGAGTCAGTATGTGACTGGCTGTATGGATGTGTGAATGGTAGTGTTAGTGATTGTTTGGGTGTGTAAGTGGGTGTATGAGTAGGTGTGTGAACAGCTGTGTGGGTCTGGAACTAGGTATGTGAGTGGTTTTATGGGTCTATGACGGGGGTGTGAGAGCGGCTGTATTGGTATGTGAGTGGGTGTGAGTGGCTATGTGAGTGTGTCAATGGTTGTGTGTGTGTGTGTCAGTTCTTTGTGGGTCTGTGAGTGAGTGTGTGAGTGGTTGTGTGGGTCTGGATCTGCTGATCCACCAGAAAGTACCCAAATGCAGGAGGACCTGGATTGATCTTGAGATCCTCACATGCTTAAAAAAAACTTTTTAGACAGTTTCTTACCCCTTGAGGGGTCCCTCACAGACCCCATCATCAGTTCAATGGTGTTAGGTTACCTCTACCTGTCCCATCACTTTTAAATGGTATTTTACAATGTGAGAACTGAGTCCAGATGAACAAATTGAAGCCACAACTTTACTCTCAGGTTGTGGCCATTCAATCACAGCATTACTGTTGGCATGATTAGCCACAAATCCACCTGGATCCACAGAGGATCCATGGCAGATAAGTGTTTCTAAATATACACATACATTTTTTTTCTTTAATAACTCCAAAACTACTGAACAGTTTTGCACCCAATTACAGAAAGACATCTTTCTGGGACAAGATCTAGTTTTCTGCCAAATAGGCGTCATTTTATTCAGTGGTAGGAATGTAGTCGTGTCTCAAATCCTGAAGGAATCCCGATGGAAAATGTGTTTTGGGACTCCTCCTTTTTCATTGGCCCCCACTTGACAAATCACCTCAAAAATTTTCAGACAGCAGATGAAGTGAATGCCACACTAGTTTTGAAAATGTCGTGAAGACTCCTCTAATGATGCCAAAGTTATTAGCAAAACAAAAAAATATTTTTCTGTGGAAACTAGGTCCTAACTATAACCACCTACGGGCAACCGCCAGTAGGTAATAACAGAGTAGCGGTAGCCACTTTGTAGTTATAGTTAGTGTGACCACAAATAGGAATTTTTCGGATTTTTGTCCCTTAATAGCTTTGCACCTATTTGGTGAATGTCTGTGAAAGATTGCAGACCTGCTGTCTCTGTTTCATTGTCAGAGTAATTAAAGTTTTTTGATGGTTAGTCAAGTAGTGCAAAGAAAAAATGGAGGGTCCCGAAATGGGCTTAAAATTCAATGCATTTTACATAGACCATTGAATTTCATGTAGCTTAAAAACAACCAGTTTATTTTGTTGAAAGTTGGCAGCATTAGATATTAGGGTGTACAGATGATTCCTTTGGTTACAGCAGGTAAGTAAAATTAACTTAGTAATATCTTGTAACACAATACTTCTCAATGTAGCAAGGTAGGCCAAAAATGAATTAGACTGCGTATGTAATGTTTCAGATTTACTACATCAACGACTGAAAAACCCATGTATTGGCACATGCTAATGGAAACCTATAGATAAATTAATAACAAATATAATACACCTTAACCCCTTCACCGCCATGGATGTAGTGGTTACATCCGGTGGCCCGGGGCTGAGGCGCCACGGACGGAACCACAATGTCCTGGTATAGGGCAACGGGGAAGCGCTGGCGCTCCCCCGAGGGCCTTCCCCCACCCCCTAGGGCAGGGCTGGAGAGGGAATCGCTACCCCTTCCACCCCTGTTTTCCCCGACCCCCCCAGTGATGTCTGATGACGTCAACACATGATCGTGTGCTGACTTCATCAGAGGTCACCTCCCATTGCGCTAGAAGCATGCTTCCAGCGCGATGCAGAAGAGAAATGCTCAGCATTTCTCTTCCACTCAGGACGAGGGGGTAGGCAGAGGCATGAAAGGAAAGGAAAGGCCTTTCCTTTCCTGTCTCCGCAAGCATTTCTGCTTTTTGTTTTTTGACACTTCCTCATAAGGCGAGTGTCCCCTTGGGCAAGGGGCACTCCCCAAGGGGCCAAATTATTTTTAGGCCATTTCTGCCTCCCCTGGGGCCCATCAGCCTAATATATTTAGGCCGATCTGCCACCAGGAAGGGCAGAAACCACTAGACATCAGGGATGTTTTCTTTTTTTTATACTTGAGCATAAGAGGAATGGCCCACGGGCAAGGGCCGCTCCCCCGGGGGAGGTAAAATATTTTTAGGCCTTTCCTGCCCCCCCGGGGGCAGATCGGCCTATTATAATTAGGTCAATCTGCCCCTAGGGGGGGCAGAAACCACTAGAAACCAGGGATATATTTTTGTTTATGTTTACTTTTGTTTTTTATAGATGGGGCTTGTCCCTAAGGCAAGGTTCTCTCCCCTGGCGGACAAATTGTATTTAGGCCATTTCTGCCCCCCTTAGGGGCAGATCGACCTATTTTTGTTAGGCCAATCTGCCCCCAAGAGGGGCAGAAACCACTAGGCACCAGGGATTTTTTTCTTTTTTTGCATCAATTTCACACAAGGGGAGCAACCCCTTAGGCAAGGGTAATTTCCCGGGGGGGGGGGAATTTATTTTAGGCCATATCTGCCCCCTTGGGTGCAGATCGGGTTATTTTTATTAGGCCGATCTGCCCCCAGGAGGGGCAGAAACCATTAGGCACCTGGGATTTTTTTTTTGCAATTCACCAATTTCACGCAAGGGGAGTGACCCCATAGGCAAGGGTCACTCCCCTGAGGGGGCAAATTTATTTTACGCGATTTCTGCTCCCTTTGGGGGCAGATCAGCCTATTTCTATTAGGCAGATCGGCCCCCGGGTGCAGAAACCACTTGGGCACCAGGGATTGGTGTGTGTGTTTTATTTGGGGGGGGAGCCCCTTGGGTAAGGGGGCACATTACTGTTGGCCATATCTGCCCCCCATGGGGGCATATCAGCCTATTTTTGGAAGGAAAAGCCACCAGAGACCAGGGAATATTATTTTTTCAAAATACCCTCACCCCAAATAAATGGGGCCAAATTTGTTCTGCCCACCAGTGGGCAGATGGGGCAATTACCCCCGATCCACACCCCAGGGGGCAGAAAGTCTACTAGATGCCAGGGAACTAAAAAAAAAAAATAGAAATAGTTGGATGGTGGCTACCAACCAGTATGGGCCTGGTTGTTACCCCACCCCAACTGAAGGAGGTAACAGTCTTTTAGGTCTTCCCTTGCACACTAAAATATCTTATCCCATGGCGAGCAAGAGGACATTTGATTATTTTGGGTTTTGGTTTTACATTTGGGCCATGAGAGCTTGGCTAACTCTCAAAATCGTCCCACTTGGAATGGTGAGGGCTGCACATGTTGGCTTTGGGACGCTGTCATTTAGAAAAATCCACAAGACCCAGAAACATCTGAAACCTAAACATCTGGGTGATTCCCGTGTGGTGTGCTTCACATGCACTGCACCATTTTCTTACCCACAATAACCAGCAAGCCTTCAACTTTGCTGGAAATCACACATTTTTCCCACATTTTTGTGATGGAACCTTCCGGAATCTGCAGGAATCCACAAAATTCCTACCACCCAGCATTGTCTGATTTATACCGATAAAATTTCTGCTGCACTTGTCAACCTAAAAATTTTTTTTTTCAAACTGCCCTCCTGTACCCGCTTTGGTTCCCACTCAATTTCGACATGTTTTTGGCTCTTCCTTGTCACGGGCACTTGGCCCACCTACACAAGTGAGGTATAATTTTTACCGGGAGACTGAGGGGAACATTGGGTGGTAGGAAATTTGTCCCGGTGCGGTGATCCCACACAGAAATGTGGGAATATTTTGATTTTTTTAGCTAAATTTGAGGTTTGCTGAGGATTCTGGGTAAGAAAACATTGGGGGATCCACGCAAGTCACCCCTCCCTGGACTTCCTTGGGTGTCTAGTTTTCAGAAAAGTCTGGGTTTGGTAGGTTTCCCTAGATGGCTGCTGAGCCAGGACCAAAAACACAGGTGCCCCCCTCGCAAAAACAGGTAGTTTTGGATTTGATAATTTTGATGTGTCCAGATAGTGTTTTGGATCATTTCCTTTTGCGGGCACTAGGCCTACACACACAAAGGAGGTATCATTTTTATCAGAAGACTTGGGGAAAAGCTGGGTGGAAGGAAATTTGTGGCTCCTCTCAGATTCCAGAACTTTTGGTCACCGAAATGAGAGGAAAAAGTGTTTTTTGGCCAGATTTTGAGGTTTGCAAAGGATTCTGGGTAACAGAACCTGGTGAGAGCCCCACAAGTCACCCCATCTTGGATTCCCCTAGGTGCCTAGTTTTAAAAACGCACAGGTATGGTAGGTCTCCCTAGGTGCAGGCTGAGCTAGAGGCCAAAATCCACAGCTAGGAACTTTTCAAAAACAGCTCTATTTTGGGGGGGGGAATGTGATGTGTCCACATTGTGTTTTGGGGCATTTCCTGTTGCGGGCGCGAGGCCTACTAACACAAGTGTGGTACCATTTTTATCGGGAGACTTGGGGGAATGCTGGTTGGAAGGAAATTAGTGGCTCCTCTCAGATTCCAGACTTTTCCGTCACCGAAATTTGAGGAAAAAGTGTTTATTTGGCCAAATTTTGAGGTTTGCAAAGGATTCTGGGTAACAGAACCTGGTGAGAGCCCCACAAGTCACCCCATCTTGGATTTCCCTAGGTGTTTAGTTTAAAAAAATGCACAGTAGGTTTCCCTAGGTGCCAGTTGAGCTAGAGGCCAAAATCTACAGCTAGGCACTTTGTAAGAAACACGTCAGATTTCAATGTAAAAATGTGATGTGTCCATGTTGCGTTTCCTATCGCGAGCATTAGGCCTAGCCACACAAGTGAGGTACCATTTTTATCAGGATACTTGGGGAAACACAGAATAGCAAAATCAGTGTTATTGCTCCTTGTCTTTCTTTACATTTTGTCCTTCCAAATGTAAAACAGTGTGTAAAAAAGAAGTCTATTTGAGAAATGCCCTGTAATTCACATGCTAGTATGGGAATCCCGGAATTCAGAGATGTGCAAATAACTACTGCTTCTCAACACCTTATCTTGTGGTTATTTTGGAAATACTAAGGTTTTCTTGATACCTATTTTTCACTCTTTATATTTCAGCAAATTAATTGCTGTATACCCGGTATAGAATGAAAACCCAGTGCAAGGTGCAGCTCATTTATTGGCTCTGGGTACCTATGGTTCTTGATGAACCTACAAGCCCTATATATCCCTGCAACCAGTAAAATGTGGAGAAAAATGGCAGTTTTGTCACCTCAATTTCAATATTTTCTTTCATTTCAGCTGTTATTTTCAGTCGGAAACCCTTGAAGGATCTACACAAATTACCCTTTGCTGAATTTAGAAATTTGTCTACTTTTCAGAAATGTTTAGCTTTCTGGGATCCAGCATTGGTTTCACACCCATTTATGTCACTAACTGGAAGGAGGCTGAAAGCACAAAAAATAGTAAAAATGGGGTATGTCCCAGTAAAATGCCACAATTGTGTTGAAAAATTGGGTTTTCTGATTCAAGTCTGCCTGTTCCTGAAAGCTAGGAAGATGGTGATTTTACCACTGCAAACCCTTTGTTGATGCCATTTTCAGGGAAAAAAACACAAGCCTTCTTCTGCAGCCCTTTTTTCCAATTTGTTTTAAAAAAAACTAAATGTTCGCTGTATTTTGGCTAATTTCTTGGTCTCCTTCCGGGGGGCCTCACAAAGTCTGGGTACCCATGGAATCCCTAGGATGTTGGAAAAAAAGGACGCAAATTTGGCATGGATAGTTTAGGTGAACAAAAAGTTATGAAGGCCTATGCGCGAACTGCCCCAAACAGCCAAAAAAAGACTTGGGACCTGAGGGAGAAAAGGCCTGTCAGCGAAAGGGTTAATCTACATATGTTTTCTTTGCATGCCCTCTGGCTAACAAAATAATACTGGCCCAATGAAAACCATCTTTCTTATGCACCCTGTGCAATAAAGGTCAAAATGGCCTAGCAGTGAGCCACACAAAGTACTATCTGAAGGACATGATAATTGGCTACTAGGAAAATAATAATAATCACAATTTTCATGACAAAAACAATGATTGCCTTTCATTCACTTTGGCCTTCATATATAGCACAATCATACTAAATGTAGCAAGGAAGCCCAAAAAATAAACTAGATAGACTGCATATGTAAAGTTTCAGAACTACTACATGAACAACTGAATGGTCCAGTTATGGTCACAAGCTAATTGAAATGTATAAACAAATGCATAAGTAATAGAATACGTCTTAATCTACATTAGTTTTCTTTGCATGCTCTCTGGCTCCCCAACTAAAACTGTACCCAACAACCCCCCAAAAAATCTTCCTTCTGTGCTTCTGTGCAGCAACATGGAAAAGTGATCCAGCAGTGAGTTATACAAACTACTACACGGAGGACATGATAATTGGTCATTAGGAAAGAAAATAATAATCTTAACTTTTATAAGAACAATGATTGGCTTTCATTCACTTTGGGCTTTATGTGAGGCACAATCCTACTGAAATCACAAGGAAGCCCAAAAAAATAAACTAGACTGCATATGTAAGGTTCCATAATTACTACATTAACAACTAAAAGACACATTTATGATCACATGATTATGTAAAGCAATAAACAAATACATAACAAATACAATAGAAATAAATCACATTAAGTCTGAGTGCCACTCTGTAGTTATTGTTAGATCTCCCAAAGATAGGAATTCCTCAGACATTACCGCCCTAATAGCTTTGCACTAGTCCTGGACAACGTGCACAGAGTCGTGATACGTGGAACTCCGCAAGGTGGATAAAAAACTCTGCTGTGCTACAAGGAGTTCCGCAAGCAGGTGGAGTTCTCCTTTGCACACATTCATGTTGCATTTGAACTCAAACGCAATGCAAAGCACATACTCATGTTCAAAATCACATGTGAACGGCAACTTGCAGCTGTGTTTGACTTTTGATTTGAAAGAAATCAAATTAAATCTGATTGCTACTCTGTAGTTATAGTTAGTGCTCCCAAAGATAGGAATTCCTCAGATATTGGCTCCCTAATAGCTTTGCACTAAGCCTGAGCAGAGTGAGCAGAGTTGCACTATGCAGAACTCTGCAAAGTGGCTAAAAGACTCCACCGTGCTACGTGGAGTTCTGCAAGAGGGTGGAGTTCTCCGTTGTACCCATTCGTGTTGCGTTTAACTTCAAACTGAACGTGAAGCACGTACTTGTGTTCAAAATTGTGTGTAAACGGCACCATACGGTTTGCATGGGCACGGCCATCTTGTTTTGTACTCTGTTTATGTGCCAGGCCTTCAACTTTCAATCCGACCCCAATCTTTGTAATACTCCACCGTTACACTTGATCTACCCCTATTTTTCATTTACTGTATTAGTGTGTCTTTTTGAGTTTCATTATTTTTACGTTGTTTTATTTTTGTGTGTGTTTTTTGTGACTTTTTGTATTTGTTTATTTTTCCCTTATTTCTTCCTTCCTTTTTGTTCTGTTTCTTTTCTTCTCTTCTTCACCCAACCCCAGTACCCCACCTAGCACCATGGCAGAGCAAGGCAACAGCAGCCGCCTGCTTTGTGTGCGACCCTGCCATCAAGGAGTGCAATATTGGGCATTCTTCAGTGATGACGAGGTGGCAGCACTGGTTTTTAATGAGCAGTGCCACCTACCCTCCATTCTGGCAGCATGTGTCACCCCCTGCGGGAACATTGACAGCACTGGGCTAGGGTTCTGATGGTTGGTCAGGGCCAGCACCCAGGTCCAGCACACCACCCAGCAGCTGACGCACCGCTGGGTGGATATAATCGACCACGAGCAGGACCTGCTTGAATTGTTAGCATCGAGATCCCGGGGCTTGGTGAGTGTTATATTTTTATTGTGTTTGTGTTCTACAATGCTAACTTTTTTTCCGAGTAGCATGCGGCTTCCATCCAGAGGTAAGTTAAGTTTACGTTAGGATATTATTTATTATGTGATCCAGTAAGAGCTAGGCAGGTGCCCAGCGCTACATCATCGTACTCATAAGTAGGCACTCACTTTGGCTGATTATTTAAGAAGCCATTGCAATACAGACTCCTCTGTCCTTCTAACTCCATAGTGAATTAGTGATATCAATGAGTTAGCGTTTTCTGTGACTTTATGTATCTCGTACAGTCGCAAGCAATTTTACAGTGATGCAACTATGCATGCATTGAAAAAAAAGGAGACTGAGTTGATCCATCAAGGAGCTTGAAAAATGAGAATAGAATGAAAGATCATTAATTGCAATGCATTAGTTCCAAATGTAGTTTTTGTTCAGGAAATTTTGAATAGGGATTTTAGGAGTATAGCTAAGTCAACAATAGTTGATCATACTAGTATAGTACCATAAGCAATCTGTTTTAACTACAATGTTATTGCATTTGTCTGTTATATAATAATTGTGAGGATATTAATGGTACCACTAGTGCATTTCTTTTATCTTCCTTTTTTCGAATCTTACTTCAGCACCCAAGGGCAAGAAGAGGGGCACTGCACCGCTGGGTCCGGCAGGAGCCAGGGAGGCGCCCACCACCAGCACCAATGCTGATGGCTCTGCTCAGCCCAGTATATCCTATTATTTAATATTATTATTATTTCCCTAACTTTTACCTCTCCCCATTTTTATACTACTTTTAATTTTGCCTAGTTTACTTTTTTATATTGTCTCCCTTTATTCCAACTCCCCATCCATTTATTTTCTGTTATCCCTGCATTATCTTTTTTCTGTCTTTCACTGACCATTTTGTAGTTCCACCCCTTCTTTGCTCTTCAATAATATTGAGTCATGGTCAGTCATAGGCTATAGCTCTGCCCCTCTATTACGTGAAGCTTTTGGTTGGCTTGACTACCTGGCTTTTCTATATCTGATATTTTTGACAGAAGATACTGCAGTGGTAACCAAACTGTAACAATTGCGGTTGCATTTTTTCTAATTGAAAGATTAAGAATGGGAGGTGTACCTGGCATCTAAATACTGTATACTGTTTTTTTATGGCCACACCAACTAGTGGAACCGGCTCAAGTTTGACCGCTACAGGAGCAGATGGAGCAGGGGGAGAAGTGGAAGCAGGGACAAGAGATGGTAAGTCACATTTCTTGGTTATTGACAATTACTCTTACTCAATAGTTACAAGGGTGTTGCTATGATCGGATTCATGCATTACAGCTGCATCAGTGGTTGGGTTACTTAAGGCCTTTTCAATCTGCAACTCAGCAAAAATACACATAATGTACACTAAAAATGATGGCTTGATGGAAACGTGAAAGAACGGATGAATAAAAGAAAGGATGTGTGGATGGATGAAAAAGGAGGCATGGGTGGATGAATATCATTTTTTTCTGAGCTATAGTGGGGAGCTATAAAACTAAACTTAGGAAATGAACTCATGGAGTAAGGAGAAGTGGGCTCAGACTCAAGAGTGTTTGGACCAGGTTAGGCATTTACGGAAGGAATGAATGAAAATGTTGATGGGGCTAGTGTTGGATATTGCTCAGGTAATGGAATGTAGAAAGTCATGCAATGAGTTGGTGTTGCTTTCACCATATCTTCCCCAGCAAGTGTGTGATTCATTTATGGTGTATAATTAGGTCACACCTCAATAAAACACACAGCTCATGGGAAAAGGGTTAGGGGCTCAATGAAGGGATGGAAAAAGGGATTTGGGGAAAGGTGTGACAAAGGCAAACACTACACAAAAGAAACCATGACAATATTCGTTGGCGCGCTGAGCAGCACACCATCATCAATCTGTTGTGGAAGGAAACAAAGGTATAAGTAAGTATGACACAGTTCAGAAAATGAATTGAAAACAGTCCTTTTGCCCCAGAGAGACCCCAGACAGTATATCCTAAGTGTTATGTTTTCTAGTTTTGAAATATGGAAGATTTAATGTAACCCATCCAGTTCTAAAAACTATGATTGTTAAAAGGAAAATGATACTGTATTGCTAAATTGGGTGATGCATCTCCATTCTTCTTGGAATGTCCATCACTCTGATGCCTGTCTGAACTTGTCCGGTAGGTAAGCTGGAGTCTTGAGCTTTCCAAGTTTTGTTCATGCAGGAGAGGACTAGGTGAAGGCCTGTGTATTGAAAGAAATGGTAGTTGTATTACAGAGTAAAGCAAGAGGACAAAAGAAAGCAAGGTAAGCTTCACAAGGAGTCAGGAGTGTACCAAGAAAACTCAGAAGCAGAGCAAGAACATAAGGGAGTTTCATGTTTGATCTAGCAATGCAGCAAACACATACTCAGCAGCATTTCCAAATCAATGCACCTCTCTCCAGTTCACAGAGCTGAGTGAGCACTAGGCCTCAGAGACTTTGCCCTCATCATGGGTTCTCTTTGAAGCCTATAACTTTCTCCTTTCTAGCTGTTGAGGTAGTCCCACCTTGAGTCCTCCCGTCTTCCTTCTCCAGATTCAGAACAACTCTCCCCCACTCCTAAACCGAGCAAGGTAGACCTGTGAAGTGCACTACTGTTGAAAAACAAATAGAGAAAAAGAACTGGAATAATGTTGTGTATAGATTTGTGTTTGGTAACTGAAGTGGCAGGTTTGTTATAAGGAACCAGAAAAAGAGTAGACCCTGCAGGTAAATTTCACTACTTTTGAAAGGCCAATCACTCTCAGGAAAAAAATTATCCCCCATCAGCCCCAAACATTGCAAATCATTAGAAACAGGTTTACAAATATTTTCAATTCCCCCCTCACTGTCAGCTACCACATACATCAGTCCTCCCTCACATATTCACAATCACAATCAATCAATATATCACACTCATTGGTGTCATAGTTACTTAGGGCCACATGTACGAAGCATTTTGCACATTGCAAACAGCGAATTGGGCCATTTGCGACATTCAAAATGCGATTTGGGATGTACAGACCCATTTTTGCGATTCGGTAATCTATTTACCGAAATGCAAAAAGGGTTTGCGAGTCGCAATTAGGAAGGGGTGTTCCTTTCCTAATTGCGAGTCGCAGTCCCATGGATGATTGTATTGTGACCACGAATGCAGTCGCAAAACAATCGCAGTTAGCACCAGTTTCAAACTGGTGCTAACCCATTCGCAAACGGGAAGGGGTCCCCATGGGACCCCTTCCCCTTTGTGAATGGCAGTGAAAATATTTCTTCAGAGAAAATATTTCTTCTGAAAAAATTAAAAAAAAACTTTTTTTTTTAAATGCATCTTGTTTTCCTTTAAGGAAAACTGGCTGCTTTTCAAAAAAAAAAACTGCTTTATTTAAAAGCAGTTACAGACATGGTGGTCTGCTGTCTCCAGCAGCCCACCATCCCTGTGAGGGCGGCCATTCCCACTGGGGTTGCAAATTGCGACCTACTTCATGAATATTCATGAGGTAGGTCATTTGCGACCCCCTTGCGAATCGCAAATAGTGTCATTGACACTGTTGTACATAAGGTTTTGCGACTCGTAATTTGCGAGTTGCAAAACCTGTATTTCGTACATGTGGCCCTCAATTACCTCTTCCAATCCAAGCACAGTGGTTGAACAAAATATCTCCACTTTGATAGTATTCACACATTGAATTAGGCATTAGAACTGGCTGTCATTTAATCAATAATCTTCAAGGGCAGCCCTGCTAGGTGATGTAAAAATAGGATAGGCAATGACATGTGAGGGCAGTAGGCATCATCACCAACTTCCTGAAGGTTATACTGGGGCTTCTTAACTGCACACATGTCCAACGCCAATCCAGGCTTATATGTGACTATAAAATCAATGGTGGGGAAGCATAAATCTGACACAAACATCATGTTGCACTAGCATATTTTTCTTTTTTTATGCAAAGAAAAAAAAAGAAAAGGAAGCTGTATGAGAAATAATTGAAGAGTTCTATGCTGGCACTTGCTTACAGAATCTGGGAAGTAGAGTTCATCCTCAAACTCTGGTGTTTCTCCCAGAAGTTGGTCGGCTAACTCACTTGATTCTGACAAACCATCCTCTTCCTCCTTCTGTGGTGTTTTTGGAATGGTGTAATCAGGTGATTAAAATGGTAATTCATTTTGATCATAGTCAATCTCTCCATGTTTTGAGGCAAGAGACTCGTCCTTCTCACTGTAACAACTGCAGCAGCTGCACTGAATGCACGCTCAGTAGACACACTGGCTACAGGACAAACCAGAACCTATGTTGCCAGCCTGCTGAGCTCCTGCCATTGGCTCATCTTACCATACCAATACACCAAAGGGTTTTGATCTACATACACTTATTTTGGGTCATCCAGATACTCCTGGAACATCCTCTGAATGGCCATTGGTGCTACACCTGCTGGAGTACTTTTCCCTTTGCCTCTTGTAGGAAGTTGGCTCTGTATATACTATTTCAAAGTAAGAATAGAGGTGAGATAGTGGCAAAATTAGATAATTCTAATGCTCTATTTTGTGGTAGTGTGGTCGAGCAGTAGAATTAGTGTTAAGCATTTGTTGTACACACACAGGCAATAAATGAGAAACACACACTCAAAGACTTACTCCAGGCCAATAGGTTTTTATATTGAAAAATATATTTTCTTAGTTTATTTTAAGAACCACAGGTTCAAGATTTACATTAAACACTTTAAATGTAAGGTACTTCACTTAGATACTTTAGGAACTTTGAATAAAAGCAATATCATATACAGTCTTTGTTAAAATGGCAATAAGCTATTTTCAAAGTGGACACAGTGCAAAAATCAACAGTTCCTGGGGGAGGTAAGTAAAGGTTAGATTAGGAGGTAAGTAAAACACTTACAAGTCTCAGTTCTGGGGCATAGGCAGCCCACCGTTGGGGGTTCAAGGCAACCCCAAAGTTACCACACCAGCAGCTCAGGGCCGGTCAGGTGCAGAGGTCAAAGAGGTGCCCAAAACACAAAAGCGCCTATTGAGAACAGGGGTGCTCCGGTTCCAGTCTACCAGCAGGTAAGTACCTGTGTCCTCGGGGGCAGACCAGGGGGGTTTTGTAGAGCACTGGTGGGGACACAAGGAGGCACACAAAACACACCCTCACCGGCACATGGGCGGCCAGGTACAGTGTGCAAAGCAGGCGTCAGGTTTCAGGTAGGAAACAATGGAGGGACCCGGGGTCACTCTAGCGGTGCAGGCAGGCACGGGGGCTTCTCGGGACAGCTACCACCTGGGCAAGGCAGAGGGTTGCCTGGTGGTCACTCCTGCACTGAGGTTCGGTTACTTCAGGTCCTGGGGGCTGCTCGTGCAATGTTGCTTCCAGGCGTCGGGTCCCTTGTTACAAGCAGTCGCGGTCAGGGGGAGCCTCTGGATTCTCTCTGCAGGCGTCGGTGTGGGGGCTCAGGGAGGTCGGCTCTGGTTACTCACGGGCTCGCAGTCTCCGGGGAGTCCTCCCTGAGGTGTTTGTTCTCTGGATCTCAAGCCGGGGCATCGGGTGCAGAGGGTGAGGTCTCACGCTTCCGGCGGGAAACGTGCAGTCTTTGAAAGTTGCTTCTTTGATGCAAAGAAGTAGCTGGTTTTGAACCGGGCCACTGTTCACGGGAGTTTCTTGGTCCTTTAGTCCAGGGCAGTCCTCTGAGGCTTCAGAGGTCACTGGTCTCTGTCGAATGCGTCATGGAGCAGGTTTCGAAGTTGGACACAGGCTGGTAGGGCTGGGGCCAAAGCAGTTGTCGTCTTCCTCCTTCTCTGCAGGCTTGTAGGTCAGCAGTCCTTCTTGTTTCTTCAGGTTGCAGGACTCTGATTTCCTGGGTTCAGGGTCGCCCCTAAATACTCAATTGAGGGGTGTGTTTAGGTCTGGGGGGCAGTAGCCAATGGCTACTGTCCTTGAGGGTGGCTACACCCTCCTTGTGCCTCCTCCCTGAGGGGAGGGGGACACATCCCTATTCCTATTGGGGGAATCCTCCAAAATCAAGATGAAGGATTTCTAAAGGCAGGGGTCACCTTAGCTCAGGAGACCTTAGGGGCTAACCTGACTGGTGGGTGACTCCTCCTTGTTTTTCTCAATATCTCCCCTGGACTTGCTGGTGAGGGGGCGGGCATCTCCACTAGCTGGAATGCCCTGAGGCATTGTAACACGAAGCCTGAGCCTTTGAGGCTCACTGCTAGGTGTTACAGTTCCTGAAGGGGGGAGGTGGGAAGCACCTCCACCCAGAGAAGGCTTTGTTTCTGTCCTCAGAGAGCACAAAGGCTCTCACCCCAGGGGGGCAGAAACTCGTCTCAGTGGCAGCAGGCTGGCACAGACCAGTCAGTCTTGCACTGAAGGATTGGGTAAAATACAGGGGGCATCTCTAGGATGCCCTCTGTGTGCATTTGTTAAAAAATCCAACACTGGCATCAGTGTGGGTTTATTATTCTGAGACGTTTGATACCAAACTTCCCAGTATTCGGTGTAGTCATTATGGAGCTGTGGAGTTCATTTTTGACAAACTCCCAGGCCATATACTTAATATGGCCACACTGTACTTATAATGTCTAAGAATAGACTTAGACACTGTAGGGGGCATATTGCTCATGCAGCTATGCCCTCACCTGTGGTATAGTGCACCCTGCCTTAGGGCTGTAAGGCCTGCTAGAGGGGTGACTTGCCTATGTCACAGGCAATATTTTGTGGGCATGGCATCCTGTGGGGGATGCCTTGTCGACTTTGCCTTTTTCTCCCCACCAACACACACAATCTACAATGGCAGTGTGCATGTGTTAGGTGAGGGGTCCCTTAGGCACAACATATGCTGCTGCCCTTAGGGACCTTCCCTGGTCACAGGGCCCTTGGTACCACTGGTACCTTTTACAAGGGACTTATCTGTGTGCCGGGGTGTGCCAATTGTGGAAACAATGGTACATTTTAAGTGAAAGAACCCCTGGTGCTGGGGCCTGGTTAGCAGGGTCCCAGCACACTTTTAGTCAAGCCAGCATCAATATCAGGCAAAAAGTGGGGTGTAACTGCAACAGGGAACCATTTTCCTAATCAAGCACCCCCCAGCCCAGAGGCCAGGAGACTCAGCCAAAGCTGGGAGAGTCTTCCTAGTCTGTCAGGCGAGGAGGAGTAGGGAAAACATGCTGGTTTGTTGCAGGGCCTACTCTGCCTTACATCCTCCTGTTCAAGTCATTCCCTCTGAGGAACTGACCTACTTCCACAGTGATAGAGCCTAGTCTGAATTGCCTCTTGCCTGTGTTTTTCATGTCTTCACCCATTCTCTCTATTTTGGGGTTAGAGGTATTCACCTCTGATAATCCTATCTTAGCCAGGGTCACCCCTAGCTTACCCAAAAAGGTTACCCAGAGCTGGAGTAACCCCACCATGACCAACAGGCTCAGGGGGCCTAACTTGCTATTTGGCATGGGGGCAGACCACCATGTCAAGGATAGTGCAGCCATAAAGGCTAACACCCAGCAGAGGCCACTGATAGCTGTCAGTGCCCAGAACCACACCTTTAGCTCTTCACCAACAAGGGAAGGGGCTAAGCTACAGGCTTCGTTGGGTTCAGGGTGCCTGTCTGCTGTATTAGAGTGGGGGGTTACTACATCTTGTAGTAGAAACACCCTTCTTCCACTCTTTCTTCTGTTAACTGAGGAGCCACCCACTCAGGGTTAACAGTTGCCTGACTAACCAGGAATTCTTGTGGGTCAGGTTGGACTTTACCAGTGCCACTTTTGGAGTTCTCCCCAACTGAAGCAGAATCTCCTTGGCTTGCTGGAACCTTGGCTAAAGGTTGTCCACCTTTTCCTACACTGTTTTCTTTTCTTTTTCTTCTGGGGCCTTCTTGCAGTAACAGCAGGGGCAGCACCTCCAGAATCCTTGGGAGAGGACTTGCACTGGACCAGTTCCTCTCTTGGGCTCTGACTAACCTCTGGGTAGTCATTTCCAAGGAGACAATCAAGGGGGAGGTCTGTACTGACTACCACCCTTCTCCAGCTAAAAGTCCCACCCGCTTCTGTGGGCACAAAAGCCACATACCTATCAGTGACCCTGTCTGGGCTAACTCTTACTCTGGCAGTCTCACCTGGGATGTACTGGTTTGAGAACACCAGCCTGTCATGCACAATAGTGTGACTGGCACAAGTATCTCTCAGGGCAGTGGCAGGGATTCCATTCACCAGTAGGTGGTGGAAGTGTCTGCTTCCCTCTGGAATCTCCAACTCACCTGTTGGGACCTTGTTCCAGTTGAAGGCTATGAAGACCTCCTCATCTGAGAAGTCATCCCCAATGGCTATACTGGTCACCCCTGGGATTTTGCTAGGGGGTTTGTTTTTGGGACAGGAAGTGTCCTTGGTGTGGTGCCCTGTCTGTCTACAGTTTTGGCACCATGCCTTAGTGGCATCCCAGTTCTTACCCTGGTATCCACCTTTGTTTTGGGTTGTGTCTTGGGGCCCTCCCACCTGGTCTGGTTTTTGGGGCCCTACACAGGGGCGTTATATTTAAACTCAAATTTTAAATGTATCAGACTATATAAATTCACCAGTTAAAGTTAGTGTTATCTCAAGTAACTATAACTCGTGCCCTAAGGTAACTATAACTCGCGCCCCCACAATGCACAGTTATCCGATCAATAATTTTATTGCAGATGTTACAGTGACATTATCAATTAAGTTATGTAAGATGTCATGAGTTCTTTATTTTGTGGAGTGATTAGTAGTGAATTTCTATGGTTTGATATGGTTGGTTTAAAATGTGAGCTTAACTATAACATCCCTGTCACCTTTGTTTTTTTCAGTGAATTTCTATGTTTTCTTAATGTACAATAATTTTCATTACTATACGCTAATTCAACCACCGTGCACAGTGAAAGGCTGTGCACGGCTGGGGTTCTCTCCGCAGCCAACCCCTATTACCAGCCAATCCCATGCTGCACATTGACTTTGGTCATGCGCAGTGGCTGCCAGTCCCTGTGGCCAACCCCTATAAGAACTCAACCCTGCATGGCCTCCCTCCTCCGGCTCATATCGCCCCCAGGAATCCCACCCCCCAGGACCAGTGTAAATATTTTTTTTTAAGGAGGGGGTCTGCATGGCCCCCTGGCCTATCTTAGCTCCAGGGATCCTATCCCCTGGGGCCTGGCCTAAACATTATTTTTTTGGGGTAGGAGGGGGGCTGCACGGCCTCTCTACCTGGGCTCATCTCCCTCCAGGGACCCATCTGGTGATGCCTGGCCTAAACAATCAATTTTTAGGTGGTATGGGGCCCCCCTCCTAGGCTGATCTTGACCCTGAGGACTCCATTCCCCAGGGCCTAGCCTAATTATTTTTTTTGGGGGGGGGGGGCTGTACTGCCCCTGTCCCAAGGGCCGATCTTAGCTACGGGACCCCATTCCCTGGGGCCCCGGCCATGTGATCTCAGTGCTTAGAGTACACCCAGTCTCAATGTTGGAGACCTTGGGGGGAGCCTAAAGGCCCTCACAGTCCCTGCTGGGTCCGCACCTCCTGCGTGTGCCAGGATTGCTGTCACCGAGAAGGAACTGCTTTAGCAGCTCCCTCTCTGTGAGAGCAATGTTTCCTCTGTTTCCCTGCCTGCATCTCTGTGGGCAGGCAGGCAGAGGAAACCTCCACTCCGATAAAAAGGAGAGCTTTTTGGCAGCGTGGAGTGTTTTCTGTGGCCGCCAGATACATCATGGGCTCCTCAAACGGGGCTGTGTGCCACCTCTCCCATGAAAATTGCCCCAGGGAGGTGGTGGTCCCCAAGGCTTGGGAGTTCCGAAATGGACCCCCTTTCTTTTTTTTACAGTTTTCCCCAGGGAGGTGGTGGTCCCTGGGGCTGTTGTGGGACAGCGCCCTCGCACCATATTTCTGTAAAGCCCCAAGGAGGAAATGGTCCCCAGGGCTGTGGGGGGCCACGCAGTTCCCCTTATTGAATTACATTGTAGCCCCCAGGAGGTGGCAGGTCCCCGGACTGTGGGGGGCATGTGGCCCTCCTGCATTGAATTTGACCATATCCCTGGGGAGGTGGCTGTCCCTGGGGCTTCTGGTGCACCCCATGGCCACCGCATAAAATTTAATAAAAGCATTGGGGAGGTGGTGATCCCTGGAGCCATACGTGGGCTGCGTGGCACCCCACATAGAATTAGATTGAAGCCTCGGGGAGGTGTTGGTGCCCGAGGCTGTGGGCGGGGGCACACTGCCCCCCAGCACAGATTTACATTAAAGACCCAGGAAGGTAGTGATCCCTGGGGCTGTGGGTGGGCCCGGGCAGCCCCCCTCACAATTCATAAAAGCCCCTGGGAGTTGGTGGTCCCTGGGGCTGCGAAGGTACGTGTGGCCCCCTGCATTAAAATTAACAATGTCCCAGGGACTTGGTTCGCCCAGGGGCTTCAGAAGTGCGGGAGCCCACCATTCATATTTAAAAAAATGATTGCAGTGGATTCTTGACCCCGTCGCAAACTTGCTGCAAATTATTTTTTTTAATGCTTTTTAGCTCTAGGGCGGTCCCTCTGTAACCACACCACTAGAGCTAAGGGGTCAGGGTGTCTGTACCCTGGCTGCTTTTCTTTATCTTTTATGTCTACAAACACTCCGTGTTGGCAGCCAGATCTCAGCACGAGATTGAGAGGGGTTGCGAATCCTTTGCGTCCCTATATATACAAATTTGGATTTTCTTTAATTTCCCTAATGCTACTGAATAAATGTATACCAAATAACAAAAAGATCGCTTTCTGGACCAAGAGCTACCTTTCTGCCAAATGTGGTTTAATTTCGTCCAGTGGAGATAGCAGCTGATGTGATTATTGAATTTTCTTGAAATAGTTTGTGAAGATTTGTCAACCGGGGACAAAGGTATAGACAAGTGAAAAAATGCTTTTTCTAAAAAAACTAGGTCCTAAGTATAACTACCAAAGGCCACTAGGTAATATTTATGTATATGTATGTGTGTGTGTGTGTGTGTGTAGCAAAAGGTTGTGCTCAGCACGTTTTTGGGTGGTTATAAGGGTTGGTCGTAGGGCCCGGCCTGTGGCCAGGTGGCCAACCACTGCTTCGTATGGCTATAGGCTGTGCACAGCAGTGCTTTGTTTAATGTATAGTAATTAAAATTACTTTATTTTTTAAAAACATAGAAATTCACTGAAAAAAACTAAGGTTACAGTGACGTTATGATTAGGAAATAGAATTAAAAAAACATAAAAATTAAATTAAAAAAACAAACGTTACAGGGACGTTATAGTTAGGCTCACATTTCACATATACAAAACTATAGAAATTCAGCAGTTATAGTTACCTGAGCTAACTATAGTATGCGCCCCCGTAATGTACTGCTTATGACCTCACATATTACATCAATCATGACATGGTCATTGTCATCACTGAAGACATCATGATTGCGTATATGAAAGGTTGTAAGGGGTGTGAGTGGGAGTCATTAGGTAGTTGATGTCATCAGTGATGTCATCAATAATGTAATTTGAGATGTCATCAGTGATGTCATCAGTTATGTCACTGACCATGTCATGAGAGATGTGATATGTGAGGTCATAAGCTGTGCATTGGGGGGGGGGCATAAGTAATAGTTAACTCTGGTGACTATAACAACTGAATTTTTATGGTTTCCTACAAGAAAAATATGAGCCCTAAGGTAACTATAACTCACACCCTTGCCAAAGACAATTTTCTTATCAATAATTTTATTGCAAATGTTGCATTAATAATATCAAAGATCCTATACAAGGCATCATCAATTATATAATACCTGGAGTAATTAGCTGCGTATGGTGAAGGTTTGAGTTATAGTTACCTTAGGGTGGAAGTTATAGTTACTTGAAGGAACTCTAACTATAACTGCTGAATTTCTATGGTTTTGTTAGAGTAACTTCTATGACGCCCTTGTAACTTTTGTTTTTTTCAGTGAATTTCTGTGGTTTTTAACGTAAAGTATTTTTGATTCCTATATATTATTCCAACCACCTCTGCCCACGGCCTTTGGCTGTGCGCAGCGGAGGTTGTTTGTAAGGCCTGGCCTACAGGCAGGCCTTGCAGTCAAGCCCTTTTAACCACCCAACCCCATGCCACTCATGGCCTTTGGCCGTGCACAGCGCAGGTTGGCCACAGGGCCTGTCTCTGTCAGTGGATCTCTGAGTGGGTGTGTGAGTGTCTGAGTGGGTCTGAAAGTGGGCGTGTGAGTGTCTGAGTGGGTCTGAAAGTGAGTGTGTGAGTCTATGAGTGGGTCTGATTGGGTGCATGAGTGCCTGAGTGGGTGTGTGAGCGGATGCATGAGTCTCTGAGTGCATGTATGAGTGAATGAATTACTGTATGAATGAGTCTGTGAATATTTGCGTATTTTCACAAATACCGTGCATGGAAACAGAAAATTATTTCAAACTCATAATTTGCCCCTAAAACCCACCTATACCACAATCCTGGAGTCACAGTACTTGCTCCCTGACCCCTTATGCCGCTTTCAAATGGGATTTCCACCCCTGGAGTCCATGTCCCATGAAAAAAAAGGCAGACGCAACTTTCTAGTCAGGTTGCGGTCAGCCAATTATAGTGCTTTCTTTCTCCTGCGCATTCGCAAAAAATTAATGAAAATTCATGAATTTCACAAATTATTTGTGAAGACGCCACAGCCAGAGATATACTAATTTAGATTTCTCAAGGTCCTTTGATAATTAACATGGGAAACGCAACTTTTTTGACCCCCTTTTTCTCAGCTCCCTTTTGGTGGATCACCCCGAAACGTTCCAAACACAACAAGGATCACCTGACACTTTTTTTGGAAAATTTTGTGAAGATTTGTCAAATGGTGCCAAAGATATAGGCAAGTCAAAAAGTGCTTTCTCTATGGAAACATGGTTCTAACTATAACCACCTATACACATATATTAGATAGTACACTGTAGTTATATTTAGGATCTAGTTACCACAAGAAATGTTTTATTGTTATTATTGTTATTGTTATTATTGTTTTGCTAGTAACTTTGGCACAGTTTGACAAATCTTCACAAAACATTCCTGGAAACATTCGGGGTGATCCGTCAAGTGTGGGGCCAAGAAAAGGGGAGGTCACAAAATGTAATTGCCCTGTGCAGATTTTCGAGCAGCGCTAAAGCCAAAACGGTTGAACTGAATTATAACATTTAGCAGCAAGCTAGATTCTTACACAGAAAGTGTGCTTTTTGTGTTTTAATGCAAATCTGCATTTTTTGAGAATTTAAGATTCAATTAATTAATCAATCAATCAAAATAAGCTTTATTCGATTCTTGCATAACCATCATGAAAGTGTACAATGCATGAAAAGATCATGCAATTAAAAATAGACCACAATCAATAAGTATAAGAAAATAGCAATATCTCAGTGCAAAAGAGCAATATCAAAAACTCACTGTCATAATAAAAATAGTGCAGTGGATAAAACAATCAACAGAGCATGACATCAGAAGGTTATACCTGGTTTAGTTCCTAGAGCGCACATAATATTAGATCTCTTACATGAGTAACTCTTGAACCCTCATACACACCCATGTTGCGAAAAACAAGCACAATAGCAGAACAAAATTACCCCACTTCCCCACTGCTCGCCTAAGGCGAACCACTGCAGAAATATACTTATAAATCATCAAACAGATTAACTCAGATTGTAAAAGCTGCAGGAAAAAAGGGCTGGTCTGCAATGCCAAGTATTTAAAAACCTCAACAAAGGCAATAAAAACATTTCCTTGGCTTAAAATGGAGCTTACTGAAAAACATAAAGTGTGGCACGGACTGGGCGGCGATCGAGTCACACGGACAAGGGTCTAGACTTGAATTATGGCAGGTGTGGCTAAGGTAGGCTACCAAAAGGTGCACAACTCCCAATCTGAATCTAATTCGATAAAAACAGAGTGAGATAAGGGGAACAAAAGGTAGGGCTTCATCTGGTGTGTCGTAACCAAGAGAAGCTAACTCGCCAATTTCTGTTTCTATATTTCCTTTTTGCACCTGACCTGTTCCCTCAGGGCAAAAAAATCCTAAACTGTGTTTTAGAGATATTACGCATAGACAGGGGATTATCATAACAATTCTCTCTCCCCAAAAGGGAAAGCTGTTCCTTCACATAGCTCAAACATCTAAAACTAGAAGCCAGATCAGAAGACATGGCACATTTAATATGGATCGGGGAGTCCCCCAGGCATGCAACTTCAAATGATAGAAACATCTGATTGGCCTTTTTTTTCTTTTCCTGTTGGCCGCTCTGTTCCTGCAGGAGTGAGAAGCCCGGAGCTTGCAACCTGATTGGCTGGCCGCTACATGAAAAGAAATGTTCTGGCTGCTATTACAGGGCATGAGGAGTCAGTCCTGAAAGTTTTAAAAATAAAATATAAGGGCTAGGGGTGCTCTGACCCCCTGGGCTTTAAAGGGGGTTCCAGTGGAACCCCATCAGGCTAAATGAAAAAAAAAATTGGGTTCCACAGAACGGATTTAAAAAACAAAAATTTAAAAAAAAGAGAACAAAGCTAAGGATTTATCTGAGATCTGAGGGTCACAGCACCCTTCTCACGTGCAATACTCTTTCTTTTCCAGGTTTTACCACAGTTTCTCCAATAGAGATCACTGTAATTTAGATAGACACAGCATTGGTCGGTTCCCCAGTGCTCAATGCATTGAGAGAGGCATATCTAATCATTCTCCCCTGTGACCTTGTTGGATGGGATATATGTTAATAATACACCGGTGACCGGACCCATGTATCTAGAAAGAAAGGAGGGTGATGGCAGACTTTGAGACTGGACGGACAACCATTTTTTCGAAAACACAAACTTGATCTCCTCCAAAATAAACCTGTGGGAAGCCTACAAGGTGGTTATTTGGGGTCAGGCAATCTCACTGGCCACCAAAAAGAGTGGAAGTGCAGGGTGGAGGCTTAGCGAATGGAGGAGGACATCATTGGGTTTGAGAAAGTCTGTAGTGTCAAATATAAACCCAAAGAATGAACATGCCTTCCAACTCAAGCAAAAAGGATTTCAGGATTTACCTCACAATAAGGCTAGGAATTGTTACCTTGCTAATCAAAGACATCTAGACAGTGTTGGAAACAAAGCAGGCAAGCTATTGGTTTTGCTGAGTAAATGAGATAAGTATATCAACGGGTTGAAAACACCCAGAAAGCCTGATTGGGAGACTGTCATGGGGAACAACATAGTAGCAACAATGCTTGCGGAGTACTATGAGACCCTCTATCAATCAGAGACACAAAAATGGGTGGAGGATATGTGGGCTTTTCTGAAGAATGTCAGTGTGCCACGACTTTCACCTAAAGACAGGCAGATGTTTGAGGCAAATGTCACTGACACAGAATTTGATGGAGCATTACAATTGGGTAAGACTGCCAGATCCAATAGGTTACCTATAGAATTCTCTAATGGCATGGCCAGTAAATTAATCCATCACCTTCTCCCTCTGGTTGAGGAAGCTCAATAGAAGGGAAAGCTATCATATAATCTCCACATGGTCATACTTGTGATCCTACCTAAAAGGAGCTTAATATGGAGAGATGTGGCTCATACAGGCTAGTTTTGCTGCTTAACATTGAAACATACATTTTCCTGAAAATACTGGCCCTTTGCCTTAGGCAGATTATTTCAAAAGTTAATACACCCTGACCAATCTGGCTTTATGCCAGACCAAAGTACCATCTTAATCTTAGACTTTTTTTGGCTGGATGGAATATAATAGAAATACCCATGTGCCATCAGTAGTTTTATTCCTGGAGATGGCTAATGTGTCTAATATGGTGTAATCTACATATATACTTAAAAACCTGTAATGCATGGGCTTTGGCCCTACCTATAGGGTCTGGATTGGGTTGTTTTATAACTCATGCTGGCTACATTCAAAGTGGATGGAGCATGCTCAAAGCCTTTCTGTCTGGAAAGAGGGAGCAGGCAAGGATATCTGTTGACCCAATGATTTTTGTCCTATTGCCTGATGGGTATGAGGTAACACCCTAAACCGCTGGCTCAGTTGGGATTACATATGGGAAAAACATCTTTCACTATACGCTGATGACATCCTACTATATTTAGCGGACTTAAAGCTGACCATACATCACTTGCTACAGGTGTTAGATTTATTTGGGTATCACTCACCGCTATCAGGTTGATGCTGTTTAGAGCAGTACAACACCTTATGCCCATTGCAATGTAGGGATCTAAATATTTAGACACGCACATCAATAAGGAGCAGGAGGAGTTCCTTTGTAGAAACTTGTACACAGTTCTTGACAAGTTCAGTTGTGATGTCTCACACTGGTGGAACCCACAATTATTTCTTTTGGGAAGAGCCGCACTGTTTATGGTGATTTTCCAGTCAAAATTTAGCTGTGCCCTCCAGAACACTCGATACAGACAGAGCTCTTCAGACAGGTAGAGACTGAGAGGAAGATACTACACCGGGGCTAGTAGCTGCCCATGATAGCCCTCAGGAAGTTAGTTATGGGACTCTGCAAGAAAGGAATTGCTCTGCCAGATATTCAAGCACATGAGTAGGGATCCCAGTTGGTCACAATCAATTATTAGACCTTTGCTTCACTAAATGAGCCATCATTAAGGGTGGACAGACACACAATGGGTGTTAGGAGATACCCTTCCATGGTATATAGGTGCAAGAGCCGACATTCTCTTCCACAACATACAATGATGGTTGTTCAGATATGGCACTGGACATTAGGATGTTTGCAGCGCAATGAGATGTTAACAAGGAAAACTCCATTGTGGGGCAGTGACATGGTATGAGATGTGAGCGCTCTACAGGGATTTAGAAAGTGGGACTTAATTGGCATCAGCAAACTGGGGGATGTGTGGGAAAAGAAAGGATAAAAGTCACTGAGGGACCTTAAACCAGATTTAGAACTGGCAGACTCTGAGTCCTTAAAATTCACATAATTATGCCACACCAGGTCTCTATTGCCCAGGATTGGTTGTGCCCGGGATGATCGCTGCTTGCGTGGCTGTGGGCAAATGTGAACTCTCCAGTATATATTATGGATCTGTTCATTATTAAAGGTGTGGGAGGATGCCTTGCTAACATACCTATCTCACAGGTGTCCCTCTCATCTAAGCTGGTGATACTTGGTATATGTGAAGATGTATCCTTTTACTGATATGCCACAATTTTGTATAGGTGGGGTCTCATGGTGACCAGGCAAAATGATGTTCATAGATGGAGTACATCGACCATGCCGGACCAGGATCAATGGATAATGGACATGGTCTGGTGTTCACTGGCTGTAAAACAATTCTATGAAAGCAGATGGTGCCTTAAAAAAATGGAAAGGATCTGGTGAATATGGGTGACAGTGTGGGAGGTGCCTTAAAATTAATGGTCTAATGGACCCTGATACAACTAGGGGGCTGAAGAGGGATGTTTACACAAAGCAGGTGGGGGCAGTCAATTGCTGGATACTCTTGCTAAATGTGCTATATTGGCCTCATGCAAGATGCAGATGTGCTGTATGAAGTTGTTTATTGGAAATATTCAGTAAAATGTTGGTTAAATTAACTTTATTAGACTAAGATAACTCTAAAGAAGAGTGAAATTTAATATGTTTGGATGTAGTGAGAAAGAGGTTTAAGATGTGGCTAGCTTTATGAGTGGTGGTATTTACTAATTGGTTTAGACCTAGTGAGGCAAGGGCGTTCAGACATGTGGAGTCAAATTGATTAGTGGGTGAGTCTGCCCAGAGACTAAAATCCCTAAAACTCGTCTGAGAAAATGGTAAGAGCAAGAACTATTATCTCCTCTATCAAATGGTAATGAGCTGTGCTAGATTAAGCACACTCCGCATTCTTGTTTGTGTGGTCGTATTTAATAATCTTATAATTAGTGTGCAGTAATTCATCTAGCTCCGAGTTGCAATCAGAAGAGAGTCATGTTTCAATTGAAAAAGCATAATAAGCTTTTTATTTTTAATTAGTGGATGATTAAAACGTGTTTTTTATTTGCAGATCGAACATAACGAAGACCTGTTTTCAATTTATTTATAGGCGTAGTAAACAATCCCTAATGACAAGAAACCAGTTATGCATTGTAATTTGTCACTGCTCACAGCACATGTACCATGCATATTCAATGGGGAAGTAAAAAGTGAAGTATGTGGAACTAGCTGGACGATAGCGAGAGAGCCAGTAGGGATGCTATAAAGTGCCTCTAATTATGACCACATAATAGCTGGCACCAACTGAAAATCTCCCCCTAGGGATTGCATGAGTGGACCACGACTCAGGCACACTTTGGGGTTTGCACGTTACAATAGATTCAAGTACCGCACTGAAGGAGCAACACAAAATATGCAGGGGCATATTTATACTCCGTTTGCGCCTAATTTGCGTTGTTTTTTTCGACGCAAATTCGACGCAAAACTAACTCCATATTTATACTTTGGCGTTAGACGTTAGATTTTTTTGCGTGAACACCTTCCTTGCGTTAATGATATGCAAGGTAAGCGTTCCCGTCTTAAAAAATGACTGCGATGCATACGCGTCGTATTTATACTCCCGGGCAAAAACGACGCCCGGGAGTGGGCGGGTCTAAAAAACCCGCATTTGCGCCGGATTTTAGCGCCTGGGTCAGGGCAGGCGTTAAGGGACCTGTGGGCTCAGAATGAGCCCAGAGGTGCCCTCCCCTGTCCCCAGGGACACCCCCTGCCACCCTTGCCCACCCCAGGAGGACACCCAAGGATGGAGGGACCCACCCCAGGGACATTTAGGTAAGTCCAGGTAAGTATTTTTTTTTATTATTTTTTTGTGGCATAGGGGGGCCTGATTTGTGCCCCCATACATGCCACTATGCCCAATGACCATGCCCAGGGGACATAAGTCCCCTGGGCATGGCCATTGGGCAAGGGGGCATGACTCCTGTCTTTGCTAAGACAGGAGTCATTTCAATGGGGGATGGGCGTCGTAAAAAAATGGCGCAAATCGGGTTGTGGCAATTTTTTTGCCTCAGCCTGACTTGCACCATTTCTGGACGCCCATACGCCATTTTCCCCCTACGCCGGCGCTGCCTGGTGTACGTCGTTTTTTTTAACGCACACCAGACAGCGCCGGCGGCTAACGCCGGCTAACGTCATTGAATAAATACGGCGCCCGCATGGCGCTTCAGAATGGCGTTAGCCGGCGCTAATTTTTTTGGCGCAAAACTGCGTTAGCGCAGTTTTGTGTCAAAAAGTATAAATATGGGCCGCAGTGCTTTAACCATTGATATTGAGGAGATAAACCCATTCAGGAGGAAACTCAAGGTATGGTAGAATGCATATAAATGGGGTAGACTGGCATAGCTTACTACACCAAGGCCCATATTTATGAAAAATGACGCACAACTGCGCTGTTGTGCGTTAAAGCATTTAGGGCCTGATTTACACTTTTTTGCGCCGCATTACTGTCATTTTTTGACACAAAAGCGGCGCAAACTTAATTGTATTTTGTAAGTTTGCACCGCTTTTGTGTAAAAAAATGACGGTAATGCAGTGCAAAAATAGTATAAATCAGGGCCTTAGAGTGAGCTAATGCCATTCCTTAGAGTCATCTGTGTGCCATATTTATCAAATGATGCACACTGGCGCTAAGGAATGGCTAGTGTCATAAAAAATGGAGCTAACTGGGGCTGGACGGTGGTAAAAAAAAATGGCGCTAGGCAGATTAGCGGCAAAATATCTGCCACTAGTCAGCCTAGCATCAATTCTTTCATGCACAAGCAGCCAAAAAATGACTCCTGTCTACATATAGACAGGAGTCTTTACCACAACCCCAATGCCCACCCCTGGGGACCAGTGTCCCCAGGGCAACCCCAACATACCCAGTGCCAGCCAGCGGGCCACATGTATGTGGCCCGCAGTGGCACATAATAGTAAAAAGTATATTACCTAAACTTACCTGGGATGGGCACCCTCCACCTGTAGTGTCCCTGTGGTGTGGGTGTGGGTGATACTGGGGGTTGGAGTGGGCATCTATGTGCCCACAATAGGGACACAACGGTGGAATCCATGGTATTTCCATCGGGAAATGGGCCTACCTGCACATTAATGCCTGGCCTGATGAGGCATTAAATAATGACGCTAAGCTGGCTTAGCGTCATTATTTAGGTCCAAGTCCTACTTGGGTGTTAAATATGGCACTGGGGGATAGCGTATTTTTTAGGGAGGGAACACCTACCTTGCCTCTCATTGACTCAAGGTGGGTTGCCGCTTCCTAGAAATGGTGCTACCTCCAATATTTTGATGCTAGATGGGTTTGGCGTCAAAATATAAATATGAAGTTGAGTTAGCGCTGCTTTAGCATCAAAATTATTAATGCTAGGGAGACGCTAACCTTCCATAAATTTGGGCCCAAGGATGTTAACCACACTGGTGCCCATATTTATGACATAGAAACAGGAAACTCTTCCCAGGATTGTTTTTGTGCACAAAAACAATCCTGCATGCAACACAGGCACCCTTGCACCATGGTGCAAGATTGCTTGCCTTGGCCCTAACCTGCCAAAATGGCACCAGAGCAGGGGGGAAAGGATGGAATGCAGCATATGTGTTAGATACAGCTCATTCCTGCACTTTCCCGGTGACGTAGTATAGCGCTCTGCCTTGTACCACAAATCTGTAAATATGTCTCAAGGTGTCCATGTTTCTTTGACTCTTGTTCACTCTTTTGCGTTTTCCAGATTCCCCTACCTCACTAGCCCCTTCAAAACATTTCCTCGCAGTCTCTGACATTTTGTGCAATGGTATTCCCATTTAGATTCCTCCATTCAAGGGATATTTACTTACAGTTCACACAATGCAGTACAGCAAGGCCAGTTGCTGCACTGCACTGCATGAATGGGAAAGATCTGAAACTAAGATGTGATGCTCTTCAGCTCTCTCCTTGTGCTGATGCACTTGTGGCTGACTAGTGCCTCTGCAGGCACCCTTGCACCGTAGTACAAGGGTGCCTGCATTCAGGGCATGATTGTGTTTGTGCATGAAGGGACATCTTCCTGCATGAAAATAGCCCTTTAAGACATTTTTCTCTTTCGATGTGTGCTGCAGAATTCCATAGAAACAGGAAGTTACAAGGAGAAATGAAGGTATTTCTCTTTGTTACGCCTGCTTCAGGGAGGTGTTGTATTTGACGCATTCAAAGGTTTACAGATCTTTGTAAATCTTGGACTGAACCAGAAGATATGAGTGGATGCATGGAAACAACCATGCTCCATCCATGTTAAGCCTCTCTGACACAAGGTAATGCAATGCACCTCTTTGTGCTGCCTTGTGTTACTTCAAACCCATGCAAGGTACCTTTGCATGGCTTAGTAAATGCCAAAAAAGTATTTCGCTTTTGGGGTCTTTCATAAAAGTGATGCAACCCCAACCCAAAACCTTAGTAAATGATCTCACTAGCATATATGACTCACAGTTGCACTCTTGCAATAATCTGTGCACGCATCCGTCTAGTCATACCTTACAGATGCCCTACAAGTTTACCATGGATCTGTGCTCTAGGTACTACTCCATCATGGACAGTGCTCTCATCACACCCCTATATCCCTACTTTAGAAGACACATACATTGTGACCCTCTCAATACCCTCTGGCCTTCTATATTTTACTAATTACTCAGTCTTAGGGACTCAATTTGCTTGGTCCCAACAGCAATGCTACTCAGATGCCCCCTCGATCTCCAACCACTGATTACATCCCTCATCTTAGTCTCAGTACCTGTTCACTAACTATTGAGTGAGGTACTGCCCTGCTGACATTTTGGCCCCTCTTCCTACTATTTAATCAAGTACAAGAGCCCATAGGAGCCTGAGAACACCCTTCCACATGCTCCTCTCCCGGCCTCTATTCATTTGCAGTCACCCTTCTTTATGTGCCTTATACTTTGAATATTCCACCCCAGTCTACATCTTCAGCTGTCTTTCCTTGCACAAAAATGCCAGTCTCATTAGATTCTCTTAGTCTTCACCCTGGTTACTTGCTCTTAACTGTCCCTCTGGTTTGACTATTTTCTTTCCGTTAGGGCCTACAGGTACTCTTGCCTCCTCCACTATATCCCTCACACCTCAGTTGCCTTCACTAAGTGAAAACACTGTTACTGTCTCTGTGCTCTAGAGATTTTGAGCCATTTGTTCTAACACCGATTGCCACATCACTTGTGTACTCCTAAAAACCCTCTTTAAAATGTCCCAGGTGACCATTTTGTTTTCCAGACAGTTCCTCTGCTGTTGCTCCTACTCTCCTAGGTGGTCTCTGTCCGTGCCCAATTGTCCACCCCAAAACATACCTAGTCAAATCCATGTGTGTCTCATTTACTGGTGCCTTCTAACCATCTAGTTGCTCCCTCTGTGTTTGAGATGCCCTCAACAAGCATTGCCTTTCTAGAGTGCCCAAAAGCATTCACGCATGCCTCCTCTCGCTAATCCAACCCAGAAGTGGCTCCTGGAACATCTTTCTTTAATGCTCATGTGCATCTACTAGCACATTTTTCCTAATATGTTTGTCCATTTACTAAGTTCTTTAGCTTTTTCATCTCAATTTACATTCTCCAAGTTGTTCTATACTCCTTGGGCATCCCTACATGCATCCCTCCATTTGTGACTCCGACATCCCTCTTAGCTCGGTCTAACACTGACTATGGAATTCAAACCTAGACCACTAAGATTATGGTAAACATGTTACCTAATGACCACGTTGCCTTTTATTCCATCATTTAAAAAAACTAATGAATCATGCATGAAAATGTTCTTTATTCCACATTACCTTCACTGATTTTAAATACAGCCTCCATTTATCAGAGTTGTGTTTGGTCACTCTCCTTTATATACAGCTAGCTGCAATTCCATGTTTTCGTATAATGGACTCAAAAAAATACAAATTAGCTGCCACCCACTGCAGCCTATTGCATTCAATGAAAAATTACGAAGGACACTGTTCCATAAATGAAAAGGAATACAGATATACACAGGGCTAATGATATTCAGTAGCTTAGGAGAGCCCTCACACACCCAATAGGATGTCAAGCTTCATCACTGGGCAATATCCTCGTCAGACCGGCACTGCGATGTCTGATGGCCACACCTTATAAAGGTGGTGGTACTTAACCGGAGATCATCTACCACAATTGGTCAGATCTATGGTGAATACTGGCTATTGGTGTCTGTAGGAGAGAGGAAGAATTGAAAGTTAAAATTGGCTCAGAAACATAGACATCATATTTAATAATTCAGGAGTAGGTTAAGGCCAAGATTAAAAATAAAACGAGGAGTGCTGGTGGAGATAATGCTCAGCTGCACTCCAATAAAGGAAAATGGGTAGTGCCCCAAATCCTGTGATACTATTGCCTATTGCATTCTTCATTATCAAGTTAACTTTCTAAGATTTGTTTAAGAAAAAAATAGATTCAAACATCCACAAAAATAAGTTTTATATGACATTAAACTGCAAATGTTCCTTTTTTGTGGGAATGAGGTGCTTGATTTAAAATTCTAGACTTCAGCAAATGTAGCTAACTTGGTAACCATACAAAAATCATCACCAGCACCCATACATTTCTACTGCTATTTACATGGCTACTGGTTAAATGGCAGAGAGCATGCACTGTCTGACTGGTGGCCTTGGAAATCATTAGGAATTTGCACTATTTACCTGTTTGGCTGACTAAATAGCAGAGATTGTGCACTATTTGGCAAGCACCCATGCAAACACTTTTTAGCCAGTCAATGGCTGCTAGAAAGCAGATATATTGTATGATTTGGCCAGCGGCCATGCAAATAGTAAAGAAACTACACTTTTTTACCCTGACTAGATATCAGAGAGATCGTGTACAATTTGAGATACTGGCTCATTAGCAGTAACCATGTACAATATGGCTGATAACCAAGCAAAGAAGAAAGAGGCTTTACTATTTATCTTTTTACAGACTAAAATAGTAGATATCATGGACTATTTCACCAGTGGCCATGCAAATGATTGCAGACAGAATGTACCATTTGCATAAATCAGTGCAAATAGCAAAGAATCTTCACAATTTACTGGGTTGCTGACTAAATAGCAGAGATTATGTATCAGCTATTTAGCTGGTCACTGGGTAAATAGTGAATTTTCTCTTCTATTTACTTAGCAGCTGGCTAAATAGTAGAAATCATTTGCTGTTTGTCCAATGGTCTTGAAAAAAGCAGAGAAACTTCACTATTTACCTGGCCGCTGGTTTAATAACAGAGATCCTGCACTATTTGGCCGGCTGCCATGCAAATAGCAGAAAAACGATTTACTGAGCTGCAGCCTAAGCAATAGTATTTTTGCCCTGTTTCACTATCAGTCGTGCAAATAACAAGGAAACTTCACTACTTATCTGGACATTGGCTAAATAACAGAAGTTATGCACTATTTGATGTGGGTCCCGTGCTCACTGTGCCACTTGGGTCAGGCTGTGCTTGGCTGGGGAGTTCTAACTGTGATGGGACCGGTACTGGGCTGCTTGTTTTCTCAATCCTGGGGGGGAGGTTTGTGGGGAGGCAGGCCTGGCAGTTCAGGCTGGACTGTTCCAGCAAGGTGTGTGGCTGGTTCTGAGCTGGAGTGGCATGGATTTTGCAGGAAGTGATGGATTGGGGTGTGGCTCCAGGTGATTACCGGTGGCTGAGTTTGGTTCAATCATTCCATCCATCACCTTATTGGTTTTGTATTTAATGCCCTAAGTGTGTGGGGTATGCCCAGACGTGGGTCCCAGACGCACTGTGCCACTGGAACCAAGCTATACCTGGCTGAAGTGCTCTAACTATGGCGAAACCTGCCCTAGGTTTCTCGTGTTCCGTTCAGGGAGGACATGGCCACCTGGGAGTTAGGGCTGGACTGTTCCAATGAGGAGAAGGGTCAAGACAAATGTGCATATGGCTGGTTCCAAACTGAGGTGGCACGGTGGGCAGAAAAATGATGGGTTGAGATGTAGAAGCAATCACCAGTGGTTGAGATTAATTCAAGCATTCCATCCAACACTTTGCATCTGCTGCCCTAGGTAGGCCGGGAATGCCCAGTCATCGGTCCTGGACTCACAGTGCTACTGGAACCAATCTATGCTTTGCTTGAGAGCCCTAACTAAAGAGCCGGTCGTAGTTTGCTTGTGGTCTGGTTCAGGGAGAACTTGCCTGGCAGTTTGGGGTGGACTATTCCCATGATGAGCAGGGTCAAGACTGATTTGCATATGGCTGTGTCCAAACTGAGGTGGCATGGTGGACAAGAAACAATGGATTGGGATGTAGCTCTGATAAATCCCCAGTGTCTAAGATTAGTTCAAGCATTCCATCCATCACAATATTGTTTTTGAGTAGGGAAAGATTAAGGCAGGCACATGTCCCTCAGACCCCAAGATTAGGTGTACGAGGGAAGACCAAGCTCAGACAGTTTCATCATGAACCCCCTGCTCAATCAGCTAAAGCGGAGAATTGGGGTTGCTCTTGGGCTCTATTTGGCTTGTGTCAATGTCTAAATAGAGAGCAATGAATTCTAAAGCAGTTAAAACAGACCAGCTGTTACGAATAGCAGTAACAGGTGTTGATAGCATGCCTCAAAGATCTAAAACATTTGAGGTGGCCCCAAGTTAGTCTCTAAGGGCAGAGCAGCGGGCAGTCAAATAAGTTAAGAGCCACCCTGTGGAGCAGGAGCTCACTGCTACCAGTGTGCAACTTCATACCTCAGCCAGAGTGGACTCGCTCCCTTGAGGCATTCTTGTTGTTTCTTCGGTCCTATTTTGCTTGTGTATGGATAGGAAGAATCAGTAAAACTGTTTTATTAATTGGAATAATGGAATAGTCAAGAGGATTTTTACCCCAGCCAGTAGTAAAGTCAAGTCTTAAAATAACTCAGGTACAATATCAAAACTTATAGAATGGTGAGGTGGTGAGGATGATATTAAGGGTACCATTGTAAAAGAAGAGAAAAGGCTGATTTCAATTGGCATTACAACAATCGGGTGGCATGTTCAGTTAGTATGCACTAGTTAATACACTTATGCCGAGCTCTGCCAAAGAACCTTACAACTACCCTGTTTGATATATGATGGCCAGAGCACAACTCTTCACAGAGCCCCACCATCCTGTATAGGAAAGTAGCATCTCTCGAGCTTGAGTCCCCTCACTTTTGGCCTGTTTGTCAGCGTGTTTGACTGTGTCTACTGGGATCCTGCTAATTAGGATCCCAGTAGTTATGCTCCTTCCCTTAAATTATGGTTGTTACATACTGGTAACCCAGTATTTCATCACAAATTGGCATACTGGTGCCCCCTTATAAGTCCATAGTATATGGTACCTAGGTACCCAGGGCATTGGGCTTCCAGGGGGTCCCTATGGGCTGCAGCATATCATTTGCCACCCACTGAGAGGACATGCAAAAGCTTCTGCAGGACTGCCACTGCAGCCTGCATGAAAGGGTGCATCCATTCTTTCACTGTCATTTACATTGCGCCAGGTCAGTTATAAGTGACCTCTATAGCAGGATCTCCAGCCCTGAAGTAGGGGGCAGAGTACCTGTGTGTGAGGGCACCCCTACACTAGCAGAGGAGCCCCCACGACCTCCAAAACCATTTCCCCAGACTTTGTGAGTGCGGGTATGCCATTTTACGCGTGTACTGGACATAGGTCACCACCTATGTCCCGCTACATAATGGTAAATCTGAACATAGGCATGTTTGGTATCAAGCATGTAGGAATCATATCCCCATGCTTTTACAAGCATTGGTTGTATGATCCCATGTACTCTGGGGGCTCCTTAGAGGACCCCCAGTACTGCTATTGCAGCCTTCTGAGGTTTTCCAGGCAGCCCTAGCTGCTGCCATCTCTCAGACAGGTATCTGCCCTCCTGTTGCTTGAGAAGCTCAAGTCCAGGAAGTCAGAACAAAGGAATTACTTTGGGAAAGGGGTGTTACACCCTCTCCTTTTGGAAATAGGGGTTACAGGCTTGGGAGGGGTAGCCTCTCCAAGCCACTGGAAATGCTTTGAAGGGCACATTTGGTGCCCTTCTTGCATAAACCAGTCTACACCGGTTCAGGAACCCCCAGTCCCTGCTCTGGCATGAAACTGGACAAAGGAAAGGAGAGTGACCACTCCCCTGTCCATCACCACCCCAGGGGCGGTGCTCAGAGCTCCTCCAGAGTGCCCCTGGGTTTTGCCATCCTTGGATTCCAAGTTGGCAGGGAACTCTGGGAGCACCTGAGTGGCCAATGCCAGCAGGTGACATCAGAGCCCTCCCCTGATAGGTGCTTACCTGTTTAGCTCGCCAATCCCCCTTTAAGGGCTATTTAGGGTCTCTCCTTTGGGTGGTTCTTCAGATTCGGATTGCAGGAATCTTCTGCATCCTTTACTTCACCTTCTCATCAAAGTAATTGCATCTGAACCCTCCAAGAACTCTACAAATTGCACCAAAGAAGCAAAGACAACTTCTGAAACATTGTATCTTCAGCTCCTGCCAGCAACTGTTTCCAGGTCATGCATCCTCAGAGGACAGCCTGTCTCAACCTGCACAAGAAGAACTAAGGAATCTTCACTAGAGTGAAGGAGTTACTCCCCTGCTTCAGCAGGCACCTCTGTGTAACGAGGACTGGCTGCATGGGTCCCCTCTCCTGACAAGCTTTGTGGATTCTGCCTCACAGGTCATGGACTGAATTGGTCCCAACGGTCCTGACGTCCTACTGTCCAACTTTGGTAGAAGTAAGAGCTTGCCTCCCCAAGCAAGACATTACTCCTGTGCATCCCATGTTTTTCAGTTGCCAAGGCTTGTTGGCATCCTTCCCTGAAGTTCTCTGTGCACCTGTAGGAGGCTGGCCTGGTTTGTAGTGAGTACCACACACCTTATACCAGGTCCAGTTATCCCTTATTAGTAAAATGTAGTAGTGTTCTAGCAGCTTAGGCTGATACAGGTAGGTGTAGCAGAGCAGCTTCGGCTGAACTAGGAGACATGCAAATCTCCTGCAATACCAGTATAGTTACACAGTAATTATACACAAGTAAAGACAATACTCATTGTTACCAAAATTAAAGGTAGTTTATTTTAGTGGCACAAGGCCAAAAATACCTTAGAGGCAATACTCCTTCTGGAGGTAAGTATCATACTCAGTATATACACTAGACACCAAAATAAGGTAAGTATAGAATGGTGCAAACAATAGGAAATAATATAGAATGCAATAGGAGAAAATAGGTCTAAGGGCAACACAAACCATATACTAAGAAAGTGGAATGCGAATCACAAATTCCCCCCTAGACAAGTGGAGTGTGTAGAGAATAGCTGGGAGAGTAAGAAAACCACAAAGGTGAGTAAAATACCCTACCCCAGAGCTCAGGAAAGTAGGAGTAAAGTACTGCAAGTTTTCTTAGGACACACTACAAGTTGTGATTAGAGTTATTTCAAGAACCAAGCAAGACTGCAAGAAACAAATGGTGGATTCCTTTACCTGAAGACCTGTAAAGAGAGGAGACCAAGTCCAGAAGTTGCAGAAGATTCAAGGAAGGAAGGGAGCCCCAGCCAACCTAGAAGATGGTGCAAAAGAGGAGTCTCCGGTTGGAAGAAGACTGCAGAAGAGCACCAAGGAAGATGGCTGCGGGTTCCTGCGTGATGCAATGCTTGTTCCACGTGGAGATGTTGGATTCCAAGGAGCACGCTCATCACCAGGAGAGGAGTCCAAGAGAACTGGTCGTCGTCTTAGAAGGTGTCTGACAGAGAAGGGGAGTGACTCCGTCACTTCACAGGAGATTTCTTCGGTCCTTCGTGTGCAGGGTGAAGACAGGGAGTCCCCAGAGCGTGCACACCGTGGAAACTGTTACAGTTGCTGGCTGGAGCTGAAGGTGTAGAGGAAAGGTAGCCCTTCTGTATACTTTGTTGCTGTTACAGCGGTTCCTGGAGCAGTCTGCGGTCGATTCGAGATCAGAAGATGAAGCAGTGGTTGCAGAGGATTCCTGATGGAAACTTGATAGGAGAATCTGAAGAAAAACCCACAGGAAAGACCCTAAATAGCCTTATCAGGTATGGACCTATCAGGAGGGGTCTCTGATGTAACCTGCTGGCACTGGCCATTCAGAGGCCTCCAGAGTGTCCCTACACCTTGGAAAACAAGATGGATGAAATCTGGGACACACTGGAGGAGCTCTGGGCACCACCCCTGGGGTGGTGATGGACAAGGGAGTGGTCACTCCCCTTTCCTTTGTCCAGTTTTGTGCCAGATCATGGACTGGGGGTACCTGAACCGGTAAAGACTAGCTTATGCAAGGAGGGCACCATCTGTGTCCTTCAAAGCATTTCCAGAGGCTGGGGGAGGCTACCCCTCCCCACCCTGTAACACCTATTTCCAAACGGAGAGGGTATAACACCCTCCTGGCAAAGGAAATGCTTTGTTCTGCCTTTCTGGGACTGAGCTGCTCAGACCCCAGGTGTGCAGAACCCTGTCTGTGAGGTGGCAGAAGCTGTAGCTGCAGTGCAAGCGTCAGAGAGCTGGTTTTGCAGTACTGGTGGTCCATGGTGGAGCCCCAAGTATGCATAGAATTGGCACCCCAATACCAGATTTGGAATAGGGGACAATTCCATGATCTTAGACACCTTACATGGCCATATTCGGGGTTACCATTGTGAAGCTACATATAGGTATTGACCTATATGTAGTGCACATGTATAATGGCATCCTCGCACTCACAAAGTCCGTGGAATTGGCCCTGGACTGCGTGGGGGCACCTTTGCTAGTGCAAGGGTGCCCTCACACTTAGTAACTTTGCACTTAGGCTTCAGTAAATGAAGGTTAGACATATTGGTGGCTTATAAGTTACTTAAGTGCAGTGAAAATGGCTGTGAAATAGTGCATGCACTATTTCACACAGGCAGCAGTGGAAGTCCTGTGAAAGGGTTTGTCTGAGCTCCTTATGGGTGGCAAAAGAAATGCTGCAGCCCATAAGGATCTCCTGGAACATAGGTACCATATATTAGGGACTTATAAGGGGGGTCCGGGGTGCCAACTGAAATTGGTAAATGAAGTCACTAGCCTATAGTGGCAAATTTAAAAGCAGAGAGAGCATAAGCACTGAGGTTCTGGTTAGCAGAGCCTCAGTGACACAGTTAAGCACTGTTCACAACACACACATTAGGCCACAAACTATGAGCACTGGGGTCCTGACCAGCAGGATCCCAGTGAGACAGGCAAAAACATACAGACATAAAGGTAAAAATGGGGGTAACATGCCAAGAAAGATGGCACTTTCCTACACAACCCAGCAGCTACAGCCCCCAGCACTCTATCCTGTGATGCACAGCTTCCTGCAGGGTTCTCCGGTGGTGTGGGATCCTTTCTGTAGTGCTGCATTGGCATCCTTTTGCACTTTCTTTGTCCCCGTGCTGTTGCACTCCTGTGCATGCTGCCTGGTCTTCTGAGGGCTCTCTGAGTTGTTGAGAGCCCCCTATGAATCCCCCTCCTGGGTAGGTCTCTAACCGTGAGCTTTGCATGTGCCAAGACTTGTTGGCGGATTCCAGCGACGCAAACCAGACTGCAATCTTCCATCCGGCGTGGGACATCATCCTCACTAGCCGGGAACCCACATCCATCTTCTTGGGTGCAGGACTGACTGTTGTTCTTCACCGGTGGTTCTTCTTTTGCACCTTCATCCAGGTAAGCAGGATGTTCTCCTTGGACTCTTCTGTGCTTCTTGGACTTGGTCCTCTTCTTTCACAGGTCTTCAGGTCCAGGAATCCACTGAGGGTGTCTTGCAGTCTCTTCTGATTCTTGCATTACCTTCTTGCTCATGTTCTTGTGTGTTCTAGGAAAATTACTGTGATTCACTCCTGCTTTCCTGGGCTCTGGGGTGGGTTCTATTACTTACCTTTGCTGTTTCTAATACTTCCAGCGCCCCTCTATGCACTACATTTGCAGAGGTGGGAAACCGACATTCACATTCCACTTTCTTAGTATATGGTTTGTGTTCCCCCAGGCCCATTTCTAACTATTGTGATTTTCACTATTTGCACTGTTTTCTAACTGTTTTTACAGCTATTTCTGCATTCTAGTGTATATAATTTGTGTATTACTGATCTCCTAAGGGAGTATAGTCTCTATGGTATTTTTGACATTTGTGCCAGCAAAATAAAGTACTTTTATTTTTGTAACACTGACTATTTTCTTTCATGTGTGTGAGTACTGCGTGACTACAGCGGTATTGCATGAGCTTTGCATGTCTCCTAGATAAGCTTGGTTGCTCAGCTACAGCTACCCTAGAGAGCCTGGTTTCTAGACACTTCCTACATTTCACTAATAAGGGTTAACTGGACCTGGTATAAGGTGTAAGTACCATAGGAACCCACTACAAACCAAGCCATCCTCCTACATCCTGTCAGGCCTAATCTGAGACTTCTGTGGTACAGCATAGCTCTATAGATGTGTCTCCACCACAACATAAGCACCCAGCCTGCTACAGCAGTGGAATCCCTCTTCTTTGTAATAACATTTCAGTGTTATTATATGTACTTTCAGCTACTTTAGTATTGGTATGTATACCACTGTGAAAATGTGCCTCAAGCTAGACCTGAGAAATTCCTACTAAAACAACCTTGGAGCCTCACACAAGTACTTCCGAAAGTTCCATGTAAATCATCCCACTGCATAGCACCACAATACAAACCCAGCTCTGCCAGTGATATCATCTATGTCTAGAGCTTCCAGATATTTAACCACTTGGCCCCACATAACTACACCAATTCACAGTACTGAATCACAGAAGAACATAAAATCATCAACAGTGAAGCCTCAAAAATTCTCTCTGGACAGGCCCAGAGAACCTCAACCTCGCTGTTGCAAACTTGTCTCATTGCAACAATGAGGGCCGCCTGGCTTCACCAATGCACCTCAGTCTTCATTATGATAACCAAAGTGACTTTAATACAAAGCTCCATCAACGTGTTGCAAACTTTCAGAATCTGAATCCTTGCAGGTACCTACCGCAGTCAGTGCTTTTCCATTCTGATCTGCAGCTCTCCGTGCAGATCAGATCCTGCTATATCTTTAATAATATTCTGTCCTGTGTGTCTTACACAAGTCCAGAGAACTCCTTGATAGCTCTACCATTGGTCTGGTTAATGATAATACTAGCGTCTATTATTTAAGCAGACTCAATCATTTCAGCTACTGTTGTGCATTATGGATCAATAATATATTCATCATAAGCTAACACACAGACAAATGCAATATCTTTTTAATTTTAGCACTAGTTCACACTCTATGGGGCATATTTGCAAGCTGCATGTGCCGCCTGTGCATCACATTTTTGATGCTCTGGTGGTGCAGAGTGCAGACCAATATCTACGAGGCCACGCAGAGCCACTATGTGGGACTTTTCATTACCTTGTAGATGTTGAGTAAGGCAGGGCAGCAAAAGTCACTGTGTTGCCTTATTCTCCATCGGGGGGCTTTCCATGGGTGTTGCAATGGGTTTTCCTATGCAATGCTTATGGGTTTTGACACATTCCAACATTCACAAGGCTATGTGGACCTTGGAATGCATTAAAACCATAAGCCTCCCCAGAGAAGGTGTAAAGAGGAGAAATATCTCTATTTCTCTTCCTTTTTTCCACTTTCAATGTGCTGCAGTCTGTGGCACACATAGAAAGAGGAAAACACTTCAATTAATTGTTTTCTTGCAGGAAGGTGTCCCTGCATCCAATGCACGCACCTTTGCACCATGGTGCGAGGGTGCCTGCCTTGGCGCTAGGCAGCCAAAAGGGCCCCATCACAAGGGTATTGGACAGAAATACACTGTATTTTGTAAATGCAGTGCATTTCTTCCCCTTCCCTTTGGCACAGGGCAGCACTGCATCATTATATGCTGCACTGTCCTGCTCCCCCTTTTTAAGTGTGCCCCTATATTTCTGGAGCAAAGATAGATCTTGTGGCGGAATTGCAGACTGTGACAAGAAACTGGAGGGTTCATTTACAAGGGGCCTGCGCTGCTGGAGATTCACTATTTATGGTGCATCGGTGGCACAGGTCTCTCAATCAAATCTATGGGACTTTGTGAAGCCACCATATGTGGCTTTGCCTGGACTCATATATCTGGAGTAAGTCAGGGGAGTGCAAAGCACTGCGTTGCCTTGCTCATCGTCAAGGAGGCATTCCATGGGCGTTGCAGTGGGTTTTCCCATGCAGCATCCATGGGTTTGATGCATTCCCAGATTTACAAGTATCTGTGGACCTGGAAATGTGTCAAAATGATGTGCCTCCCTGGGGAGGCATATCAATGAGATATAACTTTATTTCTCCTCGCGTTTTCCTCTGTCAGTGTGTTCTGAAGTCTGCAGTACACATGGAAAGAGGAAAACACCTCCATTGATTGTTTTTTGCACAGGAGAGTCTCTCCCCCTGCACAAAACAATTGTGTCTACAGCACAGACACCCTTGCACCATGGTGCAAAGGTGCCTGAGTTGGAGCTAAGTACCAATTTGTGTGCCAGCACAGGCAGAAGGGACAGGAAGGCACAGCATTTCATTTGTTTTGCTTGAATCTTTTTATTGTTTCCGTTTTAGATTCAGGGTTACAGTACAGCGCATAATGGCATAGAGGACATATGCATTATAAAAGCTTCATCATATAACTGCATTTCAAGTTGTACTTAGCATAACCAGGGTGCAATAACAATGTAATTACAACAACAGCTAACAAGTTGGAGTCTGTTTCACGCATTCCCGACCCAGAACCTGCATAGGGCACATGTCCAACAGCGATTTCCACCATACTAGGGGAGGTTCACCCCCATATACCCCCAAATCAGGCTGGTCCCCACAAGCAGGAACAAAGGCAGTGCATGTGCGGTTTAGCAGGTGTGATACTCGGCCCCTATGTGTGGGCATGACATCCAGTGGTCGGTATTGCATCAATTGTTGCAATGATACCCTCGTTCATCGGCTGCCCCACCGCCCGCAGTTAATCAAGCATCGCATCCCAGCTAACGGGCAGGGGATATTTACAGAGGTCCAGGCTGTCCTCCCTACGCAGCACCACTCCCTCCGCCTCGCCCACACCACAAAAGAGTTCCCCCATGCCGTCAATGTGGGTGGGACCACAGCTCCCCCCCCTTGTGATAAGACGCTTAGCAGTCAGGTCTAGAAATCTTGATGAGTACTTATGTTTCTTGGCCCTGGGGTATAACCCCAGAAGGCAAGCCTTCCGTGTGGACAGAAATGGGCGCGATGTAAAAGCCCACAGTTGTGCCGCGACGTCACACCAGTAGGCACTGAGAGAGGGACAGGACCAGAGCATATGGGGCAAGTCCCCTCCCACCAGCACACAACGGGGGCATGCAGCATTTAATTGCTGATAGTATTTGTTTAGAGCAGCTGGCGTGAGATAGGCCCTGTGAAGATTGTAAAACTGGATGAGGAGGTACCTAGAATTACAGGGGATGTGAGTGTGGCTAGACAGCACAGCAGCCCATTCAAATCTGCCTCCCATCTGGCATGCAGCGGAGCGCAACTGTGAGCCGTGTGTGGTCGGAGAGCATCAGTGAGCCATCTTACTAGGTGTCTACCATGACCCATGATGTGCATATATTGTAGTAGTAGGTGTGTTGGCAGTTCAACTGTTATGTTCCCCCAATGTCTCTTCTATGTCACTATCAGAGAGCTATGTTGGGTTATGGATCTCGCCGCATTCTAGAGTCTCAACTCAGCATTGCTAGTGCATTTCAGGCCACTTGGTGTGCCCAGTAACGCCATAGCTGGTGCGTAGGAAGTGCTTAAACGTGTGAGGTACAGGCTTCTGCAGAAGCATCGGTGTGCCACGCCCAGCAAGGGCACCCCTGGTTGCTTTGATTTTGTGAGGAGGTGGAAGAGGTGCAAAATTTTGGGTATTTCTGACAATTGACCGCAACCTAGCCACTGCGTCACCCATTGAAGCTGGGAGGCCAGATAATACTACTCCATGTTCGGGACTGCCAGGCCTCTTCTGTCCAGGGGAAGGTACATCTTATTCAATGCTACTCTACAGCAACCCTTCCCCCAGAGAATTTCTCTGATTCTAGTCTCCAGTTCCCAAAAGAATTTAGCTGGAACATAATAGGCTAAATTAGAGAAGTAATAAAGCAGCCGGGGGAGAACTACCATTTTCAGGAGGGCAATTCTACCCATCACCGAGAGGGGCATGGTTTGCCAGGATGTCATCCGAGTTCTAATGGAGGTCACCGCCTGCTTAAGGTTGCCATCATGTAGGTCACCCTCTGTGTGAAATATGTTGATGCCAAGATAACGGAATGTTCGAGACTGCCAGGGGGTAGGTACACCAGACAAACAAAAGCATGGGGCAGGCGTGTCAAGGGCGAAAAGAAAAAGGTATGACTTCGCCCAGTTGACTCACAGTCCAGAAAGTGCAGCGATATTTTATAGGATATCCGTTATGTCAGCTGGGATGTTCTCAATATCTCTAAAATATAAAAGGAGATCATCCACATACAAAGACACAATGTGGGAGCCATCTCCCAACGAGATGCCCCAGCCTACCCCTCTCTGGCGAAGTTCAACTGCCAAAGGTTCCATGGCAAGGAAGAATAATATTGGAGAGTGGGAACAACCCTGACGGGTCACTCTGATCTCCTCAATGGGGTCAGAGATGTTTACATCAATTTTAACTCTGAGCTACGGATGAGTGTATAACAGTCTCTCCAGGCGCAGGAAGTCAGGGCCAATTCCGAGGTGCTTCAATGCTTCAAACAGGTAGGGCCACTCCAGGGAGTCAAAGGCCTTCTCGAGATTAAGCACTAGAAAGCCTGCCCGGGGTCAGTCTGGAATCGAGTGCCTCATGACCCTGAATAGGCGTCTAATATTCAGGGACGTACCACGGTCCATCACAAATCTGTTTTGGTCCGAGTGTACCACTTGGAGCACTAGGGGCGTCAATCGGGTTGCCATAAATTTGGCCAGAATTTTATAGTCCGTATTCAGCATTGCAAGGGGCCTGTAAGAGCCCAGCGCCAGCAGGTCCTTATCAGGTTTAGGAAAAAATATCAGCAGCGCCTCCCATTGCGATGTAGGTAGGGTTGCGGTTCTCAATGCCTCCTCCTATCTGCTAAGATGGCAAGGGGCAATGGCAGTGTAGAAAGCCTTATAGAATTCTGACGGAAGATCGTCAGGGCCCAGGGTTTTGCCTGTGGTCCACTCAGGGACACTGTCTTGTAAATTAAGAAGTGCCAGAGGTGCATCCAGGTCCTCACGCTGCTCATCTGTCAGACAAGGAAGAGTATTCAGGGAGAAGAATTTGTTATAGTCAGTTGAGTTAGCTACTGTGGATAAGCAATATAATGTTGTGTAGTACTGGGTGAATTTGGCATGTATCTTACCTGGGGTATGGAGCGTCATGTCCGTCACCGATCATAGCTCCACCACAGGACCATGATCCTGTTCCTGGTGGACCAGCCAGGCCACCAGACTGCCTGACGGATCAGCGGCAGAGTGTGTGCATGCCAAATGCTCTGCATAATTAAGACACCACAACCTTTCCAACAGGGACACATGCTCCGCACGTACTTATGCCAACTCTGAGGTGGCCGTGGGGCACCACATGACGCCCTGTTCATAGGATAACAGGGATTTTTCCACCTGGACCAGGCTATGTTCAATGGACTTGAGCAAGTTCCACTGCATGCCCAGACAATGCCCTCGTATAAAGACCTTGGACGTTTCCCACTCAATGAGACTCGACGAGGCAGAGCCAGCATTGAGTTCAAAATATTCGCTTTGTCCAGCAATGCCCTGAACGCAGTATCCTATAGCAACTCCAGACGCAGTCCCCACGTAGGAATCACGGGGGAAGATACGTCCTAACCCAGTTGCAAGAGTTGTAGGTTATGATCAGAGTGGGTGCGGCCTAAGTAATCTGTCCCCAAGACCGCAGAGTTCAGGTAGTTGGTGTGGGGCTGAAAATAACAAGTAGACTCTAGCATCTGGAATACACTGGCACCAGAAATCCTGCAGCCGCGAGTGTCTGAGCCATTCTTGGAGAGTGCGTGCAGCGGCCACTGCGAGTGCAGCAGGCAGCGGGGGGAAGGAGCGGTCCATCTGGAGGTCCAGGATACTGTTGAAGTCTCCTCCCAACAGCCAGGAGAGGTCACTCTTCTTGTTGGTTACTCAGATTTGGCGATTCCAGCCACTCCCAGGTGTCGTCCGGTGTGCTGAAGAAGTGCATTTTTCTATGGTGCACTACCCACAACTTAGCGGGGAAGACCAGGCAGTATGTTAGATGGAGGGCGTGAAGTTTTTGTTTCACTGCCAGGATGGACGCTCGCTGCTTTTCTACAGCCACTATATAGTAAGGGAACATCATGATGTGCATATTGTCCACCTGGAATGCTAGGAATGATCTAATTTCATGCAAAATGCTGTCTTTGTCTTTTTCTTTCTGGAGCGTCCTTAAGCATCCTCCATGTGGCGTTCCAATATTGTCAGTCTGTTCTGCACATCCTGCATGGTGGTCTCCAAGTGAGATGTCTGAGGGGCAATTTCGTCGAGGAGGCTCTCTAGAGAGTTAGCCTTGTCCACTAGCTTGCGATAGTTGGCACGGGGCAGGGTGAGATCAGTGGCCACCTGTCAATCTTAGCCTCCAAAGAGGTTCGGGCCTGGTCCAGCGAGGTCCCGATGCACTCCACCACCGCCAGCACCACATTCAGCTTGTTGACGTCAGCATCCAGAGATCTGCCCTTGAGCGCCAGCTGCTTGACCTCCGTCCCAGAACGCAGACAGTCCATGTCGACTGATTCACGGTCTGGGAGTGCTAGACTCATAGAGATGCTATATGTCCCCGTGATCAATGGGATGCAGCACTAACTGTCAGTTGTGCAGAGGGGCCCACTTGCATGCACGGTGAGCAGTTCCCAGCATGCAGCAGCATGAGCAGCCCTCTGAAACCGATGATAGAGCGTGGCTTCTCCTTTGTAGGTGCTCAGGGCCAGTTGCTGTACCAGAAGCAATTACACTGTGCAGTAGCAAGACTGGTGAAGAGACAGTCAACGCCAGCGCAGCAGCAGAAGAATCAGCTGGCAAGGCACAGTTCACGTAGGACACCAACGTGTCAGGTGGGGCGTCCAGTTACTCAGTGGTTCCCGCCGTCCCAGCAGCTCATGAAAGCGTGAATAAAGGTAAGGTCCTTGATTGAATAACTATGCGGACCACGACCTCAAAGAGTTTCTCCCCAGCTGCCACAAGCCACCAAAGGGCCTCCCTACGCCACCAGAGTCCCTTGCGACTTCTTCGTACCTGGGGGTGGCTTCTCCTGTGCACGCCCCCAGCATAGGCCCCCCGGCACGATCAGGGATCAGCAGAGCTGGGGAGCATGGAGAAGAAGTACAGCATAGACTTAGGGCCCCTGCCTCTCCAGCAGCAGACCAATCAGTGAGACAGGAGGTAGGGAGGAATCAGGCAGGTGCAGAACCCCTTCTCTCTCAGCACAGTCACCGCTCCCGCAGTGACCCGCACTCCTTTACCGCTGGAGGAGGCCACAGGGAGAGGAATCAGCACGCTTAGGCCCCCGCACCTCACCTCTCATCAGGCAGTAGCTGGTCTTTACAGCCCGTCCAGAATCAGCCTCCAAGATGAAGAGGCAGTCACCACAGTCCCAGCCCCTCAGTCGCGGCCACCATGCAGCTTCTTAGCTCACCAGCCGCATCAGCTCCGGACCCACTCCTGATGCACCGGTCTGCCCCCCCCCCCGCCCCCCAAGCAGCGCGGTCAGTGCTTAGCAAGTCCTGCTTCTCTGCTCCACACGCAGCAGCGATCTGTCTGCCTCCCGATGGCTGGTCGGATCGCTGTATTGGGGCCCCACCACGGAGCTCCATTAACTTGTGCCCTCCATCTTGGCCGGCCAAGCCACGCCCCCCATGGTATTTCATTCATATATCTGCAGACCTTTCCTGAAGACCTTAAAAAGGCTTGCTTATACCTGTTATTAAAGAAGACAAACCTGGAGCCACATGACCCCAACAACGACAGACCAATTACAAATACACATTTCCTGGGCATACTGATAGAAAGAACAGCTTTCACCTAGATGTAACAATTCACTGAAAATAACTCAGTACTTTCAGTCTACCAAACTGGAGAAAGAGGCACTGAATCTGCCCTCATCACCATCTGGGATGATCTTAAAACACAATAGACAGCAATGGAGTTGCGGCACTTCTTCTCTTGGACCTCTCATCTGCCTTTGACACTATTGACCATTACATCTTGATACAAAGATTCTACAAAGCTGGCACAGAGGAAACTGCTCTCAAGTGGATCACATCCTACCTTCAAAATAGAACAAATGTCATCCATATCGCCCCCTTTCTCATACAAACCCTACTTCACAAAAGCAGGGGTCACTTAAGGCTCAATCCTCTCACCAATGCTTTTCAGCATCTACATGATGTCACTACTGTCAATGATCAATGAATTTCAACTCACATGTTGCAACTATGCAGATAATACATAAGTACTCCTCAAACTGGATTGCCCCAGACAAGACATTGGAAAATCACAAACCTTCAGTTGCCTCAGAGCCATTGATCAGTGGCTGACATGGAGCCATCTCAAACTGAATGCTTCCAAAACAGAAATATTCACTTGTGGCGACTGGAAAAATTATGATCCACTCTGCGCCAACTGACAATCTGGGACCACCTCCTAAAGTATCTGAGGAATTTAGAAACCTTGGAATTGCTTCAAGTTAACAATAAATGCTCAAGTCCACAAAGTAGCAAGATCAAGCTTCATCACCATGAAAACCCTGTAATGCATCTTCCTCCACCTTCAATTTCCACACAAGGTCCAGGCGATTATCTCTCTAGTACTATCTGAACTGGATTACACAAATGGCCTCTACCATGGCACATCTCCATCTACTATGAAAAAACTACAATGCATACAATATAGCGGGAGGACCAGATGCCTCAATAAATGAAACATCAGGGCTGAGAAAGCTCTCACCTATGCTCACATAACCAGAAACAAAACCTGAATGAAAGTAGTGTCAGAAAATATAAGATAACACTGCCCCAATCTGTACACCAAACAACATAATAAATCAATGGGATTGGACTCCTAGGACCTCTATCTATTCTCTCCACAGATGGATCAGAAAGTCTGTTACCTAACAGTTAATGTAGTAGCACACCCTCACAACCTGATAGATATTATATTGAAATATGTACATACTCTTTAGGTCTGTTTAACAAATGTGTATTTTACTTACGGTTAAATGTACCTATGTATGTATATGTATGTGTAGGTAGGGGTGTGTGTGTGTGTGTGTGTGTGTGTGTGTGTATATATATATATATATATATATATATATATATATATTATGTGTATGTGTGTGTGCATAATTATATACTTGACATGTTCATAGGTCATTGCATAGGTTATATAAAAGTTGTTTGATTAGATGCTTATGAGCCTCTGTTGTTATTTAATCTATTACACAGGTAAATACTATTAACAAGCATTTCTCTGTTGAAATATTGATGAACGATAAAATGATGTAATAAAAGTGCACAAATAAATCAACTTCAAATAGAGTAACTCTTGCAAGTCTGTGTTTTTACCATACAACTTTAAATCTCAATATATTATATTCCTTACATACATATTCCCTTACTATGTAATCATGCATCTGTATATTCACTACTATATCCCTACTGTACAAGAGGAGAAATAAATATTCTCTTGAAAGCTTTACTCTGTCTCATCCTATACCCATATCAATCTCTCCCCTACCTCCACCCACTAATTCATCCCAAACCAATTCTAATATTAGGATCGTCAGAATTACCCTCCTAGACAATTTCCCTCCTCTACCCCTCCTGGCTCACCCCAAACCACAGTTTACTACTATGATCTCCCAAACAACCCTACTAAATACTCCGTCATTTATCTCTCCTTTGGATCATCCCAAACCTCACTTTACTATTATGATCTCCCAACAACACTTCTGGATTCTTTACTCCTCTATCTCTCCATTATTTTATTCAATTCAACTAGCAGACTCACTTGTCCTCAAATCAACTCATACCCCCCTATACTAATACTGTACTCATTTTCCTATACTAATCCACCACTAATCCATTTGGGTTCCAGAATAGTGTGCTACTCGCTGAAAAGTGCTTCAGCTTAAGCTAAGGTGACACGTAATAGGGCAGTGACATCTACTACCCTCCAAGACCAACTCAAATCTTTTGCCTCATACAGGAGTAATAAGATCATCAAATCAAACAATGAGAACCAGTAGCCATAAACAATAACAATATGCAATGAGGAGTCAGTAACTTACACTCACCATGACCTATGTGGTCATGAATCACCACACCAATTTAATAAAGTTTAAACATTTATTGCCCTTATATTAACAATGCTAAGGTCATGTAAATGATGCGCAAAACCAAATGATAGCAATAGAGAAAGAACACAGACTATCCAAATCGTCTGAAGAATCTCAATCTTATGAGAGTAATTGTCTTTAAACACTCCAAAAGAATTATACAGAATAATAACAGTATTTGTAAAATAGAAACAGATTTCATTAGTTGTGCACTTGAATTAATCATAGTCAATTAATAAACTTTTAATTTAGTTGTTGAGTCAGACATCCTAGCTACCAAATTCTGATTCATAAAGCATGTGTTGGGCTGGGCTTTGTGACATGCAAACATTTAAAATAAGACAAATCAATTTGGAAAAAACATCTAACTATGGTGTTAATTAAATATGGGTTTGGATTTCTAAAGGGAAAAACCTGCAGAAGAAAAAGAAATGTACATTGGTTTTACCTCCCCTAAATGAGACAACAGCTAGCAGAGTCGTCATTAGCAGAGCACAGGCACACCAGGTCATCAGTAGTCAACACCAGGAGCATGAAAAGGGCAACAGTTCAGTAATTGTGGGCCTAATGTATATGAATTGTTGCAATCATAGGTAGCTAGACAAGAACTGAACAGCAGAACTGAACTGAACAGAGACTAAACAGAATCTGACTTGCATAACCTAAACCTTTGCCCAATTAAAGCTCCCTAGCTAGGCTTCCATTGGACAAAACAATGAGGTGGGATAGTGTCCAGCCAATTAAGTTAAGTTCTCTCTTCGGTTTGTATCTTTCCTCATTCTTTCTTCAAGATAGGCTCATGTTCACGCTCCTCTCCCGACGGCAGTTTCCTTAAAAATATAACTTTGTACAAACAGCAGCACAGAACACGACATATAATTAACATTACTTCCTTCCAGTAACTAAGGCCCATTGTTCAAACTTGCAATATTTATCACAAGGAAGTACAGAGTCAACAGCACTGAGAAAGCAGTAGATTTCCACTGTGAACCTTTAATACAATGTCTCAAACAATATTTGTGAAAGCATTTCAGTAAAGTCAGCATAACATTTCAACATTGTGCTTATGGAAAAATACTAAAGCGTAGGCCTTTTTACTAATGCTAATACATGGAGAAAAAAAAATTCTAGTAAATTTCACATCATTAGTTTTGCTCAGCATTATTAATCATTTTCTGTCAGTGCATGCAGTTATAATTCATCAAAATACATTTTCACAGACATTTATTATTTCACATAGAAATCAAGGTGGCGGACACCATGTCAACCACATTTGAACATGCACGTTTTATTTTTCCAACACACATTTCTCTATTCACACCTTTTGATATATAATATGTGTTATGTTTTAGTTACTCATATTTTATTCATAATGTTTGCTCTTTAACAGTAGTAAGTACTATATAAATACAATTACAATTACAATTTGGTCAGCAGTCAAAGAAACAACAAAGAAACACTACTCATTACCTGGCTTCTGGCAAAACAGCAGACATTATTTACAATTTGGCCTACAGCCATGCAAATAACAAATAAACTTAACAGTTTTCCTGGCTGTTGGTTTAATAGCAGAAAGCATATACTGTTTTACAGGTACCCTGGCAAGCAACAAAACATGTTCAATACTTACGCGGCTGCTGGCTAAGTAGCAGAAATGATGTACTGTTTGGCTAGCAGCCTTGCATGTGGAAAGGAAACTTTAATATTCATGTCTTGGCTTGCTAAATATCATACAGTATGCATAACCTGGGCAGTAGCTGTGCCATTACCAGAAGGAACTTCACTATTTACCTGGCTGGGTGTCTAGACAGCTTAAAGTTTGCTTTACTATGCTGTATGCAGATTTCAACAGATATTTATCGTCCAGTAGAACTGAACTGCAAACAAGGAGTGAATGTAATTGACATCCAACACCTTCTGAAAGTTAGGGTCCTGATATATTATTATTTCATTCACAGAATGTGCCCACAAACTGCACTGATACTTTTTCCAAATGGAATAGTATTTTATAATCTGGCCTACAGATTATTAGTTTGACTAACAAAATATTGTACTGCAGGGGTTGAAAATTAACTTCCTAAGTAATTTTCGTTGAGCAGGGACCAATTTGTGACCCTTTGTGATTGACATATTCACAGGCATGGTGGCCTGCAGGGGACAACACGCCACCATTCCTATGACTGATTTCTAAAATGGAAAACTTTTTTTCAAGCCCCCATAGCTCTTAAATGAGCCAGTGCTGCTTTCAGAAAATAAAAAAAGCTATCAGTTTTGGAAATCTTTTCCTGACCTAAAGGGATCCCTTTTCCTTTGCAAATTAGTTCCCACCATAACTCGAGGTTGTTAGCTGACCAATGGTTTGTAACAGCGATCACAGTTGTAAACTGTCAATAAACTCCTTCCTGGATAGGAAAGGGTAAAGTGGAAAACACTTGCATGAACCCTCTTATTTGCAATTCAGATGCCATTGCAAAAGTCCTTTTATGATGCAAAAGTTTCTTAATCAATAAATGTGGTTTGTACATGATGATAAGCATATTTATGATCATACAGTCTGTGATTTTGCGACATGATGCCCTTAGTGCTAAAAGTGGCTTAGCTACAAACACTAACTTGTAGGGAGGACTGGGTGAAAGTTTAATTATGCTTTAGTAATCAAAGTAATTTTGGTACTTTTTCATTACTCTTAATGCAGAATTACAAATAATTATACGATTACACCAACTCATAATTGAGAATAATTTGAGACCCAAATTCTACCACAGGTGCAGAGAAACAATGAACCCAGTGAGCTGCTGCTGGCTGCTGCTCTTAATGTTCAGTTGCATTTAGTGCTATTTTCTTAGAATAAAACCAGCTGCACACTTGGGCTACACCACTAAAAGGACTTTGCCTGTCTTCTACTGCTTCAAGAAGGGACTACCTGTTCGCTACAGGTGCAAAGGAACTGATCAGAGTCCCCTGTAAGCAGAGCCCAGCTGACCTGTGTCCAGTGACCATTTGAGGATTCTGACAGGGTGCATTCTGGGAATTGTAGTCCCAACTCCCAAGGAGCAACTCGGAGCTTCTGGAACTTTGGATCAAGTTGTGGACACTTCAAGGACCTCTGGAAGAAGATCCAGACGTCTGGAGACGTTTGGAGCAACTCCATAAGTTAAAGAGGTGCATTGTGAGAGTTGTAGTCCCAGACCCCAAGAGGCAAACCAGAGCCTCTGCACCCTTGGCTCGTGCTGTGGACCACTTTCCTGAATCAAGAAACACTTCTGAAAGTAAGTGTGACAGTGTTACCTCATGGGTGGCCTGAACTCTGGACTTTGTTCCTTTCCAGTGTGACCTTTTTTAACCCTTTGAGCGCTAGTTGCTTATAAGTGCTAGAAAAACATAAATTCTTTAAAAATTCATATCTCCGGTTCCCCTTATCTGATTTTAGTCATTTTTAAAAATAAAAATATAACCTATTGGTGTTAGATTTTTATTGTGTTTTGTGTTTTATTTATTTACTGTTTTGTGATTTTTAAATGCTTTACAGATATGCCTCCTAAGTTAAGCCTTGTCGCTCATTGTCAAGTTACCAAGGGTAGAGCTGGGTTTAATTTATTGAGACCTAACTGGACCTAAGTGGAGGTTAGTGGCCTATTGCTAAGTGTAGGTACTTACCTGCTCTTACCAATAATACATTTTCCAACCCCAGTACTATATGTGGACTTTCACAGGTAGATGTTTCTGGACATTGACAGCATGAGAAGCATGAATAATTTTCTAAAGTGATATCCTAATACATGTGGCATAGAATCACATAAGTGTCATCCTTCTCCCAGGGGTATTCCTTTTCCTCCAGGTCTTTCTGTGTCTTCTGATGTTGGTCTTCTTCCTTATGGTCCTGTTCCAAGTCCTCCCTTTCTGCGCTGTTGTGGTCTTCCTGGCCCTTGTCCAATTAGTTCTGGCCCCCTAATACTGGTTTCCTGAATCTACAACTTCTGGTTCTAGTCTTTCATGACTCTCGTCTTCTTGGCCCTGCTCCTCTATTAGTCTTTCTGGGCCTCCCAATCCTAGTACTACTTATCCTCACGCTGATTCCTCTGGCCTGCAGGGGCATTATCCACATAACTGTTGTCCTGTGTCTCCTAAATCTGGTGCCTCTAATCTTCCTGGTTTGGGTAAACCTGATTCCCCTGGCCTTGGTACCTGTCTTCGGGCCCCACCTAGTATGGCGGCAACAGGTCATTGTCATTCTAATTAGGTCCTCTTGGGCTGAAACTATTCATTTAGCTCCTGGTCTGGTCCCATTGGTCCTTGTGGCTGTGATTGCCCTGGTTCACTTGATCCTCATCAGCCTGGTGTTGACACCCCAGTTCCAGTTCCTGTTCCTCTGGCTCCACTTGCTACTTCAGACCCAGGTCTCCTTGGGTGTGACCTATTTGGCCCTCCAAGCCTTATTCCTTTTCCTGCTAGACTGATTCTTCTAGTCTACCTAATCCTCTCCAATCTAGTCCCTGGTCTTAATGACTTAGTCCACTTTCCCCTGCTCTTACTAGTTCTCTTAGTCCTCTGCCAATTTGTCATGATGCTCTTGGCCCTGGTCCTACTGCTCCTTTTCATCATGATTATGCCACTTACTCCTGATCCTTCTTGTTGAGGTCATCCTGTTCTAAGCCACCTGGCTTGATCATTATGGCTCCTGTCATTCTGGCCCTTCTTGTTCTTCTTTTCAACCTTGTTCTGGTCCTTCTTGTCCTGGTATACTAGGTCCCAATACTCTTTGGCTTCGGTGAATTAATCTTCCTTTGCCCCTTGTTTGTGGGCCCACTGGTCCTCCTTGCCCTGGTCCTCTTAGCTATTGTTCTGCTGGCTCTGATTGCCTGGCCATCTCTTTGTGATGTTCCAGGTCTTCTTTTCTAGTTCTTCCGCAATTTCACTCTGAGTTGCATGGCACTGGTCTTCCAATGCCTGATCCTCACAGTTGATGTTCCCTTCCTGCTTATGTGCCCAGTCGACTTGTTCCTTTTGTTTCTGGTCCTCCTTGTTTGGATTTTGCTATGCCTAATCCTCTTACATCTAGCCCTCCTAACCATCCTGGCCTTGGAGGCCCATTCTCCTACCTCTTCCTTCCTGATCCTCTTTACCCTAGTACCCTTGACCTGTGAATTCTAATCCTTCTCACCCTGCTCATCCCCTTCCTAGCATATCAGTTCCTGATCCCGCTAATCACTTGTGTACAGGTCCTCTAAGGCCTTGTCCTCTTATCCCTTGTCTTCCTAGTTTGTTTCATACTGGTCCTCACAGATCTGTGGCTTGTCCTCAAGGTCATTCTGGCACTACTCCCAATGATCTGGGCCCTCTTGGTCCTGGTTCTGTTTCTATGGGTCCTTTTGAGCTTCATTTTGGTTCTCCTAGACACCTAGGCCCAGTCCTTTGGCTATTCTGGCCATCAGGATATTCTGCACCCTGATCCTGCTACCCCCAAGTCCTAGTTTGTCTGTTCCATGTGGTTCTCTGGGCCCTAGTCCTTTGTTTGTGGTTGTCCCAACTTGCACTTCTAGGCCTTTTCCTAGTTCTGACCATTCTAATCCTGCTTGCTGTAGTCCTGGTTCCCCTGGCTCTGACCCTCCTGATTTTGTTGGCACTTGCCACCTCATTATCCTTGCTTATTCTGATCCCAGGGTCCTATTGGCCTTACTCCTCATTCTCCTAATATTTCGAATCTTCCTAGCTTTTAAGGATGTGCATCCTGATCCTCCCGCCTTTTGTCCTTGGGTGTATAAATCAACTTATCATGTCATTCTTGCTCTTCTCATTCCATCCTTTGTCTTCCTGGCAATCCTGTTTCTAGCCTTCTGTCTGTTCCTCTAAGGTGTGGTCAATCTGGACCCTGGTACTGATCCTCTTCCCCCCCTAGAATTCTTCCATCTGGCATTTTTTCTCCTGGTGTTTTTCCTTCTTGCATTGATTGCTTGTGTCCCTGGCCTCACCTCCCTGGCACACCTAGACATGGACATGATAGTCTTGTTTCTTATACTCCTTGTCCTTCTCAAGATTATGTGCACATTGGCCCTGGTCCTCTTGGTTCTGTTCCTTATAGTTTGTTTTCTCCTAGGCCAAGTTCTCATGGACCTTTTTAACCAGCCATCCTATCCCTGGTCTCATTGGTATTGGTCCTTCTTGTCCTTGTTCTTGCTATTATAAACCTTGCCTTTTGGCCATTCTGGCCTTCTTGGTTCCCCCTGTCTTGGCCTATCTGGCTCTCTCCCTTTCTGGTCCTCTTGGCCATGACCAACTTGTCTGTGTTCTACTCACCCTGTGCCTTCTTGCCCTGGTACCACACATCCTGGTCCATCTAGCCTCTTGTGTTGTGGCACTCTTAGTCTTTGTCCTTCTGATTTGGGTTGTCCTGGTCCTCCTGGATCTGTTCCTTATCCTCTTAGTCCTACAGGTACTGAAGCCATTGATCCTGGCCCTCTTGACCCTGGTCCTCCTAGCCACCACTGTCCAATCCCCTTGGTCTTACAGATTTTGGTTGGCCTTGTTACATGTGATCCTCCTCACCCTGGTCCTGCCATATATAATGGTTCTTCTGTCCCTCTTAACAATCCCAACCCAGGCCCCTAAGTCCTGATCCTCATGGCCCTGTTAGCCCTGTTTCCAGTATTCCTAGTCATGATCAGTTTATTTCAATTATTCCTCTTTGCTATTGCCTTGTGGGTGCCCTTGGTACTGATCTTCCTGGTCTTCATAGTGCCTGTCCTGCTTCTCCTAAACCCCTGGTACTGCTTCCCTTTACCCTCCAGGTCCTGGTCTTAACAGTCCTCTTCAATTTGGTCCTGAGTCTATCAGCCATTGTCCTCCTATTTCTTGCCCACATGTTTCTGCAGTAGCACCACAAAGAAGCCCAGGCTTTCTTAGCTCTGATGATCCTTGAACTTTGGTTCATGCTAGCTTTGGGTATGCCTGGTCATCATTCACAGGTACTCCTGCACCTAGTCCTTTGGATCTTGAGTCTCCTGTTTCACAGACACCCAAACCTGGCCTTTCACCCTAATTCTCATCTATCAGCCCTCCTGGTTCCACTGTTGCATAGGCTCTCATTATTTTAATGAGACTACTAGATTTGAGCAGCAGAATCACTTCCGCTGTGGGAGACTGAGTCTGAACCCACTACAGGTGACACCTGTCGGCTTAATCCGAGTTTTGCTCTGGCTAACTAGCAGTGCCTCATCTCTACCCAAGAGCAGGGATTATTGGGCAGCCGAGCGCATGACACAATCGACTCCTCAGGGAAATCGTGGTCGCTCAGATCACATCATTTCTCTCAGTTACATTAGTATCACATGTACAAGGACAATCAGAGGCAGTATATATTTCAATAAGGTTTTAATGAAGCAACTGCATCTTACAAAATAAAGCATGTACTGCAATAACTAGGACGATGAAGCATGAAAGGATTAAAATTGTGATGAGAGTAAAGCATAAAAATAACACTACCATTTTGTCACTAGAATCATTAAAATAATCCCTACCTAGACTATGTTAGATTAAGCATGTTAAGCTCTAGTTCTGCCCTTCAGGTTCTCCTGGGAAGACATCATCCCTCATACCTAAGCAAGAGGTCTGTAGCCTACATAAGCAGCTGTACCGAAGCGTTCAGCAGTCAGCATACAGTCGTGGTCATCTGGCTGGAAACTCCCTCTAACATGTATGGGACAGAGAAATGTTTTTATAATAAAACAGCTGATTGTTGGACTTATGCAGGGTCATCCCCAATCTTTTTGCCTCCTGCCTCCTATTTCTTCTGACCTGTTGCTGTTGGCTTTTGAACTCTGAGCACTTTACCACTGCTAACCAGTGCTAAAGTGCACATGCTCTACGTGTAAATTGTATGTAATTGGTTTATCCATGATTGGCATATTTGATTTACTAGTAAGTCCCTAGTAAAGTGCACTAGAGGTGCACAGGGCCTGTAAACCAAATGCTACTAGTGGGTCTGCAGCACTGGTTGTGCCGCCCACATAAGTAGCTCTGTAATCATGTCTCAGACCTGCCTCTGCAGTGTCTGTGTGTGCAGTTTTAACTGTAAATTTGACTTGGCAAGTGTACCCACTTTCCAGGCCTAAACCTTCCCTTTTCTTACACATAAGACACCCCTAAGGTAGGCCCTAGGTAGCCCCAAGGGCAGGGCGCAGTGGATGGTTAACGTAGGACATATAGGCCCTCATTACAACCCTGTCGGCCTGTGATAAAGCGGCGGTAACACCGCCAACAGGCCGGCAGTAAAGAAATTGGAATCATGACCACGGCAGAAACCGCCAACACAAACAGCCACTTTAACACACCAACCGCCACGGCGGTAGCAACAAACACTGCGGTGGTAACCGCCAACAGCCAAGCAGAAGACAATGTTCCGCCCACTACATTACAACATGCCTATCCGCCACCTTTTCGGGGGCAGTTCCAACACCATCAAAAGCACCACGGAAACAGTACTCTGAAGAGAAACGACTCACCTCTCGACACTCAAGGAAGAGCCCGAAATGCAGGTGTCCCCCATGCTGGTGTACTTTCTCATACACCAGGAACATGAACGCCGGCAAAGACGACCACGGTGAGTACTGCACCTAGCACACAAGGGAGGGGGGGAGAAAAAAGAGAGTGAGACACACACGCAACACGCAACACCCCCACTCCCAAAACCATACACACAAACAGATGCAACAACATTACACATACACCCCGTAACCCTAAGGAATAACGCAAGAACAAAAGGAATGGAGTAAAATTAGTGTAATATTATAAATTTTGAAAAAAAGTTCTTAAAGCAATAAACAGAATGTACAATATATACAATATTTACAAAAGGAGGGACAATGCCTACTCCAAAATGTCCGTGGCCCACTGGGCCAAACCACAAAGGCCAAGGCCACACTTGACTCATGCCTCAATACGGAGAGAACACTGCAGGGTCATCAGGTCGGAAACACACAGGCACCTCAGGGGGACGGGAAGGGTTGGGCACCTCAGCCGGAAAATGGTACAACGCCACTGGCCTGGAGGGGGCTCCATGCCCACTGCTTGATCCTGGGGAGTACAAGGCCACAGTCTCTCAAGTGGGTTGTTTGCCCACTGCTTGGTCCTGGGGAGTGCAAGGCCACAGTCTCTCAAGTGGTGGTTTGCCCACTGCTTGGCCCTGGGGTGTGCAAAGCCACAGTCTCTCAAGTGGGTGGTCTGCCCACTGCTTGGTCCTGGGGAGTGCCAGGCCACAGTCTCTCAAGTGGTTGGTTTGCCCACTGCTTGGTCCTGGGGAATGCATGGCCACAGTCTCTCAAGTGGGTGGTTTGCCCACTGCTTGGTCCTGGGGAGTGCAAGGCTACAGTCTCTCTAGTGGATGGCTACTTCCACTGGTTCTGGAGGGGGCCTTGTGCCCAGTGTGCTTCATCCTGGCAAGGATGCGGTCAGTGGATGCCTTCTTCCACTTGTTCGAGAGGGGGCCTTGTGCCCAGTGTGCTTCATCCTGGATGGGGCAAGGTCACAGTCTCTCACCTGTGTGTCACACCGACAGGTGTTGCAGGGGCCAGGATGCCCTGCAGGCCATGTAGTCACCACTCCTCACTGCCCACCGGCGGTGACAGCTGCTCAGTGGATGCCAGTTGCGCTGCAGGTGGCAGTGCTGGCAGTGGTGGTGGTAGCCTCCAGCCCTTCACCTGCAGCCTCGGACGGCTGCCCACTGGGGCTGCTGCTGCTGGCGGCGGGGCATATGGCGGTGCTGGCCGCGGTGAAGGTTGCGGTGCTGGCCGTGGTGCATGTGGTGCTGCTGGCCGCAGTGCAGGTGGCGGTGCTGGCAGTGGTGGTGGTAGCCTCCAGGCCTTCACATGCAGCCTTGGACGGCTGCCCACTGGGGTTGCTGCTGCTGGCAGTGGTGCTGCTGGCAGCGGGGCATGTGGTGGTGGTGGCCGCGGTGCAGGTGGCAGTGCTGGCTGCGGTGCAGGTGGCGGTGCTGGCAATGGTGGTGGTAGCCTCCAGGCCTTCACCTGCAGCCTTGGACGGCTGAAGTGCCATGGCTGGTGTTTTATGCCCCTTCCTGACCTTGGCAGATGGTGGTGCCTCCTTGCTTCTGCCAGCTGGTGTCTTTTTCCTGCCCTTGCTGGCTGGTTGTGCCTCCTTCCCCTTGCTAGCTGGTGTCCCCTTCATTCCCTTGCTAGGTGGTGGACCCTTCTTGGCCTTGGCAGGTGGTGCTGGCACACTGGCTGGGCTGACGGGTACCTCCTTGGAGCCTCTCACACCTGCAGTAGCTGCAGAAACCACAGTGGACATGGACTGGGTGGCTGAGGTGCTGGGCTGGGTTCTGGCCACCCTGACCCGTGGAAAAGGATGGGGGAGGGGTAGGGAATAGGTCAAGGGTGGCAAGGAAAAGCTTCTTAGGGACACTGGGGCAGGAAGAGGGTGAAGGTTTGGGAGTGGAGGAAGAGGGAGTGCTTGTAGGATGGTGTCAGTCTGCTGTGTTTTGGTGCAGGTGCATGGGCTGGATGCTGTTGTGATGTGGATGGCTGTTGCGTGTCTGTGTGCTTGCGTTTGTGTACTTTGGGAGGAAGGGTCACAGACACAGTGGGGGAGGACACAGGGGACGTGTACATGGATGTGGGGGTGGTGACTGCCAGTGAGGGGCATGTAGTGATAGGCGTGATGGTGATAGAGGTATTGGATGAGGATGTAGTGCATGCAAGTGTGAGTGGAGACGCTACTGAGAGGAAGGAACCGACGAGGAGGAGGGGGACACAGTGGAGGCAATGGATGCCGGTGTGTCTACATGTGGATGGTGCTTGTGTGAGTGCCTTTGAGATGAAGTGTGGTGCTTGTGTTTGCCTGTGCCATTTCTGTGTGTTGATTTGGGTGATTGCTAGTCTGAAGGTATGCTTGGGATAGGCTGGGGTTGAGGGGATTGGGACTGGGTAGATGATGTTGGAGGGGGGAGGCTGGAAACAGGGACAATGGCTGCCATCAGTGCATTGGCCAGAGCCTGGAATGCTCTCTGTTGGGCAGCCACGCCAGTGAACGCCCTCCAGTTATGCATTTGTTTGTTGTAAATGCCCTGCTACACCCTATATGGCATTCAGTATGGTTGACTGCCCAACAGAGAGGGATCTCAGGAGGTCAATAGCCTACTCACTGAGGGCAGCAGGGCTGACGGGAGCAGGGCCTGAGGTGCCTGGGGGGAAGGGGATGCCCACCCTCCTGGATGAGCGGGCACGGGAAACACGTTGAGGGACTGCTGGGAGGGCGTTTCTGGTACGGGGGTGGCAGCTGTACCAGTAGTTGGGGTGGGCACAGAGGTATCCGCCACCGCCAGGGAGCTTCCATCAGTGGAGGTGTCGCTGTCAGAACTGTCCCCTCCTGTATCTGTCATGGTGCTCTCCTCGCCCTCCATCCCACTGGTGCCCTCACCGTCAGTGTATTCGGCCTCCAGGCTCATGTGGTATGCAGCTCCCTCCATCGCCGGTGCCTCTGCTCCTCCGCCAGATGATGCCAATGCACACAAGGACAGGGTGACAAAAAAAAAAGAGGGGGGAGAGACAGAGGATACACTTGGTCAATGCTAGCAACAACACTACCGTTGGCGTACACAACTCACAGTAGGCCATGCACTATCAGTCACCAGCCCATGGGGTACAATGCCTAACGCCATTAGCTGCACACCTGAAACCCACAGGACCCTGCCCAGTAGTAGATGCCCACTAACAATATTAGGGTTGTAGTGCATCTGAGCTTGCCCATCATTGAACATACCCTGCCATGTTCGCCCTGGCCTGGGGGCACCCACAGCCCATCCCCCACCCAGGTACAACCTTAACATGCGCAAAGTCATGATTTTGAATCTGTACTCACCCCTAGTGGCTGCTGTGATGCCTTCAAGCGCCCATCCAACTCCAGATAGGCCACCGCCAGGATGCGGAACATCAGGGGTGTCAGGGTACGATGGGTACCCCTTCCTCGTTGGGATGCCAGTCCCAGCTGGGCCTCCGCCGTCTTCCTTGCCCAGTGGCGCATGATCTCCCACTGTTTGCGGCAGTGGGTACTCTGCCTTTCAAAGACCCCCGAGGTCCGCACCTCCTTGGCGATGGCACACCAATACCCTTTTTCTGATGGGTGCAGACCTGCAGGAAAAAAACTGCAGAAAAGGTATTAGTCATACCGTCCGGACTGTTATACTCATGGCCCACCATATCCCCCCATCCACTTACGCACATACATCGCCCACCATATATGCAGCACTCTGCCCAGGACCCCTCAGACCCCACCCTACACGGGGCTTACACACACAGCAATCCATACATTCATGGCCCACGCATCATGCTCACAGTGTACTCACCTGTTTGTCTGGAGGACCATAGAGTAAAGTGTACTGAGGTAGGACCCCATCCACCAGTCTCTCCAACTCCTCGGAAGTGAAGGCAGGGGCCCTTTCCTCAGACACTCGAGCCATTGTTGCTTCCAGACACAGGTCACAGCAGCACTTGCAGTGTAGGTCCTCTCCTGTTGAAGGCCAGGTAGCAAGTGAGTGCACAGATAGAAAATGGTGGTCACGTCCGTAGTGGTGCGTACTGTCACCGCCGGCGTACATTGCCATTGGCTCCTGGAAACCATAGGGCCCAATGATAACCAATGCCATGTCGCGCGGTGATCGTCGACCGCCGACCGCAACGGCGCACAATGCTAGGGGAATTACCTCATTTCCACTTGTCTCCCCTCAGAGGTCAGGCAGCCGCCATTTCAGGGGTGCACAGGCCATGCCACCTAACTGCGTCACAACAGACATTGGCACATCAACTGACTTACGAGTTCACATACTGTTTCTGAAAAGTAAAAATTGCATAATAATTTTGACATATGTGTGAATATGACCTTCTGCTCACCGTTTTTCACCATAGAGTTCAACTGTTGAGGATGAAAAGGAGATGGAGACATCCACCATGTACAGACCCCTGGTGGACCTGGTGACAATGGAGGACAGGCACATTATCCTGACCTACAGACTTGATAGGGCCACAGTCCAAGAACTGTGTGCCCAATTGGAGCCAGACCTGATTTCAGCTATCCGCCACCCAACAGGTATCTCCCCTCTAGTGCAGGTCCTGTCAGTGCTCCGTTTCCTGGCAAGTGGTTCCTTCCAAGCGACAGTGGCCATGGCATCAGGGATGTCACAGACTATGTTCTCAAACGTGCTGACCAGAGTGTTGTCTGCCCTGCTGAAACACATGCGCAGCTACATCATATTCCCCTAGGTGGAGGATTTGACCACAGTGAAGGCTGACTTCAATGCACTGGGACATATCCCCAACTTCATTGGTGCCATTGATGGTACACATATTGCATTTGTCTACCCCCCCTCCCGGAGAAATGAACAAGTGTTCAGAAATAGGAAAAGCTTTCACTCTCTGAATGTGCAGATAGTGTGTTTGGAGAACCAGTAAATCTCCCATGTCAATGCCAAGTATCCTGGCTCTGTGCATGATACCATTATCTTAAGGAATAGCAGCATCCCATATGTGATGGGCCAACTCCAGAGGCACCGGGTGTGGCTAATAGGTGAGCCAAAGGTCCCCACCCAGTATAAATTGGTGTATGGGTGTGGGGTTGTCCCTAAGGGTGAGTGTGTGGTTAACAGGTATCCCTCGATATTTGCAGGTGACTCTGGTTACCCCTACCTCTCATGGCTACTGACCCCAGTGAGGAATGTCAGGACAAGGACAGAAGAACGTTACATTGAGGCACATGGGTGTACAAGGAGGATTATAGAAAGGACCTTCGGCCTCGTGAAGGCCAGGTTCCGGTGCCTCCATCTGACAGTTGGATCCCTGTACTACTCACCCAAGAAGGTGTGCCAGATCATTGTTGCATGTTGCATGTTGCACAGCCTGGCCTTGAGACGCCAGGTGCCTTTTATGCAGGAGGATGAGCCTGGGGATGGTTGTGTGGCAGCAGCGGAGCCTGTTGACAGTGACGAAGAGGAGGCAGAGGAAGAAGATGTGGACAACAGAACTAATCTAATTCAACGGTACTTCCAGTGACACACAGGTAAGACACTGTAACTTCACCTTCCATTGCAGTTTTGTGTTTGACATTGAACATGGCAGCCTGATTTCCCTATTTCTATGGCCACTGACTGTACCTTTTGGCATCTGTATTTTCGGATCTCTGTGCCACACTCTGGCTCCTGGTGTGTTTACTGCTGCCCACTACAGGTCATACCTATGTAAATATTACAGAACATTTGAATTGCAATATTTATAGTTTGTGAAACTAATACATTTGTCAAACAATTGACAGACTCCATATTTGATTTTGCTCCAAGGGTGTTTATTTCTGAGAAAATAAGTGTAGGGGGTATTGCAATGGGCTGTGTTGCTGATGGAGGAAAGTCCAGGGTAGAGTCCAGTCTATTTGTATTACAGGTGCATTGTCCAAGGGGGCATAGGAAGGGGAGCAATGGCAGTTCAAGGTGGACAGGGTGACAGAGTGGGAGAGAAGGGTGACAATCAGGAGAGTCTTATTTCCTAGCGGGGGTCTTGGCAATGTTCTCTGGCTTCTGCCTGGATCGCAGGGACTGTTTGCATGGTCGGTCTCCTTCTGCAGGGGGTGGGGTTCTGGTGGCCTGTTGTTCCTGTGGCGTGGCCTCCTGTCCACTAGCGTTGGTGGAGGGCTGTTCTTCGGTTTAGCTAGTGTCAGGGGCCCGTTGGTGTGCCACTGCCTCCCTCATGGTGTTCGCCATGTCTGCCAGCACCCCTGCAATGGTGACCGGGGTGGTGTGGATGTCCCTCAGGTCCTCCCTGATCCCCAGGTACTGTCCCTCCTGCAGACTCTGGGTCTCCTGCAGCTTGGCCAGGATCTGGCCCATGGTCTCCTGGGAATGGTGATATGCTCCCAGGATGTTGGTGAGTGCCTGGTGGAGAGTCAGTTCCCTGGGCCTGTCCTCCCCCTGTCGCACAGCAGTCCTTCCAGCTTCCCTGTTGTCCTGTGCCTCTGTCTCCTGAACCGTGTGCCCACTGCCACTGACCCCAGGTCCCTGATCGGCCTGTGTTTGTGGGGTTGCCTGGGGTCCCTGTAGCGGTGGACACACTGCTGATTGACGTGTCCTGGGGACAGAAAGATGGGCCCGCTGGGTGGGTGTTATGGTGGTATTTCCTGAGGGAGGAGGCTCTGTCGTGGGTTGGGACTGTGCCTGGGTCACCGACTATCCAGAGGTCCCTGATGGGCCAGGTTGGTCATCGTGATCCAGGAGTGCAGAGCTGCTGTCATCACTGTGGGCCTCTTCGGGGGGACTAGATGGCTGGTACCTCCTCTCTGGTGACGTTGAGTGGGGGTCCTGTGGGGATGTAAATGCAGTGTTATTGTATCTGCGTGTGCCATCTTGTGCATGGACATGTTTCCTTCTATGGTTGTTATTAGCAAGGCAGCTTTGGCTTGTGTGAGTTGTGCTTGGTTTGGCTCAGTGATTGTCACTAGTGTGCATGCAGTGGTGATGGGTGTCCATGCAGGTCTGTGATGGGGGTCCATGCATTGGTGTTGCATGCAGGGCTTGGTATTGGGATGGGTGGGTTGTGATGGTGGGGCATATGTGAGGTGGTGGGGTGTTGGGGGTGAGGGTAGGGGTTGTTGTTTGTGATGGCATGCAGGTAGGGTGGGGGATAAAGTAGTAAAGATTTGACTTACCAGAGTCCAGTCCTCCTGCTACTCCTGCCAGGCCCTCGGGATGTATGATCGCCAAGACTTGTTCCTCCCATGTTGTTAGTTGTGGGGAAGGAGGTGGGGGTCCACCGCCAGTCCTCTGTACCGCTATCTGGTGTCTTGCTACCACGGAACGTACCTTCCCCTGTAGGTCGTTCCACCACTTCCCACAACGTTGACCCTGTCCACAACTGTCCGCCATAGCTGGATCTTCCTTGCATTAGATGTCTGCTGCATCTGTGATCCGAATAGCTGTGGCTCTGCCCAGATGATTTCCTCCACCATGACCCTTAGCTCCTCCTCTGAGAACCTGGGGTGTCTTTGTGGTGCCATGGGTGTAGTGTGAGTGGTATTTGTGAGGGTGTGTGGGGTGATGTGTTGGGGTGTGTGCTGTGAGGTGCCTGGATGGTGTATGGGTGATGGTGTTTTGTTGCTCAGATTCAGTGGGTGCTCCTGGCTTGTCTCTCTCTCTCACTTGGGTCGTAAAGGGTTGTGGGTAGTGTGTGTGTGTGTTTTATATTGGTGTGGGTGTGGTGTGTGTATGTGTGTCAGGTGTGTGTATTTTGAATTGTCCAATGTGGTGTTGTTTTGTATATGTGTGTGTATTTTGAGCAGTGATTCGTGGGTCATGATGCTGTATTGGCATAACGGTGTGGGTTTTGGTACCGCCATTTTATCACTGACCTTTGGGCTGGCAGACTTGTGTGTGTGTCTGTAGAGTGGAGGATTTCTATTTGTGGGTCATAATACGGGTAGCGGTATACCGCAGCGGTCACGGTATGTTGGCGGCAGTCAGCATGGTGGTAAGTGGCACTTACCGCCAATGTTGTAATGAGGGCCCAAAAATGACAACTTTCAAAATATGCCATTTTCAGAATTGTGACTTAAAGTTCAACTTTTCCATTGAGGAGGATTTTAAATTGCAATTCTTTTGAGACCAAATGATATTTCTACATTTTCCCAATCGAATGTTAGCAGTTATAAACTATAATATGTTAACCCAAGGTTATCCTATGGGAGAGGCAGGTCTCACAGTAGTGAAAATGAATTTGGGATTGTTTTCAATACCAGGGCATGTAAAATTTAAAAACACATGTCCTACCTTTTAAACACAATGCACTGTGCCCAATGGGCTCTTTAGGGCCTACCATAGGGGTAACATATGCATAAAAGAGGGAGGTTTAGGACTGGAAAAGGTTTTATTTTGCCAGGTCGAATTGGTAGTTTAAGCACTGCACACTGGTTGCAGTGGCAGGCCTGGATTGTTTTAAAAGGCTGCTTTAGTGGGTAGCACAAAAAGTGTTGAAAGCCCACTAGTAGCATTTAATTTACATACCCTGGGAACATGTAGTACCACTTTACTAGGGATTTACAAGCAAATTCATTACATCAAGTGGGTGTAAGCCAATGTTACCATGTTTAAAGGAGAGAGCACACACACTTTAGCACTGGCTAACAGAGGTAAAGTGCTAAAACCAACAAAAACGAATTTCAATAAACAGGAGGAGAAAAGGCAAAAGGCTTTGGGAGATGGCCACAACAAATGATGTCAGGTCTGACAGTGTGGAAACTGTTACATATGTTGTTATTTGAACTGTTGGCAGTTGTATATGTAGCACATTACTTGTTGCTATTCTAACTGCTGGGGAGGGTTGATAATTGTCATACGAATTATATGGATGCAAGCAAGAGAATGTCCTGAGGGCTTAAACAGTGGGGATACAACTTTGAACAGCATTCATGAACTGGGAGTGGTACTTGTAGCATTTTAACTGAGGAATACGCAATTGGAGCATCTCATTCTTGCTGTGTGACCCCTTATCCACTTTATACTGGTGATAAGTATAGGAAAACACAGCCTTCAATGTGGACCATAAAGGAGTGATTGCCAGAGATCATTGATTTAACCCATCTTGGTTGCCAGACGAGGAGGGAAAGTCTTTACGAGACGCATCCTGGGTAGCACGGTACCTGATTTACTCTGTGGGTGTAGCAGGAATAGATTTCTGCAGTTTTGTAATGAGCAGCGGCAGCCTGGGCACGGGATTACATTTACGTCATCTAAAGGAGCTGCCAGTGTACAGCTGTTTGAGTGCATTTTACCACAGAGCTTCCTGGGACTGGTGTGACATCATCAGGCAATGCATCAACAAAGAGGTGGCCATTTTGGATTGCTTCTGGGTATGAGGAGAAAGCAAGTGGGATGCTTCCAATTTGACTAGTGCATTGACAGTTGTTAGAAACTGGGTCTCTAGTTGTCAGAGGTATGCACCCTGTCCAAGTAGGGACCACAATCTTGGTCAGGGTAAGTCAGTTATACACCATAAACTAACCTGTGTTCACCCTCTGGTAGCTTGGCACACATCAGGTAGGCTTAACGTAGGCAATGTGTAAAGTATTTGTGCAAACTAAAAATTGAAAAACAGTGAAAACACCACACAAAAAGATACCCCACCTGGTTAGAAAAACAGAGCTTAAATTAATGAAATCTGAAAAGTCAGGCTGACCACAATGAAGTGCGAGTCAGATACAAGGACCAGCCTTGTCCTTCTGAAATCAGTACCTTGATTCGGGGTTGCGTCAGCGTCAAGAGAGGATGCAAAGACCAGCCAAGTCGATGCATCATTGTCGGTCCTGGCAATGTAGGTGATGGTCGGTTGAAAACCGCACAATTGGGGATACGCCATTGCCTAATCCCTTAAGTGTAGGCGATGTGTCATCATTGAGCTGCGCAATCAGCAATGCAATGTCTCCTAAAACGGCATCAAAGGAGATGTGTTAGTTCAAACCAGTGCAACAACGTCAGTGCTTGGATTTTACAGTTACAGCACTTTATACCCACTTCCAAGGGCTTAGAACTGGATTGGCACCACTTGGCAGGGCAAGACATGCAGCAAACAAAGTCCACGTGCTGTTGCAGGTAAGAGTGAAGTCTTTCATGTTCCAGGGACTTCAGAATAGGAGACAAGCCGGCACGCCCTCTGAGTCACTTTGGTTCTGGGAATGTGGAGATGCATGTCCAGTCCTTCTCACTTCCAGGCAAGGAGAGCAGCAGGGCAGGCACAGCAGAACAGGAGTCCAGCAGGGTCAGGCAGAGTGACATTTCTTCCAGCAGCACAGCAGTCCTTCCTGGCAGAATGTCATCTGGCCTGATTTTGGAGGGGCTAGAAGTCCAGTTTTAAACCCAGTGGTGCCTTTAAGTGAGAGAGACTTTTTGAAGTGCACAGAGTCCCTGCCCTTCCTGTCTTGGCTCCAGATTCACTACAGGGGGATATGCAGCCCTTTATTGTGGGATCAGGACACAGGCCATTCTGGTGTAAGTTTCAGCTACTCCCTCCCATCCCACCCAGGATGGCCCATCAACATGCAGATGGCCACTCAGTCACACATAAGCTGACTTTGTGCGTGGTTGTCTGGAGGGAATGAACAAGACCCCAGTTGTCATTCACCCAAACACGTATTCAGAGACAGACGAAAGGCACTAGATAGTTAAAGTAAGAATATGCCAACTTTTTAAAAGTGGCATTTTCTGAATAACAATTTAAAATCTGACTTCACCATAAGTTGGTATTTCAAATCGTCATTCCAGAGTCACCAAACGTGGGGGGGTCCCATCCCTTCCCAATGGAAATTATACCTATAAAATGTAATAAGGCAATGTCAATGTTAACCTATGGGAGAAACAGGCCTTGCAGTAGTGAAAAACAAATTTGAGAGTTTTTCACTATCTGAAGACGTAAAATTAAAAGGTACATTTCCACCTTTTTAAATACATTGCACCCTGCCCTTGGGGCTATCCAGGGCCTACATTAGGAGTAACTTATATGTATTAGAAAAAGAGGTTTGGGCCTAGCCAGTGGGTTAACTTTCAATGTTGACATGGCAGCTTAAAGCTGCACACACAGGTTCTGCAATGGCAGGCCTAAGTCATCTTTAAAGGGTTACTGAAGTGGGTGGCTTACCCAAGCAGAAGTGATGGACGCATTAACGGTGATGCACACACCCAATGATTATTGATTACTTTTGCTCGGCATGATCATGGTGATGCACACACCTAAGTAGGAATGAAAACAGTTATATGCTTTTTATTGTATTCTAAATTGTTTTTAACTGCACTTACTCTATTACAATATGTGGAAACCTTTGCTATTATACATATAATTAAGCATTATAATGTTGAGTATTGTACCAACCTCTGTGTTTCTGCCAGCACCTGAGGAGCCTCCAATGGATTGAGAAACTTGGAAAGCGGTGTTTCTTGCTTGTAGAAGTTTTGGAAGGTGATAAGTGTAGCCCTGAAAAAAGTTGTCTCCATTAAAGCACTGATTAAGTGTTTTTATTTAAAGGAGTACAAAAATCTACCAGTCAATCTAACAGTCATTACATGTCCTCCACCTGGAGACAACATGTGCAGCAATGGTTTGTGATCTGCTTTTATAATAAAATTAGTCCCCCACAAAATCATTTTGTAGCATTCAGAACCCCAGCCAGATGCAAGACGTTCCCTTTCCATTAACGAGTAATTATGCTTAACTCCACGGAATGTTCTTGAATTATAGGAGATTATCACTTTACTTCTCTTTCCTCTGTGCATGAGGACTACTCCTTGACTGAATTACTTGCATCTAGAGCTATTATACCATTCTATTACCACAACATATGGTTTAAGACCAGGTGCATTGCTTATCAATTTTTTCGACTCATTGAAGGCACCTGTCTTAGCTTCATTCCACTCAAATTTTGCATTTTTCTTCAACAACTCCCTAAAAGGCTCAACCTTCACAGTGTAGTTTTGGATGGACTTCACATGAAACTCAGTGAATCCTAAAAAACGCTCAATTGCTTTTTGGTTTCAGGTATAGGTGCTTTCAAAATACCTTCCACAAGACAACGTTTTGGACTGACACCTGACCCACTTATGAGAATCAATCAAATAGTCTACTTCATGTTCCTGGAAATTTACATTTGTCAATTTCCAGTTATAATCCCTTATCTAACAAAGCCTGCAAGACTCTCTACAGGTTTTAATCATGCTCTTCAATGCTGCACCCATATACCAAAATATCATCCTGGAAGGCAACTACCCCAGGTGCTCTCTTCAACATTTCTTTTATTAAAGAATGGAAAGCGGAGGTATCGCTGGCTAGACCAAAAGGCATCCTACAGTGGCGGAATAATCCTCCTGATGTAATGAATGATGTTAGCATTTTTTATTTATCCTCAATCTTGACCTGGTGGTATGCACTAGCTAAGTCCAGGGTAGAAAATACATTGGTTCCTGCCAGGTTTGAAACCCTTTTATGTAGGTTTGGCAAGGGAAGAGCATCCCTCCAAATGGCATTATTGATACTACATAAGTCAGTGCAGAGCCTCAATTCCCTAGATGCCTTCACTTACATAACAACGAGGACACTCAAAGTGATCATTCTACAGGCTCTATTATACATTTTTTGCATAAATCATTTAGTATCATTTTAAGTTTTTCCCTATACACAAATAGCACATTTCTGGCCTTATGTCTTACAGGTATTGCATCACTCTTCAATATTAATGTTTAAAACCTTTATATTCACCTACATTTTCATTGAAAACCTCTTAACATTTATTTCCAATTGCTACCCATTCACCTTTGTTGAATTCCCACAAGTATTGTCCTTCCATTCATCAACTACATCGACAGGTGAATTTAACTTAAGTTCCACTCTAATGCCCATTTCCACTTGATGAGGCCATCCCAATAATGAGTGCCCCTTTCATGCTACATATACTTTTACTTTAGTACTGCGACCCAAAACATCCAACCTTCCCCACAAATATCCTGTCAAATCAATTTTATGTTCTGTATATCCCCCAGGAGCAACATTGGGTGGTGGTAAACCTCTATATAGCCATAATTCTTCCATAGTCCCTTGCTCAATAATAGTGTACCAAGAACAGGAATCAACCAGAACAGAAATGTGTTCACCGTCAATATCGCAGAACGGAAACTTTCTTTTGACTGATCCATCATTTACATTCAACATAGTATTTGAATCTTTTATCTTCTAACTGGTCCTTGCATACATTTACCATTTTTTTCTATACTTTGGATCTACACACTCTACTGAAATGCCCTTTTTAATTGCATTTAAACCACACGTTATTGATGGCAGGGCAACCTTTATAATTGCCTAAGTGTGAATGATTCCTGCCTTTATAGCATGCTAGTGTAGGGTTCGAAACACTACAAAATGCTTTTGTGGGGAGCTAATTTTGTCATGAAAACAAATCATAAACCATTGGTGCACATGTTGTCTCCAAGTGGAGGATGTGTAATGACTGCTAGATTAGCCAGATTGGCATCCAGATTACAAGCATTTCAATACAGAATTGAATACCTTCCAGGGAAGAAAAATATTAATGCAGATTGCATGTCAAGAGGACCAGTCGAAAGTCCAGTTAAATTGAATGAAGAACACAAGGTAGTATTTACAGTTGCTGCTGTGCATTTGACAGATGTAGACAACACTGCCAATCTTGAATCTGGACAGAGTGACAAAATGAGGAAAGACTAAAATTTTAAGTTGCTCGCTGAATATTTGGTAAGTGGATGGACTGAGGAACATAAGGTTCAATGTACATAAGGAGTTAGGTGTAGAAAACTGGATAATTATGAGAGGTGACCTGTTCATTCCTCCTTTCGATCTCAGGAAAAAATAATTCATCATGCATATGAAGTTTATTTGGGGATACCTAGTAAAAGGAGATGTATCAGATAATTTTTGGTGGCCTGGAATTGATGTCATGGTTAATCAACAGGTAATATCATGTAGTGAATGTGTATTTATTGATAAGTCAGCCAAACCAATCATTCCTGATTCGTGCCCTAGTGAATTTGCCATAGGACCATGTATGAAATTGAGCACAGATGTCATTGTTCCTTTTGCAGTCTCACCTAAGCATGAGGCATTTGGGCTAGTTCTCATAATTACTTTTCAATGTGGCCAGAAGCCAGAATGGTTAAGGAGGTCACATCGAGAGAATTCTCGGAAGAGTTGTTTTGTAGAGTGGGAATACCACAAAAAATTGTGTCAAGCAATGGTCTGTAGTTTACTAGCAATTATACTCAAAATTATTTGCCAAGATGTGGTATCCTTTATAGGAGGATCTCTGTATCACATCCAGGATCCAATGGTCCAGAAGAGAGATTTAACAAAATGGTGAAAGAAGCTAATCAATTTTCTGTTAAGGGAGAGTTATGTTGGAGGAGGCATTGCAAGCAATGCTCTTAGCAGAAAGAACCACTTCCAATTCTGTGACTGGCATTATCCTATTTGAATTGTTGATAGGGCATATACCAAGTACTTGTATTGCACCATGGAGGTTGAAGAACAAGAAGAGCCATGATGCTGAAGTTGATTTTAAAAAGATAAGGAGGGTGGTAGAGGACTATAAGCACAAAATGAAAGTTGAGATGGATATGAGAAAAGGCATTTGCACCAAAGTGAATGTGAGTGATTTAGTTTGTCTCAAGAAAAACATACCAATATGCAAGGGATCAGCATGCTGGTCAGATCCTGTGAAAGTTGTGGAAGTGTTTAGAAATGCTGTGCATGTTGAAACAGAAAATATAGGAAGGACGAAGACAAGAGGAAGATGAAAAGGAACATACAGAAAGTGACAATGTTTTTGGGATGTACTAAACATGGCTTGTAGATTTGGAAACAACGATGGAGTAACAACATCCACAAGTGTACCAACTAATCCATTTCTCTCAGGAAGATCTGATGTCAATAGTGAATGAATAAGTAGTAGAGTATGCATACTGGCTGTAAGGTTCAAGAACTATGGGCCAGATGTAGCAAAGGTTTTTACCCATTCTGTGTCTATGGGAAAAAGTGTTCGTACATATGGCCCTATGTCCGGTAATTACTTATAATTACTTGTCTGCATTTAGTGATTACACAATGGAACTATTTTTTAATTGTTACTTTTATTGTTTTAATTTTTAGGGAGAAGATGTGCTACATATGTTATCTGAACTTTTGGAAGTTGCATATGTGAAACATTACGTGTTACTATTTGAACTGGTGGGAGGTTGATTATTGTCATATGAATTATGTGTGTGAGAGCAAGAGAATGTCCTAAGGACATAAATAGTGGGAATAGAACTTTGAACAGGATTTATGAACTGGGAGCTGTGCTTGCAGCATTTTAACTAAGGAGTGGTACTTGTAGCATTTTAACTAAGGAGTAGACAATAGGAACACTTATGTAGTGGACTTGTCATTGCTGTGTGATCCTTTATCCTCTTAACGGAATACATTTGGGGGAATAGTGTGAAACAAAATAGCAGACAACTCTAGATTTGATTTGCCAGCAATAGCTGGTTCCACACCTGCCATAATGCAGTTGGTTTACCAAAATATAAATAAGCCCCTTAAATAGGTACTCTCTGCACCTTCGTAATTTGAGCTCTTTGGTTGGCACAGTATTTTCAAAATGTGTTTCGATCCACCTATGATTCAAAATTCAGTGTTTTTAAAAACAGACATTCTCCTAAATATTAACTAGCTAAAAGTAAGTCTACTCATGCAAGTCAGGGTAGTCATCTACATATACAAAGCACAGGAAAGTTGAGGATTGGTTTACCAAATGATCATCCCTTGGTGCTGCACCCTTTTCAAGGTCTAATGAAAACTTCCACCAGATCTACCAACAATTGGAAGACATTATATTCAATTACAAGTTCCTAGGCTCCTAAAGACCCTGCAGATTACATTTTAGGTTTTAGTAGGTACTGTAGTTTCTTTTACAGCTCATTTGAGAATTTGCTTCATATGATGCAGAAAACGTAGTGCAGAACTTGACTTCCACTAAAGTGTTCAACTCCGATGTCTGAAATAACAATTGTTTGTGAAAGAATTGGCATTCTGAGATTTACATTAATCACTGCAAACCAACCATTTTCCCCTGATAATTTTCAGAAGGTCAAACCTGACAAAGTTTACGGTACAAGAACATGTAACAAATCGTTATACATTTATCTGGTACAGAAACACATATCTTGCTTGTAATTCCTCATCACTTGGTAATTTCCAATCCCTGCAATCTCACATTTACCAAGTGTGGTGAATGTCCCATCCTTTCTAAGTCATCAGAACCATACTGACTATTGATGTTGAATGAAATAACTCTACACAGGTTGTCTACACAACAAATTCAGTTTGAAGGAGTTCAGTATAAAGCAAAGATGTCAAATCATGCCTGCAATACCATGCAACATATGATTCCTTAGTCAATTCTGTCTACAGAAATCTGAGCTGTGAGGTACCATATAATCCTTACTCATCACTAGCTGCTTGTTAACACATATTTACATAAGATTCAAAATGCTGAAAGCAAGTACCTTGGTCTTACCTTCATTAATGTACTCTTCAATAGATGGTTTTAGAATGACCATGCATAATATGCTTACATGCCTTCCATTAGCAGAAAGGAAGTGCCATCAGCCAGCCAGCTTTCCCAGATATTTTATCTTTAAAGGTTAAAACCTTTATTCTCAGATTTGTTCAACTGATGTGGTTACTACCATTGTGGTGCAAAAGAGAGTGACATTGATGTCTAGTGTGGAGGGTGGGAAGAAATGGGTACACCAGGAAAAGTAAATGGGACCTGGAAAAGGGTGGGACAGTGAATGGTAGGGAAGCAGCCAGGAAGAGAGACTAGAATTGGGGCCAAAGTGAAGAAAGTGAAGACACATATGCCTGTATCATTGTGTTGTAGTTACTGTGGGGTATAGATAATTAGTGGTCAGTTCTACCATGAGTGAGAACAGAATTGGAAGAATACTGTTTTTGGTGCAAGGAAGTGACAGGAAATACAAAAGGTAATAGCGGTCTCAGTTTCCCAGTGTCGTAAAAAGGAACAGTGGATTTAAAGCATCAGGGATGATTGACTAAACCTGGGTGTGCCTAAGTCTGCCCCACTCTGATCCAGAGGCTGTATGCACATAGTTTTGGATACACTTTCTACATCCTTCTTGGCTCTTGAGTGCTGTGTTTAATTAAGTGCTTTGGTTAGCTACAATTGACAACACTATAGGACATATTTACAAGTGGCTTGTGCTGCCAGTCATCACTTTTTGTGACACACTCGCGGCGCAGGCTGAAGACCCATATCTACAAGGCCATGCAAAGCCACTTTGAGCAGCTTTTCATGGCCTTTCAGATAGGAGCTTAATTTGTAAATAAAAATGTGCCCTACCCAAAGCCCTGCTCTTAAACATGTGGCTGCTTCAATTAAATGTGCGAACACAGAATACTGATGCAGCGTAATTCTGAAGCCATTGCAGGCCTCTTCAATCCATTTAAAGCCATTCCCTGGCCCTTCGGTTCACTCTTGCAGCTTTCTGCTTTTCCCCTTTGTGACGCTTTTTTGTTTTTCTCTTCCTCTGTCTTTCCCAAATGTGTTTTTTGCTTGCAGTAAATGCTTGAGGCAGAAAAATAAGGGCCTCCCTTCAAAAATAGGTGCCGCTGCTGTGTTAGATATGGAGTAAGCAACACAGCACAAGTTGCTGTATTGCCTTACTCTGTGTGAAAGAGGTGTTCCATGGGCATTGCGGTAGGTGTTCCCATGCAACACCCATGGATTTTGATGTATTCCAAAATTTACAAGGATTTGGAAACCTGGGAATGCAGCAAAAGCCTTCACCTCCCCGGAGGTGTGGGGGATGTAACAAGTAGAACTAACTGTATTTCTCCTAATTGTTTCCTCTTTCTCCGTGTGCAGCATCCTGAAGCACACGTAGGAGGAAAACACCTCCATAGAGTGTTTTTGAACAGGAAGGTTTCCCTTCCTGCACAAAAACAATCATTCCTACAATGCAGACACTCTTGCACCATGGTGCAAGGGTGTCTGTGCTGGTGTAAGGCAGCCAGTTAGGCACCAGCCCAGTGGAAGAGGACAGGAATGCTCCGTATATCATATGTACGGCAAATTCCTGCCCTTTTCTTGATGCAGGGCAGAACAGAAAAGTGACTAGCTGCACTGCCTTGTATCAGAAAGTAGTAAATAGGCCCCCCAGTCTAAACCTGGTTCTCCATGGAAGCCAAGAGTATGTGTTTTAGACATCAGCGTCATCTCAAAAGCGTTGTCTTTCTGTCAATTTTCCTACATAACCATCAATAGATCTCTCTCTGAACATGCCAGGTGTTATGTGGCGGAGTGCCTTCTGAAGTCAGAAAAATTAAGGACATTTTTGTTCTTGAGAAGACATCTGAAGACATTCTGGCCCAAAAATGCTATTATTTTGCACCATGATTGGATCACTTTGTGGCACAGCCCCAATGCAAATAATTTTTGGCATTTACTAAGCCATGTAAACCCACTTTCTGTTGCTTTGCATGGTTTAGTAAATACAAAGTAATGGAATGCAGAGCATAGTGCTGCTTTGAGTTACTTTCAGTTGAATAGGTGTTACGTGGGTGCATCATGGGTGTTCCTATGCAGATGCCCATGTATTTTGATGCAAAACAGATTTACAGGCTGCTAAACCTAGATTTGCACTAAAATGGTGTGCCTACTCCACAGGGCTGAGGAGTAACGAGGAGAAATCTCTTTATTTCTCTTTTCTGCTTCCTTTTTCCATGTGTGCTGCATTCTGCATCACACATAGAAGGAGGAATAAGAATCCAGGGATTGGTTTTGTTCAGGAATGTGTCACTTCCAGCACAAAACAATCCTGCCAGCAATGCAGACACTGTGGTGCAAGGGTGCCTGCCTTGGTGTTAAGCAGCAAACAATGCGCAAGCAAAAGGACAGAGCAAAAATCTTCCATATCTTTGTAAATATGATGCATTTTATGCTCATTCTTTTTCACCCAACTCAGTGCTTGCTGCAGCATGTTGCATGAAATAATAAATATGTGCCTCTCTGTTTCGATAACACCTCCACGAACGGCTATGATTAACCAAGTGTTTGTCGTTGATTTAATTCGCAATGATGCGCTTTGCATTTCGGGAGATACTTGAGTTAATAATTTGTACAGTCGTATATTTTCTATTTTGATCTGCATGTATCTAATAAAATACCACCTCTTAGCTCCATTATGTTCCTATATGGCACACAGTTTTTCGTCCTGAAAAATGTTTTTCTGCTTACTTCTAGCTTTTCCGACAGTACACGGCTCATCAGAAATTAATTGTTTCAGATGTTCTCCTTTTCACTGAAAACAGAAAAACTCGTCATAACCGGCAACCGAACAGGGAGATGTACACATTTCACAGGAACACGAGGTTGTCTTCGGGGGCTTGTGCTTCACGGAAGGAAAAGTAATTTCAAGAGCGCTGGGAACACATATATAATAGAGCAGTATTATGTCTCGAGGTTGAAATAACATAACATAAAACAAATAAAAGCAAAATATAAACGCCGAAGCCAACTTGAAGTTGGGCTGTAATTTGCTTGTCTTTTCAGTCGGAAAGATTTTTAATAAGTGTAAAATTTCTTAAATCAATCATGATGCACTCAGAAACAGAGGCCCGTATTTATACTCCGTTTGCGCCGAATTTGCGTCGTTTTTTTCGACGCAAATTCGGCGCAAAACTAACGCCATATTTATACTTTGGCGTTAGACGCGTCTAGTGCCAAAGTATGGGCAAAGAGCGTCATTTTTTAGCGTGAACGCCTTCCTTGCGTTAATGAGATGCAAGGAAGGCGTTCCCGTCTAAAAAAATGACGGCGACGCAAATGCGTCGTATTTATACTCCCGGGCAAAAATCACGCCCGGGAGGTGGCGGGTCAAAAAACCCCGCATTTGCGCCACTTTTTAACGCCTGGGTCAGGGTAGGCGTTAAGGGGCCTGTGGGCTCAAAATGAGCCCACAGGTGCCCTCCCCTGCCCCCAGGGACCCCCCCTGCCACCCCTGCCCACCCCAGGAGGACACCCAAGGATGGAGGGACCCACCCCAGGGACATTCAGGTAAGTTCACGTAAGTATAATTTTTTATATATTTTTTTTTTTTTGGGTGGCATAGGGGGGCCTTATTTGTGCCCCCCTACATGCCACTATGCCCAATGACCATGCCCAGGGGACATAAGTCCCCTGGGCATGGCCATTGGGCAAGGGGGCATGACTCCTGTCTGGGCGTCGAAAAAATGGCGCAAATCGGGTTAAGACGATTTTTTAGCGTCAACCCGACTTGCGCCATTTTAAGACGCCCTAGCGCCATTTTCCCCCTACGCCGGCGCTGCCTGGTCTACGTGGTTTTTTTCCACGCACACCAGGCAGCGCCGGTCTGCTTGCGCCGGCTAACGCCATTCCATAAATACGGCGCCCGCATGGCGCTTCAGAATGGCGTTAGACGGCGCTAAATTTTTTGACGCTAAACTGCGTTAGCGCAGTTTAGCGTCAAAAAGTTTAAATATGGGCCAGAGCATCTTCCACATCTGTTCCCTGTACTGCGCCCATGACGTAATCTCTTGACTAATGGACTTTACAGTAGCTTGTCCTTGCCCTACTGCTGCCAGATGAGAGCGGCGCCAGCATACTGTTCCATCCAGCTGCTGAATAAATTATCCTGTTCGTCATCATACCACTGTAAAAGGCAGAACTAGATGCTTCCCTGCGTTTTCACATTCACTTTCACTTAGATATGGATATGACAATTATAAATGTCGGAAACACTCAGCCCTCTCTGCATTATTCTGAAATATAATACCGGGACAATGTGCGGGAAAGTTTGAGAACTGTTATAAAAAATGAAACAAATATTCAGTACTTTCAGGCTTTTGAAAAGTTCCCCAAATTCACTTAACTCTCAGGGTCTGCACTAGGGCCTTATGATTCTTTGGGGTATTTACATTTTAGAGATCACTGGTAATTAGCAATTGCACAGACGTTATGATTTACATCAATATCCTGCCACAGTGGAAAGGCTATTCTGAGTTACCACTACAGGAGCAATGTTCACACAATTGTTGGTGGGTTGGGGTAACTTGACCTAATGTTAAATCTAAGTTGGGAAGTATTGAAGATGATACAGGAGTGCAGTGACTTATCCACTTATGAAATGGAAGCAGTGTGATCCAATTTAACATTGAACAATGCTGTTAATGCCATTGTCAATTCTCTGCTCCTGCCACCTCTATACATACACTGCCACCTCTGGGCCTCGTACTTACCCTTTCCACTCATAAAAGGGCGACTCTGCTCCTTGCCCTCTTAGAACATTCACTGCCATCTCTGCTTCGAGTCTTGCTCACACACGCTGTCCCCCCTGTTTCATTTGTACACACATTGCCCTCTCTGCACCTCTACTCACTCACTTACTCTCTGCTCCCTAGATCCTCTGCTCCCTTTTCATCAGAACTCCCACTGCCTTCGCTGAGCAACCACTGCCCTTTCTGCTCCTTGCATCTTCTGCTCACACACTTGCCCTCTGCATCCAGCCCGCAGGACCATTAACTGCTTCCAGCCCCCTCTGCTCTTATGCTGCCCTCTTTGCTTCCTGTCCCATCTACTCACATACTGCTTCTCTGCTCCCTACACTCTTTGAAGCCTCACTGCCCTCCCTCCGCTCCCTGTCCTTTCTGCTCACTCAGGGCCAGATGTATCAAAGGGTTTTACCCATTCTGTGTCAATGGGAAAATGCGTTGGTACATATGCCCCTCAATTCCGACTCTGATCCCTACCCTCTGAGCCCTCATCGCCCTCTGACCCCCTGGGCTCATACACTGCCCTGTTATGCCCCTAACACTTCAGCTCACAAACTGACCCACTGCTCCCTGTATCCTCTCCTCAACACACTGACAATCTGCCCTTTGCCCCATCTGATTCTCACTGCCACTTCTGAATGCTCACTGCCCTCTCTGCTCCATTCCCCTTTGGCTCACACACTGATCTTTCATTCCACAGACTGCCCTCTGCTATACAGTCCTTCTGGTTAAATCCTCTCACTTTGGAAATACGCCCCCATCTCTGCTTCCTGTCCCATCTGCTCAGGCACTGCCCCCCCCCCCCCCCCCCACCGTCCCCCCCCTCGCACCATGCCTCCTGAGCTCTCACTGCTGTCTCTCAGGCCTTCATCATGAGTGGCATCCTAATTCTGATGAGGCAGGTGACAGTAGTTACCAGACCCATCGGAATTATGAAGAATTGTACAAATTGGAGGCCTGACAGAGCTCTAGTAGATTTTATGGAGTATCCCTAGAATTCTATTTTGAGGTGGGAAAAACATTTCACCAAAATACAAAATGGGTGAATGTCACTAATATGTATTTTCTGTCTGTAGAGCGGGAAAGGGGTGTACATATGTCTAAATTAACTCTTCAGGAGAATCGTAGAAATAGGTGTTGTATCTAGCTTGTGCAGTTTGGTGTGTTTCACTTTAGCAGTAGAACATGTTCCATCCACTGAGAACCACGTGAAACGGGACGACTTCACGTATTGGACATTAAATACTGTGTTCACAGTTCATTTGCAGTTTGTTTTCGGCCTCACACCTTATTTTTCATCTGTGGCAGACAAAAACGGATACTTGAAATTTCACGGATTTGCACTACTAATCACTCCCACAAACCAAAGAATGAAAAACAAATTGATTAGACCTAGCCATCTGTACCTACTGTTTGTGTTTTGTTAGAAAATGTTGTACAACTGCTGCCACCGTCATACCTTAACTTTCTTGCCCCTTAGTGATGCTTAACTATTGGTAAGTCAAATCAATGGCATAATCAACCCAGGTTTTCATGCATAACGCGAATGGAACCATCCACTTCCGAAACATAGGGAAACATGGAACACAACAGTAGTAGTATTTAACAAAGATTGAAGTACGTAGCAATTAAAAAAAAGAAACATAGCTTCCAAATTGCACGTCATGCTTGCTCCCTCAGCTATCCTGACTTTTGAGGCAGTGAGACTGCAAATCCGGATTTTCAGCCTTTATTTCCAAGGTTAAAATGGCTATAATTTCCAGATTGCGACTTGTAACTTGAAAAACCCAGATTGGCTGGAGGAATCACACCTGACAATCGGCCACATGGGATCTAGCTTAAAATTTAATGAAGTCAAGTTTCAGTTTGCGATTTTAGGCCTTTATTGTATAAATTAACCAATGGTTAATCGATGATGTGGGGTAAGGGTGGGGATTGCATTTAAATGGAGTTGTGAAGGTTCCCGTGCTAATTAGTACACTCTCACACTCTAGCAATGGAGGTTTACAAAAACCTTAAAGTCCCCCGTTGGTGTGTGGGTCATACAATATGGAACCTCCTCAACCCACACTACTCCTGTGGTCTCAATGTATCAGGCACGAATAAAACGTCTATGCTAGAGCTGAGCACAGGCTTTGGTGCAATTTGAAGTGCCTCAGTGTGGACCCCCTCCGCCGAAATATTTCTGTGGACTGAACCCCAGTGTCCCTTAAACGTTGGCGCTCTCAGTGCGTAATTTGTAAATAAAAACGTGCCGGTGCCCAAAGTTCTCCTCTTAAACATGCGGCTAGTGCAATTAAATGTGCGAACACGGAATACCGAGGCAGCATAATCCTGAAGCCATCTCGGGCCTCTTCAATCCATTTAAAGGAGCTCACTCTTGCAGCTTTCTGCTATCTTCCATTGTGAAGCTTTTTCGTTTTTCTCTTCTTCCGTCTTGCCCATATGTGCCTGGAATGTCAAGATGATGTCTGAATCTTTACATGATGTTATTGAGATGAAATCCAGCCAGGAAGACTGGCATGCTCATTGCAGCCGTGCTGGCAGGCAGACCTTGCCAGCAAGCAAAGGTTATACCAGTACCTTGGAGCATTTCAATGGCTCTTATGCCTTCAAAATACTTGCCTGAGGATCAGACAGCATGCTGTCTTTTTGGGCTGATGTGCTGAATAGTATTTCACCAGTTAATTTTTCTTAGATCATTCACCTGGTGGGGAATTAGGGTCGTGAATCAAAGTCCCCAGGGATATCTCAGAAAGTCTTAATATGTTTGTCTGGACTGGAAAATCTCTCTTCAAGCAGAGTATATCTCTGGCCTCAAGATCTTGTTTTTTCTTGACAAGACAAATCAAAATCTTGCCTTCCTCTCTTTTCTATCCAGCATTTCTGGGCAACCCTACCTTGTACGTTCTCCCATGCCTTTGGGTCTACAAATAGAAGATGAAGACCCTCAAGTCTTCCAATCAACATTTGATTTTTTTCTTCTACTATTTGGGTAATTTCGGTATTGACTCAGGCCCCCTGGATGCAGTGGCCTTTCCACTAGTCGAAGTGGACTTAGATGAGTATGACACAGACACGGCTCCAGTCTATAGCCTCAAATACCTTTATTGTAGGGGGTTGTCTTTAACATATATGTATGGGTGAAGGCAGGTCCCTTGCTTCCAACTTTAAACGCTGTCACTCCTGAGCCATTGCTGAAGATGCCACAAATGGCATTGCAAGACTTTGAATTTATATGCTAGTTTTCATGGTTTAAAGTGAAATACAGATTTACCTCCTATCAAACTGTCACCTTAATTGAATTACTGCTCACTGACTTCCTTTGTGGGATTGTGAATAGATTTTTCCGCACTTTTTGCATTGTATCCTTCTGTTTGAGTGGGCTGTGTGTGTATGCAGGGTGGGGAGTAAGAACTCCCCTTTCAGTGACTTGTGTGGTTTGCCTTGCTGTTTGTCTTTTTTGGAAGTGCTCCTGGAGGCCATTTTTCCTCCTCGAGGATGGCTAGAAGTGCCATTTTGGTTTGTCCAAGCTCAAGTCGCCTGAGGAGATTATGTCATCACCAAATAAAAGTATGGCTGCAGAGTGGAAGCGCCACTAGCATGCCCATAGGCGCACCAAAGGCAAGTTTATCTGCATCCGTCCACATCCCAGTCGTGACCAGCACCAGATATGCTGTCTGTGGCAACCTCATCACTGGCACTCAATTTTGTTTTTCATATTAGTAGTTTTCTTATGTTTTACTCCTTTTTATCTCCTATCTAGTGGGAGTTCCAAAGTGCAGAGGTGAAGAATGCTTTTTAGTCAGCATATTGAGTCACCTTCTATTTCTAATTTGTTAATCAACGTTTGCTCTTTCCAAATTTATGGTGCTCACATTTTTAATATTTTATGTGACGAGAAACCTGACATTTTTTTAATGGCTGAAACATTGCTTAGTAATTCCTCCATTCCTGATATTGAATCTGCTATTCCCTTAGGTTAAAATGTTGGTATCTGGGCAGGCCAAACAAGAGAGCAGGAGGGGTGGTGATAGCATTTAAATAAGTGTATCAGTGTTCCACTTTTAGGGTGAATCATCTCCATGGGGCCAAGGTTCAGAGATAGATAGATATACAAACTTTATTCGACTTTCAACAAGTCATAAAAGTATCAAATTATAATACATTTCAATATATAATAATAAAATTGAATAAATTAAGTAGTAAAAGAATAAAACAAACCACAACGGACTGTCTGGTGTATCAATAAAATCCCAATCACAGTAAAATTACAATTACATCACCACCCCCATAGACTTTCTTATCTTTAATACAGAACATAAAAATTTGGCCAAAGTACCACACATCTCTAAGGAGGATAGAGACTGAAGGTAGGCATACGCTGTACGACACTGGGGCAGATTGATTGACCTTAAAAGTGGCACTAATAGGCGCTTCCTCTGATTGCCGTAAAATTTACAGAATAAAACCACATGAATTGTTTATTGAGGTGTCTTTGCATCACAGGGGCATGCCTTTAGCGTGGTAGACCAATCGTTCATAGTTGGAAATGAAACTAAACGATGAAATGTATCTAACCTTAATCTGGTAAGAACAAAGCGATGGCGAAGGATTACCACATTTGCCAAGTACGGCTGCATGCCCTCAGCCGTCAGAATGATTTGGTTGTGAATGACAGTGTTTTTTTTAAATTCAGCCCCCCAACGTGTATCTTCTAGATACTTTAATGCCAGAACACTCAAGTCCTTCCTAGATATTTTCCCCAGCGAGGCTGGGTTTGTATAATAGACTTTATTGCCCATATTTTCAAAAAAGGTCATAATATATTTTAACCATGGTACCCTCGCTGTATGTAATGACTCCATGCAATCAATCAAGATGGCCTTGTTTAATCCGGTATATTGCGAAGTCCAAACCTTATGCCATAATAATAATGGCTGGATCTTTATCTGGTCTGCAATAAAGGGGACCCCCAGTTCCGAGTGAATGACATATGATGAAGTGCCATTCGGTACCCTCAGCAAATGTCTTAAGAAGTCATTTTCCACCATCTGTACCAAGTCACAGTTTGTATATCCCCAAATTCCCGCCCCATACATGACGGCCGGAATGCACTTGGCTTTATAAATCTTTATCATGTTCGGCGGGGTAATCCCCCCAAGCCTTTTGGAGAAAAGCCTTAATGCCATTGTTGTTTTGATCAGGTACACTCTTTTCGTCTTCCTACAGTTGGCCCAAGAACCCTATTTATCGAACATTATGCCCAGGTAAGAAAATGTTTGCGCGGTTTCGACCCTCCCTTCCGCAATAGTAGTGTTGTAAGTCTTGCCACGCTTCCCTCCACAGTTCATAATAAAGGTTTTGGAGCGATTGACAGTAAGACCCAGCTGTGACATATATACAATGCAAGTTGTTAGGAGTTTTTGGAGAGCTATTGGGGTCCTGGCCATTAATACTGCGTCGTCTGCGTAAAGTAATGCCGGAACAGCTCGGTTGTTTATTTGGGGTAGATCTTTGCACTTAGTAGCCAGTTCTTTTTCTAAGTTATTTATATACATTGAGAACAGGAACGGAGCAAGAACGCAGCCTTGGCGCACTCCTCTGTATAGACCAAAGGGGCGAGTACATTCCCCTTTTAACCCATACCTCACTCTTTCTCTGCACCCTGTGTACATTTCACATATAAATTGAATTATGGCCGGTTCTACCCCCATGCTATTTAAAATATCCCATAATTTATCATGAATTACACAGTCGAAAGCCGATGATAAATCGATAAAGGCCAGGTACAGATTGCCTGCTCTAATCTTAGTGTACTTTCCAATAATAAGACTTAAATTTAGGCTTTGCTCCACTGTTCCGATTCCTTTCCGAAATCCATACTGGACAGGGGATAAGACGTTCTTTTCTTCCGCCCATGATTGCAGCCTGTTCAGAATTATTCTTGTTGTATCCAGCAGGGAGATTGGCCTGTAGCAGGCTGGATTAAGGCGATCACCCTTTTTATATATTGGAATCTCTCCAAGATGGTAGAGGTCCGCATATGCAGATAGCCCTCAATGTCTGCATCAGTACAGGCCCCCACAGCTCAATATTGGCCTTAAATACGTCAATCGGAACACCGTCAGGGCCCAGCGCTTTCCCTGATTTACTTAATATTATAGCTTCCTTTACCTCCTGAAGACTGAATTGGGGGGTAATGACCAAGCGCGGACCTTCCTGTAGGTCTTGATCATGTGTGGGATCTATTGACTTTATATCGCTAGTCAATGAATATATTTTAGAGAAATGTGCAACCCAGTCCTCTTCGGAAATCGCAATTTCCATCCTAGGGATGTCTCTATCCCCTAACACGGGGGAGTTTATTGTCTGCCAGAAGAGGATATTATCTTTCATACGACTTGCTATGTGAAGAGTTCCCCACAAGGTTGTTTTCATGATCAGTTTCCTTTCCTTCATTGCTGTCTTATATTCCTGCCTACATTTAAATATATCAATTAAGCACCTTTTTGTGGCACTTAGAGCCTTTTTCAATCTCTTATGTGCTTGTGTACAGTTATGGTCAAACCATCCGCCCGTCCTTTTTTTCCCTATCTTACTACTTCTAATGGTGAGGGCTTCTTTTATGGTTTTGGGTAATCAACGTAAACGCACTTAAACATCGCCCTGGTTCTGGGTTCTCTCTTAGACAGTCTGCGAAAGCGTGTTTACAGTGACATATTAACTGTTTCAACAAAGACTTGGGATCTGTCTGTGACCACTTCATAGTGTATCCATTGCACGGCACTAATTCAATATCGTCTACCAGTGTAATCCTATCCTCCCTAGCTGCTATAAGGGGGGATAGTAAGAGATTCAGACTCTGGGGATAGTGGTCGCTAATTGCGATGTCGTGCAAGGTATAATTTGTGAGGTAGTGTGAAAAGTGAGTTGACATTAAAACGTAATCGATCACAGTATTTGCGCCCCTTCCATTATACGTTGGTTTAAACTGTGATTCGTCCAAATATAGTTCATTTACAAAGGATAGGTTATAAGTTTGGGCCAATAGATTCATTTCATCTCCTTGAGTATTATGAGAGAAGTGAAGCCTAACACCTACGCCTTCCGAGTCCCAGCCACATATCTTATCAGAAATTTCTTTACAAGGATGGAAGTTAAAATCACCACCCCAAATCAGCAAAGTCTCGCAGTTGTTTTTTCCACATATTTTTTTAGGTCATTTCCCATTTCCATTAAAATGTTAGAAAATTCTCCTGGAGCGACATTGTTATAAAAATTTATAATGACTAAATGAGTCTTCTGGTCCAGGTTACTCTCTATCATTTGGTAAAACGGACCCATAAATTGCATCTCTAGATTCTGTAAGGATAGCTTGTTGGAAATATATGTGCACAATCCCCCTTTAGGTCTACCATACCTAGACTGCTCGGCAGGAGTATGAAATGTTTTATAGCCGTTTACGTGGACAGGACTTAAAAGCCACGTCTCTTGCAGGCAAATACATGAATAATATTCTATAAAGTTTGCCCAGGTCTCATTGCCTATCTTATTAGCTAGACCTGCAATGTTCCAGAATAATAAGGCTATTTCCGATTTCTGTTTAAAATTACAGTACTGGTCCTTTGGGGAGTGGGGGGGTGTATCGCCGCGAATTGAGTAAGGTATATTTCTAGGAACATTGCTCTGGCTTAGGTGGGGTAGTATCTTGTTCCTTATAGGAGCCGTTGTATACGGTATACCTTCCTTTTGTAAGTCCGACCCTGATGTGTGTACTATCTGGGCTACTTCATCAGAGGGAACTGACTGATTCTTATCGAGTCAATCTATATCTTCCAAAGTTGTAAGGGGATAGAATCTATTGCACCGTGTGAATACATTTGGACTGGATAAAGGTGCTTCGACTCGTTGTGGATAGATGGGGTTATACCCCGCTGGTCTTTGATAGAAATAACCCAGGGGTAGTAACGAAATTCCTGGTGAAGTAACTTGTCTGGCTCCCAAATCATGAATGATTCCATTCACTAGGTTTGGTGAGCCAAAAGAGAGGACCACACAGTCTCCCACCAGCGCTTTCTTACTGTTTCCTATCCACTTAATTCTTCTGGTCATTTTTATATCACCAAAAAGAGCCCTCACCATTCCAAGGCCCAAGTCTGCTGGGCAGACACTGAAATACTTTTTGGGGCCCTCTTACGGGGGCCCCGCGGCACCCCCTACCGCCATCCTGTTCATGGCGGGAGAGCCGCCATGAACAGGATGGCGGTAGGGGGTGTCTGAATCCCCATGGCGGCGGAGCGCGCTCCGCCGCCATGGAGGATTCAGACGGGCAGCGGAAAGTCGGCGGTAGCCCGCCGGCTTTCCGCTTCTGGCCGCGGCTGTACCGCCGCGGTCAGAATGCCCGGCGGAGCACCGCCAGCCTGTTGCCGGTGCTACCGCCGACCTCCGCCCTGGCGGTAATTACCGCCAGGGTGAGAATGAGGCCCTATATTCTTTTCAACCTTCACATGTTCATAATGTCATAGAATGAATGAAATGTTCAATTTCAAATCACAGGATCTGTTTCTTTATGATTTAGCTGAATGGAAAGAATGTATGTTAAGGGAAATGTGATTTACAAAATACAGATTGCACAAACCATGAAAGTTTTTTCTTCTTTGCCTCATAATGGTGGGAAACAGCATCCATTAGATAGGTTAGTTGCAATGTTATGACATGATGAGTAAAATGTTTCATAGCTGATTTGTTTAGATAGATTAGCCGACGGAAGCTGTCCTGTTCTCATGAAGACATCAAAGCCTGATTTGACGAACCGGTGGTGGAGATGAGGAAAGAAGTTATAAGATTGTCTTTTTATAAAATGTTTGTTCCTAGCTTAGTGTGAGAACTTTAGGCTCATTCAGCATCACACCTATTCCCCATTCTGGCACCCTGTGATTTCTCACAGATGCTCTTTGAGATATTTCTCAGAATCACTTTGAGCTGCTTTAAATTTGACTCGTAGATTCAGTCTGAGACTCTCTGCATGAAACTAAACTTTAAAAGTCAACTGAGTTTCTCAACGCTTTCACATCTCTGAATTTACAAACCCTTAGAGTTCTTCTGAGTGATTATCTTTATTTTTACAGAAATATCATTTAGAATTAGACTAAGAAAATTTAATTGTATGGAAAGAGCTTTATGCATTGTTCTGTTTAACATTGCTTTAATTGTCTGGTTGATATAAAAATGTAAGTTTGTCCATAAAGATGAGAAACTTGGAAAATTAATAAAATAACGAAACCTTCTCCCAGCTCTCATCATTGACTCATATAAAATGTCATTGACAAATTGAGATTTTTTGATGCTTTGATTTGCAGCTTTTCTCTGCCTCATAATACACCTCCCAAGTCTATTGCCTTGGGCCTAGTAGTAAAGCAGAACATCTTAAAACTTTAAAAAAGGGAGTGGCTTGGCAAGCCAAAATGGTGGCTGCATTCTAGCTGGGCTACATGGCCTGCCACAAATCCTACTAAACCAAGGCGGCCTCTGATGATCCAGGGGGCCGCTTGAGCAGAGGTGGGAGCCGGGCAACAAGACAGACCTGGCCTCCACCAGAAAACAGAGCCACAAGAATAAGGATTTTGCCGGCGCACCACAGTGGGCGCGGTGCCCCTGTGACCTGTTAAGGGTGGGCACCGTGTGAAAGGCTCCTGGGCCTTGGAGACAGCCGGGGTGGAGGCCCAACTGCACAGGAGCTGCCAAGCGGGTGGTGGTGGTTGGTGACATACGGCAAAGCTGGCTGCTGGAGATGGACAGTGAAATTGGTGCAGCGCATCTGCCTACGACGCCTGCCTGGCCTTGAAATGGCAGCCCGGGCCTTTATGGACCTCGAGGTGCCTGTATGGCAGGCCCTGGCTTTCCTTCTGCACCCCTGAGGATGGGGGGAGCAGGTGAGGGGGAGGAACCTGCGGTGGCCAGGAGGGAGCGGGGGAGTGGTTAGATGGGGGTCCGGTGGTGGAGGGACCAGGCTGGTTGGGATAGGTGGACAAGGCCGGTCCCTTAGCCCCCCCAATAGACAGTGGTGTGGAGGATGGAACAGGGGAGCGTCTGGGTGCTGCTGGGGCCCCTCTGTCGAGAAGCACTGTGGCACAAGGAGGGAAGGGGCCACCGGGCCCCTGGAGGTTGAGGGACTCTCGGGACGCGTGGGTGCAAAGGGGCCGGTACCATTTGAGAGGGGGCATTGAAGATCGACTCACAGTGCCATACAAGTCCCTCCTTCTCTCTCCCCCCACGACCGAGTGGAGGATGGAGCAACGGATTCTGGTCCCCTCGGTGCGGTTGGAACTAGGACCTATGACTGCAGACAACTGGGGGTTGCCGCTGAACCTATCCCCCCCACCCCTGTGGTTGGGGTGCTTGTTTGAACTGCCATGGGTCACAACAAGCAGCCGCCTCCGCACAGGTATTGGATTGGAAAATCACTTATAAGCAGGCGTGGAAAAGCAGCATGTAGCGAAGGTTCAGCGTGAAAGTTTCCTTTTAACTGCCTCAAAGGATTTGTGCTTTTGCTGCACTGCCCTGGATTAGTCCAGAAAAATCAGGATTTTGGAGTTCTGGTATTGAAGGCTCGCATCCTGGTTTCAAAAATTCAGGATCTGTAGAATAATCCACAGAGGAGGAGCCCCGACCGGCAGCCAATGCACCAATGAACAATGCGCACATTCTATAATGAAAGTGGCGGAAAGCCTCCTTGCTGCACTCACGTGCAGATCTAACCCTCAAGCGCAGAGGTGATGATTAAATTGTGATTTTTGAGTAGTATATTGTTTTAAGAAGTGCTTGTTCATTGATATTTTGAATTGCATTGCTGATGCTTATGCGCTTTTGTCGAAGAAGTTAAAGAGGTTATCAGACTAAGAAGTTATTCAAGATCCTGCTATAGATATATAGATAAATAAATAAGAATTGAGTTATTCTGTCCTTGTCTGCTACCAAGTTGATGAGCAGGTCATGAGACGTCGTCAACTGCACAATTGAGATAGGGATAATAACAATTAGTTTTGGTTGTACTAATATCGATCTGTGTTGGTGACACCTCATGCACAAAGGTGACATTACATTGATTAGGTGATTTCCTGCTGGTCGGGATTTCATCATTGTGGGTGATAAATTATTTTAGATTGAAAAGTTGGAAGGTGTAAAAACCTGAAAATTCTGATTGTTTAATTGTTCTGTGTTTTTCTTCAGAAAACGCTGACTTAGATTGTTAGATTATGTTGTATAGAATTGTAAGATTGAAGCTTTAGGTATGTACCAAGAAATTGGAAAGGAGGGTGAACTGCTACAGGGAGCTACTTGTAAAATCATATTGTGTTGCTCTGGTATTGGTTGGTTGTTGTAAGTACTGGGCTGAGATTGGTTTTGCTCTGTAGAGATCTGCACAGTCATTGGCGAATTGGATTAGAAAGCCGCGCTGAGAATGGAAGAAGGGCTTTTCTGAATTTGACGAATACAGAACAGAATCAAATCATTGAAACTTTGTACTCTGGTTTTTTTTTTTGCCATTTGTTACATTACATTTGAAATCATGAATTTTTGAAGGCTATTAGAAATGTTATTAGAGGTGATGTGACTAGTGCTGTACGGGAAGGTGAAGAGCCACATGTTGATGGTATGCCTGCATATCATGACGACTGAGGCATACGTACATTGGCTTTGTCAATGATGCAAGATTAGTGCAAAAAGAGGGCCCAATGAGTTTGCCTAAAAGGAGAAAAATTAGACAGATTATGAGAAATCCTCTGTGAAATTAAGCCGCAACCTAGATCCACATAATTTAAAGCCTTAAGCACTTGGGAGAAAATAGTAAGAGATAGGGATACAGACAAATACCAAAGACAAATAAAAAGAGCTATGCAAAATTATGCAGATGCAGTTTGAGAGAAACAAAAGCAGAGATGGATAAAACACATAGTAGACAAAACTAGAATATATCCTGCCACTATAAATGAGAAAAGTGAGCAGTTAGAGACAAACAGAAAGCCTAAAAGCAAAAAAATTGAATGATATTCAGAAATAAAGGCCGAACCAAAAACAAATTCTGAAACAGATTCAGAGATTACATTTTGGAAGAACTATTAGCTGGACCTCCACTACAATAAGTGGAACATGAAGCAAGTGCTGATACAATAGTAAATGATAATGTAAAAGTAGCTACAGCCCACTGTTGACCCGCCTGCATATTAGATTACTGGATAATTGCAAGCAATACAACCTGTTACACAACCAATGTTGACATGAACGACCATAGCAGAGCCAGTTATAACCAACCCGATTGTAGTACAGCCTATTGTTGAACAAGTGATTCCCAAAAATGTACAAACTCAAATAAGAGCTGCTCAAACTGTGATGCCTGCAGGAGTTACTGCTTCTGTAGTAAGAACGCCAGCACAAATTGCCAGAATGATTAGAACACCGACAGTGCCTGCCCAGATTACTTGCGCCCCAAATACAGTAGTTTAAGGAGCTGTTGGAGGTGCACCGGTGAACAGATACATTCTAACATCTCATAATTCCCAGATTGTAGTGTGGACACCACCACAAACTATTAAAACGTTAGGAGGAAGAAGACAGAATTTCTTTACTACACAAACAGCAGCAGATGAAATGAATCTGTCAGACAATGTGATTTTACCCCCATGGTTTGGAGAAGCTGACTGAAATTGTATGAAAGTTGAGAATGCAGAATGACCTAGTACTGGTTTAGGTTCAAATACTAGTCCAAGTTCAAGTTCAGAAAGAGAAAGACCATTACATTTCCAAGATTAAAAATTGAATTAGAACAAATAATTAGAGGATGTCTGGAACTTGACCATGTGCATCATTATAAAAAAAATGATTTATTTGTGTATAAAAATTACAAGGAGAGCAGCAACAGGACATGACAAATTAACAGAGTTGGCAAATAAATGTGATGTCAATATTTCAAACCTCATCCCATTGCAGAAAAGTTTCAGAATAAATCTAGATGACGAGACATTTGAATATAGGTGTTCTTCAGGAATTTGAATGCACATTATTGAATTAGTGAAATGTGTCCGCAGATGGGGTGAATTTGGTAAGCTGGAAAATAAACGGGCAAGGAAACATGGCCTACAGAATTAACTATCAGCAATGAGAGCTGTTAGAAATGGCGTCTTTAGTTGGCAGTCAGGTTACCCCCTGTTCAAGCAAGGACCCTCACAGTAGTCAGGGTAAATCACACACAATCCAAATTATCGTGTGCCCACCCTCTGGTAGCTTGGCACTGAGCAGCCAGGCTTAACTTAGAGGGCAATGTGTAAAGTATTTGTGCAATAAATCATGCCATGTCATAGTAGAACACCACAAACATACACCGCACACTATTTAGAAAAATATATAATATTTATCTGGTAAGATGCAGGTCAAAACAATCAAGATTCAATAAGTACATGTTGAAATATCACTTTAGAAAATGAAATAAAGAGTCTTTAGTTCTTAAAAAGCAACAAATGTCTCTTGCAAGCACAAAGTACCTGGTTTGCGTTCAAATTCTCCGCAAGGGACCGCAGAGGAGGAGTTGTGTGGAAAACGGGGAGGTGCGCATCGATATTTCTGGCGCACACAGACTATGGGGGTCATTCCTACCCTGGCGGTCTATGACCGCCAGGGTAGGTGACGGAGGAAGCACCGCCAACAGGCTGGCGGTGCTTCCGGGGGCATTCTGACCGCGGCGGTAAAGCCACGGTCAGAAACGGGAAACCGCAATGTGCCGCCGGTTTCCCGCTGCCCCAGGGAATCCTCCACGGCGCCGCCATGGGGATTCCGACCCCCTTACCGCCATCCTGTTCCTGGCGGTTTTCACCGCCAGGAACAGGATGGCGGGAACGGGTGTCGTGGGGCCCCCTAACAGGGCCCCATTAAGATTTTCAGTGTCTGCTAGGCAGACACTGAAAATCGCGACGGGTGCCACTGCACCCGTCGCACCCCTTCCACTCCGCCGGCTGCATTCGAAGCCGGCATCCTCGTGAAAGGGGGTTTCCCGCTGGGCGGGCGGGCGGCCTTCTGGCGGTCGGCCGCCAGCCCAGCGGGAAACTCAGAATGACCGCCGCGGTCTTTTGACCGCGGTACGGTCTTCTGGCGGTTCCCGCTTGGCGGGCGGCGACCGCCGCCCGCCAATCTAGGAATGACCCCCTATGTGTCATTGAGTTTTCACGCAGGGTAGGCTTTGCATCGATTTTTCGACTGGGATCTTCTTCGGGTTGCAGGGTTTTCGGACGCCCCGGGGGATGATGCGCTGAAATCCTGGGTGTGCAGGACGAAGTCACAGGGTTTGCGGCGATCCGGTGGGCATTGCATGGAAGTTTCTGCCGCACAGCAGGTGCTGTGTCAAGCTCCTCATCGGGAATTCAGGCTGCGTCGTTCCAGTTTGGCCTGCGGTGATTTTCTCACCACGAGGCAGGCTGTGCGTCATTTCTTGCAGGATGTCCGTCAATTTTCGCCACACAAGGAGCTCTTTGCGGAGATGACGTCTTTTTGGTCTTGAGACTTCAAGGAACAGGAGGCAAGCTCTATCCAAGCCCTTGGAGAGCACTTCTCAGCACAGCCAGAGAGCAGCAAGGCAGCAGGGCAACAGCAAGGAAGCAGTCCTTCTCAGAAAGGACTGGTCCAGGTAAGTTATTTGTGTGAGTCCTTTGGGCAGCCAGGCAGTTCTTCTTGGCATGTTGCAGATTCTGGTTCAGGGATTGTTCTCCGGTGGTATCTTGTCCAGAAGTGTCTGAGAAGTAGAAGTGTCTACCTCAGAAGTGTCTGTGAAATAGAAGTGTCTATCTCAGAAGTGTCTGAGTTGGTAGGGTCAGAGACCCTGCTTAAATACCCAAATGTGCCTTTGTAGTGGGGGAGACTTCAGAGAGTGGCTTAGAAGTGCGCAAGGTCCCCTTTCAGTTCCATCCTGTCTGCCAGGGTCCCACTAGGGGTATGGCCGTCCTTTGTGGGAGGGCAGGCTACTGTTCTTTGACATGTAAGTGTCACGCCCTACACCCTCCCAGTCCAGGAAGACCCATTTAATATGGAGATGTGTGCAAGTGTGACTGAGCATCCTGTGTTTGGGGTTTGTCTGAGTGAATGCACAAGGGAGCTGTCAACTAAACCTAGCCAGACGTGGATTGGAAGGCACAGAAGTATTTGAGTGTAGAGAAATGCTCACTTTCTAAAAGTAGCATTTCTAAAATAGTAATATAAAATCCAACTTCACCATTAAGCAGGATTTTGTATCACCATTCTGGCCATACTAAATATGACCTGACTACTCCTTTCAGATTAGGATCGATCACTCAAACAGTATTTGAGGGTAGCACTAATGCTATCCTATGAAAGGAGCAGGCCTCACAGCAGTGTAAAACGAATTTAGGAGTTTTACACTACCAAAACCTATAAAACACACATGTTTATGACCTGCCTTTTACCAATATAGCACCCTGCCCTATGGGCTACCTAGGACCTACCTCAGGGGTGACATATGTAGAAAAAGTGGAGTTTAAGGCTTGCCAAATAATTTTTAATGACAAGTCAAAGTGGCAGTGAAACTGCACACACAGGCCCTGCAATGGCAGGCATGAGACATGGTCGGGGGCTACTTATGTGGGTGGCACAACCAGTGCTGCAGCCCACTAGTAGCATTTAATTTACAGGCCCTGGGCACATGTAGTGCATTAGACTAGGGACTTACAAGTAAATTAAATAAACCAATTGGGTATGAGCCAATGTCACTATGTTTTAAGGAAAGAGCATATGCACTTTAGCATTCATTAGCAGTGTTAAAGTGTGCAGAGTCCTAAAGCTAACAAAAATGAGGTCAGAGAAAGAGAAGGAGGAAGGCAAAAAGATTGGGGTGACCCTGTAGAAAGCAAGAACTAAATGAAAAACACCTCTAGAGCCCCAGACGTTGAGGGAGCAACAGCTTACCCTTCAAGAGAAATCCTAGGTGGAGGGTATGTGCACTTGCCATGGAGTAGAGGAGACCATGCATCATTCATTCACAATTTTCCGAAATTGAGCGGGAACATTATGCAGTGGTACACACTAGTTGAAAGGTTTGTTTTAGATTTTAAAGGTGTTGTGAACAGATTTGAATGTGTTCTTTAACATGGAGCTGAATGTAAGATTGTTCAGTGGCCAGACACAAAGCCAATGAGAAATCCTCATATAAATGCACCCTCACCTCTTGCAATGACTAAGTATACTGAGGTGATTACTTTCTTAAAAGTTCCTCCAAAAGATTTGAATTATGTTAGGTTAAATCAAATTCAGCAGAAAGAGAAGGAATCAGTACATGCATATTATGAGAGGTTCTTGAAAGCATTTCAGCAGCATATGGGTCAAACGCATCTTGAACCAACAGTTATGGGATTCTTTATTTCATAGTTTGTGCTCGGTTTTAGACCTGAGATTAGCCAGCACATACTGCAGAATGTGATTTGTTGGCAGACTAAGAGCCTGATTTAGAGTTTGGCGGACAGGTTAATCCTCAATAAACTTGATGGATATCCTGTCCGCCATCTTTCGATCCCATATTAACCTATAGAGATGTAAATACAGCGGACGGGATATCTGTCACGTATGTGACGGAGTAACCATGAGCCAAACTCTAAAGCAAGCCCTTATTCTTTAGATGCAGTCTTGAAATAGGCAAAGTATTGCAGTGATTAGTAGGAGATGAAACAACAGAAGCTTAAAGAGAAGTTCATGTTAGCTCAAACAAAGCTGGCACAGGGAGGGTTTCAGAATCACTTATTTCCAGGGAATAATGGTGGTGTAGTACAAGGTGTTCAAGGTGGTATGCAATAAGTCAGATTTCAAGTATGAGTGCAAGGTGTTTGAGGAGGTATGGCTGTTTCACAAGGGAGAGGTCTAAGAGCTTGAATTGAGCTAAATACAAGTGTGGATGTGACAATGGGAAAGAAAATGACTGTCATTTTTGTAACAAGGTGGGATATTGAAAGCACAAATGTAGGCTAAATCCAGACAGAATGAACAATAATCAAATGCTGGGAGAAAATAAAATGCAAAATAAAACTGCTGGCACAACAAGTGCACGTGCCAATGCAAAACCAAGTTAACCCCTTCGATGCCAGACCTTTTCCCCCTCCTGTGCCAGGCCTTTTTTTGGCTATTTGGGGCAGTTCGCACTTAGGCCCTCATAACTTTTTGTCCACATAAGCTAGCCAAGCCAAATTTGCGTCCTTTTTTTCCAACATCCTAGGGATTGTAGAGGTACCCAGACTTTGTGGGTTCCCCTGAAGGAGGCCAAGAAATTAGCCAAAATACAGTGAAAATGTCATTTTTTTCAAACAAATGGGAAAAGGGGGCTGCAGAAGAAGGCTTGTGTTTTTTTCCCTGAAAATGGCATCAGCAAAGGGTTTGCGGTGCTAAAATCACCAGCTTCCCAGCTTCCAGGAACAGGCAGACTTGAATCAGAAAACCCAATTTTTCAACACAATTTTGGCCTTTTACTGGGACATACCCCATTTTTACGTTTTTTTGTGCTTTCAGCCTCCTTCTAGTCAGTGACAGAAATGGGCATGAAACCAATGCTGGATCCCAGAAACCTAAACATTTCTGAAAAATAGACAAGATTCTGAACTCAGCAAGGGGTAATTTGTGTAGATCCTACAAGGGTTTCCTACAGAAAATAACAACTGAAAAAAAATAATATTCAAATTGAGGTGAAAAAAACAGCAATTTTTCTCTACGTTTTACTCTGTAACTTTTTCCTGCAATGTCAGATTTTTTAAAGCAATATACCGTTACGTCTGCTGGACTCTGCTGGTTGCGGGATATATAGGTCTTGTAGGTTAATCAAGAACCCTAGGTACCCAGAGCCAATAAATGAACTGCATCCATTTGCTGAAATATAAAGAGTGAAAAAATAACTATCAAGAAAACCTTTGTATTTCCAAAATGGGCACAAGATAAGGTGTTGAGGAGCAGTGGTTATTTGCACATCTCTGAATTCCGGGGTGCCCATACTAGCATGTGAATTACAGGGCCTTTCTCAAATAGACGTCTTTTTTACACATTCTCTTATATTTGGAAGGAAAAAAAGTAGAGAAAGACAATGGGCAATAACACTTGTTTTGCTATTCTATGTTCCCCCAAGTCTCCTGATAAAAATGATACCTCAATTGTGTGGGTAGGCCCATGCGCCCGGGACAGGAAATGCCCCAAAACACAACGTGGACACATACCATTTTTTGACAGAAAACAGAGGTGTTTTTTGTAAAGTGCCTACCTGTAGATTTTGGCCTCTAGCTCAGCCGGCACCTAAGGAAACCTACCAAACCTGTGCATTTTTTAAAACTAGAGACCTAGGGGAATCCAAGATGGGGTGACTTGTGGGGCACTGACCAGGTTCTGTTACCCAGAATAATTTGCAAACCTCAAAATTTGGTTAAAAAAACACATTTTCCTCACATTTCGGTGACAGAAAGTTCTGGAATCTGAGAGGAGCCACAAATTTCCTTCCACCCAGCGTTCCCCCAAGTCTCCCGATAACAATGATACCTTACTTGTGTGGGTAGGCCTAGCACCCGCGACAGGGAATGCCCCAAAACACAACGTGGACACATCCCATTTTTTGACAGAAAACGGAGGTGTTTTTTGCAAAGTGCCTACCTGCAGATTTTGGCCTCTAGCTCAGCCGGCACCTAGGGAAACCTACCAAACCTGTGCATTTTTAAAAACTAGAGACCTAGGGGAATCCAAGATGGGGTGACTTGTGGGGCTCTGACCAGGTTCTGTTACCCAGAATCCTTTGCAAACCTCAATTTTTGGCTAAAAAATCACATTTTCCTCACATTTCGGTGACAGAAAGTTCTGGAATCTGAGAGGAGCCACAAATTTCCTTCCACCCAGCGTTCCCCCAAGTCTCCCGATAACAATGATACCTTACTTGTGTGGGTAGGCCTAGCACCCGCGACAGGAAATGCCCCAAAACACAACGTGGACACATCCCATTTTTTGACAGAAAACAGAGGTGTTTTTTGCAAAGTGCCTACCTGCAGATTTTGGCCTCTAGCTCAGCCGGCACCTAGGGAAACCTACCAAACCTGTGCATTTTTAAAAACTAGAGACCTAGGGGAATCCAAGATGGGGTGACTTGTGGGGCTCTGACCAGGTTCTGTTACCCAGAATCCTTTGCAAATCTCAAACTTTGGCTAAAAAAACAAAATTTGCCTCACATTACGATGAGAGAAAGTTCTGGAATCTGAGAGGAGCCACAAATTCCCTCCCACCCAGCGTTCCCCCAAGTCTCCCGATAAAAATGATACCTCACTTGTGTGGGTAGGCCTAGCGCCTGCGACAGGAAATGCCCCAAAACACAACGTGGACACATCACATTTTTTGACAGAAAACAGAGGTGTTTTTTGTAAAGTGCCTACCTGTAGATTTTGGCCTCTATCTCAGCCGGCCCCAGGGGGGGCAGAAATGGCCTAAAATAAATATGCCTCCCCAACCCCTCCGGGAGCGACCCTTGCCTACGGGGTCGCTCCCCTTGCGTGTCATTGGCACAAAAAAAAAAATCCCCGTGCCTAGTGGTTTCTGCCCCCCTTGGGGGCAGATTGACCTACAATCGGCTGATCTGCCCCCAATGGGGGGCAGAAATGGCCTAAATACAATTTGCCCCTTCAGGGGAGCGACCCTTGCCTAAGGGGTCGCTCACCATCTGTAAAACAACAACAAAAAAAAAAATCCCCAGTGCCTAGTGGATTCTGCCCCCCTTGGGGGCAGATCGGCCTAATTAAAATAGGCTGATCTGCCCCCCTGGGGGGCAGAAATGGCCTAAATCAAATTTGCCCGCCAGGGGAACGACCCTTGCCTAAGGGGTCGCTCCCCTTGCGTGAAATTCCCGAAGAAAAACAAACTCCCTGGTGTCTAGTGGTTTCTGTCCCCCTTGGGGGCAGATTGGCCTCATAAAAATATGCCAATCTGCCCCCAAGGGAGGCATAAATGGCCTATATGTAATTTGCCCCCTAGGAGAGTGACCCTTGCCCCCCCACCCCCCCAACTCCTCCCGGGAGCGACCCTTGCGTGACATTGGTGCAAAAAAAAAGATCCCCGGTGCCTAGTGGTTTCTGGCCTAAAATCGGCCGATCTGCCCCCAAAGGTGGCAGAAATGGCCTAAATACAATTTGCCCCTACAGGGGAGCGACCCTTGCCTAACGGGTCGCTCACCATCTGTAAAACAAAAAAAAAAAAATCCCCGGTGCCTAGTGGTTTCTGCCCCCCTTGGGGGCAGATCGGCCTAATTAAAATAGGCTGATCTGCCCCCCTGGGGGGCAGAAATGGCCTAAAATAAATTTGCCCCCCCCCCAGGGGAACGACCCTTGCCTAAGGGGTCGCTCCCCTTGCGTGAAATTGCCGAAGAAAAAAAAACTCCCTGGTGTCTAGTGGTTTCTGTCCCCCTTGGGGGCAGACCGGCCTCATAAAAATAGGCCAATCTGCCCCCAAGGGAGGCAGAAATGGCCTATATGTAATCTGCCCCCTAGGGGAGTGACCCTTGCCTAAGGGGTCGCTCCCCACCTAAAAAAAAAAAAAAAGATCCCTGGTGCCCAGAGGTTTCTGCCCCCCCTTGCCCAAGGGGTCACTCCCTTATGGCGATTTCCGTTTTCAAAATAAATCCCTGGTGTCTAGTGGGCGTTTCAAAAGCCGGATTGCTTTACAATCTGGCTTTGGAAACGCTGAGAGAGACTTCAAAGGGAAGGAAATAAATTTCCTTCCCTTTGAAGCCTCTCTCTGCCTCCTCCACGTGATCAGAAGAGAAATGCTTTGCATTTCTTTTCCGAGCGCGCTAGAAGCTGAGCTTCCAGCGCGAAGGAGGAGGCCTCTGTGACAATCAGGGCAATGCGCGCTGATGTCACAGGGGGGGTCGGGGTGGAAGGGGAAGGGATTCCCCTTCCATCCATGACCGGGGGGTGTGGGTGGGAGGCACATGGGGGGGGCGCCCGGTTGCAGGACGAGATGATCTCGTCCAAGGCACCCGGGAACCGGTGCCTTGGATGAGATCACCTCGTCCACAGCACCGTAGGGGTTACAATTTTACCTGTCCCACACACCACAATGGTTCAACAGAATGTGGGTAACACAAGACTGAATCAGAATCAATTGACCTGAGTAATTTGAAATGCAATGCCAATGCAAAATCAAAATGTGATTCAGCAATTTCCTATGTTCCTATATACGAGATCTTTGAATCAGACACGTCATCATGAAGGTGCCTGAGAGGGGAGGTAGATTGCATACTTGGCACAGTCTTAGAGGTAGACCAGAGAGAAACAATTTGTAGAAGGTGAAGGTAATGGCCACCACGTGTCATTTCTGATTGACACTGGAGCTACATTGTCCCAGAACTGCCCCTATCAGGATAGAAGATCCAAGTTGTATCTGTTCCAATAAAAATAAGCTCATTTGAAGAAAATCAACAGTTTGTTGTATGTGATTCAAGTCCTGTAAATCTTTTGGGAAGGAACTTAGGGCCAGATGTAGCAACCCTTTTGCGAGTCGCAAACGGCGAAAATCGCCGTTTGCGACTCGCAAACGTGGGTTTGCAATGCACAAATGCATATTGCGAGTCGTTACCGACTCGCAATATGCATGTGCGACTCGCAAATAGGAAGGGGTGTTCCCTTCCTATTTGCGACTCGCAATGGTATGCAATACCATTTGCGACCGCATATGCGGTCGCAAATGGCATCGCAGTTACCATCCACTTCAAGTGGATGGTAACACAATCGCAAATTGGAAGGGGTCCCCATGGGACCCCTTCCAGTTTGTGATTGCACCCAAAAATAGTTTTTCAGGGCAGGGAGTGGTCCAAGGGACCACTCCCTGCCCTGAAAAAACCGAAACAAAAGGTTTCGGATTTTTTTAAAATGCAGCTCGTTTTCCCTTAGGGAAAACGGGCTACATTTAAAAAAAAAAAAAACTGCTTTATTGAGCAGCAGGTCGCTAACATGGAGGCCTGCTGACATCAGCAGGCCTCCATGTTAGCGAGTGCCCATAGTCGCTATGGGGCCGCAATTTGCGACCCACCTCATTAATATTAATGAGGTGGGTCTTTGCGACCCCATAGCGACTTGCAGAAGGTGTCTGAGACACCTTTCTGCATCCCAAATTGCGACTTGCAATTTGCGAGTCACAGAGACTCGCAAATTGCAAATCGCAATTTGGTTTTTTCGTACATCTGGCCCTTACTGTGTAAACTAAAGTACTCCAAATGAGTTTGAATTTCAAACCATGATGAGGATGTTGAGTTCAATCTGCCTGAGCAATAAACAGGAGGGCTTTATCCAGGGCTGACTATAGAGGATCTACGGTCAGATTTAAAAGAGGCAGTGAATCTGGAAGTGAGGGATTTCACAGGTAAAGCTATTGGACTAGAAAAACATGAAGAACCAGTCCGAAAGAATTTTAAACCAAATGTCATTTTTTCAAAAACGCCACCCTATCAAATGACTCCAGGAATAATAGCAGGGATAATACCAATAATTGAGGACATGATAAAGAAAGGCATTTATAAAGAACTAGCCGGTAGTCCATATAACTCACCAATTATGGGATGACAGAAACAAATGGCAAGCTGAGGATCAAGCAGGACTTAAGAAAGGTTAATTATGATGTAATCTCATGTTGTCCTGTGGTACCGAATCCAGCCATCATGCTTTACCGGATCCCTTGTACAGCTGAATGGTTCACAGTAGTGCCAAGCTTTCTTCTTGATTCTGTTATGCAAGGATAGTCAGTACCTATTCTCCTTCGTGTTTTTAGATAAAGTATTAGCATGGGATCGAGTCCCACAAGGCTATGCTGAGAGTCCCTCTATCTTTAATCAGATTTTAAAAGATAAATTTGGAAACATTGATCATGCCCTGTAACTCAGTTCTTGTTCAGTACATTGATTACCTATTAGAGGCATCAGGTACAAGAGAATCGTGCAAACAAGACACCATTGCTTTACTGTATCATTTGCTGAAAATGGACATAAAGGCCCTCATTACAACCCTGGCGGTAAATCCCGCTTACCACCGTGCCGACGATCGCCAAGATACCGTGGCCATGGCGGTAATCTGCCACGGGTATTATCACCCACACAGAGAATGCCGCCACTATACAGACACCCACACAAGTCCACCACAGCAAAGGTCAGTGACAAACTGGCGATAGCAAAACCCACACCGTCACGCCAACAGGAATACGCCCACAGTATCACGACCCACGAATCAACGCTGCGGTCTTTCAACCACGGTAAACCATTGGCGGTACACACCACCGCGCTCAAAATACACACACACTTACAACACTACACCACATTGGACAATTCAAAATACACACACCTGGCACACCACACCCACGCACTCACAACACTATAAAACACACACCCACATTACCCACAACCCTTTCAATGAAAAAAAAGAAAAAGAGACCAAGCACAGAGAGACAAGCAAAGAGCACATACCCAACAGAGGCACAGAACACCTTCACTCATACACCATTTACGCCCATTACAGTATACATCCCAACACATCACCACACACATCACCACACACATATCACTCACAGCACATCCATGGCACCTCAAAGACACCCCAGGTTTTCTGAGGAGGAGCTAAAGGTCATGGTGGAGGAAATCATCCGGGTAGAGCCACAGTTATTCAGATCACAGGTGCAGCAGACGTCCATTGCAAGGAAGATGGAGCTATGGCGGAGAATCGTGGACAGGGTCAACGCAGTGGGACAGCATCCAAAAACCAGGGATGACATTAGGAAGAGGTGGAATGACCTAAGAGGGAAGGTGCATTCCGTGGTTTCAAGACACCAGATTGCTGTACAGAGGACTGGCAGTGGAACCCCACCTCCTCCCACACAACTAACAACATGGGAGGAGCAAGTCTTGGCGATCATGTATTCTGAGGGCCTCGCAGGAGTAGCAGGAGCACTGGACTCTGGTAAGGCAAATCTTTACTACTATATCCCCCACCCTACCTGCATGCCATCACATATCCACACCCGTACCCTCACTCCCATCACTCCATCACCTCACATCTACCCCACCATCACAACCTGCACATCCCAATACAAAGCCCTGCATGCAACACCAATGCATGGACACCCATCACCACAGCATGCCCAGTAGAGAGACTCACCCAGCCCACACAATCAGCAATCACACAAGGCCAATGCGACAAGGAAACCACTATTATATAAGGAAACACATCCATTGCACAAGATGGTACACACAGATACAATAACAATGCATATGCATCCCAACAGGACCCGTACCCAACGTCACCAGAGAGGAGGTGCCGGCTACATCCAGTCCCCCCACAGAAGAGGCCCACAGTGATGACAGCAGCTCTGCAAGCCTGGATCACGATGACCAACCTGGCCCATCAGGGACCTCTGGACAGTCGGTTACCCTGTCACAGTTCCATACCACTACAGAGCCTCCCCCTCAGGAAACACCACCCATGCCACTGTCCCCAGGACACGTCAATCAGCAGTGTGTCCACCACTACAGGGACCCCAAGCAGCCCCAAAAACACAGGACGATCAGGGACCTGGGGTCAGTGGCAGTGGGCACACGGTTCAGGGGACAGAGGCACAGGACAACAGGGAAACTGGGAGGACTGCTGTGCGACAGGGGGAGGACAGGCCAAGGGAACCGACCCTCCACAAGGCACTTTCAAACATCATGGGAGCATACCACCATTCCCAGGAGACCATGGGCACGGTACTGGCCAAGTTGCAGGGGACCCAGCATCTGCAGGAGGGACAGTACCTGGGGATCAGGGAGGACCTCACAAAAATCTACGCCATCCTGGTCACCATAGCAGGGGTGCTGGCAGACATGGGCAAGACCATGAGGGAGGCAGTGGCACCACAAAGGGCCCCTGACACTGGCCAAACCGATGAACAGCCTTCCACCTCCACGGCACTAGTGGACAGGAGGCCTTGCCACAGGACCAACAGGCCACCAGCACCCCACCCCCTGTAGAAGGAGAACCACCTTGCAAACGGTCTCTGCGATCCAGGCAGAAGACAGAGAACATTGCCAAGACCCCTGCCAGGAAATAGGACTCTCCTGATTGTCACCCTTCTGTCCCACTATGTCACCCTGTCCACCTTGAACTGCCATTACTCCCCTTCCAATGCCCCATTGGACAATGCACCTGTGACACCAAGAGACTGGACTCTACCATGGACCTTCCTCCACCATCACCTCAGCCCCTTGCACTTACCCCCATACTATTTAGCACAAAAAATAAACATAATTGAAATATAAACCATACTCAGTGTAATGATTCGAAAGATGTATTCTTACAACATTCTCAAAGCATTGCAACGTCCATGTTCATTGAATAATAGCAATGTATGACAGTTGGTGGGCAGCAGTACACATAGCAGAAGCCAGTACACAGATCTGAAAAAAGGAAACCCAAAGGGAACAGTCAGTGGTATACACAGAGGTTAAGAGGCTGCCATGTACAATGTCCTAAAGTATACTGAAATGTGAAGAGGAGTTACAGTCTCTTACCTGTGTGTCACTGGAAGTACTGATGGATAATGTTTGTTCTGTTGTCCACATCTTCTTCATCTGCCTCCTCTTCCTCACTGTCCACAGGCTCCACCACTGCCACAAGACCATCACCAGCCTCATCCTCCAGCAGGAAAGGCACCTGGCGTCTCAATGCCAGGTTGTGCAACATACAGCATGCCACGATGATCTGGCACACCTTCTTGGGTGAGTAGAACAGGGATCCACTTGTCAGATGGAGGCACCGGAACCTGGCATTCAGGAGGCCGAAGGTCCTTTCAATAATCCTCCTTGTTCGCCCATGTGCCTCATTGTAACGTTCCTCTGCCCTTGTCCTGTGATTCCTCACTGGAGTCAGTAGCCATGAGAGGTTGGGGTAACAGGAGTCACCTGTAAATATCGAGGGACAATTGTGAGACACACACTAACCCTTAGGGACAACCCCATACCCAGACACCTACATATACTGTGTGGGGACCTTGGGCTCACCTATTAGCCACACCCGGTGCCTCTGGAGTTGCCCCATCACATAAGGGATGCTGCTATTCCTCAAGACATAGGCGTCATGCACAGAGCCAGAATATTTGGCATTCACATGGGAGATGGACTGGTCCGCCAAACACACCATCTGCACATTCATCGAATTATAGCTTTTTCTATTCCTATAGATCTGTTCATTTATGCGAGTGTGGGGACAAATGCCACATGTGTACCGTCAATGGCACCAATGATGTTAGGGATATGTCCCAGGGCATAGAAGTCAGCTTTCACTGTGGCCAAATCCTCCACCTGGGGGAACACGATGTAGCTGCGCATGTGTTTCAGCAGGGCAGACAACACTCTGGTCAACACGTTGGAGAACATTGGCTGGGATATCCTTGATGCCATGCCCACTGTAGTTTGAAAGGAGCCACTTGCCAGGAAATGGAGCACTGACAGGACCTGCACTAGAGGGGGGATTCCGGTGGGGTGGCAGATAGCTGACATCAGGTCTGGCTCCAATTGGGCACACAGTTCTTGGATTGTGGCATGAACAAGTCTGTATTTGATAACAATGTGTCTGTCCTCCATTGTCGACAGATCCACCAAGGGTCTGTACACCAGAGGATGCCGCCAGCGGTCGTAGCCTATGGAGTAGAATGGTGAGCAGAAGGTCATTTACCACATAGATGGCACAACTGTGTTTGCATTAATGTCACAGAAGCAGTGTGTGTAATCTAGAGTCAGTATATGTGCCAATATGAGCTGTGATGCAGGTGCCATGCCATGTGCCCCCCTGAAATGGCGTCTACCTGACCTGTGAGGAGGGACAAGGGGAAATGAGGTAAGTGCGCTGGCGTTGTGCAGCGTCGCGGTAGGCGGTCGTAGACCGCCATGCAACTCCACATTGGTTATCATTGGGCCCTATGGGTTCCAGGAGCAAAAGGCGATGTACGCCGGAGGTGACGGTACGCACCGCCGCGGTCGTCACTGCCATTTTCTACCTATTCACTCACTTGCTACCTGACCATCAGCAGGAGAGGACCTACACTGCAAGTGCTGCTGTGACCTGAGTCTGGAAGCGACAATGGCTAGAGTGTCTGGTGAAAGGGCACCTGCCTTCACTGCGGATGAGTTGGAGAAACTGGTGGATGGGGTCCTCCCCTAGTACACGTTACTCTACGGTCCTCCAGACAAACAGGTGAGTACAATGTGAGCATGATGCGTGGGCAATGCCTGTTTGGAGTGGTGTGGATGTAAGCCATATGTTGGGGGGTGCTAAGGCATCCTGGCCTGAATGCTGCATGAGAGGTGATCAGTTTATGTGCGTCAGGGTATGGGAGGGAACTGGTGGGCAATGAGTATGACAGTCCGGATGGGTGAGTAAGTACATTTTCCGCTGTCTTATCCCTCTAGGTCAGCACCCACCAGAAGAAGGGTATTTGGCGTGCCATCGCCAAGGAGGTGCAGACCCTGGGGGTCTATCACAGGCGGAGCACCCACTGCCGCAAGAGATGGGAGGACCTGTGCCGCTGGACCAAGAAGACGGCGGAGGCCCAGCTGGGGCTGGCCCCCCAACGTGGAAGGGGTGCCCGTCGCACCATGACCCCCCTGATGTTCCGCATCCTGGTGGTGGCATATCCGGAGTTGGAAGGGCGCTTGAGGACATCACAGCAGCCACAAGGGGGTGAGTACAGATTCTGAATCCTGACTTTGCGCGCTTTAGGAGGTAGCTCGTGGGGGATGTAGGCTGTGGGTGGCCCTAGGCCAGGGCGATCATGCCAGGGTAGGTCCCTTGTTTGCAGGCTCTGAAGCACCCCTACCCCAATGGTACAAGTGGCCAAATACTACTGGGCAGGGTCGTATGGGTGTCAAGTGTGCAGGTGCTGGCATTAGGCATTGTACCCCATGGGCTTGTGACTACCTTAGTGAGTGGTTGGCCATGGTCTAGTGCATAGGGCAGCTCAGTGTGTTGTGTACACCAACGGTAGTGGTGCTGCTGGCATTGACCATGTGTATCCTCTGTCTCTCCCCCCTTCTTGTTTTGTCACCCTGTCCTTGTGGGCATTAGCATCATCTGGCGGAGGAGCAGAGGCACCGGCGATGGAGGGAGCTGCATCCCACATGGCTCATGAGGGTGAATCCACTGAGGATGAAGGCACCAGTGGGACGGAGGGCGAGGGGAGCTCCACGACGGGGACAGGAGGGGATTCCAGTGACTCCTCCTCTGATGGAAGCTCCCTGGCGGTGGCGGACAACTCTGTGCCCACCCCAACAACAGGTACAGCCACCACCCCCCCACCAGCACTGCCCTTTCAGCAGCCCCTCAGCGTGTTTCCCTTGCCCGCTCACCCAGGAGGGTGGGCATCTCCTTTGCCCCAGGCCCTGCCCCATTCAGCCCTGCTGCCCTCCTTGAGGAGACTATTGACCTCCTGAGATCCCTCACTGTTGGGCAGTCAACCATTCTGAATGCCATCCAGGGTGTTTAGAGGCAGTTGCAACAAACAAATACATACCTGGAGGGCATTCATTCTGGCGTGGTGGCCCAACAGAGAGCATTTCAGGCTCCGGCCTCAGCACTGATGCAGCCATTGTCCCTGTGTCCAGCCTCCCCCTCCAACTTCCACTACCCAGACCCAATCCCCTCTACCTCAGCCTATCCCAAATACACCTTCAGACCAGCATGCACACAAATCAACACACAAAAGTGGCTCAGGAAACCATAAACACCGCACATCATCACACAGGCACTCACACAAGCACCATGCCCATGCACACATACCAACATCCGCTTCCTCCACTGTGTCCCCCTTCTCCTCTTCATCCACCTCCCTCCCAGTAGTGTCTCCACTCACACCTGCATGCACTACATCATCTGCCACTGCCGCCATCACCAGTACGCCCATCACAACACACCCCTCACGAGCAATTACTACCTCCACAACCATGCACACGTCCCCTGTGTCCTCTCCCAGTGTGTTTGTGAGCCCTCCTCCCAAAGTACACAAATGCAGGCATACACCCACTCAACAACCATCCACCTCACAACAGCCTCTAGCCCATGCACCTTCACCCAAACTCAGCAGACGTACACCTCCTACAACCACTACCTCTTCCTCCACTCCCACACCCCGTCCATCTTCCCAACCCAGTGTGTCAAAAACACTTTTCCTGGCTAACGTTGACCTCTTCCCTTCACCTCCCCCCTCCGTCCTTCCCCTAGGGCCAGGATGCCTAGATCCCAGGCCAGCACCTCAGCCACAAAATCGCCATCCGCTGTGGTCCCTGCACGTCCGAGAGGATCGAAGAGGCATCCATTAGGGCTGCCAGTGTGCCACCTACTGATGCTAATGACCACCCGATTCCACCACCTGCCAAGGTTAAGAAGGGCCCGGCATGCAGCAGGGAAAAGACGCATCACCCACCCAGCAAGGCCTCATCCAAAACCAAAGAGGACAGTGCCAAGGTCCCAGCAGCGACTACCGAGGTGAGGAAGGGACACAAAAGCAAGGGCAAGTCACCTCAGGGCAGGGAGCCTCCTGGTATGGAACTGGTGACCACCATTTCTCCTGACAGGCCAGCGACCTGTACCACGGTAAGCACTGCCGCAACGACCGCCATCTGCCCCGCCATCTGCACCGCCACCTGCACCACCCACTGCACCGCCGTTGCCACAACGACAGTCACCAGCATCCTCCCCAGTGGTCAGCCGTCCAAGGCTGCTGGAGATGGGCTGGTGTCTCCCTCCACTACAACAGACACCTGCACCATGGGCAGTACCGGCAGCATGTCCTCCGCAGCCACCGCAACCTGCACTGCCATATGCACTGCCGTGTGCCCAGCCGGTGCCACTACATCGGACATCAGCAGCATCCCCAGTGGGCAGCCATCCGAGGCTGCAGAAGATGTCATGAACCCTGCACGCACCACATGAGGCACCACCAACAGCACTGGCACTACCAGAAGTTTGCAGCCTAAGTCGCCGCAGGATGGAATGTGACTCTGCCTCCATGGAGTATCATGCTACCAGTTCCCTGCACATCTTGTGTCTCAGACATCCAGGTGAGGGAATGTGAACTGCCCCACCCCAGGTGCAGCATCACTGGGCACAAGACCCCCTCCAGAACCAGTGGAGAGATGCATCCACTCACCCAATCCTTGGCAGGATGAAGCACACTGGGCACAAGGCCCCCTCCAGAACCAGTGGAGAGATGCATCCACTGACCCAATCCTTGGCAGAAAGAAGCACACTGGGCATAATCCCCCCTCCAGAACCAGTGGAGAGATGCATCCACTCACCCAAGCCTTGGCAGGATGAAGTACACTGGGCACAAAGCCCCCTCTAGAACCAGTGGAGAGATGCATCCACTTGAGAGACTGTGGCTTTGCACTCCCCAGGACCAAGCAGTGGGCAAACCACCCACTTGAGAGACTTGTGAGACAGTGGCTTTGCACTCCCAGGAAATCGCTGTGGGCATGTTGCCCCCTCAAGGAGCAGTGGCGTGGTACCATCTTCCGGCTTAGTGCACCCCCTCCCCTTCCCCCTGAGGTGCCTGTGTTTTTCGGCCTGATGCCCCTGCAGTGTTCTCTCCATTTTGAGGCAGGAGTCAAGTGTGGACTTGGCCCATGATGTTTTGGCCCACTGGTCAACGGACATTGACGAGGGACAGTGTACGGACTTCTGTACATAATGTAAATATTTGTATATACTTATTTTTTTAAATTCATTTGCTATATTCTGCATGTTCCAAAATATCACTGATTGAAGTCAATTCCTTTTGTCCTTGCATTCTTCCAGGGGGTAACGGGGTGTATCTGTAATGTTGATCGATGTGCTGGTGTGTATGGTGTTGTGGGTGAGGGTGGTGGTGGAGGTTTTGCGTGTTGCATGTGTGTGTCACTCTCTTTTTCCTCCCTCCTCCCCTGTGTGCTAGGTGCAGTACTCACTGTCGTTGCCACCACCTTCTTTCTATTTGATGGTGTATTAGTAGATACACCAAAATGGGGAGGACCTGCAGCTTGGGCTCCATAGCATCCTGGTTCTTCTCTGAGTGTTGAAAGGTGAGTGGTTCCCCTTCAGTGTACTGTTTCCGCCATGCTTTTGATGTCGGTGGTGCCGCCCCGGAAAAGGTGGCGGATTGGCCTGTCATAATACAGTGGGCGGTACATTGTCTTTCGCCTGTCTGTTGGCGGTGACCGCCACGGTGTTTGTTGCTACCGCCCTTGCGGTCGGAGTGTTCAAGTGGCTGTCCATGTTGGCGGTTTCCGCCGTGGTCGTGATCCCATTTTTTTTACAGCTGGCCTGTCGGCGGTGTTACCGCAGCTTTAACACCGACCGCCAGGGTTGTAATGAGGGCCAAAGTGTCCCCAAGCAAGTGGCAATACTATCCAAAAGAAGTCCTATATTTGGGACATATTATTGAGAGAGGAACAAGGAAAATGTCAATAGAGAGAGTGGAAGCCATTTTGCCAATGGTTCTTCCAACAATGCAAAAAGCAGTCAAAATGTTTTTGAGAATGATTGGCTACTGTAGACAGTGGATACTTAACTTTTCCTTGGTGGCAAAGCCTTTACAGAGCCTTTACTGAGGCTGACACACATAGATGTACCTGCTCCAATTCCGGGGTACAATAAATGAATGAAAGCTTTCCTAGAGCTGAGAAAATCTCTATCATGCCCTGAAACTGGGAATGCCCAATTATTCAAAGAATTTTATCCTGTTTTGAAGTGAGTAGGACAGCTCTGCTCTCTTAGTACTTACCCAGATGCAGGGTGATTCTATAAAGCCTGTGGCTTATTTTTCGGTCACATTTTATCCGATAGCAGCTGCACTGCATGGTTGTCTTAAAGCAGTTGCAGTCATCAGTGCAAGCTTAGAGGATATGAAAACATAGTGATGGGACATCCTTTAACCCCTTGGGTGCGGGTCATGGCCAGTGGCCGACACCAGGGAGGGAGTTAAACAATCCTCAGGTGCGTTGCACCCGAGTACTTTTTTAATTAAAAAAAAAAAAACGGGACACACGGAAAATGTTCTGTGTCTCTCCCCACCCTCCACCCCGCCCTTTTGTGATGTCAGAGCACCATGAGGCTGCTTTCTGCTCCGGTTGGGAAAACGAGCCAAAATAGGCCTCCCTGACGTTCGGTAAGGCCTTGTTTGAAAGGGGAGATTATCCCCTTTCAAATGAGGCCTTCCTGAAATGGATTCCTGGCCCTCTATCGCATCGCAGCTGCGATGAAGGACCAGGAAACCCCACTAGACACCAGGAATTTCACTTGGGGGGGGTCGGCTCCCTCGAAAAAATGGCCTGTCCCCTCTCCCCCAGGCACATTTGTTTTGTTAAATCACACCCCCCCCAGGGTTTTAAATATTAAAAAAACATATAATTTTTTTTTTAAATTGACAGGGGATCACTTGTGAGCACTATGGCCCCCAAGGAAACCATACAGCTATAAAAAAAAATATATATATATATATATATATATATATATTTATCTTGAAATAGATATGTATATCTATATATATCGATATTTATATATATATATATATATATGTTATACACATATATATATATGTAGAAACACGTTTGGCAATGCACTCCATCAAGGTACCAAAATTAAGGGGGTCTTTAAAGAAGACCGCCGAGGGACCGCCGTGCGGAAGACCGTCATTGGTGGTGGTTTGCTGCTCGGCCTATTATGACCGTTGGCAGCTCTCCGTCCTTTTACGGATGGAGAGCCGCCAACAGCCATACTGGCGGGAGGTGGGGAAGTGGAGGTTGCTCCACCTCCACCGCCACGCCAACAGAACACCGCCCAGCGAATCACGTCCTGTGATTCGCCGTGGCGGTGTTCTGTTGGTGGTGTGATGTCGGCGGAGCTGCCCCCATGGCTCCCGTCCCCTCCCGGAGGATTGTCGGACCAGGTAAGTCGATTGTCCGTGAGGGTAGTGGGGATGTTGTGTGTTGTGTGGGTGCATGGGGGTGTGCGTGTGTGTATGTAGAGGGGGTGTGTGAGTGCGTGTATGCTTGCGGGGATGTTGTGTGTATGGGAATGAGTGCGTGTATGTCTGTGGGTATGTCTGTATGGATGTGTGCGTGTATGTTTGAATGTGGGTGTGCTTGTATGACTGTGTGTGTGGATGTAGGCATGTATGTCGGCGTGTGTGCGTGTAAGTATGTAGGTGGTGCCTGCGTGCGTGTCGTGTGGGTGTGGGTAAAGTGATGTTGGGGGTCGGGGTGGCGAGGTGGGCCCTGCCACCTTTGGGGGGTGGCAGGGGTGGTGGGGGGGTAGGGGAGGGAGTCGGGGTGGGGGCGAGGGGTGAGGAAACCCCTATCAGTGCCAGGGAAGGAATTCCCTGGCACTGATAGTGCTTACCGCCATGGATTTAATGGTGGTTCAAACCACTGGAAATCCACAGCGGTAAGCCGGGTCCAAATACTGCCGGCGGTATAGTGACGGCCGCCGGGCTGGAGACCCAGGTCTCCAGGCCGGCGGTCGTCTCCGCCCTGGCGGGCGGAACGGAGAACCGGCAGATGACCATGGCGGTAACCGCCGTGGTCATAATTCCACAAGGTAAGACCGCCAGCCTGTTGGCGGTCTTACTGCTGGTTCTCCGCCTTCCGCCAGGGTTGTAATGACCCACTAAATGTTTATTTCAAGACTGCAAACAAACAACGCGTTACGACCGAAAGGTCTTTTTCAAGTTATGAAGTACTGTAACAATTCTCCCTTTTATAGTCATTGAGTGTTATTACAATAAAGATGCATGTTGGGATCTGTAGTCCAAATAAACAATTCAAACAAGTAACAGGACTCCATGAAATAAAATTACAGCATTAAAGTCTTAACTTTCCTACCACTCGCAAACTATTATTAGATTAGAGATATTTCAGAACCTCACAGTTTGCAATTTTAACAGATAGTTTAGTTAATGCAATCACTTATGCCTTTGTATTCAATTAATCAACAAATTGCCTAATATAATAACTGTTGAGACCATTGTATTAATGCACTCTTTGCAAAATACAAATATTATAGTATATCAAATAATCACAAAGATTATCTAAATCAACATAACATATTTATCATCTCAAAACATATATATGATATTTTGATTTCCAAAACTACAAATGTACATGAAGTTCCTCATCATTGTTCATCCCAAAAGGGGCCTTAGTTTCCATCTGAATAATATTTCTGGATTCAAGTTGTCGTAATTTTTTAACTCGATCACCTCCCCTTTTTATGGTCTGGAATGTGATCTATCCCATAGTGTCTTAGGGTTTTCCAGTCATTAGTTGTGTGTGTCTGTAAGTGTCTGGCAGTCGCATATGTATTATCTTTATGAATAATCGCTCTAATGTGCTCCACTATTCTTTTCCTTAACATGCAAATTGTACTACCAATATATTTGAGACCACAATGGCATTCTATAATATAAATTACAAATTTGGTGCTACATGTAATTTTATGTTTAATTGCCATCTCATGACCATTTTGAATTTTGACTTTTTTCAGTGATTTGCCAATTTTGCATGCTTTACAGCTGTTACATTTAAACAACACTTTTTGCTCTGCTTCCAGCCAATTACATTCTTTTTCCAATGAGAAATGACTTTTAACCACCATGTCTTTGATACTGGGTGCTTTTCTATATGAAAACAAAGGCTTGGATCCAACTAAAGGTCCCAAATCTAAATCCTTACAAATTATTTTCCAATGTTTGCACAAAATATTTTTTATGAGTCCACTTTCTTTAGTATATCTCATCGTCATTCTAACTAGTTCATTAGAATCTACTTCTCTTTTATTAAACAATATTTCCTCTCGTTTTTTAAATTTAATTACATTCAAATTTTTCTAAAGGATTTTCTCATTGTATCCTTGGGTCCTAAATCTTTCATCTGTTTCAATACATTTAAGTGATAATTCCTTATCATTGGAACAATTTCTTCTCACTCTGATAAATTCACCGAGAGGTATACTATTAATCAAAGACTTAGGATGAAAACTTTTCCCATGTAACACACTATTACATGCAGTTTCTTTCCGAAATACTGTAGTTTCAATTTTGTTATTCTCAATGTAAATGGTGATATCTAAAAAATTGATCAATGTTTTACTTGTTTCACAAGTAAATTTTAAGCCCACCTCATTGTTGTTCAATACTGTAAAATATTGCATGAATTCTTTTTTTGATCCATTCCAAATCACAAAGAGATCGTCAATATAATAGACCCAAAGCAACGCTTTCTCAGCAAATTCATCATTCTCTTTTCCCCATGCTATTTCTCTTTCCCACCAGCCCATTACTAGGCTGGCATAATTTGGAGAAAATGAAATACCCATGGCTGTACCACATAATTGATGAAAAATCTCATGATTAAACATAAAAATATTATTTTTGAAACACATATCAATCATGGCCTGTAACATTTTTGAATGTTCCAACTCTGAGATATTCTGTTGTTTCAGAAAGTATTCACAGGCGTTTAATCCAACCTCATGATTAATAGATGTATACAGAGAGACTACATCTATTGTAACTAGTAAATAGTCCTCATGCCATTCCAAATCGAACAAAATCCTCAATAAATCTCCAAAGTCCTTACTATATGAATTAAGTGTTCTCAAGAACACTTAGTTCATATATTAAGGACTCTGGAGATTTAGGACCACTTCACACCCCTCAATGGGGCACTATAATCGCCCAACTATGTCACTTTACTACTTGGTCCCCACAATTCTGCCAGGCCTATGCTCCTGTTGCCATTTTTCCTCATGCCCCTCAAAGCAGCTCCCCTAACCGGCGTCACTGGAGGACCTCAGTGCATCACAGAAGACACCAGCTCCACATGGGAATAAAAAAGGAGGACCGAGTGCCGACCGGCCTGTGCACCAACAACCCCACCAGTCCCCAGGAGGGGAGAGCGGCCTGGGTTCTATAGGGCTTCTCCTACAAGCTGGCCTTGAGATGCCTGGCGGCAAAACAGGACACAAATCCACAGGCAGACCGGTGTGACAACTTCTATTTTCCGAGGCACTCCAACACAAGCGACCTGTCCCCCCCATAGTAAGATCCCACATATCCTCAACTCTTACCCAGCCTCCTACCATGTCTGACAAGGAACAACCTACGACCATGGACCGGATACTACAGGAGATCACCACTGTTAGCCGCCGGATAGAGGGGATGGACGCCTCCATATCCTCCCTGACTCTGGAGACCAAATCCATGCGCTCGGACATTGCAGGCTTCCAATCCAGAGTGACGGGATTGGAGCATCGCATGGGGTCCTTGGAAGCTCACATGACCACAGTCCAGGACAGGGATCAGGATCTACTCTACCTTCGGAGTAAAATAACGGACTTGGAAGACAGAAGTCGAAGAGATAACATCCGCCTTTTTGGATTTCCGGAAAATGAGGAGGGATCAGATGTACAGGCCTTCCTTGGTTCTGTCCTCCCCAAGTTGACTTCGCTGACTTTTGATCCGCCACTGGAATTTCAGTGAGTGCACAAAGTGGGTCCGAAACGTCCTGACGGGGCCTCAAGACCCCGCCCGATCATCGCATGCCTACCACGTCACGCTAAGACCCGACAACTCCTTCAAGCAGCGCAACACCACGGACCCTTCCGGATAGAAAAATATGAAATCCGCATAACAGCTGACTATTCCAAAGACACCAACGAACGCAGGAAGGCCTTTCTGGCCCTACAGCCTCGGCTCCACCAGTTGGAAATGAAATACGGCCTTTTTGACCCAGCGAGAATGTGGGTAAAAAAAAATTGAGTATCCAAAGACTTCTACAATCCTGAGGACTTGAGACTTTTCTTGGACTCCTTTCAGCACCAACCCATGGACTCCATTACTCTGACCTGACCGCAAGACAACCCAGGGGACAACAGCTATACTCCTCCCCCAGGATCGGAGCGGGGACGAGTGGAATGGTACGACCCCGACAACTGTCCCAGAGGCAGGGACCTTGAGAGGCTTACAAGGTCACATAACGATAGGGGCCAAGACTTGCACGCTGTGGCACTTCATACCCAGCTCTCGGAGAGGGACAAATCTCGCTCACCCCTGAAACCGACACCTGCACCCCCCCTGAGATGGAGGACTGACACAGAGGCTGTATGAGGCAATGGCGAGAGCCTTGGAGCATGACCACCGCCAAATCGACAGACGGATGTGTACCTGCCTGGATTCTGTTTTTCTCTGTTGTTGTTGATGATGTTGCTAATATGTTCCTGCCCCTATAACGTAATATATATTACTTTAAGTCTAATACCATGCATGCATTGCCTGCACTTAGCTTAGATCCTGTTGACATTCACTGTTTATGCATAGACCAGGGATATGCCTTATAGTTTAATGCCTTACACGTAACATTGTGATATCGCGTCATAGTGATGTTGTCTATGACCTGGCAGCCTATAGGTAAATTTTTAATGTCTCCTCCTGGCCCAATGTCAACCCGCTCCCCACCCCCCCTGTCCCCCTCCCCTTCCCTCATTGCCCCCCTCCCTCTTACCCCTTCCCTCCAACCTTCCCCTCCTCCACAACAAACCACCTATATGGTACAGGCCCCCGCATGACGGCGACAACTAGACCTAGCGGTTTCTTGCTCAACTATGGAGGGTATATTATTAATAGAAATCCCCCAACAGTAGGATGACCCTCCCTTGTGCATGGCCACTCACCCCCCACCATAATAACATGATGCGACATTGCCAATAGACTATAGATACTTTGCATCCTTTCCCCCTCCCCATTCCCTCACACAGGATAATCTAATCCTCTACCACCATCCTCTCCTCCGTCCCTTCGCAGCATCTCCATAGCATCCCTCCTCCCTTCGGAGACAGAGGGTTCCTTAAGAGGCGGCGGCGCCAGCCGTCCCCAGCCTCCCCGGCCGGGGCTTGGCCGGTAGCGCAGAGAGCTCCTATTGGATCGGACCCGCAGTCTACAGATCTGCCCCCAGGGGACTTTGCCCCCTAGCTCTCCTAGTGTGGTTCCCTCCTCCTTATTCCTCCCCGTCTCTATCTTCTCCCTTCCTTCTCCTTTTCTCATCCCTCCTTTCTTCTTCTTACTATGCCTCTTCACTAATCACTTCCTTTCCCCACCCCACTTTTTCCTCCATCCCCTCCTTTCCCTCCCTCTCTCACTCTTCTCTACCCTCTCTCTCCCTCTTCTGAAGGATCGCTCGACGTCCACCAGCTATCCTCCCCCCACACCATTACACTGCTCGGTGATACTGTCTCTGCTTCCTACGGTAGAGGAAGCCCTTTCCCCTATTCTCTGAACTGCTAAGGCCTTACCTCGCTAGCCAGCATGTCGGGAATCACCGCCCGTGTGACACACCCATTAAGGATCCTCTCCTGGAATGTGCATGGCATGACGGATTACATTAAACAAAAGAAGGTGCTGCCCTACCACCAATCGAAAAGGGTAGACATAGCTCTGAATCAGGAGACCCATCTTTACAGTGCGGAAACTAGCAAACTTCGTCGGGATTGGGTAGGAAGGTTTTTTTTTTGTTGTTGCCCAGCAACCCATGAGGTCGGAGGAGGTACCCCCGCAAATGTGAAGTAGCAATACTACTACGTAAAACCCTTCCAGCCACAGTCATCAAAATATGGGACGACCCGGAGGGGAGATATGTATTCACAAAACTGAAGGTGGGAGACACTTTTCTCTGCGTGGGCTCAGTTTACGCACCGACCGGTATTAAGCGACCTTTCCTCCTGCAACTAAACCGCCTCCTAACCGAAATCGGGACCACCCGCCATATCATAGGGGGAGATTGGAACCTAGCCTGGGACGTCATACTGGATAGGACAGGCCCCATAGACATGGGCAACAACCATGACAGACGTGATCACTGACACGGGTTTAGTCGATTACTGGAGACTAATCCTCCAAAAGACAATGAATATACCTTCTTCTCGCCTGTCCACGGCACTCAATCTCACCTGGACTACTTTTTCGTATCGCACACTGTAATTCCCCAACTTCAAGACACCAGTATATTAGATAGCGGGCTTTCAGATCATTCCCCTATTCTACTTTTGATCCAAATGGGTCTCACATCTCTTGGCCGCAAACCATGGCACTTCACGGTGCACAGGTACCGCTCCCCTCAAGGGAAGGAACAGCTGAGGACTCATGTGTCCACATATATGACCGACAACACTGGCTGTGTGGCCTCCAAACGGGTTCTCTGGGCGGCGGCGAAGGCAACCCTGAGAGGCAATATGATGCGCGATGCAGCACTGGCCATATGGACAGGGCGACTCTCCAACGGACCCTCGAAGATGACATTCAGAGCCTCACTAGACAATACAACGCCCAACCATCTCTCACACTACGTCGCTCTCTCGAACAAGCTCGAATGGCACACAATGAGCTTTACACCTCACAGGCGGAATACGCATTCCAACGACTACGCGGCCGCCACTACAAGCAAGGCGAGAAGGCTGGACGGCTTTTGGCGGCACAGCTCCGGAAGAGAGAAGCCACCTCCGCTATCCCGGCCATTACATCCTCCTCAGGAGAAGTACTAACGCGCCCATAAGATATCGTAAACGAATTTGCAGCCTTTTATTAACATCTTTACTCCCCTGAAACAGCGGTGACTATCTCACAAATCTAGTCCTTTCTCACTGCGGCCAACCTACCCCGCCCTCGGAAGCGGGCCAGGCCCTCCTAGATGGTGAAATAAGGAGGGTAGAAATAGCTCAAGCCATTTCGAATCTCCCCTACCACAAATCTGCGGGCGAGGATGGCTTCTCTGCAGACTTTTACAAATGGGCAGGGGAAGAGGCGGTCACTGCTGTACATGAGGCACTCGCGGAGGCATGCCAAGAGGGTTCCCTGGGAGTGTTATTCAATAAGGCCCGGTTGTTTTTTTACCCAAACCGGGCAGAGACTCCCTACTCTGCGGCAGCTATCGACCTATTTCTCTCCTGAATGGAGACATCAAACTCTTGGCGAGTGTCTTGGCGGCACGCTTACGTAAAGTCATACCGTCCTTGATTCATAATACCCAGGTAGGGTTTGTACTGGCCCGCACCTCCAGAAATCATATGCGCACTCTCTGTCATACTCTATACGAATCCTTAAACATGCCAGAGGTGGCCCTACTTGTTCGCTATAATGAAACACTTTGGCCTCGGAGAACAATTCATCTCCAAAGTCCGCTAATTATATGATCACCCCATGGCGCAAGTTAATTGCGGGGGCTTCCTATCGGATCCATTCCCCATTGGAAGGGGAATGAGACAGGGTTGCCCCTTGTCACCACTCTTGTTCCTACTAGCAATGGAACTCCTGGCAGCCACCATCCGAAACTCCCAGCAGATATCAGGTGTCCCCCTCATAGGCAGCACCTTCAAAATCTATCTCTATGCCGACAATATCTTGTTAACCTTGTCCGATCTGGAGCGATCCCTATCATCGTTACTTTCAGTCATAGATGGCTTTGCGTCCTTGTCCGGATATTGGGTGAACTGGGAGAAGAGCGAAGTGCTACCCCTCTCACGATTAACAATGAGAGCAGCAATCCACGGTCTCCCATTTAAATGGACCCGACTCGCCTCAAATATCTGGGAACGCTTGTCAATCGGGGTCTGGACCACATGGTTAGGGATAACCTGGACCCCCTTGTATCCTGGATGAAGCAGGACTTCGCAAAATGGTCACTATTGGGTCTTGTCATGTGGGGCAGAGTGCAGGCGGTCAGAATGGTCACCCTTCCGCATTTCACATACATACTGGGCATGCTTCCCCTACCTATGCCCCTCCCCTCACTCCGGATGATAGATGCCTTAATAAGAGCCTTTGTTTGGGGTTCTACGCGCCTGAGGTTGACGCCGGCAAAAATACTGGCACGGCGATCCTGCGGAGGTTTGGGACTCCCCTTAGTGGAACAATATTCCCTAGCCCTACAGCTGTAGCAATTGGCTTATATGCTTCCTGGAACTCCAGACCCTCCGCAGTGGGTGGCCACAGAGAAACTCCTACGGGCCCATCATGAAGGGCTAGGAAGATTATACATTGAAGGCCCCTGGCATCTCAACTCAGTGCTCACAGCAACAAGTGCGGCATGGCAAAGGGCTCACCGCCTACTAGGAGTGCATCCCTTCTTACACACCCAAGACCCCATAGAGGGTAACAACAGCATCAAAATAGGGGAACTACTCTAAGGTGGCCTCAATGGAACGTTGCCGGTATCGGCTGTATAGCTCAAATCATAGACGGGGACCAGCTCCGGTCCATTGAGAACCTAAGAGAGGAGTTTGACATTCATCGTAGTCAAGAATGGCGCTATCTACAACTTAAGTACTGTCTGCATAAAGTACTGGGAACCCTCTCATGGACGATCAAGGCCTCACCAATTGTCGCCTATCTACAGACATGGGGACGTCATAGAGGTGTAATGGCCGGCTTATATGAAGTACTAGCAAATCATCTTTACTCGCAACCTCTTCTTGAAAGGTTGCACCTTAAGTGGCAAGGCCGATTAGGCACCACCTATACCGAGGAGGACTGGTCAGATATTTTGGAAGCCCGACTGAAATTTTGCCTCTTTAAAGTCCTCCAAGATTGGTACTGGACCCTGTGAAACTCTTTGGGGCGGGTCTTATGCCACTCGCGAACTGCTGGCACTGTGTAGAACTTCACTGTGATCTACTACACATTTTGTGCCACTGCCCATCGATACAACCCTTATGGGATGCCGTGCACCATACTCTGGCGGACCCCCTATGGATACCGCATCAAATCCCACCGCCGCTCATCCTCCACCATGACACGCACCCATACCCCCCCCACCACGACCACAGCAGCGATTACTACACACAGCACTCACCACGGCCAAAATCTGCATCCTCCGACACTGGAGATCCAGCACCGCCCTAACTCCAGCAGAATGGATGATCGCTATGATCCAAACCACTGCACATGAGTGGGTAATATATAATCTACAGGATCAGGCGGCCCTGTTTACTGAGGTTTGGAGACCTTTTCTAGTAGGACCGTAACTGACAAAAGCCTTTTCCCTCTTAACACTCATCCCCTCCTCCTACCCATCCGTCCATACCAGTTAGTGGACAGCTGACAGTTGAAAACCTGGTCCCCCCCCTCCCTCCCTCCCCTCTCTCTTTCCATCTCTCCATTCTCCGCTTCTATGCTCACTTCCTGTATTAATGCACATCCTCTTCTTCTCTGACTCCTAGACCACCTATCCCTTGCAGAACTCCTTGGTTCTATACTGTTTTTCTATAGGCTTGTCCCCCTTAACTCTCCTCAAGCCGAAGTTTCCTCTCCCTCTCTTTTATCCAGCGTTCATTAGCCAGACCAGTGTAGGACTATCAGACCTGTTTCCAAGAGGATAAGTTATCAGGGAGACCCATCTAGACCTTCCCCTATCCCTCCTCCCCTCAGTCAACGAGGGGTGAGTCCCAGGGCACGGGTGAGACCACAGCAGATAACCTAACCATACTGTACTCTATATACAACCGATCCACAGAATATCTGCCCCTCCCGGTTTTCTCTTAACCATCAGGAAAGACATCAACAGAATGGCCCGGGGCACCACTCTTCTGTCGGATAGTATTATAGGCCAACGACAATGTGCATAAACATCTATAAATTGGAGTCGCATACCTTCAACACCCCACGATATACACTCTCATGTGCTTACCCTTCCTGATCCCCTCCCCCCCCCGGTCACTCGAATAAAAATGGCAAACATGTCCTGAATTACCGTTCAGCCCTCGCAGCCACGTCCACGTCCGGGATACTCTACACTTTACATCTTAGATCTCACGCCCTACAGTTTACATAATATCAAGGAAATTATCAACATATCCTCTAATCCACCCTGGCTCGCTGACCTAACCCTCCCCCCCAGTTTTCCTCTCTAACACCACTCCCCATCCCCTCTTTTCCCCTATCTATCTCCATCCCTAATACATTTTTCCACCACCCCCTCTATCTATCCCTATCTCTCCTCACTTATTATTATTTTTCAGTTTACCTTACTTTATGTATTTAATATAGTCTCAGATGGCAATTAACCTTCGCATGTTAATCATAAAGCTACACCTGTTATGAAGCATATAGATGATATTCCATACTGTACTCTCTAATATCCTTTAATTCCCAATAAAGATCTATTAAAAAAAAGAAAAAGTGATGTGCCTGATGAATTTGAACATGACTGTCTTGATGGCATGAATTTATGTACCAAGCCAAGACCTGATACAAAGTATGAGCCATTGATAAGTCCTGATTATGTCCTTTTTGTGCACAGCTCATGTCTGGAAACAAGTGATGGTTCCTTGAGAGCATCTTATACTGTCTATACAATACAAGAAACAATAGAAGCTTCATGGCTTCAAGGAGCTTCCTCAGCTCAAGTTGCAGACCTGATTGCTCTTAGTGAAGATTTCAGCTTGACTGCCCAAACCAGAATGACTATATTTACAGACAGTCAGTATCGCTTTGGTGTGGTTCAGGACTTTAGACAGTTACAGTGACAAAGAGGGTTTATGACTTTTTCGGGTTCCCCATAAGAAACGATTAACAAGTGAGACAGCTATTGTAAGTTTTACAGTTTCCAACCAAAATTGCTGTTGTCAAATGTGCAGCACACAGGAGAGACAATGGTTATGTCACTGACAGCTCTAGAGATGCAGAGGAAGTGGCACTCTATTGTGCAATTGTGGCCTCTACATTTTATGGGACATGCATAGATGGATGTCAGGAGGACACTGTCTACTCTATGCTGATGATAATAGCTGACAGTTGGGAAGATTTGAAAGCCATGCAGGAAAAACGTATCTGAAGTAGAACAACAGAGTTGGATCAAGCAGAATGTGGAAAAGATGAAAATGACATTTGGGTTTCAGTAGATGGAAGACCAATGTTACCAGACAGCTTGTTGTCTCCAATGACATGACATTTCCTTGGACTTACACTTTTAGGCAAGAATGGTGCGGCTAGGTCATTAAAATAAAACTGTTTTACCCCCAGATTTAGAACCCATCTAGAGGAATTATGTCAGATGTGTAACATGTCATCAAATGAACGTTGGGAAACAAATACCAGTTACAATGAGTCACGTAGGAAGATCAGGAGGTTCTTTCAACAGAATGTAAATGGACGGTTTGTAACAGGCTGAGATATGTTCTGGTTATGTGTGCATTTTCTCTTAATGGGTGAAAACCTGCCCAAGGAGGAGGAATGACAGTCTTACTGTAGCCAAACGTCTTTTGAGGGAGTTTGCTCCAAGGTATTGTATATGCCTGTTTCTTTGTAATTAGATCAAGGAACTCACTTCAATAGTCATTAGCAATCTGTGTGCAGCACTGCAAATTGAACAGACTGCAGTTATCGACCTGAAACATCTGGAATCATTGAGCAGATCAAAGCAACCATTAAAACCAGATTGACAAAGGTTTGTGCCTCAACTTCACTAAAATGGCCTGATGCATTACCACCACTATTGATGAGTATGCAACGTATACCTGATAGGAAGAATGGTTTATCTCCACATGAAATACTCATGGGTAGATCAATGAAATTACTTGGTGTTCCTGCAAGGGCACTTGTGAACATAACAGATGGCATGGTATTCAAATATTGCGAAGAACTAGCTGATGTGGTGTGTTCTTTCCCTTGAAAGGTTGAAGTTGTCACTGTAAATCCATATCAAGAGCAGTGCCTTGACCTTAGTCTAGGAGACTGGATCCTGCTCAAAAAGCATGTGAGAAAGTCCTGTCTCGAGCCAAGATGGAAAGACCCCTACCAAATAATTTGGATCATGAATACAGTTGTCAAGTGCTCTGGAGTGCCAGACTGGGCACATGCTTCTCATACACATAGAACAAAAGATCCTTATGAAGAAATGGTTTTCTATGTGCCTGAACCGAGAACAGAACACTGGTGAATGTACCACTGCAAGTTGTACAAACTCAAATAGAGAAAAGGAGGGCTTGTGATCATAAACAACAAAAATAAAGGGGTGAAGATCTGCGGACAGGTTAAGAAATCTAATTTACTGATAACTCCCAATGTGGCATTAGATCTCTTCACATAGAAAGTGGAGAAACAGAAACTCAAGCTATAGTGACAGTTGAAATACCTGAATAACTACAAGAAGATCAAAGAGAAGGGACAAGTCCTGGGTCAAGAACAACAAAAGACAAAGGGCCAGATGTATGAAAATATTTTGCACTCGCAAACGGTAAAATCGGCCGTTTGCGAGTGCAAAATAGTGGTCTGCAATGCATGAAAGGCATTCGCAGACCACAAAGTAGAAATCGCTAAAATTGCGATTTTTAGCGTTGCGACCTGGATTTTGCGAATCGCAATTTGCGATTCGCAAAATCCAGGTCGCAAGGCAATGCTGCAAAAAATTGCAATTTGCGATTTTTCGCAGAATGGCATTTTGCAAATGCAAAATACCATGATCTGCAACCAGGTGGTAACCTGGTGCAAAATTTAAAAATGCAGTAAAACTGCATTTTTGAATTGAACATGTAAAGCACACATGCCCTTTTGGCATGTGTGTACCTTAACTGTTAAAAAAAAAAATTGGGGTGCAGGAGAGGGGGCTGTAGGCCCCCAGCACCCTGGCCTTTTGCATTTCCAAAATTGCGATTTCTGGTTCAGAAATCGCAATTTTGGAAATGCAAAAGATTTGCAGCTATGGGCCACAGGCCCAAAGCTGCGAATGGGGCCGGTATCGCAATTTGCGATTCGGTAATAGCATTTGCGATTTTTAAGAAATCGCTATTACCGATTCGCAAATGTGATACATGGCCCTTTGCGAGTCAGTAATAGCGATTTCTTGAAAATCGCTATTACCGAATCGCAATGGGCCATGATGGTACATTTGGCCCAAAATCGCCAAAGACTTGCATTCTAAAGAAACTGAAATCAAGTGTGTCAGTTTGATCGATACCACTGACAATTGATGAAGAAACAGAATTGAGTGGTATAAGTGACACAGAAGGAGATTAACAAATACACAGAAGATCCAAATGAGCCGGAGTTCCCTGTAAAAGATATTCACCTCATGAATAGCCATATTATGTGAGCCAAGTACTAAACGTCCCAATCACAGACTTCCTTAATTGGAATAAGGAGTTGCCTGGACCTCTTTTAAATTACTACTTTTAGTTGTAAACAACTACCTTGAATGAACTGTTTATATTCAGACTTTAATAAAATTATTAAAAGGAGAGAAGAAGAGTACCTAGGCCAGAGGCAGCAGGGAAAGAATAGAGATAACATTTTAGAAGGATGCAGAGAAGTGTAAAGGAAGACTAAATTAAGACTGCTGTAAATAAACCTGCAAGAAACTGTCAAAGAAGAAACAATTAAGAAATCTGCAACTTGAGATAAAAACATTACCTTTGCTGTTACACACATATTGCTTTACAAGATTTGACTCTAGATGTAAGAATATTATAGGCATGGTATTTACAATAGTTCTGTTGGTAGTTGCCATATTATTAGTAATACATTTTACACCAGAGACAGAGAAATCTGTAGGTACATTCACTAACACAACATTTAGACCAAATATTAATGAAGGTGATTTGGAGGCTTCTTTTGTAGATTACATGAAGGGAGATTACTCAACAAACATGTATTCTAGTTTAGTGCAAGAGTATATGAAAGCCATTGAAGTAAAGCACTGCTCTGTTTGCACACATATGGCTTCTTCAGCTGATGAACAAGTTGCTTCTGATCATATTTCCCTTTCCTATGCTATATCATGCAGTATACTGCTTAGTTTAGTATATAGACAGACACACGTTGAATAATACTCTTCTAATTTTGACATGGTTCTTTCAAAGGTTCCACTCATGAAAAGAAAGCAAGCATAACCATCCAGGAGCTAAGGAGATGGAGACAGCTTGGTAGTTCTTTAAACCTTTTCTTCCTGTAAACACAGATATAGCTCATGAAAATAACCTAACTTGCTTAATTAATCCATCCGAAAACACTTGTATCTCAATTTTAGAAGAGAGAAAAGCAGAGTTTGCATGAAAGCAGATATGAAGGAAGATGTCTTAAACAATGTGTAGAAAAAAGAGGAAGATGAGTTCAGAAAGAAGATGCCTGTTCTGAAATGAAAATTAGAGAAGAGGCATAAAGGGAACGGCATAAATTGAAAATTAGAGAAGGGACATAAAGGGAAAGTATGTGTATGAGAGAAAGACACCAGTAGGGAACAGAAATTGTGAACATGCTTTTGAGTTACCAAGCGAAACATGGCAAATTTTGCAGGAGGATGATCCACCTACAGCTGGAGCATATTTCATCAGAGGAGAGAATGCTTATTTTAGACTACCAGCTGATGGGGAAGGAATTTGTTAATTAGGATTGCTTTTTCCAAAGGTGTATCATGCACAGAGTTTAGATGCATTAACAATGAAACCTGTTATGTTATGTTAAAATTACTTGCAAAGTTCACTTATACCTGGAGGTGCTTGGCCCTTCTTCTATTTCGGTGGTCTGAACAGCTCTAGTGAGGTTAAGTCATGTAGGCTCTCATTATGACATTGGCGGTCCAGCTCTGCCACGCTGGTGGTGGCGGTAACACCACCGATGGCGGTGCTGGACCGCCAGATTATGACCACAACGGTGAACAGGCTGCAAAGCAGACAGTTCACCGCCTATACCGCCAGGGCGGTCCACCTTCGCCCCAGCGGTCCACCATAGACCGCTGACAGTATTTGAAGCCTCCTTTCCGCCAGGGATTTCCTGGCGGCAACCCCAAAAGGATACTGGTGACAGGAATTTACATTCCTGTTGCCAGTATGCGACTCCCCTCAGCCCTACCCCACATAGCCACGATCCCCCATAAGTCCGTAGAGACCCCCCACCCCATGCAAGCATGCACGCACCACACATACACACACACACACACACATGCAATCAAGCATTCATGCACTCATACAGACACACGGATACACTCTCACACACCCTCACCACGCCGCATCCATTCACGCACTCACACATACACTCACAATCCCACACATACATGCATACAAACACCATCCCCTCCCCTATCAGATGGGCACTTACCTTTTCTCAGTGGTCGTCCGGGAGGGGATGGGATCCTTGGAGCCTGCTCCGCCTCCAGCGCCCTGTCACCACAACACCACCATGCCTAGTACCAACCCGTAATAGGCATTTAGGTGTTGTGATGACGTGGAGGTGCAAGCGGAGCAGCCTCCACTGAACCGCCGACCGCCAGTATGACTGCTGGCGGCTCTTCACTCAAATTCTGGCGTAGAGCCGCCAGCAGTCATACTATGGCAGTCTGATGACCGCTATCCCTGGCGGTCTTGTGGCTTGCAGGACTTCGGCATCTACATTATAGACCGCTGAAGTCATAATGAGGCCCATAGTGCTAAGTTGTTGAAAAGCCAAGTTTTCAGTGTTTTCCTTAAGGATAGGAGATCAGATATGGATTTAATGTGCGGAGGTAGAGTATTCCATAACTTAGAGGCATTTACTACAAAGCTTCTTCCGCCCCATGAAGAGTTGGGCATAACAACATTATTAGCACTAGGACAGTACCATTTGAAACTTTTTTCAAATATTCCTGCCCTGTGTTGTGAAGTGCTTTCTGAGTATACACAAAGCCTTGGAGGTAATTCCCTGTTAGACAGGCAGCCAATGGAGTGTATGTAGTGCCTGTCTAACAGTTTAGTATTTAGGGGTACCTAGCAGCTTTTGTGCTGCTGCATTTTGGAGGATCTGGAGTTTCTTTGGAAATTGCTGCTGCATTTTCAAGTAAAGACCATTACACTAGTCAAGTTTGAACATGACTAAAGCCATCAACTGTTTTCTGTAATTTTTCTGGTAGGCACGGGAGGATTTTCTTCACTATTTTGAATGTATAGAAAGAAGAGGAGATGATAGAATTAACTTGATTGCCATATGCAAGTCTACTGTCTATAAAGACTCCTACATTTTTTACTTCCCAGCCAGTGTTGCCAGATTTCTTAGCTCTTGAGGCCACCAGGCAGAGGATGAGAAGGTGGTTTCTCTGCCAAAAAGAATGGCCTCAATTTTTTCTGAGTTTAGTTTAAAGCAGTTCATGCTCATCCATTCACTGACTGCCAGCATGCAATTACTAAATCTGATGTTGGTGTTGTCGCCATTGATGGCTAAGGAGACCACAATCTGGCTATCATCAATGTAAGATGTAAGGGTGAAATCAAAGGATTTAATCAGATTGGCCGGCAGTATTACAGACACATTGAACAATGTAGGGCTTATTGAAGACCCCTGAGGGACTCCGCAGGGTACTGGGAAAGGATCTGAATCAAAATACCCTAATCACACTCTTTGTTCTCTCTCACTACGAAAGAAATTTAGGCGGGCTAACATGGTCCCTTTGATTCAATCTTGAAGAGAAGGTCTATGAACAAATCGTGACTGACCATGTTGAATGCAGCCGATAGGTTGAGCAGGATGAGTGCTGCCCCACCTCCCCTTGTCGAGGGTTACCCTAATCTCTTTGGTAGCTACGATAAAGACAGTTTCTGTGCTGTGGCTGCTTCTAAAGCCAAATGGTGTGGGGTCTAGGAGCTGGTGGTTCTGTATGAAAGTAAACAATTGTAGGTTCATTGTCTTTTTCTACTGTTTTAACAAGGAATGATAGCCTTGCAATGGGACGGTAGCTATTTGGGTCTTACGGGTTCAGGTTGGATTTTTTTAATAAAGGACAAATCAATACTTTTTTCCATTGCTTAGGAAAATAGCTGATTACGAACAGGTTATTGAAAATTTCTATTAGCTGGTCTGCAATAATATCAGGGGCTAATTTGATATTTAAAAAGGGACAAGGATCTACCGGGGAACCTGATTTGGTAGAATTGATTAGATCTTTTACCAGTTCCTTTTTGAGGGGAGTGAATTCAGTGACTGTAAAAATCTCTGGGTGAGAGGAGGCTGAGTTATTATCTTTGAACTCAGATTTAGCATTGGAGGAAAATTTGTTAAAACTCCAACTTTATTTAGGAAAAAGTTGGCTAATGTTTTTCAAAAAGATTGGACATTTTCTATTAAATTAATGCAAGGTACAGTGAAAAGTTTATTAATTGTCAAAAATAGTTCCTTTACTGAACTTTTGGCTAGTTCATTTTTCTGACCAAACTATTGTGTTTCTTCCTCTAGTAGTACCTTAGATTCCAAAACATATTATTTCTATTTTTCTTTCTCCATATTTTAGTTATTCCTCCATTTTTGTTCTTGTGTCCTATGTTTTTCTTTCTGGATCTTAAGTCTGTCTGAAAACCATGGTGCTGAAGAAACAGTTGAGCTTAGCCAATTAGAGTTACTGGAGATTAGCTGCTCTTAATTTTCAGTTCTAGTTGGCTGGGATTCAGACAGGAGTTGGTTAAATTGTTCAGCATTCATTTTATGCCACTTCCTGCATGTTTTAGAGGTGCAGGGTCCCATGGCCATATTTCCTCTTTGGGACATTTTTATTTTAAATAATACTGTGCTGTAGTCTGACCAAGCTAACTGAAAGAGGACATCATTTCAATTAAAAAGATTATGGCCCACATTATGACATTGGCGGTAAGTCCTGCTTACCGCCATACCGTCTGCTGCCAACAGACCGCCGCAGCGGCGGTTTACCACTACCCATATTGTGACCGACACATAGCAATCCGTCACTATTCAGCCACACACACAAGTCCGCCAGCCCAAAGGTCAGGGATAAACTGGCGGTACCAAAACCCACACCATTACACCAACAGAACTATGCCCACAGCATTATGACCCATGAATCACCGCGGCGGACATTCAACTGCGGTAAACCATTGGCGGTACATACCACGGCGCTCAAAATACACACACACATACAAAACAACACCACATTGGACAATTTGAATAGCACACACCTGACACCCATACACACACCACACTCACACCCACACACCACTATAAAACACACACCCACACTACCCACAACCCTTTACGGCTCAAAAATATTACCAACTGAGAGAGACAGACCGACAGCACCCACAGAACCAGAGCCACAAAACACCATCACCCATACACCATCCATGTACCTTATGGCATACACCCCAACACATCACCCCACACATCCTCACACACACCACTAACACTACACCCATGGCACCACCAAGACACCCCAGGTTCTCAGAGGAGGAGCTAAAGTTCGTGGTGGAGGAAATCATCAGGGTAGAGCCACAGCTATTCGGATCACAGGTGCAGCAGACATCCATTGCCAGGAAGATGGAGCTATGGTGAGGATCGTGGACAGGGTCAAAGCCGTGGGACAGCACCCCAGAACAAGTGATGACATCAGGAAGAGGTAGAACGACCTACGGGCGAAGGTGCGTTCTGTGGTAGCAAGATACCAGATAGCAGTACAGAGGACTGGCAGAGGACCCCCACCTCCTCCCCCACAACTAACAACATGGGAAGAGCAAGTGTTGGCAATCATGCATCCTGAGGGCCTGGCAGGAGTAGCAGGAGGACTGGACTCTGGTAGTCAAATCTTTACTACTTTCACCCCCCTACCTTCATGCCATCACATATCCCCACCCTCACCTTCACCCTCACTCCCATCACTCCACCACCTCCCACACACCCCACCATCACAACCCACCCCTTCCACAACCAAGCCCTGCATGCAACACCAATGCACGAACCCCCATCACAGACCTGCATGGACACCCATCACCAAAGCATGACACTTGAGACAATCACCTAGCCCACCAAATCACCACTCACACAAGCCTAAGCTGGCAGGGCAAAAACAACCATAGAGGGCAACACACCCATGCACAAGATGGCACAAACAGAAACAATACACTGCATTTACATCCCCATAGGTCCCCCATCCAACATCACCGGCGAGGAGGTGACAGCAACATCCAATCCCCCCACCAAAGAGGCCCACAGTGATGACAGCAGCTCTGGATGCTTGGATCTGGATGACCAACCTGGCCCATCAGGGACCTCCGGACAGTCGGTTACCCAGGCACAGTCCCATACCACCACAGAGCCTCCCCCCTCAGGAAACACTACCACAGCACCCACCTAGCAGGCCCATACTACTGTCCCCAGGACACGTCAATCAGTAGTGTGTCTACCACTACAGGGACCCAAGGCCACCCCACAAACACAGGACGATCAGGGATCTGGGGTCAGTGGCAGTGAGCACACGGCCCAGGGGACAGAGGCACAGGACAACAGGGAAGCTGGTAGGATTGCTGTGCGACAGGGGGAGGACAGGCCCAGGGAACCGACTCTGCAGGAGACACTCACCAACATCCTGGTAGCATACCACCATTCCCAGCAGACGATGAGCCAGATACTGGCCAAGTTGCAGGAGACCTAGTGGCTGCAGGAGGGACAGTACCTTGGGGCATCTACACCACCCTGGTCACCATTGCAGGGGTGCTGGCAGACATGGTCAACACCATGAGGGAGGCAGTGGCATACCAACGGGCCCCTGACACTAGCCACACCGATGAACAGCCTTCGACCTCTTCTGACGCTTGTGGACAGGAGGCCCCGCCACAGAAACAACATGCCACCAGCACCCCTCCCCCTGCAGAAGGAGAGCCACCACGCATCAGGCAGAAGACAGAGAATATTGCCAGGACTCCCGCCAGGAAATAGGACTCTCCTGATTGTCACCCTTGTGTCCCACTATGTCACCCTGTCCACCTTGAACTGCCATTGCTCCACTTCCTATGCCCCTTTGGACAATGCACCTGTGATACAAATGGACTGGAACTTTACCCTGGACTCTTCTCTAACACCACCCCATGCCATTGCAATATCCCCTCCACTTATTAGCACATTAATAAAAACCCTTGTAAAAAATACAAGTATGGAGTCTGTCAATTGATTGAACTATGTATTTGTTTAACAAGCTGTAAACATTGCAATTCAACCGTTCAGTAATGTATACATAGGTATGACCTGTAGTTGGCTGCAGTCAACTCACCAGGAGCCTGAGTGGGGCACAGATATCTGAAAATAGACATGCCAAAGGGTACAGTAAGTGGCCAAAGTAGTGGGAAAATCAGCCTGCCAGTGACAATATCCAACACAAAACTGTCAATGGAAGGTGAAGTTACAGTGTCTTACCTGTGTGTCACTGAAAGTACTGTCATATGATTGCTGTTCTGTTGTCCTCATCCTCATCCTCTGTCTCCTCTTCATCACTGTCCACAGGGTCCACTGCTGCCACATGCCCATCTCCAGCCTCATCCACCTGCAGAAAAGACACCTGGCGTCTCAAGGCAAGGTTGTGCAACATACAGCATGCCACAATGATCTGGCAGACCTTCTTGGGTGAGTAGCACAGGGAACCACCTGTTAGATGGAGGCACCGAAACCTGGCTTTCAGGAGGCCGAATGTCCTCTCTATAATCCTTCTTGTTCACCCATGTGCCTCATTGTAACGTTCCTCTGCCCTTGTCCCGGGATTCCTCACAGGGGTCAGTAGCCATGAGAGGTTGGGGTAACCAGAGTCACCTGCAAATATCGAGGGATACCTGATAGCCAAACACTAACCCTTAGGGGCAACCCCATACCCATACACCAACATATATTGGGTGGGAACCATAGGCTCACCTATTAGCCACACCCGGTGCCTCTGGAGTTGAGGCATTACATATGGGATGCTGCTATTCCTCAGGATAAAGGCATCATGCACAGACCCAGGATACTTTGCATTGGCATGGGAGATGTACTGGTCCGCCAGGCACACTATCTGCACATTCATCGAGTGAAAGCTCTTTCAATTTCTAAACACCTGTTCATTTCTCCGGGGAGGGGGGAAATGCAATAAGTGTACCATCAATCGCCCTGGTAATGTTGGGGATATGTCCCATTGCATAGAAGTCAGCTTTCACTGTGGCCAAATCCTCCACCTGGGGGAAAACAATGTAGCTGCGCATGTGTCTAATCAGGGCAGACAACACTCTTGTCAGCACTATTGAGAACATTAGCTGTGACATTCTGGCTGCCAAGCCCACTGTCACTTGGAAAGAACCAGTTGCCAAGAAATAGAGCACAGATAGCACCTGCACAAGAGGGGGAATCCCAGTGGGGTGACGGATAGCAGATATCAGGTCTGTCTCCAATTGGGCACACAGCTCTTGGATTGTGGCCCTGTCAAGTCTGTAGGTGAGGATAATGTGCCTGTCCTCCATGGTTCCCAAGTCCACCAGGGGTCTGTACACAGGGGGATGTCTCTATCTCCTATTCATTCGCAGCAGTTGCAATCTATGGGGGAAAAAGGGGAGCAGCTGGTCAGTATTCCACATTTCCAAACTGTACACTGCATTGCATGTTGTGACTGAAACAGTATGTTGTTGGATAGGCCCAAATGGTGCCTATGTGTACTGTGACACAGTTAGGTCCCCCCGCCCCCCGAAATGTTGCCCGCCTTTCCTGTGTGGATGGACAGGTGGAAATGAGGTAATGCCGCTGATATTGTGCGACGGTGCAGGAGGCAGTCGAGTACCGCCGTGCAACTCCTCATTGGTTGTCATTGGGTCCGATGGGTTACAGTGGCCAATGGTGATGTACGCTGGCGGTGACGGTACGCACCGCCATGGACATGACCGCCATTTTCTATCTGTTCTCTCACTTGCTACCTGACCTTCGACAGGAGATAACCTACACTGCAAGTGCTCCTGTGACCTGTGTCTGGAACCGACCATGGCTCAAGTCACTGGGGAAAGGGCCCCTCCCTTCACCACTGCAGAGTTGGAGAGACTGGTGAATGGGGTCCTACCCCAGTAACGAATGCTGTATAGGCCTCCAGACCAACAGGTCAGTACACTGTGAGCACCATGCATGGGGCATGAATGCATGGATTGCTGTGTGTGAGGGCCTCGTGTAAGGGGGGGTGAAAGGGTCCTGGGCAGCATGCTGCATGTATGGTGGTCAATGTCTGTGCATGAGGGGATGTGAGGGATACTGTGGGCCATGAGTGTAAGAGGCCGGACGGTATGGCTGATACCTTTTTCTATGTTTATTTGTCTGCAGGTCAGCGCCTATCAGAAATAGAGTATATGGTGTGCCATCGCCAAGGACGTACGGCCCTTGGGGGTCTACGGCAGGCGGTGCACCCACTGTCGCAAATGGTGGGAGGACCTAAGATGCTGGGCACAGAAGACAGCGGAGACCCAGCTGGGGATTGCCTCCCAACGAGGAAAGGGTACCTGTCGAACCCAGACCCCCTGACGGCCCGCATACTGGCGGTGGCCCATCCGGAGCTGGATGGGTGCTGGACGGCATCACAGCAGGCACAAGGGGGTGAGTACAGTTTCCAAATCTACAACTTGCGGGTGATGGGGTGGTCTCCAGGTGAGGGATTTGGGCCTGTGGATGCCCCTAGGCCAGGCTGGACATTGCATGGTAGGTCCCATGTTGGGTTTTGATGTAAAATTCCTCCAACCAAGCTAGTAGGCATCCACTACTGGGCAGGGGTCTGTGGGTCTCAGGTATGCTGCTATTGGCCTTAGGTATTAATGTCCTGGAGCTGGTGACTAGCATTGTGACAGGTAGTGCATTGCATAGTGCATAGGCCTGTTCCTTGTGTGAGTGTGCTGTGTACGCCAACTGTGGTGTTGGTGCAGCCATTGACCAAGTGTATCCTTTGTCCCCCCCTTTTTTTTGTCACCCTGTCCTTTTGTGCATTAGCATCATCTGGTGGAGGAGCAGAGGCATCGGCAACGAAGGGAGCTGCATCCCACATGGCCCAGGAGGCCGAATCCACCGACGGTGAGGGCACCAGTGGGACGGAGGGCGAGGGGAGCACCACGGTGGAGACAGGAGGGGACAGTTCAGAAAGTGATGCCTCCTCCGATGGAAGCTCCCTGGTGGTGGTGGGCACCACTGTGGCCACCCCAACTACAGGTACAGCCGCCACCCCCGTAACAGAACCGTCCTCCCAGCAGCCCCTCAGCGAGTTTTCCGTGCCCGCTCACCCAGGACGGTGGGCATCTTCTTCTCCCCAGGCACCTCAGGCCCTGCCCCAGTTTGCCCTGTTGCCCTGAGTGAGGAGGCTATTGACCTCCTGCTATCCATCTCTGTTGGGCCGTCAACCATAGAGAATGCCATCCAGGGGCTGGCAGGCAATTTGCAACAAACAAATGCATTCCTGGAGGGCATTCACTCTGGCATGGCGGCCCAACAGAGATCAATCCAGGCTCTGGCCTCCTCCCTAATGGCAGCCATTGTTCCTGTCTCTAGCCTCCCCTCTCCAACGTCCTCTACCCAGTCCCATTCCCCTGAACCCCAACCTTTCCCAAGCACACATTCAGACCAGCACGCACCCAAGACAACACACAGGAGTAGCTAAGACAAACACAAGCACCACACATCATCCTACAGGCACAAACACCATCCAGAATCTGACACACCAACATCCACTGCCTCCACTGTGCCCCCTCCTCCTCGTCATTCACCTCCCTTCCAGTAGCATCTCCACTCACACCTGCATGCACCACATCCTCATCCACTACCTCCATCACTAGCACACCTTTCACTACATGCCCCTCACTGGCAGTCACCACCCCCACATTCATGCACACGTCCCTTCTGTCCTCTCCCACTGTGTCTGTGCCCCCTCCTCCCAAAGTAAACAAACGCAAGCACTCAGACACCCAACAGCCATCCACCTCACAACAGCATCCAGCCCATGCACCTGCACCCAAACACAGCAGACTGACACCTCCTATAACCACTCCGTCTTCATCTACTCCCAGACCTTCACCCTCTTCCTGCCCTAGTGCCCCTAAGAAGCTTTTCCTCTCTACCGTTGACCTCTTCCCTACCCCTCACCCCCGTCCTTCACGTTGGGCCGAAGTGGTCAGAACCCAGGCTAGCACCTCAGCCACCCAGTCTACGGCCACAGTAATGTCGGCAGCTACTGCAGGTGGGAGAGGCTCCAGGGAACCAGCCATAACCACTGACAGTGTGCCTGCACCAGCTGCCAAAGGGAAGGACAAGGAGGCACCACCAGCTGGGAAGGGCAAGGGCAAGGAGGCACCACCGGCTGCCAAGGTGAAGGACAAAGAGGCACCACAAGCTGGGAAGGGCAAGGGGCATGCCCCTGCAGGCAGGAAGGTCAGGAGGTCTGGTGCAGGGACTATTTCTGAGCCCTCACCACCAACTATGGCGATTTCAGCCGTCTGAGGCTGCAGGGGAAGGGCTGGAGCCTCCCACTACCACGGGCATTCCCGCCACCAGCACCGCCACCAGCGCAGCCACCAGTGACGCCAGGAGCATCGCTGCCTGCAGCAGTGCCAGCAGCAGCAGCCCCAGTGGGCAGCCATCCGAGGATGCAAGGGAAGGGCTGGAGCCTCCCCCCACCACGGGCATTCCTGACACCAGCACCGCAACCAGCAACGCCACAAGCATCACTGCCTGCAGCAGTGCCAGCAGCAGCAGCCCCAGTGGGCAGCCATCTGAGGCTTCAGGGGACCGGCAGGAGGCTCCCCCCACTGCTACCAGCACCGCCAGCAGCCTCAGTGGCCAGCCATCAGAGGCTGCAGGGGAGGGTCAGAAGCCTCCCCACCACCACTGCCAGCACCGCTGCAGCCCTGCCACTGCCACCACTGAGCAGCCATCACTGCCGGCGGGCAGTGTGAAGTCCTGCCTCCATGGACTGTAGTGTGTCCTGGCCCCTGCAAATCCTGTGGGTGTGACACCCAGGTGAGAGACTGTGACCTTGCACTCCCCATGTGCTGCATCACAGGGTACAAGGCCCCCTCCAGAACCAGTGGAAGAAGCCATCCACTCACCCTCTCCTTGCCAGGATGAAGCACACTGGGCACAAAGCCCCCTCCAGAACCAGTGGAAGAAGCCATCCACTTACCCCCTCCTTGCCGGATGAAGCAGACTGGGCACAAGGTCCACTCCAGCACCAGTGGAAGAAGCCATCCACTCACCCTCTCCTTGCCAGGAGGAAGCACACTGGGCACAAAGCCCCCTCAAGAACCAGTGTAAGAAGCTATCCACTCACCCCTTCCTTTCCAGGATGAAGCACACTGGCCACAAGGCCCCCTCCAGAACCAGTGGAAGAAGCCTTTCACTCACCCCCTCCTTGCCAGGATGAAGCACACTGGGCACAAAGCCCCCTCCAGAACCAGTGGAAGAAGCCATCCACTCACCCCTCCTTGCCAGGATGAAGCACATTGGGCACAGGGCCCCCTCCAGAACCAGTGGAAGAAGCCATCCACTCATCCCCTCAATGCCGGCGTGAAGCACACTGGGCAGAAAGCCCCCTCCAGAACCAGTAGAAGAAGCCATCCACTCACCCCTCCTTGCCAGGATGAAGCACACTGGGCACAGGGCCCCGCCAGACCCAGTGGACACTGTGGCTTGCACTCCCCAGGACCAAGAGGTGGGCAGACCACCCAATAGAGACACTGTGGTTTTGCACTCACTAGGACCAGGCAGTGGGTAGACCACCCACTAGAGAGACTGTGGCTTTGCACTCCCCAGGACCAGGCAGTGGGCAGACCACCCACTAGAGAGACTGTGGCTTTGCACTCCCCAGGACAGTGTGATGGGCATGTAGGCCCCTCCGGGACCAGTGGTGTTGCTCCATCTTCCGGCTGAGGTGTCCCCCCGTTCCCTGTCCCCCTGAGGTGCCTCTGTATTTTCGACCTGATGCCCCTGCAGTGTTCTCTCCATGTTGTTGCAGGAGTCAAGTGGGGCCTTGGCCTATGTGATGTGGCCCTGTGGCCCACGGACATTGGAACAGGGCTGTCTCCTTCCATTTGTATATATGTATATACTGTTTTGATTTTGAAGCACAATTTCTTAGCATTTTATCTTATTACACTGACTTTAATCAATTCCTTTTGTGTTTGCATTATTCCTGAGGGGTACGGGATGTATATATAATGTTAGTGCTTCTGGTTGTGTGTATGGTGTTGGGGGTGGGGGTGTTGCGTGTTGCATGTGTGTGTCACTCTCTTTTTCCTCCTCCCTCCCTTGTGTGTTAGGGGGCAGTACTGACCGTGTTTGTCGTCGCCGACGTTGGTATTCATGGTGAAGAAGGAGATAGATGAGCATGGGGAACACCTGCAACTCGGGCTCCATAAAGGCGTGGTTCTTCCTTAAGTCTCCAGGGGTGAGTCATTTCCCTTCTGTGCACTGTTTCCGCTGTGCTTTTGATGTCGTTGGTACCGCCCCGGAAAAGGTGGCAGGTAGGCCTGTTGTAATACAGTGGGCGGTACATTGTCTTCTGCCTGGCTGTTGGTGGTTACCGCCGCGGTGCTTGTTGCTACTGCCGTGGCGGTTGGTGTGTTAAAGTGGCTGTCTGTGTGAGCAGTGTCCGCCGTGGTCATAATTCCATTTTTGTTACCTCCGGCCTTATGGCGGTATTAATGCCGCTTTATCACTGACCTCCAGGGTTGTAATGAGGGCCTATATCTAGATTTTGGCAATCAAAAAAATTAGCAAATTCTGTTTTATGCTTTAGGAGAAACCTAGGGGCAGGTTTAAGAGCCCTTAGCACCACCTTAGCGGCACCATAGTGTAATTTGTTTTACCCCAAGGTGGCTCTAAAGTGGCAATTTCCCTGCGCCATATTTACAAAGTGGCACAATGCATGCATTGCGCCACTTTGTACACCCTTGCCCCACATTATGCCTGCGCTGTTTTAGGGCGGCGGTAAAAATGGTGCAAGGAAATCTAACAGATTTCCTTGCAACATTGTTTTAAGCAATTTTAATGCCCGCTCAGAGCGCGCATTAAAAGTGGGCTTCCCTTAATTACAATTGGCCCCTATGTACTGTACAGGAGTAGCACCAGCATTTTGGCGCTTCAACAGAGTGAAAAAAGGCGCTATTACCCTCTATACTGCGCCATGGTGCGCCATATTTTAAATACGGCTCACACATGGTGGCAATAGGGGGGTGCTAAGGGGTGCAAGGAAAGTGTTGTTGCTCTAGGTGCAGCACCACTTGTCTTAATTCTGTCCCCTAATGTTTACACGGGCAAAGATGATTGAGTTGGACTTTCAGTGAAGGTGAGGTTCTGCCTTGCTAATAGGGTGACAGTTTCTGAGTGTTGGGAGGTTTTCCAGTTGGTAATTACAGCTGTGGCATACCAAGTTAGTGGTATAGGTGAGAGAATTTAGGTCAGTTTTAGTAGAGCTTACACTCTTACTTGTAGGATTCAAGGCTAGGAATGCCTCTCGGACATAGCGTTGCCTCTGGGGGTATAGCACTCCTGCATATAGATATTCATGCAGTGTGAAGGAGGGAACACGTTTAGTGGGAGAAATATTTTTAGCTATTACCCCAGAAGTAGTATTGAATGATGAAAAGATTAGAAAGCTTTCAAAAGTAGTAAACAAACTGGCAACTGGTACATCTGGAACTTTATTAGTTGAAAACACAGAATTAGTTGTGATTGGTTTGATTGTTTTTCAAAACCACTATGCTTTAGACATTTCACTCACAGAATAAGGCAGTCTACAAGATGCTGAAGATTGAAAATTGTTGTACATATATCGCATATGAGAGTAAGTAGATTATAGATTATGCAAATAATTTTTCTGACTCAAAGGTTGACTTGGAACCTTTAGAAATCGCAAGCATAGCACAAGCCTGTACAAGATGAATTTCTTCAAAAGGCAACTGTATAAAAGCAGCAGGAGTCCCCAAGAATTTCTTAGTTCCTGTACTAATAGTTGTTTGTTTCCTATTGAACATAGCAATTTACAAGACAAAAAAGGCTATTAGTAAGGAAGAAAAGTAGAGAAATGAATAGAAGAATGAAGAAAGATCAAGACTTAAGTGAGCATGTTAGAAATTGGGTCTCTAGTTCGTATACTTTTGCACACTATCCAAGTAGTGTCCACAGTCCTAGTCAGGGTAAGTAAGACACACACTTAGGCCCTGATTTATCCGTTTTGACGCAAAACTGCGCAGACGCAGTTTTGAGTAAAAAAGCTTAGCGCTGACTAGCGCCATTTTTTACTGCCACCCGGGCACTATATTTATACTATGAAGCAAGGTGGCAGTAGACATTGGATAGTCGTCTTTCCCGACGTTAACCATTGCACCTTGTTGTAAGGCAAAATTACGTTAACGGAGGAAAAATGACTGCACCATTTTTATCTCCAATGGCGTCAAATACAGAAATTAACGGAGAAAACAGTGCAAATGAGAGGCAAAATGGAGCCAGGAAGTCAGGAGATACCCCATTCAACCAGGAACCAGCCAGGAGGACACAGACAAGACCCAGGGGAGGGGGAAGAAAAAGAGAAAGTGTTGTTTCAGTGCAGAGGAGCACAAAATACTTGTGAGAGAGGTGATGGTGCATCAAAATCAACTGTTTGTCACCTCAAAATTGCCAATTGGAAGGAGAGAGGCTATTTGGCAGCAGATAGTGGATACGATGGACAGTGTGGCAAAGGGCAGAAGAAACTGTAACTGAGTGCAAGAAATGCTGGCATGACTGCAAGTGAAGGACAAAGGAAAAAAATGGCAAGGAACAGGAAATAAGTACTGCAAACTGGAGGTGGGAGTCCAGCACCACAAGTGGACTTGAACGAGATGGAGGAGATGGTTGCAGGGGTCATCCTGGAGGAAATTGTCACAGGAATCACAGGACAAGACAGCCCAGACTACCAGGAAACACCACAAATGCAGGGTAAGTTGCATGGGGGAAATGTATGCTAAAATGTGAAGTGCAAGAAGGGGGAGGCACATAGGACTCACACAATGTATATCAAAGGAGCTTAGAGGGACACAATGCACATTAAGCAAGTTGCACCATGCTGACGTAAGCTACACATGTACCTATGCCTTGGTAGTGCCATGCACCATAACACATACACAACCTGGATACATGTTGAATACCAGGCCTAAAGACCTACATGTACATATGCAGCACATGGGATGGAAGGCAAGTAAAATCATTGTCACTGGTTGTGTAATCACAACATCCCTTGCATATAGTCATATCAACACTACCAACATGACCAAGACCTCTGAGACTAGTTAGACAGTCAATACCATTCCAGGGGTTACGTCATAGTGGTGTCCCTTGCAGTAACACCTTGTAACTGACTTGCCTCATTTCCCAAATGTATGAGTGCTGTATTTCACAGCACACACGTCATTGCAACTATCCCAACAGTACCCAGACATGTGTCGGTAGCATCACCACACCGCACATTGACAACACATCCACATGAGGCAGCCACTACTCCATCATGCAATCAGGGTGCTCCCTGGGTGCATAGAACAATGAACTGAACAGGCGCTGGGGGGATAGCAGGCTGGTCCTGTATCATTGGTAACATGCCACTACCCAGACCAACTAAACTGCAGTAGTATTGAACCACACATCTTGATGCTGACCTGAAATGTGCCACTTCAGAAAATATGTACCACAGATAGCAAAGAGTAGGTCACAACAGTCACAGGCTGAGCCCACAACTACTCTGACACAACCATGTCAGACACATGTGAATGGGGAAATAAACACACACATACAACATGTGGGGTATGACGGTGAACATAATGGTGTATAATTCCACATCAACGGGTGGGGGATGGTGCATAGGCAAGTCCAGTGTTGGTAAGACTGCCAGTGCAGTGTTCCCATTGCGGTTGCCAGTATGAGCCACACATTGGGATGGCGGCTGGAAATCTGTCTGCTCATGGTAGCTCTGTGGGGCACTTAGTAAACATTCTTGATGGATCAAATGGACTCAGTGCCAGTTTTGGGGTGCATTGGATGTGACAGGACACGCTGCACTCAGCCCTGCAAATCAGGCAGTGGAAAGGGCAAAGGGACAGGGCATGGGATCACGGGCACTGCCTATGCCAAGTGCATGGGCTGTGCAGGGGCACACAGGGCCACACCACATCATCAACAACCTTTGCATGGGGGTTTGACTGACATGCAAAGGCTGGTAGAAATGCGGAAACAGACCTGGAGAGTAGTGTTGAACATAATACTGGCCTGTTGAACATAATACTGACCTGGTGTCAAAGGACATATGGCAGTGCTAGTCCGTTAGCATTGCTGCTGGAAACCTGCCAGTGCCAGGCCATTGGCCCATGGGGCATTCCACATTGACAACAGTTGCCACTGCCACCTGTGTTGTTCGGGGTGGTCAAATAGGCAATGGCAGTCAGGTGCCCATAGGAGTGACGCCCTTGAAATGAGGGACCAGTATGACTACCTCCAGAATCAGCTCAAACTAGCTTCTGGCCCTGACCTAAGTACAACTCCTGTTAACTGGCTATGTCCATAGATTCATTTACCACCAGGCACTGTCACATACAGAATGATGTACACAGCAGAAATGTCATACCCATGCTGGCCATCCCTGGGTCTAACCCTGTGCTTGTGTCAAATTAGCTGCACTGCCACCATACTGCACTTATGTATCATAGTGCAAGGAGGACTGCATTGAGGAGGAGGACATAGGTGTGTAGGAAGGCAAACACACCTGCACAGACAGAAGATGAAATTTAACCCTGCCAGGTCCATGAGTGCCATGCAATGTAGCACACTTACACAAACAACAACATGAGGAGCCATCAATGGCAACAAGAGCATAGTGACCTGGCAAAGCCATCCCTGGGGTGGTGCAAGGTCTCAGCACCACATGGGTGTATGTGAAACATGTAAGACTGTGACAGGTGAAAATTGCCATGTGTGGTGCTGTGGCCTGAGCACAGCAACACCCATTGCAAGGCCTCACCATGCAAATGGATGCATGGAGAGGGTTGACAACGACACAATGGTGCCAAGTAACAACAAGGATAGACATCACACCTAGAAGATGTGATGCAGCCAATTGCACCAACTGGGCTTCCCTTCATGTGACAGGCAGGGGGGGCATAGGACTGTAGACTGCAGCCATGATATACAGGAACACTGTTTTGGATCTAAGGGGCATATTTATAGGCCCCTAGAGCCACAGGAGTGTCACTTTTAGTGGCGATCCTGTGGCGCTAAGCACTGCGCTGTATTTACAAGGTGGCATTAAGCCACTTTTTGTGGTCTAATGTCACCTTGTAAATACGGCCCCTTCCCAAGAAGCACTGTGCATGGAAGGGGCGTGCAATGGGTGTCGCTGTGGGCGTGCCACAGCAACACCCTTTGCATTTTAACACTGCCTCAGATTTATAAAATGTAGTAAACCTAAGACAGTGCCAAAATCTAATACCACCCCCAGGGGTGGTGTTAGCAGGATGTAACAAGGAGGAATACTTTTATTCCTCCTCGTTTTTTGCTTTTCCTATGCGTGCTGCAGAATGCAGCACGCATAGAAAGAGCAAAATGCCAGAAATTATTATTTATGTGCAGGAAGGTGTCCCTTTTTTTTGGAAAATAACGCTTTGGTACTTCTGTGTGTGCTGCTTTCTACAGCTCACACAGAAGTGCCAAAGCGCCATTAGTGATTGTTTATGTGTAGGAAGCGACACCTTCTGCACATAAACAATCACACCCCTCAATGCAGAAATCCTTGCACAATGGTGTAAGGATGCCTACACTGGCGCTGGCAGCTGAATTTAGTGCCAGCACAGTGGACAACAGAAGGGTGCGCCGTATTCACTTAAATACGGCGCATCCCTGCGTTTCAAAAGTGACGCAGCTTGGCGCTGCCAATTTTTGCGCAACACCGCTCTGTGAAACTTTTCCATAAATCTGGCCCAAAGATGACAATGAGCCTCAAATATCAAGTCAGTGACGTGACATATCAACTGCCACAACAGAGATAAACTGATTTTACACCATCTCATTGCAGAGGATGATGTGTCTCCTGCAGTTCTGCCTGTCCTGGAGTACCCCGATGACCTGGATGACCAGCTGGCAACCATCAGCCAAGAGATCCTCCAAGAAGTCCTTGTATACCTACAGGCACCACCTCCAGTCGCAAGGAGGAGTATTGATGTAGCAGACATCCCACAGGCCCAACTTACCACCCCAATAGTACGACCTGCCAGCTCCAACACAGCTGATGACTTCGAGGACCTAGGGACCAGCTTTGAGAAGACAGTGGTAGGAGTCCAGCGGGAGCTAGCCAAGGAGGTGCAGGTCGGGATGCAAACTATGGCAGCCAGCCTAGAGGGTATGCGCACAAGCATGGTTACAGGTACTGAACAGACTGCAGCCAACCGAGGCACACTCTCCCCAATGAGTGGAGTCCAGAAGTGTCTGAGGGACATAGTTGCTGCCATGAGGGAGAGGCCACAGCAACTGCCCTTCCAAACTAGCATCAGCGTGCTTGAGGACAAGATGGACTCCATGCACTGGGAAAGGGTCTCCCTGAGGGAAGACATGGCTGTCTACCACAGGGATGTTGCTGCTATTCTAAAAAATCAGCAGTTCCTCCTTGCTGCAGTGATACCATATGAAGTTCCACAGATGGCAGCTGCCGGGAATTGGGAGTCCACATTTCCAACCACTGAAGTATGTGTGGCCCCCTCTAACTCCCCACTACCACCATCAAGAGCAGAGGAGACACCACACACATTGGAGGATGAAGATGTGGAACAGATCATCTTCACCCGTAGTAGTTCCCGGTAGCACCAGCCTATGCCACATGGGCAGTGTTTTCCTTTGTCCTGTGCTTGACATCATGCCATTGTTGGCATAGTTGCAGATATGCGCTCTTCATCGACACACTGTTGACCTTTCTGCTATGGATTTCAATTGTCTCTCACTTTTCAATTGGCAATTTATGTTCCCCCGCACTGAAAGACACTTTACCCAAGCATGTCCCATGACATGCCCCTCAACCCTGGAATTCTGTTGTGTCACAATGGGATGGATTCCACTAATGGGGTCACAGACCTGGACATTGTAAGATTTGCACTACAACACTTGTAAATAAACACCACCTACACAACCAGCATATCTTTGTATTTTGTAACACATCTACTATGCTTAGAATTGTGATGTGTGTAACATGGCTTTAGTCACAGAGTGTCAGTACAAGAGTGCAGGAATATGGGGGCACATTTCTACGCACAAGGTACCTACATGATGAACGTCGATGCTCGTCTCATCCCCTACAAGCAATTTACCGAGTATGTCAAAAATGTTGGACACATGTATGCTTCACCCACTACATACGGCAGGAATGGCTGGGAAACAGTTCTCGGGCGATAACGTCAGCTGGGTGTACCAGTAGAACACACTGGTGTGAAACAGAGGTACTTAAACTCATCTGTAATTGGCACTGGTCAGTTTAGCAGTATAGATATGAAATGTAGGCTGTTGTCAGATGTCCCACAGTGCCCAACATTCTGGCACAGGACCCAAACAATGACAGCTGAATTACCACACTTACTTGTCCAATACATGGTTAACATAGTCACCTTGAGTGGTGGGTATACTGGATGGCAGATTCACAGACAAGTAGATATGTTGTAGCTGCCAATGTGACAGCTCAGTTGTAAGAAGGTGATGAACATGTCAGGAGAGGGATCTGGAATCAGGACCGAATCCCTAGGCCAATGCACAATTTTCACTGTACACCCATGGGAAGACCCTGAGACCCAAGTATATGACACATGAAGTAAGAGAGTACCCAAATATTTTTAATTAGAAATAAACTAAACTAAAACGAGTGAAAACACCTATCCTAACCTATCCTAACTATACATAACCAACAATTAACCCTAACTACCCTATGCTAAATGTACCTAACACATTTAACAACACACTCTAAACACTGGGCCCCCACTCCCCTTATATCATGAGACACATGCAGGATAACATATACTAAACTACAAATATACTACCTATATCTAAACAAATATTTAAATATTTGTTGGTATTTAAAATATATATATATATATATATATATATATATATATATATATATATATATATATATATATATATATAATATATATTTTATACAACACATAAATGCCCCAACATCACCACCCACCCACAAAGTAACATGTAGAAAGTAGAAAACCCACCTCCTCAAACCTACTTATCCTAACTAAATTACTAACCTAATCTAACCTGACACTAACACCCCTAAAACCCACTATAAAACATTAAAACAAATGAGGAGGGAGGAGACTGAACTCAGGGTGAGAGTCATTAAGCCAATTACAGTTTGGCCCTCTTGAGTTTCCTCTTGATAATCTTCAGTCTCTTGCTGTTCTTCTCCACCTCCTTCTCAAGACTCTCCAACGTTTTGAGGACCAGTGTCACATCCCTCTGTAGGTCCTTTATTGCTTTCCATGGCAGCAGGTTGTGTGGGCTGTGGCACAGATGTTGAGGGTGTAGGAGCTAGGGCTGTTGTGATGGTGGCAGTTGTGCCCCCCTGCACAGCTGTGGTGCTTGGTCCTCTGTGTGGCCAGTGTGGGTCCCCCTTGGGTGAATGCCTGCTATTCCCCGGTGGATCGCTTCGTGTGATAGTGGCGTTCCATCCTCCGGAAAGCTGATTCCACTGGAAGGATGTACCTACAGCTGACTGCCCTCTTCTGAAAAGCTGCAGTTCCTCATTGTTCATGTTCGCAGCTGTTAAATTGATATAGGCAACCGTCAGTGTCAGCATTGTGTGGAGTATGTACAGATTATTAGCTGACACTCTACATCTAATTGCACATGCACTCCAACTCACATTCCAGATAAAAAATAGCCCTGATGAATGAAACGGCAACGCTGCCTTAGCATCATTTGATTGACACCAAAGCGACGCACACCAAGATTAGGAACCAAACCAAATGAGGTGTGCATTGATTTTGTGCCATGTGTAACAATGCAAAGGCAGCACCAACTTCACGTAGCTCAGGGCCACTATTCCTCATCATCTGTGTCAATTTTCAACCATACATCACCAGTAACTTTAATCTGTTATTGGGAGTATGGGATGCAGTTGGTAACCATGAGGGGTCAGTGTTGATAGATACACATGCAAGCCTGATCAAAATGACTGTCACCTACACTGTGAGCATCACATCTACCTACAAATATGCTGTTCCTCAGGGGCGATGGCCATGCAATCCATCATCTCAACTGTTCAGGTCATCCACCAAGGCATGTCCACTCATACATCGAGTCAGGTAGTGGACCATTTGTTAGGAGGGCTGCCACCTAGAAGCTGGTATCTATAGGTCTATCACATCTACATTCATATGTCCAGGTGTTGACACCCATCAATACTTGATCTGCCAGTACTATTCCTTTCACACCCATATCCATGACAGTATACGTCTGGCCTTGACCTGCATGCATGCCTGTTGCATTCCACATAAGTGTCAGGTAAATGGAGTACAAAATATGGGGCACCATGCTTGGGGACAATTGCCCACCCAGTTCTACATGTACATTACAATATAGGGATGCACCAATTTTTGTTCAAAATGATGTATCACTGTGTTGTGAGAATGGCTATGTGTCCCAGTGCCTATATTCTCACAGCAGTGCACTTCTAAGTCACATATGGGCCTACATGTGGCTTGTTATGGGACACAATGTCACCATCCAGGCTACTTGATATCTGATCATTTGACAGCTCATTACTTCTACCATTGTGTGCAACACACATGATTCACTCACACAAAAACGTAATCACTACACAGGACAGACATTATCACACTTACTGGATACATCTGGGTCCTCAAATCTTGCCACTTTGCTAATGGTGTAGGGGGCAGGTCCACCTTTAAGATATGGATTAAAAACCATGCTTAGTGTCATATCACTGTCACTACTAGTGGACAACATATTACAGTGTGTACTATGTTAGAGAAGTGAGCTAATTATCCAGGTTCAAGACAGTGCAACAGACACAACACTGGAAACTCACAATGACACTGACTCAGGTGAGTGAGAGCTACACTGGGACTGAGATTCATGTAGTGCTACACCCTGCAACAACCACATGTGGGCAATCCTTAGAAGATGGAACTCCATGGTATGAGGGGGAGTTGGGTGACAAATACATGACACTACCCTGGTGTTCTGCAAGACAGCTGATGCAGGTATTCTGGCTTGTCCTGCAAGGCACACAGAGGCAGTTTGTGATGGACAAGCTGCTCAAGTTTTAGTCTGTAATGATCATGCATTGAGTAATCTATGACTGATGTGTCAAAGTTGTCTGATGATATCAAATGCCCCATTGCCCCCTAAGGCGGGTATGCCCCCTTTGCTAACATAATGGCAGGGATCATGTGTGTGAAATGATGACAATGTAGCGCTATGCATGGATTTCCCTACTTTGTTGTCACAATCTAATTACATATGGTATGCTGGTGGTGTCTTGGCTTATCAGTCATGACACTATGCTGGGGCACAGGTATTGCCATTGCCCCTGAAATGTGTGACTTAGTGATGGTTATGCATGACTCACCAAACATCTGACCTGCATTGGTAAAATGGTAGGACATGTGAACTCCATGTCTAGACTGACGCAGTTACATGCAATTCTGGTTGCATGCAACCTGTCCACAAGCATTGCATGCAGCACTCCTACACTTCTGCTACTGTCATTCAAAAGAGGAAAATAGTATGCCAATGGGAGACTCACCAACAGGGCCACAGATCACCACACCAAGATGGTCAAACAGATACTGCTCCCTGGCCACCAGATCTGCCCAGCGATGCTTCAGCTGGTGCTCTTTGCGGCTGCTGTGGAACAGCCTCTTCAGGTGGTTGAGCACTTTGCCCCACTGCAGCCTCCTCACCTCTGTCTGGTAGCCCTGGATGAAACTGCCCCCCATCTCCAAAATTAATGGCAGGTAGTAGGCTACCAGCCACACGAAGCCTCCCAGCTCTTCCTTCCCCATCCTTGTCAACCTCCCCCTACCAGACATATCTGCCAGGTACAGGATGAAAATAATGAATGTGAACCAAATAGGCCCAAATAAATTATCCCAACTAACCCAACTTAACAACTATCCCGGACAGAAACCTCACAGTACAAGTACAATGATAGATACAAAAAACACACAAATTTACAAACACTGGGACAAGGTACAGTCAAAAATACATATGCTGTGCAGGATAGCATGTGTCATTATAATCTTGCAGATGATGTGTGGGGCATGTAGGAGACTGCCTCCTGTGATATCCAGGCACCTGAATCTGGACTTCAGAATGCCAAATGTCCTCTCCACAATAGTCTGTGTCCTTTGATGTCCCTCATTATATGCACACTCTGCTGCTGTGCTTGGGTTGGGAAATGGGGTCATTATCCATGGCTGTATGCCATAATCCTGATCCGCTGCAAAAGATTAAAGGAGGACGTTGTTGTTGGGGCTTGAAACAGATTTATCATGTAGCATGGCAGTTGATATTTTGAGTTGGTTGTGACTCATATGTGTTTGTGGTATGCTGTGAGTTCCTATCCTTGTGTAAAGTCTCCTCAGCACTGGGTTGTTGGACATGACAATCCTGTGTTTGGCTCAAGGGCCGGGGACATAGAATTTGGATTCCAAACTGATGGTCATAATGTATGTACCATTCGTTGTGTGGTTGAGCACCTTGCCCCACTGCAGCCTCCTCACCGGTGTCCGGTAGCCCTGGATGAAACTGCCCCCCCATCTCCAAAATTAATGGCAGGTAGTGGGCTACCAGCCACACGAAGCTTCCCAGCTCTTCCTTCCCCATCCTTGTCAACCTCCCCCTACCAGACATATCTGCCAGGTACAGGATGACAATAATGAATGTGAACCAAATAGGCCCAAATAAATTATCCCAACTAACCCAACTTAACAACTATCCCGGACAGACACCTCACAGTACAAGTACAATGATAGATACAAAAAACACACAAATTTACAAACACTGGGACAAGGTACAGTCAAAAATACATATGTTGTGCAGGATAGCATGTGTCATTATAATCTTGCAGATGATGTGTGGGGCATGTAGGAGACTGCCTCCTGTGATATCCAGGCACCTGAATCTGGACTTCAGAATGCCAAATGTCCTCTTCACAATAGTCCGTGTCCTTCGATGTCCCTCATTATATGCACACTCTGCTGCTGTGCTTGGGTTGGGAAATGGGGTCATTATCCATGGCTGTATGCCATAATCCTGATCCGCTGCAAAAGATTAAAGGAGGACGTTGTTGTTAGGGCTTGAAACAGATTTATCATGTAGCATGGCAGTTGATATTTTGAGTTGGTTGTGACTCATATGTGTTTGTGGTATGCTGTGAGTTCCTATCCTTTTGTAAAGTCTCCTCAGCACTGGGTTGTTGGACATGACAATCCTGTGTTTGGCTCAAGGGCCGGGGACATAGAATTTGGATTCCAAACTGATGGTCATAATGTATGTACTGTTCGTTGTGTGGTGCACCTTTGTATCAGTGTGCTATCACTAGAGGGGAAATGACACATCCTCACAACACAATGGGGTCAGATGTGGTGGCAACATGGTAGCACTACAGAGACTGGAAATCCTATCCATTTTGACATGTCATTGCATATGATGTTCGACGCTTAGGGACTTTGAATTTGGTAAGTGACAATGCACAACACGTCTCCAAAATTGGCTGCACTGTCCTGCAACACTTAGACTATGCAGAATGACTCATGTGTGACATGTTACTAGGCAACCCTTTGTTGTCTCCTGCGTCTGTTGCTCATATGCAGCTGTGCACCTTCACTACCTACCTTGCACCAGGGTACTTGACTAGCTTCCTTGTGGGGTGGATGTATCTGTGCAGGAACGGACACCGCCCTATGCATATGTTGTTTTGATAGACAATTGGCTCTTTCTGTGTGTGCAGCAGTATGCAACGTGCATTAGTGGCACAATCATCTGAGTTCAAAGCACAGTCTACTTTCTTATTGTAACCTGCATACAGCACCCCGGGGGTGGTGTTTGTTGTTGGCACTGCCTCAGGTCTTAGGTGACAGCTACATCTGAGTCAGCTATGTATCTTGTGGTGACAGACCTGCAGGGACACACATTGCACACCCCTTCCACACTATATACAGCATGGGAGGGTGGCCGATTTACAGTGTGGCTTCAAGTCATTATGAAATGGTCATCTGACAAGTTGTACATACAGTGCAGACCATGACAATGTCACTGTGGGAGTTTTACATAGGGCCCTTGGTTATCCAGAGTGGCAGCTAATGTGTGTGGCAGCCATGAGGTGCCCAAGGGTGTGTATCTCATTGCTATAGTATGATCAACATAACTACTAGTGCTTCTCCTATCTTCCAACACATGAATCGGCAATTATACTGCTGACATATGCACAGTGCAGGCTATGGGTTGGAGCTCAGCTACTTAGCAAATGTGTCCCTGGGCACAGTACATGTGAGTTCAGTGATGTCCTGTTTTCCCCTACAGGGTCCCACTATGGTATCCATGATCTGCACTGTCTGATAGTGATTCTGCCCAAGGGTGGGCCATTTATTGTATCTGCTACAGACATGATGGTGTTGTGAGTCAGTAAGTGTTGCATGTGAGGTGGCACTACAGTAGGTAGTATCACACATCTGGCACATAGTATGTTATGGGCATTGATCTTGTATTCCTATGTCTGTGAGGCAATGCGTAAGGCAGATGTCGTGGAACACTACAGGTAAGTCAGGTAGGTGTTGGTGAGATGTAGTTGGTATAGGCAGCAGTTGTCTGGTATTTGATGTTTGTTCTCGCAGTGATTTGCACGGAATGACTTGAGGGATCTATGCCTATATGGAACTTATATGACATGGGCATGGTGCATGCCATTGACATTGCTGTGCTATTCTTTGTTTGGTGTACTGTGTGAAGTGTATGTAGTAGGCAACCTGTGGGCACTTGTAGTGGTCTGTGTGGTTCTTCTCTTAGAAAAGAGTGCATGACTGCACCTGTCCTTCACGTGGTGTCCCTGTCAAGTTGTGGGTGTGTTACGTACATGTGGGAGTATGTGGTTGTGGTGTGCACTGATTGTGTTGTACTGTGGCATGGTGCATTTGTGTTGTTATCTGCATATCTGTGTTACCCTGGCCATGTATTAATGTAGTGGTGTATGTCTTGTGTGTCCTACAGAGTTGGTGTGTTGTGTGTATATTGCTAGGTTTATTGACTTACCCACAAGTATGCTATTTCCATATTGTCTATCCTGGAATTGTTCATTGATTCTTCTGTGCCGGAATATGTAGGCATCATGGACACTCCCAGGATACTTGGCCAAAATGTTTATGAATAGTCCCTGGTGGTCCACTATGGCCTGCACATTAATGGAATGTGTGTGCTTGCGATTCCGGTATAAGTGCTCGGTTGCTGCAGCCGGACATGGGTACAGTCAATTGCACCGAGCACATGCGGGAAGCCATGGATTTGATGGAGCCCCTGTTTGTTCTCCTGCTGCTTTTGCTGGGTGTTGGGGAAGCTGATGTGGTGGGGTGTCAGGGAGATAACAGCGTCTAACACCTTTGGCAGGAATGCAGAGAACGACGGCTGTGAGACACCAGCAACCAGAACACTCGTTGTTTGGAATGAACCACTTGCCAGCATGTGTAGAACAGCTAGCAGCTTTGTCACAGGTGGTATGTTGTGTGGGGTCTGCAGGCCAGCTGTGCTTTGTGGCTCAATGTGGTGCAGCAGGTGTAGTATGGCTTGCCAGTTCAGTCTGTAGGTCCTAATAATGTGCTGGTCCCTGAGGCCAAGGAGGGTTGTTCTGGTTCTGAAGAGCCTCTCCTGTCTTCTGTGTTGCCTTTGTGGGTCGCGTTGTAGTGGTGGTGGTTGTTGTAGTTGTTGCTGTCCTCTGCGTCGTCCCGCAAGCTGGATCAGTGTCACCTCCATCTTCTCCTGTGGGTTGGTAATGTTGCTTCTGTATGTTCTCCTTAAATAGTGATGAGTTTGACTCACTTAAACGCCTATGCTGACCCAGGCGTTAAATTTTGATGCAGATCAGTGTTAACGTAATTTTTTGGGGTCCGCCTCCCACCCGTTCATCTTTTTTGCCTGGGTGAATAAATATGGAGTTAGGGGGTTTGAATCATTTTTTGGATGGGAATGCCTACCTTGCATCTCATTGATGCAAGGAGGTTTCAAGCATCCCAAAAATGACGGTACACCAATATTTTGACACTAGACGGGTCAAGCGTCAAAATATAAATAAGGCGTTGAGTTTGCTTGTATTAGCGTAGACAAATGATGCTAATTCAGCGCAAACAGAGTATAAATATGCCCCTAAAAGTTTCTTTGTGCCACCTTCTGGAAGCTTGGCACACAGCAGTCAGGCTACACTAAAGAGGGAATGTGTAAAGTATTTATGCACACACATAGTAACACAGTGGAAACACCACAAAAGGACTTTATACCAGTTTAGAAAAATAGCCAAAAAGACCAAAACAACAAAAATCCAACATACACAAATCAAGTTATGAATTTTCAAAGATTCAATCAAAATGTAGTGCTTAGAAGACAATAGCTCCCCCCCGGGCTATCTGGTTGCACAGGAGTGGGGAAACCCAAAAGACCAGTCCAACCACGATGAAGCGTGGGCCCGGTACAGGAGTCACGCAGACCCACTGACAGTACCTTGCTTGCGTCGACGCTCGGTGATGATGAATTGATATGAGGAAAGCATACATTACTCTTGCAGACGGTGCATTGTTTTCTGAGTGTGCAATGTAGTTGATGCGTTGATGTCCAGAAGCGATGTGCGCTGGTTCCAATGCGTTGGTGCTGCATCGCCCAAGACGGGGCTGTGTTGAAAGTTGGGTTGTTGTGTCACACATTCAGTGAGCGATGTCCGCTGCTTCAGTGCAGGCAGTGGCAAGGCGGCATTTCTGTAGCGGGGTGCTTCGTTTCCAATTGATGCACCGGTATCGATGCATCCACTTTTGATTTGCAGCACCACACTCACCTCCAAGGGCCCAGGACGGAATTTGGCACCACTTGGCAGAGCAGGACTCACAGCAGAGGAGTCCAGTTGCTGATATCAATATGCATGTGAAATCTTTGATATCCCTGGGACTTCAGAAACAGGAGGCAAGCTCAGTCAGGCCCTTGGGGACATTTTAGATTGCAGCATGTAGAGAGTTAAATCCAGTCTTATCACTTCCAGGCAGGAAGCAGGAGGCAGCAGGCCAACACAGCAAAGCAAACAGTAAAGTGGCAGTCCCTCCTGATAGAATATTGTCAGCCCAGAATTAATCTGAGAATATGGTGTCAGAGGCCTAGTACTTATACCCAAAATGGCCTTTGATGTAGGGGTAACTTCAAAAGAATTCGGAAGGTTCTCTTTCAACCCAGCCCTGACTCAAGACTACCAGAAAGGGTAATCATCCCTTTGTGTGATGGTAGGATATAGCTTATTCAGATGTAAGTGTGAACTGCCTCTCCCTGCTCGGGATGACGATCAGTATGCATATGTATCTTCTGTCACACCCAGCCCTTCTTGTTTGTGGCTGTCTGGAGTTAATGCACAAATGTAGGTGTCTCCTAAACCCAGATGTGTATTCAGAGACAGGCTAAGGCACAGAATGGTTAAAGTAAGAAAATGGCATCTTTTCAAAAAGTGGCATTTTCAGATATGCATTTGAAAAATCAACTTTACCGAAAGATGTATTTTTAAATTGCAAGTCCAGAGACAACAAACCCCATTTTTCTATCTTTTCCCAATTGGAAGTTACACTTAAAATATGTTCCAAGATATAGCCAATGTTAGCCTGTTGGAGAGATAGTCCTTCTAAACATTTTTCACTAATTGAATATGTTAAACTTAAAAGTACATGTCCAACTTTTTAAATGCACTGCACCTTGCCCTTGGGGTTAAACAGGGCCTATCTTAGCCATGACTTAAATGTAATAAAAGGGACGGTTTGGACCCGGCAGATGGATACACTTGTCAGGTTGAAATGGCAGTTTAAACTGCAAACGCAGGCTCTGCAATGGCAAGCCTGAGGCATTTTTAAAAGGCTACAGTAGTGGGTGACACATCCAGTGCTGCAGGCCCACTAGTAGCATTTGACTTACATGCCCTGGGCACACATAATGCACTTTACTAGGGACTTACTAGTAAATCAAATATGCCAGTCATGGTGATGCCAATGTTTCCATGTTGCATACACAGAGCACATGCACTTTAGCACTGGATAGCTGTGGCAAAGTGCACAGAGTCCTAAAGCCAGCCATAATGAAGTTCAAAACAGGAGTTCAGAAAGCAAAAAGTCAGAGGAAACCATGCTAAAGGATGCCAGGTCTAACACTTGCCCCCCCCCCCCAGCAGAAAGTGGGGAGGGCTCCCTAGCCCCTTGTGTGTTTTCTTCATTAGGGTGGAAAAGCCTGGAAAAACCATCAGTGTTGGCATGTTCTGTTCCAGGACGGTGTTTCACCATAAAGTCCATTCCCTGTAGGGAGATGGACCACCCCAACAGTTTAGGATTCTCACCCCTCAGCTTCATTAGCCTTCTGAGGGGCCCATGGTCTGTCTGAACCCAGAAGTGAGTCCCAAACAAGAAGGGTCTAAGCTTCTTCAGCGCCCATTCCACAGCAAAAGCACATAGAATCCCTTGTTGGGTCATGTGAGATGTTCTATCTGGAGCCTCTATCTCCTCCTCTTCTGCTCATCAGAGCCTTCCCATAATATTGTGCTTCCCTTTGTTGATTGCCATATCCCATTGACCCCTTTCTTAGCCATTAACCATTTTACTGACTTCAGCCATCTGCATTTCTCAAACCCTTTTTGCCATTATTCACAGACCTCACTCATTTTCACCCATTTACCTTTAACCTCCTCTGCCAAGTTCCAGTCCCATTGACCTAAGATCTACCGTCACACTACTGTGCCAGCACCAGACCAAGGGCCAGATTTACCAGGCCCTAGCTCCACCAGACCGTCACTTTTAGTGACGCTCCGGTGGCGCTATTCACAGTACGATATTTACAAGGAGACGTTAAGCCACTGTTTGTGGCTTAGTGCCTCCTTGTAAAGATAAGTCCCTCCGAGGCAGTTTTCTGCTGCAGAGATGTGTACAATGGGTGTTGCTGTGGGTGCAACACCCACTGCTTTTGATGCTGCCCCACATGTACGCAAAATTGTAAATTTGTGGCAGCGTCAGAAACTAACGCCACCCCAGCGGTGGCATTAGCATGGCCCAACGAGGAGGAATACTTTTATTCCTCCTCATTTTTGGTTTGTCTATGTGTGCTATTTTCTGTAGCACACATAGAAAGAGCAAAATACCATGAAAGAATTTTATGTGCAGGAAGGTTTTCCTTCCTGCACATAAACAATCTATCCCCTCAATGCAGACACCCTTGCACCGTGGTGCAAGGATGCCTGCGTTGACACTGGCAGTTAACTTTAGTGTCGGCACAGGGGGAAACACAGAGGTGCGCTTTTTGTTTGTAAATGTGGTGCATCCCTACGTTTCAAAAGTGGTGCAGTGCTGCAAATTTTGTTGCAGTGCTGTGCCACTCCTGTGTAAATCTGGGCCCAAGTCCCTACACTCGGAGGTCAGAGTGTAACAGTCCCGGCTTTTTCTTCACTTTGCATGCTCTGCTTTTTCAAAAATACTTGCTAGTTCTATATGTGGGATGAAGAGGGAGTGTTTCTAGGGATTGGCAGTATAGGACACATGAATATGGAAAGGTTTACAAAGGGATATCCTAAAACATGTGGCCTAGACTCACATAGGTGCCCTTCTGCTCCTTGTCTTCTTCCTTCACTTCTCAGTTCTTCTGTGCCTTTCGACATCAGCCCTCCTCCTAGTCCTGTTACAAGTCTTTGTTTTCTAAGTTGTTTTGGTTCTCCTGACCTTCATCATGGCTCTGGTCTAACTAGTTTTGATAACTCTGATTTCCTGAAGAAAGGGGCCTTGGTTGGAGTACTTTCTGACCCTGGTCTTCTTGGCTCTGCTACTGGCTCAATCTTGCATTAGCCATTCTTGGGCCTCCTGATACTGGTACCACTGATCCCCATCCTGATCCTGTTGGCCTGCTGGGTCCTTTTCCACCTAGCCCTTTTGTCCTGGTTCTCCTAGATCTGGTACTCCTTGTGTTCTTGGTTTTGGTCAACCCGATTCTTCTTGCTCTGGACCTTGTGATCTATCTTGTTCTGCCTCAACTGATCCTCCTTATTAAGTCCTCTTAGGATGGGCCTGATCATTTTGTCCTAGTCTGGTCACACTGGTCCTTGTGGCTCTGGTGGCCCTGGTCCCTCTGATCCTCAACAACCTGGTCCTAGTACCCCAGTTCCTGCTCCTCCTGCACCAGTTGGAACTTCAGTTCCATATCCCCCGGTTATGGTATCTCTGGTCCTCCTTGTCTTTTTTCTGTTTTTTTCTGATCCTTCTAGTCCTAGTCATCCCCATCTGGTCCCTGGTCTTAATGGTCCTAGTCAACCTTGTCCTGAAATGACTAGTTCTCTGGGTCCTTATCCCACATGTCATGATATTCTTGGCCATGATACTCTTGCTCATTGTCATCATGGACTAACGTTAACCTGATTCTCTATGTTCAGGTCATCCTGTTCTTAGCCATGGCTCCTGTCACTTCCTTATCCTGGTCCTCCTTTTCCTCCCCACCGTGGCCCTGCCTCTCCTAGTATGCTAGATCATGATACCATGGATCTCTGTGAATTGAGCTTCCTTTCCTTCTGGGTTGTGGTCTCACTGATCCTCATTGACCTGGTCCTCTTAGTTCTTGTCCTGTTTGCTCTGGTTTCCTGGCCATCTCCTCCTGATTCTACTGATCCTGCTCCCCTAGTCTCCTATCAGTCTGGTTTGCCTAGCAACTGTCTTCCTATTACTAGTTTCCACAGAATGTGTTCTCTTCCTAGTGTTCTGTCCACTAGACCTGCTCATTTTGTTTCTTGTCCTTCTTGTTTGGGTTTGTATGCCTGATCCTCTTGGTCCTGGTCTTCCTGCTACTTATCCTCGTGCTGTTACGCAAACTCATCATGGTCCTCCTCTATCTGGTCTTCGTGGGCCTGGCCATGCCTGTGCCTAGCACTGTGGCTTGGACTCCGGCTGTGATTATCCTGGTCCTGATATCCCTGGTCTCTGGTCCTGATTCTTCTGATCTGCCTTTTCTTCCTCACCCTGTTCCCCCTGGTCCTTATACTCAAGGCTCTGATTCCTTCATTTACATGTTGTTAGACCTGACAGCCTTAGGGTTGTCACTCCTAAACTTTTGCCTGCCTCCCTCCACTTTTTGGACACTGTTTTTGCTGGTTTTAGAACTCTGTGCACTTTACCACTGCCAACCAGTGCTAAAGTGCATATGCTCTCTTCCTTAAAACATGGTGACATTGGTTCATACCCAATTGGCTTATTTAATCTACTTGTAAGAATCCAGTAAAGTGCACTACAAGTGCCCAGGGCCTGTAGATTAAATGCTACTAGTGGGCCTGCAGCACTGATTCTGCCACCCACATAAGTACCTCTTCACCATGCCTTAGGCCTGCCATTGCAAGGCCTGTAAGTGCAGTTTCACTGCCACTTCGACTTGGCATTTAAAAGTACTTGCCAAGCCTTAAACTCACCTCTTTCTACATATAGGTCACCCCTAGGTAGGCCCTAGCTAACCCATAAGGGAGGGTGCTATGTAGATAAAAGGCAGGACATGTACCTGCACAGTTTATTTGTCCTGGTGGTGTAAAATCCCTAAATTCGTTTTTACACTGCTGTGAGGCCTGCTCCTTTCATAGGCTAACATTAGGGCTACCCTCATATACTGTTCGAGTGGTAGATTCTGATCTGAAAGGAGTAACAAGGTCATATTTAGTATGGCCAGAATGGTAATACAGAGTCCTGCTGACTGGTGAGGTTGTATTAAATATTACTATTTTAGAAATGCCACTTTTAAGAATGTGAACATTTCTCTGCACTTAAATCCTTCTGTGTCTTACAATCCACGCCTGGCTAGGTTACTTGACAGCTCCCTTGTGCATTTCATTCAGACAACCCCAAACACAGGATGCTCTGTCACACCTGCACACATCTGCATACTGAATGAGTCTTCCTGGGCTGGGAGGGTGTAGGGCCTTACACTTACCTTTGAAAGGACATTGGCCTGCCCTCAAACAATGGACCACCAAACCCCCTACTGGGACCCTGGCAGACAGGATGGAACTGAAAGGGGACCTGGTGCACTTCTAAGCCATTCCTTGAAGTCTCACCCTACTTCAAAGGCACACTTCAGTATTTAAACAGGTCCTCTGACCCCACCAACTCAGACACTTCTGGACAAGATACCACTGAAGAAGAATCTCTGAACCAGAACCTGCAACCTGCCAGGAGGAACTGCCTGGCTGCCCAAAGGACTGCTTTTCTGCAAAGGACTGCTGCCCTGCTGTTGCCCTGCTGCCTTGCTGCCCTCCGGCTCTGCTGAGAAGTGCTCTCCAAGGGCTTGGATAGAGCTTGCCTCCTGTTCCTTGAAGTCTCAGGACCAAAAAGACTTCATCTCTGCAAAAGAACTCCTTGTGCAGCGAAAATCGACCCACAGCCTGCAAAATAACCATGCACAGACTGCATCGCTGTGAGAAAATCGCCACACACAAAACCGGAACAACAAAGCTCGGCTCCCGATCGATGCAGTGCCCGCCTTGCGACAGAAATTTCCACGCATTGCCCACTGGATCAACGCAACCCCTGTGACTTCATCCTGCATGCCCAGGATTTCCCTGCATCTTCCCCGGGACGTCCAAAAACCCCACAACCTGAAGAGGATCCCAGTCTATGCACCAGAAAGCGATGCAAAGCGTGCCCTGCGTGAAAACTCAACGACGCGTCATCGGCGTGCGCCAGAAAAAGTGACGCACACCTCCCCGTTTTCCACGCATCTCCTCTGTGGCCCCTTGCGGAGAATTTGAACGCAAACGAGGTACTTTGTGCTTGTGAGAGATATTTGTTGCTTTTTAAAGACTCAAGACTTCTTTTCTCATTTCCTACAGTGATAACTCAAAGTGTACTTATCAAATCTTAATTGTTTTGACCTGCATTCAACCAGATAAATATTAGATATTTTTCTAAACACCGTGTGGTGTATCTTTGTGGTGTTATACTGTGTTATTGCATGATTTATTGCACAAATACTTTACACATTGCCTTTTAAGTTAAGCCTGACTGCTCAGTGCCAAGCTACCAGAGGGTGGGCACAGGATAATTTGGATTGTGTGTGATTTACCCTGACTAAAGTGAGGGTCCTTGTTTGGACAGGGGGTAAACTGACTGCCAACCAAAGACCCCATTTCTAACATTGGTGATCAGCGGTGACGATAGGACTTGTATTTGTGCAGTGACATTCAATAACTACGTGTACACTACCTACCCACAGTTGAAGGTCAACTTGATTTGTTATTTTTTTCTGCAATTTCATTCTCTGCCTGATTTTTAACTAAATCCTCATTCAACATGTCTCTTGCTGGGTCTCAAGCAGGAGATGAAGATTTTGACCTAGCCAAGCTGGAGAGTTACAATGTCAAACAGCTGAAAGGGTTCTGTAAGGGGTTGGGAGTACCCACTAAGGGGGCCTCCAAGAAAGAGGAGCAACAAAAGGCGCTGAGGGCCTACGCAGAAGCCCATTCAGAGGAGGATGTTGATGAGGAGGAGCAAGAGGATGGCCCCTTAGACAATTTCTCGCCAATAGTGGGGTATGTTACCCCTGGAATTGTGCCCCCTAGTAAACCAGGGAGCAATGTCTCTAGTCATGGCCTGACTGCAGAGGAAAGGAGGGAGGAGAGAGAATTTTAACTAAAAATGGCAAAGTTAAACATGGAAGCAGAGGAGAATAAAGGAGAGAGAGAGGCTGAGAGAGCAGCCAATCAAGCTGAAGTTGAGAGAGCTGAGGCTGCAGCTAAGACAGCCTTGGCTGAAAATAATCTTTTGTTGGCTCATGAACTGAGTCTCAAAGAGCTGGATATCAAGACGAGGCAGTCTGAGTCCGACAGTGATGGTGGCAGCATACATGCAGGACCTGCTGGGGAAAGGAAGGTTTGTATACCCAAAAATGTAGTGCCAAGTTATGTGGTGGGAGATGACATTGACAAGTGGTTAGCTGCTTATGAAGTTGCACTAAGGGCTCATGGGGTCTCTGAAGAGCAATGGGGGGTGGCCTTGTGGTGGTATGTACCAGTAGTGGGGAGGGACACACTCCTTGCATTGGATCCTAAGGATCAAAACAGATACACACCCATGAAAACTGCTTTGATTGCCAAGTTTGGGTTGACACCTGAGAAGTACTGTCAGAGGTTCAGGGACAGCACCAAACTCTCCACACAGAACTGGGTAGACTTTTTTGATTTCTCCAGTAAGGCACTGGATGGATGGGTGCGGGGTAGTAAAGTAAATGACTATTTGGGGTTATATAATTTGATCCTGAAAGAGCATATGTTCAGTGTTTGCTTTACAGAGTTGCGCCAGCACCTATTTGACAGTAAGCTGACTGATCCTAGAAAGCTTGCTGAGGAGGCGGACCTCTGGGTTAGCACCAGAGTGTCCATGAAAGTACCTGGGGGGACACCCACGCAGGTGGTCAGGGTTCCCAACAGAAGAAAGAGGGGGGAGAACAACTTAAAAATAAGGAGTTCTCCAAAGGCCTCCAAAACAATTCCTAGGGGGTGGTGGTACCCAGTCCCAGCCTGAGTCTGAGAGGAGGTCAGGGTTCTTTGACAAAAAGAAAGGGAAGTTCTTCCCCAAATGCTTAGAGTGCTTCAAGTTTGGACACTCTAAGGGCGACTTCCAGTGTCCCAGTAGGGCACAGCCTACCACTGGAGGGCAGACACCTGGGTTGGCTAGTGTAGCCCTCGGGGGAGATGGTCCCAGTCAGCTTGGGGGAACAGATAGAGGTATCACTAGTGTCCCTGGGAGATAAGGACATGGTGCCAAAAGCCCACATGCCTGCCAATACTTCCAGGTATAGGCAGTGAGTCACCATTGATGGGCAAAGGGTGGAGGCTCTGCGTGACACAGGAGCAAGTATGACTATTGTCAGGGGTCAGATGGTGTCAGCAGAGCAGGTCATCCCTAATACATTCCACCAGGTCATAGTCGCTGACAATCGCGAGGGCCACCTACCAGTAGCTTTGGTTCCCTTTGACTGGGGGGGGGTCTCTGGTACAATAAAAGTAGCTGTGAGTCCTGCCATGCCTGTAGATTGTCTGTTATTACATTTGGGGCAAGACAAGACCTTTGCCAGGCTTGTTACCCACTTCCATTGGCCTAGAATGTGGGTTGCCTCATAATTTCTGTAGTGCCTGCCCAACCTGCCAGGCTAGTGGGAAGACAGGGAAAAGGCTTAAGGCCCCCTGATCCCACTTGCCGTCAATGGCACCCCCTTTGAAAGGGTGGCTATTGAGGTCATTGGTCTCTTGGACCCCAAAACTGCCCTAGGCAACAAGTTCATCCTGAATTTGGTGGACCATGCCACCTGCTACCCAGATGCAATCCCTCTGAGGACAGTGACTGCAAAGGTGGTGACCAGAGCTCTGATGGGAATATTTACCCATGTGGGGTTCCCAAAGGAGGTTGTGTCTGACAGAGGCACAAAGTTCATGTCAGCATACATGAAGTCCATGTGGGATGACTGTGGGGTAACCTACCGGTTTACCACCCCTTACAATCCTCAAATCAATGGGCTTGTTGAACGATTCAACAAGACCCTGAAAGGCATGATCACTGACCTGCCTGAGGCATGAGGCATAAGTTGGACGTCCTTTTGCCATGCCTTCTCTTTGTCTACAGAGAGGTGCCCCAGAAAGGGGTGGGGTTCAGCCCCTTTGAACCTCTCTATGGTTACCCTGTCAGAGGACTATTAAGCATAGTCAAAAAGGGATGGGAGAATGCTCCCAAGAAACCTTCCCAGGATGTTGTCAGTTACATGCTGGCCCTCTGCAACCAGACACAGCGTTTCTGGAAACAGGCCAGGGGCAACCTTGAGGCCAGTCGAGAGGCGATGAAGGAGTGGTATGACCAGAAGGCCACTTTGGTAGAATTCTTAGCTGGAGACAAAGTATGGGTGATGGAGCCAGTAGAGCCTAGAGCTCTCCAGGACCACTGGACTGGTCCATTTGAAGTTAAGGAGCGAAAGGGGGAGGCCAGTTACCTAGTGGACCTCAAGACCCCTAGAAACCCTCTAAGGGTATTCCACCACAACCAACTGAAGCCTCATGTTGAGAGGGCTGACATCAGTTTGCTCCTTATGACAGATGAGGGCAAGGAAGAGGAGAGTGAGACTCTCCCCTATCTCCTCTCTGTCATAGAAGGGGATGGGTCAGTGGAGGATGTTGATCTCTCTGACTCCCTGACTCTAGAACAGAGAGGAGATTGTAATGAATTATTGGAGAAGTTCTCTTCCCTGTTTTCACTCACTCCTGGACTCACCCACTTGTGTGTCCACGACATTGACATAGAAGACAGTCCCCCTGTAAAGAACAAAATTTACAGGTTGTCAGACAAGGTGAAGGCCAGCATCATGGAGTAACCAAGATGCTGGCCCTAGGGGTTATTGAGAAGTTCAGTAGTCCCTGGGCCAGCCCTGTGGTGCTGGTACCCAAGGCTGCTGCACCCGGTGCCAAGCGAGAACTCCGGTTCTGTGTGGACTACTAGGGTCTCAACTCAGTCACTCGGACTGACGCTCATCCCATCTCCCGAACTGATGAGCTCATAGATAGGCTTGGCGCTGCCACATTCCTCAGTACTTTTGCTCTCACATCAGGGTACTGGCAGATCGCCTTGACTGAGGGGGCTAAAGAGAGATCTGCATTTTCCACACCTGAGGGCCATTACCAATTCTGGGTGATGCCCCTTAGGTTAATGAATGCCCCCACTACCTTCCAACGGTTGGTTAACGGGGTCCTGGCTGGCAAGGATGCTTTCTGCACAGCCTACCTAGACGACATTGCTGTCTATAGTTCCAGCTGAGAGGAACACCTGCTTCACCTCAAGGAGGTGCTTCAGGCCCTGCACCATCAAGGCCAGTAAGTGCCAGATTGGGCAGGGTTCCGTGGTGTACTTGGGACACCTAGTAGGTGGTGGCAAGGTGCAGCTCCTCCAGGCCAAGTTTGAAACTATTTATGGCCTGGCAACCACGTAGAACCCAAACTGAGGTGAGGGCCTTCTTGGGCTTCACTAGTTATTACTGTAGGTTTGTCAGGGCTATGGAACCATTGTGTCACCCTTGACAGAACTCACATCCAAAAAGCAACTTAGATTGGTTAATTGGACCGAGGCTTCTCAGAAAGCCTTTGTCTCCCGGAAGGAAGCCATGTGCACGGCCCCGTGCTAAAGGCATCTGACTACTACCAGGAATTTATTGTGCAGATGGATGCTTCAGAGCATGGCTTAGGGGCAATTCTAGCACAGCTAAATGAGGAGGGCCTAGACCAACCAGTAGTTGTTTTTAGCAGAAGACTATTACCACAGGAACAAAGGTAGAGTGCTATTGAGAGAGAAGCGTTTGTTGTGGTCTGGGCATTGAAGAAGCTGAGACCATACCTATTTGGGACTCACTTCTGGGTTCAGACAGACCACAGGCCCCTCAGATGGCTCATGCAGATGAGGGGCGAAAATTGTAAACTCTTGAGGTGGTCCATTTCCCTAAAGGGGATGGACTTTACAGTGGAGCATCGCCCGGGGATTGACCACGCCAACTCTGATGGTCTCTCCAGATACTTCCACTTTAGCGATGAGAGCTGCCAGGAGGTTGGGTAGTAGCTCTCCCCACTTTCAGCTGAGGGGGACACATGTTAGACCTGACTGCCTTAGGGTGGTCACCCCTAACTTTTTGCCTGCCTCCCACCACATTTTGGACACTGTTTTTGCTGGTTTTAGGACTCTGCGCACTTTACCACTGCTAACCAGTGCTAAAGTGCATTTGCTCTCTCCTTTAAAACATGGTGACATTGGTTCACACCCAATTGGCTTATTTAATTTACTTGTAAGACCCCAGTAAAGTGCACTAGATGTGCCTAGGTCCTGTAGATTAAATGCTACTAGTGGGCCTGCAGCACTGATTCTGCCACCCATATAAGTAGCCTCTTAACCATGCCTACGGTCTGGCAGTGCAAGGCCTGTGTGTGTAGTTTCACTGCCACTTCGACTTGGCATTTAAAAGTACTTGCCAAGCCTTAAACTCCCCTCTTTCTACATATAGGTCACCCCTAAGGTAGGCCCTAGCTAACCCATAGGAAAGGGTGCTATGTAGATAAAAGGCATTACATGTACCTGTACAGTTTATATGTCGTGGTGGTGTAAAACCCCTAAATTTGTTTTTTACACTGCTGTGAGGCCTGCTCCTTTCAGAAGCTAACATTGGGGCTACCCTCATAAACTGTTTGAGTGGTAGATTCTGATCTGAAAGGAGTAACAGGGTCATATTTAGTATGACCAGAATGGTAATACAATGTCCTGCTGTCTGGTGGAGTTGGATTTAATATTACTATTTTAGAAATGCCACTTTTAAAAAGTGAGCATTTCTCTGCACTTAAATCCTTCTGTGCCTTACAATGCACGTCTGGCTAGGTTACTTGACAGCTCCCTTGTGCATTTCACTCAGACAACCCCAAACACAGGATGCTCAGTCACACCTGCACACATCTGCATACTGAATGGGTCTTCCTGGGCTGGGAGGGTGGAGGGCCTGATACTTACATTTGAAAGACAGTGGCCTGCCCACACACAATGGACTGTCAAACCCCCTACTGGGACCCTGGCAGACAGGATGGAATTGAAAAAGGGCCTGGTGCACTTCTAAGCCACTCCTTTAAGTCTCCCCCCACTTCAAAGGCACATTTGGGTATTTAAACAGGTCCTTTGACCCCACCAACTCAGACACTTCTGGACAAGATACAACTGGAGAAGAATCCCTGAACCAGAACCTGCAACCTGCCAGGAGGAACTGCCTGGCTGCCAAAAGGACTCACTTGACTGCTTTTCTGTAAAGGACTGCTGCCCTGCTGTTGCCCTGCTGCCTTGCTGCCCTTTGGCTCTGCTGAGAAGTGTTCTCCCAGGGCTTGGATAGAGCTTGCCTCCTGTTCCTTGAAGTCTCAGGACCAAAAAGACTTGGGGAGTCATTCTGACCTCGGCGGTAAAAGGCCCTTACCGCCGGTCAGAAGTCCGCCATTCTACCGCCGCGGCCGCGGTAAACCGCCACGGTCATTCTGACCACCAACTGTGAAACCGCCAAAAATCCGACATCCAAGGAAGGCCGCCTCATCAGCGGGCAGCGGAAAACTGGAGATGACCAAACCTCCACCGTCACGCCAACACAAACACGCCCATGCCATTCTGACCCACGAATCCACGCGGCGGTCTTTCAACCGCGGTATTCCATTGGCGGTACACACCGCCGCGGTCAAAATACACACCCAGCTCCAAAACACAGCCACATTGGACAATTTGAAATACACACACCTGACACACATACAAACAACACTCCCACACATCCAATCAACTATAAAACACACACCCACATCACCCACAAACCCCCACTAGTTGGAAATCGGAGAGAAGGAGATAGAGATAAAGAGAGCGAGCACAGCAATCGAAAACCCCAACACACACAGGAACCCAACTTCATCACCCACACCACATTTACGCACACATCACCACATATCACCACGCACATCACCACAAACACCACCCCACACCTCATCCACACCACCCCATGGCACCCCAAAGACACCCCAGGTTCTCGGACCAAGAACTCAGGGTCATGGTGGAGGAAATTATAAGGGTTGAGCCCCAGCTCTTCGGCACACAGGTGCAGCACACCACTATAGCAAGGAAGGCTGAGCTATGGCAAAGGATCGTAGACAGGGTCAACGCTGTGGGACAGCATCCCAGAAATCCGGAAGATATCAGAAAGCGATGGAACGACCTACGGGGGAAGGTGCGCTCGATGGTGTCGCGACACAACATCGCTGTGCAGAAGACTGGCGGCGGACCCCCACCCACTCCACCCCAATTCACAGCATGGGAGCAAGAGGTAGTAAACATCCTGCATCCTGATGGCCTCGCTGGAGTACACGGAGGAATGGACTCTGGTAAGTCGAATCTCAACTACTTCACCCCCCCCCAACCACCAGCATGCCAACCCCCCCCTCACCCCCAATCTCAACCCCCCAGCACACAACCTCCCTGCCAATGTCTCACCAGCACAACCCACCCTAAACAACACCAACCCCTGAATGCCAACACAAGCCATAGACAGCCACCACCAAAGCATGACCATTGCACATACCCATACACCCCCCCCCACCACCCTCACAACACCTCCCACAAGGGAATGCCAGCACTGGGGGACAAGGGCACTCAAAATGCACGCCATGGCACACACAGAAACAATAACCATACTCCTTTACCCCTGCAGGGCCCGAACGCCAACACACCGCCACGGAGGGTCCAGATTTGTCCATCCCACCTCCAGAACAGGCCCCCAGCGAGGACAGCAGCTCTGTCGACCTAGAACCTGATGACCAGCCCGGACCATCGGGGACCTCTGGACAGTCGGTTCCCCACACACAGACACAGGCCACAGCAGACCCAACCCCCTCTGGGAACACCAGCACAGCTCCCACCCAGCGGGCCCATGCCTCTGTCTCGCGGACGCGTCAATCAGCGGTGTGTCCGCCACTACAGGGCACCCAGGCTGACCCAACACCCCAACAACAACAGGGACCTGGGGGCAGTGGTAGTGGGCACACCGTCCAGGGGACAGAGGCCCGGGGAAACAGGGCAACTGGGAGGGCTGCTGTGCGACAGGGGGGGGAGGACAGGCCCAGGGAACCGACTCTCCAAGAGGCCCTCACCACCATCATGGGAGCATACCATCACTCCCAGGAGACGATGGCGACGGTACTGGCCAGGTTCACCGAGATCCAGGCACAGCAGGAGGAACGGTACATGGGGTTCAGCAATGAACTCAGGAACATCGCTACCGCTATGGGGACCATAGTCCAGGCCCTCAACCGGATAGAAACCACATTGCGGGACCATGTGGCACCACAAAGGGCCCCTGTCACTAGCCAGGAACAGCCTACCACCTCCGCCGGCGCTAGTGGTCAGGAGGCCCCCACAGAACGACGGCCCCCCAGAACCCCACCTCCTGCTGAAGAACAACCACCCCGCAAGAGGAACCTGAGATCTCACAGGAAGACAGAGTAGGATGCCAAGACCCCCGCCAGCATAAGATACCCCCTGATGTCATCCCACTGTCCCACAGTGTCACCCTGTCCAACCTTGAACTGCCCCTGCTCCATCCCTCCACAGGCATATGGAAAATGCACCTGTGAAACTGAGAACTGGGCTCTGCCATGGACATAACTCCACCCTCACCCATCACCGTTTTAATATCATGTACCAATATCTAGCACTAAAAATAAATCACTCATTGCACTGAAATCATTCAGGAGTCAGCCTGTATTATTTACAAATGTATAACACATTACTGATCAATAATGTTCTGTTATTTTTGTGATGACAACATACCGATGTCAATAAGCATTAGTCCATGGGCTAACCAAGCAGAAGTCACGCAGTGGGTCATACAGCACTGAAAAGGGAAGGGAAAATCAAACATCAGTTTAAAAGAACTGGGGGGAAATACACAAAGTAAAGATGCAGGGGGCTTTCAGTAAATGTTAAATGGCGTGGGTGATTCTTACCTGTGTGCTACTGAAAATACTGTTGGATAACTCTGTCCCTGTTGTCTGGGTCGTCCTCTTCGTCTTCCTCCTCTTCACTCTCCGCAGGCTCCACAGCTGCTTCAACACCACCATCTGGACCATCCTCCTGCAGGAAAGGCACCTGACGTCGCAATGCCAGATTGTGAAGCATACAGCAGGCCACGATGATCTGGCACACCTGCTTTGGTGAGTACATCAGGGATCCCCCTGTCATATGCAGGCACCTAAATCTGGCCTTCAGGAGGCCAAAGGTTCTTTCTATGATCCTCCTAGTTCGCCCATGGGCCTCATTGTACCGTTCCTCTGCCCTGGTCCGGGGATTCCTCACTGGGGTCAATAGCCAAGGCAGGTTGGGGTAACCAGAGTCACCAATTAGCCACACACGTTGTCTCTGTAGCTGTTCCATCACATAAGGGATGCTGCTATTACGCATCACATACGCGTCATGCACTGACCCAGGGAACTTGGCATTCACATGGGAGATGTACTAGTCAGCCAAACAGACCATAGAATGGTAACTTTTCCTGTTTCTGTACACCTGCTCATCGTCTTTTGGGGGTACTAAAGCCACATGGGTCCCATCAATGGCACCAATTATGTTGGGGATATGTCCAAGGGCATAAAAATCACCCTTCACAGTGGCCAAATCAACCTCCTCAGGGAATACAATGTAGCTCCGCATGTGTTTCGTCAGGGCAGACAACACTCTAGACAACATTTTTGAAAACATAGGCTGAGACATTCCAGATGACATGGCCACTGTTGTCTGGAATGAGCCACTTGCCAAAAATTCCTGTGGGTTGGCGGATGGGGGACATCAGGGCTGGCTCCAGCTGGGCACACAGTTCATGTATAGTGGCTCTGTCAAGTCGGTATCGTAGTATGATATGGCGTTCTTCCATTGTCGACAGGTCCACCAGCGGTCGGTACACGCGAGGATTCATCCTTCTCCTCGCAAGTCCCAGCGGACGGTGCCTAGGAAGGACAACATGGAGCACAGAGTCAAGCAAATCACAGGTACGTTCACCACAGCATGCCGAGCACACGATTATCTATGTATTGAAAGGCGTGTATGTGTGGCAATGCAAGGCCTAGGCCTGTGTGACGCAGTACAAATTATGCCATGTGGGCCCTTGAAATGGCGGCTGCCTGACCTGTGAAGTGGGACAATGGGATGTGAGGTCAATGCGCTGGCGTGGCACTCCGTGGCGTTAGGCGGTCGAAGACCGCTATACGAAGCCGCATTGGCTAACATTGAAGCCTATGGGTTTCAGGAGCCAATGACGAGGTACGCACCGCCGCGGGCGTGACCGCCATTTTTTATCTGCTTAATCACTCGAGACCTGATCATCCACAGGAGAGGACCTATACTGCAAGTGCTGCTGTGACCTCGGACTGGAAGTGACAATGGCTGCTTCGACTGGGGAAAGGGCCCCTGCCTTCACGTCTGAGGAGTTGGAGAAACTTGTGGATGGGGTCCTCCCCCAGTATGCGTTACTCTACGGTCCTCCAGACCAACAGGTAAGTACACTGGGTGCACATTGAATGGGCTATGCCTGTGTGGAGTGGGGTGGATGTAATTTGGTGGGGTGGGGGGCGAATGAGGAGTGCAACGCACGACAGATGAGAGCATGTGCCATATGGCAAGGTTGGAGAGGGGGGGCCAATCGCATCTAACATGCAGAAAATTTATGATTTTTTCCTTCCCACCCTGTACATGTCAAATAGGTCAGCGCCCATCAGAAAGTGGACATTTGGCGTGCCATCGCCAAGGAAGTCTGGGCCCTGGGGGTCCACGTCAGACGGGGCACCCACTGCCGCAAGAGGTGGGAGGACATCTGCCACGGGACCAGGAAGACTGCTGAGTCACTGCTGGGGATGGCCTCCCAACCTAGGAGGGGTGCCAGTCGTACCCTGACCCCCCTGATGTCCCGGATCCTGGCGGTGGCCTACCCTGATTTGGATGGGCGCTTGAGGACATCACAGCAGACACAGGGGGGTGAGTATCAGCACATTCTGCTATCTCTCTGCGCAGTGGAGGCGTCTGGGTGGGGGAGGAGGGTTGTGGGTGACATTAGGCCAGGGCGCTTTCTGTAGTGTAGTCCTCTCCTTTAGGCATGGCCCTGTGCTCCCGGCCCCCACCTCTGTAGGGTGACAAGTACAGCTATCGATGGTCCAGCATCACACATGTGCGCCTTTGTCGTCTCTAGACCTGTTGTCCTAGTCAGAAGTACTGAGTAGTGTACCCCAAATGCGCGGCTTAGTGCATGAGGCTCCTGTGTCTGTCCTCTCCGCCAACGGTGTTGACATTGCATGCACTCAACCTGGTCTTCGTTTTTCTCCCCCCACCCTTCTTCTTCATCTTCTTGTGCATGTGTGCATTAGCATCATCAGGCGGAGGAGAATTGGCATCAGAGCACGAGGGAGCTGCAAGTCACAAGGCCCCGGTGGGCCCAGGAACAGACACCGAGGGCACCAGTGATCTGGAGGGCGAGGGGAGCACCACAACGGGGACCGGTGGTGACACCAGCGACACCGACACGTCCTCGGATGGGAGCTCCCTAGCGGTGGCGGCAACATCCGGGCCCCCGCCTCTACAGGTACAGCCGCCACCCAGCGCACCAGCCCCGCCCTCCCAGCAGCCCCTCAGCCTACACTCCGTGCCCGCTCGCCCAGGAAGGCGGGCGTCTCCTTCGCCCCAGGCCGCTCAGCCCCTGCCCCTGTTACCCCTGCTGCCCTCAGTGAGGAGGTCATTGACCTCCTTCAGACCATCATTGTTGGGCAGACTACCCTTTTGAATGCCATCCAGGGGGTAGAAAGGGAGGTGCATCGGAGCAATGCCTACCTGGAGGGCATTCATTCGGGTCAGGCTGCCCATCAACGATCGTTCAATGCTCTGGCCTCAGCACTGACGGCAGCCATTGTCCCTGTTTCCAGCCTCCCTCTTCTGACTGCCTCCACCCTGTCTCTGTCTCCTGTTCCTCAGCCTATCCCATCCACACCATCAGACCAGCCTGCACACACCTCAACACCCAAGGGCAGCTCATCCAGACACAAGCACCACAGAACCCACAAGCATTCACGCAAGCAACACCCAGATGCAGACATTCCAACAGTCACTACCACCTCTGTGTCCCCCTCCTCCTCGTCTCCCTCCTCCCTCCCTGTGACGTCTACACTCACACCTGCATGCACACCACCATCAGCCAGTGCTTCCATCACCAGCACACCCTCCAGTACAGTCCGCACACGTGCAGTCACCACCCCCACTACCATTTACACGTCCCCTGTTTCCTCTCCCACTGTGTCTGTCACCCCCTCTTCCAAGACACACAAACGCAGGCAGACACCCACCCAACAGCCATCCACCTCACGACAGCCTCCAGCACAAGCACCTGCACCCAAAGACAGCACACCTGACTCTCCTACAACCACATCCTCTTCCTCCACTCCCATCACCACTTCTCCTACCCTTTACCTTGGTTCTAAAAAACTTTTCCTCGCTAATCTTAACCTCTTTCCCTCCACTGACCCACCCCCTCCATCTGCAAAGAGTCCCAAGAGCACCTCAGCCACCACCAGCCCAGCTTCGAGTGTCACTGTGGTGCATGGGTTCTGGAGTCCACCCTTTGCCAGCAGTGACACTTCAATCAGCAGCAAGGGGACAGCCACCCCCCCCCAGGCAAGAGGACCAGGAAACTAAAGGGCCGCCGTGAGAGGACTGACACGGATGCCCCCAAGGAGCAAAGTTCGCCCACTTCACCAGCCACAACATCTAGGGGAGGCAAGGGCCCGAGAGCCCCATCTAAGGAGCGAAAGGGCAGCAGGGCGGAGAAGTCAGCCAGCAGGAGCGCGGAGCAGGAGGGGCCCACAAGCCCCATCCCGGGTGTTAGGGAGGACAACAAAGGGCCCAGGACTCCGTCACCGAAGGGTCCAGCAACAGCACGGTCGGAGGGCGACTGAGCAGGGAGTCCAGGCCAGGTCTGGCTCCCTTGATTTACTGGACGAGCACCGCTGAAGAGGGCCCCGCCGTGCAGAAGAGCACCGCTGAACAGGGCCCCGCCGTGCAGAAGAGCACCGCTGAACAGGGCCCCGCCGTGCAGAAGAGCACCGCTGAAGAGGGCCCCGCCGTGCAGAAGAGCACCGCTGAACAGGGCCCCGCCGTGCAGAAGAGCACCGCTGAAGAGGGCCCCGCCGTGCAGAAGAGCACCGCTGAAGAGGGCCCCGCCGTGCAGAAGAGCACCGCTGAAGAGGGCCCCGCCGTGCAGAAGAGCACCGCTGAAGTGGGCCCCGCCGTGCAGAAGAGCACCGCTGAAGAGGGCCCCGCCGTGCAGAAGAGCACCGCTGAACAGGGCCCCGCCGTGCAGAAGAGCACCGCCGAACAGGGCCCCGCCGTGCAGAAGAGCACCGCTGAAGAGGGCCCCGCCGTGCAGAAGAGCACCGCTGAACAGGGCCCCGCCGTGCAGAAGAGCACCGCTGAAGAGGGCCCCGCCGTGCAGAAGAGCACCGCTGAAGAGGGCCCCGCCGTGCAGAAGAGCACCGCTGAAGAGGGCCCCGCCGTGCAGAAGAGCACCGCTGAAGTGGGCCCCGCCGTGCAGAAGAGCACCGCTGAAGAGGGCCCCGCCGTGCAGAAGAGCACCGCTGAACAGGGCCCCGCCGTGCAGAAGAGCACCGCTGAACAGGGCCCCGCCGTGCAGAAGAGCACCGCTGAAGAGGGCCCCGCTGTGCAGAAGAGCACCGCTGAACAGGGCCCCGCCGTGCAGAAGAGCACCGCTGAACAGGGCCCGCCGTCTCAAGCACCGCTCCGCTGGGCCCCGCCGTCTCATGCACTGCTCCGCAGGGCCCTTCCTGTCAAGCACCGCTCCGCTGGGCCCTTCCTGTCAAGCACCGCTCCACTGGGCCCTTCCTGTCAAGCACCGCTCCGCTGGGCCCCGCCGTCTCAAGCACCGCTCCGCTGGGCCCTTTCTGTCAAGCACCGCTCCGCTGGGCCCTGCCGTCTCAAGCACCGTTCCGCTGGGCCCTTCCTGTCAAGCACCGCTCCGCTGAGCCCTTCCTGTCAAGCACCGCTCCGCTGGGCCCCGCAGTCTCAAGCACCGCTCTGCTGGGCCCCGCCGTCTCATGCACCGCTCCGCTGGGCCCTTCCTGTCAAGCACCGCTCTGCTGGGCCCTTCCTGTCAAGCACCGCTCCGCTGGGCCCCGCCGTCTCAAGCAACGCTCCGCTGGGCCCCGCCGTCTCATGCACCGCTCCGCTGGGCCCTTCCTGTCAAGCACCGCTCCGCTGGGCCCTTCCTGTCAAGCACCGCTCCGCTGGGTCCCGCCGTCTCAAGCACCGCTCCGCTGGGCCCTTCCTGTCAAGCACCACTCCGCTGGGCCCCGCCGTCTCAAGCACCGCTCCGCTGGGCCCTTCCTGTCAAGCACCGCTCCGCTGGGCCCCGCCGTCTCATGCACCACTCCGCTGGGCCCTTCCTGTCAAGCACCGCTCCGCTGGGCCCTTCCTGTCAAGCACCGCTCCGCTGGGCCCCGCCGTCTCAAGCACCGCTCCGCTGGGCCCTTCCTGTCAAGCACCGCTCCGCTGGGCCCCGCCGTCTCAAGCACCGCTCCGCTGGGCCCTTCCTGTCAAGCACGGCTCCGCTGGGCCCCGCCGTCTCATGCACCGCTCCGCTGGGCCCTTCCTGTCAAGCACCGCTCCGCTGGGCCCTCCCTGTCAAGCACCGCTCCGCTGGGCCCCGCCGTCTCAAGCACCGCTCCGCTGGGCCCTTCCTGTCAAGCACCGCTCCGCTGGGCCCTTCCTGTCAAGCACCGCTCCGCTGGGCACCGCGTCTCAAGCACCGCTCCGCTGGGCCCTTCCTGTCAAGCACCACTCCGCTGGGCCCCGCCGTCTCAAGCACCGCTCCGCTGGGCCCTTCCTGTCAAGCACCGCTCCGCTGGGCCCCGCCGTCTCATGCACCACTCCGCTGGGCCCTTCCTGTCAAGCACCGCTCCGCTGGGCCCTTCCTGTCAAGCACCGCTCCGCTGGGCCCCGCCGTCTCAAGCACCGCTCCGCTGGGCCCTTCCTGTCAAGCACGGCTCCGCTGGGCCCCGCCGTCTCAAGCACCGCTCCGCTGGGCCCTTCCTGTCAAGCACGGCTCCGCTGGGCCCCGCCGTCTCATGCACCGCTCCGCTGGGCCCTTCCTGTCAAGCACCGCTCCGCTGGGCCCTCCCTGTCAAGCACCGCTCCGCTGGGCCCCGCCGTCTCAAGCACCGCTCCGCTGGGCCCTTCCTGTCAAGCACCGCTCCGCTGGGCCCTTCCTGTCAAGCACCGCTCCGCTGGGCACCGCGTCTCAAGCACCGCTCCGCTGGGCCCTTCCTGTCAAGCACCGCTCCGCTGGGCCCTTCCTGTCAAGCACCGCTCCGCTGGGCCCTTCCTGCATGCACTGTTAACGGTTTACTGTGCCCACCATGCCTCCTCCTTGACCAGTGGAGACTGTAATCCACCTGATGGACTGTGGCTTTGCACTCCCCAGGATGGCACAGTGGGCAACCCACCCACTTGTGAGACTTGAGAGACTGTGGCTTTGCACTCCCCAGGATGGAACAGTGGGCAACCCACCTACTGTAGAGACTTAAGAGACTGTGGCTTTGCACTCCCCAGGATGGAACAGTGGGCAACCCACCTACTGTAGAGACTTGAGAGACTGTGGCTTTGCACTCCCCAGGATGGCACAGTAGGCATGGTGGCCCCTTCGTGCCTGTAGTTTTTTCATCAGATGCCCCTGCAGTGTTCTCTCCAGAGGACTCAGGTCTCCTGTGTGGGCTTTGCCCTTGTGTTGTTACACTTTGGCCCACGGACACTTCGATTTTCTTTTGATGTGCAGGACTAATTGCCTCGGTTATCCATTGCACTGTATATAGAATTATTTTGATATTGATTTTTTGGCTAGTTGACCATTACTTTTCAGAGCCTATTTTGTACATAAATTTTTATTCACAATTTAATTATGTCTTTGCATTTTTCAGGGGGGTTTGGGTGGTGTCACTGTGACTTGTTGCTCTGCATTGGTGTGTACATAGTTTGGGGGGGTGGGGGTCGCATATGTGTGTGCCGTAAGCTTTCCTCCTCCCCCTCCCGTGTGTCATAGGTGCAGTACTCACCGTTGTCGTCTGCGCCGTCGTTCGTACTCGTGGTAGATGAGCAGGTAGACGAGAGCAGGTAGGATGTTTAATTCGGGTTCCATGCTGTCCTCCTTCCTCGTGGAGTGCGTAGAGGTGAGCGTTTTCCCGTTCGTAGTCTGTTTCCGCCGTGTTTTTATCGGCGGGGCTCCCGCCCCGGAAAAGGTGGCGGATTGGTGAGTTATGATACTGTGGGCGGTACATTGTCTGCCGCCTGTCTGTTGGCGGTGACCGCCGCGCTGTTTGTCTGTACCGCCGTGGCAGGCGGAGTGTTAATGTGGCGGGCTGTGTTGGCGGTTCCCGCCAGGGTCAGAATTCCATTTTTTGGACCGGCAGCCTGTTGGCGGGTTGGCCGCCGCTTTATCACCGACCGCCAGGGTTAGAATCACCCCCTTAATCTCTGCAAAAGAACTCCTTGTGCAGCGAAAATCAATGCACAGCCTGCAAGAAATGACGCACAGCCTGCATCGCGGTGAGAAAATCACTACATGCCAAAACAGAGCGACGCAGGCTTGCTCCGCGAGAGATCGACGCAGCGTCGGCATTGCGACTGGAACTTTGTCGCACGGCAAACTGGATTGATGCAAAGCTGAACCAGAACGACGCAGCCCGGCTTCCTGCTTGAAGAATCAATGCAGCGCCTGCCATGTGACAGAAATTTCCACACATCACCCACCGGATTGACGCAGTCCCTGTGACTTCGTCCTACACACCAAGGATTTCTCTGCATCAATCCCAGGGCAACCAAAAACTCCCCCAACCCGAAGAGGATCCCAGTCTATGTGCCTGAAATCGACGTAAAGCTTACCCTGCGTGAAAACTCAACGACGCATCGTTGGTGTGCACCAGGAAAATCGACGCACACCTCCCAGTTTTCCACACATCTCCTCTTCTGCGCCCCCTTGTGGAGAATTTGAATGCAAACGAGGTACTTTGTGTTCAAAGAGACATTTGTTTCTTTTTAAAGACTAAAGACTTCTTTTATCATTTCCTACAGTGATAACTCAAAGTGTACTTATTGAATTTCAATTGTTTTGACCTGCATTTACCAGATAAATATTATATATTTTTCTAAACACGGTGTGGTTTATTTTTGTGGTGTTATACTGTGTTATTGCATGATTTATGCAACAAATACTTTACACATTGCCTTTTAAGTTAAGCCTGACTTCTCAGTGCCAAGCTATCAGAGGGTGGGCACAGGATAATTTGGATTGTGTTTGACTTACCCTCACTAGAGTGAGAGTCCTTGCTTGGACAGGGGGTAACCTGACTGCCAACCAAAGACCCCATTTCTAACACTGATCCTCTTAGAACTTGTCCTGAATTTTGGTAGCTGTGTCCCTGGTCTCAGCTGCCTGGCACTCCTGGTCAAGGTCATGCTATTCTTGTTTTTCATAGTCCTTGTCCTACCAGAGATTCTATGCCTTTTGTCTCTGATCCTTTTGGTCCTGTTCCTCACAAGTTGTGTTCTCCTGGAACTAGTTCTCCTGAACCTAACCCATCTGCTATCTTAATTGTTGTGTCCTTGGTCTTAATCTTCCTGGTCCTTTTTCTCCTATTGTGCTTGTTATCATAAACTATGCCACTCAGCCATCATAGCTCTTCCTGATTCTCACAGTTTTAGCTGCTTAGTGCTAGTCACCTTGTCCTGGTTTTCCTCACTCTCAAACTCCTAGCTGTGGTAGGGCAGGTCCAGGTCCATTTTGCTTCTAGTGTCCTGGCACATTTAGTCTTTTTCTTCTTGGTTTGGGTTGTCAATGTTCTCCTGGATCTGGTCCTTTGCCAACTTAGTCCTACTGGTACTGCAGCCTTCAATCCAGGTCCTCTTGATTCAGGTTCTCCTTGTTTGGGTCCTCCTGAGACTGGTCATTTTGGTCCTGGTCTTGCTGCCCACACTGTCCAATCCACTTGGTCTTCCAGATACTGATTGGCCTTATTATCTCAGACCCTCTTAATCCTGCTACTTTAAATGATTGCTCTGCCCCACTTGGTAATCCATGCCCTGATACCCTAACTCCTGATCTACATGACACTCTTAGCCCATTTATGGTTCTTCTTAGTCATGATCATTTTAGTTTACCTAGTCTTCTTGCTCTGGTCCTACGGGTGTCCTTGGTACTGCCCCTTCTGTCTTCCCAATCCCCATCCTGCCTATCCTTGTATCATGAACATAATGGCCATCACTCTTCAGGTTCTGATCTTCATAGTCTTCCTCAAGTTGGTTCTGATCCTCGTGGCCCTTGTCCTCCTGTTCTTTGCCCAATATCCTCTGCAATAACTTGTCACAGATCATCCTAGACTTCCCTAGTTCTGATGTTCCTTGACCTCAGCTTCATGTAGTCCAAGACCTTCTGGCCTTGTGCTTTTTGGTCTTGGTTTGACTGGTTGTCATTCCCATGTACTCCTGCCCTTAGTTGTTTGGATAATGGGTCTCCGGTTTTACAGTCTCCTGCTCCTTGATGTTTTCATCCTCTTCACCCTAATTTTCATCCATCAGTCCTTCTGGTCGGTCCTGCTGACCTGTTTTATATTGTCCCCTTGTGTTCCTGCACCTAATCCTTTTGACCCTGGTCACCTTGGTCCATGTAGCCCTAGTTTTAGTTTGAGTACTCCATTGTCTGGCCCTCCTATATTGGGTCTTCTGGTGAGAGTTCCATTGGCCTTGGTTTCACTAGCCTTCCTAGACCCCGGTCCTCATTCGCCATCCTACTGCTACTCCTACTAGTCCTCCTGATTTGCCTATTCTAACCTGTTTTTGACCATCTGACCATGGGCCTCTCAATCGTGGTCCTTCTAGCAATGGTACTATTGGGTGTAGTCTTCCTCATCCCTCTGGCACTGGTCCTCCTAGTTTCTATGTTGTGAGTCACCCTGGTTCATGTATTTCTTGACACTCTGATTTAAGATCCTCCTGAGTCTGACACTCCTGAACTTTCTGATCCTGGTCCCACTGGACCTAGACTACCTCATCCTTTATAACTCGCTGGTCTTTCTAATTGAGGGTTTCCAGGTCCTGCTAGCTCTGGTAGTTCAGGTTGTGGTCTTCCTGGTTCTTTTGCTTCTGGCCCCTTAGCCCTCCTTGATCTGATGTTTGCAGTCTTGATCCTCTTGCCACTGGTTCTAATCTCCATTGGTTTCTTAGTACTGGTCCTCTGTAGTCTGTCATCTTGGGTCTGCCACTCCTGGTCCTCATTGTCCTCATCCCTCTGGTCCTGGTCGGTGCATAAAGGCCCTCATGGGCCTCCTTGTCATTATGATGCAGGGCATTTTGTTCCTTCTATGTCTGGTCCTTGTGTTCCTTTGGGCCATTTTCCGTTGGGTCCAGCTCCCCCTGTTACACATTCTCCTCGCCTTCCTTCTCACCAAGGCCCTGGCACTCCGGGTGCTGTTATTCATTGTCCTGTTCCTGCTTCTTCTTGTCCTGATCGTCATGGCTCTGGTTGTCCTGGCCCTCCTAGTGATTCACTTCGTGGCCCTTGTTCTCCAACATTTCATCCTTGTTCTCCTACTTCTTTCTTCCCCAGGTCCCCTTCACAACGACTTTAGTCAGGTACAGCCATGAAGCCTGTCACACAGATTCTTTTTTTTGAGCTTCCAGTTTTCTTTTGCTGAGATAGCACTATCAAGTACAGAAATGAGGGCCCAGAAGAAACAGAATCTCACACTGTTTAACATGTTAACTATCAAAACTACCATTCCCAAGATGCACTGTGTAGGTGACTAAAAGGTCAATGTGACTGAAGGGGCCACTCATGACATTGGACTAATAAGAATCAATGCCCCAAACATACTATACTGGGTGAATAGTAGGGGTGGGTGGAATTCACAGCTTTACTCAGAAATTCTGCAGAGTTTCCTAAAAACTCCACAATATTTTGCAGAGTTCTGTGATCGGTGGAATTCCAGTCCTAATTTCTATACATGTGTCGCAGACATAGCAAAAACAGCTCTGGGGAAATCTACCACCTCATTTGTCAATGGTGACCTGCTCGGTCCTGTCCGTGGATTTCTGCTGGTCAAGTGATTGGAGGTTACAAATTGAGAGCAGAACATCAGCTTAAACCTCTGCAGGCAGGCAGCGTGTCCTAATTAGCAGTACATATAAACAACATAAACAGCCTCTTGAAACACACTCACTCCCCTGCCATCTCAGCCAGCCCCACCTCAAATAAGAGTAGGGAGGGACCGGCAAAGACTGCACTGAAGGAGACTCCCCAAGCCTCTCAACAAAGCTGCTCCCACAGGTCCAATCACAAAAAGCGTGCTAATGTAGAGGCAAGAGACACAATCAATCAATCAATCAATCAAGGATTTATAGAGTGCACTAATCACCCGTTAGGGTCTCAAGGCGCTGGGGGGGAGCTACTGGTCATAGAGCCATGTCTTGAGGCGTTTCCTGAATGTCAAGAGGTCTTGGGTCTAGCGAAGGTGGAGCGGTAGGGAGTTCCAGGTCTTGGCGGCTAGGCGAGAGAAGGATCTTCCTCCGGCGGTGGTGCGGCGGATGTGGGGGATGGAAGCGAGGGTGAGGCTGGCGGAGTGAAGATTACGGGTGGGGGTGTGGAAGGTGAGTCTGTCGTTGAGGTAGGCTGGGCCTGTGTCGTGGAGGGCCTTGTGTGCGTGGATGAGGAGTTTGAAGGTGATCCTCTTTGATACTGGTAGCCAGCGAAGGTCTCTGAAGTGGGGGGAAATGTAGTCGCGGCGTGGGATGTCCAGAATGAGTCGGGCGGATGCGTTCTGGATTCTTTGCAGCTTTTTTAGGAGTTTGGTTGCTATTCCTGCATATAGGGTGTTTCCGTAGTCCAATCGGCTGCTGACCAGGGCGTGGGTGACAGTTTTCCTGGTTTCAACGGGAATCCACTTGAAGATTTTGCGGAGCATGCAGAGAGTGTTGTAGCAGGAAGAGGAGATGGCATTTACCTGCTGAGTCATGCTGAGTGTGGAGTCCAAGATGAAGCCTAGGTTGCCTGCGTGGGTGGTGGGTGAGGGTGAGGTTCCTAGGGAGGTGGGCCACCAGGAGTCATTCCAAGCTGAGGGATTGGTGCCAAAGATGAGGATTTCTGTCTTGTCTGTGTTTAACTTGAGGTGGCTTGATTCCATCCAGCTGGCGATGGCGTGAAGTCCGTTGTAAAGGTTGTTCTTTGCAGTTGTAGGGTCTTTCGGGAGGGAGAGGATGAGCTGAGTGTCTTCTGCGTAGGAAACTATGTTGATGTGGTGGGTTTGTGCGATGTTGGCGAGGGGGGCCATGTAAACGTTGAAGAGCGTGGGGCTGAGCGAGGGTCCTTGGGGAACGCCACAGATGATTCTGGAGGCTTCTGACAGGAACGGTGGGAGGCGGACTCTCTGGGTTCTGCCTGAGAGAAATGACGAGATCCAGTTGAGTGCCTTGTCGCGGATTCCAGCGTTGTGGAGGCGTGTGCAGAGAGTGTAGTGACATACTGTGTCGAAAGCTGCGGAGAGGTCCAGGAGGATGAGTGCTGCTGTTTCTCCTTCGTCGAGCATTGTCCTAATGTCGTCTGTGGCAGCAATGAGCTCAGTCTCTGTGCTGTGGTTTCTGCGTAATCCGGATTGGGAGGTGTCAAGTACCTTACTGTCTTCCAGGAACCGGGAAAGTTGGCTGTTTACGATTTTTTCGATGACCTTGGCTGGGAAGGGGAGGAGGGAGATCGGCTGGTAGTTCTTGGGGTCGCCTGGGTCTGCCTTTGGTTTCTTCAGCAGGGCGTTGATTTCTGCGTGCTTCCATCTTTCTGGGAAGGTGGCTGACTCGAAGGAGCTGTTGATGGTTTTGCAGAGGTGGGGGGCGATGATGATGTTTGCCTTATTGAAGATATGGTGTGGGCAGGGGTCCGATGGTGATCCGGAGTGGATGGAGGCCATGGTGGTGGCTGTGTCTTCTATGTTGACAGTGGTCCAGGGGTGGAGGAGGTGGGTGTTGCTTGGAGCGTTGGGTTCTTGGGTGTTTGTAGTCAGCTGGTGGGTCTGGGTTTGAAGCTATTGTGGATTTCTTCTATCTTTCGACAGAAGTGGGTTGCCAGTGAGTTGTAGAACTCCTGTGATGGCGGGGGTTAGTTGGAGCAGGTCCTGGGGGTGGAGAGCTCATTGATGATGCCGAAGAGCTCTTTACTGTTGTGAGCGTTGGAGTCGATGCAGTTTTTGAAGTGGGTCCTTTTGGTGGTGCGGATCAGTTGGTGATGTTTACGTAGGGCATCCTTGAAAGCTATGTGGTTGGAGTTGGTAGGGTCAAGGTGCCAGGTTTTTTCCATTCTACAACATAGCCGTTTGGATTCCTGTAGTTCTGGGGTGAACCAGCTGGCCTTGATTCTGTGGGAGGTGTTTTTTTTTTTTTTGAGGGGTGCGAGGGTGTTGGTGCAATCTTCTATCCAGCGATGCAGGTTGGTGGTGGCTGTGTTGGGGTCACAGGGGGTGGGGCCCGGGCGAGAGTGGAGATCAATTGATCCGTTGATATTTTGCTCCAGTTGCGTCGGGGGGGTTGTGTGCAGTGGTGGTGAGTGACTGGTTTCTGGTAGGAGAAGTGGATGCAGCGGTGGTCTGTCCAGCTGAGTTCGGTGGTGTGGCTGAAAGAGACGTGGTTGCTGGCTGAGAAGATGGGGTCGAGTGTGTGGCCTGCAGAGTGGGTGGGTGAAGTGACGAGTACTTGAGGCCGAAGTTGGCAAGGTTGTCGATTAGGTTTGTGGTGTTGATATCGTTGTTATTTTCTAGGTGGAAGTGTAGGTCAACGAGGAGGATGTAGTCTGTTTAGGCGAGGGCTTGGGAGATGATGGCGTCGGCGCTGTCATCGCAGAACTGCGGTCTGGGTCCAGGGGGTCTGTAGACCAGTGTTCCTCTGAGTGTGTTATTGGCGTTGATGTGGATTTTGAAGTGGAGGTGCTCGGCGGAGTTGATGCTGTCGTGGGAGTTGGTGGAGACTCTTATGGTGTTTTTGTGGACTATGGCAATTCCTCCTCCTGGTTTGTTGATTCGGTCTCTTCTGGTGATCTTGTAGTTTTCTGGTATGGCTATGGCTACGTCTGGTTCCGAGGCCGAATTCATCAAGGTTTCGGTGAGGAATGCGACGTCGGGCGAGTATGTAGTCAGGAGGTCCCAGAGTTCAATTGCATGTTTGTGGACGGAGCGGGTATTAAGTAGGATACATCTTAGCATTACTTGCATAACAGTACGTCAAAAGTGTTGTGCAGTCTTTGTGATTCTATTATTGTTTGACTCACTTTCAAAGCATTTTGGAAGTTTGCACGGTGCCCAGGAAATAGACAACTAATGCTGATGTGGAGCAAGACCAGTCGGTAGTCAGCCCTGGTGACACAAAAGCCCAACATGAGTGGGCACAGTGGCCATTGGTGTAATGTTCAGTGAACAAGAGTGGCACCAATGTGATGAGAGAAGAGAGTGCACTGATGAGATGAACTAGAGTGGCAGCAATTTCATAAGAGGTGTGCAAAAGTGGCACTGAAGTTGCAGAATGAGAGATAAGCAAAGAGTGTACATTGATGTGAGAAGACCGGCGCCCAATGGGACAAGGGCACTGACATGGCCGGTCGTTGGTGGGAGAGATAATAGATGTGATCAGTGCCGAAGGGTGAGTGTTTATAGGAGCCAGAGGCAAATGTGTAGTTGGCACTAATATGACCAGGTGCCTACTGCTGCTGCATGAGAGTCTAGGCACAGATGTTAAATAAAGAACTGCATTTAGTTTATAGCGTTGTGCATGTAATGTAAGATTTAAAATGGACTTACCTCACTAAAATTAGCTTTTCCACAGTTTCTGCTAGCATTTGGATTTTATTATTTAGTGCATAACTTGTTAATTTAAAAAAAAGCTAAGGGACTCATAGGTGGTCATTCTGACCTCGGCGGTAAAAGGCGCCTACCGCCGGTCAGAAATCCTCCATAATCCCGCCGCGGTCGCGGAAACCCGCCACGGTCATTCTGACCCGCAGAAGGCAAACCTCCGAAAATCCGACCGCCACAACAGACCGCCAGACCAGCGGTCGGCGGAAAGGTGGAGGTGACCAAACCTCCACCGCCACGCCAACAGAAATACGCCCATCCCATTACGACCCACGAATCCACGCGGCGGTCATTCAAACGCGGTATTCCATTGGCGGGACACACCGCCGCGGTCAGAATACACACAAACGAACAAAACTCAGCCACATTGGACGATTTGAATCCCACACACCTGATACACATACACACACCACTCCCACACACACAATACAATATAAAACACCCACCCACATCACCCACAAACCCCTACGCTAAAAAATTCGTAAAGAAGGCAAGAGCGAGACACCAGCATCCAAAAAATAACAGCCACAGCCACTCAACACCATCACCCACACACTATCCACACACAAAACAACACACACCACCACACTCAACTCACTTAAATACACATACTCCACCCCACACATCATACACACCACCCCATGGCACCCCAAAGACAACCCCGCTTCACAGACGAAGAACTCAGGGTCATGGTGGAGGAAATCGTTCGGGTAGAGCCCCAGCTGTTCGGCACACGGATACAATACACCAGCATTGCCCGGAGGACGGAGCTATGGCAGAGGATTGTCGACAGGGTCAACGCAGTGGGACAGCACCCCAGAAATCGGGAAGACATCAGGAAGCGATGGAACGACCTACGGGGGAAGGTGCGTTCCATGGTATCCAGGCACAACATCGCCGTGCAGAAGACTGGCGGAGGACCCCCACCTCAACCCCCACAATTCACATCATGGGAGGAGAAAGTCTTGAACATCCTGCATCCTGACGGCCTCGCAGGAGTCGGCGGAGGAATGGATACTGGTAAGTTGAAGCTTCAATACTGCTTCCCCCCCACCTGCATGCCAAATCAGACCCCAACCCTCACCCCCATCCTCGAACCCCACCCTCACCCCCACCCCCATCCTCACCCCCACCCTCACCCCCACCACCATCCTCACCCCCACCACCATCCTCACCCCCACCCCCAGCACACCTATTCCCCGCCAATGTCTCACCATCACAACCCACACATCCCAAAACCTAGGCCTGCATGCGTCCACTAAGCATGGACACCCATCACCAAAGCATGCCCAATGCATATACACATCCCCCCCACAAGCCACCCTCACCAAAGCCCCCACACACGAATGCCAGCACTTGGGGACACGAGAACCCACAGATACACCCATATGCCACACATTGAAACTATAACCATACCTCTATACCCCTGCAGGACCCGACCGTCAACACACCGCGGCGGAGGGGCCAGAATTCTCCACACCCCCCACCCAAGAGGCCGTCAGCGATGACAGCAGCTCTGTCGACCTGGACACCGATGACCAGCCCGGACCATCGGGGACCTCTGGACAGTCGGTTCCCCTCACACAGGCCCAGGCCACTACAGACCCAAACCCCTCTGGGAACACCAGCACAGCTCCCACCCAGCGGGCCCATGCCTCTGTCTCCAGGGCGCGTCAATCTGCGGTGTGTCTACCACTACAGGGCACCCAGGATAACCCACCACCCCAACAACAACAGGGACCTGGGGGCAGTGGTAGTGGGCACACCGGCCAGGGGGCAGAGGCCCAGAGAAACAGGGGAACTCGGAGGGCAGCTGTGCGACAGGGGGGGGAGGAGAGGCCCAGGGAACCCACTCTCCACGAGGTCCTCACCACCATCATGGGAGCATACAACCGCTCCCAGGAGACGATGGCGACGGTACTGGCCCGGTTCCAGGAGATCCAGGTACTGCAGGAGGAACACTATCGGGGGTACAGGGAGGACATCAGAGCCATCAACACCACCCTGGTTACCATGGTAGGGCTGCTGCAGGACCTCGTCAACAACAGGGCGGACACTGAACAACACCCAAGGGCCCCTGCCACTAGCCTGGACCAAGAACAGCCAACCACCTCCGCCGGCGCTAGTGGACAGGAGGCCCCCGCACAGCAGCAGCCCAACAGACCCCCACCTCCTGCAGGAGAAGAACCACCCCGCAAGAGGGCCCTGAGATCTCGCAAGAAGACAGAGTAGGATGTCAAGACCCCCGCCAGCAATGGATACCACCTGATGTCATCCCACTGTCCCACATTGTCACCCTGTCCATCCTTGAACTGCCCATGCTCCATCTCTCCACAGGCCTCTGGACAATGCACCTGTGTGACTGTTACTCTGGACTCTGCCATGGACATTCCTTCACCATAGCCCCCACCCACTTGAAACCACCCATCCCATTTTGAGCACTTCAATAAACACCTATTTTGCACCAAAATATCTGGAGTCTGGCTGTGATTTCAATAGATTGTAATTGACATGACAGTGCAAATATGTCCTTGTACATGGTGAAGTCAACAAACAGCTGCCACAAAGCTGTAGTCCATGGGGAAACGAAGCACAGGACTCGTAGTGGGGACCCCAGATCTGAAATAGGGAGGGAAAAGCCAAAACTCAGTCGTCATACACTGGGGCAAATAGACAGGCAGCAGAGATGCAGGAGAGTAGTTAACATTTACTAAATTATCTTTGAAATGTTACCTGTGTCCTATTGGAAGTACTGTTCAATGATTCTGTCCCTGTTGTCTGTTTCAGCCCCGTCGTCTTCCTCCTCGTCACTCTCCTCAGGTTCCACCGCTGCCACAACACCACCGTCTCGACCATCCTCCTGCAGGAAAGGCACCTGGCGGCGCAAAGCCAGGTTGTGAAGCATGCAGCAGGCCACGATGATGTGACACACCTTCTTAGGTGAGTACATTAGGGATCCACCTGTCATATGCAGGCACCTAAACCTGGCCTTTAGGAGGCCAAAGGTGCGTTCGATCACCCTCCTAGTACGCCCATGGGCCTCATTGTACCGTTCCTCTGCCCTGGTCCGGGGATTCCTTACTGGGGTCAGTAGCCACGACAGGTTGGGGTACCCAGAGTCCCCCACTAGCCATACACGGTGTCTCTGTAGCTGTTCCATCACGTAAGGGATGCTGCTATTCCTGAGGATGTAGGCGTCATGCACTGACCCTGGGAATTTGGCATTTACATGCGAGATGTACTGGTCAGCCAAACACACCACCTGGATGTTCATTGAATGGTAATTTTTTCTGTTCCTGTACACCTGCTCCCTGTCTCTTGGGGGAACCAAAGCCACATGGGTCCCATCAATGGCACCAATTACGTTGGGAATATGTCCAAGGGCGTAGAAATCACCCTTCACTGTAGCCAATTCGCCCACCTCAGGGAAAATGATGTAGCTCCTCACGGATTTCATCAGGGCAGACAACACTCTGGATAACACCTTCGAAAACATGGGCTGAGACATCCCAGAAGCAATTCCCACGGTTGTCTGAAATGACCCACTTGCCAAGAAATGGAGTACTGACATGACCTGCACCAGAGGGGGAATCCCTGTGGGTTGGCGGATGGGGGACATCAGGTCGGGCTCCAGCTGGGCACACAGTTCATGGATAGTGGCACGGTTAAGACGGTAGGTCAGGATAATGTGGCGTTCTTCCATTGTCGACAGGTCCACCAGCGGTCGGTACACGGGAGGATTCATCCGTCTCCTCGCCCAACCCAGCGGACGGTGCCTAGGAAGGACAACATGGAGCACACAGTCAAGCAACCCACAGGTACGTACTCACAGCTAGCACAGTAAACGATTCTCTATGCAGTGAATGGCGTGTCTGAGTGGCTATGCAAGGCCTAGGCCTGTGTGACGCAGTTGAAATTGAGCCATGTGGGCCCTGGAAATGGCGGCTGCCTGACCTGTGAAGTGTGACAATGGGATGTGAGGTCAATGCGCTGGCGTGGCACACCGCGGCGGGCGGCGGGCGAAGACCGCGGCGCGAAGCCGCATTGGTTAACATTGAAGCCTATGGGTTTCAGGAGCCAATGGCGAAGGGCGCCGGCGGTGACGGGACGCACCGCCGCGGTACGCACCGCCGCGGACGTGACTGCCATTTTCTATCTACTTATCCACTTGCGACTTGAACTTTCACAGGAGAGGACCTATACTGCAAGTGTTGCTGTGACCTCGGTCTGGAAGGGACAATGGCTGCTGCGCCTGGGGAAAGGGCCCCTGCCTTCACTGGAGAGGAGTTGGAGAAACTTGTGGATGGGGTCCTCCCCCAGTATGCGCTACTCTACGGTCCTCCAGACCAACAAGTGAGTTTAATTCAATATGGATTTGGGGCCACTGGCTGGCTTGGGGGCCTGGCGGGGATGGGGGGCATGTTGGGCCTGGCGGGGGGCCTGGCGGGGATGGGGGGCATGTTGGGCCTGGCGGGGGGCCTGGCGGGGGGCCTGGCGGGGATGGGGGGCATGTTGGGCCTGGCGGGGGGCCTGGCGGGGATGGGGGGCATGTTGGGCCTGGCGGGGGGCCTGGCGGGGGGCCTGGCGGGGATGGGGGGCATGTTGGGCCTGGCGGGGGGCATGGCGGGGGGCCTGGCGGGGATGGGGGGCATGTTGGGCCTGGCGGGGGGCCTGGCGGGGGGCCTGGCGGGGATGGGGGGCATGTTGGGCCTGGCGGGGGGCATGGCGGGGGGCCTGGCGGGGATGGGGGGCGTTGGGCCACTGGATAGGAAAATGCTGAGAAACTTGAACGTGGTATTTCTCCCTCCCTGTACGTGTCACATAGGTCCGCGCCCATGAGAAGATCGGGATTTGGCGTGCCATCGCCAAGGAAGTCCGGACCCTGGGGGTCCACCATCGACGGGGCACCCACTGCCGCAAGAGGTGGGAGGACATCCGCCGCGGGACCAAGAAGACCGCCGAGTCTCTGCTGGGGATGGCCTCCCAACGTAGGCGGGGTGCCTGCCGTCAACTGAGCCCCCTGATGTTCCGGATCCTGGCGGTGGCCTACCCTGAATTGGATGGGCGCGTGAGGGCAGCACAGCAGACACAAGGGGGTGAGTACAAGCATTATCTACTCTGTTGTCGCGCAGTGGAGGTGTCTGGGTGGGGGAGGAGGGCTGGGGGTCCCCCTAGGCCAGGGCGATATCTGTAGGCTGGGCACCCCCGTAAGCCCCTGTGTCCCCAGCCACCACCCTCAGTAGTTTGTCAGTACAGCCATCCCTGGGCCGTGTCATCCATGGGTGCAGTTGTCAACTCTAGGCGTGTAGGGCATGTTCCACGGAATGCGTAGCGGACCCCAAGTGCGCAACTTAGTGCAGGGGGCATCTGTGTCTGTCATGTCCGCTAACTGTACCGGAGATCCATGTACTCAATATCTCTTTATTTCTCTCTCCCCCCCCCTTTTTGTTTGTCTTTCTGTGCTTGTGTGCATCAGCATCATCAGGCGGAGGAGAAGTGGCATCGGGGCAGGAGGGAGCTGCATCTCACATGGCCCAGGAGGGCCATGCCACAGAGTCAGACTGGACCAGTGAGACGGAGGGCGAAGGGAGCTCCACGACGGGGACGACTGGACCCTGCAGCGACACGGACACGTCCTCGGAAGGGGGCTCCCTTGCGGGGGTGGCACCATCCGTGCCCCCCGCCATTACAGGTACAGCCGCCACCCAGCGCACCATCTCCGCCCTCCCAGCAGCCCCTCAGCGTTCGCCCCGTGCCCGCTCTGCCAGGAAGCCGGGTATCTCCTTCGCCCCAGGCACCTCAGGCCCTGCCCCTGTTACCCCCGCTGCCCTCAGTGAGGAGGTCATTGACCTCCTCCGAACGCTCATTGTTGGGCAGACTACCCTTTTGAATGCCATCCAGGGGGTGGAGAGGGAGGTTCATCGCAGCAATGCGTACCTGGAGGGCATTCATTCGGGTCAGGCTGCCCATCAGCGATCGTTCCAGGCTCTGGCCTCAGCACTGATGGCAGCCATTGTCCCTGTCTCCTGCCTGCCTCTACTAACTCCCTCCTCCCAGTCTCCTGTTCCTCTGCCTGTCCCACCCACACCATCAGACCAGCCTGCACACACCTCAACACCCAAGAGAAGCTCATCCAAACATAAGCACCACAGATCACGCAGACATTCACACACGCAACATTCCGATGCAGACATGCCAACAGTCACTACCACCTCTGTGACCCCCACCTCCTCGTCTCCCTCCTCCCTCCCTGTGACGTCTACACTCACACCTCCATTCACCTCACCATCAGCCAGTGTTTCCATCACCAGCACACCCTCCACTCCAGTCCGCACACGTGCAGTCACCACCCCCACTGCCATTTACACGTCCCCTGTGTCCTCTCCCACTGTGTCTGTCACCCCCTCTTCCACACCACACAAACGCAGCCACCCACCCACCCAACAGCCATCCACCTCACGACAGCCTATCCCTCCTGCACCTGCACCCAAAGACAGCAAACGTGACTCACCTACAACCACATCCTCTCCCTCCACTCCCATTCCCACTGTACCTACCACTCTCCATTGTCCCAAGAAGCTCTTCCTCGCCACTACTAACTTCTTTCCTGACCCTGAGCCCCCCCCTCCTTCTCGTCGGGGTAAGAAGAGCACCTCAGCCACCACCAGCCCTGCAGCCCCCTTGACAAGGGTGCAGGGGTATTGGAGCCCGCCAGCCCGCATGTCTGGATCTTCGCCCAGCAGCAAGGGGACAGCCAGCCCACCCCCTGGGAAGAGGAGCAGAAGGCGGAAGGGGCGCCGCAGGAGCCCGCCTTCTACATCCCCCCCGGACACCACCCAGAGACAGTCACCAGCCACAGCTCCAAAGGGAGGAAAGGGCCACAGGCCCACGACTAAGGAGGGCAAGGGCAGCAAGTCGGAGAGGTCAGGCAGCAGGCCTGCTGCCCAGGAGGAGCCCACAACCCCCATAGCCGCTGCCCCGGGAGGAACCGGCACAGCTGCCCCGGGAGAGCCCACCACCCCCATAGCCGCTGCCCAGGGAGGACCCAGCCCAGCTGGCCAGGAGGGCCCCACCACCCACAGCCCAGGTGGGCAGTGAAGGAGCACCATCCCCGCTGCCCAGGAGGGCACCACCAGGCAATTAGCAGTTGGCCATAGACCGGCCGCCGTCTCAAGAACCGCTGAACTGGGCCCTTCAAGGCAAGGACCGCTGAACTGGGCCCCGCCGTCTCAAGAACCGCTGAACTGGGCCCTTCAAGGCAAGGAGCGCTGAACTGGGCCCCGCCGTCTCAAGAACCGCTGAACTGGGCCCCGCCGTCTCAAGAACCGCTGAACTGGGCCCTTCAGGGCAAGGAGCGCTGAACTGGGCCCCGCCGTCTCAAGAACCGCTGAACTGGGCCCTTCAAGGCAAGGAGCGCTGAACTGGGCCCGCCGTCTCAAGAACCGCTGAACTGGGCCCCGCCGTCTCAAGAACCGCTGAACTGGGCCCTTCAGGGCAAGGACCGCTGAACTGGGCCCCGCAGTCTCAAGCACCGCTCCGCTGGGCCCCGCCGTCTCAAGAACCGCTCCGCTGGGCCCCGCCGTCTCACGCACCGCTCCGCTGGGCCCCGCCGTCTCAAGAACCGCTGAACTGGGCCCCGCCGTCTCAAGAACCGCTGAACTGGGCCCTTCAGGGCAAGGAGCGCTGAACTGGGCCCCGCCGTCTCAAGAACCGCTGAACTGGGCCCTTCAAGGCAAGGAGCGCTGAACTGGGCCCTGCCGTCTCAAGAACCGCTGAACTGGGCCCCGCCGTCTCAAGAACCGCTGAACTGGGCCCTTCAGGGCAAGGAGCGCTGAACTGGGCCCTGCAGTCTCAAGAACCGCTGAACTGGGCCCTTCAGGGCAAGGAGCGCTGAACTGGGCCCCGCAGTCTCAAGAACCGCTGAACTGGGCCCTCCAGGGCAAGGACCGCTGAACTGGGCCCCGCAGTCTCAAGCACCGCTCCGCTGGGCCCCGCCGTCTCAAGAACCGCTCCGCTGGGCCCCGCCGTCTCACGCACCGCTCCGCTGGGCCCCGCCGTCTCAAGAACCGCTGAACTGGGCCCCGCCGTCTCAGGAACCGCTGAACTGGGCCCTTCAAGGCAAGAACCGCTGGCCCTTTGGCAGACGTGGCAGGGCAGGATCTATCTCGGGCAGGGCTGCAGGATGTCCTCTGGCTAACTTGCCTCCTCCAGTGGCAGTGGGGTCTGTTATGGACTGTATGGACTGTGGCTTTGCTCTCCCCAGGATGGCCCAGTGGGCAGGCCACCCACTGTATGGACTGTTTGGACTGTGGCTTTGCTCTCCCCAGGATGGCCCAGTGGGCAGGCCACCCACTGTATGGACTGTTTGGACTGTGGCTTTGCTCTCCCCAGGATGGCCCAGTGGGCAGGCCACCCACTGTATGGACTGTATGGACTGTGGCTTTGCTCTCCCCAGGATGGCCCAGTGGGCAGGCCACCCACTGTATGGACTGTTTGGACTGTGGCTTTGCTCTCCCCAGGATGGCCCAGTGGGCAGGCCACCCACTGTATGGACTGTTTGGACTGTGGCTTTGCTCTCCCCAGGATGGCCCAGTGGGCAGGCCACCCACTGTATGGACTGTATGGACTGTGGCTTTGCTCTCCCCAGGATGGCCCAGTGGTCATGGAGTCCCCTCGTGGATCTGGCGTCGTGTACTCAAGTGGCTGAGGTGCCCCCCCTTCCCTTCCCCCTGAGGTGCCTGTCCTATTTTCTTTCTGATGCCCCTGCAGTGTTCTCTCCGTGGAGTTCTTGTCGTGGGACTGGGCCTTGCCCCTTTGCACAGGACCCCTGTGATCCACGGACAGTGGTTGGACTACATTTAGTAGCTGTATATATTTTGTACATAGTTTATTTATTTATTGGGATTACTGGTGTACATATTTCAATATATCTGCCCGTTTATGATCTCTTCTTTTGGTCTTTGCATTATTATGGGCCCCGCAGTCTCAAGAACCGCTGAACTGGGCCCTCCAGGGCAAGAACCGCTGAACTGGGCCCCGCCGTCTCAAGAACCGCTGAACTGGGCCCTTCAGGGCAAGGACCGCTGAACTGGGCCCCGCAGTCTCAAGCACCGCTCCGCTGGGCCCCGCCGTCTCAAGAACCGCTCCGCTGGGCCCCGCCGTCTCACGCACCGCTCCGCTGGGCCCCGCCGTCTCAAGAACCGCTGAACGGGGCCCCGCCGTCTCAAGAACCGCTGAACTGGGCCCTTCAGGGCAAGGAGCGCTGAACTGGGCCCCGCCGTCTCAAGAACCGCTGAACTGGGCCCTTCAAGGCAAGGAGCGCTGAACTGGGCCCTGCCGTCTCAAGAACCGCTGAACTGGGCCCCGCCGTCTCAAGAACCGCTGAACTGGGCCCTTCAGGGCAAGGAGCGCTGAACTGGGCCCTGCAGTCTCAAGAACCGCTGAACTGGGCCCTTCAGGGCAAGGAGCGCTGAACTGGGCCCCGCAGTCTCAAGAACCGCTGAACTGGGCCCTCCAGGGCAAGGACCGCTGAACTGGGCCCCGCAGTCTCAAGCACCGCTCCGCTGGGCCCCGCCGTCTCAAGAACCGCTCCGCTGGGCCCCGCCGTCTCACGCACCGCTCCGCTGGGCCCCGCCGTCTCAAGAACCGCTGAACTGGGCCCCGCCGTCTCAGGAACCGCTGAACTGGGCCCTTCAAGGCAAGAACCGCTGGCCCTTTGGCAGACGTGGCAGGGCAGGATCTATCTCGGGCAGGGCTGCAGGATGTCCTCTGGCCAACTTGCCTCCTCCAGTGGCAGTGGGGTCTGTTATGGACTGTATGGACTGTGGCTTTGCTCTCCCCAGGATGGCCCAGTGGGCAGGCCACCCACTGTATGGACTGTATGGACTGTGGCTTTGCTCTCCCCAGGATGGCCCAGTGGGCAGGCCACCCACTGTATGGACTGTATGGACTGTGGCTTTGCTCTCCCCAGGATGGCCCAGTGGGCAGGCCACCCACTGTATGGACTGTATGGACTGTGGCTGTGCTCTCCCCAGGATGGCCCAGTGGGCAGGCCACCCACTGTATGGACTGTTTGGACTGTGGCTTTGCTCTCCCCAGGATGGCCCAGTGGGCAGGCCACCCACTGTATGGACTGTTTGGACTGTGGCTTTGCTCTCCCCAGGATGGTCCAGTGGGCAGGCCACCCACTGTATGGACTGTATGGACTGTGGCTTTGCTCTCCCCAGGATGGCCCAGTGGGCAGGCCACCCACTGTATGGACTGTTTGGACTGTGGCTTTGCTCTCCCCAGGATGGCCCAGTGGGCAGGCCACCCACTGTATGGACTGTTTGGACTGTGGCTTTGCTCTCCCCAGGATGGCCCAGTGGGCAGGCCACCCACTGTATGGACTGTATGGACTGTGGCTTTGCTCTCCCCAGGATGGCCCAGTGGTCATGGAGTCCCCTCGTGGATCTGGCGTCGTGTACTCAAGTGGCTGAGGTGCCCCCCCTTCCCTTCCCCCTGAGGTGCCTGTCCTATTTTCTTTCTGATGCCCCTGCAGTGTTCTCTCCGTGGAGTTCTTGTCGTGGGACTGGGCCTTGCCCCTTTGCACAGGACCCCTGTGATCCACGGACAGTGGTTGGACTACATTTAGTAGCTGTATATATTTTGTACATAGTTTATTTATTTATTGGGATTACTGGTGTACATATTTCAATATATCTGCCCGTTTATGATCTCTTCTTTTGGTCTTTGCATTATTTCGGAGGGGGGTGGTTTGTGGGTTGTGACAGTGATCTGTGGGAATGCATTGATGTGTGTGTTGTAGTGGGTGTGGGTGGGTGGGTGTGTGCCGGTAATCTTTTCCCTCCCCTGTGTCGTAGGTGCAGTACTCACCGATGTCTTCCGCGCCGCCGGGCGTGCTCCTGGTATATGAGCAGGAATAGGAGTGCGGGGATGACCTGCAACTCTGGTTCCATACTGCCGGAATCTCGCGTGGAGTGCGTAGAGGTGAGCGTTTTCCCGTTCGTAGTCTGTTTCCGCCGTGTTCTTATCGGCGGTGCTCCCGCCCCGGAAAAGGTGGCAGATTGGTGGGTCGTAATAGGGTGGGCGGTACATTGTCTGCCGCCTGGCTGTTGGCGGGAACCGCCGCGCTGTTTGTTTGTACCGCCGTGGCGGTCGGAGTGTTAAGTTGGCGGGCTGTGTTGGCGGTTCCCGCCAGGGTCAGAATTGCATATTTTAGACCGCCGGCCTGTTGGCGGCTTGGCCGCCGCTTTATCACCGACCGCCAGGGTCAGAATGAGGGCCATAGTTTGCCTAGTCCTTATTCCACCTTCTATCAAGCACCACCTAACACCTTCCTTCTCTTAATCTCACTCTTGAAGATTTCTTTCCGATCCCTGATTATTCACGTTGCCACTGTTTTCAGATCGTTCTCTTCCTCTTCACTTTTCTGCCTTCCCCTCTCATGCTCTGGGTCAGTCTGAGGAAGACAAATAAATCTGAGTCCGATCGGAATCTTCCTCCACAGATTAAATACTGGGAATTTTATTAGAAGAGCTAAGTTTATTTAGCGCAAACTAAATGTAAAGTTGACCTTTTACCTCTGTATTATGCAACCAATTTGCATCAAGTCTCCCACTCAATTCTGCATGGATTTGCTCCATTATAAACTGCTACATAGTACTGGTATGTGTTGTAAAGAAACCAATCAATCAATCAATCAAATAAATTTGTAGAGCGCGCTACTCACCCGCGAGGGTCTCAAGGCGCTGGGGGGGGAGGATACTGGTGGGGGGGGCAGGGAGGGTCACTGGTCGAACAGCCAAGTCTTGAGGTTCTTTCTGAAGACCAGTAGGTCTTTGGTTTTGCGAAGGTCGGTGGGGAGGGAGTTCCAGGTTTTGGGGGCGAGGTAGGAGAAAGACCTGCCTCCTGTGGTGGTGTGCTGGATGCGGGGGACTGTGGCTAGGGGGAGGTCGGCTGATCGGAGGTTGAGTGTGGGAGTGTGGAAGCTTACTCTTTCATTGACGTAAGTTGGGCCGGTGTTGTGGAGGGATTTGTGTGCGTGGATGAGGATTTTGAATGTGATTCTCTTGTCTATGGGGAGCCAGTGAAGGGATTTGAGGTGTGGTGAGATTCGTTCGTGGCGGGGGAGGCCAAGGACGAGGCGTGCAGCTGTGTTCTGGATTCTTTGGAGTTTTCGTTTGAATTTGAGTGTGGTGCCGGCGTAGAGGGCATTGCCGTAGTCCAGTCTGCTGATGATGAGTGCGTGGGTGACTGTCTTTCTGGTTTCTGGGGGGATCCATTTGAAGGATTTTTTTAGAGTGCAGAGTGTGTGGAAGCAGGAGGAGGTTAGAGCATTGATTTGCTGTGTCATGGAGAGGGAGGGGTCGAGGATGATGCTGAGGTTGCGTGCGTGGGTTGCGGGGGTGGGTGCGGGGCCTAGGGCAGTGGGCCACCAGGAGTCGTCCCATGTGGTTTTGTTGGGGCCGAAGATGATGATTTCGGTTTTGTTTGAATTGAGCTTGAGGTGGTTAGTGGTCATCCAGTTGGCGGTGTCTAGGAGGGCGGCATGTAGGTTGGTTTTGGCGGTGATGGGGTTGCGGGTGAGGGAGAGGATGAGTTGGGTGTCATCTGCATAGGAGAGGATAGTGATTCCGTGTGCTCGGACAATGTTGACTAGGGGGATCATGTAGATGTTGAAGAGTGTGGGGCTGAGGGACGACCCTTGGGGGACTCCGCAGGTGATCTTGGTAGTGTTGGAGTGGAAAGGTGGAAGGCGGACTCTCTGGGTTCGGTCGGTGAGGAAGGAGGTGAGCCAGTCTAAGGCTTTGTGACGGATTCCTATGTTGTGGAGGCGTGTGCGGAGTGTGTGGTGGCAGACGGTGTCAAAAGCTGCGGAGAGGTCTAGGAGGATGAGTGTGACGGTCTCGCCTTTGTTGACTTTGGTCCTGATGTCGACAGTGCATGCGATGAGGGTGGTTTCTGTGCTGTGGTTCTTGCAGAACCCAGATTGTGATGGGTCAAGGGTGTTGGTTGTTTCGAGGAAGTGGAATAGGCGGGTGTTGACTAATTTCTCTGCAACCTTGGCGGGGAAAGGGAGGAGGGAGATGGGGCGGTAGTTGGAGAGGATCTGAGGGTCAGCTTTTTTTTTTTTAGGATAGCTGTAATTTCCGCGTGCTTCCAGGGGTCTGGGTAGGTGGCAGAGTCGAAAGAGGAGTTGATTATGTTGTAGAGTATGGGGGAGATGGTAGGGCTAGCTTTCTTGTAGATGCGGTGTGGACAGGGGTCGGAGGGGCAACCGGAGTGGATGGAGTTCATGGTTTTTTCGGTTTCTTCGTGTGTGGTAGGGGTCCATGTGGATAGTGTGGTGGGGGGGTCTTGAGTGGGGGTTGAGTTGGGTGAGTGAGGGGTATGTGTGGTGGGTGTGTGTGATATGAAGCTGTTGTGGATGTCCAGGATTTTGTGGAGGAAGTGGTTGGAAAGGGCGTCACATAGGGGCTGTGTGTGTGTGGGGTCTATGTTGCTGGCTTTGGGTTTGGCAAGTTCATTGATGATGGTGAAGAGTTCTTTGCTGTTTTGGGAGTTGTTGCCAAGGCGTGTCTTGTAGTGATCTCTTTTGGCGGTGCGTAAGCGTTGGTGATGGGTGCGAATGGTGGTTTTGAGGGTGGAGAAGTTGGTTGAGGAGGGTTCTAGTCTCCATATTTTCTCAGCTTGGCGGCATTTACGCTTGGAGTCTTGGAGTTCAGGGGTGAACCATGGGGCGTTCTTGATGTTGCGGGTGGTGATGTGTTTTCTGAGGGGTGCTAGTGTGTCTGCGCAGGTAGTCATCCATTTGGAGAGGTTGTGTGCTCCTGCGTTGGGGTCGTTGGTGTGGGGGGGGGGTTATTGGCCAGTTGGGAGTTTAGTCGTTCTGTGGGGATCTTGTCCGACATGCGGTAGGGTGTGGTGTGTTGATGGTAGTGTGTGGGGGGTTTGGTGAAGGAGAAGTGGACGCAGCGGTGGTCAGTCCAGAGGAGTTCGGTGGTGTGGGTGTAGGCTATGTGTTGGCTTGAGGTGAAGATTGCGTCCAGCGTGTGTCCTGCTGAGTGGGTGGGTGAGGTGACCAGTTGTTTGAGTTCGAGGTTGTTGAGGTTGTCTATTAGGGAGGTAGTGTTGTGGTCTTCTGGGTTTTCTAAGTGAAAGTTGAAATCACAGAGGATGATGTAGTCTGTGGAGGTGAGGGCGTACGGGCTGATGCTGTCGGCGATGGTGTCGCAGAAGGCGGGGCGTGCTCCAGGTGGACTGTAGATTAGTGTACCTCTGAGGGTGGAGTTGTTGTTGATGTGGATGAGGAAGTGCATGTGTTCAGTGTTGCCGATAGTGTCTTGGGAGCTGGTGGTGACTTTGATGGTGTCTCTGTGTAGGATGTCGATGCCCCCGCCTGGCCTGTTGAGGTGGTCTTTGCGTTGGAGTTTGTATCCCTTGGGGGTGGCTATGGCTATGTCGGGTTCTGAGGAGGGGTTTGTCCAGGTTTCCGTGAGGAAGGCGATGTCAGGTGAGTGTGAAGTGATGAGGTCCCAGAGTTCTATGGCATGTTTGTGAAGGGAGCGGATGTTGAGGAGCAGGCAGTTCAGGTGGTTGTGGTGGGTGGCGTTGGTGTGGTGCGTGAGGGTGTTGTTGCAGGGTGTGTTCTGGTTGTGGGCTGGTGTGCTGCGGGGTTGGTTGGTGGGGGCAGGGTGGGTGAGTCTTGTGTTGGGGGTGTTGTGTTTGTGTGTTTGTTGAAGGTGGGGTCGCTATGGTTGGTGTGTGGTGTGAGGGATGACGAGCAGGAGAAGTGGCAGGTGTAGCAGGTGAAGGGGCCATGAGTGTGTGTGGGGCTAGATGTGGTGCATGTGGGGCTGGGGGGCTGGGTTGAGTGAGTGGAGGTTGAGGGGGGAGTAGGTGTGTCTGAGAGGGCCAGGGGTTCTGGCGCTGGGCACGGTCCAGGCGCGGATGGGCGCAGACGGGCTTGCCATTGGCGCGCCTTCGGCACCCCAGTGGCGAGTCCGCTGCGCCACTGTGCCACGGCTGCCAGAAGAGGAGGGGAGGGTGGGAGTGGCAGCTGGAAGGCGGGAGGGCCTGTCCAATGAGAGGGCTGGGGGTGGGGCCACAGGGGACGCAGCGGCGGGAAAGGCAAAGAGGCACTGTGAGAAAAAGGAGGGGGGAGGCGGGAGGGGCCACATGGGACGCAGCGGCGGGAAAGGCAAAAAGGAAACAGTGAGAAAAAGAAGGGGGAGGTGGGAGGGGCCGCAGGGGCTGGGAATAAAGCAAAGCAAAGAGGGAACGGGAAAGGAGGTGGCGCGGAAGGCGGAGCGGGGAGCGACCTACCTGCAAGCAGGGTCAAAGGTTGCTCCCTGCTAGCACGCCGCGGCTGCCATAAGAGGAGGGGAGGGTGGGAGTGGCAGCTGGGAGGCGGGAGGGCCTGTCCAATGAGAGGGCTGGGGGTGGGGCTGCAGGGGACGCAGCGGCGGGAAAGGCAAAGAGGAAACGGTGAGAAAAAGGAGGGGGGAGGCGGGAGGGACCGCAGGGGACGCAGCGGCGGGAAAGGCAAAGAGGAAACGGTGAGAAAAGGGAGGCGGGAGGGGCCGCAGGGGACGCAGCGGCGGGGAATAAAGCAAAGCAAAGCAAAGAGGGAACGGGAAAGGAGGTGGCATGGAAGGCGGAGCGGGAGCGACCTACCTAGCAATCACCAGGGATGGGCTAGTAACAGAGATGGGAATCAGGCTTGTGTTTCATCTTGAAAGAAGCAGTCATCCTTGCTTGATCTTCGTAACTCTGTGCACCATTTAATATCTCAGAGGTTGATGGTTGCGTGCACAGGATTAGCAGCGCTACTTCCCTCCTTCCCAGCTGCACACACACTCTTTTGGGGAAGTGCAGAGAAACTAGGGGTGGCGGTAAACTCTGCCACATAGCGGATGGCAGAGTTTTTGCCAAACTCTGTGCTCCAGGTGGAGCGCAGAGCGGACAAAACTCTACAAACTACGCTGGGGGATGAGTTCACCACCCACCCCTAGTGAATAGTATGAAAAAGTGTGTTTATTCACAGGTAGCAGAGTTAATGCCTCCTATGAATTACCTAGATACATTACTTGCCTGTCTCCTCCTTTTACTTCCCCTTCCCACAGACGCCTCATTGTAGTGTCTCACTCAGTTTACCTCCTGCAAGTGCCCCAAACCACTGTGACCCCAAACACCAATTACAGACTGTACATGTCCATCCCTCTGGAGCCTATATACCACCTATCTGTCTGCATTCTCTATTTGCTGCTGCTTGATGACTGCTGTAGTGTTGCCAGATTTGAAATACTAAGCAAGCGTAATCCCCATTAAATAGAAGCCTAGGGCTAGCACAAGACTTTCCATGAGAAGCCCAAAAAAGAGCCCAGCCCTCTAAAATCATCAAAAGGAGCATCATGAACATTTCAAATAATATTGAATTCTCATGAGTGAATAAAATATTTATGTAACATGCTTTAAAACCATACTGAGTATTCATTGCCGACAGCCAAATGCTCCCTGACTGAGGCACAAAATAGCTATGTGACACATCCTGGAGCTACTGTTTCCTTTTTACATGTCATATTTCAGTATTAAAATAACACAAATGTTTGTTTGAAAATTGATTTTACATTTCTTTCATCTGTAAACAGCCTAGCTTAATTCATGCACTTTCAATTGCTTCACACATGTTGCATCACCATCACAAGATGGCTACCACACTACCATTGACTGGAGTTCCTTTTTTCTTTACGGCCAGCTATATAAAAATCTCTTTCACACTATGGCCCTGATTTATATATTTTTTGCCCCACGTTACCATCATTTTTTGATGCGAAAGCGTTGCAAACTTACAAAATACAATTGGTAATGTGGCACAAAAAAAGTACAAATCAGGCCCTATATATTCAGCAGCTAGTCAAATTTAACATCATCACTACTATTTAGTCTATGGCTGTCTAAACAGCAGAGTACTACTTTGCTGGCTGCTGGGTAAACAGCAGAGGTGTTGTGCTATTTTGACAGTAGCAGGGTAAATAGACACTTTCTTTAGATAGAGTACCATTTCTGTCAAAATCTACGTAAAGGTCACATCCAAGAGGCTAATCCCAAGTTAAGTTTCCAAGGTCAGTCACCAAAAGCCTGTAACTCAATGTCAATCCTAAAGGACAATTCCATAGAGACCAGGAACCAAAGTCCTGTGAGAACTTATGTTACAGTACACAATTGTGAGAAATAGAAAGAAAGACAGGGGAACTCCATTCCTACCAGTTGTCTCAACCGCTTTCTTCTCCCACATAAGTGTATAGCACCATACGGACACACCGTAGAAATCTGTGTATTTTTAATTGTTTTAACCCCTTGAGTGCGTGTTGACCTCCCTGGTGCGGACCATGACCACTGGCTGACATCAGGAAGATGTTTCAAAAACCCTTCAGTGCTTTACACTGGAGGATTTCTTTTTTTCAATTGGAAACATTTACCCTCACCCACCCATCTGTGACATTGCGCCCTAAGGTAAATGTATCTCGCACCTTCACCATGCACAGCTAATTACTCCACATATTATATCATTGATGAGATCTTGTATGGCATCTTTGATATCACTGCAACATTTGCAATAACATAATTAATAAGAAAACTGTGCATGGCAAAGGCGCGAGTTATAGTTACCTTAGGGCACACGTTATAGTTACTTGAAAGAACTATAACTGCTCACTTTCTATGGTTTTGTATGGATACATTCAGAACCTAACTATAAAGTCCCTGTAACCTTTGGTTTTTTCAGTGAATATATATATATATATGTATATATATATATATATATATATATATCAGACTTTTTGTCTAGTAGCAGTTTTGATGCCATAAAGTCGCTGCAAAGAACAGATCTGTATTTTATGTGAATAGCTGAGTAGATTAGTAAAGCCAGCCATTACCTTTAAAACAAATGAAATGTATGTGTGAGGGGTGTTATGGAGAGATGAAGGGCACTTTTGCTGAGTGGTAGTGAGGGAATCCAAGAAGGAGGTCATGGGAGTGGGAGCACCAAAAATGGTTGTCGGACTGGGTGCCACCAGTACTGAAGACTGTGATGATGGGTATGTGCAAGGTGAAGTAATAGTGAGTCTTTTTTGTTTTTTTTGGTGTCTTCAGAGAACCATATGGCTGAGGAAAGAAGCAAAGGCAAGGTGACTGACATTTACTGTTGCGCACATCACACATACACACCCACCACCAATTTTGTGACTGTCGATGTAGTCTAATGTTTTAGAGGGACAGTTTAGCCAGTAGCAGAGATGGCGTCCAGTTGGATGACTGCTGCTCAAAGTGGGTTATGGAGGACAGCTCTGAGGCAGGATCAGAGACTTAGACTGCAGATACTGAGCCAGCATCTGAGGGAGAAGACAATGGAGCAGACCTTGGGAGTGATTTTTCAGCCGGAGGTGTCCCATCAGACAACTGCTCTTCCAGTGATTCTGAGGTAGACGATGAGGAAGGTCATGTTGTACCTTCTCAAGCACAGTGTGTGCAGTGGGACAACAGCTGGATAGCCCAAATTAGAGAGCAGGTGTGTGCAGCAGCAAGCATGGGCAGAGTGCTCTCATGTCAGCCCCCAATTTAGTTCAGCCCCGAATTCCACCTTTTACGAGTGATGCTGGATGCAGTGATGCTGGATGTAAAGTCGATGTGTCCAACTTTTTGCCAGTCGACTACGCCCATCTCTTTTTGGATGTTGACTTCCTTCAACAAGTTGTGCAGCAAACAAATGAGTGTGCAGAACAAATTCTGAGGGAACATGGAGACACTCTAGAGCCCCATTTTAGGACATGCCAGTGCTAAGTTGAAGATGTTATTGGGCCTCAAATGGGGTTAGTGCAAAAACACACCTTGCAGTCCTACTGGATGACTCGCACGGTTTGGATAACCCCCATCTTTACACATGGCCGCCACAGGGAAGGGCAATATATTGTGGAGACAACAAAATTATCTACCACAAAAAACCTGGATTTGTAAGGCGGACACCTGTGTTATTGGTCCTGGGCTCAGCAGCCATATAGGGAAACCTACCTATCCCAGACATTTCTGAAAACTAGAGACCCGGGGGAGTCCACGGAGGTGTGGCTTGTATGGATTCCCCAAAGTTTTCCTAACCATAATACTCTGCACATGTGAAATGTTGAATAAAAAACTCTATTTTTCCTTGTATTTCTGACACACAAACTACAGGAATATGCAGGGATCCACAAAATTCCTACCACCCAGCATTTGCTCACTTGTACTGATAAAAATGTTATCCCACTTGTGTGCCTGTGCACAGGGTCAACAGTAGCCCTCATGTAAGAACTACTGTTGACTGTTGTGTGAGCCATTCCTGTCACGGGCACTAAGCACAAGCACACCAGTGGGGTAGTGTTTTTATTGGGACAAGTTGGGGAACACTGGGTGTTACACAGTTTGTGGCTCCCTGGAGATTCCTGTAGTTTACACCACAGCAATGCATGGAAAAAAAGTGCTTTTATTCAACGTTTTACCTTTGCAGGGCATTCTGGGAAAACAACTTTGGGGAATCCTCACAAGTGATACCTCCCTGGACTCCCCTTGATGTCTACTTTTCAGAAATATCTGGTTTGATAGGTTTCCCTAAATGCTTTACCTAAATGGTTCCAGATACCAGGACTAGATAGTACACTCATATTAGTTATCATGATTGCCAAAATACATTTTGGGACCTTTCCTGTTACGATCACTTGGTCTACCCACACAAGTGAGGAACCATTTTTTTTGGGAGACTTGGGGGAATGCTGGGTGGGAGAAAGTTTGTGGCTCCCCTCAGATTCCAGAACTTTGCATCGCTGAAATTTGAGGAAAATTAGTTTTTTATCCTAATTTTGAGGTTTGCAAAGGATTCTGGGTGACAGAACCTGGCGAGAGCCCCACAAGACACCCCATTATGGATTCCACTAGGTGTCTAGTTTTAAAAAATGTATAGGTTTGCTAGGTTTCCTTAGGTGCCGGCTGAGCCAAAATCCATAGCTAGGCAATTTACAAAAAAGGCGTCAATTTTAATTGGAAAAATGTGATGTGTTCCCATTGTGTTTTGGGGCGTTTCCTGTCACGGGCACTAGACATACCCACACAAGTGAGGAGACATTTTTATCGGGAGACCTGAGGGAATTCTGGGTTGAAGGAAGTTTGTCGCTCCCCTCAGATTCCAGAACTTTGCATCACTAAAATGTGAGGAAAATGTGTTTTTTCAAACAAATGTTGAGGTTTGCAAAGGTTTCTGTGTGACAGAACCTGGTGGGAGCCCCACAAGTAACCTCTTTCTAGATTTTCCAAGGTGTCTAGTTTTCAAACATGTATAGGTTTGCTAGGTTTCCCTAGACGCCGGCTGAGCTAGAGGTCAAAATCCACATCTAGGCACTTTGCAAAAAACACATTAGTTTTCGTTGGAAAAATTTGATGTGTCCATGTTTTGTTTTGGGGTGTTTCCTGTTGCAGTCACTAGGCCTACCCACACAAGTGAGGAACCATTTTTATCGGGAGACTGGGGAAGTCTGGGTGGAAGGAAGTTTGTGGCTCCACTCAGATTCCAGAACTTTGCATCACTGAAATATGAGGAAAATGTGTTTTTTAGACAAATTTTGAGGTTTGAAAAGGATTCTGGGTGACAGACGCTGGTGAGACCCACACAGGCCACCCCTTTCTAGATTCCCCTAGGTGTCTAGTTTAAAAAAATGTATAGGTTTGTATAGGTTTCCATAGGTGCCGGCTGAGCAAGAGACCAAAATCCACAGCTAGCACTTTGCTGCAAAAAAATGTAATGCGTCCTTGTTGCAATTTGGGGCATTTCCTGGCGTGGGCACTAGGCCTACCAACACAAGTGAGGTACCATTTTTATCTGGAGACCTGGAGGAACACAGAATAGAAGAACATGTGTTCTTGCAATTGTCTTTCTCTGTGCCTTCTAAATGCAAGAAAGAAGTCATTTTGAGAAATGCCCTGTAATTCACGTTAGTATGAGTACTCCAAATTCAGAGATGTGCAAATAACCACAGCTTCTCTATTCCATATCTTGTGCTCAATTCGGAAATACATAGGTTTCCTTGATCCCTATTTTTCACTTTTTATATTTTACCAAATGAATAGCTGTATACACGGTATATAACCCATTATAAGGTGCAGCTCATTTATTGGCTCTGGGTACCTTAGATTCTTGATGAACCTACAAGCCCTATATATACCCGCAACCAGAATGTTCCAGCAGACGTAACGGTATATTGCTTAAAAAAATCTGCCATAGGTGAAAAAAGTTACAGAGGAAAACGCAGACAGAAATTGCTGTTTTTTTTCAACTCAATTTCAGTACTTTTTTATTTCAACTGCTACTTTCTATAGGAAAACCTTGAAGGATCTACATAAACCCTTGCTGAATTTAGTATTTTGTCTACTTTTCAGAAATGTTTAGATGTCTGGAATCCGCCATTGGTTTTATATCCATTTCTGTCACTAACTGGAAGGAGGCTGAAAGCACAAAAATAGTAAAAATGGGGTATATCCCAGAAAAATTCCAAAACTGTATTAAAAAATGTGGTTTTCTGATTCAAGTCTGTCTGTTCCTGAAAGCTGGGAAGATGGTCATTTTTAGCACTGCAAACTCTTTTTTGATTCCATTTGCAGAGAAAAAAACAGATGATTTCTTCTGCAGCATTTTTTCCACATCCCCCCCCCCAAAATCCAGATTTTATTTGTATTTTGGCTAATTTCTTAGTCTCCTCCAGGTCAACCCACAAACTCTGGGTACCTTTAGAATCCCGAGGATATTGGAAAAAACTGCTGAAAAGTTGGTGTGGATAGCTTATGTGGACAAAAAGTTACGGAGGCCTAACCGCAAACTACCCCAAATAGCCAATAAAGGCTTCAGCACTTGAGGGGGGGAGCCCAGCAGCTAAGGAGTTAAGGAAACTGGCTGCAGGAAAAGTCATTCGGTGCTCATCTGTTTTACTATGAACTTTATATGTTCTACCAAACTTCGGGGATACGTTAAACGTATGTTAAGAGTTTCAGAATAATTATCGTTTTATGTTTTACTGTGGTCTTAAAATATGGAGGCACAACGTGGAAGAAATGTGAAATTGCAAAAACTACAAGAAAGGCCATGTATTGCACATATAATATATATTACTTTGTCAGTTTACCAAAGCTCACACATAAAAATAACTGATATTTAAACTTTGAAATGTTTTGCTGAATGCCAGTAAAATATACACGCAGGATGATGACAGAGTCGGATTTAGAACAGATGTCTTTGCAGGTGTTGCAGAGGAAAAATCCCTTATCCTTGGAGATGCAAATGAGCATTTCTTAGAAAAGCTGCTTTACAAACACCCACATAATTTTTCCACAGACCCACATTAGCCTTAGAAAAAGAAGACAGTGTGAGTTATTTAAGTGATGGAAACAAATTGACAGTCTGAGGGAAGAGCAGTAATTATAAGGTTAAACTACCAAAGAAAATGAGCCACTTTAGGGATGATGTGCAGCCTGACATATTGCTGGGGCAATGGAGGTCCTTTCACTGCCCATCTTAGCTGTTCACTCTATATATTTTAAGGTACCTGCCTATCCGACTCGGAATTTCTGAGCCTGCACACTTTTTCAAATATATTGGCTACAAATCTGCATGTATTTCAAGCAGTTATAAAGGGAAAATAGGAAAGAAGCACAGTACCTGGTATACCAGTACCCATTTCCTCCAATATGAGCACCTTTTCTCCAAGGTGTGTTATGATAAATGTAGTGCTTGATAACAGTCACTTTAGTTTACCCTCAACTATTAACGCGTTTGCCACTGCTTGCCAGATACAAAGCTTTGTATCTCCAGACACATGCTTGGGGGTGCTTGAAAATGCTGCTCAAAGTCTTTTCAAGTTAAGCATCACTTTTAAAGTGCAGGTGTTTCCAACGGGAGTCATCAGTCAGTAACTTCAATAAGGAGGCAATCAAATAGGCCTATCATATAAGCACACATTTTCTCGCGGATGCATTATTGTAAATACAGTCATTGATTAAAGTCACTTAAGTTTACTTATAAGTATTAAAGTGTTTGCAATTTACAAAAAATCGTCATTAAGCAGCAATCACAGTAGACACCAGGAATTCAAATGTTGTTATTATTAAAAAATAAAACGGAGGTGGGGAAGGATTGTCCGGGCATCAGGCCAGACCCCCAGTCCAGACACGAAACTGTTTTCTGCCCTCTAGAGGGAGAGCAGATTGATTGGAAGCTTGTCTCCAAATCTGGCTGCCCCAAGGAGAAGGAAGAACGCTAGACACAACGGATTCATGTTTATTAAAAAAATAGGATGGGTTGGGTCTGCTTGTACTAACATTAGGCTGTATCCCCCACATCTGGGCCCCAAGCAGTCTTTCTGTTCACATGGGTGACAGATTGGGGGGCTTGACCTTGTTCTACAGTGGATCAATTACACATTCCCAGAGTAACAAAGTATTTGGCTGGACATAAGTATACAGTGCACCACTTTTTGTGAAATTTGCATTGGCCCTGCTTCCAGTTCAGGGTATTAGGCATACCCTTGTTTTTTCTCATGTTACAGAAAGTGCCTTAGGGCATACTGGGTCTAATACTTGTTCCCCAGGGCACTTTGGTAATATTGAAGTGGTCACAGATACTGTGACGGTGCACATGTTGCACGATCATGAGGATACAAACTGTCATATTTTGTGCCCACGATCAGTACAGCACTTTTTTTGTATCAGTCGCACAGCCTCATTTTGTGCTGGAGGCACCTATTTAATGGTATGTAACAGGCAGGATGCCTGATGTGTAATACAGACCCAGAGATTTGTTTTAGAATGGAATGGGAGGTGGTACGTCCTTGCATCTCCCCACGATCCCCAACCCTAGCCACCAAACAGTCTTTTTGGCCACTCCACCTGCCGGGGCACAGAGCATAAATGCTGCAGTCTTCTTCACAACAAGTGATAGGCAATTTGTATCCGCGGGGTGTAGTTCAAATAAAGGACAGAACAGAAAGGGGTAAATCTCCCATTCTGCCTCCCCTGGGTGGCAAAAAAATCTGGTGTCCAGGTGTAGTATTCAATGCAGACAAGCCAATGGCCCACTCCATTTTTGGACACCACTGCCTGGTGTTTAGGGGTGTTTCTGCCCCCTGGGACAGGAAGATTAGAGGTGAACCCTTCATGCTGCCCCCCTATGGAGGCGAGAAACTCTCCGGTGCCCAGGGACAGACAAGCCCTCTATCCTATTGTGTTTGTCATCTCTTTCCCTAGTGGTCTGGTGGCCTTTCTGTCACCCCTTGAGTGGGCAGAGAATGGTTAAATGCCACAATCTACCCACCCAAGACATCAGAAAGACCACAAGATCACCAGGACAAAAAGGCAAAATATTTTGTGAAAAGATATGGGTAGGAGATTCCAACATTCTGTCATTGGTTGCCCTAATTCATTGAGCTGCAGATAGTTTTAATTCCTCTCACAAGGAGGGCAGTTTAGGGCATTAACCACTAATCCTGCTCTTTTGATTTATATACACAGTCGACCAGAGAACCATGGAAAAAAGTGACAATAGTAAGAGGATGGGGCACTGGGCCACCTTTACTTCAGGTCACACCCAGTCAAGTATTTCTGCATTCAAGGTGAGGCAGACTTGGGGTTTACCCCTCTCTACTAACCCATATGTCAAAAAAACTCTCAAAGCAATCCCAATTTCTATTTGCTTGCCATGGCAGGTCCACAGTATTCAGGCTCTCTGTCATCTTGAACCCAGGGAACTCTACTAGGCATAGACTTTTCCAAAATCTAGAGACTCCAGGAATCCAGAGTAGTGTCCCTTTTATGTATCCCAACATATTTTCTTGCCCCCAATGACATATAAACATGCCTCATCTTTTCACATGAAATGGCTGAAGTATTCTCATCTTGCGGACTCAGGAGAATTCTTGTACTGTGGCTTTTGTGGGTCCCAGCAGAACATTTTCTTACCCAGAATTACCTGCAGACAGCAAAAATGTGCCTCTTAACATACAATGTCTCCTCTCTTTCAGTGGGATGGCAGCAAATTTTCAGTCTGGGGTCTGCAGGCACCAGAAAACGCTACCTACTCTAGGAATTTCTAAAACCTAGACACCCAGCGAAATTCAGAGTGGCAAGGTGCTTGTATTTCACATCACACTTTCTTACTCAGACTTTTCTATGAATGTCAAAGTATGGGTTACAAATACAGTTTCTACCATACTTATGTATTGAAATCTTGAGCACTTCCAGACAGTGGCCAATACCTTACCACATTCTCTCACGTCTTCCAATAAAAACGTAATAACCCATATGTGGGTAGACATAGTACATGCCATAAAAATGGATAAAAACTGTAACCATGTGAATACCAGTGACACGACATTGACCGTACATTGACCAGTTCCCCTCCAGAGCTATAGGGCTACCCACACAAGTGGGTGCTATTTTTATGAGGAAAAGTGTAGGAACTCTGCGAGGTACGACTTATGCCAATCCCCATAAACTGTGCAGCATTTCCTCTATGAAAGTCTAGGAAAATGGGTTGTTTTAGCCAATGTTTGATGTTTGTGGAGCATTCTGGGTAAGTAAAAGTGGTGGTATCCACATATGTAATGGACTTGCATCAGTGTCTACTTTTGAGAACTGTCTGGGTTTCCCTCAATGATGGTCACCCTGTACCCAAATTTTACAGCTACCCACATGCCCACAAAATCTTGATATCTGCACCTTGCAGTTTGGGGCCTTTCTTGTTGTGAGTTATAGGCCTATCCACACAAGTGTGGCACCATTTTTTATTAGGAGGAATGAGGAAACTCAGAAAAGTCAAATTGTTATCTTTTTTTCAGTTTCTTTAAAGTATAGCTTTCCAAATATAAGTCAATGTGCAGGAAAGAACAAGTTTTGCAAACACAATCTGAATCACATGATATTTATGGGCACCCCAAATTCAGAGTCATATGAATAGACACTGTTGCTAAACTCAAATTAGTGGGCACATTTGAACAATGCACAGGCTTCCTCATAATCTTTTTTCATTCATGAGATTTTACCTTACAAATGAATACATGATTTGTACACAATGAAAACTCATTATAAACTACAGCTTGATTGAAATTTTTGCACAACAGTTAGGCCCATATTTATACTCTGCTTGTGCCAGATTTGTGTCGTTTTTTTACACAAATCCAGTGCAAACTTAACTCCTTATTTATATTTTGACGCTAGACCCATCTAGCGTCAAAAATATGGAGTCAGCGTCATTTTAAGGATGTGTGAAACTGCCTTGCCTCAATGAGATGCAAGGTAGGCGTTCCCACCCAAAAAATGACTCAAACACCTTGGTGCCAAATTTGTCCAACAGGGCAAAAATGACACGCAGGTGGGAGGTTGACCCGAAAAATGACACTAAACCCAATTTGCATCAAAATTTAAAATGAGGCTAACACACCACTACTTAAGGAAAACACACTCAAGCAACATTGCAGCCCAACAGGACAACATGGAGGTGCTACTGATGCAGCTTGCTAGACGATGCAGAGCACAGGACCAACAGCAGCATCCACCACCACCCCAATGTGGCCCCCAAAGGCAAAGCAGAAGGAAGGAGAGGGTCTTCAGGAACAGGACAACCCTCCATGGCCTCAGGGAACACGACATCATCCGGAGGTATAGGCTCAAATGGGAAGCCATACAGCAGCTCCTGCACCAAATTGAGCCACAAATAACAGCCAGCCTGCAGACACCACATAATATACCACCGGTGACTAAGCTGCTCGCTATCCTGTATTTGTTGGCAAGTGGCTCCTTCCAAACAATGGGTGGCCTGGTCACTGGGGTATCACAGCCCTCATTCTCCGCCTTCCTGCCCAAGGTCTTAGATGCCATCATATCCCTCACACCCCGCCACATCGGCTTCCCCAACACCCAGCAGAAGAAGCAGGAGATCAAACAGGGGTTTTATCAAATCCATGGCTTACCGCATGTGCTTGGTGCAATTGACTGCACCATGTCCGGATCGTACCACCTGCAGCAACAGAACATCTATTCCGGAGCAGAAAGCACATGCACTCCAGGCCATAGTTGACCACCAGGGATTGTTCACCAACATCTTGGCCAAGCATCCTGGGAGTGTACATGATTCCTTCATATTCTGCCACAGCACAATCACAATCAATCAGCACTTCCAGGATGGACAATATGGCAATGTCCTTCTTGTCAGTAAGTCCACAAACGTAGCAATATACACACAGCACAGCAACCGTGTAGGACACACAAAACATACACCACTACATTGATACTTGGGCAGGATGACACTGAGGTGTGACACAGGTATTTATGTTGTACGCCCTGACACAATGGGATACACACCTATGGACAAATGACGGCTGCCACAAACATTAGCTGCCACTCTAGAGCCACAAGGAACCAATGTCAAAGCACACAGTGACAAAGACATGGCCTGCACTGGAAGTACAACTTGGAAGATGAACCATTTACAAATACATTAGGCCACATAGTCAATCCGACACCCTCCCAAGCAGTATGTAGTGTGGAAGGGGTGTGCAATGCGTGTTGCTGCAGGTCTAATACCATGAGATACACAGCATGATGATAATGACTCACATGTAGGTGACACGGAAATACTGAGGCAGCCCCAAATCATACATCACTCCCGGGGTGCCATTGCCAGGTAGCAATAAGGAAGTGGTCTGTGCTATGAACACATATTGATGTGCCACTAATGCAAACTGCACACTGCTGCACACACTGAAAGAGCCAATTGTCCATCAAAATAACAGATGTACAGGGAGATGGCCCTTCCTGCATACATACATCCACCCCCACAAGGCAGTTAGCCAGGTTACCTGGAGCAAGTTTGGTAGTGTAGGTGCACGGTTGCACATAAGCCAGTGGCAGAGGGAACAACAACTGCTTGCCTAGAACCAAGTCCACATGGGACAATTGTGCATTGTCAATACTCAACACCTCAGTGCTGCCAACTTATGGAGATGTGTTGTGCATTGTCACTAAGCCAAATGAAAGGGCCTCACTGTTGCAATTCATCTGCAATTACATATGTCTAATTGGATGGGATGTCTAGGCCTTGTAGTGCAACCATGCAACCATGTTACCACCATATCGGAGGCTATTGTGTGTGTGGAAGTATCATGTCCCCTCCAGTGAAAGCACACTAAAACATGTAGGACACTACACAATGCATGGTACATACATACTGATCAGCAGTTTGGAAACAAAATCATAGATCCCAGGTCAATGACACAAACACAAGTTGTCAGGTCAAACAACCCACAGCAGAATAAACCTCACAGAAGCCCAGGATCTCACACAATACCACAAACACATATGAGTCAGACGACACAAGATATCATCTGCCATGCTACATGACATTCCTGTTGCAAACACTAACAAAATACTCATTCCTATTATCTTTTGCAGCGGATCAGGGCTACGGGATCCAGCCATGGATCATGACCTCATTCCCCAACCCAAGCACAGCAGCAGAGCATGCCTATAATGAGGCACTTCGGAGGACACGCACTATTTTGGCATCCTGAAGTCCAGATTCAGGGGCCTGGACATCACAGGAGGCAGCCTCCTATATGCCCCACACATTGTTTGCAAAATCATACTTACATGTGCTATCCTGCACAACATTTTTGTGAGAAGGAACATCCCCTTATATGAGCCAGACCAAGAACTGCCTGAGGAGTAGGAGGAGGAGGATGGTGCCAGGGCAAATGAGGGGGAACAGAATAACACAGCTGCAGGAATTCCCTGCAGACTGCAAATTGCTAAATTTTTTGTCAACCAATAGTCACTCTACACACCTTGTTAGGATATGTAATTAAACCCCTTACTTGATCACACAATCCTGTTCTGCTTTCTTCTTTCTCCATCACATGTTCTTTAGGAATGTGAGTATTACCTCAGGGAGCAGGTTACAAAGACAAATCTGAATACTTCTGATGCAACATCACATTTGATGCGTATGATTGTACAGCAAACATCACACACATATAAATAATACTCATCTTTTGAATGTCACATATGAAGGACAAAATCAATGGACCACAGCATATGACACACATCCACGTTGCCAACATGGTCTACTGTAGCACATGACACATAAGTATGACATCTCCAATCATAAGGTAAATAAGCGGCCCATACATGAGGCAGTGGATGTGAAATATCAGTGGAAAAAGTAATGTATGAACAGACCCCTGACAGTAGTAAGTGTGGCATTTGCTATCGCCGCAAGGAGCTTGTGTGACAAGGGGGGTATCATTTCTGAAAATGGATAGCATGAGATTCCCAGGTATGACAAGCAATGTTCACAACACATGCCCTGCGCAGTCCTTCCCTGGAAATCAGCCCTGCCACTGCCATTTGTTAAGTCTCTGCCCTCCCATCTCTAGGGGGTGCTGTAAATGGACTATCTGTACCTTAGGAATCATCATTAACACTCAATCAGAGTCCTTTTCTGACTCCTGTTTGCTTCCCTTTTCGATACGACATGCTATAGAAGAACTACATTAGTTTGCATGGACTTCAGGTCCCATAATGCACTGCCTGTTAGTCGGTAAGACCTGTAATCTTCTTTCCATTGCTTCCTAGGGGAAAAGCCTGGTTGTCCCTTTATACTGGATTCTCTCCTCCAGGACTTGTGAGAGACTGAAGCTGCACACACCTGTGACCTCTCTTGTGCATCCCAGCCATGTGACTCTGCCCTGGCCTTGCTGCTGCCTGGAACTGCTTAGACGCTGCCATTCCCTGAAGGTCCTCGTTGTGCATTGGAGTACGATTCCTATGTGTTCCAGACCCCTTGTTGGATTATGTTATGGTCCTGATTACGCCTGAACCTGCTCTGTGTTTGCTCAGTCCTGTTCCTGCTTGTTCCATACAGAGTATGCTCCTGTTTCTCTGCCTTGTTCATGATTGTTTCTGCCAGAGCCTGCTTTCTGTTTCCAGACCTGTTCCAGCCTTTGCGTCAACCTGAGCCTGTTTCCTGTGCCTGGCTTTGCCTCCTAGTTGGTTCCCTCACTTTCTGTTTCCTCTTGGATTATCATGTCTGGTAGGTGTCTTAACAGTCCTCACCTATCTAGAAGTGTTTTCCTTTATCCAGCCCCCATCCTTTGTCTAGTGTTGGCATGTAGTCATTAGTACATAACACTGACAATGTGCTATAGCTGTATTCCAAGAATTGCCACTGTGTCTCCAGCCGGAACCACAAGGGGTAGTCTCATCTATGTAAATACAATCCTTGTTTGTGCCCTAAGGGTCCAGACACAGAATCACTTCTGCTGCCTCCTTTCTATGGGGCATGCGTGGTAACTATCTGTAAGATTAATCTGCACAGAGACACTGACGTTACCTATTGCTGTGGAAAGTTCTGAGCCCTACCCTGTGTACAATCTTAGTGATGAGCCATGAGTGTTTGTCCATTACTGACCCGTTCCATATTTGTCCATACTAAGGTTGCTCTGCCTTCACTTTCCTGTTTTCTCTGTCTTACCATAGCTGGCCTTTCCCCTTGTGTGCCTTTAGCTGCTCTTCTGCTTTGGTACACTACTTCCTTGTGATATTCTCTGTGAACTCCAGGGGTAGTCCTAACAGACTCCTGACTAGACCCGCACGAAAATATAACACCATGGAGTCCAATCCTGACACAGGGTACACATGCCCACACACTTGAACTGGACACTTCTGTGGAATGCACATCTGAAAATATGAAAACACATGCAGCCAGGGCAGCATGTCCACCACAGCAACATAAGTAACATAGGTAATTCTCATGAGTCAAACTGCTGTGTACCTAACATTTTATGGGTGGAATTAAGGCACAGTGTCCCAAACACTGTACGTACCAAACATGTACACATGGCCGACATATGGGTAGTTCACACACAAGTCATCATAAAGTCATAACCAACAATTATTGACATATGAGAGGTAACATATCCGACATAACAATCATCAGCCATCCTCAATCATCCCTGAGTTTTGTTTGTCGTGTGAAATGTAATGTCCCCAAAGTCAAACAACTACACACATCAAATGAGTCAACACATATTACAAACACATATCATCACTGTTGTAGGTCACTGATTGCCATCAGATGTAGATACCCATTTGTAACACATTCAAACATGAGCACTACGTCCAATGTATTGCATGCTGTTCCTTCAGAAACACACATATTATTGTTATAGATCATTAACACACAAAACACACAGTTGCAAGCTCTACCACATGTGGTCAACCACTGTACCACACACTGCAGGCCATACCATCCTATCTTCATCTTGATACAGGGTGCATGCATTTTAAATAATTGAAAATCACACAATCACAGTTTGAGTCAGATATTTTATCACAAATGCGTTGAAAAATCATGCAAACTTTAACTAACCATACATGGAGCCTAAGCGTTAATTCCACCTGCGCACCACATGCATGCATATATCCATTGAAATTTAAGTTTACAGGTAATGCGTGGTATTTTGCCGCACATGTTGGTTATGCATCGAAAATATTCACACAAACATCGTATGCATCAAAAAAATACACACATGACGGAAAACGGGCCGCAAAGGGGAAAGGAAGTGATGTAATAGGAAATCCTGTTTACAGGCATGGCACAGTGGGTGTATTTTCACTTTACAGTCTGTGCTTTTTCTTGACTGTGTGGCTGTATCTCGGTGTTGCTAGTGTCTGGATTAAATTTCTTGTATCTTGTGGTGTCTCTCTTGTGACCTTTGTGTATTCTGTCTGTTTATTGTACCTGTGTAAGTGCTTTTGTGTAGTTTATTGTCTTTTGGATTGTATTTGTACTGTTGGGTGTCTGTTTGGTGGTTAGATTAGTTGGGTTAGCTGGGGTGCTTAGGTTTGGGCTGTAAGTTTCCTATTTTTACATTTATTTTCCTTCCTTTTTACACTTTTTCTGTTTTGCTTTGTTGTGCAAGGACATGTCAGGAAGGGCGAGGCTGACCCGCATGGGGGAGGAGGAGCTTGGGGGTTTGTGTGGCTGGTGTGCCACTTTCTGCCTTTGATGCTGGAAATGGGTGGGCGTGTGATAGAGGGGTATCACACAGAGGCAAGGCGGCTGCGGTGGGGCAAGGTGCTCTACCACCTCAAATGAGTATTCCACACGAGCAGGAATGAGCACCAGCTGAAGCATCGCTGGGCTGACCTGGTGGCCAGAGAGCAGGATCTGCTGGAACACCTGGGTGTGGTGATCGGTGGCCCTGTTGGTGAGTATCACATTGACAAATATGTACAGTAGAATGCTCCTGAGCGACAGTAGCAGATGTCTTGACGTGCTGCATGAAATAGTGGCCATGTTGAATGCAAGCAGAACAAAGGCCCATATTTATACTTTTTGACGCTAAACTGCGCTAACGCAGTTTAGCGTCAAAATATTTTGCGCCGTCTAACGCCATTCTGAAGCGCCATGCGGGCGCCGTATTTATGGAATGGCGTTAGGCGGCGCAATCAGACCGGCGCTGCCTGGTGTGCGTGGAAAAAAACCACGTAGACCAGGCAGCGCCGGCGTTGGGAAAAAATGACGTTAGGGCGTCTTAAAATGGCGCAAGTCCGGTTGACGCTAAAAAATCGTCTTAACCCGACTTGCGCCCTTTTTTTTCGACGCCCATCCCCCATCAACATGACTCCTATCATTGTAAAGATAGGAGTCATGCCCCCTTGCCCAATGGCCATGCCCAGGGGACTTATGTCCCCTGGGCATGGTCATTGGGCATAGTGGCATGTAGGGGGGCACAAATCAGGCCCCCCTATGCCACAAAAAATAAATAAAAAAATACTTACCTGAACTTACCTTAATGTCTCTGGGATGGGTCCCTCCATCCTTGGGTGTCCTCCTGGGGTGGGCAAGGGTGGCAGGGGGGGTCCCTGGGGGCAGGGGAGGGCACTCTGGGCTCATTTTGAGCCCACTTGTCCCTTAACGCCATCCCTGACCCAGGCGTTAAAAAGCGGCGCAAATGCGCCGTTTTTGGCCACGCCCACTCCCGGGCGTCATTTTTGCCCGGGAGTATAAATTCCACGTAAAGGCCTGGGAGTCATTTTTTAAGACGGGAACGCCTCCCTTGCATATCATTAACGCAAGGAAGGGGTTCACGCTAAAAAATGACGCACACTCCGGGCACTTTGGCGCCCGAAGCGTCTAACGCCATAGTATAAATATGGCGTTAGTTGGCGTTAGTTTAGCGTCGAATTTGCGTCGAAAAAAACGACGCAAATTCGGCGCAACCAGAGTATAAATACGGCCCAAAGTGTTAGTGTCCCAGTACTGAGATGGAGTCCACATGTCTATACATGTTAACAATGCAGTCCTGAGGTTTGTTGAGTAATGTACGACTATCAATTAGGGCCACTTGTACCAATCTATTTTAAATTGCCACAAACTGCATAGTTTTCGGATTTTGTGTGTTTACGTCAAGAAAAAATGTTTATTCCAATGCACATCCCCAATTTTGCCATTCTGTAATCACATTGCCGAATCACCAAACAGGGTTTGCTAGTGGCATTTAGGAAGGGGCGTTCCCTTCCTATTAGCGAGTCGCAGTCCGCTGATTGATTGTTTGGTGACTGTGAATGCTGGCACTAAACAATTGCAGTTGCCACCAGTTTCAAGTTGTTGCTCACCCATTTGCAAAAGGGGAGGGGTCTTCATGGGTTCCCTTACCCTTTGTGAATGCATGCCCAAAAATTGTTTCAGAGCAGGCAGTGGTCACACGGACCACTGGCTGCTTCAAAAAAATATTAAAGTCAAAATATTGGTTCTTGAAATGCTTTCTGTTTACTCTTGGTGAAATAAGGCTGCATTTCAAAAATAAATATACATCTCTATTTGGAAGCAGTCAAAGACATGGTGGTCTGCTGAGCCCAACAGGCCAGCATCCCTGTGAGTGCCACCATTCCCAAGGGGTTTGTAAAATGAGACCTACCTCATTAAAATTCATGAGGTAGGTCATTTGCTACCTCATTTGTGATTTGCAAACAGTGTCATTGACCTCAGATCATCCTACTCGCAAATTGCAATGTGTGGCTCACAAAACATGATCTTCGCACATGTGACCCTTAGCCACACATTTCAGGTGCGATGACAACACCTTTGCCCATGCATTCTGTCAATGATGATCAGGTAAGACACTGTCAGCATACCACATTTCACTGTATCAGGACAGCAAAGTGGGCAATCCATGTTTCGTGCTAGATTGTCATCACTACACACACATGATCCCTGCCATTATGTAGGCAAAGGGGGCATACACGACTTAGGGGAAACTGCCAATGGGGCATTTGTTACCTACATGTAACTGTGCCCCATCTGCTGTGGACCACTGAATGCGTGATAATTGCAGATTGAAAATTAACCCACATGTCCATCATACAAAAACTCAGTGTCCCTTGATGCACAAGCCACAATACCTGAGTCACTAGTATTGCAGTGCACCAGGGAAGTGCCATTGAAATTGTCACCCAAATACAAATCATTACATGGAGTACCATTTGAAATGGATTAGCCAGAAATGTTTGTAGTCGGCTTTAGCAGCACATGATTGTTAGGCCCAGTGCATGTGTGCAGATGTGTGTCTATCACTCACTGGAGTGTCAGTGTCAATGTGAGTTTGCAGTGGTATATCTGTTGGAGTGTCTACATGCAGGATCACCAGCTCACTCATATAAAATGTTACACACTGTGATATGTTGTCCAGACGTTTGTACAATGATCTGGCATTGAGCATATATTTCCATTCCATGTCTTACAGGTGGACCTGCCCCCTATACAATCAGGGAAGTGGCTCGATTTCAGGACCCAGACATACCCAGTAAGTGTGATAATGTTTGTCCTGTGTAGTGATTGCAGCTGTTGTGTGAATGACTCCTATGTGTTGCACTCATTGCAAGATATAATGAGCTGGCACGTGATCTGATATGTTACTTGACTGGATGTTGACATAGTGTTCCGTGCAAGGGTTACACATTCACAGGCAGAGAGTCATATCTTGGGAGTCTTGTGCTGCGCAACAGGCGCAAGGTGATTAGTAGCCACATGTAGGCCCACATGCGAATTGGAAGTGCTCCAGTGTCAGTATATTGTCACTGTGTTATACCCTCATTCTCACAAGACAGTGATGCATCAGTTTTCAACAAAAAATTGCACATCCCTGTATTGTAATGTACATGTAGGACTGTATGGTTAACTGTCCCCCAGCATCTAGCCCCATAAGTTGTTCCATTTACGGGACACTCATGTGGTATGCAATAGGTGTGCATGCAGGGCAAGGCCAGATGTGTGCTGGCATCAAAGTGGGTGTTTTGGGAATTGTGTTGTTAGATCAGGTGTTGATGGTTGTCCACAACTGAACACATGAATGTAGATGTGAATGAATTATGGATTCCTTATTCCTAGGTGGCCGCCCTCCTCACTAAATCCATGTACAAGTGGACATACCTTTGTGGTTGTCCTCATCAGATGTGATGATGTATTGCATGCCCATCCCCCCTGAGGCACAGGGGTAGGGGAACAACATATATGTAGGAAGATGTGATGGTCAGAGTGTAGATGACAATCATCTCATTCAAGCATGCATACCCTCCTGCCAATTACATCTACAAATCACTGGTCTTGGGTCGCTTGAAGTTGACTCAGATGATAAAGATTAGTCGGCCTGGCCCATGTGAAGTAGTTGCTGCCTTTGCATTGTGACACATTGCACTACATCAACGCACAGATCACTTTATTTGGTCCAAATCTTGTTGTGCTTTGCTGTGGTGTAAAAGACATGATGGGTAGGGAGTGCTGCCATTACACTCATCAAGGACATTATATCATCTGGACTGTGATGTGGACTACATGCGCAAATTGAGGCAGAGTTTTAGATTATCATCTGTACATGCATCACGCAATGATGACACTGATGGTTGCCTGTCTCATTTGTACAGCTGTCAACATGGATCTAGTGGAGATCAGGGCTTTCCAGAAGCAGGCAGTGAGATACAGAGACATCTTGGATGTCGAGTCTGGGTACTGAAGGATGGCAAGATGCTATCAGAAAGAGAGAGCCACAGGAGAATGGTGGGCTTTCAGCCAAGGGGGACAGGTATTGGCCACAAAGGTAGTAGCCACCACCACAACTGCACCCAGTAACACAGCAGCCACCGTCACTTCAGCCCCACCTGCTGCACCATCAACCTCGGCACCACAAACCACCACACCGGCTGCACCTTCAACGTCTGCAACACGGACCACCACACCTGCTGCACCATCAACGTCTGCAAAACAGACCACCACACCTGCTACAAAGGACATGGCCGCAATTGCTGAGCACCAGAGGGACATGAGGAAAGTGTTGAAAAGCTTGACACAATACAGAAGGATATGGACAAAAATATCTGGAGGCTCAAGGCAATTAAAAAGACACTGAAGAGGGCAAGCCTGTGAACTCTTGCCTCCCCTCTCCCCTAATTCAATCCCCTCCCTCCTCATTCCTCATCCTGTTTTGTAGTGGGTTGAGGGGGTTTAGTGATAGGTTAGAGTAGGGTATTAGTTTAGATAGGGTAAGTAGGGTGGGAAGTTTCATATTATTCCATGTTAGTTTGTGGGTGGGGGTTAATTTTGGGGATTTTGTGTGTTAAAAAAATAATAAATATATATATATATTTGTTTAGTATTAGGTAGTATCTGTTTAGGTTAGTATATGTTGTCCTACATCTATCTCGCCATATAAGGGGGGGGGTCAAATGTTTAGAGTGTGATGTTAAATGTGGTAAGTAAGCTTAGCATAGGGTAGTTAGGGCCAGTTGTGGATAATGTATAGTTAGGATAGATTGGGTTAGTGTAGGTGTGTTACATAGTTTTCAGTTCTGTTTCGTACATAGTTATTAAAGATTTAGGTACTCCCTTACTGCATGTGTCATATGCTTGAGGCTCAGGGTCTTTGCATGAGTGTACAGTGCCAATTGTCTGTTGGCCTGTATATTCTGTACTGCATCCACATCCTTCTCTTGACATGTTAATTCCCACTTCCAACTGAGCTGTCACATTGGCAGCTATAACAAGTCTAAATCTCAATGCATCTGCCATCCATTGTACCCACCACTCAACATGACTATGGTTCCCATGTATTGGACAGGTAGGTGTGCTTTTTAAGCTGTAATAGTTTTGATCCTGTGTTGTGATGTTGGGTACTGTGAGATGTCTGCCTGCAGCCTGAAGTTCATGTCAACTCTGCTAAACTGAGTAGTGCCAATTTTAGATGAGGTAAAGTATACAAATTTCACGCATATGTGTTTTACCCAGCTGATGTTATTGGCCAAACACTCTTACACAGCCATTCCTGCTATATGTTGTGGGTGTGGCATGTATGTTTTAAAGCAAATATCACATACACAATGACTTGCTTGTAGGGGATGTGGACAGCATTGACTTTCTTCTTGTAGATACCTTGGCCCTGATTTATACTTATTTAGCGAATCATTTGCGTCATTTTTTTACGCAAAAGCAGCGCAAACTTACAAGATACAATATTTTGTAAGTTTGCGCCACTTTTGCGTCAAAAATGGCGCTAATGCTGCACAAAATAAGTATAAATCAGGGCCCTTGTGCGTAGATATCTGCCCACATTATTTCTGCACTCTGGTATTGACACTCCGTGACCATAGACATGTTGCAAGCATCACAAATCTCCAGCAAAGTAGATGTGTCACATCACACAGAGACAAAGTGGGTGTGTAGGTGTTGTTTAGTTAAAAGTGCTGTAGTGCAATATTTACATAGTCAAGGTCTGTGACTCCATTAGAATAAAGCATTATATTGTGATGCATTACAAGTGCAAGGTTGAGGGACATGTCATTGGACATGCTGACATGAAGTATCGTTCAGTGCAGAGGAACATGAATTGCCAACGGAGTAGTGAGAGACAATTGCAGTCCATAGTGGAAAGGTTAAGAGTGTGTCTGTGAAGAGTGCATGTCACCAACTGTAGCAACACTGGCATGTTGTCAAGCACATGACAAAGGAAAATCAGTGCCCATGTGGCATGGGCTGGTGCTACCAGGTACTCCTACGGGGGAAGATTATCTCTTCCACATCTTCATCTTCTGATGTGTGTGTCGTCTCCTCTGCCCTTGAGGGTGGTGCTGGTGGTTTTGAGGGGGCAACACACACTTCAGTGGTTGGAGAAGTGGACTCCAAATTCCTGGCAACTGCCATCTGTGTAACTAGAGATGGCATAACTGCTGCAAGGAGAAGCTGCTGATTATTGAGTATGGCAGCAACATCCCTGTGGTAGGCAGGCATGTCTGCCCTGAGGGAGGCCAGTTCCTGTTGCATGGAGTCCAGCTTGTTGTTTTGCATGCAGCCGCAAGATTGGGAGGGCAGATGTTGTGGCAACTCCCTCACAGCAGTGGTTAGGTCCCTCACACACTGTTGGACTCCTTGCAGTAGGGATTGTGTGACTTGTATGGCTGCTGACTGTTCTGCAGACGTCATCATGCACATGCACATACCCTCAGGGCTGGCTGCCATAGTTTGCATCCCCACCCTCACCTCCTTGGCCAGCTCCCACTGTACTCCTACTACTGTCCTCTCAAAGGTGGTCCCTGTGTCATCAGAGTCCTCAGCTGTGTTTGAGCCGGCAGGTCGTACTGTTGGGGTGGTGGGTGGGTACTCTGGAATGGCTGCTACATGTATGCTCCTCCTTGTGACTGGAGGTGGTGTCTGGCGGGTTCCCAGGACATCTTGGAGGGTTTCCTGGCTCATGGTTGTCAGCTAGTCATCCAGGTCATCAGAGTAGCCCAGGACAGACAGATCCACAGGAGAGCCATTGTTCTCTGCAATGAGATATTGTACAATTAGTGTGTCTGTGTTGTGCCAGTTGTAATGTGACATCACTGATTTCCTATTGGTGGTACATTGTCATCTTGGTTCCCATGTATTGTTCCTGTCATTAATGTTTGCAGTCTCTCAGCCCTATGCCCCACCTGCAATGTCACATGTATTGTGGGCAATTTGGGCAATTGTCTGCGTCACATCTTCTAGGTGTGGGTTCTGTCCAAATTGTGGCTTGCCACCTTCTTGTCCTCATCAACTCTCCCTCTGCTTCCATTTGCATGGTGAGGCCTTGCAATGACTGTTGGTGTGCTGATGCCACAACACCACACATAACAATATGGCCCTGTCCCAGTTAATCATTTTTCACATAAACCTATGCAGTGCTGAGCCCTAGCACCACACCATGTATGGCATTTCCATGAGACAATATAGGTGTTAATATTGGTAGTTTCTCATGTTGATGTTTGCGTATGTGTGCTACATTGCATTGTACTGATGGGCCTGGTAGAGTTTCATTTCCTCTTGTGACCGTGCGGGTGTGTTTGCCTTCCTACACACATATGTCCTCCACCTCAATGCAGATATCTTAGCACTATGACACCTGAGATGTTGCATGGTGGCATTGCAGCTATTGTGACACAGGCACAGTGGTAAACCCCAGAATAGGCAGCATGGGTATGAGATTACTGCTGTGTACATCATTATGTATGTGACAGTGCCTGATGGTTATTTACTCAATGGACATGAACCGTTGACAGGAGTGGCACTTGCATAGGGATTGATGGGGATTGATCACGTAGTCACACTAAACCCTCATTTTGAGTGTTTTTTGTGCCATGGGCACCTAACTGGCATTTCCTAATTGACCAGCGCACACAGCACAGGTAGTAGTAGCAACTGTTGTCAATGGTAAATGCCGCTTGAGCCATTGGCCTGAGACTGGGCGTTGTCCTCTAGTTTACATTTTGACAATCCCAGCTGTCCTATGACAGCAGACCAGTTTTACGTTTTATCCTAACCTCCTGGTCTGCTTCAGTATTTCCAGCAGCCTTGGCATGGCAGTGTACCCCCATGCAAAGGTTGTTGGTGTTGTGCTGTGTTGTGCTGTGCCCCTGGATGCCCATGCACCTGGCATGGGCAGTGCAGGGAGTCCCCTGCCGTGACCCTTTGCCTATCTACTGCCTGATTTTCAGGGCTGACATGCATTGTGTAATAGGTATGTGCCTCCCCCTTCTTGCAGTTGACATTTAGGCATTTTGGTCACCCATGCAACTTACCCTGCATTTGTGTTGTTTCCTAGTAGTCTGCGTTGTCCTGTCCTGCGATACCAGTGATGATTTCCTCCGGGATGACGGCTGCAACCATCTCCTCCATCTAGTCCAAGTCCTCTTGCGGTGCTGGACTCCCACCTCCGGTCTGCAGTGCTGCCTTCCTGTTCCTTCCCTTTTTTTCCTTTGTCCTGAGCTTGCAGTTATGTCAGCATTTCTTGCACTTAGTGACAGTTCTCCTGACCTCTGCCACACAGTTAATCTTGTCCACAATATGTTGCAAAATTGCCTCTCTCCTCCCAATTGGCAATTTAGAGGTGATGAAGAGTTGATGCTGGTGCTCCGTCACCTCTTTCACCAGACTTTCATGCTCCTCTGCGCTGAAGCTACACTTTCTCTTCTTCTTGTCTCTCCCCTGGGTCTTGTCTGTGTCCTCCTGGCTGGTTCCTGATTGTCTGGGGTCTACCTGGGGTCTCTCATGGCTTCTGGGATCCATTTTGGGGCTCCTTAACACTGTTTGCTTCGTTTGCGTCGCTTTTTGACACTATTGCGGGGAAAAATGGCACATATCCGTTTTGCGACATTTTTCCATGTCGCAAACCGGATTAGAGTCATTTTTCTTGCGTTATCTTCATTTTGCCTTACGACAAGGTGCAATGGTTAGTGTCAGGAAAAATGACTCTAACCTATTCTTACTGCCACCCAGCGTCAAAGGATAAATTTTACGCAAGGGTGGCGTCAAGAAATGACGTTAGCCAGTGCTAAAAGGTTTGACGCAAAACTGTGCTAGCGCAGTTTTGCTGCAAAAAGTAGAAATCTGGTCCTTAGTCTGATGGACTGATTACTTTTGTAGAGCAAATGACACATTCAATTCAGAAGTTTGTCTACTTTTCAGAAATGTACAGCTTTCCAGATTGATCAATGGGTTTCAGTCACAAACTGCACGAAGGTTGAAGCTGAAAACTAGGCATTATTGACTTAGGAAATTGCAAAAACTGTTCTTAAAAATATTGTCTTGCAACTATGGCTGTTTCTGAAAGCTGGAAGGAGGGAGACCTTAACACTGCAAACTTTTTAATTTTATTTAAAGAGAATGCTTTCTTAAATAGTACATTTTACTTTTGAAAAACATTTGCTCCATTTTGTTTGTTGTTTTTGTGTTCCCTTCAACTGAATCCATTAACCCTAGGTACCTTTACAATCCCATAACTCTTGTCAAGTCCGTACCTCTCCGCAGGAGTAAAATTGACACAACGATGGCCCCCACCTTCCGTATGAATCAAGCGGACTCTAGAAGAAGTCACGTCTGACCCACCAGAATGAAGGGACAAATCTTGACCAGGCTTCCCCTGAGCAATGTCAGGTATCTTTTCAGGTTTCTGTAAATATAAGAACAGCCTTTATACCAACCACTTATAAGCAATCTGGGGTGCATTTACCTAATGTCCCTTCTCCCTTTCTTTAGGTGCTGGTTCCTGCGGGTCAAATTGGTTAAGCAATACTTTATAAAATAAATTCAAGATGATTATTTCCACAGGTCCTTATCTCAGGTAACAGTTCACACTAATATCTGCTCAAGTCTATAGCGTATACACACCTGATTAAGCTAACATAAATTCCTTAATACCAGTTAGAGTTCAATTCATGATTCTTAAGCCTAATAGTCCTTCAGTCTTTCATCTCCTGCAATCATAAACACACCGTGTCATTGATCTATCTCAAAATCAAGGTGTAATTAAACAATGTCTTAAACAAGTACTATAATAACCTTGGGAGTCCTTGATATATGCAAATATATACAAATACAGATATATAAATAAGACTGGTGAAGTAAGACATTATTTGCAGTGGATTTTTCGAAAGGAAAGACATTTATTATAAAACAAACGCTACAGAAACAATCATAATAAATTTCTTACCTTTCGTTAGGGAGAAAAATCCACTGCAAATGTCTTACTGCACCAGTCTTTTACTTCACCAGTCTTTCACAATAGGGTTCCAGAAATAGTTAGTCCTTTCCTTGTTTTAAACATTAAGGTTAAATGTTAACAATTTGTATGGGATTCCGTATGAAAAATGTCTTGTTTGTCTCTTTTTCAGGGTTTATCGAGTTGAAAGGGACAGTAAGAATAGGAAGAAGGAAAAACTGCCTTGACAGAGAAGAACCCACTGGGGGAGGACGCTGAGCGCTCAGGAAGGAGGACATGCCTCCACACATGTGAGCACGGTGGAACTGGGAACTGACAATGAGTAGTAGTCATGGTGCAGTGTGTTGCCTTAAAGGATACGCGCTGGTCCTTAACCGCTTCTGTGCTGCGGACGTAATGGTTACGTCCTGCGGCACAGTGCTCCTGTGCCGAGGAGGTAACCATTACGTCCTCGGCCTGGAGCCCAAAGGGAGCGCTAGCGCTCCCTCCGTAGGGTTCCCTCCCACCCCCCCAAGGCAGGGATGGAAGGGGAAGCCCTTCCCTTTCCACCCCTGATCCCCCTGACCCCCCCACGACCCCCCAGTGACGTCTGATGATGTCAGTGCGCAAATGTGCGCTGACCTCATCAGAGGCCACCACCCCATCGCGCTGGAAGCTCAGCTTCCAGCGCGATCGGAAGAGAAATGCAAAGCATTTCTCTTCCGATCATGTGATGTGGGCCTGAGAGGCTTCAAAGGGAAGGAAAGGAATTTCCTTCCCTCTGAAGTCTCTCAGAGCATTTCAAAAGCCGGATTGCTTTACAATCCGGCTTTTGAAATGCCCACTAGACACCAGGGATTTATTTTTCAAGGAAAACCGGCATGAGGGGAGCGACCCCTTGGGCAACGGTCGCTCCCCAGGGAGGTCAATATTTTTCAAGGCCTTTTATGCCCCCGGGGCGGGGGGCAGAATCCACTAGGCGCCTGGGATAAATTTTTTTTTCGTTTTTTTGTGTTTGTTTTGTTTTTTTTTTAGTTGGGGAGCGACCCCTTAGGCAAGGGTCGCTCCCTAGGGGGGGAATTATATTTAGGCCATTTCTGCCCCCCTTGGGTGCAGATTGGCCTATTTTTATGAGGCTAGTCTGCCCCCCAGAAACCACTAGACACCAGGGAGTTATTTTATTTTTTACACCAAATTCACGGAAGGGGAGCGACCCCTTAGACAAGGGTCGCTCCCCTGGAGGGCAAATTGTATTTAGACCATTTTGGCCGATTTTTATTAGGTCAATCTGCCCCCAAGGCAGGCAGAAACCACTAGGCACCGGGGATCTTTGTTTTTTTGCGCCAATGTCACACAAGGGGAGCGACCCCTTAGGCAATGGTCGCTCCCCTGGAGGGCATATTGTATTTAAACCTTTTCTGCCCCCCTTGGGGGCAGATCAGTTGATTTTTGTTAGGGCAATCTGCCCCCAAGAGAGGCAGCAACCACTAGGCACCGGGGATCTTTTTTTTTTGCGCCAATGTCACGCAAGGGAAGCGACCCCTTAGGCAACTGTCGCTCCCCGGGGGAGGAGGGGAATTTATTTTAGGCCTTTTCTGCCCCCCCGGGGGCAGATCGGCCTATTGTTATTAGGCCGTTCTGCCGCCAGGGGGGCAGAAGCCTCTAAGCGCCAGGGATAAAAAATAAAATAAAATTTTGTTTTGATTTTTAGAGGTGGGGAGCGACCCCTTAGTCATGGGTCACTGCCCTGGGGGGCAAATTGTTATTAGACCATTTCTGCGGCCGTTTTTTGTTAGGCCAATCTGCCCCCATGGGGGCAGAAACCACTGAGGCACCAGGGATTGGTGTGTGTGTATGCGTGTGTTTTCTTTAGGGGGGCCTTTTATGCCCCCAGGGGGGCAGAATCCACTAGGTGCCTGGGATCAATTTTTTGTTTTGTTTTTTTGTGTTTGTTTTTTTTTTTTTTGGGGGGGAGCGACCCCTTAGGCAAGGGTCGCTCCCTAGGGGGCAAATTATATTTAGGTCATTTCTGCCCCCCTTGGGTGCAGATTGGCCTATTTTTATGAGGCTAGTCTGCCCCCCAGAAACCACTAGACACCAGGGAGTTATTTTTTTTTTTACACCAAATTCACAGAAGGGGAGCGTCCCCTTAGGCAAGGGTCGCTCCCCTGGAGGGCAAATTGTATTTAGACCATTTCGGCCGATTTTTATTAGGTCAATCTGCCCCCAAGGCAGGGAGAAACCACTAGGCACCGGGGATCTTTTTTTTTGGCGCCAATGTCACACAAGGGGAGCGACCCCTTAGGCAAGGGTCGCTCCCCTGGAGGGCAAATTGTATTTAAACCTTTTCTTCCCCCCTTGGGGGCAGATCGGTTGATTTTTGTTAGGGCAATCTGCCCCCAAGAGGGGCAGAAACCACTAGGCACCGGGGATCTTTTTTTTTTGCGCCAATGTCACGCAAGGGAAGCAACCCCTTAGGCAACGGTCGCTTCCCGGGGGAGGAGGGGAATTTATTTTAGGCCTTTTCTGCCCCCCGGGGGCAGAAACCACTTAGGCACCAGGGATTGGTGTGTGTGTATGCGTGTGTTTTCTTCAGGGGGGCAGCCCCTTGGGTAAGGGTTGCTTCCCATGGGGGCACATTACTGTTGGCCATATCTGCCCCCCATTGGGGGCAGATGGGCCTATTTTTGGAAGGCCCATCTGCCCCCAACGGGGGAAGGGGGCAGAAAGCCCACCAGAGGCCAGGGAATTTTTTTTTTCAAAAATAAGAGGGTAGGGGTATGGCCATACCCCCACTGCAAATAAATGGGGCCAAAGTTGTTCTGCCCACCAGTGGGCAGATGGGACAATTACCCCTGATCCACACCCTGGGGGGACAGAAAGTCTACTAGATGCCAGGGAATTTAAAATATATATAGATATATTGGAGTGGCTACCAACCAGTATGGGCCTGGTTACGCCCCCACCTCAACTGAAGGGGGTAACAGTCTTTCAGCTCTCCCCCACACTCTAAAACATCTTATCCCACAGCAAGCAAGAAGACATTTGATTATATGGGGTTTTAGTTTTACATTTGGGCCATGAGAGCTTGGCTTACTCTCAAAATCGTCCCACTTGGAATGGTGAGGGCTGCACTTTATGGACTTTGGGACGCTGTCATATAGAAAAATCCACAAGACCTAGACACATCTGAAAACTATAGGAGACATTATTCCCTTGAGACTCCTACTTGTTTTTAATCTTGGCCTGACCCTTACTATAAGCATTAAATCTTGTTATCAGGTGTTCAGAGCCAATTTTATATACCCTCCACTCTCCTTTTCTCCTCTGTCAGCACGTCCTGCGGACCTAATTTGATCTGCAGAGTCATCTTCCGGTTGAAGAGCCACCACCTCTTGTGTGGTGGCCCGTCAGACGTTGCAGTGCCGGTCTGGCGAGGAGTTAGCCCGATGATGATGCCTAGCATCCTATTGTGATGCTTGAGGGCACTCCTACAATACCTTCTTTCAGTCTTCCTTTTTCGTCCTCATTGACAACATCTTTTCTTTGGAACAGTGTACACATTTTTCATTATAAACATCTGAAAACTAAACATCTGGGTGATTCCAGGGTGGTGGGTTTCACATGCACCCCACACCATTTTTGTACCCACAATCCCCTGCAAACCTCCAACTTTGCTGGAAATCACACATTTTTCCCACATTTTTGTAATGGAACCTTCCGGAATCTGCAGGAATCCACAAAATTCCTACCACCCAGCATTGTCTCATCTATACCGATAACAATTCTGCTGCACTTTTCAGCCTAAAAATGTTTTTTTGCAAACTGTCCTTTTGGACCCCCTTTGGTGCCCCCTCAATATCGACATATTTTTGGAACTTCCCTTTCACAAGCACTTGGACCACCTACACAAATGAGGTATCATTTTTACCGGAAGACTGAGGGGAACATTGGGTGGTATGAAATGTGTCCCAATGCGGTGATCCCACAAAGAAATGTGGGAAAAATTTGATTTTTTAGCTAAATTTGAGGTTTGCTGAGGATTCTGGGTAAGAAAACATTGGGGGATCCACACAAGTCACACCTCAATGGACTCCCTCGGGTGTCTAGATTTCAGAAATTTCTGGTTTTGGTAGGTTTCCCTAGAAGGCTGCTGAGCCCAGGACCAAAAACGCAGATGCCCCCTCTCAAAAACAGGTAGTTTTGTATTTGATAATTTTGATGTGTCCAGATAGTGTTTTGGGGCATTTCCTTTCATGGGCAGTAGGCCCACCCACAAAAGTGAAGTAGCATTTTTATCGGGAGATTTGGGGAAATGCTGGGTGGAACGAAATCTGTGGCTGCTCTCTGATTCCAGAACTTTCTGTCACCGAAAGGAGAGGAAAATGTATTTATTTGGCCAAACTGAGGTTTGTAAAGGATTCTGGGTAACAGAACCTGGTCAGAGCCCCAGAAGTCACCCCATCTTGGATTCCCCTAGGTGTCTAGTTTTCAGAACTGCGCAGGTTTGCTAGGTTTCCCTATTTGCCGGCTGAGCTAGAGGCCAAAATCCACAGCTAGGCACTTTGCAAAAAACAGCTCTGTTTTCTTTGTGAAAATGTGATGTGTCCACGTTGTGTTTTGAGGCTTTTCCTGTCACGGGCGCTAGGCCTACCCCCACAAGTGAGGTACCATTTTTATTGGGAGACTTGGGGGAACGCTGGGTGGAAGGACATTTGTGGCTCCTCTCTGATTACAGAACTTTCTGTCACCGAAATGAGAGGTAAAAGTGTTTTTTCTGGGCCAAATTTTGAGGTTTGCAAAGGATTCTGGGTAACAGAATCTGGTCAGAGCCCCACAAGTCACCCCATCTTGGATTCCCCTAGGTGTCTAGTTTTCAAAACTGCGCAGGTTTGCTAGGTTTCCCTAGGTGCCGGCTGAGCTAGAGGCCAAAATCCACAACTAGGCACTTTGCAAAAAACAGCTCTGTTTTCTTTGTGAAAATGTGATGTGTCCACGTTGTGTTTTGGGGCTTTTCCTGTTGCGGGCGCTAGGCCTACCCCCACAAGTGAGGTACCATTTTCATCGGGAGACTTGGGGGAACACTGGGTGGAAGGAAATTTGTGGTTCCTCTCTGATTACAGAACTTTCTGTCACCGAAATGAGAGGTAAAAGTGTTTTTTTGGCCAAAGTTTGAGGTTTGCAAAGGATTCTGGGTAACAGAATCTGGTCAGAGCCCCACAAGTCACCCCATCTTGGATTCCCCTAGGTTTCTAGTTTTCAAAACTGCGCAGGTTTGCTAGGTTTCCATAGGTGCCGGCTGAGCTAGAGGCCAAAATCCACAGCTAGGTGCTTTGCAAAAAACAGCTTTGTTTTCTTTGTGAAAATGTGATGTGTCCACGTTGTGTTTTGGGGCTTTTCCTGTCCCGGGCGCCAGGCCTACCCCCACAAGTGAGGTACCATTTTCATCGGGAGACTTGGGGAAACACTGGGTGGAAGGAAATTTGTGGTTCCTCTCTGATTACAGAACTTTCTGTCACCGAAATGAGAGGTAAAAGTGTTTTTTTGGCCAAAGTTTGAGGTTTGCAAAGGATTCTGGGTAACAGAATGTGGTCAGAGCCCCACAAGTCACCCCATCTTGGATTCCCCTAGGTTTCTAGTTTTCAAAACTGCGCAGGTTTGCTAGGTTTCCATAGGTGCCGGCTGAGCTAGAGGCCAAAATCCACAGCTTGGTGCTTTGCAAAAAACAGCTTTGTTTTCTTTGTGAAAATGTGATGTGTCCACGTTGTGTTTTGGGCTTTTCCTGTCCCGGGCGCCAGGCCTACCCCCACAAGTAAGGTACAATTTTTATCGTCAGACATGGGGGAACACAGAATAACAAAACAAGTGTTATTGCCCCTTGTCTTTCTCTACATTTTTGTCCTTCAAATGTGAGACAGTGTGTAAAAACGACGTCTATTTGAGAAATGCCCTGTAATTCTCGTGCTAGTATGGGCACCCCGGAATTCAGGGATGTGCAAATAATCACTGCTTCTCAACACCTTATCTTGTGGCCATTTTGGAAATACTAAGGTTTTCTTGATACCTATTTTTCATTTTTTATATTTCAGCAAATTAATTGCTGTACACCTGGTATAGAATGAAAACCCATTGCAAGATGCAGCTCATTTTTTGGCTCTGGGTACCTAGGGTTCTTGATGAACCTACAAGTCCTTTATATCCCAGCAACCAGAAGAGTCCAGCTGACGTAACGGTATATTGCTTTCAAACATCTGACATCGCAGGAAAAAGTTACAGAGTAAAACGTGGAGAGAAATGGATGTTTTTTTCACCTCAATTTCAATATTCTTTTATTTAAGCTGTTATTTTCTGTAGGAAACACTTGTAGGATCTACACAAATGACCCCTTGCTGAATTCATAATTTTGTCTACTTTTCAGAAATGTTTAGCTTTCTGGGATCCAGCTTTGGTTTCTTACCCATTTCTGTCACTAACTGGAAGGAGGCTTAAAGCACAAAAAATAGTAAAAATGGGGTTTGTCCCAGTAAAATGTCAAAATTGTGTTGAAAAATTGGGTTTTCTAATTCAATTCTGCCTGTTCCCGAAAGCTGGGAAGATGGTGATTTTACCACTGCAAACCCTTTGTTGATGCCATTCTCAGGGAAAAAACCACAAGCCTTCTTCTGCAGCCCTTTTTTCCCATTTTTTTGAAAAAAACTAAATGTTGCTGTATTATGGCTAATTTCTTGGTCTCCTTCAGGGGACCCAACAAAGTCTAGGTACCTGTAGAATCCCTAGGATGTTGGAAAAAAAGGATGCAAATTTGGCATGGGTAGCTTATGTGGAGAAAAAGTTATGAGGGCCTAAACGCGAACTGCCCCAAATAGCCAAAAAGAGGCTCGGCACAGGAGGGGAACAGGCCTGGCAGCGAAGGGGTTAAAGGGCCCACCACTTTATGCGTGCGGCGTCTGATACCTGTAGGGAAAAAATAAGAAACTTGACCTGGATATTTTTCTGTAAAAAAATAATGAAGGCTTAAGGTGAACAGTGCCACGCATCACAAACAGGGTTCAGCACATGGGCAGGGGTAACCTCATCAGTTGAGAGATAAAAACCCACCGTAAGGAGGGAGACTCTCCAAGGGGGCCCTCATTTTGGTGGCTCCAGGAGTGCCGCTGGAGGTGCTGCACTCCAGGAATGACCCGTAAGGGAGGTATGTGGTATTAAAAAGTAATCTGGATGGCTCGCCCATCACGATAGTCTCCATATATGCCCCAAACTCTAATCAGGCCATATTCCTGCAAGTGCTCACACTGTCATTACTGCATAACGTACCAGCACCATGTTATTGGGGTGGGGACTTCAATTGCATTCTGGACTTGGCCCAGGATCTTTCACGTCCACTGGTACCGGGTGCCCAATCCACAATCCTCACACAACATTTACAGCAACGGGCAACACACACTCAGGTCATTGACGCCTGGCACAGTTTCCACCCCAATAACAGGGAATACTCCTTTTACTCTGGGCTACAGGACCTGCACACCAGAGTAGACCTTTCCTATTGTAGCCTTGAAGTGCTATCAAAAGTCTGCAGTGCAGAATATCTTGGCCATACATTGTCTGATCAGTGCCCCTTTGCAACTTCGACTAACATAGAGCTGAGGATGCCCAAGAATAACCACGTGGATACTCCTGGTGCCAGCTCTACTTGATCAGGTATTCAGAGATACTAACACATATTTGGAGAATAATGCGGGTATGGCCTCAGATACAGGTGTAGAATGGGATGCATTTAAAATTGTCCTCAGGAGCCACGCGATCACAACAGCTTACGGTACCAGGCAAACACTACATAGTGAGGTACAGACATTGGAAAATGACATTCAACAACACAAGCAGCTCTTGCCAAATGATAGGCGGCAGGTGCCCCACTAGTGCAGGCACATATCGACCATATAAATTGACCTTGGACTGGTTAGGCAAACTAGATTACAGGTAATATCAAGCTAAGAAACATAAGGACAATAAAGCTGGAAAACTTTTAAACTGGCTGCTACGCTCAGACTCTCCATGAGTCCCAATCACCACCATCCGGGTCAAGACAAATACTCAATACTGTATTGTTCCCAGTTATACTCTGCCCTGGAGCAAGTAGGAGGAGACAACATAGAGACACTCTTTAACCAAGTCCACTTGAAGTGCCTACAAGCAGATATATGCACAGACTTGGAGGCACCCCTCCAGGACTCAAAAATAACAGAAGCAATTAAGCACGTGGCATGTGGAAAAACACCCAGAACTGACGGTTGGACGATTGAGTTCTATGCCACCTACCAAATGCAACTCGTCCCACAACTGTTGAAAGTATAGAATGCCACCTATACTATGGGGATTTTTCCCACCTCCATGAGGGAAGTGACACTAGTGGTGCGACCTAAACTGGACAGAGACCCCCTATTGATGAGTCCTAGCACTCCCTTTTTCCTGCTAAAGGCAGACTACAAGATACTCAGTAAGTTACTGGTGAATAGACAGGTCCCCTTAGTACAAAGTATAATCCACACCGACCAAAATGGTTTCAACCCGGGTAAGAACACGTTTCTGAATCTTTACCACCTCTTCGTGCTTATGAATTAGGTGGAAACCACATAAGCCACCCTTTTGGTTGCCATGCTCGACATTGAAAAAGCATTCGACATCCTAGGCTGTGAATATCTGATACAGGCCCTGAAGACCATGGGAATAGGCCCCTGCTTCCTTAAATGGATCACCCTGCTTCATAACACTCCACTAGCTCATGTGAAAATAGGTAACATGATATCGGACTCATTTGGCATTGAGCATCTTACCCAACAGGGCTGCCCTCTGTCACCACTGTTATTCATGCTGGCATGCACAATCTGTGCCCATGCACCGGAGTGGGGTATCCGAGCTGGGGACAGATTGCATGTAATATCCTTATATGCTGACAGCACATTAATATACCTATGCAATGAGGCAGAATCACTGAACCAATTCATGGTTCTCCTGCAGCAGTTTGGCAGGGCATCTGGCTTAAAGGAGAACTGGGAGAAATTCTCCCTATTTCCTCTCAAACCCTTATCTATAGAACAACGTAAGCAACTTTCGATCACCCTTCTGCCATGGGTGTTTGACTCCATCAAATACCTGGACTCCATCAAATACCAAGAAGTATTTAATAGATGGTAATGTCGGCAGGGCCTTGACTGGAGTGCGGACATCCCTTCAGTTTTGGATCTCCCTCCCCCTCTCACACATGGGAAGAATAGGCATCTCTAAAATGCTGATACTTCCCCGGCTGATATACTTCTTTTCTGCCATCCTAGCCATACTGCTGGGTAAGATCTTTGCAGATATGCAACCTATGCTAACAGCACTGCTATGGGGAACGGGTAGAAGACGAGTTGCCCTTGCTAAATTGTGAGCTCCCCTGGAGATGGGGGACTAGGCACCCTAAATTATGATTACTATTATGCAGCCGCCCAGCTTTAATGGCCTACGCACGAGCTGGCTTTGCATAACCAAAATTAACCAGGGGGCAGACCTGAGGGAGGAACACCAGCCCAGGTGTTACAATGGCTGCTAAACACTGGCCCAGAGCAACCCGGTGTAGACATTAAGGCCCGTATTTATACTTTTTGACGCTAAACTGCGTTAACGCAGTTTAGCGTCAAAATGTTTAGCGCCGGCTAACGCCATTCTGAAGCGCCATGCGGGCGCCGTATTTATTGAATGGCGTTAGCCGGCGCTAGCAGACCGGCGCTGCCTGGTGTGCGTGGAAAAAAACCACATACACCAGGCAGCGCCGGCGTTGGTGAAAATGGCGTTAGGGCGTCTTAAAATGGTGCAAGTCAGGTTGACGCCAAAAAATCGCCTCCACCCGATTTGCGCCATTTTTAACGACGCCCAGACGCCAATTACATGACTCCTGTCTTAGTAAAGACAGGAGTCATGCCCCCTTGCCCAATGGCCATGCCCAGGGGACTTATGTCCCCTGGGCATGGTCATTGGGCATTGAGGCATGTAGGGGGGCACAAATCAGGCCCCCCATGCCAAAAATAAATATTAAAAAAATAAATAATTATACTTACCTGAACTTACCTGAATGTCCCTGGGATGGGTCCCTCCATCCTTGGGTGTCCTCCTGGGATGGGCAAGGGTGGCAGGGGGGGTCCCTGGGGGCATGGGAGGGCAGCTGTGGGCTCATTTTGAGCCCACAGGTCCCTTAACGCCTGCCCTGACCCAGGCGTTAAAATCCGGCGCAAATGCGGGGTTTTTTGCCCCGCCCACTCCCGGGCGTGATTTTTGCCCGGGAGTATAAATACGACGCATTTGCGTCTAAGTCATTTTTTTAGACGGGAACGCCTACCTTGCATCTCATTAACGCAAGGAAGGCGTTCACGCAAAAAAATGACGCACTTTCCTCATACTTTGGCGCTAGACGCGTCTAACGCCAAAGTATAAATATGGCGTTAGTTTTGCGCCGAATTTGCGTCGAAAAAAACGACGCTAATTCGGCGCAAACGGAGTATAAATATGCCCCTAACATTTTAATGCGGATCACCAAGAATTGCGGCACACCTACACACTCACGAAACACTCCCGCCCTCCATACTCACCGGGATTATCCTTGTGAGCAATGCCTGGTTGCTTATACTTACACACGCGCCCGAACGCAGCTGCATGGGAGAGTGCTGGGCTCATGGACAGGGGGACTTATTCACAGACCAGTTGCTGTCCATATTGGACAAACTGGTCAATGAATACGTTATTCCACCAGGTACCTTTCTGACTTACGCTTCACTTACACAATATTTAAAACATTTCTGGGACAAAACACATGAGGGACCCGAACCGTCAACATTACTACAAGTGCTACTGACTCAGGTGGCATACACAAGGCCGTCATTAACCTCCACTGGTCCTTATGCACAAACAGGGATCAACCTCTAAATACACTCAGAACATATTGGGACTCAGCTCTTAGTATAACACTCAGAGACAAACAATGGGAACAGAGTCTTACGGTGCCCAAAAATGTATCCACTTTCACCAGACTCAAATGTACCCAATTCAACTACCTACATCACACATACCTTACCCCCGAGCGCCTGATGCAGATATATCAGGGGGCTTCAGAAACATGCCCAAGGTACCAGCCGCAAGGACCAGATTTATACACATGAATTGGACACGCTCACAATTAATCTCCTATTGGGAAGCTACAAGTGAACTTCCCTCCACAATAGTAGGATACCAACTCCATAGAGATGCGCTATAGCAGTGGTTCCCAACCTGTGGTCCGGGGACCCTTGGGGGTCCGCAAAGTCTTCTCAGGGGGTCCGCGACTGCTTAGAACAATAAAAAATATGAGCAAATATTGACAAATTAGGTCCTCAGCTTCCAGTAATGACTCAGGCGGGGGTCTCCGGATTCCAATGATGATTTATTGTGGGTCCATAGGTTCCATTAATGTTAAAGTGGGGGTCCACAGAAATCAAAAGGTTGGGAACCATTGGCTATACTACCTACTGCGTGTCACTTCCCGTATGGCAAAATGCAAACCCATGATTAAACCTATTGATTTGGCATTAATCCTGGCAAAGCGCAGACTCTGACAGTTGCTCTCTGGATGTCCAGTCTGCGCCCTGGGATATTAGCAGAGAAGCAAGTGTTACTTACAGCCAGAACACGCGGCACACCACCAACCAGAGGGCCAGACTGGCAAGGATTCATGGAAAAAGTCGACTCACAATCTGATATATAAATACCCCAAGCGACCCAGCCATACTACCACCCCCGCATCCCAACCCATTCTGATTATGCACGTTATGCATTTATGATCCAAAAGACTCATTACTGGTCAAGTATGATTCATAGGAAGCAACGCAAGGCAGTCATATTGTAACCCACTTACAGCCTTGATGAAGAAATTTATAACGACACCGCAGGGTATCCAACCCTTCACACCATCCAAATATTAAACCAGTGCTCAGAATCCTTCAACAGTAATCTCAGTTATACAACCACAACCACAGTTTAATATGGTTTGCCTTTATTATTTTCTCCCTTTAACATATTAGTCAGTTAACACAGGTTTAATACGACAATAAATCTGGCAAAAATGCTCAAATTTCCGTTCAAGAAAAAGCACAGAGCGATTATGGATGATGACACTTTACTGTAATGCATGCTATGTTTTCGACGCAATGTATCACTACAAAAACATATTGAATGTCATGATTTTAATTTTTTGCCAGATACGCAATGTGATTTGCACCAACCTCTATGTTTGATTAATTTAATAAAAAAATATTTTATTTTTTTAAAGAGGGAGACTCTCCGCAGAGAGATGAAGGGTTTGTGGAGGCATTGCAGGTCTTCAATGATGAGAGATTAACTCCTCACTGGCACTTGATCTATACACAAGATGCAACCACGTTGATTTACAAGGACATGCGCATAGAGGATCTGAACTGGGAGTGCATCACAAAATGAGACTCTGATTTGCTTCTTTTTTTATGAAACTCTTTCCTTAGCTATCCTCCTATAAAAGTATTAGACAGCAACCCGACAGGGCCTACTTATCCTCTCCTACTTGCCTTTTCCTGGTTGCTCATGATAGATCTCTAAAGGGGAATTGCACACCTGGGTGCAACTCACACATTCCTGGCCTTTCCTTATTATGTTGGTGAGCAATAACACACAAAGGATAATGAGATGAAATAAGGATTGAAGTTGGTGGGGCAAAGTGGGCCTAGTAGAAGGCCAAGCTAGGCATGGGATGTACACCTTTTTGGGAGAACAGGAGGATGTGTGAATATGTGTTTCTGCTACTGCAAAGGGTAGAATTTTGAACACGTAGCAGAGTTCACTTGTTCTAGTATTAACACCGGGGGGATACCATCCTGAGCTATAAACATGGGGCCAGGCCATAGCAGTGATGTGTTGTGAAAAAAGCTGCTGGCTTCAGTGGCCGTATGTGGAGAACACAACATAAGTAAATAATGTGGAATGCAAATGGTCTTATGTGGTATGCATTATTTATTTGGTTCTGCTGAAGTTGTCGAAATAACACAAAAAGTTGATTACATCCCTGCAGATGTGGCGTCAGAATTGATAAGTAGTTGAAATGCGTGAAACTATACCAAAGCACAACGTAAGATAATGGGAAGATACATAGATATAGGGAAGCATTTTCAGTGATCCTAGCCACAAGAAGGGAGCCATTGCTATCTCAACTCATGATGAGATTGTGAAGATGATGGAAGTATGTAATTGCCTAAGTGTTACACCTGTCAGTCTTAGGTTGGTCTTCCCCCAATGTTTTTGCGTTTACCCCTTCTGTGTTTGCTGACCTCTTTTTTGTTGGTCTTAGAACAATGTGCACTTTACCACTGCTAATCAGTGCTAAAGTGCTTATGCTCTCTCCCCTAAACATGGTTGAATTGGCTAGTACCCAAATGGCACATTTAATTTACTTGTAAGTCCTCAGTAAAATGGTACCCCATGTAACCAGGGCCTTTAAATTAAATGCTACTAGTGTGCCAGCTGTATTGATTGAGCCACCCACTTAAATGCCATGTAAACATGTCTCTGACCTATGCTTGCAGCCTGTGTGTTTTGTTTTAATCTGCCATCAAATCTGGTGAAATAAACCTTTAGTCAGACCAAACCTTCCTTTTTAATGCATATAAGACACCCCTGATGTAGGCCCTGAACAGCCCAGAGATATGTGTGCAGTGAACTTAAAAGGTTGGACATGTACTTTTAACTTGGAAATGTCTTTGTGGTGAAAAACGCTTAAATTCCTTTTTCACTATTGCAAGGCCTTTCTCTCTGATAGTATAACATTAGGTCTCCTTATTACATTTAGTAAGCGATAACTTGCAATTGAGAGCAGGTTGGCAAGTCGAGTTTGCTGTCTAAAAAATGTAAATGTAAAGCCCTCTTTAATGGTGAAGTCGGATTTTACGTCACAATTATGAAAATGAGATTTGGTACCTGCAGCCTGACCCTAGGTCATATGACTAGGTGTAGCTGACAGGTGCTCCCAGACAGTGAGACGAGGGAAGATAGGTGTTGGCAGGATGAGCCACTCTGGCTCAACAAGGGGATAGAGCTGTCACCTGCTATACTTGCACATCACAAAGGCCCTGCCTGAACACACTCACAAATGGTTTGTCACAAGCCTTTTGTGTCCTCAGACAAAAACAGTCCAGGGCAGGGAGGAAGGGGATGCGTGACTCCTCAGAGAGATGGAAACCTCCATATCCTCCTACTTCAAAGTAGGCATCAGGTATAAATGAAGGACTCTCAGACCCAACTCTTCTGTGCACATTTGGACCTGTGGAAGACTCAAAAGAACTACTGTGCTCCTTTGCTGCAAGAAGGACTTCATTTCTGCTATGCTGTCTTGCTACCCTGCTGCCCTCCTGCCTGAGTAAGAAGGACGGGACCTGTATCTTGGACCCAGGACCACCAGAGTGACTCCAAGGGCTAGTTGAATGGCCTCCTGATCAGAGCCTCAGGGACAGAAGAGGCTCAAACAACTTTGAACCCTTGCACCAGTCCTGGACCCTTGGAAGTCAGCCTGAAGGTACTCTTCCGGCACATCTATGGTCCCAGTATAACTGCACAGTGTGAAGCATCGTCTCTCAAGAGTCTGCATCAGAACCATTACACAATGCATTCCTGATGCAGGACCTCACACCGCAGTCCCGCAGCTCACAGAATTGCTTGTGTGTGATGCATTTCTATACAAGGACCTCTCAAAGCCCACAACAGTTCATCCAAACCACCTCTGTAGAATGCATCTCTGTGCAAGGAACTCATATCACCATTGCAACTTCCCTGAACTGCTGCTATGCAATGTATATCCAAGCCAGGACCTCGCAACACCTCTGCTGCATGATGGTTCCTCAAAGCGGGACTTGTATTGCTCCACAACCATGATTTAAGGTACTTCATTCAGTGGGCCTTTTTGGGTCTCTGTAGCCAGCCCATGTTTCATCACGGTCTGCCTGAACTTGTGACTTTGCCCCAGTCTAGTGTGAACAGATAAGCACAGTTGGGGCTTTTGCTTTTTGAGGCTATTTTCACTTAAATCTTCAAAATTGCATAGCTCCGGTTCTACTGATTGGCTTTTTTTGTTTTGGTCTTAAATGATTTATGACATGTTACTCTATTTTTATGAATTTGGTGTGGATTTTTTTGTGTTGTGTTTCATTTTATTACTGTTTGAATTGTTGCATAAATACCTTACTCATTGTCTTTAAGCTAAGCCTGCAGGCTCTGTGCCAAATTACTAGAGGGTTGAGCACAGGGTAACTTGGGGATTGCTTGTGACTTCACCCTGACAAGGATTGTGGTTGCTGCTTGAGTAGGATTTCATCCCCCTCAACCAGTGATCCAGTTTTTTTCAAATAAGGTAACGTTCTTGATGTGGACATTTTGGCCCTGAATGAACTGCGCAAAAAAGGGAATGATCCAAGTTACTTGCGTAGAATCAATAGAGCTTTACAATGTGAGACTTACTTATCACTAGTGACAGGGTGCACAACAAGACAGGAGCACACTAGTCCTTCTCTTATATTGCTTAATCGCACATATTGATACACAGAGATGTATCATTTAGGTAGGAACAGATATTTAAGTATGAGGCAGGCTGATTATTGATGCTGTAGTGTTATATTCACCCCATCTATATCATATAGGGAACATATACTGGCCTAACCTAGATGACCTGTCTATTTTGAGAACAGAGATTTTTATCTCTTGATTGAGAGAAGCGATGACTTCAATGCAGTATAGAACTCACTATTGTGCAGGTCTGGGCCACAATGAGGCTGATATCAGCATCTCCAAAGGCATTACTGAAATAATGCAGTAGCACAAGCTGACAGAAATCTAGAGAATGGGGAACCCAAATAGAAGATTCTACAAACTTTACTCATCTGTGCATGCCCACTCCTCCACTGACCAACTGATTGACCAAGGATGCATGCACATGGGTTACTGAATATGATATATGGTTTTGAATGACTGCTGAATATTCCCAAGTAGGGTCAGAAGTTAAGATATCTACCAGAATGACCAAATGTGGCAGGTGATGCATACTGTCAGAATCACAGCTAGATACAGTTTTCAGGGCAGAGACAAAACAACTCTTGGGGAATATTGTAGATTCAGTGTGGGGTCAGTGACTCAATCCACAACAGTATCAGGAGCTTTTAAGGGCCTACATCAGAGGCATTTGAACTTGAAAACAGTAAGGAGTACTCAAATCAATCTGTGACAGGCTAACTAGGCTGGAGCTCTGTATTTGGAAATTTGGGGATGAATGCTTACATGGGCAGGATACTGGCAGGATTTTAAATTTGAAAGCCACTTTGCTTGATTATCATGAGAAAGAGTTTTGTGAATCACTTGGACAAATATGTGGTGGCTAAGCATCAAGGGGAAGGGGAGAAGCAGGCATGTACCCTGGTGAGTTTTAACTGGTCCATGAATGAGGTGACCACAGATAGGAAAGGAGAGGAAAGGCTTGGCACCTCAGACATCCTGCCAGTAGTTACAGACCATCATGGATGATTATACACTTTCAAGTTAAATGCAATGAAGACTGAAATTTCTGTCTTCCAAATAGGATTACCAAAGTTGGGCTTGGAGATACAGAGTGTAAGCCCTTATCACAGCCTACAACCAGGCAATTCAGGTTATGTTTGGAGTCAAAGTTTCTGTTAGGGATGGATACCCATCTAATATTATAAAAGTATGGCAAACACCTAGCACCCCAATCCCCATGTTTGAAGATGCATGAGAGTGGGCCCTCCCAAACAGTCTGTGAAGCCATTTTAATAGATCTGCTGAAGCTAGAGAAAATATGGGATCAATGTATCTCATACAGACCTCTTGCCCTAATCAACAATAATGCTAAAATCCTAGCACAAATATTTGAAGTTTAGCTTTTTCCTCTCATTCTGTGCTTGGTCATTCCGGATATGGTGGAATTTATCCCAGAATGCTTGATGGCTCAACATTTTTCAAGCAGTTTGTGCCCTGATACTCCAGATCTGCCTGACCTCTGTGCCACTCAGGTGGTTTTGCATATCTAAAGGGAGTCTCTCTACTTGAATGGCAATATTGGTTTATGTACTGTGGAGGGTGAAGCTGGGAAATTATCTGGCTATCCTAGTTCTACTGAAAACCTTTGACCACAGCTAGCATGAACCGGAGCCTGTCCTAGTCCATTAACATAACAAGAGGGATTAGACAGGGATATCCTCTGTCCTCCTGCCGGATGCTTTAACAGTGGAACAGTTTATGTGCTTCTTGAGAAAACACCATGGGCACAGTGGGCTTGAGCCATGATGGTTTAGGCTGGATTGTTCCTATTTGAGCAGGATCAAGGCAGATTTTCAAATGGATGGGTTGAAATTGAGGTGGCATTGTGGTAAAAAAAAGATGGACTGGGATTCTGTCTGAGTAATTACCAGTGGCTGAGATTAATTCAAGCATCACAGCCATCACTTTTCTGTTTATTTAAAGAATCTCGTGGAACACTACATTGGCTACCAGTGAAAGAACAATGAAAGTTCAAGGCTATGGGGGTCATTCTGACTCCCGCCGGGCGCGGTCACCGCGCGCCCGGCAGGAGCCGCCAAAATACCGTACCGCGGTCGGAAGACCGCGGCGGGTATTTTGAGTTTTCCCCTGGGCTGGCGGGCGGCCTCCAAAAGGCCGCCCGCCAGCCCAGGGGAAAACGACCTTCCCACCATGAAGCCGGCTCGTAATCGAGCCGGCGGAGTGGGAAGGTGCCACGGGTGGTACTGCACCCGTCGCGTATTTCACTGTCTGCTATGCAGACAGTGAAATACAAGCGGGGCCCTCTTACGGGGGCCCCTGCAGTGCCCATGCCATTGGCATGGGCACTGCAGGGGCCCCCAGGGGCCCCGCGACACCCCCTACCGCCATCCTGTTCCTGGCGGGCGAACCGCCAGGAACAGGATGGCGGTAGGGGGTGTCAGAATCCCCAAGGCGGCGCAGCATGCTGCGCCGCCTTGGGGAATCTGACGGGCAGCGGAAAACCGGCGGGAGACCGCCGGTTTTCCTGCACTGACCGCGGCCAAAGCGCCGCGGTCAGAATGCCCTGCGGGGCACCGCCGGTCTGTCGGCGGTGCTCCCGCCGACCCTGGCCCGCCGGGGTCAGAATGACCCCCTATGTGTATTGTTCACAGAGCACTTTTTAATCAAAGTTCTATTATGTATTATCACAGCCTACAACCAGGCAATTCAGGTTATGTCTGAGTCATAGTTTCTGTTAGGGATGGATGTCCATCTAATATTATAAAAGTATGGCAAAAACCTCGCACCCCAGTCCCCATGTTTGAAGATGCATGAGAGTGGGCCCTCCCAACAGTCTGTGAAGCCATTTTAATAGATCTGCTGAAACTAGAGAACATATGGGTGCAATGTATTTCATGCAGACCTCTTGCCCTAATCAACAATAATGCTAAAATCCTAGCACAAATACTTTAAATTTGTTTTCTTCCTCTCATGCTATGCTTGGTCATTCTGGATATGGTGGAATTTATCCCAGAATGCTTGAAGGCTCAACATTTTCAAGCAGTTTTTGCCCTAACACTCCACAACTGCCTGACCTCTGTGCAACTCAGATAATTTTGCATATCTAAAGGGAGTCTCTCTCTTTGAATTACAAAATTGGTTTATGTGCTATGGAGGGTGGAGCTGGGAAATGATCTGGCTATCCTAGTTCTACTGAAAACCTTTGACCACAGCTAGCATGAACCGGAGCCTGTCCTAGTCCATTAACATAACAAGAGGGATTAGACAGGGATATCCTCTGTCCTCCTGCCGGTTGCTTTAACAGTGGAACAGTTTGTGTGCTTCTTGAGAAAACACCATGGGCACAGTGGGCTTGAGCCATGACAGTTTAGGCTGGATTGTTCCTATTTAAGCAGGATCAAGGCAGATTTTCAAATGGATGGGTTGAATCTGAGGTGACATTGTGGTAAAAAACGATGGACTGGGATTCTGTCTGAGTAATTATCAGTGGCTGAGATTAATTCAAGCACCACAGCCATCACTTTTCTGTTTACTTAAAGAATCTCGTGGAACACTACATTGCTTGATGGCTCAAAATTTTCAAGCAGTTTGTGCCCTGCCACTCCAGATCTGCCTGACCTCTGTGCAACTCAGGTGGTTTTGCATATCTAAAGGGAGACCCTCTACTCAAATGACAATATTGATTTATGTGCTGTGGAGGGTGGAGCTGGGAAATGATCTGGCTATCCTAGCTCTACTGAAAACCTTTGACCACAGCTAGCATGAACTGGAGCCTGTCCTAGACCATTAATATAACAGGAGGGATTTGACAGGGATATCCTCTGTCCTCCTGCTGGTTGCTTTAACAGTGGAACCGTTTGTGTGCTTCTTAAGAAAACACCATGGGAAAAGTGGGCTTGAGCCATGACAGTTTTGGCTGGATTGTTCCTATTTCAGCAGGATCAAGGCAGATTTTCACATGGATGGGTTGAATCTGAGGTGGCATTATGGTAAAAAAAAAGATGGACTCGGATTCAACCCAAGTAATTAACAGTGGCTGAGATTAATTCAAGCACCACAGCCATCACTTTTTTGTTTACTGAAAGAATCTTGTGGAACACTACATTGGCTACCAATGAAAGAACGATCAAAGTTCAAAGCTATGTGTATTGCTCACAAAGCATTTTTTAATCAAAGTTCTATTATATTGCAATGGAAAATTAGCCAATATGTTTCAAGTCATACAATAAGATCCATAGAAGCTTGTCTAGTGCTTACTCCATGGATTTCATGATTCCGATTGGAGATCACACCTTTTTTTGTCTGGTCCCTAAGTTGTGGAGCCTTTTTCCCTACTCTCTCCAGTCCTAAGCCAACAATACAAAATTGAAGGCCTGACTTAGATCTTGGCAGAATTGGTCCCATTGTCGATTTTCCGTCGGATATCCCACTTGTCACCTTGGTGGTCCGCCCACTTTATTTAAATGTTGGCGGTCTCATAGACTAAAGTCCGTCAGCAAACTTCCATCACTGTCAGGATTGTATACCAGCATCGACGGCACCATAGGGAAAAGTGGTTGGCAGCTAGACCACTGCCAGTTTTACCACCAGGCCAATCAAGATGTGCCTTCCTGCTGACCTAACTGTAGTGGAGAAACCTCCACACTAAAGTTGGCAGATTGGGAGGTATTCAAGCACAAAACGTACCTTTTCTGCTTCTTTCCTCTTCCCTTGCCGCCATGGACTTGATCGCATAAGTCCTGCCTTTGGTGCAGATACTGGACCACAATGCAAATGAACTGCATCATCGCTGAAACTGAGGGTAAGTGACTGTTTTACTTATTGCCATCAGAATTGTCTGTGTACATTAGCTCTGGACTCGTGCCTGTTTTAAAATACTTGCAAGCCATAATGCAGCAATTTCCATTGCATATGTGTGTAATGAGGTATTTAAAAAAACTTAAAGAAATACATCTCTAAATACTATTTATAATCACCAGTTTGGTACTAACTGCCTTCATGCCATTGGACACCTACATAAAAAGTTACATTAATCCCTAATTCAAAATGTGTCCATCCAACTGTGTGTGATCATTTTCCCTAAACTACCTCATTAGATACATGAACAGTAAACATCATTGTAACACATACATCCAATATAATTTTGTAATTGCACTACAGAATGTAACAAGTGGGTTTAAAATAAATGTACAATCAATGTCACCTCTAATCTTTAAACATGTCATGGAAGTATTAAGGTCACATTTCCCTTGTCTTGTACAATTTTTGTTAACCATTATATTTCATTTAACTCAAAAGTTGTATTTTCCCTGTGTAATGCAAATGTGTTTATTATTAACACATATCATGTTCAAATAAACAACCCGCATTCAAAAGTTACAAAAATATAAACATGTAAAATGTTGGTGTAAGTGTCCAGTATCATGATCGATGCTTACACCAAAATTAACATGTACATCATAAATGTCCAACACTAATATATGCAGCACTTAAATATGTCAGAAATAAAAACCTGTGGTTGTCACTGTCAGAAATAAAAATAAGTACAGGCCACACACATTTGCATAAATACCATTGTCATCAATCAATGACCAATAATTTAAAATTAATGCAAGGACACAGTTAGCAAAAATAAATGAAGATTTATTCAAGCAATGTGATATGTCTCTCTTCATTAAAATAAGAAAAAAGGTAATTGTCCTTTGAGTCCTGGAATTGGCATGTGGGCTTCAGACCCACAACTTGCCTCCTATTGACACTGCCAAGTACAACCTTCTCAATAAGGGTCATCTAGTGGGCAGAGCAGGCACCTCAATGATCTTTCTTGCGAGGGATGGGTTTGGGTTTGACAGAGGTCAGGGACAGAGCAAGAGTAAAATGGTGTGGAAGGAAAGGGGTAGGAGGGGTGGCAGAGGATGGGGTCTGGGAGGTAAAGGGAGCTGGAGTGTGTGTTGTGTGTGTTTGTCTGTTGTGCAGCTGCATGTTGGTTTGGTGTATGTGGTGTATGTGGTGCATGTCTTGGAAGGTGTGTGGAGTTCAGGTGAGTGTGTACATTGGCGTTTGGTGTGTGTGCCTTTCTATGAGTGTGTATGTTTGGATGTGTGTGGTTTGGTGAGTGTACCGTATTCAGGTGATTGTGAGTGTGTCCCTCTGGTGAGTGTTGTCTTGTGTGTAGGTGTGTGTGTGACTATGTGTGCTTGGATGAGTGAGATGTAAAGATGGATGTTGTGGTTGTGTTGCTTGTGGGTGTGTTTGGGTGTGTGTGGTTTGGTAAGTGTACTATATTCAGGTGATTGTGAGCCTGTGCCACTGGCGAGTGTTGTCTTGTGTGTAGATGTGTGTGTGTGTGACTATGTGTGCTTGGATGAGTGAGATGTAGAGGTGGGTGTTGTGGTTGTGGTGCTTGTGGATGAGCTGATGGGTGTGGTGGTGGTTGGGATGTTGTTGTGGTGGTGGTGTACAAGTATTTTCGGTAGGTGTTGTAGTTGTGAGTGTGGTGGTTGTGCCTGTGGTTGTGGGTGTTGTGGTTGTTGTGTCTGTGGGGGTAGGTGTTGTGGGTGTGGTGGTTCTGTCTCTTGTGGTGGGTGTTGTGGTTGTGGTGGGTGTGAGTGTGAGTGTAGTGGTGGGTGTTGTGGTACCTGTGAGATTATCAGTAGTATGTCTCTGTTGAATGGGTATACACTTGTGTTTCTTGGTATGTTTGTGTTTATGTGTGTGTTGCTTTTGTCTATTGGAGTGGGTGTGTGCAAGGAAGTGACTGGGATTGGGGTGGGAGGTGTGATTTGGGTTGAGGAACAGACAATAGTAGGGGCACAAGGTGAGGCCAGTTGGGGGGCTCCGGTCAATGCATAGGCTATCTTTGCAAGCAATCTCTGCATTCCAGACATGGAACTATGAGTGGCATCCAGGAATGCAACCCTTTGTTGCATTTGGGAAATAAGCCCCTGGATGCCATTCACCTTTGCTGCCTGGTTTACAGAGATGCTTTGAAGAGGTCAATAGCCTCTTCACTGAGTGCAGCAGGGGGGACAGGGTCGGGGGAGGTACCAGTGGCAAAAGAGACACCACCCATTTTAGGGGGGTGGGATTGTTCAACTGTGAGGAGCAAGAAGGAGGGTAGCGATGGGAATGTGGGTGGCGGACAAGGATGCAGATGGTAAATGTTCTGTCAGGTCTGCCACCACTAGGGACTGGTGCTCTGTGGAGGCCTTCAAAGCAGTTGTAGAGTTGGCGGGCTCTAAGCCACCCCCCCTCACCCTCTGTGCCACTGTGTCCATCTGTGTCTGATGTTTCTGCACCCAAAGAACAGTGGTCAGCTGCTTCTCTGCCTTCATGGCCAATATCTGCTTTTCCTGATCCTCATGATGCTGAAAAGACACAGACAACACTTTTAGTACATCTGTGCAAATAAAACACTTACTGAGGATCATTAAGAAAACATTTCACACATTTATTATTTCACCTGCTACAAGACGTTAAAACTTAGGTATACTTCACCATTCCCCATGCATGTTGGGAACACTTCATGGACTCATCATTACTCCCATCTCATTTAAGATTAATTCAGTTATACACTTCACATTTCTCATGGAATTTTACATTACCTCTGAATGGTTCAGATAGGTTGTTTTGAATAGTGAACTCCTGTCAACGAATGCTTTGTAACATGTACATTGTCCATCTGCAGAAGTCTCTTTCAATAACCCTTTCTTTCATTGTTTATTCATCATCTTGGCATAACAAAGGACACAAAAACGTTGTTTGGGACACAGATAACTCTGTCACCAATGTGTACACATTCCTGTTTGTTTCAGTTAGGAATGTTTGCCTACTAAATTCATGTTTATTGAAACAGACTGGCCTACATGCACATTTGTGAAGGAGTAAGGCTTTATTTAAATGAAAATGAAAATGAAAATTTATTTTTATTGATTTAGACCTCGACAGAGGCCAAAAATACAAAAATACCATAAAATATCAGCTAAGGAAAAAAGTAAAAAACAGAACCAGCTCTGCTGATGCCTATTGTTAATGCAAAGGTAAAACATTTAAAAACATTTATACAGAAAATTTCACGCAAATTCATCCGGAGGAGACTCAGTTAATACTATCAGATCCTTAAGTTTAGTCACACCAAATTTAAAACACAAAGGTTTTATAAAACGTCTTCTAGCTGTTACCACTTTCCTACTGGGACACATATATAAAACATGTTGAACATCTTGAATCCCTCCCTGACAGAGATCACATAGTCCTGCCTTATCACTAGTGTCTAGTGACACTATTTACTGGTAGCAAGCCCAAGAGCAACATGGTTTTTCACTGTCTGGTGCAATGGTCCAGAACAAATCTCAGATACTTTTGAGAACTTTGATATACAAATTTATCTACAAGGGACTGTACATCACCAGTTGGAAGCAATGCGTAGTGTCCAGAGTAAAATTCATTCTGGGCATTGAGTTTCTCAAAAACAACTTCAAATGCACCGGTGTCCATGATTTCAATTGGGCGATAGAACATTGAAATTTCTGTAGTGCAGTCTTGCAATTACTATTAAAGGTATATAACCCTCTATCCCCTCAAAAGTTTTCATCCCTTAACAATGTTTTCAAGAAGCCTTCAGTCACATGCAAAAGATAATATGCCCACTTAATGACATTTGCCAGAGATCTAGAACAGGCACTAGACAGAGAATACTCAAGGTGTAATGCCTGTATAGGGGTGGCTTGTCTCAAGGATGTAATCTTGCGAAGAAGCCTACCTTTATTTATATTTAAAACTAGGAGGTATCCTAATCTGGTAAATATCAAGAAATATTTTTCAATGTCTATTACCAGAAGCAGAGTAGAATCTTTTTGGAGCACTTACGTGGGAAGCAGCCTTAAGTCCTATGTGGGAAAAATGAGAACTACATTCTAAAGTCTGTGAGAACACCCTCTCTAAGTAAATATGGGGGTCATTCTGACCCTGGTGGTAAAATCCGCCAGGGCCAACGACCGCGGGAGCACCGCCAACAGGCTGGCGGTGCTCCCTTGGGCATTCTGACCGAGGCGGTACAGCCGTGGTCAGAAACGGAAAACCGGCGGTGTACCGCCGGTCTTCCGCTGCCCTGGGGAATCCTCCATGGTGGCGCAGCTTGCTGCGCCGCCATGGGGATTCCGACCCCCATACCGCCATCCTGTTCCTGGCGGTTTTGGCCGCCAGGCACAGGATGGCGATATGGGGTGTCGTGGGGCCCCTGGGGGCCCCTGCAGTGCCCATGCCAATGGCATGGGCACTGCAGGGGCCCCCGTAACAGAGCCCCACCCTGATTTTCAGTGTCTGCCATGCAGACACTGAAAATCGCGACGGGTGAAACTGCACCCGTCGCACCCCTTCCACTCCGCCGGCTCCATTCAGAGCCGGCATCCTCATGGAAGGGTGTTTCCCGCTGGGCTGGCGGGTGGCCTTCTGGCGGTCGCCCGCCAGCCCAGCGGGAAACCCAGAATACCCGCGGCGGTCTTTTGACCGCACAGCGGTATTCTGGCGGTCCCAGCCAGGCCGGCGGCTTCCGCCGCCGGCCGGGGTCAGAATGACCCCCTATATGTTTTCACCACTTCAGCTGGTCTACCCACTAGACTTAAGGTATGGGTACAATACAGTGTGCTCCCTTTGACTGGTACTATTTTAGTTTTAGATATATTGACTTTCAAAAAGTTTTCCTCACAATATTCAAACTACGTGACCAATAGTCATAAGGTCTAAAATGACCACGTCATCAGTATGCATTAACAAGCACACATTTTGAAAATCATGGGGAAGATTTATAAGCCCCTGGTGCCACCTTGCGCACAATTAGCATCATTTTCTTTATTTGCTAACGTGGCCCAATGAGGCCAGAAACCTCACGCCACATTTACAACGTGGTGCAATGCATGCATTGCACCACTATGTAGCCCTTTGCTCTACATTATGCCTGTGCCAGACACAATGTATGCAAAGGGGTCGTTCCCCCGTTAGTGGGTGCCAAAGAAATGGTGCAAGGAAATCTAAGATATTTCCTTGCATCATTTGTTATGGCACTTTTAATGTCTGCTCAGAGCAGGTGTTAACAGGGGATTTCCTTTATTTATAACAGGCCCCTATGTACTCTGCAGGAGTAGCGCCAATATTTTGCCGAGTACATCAACACGTCATGAACAATGATGCTATTACCCCGTACCCTGCGCCATGGTGCACCGTATTTTAAAAATGGCACACACATGTTGGCGATAGTGGAGCGGTAAAGGGCAAAACCAAAGTGGAGCTGCACACAGTGCAGCTCCACTTTTTTAAATATGCCCATTAGTTTTGGAGGAAAATTCCTTATTTTTGAATGACATGCCTGAAGATCACTAAGATATATTAAAAAAAGAAGAGGGGCTAAAATACATCCCTGCTTCAGACCATTATGTGTAGGTATCTTGGGAGTCAACTTTATCTTCTCTCTTTGGAACTCTGCACCACGTAGATGTATGCAGTGCAACTATTAATCGAAGTAGCGTGCTGGGGATTCCCGGCTCTCTAATTTCCCCCATAAGGTAGGCTATTCTCCCTATCGAATGCAGTATAGAAGTTAACGAACACTCAATGAACCACTTATGATTTGGTCATCACATACTTATCTCAAACCATTTGTAGTAGAGCAATATTGTCTGTAACTGAATGTTTGGGCCAAAAACCTGCCTGAACTGTTGAAATCACATCCGTATTAGTGGCTCAGTCCTTGAGGTGGTCCAGACTATTGATGGAAAAGATCTTCCCTGTAGCATCAAGTAGTGCAATTTTATGATAGTTGCAGGGCGAAGACCAGGAAACTGTTTTGTCGAGAAGAACCACTATGCTTGGAATGCTTGGAATGCTTCTTGTATCATAGCAGTGTGAAAAAAGCAGATAAAGGAACTTGCTCCACCCTACTTGATCAACCCGGATTACTTTAATGGTAATCCCATCAGGGGACCCATTGCTGCTGAGGGTCTATCCTTCCTTGTATATTTCAATCAGCCTAGTGCCGTGGGCTGTCATGTACTGTGGTTGTTGATCAAAAGGCGAATCATTGGTGGACTTCTCATGTTCTGGTGATGCCGGGTTTGGTCCATACAATTCAGTGAAATAACTTATCCATTATATCTGCGGGATGGGAATTGCAGAGGGCTTTTTGGTAATTTCCAGTAACTTAGTTATGAGCTGCCAGAATACTTTGCTATTTTTTAATAAAGCAGCTTTCTGCAGGTCAACCCAGTTCTCATTCATGGAAGCTTTTAACCAAGTCTGGTGTATTTTACTTCGCCTTTTCCGCAAGTCCCAAATCTCATTGCCGCTTGACACAGAGAAGTCAATAAACTGCTGATGAATGAGCTTGTTGAGTTTGTGTGAGAGAACCAGATCTAAAAATCCTTTTTCCTTTGGGGCCATTTTATTACTCGGCTTAGGCTGAACTTGGGGAAAACAAATGGCTGCTGAAATATGTTCTTCAAAAAAATGAAATAGGATTACTTCCTTCAGGCATATGGCTCCATCTCAAAGAAGTGATCAATGCATTCCTCCTGATAGTATTTTTAGAGTTCCACATACTAAACTCTGATTCCTGAAAGCCTCACCATTTGCATCTGTCAGGGACTACGATGAAGGTTTTATAAAAATGTATCGTTAACCCAGAATAAAGAAGTGCATGATCACTGCCTTGCACAAATTCTGCATTATAAGCCTGAGTTTTATGGAATAAATCATAACTGGTTATGATGTAATCCACCAAAGAAAGTCTAGTGAGCCCCTTTCGGTGGAGGCTGCAGAGGTGACCCTTTCTGTTCTGCCATTTAGGACCGCCCCATTCATTTCTTTTAGGGATTCTAATAAGATTCTTCCTCATTTGTTGGCCTTACTGGTGGCTGGAAAAACAGGATCTGGGACAGACCATGCTTCATCAAGCTCCTTAACTTTATGGGCTTTTTGTAAAGAATTTTATGCTTTTGCATTGAAAAAACACACTATTATCATTTGGAATTACACCTGACTCCAAAGCTGCTTTTATTAGGTCAAACAACTCAACCAACAAAATATTAAATTCAGGACCCAGAGGGTCATACAAATTAAATAAAAACAAGGTGCCAGTTAAAGAGGGGTAAGGCTTCATGCCAATCTGCTACTGTTAATATGAATTGACTTGAATATTGCAGTGAAAACATTTTTATCAAATGTCTTTGCTAAGAAATGTTGCCATTGTACCCATGTTCCTCATCATTTTTGACCAGATGCTCAATATTGTTGGGTCATAATAACAACTCACCACTGTGAGGTCAGAAGCATACACAGTATCATAAGTGCATAATATACCATGTCACCTGTAATAGGGCCAACATTACCCACTCACAATTGTGATGGAGCATCACTCCTTACAGAATCCTCAACTGTGGCCTCTGTGGTACAACAGTCTCTCATAACATAGACAAAAACCAGGTACCTTTTTGTTCTCATGCAGGCATGTGTTTGCTCAAAACAGTGCTTTCGTTATAAGGAATCCTGTGGCATTCTTTAACACAAATCAATACACAAAATACATCATCATATACCTTATGCAAAACTTACAGCTTCCAGAAATCCTCTTGTGCCTTGGATGTGCGTCAACCTTTATGTTCATCCCATAATCATTGTTGTAACAAAAAATAGTTAAGTAACAATAAGAACTCAATAAACTAACTTACCCCCTTGAAGCTGCTGTTGGCCTCTCAACTGCCCATCATGGTCTGGAAAAGCCACTGCAAGTATACAGGTCACTTGGGGGGGGGGGGGGGTCAGAGTGTGGTGAATGCGCTTCTCTCATTGGGAGGACCAGACGAGCTGGACTACGGTTGACTTGAGAGTCCAGCATTGTCGATTCTCCTACCTCTTGCAATACCTTTGGCCACCAACCAGACCTATCCACCCTCACCGCCCTTCAAACCAGCAAGACAAATACCCTAGACACTATGATGACCTGCTGGCCCACAATCACTTCTATGGAAACCTCCATCACCATGCACTACATTCACTCCGGAGTCCCATCAGACCCATGCCGTTATTTTATCTTCACCCAAGGACTTGACCCTATCTGCACTCACTCCAATAATCAACTACACCTTCATCACAGTCACCTTCCTGGACACCCAGAAATATGCCACCATAGTACCCCTTCTGAATAAACCATCAGCAGACCCAAAGACTTAAGCTAACTACTGACTGATCCCTGTCTTTCCGTTCCCAGCCAAGGTACTGGAAAAACTTGTAAAGAAATGACTAGTCAAACACCTCAATGACATCCACCTCCTGGACTCCTCTCAATCCATATTAAAGTCTAATCACAGCACCGAGACCGCTCACAAGGCTGCCTCATACGAACTTCACATGACATTCATGTACAGAAGCGACACAGCACCACTCATCCTGCTTGACCTCTTAGCTACTTTTGATACTGTCTCCCATCCCATCTTCATCCAATGTGTCCACAAATCAGGCATACAAGGACATGTCCTAAAATGGATCATCTCCTTCATCACCTAATTCACCAAGTATGTAGGCCTGGTGCCGTACACCTCTGCTGCTGTCAAACTAATCTGCAAAGTCCCCCAAAGATCCTCACTCAGCCTCACACTGTTTAATGTCTGAATGGTACCACTCACAAACACTGTCTGCACTCATGGAATCAGCATGATTTCATACGCCAAAGACACCCAGATCATCCTCTTTGTCTCTGACGACACCCCCAACACCTGCATGAAATTCACCACCACTTGCATGTCTGAAGTCGTCACCTGGATAAAGACCAATTGTCTAAAGCTTAACTCCACCAGGACAGAAGTGATCCTCTTTGTTAAGGACACCTTGCTGTGGACAACAGCTTGGTGGCCTACCAAACTGAAACCGACACCCAACACTTCAAACTAAACCAGGAACCTCTGGATAGTGGTGGACAACCAACTCTCAATAACCAGTCAGAGTAAAGTAGTTGCCTCCACCTGCTTCCTCACCCTCAAGTTCCTGAGAAAAATCTTCAGATGGCTCTCGCTCAACATGCAGAGAACTGGCACAAAGGCCCTGGTTTCTATCAAGCTGGACTTCAGGAACATTCTCTTTCTGTATCTGTGCACACCTCACCAAAACTCTCCATGTTATCCAAAACACTGACGCCAGATGCACTTTCATACTCCCAAGCTACACTCACATCTCCACATACCTCAAAGACCTTCACTAGCTCCCAGTTCAGAAACATGCCCTTTTTAAGCTCCTAACACACACATACAAATGCTACAGAATTTAGGGCCCATTTACTTAAACAGCTGCAATAGATTTAATGCTCGGACCAGAAGCTTCCACTAGACCGGCCTTCTGTTTACCCACAACCCCTGCATTCAAACACTAAAGCAGGTGGATGCTCTTTGTCATTCCTAACCCCAAATGCTTGGAACAACCTCCTCTTGTGAATCAAAGCAGCCAGCTCACTCCTTCAACTCCGTAAGAAATCCCTGGGTCTTCTAATAGGCCCCATTCAGGACTGCATCTCCCTTCTTTAGGCACCAGGATACCCTCCCAGATGAGATGCTCATTTTACACATGTTCATAACACAGGTCATAACAATGCGATTCCCTTTTCTTCATATAATAACTTGCCTTGGCATCTTTTCCATTGCAAGTTATTATTTTAGGTGCAATGGACAGTGTTTTTCGGTCAAATGTACACATCAAATAAAGAGAGCAAATTGCACCAGGTAGATGTGGCGTGGTAAATTCTGGAAGGGTTTCTTTAACAGATTTTTTGGTGCAGAATTAAATGCGAAGAAATAACAAGAAGGCCTGAAAACAAGAAAGAAATGCATTTCTTTTTCTTTTCTGTACTATCTTAGCAGCCGAAAAAGCACAAGGCAACAATATCTGTAGGCTTTAGTTAAAGAATGCTTTGTTGAGGACATTTTTTACTTGATTATCATTAGTGACCTAGGTTACAAATGTATTATTAACTGTTAAATCTTGTTTGGAAAATTTAACAATGGTCCATGCTGCAAAATATATTCTTTTTAACCTTCACATCTTCATGAGTTCATAGAATGAATACAATTTTCAATTTGAAATCACAAAATGTGTTTATTTATGGAGAAGCTGAATAGAAAAGAATGTATTGGACAGGAAATGTGACTTGCAAAATATGCAGTACACTAACCATGAACATTTTCTCTTCTATTTCTTAGAGTAGTGGGAAATAGCATAAAGTAGATAAATTTGTTGCAGCGTTAGAACATGATAAATACAATGTTTCATAGCTGCTTTGTTTAAATAGATTAGTCGACAGAAGCTGTCCTGCTCTCATGAAGACATTGAAGCCTGATTGGATAAACCAGTGGTGGAGAAGAGGAAAGAAGTCACCAGTTACAAAATTGTACTATTATAAAATGTATGTTCCTAGAGTTATGTGAGAAGCTTGTGCTCTTTCCGCATTGATCCTACTCCCCATTCTGATACTCTGTTAAATTTTTTTAAGACTTCATGCAGACACTCCCTGAGATATTTTCAGATCCAGAATGAGTATCTTTAAATTTGATTAGATTCATTTTTTGACTTTTTCCATGAACTTTATTTTGCTTTAACACTCTACTGAATTTCTCAACACTTTCAATTCTCTGAATTTAGAAACTATTTATGGGTTCTTCATATTGATTGATTATCTATACTTTTACAGAACCACCCTTTAGATGAGACTAGGGAAATTAAAATGTAAGTAATGTGCTTTATCCAGTGTTCTGTTTATTACTGTTTTACCGTTCTTGAATATAAAATGTTGATTCTGTTAATAAACATGATAAATTAAGAAACCTGATCAAGAAAATTACTAAACCTTCTTTTAGTTCTCATCATTACATTTTACATGTTTTGTTTTGAAGCTTCCCTCTGCCTCATAACACATTTCCAAGGTCTATTGCCTAAAGTTCAGTAGCCAAGTGGAAAACTTTAAAACTATTTATTTTGAATTTCCACTCTTACAAAGTTACTAGCAGAAGAAAGGCTAGGTAATGAGATAAAGAACCTGCAAAAAAATGTAAAGTACCCAAGGTAGATAATTGCCCAATTGCCCAAAGCCTGAGTTTGAAGATCAACGGAATGCGGTTCTTAGAGATGTTGCCAGTAGTTGTTGCAGATGGTTGACATCCAGTTTTGGGTCTGAGTATTAATAGTGTGATGCATGGTAATTGTGATGGTTAAATGTTATTTGTGAATTGTGTATTGCTTTAAGAAGTGCTTTTTCATTGATATTTTGAATTGCATCGCTGATGCTTATGCTCTTTTGTCAAACAAGATGAAGAAAATATCAGACTAAGAGGTAGTCCAAAATCCTGGTATAGATATAGAGATAAATAAGTTTTGATTTATGGTATTCTTGTCTGCTAATGATTTGAAGTGCAAGTGCAGGTCATGAGGCGTCATTGACAGCAGAATTGAGATAGGACAATAACAATTTGTTGTTGTTGTACTAATATTGATCAGTGTTGGTGAAGCCTAGTGCAGAAAGGTGACACTACTGTTAATATTAGAAAATTGATGCCGATGTGCACAGCAGCCCATTCACATATAAAAACTAAGACGCATCATCACTATGAACGCTCCTTCAACCCCGGCGTATAGGTTCCTGGTCAAGCATGATCTCAAAACTAGGCCTGAGGTTACTGAATGACAGGTCACATGTGGGGTGGCATTTAGCCAGCAGACAAATGCACAAACAGGAAACTTAGATCAGATCAAACAGATAGGCACAGTGACATTACAATGGTCACAGGAGATTGGTCCCCTTAAAACATGGCCAGAGGGGTGTGTGCATTCCCAAAAACACCATAAAGTTAGATACCACAGGTAGTTAGGAACACTTAACAAATCAGTACACAGCACACACAACAACCATGTGCTCCTCAGGCCTGACATCTGGACACATACTTGCTGGCCCACGTTGTGTCCACGCAAGGTCAAGGCCCACCTGCAATTGTTATCAGGACCTAATTGATGACTCTAAGACAACTGTTCACATTCTTAACCAAGAAAATAATGTTTTAATTATTTCTGGCACTTATAGAAATTTATAAAACTGCACTCCAAACCGATGTAAATTGAGAGAATGTCCTCAGAACCTGGCTCTGTAACTGCTCTTCAGGCCATAATGTTTAATTAAAAAACTGTTCCTGCATTGCAAGGTGCCTCTTGTATTTTCTTTTTTTAAAGGTAAATTCACATTGGTTCCTCGGACCGATGGTGCCTGAAGGAAGGGTACCCCACCCAGACAGATTCATATTTGCGCAACAAGGAAAGGTGAGCAGACGTCACAGTTGATTGGAAGTTCTGCTGAATCCACGTGGTGGAGGTCCATCCTGAAGCCGCCGTCAGATGGTAAGTCACTTTTTTCCATAGTCAGTGTCCTAGGAAAGGTGAATGTTATTTCTTTTTTTCACTTGGACCGCCAGTCGTGACACAGATGGCACACATAGGCCCTGGGTGTGATATAGGTCCAGCACCTATGTTTTAAGTTAAGAGGTGCCTTGCTCTTGGACTGCTGGCCATGAAACAAATGGTACACATAGCATCTGGGTGTGATATAAGGCAACACCTCAACCTATTTTTAGTCTAAAAGAGTTTCTCAGTGCTATTGTTTTTTTAACACTGTTGCAATCTGAAAGAAGTGAGAGGTATGTTTGCTTGAACTACTGGGCATGACACAGATGGCACGAATGCCCCGGGTGTGATTGAAACATTAGGGAAAGAAAATGGTTAGGATCCAGGAAATTGAGAGTAGCTTGCTTTTGATCAAGAAGGGCCTATGGTTGTTGAAGCGTATTCCTTTTTCTCCACATAAATTGTTGTTATTTTGCCCCAGAGCTGATATTGATAATATTGTCAGGCTCACCTTGTACCGTGTACTGTGCAGAGCTTCCCTGGTCACAGGATAGCATGTGTTAAGAGCAAGCTAAAGTATTTTAGACCTTGGCATCACTTGATGTTTTGCCAGTTTTCTTGTGCTAGTCGGAATGGTGTTGTTTTGATATTATGAGGCTGGTGATTTAATGCAAATGTATTTTTGTGTTTTGTTCATGACTCAATGTGTTGGAAGAAGATGTTGCTAATTCTCACAAAAATGCTTTTTGATAAAAAAGTAAGGTTCGCTATTTTGATGCCAAATTACATGAGTTTGAATTAACAACTCTACTTTCTTCTAGGTTGTGATCCTTAATATGCATTGTTAAATGTGTTTGTTAAATGTTTATGTTGATGCATCTGTAAATAATGCTGAGGTCCTTAGATCTAGTAATCCCCTGTATATATTTTCACACTGCCAGATATGAACTAGTAATTCACTTGTATATACATTCCCAACTATCAGAGTCAAAGTTTAAGATTCCCTGAAAAAGAAAAGTCAGACAAGTATAACATAAGATTCCCAAAATCCCCCAAAACTTTGAATGGTAACTGTCCCCTAAAAAAACAAACTGTATTTCTCACACAGGCTAAAAGCGTAACAAGTTTTGCCATGAGTTACAGACACACACTAAGGCACATGCGTTTACCCTAGCCAAAGGAGGGTACCTTTGACTCCAACACAATAGTACACATGAGAACACACACACAGACAAAATATGCAAGGCAAAAGTCAGACAGGCGAGAAGCATTATGGGAATTATGGACCATCTTTGAGGAGGTCCAGACTGATAACACTACTCCACAGTCAGCAAGCAAGGCGTCCGCACTTCCCCCACCATAAGCAGGAATGGAGGTACTCTGCCTGATGCCTGCTATCCCTGCTATCCCTGCATTAGGTTACTCTAATCCACAGGTCAAGGGAGCTGGAGGGGCCCTACTGCACAATGAACAGGCCAGCAGACCCAGGAAATCCCAGTGCCACCCTAGTCCAGCACTAGAGGTCCTCGAAGTTCGATTCCTCCCCCATCCTTCGTGGTCAGCCCATCAAACCCCCGTGGTATGGAGAAAACGCACTCCTGTGGGTCCCTGAGAATGCACTCAAATGACAGGGAAATTCTTAGCAGTTCGGGACAGTGATACAACTAGCGGGGTTCAGGAAAGGGCTCTCTGCCACCCGGGATCCGATGATGAGGGGGAAGCCACAGGGTATGCTCAGGTAGCCAAGGAAACAACAGAAAGTGAGTTTGAGGTCAGGCCCCAACCAAGAAGAACAGTGCATAACTCAGAACAAAGGAGGCAATCTAGGAGGGATTTAGAAGAAAGGCATGAACTAAGGAGGAAGAAGAGAGAGAGAGAGAGAGACAGAGAGACAGAGAGCACCCTGAAAGCACAACGAGAATGTAGAGCAGCGCACCCTCCACCTGAAGAAAGCAGGGATAGGAATGGAGCCCTGTTTGAGGAAGAATCCAAGGTAGAATCAGAGGAGAGGCTCCCGGCTGGGGTCCAAGCCTCACCAGACCATCAACGTAGGAGAGGCGCTGACCAGGAAATAAGAGACCAAAGTAGTCTGGTGCAAACTCAACTTAGATGCAGGAAAACCAAGAGGGCACCTTTGCATGTGCACAAGGAGGGTAGCGAGGAAGATGCCAGTTGCTCCTCTTGAATATGCAGTACAGACAAAGTAGTCCCTAGAGAGATAGTGACTCGACAGGAAGGTGAGATCTTTGCATGACCATTTTGTCACATGCTAGCCTGCTGGACCGATGGAGGTGACCAGTACGATAGACCCTGGCCAGAGGAGGTATCCTTCAAACCAGAGGGCATCTCCGTTGCAGAGGACTGCATCTCACACGGAGGGGGAGATCCCAATTGGAACTTCCCCTACATGCAGGATTGTCTAAGGAGATGGTAATTTTATGTTAGGGAGAGACCAGTGGAGCTACAAATGCCAGCATATGCCCACTACTGAAAAAGGGTATGTCAGGGACCATCTATATGCCGTGGGCTCAGATGGACCAAGAAAGCCTAAAAATCAAATTGCCACTGTTGCTGGATGGGGTAGGGAAATGGACCTCATGTTTTGAGAAGAACACAAGGGAATAAACCCAGCAATAGGCGATTACAAATAATCTGCTAAATAGTCTCAATGGAGAGCAGGCTAACACAGTATTTGCCCAAGCTCACATCCCAGCAATCAGATAGACAAAACACCAAACATGGAGGGGCCACGTTCAATTCGTACAGGCATCAAATATTGACAGCTCTGGGGAAAATGTTCCCTGACTGCCCAGATGTTGGGGGGTTAATGGCAGAAACCATGAAACCTGGGGATACCATAACAGACTTTCTGGATAGGATGAGAGAACAATGGGGACAAGAGACAGGACATCCATGTACTGATACATGGCCCCAGGTTGCATTCTTTTACTATATCCTCAAAAAGGGGCTGCCCGCCAAAATACAAAGTGGTTTGGATAGCGTAGTAGGGTTAGACACCACACCCTGGTGGGAGATACAAACTCACATATTACATTATCACAAAAAGAAATAAGAAAAGGACAGAGAAAGGCAGGAGCAGGCCCAGAGGGACACCACTAAGTTAGTCTAACAACAATTGAAAAAAAACCTCCCCTGATGGAGCTGTATTTTGTGAGTGCTGGGCATGGCTGCGAACATGCAAATGACACCAGTCTTGAAGAGAACTCCACCACAAAACCTGAGAGACCTTCAACCCAGCTATAATGACAGAAACCATGGAGGTTGGCAGCAGCCAGACCTTATAGAATTCTACCATGGCCACAGAATGAGCCACGTGGCCAACAGATGTTGGGAAAAGGCTTATCACAAGCAGAAGTCGATGAGCTGGGGCCAGTCCCTGCAAAATGACCATGCGCAAAAACAAGCCTAGGGAAACCTGAATGCACCTTATGCTAAGCCACAGGGAAGACAGTCCACTGTTGCACCACCACAACAGGGGTCAGGTAGTTGGACCAACACATGGCATCAGCAACCACAAACAGGGAACCCAGCCCAACAAGGATCAGGGCCACAACCACAACCACGGCAGGGAGGGGGTAGGAGTTTGGGGGAATAATGCCTTTACGCAAATGCAAAGCCTAGGTGCGCAGTAACTTGGGGCCAGATGTATCAAACATTTTTGTGACCGCAAAACGTTTTTTAAAAGCAGGCAGTGGTTCCATGGACCACTGTCTACTCTTAAAAAATGTAAAGAAAACTTTTCATTTTTCAATTTTAAATCCAGCTTGTTCTCCTGTAAGGAGAACGAGCTACATTAAAAAAAAAAAAAATCCTTTATTGAAAAGCAATCACAGACATGGTGGTCTGCTGAGCTCAGAAGGCCACCATTTCTGTGATTGTAGCCATTCGCAATGGCTCGCAAATTGCAACATACCTCATGAATATTAATGAGGTAGGTCCATTTGCGAGCCCTTGCGAATCGCAGTATCAAACTCCTAGGGTTTCATACATTCCAACAGCGATGACTTAATTGCGATTCACTAAAAATCTCAATTAGGTAATTGCTATTGTGAAGAATGATAAGTCTGGCCCTTGATACCCCCAATGCAAAGCATCCATGTGATGCACACCATAACATTTGCTGTATTAAAACTCAAAAGAAGGACAAATGAGACAACCTTAGAGATTCAAGACTTTACTTGCGTTGAGGAAAATCAGGGCTGTTGTATGTGTTCTGTCGACCGGGTATCTCCATTAGAGTTCTGCATTCAGTGGGCCTACTGAGCCTTGGCCCAACTCACTGCTGATCCCCAGGGTGGGGTTAGTTGGCCACACCCCAAGGGGAGGGCAATCTGATGAAAGGAACAGGACAGCCCCCGAAGACTGTTTAAAAGCAGCCACCCAGGTCTCTGCACCCACGAGTTAAATTTGATGAGTTCCAATAACCAGATCAAAATGTCCCCATTCCCGGGCACCAAGCTCGGACTTAAAGTTATTTTTACTGTGTACGTCCCGCAGAAATAGTGCCCCTACAAAGTTAGCGGCCCCCAGCCAAATGGGAGCCCCCTTTTAGTTTCAAAGCGAAGCTGTCCTCCAGTGTCGGGAGCAGGCTTCCCACCCATTTCAGATATTGAAAACCCCATAATCTTCAAATCTGGACAGATTGCGAAGCACCACATGGCACCAAGTCAGTAGAGAGGGCTCCCCAGAACATCCAGCTGTCCTAGTTCATTCCCATAATTTGGGAAAATATCAATGAGTTCTTGGGCTTGCTCCAGACTCTCCATGTGGTGATATTTTCACCTCCTCCTTTCTCTCAAAGGTTCTCCAAGAAACAGATGGGAACTGCAGATCCGAATTAGAGATGCTTCAAAGGGGAGGGAGGTGCCAGGGAAGGGAGTCCAAATCACCCATCACAGCTTCAAGCAGAGTAGAACACAGAAATGTGCTCCCCCCTATATCTGCCCTAGAAATCAACCGACAAACACAAGAGCTTGCACACACCATCTGGTGGGAGCCCTAGCCTCAATCTCAAACACTGCAATTTCAGAGGCACATGGGGGCTGAGGAACAACTCTCTGACCCCATCCGGCTCATGGCAATTAAGATAGCAGATCATACGAAGGTCTAGGGAGTTGCCTAATGACCAGTAAAAAGAAGCCCAAAACTAGCCCAAAAAGAAGTCTCTAGAAAAGGGCATAGTCAAGACACCTGGCACCACTGAGGAAGGTCATGTTGCATGCCATATGCCAGGACTAGAGGGCTATGCACATGATCTCAGGGCACGTTGCAATCACCAAAGAATGTTCAGTGTGACATGCCTCCTCTTTACACATCGCCCCGCACATCTGTAGGTTAGAAAAACACTGCACATACTAATGACACCCCAAGGCACACACTAGGATACTGGAGGGCTGGTGGCATCCACAAAGTGTCAGTTAATACATTACCCACAGGCTCAAGAGATCACCTTGCATAAACGCTTTACTACTGTACACTTAGTCAGGCACGGAGAGAGGGAGGCCCAACAACCCATAAAAGTTAGAACATTCATGAACTATAACACATTTTTCCCAATTTAGGTACCCTGCGTGTGGCCACCTTCCGGTGCCTAATAAAATTACAAAATGGAGGAAATCCTAAGAAATAATTGGCAACATACAAGGGTGCAATTCTTTTTTCTCTTATATGACAACCAAACCTAGCTTTTATCCAACAGGTCTGCTGTTGAGTTGTCAAGTGCTCCACCTCTACACCAGACCATCACTTTCTCAGCAGCCTGACAAGTATCTCTAACAGGATCGAGAGTCACAAACTGCTCCAAGAACATTCCACATCAATACCCCCAAAAGAATCCTGAACCCCACCCTGTTCCAAAGACTTTTGTTCAAACTATTTACAACCAAGAAACTCCCATCACCAAAGGACTATGGGCATCTTTGTTGGAATGATCTCAATACCTACAATATTCTGCAAGTTATGTGTTTTTATACATTCATAAACCCTCTATCTACTAGAGCATCCATGCATTTCCACAGAGCAGCCTTATCTAATGGAGTCTATTTAGAAATTACCACCGTGCTTACACAGGGACCTCCCCATGTCACCTATAATTACACTGCACTCAATACTAGCATTCCACATGCACTACGCAGCACCCTTTTACATTGGTATCTGCACATGACCACCGTGGGTTGCAATACATCAGCAGGGCCATGTTGCATCTGTTCGCTGATACCACATGCAGTCTGTGCAGATAGGCTTTACTTATCCCAAGAGGTAGCCCTTGAAAAATTTAAATTCCTTCTCCTTCTATACCTAGGTAGGATTAGGGCCAAAATACAACCTAATAGAGTAGAGCCCCAAAGGGTAGTAGTAAATCTGACCCACTACAAGACCCATCCCACAGCACTGTACCCCCTCATCGAGACTAGTAATAGCCAAACTGAACTAGATAGGATGCGCAGGAAGGGCACAATAGGGGAGGATACCGTTTGGACTGAGACTTTCCTGAAAATATATTCTTGGAGGTAGCAAAACCACCAAGCTAATGCACAAACACATCCACTCCCGCTTCCACCTGTGGTCCCAGGTTGGCCCTTAGCATATCTGGGGCTGTCTTTGTTAACTACAAGTGGACCCCGGACATGGAGTTTCAGTGCAGAGCCATCCACCTTGATGTTATGAAGGGAAGGGTTGAATAATAGCGTAGATACCACATGTCAGGAAATCTGGGACACTGAGATTGATAGGTATATATGGATAGAAGGGAGGGGGCAAACCCTAATTGTACAGAAACTGGTGCTGTATTCCTTATGTTTCAGAGGCATGGGATCGTTCTGCTGGGTTCTAATGAAAACTGGCACAATCCGGCAAATTCCAGTCATGCAATGGAGCACTTCCACGCTGATGGACACTTACTAGCAATGCTGAGAGTTTGCTTACACCCAGCTCATCTCCAGATGGTGTGGCCTCTGCTCCCTCATAACTATACATACCCTGACCCTGGTCATTCCCGGAGAAGATCTGTCAGAACTGTAACAACACTCTCTAAGGAAGAAGAAGATGACTCTGTTGCATCAGGCTAGAGCGAAATGAAGTGCTGATTATTTTGGCTGGGCTCAGTATAAGGACATTCCAGAGGAATTCAGACTGCTCACTGATGCACAAGTATCACCAGGAGGGTCCATACCCTTCTTCACCTTATAGACAAAGCGAAACACCTGCTGGTTGTAAATAACCAGGTGGGAAAAGCTCAAAATGATGAATAGTACTGAGCTCGGTATGAATTCAATCAAGGAAGAACTGAGAGCCATCCTCCCTACGGTGATGCAACATCAGTATATGTTGGACTTAATGATCGCAGTGGAGGGTGGGGTATGTATAAAGACTGGTGCATCTTTCTGTACGTTCATACCTAGAAATGACATGGACAATGGAACTCTGACTCTCGCCATTCAAGCATTGCAAAGACTATAGACAGACATGCATGAAGAGGGAGGTGCCCCTGAGCAGGAGTGATTCACAAACTGGTTCTCCTGGCTACCCTGAGTGACTGACCAGTCTTGAGACATCATTGTTGCCCGTTTTCACTGTCTTACTGTTTTTGTGGGGTTTCAGGCAAATGGGGGTTTCCTGCTGTAAAAACACAGTCCACAAATTGGGTAGAATGCAAGTAGCTAGGGAGGTAGGAATAGACAAAGAGCTACAAGCCCCCAACAATGTGACTGTCATGATGTATGGGTTAGGTGGAGTAGTTGAAAATTCAACGAGATGGGGGAATGTTAATATTGGAATAATTGATGGCGATGCACATGACACATTCACATATAAGAACGCAACACCACTATTAGACGCTTCCATCATGAACTCTCCATCAACCCTGGCATATAGGTAAGTGGCCAGGCAGGTCCCTGAGACCTAGGTCTGAGGTTATTGACTGACAGGTCAAAGGTGAGGTGCTGTGTAGCCGGCAGACAAATGTGCAAACAGGAAACTTGGATCAGATGCCACAGATAGGCACACCATAAGGGTCCCAAGAAATTAGCCCCAATAAAACACACATGACCAGAGGGGTGCGTGCATTCCCAAAAACACCATGAGGTTAGATGCCACATGTAGTTAGGTACACTTAACCAATCAGTACATAGCACACACAGCACACACATTGACCAAGCGCCCCTCACGCCGGACATCTGGACGTGTACTCACTGGATCACATTTTGTCCAAGCAAGGTCAAGGCCCACCTGCATTTGTTATCCGGACCTTATTTATGACTTAATGACAACTGTTCACATTAGTAACAAGAAAGGAATGTTTTAAATTATGGCAGTCAGGGAAATGTAAAAAACTCCATTCCAAACTGATGTATATGGAGAGACCGTCCCCAGACCCTGGTTCTGTAACTGCTCTCTCAGCCATAATGTTTAATTACACATACTGTTCCTACTTTGCAGACGCCTCTTGTCTTTTGTTTTTTAAAGGTAAATTCACATTTGAGCTACACTGCATTGATTAGGTGATTTCTGGCTGGTCGAGATTTCATCATTTTGGGTATAAAACTCTTTTTGATTGAAAAGCTGGAAGGTGAAAAACCTCAAGATTCGGATAGATGATTGTTATATTGTTTTCCTTTAGAAGAAGCAGACAAAGATTGTTGTTTTATGTTGCATAGAATTATAGAATTGAAGCTTTGTATGTGGATAAAGAAATTGTAAAAGTGGGTGTACTACTGCAGGGAGCGAGTTGTTGCTTCATTTTGTGCCTAGATGGTATTGGTCATTTGTTGTAAACTTCACACTGAGATTGGTTGAGTTGTGTAGAGAACATGCCATCTTTGCTTGATTGGATTACAAAGCTGTGCTAACATTTGAAGAATACATTTTCTGAATTTGATGTGTACAGAACAGAATTAAAACATTGAAACTTTCTATTCTGTCCATTTGCTATTTGTTGAATTACATTTGAAATCATTAATTTTTCAAGGCTGTTAGAAACTTTATTAAAGGTAATTGCTGCTTGGAAGCATGAAGGGTACATCTACATATCATATGATGATTGAGAAAGTGTTACATACATGTGTATGACTTTATCAGTGGTGCAAGATCATTGACAAAGCAGGTTCACTGAGTCTTCCTGGATGAGGGTTGTTAGCAATTGGGTCTGTAGTTGGCAGAGGTAATCAACCTGCCCAAGCAGGGAGCACAATCCTAGTCAGGGTAAGTCAGTAACACATCATAAGTTAGCCTGTGCTCACCCTCTGGCAGCTTGGCACAGAGCAGGCAGGTTTAACTTAGGAGGTAATTTGTTTAGTATTTGTGCCACATTCCAAACAGTGAAAAAACACAGAAAATTTATCCACACCAGGTTAGAGAGATAGAGCTTAATGTAATGAACAAAACAAGACCAAAACAACAACAATCCAATAAATAGAAGTCAAAATATTAATTTTTAAAGATTATCTGCAATCGTAGAACTTAGTAGCTTAAAGAGCCAAACAGGGCTATTTTGGACATGCTAAACCAGGGTAAATCCAAACGTTCTGGCTAACTGTGATGGAGTGTGTTAAGGCTACAGGGACTAACCTTGTCCCACTGAAAAAGTAGCTTGTGTGGAGGATTGCATCAACATCGAAGATCCGAAGAGCAGAGGGGACAATGCAAATGTGATGTGTCAGTTCCGATCTGCGTAGTCAGGGATGCGTCATTGTCAAGCCATGCCATCTTTGATGGTATGTTCTCGAGCAGCGGTGCAGCATCAATCCCTTTGTGGTTAAGGCAATGCATTATCATTGAGCTGCGTAGCGTGTAATGTGATGTCTTGGTTTTCTTTGGCGGCTATGCATTGATGTTGAGGGAAGATGCATCAGTTCCAACCATCTGAAATGTGTGGGATTTAGTGGAAACAACTGAAGAACCCACTTCTAAGGGCCCAGGACTGGATTGGAACCACTTGGCAGGGCAGGACTCACAGTAGGGAGATCCCAGAGGTTGTAGCACAGTTGAGGGAAGTCTTTTATGTCTGTGGGGCTTCAGAATAGGAGGCAATCCAGCAAGCCCTCGGAGTCACTTTGGTTTTAGAGATATAGAGATGCGGGTCCAGTTATTTTCACTCCGCAGCAAGGAGGTCAGCAGGGCAGGCACAGCAAAGCAAGTGTCCAGCAAAGTCAAGCAGAATCCAGATAGGTGACAGTCCTTTCAGCAGCACAGCAGTCCGTTTTCCGAGCAGAATATCCTAAGATCCAAAAGTGTACTGATTTGGTTTGATCAGAAGTCCCGTCCTTACACCCCGTGGTGCCTTTGAAGTGGGGGAGACTTCAAGAAGAGGCCTTAAAAGTGCAAAAAGTCACTGCCCTGCCTGCCATGGCTTGCAACACACTACAAAGGAATATGCTGCCCTTTGTGTGGGCTCAGGACACAGCCCATTCAGGTGTGTCAGTTCTTTCCTCCCATCCTGCCCAGGATGAGCCATCAGGATGTTGATGGTCCATCTGTCACACCTGATCTCCCTTTGTGTGTGGCTTTCTTGAGGGAATGCACAAGAACCTAGCTGTCACCCACCAAGAAGTGTATTCCGAGACAGGCAGAAGACACAAGGTGATGTAAAGTAAGAAAATGCCAACTTTTTAAAAGTGCCATTTTCAGAATTATGATTTAATATCTACCTTCACCATCAGTTGTGATTTTAAATTGCGATTGCAGAGACACCAAACCTGGGGATCCCATCCCCTCAATTGGAAATTATACCTATAGAATGTAATAAGGCAATCTCAACATTATCCTATGGAAGAGATAGGCCTTGCAGTAGTGAAAAATGAACTTAAGAGTTTTTCACAACCTGGACATGCAAAACCTAAATGTACATATCCAGCTATTTAATACACTGCACCCTGCCCTTGCTACTGTCCAGGACCTAACTGAGAAGTGACTTGTATGTACTAAAAAGGAAGGTTTGGCCCTTTCAAGTTGGTTAACTTGTCAGGTCGACATGTCCGTTTAAAACTACACACAGATTCTGCAATAGTAGGCCTGAGTCATGTTTAAAGGGCTACTGAAGGGGGTGGCACAATCAGTGCTGCAGGCCCACAAGTAGCATTTAATTTACAGGCCCTGGGCACATGTAGTACACTTGACTAGGGACTTATAAGTATATTAAATATGAGAATTGTAGATAAGCAAATGTTACCATGTTTTAAGCAGAGAGCACATGCACTTTAGCACTGGTTGGCAGTGCTAAAGTGGCCAGAGTCCTGAAGCCAATAGAAACAAATTCAGAAAAAAAGAAGGAGGATTGCAAAACGTTTGTGGGTGACCCTGTGGAAAGGGCCAGGTCTAACATGACTCCCGTCCTCCTTGTGGCAATCCCTCCCAGATACCTTCTCCAGGTGAAGACCCTGTCAACCAGTCAGGGGCTGTGCCTTCATCTCCCTTGAAGTTCCCTTCCTGCTGACAATCAAAGCACTTCAGGGGTGCCTTCCCTGCAGATTTACTGTCAAGAAACCATTTCTCCTTCTTAGTATGAGGATGCAAGGACCCACAGAACCAGTTTGTATGCACCTGTCCAAACAGTTTATAAACTGATTATGAGAAATTATTTGTGAAATGAAGCCACCTCCTAGACCCACACAATTTGATGCCTGAAGAGCTTGGGAGAAAATGGCAAGAGATCGGGTTATAGACGAATACCAAAGACAAACAAAAAAACCTATGCAAAATAATGTAGATGCAGTTTAGGATGAACGTAAGCTGAAATGGAGAAAAAGCATAATAGAAGAAACTAAACTCTATCCTGCTTTTCCAAAGGAGAAAAATGAGCACTAGAGAAAGCTAAAAAGAAAACGACTAAAGAAGATTCAGAAATAAAGGCTGAACCAAAAACAGATTATGAAACAGATTTGGAAGATGACATTCTAGAGGAATTAATAGCTGTACGTCCACCACCTTATGTGGAACATGAAGCATGTGTTGACATGAGAGTAAATAATAATGTAACAGTAGCTACAGCTCCTGTTGATCCAAACACATCAGATTACTGGACAATTGCAAACAGTACATCCTGTTGTTACACAGCCAATGTTGACACAAATACCAATACCACAGCCTACCATAACACCGCCAATTGTGGCCAAGCCTGTTACAGCACAGCGTGCTGTTCAACAAGAGATTCCTAATAATGTACAAGCTCAAGTTTGAAGACGCTGCTAGAATTTGTGCAACATTTGAAGCTGCAGAGAGATGGAGTAATAGTTTGGGTTCAAGTACTAGTTTGGGATCAGAATCTGGAAGACCATTAAATGTCCCAAGACTAAAAATAGAATTAGAGGAAATAATTAAAGGGTATCTATACATAGATTATGTAAATCATTATCAAGAAAAAACATTGATTCATTTGTGCAAGGAAATTACAAGAATAGCTGCAGCTGTGCATGATAAATTAACTGAAACAGCAAATAAATATGAAGTCGATCTTTCCAAAAGCATCCTGTTGCAGAAAGGTTTTAGGATGATGCATCAATTGAGACAATGCTTTCTTCAGGGATGCAATTGCAAATTACTGAATTGGTCAAATGCATTCATAGATGGTACGAATTTTATAAATAAGGGAGCTAATGGGGAAAAAACATGAAAAGAAAAATAAACCAATACAAAAGACTGAAATAAATAGAAAGCTGCTTTTAGCTTCCCCAGATGATGAGCAGAGGACAGCCTACCTCTTAAGAGAAATTACAGGTGGAGGGTATGTTCATACTCCTTGGAGTAGGGGAGACCTTGCATCATTTAGGAATAATTTCCCAAAACTGAGATGGAATTCTATGCAGTGGTACACACAAGCTGAAAGCGTTGTAAAGATTTCAAAAGTGTTGGGGAATGATTTGAATACAGTTTTAGACATTGTTGTTTCAAATGATTTGTGGGCTGAATGTAAGATTGCTGTTCAGTGGACAGACACAAAGCCGGCACGAGATGCTCTAAAAAATGCATCTTCACCTTATTTAATGACTAAGGCCCTCATTACAACCCTGGCCGTCGGTGTTAAAGCGGCGGTAACACCGCAAATAGACCGGCAGTAAAAAAAATGGGATCACGACCACAGTGGAAACCGCCAACACATACAGCCACTTTAACACTCCGACCGCCACGGCGGTAGCAACAAACACTGCGGCGGTAACCGCCAATAGATAGGCAGAAGTCAATGTACCACCCACCCCATCACAACCCGCCCATCCCCCAGCTTTTCCGGGGCGGTACCAACACCATCAAAAGCACAGCAGAAACAGTACTTGGAAGGGAAACCACTCACCTCTCGACACTCAAGGAAGAACCAGGACGTCATGGAGCCCGAGCTGCAGGTCCTGCCCATGCTGGTCTACCTCCTCATCTACCAGGAGTACGAACGGCAGCGGCGACAACCATGGTGAGTACTGCACCTAGTACACAGGGAGGGGGAGGAAAAAGAGAGTGACACACATATGCAGCACGCAACACCCCCACCCTCACCCACAACACCATACACACAAACACAAGCATCAACATTACATTTACACCCTGTAACCCCCTGAAAGAACGCAAGGACAAAAGGAACAGAGTCAAATCAGTGATATATTAGAAATAGTCACATATACACAAGAACTTGAAATACAGTATTTATAAAATATATACAATATGTGCATAAGGCGGTACATTGTCCACTCAAAATGTCCGTGGGCTACTGGACCAAAACTCATAGGCCAACCCCACACTTGACTCCTGCCTCAATACGGAGAGAACACTGCCGGGGCATCAGGTCGAAAACACACAGGCACCTCAGGAGGACGGGGAAAAGGGGGGGGCACCTCAGCTGGAATATGGGACAACACCACTACTCCTCGAGGGGGATCCCTGCCGACAGTGATGTCATGGGGAGTGCAAGACCACAGTCTCTCAAGTCTCTCAAGTGGGTGGTCTGCCCACTGCTTGGTCCTGGGGAGTGCAAAGCCACAGTCTCTCAAGTCTTTCAAGTGGGTGGTCTGCCCACTGCTTGGTCCTAGGGAGTGCAAAGCCACAGTCTCTCAAGTCTTTCAAGTGGGTGGTCTGCCCACTGCTTGGTCCTGGGGAGTGCAGAGCCACAGTCTCTCTAGTGGGTGGTTTGCCCACTGCTTGGTCCTGGGGAGTGCAAAGCCACAGTCTCTCTAGTGGGTGGTTTGTCCACTGCTTGGTCCTGGGGAGTGCAAAGCCACAGTCTCTGGAGTGGATGGCCTCTCTACTGGTTCTGGAGAGGGCTCTGTGCCCCTTCTGCTTCATCCTGCCAAAGATAGGGTGAGTGGATGGCTTTTTCCACTAGTTCTGGAGGGGGCTTTGTGCCCGGTTTGCTCCATCCTGCCAAGGATAGAGTGAGTGGATGGCTTCTTCCCTTGGTTCTGGAGGGGGCTTTGTGCCCAGTCCGCTTCATACTGCCAAGAATAGGGTGAGTGGATGGCTTCTTCCACTGGTTCTGGAGGGGGCTTTGTGCCCAGTGTGCTTCATCCTGCCAAGGATAGGGTGAGTGGATGGCTTTTTCCACTAGTTCTGGAGGGGGCTTTGTGCCCGGTTTGCTCCATCCTGCCAAGGATTGAGTGAGTGGATGGCTTCTTCCCTTGGTTCTGGAGGAGGCTTTGTGCCCAATCTGCTTCATTCTCCAAGGATAGGGTGAGTGGATGCATATCTCTACTGGTTCTGGAGGTGGCTTTGTGCCCAGTCTGCTTCATCCTGCCAAGGATAGGGTAAGTGGATGGCTTCTTCCACTGGTTCTGGAGGGGGCTTTGTGCCCAGTCTGCTTCATCCTGCCAAGGATAGGGTGAGTGGATGCATATCTCCACTGGTTCTGGAGGGGGCTTTGTGCCCAGTCCGCTTCATACTGCCAAGAATAGGGTGAGTGGATGGCTTCTTCCACTGGTTCTTGAGGGGGCTTTGTGCCCAGTCTGCTTCATCCTGCCAAGGATAGGGTGAGTGGATGGCTTCTTCCACTGGTTCTGGAGGGGGCTTTGTGCCCAGTCTGCTTCATCCTGCAAAGGATAGGGTGAGTGGATGGCTTCTTTCACTGGTTCTGGAGGGGGCTTTGCCCAGTGTGCTTCATGCTGCCAAGGATAGGGTGGGTGGTGGCTTCTTCCACTGGTTCTGGAGGGGTCTTTGTGCCCAGTGATGCAACACTTGGTGTGTGGCAGTTCACAGACCCTCACCTGGGTGTCTCAGGCACAAGATTTGCAGAGACCAGGTTGCATTATAGTCCATGGAGGCAGGGCTAGACTCCATCCGGCGGCGGCTATGGCTGCAAAGTGGTGGTAGTGCCACTGCTGGTAGGGGTGCTGCCAGTGGTGGAGGGAAGCTTCAGCCCTTCTCCTGCAGCCTTGGACGGCTACCCACTGGGACTGCTGCTGCTGCCTGTGGTGCTACTGTCAGCAGTGCAGGTGGCGGTACTTGCTGCGGTGCTAGCGGCAGTGTAGGTGGCGGTGCCGGTGCTGCCAGTGGTGGACGGAGGCTCCAGCCCTTCTCCTGTAGCCTTGGATGGCTGCCCACTGGGCTGCTGCTGCTGACAGTAGTGGTGCTTGCATAGGTGCAGGTGGCGGTGCTTGCGGCGGTTCTAGCGGTGGGGCTGCTGGCAGTGCTGGCCGCGGTGCAGGTGGCGGTGCTGGCAGTTGTGCTGGTAGCCACCAGGCCTTCACCTGCAGCCTTGGACGGCTGACGTGCCTTGCCTGGTCTTTTTTGCCCCTTCCTGACCTTGGCAGATGGTGGTGTTACCTTGGGTCTGGCAGCTGGAGTCTTTGAGGTGGTCTTGCTGGGTGGTTGGGGCTTCATCCCCTTGCTGGATGCTATCCCCCTCTTCACCTTGCCAAGTGGCAGAATGGTTTTGGCCTTGGCAGGGGTTGGTTGCACACAGGCTGGGCTGACGGGTGCCCCCTTTGGGCCTCGGATAGCTGCAGGAACCAGAGCGGACGTGGACTTGGTAGCTGAGGTGTTGTGCTGGGTTTTGGCCACCCTGGCCGTAGGGGAAGGATGGGGGGGAGGGGTAGAGAAGAGGTCAAAATTTGCCAAGAAAAGCTTCTTAGGGACACTGGGATGGGAAGAAGGAGAGGGTTTGGGAGTGGAGGAAGAGGGAGTGGTTGTAGGAGGTGTTTGTCTGCTGAGTTTGGGTGCAGGTGCTTGGGTTTGTGTACTTTGGGAGGAGGGATCATAAACACAGTGGGAGAGGACAGAGGAGACATGTGCATGGATGTGGGGGTGGTGACTGCCAGTGAGGGGTGTGTAGTGATAGGCGTGCTGGTGATGGAGGTAGTGGATGAGAATGTAGTGCATGCAGGTGTGAGTGGAGATGCTACTGGGAGAGAGGTGGACGAGGAGGAGGAGGGAGACACGGTGGAGGCAGTGGATGTTGGTGTGTCTGCATGGGGTTGGTACTTGTGTGAGTGCCTGTGAGATGAAGTGTGGTGCTTGTGTTTGCCTGAGCCAATTTTGTGTGTTGATTTGGGTGAATGCTGGTCTGAAGGTGTGCTTGGGATAGGATGGGGTGGAGGGGATTGGGACTGGGTAGAGGAAGTTGGAGGGGGGAGTGTTGGAAAATGGGTTATTGGTAAGGGCAGGTAGGTACCTACACTTAGCAATAGGCCACTAACCTCCACTAAGGTCCAGTTAGGTCTCTTTTTCTGAGATTTTCTTTACCGGGACGAACCAGCAAATCAGGCCGGGTTGCGGTTGAGGCAAGCCGGCTAGAGTTGCCGCGGCGGGTCGGTCCCTCTATGGAGCTTTTTTACAAAAGTTGTCCAAACTTCTCCAAACTTCTGGGGCTTCTCCCAGATGTCCTTTTAAGGTTCTTTTGGGGTCCACAGCTCACCCCAAGGGTCCAGAAGTTCTGAGATGGTCCTTCGGGGGTGCGGACTACAACTCCCAGAATGCACCTGGCGCAAACTCCTTTTTGGCCACTGGACAGTGGTCAGCTGGTCGCTTTCTTCAGGAGTTGGTGCAGGGGACTCTGGATAGCAATTTTTCACCTGTAGCAAACAAGGAGTCCCTCCTTGAACCAGTTGAAGCCAGGCAAAGTCCTTCTTGTGGTGAAGCCCAAGTGTGCAGCTGGTGCAGTCCTTCTGAGTGCAGGTTCCAGGTGCAGGCCAGGGGTCCAGCAGGGCAGTCCTTCTTCTTCTGTTGTTCTTCCTTGTTGGATGTGGTAGGGAACTGAGGTGTGGGTGCAGGTCTGCCAGTTTTATCCTTGCTCCTGCGTGAAAAGCAGGGGGGTCCTGGTTCTCCAATCAGGTGCAGGGTCCTTCCCCCTGTGATGACCACTTCCTGGGAAGTGTGGCAAGAATCAATCCCAGGAGGTAACATTCTCTAAAAATCCATCATGGCTGAATCTGATTTTTGGAGGTTACATCTGGCTGAGCCCACCCACTGGTGTGGCTAAAAATCATAAACACACCCCTCTCCTGCCCTCTCCTAATCTAATCAAGGGGGCACCTAGTTGTCTGGGGTTGCAGGATGTGGGGGTGTTGCTGGTTGCTCCAAATGTCCTTCTCTGCCTTTGAAGACCAGTTTGGCAGCCCTCCCCCTTCCTGCCTCACCATCTGCTGAGGGGAGATTCCTTCCCACAGGCACATTCCTTTGTGTGAAGCCAGGCCACTTCACACCTCATCAAGGCAGCTTGGCCAAGCTTGCTAGAGGCTACCCAATCAGAGCACAGCAGCAAAAACAATGCAGGGCTGAAATTGGCAACTTTTCAGGTAAAGTTTAAAACTCTTTACCTGAACAAGTTATATTAAATCCAACAACTGGAAGCTGTGGGATTTATTACAACAATTAATTTGATACCAAACTCTTGGTATGCATCATTTAAGGAGACTTTAAAAATTAAAATAAAGTCTCCCCATTCTAGCCTATGAAGGCCATTTACTACAATGAGGGAAAAACTAATTTGGCTGTTTTTACCTCACCTGGGCTTATAAAACTATTTTTATGAAGTCCCTGCTTATAGTTACATGGCACCTGGCCCTAGGGGCACATAGGGCACACCTTAGGGGTGACTTATATGTAAAAATAAGGTAGTTTAAGACTTTGGAACTACTTTTAATTCCAAAGTCGAATTTGCATATAACTTTAATTTAAAAGCAGCCAGCAAGGCAGGGCTGACTTTAAAATGACACTGGGCACCTCAGCAGTGCACCTATGGGTGCACCACCTATGCTGTGGTCCCTAAACCTACATGCCCTACCATATACTAGGGACTTATAGGTAGGTTAACTTAGCCAATTGTAATTAGCCTAATTTGCATATCCATTTTACACAGAGCACAGGCCCTGGGACTGGTTAGCAGTACCCAGGGCACCATCAGACTCAGGAAAACACCAGCAAAAAGTGGAAAATGGGGGCAAAAAGTTAGGGGGTCTCTGCAATCAGCCCTGTTTTCTCACAGGGAGGCTAGTGACAGGGACAATGGCTGCCATCAGTGCTGATGCCAGAGACTGAAATGCTCTCTGATGGGCCGCCACACCAGAGTGAATGCCCTCCAGGTATGCATTTGTTTGTTGCAAATGCCTTTCGAAACACTGATTGGCATTCAGAATGGTTGACTGCCCAACAGTGAGGGATCTCAGGAGATCAATAGCCTCCTCACTGAGGGCAGCAGGGCTGACTTGGGCAGGGCCTGAGGTGCCTGGGGCGAAGGAGATGCCCACCCTCCTAGGTGAGGGGGCACAGGAAACGTGCTGAGGGGCTGCTGGGAGGGCAGTGCTGGTGGGGGGGTGGCGGCTGTACCTGTTGTTGGGGTTGGCACAGAGGTGTCCGCCACCGCCAGGGAGCTTCCATTGGAGGAGGAGTCACTCTCTGTGGTCTCCCCTCCTGTCCCTGTCGTGGTGCTCCCCTGGCCCTCTGTCCCACTGGTGCCCTTACCATCGGTGGATTCGGCCTTCGGGCCCCTGTGGGAAGCAACTCCCTCCATCACCGGTGCCACTGCTCCTCTGCCACATGATGCTAATGCATACATGGATAGGATGACAAAACAAAAAGGGGGGAGAGACAGAGGATACACTTCGTCAATGCCAGCAACACCACTACCATTGATGTACACAACACACAGGGAGCAACCCTATGCACTAGGCCATGCACTACCAGTTACAAAGCTAGTCACCATCCCATGGGGTGCATTGCCAAACGCCATTAGCTGCACACCTGAAACCCACAGGACCCTGCCCAGTAGTAGATACCCACTAACACTATTGGGGTAGGAGTGCTTCAGAGCCTGCCCAACAAGAGACCTTCCCTGCCATGTTCGCCCTGGCCTAGGGGCACTTGTGGCTGCTGTGAAGCCTTCTAACACCCATCGAGCTCCGGATAGTCCACCGCCAGTATGCTGAACATCAGTGGGGTCAGGGTATGATGGGCACTCCTTCCTCGTTGGGAGGCCACCCCCAGCTGGGCCTCCGCCATCTTCCTTGCCAGCGGCGCAGGTCCTCCCACCGTTTGCGGCAGTTGGTGCTCCGCCTGTCAAAGACCCCCACGGCCCGCACCTCCTTAGCGATGGCACGCTAAATACCCTTTTTCTGATAGGCGCTGACCTGCAGGAAAAAGACATCAGAAAAGGGAATTAGTTAACCGTCCAGATCGTCACACTCATGGCCCACCATATCCCTCCCATCCCCTGACGCACATACATTGACCACCATACATGCAGCACTCTGCCCAGGACATCTCAGCCCCCCTACATGTGGCTTACACACACAGCACTCCATACATTCATGGCCCACGCATCATGCTCACAGTGTACTCACCTGTTTGTCTGGAGGACCCTTAGAGTAACATGTACTGGGGTAGAACCCCATCCACCAGTCTCTCCAACTCCTCCGAAGTGAAGGCAGCGGTCCTTTCCCCAGACACGTGAGCCATTGTCGCTTCCAGACACAGGTCACAGCAGCACTTGAAGTGTAGGTCCTCTCCTGTTGAAGGTCAGGTAGCAAGTGAGTGAATTGATAGAAAATGGCGGTCACGTCCACGGCGGTGCATACCGTCACCGCCGGCGTACATTGCCATTGGCTCCTGGAACCCATAGGGCCCAATGATAACCAATGCGAAGTTGTGCGGCGGTCATGGACCGCCTACTGCAATGGCGCAGAACGCCAGCAGAATTACCCCATTTCTACTTGTCCCACCTCACAGGTCAGGCAGCCACCATTTCAGGGGGGCACAGGCCATGGCACCTAACTGCGTCACAGCAGACATTGGCACAGCAACTGACTCTCTGGTTTACATACTGGTTCTGTAAAGGAAAAGATGCAGCAGTATTTCAATTGATGTGTGAATATGACCCTCTGCTCACCGTTTTCCTCCATAGGCTTCGACCGCTGAGGATGAACATGAGATGGCGACATCCTCCGGTGTACAGCCCCCTGGTGGACCTTGCGACAATGGAGGACAGACACATTATCCTAACATACAGACTTGATCTGGCCACAATCCAAGAACTGTGTGCCTAATTGGAGCCAGACCTGATGTCAGCAATCCGCCAGCCCACAGGTATCTCCCCTCTAGTGCAGGTCCTCTCAGTGCTCCATTTCCTGGCAAGTGGTTCCTTCCAAACAACAGTGGCCATGGCATCAGGGATGTCACAGCCTATGTTCTCCAACGCGTTGACCAGAGTGTTGTCAGCCCTGCTGAAACACATGCGGAGCTACCTCGTATTTCCCCAGGTGGAGTATTTAGCCACAGTGAAAGCTGACTTTTATGCCCTGGGACATATCCCCAACATCATTGGTGCCATTGATGGTACACATGTAGCTTTTGTACCCCCCCCCGAGAAATGAACAAGTGTTCAAGAATAGGAAAAGCTATCACTCTATGAATGTGCAGATGGTGTGTTTGGCGGGCCAGTACATCTCCCATGTGAATTCCAAGTATCCTGGCTCTGTGCATGACGCCTTTATCTTGAGGAATAGCAGCATCCCACATGTGATGGGCCAACTCCAGAGGCACCGGGTGTGGCTAATAGGTGAGCCCAAGGTCCCCACCCAGTATAAGTTGGTGTCTGGGTATGGGGTTGACCCTAAGGGTTAGTGTGTGTCTAACAGGTATCCCTCGATATTTGCAGGTGACTCTGGTTACCCCAACCACTCATGGCTACTGACCCCAGTGTGGAATGACAGGACAAGGGCAGAGAAACGTTACAATAAGGCACATGGGCGAACAAGGAGGATAATTGAAAGAACCTTTGGCCTCCTGAAGGCCAGGTCCCGGTGCCTCCAGCTGACAGGTGGATCCCTGTACTACTCACCCAAGAAGGTGTGTCAGATCATCGTTGCATGTTGCATGTTGCACAACCTGGCCTTGAGACGCCAGGTGCCTTTTCTGCAGGAGGATGAGCGTGGAGATGGTCTTGTGGCAGCGGTGGAGCCTGTGGACAGTGGTGAAGAGGAGGCAGAGGAAGAAGATGTGGACAACAGAAGTAATATTATACAGCAGTACTTCCAGTGACACACAGGTAAGACACTGTAACTTCACTCAACTTTTCAGTTTTCTGTTGGACATTGTACATGGCAGCCTGATTTCCCTATGTCTATGGCCACTTACTGTACCCTTTGGCATCTCTATTTTCAGATCTCTGTGACCCACTCTGGCTCCTGGAATGTTTACTGCTGCCCACTAAAGGTCATTCCAATGTAAATATGACTGTACATATGACTTGCAATGCTTTGATAATGTTGTACTAATACACACTTGACTCATTTGACAGACTCCAGATTTCTAATTGTTCTGAGGGTGTTTATTTAAGTGCTAATAAGTAGAGGGGGATGTGCAATGGGATGGGGTGATGGTGGAGGAAGGTCCAGTTAGAGTCCAGTCTCTTGGTATCACAGGTGCATTGTCCAAGGGGTCATAGCAAGGGGAGTAATGGTAGTTCAAGGTGGACAGGGTGACAGAGTGGGACACAAGGGTGACAATCAGGAGAGTCTTATCTCCTGGCGGGGGTCTTGGCAATGGTCTTTGGCTTCTACCTGGATCACAAGGACCAATTGCGGGGTGGTTCTCCTTCTTCAGGGGGTGGGGTGCTGGTGGCCTGTTGGTCCTGTGGGGGGGCCTCCTGTCCACTAGCGCCGGCAGAGGTGGAGGTCTGTTCTTCGGTGTGGCTAGTGTGAGGGGCCCGTTGGTGTGCCACTGTCTCCCTCATGGTGTTGCCCATGTCAGCCAGCACACCTGCAATGGTGACCAGGATGGTGTAGATTTGTTTGAGGTCCTCCCTGATCCCCAGGTACTGTCCCTCCTGCAGCCGCTGGGTCTCCTGCAGTTGGCCAGTATCTGGCCCATGGTTTCCTGGGAATGGTGGTATGCTCCCAGGATGTTGGTGAGTGCCTCCTGGACAGTGGGTTCCCTGGGCCTGTGCTCCCCCTTTTGCACAGCAGTCCTCCCAGCTTCCCTGTTGTCCTGTGCCTCTGTCGCCTGAACCATGTGCCCACTGCCACTGACCCCAGGTCCCTGATCGTCCTGTGTTTGGGGGGTTACCTGGGGTCCCTGTAATGGTGGACACACTGCTGATTGATGTGTCCTGGGGACAGTGGCATGGGCCCGCTGGGTGGGTGCTGTGCTGGTGTTTTCTGAGGGGGGGAGGCTCTGTGGTGGCTTGGGACTGTGGCAGGGTAACCGACTGTCCAGAGGTCCCTGAAGGGCCAGGTCGGTCATCGGGATCCGGGCGTGCAGAGCTGCTGTCGTTACTGTGGGCCTCTTCTGTGGGGGGACTGGATGTTGCTGGCACCTCCTCTCTGGTGACGTTGAGTAGGGGTCCTGTGGGGATGCAAATGCAGTGGTATTGTATCTGTGTGTGCCATTTTGTGCATGGGTGTGTTTCCCTCTATGGTTGTGATTTCCCTGTCAGCTTTGGCTTGTGTGCGTGGTGATTTTGAGGGCTAGGTGATTCTCTCTAATGGGCATGCTGTGGTGATGGCTGTCCATGCAGGTCTGTGATGGATGTCCATGGATTGGTGTGGCTTGCAGGGTTTAGTATTGGGATGGGTGGGTTGTGATGGTGGGGTAATATGTGAGGTGGTGGAGTGATGGGGTGAGGGAAGCGGTAGGAGTTTGTAATGGCATGCAGGTAGGGTGGGGGATATAGTAGTACAGATTTGACTTACCAGAGTCCAGTCCTCCTGCTACTCCTGCGAGGCCATCAGGATGCATGATCACCAGGACTTGCTCCTCCCATGTTGTTAGTTGTGTGGGAGGAGGTGGGGGTCCACCACCAGTCCTCTGTACAGCTACCTGGTGTCTTGCAACCATGGAACATACCTTCCCCTGTATGTCGTTCCACCTCTTCCTGATGTCATCCCTTGTTCTGGGGTGCTGTCTGACGGCGTTGACCCTCTCCACGATTCTCCGTCATAGCTCCATCTTCCTTGCAATGGGTGTCTGCTGCAACTGTGATCCGAATAGCTGTGGCTCTACCCGGATGATTTACTCCACCATGACCCTAAGCTCCTCCTCTGAAAACCTGGGGTGTCTTTGGGGTGCCATGGATGTGGTGTGAGTGGTATGTGTGAGGATGTGTGGGGTGATGTGTGGGGTGATGTGTTGTGGTGTGTGCTGTAAGGTGTGTGGGTGGTGTATGGCTGATGGTGTTTGGTGGCTCTGAATGAGTGGGTGCTCCTGTCTTGTCTCTCTCTGTTTGCTATCTTTTCTTTCATTGAAAGGGTTGTGGGTAATGTGGGTGTGTGTTTTATATTGGATTGGGTGTGTGGGTGTGGTGTGTGTATGTGTGTCAGGTGTGTGTAGTTTGAATTGTCTAATGTGGTATAGTTTTGTTAGTGTGTGTGTATTTTGAGCGCGGCGGTGTGTACCACCAATGGTTTACCGTGGTTGAAAGACTGCCGCAGTGATTCGTGGGTCCTGACACTGTGGACGCATTCCTGTTGGTGTAACGGTGTGGGTTTTTGCACCACCGATTTATCACTGACCTTTGGTGTGGTGGACTTGTGTGGGTGTCTGTATAGTTGCGAATTTCTCTGTGTGGGTCATAATACCAATAGCGGTATACCGCCGCAGTCATGGTATGTTGGCGGCGGTCAGCACGGCGGTAGGTGGAATTTACCACCAGGGTTGTAATGAGGGCTTAAGTATTAAGAGGTGATTGCTTTCCTGAAAGGAAGAGTTCTACCAAAGGATTTCGATTATGTGTGGTTAAATAGAATTCAGCAGGAAGTAAAGGAGTCAGTGCATGGGTACTATGAGAGGTTGTTGAAACCATTTCAGCAGCATACGGGTCAAACACATCTTGAACCAACTGATATGGGATTCTTTATTTCACAGTTCATGCTGCGTTTGAGATCCAAGATTAGCCAGAACATACAGCAGAATGTAATTTGTTGGCAGACTGAGGGTGTGATTTAGATTTCGGCAAACGGGTTACACCGTACCAACAGTGACAGATATCATGTCCGCCGAAATATAAATCCTATTATTTCCATTAGGATTTATATTTCAGCGGATGGGATATCTGTCACCGTTGTGACGGAGAAACCCATCTGCCAAAATCTAAATTAGGTCCTGGGTCTTTAGATGAAGTCCTGAACAACGAGAAATATTTCAGTGATGAGCAGGAGATGAAACAGCAAAAGCTTAAAGAGAATTTAATGTTAGCACAGACAAAGTTGGCATGGAAAGCTATTCTTAACTAGTCTTTTTCAGGGAATAATGGTTGTGTGGTACAAGATGTTGGTGTTCAAGTAGCTGGATTTCAACCAGAAAATGACTCCTTGTCATTTTGTAACAAGGTCGGCCATTGGAAGCACAAATGCTGGCTCGATCCAGAAAGAATAAACAATAATTAAATGTAGGGAGGTAACCAAGTGCAAATGCAGAATCTGCCCGCACAACAAATTTAGGTACCAGTTCAAAATCAAGTTAAAAAGTTACCTGTCCACAAGCCTTCATGGTGCAACAGAATGTGGGTAACACAAGAATGAATCAAAGTCAATTGCCACAAGTAAATCGAAATGCACTGCAAATGCAAAATGGAGGGAACCATCTGTAGGAGGAAAACTTAATGGCCATCAAGTGTCATTTCTGATTGTCACAGGAGCTTCCTGTTCCACTGTGAATCAGTGGAGATCCCAGAACTACCCCCTTGGGTAACAATATCCAATTTGGAAGTGTTACAAACAGACAAAGTTCAACCCAATCATGAAAGAAGTTCCAGTAAAAATAGGCTTATTTGAAGAAAATCAACAGTTTGTTATTTGCTATTCAAGTCCTGTAAATGTATGGATCTACTGTGTAAATGAAATTGTAAATTTACTGTACTCCAAATGGGGTTGAATTTCAGATCTATGATGAGGATGTCAAGTGCTAATTTCCTCAGCAAGAAACAGTAGGGCTGTACCCAGTGCTGGCTGTAAAAGATTTACCACGAGGTGTAAAAGAGACAGTAAATCCAGAAGTATAGGATTTCACAGGAAAATATATTGGACTAATAAAAGGTGCAGAACCAGTCTGCATAAATGTTAGACCAAATGCTCTTTTTCCAAGAACACCACCCTATCAAATGATTCCAGAAATAATAGCAGGAATAACATCAATAACTGAGGACATGATACAGTAAGGCATTCTAAGAGAAATAGTCAGGAGCCCATGCAACTCACCAATCATGAGATTACAAAAAACAAATGACAACTTTAGGATCATGCAGGACCTGACAAAGTTTAATGATATTATAATACCATGTTGTCCCATGGTACCAAATCTAGCCACCATACTTTATTGGATTCTGTGTTCAGCAGAATGGTTTACAGTTGTAGATCCTTGCCATGCTTTCTTCTCGGTTCCGTTACACAAGAATAGTCAATACCTACTGTCTTTTGTGTTTTGAGAGAAAATATTACCATGGCGTTGAGTCCCACAATGTTGTACTGAAAGTCCCTCTACTTTTACCAGATTTTAAAGAAGAATTTGGAAACATTGATTGTGCCCTGTAACTCAACTCTTGTCTAGTACATAGATGACATATTAGTGGCATCAGGGACAAGAAAATCTTACAAGCAAGAAACCATTGCCTAACTAAGTTATTTAACTGAGAAAGCGCAAAAGGTGTCCCCAAGCACGTTTTAATACTGTCATAAATAAGTCTGATATTTGGAATATATCTCTGAGAAAGGAAGGACAAAAGAGTCAAAAGAGAGAGTGGAAGCTATTTTATAAATGCGTACTCCAAAAATGAAAAGAGAAGTCTGAATATTTTTGAAAATGGTTGGCTTCTGTAGACAGTGGATACCCAACTTTTCTTTGGTGGCAAAGACTTTACTGAGGCTGACTCACAGAGGTGTGCCTGATCGGATTCTATGGGATAATGAATTCATGAAAGCTATTCTAGAGCTCAGAGAAAATCTCTGTTGTGCCCTGGCACTTGGAATGCCTGAATATTCAAAGAATGTTGACTTGTGTTGCAGTGGGAAGAAGGGCTGTGCTCTCTCAGGGTTTTAACAGATGCATGGTGATGCTAAAATGCCTCTGGCTTATTTTTCAGACATACTTGATTCTGTAGCTGCCACACTGCCTGGTTGTCTTAAAGCAGTAGCAGCTGTCAGTGCTAGCTTAGAGAGGTATGAAAGTATAGTCATGGGACGTCCTTTCATTCTTGTGGTTCCTCACCTGGTTGAGGTTTTGCTTACCAGAACAAAAACCCAATACATGACAATTTATAGGCTGACAGACTACGATCAACAGTTTCTTGGTTCCAGTAATATGACATTGAAGCGTTGTCAGATTTTGAATCTTTGTACACTGCTCTCCTTACCTGAAAGTAATGTATCTAATGCATTTGAACATGGCTGACTTAAAGGATGAGTCATTGATAAGTCCTTATAATGTCCTTTTTCTGGATGGCTCATGTCTAAGAACAAACTATGGGTCCTTTAGAGCAGCTCATGCTCTCTGCACAATATAAGAAATAAAAGAAGCTTCATGATTTAAAGGAGTTTCCACAGCACCAATTGCAGAACTGAATGCCCTTACCAGAGCTTGCAGCTTAACAGCCCAAATGAGAGTGACTAAATTTACAAAAAGTCAGTATGACTTCGGTGTGGTCCTTGACATTGGTCAGCTATGGTCACAAAGATGTTTATGACTTTGTCTGATTCACCCACAAGAAACGGTGAACAAGTGAGACGACGTTTGGAAGCTCTACAGCTTCCAAATGAAATTGCTGTTGTCAAATGTGCACCACAAGGAGTGACAATAACTTTTGTCACTGTCAGCAATTGATATTCAAATGAAGTGTTACGCTATTGTGCAATTGTGGCCTTTAAATTTAATGGGTCTCTCACGGCTGGATCTCAAGAGGACATTGTCTGTTCTATGCTGGTGACAATAGCTGACACATGGGAAGATTTGGGAGCCATGCAGAAAAATGTGTCTGAAGCAGAGTTGGATCAGGGCAGGATGTGGAAAAGATTAAAATGACATTTGAGTTTCAGTAGAGGGAAGACCAGTGTTACCAGACAGCTTGCTATCTCCAATGACACAACATCTCAATGGACCTACACATCTATGTAGGGAAGCTATGGTTATGAGGAATTATGTCACAGTTGTGCAACATGTCAACAAATTAATATTTTGGAAACAAAAACCAGTTACAGTGAGCCATGTAGGCAAATCAGGAGGTCCTTTCAACAGAATGCAGCTAGACTTTATCAAGATGCCTGTCTGTAACGAGCTGAGATTTGTCCTGGTTATTGTGTTCATTGTCTCTTGATGGGTGAAGGCCTGCCCAACAATGAGAAATTGCAGTCTCACTGTAGCCAAACTGCTATTAAGGGAGCTAGTTCCAAGATACAGTATGCCTGTTTCTTTGGAGTCAGATTAAGGAACTCACTGTCATACTGAGATCATTAAAATGTTGTGTGCAGCTTTGCACATAGAACAGAAGCTACACTGCAGTTATTGACCCTTACCATGTGGAATCATTGAGCAGATGAATGCATCCATTAAATCCAGATTGGCAAAAGTTTGTGCTTAAACTTCACTGAAACAGCCTGATACATTATGACTAGTATTGATGAGTATGCAAAATATTCCCACATGAGATACTCATGGGGAAAGCATTGAGGTTACCTGCTGTTCCTGCAAATGCACTTGTGAAAATGACTAGCTGATGTAGTGTGTTTGCTTTCTCGACAGGTTGAAGCTGTCACTAGAACTCCACTTCAAGAGCAGTGCCATGACCTTAGTCCAGAAGACTGGGTCTTGGTCAAGAAGCATGTAAGAAATTCCTGTCTAGAGCCAAGGTGGAAAGACTCCTATCAAGTCATTCTCATTATGAACAGAGCTGTAAAGTGTCCCAGAGTGCCATACCGGATACATGCTTCTCATACTTACAGAACAAGAGATCCCTGTGAAGAAAGTATACAGACTCAAATAAAGAGAAGAGCTTGCGATCAGAGACAAGAAGTAGAAAGAGGTGAAGATCCACAGACAAGTGAGCAAATCCAATTGATAGATATCACACAAAGTGGCCTTTAGACCTATTGACATAGGAAATTGACAAAGGGAAATTCAAGCTGAAGTAACAGTTGAGACATCAGAAGACCTACAAGAAGATCCAGGAGAAGGAACAAGTTCTGCGTTACGAACAACAAATGACAGCTTCAGTGCTAAATGGACAAAGACGTATGACTGAAAGAAACTGAAATGAAGTCTGTCAGTTGGATCTATGTCACTGATAACTTATGAAGCAACAGAATCAAGTTGTATAAGTAACACAGACGGAGATCAACAAATACTCAGAAGATCAAAAAGAGCTGTAGTACCCTGTCAAACATATTCGCCACCTGAATGAACATATTATGTGAGTCAAGCACTAAACATCCCAACCACAAACTTGCTTGACTGGAATAAGGGGTTGCCTGAACTGCCTTGAAATTAATATAGAGAATGAAATGTAGTTGTGGAGAAATGCATCGAATGAGCTGTTTAATTTGAGATCTAGTAAAGATATTAAAAAAAGATAAGAGGATTACCTAGGCCCAAAGCAGCAGCAGAAGAGTAGGGACAAGCTTTTATATGAACACAGAGTAGGGTTAAGGAAGACTATACGAACACTGCTGTAAATTCAGCTGCAAGAAATTAACAAAGAAGAAAATAATGAAGAAATCTGCAAATTGAGATAAAGACATTAACTTCGCTGTTACACACACATTGCTATACGTGATTTGACTCTAGATAAACATGTGCACCTTAACCCCTTTGCTGCTAAGCCTTTCCCCCTGTCGAAAGCCTTTTTTTGGCTATTTCAGATAGTTCCCACTTAGACCCCCATAACTTTTTGTCCACATAAGCTATCCACATCAAATTTGTGTCCTTTTTTCCAACATCCTGGGGTTTCTAAAGATACCCAGGGTTTGTGAAATCCTCTGGTGGGGATAGAGAAATTAGCCAAAATACAGCTAAAATTTTGTTTTTGGGGGAAAAAAGTGCTGCAGAAGAAAGCATCAGTTTTTTTCCTTGCAAATGGCATCAACAAAGGATTTGCAGTGCTAAAATCACCATCTTCCCAGCTTTCAGGAAAAGGCAGTGGTTGTGGGGACATATATATATATATGTATATATATATATATATACATGTATATATATAGAGAGAGAGGCTTGTAGGTTCACCAAGAACCCAAGGAACCCAGAGCCAATATATGAGCTGCACCTTGCGATGGGTTGTCCTTGTGTACCGGGTATACAGCAATTCATTTGGTAAAATATAAAGAGTGAAAATAGGTATCAAGGAAACCTATGTATTTTAGAAATGGGCACAAGATATGGAGTTTAGAAGCAGTGTTTTTTTGCACATCGCTGAATTTGGGGATACCCATACCAGCGTGTGAATTACAGGGCATTTCTCAAAATGACTTCTTTCTTACACACTGTCTTACATTTGGAAGGCGCAAATGCAGAGAAAGATGGGTGTAATAACACTTGTTCTGCTAATCTGTGTTACCCCACGTCTCCTGATAAAAACAGTACTTCACTTGTATGGGTAGGCCTGGTGCCCACTAAAGAAATTGCCACAAAATTCAACGTGGACACATCACATTTTTCCTCTAAAAACTGACACATAAAGCTGTGGATTTTGGGCTCTAGCTCAGCCGCCTTAGAGAAACCTAGCAAACCTGTACATTTTTTAAAACTAGACAAATAGGGGAATCTAGGATGGGGTAACTTGTGGGGCTCTTACCAGGTTCTGTCACCCAGAATCCTTTGCAAACTTCAAAGTTTGTCTAAAAACACATTTTCCTCACATTTCGGTGATGCAAAGTTCTGGAATTCGAGGGGAACCACAAACGTCCCTTGACCCAGCATTTCCCCAAGTCTCCCAACAAAAATGGTACCTCACTTGTTTGGGTAGGCCTAGTGCCTGTGACAGGAAATAGACATCAAAATCATCTATCGCAAAACAACTTGGTTTTGCAATAGTATAACTTGCGTTTTTGGTCTCAAGCTCAGCAGCCATCTAGGGAAACCTACCAAACCAAGACATTTCTGAAAACTAGACACCTGAGAAGTTCAGGGAGGTGTCGCTTGTTTAGATCCTCCAAATCTTTCTTCCCTAGAATCCCCTGCAAACCTCAAATTTAGCTAAAAAAAATCAACTTTTCCTACATTTCTGTGAAAATGGCAAGGGCGCAATTTATAGTTACTGAAGGGTGCGAATTATAAGTACTTGAGAGAACTCTGACAATAACTGCTGAATGGTTTTATCTGAGTAAATTCAGAACCTAACTATAATGTCCCATAACCTTTGGCTTTTTCAGTGATTTTTTTATATGTATTGACATTTATATATCCGAAATGTTTATGTCCTGTTCCGGGCTCCTCCACACAGGCTCCCTTGCAAAAGACAGTCAAGGGATTCGGGGAGAGGACCTGTGATCAAGGGTACGTCTCTCCCTGAAATGCATTGAGATTGTGTTTTTCCATGGATTAATAAATTCACTTCACAAGAAAACCTGACTGTCTTTTGTAAGGGAGCCTGTGTGGAGGAGGAGGAGCCCACGACAGGAGATAAAAATTAGTGACTTTAAGGGGGTAGCATCCCCCATTGCAGCCTGCTGTGCTTAAGTGGCTGGGACAATCAGAGACTGGAAACTAGAGATACTAAAATCCTTACAAATACATGTACGTTTTTTTACCAAGAGTATGCCTTCACCATTCATGCTTTTATGGGTTCTTCTGATTGTTTGATTATCATTACATTTACAGAACACTCCTTTAGATTAGACTAGGTCAATTAAATTGTATGGAACACACTTTACGCATTGTTTTACCACTGATTTATTGTTCTTTAATATAAAATTTTGATTCTGTCAGTAAACGTGTAACTAAGAAAATTGAAAAAAACACTAAGAGCCATATTTATACTTTTTGACGCAAAACTGCGCTAGCGTGGTTTTGCGTCAAAAGTTTTTATGCAGGCTAATGCCATTTCTTAGCGCCACCCTTGCATCAAAATTATACTTTGACGCACAGTGGCACTAAGCACGGGTTAGAGTCATTTTTTTTTTACGCTAACCATTGCGCCACGTCATAAAGCAAAATGATGTTAACACAGGGAAAATGACTCTAATCCGGTTTGCGACTTCGCAAACCGGATATGTGCCATTTTCCATCACAATAGCGTCAAAAAGCGGCACAAACACAACAAACAGTGCTAAGGAGCCCCAAAATGAATCCCAGAAGCCAGGAGAGACCCCAGGGAGACCTCACTCTACCAGGAACCAGCCAGGAGGACACAGACAAGACCCAGGGGAGAGACAAGAAGAAAAGGAAGTGTTGTTTCAGCGCAGAGGAGCATGAAATACTTGTCAGGGAGGTGACGGAGCACCAACATCAACTTTTCATTACCTCTAAATTGCCAATTGGGAGGAGAGAGGCAATTTGGCAACAATTTGTCGACAAGATAAACAGTGTGGCAGAGGTCAGGAGAACTGTCTCTGAGTGCAAGAAACCATGGCATGACTGCAAGTGCAGGACAAAGGAAAAAATGGCAAGGAACAGGAAGGCAGCACTGCAGACTGGAGGTGGGAGTCCAGCACCGCTGGAGGCCTTGGATGAGATGGAGGAGATGGTTGCAGTCCTCATCCCGGAAGAGATCATCACAGGAATCACAGGACAGGACAGCGCAAACTACCAGGAAACAACACATATGCAGGGTAAGTTGAATGGGAGACCAAAATGCCTTAATGTTAAGTGCAAGCAGGGGAAGGTACATACCTACTACACAATGCATGTCAGCCATGGAAATCAGGCAGTGGAAAGGGTAAAGGGTCACGGCACAGGTGCATGGGCTGTGCAGGGGCATCCAGGGGCACAGCACAACACCAACAACCTTTGCATGGGGGTACACCGCCATGCCAAGGCTGCTGGAAATGCTGTAGCAGACCAGGAGGGTAGAGTAGAACGTAAAACTGGGCTGCTGTCACAGGACAGCTGGTATTGTCAGAATGTGAACTAGGGGACAATGCCCAGTCTCAGGCTATTGCCTCAAGTGGCATTTACTGTTGACAACATTTGCCACCACTGCCTGTGCTGTGTGTGCTGGTCAATTAGGAAATGGCAGTTAGGTGCCCATGGAACAAACACACTCAAAATGAGGGTTCAGGGTGACTACGTGATCAATCCCCTTCAATTCCTAGCCAAGTGTAACTCCTGTCAAATGCTCATGTCTATAGGCGCAATAAACATCAGGTATTGTTACTTACATTATGAAGTACGCAGCAGTAATGTCATACCCATGCTGCCTATTGCAGGATCTACCCCGTGTTGTGTTACAATAGCTGCAATGCCACCTTGCAACATCTCAACTGCCATACTGCTAAGACAACAGCATTGAGGGGGAGGACATATGTGTGTAACTGGTGAAACATACCTGCACAGTCATAAGAGGAAATGGAACTCTGCCAGGCCCATTAGTGCAATGCAATGTAGCACACATTCGCCAACATCAACATGGCACACTACCAATGCTGACACCTGTATCGTGTCATGCCCATGCAATACATGGTATGTGCTAGGTTTCAGCAACATATAGGTGTATGTGAAATATCATAGACTGGGTCAGTCCCATATTGTTATGTGTGGTGCAAGTGGCATCAGAACACCAACAGGCATTGCAAGGCCTTACTCTGCTAATGGTAGTAGAGGGAGGGCTGAGTAGGACAAGAAGGTGGCAATACACAATTTGGACAGAACCTACACCTAGAGGATGTGACGTAGACAATTCCCCAAACTGCCCACACTACATGTGACATGCAGGTGTGGCATAGTCCTGTGAGAATGCTAATATTAATGACAGGAACAATGAACAGGAACCCAGATTACAATGTTCCACTAATAGGAAGTCAGTAACATCACATTACAACTGCCACAACTCAGACACACTAATTGTCAATATCTCATAGCAGAGGACGATGGCTCTCCTGTGGATATGCGTGTCCTGGACTACCCTAATGACATGGATGACGAGATGACAACCATTAGCCAGGAAAACATCCAAGATGTCCTGGAAGCCCTCCAGACCCCACCTTCAGTCGCAAGGAGGAGCACAGATGTAGCAGCCATCACAGAGGAACCACCCCAATAGTACAACATGCCAGCTCAAACACAGCTAAGGACTCTGATGGTACTGGGACCACCTTTGAGAGGACAGTTGTGGGAGTCCAGCGGGGGCTGGCCAAGCAGGTGCGGGTAGGGATGCAAAATATGGCAGCCAGCCTTGTGGGGATACGCATGTGCATGATGACATCTGCAGAACAGTCAGTAGCAATGCATGTCCAACAATCACTACTGCAAGGACTACAACAGTGTGTGAGGGACTTCAACACTGCAGTGAAGGAGTTGCCACAACACTTGGCCTCCCAAACCTTTCACTGCAAGCATGACTACAATCATGACCCCCCTCAGGGCCGACCTGGCTGCCTATCACTGGGATGTTGCTGCTATACTCAATAACCAGCAGCTCCTCCTTGCTGCAGTTATGCCCTTAATAGTTCCACAGTTGGCAGCTACTGGGAATTCCGAGTCCACTTCTCCAAACACTGAAATGTGTGTTGCCCCCTCAAACCGACCACCACTAAGGGCAGAGGAGACTACACACACATCAGAAGATGAAGACGTGGAACACATCACCTTCACCCGTAGGAGTAACCATGGCACCAGCCCATGCCACATGGGCAGTGATTTTCCTGTGTCCTGTGCATGACAACATGCCAGTCTTGCTACAGCTGGTAACATGCACTGTTCTCCAACACACTGTTTACCTTACCACTATGGACTGCAATTGTCTCTCACTACCTAATTGGCAATTCATGTTCCTCTGCACTCAATGACACTCCATCACAGCATGTCCAATGACATGTCCCTCAACATTGCACTTGTGTTGCATCATAATAGAATGTTTCACACTAATGGACTTACAAACCTGTACTATGTAAATATTGCACTAAAGCACTTTAAAATAAACAGCACCTACACAACCACTTTGTCTCTGTGTAATGTGACACATCTACTGTGCAGGAATTTTGTGATGCATGAAACATGTCAATGGCCACAGAATATCAATACAATCGTGTAGAAAGAATGTTGTGTGATATCTATGCACAAGGGTCTCGATTTTACAATCATTTGTGCTGCTTGTGGCTAATTTCTGAAGTTAAAGTATCACCAACAGTACAATGCTGTGTAAAAATTGTAAATGTCAGGCCCAAGGTATCTACAAGATGAATCTCAATGCTGCCCACATCCCCTACAAGACAATCATTGTGTATGTGACATATGACTCTAAACTTAAATCCCACAACCACACCATACAGCAGGAATGGATGTGTAAAAGTGTTTGGACAATAACATCACCTGGGAGTACAATGAGAAAACTCATAGGTGTGATTTATGTATTATACTGAACTTCATAAGATTATGACACCACTCAGTTTATCAGGGTTCACATGAACATCAGCCTGTAGGCAGACGTCCCACAGTGCCCAAGATTCCAACACAGGACCCAAATGATGACAGCTTTAAAATCACACCTACCTCTACAATACATAGGAACCATAGTCACCTTGAGTGGTCGGTTCAATGGATGGCAGATGCATAGACATGTAGCTTTGTTATAGCTGCCAATGTGACAGCTCATTTGGAAGTGAGAATAAACATGTCAAGAATGGGATGTGGATGCAGGATGGAACACACAGGCAAACACAAATTTGCCACTGTACACTCATGCAAAGGCCCAGATCCCCAAGCATATGACACATTCCGTAAAGGAGTACCTAAAACGTTATTACACATGTATGAAAGAAAAATAAACTATGTCAAATACCTATACTAACATAACCTATCCTAACTACACATTACCCACAACTGGCCCTAACTACCCTATGATAAACTTACTTACCACATGTAACTAAACACTCTAAACATCAACCCTCCACCCCCCTTATACGACGGGACACGTGTAGGACAACATATATTAACCTAAACACATACTACCTAATACTAAACAAATTAATATTTTTTTGTATTTTTTTTCTGGAATACGCATAAACTCCAACATCAACCAACCACCCACAAACTAACATGTAATAATATAACTCACCCCACCCACAACTCACTTAGCCTATCTAAACTAATAACCTACTCTAACCTATCACTAACCCCCCTAAACCCACTAAAAAACAGTATGAGGAAAGAGGAGGAAGGGGACAGGATTAGGGATGAGGAAAAACTGTACTCAGAGGTTTGCCCTCCTCAGAGTTTTTTTAATAGACTTCAGTCTTCTAGTGTTGCGGGCCACCTCTTGCTGGACACTGTCCATGCACCTAATCATCCTTTGCATGTCCTGTTGTAGGTGGCGCAAAGCGGCCATGGCCATACCACCTGCTGTGGTGGTTTGTGTCGCACTGGATGTTGCAGGTGCTGGTGCTGTGGTTGGGGGTGGTGGTATAGATGGTACAGCAGTTGTGCCTTGTGCTGCAAATGTTGAGGGTCCAGCTGGAGTGGCTGAGATTCCAGTGTCCACTGTGCCTGCAGTCAGGGTGGTGGCGGCACCTATTGTGGCCAATGCTGGCCCCCCTTGGCTAAAAGCCCTCCATGCTCCTGTGGTTCTTTCTTGACTATAGTGCCTTCCCATCATGCGATAGCCAGCCTCCACATCAAGGATGTGCCTGTACCGCACTGCCCGGCTCTGGAACTCATGAATTTCTTGGGCATTCATGTGGGCAGCTGTAAAAAAGAGACAGGCAAACATTAGTGTCATCATTGTGTGATGCATGTACAAATGAAAATCTAACACTTCCTCACAAATAGCACATGCAGTCCAAATCACAGTACAGATGATAGAATGTCTCTGAGGAATGGCATGTCAATGCAGCCTACCCATCAACTATCCAACAGCAAAGCAATGCACAACAAGATGTGTATCAAATTAACTGATCTGTGCATATATGTAGTGCAATTGGTCACATTGCAAATGCTGCAAGTACTCACCATGTGCCAAGCCAACTAATCCCTGTCATCTGGATCAACTTCAAGGCACACAAGACCTATGATTTGTATATGGAACTGGCAGGATGGTATGCAGTTGCTAATCATAAGGGGTCAGTGTAGTTTTGCACACATGCATGCTTGAATTTCATGTCTGTCATCTACACTGTGACCATCACACCTAGCTACTTATTTTTTCTCCCCCTAACCCTGTGCCTCGGGGGATGGGCATGCAATAAATGTTTTCAAGCGTCAAGGACAACCATGAAGCTTTGTCCAACTGTATATAGAATTAGTCAGTGTAACACAGGTTAGGAAGCCTGCCAACTAGGAGTGAGTCAACCATTGGTCAATCACATCTACATTCTTGTTTCCATTTGTGGACAACCATCTACATCAGATCTCACTGACACATTTCCTAAATCACCCACACTGATGCAAGCACACATCTGGCCTTGACCTGCATGCACGCCTATAACATACCACTTAACTGCCACGTAAATGGAGTACAACATGTGGGGTTAGATGCTGGGGGACAAGCACCCATACAGTCCTACACTTCATTACATTACAGGGATGCACAAGTTTGTGTGTAAAACTGATGCATCACTGGTTTGTGTAAATTAGGGTATGACTTGCTGACTAAATTATGACACTGGCCACCTCCAAATCCATTGTGGGCATACATGTGGCTACAAATCACCTTGTTCACCTGCCCATGCCTATTGCGCAGACCTAGACTCCCAATATATGACTCTCTGCCAATGAATGTCTAACTCTTCAGTGGAACACTATGTCAACCTCCAGTCAAGTCACATATCAGATCACGTGCCAGCTCATCATATCTTGCAATGAGTCCAGCACACAAGAGTCAATCACACAACAGCTGCAAACACAACACAGGACAAACATTTTCACACTTACTGGATACGTCTGGGTCCTCGAATCGAGCCACTTCACCAGTGGTGTAGGGGGCTGGTCCATCTCAAAAACATGGAAGGGAGATATATGCTCAATGTCTGAACACTGTACAAACGTGGGAACAACAAATCACAGTGTGTGACATTTTATATGATAGAGCTGCATATCAGGCATGTAGACACTCCAACAGGCATACCACTGCAAACTTGCATTGACACTGTCACTCCAGTGAGTGATAGACATACATATGCACACATGCAATGGCCCTGACAATCATGTGGTGCCAAACCTGACTGCACACTTTTGTGGGTAATCCATTCGAGATGGTACTCCATTTGATCATTTGTTATTGGGTGACATATGCAATGCCACGTTCCTGGTGCACTGCAATACCAGTGACTCAGGTATTATGGCTTGTGGCTCAAGGGACAATGAGTAACTGTGTGATGGACATGTGGGTTGATTTGCTTTCAGGAATTATTGTGCTTTCAGTGGTCCATAATAGGTGTGCCAGTGTTGTATGTAGGTTACACATGCCCCATTGGCAGTGTCCCCTAAGCCGTATATGCCCCCTATGACAACATGATGCCAGGGATCCTATGTGTGAAATGATGACAATGTAGCGCTAAGCATGGATTGGCCACTTTGCTGTTCCTAAACTGCAAAATATTGTATGCTGACAGTGTCTTAGTTGATCACCGTTGACAGAATGCATGGGCACAGGTGGAGTCATTGCACCTGAAATGTGTTACTCAGGGCAATGTGTACCTATATTAGGTATTGTGAATCACATATTGCAAGATTCAGCAACTAGCAATTAGCAAGTTGGAAGATCAGAGGTAGAACACCTGAAATGACACTGTTTGCAAATGAACAATGGGGTAGCAAATGACCTACCTCTTCAATCATGATGAGGTAGGTCTCTATTTGAAAACCCCTTGGGAATGGCGCCACTCATAGGAATGCTGGCCTGCTGAGCCCAGCAGACCACCATGTCTTTGACTGCCTTCATATTGAGATTTTTACTTTTGTTGAAATTCAGCAATATTTCAGCAGGGCTGTCCAGAAAGTAATTTAACAACCTATTTCATCACTAAAATAGTATTATGGAAGCAGTCAGTGGTCCCTTGCACAACTTCATGCTCAGAAATAGTTTGTGACCATGCATTCACAAAGAGGACGGATCCCATGCTGACCCATTCCCTTTTGAAAATGGGTTGGCACCAAAGTGACACAGATGGTGACTGTAATAGCTCAGTTCCGGCAATTGTGCCAAATAAAAAAATGTTGTAGGGGCCTGCTACTCAATGATATGATTTCAACGCCTAATCCTAAATGCCACTAGAAGACCCTGTTTTGTGATAGTACAATCTGGTAGCATAATGGCCCATTTGGGTTTGTCCATGTGAATGATTATTTGTCCTGACGTAAACACACGGATACAGTGAACTTAGGCCCAGATGTATATTTTTTTCAGGGCCACATTTGCATCATTTTTTGATGCAAAAGCTGTGCAAATTTGCAAAAAAAAATTGTATGTTTCAAGTTTGTGCTACTTTTGCGTCAAGAAATGATGCAAATGCAGCGCTAAAAAAGTAGAAATATGGGCCTAAGATAATAGTGAAGGTTATGAAGAGTTTGGTACATATGGCCCTGAATACTGTTCGGACAAGGCTCAACAAAACTGTGGACTGCATTGTTACCATGTATTACCATGTGTAATACATCACATTCCTGGTACAGTTACAGTTTGTTCAACGTGCATTCCACATGCCCACAAACATTGCATGCAGCATGCCATGACATCTGCTACTGTCACTCCAGAGCATTGAACTGTACACATTTGTCAATATGGTACTCACCAACAGGGCCACCAATCACCACACTCAGGTGGTCCAGCAGGTCCTGCTCTCAGGCCACCAGGTCAGCCCAGCGATGCTTCAGCTGGTGCTCATTGCGTGCAGTGTTAAAAATCCTCCCCAGGTGGAACAGCACCTTTGCCCACCACCGCCGTCTTGCCTCAGTGTGATACCCCTGTATCACAAGGCCCCCAGCCTCCAACATCATGGGGAGGAAGTGGCACACCAGCCACACAAATGCCCAAGCTCCTCCTCACCCATGCGCCCCCGTCGTGCCCTTCCTGACATCATACAAAACACTATTTATTAAAGTAAATAAATAGGGAAAAATAGGGAAAGGAGGTAGAAAAAAGGAAATTTATATAACCCAATTAAAGCCCCAAACTACCCCAACTAATCCTACCCACGAACCGACCCCCAACAGTACAAATACAAATCTAACTACAATAAAAGACACAAAAACACTTACACAGGTACAAAATACAGTTACTAAACACCAAAAGGCAAAATATAGACCACACAGGAGTCAAAATTACAAAATCCACAGAGAAACAATCCAACACACAGTCTAGAAAAATCACAGACGCAGAGTGAAAGTGAAAGTACACCCACTGTACGGTTTCTGTAAACAGGATATCCTATTACATCACGTCCTGTCTCATTTGAGGCCCGTTTTTTTTCTTGCGTGTACATTTTTTACACTTACGTACTTTGCATCAAATTTGTTTGACGCATATTCGTCAAAAACCCACACATTCATAGATCAATACATTTTCAGTAGATATCCACATGCCAGGGCTGCTCTGGTGGAATTAACGCTGGGGACCTATTTATTGTATATTGTGGGTTTGCGTCATTTTCTGATGCGTTTGCATCAATATTTCTGACTCAAACTGTGTGTGCGTCAATTTTCATATTTTAACATGCACACAGCCTATAACTAGACAAAGATAGGATGGTATGACCTCCAGTGTGTGTTCTAGTGTTTGGCCACATGTAGCAGACCATGCTACTGCGTACCACATTACTCATATCATTTTGTTGGATTAGCTTTCTTAACTGACGCAACAGCAGCGCAAACTTTGGAAATTAAAATGGAAATGTCAATTTTGCACAGGTGTTGCGTCAATAGAGGACAGCAAGGCTACGCTACAAAAATATGAATCATGGCCTGTGTGTTTTGTGTGTGAATTGAGTGTTACAACTATTTGTGTGCTTCTGTTGGAACAGCATGCAATACATTTGGCGTAATGTTCATGTATGAATGTGTTACAAATGGGTATCACCATTAGATGCCAATCAGTGAGGTACAACAGTTATGAGATATATTTGTAATATCTCTTGCCTCTTTTGCTGTGTGTAGTTGCTTGACTTTGGGGACAATACATTTCCCATGACAAACAATACACAGGAAAGATTGAGGATGGCTGATGAGGGCTATGTCAGATATGTTACCCCTCGCATGTCATGAATTGTTGGCTACGACTTCATGGTCACTTGTATGTATATTACCCATGAGTCAGGCATTTGAACATGTTTGGTAGGTACAGTGTTTGCCACACAGAGCCTCAAATCCAAACTTAATATTGTTATGTACACCACAGTTTGACTAATGTAAATAACCTACGTTCCTCCTGTGGTAGACCAGCAGCCCAGGCTGCATGTGTTCACATATTTCCAGTGGTTCATTGCACAAAAGTGTTCAGTTCAAGGGTGTGGCCATGTGTACCCTGTGTCAGTATTGGCCTCCATGACGTAACGATTACATGCAGGTCTAGTCAGGAGTCTGTGGAGCCAACCCTTGAGTTAACAGAGTATCGTTCAAAGCAGATTTGACCTAAAGCCAAAGATCAGCTAAAGGCATACAATGGGATAGGGAATCTATGGTACAGCAGAAATTACAGAAGAGTGATGACAGAGCAACCTTGTTGTGGTCAAATATGTCATGGATCAGTAATAGACAAGCACGCAGGTTTCATCACTACATTTGTACACAGTGTAGGGCTCTGAATTTTCCACAGCAACAGGAAACATCAGTGCCTCTGTGCAGATTAATCTCACAGCTAGTCACCATGCAAGCCCCATCAAAACGTGGCGGCAGAAGTGAATCTGTGTCCGGACAGTCATGGCACAAACATGTATCGTCCTTACATACACATTACCAGTCCTTGTTTGTCGGGCTGGAGGCACAGTATCAAATCCAGGAATAGAGCTGTAGCACACTATCACTGTTTGGCACTAATGAATACATGCAAAACCAGACAAAGAATGGGGGCTGGATTTGCCCCCTGGAAAACATGTTCCGGTACAAAAAAAAAACAATTTGAACTATTTTATACAGTTGAGGACTGATCGTAGACTCACCAGATGCAATATCCCAAGAGGAAAGGGAGGGCATGGAAACCAACTATGAGGCAAATGTAGGCACAGGGAACAGCTTTGGTTAAAGCAAAGACTGGAACCAGTCTAGCTAACAGGAAGCAGGCTCAGTCAGGAACAAACATGAACAAGGCAGAAAAACAGGGAGCAGAGTCTGACTGGAACAAGCAGGAACAACACTGTGGATACAAAGAGCAGTTTCAGGTATACTCAGCACTGTAACACAATCCAACAAGGGCCCTGGTACACAAATGAATTGTACTCCAATGCACAACAAGAAGCTTCAGGGAATGGCAGCTTCTAAGCAGTTCCAGGCAGCAGCAAGGCCTGGGCAGAGTCAAAAGAGCGCACAGGTGTGTGCAGCTTCAGTATCTCACAAGTCCTGGAGGAGAGAATCTAGTATAAGGGGATAACTGGACTTTTCCCATGGGAAGCAATGGACAGAAGATTACAGGTCTTACCGACTACCAGGCAGTGCATTATGGGACCTGAAGTCCATGCAGGCTGATGAAGTTGAAATATGGCATGCCATACTGAAAAGGGAAGCACACAGGAGTCAGAATGGGAGTCTGGGTGAGTGTAGATGATGATTCCTAGGGTACAAATAGTTCATTTACAGTGCCCCCTAGAGAAAGGTAGGTAGAGACTTAAAACATAGCAGTGGCAGGACTTATTCCCTGGGATGGACTGCGCAGGGCATGTCTTGTGAGCATTACTTGTCATACCTGGGACACTCGTGCTATCCATTTTCAGTATTCATGCACTTATTGTCACACATGCTCCTTGCAGAGATAGCTGACGTCACACTTACTGATGTCAAGGGTCTGGTCATACATTCCTGTTACCAATGCTATTTCACATCCACTGCCTCATGTATGATGCACTTTTTTACCTTGTGATTGATGGTGTCATAGTTGGGTGTCACATGCTGCAATAGACCATGTTGCAACATGGATTTCTCTCATAGCTGTGGTCCTATGAATTTGCCCTTCAAATGTGAAATAGACAAGATGTTTTTCATACAAACTGTGTGTGATGTTTGCTGTACATTCATACTCATAAAATGTGATGTGGCATCAGAAGTAGTCAAATTTGTCTTTCTACAATGCCCCCTTTGGTAATATTCTGATTCCCAGAGAACATGTGATGCATAAATAATTACCCAGAGCTTGATTGAGTGATAAAGTGAGGTGTTTAGTTCCATATTGTAACAAAGTGTTGATAGTGACTATTGTTGAAAAAGGTTTTGTATTATCTGTTGTCTGCGACGCATTCCTGCAGCTGTGTTAGGATGTTCCCCCTCATTTTCCCGGACAACATCCACCTCCTCCTCCTCTTTAGGCAAATGTTGTTCAGGTTCATTTAGGGGAATGTTCCTCCTAACACAAATGTTGTGCAGGATGGCACAGGTCAAAAGGATCTTGCAGACCATTTCTGGGGAATATAGGAGGCTGCATCCGGTGATGTCCAGGCACCTGAATCTGGACTTCAGGATGACAAAAGTCCATACAACTATGGTGCATGTCCTCCAATGTGCCTCATTATAGGCACGCTCTGCTGCTGTGCTTGGGTTGGCAAATGGGGTCATAATCCATGGCTGGATCCCGTAACCCGGATCAGCTGAAAGAGAAAATAGGGGTAAGTATTTTGTTGCTGCTTGCACCAGGAATGTCATTGTGCATGGCAGTTGTTATCTTGTGTCGTCTGTGACTCATATGTGTTAGTGGCATTGTGTGGGATCCTGAGCTTCTGTGAGGTTCTTTCTGCATTGGGTTGTTTGACTTGAAAAAGTTGTGTTTGGCTAATTGGCCTGATATCTCTGGTATATTTTCAAACTTGCAGTTCAGTGTATATCTCCCATGCATTATGTAGTGAGCAAGATGTTTTAGTATGCATTCACTGGAGGTGACATGATACTTCCACACACACAATAGATTCCACTGTGGTGGTAACATGGTTGCACTACATGGCCTGGACAGCCCATCCAATTAGACATATGTCATTGCAGATTAAATGCAACAGTGAGGCTCTTTGATTAGGCTGGGTGACAATGCACAACACATCTCCGTACGTTGGCAGCACAGAGGTGTTCAGTATTGTCAATGCACAATTGTCCCATGTGTGACTAGTTCTATGCAAACCTTTCTTGTTCCCTCTGCCAGATGGCTCATGTGCAACCATGCACCCACACTACTGAACTTGCTCCAGGTGAGCTGGCTAACTTGGTTGTGGAGGTGGATGTATTTGTGTAGGAAGGTCCATCTCCCTGTACATCTTTTATGAAGATGGGGAATTGTCTCTTTCAGTATGTGCAGCAGTGTGCACTTTGCATTAGTGTCACATCAACATGATTTCATAGCATAGTCCACTTCCTTATTGCTAGCGGGAAAAGTCACCCCAGTAGTGATGTGAAATGTTGGTGCTGCCTCAGTAATTCCATGTCACCTTCATTTGAGTCAGCGTCATCATGCTATCTGTCTCATGGTGTTTGACTTGCAGCAACACACATTGCACACCCCTTACACGGTACATATTGCTTGGAAGGGTGTGGGATTGACTATGTGGCCTTATGTGATGTTGAATGGTTCATGTTCCAAGTTGTACTGCCAGTACAGGCCATGTCATTGTCGCTGTTTGGTTTTAAATTGGTCCATTACGGCTCTAGAGTGGCATCTATTGTTATTGGCAGCCGTCATTTGTCCATAGGTGTGAATCCTATTGGGTCAGGATGTCAAACATAACTACCAGTGTCACACCTCAGTGTCTTCCTGCCCATGTGTCAATGTAGTGGTGTATGTTTTGTGTGCCCTACAGGGTTGCTGTGTGTAAATTACTAGGTTTCAGGACTCACCGACAAGAAGGCCATTGCCATATCGTCCATCCTGGAAGTGCTGATTGATGGTGCTGTGGCAGAAGATGAATGAATCATGTACACTCCCAAGATACTTGGCCAAGATGTTGGTGAACAATCCCTGGTGATCAACAATGGCCTGCACATTGATGGAGTGGATGTGCTTTCTGTTGGGGTATAGGTGCTCGCTTGCTGCAGGTGGTACAATCCGGACATGTGTGCAGTCAATGGCACCAAGCACATGCATGAAGCCATTTATTTGGTAAAACCCCTGTTTGGTCTCCTGCTGCTTCTGCTGTGTGTTGGGGAAGCTGATGTGGTGGGGTGTGAGGGAGATGATGGCATCAAGAACCTTGGGAAGGAAGGTGGAGAATGAGGGCTGTGAGACCCCAGCAACCAGGGCACCAGTAGTTTGAAATGAGCCACTTGCCAACATGTGCAGGACAGCTAGCAGCTTGGTCTCCAGTGGAATAATGTGGGGTGCTGCAGGCTGGCTGTTAACTGTGGCTCAATTTGGCACAGCAGCTGCTCTATGGCTTGCCAGTTGAGTCTGTACCTCTGGATGATATCCTGTTCCCTGAGGCCCAGGAGGGTTGTCCTGGTCCTGAATAGCCTCTCTGGCCCTCTGCATTGACTTTGGGGTCTACGTTGGTGGGGTGGTAGCTGCTGCGGTTGGTTTTGTGCTCTGCATCATCTGGCATGCTGCAAGAGTAGCACCTCCATGTCGTCCTTCTTGAGCAATGATGTTACTTGTGTGAGTTTTTCTTAAGTAGTGGTGTGTTTGCCCCATTTTAATGCCTTCTCTGATCCAGGAGTTAAAATTTGATGCAAATTGGGCTTTGAGTCATTTTTCGGGTCCGCTTCCCAGCCGTGCGTCATTTTTGCCTGGTTGGATAAATATGGTGCAATAGTGTTTAAGTCCTTTTTGGACGGGAACGCATACCCTGCATCTCATTGACGCAAGGTGGTTTCACACATCCACAAAATGATGCAAACTCTGAAATTATGATGCTAGACGGGTCTAGCATCTAAATATAAATATAGTGTTCAGTTTGCGCCGGATTAGCGTAAAAAATAAAGACCCTAATCCGGCATCAAAGGGAGTATAAATATGGGCCTAAATCTTCTTCCAGTTCTCATCATTGACTCATATAAAATGTCACTGATAAATTGTGAATTGTTAATGTTCTAATTTGCATTTTCTCCCTGTCAAAACACACCTTCAAGGTCTATTGCAGAGGGTCCAGTAGCAAAGTGGGAAGCTTTAAAACTATTTATTGTGAATTTCCCCTCTAACATTGCTGACTGCCTTCCTTGCACTTTTTAGTTTTTGACTGCATGGCACATGCTTGCGCAATGTGCTTGCGAAGTATTTTGTTACTAAAAAAATATATATTAAAGGGGGCTCAGATCACCCATTACTTACCTCTACTTACCATTGGCTGGCTTCCACGTCACAATACTTATGATTGTCTGGCTCCCAGATTGTCTGGTTCTCATTAACTTTTTATACCATTGGCTGGCTCCCATGTGGGTCTCCTTTCCTTGCTCCTGATTGGTCAGCGCTCCTCCAGGCCTCGGCTTCGTGCGCCTGGGCTTGGAGTCTTCATCCATGCAGTGGCACTTGCACAAAGTACTCCTTCTGGTGGTCAGTGTCCTTCCTCTGACTACATTCTTCCCCAATTCCCCAAGGTACTTTTTTCACTTTAACAGATGCACTCTATGAATACATGTGTCCGCCGAAGCCCGCTAGATATGTGTTTCCTGACTTTCTTCTTCCACCCCGTTTGTCCAAACCTCCCTGATCCACCTCTGTTGTGTTGCTTCCCTGTGAGCCCTACTCCCCTCTCGCTCTGTACACCATCAATAAAGCACCCTCTGGCCGTCCTGTCACCCACCACCCCTCCACCTGCAGCTCACAGGAACGCTTTGTCGTGGCTCCCTCGTTTAAACATGTTGCACAGGAGCACAAGCTGCTGTATAACATGACTTAAAGTAAATAAAAACAATGGCGATGGCGAGCTCAATGCTTGCCATGCCATAGCACTTTGCTTTTATATTTCTTTTGTAAGATTCATTGTTTATAGTTCTTGTGTACCGTTAGTAATCTGGGTCTTCTGCAAACATTATATAAGAACGGCATTTAACTCTTCCCCTGGCATTGATAGTGGTTAATATATGGGGCCTCTGCCTGCTTCTTGCCCCTGACCTAGAAAGCAGGTATGTGTGGCGGCACTATTCTAAGCTTTCTGATTGGCTGAGCCTGTGTATGCTTTCAATACCAGTGCCAAATATATACAAATGGGCTGACAGCCTGAAAAAATTACGTGGATCCGCTACTACATGGGGTGAGAATGTGATCACGTTTGTAAACATGTTCTGTGCCAAGATAATCGACCCACCTAACAGTTATAACAAATAAAGTAATTTCCTGCTGCGTGCCATACTCTGAAAGTCAACTGAGACATGGTTCCAATCGTATCACAGTTTGAAGTGGATGTATGCAATTAAAACACTTATAGCTTTCACTAGCAGGAAACAATGTCATTAATATCTTGAACATGGGGTGTTTAACATTGCTGTTCTCACACATTTATCGCTTCACATGCAGCACCAAGATGCCAGATAGAAGGCACTTCTATTTTTGGCAACAGTATAGAAAACAAACTAAACAGACATGTATACCCTAGATAGCAAGAATGGGCCCAGTTCACGAAGGCTTTTGCACTTTTAAGTGCTGAGTGGCCAGAACCCGACATCTGCAAATGTCATAGTGGTTGGATTAGTGGACTTTAATGATTGCAAATTGCAATTGTACTGGTAGAGAATACACTTAGTCATTTTGACCAGTTCACAAATTGCAGCTATCGCAAATTACCCAACACTGTTTTATTCCTGTAGTTTTTCAAACATTAGGTGACACACAGCAAGGATTGGCAAAACCGATAGCCGTGGCTTTTATTATGAGTTCAGATTAAAACATTTAAAAAGCATGCTGTATTAAAAACCAAGCAAAACAAATGTTTGTTTTCTTTGCAGAACGTATCTATGGGATAGTGACTTCGTGAGTGATGATTAGGTGTACTGCTGTAATGTTAAATAGTCCCTCATTCATCACAAATCAAGTACTCCATAGGAGGAAAAATATATACAATAGCAAACCTGGAGCAACAGACCACTCTGTGTATATTTTGAAGGACTGTGTCTGCCAGATAGCTGCTTTGTCTAACTAGACTTGAAATTACCTCGCTGCAAAGATACCAGAATGGAAAAGGGGAACTGGAAACTGCACCCTTAGCACAAGAATAGTTGGTCTCGGTTTCCATTTTCACTTTTCTCTGAACTCATTCTGATAGGCGAGCCCTTGAGTCAACTCACTTCAGGAGCTCATATTTATCATTTAATGTGCAATTTGGTACATTTGTATTAGGTTTCACTTGTAAAGAAAAAAAACATTGGCAAAGCCAATAGATTTAACCTATGCGAGAACTATTAGCTTTGCCACTTTTTTAAGACATTGTACACAGCAGCACCACAGCTGCTGTTTAATATGGCTTAAAGTTTAAAAAAAGCTAAAATGACGCAATCAATGTTGGCTGCGTTATAGAGCTTTTTGTTCTTAACAAGCGTCACCTCATTTCCAATTGGCATGTGTATGCGGAATTGCACCCCTTCCCCCCTCCCAACTACACTTCTTATGCTCCCGTCTGGCTGCAGCAGCACACAGTGCTGTAAAGCTTCAAATACCTTCAGCAACTGCCTGTCACCCTGCACTGAAATACTGTATTTGTTCGACATTTCCCTTCTCGGGGTGACCATATGCAAAATGTGCAGCATCTTTAATAAAAAAGAAACATTGACAGTAGGTATCCAACAGGCGGAACCTATTGGCTTTGCCAATGCTTCTTTTTTCTTTTACTTTTGACACTGATAATAATTCTGATGGTAATAGTAGCTCTGTTATCCCTTTGTAACCATTTTGCGGTAATCCCACGATTTTCATGCAACTGTAAAAGTAAACCTAGTAGTCATCCTATTTTAGGGCCTTGTTTTAAAGTATATTTTACACTATGAGGCGAATTATCCCTTTCATCTCAAATACCCCTAGTATTTACTTCCCCATTTCTCCAGGCACAGTGAAATAAAAACAGAAATCGTACTGAATATATTTGTGTAGCATCTGTGCATTATGGTGGCACATCGGTTCTAATATTCTCTCCGGAGAGGCTGCATTCCAAAAAGAAAAAACATACATTATTCAACAGACAAGACCAGAATGACTCAGTTCATTAAAAAGCAATGGACTAAAGAGAATTACAGAAAATAAATAGAATACATTTAAACTGAACTATTAATGAATGCGTGATCACGCAAGGTGTGAATAACGATCCCACATGCCGCGTTCTGCAACTTGTTTCCACGAGCTGCGCCGCATTATTCATGTCGGCGCCATAACATATTTTAACACAGTGGTCTGTATTCAGATCTGACGGTGAAAGGCCCCTGTGCTTTATGCAGCCACAGCATTTGAAATGACATTCTTTTATGCTATAAGACAAAACAAACGCATGCGTCCTTTATTCAGTCACTAGTAATTACGTCTTTGTCTGAAAGCTTTTCATAATCCATGTGCATCCTGTAACTTCTGTTAGTTCCTTGAATCCCTCCAGACATTAAACCATGACAGGAACTAATGTAGACCTATCCGTTGCTTTATTCAAACACGCAATGACATTTGGCAGTTCATACCAGAATGAGTTTAGCGGAAGACTTGAAATGCATCCAGTCGATTTACGTTTTTATGACCTAAGTGATCTTGTAATATTTGACACAATCGCTTCTTAAGAGGTAAGGTAGCCCACAAGATGCACCACTGCTTTTTGTCAAAAATCTTGAAATATTGATCATTATTGATTGTTTGATCCAAGGATTAAGACAATAATCCTGGAGTTCGCCTTAAAAACTGTTACAGTTGTGGTTTCCCAAGAGTAGTTAGGATGTTCTGGTGCGAATTCCCAATTGCACATAGAGCATGACAGAGTTTGGCGGAAACAAAAGCGTGACGAATATCTTGTCCGCTTATTACAATTGCATTATATCCTACAACACTCGTAATACTGCCGACGGGATAATCTTCACATTTGTGGCAGAGTAACCCATCCCTCATACTGGAAATCATGGATATTCTGGAGCATTATTGCCTGTGTAAATCTACGTTCTAAACATTTGTGTGTAAGTGTGCAAACCGAAAGTAACTTCACTTGATAACTTTTCATTTCGGAAACATATTTTCCCCAATACTAGAACTTTTCTCTGTCACACTGGCCGATTTTGGGGATATTCACTCCCCATTTTCATCAGAGATATGGTTTTACTGCTGCAGTTAACAGGAAAAAATCTCCAGGTGTATCAATATTGCAAGTTTGTCCTAGAAACGTTTCTGTTTTGTTACTAACTCAAGAAATTGAGGGTGTTCACTGAATTTCCAAGAGCCCCTGCTTTGAGAGCAGATTAATTCCTACCTAATATTACACCATAGTACTCAAAACTGGGTTGTGAGTGGCGCAACACAGAAGTTGGTGCCCTGTCATGGAACGGGGTGAGGCTAGCATCTTGAGGCTAGCATCTTGTACTTCAGATCAAAGCTGAGAAGACAGAGTGGGCTGTCTACAGGAAACAGATTTGTGAACTCTTTGGCGAGGGACCTTGCTAAAGGACATAATGCTCCGTAGTGATCAGTGAACTGGAGAGGTAAGGTAAGACACACATCTCCCCCAGTTTCCTTGAAGGATCCTGTTTGATGGAGGATGCTGTTGCACCACTTTCATTTGGCAGATGACATAATATAGAGATGCTTGGCATGCCTTGGGCCAGCTGGTCATTCCTTGCTTGCAAGTAAACAATCTGGGTGGGAGGACTTCAGAGTGAATTGGCCACAACGGATTCAGTGGGACTAAGGCAACAGCCAGTGAGTGTAAACAGTAATCCATAAGAGGACCAAAAATAGATCACAGAAGAAGGTGCCAATCCATTCAACTGGACTGGATTACGGCAACACACTCTACGCAGGAATCAACAAACAATTCACCCGCAAATTGCAAAACATCTAGAACGCCTCCACAAGATTAATCCTCAACCTACCCTGACACTGCCACATCCCACAAGACCTATGCACACTGCACTGGCTCCCCATTGAGAAAAGAATCCCTTACAAAATCCTCACCTACGCACACAAATCCCTCCACAACACAGGATCTGCCTACCTTAACCAGCGACTCAACTACCACGTACCCAACAGGATCCCTACGCTCAGTACAAAGCATCAGGAAAACCAGAACAGGAGGATGCTCCTTCTCCTTCCTCCCCCTCCACCACCTGGAACGCCCTACCCATCCACATCAGACAAACCACCTCCCTCCCCTGCTCCAGGAAGGAACTGAAGACATGGCTTTTTTTAATCCACCTCTGGTACATGCTACACCACCCCACCCAGCGCCTTGAGACCCTAACAAGTGAGTGTGAGAAAGTAGCCTCTTTCTAGCCTTGTTACCCCCACTTTTGGCCTGTTTGTGAGTATGTGTCAGAGTGTTTTCACTGTCTCACTGGGATCCTGCTAGCCACGGCCCAGTGCTCATAGTGAAAACCCTATGTTTTCAGTATGTTTGTTATGTGTCACTGGGACCCTGCTAGTCAGGACCCCAGTGCTCATAAGTTTGTGACCTATATATATGTGTTCCCTGTGTGATGCCTAACTGTCTCACTGAGGCTCTGCTAACCAGAAACTCCGTGGTTATGCTCTCTCTTTACAAATTGTCACTAACAGGCTAGTGACCAATTATACCAATTCACATTGGCATACTGGAACACCCTTATAATTCCCTAGTATATGGTACTGAGGTACCCAGGGTATTGGGGTTCCAGGAGATACCTATGGGCTGCAGCATTTCTTTTGCCACCCATAGGGAGCTCTGACAATTCTTACACAGGCCTGCCACTGCAGCCTGAGTGAAATAACATCCACGTTATTTCACAGCCATTTACCACTGCACTTAAGTAACTTATAGGTCACCTATATGTCTAACCTTTACCTGGTAAAGGTTGGGTGCTAAGTTACTTAGTGTGTGGGCACCCTGGCACTAGCCAAGGTGCCCCCACATTGTTAAGGGCAAATTCCCCGGACTTTGTGAGTGCGGGGACACCATTACACGCGTGCACTATACATAGGTCACTACCTATGTATAGTGTCACAATGGTAACTCCGAACATGGCCATGTAACATGTCTAAGATCATGGAATTGTCACCCCAATGCCATTCTGGCATTGGGGAGACAATTCCATGATCCCCCGAGTATCTAGCACAGACCCGGGTACTGCCAAACAACCTTTCCCGGGGTTTCACTGCAGCTGCTGCTGCTGCCAACCCCTCAGACAGGTTTCTGCCCTCCTGGGGTCCAGCCAGGCTTGGCCCAGGAAGGCAGAACAAAGGACTTCCTCAGAGAGAGGGTATTACACACTCTCCCTTTGGAAAAAGGTGTCAGGGCTGGGGAGGAGTAGCCTCCCCCAGCCTCTGGAAATGCTTTGATGGGCACAGATGGTGCCCATCTCTGCATAAGCCAGTCTTCACCGGTTCAGGATCCCCCAGCCCTGCTCTGGTGCGAAACTAGACAAAGGAAAGGGGAGTGACCACTCCCCTGGCCTGCACCTCCCAGGGGAGGTCCCCAGAGCTCCTCCAGTGTGCTCCAGACCTCTGCCATCTTGGAAACAGAGGTGCTGCTGGCACACTGGACTGCTCTGAGTGGCCAGTGCCAGCAGGTGATGTCAGAGACCCCTTCTGATAGGCTCTTACCTGTGTTGCTAGCCTATCCGCCTTCCTAGGTAGCCAAACCTCCTTTTCTGGCTATTTAGGGTCTCTGCTTTGGGGAATTCTTTAGATAACGAATGCAAGAGCTCATAAAAGTTCCTCTGCATCTCTCTCTTCACCTTCTGCCAAGGAATCGACCGCTGACTGCTCTGGACGCCTGCAAAACCGCAACAAAGTAGCAAAGATGGCTACTGCAACCTTGTATCGCTGATCCAGCCGCCTTCTCGACTGCTTTCCTGGTGGTGCATGCTGTAGGGGTAGTCTGCCTCCTCTCTGCACTAGCAGCTCCGAAGAAATCTCCAGTGGGTCGACGGAATCTTCCCCCTGCAACCGCAGGCACCAAAAGACTGCATCACCGGTCCTCTGGGTCCCCTCTCAGCACGACGAGCGTGGTCCCTGGAACTCAGCAACTCTGTCCAAGTGACTCCCACAGTCCAGTGACTCTTCAGTCCAAGTTTGGTGGAGGTAAGTCCTTGCCTCCCCACGCTAGACTGCATTGCTGGGTACCGCGTGATTTGCAGCTGCTCCGGCTCCTGTGCACTCTTCCAGGATTTCCTTTGTGCACAGCCAAGCCTGGGTCCCCGACACTCTAACCTGCAGTGCACGACCTCCTGAGTTGTCCTCCGGCGTCGTGGGACCTTCTTTTGTGACTTCGGGTGAGCTCCGCTTCACTCCTCTTCGTAGTGCCTGTTCCGGCACTTCTGCGGGTGCTGCCTGCTTCTGAGGGCTCCTTGTCTTGCTGGGCAACCCCTCTGTCTCTCACGCAATTGGCGACATCCTGGTCCCTTCTGAGCCACAGCAGCATTCAAAAACCCTAACCGCGACCCTTGCAGCTAGCAAGGCTTGTTTGCGGTCTTTCTGCATGGGAACACCTCTGCAAGCTTCGTCACGACGTGGGACATCCATCCTCCAAAGGGGAAGTTCCTAGTCCTCTTCGTTCTTGCAGAATCCACAGCTTCTACCATCCGGTGGCAGCTTCTTTGCAGCCTCAGCTGGCATTTCCTGGGCATCTGCCCACTCACGACTTGAGTGTGACTCTTGGATTTGGTCCCCTTGTTCCACAGGTACTCTCATCTGGAAATCCATTGTTGTTGCATTGCTGGTGTTGGTCTTCCTTGCAGAATTCCCCTATCACGACTTCTGTGCTCTCTGGGGAACTTAGGTGCACTTTACACCTACTTTTCAGGGTCTTGGGGTGGGCTATTTTTCTAACCCTCATTGTTTTCTTACAGTCCCAGCGACCCTCTACAAGCTCACATAGGTTTGGGGTCCATTCGTGGTTCGCATTCCACTTTTGGAGTATCTGGTTTGTGTTGCCCCTATACCTATGTGCTCTCATTGCAATCTATTGTAACTGTACATTGCTTGCATTGCTTTCTATTGCTATTACTGCATATTTTTGGTATTGTGTACATATATCTTGTGTATATTTGCTATCCTCATACTGAGGGTACTCACTGAGATACTTTTGGCATATTGTCATAAAAATAAAGTACCTTTATTTTTAGTATATCTGTGTATTGTGTTTTCTCATGATATTGTGCATATGACACCAGTGGTATAGTAGGAGCTTTGCATGTCTCCTAGTTCAGTCTAAGCTGCTCTGCTAAGCTACCTTTTCTATCAGCCTAAGCTGCTAGACACCTCTTCTACACTAATAAGGGATACCTAGACCTGGTGCAGAGTGTAAGCACCCCTTGGTACCCACTAAAAACCAGGCCAGCCTCCTACAGTGAGTAGCTGCACTTTATAAACTGATTGATTGATTGATTCAACTTGTTTACACACCAATGTCCCCAAACTGCATTTATAAGACTCAGAGTACATATAAAAGGCAGACCCACCAGATCCACTCACAAACCTGAACTCAAATAATCAACAATATGACATGACGGAGAGCATCCAAAAAAAGACACACTAAATGGGAAATTCAAGTGGTTACTAATTAGCTCCCAAACAACCAGGCACATTAATGATAAAACTCAACAGAGAAGGCAAGCAATCGCTTAGACTAACACTCAAGCGTCACACACAAACACTCCAAGACATACCAACAACTGGATAGACAGACACATTAGACAATAGATTAACATTAAACCAGAACTAAGAAGAGACAAACACTGCACAGGACAACAACTAAGCAGGCAATAAAGTCGGTTCACCCAAAGTGGGATGCATCACAACCAACCCTCCATGTACACTGAAAAAGAGGCAGCCCTCAACAAACACACATTAAGTAGCAGAACATGCCATGAATCCTAATGGATCACAACCCAGGCAAAATGTTCCTAACTCATAAGGCAGCATAAGTAGCTGCCTTCCATTATTCTACACCAGAAACATGTTACATGGGTGGAATGTAAGTGTTACCACATACTTACCCATGCTTTTTGGAGCATTCCCAGAATAACAAAGAAAAGTAAACCTTGGAATGCATCAAAATTGTGCAACTTCTCATTAGAGGTACAACAAGGGGAAATATCTTTATTTCTCCTTGTTTTTTTCTTCTTTTCTTCTTTGTAAGTGTTCTGCATTCTGCAAAGTGAAAAGAATTCTCTAAGGATTGTTTTTGTGCCACATGGTCTCCCTTCCTGCACAAAACAATCCTTCCTGCAACACAGGAACACTTACACCATGGCACAAGGGTGCCTGCATTGGCACTAGGCAGCACACAATACACCATTGCAGAGAGCAGGATTGTGCCGTATGTTAGTAAATATGGCATATTCCTGCTCTCTCTATTTGACACGGTGCAGCAAGTTGTCTTGCTGCATTGCACTGCATCAAATATTGGTAAAACTGGAAGTTAAGATATCTCATAACACAGATGCAGCTGAATTCACAAGATATCAGAGACAACATGTCAAACCACTACACCAATCGACTGACATCAGGACTGACACTATAGCAACAGAACTACATCCAGACTAGATTACAGATACAATGACTACACAACCCCAGCCCGAAAAAAGCCCACACCATTATAGACAAGACCAACAAAAATGAGTAAAGAACCAGAAATCAAACAAACTAATCCTCCCCTCACACCATGCTCATCACATACAGGAACACAACATACCACTACGTCTCAAAACCACCTCATGAATTCTTCTACCTATACGATCAATGGCATCACAATACATGTGGAAGAAACATACTGAAGTGAATGATGAATTAATCCACATGAAATGAAGCTCGGATGGCAGAGATTGAGAATGGTGTGAAGTTTATTCAAGTTACAGTTCAGGCAAAAGGAAACTTCATCCACAACAGCAAAATCTGCCCTCAAACGACCATCTCAGTCAGCCTGGAATGTTAACACATTCCGAACCACTGAAACAGTGAAAAGAGGGGGGAAAGGAACATACCACCAAATACAATATAAATTTACCAGCAGAGAATACAATAGGTAAACAACTATTAATAAAAATAATACACAATGCCACACTACCCCCTTCCCCAAGGAAAACCCTCAAAAAACAGACACAACACAGGAAAACAGAGAAAATGAACAGTAAATAAATAAAAACGCTATTTAGTCTTGAGTTTAACAACTCTGTTCAAATTCCAAATACGTCCATCATCAACCTTGATGGCTCCTTTGAACACTTTAATGACCTGGAAAATCGTACTGTAATGAGATTGTCCACTGCTTATTCTACCAGGCAATTTTTATTTTAACAGAATCACCCACAGCCACAACAACTTCCTTCACAGATTTGCGAATATCATATGTGTGTTTCCTCTTTTCTAGCACAAGTTTCTCTTTTGTCAAGGCAATGTTTTTTAGATTTTCACAATACTTCAAATCTTTAACATACTCCTTGATCCACGGCCGACTAATCTTTGTGTGTGGAACTCTGTTTCTAAACAAAACGAAAGGAGATTGATCAGTAATGGAGTGAGGAGTATACCTATAATTTTACACCTTAGTCCTGATAGCATCCATCGAGCTCACTTCCATTTGCTTAGCCAATTGGATTGTTTCTTTCAACGTCCTGTTGAAATGCTCAACCATACCATTAGATTCTGGATGGTACAAAAGTACAAATCACACTTTTTACGCACAATATCTCTTGATACCAAAAAATTACACATTAATTTAGATGTAAATTGAACCCCCTTTTCCGTCAAAAAACACTGGGGATTCCCTTCAGTAAGAAACTTAATGATCGTCAAGGCCGTAACATCGGAAGTAATAAAAACCTCAAGCCAATGGGATTTGACATCCATCAAGACTACAACATACTTGGGAGAAGAACCACAGCTTACAGGACCCATAGGGGGTCATTCCGACAGGCCGGCGGTGCCCCGCAGGGCATTCTGACCGCGGCGGTAAAGCTGCGGTCAGACCGGCAACACTGGCCGTCTCCCGCAAGTGTACCGCCGCCCCTTTGAATCCTCCAAGGCGGCGCAGCTAGCTGCGCCGCCGAGGGGATTCCGACCCCCCCTACCGCCATCCAGTTCCCGGCGGTCCGCCCGCCGGGAACCGGATGGCGGTAGGGGGGGTCGCGGGGCCCCTGGGGGCCCCTGCAGTGCCCATGCCACTGGCATGGGCACTGCAGGGGCCCCCGTTTGAGGGCCCCTACGTGTATTTCACTGTCTGCTTGGCAGACAGTGAAATACGCGACGGGTGCAACAGCACCCGTCGCACCTTCCCACTCCGCCGGCTCGATTACGAGCCGGCTTCATCGTGGGAAGGACGGTTTCCCCTGGGCTGGCGGGCGGCCTTTTGGAGGCCGCCCGCCAGCCCAGGGGAAACCTCAAAATACCCACTGCGGTCTTCCGACCGCGGTACGGTATTTTGGCGGCTCCCGCCGGGCGCGCGGTGACCGCGCCCGGCGGGAGTCAGAATGACCCCCATAATGTCTAAAGAAACCTCTTCCCATACTTCTTTGGGAACTTACCTCATTTCCATGGGATGCGTCTTTCTCTTCAAAGTCTTATCAGAAATTTTGCACTCCACACAGTCTCGAACCCTCCTTTCCAGAGCCAAATCCATACCTGCCCACCAATACACAATCCTCAACCTCTCCTTGGTCTTGCAAATGCCATGATTACCTGAATGCACAAGGGACACCAAGCGTTCATGCAGACCAGAAGGAGATATTAATCAACCAGCTCTCAACACTAAACCATTCTCTACGCAGAGTTCATTCCAGACTTTCTTGTAAAAACACAACTCCATTCTCATGACACAACAAATCATTGCCAGATAACAGCAAATCCTTAATTTTTACCAATTCCTCATCCTTGTTCAATTCTTCCAACCATTCTTTTTCCAAAGTGCAACCACCAGTCACACTACAAACTTTGACATCATCATCAACTCACCACGAACCCAGATCATCATTCTTTTTCCAGCTCACCGATCTCAACTTAGATAAAAATCAGCAGTTTTTTTTCTCACAAGAATACAATAGATAAACAACTATTAATAAAAATAATACACAATGCCACACATACCATCACAACATTCCACAAAGCCAACGAGATTACCAAACACCTGATATCTTCCCAGACACAAAAAGAGGAACCACCAATATAGTAGAATCACCCAACTTAGCATGTGTGCAAAGTCCCCAAAGGAACTTTCCCAACACAAACATAACCAAAATATACAGACCATCTCTAAATAAAAGTTAGCACAACCATTATGACTCTGTACCACACATAAATACCTTGAAGACCTCTTCAATTGCTTACCCACCTGAAACACATATCCATCCTGTCACCTGCAGAGACACAACAATAGAAGTTCCCAATACAACATCACAAGATACCCCACAGATAACAAAATTCAGATCACAATTAAAATCTAACACTAAATACCTCATCCCAAGACCACACACAAAATCGCACACTAATACATATCCTTCAGCGAAGAGAATTAAATCATTAAAATCACATCATGGCTAAACTCAACAACTCACCCGAACACCATGCAAGGAAACAAATACACAGTGTTAACCCCCTACATAACCAAGGAACATACCTACACACCCATACATCACAGGCTTCATAAATGCCTACACAACCCAAACAGCATATGCAATAACCCGGACAAAATCACTACATCATCACCCACACACCTTAAGCTGCATGTAATCCTTCACCCTCTAAGGAGATCAAAGCCTTATTCAACAACTTAAACAACAACAGGAAGGTCTACAACAATACGATCACACCTTGGAAAGAGAAAATAGATAATCTAATTCCCATCAAGAACCAAAAAGATCACAAACTACCCATGCATACAATCCCCTCCACAACAACTCTACAGACTAAGCAGGGACAATAACAGAATCTCACAACAAAAACGAATTCCTCAACATAAACCTAGAAAGAAACAAATACACAACGTCACCCCAAGGCAGACACTACACTGGTATGAGACACAAACAGGTTCATATGGGAAAAAAAACTAATGGAGAAACTCTACAAACAAGCCATCAATACATCAGTACAATTAGACCAAGAAATCAAAATGACCAAACCAACAGTAAAATGCATGCTCCACAAAAGTGAATTTGATTTGAAACATAGCACCAAAACAGCCAAATAAATCTTCTCACAGGAAACAGACATAACATGCCTAATGGAAAAATGGCTAAATGAAACCATGACACCCATGACACCCATGAGAGACATAGTGGTTCCTCCAGGTTTCACCTTAAATGATCGAGACAAAGAGGGAAGAAAAGGATGAGGACTAGTGGTCATCAATAGATACATCCTGCAAATTGGATCATTCAAAGCAGAAAAATATAGCACATTTGAATGTCTAGGAGTCAAACTCACTAAAACCGGTCCTACAATAACCACATCCATGTACTTTACCACCCAACTGGATATCAGCAACTTTTCCCAGAGCAGCTGATAGACCTCATAACAAAACAATCACTCCTGGAACCCAACAACATAGTCTTGTGATACTTCAGCATACACTGGAACAACACCATTGACATCCTTCTTTCAATCTTGAAACACTTTATAGAAAACAGCAACCAAACACAACACTATGCAGACCCCACACACATAAATGGAGCAACACTTGACCTGATAATAGCCAAAGATGATGCAATAGGACTACAAAATATTTAACCAGTAGACTGGTCAGACCATCACAGTGGTGTACTACTTACAGACCTAAAAGGTGGATAAGAGATACAAAGCTAATTAACACCGAAAAGCTAGCAGGAAAGAGAAACCCTAAATTCTCAAAGAACACTGAGGTCCACTGGGTAGAAGGCTTAACAACATACTACAACAATATTGCAACAATACACTGTCACACATACTCAATCAAGAACCCCCTCTAAAACTCAAGAAACTAGGAAACAACCCCTCATGTCCATGGATCAACAAGAAACTCAAAGACAAAAGAAGACAGCTCAGATGAGTGGAAAGAAACTGTACACAAGATCCATTAACCTCAAACTGCTGCTTCTACAGCTTGAGAGAAACAGATACAAAAACCACATAGTTAGAACCAAAGCTTCATTCGTCTTGCCGACTCGGAGGTCACCAAGGAAATGCCAAGAAGTGGTAGCGCATAATGAACACCGTGATTTTAAACACAAGAACCGAATCGTGCGTATTGCCGATTCGAGTACCCCCAAGTAAATGCCAGGAAATGGTAAAGCTCGTTGAATAGCATGAGTTCAACACAAGAAATGAATCGCGCGTTCTGCCAATTCGAATGTCAGCCAATAAATGTCATGAAATGGTAACACACAATGAATATCATGAATTAGACACAAGAAATTAATTGCGCGTCTTGCCGATTCGAAGCCCACCATGTGAATGCCAAGGAATGGTGGCGCACATTGAATATCATCAATTAAACACAAGAAAAGGAATCGCGCGACTTGCCGATTCGATGACTACCATTTGAATAACAAGAAATGGTAGCATACAAGGAATAACATGAATTACACACAAGAATTGAATCGCGCATCTTGCCGATTCGAATGCCACCATGTAACTGCCAAGAAATGGTAGCGCACAATGAATATCAAGGGTTAAAGCACGAGGAACGAATTGCGCATCTTGCTGATTGGAATGCCACCATGGAACTACCAAGAAATGGTAGTGCACAATGAATATCAAGGGTTAAAGCACAAGTAACGAATTGCGCGTCTTGACGATTCGAATGCCACCATGTAACTGCCAAGAAATGGTAGCGCACAATGAATATCAAGGGTTAAAGCACGAGGAATGAATCGTGCGGCTTGCTGATTCGAATATTAACATGTAAATGGCAGAAACAAAGCCCAGCCTGACCTCCGTCTTACCGCCCTGATCATGGATCACCAATGTAAATGAAGGGCAAAGGCCTGGAAGATCAAAGTAGGCCTCCGGAACAGGAGCTCAGGAAGTTGCTGCTGCTCTGCACCCGGACCTCTGAATAGTGAGCACGTGGAGCTGGGCTGGCTCCCTTTTATAGAGTCTTAGCCCAGCCCACCAACCACACCCAGGCATGCTGCAGGGAAAGCTTCTAGAAGGCCCTGGAAGGAGACCACAACCTGACACAGTCTGAAAGCCTGCAGCAGTACATTGCATGTGAACAGTATTTATATGCATGCTGAACATAAGTCTTCAGGATTAAACTCTGTAATACAAAAGGTTAAACAACATCACATCACCACAATGCATAAATTATGTTAGCTTGAAATTGTTAGGTTTTTGCATTCTAGTCGCCGTAGAGTGCGCACTGCCCTGATGATGACAATAACAGCCCAAAATAATAACAAACATCACCAGACTCCACACTGCAAACAATTTCAATAACCGAACAATGTGAAAAATTCTTACATTTGTTTACTGGAAAAAACTTGAGAATTGAAGAATCCCTGAACAGCAATGGAGACAACAACCAGCGCTCGCTGACTACACACGCACACCTGAATCAAAAGATGAGGAACGAAGACCACATCAACCTCAGCTATCCCGTAAGAGCAACTCACAATGGCAGGAATTCAAAATACCTGAAGATAATGAAATCATTACAATCATATAAGGGCTAAACTCAACACCTCATTTTACAGACCCTCCCCCATCTCTATTAATCAAAGAACTCAAATACACAATTTTACCAATGTGAACCAACATCATCTACCCCTCACTAACACAAGGCAAAATGTTTAAATGCCTAAAACTGGGAAAAATCACTCCTTAATAAAGAGTGCCAGACCCTAAAGTCCTAGTCCACCTGGTAACCAATCTACTTTTCTTAGCAAAAGCCATTGAAAAATGCATGCAATCCCAGCCCAGCCAACACATGGAAGGCCACAACTTTCTCAACTTTTTTCAGTTGGGATATACAGAATGCTTGACACAGGTAACTTATATCTGCTGATTCTTCTAGATCATTGCTCCGCCTTTGAAATGGTTGACACACAACACTACTCAACACTTTGAAAGATGCTTGGAAATAAAGGATACTGTCCTGTACTGGTTCTTCTTGCAGACAATACACAATTATAGCTTAAAATCTCATCACCGAATAACATTCTTTACGTGCATAAGACACCAATGAAAGTTAAAAACTTTAAACAACTTAAAACTCAACCACTAAAAGACAGAAGTCCTACTGATATCTACTCAAAACAACACATTTCAGATACAAAAATGGATTGCTCAACTGGAAGCCCTCAACTGTTAAGTGACAGCAGAAGACTACACTAAATCACTAGGGATGACATTTGGCAAACAATTCAGCCTGATGTCACACATAAGCACCTAAGCAAAAAATGCACTGTACAATCTCAAGCTCATTTAAAAGATCAAAGCCTTCATTTCGGAGGTAAACCTAAAAAACGGGCTATAAGTCATTGTGATATCCAGACAGGACTATGGGAACCAACTCTCACTGGGACTCCTAAAATGCACCTAGCCACTGTGAAAGCAACTCTCAATGCAGCAGCCAGTCTCCTGTCTGAAGAAATGGTCATTTTATAGGCTCCTATCCCATTAGGTCGAGTCATAGCCAGCACACCATTATTATCTCCTAGGCACTAATAGTAGATTAATGGTCCTCACATCCTACTATATGCTCAATTTGCACATATCAGGATTATTATGTATTTGCATGGGATGAAGATCTATTTATTTATTGTTGCATGATCTGCTCTGCCCTTTATGCATTTTTGCACATGTCTGTTATTGTGCAGTTGCACAAGTATGATTTTGTACAAAAGGAAATATGGGGTTTGACCGGCCTAGTCTTGTTTTCATCTTAATTTTATTTATTTATCAACAGATCAAATGTTCTGTTTTTTATATCAATTCAGGTGTTTTGGATGTCTGATATTTTACTTTTGATACTGATCTTATTGTATGTTGTTTAATGCACTTTATGTATGTTTGCACATCCTTCACTGCATGCACTTTATGTGCAACTGCGCAAGTATAACTCTATGCGTTGTTTGGTGAAGGTCAAATATGGGGTTTGACTGGCCTATTCTAGTTTGCATTTTTGCTTATTTACTCATTAGCAGGTCAACATTTTTGACTGTTACACAAATTTATGCTGCTCTGGATGTCCTACATTTTTCCTTTGATATTGTTTTTATTGTATTTTGATATGATGTATGTTTATAGTTTAACTGACTAATAAATATATATCTTCAGGGAAGAAAAAAGATATGATCATACCACACCCACTCTTTTAATACTTAAATGGTTCCCAATAGAAGCAAGTTGTGCTCTCAAAACAGCCTGCATCACACACAAGGCTCTTCACCAAAATACCGCAAAATATCTTTTAAAAAACTCGAAAGACCAGGAAAAAGTTACACACTCAGGAGCACTGATTCACTGCTTTTGGTACCACAAAAATGTAAATTAGAAACATTTTACACGAGCTCAATCACAGGTAATGCACCCAGAATTTGGAACTCCATTCCACCGGAAATTCGAGCAAACCCATCAACAGCTAACTTCAAGAAAAGCATGAAAGTCTTCCTACTAGAAAGACACCTTGAATACAGGAAGGAATGAGAATATAACCAATACAAGACGCCGAACCGCAAGGCCATTATCACATAATGTCAGAGGTCAGAAAATAGACAACAAAGAAAAACAATAGCACCATGTGTGTACTAAAAAGCTACAGAACCCAAAGAACAGCTAGTAAGTACCAGGAACACCCAGGCAACTTTTCACATAAGGATAACTTAAAGGCCACACAATGACAGACCTATATATGCATATAACAAACCAAGTCCTTTTGTATTGTTTTCAATGTGTTACTGTATGTGTGTGTGTATGTGTGTACAAATACTTTACACATTGCTTCAAAGATAAGCCAGACTGCTCATGCTAAACTACCAAGGGGGTGAAAAGGGGTTATCTTAGCTGTGTGACTTCCTTACCCTGACAAGAGTGAGGGTCCCTACTTGGACAGGGTGAAAACCACTGCCACCTAGAGACCCCATTGCTAACAATGCACCACACATACAGGAAAAGTACACACATTTTTGGTTTGTTCAGTGCAAAGGCTTACAAGTCGTTGTGTCTTTAGCAACAAATTGTGGCAAGATTACTGACATTGGGTGCTCTTCATTCATAATACAACACCCTCTTAAAACCCCCTAGATATATATTTCTACCCTGGAATGTTCAGGGCGTGGGTCATTTATCCATGTAACAAAGGGGACATGCATGCTTTAAGAAAAGGGAGCACAGTTCGCACAATTGCAAAAGATGCCCCTGACTCAACTGGAAGGTGAATGATTGAAGATATGGAGAGACCAGACACACAATAGAGATAGTCAGCACATGTAAAGGGGATTTTGATATTTGTCAGATCAGGAGTTCCCTTTCTCCTAAGTAAGCAAACTAGAGATGACAAAGAAAATTACATTTGGGTAGATCCTTTTACAATTCTTGTATTTATACACCCATTATGCATTAGTTGGTGAATCTTGGGATAGAGTTAGGCCTCTTTTATCAGACATTGTTGACTGTAGACATGCAGTAAAACAGCTTGATGGTTTAGAAACGGGAATTTGACAAATATGATGAGGGAAGATTGCCCAACAAATAGGGAACATGCTCCAGTCTATGACCTACACCAAAGAAAGTACGTTTCTCGGTATAACACAATTACAAGGCTGAGACTCTCTTTTTGGATGCTTTTGTAAAATGATTTCAACCCACAATCCCTTGTTGATGGCCATAAACAGTGCCACTGGAATTATACGGCAGGGGAGCACCAAATTATGTATCAGGGTTGACTATATTATGGAGCAAGAAAAGGGAAGTTATACGACATAATGCACCACCTTTTTTATTGTATTACCTCATTATTTAGTCATTTTTACTTATGGTAATACTGCCTTGGCAAAGATGTCACCTCATTAGCACCAGTTTAAAAAAACAAATACAGAAATAAGCAACTGAAAGATGACCCGCTAACCTTTGTGGAGGGACTTCCACTTGCACGAAAACATGTTGCCACGTTTTTAGTAACATTTGATCCGTTTAATCTAGTAAAATATATATATCTTAAATCTGCATGTTATGCATCAGATGATGGATTATGTGACAAATGAGATATGATTAAGCATATGATCGAGCAACTCTAACCCAAGCCTCCGGAGCAACACTGCTACAGTTATCTCCAAAATAGAAATGTGGCCCTTCACAGCCCTCTGCACTGTTATATACTACATTATATACTCCCCACTGATAATGTAATTTGGACTTTTATTTTTGACTCTGCAGTGTTTCTCGTCCTCTCTGTGATCTACCACCTGTGTTTTCTGGTCAGATCAGTCTGAATGTTAGGTCATATCAGTCTGTTTGTTAGAGAGGAGATTCTCATTCTGACTAAGCTGTATGACTACAACCTAGGGAGCTATTGAGTTGGAATGAAGTTTGTACGGAAGAATTGAGCAGAATATAACAGGCAACATTTATGCCTAGCTGAGGACTTCGAATTCCAAGATTCTTGGGGGCAGGAGGAGGCTCTACATCTTCAGACTCTATAAAGCATACTGACTCTTCTCTCTGCACAAGATACATTTTGGCAGCTGGGGACTTCAAGTCCCAGGATTCTCGAGGCCCTCTCTCATCACCACACCTGCTCTGCAACTTCAGGCGCTATAAAGCGCAGTGACTCTTCCCACTGGGTGGGGTGCACTCGGTTCTCACAAAGGTAAAGCTGAGAGGAGGCTGAGCTGGGCCGGGCCACCCCTCTTGGCCTAGGTTTTTTTGAGGTACTGTGCTCTTTTACTGTTACTGAACCTCAAGCACTGTCCTGGGCTTTACAATATTTCCTATTAGCACAAGCCGGTTCCAGCTTATTTTATTATTAGTCTCGCCCAGCAGTTTGCGTTGGCTTTGTAATTCTACATTCTTTAAATGGATAAACTCAAATTAGGTGCTAATTCTGAAGGGGCTGTTGCTAAAAAAATCTGGCACATATGACGGATATAGCTAGAAGGCTGTGTGTGCACTGTACAAACAAATTATCTTTGCTGAGAAACGTCTCCTCTTAGCCTCCCTACCACCTGATTGTGAAGCCCCCACTAGCTCTCCCAGTCAGACGAGCATGGGTACATACTGTGCTTATATAAGTGTTTCTCCTGCTCATATCCAGGCTGAAAACCAATTTCCGTCGCCACACACCAAATGGAAAAGAGGGCCTATTTCTAAAAAGCCTGATAATCTAACTGGAACAACATCATCAGAGACTGTAACGTCGAATGATCATCCTAATTGCAAAGAGGTTATTGGAGGATAGTTTGAACAGTTTGGCAAGTATATCGTCAACCTTATTGAGTCCCAGTTATCAGGGTTGTGTGATTGATGCTAAATTAAATGATATGGATGCCAGAATGGACTGTGGTGTGATTTGAAGGAGGGCAATATTTCTGGGCAGAGGCCCCTTAGTTCTACCGAGGAGCAGAGATTTTTGGATGTTGGGAGGGGACAGGTTTCCTCCTGTGCAACCAGTCTGGCCCCATTACCAACCCTGTTATATCCCTTACTCCGAACTCAAGGGACCCCGAGCTGGCTGACACACTAGTAGGGGGCCACCGCTCATTGGTTAACCTTATTCTCCCACCTAATACCAACAGGCTAATCCTGGGTTTGTCTTTAGACGTGACCACCCGCTGGCAGTGTGCCCCTATGTCATCATTATGGCAAATGTTCCGATTATGCGTCCCAAATCGAGCAAGTCATCCCTGGAACTTATTAACAAAGTCATACTTTGGATAAAGGGGAACACTAGGTTCCAGGGTAGTTCATTTCATGATGTCCTTATGGCTAGAAGAGATGGATGGGTTGAGAAGATGTGTAAGGTATTCCAGGGGGTTGTATCAATGTCACCCTTAGGAATCCCACGCTGGCTAGGGAACTAATTTGGGCTTCCCAGCAAGGTCCCCTCAAAAGTGGTAATATTAAGTTCTTGCCCCTTGGGTTTTTCTATAGAGATCTGGCAAAAAAGACCGCATTCCTGGGACTGATCTTCCCTCCCTACTTCACCCCTAGTATCTTCTTTCAGCATTTCTGTTCAAAATTGCTTTACTTCTCTTGGAGCTCTGACAGAAAACATTTGACTTAGTTTCTGTAAAAAGATTATTTCTACCTTCTCCGGATCAAGTTTTTTAGCTGTTTATCTCTGCACTGCTCCTACTTTGGACTCCCACTGTAACCATTTTTACCTTGATTATAAAGAGATATCTAGGCCATTTAATGAGGATAATTGAACTACCCCTGTGGATCCTGCCCAAGCTGTGAATATTCTCTCCTGGAATATTGCTGCCTTGCCAGCAAAACAGGCTGTGATGAATGGGGTCATTATATGTGCAAGTTTGATGTTATTTTTCTCCAAGAGACTTGGAACTACTGAGGACATTAGCATGGATGGTTGGTATTGATATATGGTCCCTGCTGTCCCTTCCTCTTCGGGCAGGGCCAGGGTAGGTTTAACAACCTGAATTAAAGTCTCCTTGGATTATAGCATCTCCCCAATTCCTTTTGTTATATATTTAATTCATGTCCTTTTATCTACATGGAGCAATGGATTATGCATTGCCTAAATCAATTATTATAATCGGTACTTTGATTTAGATCATATTGCCAATCTTAAGGTGCTGTCCGGTTTTATCTTTGGTCTTGAAGCACAACTATCTTGTTTGCACAAAGGATTGCAAATTATCCTAGGCAGGATTTTAATGTGCAAATAGGGCCTTCTGAAGTATGAAGTGACCAAACCATGTTTAACAGTCTCAGTATTGGGAGTGGCAGGCACCCCAGGGACAAGGGCACCAAGCTTCTATTCAAGTAATTAAAAGACTAGGACATGACGAGAATAATTGGATTGACAAATCCTGTAGAAAGACTTCATCGGGTTTACATGAGGCCCTGAATGAATCAACCAGGGATACCCATAAAGTACATCACTGTAGGCTGGAGTACAAGGCGGCCCAAGATATAGGGACCTGCAGAATATCTCTGGGGAAAGTTGGTCATGACCTGCAGGATGAAAGAGTTGAGAGCCTTCTGGGCTGTAGCTACAAGACAATGGGTGCAACCCCCAGCACTAATATTATTTCCATTAGCCAAGAAGCCTGGGTTAACCATTTTAAAATAGTCTATGGGTCCAAGTGTGCATCCTTACCTGCTGAAGAGGGAGTGGTATGCTCCTTGGCTCCGCAATTCACCTCAGAAGAGGTGATAGAAGCGATCAACAAAAGCAATCAACCAAAGCTCCCCTGTTTGCTTCAAAGCAATTTGTGAAATGGGTCTTCCTCAATTATGGCACACAGCTGTTATTGTCCCAATTTTTTAAAAGGGCAACCCCAATACCCAGCGCGCTATCAGCCAATATCTCCTTTGGATTCTGAGGTCAAACTAGTGGGGAGAGTGGTGCTTGAATGCCTCATAGTGTGGTTTGATATTTTGTCGGAGGTGGATTATGGGTTCTGTGAGGGTCTTGACACAGTAGAGTAATGCCTCAATTTGCACCTGCTGATCAGCAAATATACTGTTGCTAAGCAGGGTACCCTCTGCCTGGCCTTCATGGACCCCTCATGCACCTTCAACAGTGTGGTGAGGTCTAATGTTTGGGAGATCCTGTTCGATATGGGGATGGAGGGTGACCTAGTTCGGTTTCTGGGAGCCCTACACTATGGCTTGACCGCATCATTTAGGTTTGGCCTTCCAGGAGAGAGGACAGTGTTAACATTCTGTTCCCTTGATCTGGCCATCATCAAACTAAAACTTTCATCATGGCCTGTAATCCAAGGCAAACCAAGATAAGGGGGATTTTGCTGCACGGTCACCACTTGGCCTTCATTCAGGATTTCTCATGCCTGGGTGTCATTTTTGATGCAAGGGGTAACTGGGGTCCTTGTACTGCTAAAGTCTGTCAGAAACGTGCAAGTTCGGCTGGGTATGTTTTCAATCTTGCCCGACGCTTTGGCAAAAAACAGGTGGCCCCTCTGTTAGAGATTTACAGAAGAAAGTGCTTACCTATTTTAACATATGGGTCAGGCATCTGGGGATACATTAACACAAACCCTTTCCAGGGTGAACAAAACAGAGTATTGAGGAGATTATCTGGTGTTCCTTCGTCGTGTTCCACCTTTATCTTGCACCACAAGCTTGGGGTGGATTATGTGGAAAATTCCATCAAACTGGCTCCCCTTCCTCTGTGGTGCCCAGTATGGATTAATCTCCATGCCTCCTTTAAAAGGGAAATTGATAAGGATTGTTTATCCTGTTAAAGTGGCATGAATATTCCCTGGTTTAATTATGATATGACCATAATGACAGATCCGAGGAAGCCACAATTATTTTAGGAGCCTGAAACTCTGACTACATCTGACATGACATGGGTAAAAACCTCTTTTAAGACGAGCAAACACCATTTTAGAGAGGACCATGAGGTTACTAAGATCTCCATTAGGGAGTACGTCCCACTATGCAGTACATCTGCTCTGGAACCATATATGTAGTGGATCGACTGCTCATGGGATAGAATGTTACTTACTAGTTTCAGATGGTGCTTTGTGAGATTGCTTTCCCCGTGGACAGTTCTATCCATCTAAAATGTTGCTATGTCCATGTGATGAGTCTCCTTCCCAGAGGCTTTTAAATTTTACATTATTTTGCAAATTTTATCTAGATTTTACTAAATGGTTTTTAATCACACTAAATAAGTTTTCGGGCATTAAAAGCCCAGGGATGGCCCTGGTTTATCTTCAGCCGCTGGACTCCCCATCTAATTGTGTGAATATATGCTCCTTTTTAAAAGGTGCTGTTCATAGAAGGAAATTATTGTTGTTCTAACTGTTGTAGACCTCCCTTTTTGGTGGCACGCTCAGCCCTTCAAATATCATATTACCTGGTCGACGTATAGTTATTGTTATTATGTAGCTCTGTAGTGTTTACAGTCTTGGTGCTTGCACTTTATTTGAACTTTTTATGCCGGGGCAAGGGACACTTAATAAGCGGGTTGTTATAATTCCCTGGTAATATGATGATCGTTTCTGTTGTTACAGTATATTTGTCATTTGAGTACAGTTGTTCTCGATGCTTTTATCCTCATGCTTTAAGCAGCTGTGAGCTATTTTATTGATATGTTTCTTTTTCTGTTTTTTTTCGTGCCTTTATGGTTACGCTGGTAGTCAAAATAAATTTTGCTGATGATGACGATGTCACAAATGCGTCAAATCTATAGTAATGCGAATAAAGTCTCAACCGCAGAATGGCATAATTACTGTTGCCCTAAGCATGACGCTGGGAAGAACTAGCACATGTTCTCAGCTGGCTATTACAAGCAGATGCATTGTACAGATCAGATTCAGGAGGACACAAAGAGACTGTATAATTCTTTAGTTTGAGTTAAATGCTAGATCAACGGTAGATGCACACTTCGGGTAGGAGGCATTTAAATCCGTAATGAGAAGTGGTTTCGAATGTTTTTTACTGGGTCATATTATCTATCTATATGTGAGACAAACTGTTGTTAAACATAGGCAATGTGTAGACAAGTGTGGAATTTATGATAAACAAATTAACTACCTTCGGTATTATAAAGTGACGAATGCCTAAGAGAGACAAATTGTGCCTCTTCCCCTTACATACACAGACAGTATCTGCACAGTCACAAATGCAAATAGGTTCACCACTGAGATGCAGGCTTTAGGCATGCAAGGTCGGTGTTGCCCCGACAAGAATCCAGAGCAAAGGGACAGGCTGTGTACTCACCATGATGGTGCTAATGCTTAGACTGTTGATTAACGTATTTTAATGTGCCAATGATTCTTCCGCACTGATGTTCCAAAAATTACATTTTATGTTGGTTGACCTACTTTCGGGGGTAAGTCATATGACATTATGTCGTTTTTGTTGAAGCAGATATGCTAATTAAGAAAATTATTAATGATCTATATGTTATTACTAATGAGAAAATGTGTAGAGAAAATCGTAGAAAAATAATGTGAATGTTTGAAAAATGTGCCCTCAGGGTATGATCACCATGTGTACTAAAACGACTGAAAAATGTGCAAAATAACGATAATATATGAGAAAATGTAATAATATGTCATAATGAGATATATAACCTATGTTTTACATTAATTTATAGTACTAAGTTAGCTGAACTAAAGGCCTAGTTCCACTTGGCCTCGCTCACACTCACCCGTTCGAAGTTCAAGTTACTTAGCTAGAATTTTCTGCAAAGTACCGGCAGACAGGAGATGATGAAGTCAATTTGATACAATTATGTGTAGAGCAGGCTAAATGTACTTTCCCAGGACTTGAACAATAGAGGCACTGACTGAAGAGCCATATGCAACAATTTTGATACCTGATGAGCCGGATGATAAGGGCATCACATGAAGAACCAATCCGCTTCTTGTGACTTGGGTCATTTGAAAATTATTAAATTTGGTAAACAAAAACTATAGGTTAAAATCATATCTGCTGACTGAATGACCAATTAGCAATTAGGGGGATGGACTGAGAGACCCTAATAAAAAGTCATGACAAGGGGCTAGGAATCAGAGTTGCAGAAAGAAAATTGATGACATCAGGAGACGCTGACCGAGGTGCTGATATTGGGTTCATACTCTGTGAGCCTGATTCGTAGCTGACTGATTGATGACCTGAAGATAAGGACTGACTTGTTGCTGATATATCCTGGATAGGTAGCTATGAAAATATGACTGATGATTTAATGCCTTTTCTTCTAGGTACCAACTGCGATGTTTATAGAGATTCTCACTTAGGTAGATTTTTGCAAAATGATGTTTTCTCTAAATTGTTTTAGCATGAAGACCCCCATGCTAATGCTAATCTTGGTTAGGTAGCCTGAGAGGGGTGAAGTTGACGGTGACAAATGACTGACAAACTTACTTGCTGAATTTCATTATTAATGCTGGTATTCATAGCTTATGGTATTACATTGTGCATTTGATTTCATTAGGAAAAAATGTCTTCTATTAATGAATTAATAAAAAGGTTTTGATTCGAATAAAGATAGAACTAATGAGTGATCTAGAATTCCAATCAATAGGGAAATAAAAATTATTAACTTCTCTCTGAGTAGTGGTTATTCTTGAGTAAGCTGTTTTTCATAGAATGTTTCTTGTTTATGATGTTAGCTATCGACTCAGTGGTCATTGCATGACTAGGATACTCCATGTGATTCAAAAGGTTCATCGACATATACGTGCCCCCTTGTAAGTTTATTTGCTAAGGACCAGGCGCGCTAGCATTTTCTACAACAGTAACAGACCAAATCATACAACTGATGGATAACTGAAATGTATGCAGAAATGTGTCTGGTAGGTCTACTGATGCGAAAATAATAAATCACATTGTAAGTTTATATACCTAGCTCTATTATTGGTCAAACCAGCTAACAACAAAGCCTTTGTGATCATCAAAAGCAGCTCAGATTAACAAGCAGAGGGTAGATTTGCTCAAATAGGTGGCTGCCGATGGTGAAACAACAAAAATACAGATTACCGCCAAAGTCTCACTTGTCACATCCAGAGGTTTTGCCTTTGGACTTTTTCACTCCTTGCGGGTCCTTCCAGAAGGCACCAACTAATATGTGCTACCTAGTGTCAGCGACATTGTGGATTCTGAAATGGGTCACCCATACCTCTGTCAGATTAAGTGATGTGAAGACCTGGATGCCCAGACCACGAATCTCCTAGCTGTCTAGTTTATGACACTAAATTAACATGAGCTCAAACCTTGGTAGCTATGGCACCTGACAGTCAGGATTAACTTAGGGCGATGTGTGAAGTATTTATGCAGTACCAAATAAAAAATACAGTAAAATCTACCAAAAGAAGAAAAATGATTTTAATTTTTAAAGTTTTAAGAAAAACGAATAGAAAATACTCTAAGCTGACATATGAATTAATTATTTAAGTTTTAAGTAAAAATAGTGTGAAAAAGCATTAAGCGACAATGATATTCTATGGACTCAGTAGACTGGGACCTAGGCCGACTGGACCCGCCAGATGGAGACTTGGTCTGTTATACCAAGTTGATTGGTCCTCGTGAAAGTATGGAAGTCAAAAACTTCAAAATATTTTCTAAGTCCTACTTCAGAAAGTGACAGTCAGTTTTGTGAAGAAAAGTGCTAAAATTTCTTCTAAGTCCTACTGTAGAATAAGACTAAATCATTTTTCAGAAGTATGGAGACCTTTGAGTGGGACAAAGCTGAAATTCAGTCTGATGTCTTCGAACTACCATTGGGATACTTTTTTCAGTTGTGTCCCACTGATGCTCCAGAGCTGTGGATGAAAAGTTTTTAAAAGTTTCCATATTTTCTTCTGATGTTCAAAGAACCTCAGGATTACACTTCTAAGGCCCCTTGGGCCTCAGCGGAAGATCTTTGAGACTCTTCGGGTATTAGGCAGAAGCAATAGCAAGGTCGAGTCCAGGTCCAGTTGCAAATGGTCAGCTGGGCAGTTCAGGAAAAGGTCCCTTGTAGCTTGTTGTGTCCCTGTAGCATACAAGCAGTCATCCAAGTGCACTTCTTTATATTGAGCACAAAAGGGAGGAGACCCAGTCCTTCATGGTTCTCTCATGTCACAGACAGCAGGCACAGTCCTCTTCTAATCTTTCTCAGGTCCAGTAAGTATTCTAAAGATGGTGCCTTGGGGTGCCACATTTATGCCTGGCATTGGCTAGAAGGTATGGGTGACTCCTGGGCATGCAGTAACTAATGGGGAACAAGTTCTGAGGAGCAAACCCTACCCACTTTTTATTCGGTTTCTGTTTTCCCTACAGCAAACAGTCAAAAAGTGCCCCTCACTCTCAAACCCCAAGATGATCACTCAAAGCCATTTCTGTGAGTAGCTTTCCTACCACTGGGCTTGTGACAGGGCAGGTCTCTTTGAAGTTAATACAGGTCCTGGCTCCACCCTAAGTGGCCTTCTTGCAACTGGAAGAGAAAAACCCTCTACCCTCCCCCGCACATACACACCCAGGTCTCTGCTCTGTGAGGGGTTTTCATACCTCTTTCACACTTCATTCAGGCCAAATACACACTGGGCAGTGGCTGGACCGCTAAAGCAAATGAACCTCTCATGCCGGGTGAAGGTAGCTTACTTAAAGTTACACTTCCAGGGCATTTATTAAAAATCAAACTTTACAATTAGATTGGAATTTTATTAAATATAAAATAAGTCTTTGAATGGAATCTTGTACAGGTCAAATATTATGGATTAAAGTGTATAAAGTGTATAATCTATACTTTTACTTTTTCTATGTGCCAGTTATAGCCTAACCAGTGCCAATGTTGTTTTTGGACTAGTTACTGGGAGACTATGCCATTTAGAAAATCACACATGTTCTACTCATAAATATAATGCACCGACCTTGTGGCCAGCAAAGTTCCTTAAGAGTGACTTTTTAATATTTAAAATCAGGTTTTACTAGGTATCAAAATTGAGATTTTGACAGGTGTGTGCAGCAGGGATCAAGCTGCTGCTCTCATGCTACACATGGTAGGCCTGAAGCCATGCTTCCAGGCCCACTGTTTTGATGATGCAATAGGTGCTGCAGTCCACAGATGCCATTTGGCTTTCAGACCCTGGTGCATTTTCTATACTATACATTATGGTCCTGGAGGCAAGTTAAATAAGTCAATTAGGGATAAGTCAATGTAAGCATATTGAGACTGAGGGCACAGGTACTCTACTCCTGGTTAGCTGTGGTAAAACGTACAGAGTTCTCAAGCCAGCAAATATAGATTCCAGAAAAAGGCATAAAATCTGAGGTGACCATGCCCAAAAGGTGGATTTCCTACTATTGTTCTATAAATAATATTTATAGCATGAATTAAATATGAGAAGGGGCAGGTTTGTTGATGGTATAACCCCCCTGCAAATGTATATGTACCAGGTAGACCACCTATTGATTTCATGTGTATATAATGGTAATAGACTAAACATTCATGTAAAAATTCAGCAGTTATATAAGGCAGTCAAAGTGGCATGCTTTAGGATTCTTTCATGCCATGATCATAATTATACGCCCTCTTTGTCCACACAAGGTGTAATCTCTTTCTGAAACACATGTTCAGCACAGTTACTAACAGCTAATCAGAACCCCCTAGAAATTGTATTGATCTTGATTGGGATCTTGTTGTTCTACCATCATTCCCATTCTTCTGATTGTTCATCTCAAATGCAATTTCCACTTTTGTGCTAGGACAATCCCAAACCCCAAAACCATCTATGTACCATAGTCATACCTAACCATTTTCAAAAATCACATATGGCAACATTGAAGTTAAACTGCCTTCACTATATAAAATCACACGGTTTGAAAGTGCCATTAACACCTCGGGTGCCTTGGACGTAACAGTTGCGTCCCGGGTAGTATCGCTCAGGTGCCCAAGACGTAACTGTTACATCTGGCTACCGGCCCTCGGGGGAAGCACTAGCCCTCCCCCCAAGGGCCTGGCACCCCCCTCACCTGGGCAGGGATGGAAGGGGAATCACTTCCCCTTCCACCGCCACCCCCCTGAGCCCACCGTGGCGTCTGATGACGTTAGCGCGCAATTGCGCGCTGCCTTCTTCAGATGCTGCTCCAGCGCAGATTGAGAGAGAAATGCAAAAGCATTTCTCCTCCAATCACGTGGAGGGGGAAAGAGAGGCATCAAAGAAAAGGAAAGACCTGTCCCTTCCTTTGATGTCTCTCTCAGCATTTCTGCTGCCAGCAGAAATGCCCACTAGACACCAGGGAGTTTTTTTTTTTTTTTATATGCATAAAGGGAGCGGCCACTTGGGCAAGGGCAGCTCCCCAGGGTGGCAAATTTTTTTTGGGCATTATCAGCCTATTCTAATTAGGCCAATCTGCCCCGGGGGTGGGTTCAGAAACCGCTAGACACCAGGGATTCATATTTTTTGGTTCTTTTATTTTTTCAGATGTGAGGAGTGACCCCTTAGGCAAAGGTCACTCCCCTTTGGGGATAAAATGTCTTTAGGCCATTTCTGCACCACTTGGGGACAGATTGGCCTATTTTTATTAGACCAATCTGCCCCCAAGGGAGGCAGAAACCACTAGACACCAGGGATTATTTTTTGGGACAATTTCACGCAAGGGGAGCGACCCCTTAGGCAAGGGTGGCTCCCCTGGGGGGGGGGGGGCAAAATGTCTTTAGGCCATTTCTGTCCCCCTTGGGGAAAGATCAGCCTATTCTTATTAGGCCAATCTGTCCCTAAGGGGGGCAGAAACCACTAGACACAAGGGATTTCTTTTGGGGGGGCAATTTCACGCAAGGGGAGCGACCCCTTAGGCGAGGGTTACTCCCCTGAGGGGGGGGGACAAAATGTCTTTAGGCCATTTCTGCCCCCTTGGGGACAGATACGCCTATTTTTATTAGGCCAAACTGTCCCTAAGGGGAGCAGAAACCACTAGACACCAGGGATTTTTTTTTGGGGGGGCAATTTGACGCAGGGGGAGCGATCCCTTAGGCAAGGGTTGCTCCCCTAGGGGGGGCAATATGTTTTAGGCCATTTGGTCATTGCAATTAGGCCGATCTGCCACCAGGGGGGGCAGAAACCTTTAGGCACCAGGGATCTTTATTTTTTTTTTCATTGTTTTAAACGTGGGGAGCGACACCTTACGCTAGGGTTGCTCCCCTGGGGGGATAACTAGTTTTAGGCCATTTCTGCCCCCTTTGGGGCAGATCAGCCTATTTTTATTGGGCCAATCTGCCCCCAAGGGGGGCAGAAACCACTAGACACCTGAGCTTTTTTTTTTGGTCAATTTTATGCAAGGAAGCGACCCTGTAGGTCATTCCCAGGGGGGCAAGTTTATTTTAGGCCATTTCTGCCCCCTATCGGCCTAGTTCTATTAGGCCGATCTGCCCCCGGGGGGGCAGAAACTACTTAGGCACCAGGGATTGGTGTGTGTGTCTGTGTGTGTTTTGTTTGGGGGGCAGCCCCATGGGCAAGGGTCGCTCCCCATGGGAGGACATTACTGTTGGCCATATCTGCTCTCCTTGGGCCCATCTGCCCTCAAGAGGAGCAGAAAGCCCATCAGAGACCAGGGAAGATTTTTTTTTCAAAAAAAGAGGGAGGAGGTATGGCCATACCCCCACCCCAAATAAATGGGGCCAAAGTTGTTCTGCCCACCAGTGGGCAGATGGGGCAATAACCCCCAATCCACTCCCATGGGGGCAGAAACCCTACTAGATGCCAGGCAATTTAAAAAAAATAATAATAGTGGGTGGTGGCTACCAATCAGAATGGGAATGGTTATGCCGCCATCCCGACTGAAGGGGGTAACTGTCTTTCAGCTCTCCCCACACACTAAAACATCTTATCAAACAGCAAGCTAGAAGACATTTGATTATTTGGGGTTTTGGATTTACATCTGGGCCAGGAGAGCTTGCTCAACTCTCAAAATCGTCCCACTTGGAATGGTGAGGGCTGCACTTTTTGGACTTTGGGGAGCTGCCATGGAGAAAATTCCACAAGACCTAGACACATCTGAAAACTAAACATCTGAGTAAGTCCAGGGTGGTGTGCTTCACATGCACCCAGCACCATTTTCTTACCCACAATGCCCTGCTTTTGCTGGAAATCACACATTTTTCCACATTTTTGTGATGGAGCCTTCAGAAATCCCCAAAATTCCTATCACCCAGCATTGTCGCATCTATACCGATAAACATTCTGCCCCATTTGTCAGCCTAAAAATGTTTTTTTTCAAACTGCCCTTTTGGACCCGCTTTGGTTTGACATGCTTTTGGCTCTTCCCTGTCGCAGGCACTTGGCCCACCTACACAAATGATGTATCATTTTTACTGGGAGACTGAGGGGAACGTTGGGTGGTAGGAAATTTGTCCCGGTGTGGTGATCCCACACAGGTATGTGGGAAGAATGTGTTTCTTTAGCTAAATTTGAGGTTTGCTGAGGATTCTGGGTAAGAAAACACTGGGGGATTAATGCAAGTCACACCTCCCCGGACTCCCTCGGGTGCCTAGTTTTCAGATATGTTTGGGTTTGGTAGGTTTCCCTATATGGCTGCTGAGCCCAGGACCAAAAACGCCGGTGCCCCCCCACAAAAACAGGTAGTTCTGTTTGATAATTTTGATGTGTCCACATGGTGTTTTGGAGCATTTCCTTTTGCGGGCACTAGGCCTGCACTCACAGGTGAGGTACAATTTTTATTGGGAGACATAAGGGAATGCTAGGTGGTGGAAGGAAATGTGTGGCTCCTCTTAGATTCCAAAACTTTCTATCACTGAAATGTGAGGCAAGTGTTTTTTTGCCAAATTTTGAGGTTTGCTAATTATTCTGGGTAACAGAACCTGGTGAGAGCCTCACAAGTCACCCCATCCTGGATTCCCCTAGGTGTCTAGTTTTAAAAAATACACAGGTTTGGTAGGTTTCCCTAGGTGCCGGCTGAGCTAGAGGCCAAAATACACAGCTAGGCACTTTGCAAAAAACAGCTCTGTTTTCTGTGGGAAAATGTGATGTGTTCACGTTGTGTTTTGGGGCATTTCCTGTCGCGGGCACTAGGTCTACCCACACAAGTGAGGTACCATTTTTATTGGGAGACTTGGGGAAACGCTGGGTGGAAGGAAATTTGTGGCTCCTCTCAGATTCCAGAACTTTCTGTCACTGAAATATGAGAAAAAAGGTTTTTTTTAGCCAAATGGTGCGCTTTGCAAAGGATTCTGTGCAACAGAACCTGGTGCGAGCCCCACAAGTCACCCCATCTTGGATTGCCTAGGTGTCTAGTTTTCAAAAATGTGCAGGTTTGGTGTATTTACCTAGGTGCCGGCTGAGCTAGAGGCCAAATTCCACAGGGAGGCACTTTGCAAAAAACAGCTCTGTTTTCTTTGGGAAAATGTAATGTGTCCATGTTGTGTTTTGTGGCATTTCCTGTCGCGGGCACTAGGCATACCCACACCAGTGAGGTACCATTTTTATCGGGAGACTTGGCTTAGGGAAATGCTGGGTGGAAGGAAATTTGTGGCTCCTCCCAGATTCCTGAAATTTCTGTCACCAAAATGTGAGGAAAAGTGTTTTTTGGCCACATTTTGAGGTTTGCAAAGGATTCTGAGTAATGGAACCTGGTGAGAGCCCCACAAATCACCCCATCCTGGATTCCCCCTAGGTGTCTATTTTTCAAAAATGCAACGGTTTGGTAGGTTTCCCTAGGTGCCGGCTGAGCTAGAGGCCAAAATCCATAGCTATGCACTTTGCAAAAAACACGTCAGATTTCAATGTAAAAATGTGATGTGTCCATTTTGCATTTCCTGCCGCAGGCACTTGGGGTATCCACACAAGTGAGGTGCCATTTTTGTTACACATTGTCTTTCTCTACATTTTTTCCTTCCAAATATAAGACACTGTGTAAAAAAGACGTCTATTTGAGAAATGCACTGTAATTCACATGCTAATATGCGGACCCCGGAATTCAGAGGTGTGCAAATAACCACTGCTTCTCAACACCGTATCTTGTGCCCATTTTGGAAATACAAAGGTTTCTTTGATACCTATTTTTCACTCTTTATATTTCAGCAAATGAATTGCTGTATAGCCGGTATATAATGAAAACCCATTGCAAGGTGCAGCTCATTTATTGTCTCTGGGTACCTAGGTTTCTTGATGAACCTACAAGCCCTATATATCCCCACAACCAGAAGAGTCCAGCAGACGTAACAGTATATAGCTTTCAAAACTCTAACATTGCAGGAAAAAGTAACAAAGTAAAACGTGGAGAAAAATGGCTATTTATTTCACCTCAATTTCCTTTTTATTTTTTATTTCAGCTGTTATTTTCTGTAGGAAAACCTTGTAAGATCTACACACATGGTCCCTTGCTGAATTCAGAATTTTGTCTACTTTTCAGAACTTTTTAGCTTTCTGCTATCCAGCATTGGTTTCACACCCATTTCTGTCACTAACTGGAAGGAGGCTAAAAGCACAAAATATTGTAAAAATGGGGTATGTCCCAGTAAAATGCCAAACTTGTGTTGAAAAATTGTGGTTTTCTGATTCAAGTCTGCCTGTTCCTGAAAGCTGGGAAGATGGTGATATTAACACCATAAACCCTTTGTTGATGCCATTTTCAGTGAAAAAACACAAGCCTTCTTCTGCAGCCCTTTTGTTCCCCTTTTTTTTAATGAAATTTTCACTGTATTTTGGCAAATTTCTTGGTCTCCTCCAGGGGAACCCACAAACTCTGGGTACCTCTAGTATCCCTAGGATGTTGGAAAAAAAGGACGCCAGTTTGGGGTGGGTAGCTTATGTGGACAAAACGTTATGAGGGCCTAAGTGCGAACTGCCCCAAATAGCCAATAAATGGCCTGAAACCTGAGGGGGGAAAAGGCCTGGCAGCGAAGGGGTTAATCTATTTATTGTTTTTTGAACCTGTGTTATCCTTTAAAATCTCTGTTAATGTAACCATCAACTTTTCTGAATCTAATCAGCTTAAAGTAGAATTCAAAAAACATTCATTCTGTTAACTTCTTCACTGACCCTATCCCAACATAACAAAAATCTATCTTTGAGAAAAATATCTTGCACATATATTTAACACAAAAATATAGATTATTTGCTTTTCTTATGTATATTGTTCAAGATATCTCATAGTTCTGGATCATCAGTCAAACATCTGATAGGCCTATCTCTTGTGAGGTGATTAAAGAACAGTTTAGCAGCCTTGTTTAAATCCGAGTCTGGTGGTAGATTGAAATCCATAGTTAAGATAATGTTACTGTAACATTGTACCTCTGAAAACAGTTCAATACCTTTTACTCTCATAAAGATTAGGGTCTTTTATAGTTACTAGATTAAGATGGACCCTTTTAAACATCAGGCCGATTTTGTAGAGTCATCTATTGAAGTTAAAATGTCTACTTCTCATGACATTTATAAAAATAGCTTTCCTCCTTCCCCTCCACGTCTGGTTTCGAAATATTCATTCTTTTAGCAAGACCTTATAACCCATTGATGTTTCACAAGATGTATCTAGCTGTCATCCCTCACACAAAAGATAGAAAAAGCTAAAACGCAATTTTGTCCATGCTCCTACCCAAATGCTGTGGCACTTTATTCTGCTTCCTAAATTACTACAGTAACTAAACTCTTGGTAAAAAAATCCCCAACTGGAAAATGCTACGCTGATGAATATCCTATCCCATCAAACAAAACCTACCTGCCCTAATATGTCCCCACTTCACTTCGGTAAAGCCATCTTCTTTTTAAACTCACTTGTCTCTAAGACCAAAGTAGTCATGCAGTCAATCTATTAAGCCATATGAAATAGAACCCAATTGAAATACTCTGTAGGCCTAGCACCCAAGCAAGATGAAAAACAATCCATATCCATGTTTATAACGGTGAATTTTTGCAATTTATTACTATTCATTACCTTCAATTTTTCAAGAACAAGCTTTTGGGTGTAGTCCAAAATTGCTCTATTAATTTGTCCTTTTGCCATTGCCTCTCACCAGTTTGCAATTAGTACCATATTATCCAACTAAGGTGGTGCAGCAAGCATTATTGTGGAGTTTCCTAGAACACCTTTTCTCTTACTTCTCATAGTACTGAGGCTTGAAAACAGACCACAATCCTTATAGGGTTATTTTCTATTAGCCGACGTCTCAGGTGATACATGATGCTTCCAACATGTTTCTTTAGATTAGTCTACAGAGTAGTAATCTTGGTATCAGGGCCAATCTTCTGTTCCAAATCAAATTCTGAAGTGCCAGTGTACCACTAAATGTTTTCAGGAGGGGTGGTCGGTTTTTATTATGGGATTACCCTAAAAAGAAGCGCTAGAAAGTTTCTATTATCATTATCACCCACCTTCACCACAGAATGATGCAGTTCCTGAGAATACTGGTAACTACAGATGCATAGAATGGTTTGTGCTGCACGATTGAAGATGACAGAGGAGCATTCTTAAGTTAAGGAGATTTTCTGCCCCTCTCACTGAGCACCATTCTGAGACGTACACTCAATTTCAAGGGAACCTGCTGGTTGTTAGGGAGAGAGTCTGGAATGAATGAGACCCATTTCTTGAGCAAAAAAACTAAAGCCCAAATTTAGTAAGAGTTTGCATCAGGGTTCCATCATATTTGAGGCACAGCTCTGATGCAAAATCCATTTTGGCATTTACTAAAACACGCAAAGTCATTTTGCATGTCTTTGTGTGGTTTAGCAAACATGCTGCCTCGTGTTCCTTTGTGTGGGTAGGCATTACATGGGTAGAGCATGAGCGACCCAAGTATTTTTATGCAAACCCAGATTTACAAAGACTGAGGGGCATATTTATACTCCGTTTGCGCCGAATTTGCGTCGTTTTTTTCGACGCAAATTAGACGCAAAACTAACTCCATATTTATACTTTGGCGTTAGACGCTTCTAGCGCCAAAGTTCATGGAGTTAGCGTCATTTTTTTGCGTGAACACCTTCCTTGCGTTAATGATATGCAAGGTAGGCGTTCCCGTCTTAAAAAATGACTGCGATGCATATGCGTCGTATTTATACTCCCGGGCAAAAATGACGCCCGGGAGTGGGCGGGACTAAAAAACCCGCAATTGCGCCGGATTTTAGCGCCTGGGTCAGGGCAGGCGTTAAGGGACCTGTGGGCTCAGAATGAGCCCAGAGGTGCCCTCCCAAGCCCCCAGGGACACCCCCTGCCACCCTTGCCCACCCCAGGAGGACACCCAAGGCTGGAGGGACCCATCCCAGGGAAGAAAAGGTAAGTTGTGGTAAGTATTTTTTTAAAAAAAAATTTTGGCAAAGGGGGGCCTGATTTGTGCCCCCCTACATGCCACTATGCCCAATGACCATGCCCAGGGGACAGAAGTCCCCTGGGCATGGCCATTGGGCAAGGGGGCATGACTCCTGTCTTTGCTAAGACAGGAGTCATGTTAATGGCGTCTGGGCGCCAAACAGAAATGGCGCAAATTGGGTTAAGACGATTTTTTTGCCTCAGCCTGACTTGCCCCATTTTTGGACGCCCAAACGGCATTTTTCCCTACGCCGGCGCTGCCTGGTGTACGTGTTTTTTTTTCACGCTTACCAGGCAGCGCCGTTCGGCTAACGCCGGCTAACGCCATTCAATAAATACGGCGCCCGCATGGCGCTTCAGAATGGCGTTAGCCAGTGCTAATTTTTTTGGCGCAAAACTGCGCTAGCGCAGTTTTGCGTCAAAAAGTATAAATATGGCCCTGAGGGCTGTATTTATAGGCCCCTAGCACCACAGGAGTGTCACTTTTAGTGACGCTCCTGTGGCGCTAAGCACAGCGCCGTATTTACAGTTTGGCGTTAAGCCACTTTTTGTGGCTTAACGCCACGTTGGAAATACGGCCCCTTTTCACACAACACTGTGCATGGAAGGGTCGTGCAATGGAAGTTGCTGTGGGCATGCCACAGCAACACCCAGTGCATTTTGACACTGCCTCAGATTTATGAAATCTCGTAAACCTGAGGCAGCGCCAAAATCTAACGCCACCCCCAGGGGTGGTGTTAGGGTGCAACGAGGAAGAATACCTTTATTTCTCCGTGTTTTTTGTTTTTTCTATGTGTGCTGCATTCTGCCACATGCATAGAAAAAAGCAAAATGCCAGAAATGATTGTTTATGTGCAGGAAGGTGTCCCTTCCTGTACATAAACAATCATTTGAAAATTACGCTTTGACACTACTGTGTGTGCTGCATTGTGCAGCACACACAGAAGTGCCAAAACGCCATTGGTAATTGTTTATGTGCTGGAAGGGACACCTTCCTGTACATAAACAATCACACCCCTCAACACTGACATCCTTGCATGATGGTGCAAGGACACCTGCGTTGGCGCTGGTAGTTAAATTTTGAGCCAGTGCAGGGGGAAATACAGGGGTGCGCTGTCTTCCTTAAATACGGCACATCCCTGCGTTTCTAAAGTGACGCAGTGCAGAGTTGCCAATTTTGGTACAGCACTGCGCTGCACCCCTTTTGTTTAAATCTGGCCCTTAGAAACTTAAGGATGTGTCAAAATGATGCCCCTGCCATACAGAAGCACAACGAGTAGAACTATCTTAGTTTATCCTTGTTACTTCTTTCGTCCATGTGTGCTGCCTTCTGCAGCACACATAGAAAGTGAAATATACCTCTAATAATTGTTTTTGTGCAGGAAGGTAACCCTTCATGCACAGAACAATCCTGCCCACAACGCAGGCTGCCACAAGTGAGCCAGTGTGCAGAGGCAGACGAACATCACCTTAGCATGGTAAATGTGGTGCTGTTCATCTCTCTCCCTTCCACTCAATCCAGAGCAGCAACTTGCCTTGCTGTGCTGCACTGTGTTGCACAAACTATTAGTAAATATGCCCCAACGTGTGGCAGTTCTTTTTACCATCAAATGCCCAAGTGCGAATCCATTTCAGTTCCTCTTCACTATTCTTGGCTTTCGCAGTGTTCTCTAAAGTAAGCATCTTCATAAGCCACTGTAGTTGAAAAACTCTCAAAACTTGCAGCTCATTTGCGATTACATAGTGGATTGTTTATATGTTGATTTATCTGCTTATTGCACATTCCAAACACGAAAGTTAAACTAATAGTAAAGTAGCATTTTTATTTAAAGAATACTTATGTCTACTGAAAACAATAGTCAGATACCCTTGTTGGACATGCTGGTTCATAAGATTGGAACTGGGGAGACTCCTAGACCTCAGCTTTCATAACTAACCCAGCAGTAGAAAAATATGTATTTACAAGGAATGAGGTATGCATATTTTATCAGGCTTCCATGACTGGCTATGCCAACAGCGGAGGGAGCTGTAATTGGGGACCAAATCATATATTTGTGGGGAATACCTGGACCTGGTCTCTGTTTAGCAGACCCCAAGCCACAACAGAGGTCAACAATCCAGAGTTCCGAATACAAAAAAGTGACAAAAAGAAGTAAAGCCGGTGGATTTCCTCTCACATTAAAAAACGCAGTTCTCGTTGTGTACATCAGGCATTTCCCTGCTGGGCTGGAACCCCTGGATGCCTGTTTTCAGTGTAAGTTGCTGCTCCTGGAGCCTCTGTCACTTTACCCAGCTCCCTGAGGTTACTTACAGCAGGCATGAGGGGGCTTCAAGGGAGAGATGGAGGGAAGGAAGAGACAGACACAACGCGATCAGAGAGGGAGAAAAGAGGGAGGAGAGAAGGCGAACGAGAATAGATGGATGGAAAGAGCGAGTGCGCACAGAGTTAAAAAAAAAAACGCGGCTGGTTTGAGCATTTGTGCCAAGGATGTTTTTGTTCCCAGGCCTGACCCTACCTGTTTTGTAATTCTAAATATATGCACAATGCTGGTGATGGAACGTGGAAGGCTTCATTTGCATGGGACAAGTTATGTTCAGACAGTAAAGTTGTGCCAGAAGGGCACACTTCAGCTTTCAGTCCAGTTCTGAACAGGATGAGTACTGAAGAACAATAGCAAAGGCTAGAGCGCAACCAGAATTATTATACTCTCTTGAATGTAGTTTGGGAATTTGCTTTTTAGCTGCAGATTTACCTTAGAAGTTCAAAAATAATGAATGGTTTGTCCTCCGTTTTCCTTTCTACATTAGAAGAATGGGAACAGGTTTTTACAAAGTCACAGGAGCTCCATAAACCAGGGAATATTTGAGGATCTGAAACAAAGAGATTGCGTGGATATTAAAATAAATACGAAACACTTATAACGCTGATTTTCAGCTGGAAAGAAAATTATGTCGTTTGAATGCAGGCAAGAATAGCTGATGTTAAATGAGCCTGGTGACTGCAATTAGCATAAAAACAAGGCATACAAGTATGGCACTAGACACAGTCTCTCTCTCTCTCCCCCTACACTTCTACTGTTCATTCCGATTAACGATATATAACATTTAAAGAAATACCTTTGACGCTCTTTATATGATTATCTTAAAGAACAAAGGTTTGTTTGACTATAGACAAGACACATAAACATATCTACTATTGAGCTTTCTGTGAATGGAAATGTGTTCACAACCACATTTTCTGTGGAGGTCATGTTGAGGAACATGTTTTACTGTGCAAAAAAAATCAAACATTATGACCCCGGCTGCCTAATGGTTTGATGCTGGGGTTATTTTACCCAAACGCGGTTTTAAATCGGTCCAAAAACATTCAAAGAAAATAACGAGTGCACAGTTAGCTGTTGAATCTCGGATGCAATTATTTCCCTAGCAACAGAGTAGGAAGAATAAATAACATAGGCTTCATTGTTGACTTTCCTACAAATATAAATCTTTTGGACATAGGTTGCTGCTTTTTGGTAGGAGACAAGAGAAATCAAAGATTTATTCGCTTTTAGTAGGAGGTATAGTTTTCTAAATAAAAATTTAAATAAGACTAATAATGTTAAAACAAATGAAGAAAGACTATTAAAGGCAGGGTCGGGGAAAGAAAGAAAAAAAAAGCAGGTTCTGTGTGTGACAACGTATTATGTGATTTGAAAGTACGTTTTATTTGTCAAGCTAGTGTTTTAAGAGTAGAGTTGGCAGCAGCATGCCTCCGCACCTTTTGGACATAACGAGTTTATGTCAGGCTGAGAAAAGGCCAGCCTGATACTCTTGTTTTTCGGGTCAGGCAGCCAGGAGCGAAACATGCACTAAGCCCCATATTTATACTTTTTTTAGTGCCGCATTTGCGTCGTTTTTTGACGCAAAAGCGGCGCAAACTTACAAAATACAATTTTATTTTGTAAGTTTGCGCCGATTTTGCGTCACAAAATGACGCAAATGCGGCGCTAAAAAAGTATAAATATGGGCCTAAATGTTCAGGCTCCTGGCAGCCTGAGTTGAACTTTCCTGGGCTGAGTAGATCACAGCTCCTATGGGTGTGGCCTCCTCAGCTCAGAAAAGGTCCTTGATTCTCTCATGAGGAGGGAGAGCGTCAGTGATCAACCCGAACCTGGGCGCTTCAGTTTTAAGCCCTGAAGTGCTCAGGGCTGAGAGCCTATCACTGACACCTCACCACACAGGGGTGGGGTCAGCAGTCTCTCTGACCTCATCCTTACCTTTTGACGAGTTAGGGACTGCTGCCTCCCCTTATTGGCTGACTTAAGGTCAGCCAGTGAGGGGAGGCAACAGTCCCAACCCTCTTGGCACCATCAAGGCTTCTTTTCCAGAGAGCTGCAACAGGTAAGTGTTGTTTATTTATTGACCGTTTGGTGCAAGCATGTATGAATGAATGTATGTTTTTTTGTGAATGAGTGTTGTGAACGAGTGCGTAGGCGCGTGTATGCATGTGAATGCATTGGTGTAAGTGAATGTACATGCATGTGTGCGCCCTCCCCACTCCCACCCCCCTCTCATTTGTACTCACCAGCCGGCACTGGGCGTTGGTATATTGTTGATGGGTCCGCCGAAAGTAAATCTGTAAGAAATGGGCTTGGTCTCCCATATACACCTTCACTCTAAACTGATACAGTCTCTGCACCCAGAGGCAATCATTGTTTTGCTTTGTGTTTTAAGACCCAAGATGGTGCCAACAGTTCTGGGGGTTCATGGCTGTAACATGAATGTGCATTTTGCACTATTTGCAGTAAGAAAATAGCACTAAACGCCAAAAGTAAGTTGTAGATGAATCCTAGCCAAAAGAGCACATTTAGAGAGAATGAGCAGCTGCTCGCTATTTGTTCTCCATGGCATTTGGCATTATTTCATATTACAACAATGCCCCCTTGCATCCAAAATTGATGTGAGGGGACATTTTTGCACTAAGAAGTAGCACTAAATGCAGAACTACTCTTCTCTTGTAATTCTGCATATTCTCACTGAATTCTCAGGTAACTCCACACAATTGCTTTATACAGAATTACGTGAGTTACGGCCACCACTAACATATTTAACCCAGACTTTTTCTGAGTTGCAGCATGAGATGCAGACAACACTACTTGGAAACAGCAAGGGGCTTTTTCTGTTTGTTTGCTTTGCTGTGTCCAGCTAGCTTATGCAATAACTGGGAGAAATTAAGAGTTCAATGTGTGCTGTATGCACTTCAAACCCTGCATTCATATAAAAACAGACTCCGCGCTATGCTCTATCTAAGAGTACACCTTAATGATACAGCAATAGCTTTTTTGTCCCTCCCAACTCCATCAGCTTCCCAGTAGTCCAGCGCATCGTATATTCAAATGTTTGGACCCCCTATATTGCCCAAAGAGATTTCACACATTGAACTCAGCAAACAATACGATATGCAATTTTAGACAACATTCTTCAGAAGTTCAAAGCTGTGAAATATTGGCAGGGGCGACCCTAAACAAAAGGTGTCATGCATTGAGATGCACAGTAAGGGAGAATATCATTCAGATATAGGAGCACAATATTCTCCTAGATCTCCAAACTTTAATCATACACAGCAAGGTGTGCTTTTAGTTATGGACATGGGCAGTTTAGGAAAACACATCTATTTCATGATTTGTCAAACATTTTTTCCCTCTCTGTTCATTTTGCTGGATAAATGTGCAGTTTACCACTCCTAAACAGGAGTCAGGTGTTTGTGGTTCCCTCTTAAAAATAGTTGAATTGGCTTACCTATAAGTGGCATGTTTAATTTTCCTGTAAGGGCATAGTATATCTTGCAGAAAATACACCGATGGCATGGAAAGTGCATGGAAGTGCCACTTGTGGACTGCAGTAGTTAATGTGCCAGCCACTAAAGTGACAGCCAAAACATGGATTCAGGCCTATGCTACATAGCCTGACAGTTTCTGCTTTAAAACCTGTCAAAGTGTCCCTTTCTGACAGACAAGACACTTTGCTTTCATTTGTAATTTTAAATATTAATAAGTCACTTCAAAAAAAAGTACACCTTCTTGTCCACAAGTCAAGATGTCTGATATTTAAAAGTAGAATCAGTGCAAAATTTTAATTATCATCTTCCTCCAGGGAATAAGCCCCAAAATTAATTTTCAGAGGTGTCAGAACTGTGACTGAATGCTAGAGAATGTCAAGGTACCGGCTATAAACTTTTATCTATACCATTTGACAGGAACTGGTTACAAAAGTCATTTAAAACTATTTAGAATGTTTAGAAAATGCAATTTATTGGTAAAGTCATTTTCACTAAATATTTAGAAAAAGTACATTTTAACAGGTTACCTTGCACCCACCGGATGATTCAATGACTAACTAGCATTATCCTATTGATAGCTGATCTGTCAGGGCTTGTCCTTAATTGTACATGAGAATTACTCCCAGAACAGGCACAATAGCCTGTCTGTGAGGGCGCATTTTGCGCACTTGTGGAAAGACGTTAGGCTGCACCCAGGGACTTCATTAACTTGTAAAGGAGAAAGGTGAGGTCTGCCCTTTCACAATTAAATGTAAACTGAAACCTGGGAGAAGGCAAGCCTTTGTCTCCCAGGACTTCACCAGGTAAAATGCTTGTAGGAGTTTAGAATGAGGAGTGCTGTGCCACACCATACTTCCCATGGTGATGAATAAATTGAATTAATCCCTGGTCTCTGTTCATTATGGAACAACCCTTGTCTATAGGGCCTCCTGCCTGAGCTATTTAAGCAAATAACAGCTCTCCTGATAATACACATGGGAGCTATGTTAGAATATGCTTTTAATAAGGGAACCTACTCAGACAAACTCTGTACAGTGCTATTGTGGTTGTGCCCATATCTGATCACACCACATATAGATCCAAAGCTTTTGGATAGGTTTCCCTTAATAATGTAAGGTATTGCCTAAAGCCCTTCTGATGATGATGGTGGGGACACTCTTGTACTCCCTTATCAAAATAGTTTTACAGCAGTCTATAAAAAGTTGTGGATTGACTGCTTGAAATAGTCTCAGCCACTGATAATTACACAGGCTGCATCCCTGTCCATTGTTATTTTGCACACCACATCTCCTTAGTTTGGAGACAGCCAAATGCAAATCAGTCTTGATCCTGCTCCAATGGGAACAGTTCAGCCAAAACTGAGAGAATAAGTCCTTTTTGACCAGAACACAAGGAACCCAAGACCGGTTTCATCCTTATTAGGAATTATCCGTTGGGTATAGCTAAGTTCATGTGGCACAGTGTGCCCGAGACCCACATATAAGTATAGCTGTCCTGCTTAGGACATTTCACTGAAGCATAAAAAAAGTGATGGATGGAATGCTTGAGGTAATTTCAGCCTCTGGTAATTACTCAGGCTGTCTCACAGTCCATTGTTATTTTGCACACCATGCCACCTCAATTTGGCCATTTTTTTTTCATTACCTAGAGAGGCTGCATTGAGTGCTTAGCTATGCACACAACTATCTATCCTAGGGATATTTTCTTAGTCGGTTTCAGACAATCCTTTTTCTCCCTTTGGGGCAGATTTAAGAGCTTCCAGCACCACCTTGCGTCACATTAGTGTCATTTTGTTTTTATGCTCATGTGACCCAAAGAGGCCAAAATGACAGCATCAAAGTTACAAAGTGGCGCAATGCATGCATTGCAAAATTTTGAAACTGTTTGCGCTACATTATGCCTGCACCAGGCATAATGTATGCAAAAGGGCCGCTCCCCTCTTAGAGCGCGACCAAAAAAATGGCACAAAGAAATCTAAAAGATTACAGTCAACATTTTAGATGCTAATCCTGAAAATCTCCAAACTAGCGTAAAAAAATGTTGACGCTGGTTCCCCTAACAACCGCCATGGTGCACCCTATCTTAGATACGGCGCATACATGGTGGTGTTAGGGGGGCGCTATGGGGCTGCAGGATGCAGTTCTACTTTTCTTAAATAAAGCCCTTAGTTAATACTACCTCCTTAACTTGCTTTGTAGAATGAACCTAGGCCTAATTTCTACATTTTGCAACACGTTTGTCTACCTTAAATAGACACGATTGTTCAGCAGAGGGTTTTTGTATACAATGTGGTGTTATTAGGGATATCTCCTTTCACCACTTATTTTTGCTGTTACTCCTCTCACCACTAATTTTTGCTCTTACCATCAAGCTTCGTGCAGCCTGGATTTGTTTTAACAGACTTCTTCAGTGTCTGAAATGGTGTAGCAAAGTTGATGAACGAGTTCCCCTTTATGCAGATAATCTAATCTTGTTTGCCAAATGCCTACACTGAGTGGGCTAAGTCTCAGGACTGGTAACCAGCTGGCGCAAATTTGTGATTTATCCTGTACACGTTGGAAGTCTGGCAGTTACTTGGCAGTCCCAAATGAGAATGGCTAATAATAGATTAAGGCCACAATTTACTGATATTTTGCTTTATAGATGCACCACTTTTTTGGGCGCTGCCACAAAGCAATATGGGCCAGATGTAGCAAACGTTTGCGACTCGCAAACGGGCAGAATCGCAATTTGTGACAGTGCAAAATCGGAAATGGGATGCAAAAAGCCCATTTCCGACTCGCAAAAAGCGATGGGACCCGTTTGCGAGTCGCATCTGTTGCGACCCCATTGTGCGACCCGCAAATTGCGAGTCGCAATTTGCGAGTCGCAACCCATATGCAATTGCAACTCGCAAATTGCGACTAGTCGCAAAAAGCCCAGTTTGCATGTCCCATTTACCACTAACTCAGAGCAGGTGGTAACCATTACCAAAGTATAAAAGGAGACCCAGAAGCCATCTGGGTTACTCAAGATGGGGGAGATATACCTGATAGCAGTGAGGAGGAGAGTCTACGCAGCCCAGCAGAGGAGGAGGAGGGGCCACAGACAGGAGAAGATATATAGAACAAGGCAGACCCTTTTCCAGCAAACTGAAGAGGAGATCTATGATAAATACCGCCTTAGCAGCGCATCCATTCTAGAATTAATAGATTTACTAAAGCCACAGCTAGAACACAAGAGCCTGCGTGGCTGCGCCATCCCTACGCATGTGCAAGTACTATGCGCACTGCACCTCTTGGCCTCAGGGAGCTATCAGGGGGTCATTGCCGTGGCAGGTGGGGTATCCCAAAGTGCAGTGTCAAGGTTCCTCAGGGCATTCCTAGATGCCTTAGTCACGCACAGGTCTCACTTCATATACTTACCAAGGAATGAGGCAGAAATTAACAGCACCAAGCTGGACTTTTACCGCATTGCCCACTTTCCCCATGTCATTGGATGTGTAGATGGGACACACATTCAAATATGCCCCCCTGCTAATCTGGAACACATTTTCCGCAACAGAAAGTGTACCCACTCACTCAACATACAGGTTGTTTGTGATGCCCATTACGTCATCACGGACATCGTAGCTAAGTTTCCAGGCAGTACCCATGACTCATACATTTTTAGGCATAGTGGGATACATCAACGCCTGGAACGTGGGGAATTTGGAGACGGATACCTCCTAGGTAGAGCCACAGACACTTGCAGACATACACACAGGTCACTGTGCACGACTATCTGGACTTCCTAACAGTGTACTTTTGTGCCCAACAGGTGACAGTGCATATGCTCTAAGGCCATGGATCATGACTCCGTTTTTAACACCAAGAAATGAATCTGAGAGGCAATACAACAGTGCGCATAAGAGGACCAGGAACCTGATCGAGCGCACCTTCGGACTCCTGAAGGCAAGATTCAGATGCCTCCACCGCAGTGGAGGCGCCCTCCAATACACCCCCCTTACCGCATTCAAAATTGTGGTCGCATGCGCCATCCTCCACAACATAGCCACCCGAGGTGGGCTACCTCTCACCCCTGCAGACCCAGATCCTGATGATGAAGAGCAAGAACAACCACATCGCCATCATGGGGATAGGAGTATAGCTAATCAAGGCAGACAGAGACGGGACCACATTGCAACGCAATATTTTGGACGGTACGTGTAAACTCCCACCATACTCACCCATTAACCAAACACTCCTTTTGTTAAGTGGAAGTAAAATAACTGTTTTAATAATGTAATGAATGAACTATATACAAGATGAAATTGTCCATGGGCAGGGAAATGCCAACCAGTCATGTGGCACATTAACGGCATGTGCCACATTTATTTCTCCTGGCTGTTCTCTAAGATCTCCTGCCCCTCCTGCCAGCCTGGCTGGTCCCTGCTGCGTCCATGGTGCTCTGCCTACCACTCCTTAGCACCCTACTGTCAGTGGCAGATACACTGCTCACTGTGGAGCCCTCTTCACTGTCTTGGGGTGTTTCCCCGGTGGCCATCGACATCTCCCGTGTCTCCATTAGTTCTATTATGTGTGTGAGACGTCCCAGGCCCCTGGCAACATCCCCAGCAAAATGGCCCATCTCTATTTGCAGGCCAACTGTCCTCCTCGACAGGCCTGTTGTGTTGATGGCTAGCCTGCCGATCGATGTGGCCATCCTGTCCAGTCTTAGCATTATCTGGCGATCTCTGCGCCGCCCAGCCTCTGCCTGGCCCAGCAGTCCGCCCGCCAGTTCCCTGATGGCAAAGGCAATGTCCCCAGTGTTCTGGCACATCAGGTCCATGCGTCTGTTGAGGTGCTGCATGCTTGCATGGTTGTGTCTTACAAAGTGGTGCAGCACCCCACTAATCCTGCCCAATATTCTGTTCTGCAGGCGCTGACCCCGCAGCAGATGTGCCTCACTGCTGGTTGGAGGAAGTATCCGGGATCCAGATGCTCTTGCCCTGCGACGCCTGCGCAGTGGTGGCTGCCCTGTGCTCCCACCTGTATCCTCCCTGGCTGTTGCTGGGGCAGCTCCTGGCGTTGTTGTTGCAGCAGGCGTTACCACTGCAGGAATGCTGCTGACTGTGCAGGTTGGGGTGCTGGAGGGTCCTGGGGTGTCCTCCTGGGCCTGGGTGCTTGGGGTGTTGGGGGTGTCTTGCTGGAGACCTGTGGGACATGGGGAACACACTGTCAGTGTCTAGTATCTATTGCACAATTCCTAATAAACATTTGCCTATGAACTGCCTATTTGACTACATTTCCCATAATGCATCATTCTGGCTTTTTCTACCCTGAAATGGAGCTAATTTGGTTGTGCATGCACCTGTGTACATGGTGGGTGGGGTATGACATTGATAGGGGTACAGGCTTATCACATGGTACTCACCGGTTGATGTGCTGGGCTCTGAGGTGTCCAGGTCCCCAAATCCACACACTGCCTCCGGCTCAAATGTTTCCTCAATCCTTTCTTCAAGGGGTGTGGGTGGTGGCACAGATGATGGTCCCCCTCCAGTGCCTCTCATCTCCCGGAGCCTTTCTGCCACCCTCTCCTTGGTCCGGGAGCGGAGGTCATACCACCTCTTCCTTATGTCCTCAATTGTCCTGTGGCTCACACCCAGGGAATTAATTTTTTCTTGCATTTCCTCTCAGATTTTCTTTTTGGTGGCCTCAGGAACAGTGAGGGCTGCTCTCCCAAAGAGCTCATCATGGTGCTGACAACATTCCTCGGTCAGCACCTCAAGCTCCCTCTCAGAAAATTTGATTTTCCTTTTTCGTGGGGTTCCCTCCATGGCTGCTGCTGCTTGTTCAGTGTGAAGACTGGCAGTTATAAAAGGGTGTGGTCCAGCCTCCTCCCAGGTGTATTAGTAAACTTCCTGGCTGTGATGTCATCATCATGTGCCAGGAAGTGTTTCCAGAGTGTTCTGGTGTGCTTTCTGGAGTGTTCTGCTGCACCTGCAAGCAATTTTGAAGGTACTCGCAATTTGCGACACCCACTTGCTAATTGCGAGTTCGTTTTTTGCACACTCGCAAACAGCGACCTCGCAATCTGCGGACTCGCACACAGCGTTGCGAGTCCGGCTGCGAGTCGCTAAATCGGACCGGTTTATTTCCTGGCATACCAAATTGCGACTCGCATTTTGCGAGTCGCATCGACTCGCAAAATGCGAGTCGCAATTTTTATTTTTGCTAAATCTGGCCCTATGTTATTTGTGATTTATAAAGCCACGCAACTCATATTTTTGTGGCTTTGCATGAGCTTGTCTCCAAAAAGTGACACAAGACAGCGCATAGAACTCTCTGTTACTTCACTTTAGTGAAAAAGTACGTGGGTGGAGATGGGTTTTCCCGGGCATCCACTGATGGACTTTGGCACAATCCCACACTTACTAAGGTGAGTAAACCTGGGATTGTGTCTCCCTGAACCAGATGTCACATAGAGAAATGTCTATATTGCTCCTTGTTACTTCCTTTTCTATGGGCCTGATTCCAACTTTGGAGGACGGTGTTAAACCGTCCCAAAAGTGGCGGATATACCACCTACCGTATTACGAGTTCCATAGGATATAATGGACTCGTAATACGGTAGGTGGTATATCCGCCACTTTTGGGACGGTTTAACACCGTCCTCCAAAGTTGGAATCAGGCCCTATGTGTGCTACATTCTGCAGGAGACACAGAAAGAGGGAAATGCCTGTAAGGATTGCTTATCTGCAGGAAGTTATCCTTTCCTGCTCAAAAACAACACTGCCTGTAAATCAGGCACCCTTGCACCATAAAGCAAGGATGCCTGCGTTGGCGCTAGGCAGCACACAGTGACAAGAGTCATTTTTTGCACTGGAACGCCTACCTTGCATCTCAGTAGGCAAGGTAGGTTTCCACTTGCAAAAAATGACTTTAACTCCATAAATTTGGAGCTAGATGGGTCTAGCACCAAAATATAAATATGGAGTTAGTTTTGCACTTACCTTCAGTGCAAACAGAGTATAAATATGCCCCTTAACGTCAAAAAATTACGCTAATCTGGTTAGAGTCATTTATTTTGACTCTAACCTGCCTCACATCATTTTTTTTTACGCTAGCCTACCCTTTGCACCAGCTTGCACCATTCCAAAAATATGGTGCCTAGCTGGTGCTCAAAAATGGTGCAAGCCGGTGCAAAACATTTTGGTGCAAAACTGCGTTAGTGCAGTTTTGCACCAAAAAGTATCAATAAGGCCCTTAATTTTGAACGAAAATGTTACTTGTTATTGAAAGAGAGACGTTGATATTGTTGTGTGCGCAAACATTGTAAATAGATCACAGTTCTTCGAATCATATTCCATAACTTGTCGCCTAACGAGGTTAAAAGACAAATTAAAAATTCAGGGGCATATTTATACTCCGTTTGCGCCGAATTTGCGTCGTTTTTTTCGACGCAAAACTAACTCCATATTTATACTTTGGCGTTAGACGCGTCTAGCGCCAAAGTTCATGGAGTTAGCGTCATTTTTTTGCGTGAACACCTTCCTTGCGTTAATGATATGCAAGGTAGGCGTTCCCGTATTAAAAAATGACTCCGATGCATATGTGTCGTATTTATACTCCCGGGCAAAAATGATGCCCGGGAGTGGGCGGGCCTAAAAAACCTGCATTAGCGCCGGATTTTATCGCCTGGGTCAGGGCAGGCGTTAAGGGACCTGTGGGCTCAGAATGAGCCCAGAGGTGCCCTCCCCTGCCCCCAGGGACACACCCTGCCACCCTTGCCCACCCCAGGAGGACACCCAAGGATGGAGGGACCCACCCCAGGGACATTAAGGTAAGTCCAGGTAAGTATTTTTTTTAATTTTTTTTTGTGGCATAGGGGGGCCTGATTTGTGCCCCCCTACATGCCACTATGCCCAATGACCATGCCCAGGGGACAGAAGTCCCCTGGGCATGGCCATTGGGCAAGGGGCATGACTCCTGTCTTTGCTAAGACAGGAGTCATTTCAATGGGGGATGGGCGTCGTAAAAAAATGGCGCAAATCGGGTTGAGGCGATTTTTTTGCCTCAGCCTGACTTGCACCATTTGTGGACGCCCATACGCCATTTTCCCCCTACGCCGGCGCTGCCTGGTGTACGTCGTTTTTTTTAACGCACACCAGACAGCGCCGGCGGCTAACGGCGGCTAACGTCATTGAATAAATACGGCGCCCGCATGGCGCTTCAGAATGGCGTTAGCCGGCGCTAATTTTTTTGGTGCAAAACTGCGTTAGCGCAGTTTTGCGTCAAAAAGTATAAATATGGCCCTCAGTTTGGATACATTTGTATTTGTTGGGCAAACCAGTACACACTTAAAAGTTTAATCGATAAGGGTGTAGGAACAGAGCAAACTAAAATGTTTTTTTCAGGTTTATATCACCATATTAAAAAATATAACAGTTGCTCCGTGGGGCCCATGTGGCCATCATAAATTTAGTATGCTGTTTGAATGGAGTCTTCTGTGCTGTCGTAAACTTTCCCTAGTACACAAGAAATTCTCTAATAAGGGATTTTTGTCTCAAAATCGCAGGAGTATGCAACACCCAACAGAGCGAAATTAGTGGGCGCCCTTTTTCAGGTGTTACTCAAAGACAACTACTGACACATTCATTCATTTCTATGTACTTTTGAGTAGTCCAAAACTCCTTCCAAATAGATTGCCTTTCAGCCGTTGCTCAAAATATGTCAACACATTACCAGGCTCATCTTCATTTCAACCGCATAAACCCCACTAATGTGAAACACATGCCAGCCAGAGCACTGCCTGACGACATCCATCCTGAACTAGAGTCACAGAAATGAAATACCCTTTAAAATAAATTCTGTACACACAATACGGTACATCATACGGAAAGGACTGCAACTAACACAGATTAAAGTACTAAGCATTGGAGACCTGTAGGTCGTGATTCTGATTAAGCCATCTTGTGCCTGTGAGAAAAGACTTCAGACATATATAATAAAATAATAATCAGGAGACTTCAGAGCACTGGAAATTTGCATTTTTGAAGACCTAGTGCAGTGCTTTCAATAAGTGTCTCTACGCAGGGTGCAAGGAGAAGAAAAAAAGGAAGGTGCTTCGACAATTGTCCTCAGGAGGCATAATAAATAAGGAAAAACCAAAATGTATTAGCACCTTTGGCAACTAACCCTAAAACAAAGAAATGGGTGAACTATACCTATGACAAATTAGACAATCAAGAATGGTAAAGTTGCCTCGAGTGAATAATGCCCCCACTTTACAGTTAGAACATCAAATATTAATTGATATTTTGCAGGAAAATGTATTTGAAGAAAGCCAAGTGTTTTTCGTGGTAATGCATTCGAGTGAAGAAAAGGCTGGGGGTGGTCGCGAAAAGTCGAAAACGCATGGCGAAATGTTTCGCTTCTCTGGAAAATGCCCTACGTTTTGGAGTCTGAGCACAACTAAAATGGCTTCAATAAATTCACACATTGTTTGGAAATGGCAATGGCCATTTGAAGGCATTTGGGTATAAGTTTCTTCACGGTTCAGAGCGTCCTTGCTAAACAATTGCGATAGTTCGTTGCAGTAGTCAGAACATTCTTTCCAGTTCCTATGTATATTTTACCTATTGTGGCTGGGATTCTCGAATCCCAAATATCCACAGGACAGAGTATTGTTACAATAATATCGATGTGCAAAATATCTAAAGATAAGTGCACAGAAGGAAGTAAGGATTTACTATTCTTAACTCCATATGTACATACCTTAAGGATTATATATATCACCAAGGTATGCACATATGGAGGTAGGTAAATAAAATGTATAGGCCCTCATTCTGACCTTGGCGGGCGGCGGAGGCCGCCCGCCAAAGTCCCGCCGTCAGGTTACCGTTCCGCGGTCGAAAGACCGCGGCGGTAATTCTGACTTTCCCGCTGGGCTGGCGGGCGGTCGCCTTCAGACCGCCAGCCAGCCCAGCGGGAAAGAGGCTTCCACGATGAAGCCGGCTCGGAATCGAGCCGGCGGAGTGGAAGCTGTGCGACGGGTGCAGTTGCACCCGTCGCGTATTTCACTGTCTGCGCAGCAGACAGTGAAATACATGTAGGGGCCCTCTTACGGGGGCCCCTGCAATGCCCATGCCAGTGGCATGGGCACTGCAGGGGCTCCCAGGGGCCCCGCGACCCCCCCTACCGCCATCCGGATCTCGGCGGTCCGACCGCCGGGATCTGGATGGCGGTAGGGGGGGTCGGAATCCCCGCGGCGGTGCAGCAAGCTGCGCCGCCGCGGAGGATTCAATGGGGCCGCGGTACACTGGCGGGACCCCGCCAGTGGTGCCGGTCCGACCGCGGCTTTACCGCCGCGGTCGGAATCCCCATTGGAGCACCGCCGGCCTGTCGGCGGTGCTCCCGCGGTCCTCCGCCCTGGCGGTCAAAGACCGCCAGGGTCAGAATGACCACCATAGATACTTAGGGCCATATTTATACTTTTTGACGCAAAACTGCGCTAACGCAGTTTTGCGGAAAAAAAAATTGCGCCGTCTAACGCCATTTGGATGCGCCATGCAGGCGTCAAATTTATACTTTGACGTACAGTGGCGCAACCAACAGGTGGGAGTCATTATTTCGTGACGCAGACAGCGTCGGTCTGTCGTAAAGGAAACCAACGCAAATGCGACGCACATCACTGTGGGTCGATTTACGACAGCGCAATCGTGAAAACGCCGTTTTTTTTCACGCTATTGCGTCACATTTTTGCGCGAAAACTGCCCTTTCAGGAGAGGAGACCCAAAATGGATCCTAGATGCCCCAACAGACCCCAGGAGGATGAGAGCAGACCAGGAACCAGCCAGGAGGAAGCATACAGGAACCAGGACATTTAAAAAAAAAAAAGAAAGTGTCGCTTCAGTGCAGAGGAGCAGGAAATCCTGGTGAAAGAGGTGACGGAACACCAGGTCCAACTTTTCATCACCTCTAAATTGCCACTCAGTAGGAGAGAGGCCATCTGGAAACAAATTGTGGACAAGATTAACAGTGTGGCTGAAGAACGCCGGACAGTCACAGAGTGTAAGAAACGCTGGCATGACTGCAAATGTAGGACCAAAGAGAAAATGGCCAGGAACAGGAAGGCAGCAATGCAGACTGGAGGGGGGAGTCCAGCACAACAGGAGGCCCTGGACCACATGGAGGAGATGGTCGCAGCCGTCATCCCGGAGGAGATCGTCACAGGGATTCAAGGACTGGACAGCGCAGACTACCACGACACTACGCACATGCAGGGTAAGTCGCATGGGGAATCATAATACAATAATGGGGACTGTAAGCAGGGGGGGATACCTACTACACAATGCATGTAAGTCAGCACATATATGAAGTGGCATGGGGAAAGGGGCACGGCAGGGGGGCATGCCCAGTACTGACCGAAGCTGGGGCACGACAAAATACAGCAACAACAACAGTCCCACGGGGACATCCTGTAATTACAACAAGAGAGCCAAGGGAAAGCAGTGACAGGTGGGAAGGACACTACCTCAAATCCACATCCAGGCACTTGTCTTGCAAAATCTATTCCCCATCAACTAGGTTCCTACCTGTAATGCAGTAGCAAATACAACAACTGTAACTTAACTGCAACCACAGTTGACAATAACACCTCTCATCTCTGTGCAGCTATAGTACCAAATGGCAGGAACCCCACCCTGGAACATACATACCTAAATTAGGGGGTGAGGATGACATTTGCAATTACTCCTAGAAATAAGACAAAGGTACCAGTACACTCAAATGCCGAATGTCCATAACTGACACATACATAAGCCTAAGTAAACAGCAATAGGAGCCACACAGCACTAACGATACACACATGCTGCATACGTCAGGGTCCCTCACGTGCCTGGCTAACAAGGCTACATCACTAATGTCATACTGCTCAGACAACAACATTGAGGAGGGGACACAGGCAACTGGTCACTGAAACACACCTGCAAAGTCGGACAAACAAATAGGACATTCATACGATAAACAGGCCAATCCAATTAAATACACATCACCCAACATCATCTCAAAACATCAAGAATGTTTACATCCATACCACATCCTAACATTGACATGCATAGGTAATGCCACGTGACATGTACAGATCATGCAATGTGAATAAAAAGTGTATGGGGCAGGGCCTGAGAGGCAAGTGTGCTGCCAGGGCAGTCACAACACCCACAGTCAGTCAAAGTGTAGTGTTGTAAGTGTAACGTATACTTTGCGCATTAGCTTCAGGCTTTAGGCCTTTGTGCATCTTACCCTGATTGTACTTATACTCATTTGCTCACATCTAAGTGCCTCAGAGCAATTTGCACTAAATGATTCTCATTGCCCTTCCTATCAGTTAATGTAGCAAATAGTCAGTCCTAGGGTGTTTTTAATTAGTCAAATCACACTGTTTTGCCTACTTCTGCACTGGAGTTTGCCAGAACATATTCACTCTGTGCCCCAGTCAAGGATACCGTCTGGTACGTTGCTGATAGATGTGGTAGGGGTTAAGGTTTGGCATTCCTGCGTAGGGAAACTTTGTCATCACCATGACATATGTCTTTTACATTAACTTCCTTGTCCCAAGACACGCATGGGGGAGTTTTCAAACAGAAAATCACAACTAGATGCTGCCTGCCTTGCTGCTGATGCACAACCAGATCCCAGCCCATTCCTCTGATATGAGGGATGATGTCTCCCCTGTGATTCTGACAGGCAACCTCCAAACTTAACATGCTGTGCTATACATAGAACATGCAGAGGGAGAGTAGAAACTGTTAGGCACCATGAAAGCTGTGTACTAATGTATTACTCTCCTGCGGACTATTTCAATTCTAACAGTGTGTATTGTTTGTGTAATTGGGGCTCACACATAAATTCCTACAAGTCAGTTGTACAATGAAACTTCATATCAAACTAATACTGTCTTTGTCATTTGTGTATGGGAACATACCGGAAAAGATAGAAATGTGTAGGACCTGAGTGACCACCACTTCCCTGAGAAGTTCCAAAGATGTCATGCGCTCGGATGTGTAAACATTCCTTTGATGTGGGAGACCAGAGGCACTGCTAGTTAGTCTTAGCTAAATTGAATATCTGGGTGACAGAGTTATTTACAAGTGGGTCAAACTTAGTCCCCCACACCATTAGCTATCCTGCTACCTAGAAAGCCAAGACTCACATGTTGGATAATGAGAGCCCACCCTACAAAATGTCCCTCCATAACAATAGTGAAACACCGAGTGAGGAGTAGGAGAAAAAAACGCCTATTCCTAAATAATTACAAAGCAACAGCTAGAGGCGATCAGGCAGACATGTCTGATAGCTCCATATCAAACATGTGACACACAGGTGGGCCATAGGCCTACAACAATGCCCTATGACGGACAGCAGATACCTAGACAAACACAGAGTACAATGTTAAGGCATCCAAAGGATTGTATCTTACTGCAAAATTGTCACAACACAGACACACTAATTGTACCCTGTTTCATTGCAGAGGAACACGGATCTCCTGCTGATCTGCCTGTCCATGAGTTCCCTGATGACATGGATGACGAGACCATCAACCTCCCACAAGAGACCCTTGACATGGTCCTTGAAAGCCTCCAAACCCCACCTTCAGTCACAAGGAGGAGCACAGAAGAAGCAGCCACCACAGTAGAACCACCCGCCACCCCAATTGTAAGACCTGCCAGCTCCAACACAGCTGAGGACTCTGACGACACTGGCACCAGCTTCGAAAGAACTGTCGTTGGGGTCCAGCGGGAGCTGGCAAAGGAGGTGCGGGTGGGGATGCAAAATATGGCAGCCAGCCTTGAGGGGGTGCGTTCGTGCATGTTGTCAACTGCTGATCAGGCAGCTGCAATGCAAGCCAGAACTTTGCTCTTGGAGGACATTTCAAAAACACTGAAGGAAATTGGCACAGCTGTCATCCAGTTGACACAACAACTCCAACTGCAAGCGTGTGCACGAATGCAACATAGAACCCCTCAGGGCCGACCTGGCTGCCTACCATCGGGATGTGGCTGCCATTCTGAAAAACCAGCAGGCCCTCCTTGCTGCAGTACTGCCCTTCCTTACTCAACAGGGATCAGCCCCCGGGATGTCTGCCTCCATGTCTTCTAACACTGAGGTGTGTGTTGCCCCTTCACAACCAACAACAACAAGGACACACCAGGCAACACACACATCAGAAGAAGAAGACATGGAACAGATAACATTTACACGCAAGAGTACCCGGAAGCCCTAGTCCCTGCACCATGCCCTACTCTGACCAAGGTCCTACGTTTTGACACATGCCAGTCTCACTACAACTAACCTCAATGACTGTTCGGCAATCCACTGTATAACTTGTCCACCTTGCCAGTGAATGTTTCTCTCCTACCAATTGGCATTTCATGTTCCTCTGCACTGTCTGTGACATCACCCCAGCATGTCAGGAGCATCATCCACACCCCTTCTGTAGGATCACCATGTAACAATGCACCAGAAAGGAGTCAGCAAACATGGTGAATGGACATTTTGCACTACACCACCTATAAATAAATATCACTTGCACACCTATTGTGTCTCTGTGTCATTTCAAAATTCAACTGTGCAGTAGATAACTCCAAAGTGGCTGTGTGGCAACCATGTCGATTCTCTATACTACTGTCCTGATTTCATGTATACTGAAACATCTGTGCAGTGGCCAGGATTGCATCATAGCTTTACTATACTGAGGAAAATAACTGATGAAGGGACTAAGCACACACAATCATGCTGTGTTGGACAGAATGATGCACCATCTATAGCTATTCTACACAACTAATGGTGGCTGAGAAATGTAGGCACCATGCAATACTAACATTTGAAATTATGCTGTAGAATGAAAGGAATGATAAACAAATTACACAGCATCAATCACCCTTACGGCGTATACTTCCATGAAGGAAATTAATGCTGAATCAGTACACACATGATGTAGGTCAGCAATGACAGCAACAAGACAAGAGTGTGAACAAATCATCATCTATAAAGCTCTCCCTGAACTTCACAATGCTGTCCGACCTATCTATTTACCTACAATAACAAGTCTGGAAGCACTCTTTGTGAAGTAGGATACATACCAACCCCAAACCTTGATGATCAATGCACACTACCAATGGTGGCTCTCCAACATGGTGGATACTTACCAAGTTAGCACACTGGTAGCTGGCATGTTAAACCTCATAAGCCTGGGGATAGCGAGCATGGAACACAAATGTCATACTTAAACTTTCTGCTACACTGATGTCAAGGCCATGAAAAGGTAGCACCTAACGCATCAGGTAAAGGGTTAACAATTTTTTTATTTAAAAGTAGTAATAAAAGAGGCAACTAAGGGAAAGGTAAACCTACACTAATCTAACCTGACTACTACTAACCCACAACTGTCCCTAACTACCCTAAGCTAAACTTACTCTACACATGTAACGAAACGATCTAAACATCAACCCCCCACCCACCATTAAGAGACAAGACACATGCAGGACAACACTTACTAACCTACACACATACTATACTATCCTAAACAAACATATATTTTCTTGTATTTTTTTTTTTTTTTTATTAAACAGGAATCCCAACATTGCCCCCCACCCACCCACCCACACAAAAATATTAGATAGAAAGAATAAGGACCCCCCACCCTCTTACCTAACACTAACTAAGCTAATTTCCTATACTTATCCTATAACTAACCCCCCAAACCCAACTAAAAGTATGAAAAAGGAAAGAGTTGAGAGGGGAGGGGTAAAAGTTCAGGAGGGCAAAATGACTAAAGATTTGCCCTCTGAAGTGTACGCCGGATGGAGCGCACCTTCTTCTTCACCTCAGCCATGTCCTCCGTCAGGTTGTCCACCTTGCGAATTAACCTGTCAAATTTTCTAGACAATGCCTGGAAGGCTGCAGGGTCAATAGGAGGGTCAGTGCTGGTCTGCGTGCCGGTGGAGGTGGAAGTTGGTGCTGGAGTGGAGTGGCCACGGGACAGCCCTGCTCCCAACACACGGCTGGGTCCAGGTCTTGATGAAGATGCCTGGTCCGTCGCTGGGTCCCCTTGGGCAGACCTGGTGGTTGTAGTGGCAGTGGTTGTAGGTGGCACCGTTGGGGGAGCCTGTGGTGTGGCATACCACGCCCCGGAGGCCCGATCCGAATTATATCTGCGGGCCATCCTCCGATACCCACACTGCACCTGCAGGATGTGCCTGTACCTCACTGCACGGCGCTCAAAATTGTTGCGCTCTGCGGCACTCAGGTTTGCAGCTGTGAAGAGAAAAGGGAAATATTGAGCATTGAATTTACAGTGGGTTGAATACCACAATGGGTCATTTGTCCATTACTAGAAATGTAATGTTTGCAGCAATTGTTACAACATAGTTCACGGAAAGGCTCAGAGGAAGTACATGTGAATCATGCATACCTAAGGTCATATCACACATAGCATATCCATGTCTCTACATGATGGATGACATCACCCTAAACTACTCATCCAAATCATACCTAAGGCATTTGACATTATGGCACCAGCTCTTCCGCATACTGACTTCAGTACATATGTCATTCTATGTGATAACACTCACACTCCTCACTCAATGGCATTTGGAATTAGTTGTGTGCTAAGATTGAACCCCTGGCCCAGAATCATATGTCCACACTGGGGTCATATGTAGGAATTTAGGAAAATCAACTAGCAATTTGCAAAGCAGAACGGTGTCTCTGACACCGTCTGCGAGTCGCTGTGGGGTCCCTAAAACCCACCTCATGAACATCAATGATGTGGGTTCCAAGTTGCCCCACCTTAGCAACATGGGCACTCACGGGGATGGAGGCCTGCTGGGACCAGCAGAACTCCATAGACGTGACTGCTTTTAAATTAAGCAAGTTATTTTTCCCCAAGTGTATGGCCGTTTACCAGAAAGGAAAATGAGCTGCAATTAGTTTTAAATCACAACAATTCAACTTGGAAATTTTAACGGTAATTATTGGTCCCTTAGACCACTGGCTTTTTTGTGCAGGATTATTTTAGTCCACTCACAAAGGTGAAGCTTTACAATGAGGACCCCTTCCAGTCAGTAAGTTGGTTACCATCCACTTCAAGTGGATGATAACAGCTACTCACTTTGCAACCACGTACTCGGTTGCAAATGGGATTGCCTACCACTGTGATTTGCAAGTAGGTCTGGTAAAACCCTTTAATATTTCAATTTTGAAAAGCATTTTGCTAATATGTACATGACCACCAAATACATTTTGGAATAGGAAACAGACGTTTGCAAATCCAACACATATATTTATGCCATTTGCAACGTGTAGACATTTTTCTCACTCTGGCCCAAGGTACTAACTCAAGTCACAAAAGGTGTTAAGGACGTGTAACATACTGGTTGCTACAGTCCTAGGTACCCTGTTTCACAGTAAGATCCCAGTCTTTGTGGGTGGTGTGGGAAGAACAACCAACAATCCCATGTTCAATGCACACCCAGGAGTGTACAGAAAGTTCAACAAGTATGTGCCTTCACACACAACACCTATGAAGGGCTAGCAACACGTTGTAGTCAGCCCAACCTTGTCACATCCCAGGTCCACACATGTCAAACTGGCATGACTTAGCCCAACATAACATACTATTAGTGAGGCATGTTTAACAACACACACAGAGGAGGTAGTACACCCATTCACATGATTCTACTGAACACCTAGGGCATTGCACTCAAGTCACACACACTTCGAGTTCACCTTGTGGAAGTACGTGCCCCCGGAAGATCCAACCTACAGTGTACACAGTCCATCCTCAACTAGGAAGAAGCATTTGTCATCAAAGCCATGTGCCTAAGCTATCTGGGAGACTGTCAGTCTGATATGCAGACTCAGTTGATGGCAAGTCCCTGACCAAGTCTAACATTGACCAGTGTATTAAAAATGAGTCATACCATTCCCAATTGCCGGCCTAATTGAATGGGCTACAGCCCCTCAATCTGAGAGAAGACTACGTATTGCTTTGCAGAAACATAATTTAAATTTGATATCACACTAAAAGAACAAAGCCAATGAACGGCCAGCACATCAAATCATGAATTCTCTTTAACACACAGTAATCCATCATGCGTCATTACCAAACAATGTAAATAGCACTCAGGCGACACTCACTGTAGGTATCGGGGTCGTCAAAATGGGCCACCTCTCCCACGGTGTACGGGGCTGGTCCACCTGTAAAGCATGAAACAAAGATTATACTCAGACTGGGTGAACGGACAAATGATTTCTGTTACAATGACACTGTGTGAATATGACATGGTAATGATAGACTTTCACACATGCTCATCCTGCATGGATAACTTTGTATTCAACATTATCATTGGATGAGTCTCCTGCTCCAGTGTCACACCCTACTACACTCATGCAGTGGCCAGGACAGTCATGTGTCGTCCAAGTTAATCCTCCTTTAGTATGCCCCAACAATAATGTTAACCATACATCTCAGCATGTGCATCCCAGAGAGACATTCCAAAACTGGTTCCATGAGGACTGCATGACCACTCACAATCAAACAGGCTATGTGGACAGGTTCAACACACAGCAACCAGACACACATGTGACATATGTGTGAACAACATGACTAACTTCATGTGACGTGAAGGCAACACACATGTAGTGCATCATCATGTGTTTCCAATTTTCTGTCTAGCTATGGCGTCTGCATATGTAGGTATGTTGTTTCTACATGACGTACTCACTGGCCATTATGACCAGTGGAGTACAAATAGAGCAGTTCACGTGTTGCTTTTCTGACCCAAATGCAACACTACATTACATGCAGCTACAGGCATCTGGTATGTGTTGCAAAAATGAGCCATCGGACTGGTAGCATAGGTCTTCATACACATTCTGCAACAAATACACATTAGGACACATATGTATACCTTGGTAGCGCAGCATTTGCAACATTTTGTGACGCAGAGAGGGGGCGACTTAGCAAAATACAAATAGATGTTGGATTTTAATGCTGTTATTGCGTGTACATGTGTTGCAAAATATGGGGATTTATGTGTATAACCATGGGCCTAGGTTTCCCTAGCATTACACACAGTCAGCTACTTATTTTGCAGATTGGCTAACAATCATAACATGTTCACACACAGATTTCTATCATTCCCATTTAATAGATTTTTACTCACCAACATGGCCACCAATCCGGAGTCCCAGGTGGTCCAGCAGGTCCTGTTACCAGGTGACCAGATCTGCCCAGCGGTGCTTGAGTTGGTGTACATTTCTCAGACTCCCGTAGACCCGGACCAGGTGATGGCGCACCTTCTCCCACCGGATTTTCCTCGCCTCCGTGTGATACCCCTGTATCACACGGCCCCCAGCTTCCAGCATTAGTGGCAGGAAATGGCTTACTAGCCATAGGAACCCCCCCAATTCGTCTTCACCCATCCTGGACAGGCGAGGCCTACCTGACATATTGAGAGGACTAATGCTGGACAAAATAAATATGAAAGTAAAAGTGGGAAATGGGGAAAGGTAGAGGTGTGAAAGAAAAAGAAGAAGGAGAAAAATAGCCCAAATAACCCCCCAAACTATGCTACCCACAACAGACTCCCACTGACAATACAAACTATCACAGGTATAGACAAAATAACACTAAACAGACTGAGACAATGTTAGACAACAATAATAGATTGACACTAAGACAAAATACAAGGCACACAGGACACAAAAGCAGTAAAACACAGGACAACACCTTTCACACAACCACACAGTCTAGATAAATCTGAGACTGCAAAGTGAAAGTGAAAGTTAACTCCCAGTACAGATTTTGTAAACAGGATATCCTATTACATCCCTTCCTGCAGAAAATGGCCGCCGTTTTTATTTTCCCGTTTTGCGTCATATTTTCACGCATACACAGTTGTGCGTCATTTTTTTTTGACGCATTACAGTGCACATGATGCGGAGTGAAAAAATATGATATGAATATTAATATTTTATAATGTACATGAGATGACCAACATATTGTCCATGTAGCGTCAATTTTACCACGCATACAGCATGGGCGTCATTTTTTTTACACGTACAGTAGTGCACATGATACGGATTTAAAAAATATGATATGAATATTAATATTTTATAATGTACATGAGATGACCAACACATTGTCCATGTAGCGTCAATTTTACCACGCATACAGCATGGGCGTCATTTTTTTTACACGTACAGTAGTGCACATGATGCGGAGTGAAAAAATATGATATGAATATTAATATTTTATAATGTACATGAGATGACCAACATATTGTCCATGTAGCGTCAATTTTACCACGCATACAGCATGGGCGTCATTTTTTTTACACGTACAGTAGTGCACATGATGCGGGGTGAAAAAATATGATATGAATATTAATATTTTATAATGTACAGGAGATGACCAACATATTGTCCATGTAGCGTCAATTTTACCACGCATACAGCATGGGCGTCATTTTTTTTACACGTACAGTAGTGCACATGATGCAGAGTCAAAAATATTGTGGATGTAAATTATACTTTGAAGGCAAAATATTAAGACACTTTTGGATACATTTGTATTTGACTCTGCATTGTGTGAACACATGTACGTGAACAAATTATGACGGCCATGCTGTATGCGTCGAATATGGAGCAAATTTGTCCTTATGTCTTCATGTTTTTCGCTTTGGAAAGGGGATTTGTCATGGTCAAACGGTGCGATGTGATACACATATGTGTTTGTATATGACACATGTCCATTGTTTTATGTATAGAAGGCATTCACACTGTAATGTTTGGGATACGTTAACTAATGTATTGACCATATTTGACGACATATTTGGTGTAATTGCTGATGGCTATTTTGAAATGATGGATGGGATACCATTATGTATTCCGTCTCCAAAATGTGTCCACATTTATGATGGTGATGCTTTTATCTGTAGTCCTAACAGGGAGTGGGAGAGTCACTTTCAGTTTTTATGGGGCTGAGCATGTCCCATTATGATTTTGTGTTTCAGATTTGTGTTGGACTTGTGACATGGAGGCCACACATGTGCCTTATGCATGTGTGTGGTTCACAAGTACATGATTCTTGTATGTTTTGGGGGCGGTAGAGGTGGACTTAGGCCACCAGCACCCTAGGATTTGACCATCCAGAATAGCTACTGTATCCATGGAGTATATTTATTATATCATGGCAAACCTGCAGCAGCGGGCTAATGTAAGGCCATATGGTATGAATGACTGTTGACCATTCATTCATCTCATTAGCCCATTTGACGTTTGCAGTAATGATGAATTGGAGCAAACTTGCATACCATTTTACTATGACTATGTTTGCAAGACTCTCAGCGTTCCCGATGTGATAATGAGAAGAATATTTTGGTTGTCTGTGTCCCTTTCTGCATAAACTGGTTTTGTGTCATGTTACAATCTTCCTGCTAGGTTCAGACTGGGACACAACTGTGATGGTCTACTTTCAAATATTAGATTGATTGTATGACATATGTGTACATGTGTGTTGGAATGTGGATCCACTATCACCTGTCTGGGTGTCTGTTGTCACTGTAACTTCAAGGTCTCCTCCTGAGATAGTGGCAGCTGATGTTGTAGCTATTGTGTATTGCTCATATCACACACTTGAGAGTAGCCATTGATGACATGGTCACGTACACATGGATGGTCCCACCCAGTCTCTGAACACGTGTAATGTGACTTTCAAATGATATCCAATTTTGGGCTGGATGAGAGACTGTTTCAGTTGTTTGGATCCGGCATGTGTAATTGTCACATTTGTACTCTTGTTGGGCTCTGTGTATGGTAATGTATCATGTCACATCCTACCCTCTGTGCATACAGTTGTGATGTTTATTTTTGGTGTGATGAATTTTAATGCCATTCTTGATCAATGAGACGACATTCATCCTCAGCTATTTCAAACTAAAGGTGGTCAGAAATGAATAGGCCAAAGCATGATGTGGTGTTTGTTATCTGTGTTTATTTACAAGTGTGGAATACAAGTGATTATAATGACTTAAGTAAAAAAATTGTTCACAAGCTGTTGGCGCCTACTCACTCCTGCTGCGGTGTTAGGTTGTTCCCCCTCCTGTTGCAGGCCAGCATCCTCCTCATCATCATCCTCAGGCATGTCTGGGTCCGGTTCAAGGAGGGGAATGTTCCTTTTTACACAAATATTGTGTAATATGTCACAAGTGAGTATGATCTTGCAGACCATCTCTGGGGAGTATAGTAGGCTTCCGCCAGTGATGTCAAGGCAGCGGAACCTTGACTTTAGGATCCCAAAGGTCCGCTCCACAATGCTGCGTGTCCTCTTGTGGGCGTCATTGTATGCCCGCTCAGCAGCAGTATTTGGGTTCCCATATGGTGTCATTAGCCAAGGCTGGATGCCATACCCCTGATCAGCTGAAAGAGAAACACAGAATGGTATCAATTAGATGTAGGAGGCACTGTTGTACGTATCTTTGATGGAAGTAGTTGTGTTGTGTTGTCTGTGACTATTTTGTGTACTAATGTGACAACCTATGGTTGTTGGTGGAAACTTTGGCATTGTTTTTTTTCCTTGGCTGAGCAAGTGTTTGTTGGCTAACTGTTTGTCAGCAGGATGTATCGGTTTCTCAAGTACAATGTGCCCTCCCTTGCATTGTGACTTGTGACACAGGTGTCCGTGTGTCCTCACTGGGGGTGTGATGATAGTTCCATGCAGAGTTGAAACATGAAAGGGTATTAGAAACGTTCAATTGAACATACCCAGGCCATCCCATCCCTTAAAAGTTATGCATTGTATTAGTGTACAGGTTATTGTGAGACTTCCAATTTGCAAGGTGACATTTAGGCAACCACAGTCATGAATGTCTTCACACTAAGCTGTGGAGTAAATTCCAATGTGTGAGAGGTTCAATGGTGACTTGTGAAACATGGCTAGTGATGTGAGTACCTCAGTGTGTTCCTGTCTAGGTGTTGCTATTGTGGTGTGTGGGTTTGTTTATCCTAGAGGGTTTCTGTGCAGTGAGTATATAAGTAGATTTTTGTCCTTACCAACAAGTATTCCATTGCCATACCATCCATCCTGGAAGTGTTGGTTGATGGTGCAGTGACGGAAGATGAATGCGTCATGTACACTCCCAGGATATTTAGCCACAATGTTGCTGATCAGTCCTTGGTGATCGACTATGGCCTGCACGTTGATGGAATGTGTGTGCTTCCTTTTGCGGTAGAGGTGTTCGCTCGCAGCAGGTGGCACAAGGCGTACGTGTGTGCAGTCGATTGCACCAAGGACGTGCGGAAAGCCACTGATGGCGTAGAACCCCTGTTTAGTTTCCTGCTGCTTCTGCACTGTGTTAGGGAAGCAGATGTGGCGGGGTGTCAGTCCAATGATGGCATCCAGTACTTTAGGCAGGAATGCGGAGAAAGATGGTTGTGAGATTCCACCAACCAGGGCACCAGTTGTCTGAAACGAGCCACTTGCCAGCATGTGAAGTACGGCAAGCAGCTTTGTTTCTGTTGGGATAGTGCGTGGAGTCACTAAAGTGGGGCCAATTGCTGTTCAATATTTGTCAGCAGCTGCTGAATGGCCTGCCAGTTCAACCGGTACCTCTGTATGATGTCTCGTTCCCTGAGGCCATGCAGGGTTGTTCTTGGGCGGAATATCCTCTCCTGCCTTCTGCGCTGTCTTTGGGGTCCCTGCTGTTGTTGTTGTGGCTGCTGTTGTTGCTGCAGGGCTCTGCGTCTACGTGCACGTTGAAGAAAAATCACCTCCATGTCTCCCTGTTGCTGCTCTGCTGCTCTGCTGCTCTGTTGTTTGTTCTGTGTGTTCTGATTAAGTACAGGTGTGTTTGCCCCATTTTAACGCCTGCCCTGACCCAGGCGTTAAAATTTCACGATATTCGTGCTTTGCGCCATTTTTTTGCGCCGCGCGGGAGTGATTTTTGCCCTGAAGCATAAATACCACGCACCGCTATGTGCGTCTGTTTTTGGACGGGAACGCCTACCCTGCATGTCATTAACGCAGGGCGGGGTGCCGCTTCCAAAAACTGGCGCACATAGCGCCATTTTCCTGGTGCACCGGATCGGGCGTCAGGGTTTAAATATGGGGCAACGTTTGCGCTGAAAGTGCGTCAAAAATTTTTACGCACATTCGGCGCAAACGGAGTATAAATATGCCCCTTACTTTTCAATATTTTTTCCTCAATGTTGTTGTAATGATATTCTGTTCCATCGATTTTCGGGATTCGATATTTCCAACCAACACCTGCTTTACTGAATATTTACCTTTTCCTTAGTGGCGTGTTTTGGAAAATGGAATCTGAACAAAGAGCAGTATTTTAAGGATATAGTGACCGTATTTGGGGAAACAAACCTTGATAGTTTACAGAACTGAATATCAACTATCTTGAAGCAGTAGCGAAGGGAATTATTTGTTGAACGTTACTGGATCCTATAACGTGATGCAACGGAAGGAATTGTTCTTATTTTTAACAGACTTGAAATATTCATTACGGACATAATGCATTTAAGATGGAGGTGATGTTTAGGGAAGAAACCAAATTGTTATTCATTGTGAGATACCTTATTCTAATAAAGTTCATTGTATCACAATATGCCCAGGGGCGGCTCTTCCATTTCGGCAGAGGAGCTTCGCCCACCTCCCCCCCCCCCCACCGCCAGCAGTGACAGCTGCAAAACCTTTCAAGAAAAAGGATAATAAACAATGTTTATTATCCTTTTCTGTGAAAGGGGCAGGGCCACTGGGGTGACATGCACTCCCCCTCAGAGGACATGTGTGTTTGGCCTGCCGCCTCAGGCCAGCCAAACACACACGCGCACAGGGCTCTCTCCAGCCCAGCAACTGTACTGTTCGGCTGGAGAGAGCCTGCACAGGCTCCCAGTCTGCCATGAGCGCCCAGCCAGGGTGCTCCCAGCCAATCCTGAAGCTGCACAGTAGCGTAAGAATTGGTGCAGGGCAGGCTGGGAGTCTGTGCCTGCCTGGAGCGACGAGTGAGAGGGGAGCAGCGCAGAGCAAGGTAACTGTTTTTTTAATATATTTTTTTATTTTAATTTTTACCCGAGCCACTACCCCAGCGCCGCACCACCCCGCGTCCTTCTATGCGGCGCAGGCCACGACTGAATATGTCAAAGGCTGTACTGAATATATCACAGCAGCAGAGAGCATGAACTTACAATTAGAAGGTAGTTGCATAATTTTAGAGAGAGAGAGAGTTTATGCTCAAGATTGTATAAAGGTGATTACAAAGATAGGATTTATGTCTAGTTTCCAGGAAATGCTACGTTCCACCAAAACAGTCTAAAAATTAGAGATATTCTGAAGCTATATTTGTTTTGTAAAAAGTGTTTGGTGATGCTCTGTGGTGATAGGGTACCACAGGGCATATTTACAAGAAAGTGGGGCATCATAGATGATGCGCCACTTTTCTTGCCCCCTCCCTACGACACTATGGTAGCACCATGGCGGTCGTTAGGCCAATAACGTCATAATTTTTGATGCTTTGTTGCACTAGTATCAACATTTTTTACGCAAGTGCAGCAAAGTGCAAGGAAGCCCATAGGTTTTTATAGGCACATCATTTTAACGCCTGATTTGAGAAGGCATTAAAAATGACGCCAAAAATGGTGCAGTGAAATCTTGTAAATTTCACTGCACCATTTTTATGGGCCTCCTGGTGCCTCAACGCCCCTCTTTCATACATTATGCCTGGCACAGGCATAATGTGGCGCAAGGAGTTACAAAGTGGCGTTATACATGCACTGCTCCACTTTGTAAATATGGCGTGACAAAAATGCCTCCTTAACGCCACATTAGCGTAAACAGTATGATGCTAATGTGGCACAAAGAGGTGCTAGAGGGTTGTAAATATGCCCCTAAATGTTTATATTGCCTTTGATGTCCACTGCGACCCAAAGATTTTAATGTCCAGCAGAGTGGTGATATACAATGTCTTTGTTCCTCTCCCTTTTCCTCTTCCTCATTGTAGGAAAGTACCATCTTGCCTGGCATGTTACCCCCATTTTCACTGTTTGTATGTTTGTTTTTGCCCATGTGTCACTGGGATCCTGCTAGGCAGGACCCCAGTGCTCATAATGAATGCCCTGTATGTGTTCCCTGTGTGGTGCCTAACTGTATCACTGAGGCTCTGCTTACCAGAACCTCAGTGTTTATGCTCTCTCTGCTTTCTAAAATTGTCACTGCAGGCTAGTGACTAATTTTACCAATTCTCATTGGCACACTGGAACACCCATATAATTCCCTTGTATATGGTACCTAGGTACCCAGGGTATTGGGGTTCCAGGAGATCCCTATGGGCTGCAGCATTTCTTTTGCCACACATAGGGAGCTCAGGCAATTCTTACACAGGACTGCCACTGCAGCCTGAGTGAAATAACGTCCACGTTATTTCAAAGCCATTTTTCACTGCACATAAGTAACTTATAAGTCACCTATATGTCTAACCCTCACTTGGTGAAGGTTAGGTGCTAAGTTACTTAGTGTGTGGGGACCCTGGCACTAGCCAAGGTGCCCCCACATTGTTCAGGGCAAATTCCCCGAACTTTGTGAGTGTGGGGACACCATTACACTCGTGCACTACACATAGGTCACTACCTATGTGTAGCGTCACAATGGTAACTCTGAACATGGCCATGTAACATGTCTAAGATCATGGAATTGTCACCCCAATACCATTCTGGTATTGGGGGGGACAATTCCATGATCCCCCGGGTCTCTAGAACAGAACCCAGGTACTGCCAAACTGCCTTTCTGGGGTTTCCACTGCAGCTGCTGCTGCTGCCAACCCCTCAGACAGGTTTCTTCCCCCCTGGGGTCTGGCCAGCCCAGTCCCAGGAAGGCAGAAAAAAGGATTTCCTCTGAGAGAGGGTGTTATACCCTCTCCCTTTGGAAATAGGTGTGAAGGGCTGGGGAGGAGTAGCTTCCCCCAGCCTCTGGAAATGCTTTGATGGGCACAGATGGTACCCATCTCTGCATAAGCCAGTCTACACCGGTTAAGGGATCCCCCAGCCCTGCTCTGGCGCGAAACTGGACAAAGGAAAGGGGAGTGACCACTCCCCTGAACAGTACCTCCCAGGGGAGGTGCCCAGAGCTCCTCCAGTGTGTTCCAGACCTCTGCCATCTTGGATTCAGAGGTGTTGGGGCACAATGGACTGCTGTGAGTGGCCAGTGCCAGCAGGTGACGTCAGAGACCCCTCCTGATAGGTGCTTACCTCTTTCAGTAGCCAAGCCTCCTTTCTTAGTAGCCAAACTTCCTTTTCTGGCTATTTAGGGTCTCTCCTCTGGACTATTCCTCAGATAACGAATGCAAGAGCTCACCAGAGTTCCTCTGCACTTCCCTCTTCGACTTCTGCCAAGGATCGACCGCTGACTGCTCCAGGACACCTGCAAAACCGCAACAAAGTAGCAAGACGACTACCAGCAACATTGTAGCGCCTAATCCTGCCGGCTTTCTCAACTGTTTCCTGGTGGTGCATGCTCTGAGGGCTGTCTGCCTTCACCCTGCACTGGAAGCCAAGAAGAAATCTCCTGTGGGTCGACGGAATCTTCCCCCTGCCAATGCAGGTACCAAACTTCTGCATCACCGGTCCTCTGGTCCCCTCTCATCCTGACGAGCATGGTCCCTGGAACACAGGAGCTGGGTCCAATTGTCTCCCACAGTCCAGTGGCCCTTCTGTCCAAATTTGGTGGAGGTAAGTCCTTGCCTCCCCACGCCAGACAGTAATCCTGTGTACTGGGTATGCAGCTGCTCCGGCTTCTGTGCACTTTTCCAGGACTTCCTTTGTGCACAGCCTAGCCTAGGTCCCCAGCACTCCGTCCTGCATTACCCAACTCACTGAGTTGGACTCCAACGTCGTGGGACCCGCCTTTGTGACTCTCAGTTGACCACTGTCCTCAGATCTTCTAAGTGCCTGTTCCAGTACTTCTGCGGGTGATGCCTGCTTCTGCGGGGGCTCTCTGAGTTGCTGGGGGGTGACATCCTGGTCCTTCCTGGTCCCCAGCAGCACCCAAAATCCTCAAACGCAACTCTTGCAGCTAGCAAGGCTTGTTTGCGGTATTTCTGCCTGGAAACACTTCTGCAACCTCCAGCACGCTGTGGGACATCCTCCATCCAAAGGAGAAGTTCCTAGCCCTTTTTGTTGTTGCAGAATCTTTGGCTTCTTCCACCCGGAGGCAGCTCTTTTGCACCTTCATCAGGGGTTTAGTGGGCTCCTGCCCCCCGGACACTTTCGTGACTCTTGGACTTGGTCCCCTTTCTTTACAGGTCCTCAGGTCCAGGAATCCGTCTTCAGTGTTTTGCTGGTGCTTGTGGTCCTTGCAGAATCCCCTATCACGACTATTCTGTCTTTCTGGGGTAGTATGGTAACTTTACTCCTACTTTTCAGGGTCTTGGGGGGGGGTATCTTGGACACCCTTACTGTTTTCTTACAGTCTCAGCGACCCTCTACAACCTCCCATAGGTCTGGGGCCCATTCGTGATTCGCATTCCAGTTTTGGAGTATATGGTTTGTGTTGCCCCTAGACCTATGTCTACCTATTGCATCCTATTGTGATTCTACATTGTTTGCACTCTTTTTCTTACTGTTACTTACCTGTTTTAGGTTTGTGTACATATCATTTGTGTATATTACTTACCTCCTAAGTGAGTGTATCCTCTGAGACACCTTTGGCATATTGTCACTAAAATAAAGTACCTTTATTTTTAGTAACTCTGAGTATTGTGTTTTCTTATGATATTGTGCTATATGATATAAGTGGTATAGTAGGAGCTTTGCATGTCTCCTAGTTCAGCCTAAGCTGCTTTGCCATAGCTACCTTCTATCAGCCTAAGCTGCTAGAAACACCTCTATTCTACTAATAAGGGATAACTGGACCTGGCACAGGGTGTAAGTACCACAAGGTACACACTATAAGCCAGGCCAGCCTCCTACATTGGTGGTGCAGCGGTGGGTTAAGTACTTGTAACTGCTTTACCACTTTGTCATTTGGTGCTTTTCATAAGAAAATCTTATACGAAGTAGTTCAGTATATGTACATTTAACCAAAACAGTTTACTTTTCTGCTCTAAAACATTTTACTAAGTTTCTGAAAAGTTCTGAAAACACATCAGTAGGATATCTTTCACTCCTAGAGGCTAGGTTACTAGGTTCCAGACAGTTAGGGACAGGTCTCTCTCTGCCAATTCCCAAATCTCCTCTGTGTCCAAACATTCCCAAGCCGATTGTAACTCTGCACAACTCCCCAAGATGTCGTGCCCATCCCCTTGATCCCCCCTCCCCACCCCCAAAGCTCGGAATTCGGCGCCGGATTCAGGGGGACAGTGGGGGCACAATAAGCATATGGAGCCCTGCAACCTACCTATCGAAGAGGCCCGGAGAAAGCAGCTGTAAAGACTGCCGTGCACCTCGGCAGGTAAGGCCTTACTCGGGGGCGGAGTTGCACCTCTCAAAGCCGGAGTGAATAAGCCCACCAGGAACAGAGACAATGACCCGCGTTCCCCATTGCCTGCGACCAGGACGGCGCACCCCCCCCTTGACTCCCTCCCCATCTCCAGGGAACGAACACCGGCACCCGAAGCGGGGAAGGCACCCAACCTCCCAAGGGAAACCGGGGTAACAAGGTACGGACATAGGCCAGCACCGCTTACCCCTCCCCGTTTTCCCACTCCCCAGAGCAACCGCAAGGGTTCGGACAGGGGCAGAACCACTGACCGCCACAAAGTGGACAAGTCATCATCTCCGGGGCCCCCCTGCGAATAGGGCAAAGCGCCGGTCGGTCAGCCCCTGCAGTACACAGCACTGGGCAAAGTAGAGCACCGACTAACCCTCAACCTTTTCTGGTTGTAACTCTGCAGGCCTGAGCAGAGGTTGCACTGCAGCCACGGTTTAGCAAGGACGAGGTACTCTGCAACAGGAGCCAATGACTCTATCCTGATCCACTGGACAGGAAAAACACCCTGTGGGTCAGGCACCTCTGTCTACTCCGGGGGAAAGGGAACAAAAAAAACAAAAAAACCTGCAGTGAAACGCTAGTACCACCAGAACAGATCTTAAGCAGCCCCTCGGATAAGACATAGGAATGGGGACCCCCGGGATAACATACCTCTGAACCCAGCGACCCCGATTGTAACACGGAGGGAGGCAACGATGGGACGCGTCCTTCCGTTCTTCCCCTAACAACCTTTTACTCCCCAAATGACGAGCAGCCACACGGTGAAGAACCCAGTTCAACGATACATACAAGTAAGAAAAGATTACTGATTTTCCATCTTTCCTCTTTTCACGGTCCCCCCCCCCCCCCGGACTTCCCCACCACAGTCACTCAACACTAATAAGCGAGCCCTACTCCATTCTCACCTCAAGGTCTGCAAAGAGTCATCATAACTACCCGGCAACAATAATATCACCCCATTATCTGGCCCATACAATCCTGCCGGATCTACACTTGTATCGCCATCTCTAGGGGGCCTAGTACTGACTGGCCTGCGCATTACCATCCTTACAAGTCCCCATACAAAACAAAAGGAAGACAAGAGGGTAAAAGGGCCTCAGACCCAAAAGGACCTCTCCCACAGACTGGCACTGAGATGCCCGGAGGCAAATCAGGACATAAATCCACAGGCAAACCGGCACGCCAACTGCTATTTTCAGAGGCGCTCCAACATAAGCGTCCTATCCCCCCAATAGTGGGACCTCACACAACCTTAACCCCAACCCAGCCTTCCACGATGGCTGACAAGGAACAACCTAAAACCATGGAGCGGATTCGACAGGAAATCACCGTCGTCAGCCGCCGGATAGAGGGAATAGACGCCTCTATATCCTCCTTGACTCTGGAGACCAAGGGGGTCATTCTAAGTCTGGCGGGCGGCGGAGGCCGCCCGCCAGACTTCCCCCTCCGAAATACCGCTCCGCGGTCGAAAGACCGCGGAGGGTATTCTAAGTTTTTCCCTGGGCTGGCGGGCGGTCGCCAAAAGACCGCCCGCCAGCCCAGGGAAAAACTCCCTTCCCACGAGGATGCCGGCTCGTAATCGAGCCGGCGGAGTGGGAAGGTGCGACGGGTGCTGTTGCACCCGTCGCGTATTTCACTGTCTGCCAAGCAGACAGTGAAATACTTGTAGGGGCCCTCTTACGGGGGCCCCTGCAGTGCCCATGCCAGTGGCATGGGCACAGCAGGGGCCCCCAGGGGCCCCGTGACCCCCCCTACAGCCATCCGGTTCCCGGCGGGCGGACCGCCGGGAACTGGATGGCGGTAGGGGGGGTCGGAATCCCCTCGGCGGCGCAGCTAGCTGCGCCGCCTTGGAGGATTCAAAAGGGCGGCGGTACACTGGCGGGAGACCGCCAGTGTTGCCGGTCCGACCGCGGCTTTACCGCCGCGGTCGGAATGCCCTTGGGAGCACAGCCGGCCTGTCGGCGGTGCTCCTGCGGTCATTCGCCCTGGCGGTTTTTACCGCCAGGGTTAGAATGACCACCCAAATCTATGCGATCAGACAGCGCAAGCTTTCAATCCTGGGTGACAGGACTGGAGCATCGCATAGGGACCCTAGAAACACATGTAGCCACAATCCAGGACAGAGATCAGGATCTTCTCTATCTCCGGAGCAAAATAACGGACCTGGAAGAGAGAAGCCGAAGGGATAACATTCGCCTTTTTGGAATCCCCGAAAACGAAGAGGGGCCAGATGTACAGGCCTTCCTTAGCTCTGTTCTCCCCAAGTTGACCTTGCTGACCTTCGACCCACCACTGGAATTCCAGCGAGCACACAGAGTGGGCCCAAAACTTCCCGATGGGGCATCAAGACCTCGGCCGATCATTGCATGCCTGCTACGCCACAGCCAGACCCGCCAACTCCTCCAAGTAGCACGAAACCACGGACCCTTCCGGACAGACAAATATGAAATCCGCATAGCGGCCGACTATTCTAAAGATAACAACGAATGCAGAAAAGCCTTTTTTGGCTCTAAAACCCGACTCCGCCAACTGGAGATGAAATATGGACTCTTCGATCCAGCTAGTATGTGGGTCACCAAATACGGAGTATCTAAAGACTTCTGCAACCCCGAGGACTTGAGACCCCTTTTGGACTCCTTCCAGCATCAACACATGGAGTCTGCCACTCCGACGCGGCCGCAGAACACCGCAGGAGATGACAATTACATCATATTTCTACTCAACTACCCCTTCCTTCACCCCCCTCCTTCTCTCCAACCCCCCTCCTCCCCCTTTCTCTCTCAATCTAATCTTATCTATCCTCTCTCTCCCTCCCTCCGACGTCCACCAGCTATCCCCTCCCCTACCCGCCCCACTGCTAAAGATACTCCCCCCTGCCCCAACGGTAGTGGCAACTCTCTACACTATCCCCCGAAGTGCTGAGATCCTACCCCGATTTCCAACATGCCGAGAGTTGCCCTCTGCGCGACACACCCACTGAGTATCATCTCCTGGAATGTACATGGCATGACGAATTATGTTAAACGAAAAAAGGTGCTGTCCTATCTCCAATCTAAAAGCGGACATAGCTCTGATTCAGGAGACCCACCTAAACAGTGTGGAGACCAGCAAGCTCCGTCGAGACTGAGTAGGAAGGGTTTCCTTCAGTTGCTGCCCTGTAACTTAGAGGCCCGGAGGAGGCACCCCCGCAAATGAGGAATAGCGTTAATGCTACGTAAATCCCTTCTGGTTATAATCGTCAAAACCGATCCGGAGGGGAGATACGTATTCGCAAAACTGAAAATAGGAGACACTGTTCTGTGCGTGGGCTCAGTCTATGCGCCGACCGGCACTAAGAGATCTTTCTTCCTACAATTAAACCGCCTCCTGACTGAAATAGGGACCACTCGCTACATCATAGGGGGAGACTGGAATCTTGCCCGGGACGCCATTTTGGACAGGGCGGGCCCTATCGATGCAAACAACAACCACGACAGAGCACTGCTGACGGACTTAACTACTGATGCAGGCTTGGTGGACTATTGGGGACTGATACACCGAAAGGATAAGGAATATACATTTCTGTTGCCTGTTCACGGCACCCAATCTTGCCTGGACTACTTCTTAGTGTCACACACCGTAGTTCCCCAACTCCTAGATACTAGTATACTTGAAAGTGGACTTTCAGACCACTCCCCTATTTTACTCCAGATACAAATGGGCCTTGCCTCCCCTGGTCGCAAACCATGGCGCTTCCCGGTGCATAGATACCACTCCCCTCAAGGGAAACCACAACTAAGGACCCATGTATCCACGTACATGGCTGGCAACACTGGTACTGTGGCTTCAAATCAAGTTCTCTGGGCGGCGGAAAAGGCAACTCTGAGAGGCAATATAATGCGCGACGCAGCACTGGCTAATAAGGATGGGATAACACGCCAACGAACCCTAAAGACGACATCCAGAGTCTTACCAGGCAATACACCGCCCAGCCACCTCTTGCACTACACCGCTCTCTTGAACAAGCCTGAATGGCACATAACGAGCTCTATACCTTCCAAGCGGAATACGCACTACAAAAACTACGCGGCCATCGCTATGAACAAGGCGAGAAAGCGGGACGACTCTTGGCGGCACAACTCCGGCAGAGAGAAGATGCCTCCCCATACTGGCCATAACATCCTCCTCAGGAGCAGTATTAACCCGCCCACAAGACATTGTGAATGAATTCACGACCTTTTATCACCATCTCTACTCCCCTGAAACAACGACCAACCATGCGTAAACTGAGGCCTTCCTCACCACGGCTAAACTACCCCACCTCTCGAGGCGGGCCAGGCTCTTCTAGAGTGCGACATAAGTAGGGAAGAAATAATGCAAGCCATTAAAAATCTCCCCTACCACAAATCCCCGGGTGAGGACCGCTTCCCTGCCGAATTCTACAGATGGGCAGGGGAAGAGACAGTCACTGCTGTACACGAGGCACTTGTAGAGGCATGCCAAGAAGGATCCTCCCTCCTGAACAGGGATGTCAACTTTTAGCCAGTGTTTTGACGGCTCGCCTGCGCAAAGTGATACCGTCCCTGATCCATAACACCCAAGTGGGGTTCGTACCGGGCCGCACCTCCAGAAACCATATGCGCACTCTATGTCACACCCTATATGAATCACTAAATATGCCAGAGGAAGCCCTGGCCCTGTCCTTAGACACGGAGAAGGTGTTTGACTGGCCCTACCTGTTCGCCACTATGAAACACTTCGGTCTCTGAGAACACTTTATTTCCAAAGTTCGCTTACTGTATGACCACCCTACGGCGCAAGTTAACTGTGGAGGTTTCCTATCGGATCCCTTCCCCATTGGAAGAGGTATGAGACAGGGCTGTCCCTTGTCACCGCTCCTGTTCCTGCTAGCAATGGAACCCCTAGCAGCCACCATACGAAACTCTCAGCAGATACGAGGTATCCCTCTACCAGGTGGCATCTCTAAAGTCTATCTCTACGCTGATGATATTTTGCTCACCCTGTCTGACCTAGAAAGATCCCTACCATCGCTGCTCTCAATCATAGAGGACTTTGCATCCTTATCAGGATACCGAGTAAACTGGGACAAGAGTGAATCATTACCTCTCCCACGAATAACAACGACGGCCGCAATCCACGGTCAATGGACCCCGACATGCCTCAAATTTCTGGGAACTCTTGTCAACCGGGGCCTGGAGCACATGGTTAAGGACAACCTAGACCCTCCGGTATCCCGGATGACACAGGATTTCGCTAAATGGTCGTCATTAGGACTTTCTATGTGGGGCAGGTTGCAGGCGGTCAGGATGGTCACCCTCCCGCGCTTCACATACATACTGGGCATGCTCCCTCTGCATGTACGCCTCACCTTGCTCCGGAGGATTGAGGCCTCAATAAGAGCCTTTGTCTGGGGCTCCACACATCCGAGGCTGACACCAGCAAAGATACTGGCACGGTGATCCTATGGGGGGGTTAGGTCTCCCATCAGTGGAACAATATTCATTAGCCCAACAGCTCTCGCAATTGGCATATTTACTCCCCGGAACCCCGGACCTCCCACAGTGGGTAGCCACAGAAAATCTCCTACGGGGCCAGCGCAAAGGACTAGGAGGGATGTACATAGACCGCCCCCAACTGCCTAATCCTGTTCTTATGGCACCAAATGTAGCATGGCGTAGGGCTCACCGTCTCCTAGGAGTACACACCTTCTTACATACCCAAGCTCCTATAGAGGGAAACAAAAGCATACAAAAAGGGGGAAGTACCCTAAAATGGCCCCAATGGAGTAATGCCGGCATCAGCTGCATAGCCTAAATCATGGATGGCGATCGACTCCGGCCCTTGGCCAATGTAAGAGAAGAGTTCAATTTACATAACAACCAAGAATGGCGATACCAACAGCTCCAACATTGTCTACACAAAGTATTGGGAACTATTTTGTGGGAGGTCAAGGCCTCACCAATTATCGCCTATTTACAGACATGGGGTCACCACAAAGGTGTGATGGCAGGCTTATACGGAGTGCTAGCCAATCACCCCTACTCACAACCCCTCCTTGAAAGTCCACGCCTCACGTGGCAAGACCGGCTCGGGACTACATATACCGAAGAGGACTGGTCGGACATCCTGGAAGCACTCGACAGAGGCACCCGTGAGGCCCGACTGAAATTTTGCCTATTCAAAATCCTCCAGGACTGGTTCTGGACCCCTATGAGACTCTTCAGAGTGGGCCTGATACCGCAAGCGAATTGCTGGCGATGCGCAGACCCTCACTGTGACCTACTACATATCCTGTGCCGCCGCCCATCGATACAACCCCTATGGGACACTGTACTCCACACCCTGGCGGACTCCCTTCAGATACCACACCCGATACCGCCGTCACTTATCCTTCTCCACGACATGCACCCATACCCCCGCCACAATCACAGCAGAGATTATTACACACAGCTATTGCCACAGCCAAAATCTGCATACTCCGGCACTGGAGATCCAGCGCCGCCCCTACACCGACAGAATGGATGACTGCCATGATACAAACCGCCACTTATGAACGGGTAATTTACAACCTACAAGATCAGACGGCCCTGTTTACAGAAGTTTGGAGTCCCTTCCTGCCGGGAACATAATTGATAAGACCTCTCTCCCCTCTCTGCGCTCAGCACCTCTCTCACTTATGCCACCCCCCCGCCTCATAACAGCTGGTGGACAGTTGAAAGCAGTCGAAAGATGCCGACCAGGTTCTTCCCCCCTCTCCCTCCTTCTCCCTCCTTTCCCCCTCTTTATATCTTCCAACGCATGCCACGCCTTTACAGACCCCTATTCCTATTTCCACTCCTCATATCAACCCTTTTCTTTTCTTCCCCCCCCCCCCCCGACCCCTGGACCACCCATCTCGGACGGAACCCCCCAACCCCATAATGTTTAAAGTTTTAACCAACAATTCCGCTTTTACCATGTCCCTTTCCCAGAAAGCATAGTCCTCCCCTTCCCCTCCAACCCTCTTCTCTGTTTTTATCTAATTAACATCAGTCAGACCAGTGCAGAAGTATCAGACCTGTTCCCAAGAACTCCAAACTGCCAAGGATATCTATGCGGACATTCCTCGAACCCCACCCCCATGGCTCCACCCTCAATACCCTGGGTCTTGTACCTTACTCCATAAGCAAATACATGTACATCCATGCCCAGCTCCACTTGATAGCACATACTATGACGGAAATCATCAACATACCCTTTCAGCCTTCCTGGCACGCGGAACCAATTCCCCCCTCTTCCTGCCCCTCTACCCCCCTTCTGCTTTCCCCCTCTTATCCTCCTCTTATCCCCCTCTCTACCTCCCCCCACACACTTCCCCCTCCCTCCCCAATGTCCCTTCCCTCCTCTTCTCTTTTCTCTACCCTTTCGCTACTCCTGACTTCATATCCTATCTTTTTACTTATATTATCTTTCAGTTAAACCCACTCATATGACAATTGTGAAATTAACCTTTGTCAAAATAAGGGCAAGCCCCTATAATGCATTTTGTACTCTGTATTACCCCTCAATCTTCAATAAAAAGATTCACTAAAAAAAAAAAAAACATTCCCAAGCCTCCCACCCTGAGGATAACTTATTGGAAAGGGAACTCAGAAAGCTGAGGATGGAAGAGACCAGACTGAAGCTTAAACAGCAGCAGCTGGCCTTAGACAGGGAATCCCTAGACATAGAGAGAGAAAGACAGAGATTGGGGTTAGATCCCCATGGTGGCAGCAGCAGTATTTCTGATAGCAATCCTGTTAGAGAGCAAGATTCCAGGAATCTGCATAAGATAGTCCCCCCTTACAAGGAGGGGGATGACATTAAACAAGTGGTTTGCTGCACTTGAGAGGGCCTGTATGGTACAGTTGGTCCCTCAAAGGCAGTGGGCTGCTATCTTGTGGCTATCTTTCACTGGAAAGGGTAGGGATAGGCTCCTTACTGTCAGAGAAAGTGATGCCAATAACTACAAAGTTTTGAAGGATGCACTCTTAGATGGATTTGGCTTAACCACTGAACAATACAGGATTAAGTTCAGAGACACCAGAAAAGAGTCCTCTCAAGACTGGACAGATTTTGTTGACTGTTCAGTGAAGGCCTTGGAGGGTTGGTTACATGGCAGTAAAATATCTGACAATGAAAGCCTGTATAATCTTATCCTGAGAGAGCATATTTTTAACAATTGTGTGTCTGATTGGTTGCACCAGTACTTGGTAGACTCAGATCTGACCTCTCCCCAAGAATTGGGAAAGAAGGCAGACAAATGGGTCAGAACAAGAGCGAACAGAAAAGTTCATACAGGGGTGACAAGGATGGCAAGAAGAAGGATGGTAAATCTTCTGACAAGGGTGGGGACAAAAGTAAACATTCTGAGTCTTCATCAGGCCCACAAAAATCCTCTGGGGGTGGTGGGTCCAAATCCTCTTCAAACAATCAGAAAAAGCCTTGATGTTATTTATGTAAAGTAAAAGGCCATTGGGCAAGGGATTCCACTTGTCCAAAGAAAAACACCAAACCTCCCACCACCACAACCCCAACTGCAACCTCTAGTGCCCCTAGGAATAGCAGTGGTTGTGGGAAGTTTACTACTAATAGTCAATCCAAGGGTGTAGCTGGGCTCACTATTGGCAATGTAGTTGGGGTTGGTCTTGTTAGGGAGACCACAGAGGCTGTTTTAGTCTCTGATGGTGGTATTGACTTTGCCACCTTGGTTGCTTGTCCCCTTAATATGGGTAAGTACAAGCAACTACCCCTAATCAATGGTGTTGAGGTTGAGGCCCACTGAGACACAGGAGCCAGTGTAACTATGGTGATAGAAAAACTGGTCCACCCTGATCGACACCTACTTGGTCAGCAGTACCAAGTGACTGATGCTCATAACAACACTCTTAGCCACCCCATGGCTGTTGTGAATCTCAACTGGGGGGGTTACTGGTCCAAAGAAAGTTGTGGTAGCCACTGAATTACCTGTAGATCGCTTACTCGGCAATGATTTGCAAACATCAGCTTGGGCAGAAGTGGAGTTGGAGGCTCATGCAGCAATGCTGGGCATTCCTGGGCATATTTTTGCTTTGACAAGGGCTCAGGCCAAGAAGCAAAAAGGACAGGGAAACTTGGATCCTGGGACAATGGACCAAGTGCTCCCAAAAGCTAGGGGTAGAAAGGGTAAATCCCTGCCTACTATCCCTCCCTCTACAGAAGATTCCCCTTTTGAGGAAGAGGAATCCCCTCCCTGTGCAGAACCTACACCAGAGGAGCTGGCAGCAGACACTGCTGAGCGTTTGGGCACAGGGGGGCCTGCCAGGGAAGAGCTGAGTGTGGCACAGCAAACCTGTCCCACAATAGAGGGTTTAAGACAGCAAGCTATCAAACAGCAGAATGGGGATGTCAGTGATAGCCATAGTGTGTACTGGGAAGACAACCTCTTGTACACAGAGTCCAGGGACCCTAAACCTGGAGCTGCAAGGAGATTGGTAATTCCCTTACAGTACAGAGAGTTTTTTCTCACCCTAGCACATGACATTCCTTTGGCTGGGCATTTGGGCCAGACGAAAACTTGGGAAAGACTTGTCCCCTTGTTTCACTGGCCTCATATGTCAGAGGACACAAAAGAGATGTGTCGCTCTTGTGTGACCTGCCAAGCCAGTGGCAAGACTGGTGGCACTCCAAAGGCCCCTCTAATTCCACTTCCAGTGGTTGGGGTGCCCTTTGAAAGAGTAGGGGTTGACATAGTTGGCCCCCTTGAGCCTCCAACAGCTTCAGGCAATAGATTTATCTTGGTGGTAGTGGACCATGACACAAGATATCCTGAAGCCATCCCCTTAAGGACCACTTCAGCTCCTGCAGTGGCAAAGGCCCTCCTGGGAATCTTTTCCAGGGTGGGTTTTCCTAAGGAAGTGGTGTCAGACAGAGGTAGCAACTTCATGTCTGCATACCTAAAAGTAATGTGGAAGGAGTGTGGTGTAACCTACAAATTCACCACCCCTTACCATCCACAAACAAATGGTCTAGTTGAGAGGCTTAATAAAACTCTCAAAGGTATGATAATGGGACTCCCTGAAAAACTCAGGAGGAGATGGGATGTCCTGTTACCCTGCCTCCTTTTTGCATACAGGGAGGTACCCCAAAAAGGAGTGGGCTTCAGCCCCTTTGAACTCCTCTTTGGGCACCCTGTAAGAGGTCCACTTGCTCTTGTGAAGGAGGGTTGGGAACAACCTTTAAAAGCTCCTAAACCGGACATAGTAGACTATGTGCTTGGCCTAGGATCCAGAATGGCTGAGCATATAAAAAAGGCCAGTTAAAACCTTCAGGCCAGCCAGGAGCTGTAAAAGCAATGGCATGACCAGAAAGCTGTCCTGACTCAGTACCACCCAGGACAGAAGGTGTGGGTATTGGAGCCTGTGGCCCCAAGAGCACTCCAGGACAAATGGAGTGGACCCCATCTAATTGTTGAAAAGAAGGGTGAGGTTACCTACTTGGTAGACATGGGCACTGCCAGGAGTCCCCTTAGGGTGATTCATGTCATGGCAACAGATGAGGGACAGGAAGAAGAGAGTGACCCTCTCCCTGATCTCTTCTCCACCACTGAAGCTGATGGCTTAGTGGAGGGAGTAGTCTTAGCAGATTGTCTTACTGCAGAACAGAAAGACAACTGTATCAATCTCTTAAGTCAGTTGTCAGACCTCTTTTCCCTTGTATCAGGCACAACTTCCTGGTGTGAACATATAATTGATACTGGAGACAGCCTGCCTATCAAAAGTAAAATTTATTTGCAGCCTGATCATGTCAGGGACTGCATTAAACAAGAGGTGCAGAAAATGTTGGACTTAGGGGTGATTGGGCCATCCGAAAGCCCCTGGGCTAGTCCAGTTGTGCTTGTACCAAAACCTCACACCAAAGATGGAAAGAGAGAGATGAGGTTTTGTGTAGATTATAGAGGGCTCAATAAAGTAACCAAGAAAGATGCTCACCCTTTACCCAGGGCAGATGAGCTTATAGATACACTGGCTTCTGCCAAGTATCTAAGCACTTTTGATCTGACTGCAGGGTATTGGCAGATTAGGTTATCAGAAGTTGCTAACCCCAAGACTGCATTTTCTACCATTGGAGGGCACTACCAATTCACAGTAATGCCCTTTGGTTTTAAAAATGCACCTGCCACTTTTCAGAGGTTGGTGAACACAGTCCTGCAAGGGTTGGAAGCTTTCAGTGCAGCATATCTACATGATATTGCTGTCTTTAGCTCAACATGGGATGATCTAAACTATCATGGATTGGGTTCCCCTTACAACTCAAATCCAGGTGAGAGCCTTTTTAGGCCTCATAGGGTACTATAGGAGATTCATAAAGAATTATGGCTCCATTGCAGCCCCTCTTAATGATCTCACTAGCAAGAAAATGCCTAAGAAGGTTGTTATGGACAGCCAGCTGTCAGAAAGCTTTTGAGGAGCTCAAACAGGCCATGTGCTCTGCACCTGTCCTAAAAAGCCCTTGCTACTCCAAGAAATTAATTGTACAAACTGATGCATCTGAATTAGGGGTTGGGGCAGTACTATCACAACTGAATTCTGAGGGCAAGGATCAACCTGTTGCTTTTATCAGCAGAAGGTTGACCCCTAGAGAAAAGCGTTGGTCTGCCATAGAGAGGGAGGCCTTTGCTGTGGTCTGGGCACTGAAAAAGTTGAGACCATACTTGTTTGGTACTCACTTTATTGTTCAGACAGACCACAAACCTCTACTTTGGTTAAAACAAATGAAAGGTGAAAACCCTAAATTGTTGAGGTGGTCCATATCCCTACAGGGGATGGACTATACAGTGGAACATAGACCTGGCAGTACCCACTCCAATGCAGATGGACTCTCCAGATATTTCCACTTAGACAATGAAGACTTATCTGAGCAAGGTTAGCCTTATTGTCCTTCGTTTGGGGGGGGTTCTGTAGGAAAGTACCATCTTGCCTGGCATGTTACCCCCATTTTCACTGTATGTATGTTTGTTTTTGCCCATGTGTCAATGGGGTCCTGCTAGGCAGGACCCCAGTGCTCATAATGTATGCCCTGTACGTGTTCCCTGTGTGGTGCCTAACTGTATCACTGAGGCTCTCCTAACCAGAACCTCAGTGTTTATGCTCTCTCTGCTTTCTAAAATTGTCACTGCAGGCTAGTGACTAATTTTACCAATTCTCATTGGCACACTGGAACACCCATATAATTCCCTTGTATATGGTACCTAGGTACCCAGGGTATTGGGGTTCCAGGAGATCCCTATGGGCTGCAGCATTTCTTTTGCTACCCATAGGGAGCCCAGACAATTCTTACACAGGACTGCCACTGCATCCTGAGTGAAATAACGTCCACATATTTCACAGCCTTTTTTCACTGCACATAAGTAACTTATAAGTCACCTATATGTCTAACCCTCACTTGGTGAAGGTTAGGTGCCAAGTTACTTAGTGTGTGGGCACCCTGGCACTAGCCAAGGTGCCCTCACATTGCTCAGGGCAAATTCCCCGAACTTTGTGAGTGCGGGGACACCATTACACGTGTGCACTACACATAGGTCACTACCTATGTATAGCGTCACAATAGTAACTCCGAACATGGCCATGTAACATGTCTAAGATCATGGAATTGTTACCCCAATACCATTCTGGTATTGGGGGGACAATTCCATGATCCCCCCGGGCTCTATCACAGAACCCGGGTACTGCCAAACTGCCTTTCCGGGGTTTCCACTGCAGCTGCTGCCAACCCCTCAGACAGGTTTCTGCCCCCCTGGGGTCTGGGCAGCCCATTTCATGGGAAACAATACATGGTTCCCTCTTCCCTAAAGCCATGTCATTTTTAACCAAGTGAGGACTAGCGTCAAGATGTCAAGGTGGTCCAAACTCCCTATAGGCTTCCCAGGTACCTTAGTGCCAACACACAGAAATGTTCACATAGTCGCTTAAGATCCTGGCTCCAGGGCACCTGCAGCTATAAGATAAATGCCACACATGAGCATCACAAAAGATTAGGATGTCTTGATCTTCAGTAGCATGCATTTCACTGTCTCTGTTGTTTTGTGCTCCTAGCAGTGTGCTTTTACCACCAAGGACAGGTTCCAAGTATGTCCTCAGGATTTTATTTAGCCCCAATTCCTTTCTCCTTCTTGTAAATACTTAGCCGTAGTGGCATGATCCTTCCCTGCTATTAAGGTTTCATGATTTTGGGTCTTCTAAGTCATTCAGCTCTCAAAACCTCTGAATTCCCATTTTTTAACCCATAGATCCAGTAGGATTTCTAACTAGAGAGTTTCCCACCACAACACTGATTGTTTTTCCAGTTTAGTGGGACCTATCAGTGACAAGTATTGCTTTTGACTTAGTCCAAATTTCTCAACAAACTTGCTAAGCTGGGATATATTCTGCAAATTGAATTGTTTTGTGTTTTGCACTCCAAAGGAGTGTTCTTAAATATACTTCAATTTCAAAAGAGCAAGGTATTTAAATTGCTATGTGAGAGACTGAGTTGTCCAGGAAAAGCAGACATTGTTGCCATGTCTCCTCATTTAAGAAAATAACTTTCAATGGTACCATCCACATTATAGTCCACAGGGTTTAATGATGTAGGATTCAGCTAATCAATATTAAAAAGAAACCACCTGAATATCTCAGAGGAGAAGAGAAGAGATCCACCCTGTAATAGTAGATTTGATCAAGCAAGGGTTTTTTGGACCTGTTGTGAGTAGATGTAATGTCCCAAATCTCCTGAAACACAAGGAGGGAAAGCCAATGTCTATACGTTTGTCCCAGACTGTGGGGCTAATGACAATGTGATTATCTGAAGTTTCCCAGTGGTGCCCAACCCTACCAATATCTCTGGTGGTTTACTGTTGTTGAGTCTCCATCAATCTTTTCCATAGCCCTAGTAAGGATTTGCACACATTGGGTTTTTTCGATGGGATTCTACCATGATTCATTATATAGATGATTTATCTTTGGCATCTGTCAATCTAGATCATTGCAAGGAGTATTCAGTCTACCTTCTCACCTAATTGGGTTTTAAACGGTACTAGGCTTCAAAGGGAATACTGCTGTTCTGCCTTTTGTTGATGCAATACCTTGGTCATGAAATCCCTGCTGGTAAGTGTTAGACCTGGCATCCTTGACGTGGACTCCTCTGTCTTTTTTTGCTGCTGCTTCCCATGTTTTGACTGTGTGCTGGACTCTGTTTTTGCTGTTTTTGGTACTCTGGGCACTTTATCACTGCTGACCAGTGCTAAAGTGCAAGTTTTCCTTCATAAATGGTATGTGCAATTGGCTTTTCTATGATTGGCATATTTGGTTTACTAATAAGTCCCAAGTAAAGTGCACTATAGGTGCCCAGGGCCTGTAAATCAAATGCTACTAGTGGGCCTGCAGCACTGGTTGTGCCACCCACATAAGTAGCCTTGTAAACATGGCTCAGACCTGCCACTGCAGTGTCTGTGTAAGCAGTTTTAAACTGCCAATTCAACCTGGCAAGTGCACCCACTTGCCAGGCCCAAACCTTTCCTTTTTATACATGTAAGGCACCCCTAAGGTAGGCCCCAGGTAGCCCAAAGGCAGGGAGCAGTGTATGCTAAAGGTGGAACATGTACTGATGTGTTTTACATGTCTTAACAGTGAAATACTGTCAAATTCAGTTTTCACTGTTGCCAGGCCTATCTCTCTCAAAGGTTAACATCTGGGCTGCCTTTAAATATCTTTTAAGTGTAGTTTCCCTTTGGGAGCAGATGGAAATTTTGAGCTTGGTGTTTCTGAACTCACAATTTAAAGATACATATTTTGCTAAAGTTGGGATTTAAATTGTCAGTTTAAAAATGCCACTTTTGAAAAGTGGGGATTTTCTTGCTTAAACCATTCTGTGACTCTGCCTGTTTGTGAATTATCTGTCTGGTTCAGACTGACATTTGGGCTGTTTGTGAATCTCCACTAGACAGTGAGACAAAGGAAGCTGGGGTGTAGTCTGCATATCCTGATAGGCCATCTGAGCTCGGGTGGAGAGAGGAGTGGTCACTTACACCATAATGGGCTGTGCCTGCCCTCACACAATGCAGTCTCTAACCCCTTGGTGTGTGTCTGGGGCCTGGCCTGGGTAAGGCAGGATTTCACAAACAAGAGAGACTTTCCTTTGAAGTAAGCCTACTTCAAAGGCAGTAAGGGGTATAGGTAGTGGACCCGAAACCCCAGGGGGCATATTTATACTCTGTTTGCGCCGAATGTGCGTCAAACTTTTTTGACGCACAATCGGCGCAAACCCTGCCCCATATTTATACTTTGACGTCCGACCCCGCGGGCGTCAAAGTTCCACCATGTGCGTCATTTTCTGGAAGGAGGAACCAGCCTTGCGTTAATTATATGCAAGGTAGGCGTTCCCTTCCAAAAAATGGCTTTAAGGCCTGTGCCCCATATTTATACTCTGACGTCATTTTGACGCACAGGAGGGGGCAAGCCTTAAAATACGGCGCCCAGCATGATGGGCGCTGTTTTGTAACGCCTGGGTCAGGGCAGGCGTTAAGGGACCTGTGGGCTCAGAAGGAGCCCAGAGGTGCCCTCCCATGCCCCCAGGGACACCCCCTGCCACCCTTCCCCACCCCAGGAGGACACCCAAGGATGGAGGGACCCATCCCAGGGAAGTTGAGGTAAGTTGGGGTAAGTATTTTTTTTCGTTTTTTTTTGTGGCATAGGGGGGCCTGATTTGGGCCCCCCTACATGCCACTATGCCCAATGACCATGCCCAGGGGACATAAGTCCCCTGGGCATGGTCATTGGGCAAGGGGGCATGACTCCTGTCTTTGCTAAGACAGGAGTCATGTCAATGGAGGTTGGGCGTAAAAAAAAATGGCGCAAATCGGGTTGAGGCCTGAATTTTGCCTCAGACCGGACTTGCCCCTTTTTTTGACGCCCAACCACCATTTTCCCCTACGCCGGCGCTGCCTGGTGTGAGTAATTTTTTTTGACGCATACCAGTCCGTAGCGCCGGCTAACGTCATTCAATAAATAAGGCGCCCGCATGGCGCTTTGGAATGGCGTTAGCCAGCGGTAAAAATTTTGACGCACAACCCCGCAAATATTTTTTTGGGGTGCATCAGAGGGGGCCTTAGGCCCCCAGCACCCTGGGGTTTGCATTACCTAATTGCGAATTCCTAACAGGAATTCACAAATTAGGTAATCCAAAACCATTCGGACCTATGGGCCTTAAGGCCTATAGGGATGAATGGAGTCCCATTCCCTAATTTCGATCCAGTAATAGCGATTGCGAATTTTAAGAAATTGCTATTACCAATTTTCATACATCCCATTTTGCGTTTCTTAAATAGCGAGTTCTTAAAATTAGCTATTTAAGAAATGCAAACCGGGAGCCTCATACATCTCTCCCTTAGTGAAGTTGAAAACATATCTGGAACAATTAAACAAGGTTTAACTTCTGCTCCTGCTCTAGAGCTCTCTGATTATGTCATATTGTTTACTTTGTATTGTCATTAACAAAATGGGTTTCCACTTGGAGTGTTGGTACAATGCCATGGGAGCAAGAAATAGCTTGTAGCTTATTACTCTTCAGTTCTGGATCCTGTCTCAGTTTGGCTTCCCCATTTTTGCATTCTGTGGCGGCTGCAAATCTTATTGAAGCTTCAGAAAATGTTGTATTGAGCTTCCCATTAACTGTAATTGTGCCCCATTATTTGTGTTCATTCTCACTACAAAAACTCAGCAACTCTCCATAGCTCGTTTTAATGTTAAATCCTGTTGTTGTCTCCTTCCCGTTTTACTGTGACACACTGTCTCACTTTGAACCCTGCTTTCCTAATGCCCATTAGTGGGAAAGGAGATCCATATGACTGTGTCCTAGCTACTAAAATCCCATAGTGATTTGACTGCTTTGTCCATTACTGACTGAGAGCTAAAATATTTTGTGGATAGATTGTGTCTCACAACTGAAGAGAGCATTCTAGTTGTTAGTTTTGCTGTACTGTACATCCTTTACTTACTTTGGAGCAGTGCTTAATTTGTAAAACGTGAAGGTGCCCAAAGCCCTCCTCTTAAACATGCGGCTGCTGCAATTAAATGTGCGAGCATGGAATACTGAGGCAGCGTAATCCTGAAGCCATTTCGGGCCTCTTCAACCTATTAGAGCCACTTTGTGACACTTTTTCATTTTTCTCTTCCTCCATCTTTCCCATATGTGTCTTTTGCTCGCAGTAAGGCCCGTATTTATACTCCGTTTGCGCCGAATTAGCGTCGTTTTTTCGACGCAAATTCGGCGCAAAACTAACGCCATATTTATACTTTGGCGTTAGACGCGTCTAGCGCCAAAGTATGAAGAAAGAGCGTCATTTTTTAGCGTGAACGCCTTCCTTGCGTTAATGAGATGCAAGGAAGGCGTTCCCGTCTAAAAAAATGACGGCGACGCAAATGCGTCGTATTTATACTCCCGGGCAAAAATCACGCCCGGGAGGTGGCGGGTCAAAAAAACCCGCATTTGCGCCTGAATTTAACGCCTGGGTCAGGGTAGGCGTTAAGGGACCTGTGGGCTCAGAATGAGCCCACAGGTGCCCTCCCCTGCCCCCAGGGATCCCCCCTGCCACCCCTGCCCACCCCAGGAGGACACCCAAGGATGGAGGGACCCTTCCCAGTGAAGTACAGGTAAGTTCAGGTAAGTATAATTTTTTTATATTTTTATTTTTTTGGTGGCATAGGGGGGCCTTATTTGTGCCCCCCTACATGCCACTATGCCCAATGACCATGCCCAGGGGACACAAGTCCCCTGGGCATGGCCACTGGGCAAGGGGGCATGACTCCTGTCTTTACTAAGACAGGAGTCATGAAATGGCGTCTGGGCGTCGAAAAAATGGCGCAAATCGGGTTAAGACGATTTTTTAGCGTCAACCTGACTTGCGCCATTTTAAGACGCCCTAACGTCATTTTTTCCCAACGCCGGAGCTGCCTGGTCTACGTGGTTTTTTTCCACGCACACCAGGCAGCGCCGGTCTGATTGCGCCGTCTAACGCCATTCCATAAATACGGCGCCCGCATGGCGCTTCAGAATGGCATTAGACGTCGCAAAATTTTTTGACGCTAAACTGCGTTAGCGCAGTTTAGCGTCAAATAGTATAAATATGGGCCTAAGTGCCCTAAAAAATAAGTGCCACTGCTCCGCTATGGAAACAACAAGCACAAATTAAGCACAGCTTTGACTTCGGTTCAAGTCATAGAGCTCATCTCTCTCCTGTATACTAGCCAGAGAAAAGAAATGTTTCTGTGTACACAGCCTCAAAGTATGTGTTTGGTGTGACGCACAACCTTTTGGTTTCCTGACCTTAACTGATTCTCCTGTTAAGAATGGGAAATATGGTCAAAACCTTTTAAATGCCCTGCATTTACCAGAAAAGATGGCAGTGTTGAAGTGTGCTGCACATCAGCTCCCACGTGATGATACTTCTGGGGGCAATGCCCTAGTGCTGCTGCGAATGCCACAACGTCTGAAAGTTCCGAAGTTGCTATGCATGTTATAAGAACAAATCTGTTTTCTGAACCAACTTTAAATGATTTGTCTCAATTGTAAGAGCAAGTCTCCGAAAATACAAAACAGTCCTCTATCAAGCAGCAATGTAAAATAGACCTGGAGGGGGAGTGGAGAGATGGCACCGGGCACGTTGTTGCACTGAAATTTTCACGCGCCAACCGGTATGTTGCATGCTGCTGCAACTCATTGATATGCACCCTTTTTTTCTTCCACAGCCCAGAGTTATAGTCAATCCAGTGACATATGCCTCTCACACAATATTGGAAAATGGATTAAACTCGCCTCGACTGCTAACCCACCTGCTTAGGGCCCCTTCAAGGACATCTAGGTAGACTTTGTTCAGATGCGCAAAAGTGCAAATTATTAAAGCTTTTTTGTGGTTGTATGTATGTTTTCAGGAAAGGTGGAAGCATAATTTGTGCCTCTGCAGATGCCATCGTGCCAACTAAGCAGCTACTCAGACATTTTATCCTTTGGTTTGGAGTACAATACCAAATCAGTGGTGCTCGCAGAACAAAGTTCATTTTAGCGAGAGTGCAGGCAGTTTGGAAAGCCTTAGTAGATGAGAATTTTTATTAAACCTATTACAAAGAGACTTTGGGCATGAGAGAAGGGAACAATGGTGATGTTAATAACAAGATTGTAAAGATATGTTTAGAAACACAGTTAAAGTAGTCTAATGCAATGCCAATAGAATTATTGTCCCTGAGAGGAATCCGTTCCCCGAAGACAAACCTGTTTAAAATAACCATGGGCTGACCCATGACGCGCCTCTTAAATTCTCCTGTCTAAACCACCAAACTGGATTTGCAGTGAAAGGATGATACAGTCCTGAAATATTGCAGAATGCTCATACAATGGCTTTATAGCTTCTGTTCTCCGTTGCAAGGAACCTTACCTGAGTGTCTGACTGAAGGCTGAGTCTGCATTCATGTGTAGTAGAGGAAGATAGGACTCCAGCTGTGTTTGTGAGGACACTATCAGGTCATGCTTATCACCAACACAGCTGTCAGAAGTTATGGTCTGGAGACTGCAAGTGAGTTGCTCCTTCTAGGGGCAACCGTGCACCTGCTGCCACGTTAGGATCCTGTGTCAGACCCCATATCTGATGCAAATGCTGTTCTTGCTGTGGATACATCATCTCTTAGTCTGCCAAGTTCTTTGTGTCCTGTACACCACCTTTGCCTGCTTAACCACCATGATGCTGCCCTGACAGCCTTTTACTGCATCTACCTCCTTCCGAAGTAAGAGGCTCTTCCTCCTGGATACCAGATATCCCACTAGATCTGTCCTTCTATTTTAATTGCTGCTCTGAGCATCTGGTTGGCTGTGGGTTACATTCTTTTTGCAGATTGGGAAACATGCTAAGACTGAACTGTATTGAATCTTCCCTTGACCAGAGTCACTGCTTTGCCTATAGGGTTAACTTCTTTATTGTGCTGTGAGAAAATTAACAATAGAGACAATTAACTCTTCTCTTTGCTGGATTTACACCCACATGCTAGTTGATTTGGGGGGGAGGTAGCATTTCAATGATTGTGTAACCCATTGGTTTTGATAACTCTTGCTTTCATATTTTCCACTTTTGGTATAGACTGCAAGAATGTGCCGGCATCTCCTCCTCTTCCTTCCTATGTCTTAAAAAGTTTAACATTCTTTTGAACCACAATATGGCAGTTGTGAGTAATCTGAGAATGAGTGAGCAAGAAAGTATTTGTGAGCACCAAGGAGCCAATGTCTTTAATGCTTTTGTTGGACATAGAAAAAGTGATTTAACAGTAAAGAATATTCCTTTTGAGTCACCTCCCTTTGAGTACTCTCTTCCCTAAAGACTTTTGGTACTCAAATACTACCCACTAGAAGGTCAAGCAGATTGTATTTGTGGGTCATGAACTTCCTCTTGTCTATCTTTAGATTGGGCTGGGACTTTTAACCCCAAAAAAATCTTTCTGGCTATAGGGCATTTTCATGATTATCCTTTACAATAAAAAAGGGGTACACAGGTTGTTACAACTACATCTAGGCACTTTTAGCTTTAATTCCAATGCATGGAATGACAGCGGCTTTGGATGGAATAAGAGGAAATGCAGAATGTTGGAAGGAATAGCAAATTCAAATGCTACAGCTTTAATAATATTGACAGAACAGTTAGATGCCCATGTCAAAATGCTGACTCAAAGTAGAATGGCTTTCGATTATATTTAGGGTGACAAAACGAGAATTTGTGCAGTTGTAGGGACTGAATGCTGTACTCATCTCCCAAACTCTTCCCTGAGCATACTCAAGCAGATAGATAACATTAAGGAAAGTGCCCTGATATAAGTCCCAAAAGCATCTGGATGTGCTGGCAGAAGCTTTTGTCCCTTGATGTATGAAAATCTTTAAATCAACTATTTGAATTGTTCTGATTGTGGTTGGTTTAAATCTATCTATCTATCTATCTATCTATCTATCTATCTATCTATCTATCTATCTATCTATCTATCTAAACACACACACACATACATATATATATAGATATATATATCTATATATATATATATATATATATTTAGATATAGATATAGATATATAGATATATATAGATATATATATATAGATAAATAGATATACTGTATGTATGTGTGTGTACTGTATATATATATATATATATATATTTAGATATAGATATATATATATATATATATATATATATATATATATATATATATATATATATATATATATATGAATATATTGTTTCTGCCACTGCATTCAAGATCAGAAAAAGGAAGTCGCACCCAACGTGTCAGCTTCTCAAGCCAAAGGCTTTATTTAATCTAACATGGCAGCGCGTTTCAACACAGCAATGTCTTCATCATGGCCGAATTGAAAAAACCTGTGCACATTCCCCTCTGACATATTATACTCCCAATCCATAAACACAAAAGAAATACTGTCCTATACAGGAAAATCCCAAATGGTTCCACAATACACCATAATTGCATATAACAGAACAGAAATAAAATAAAATAATATACATTAAATAAAAATAAATGTAAAAATAAAACAAGCTATCCAATATATAACATTTAGGAAGTTATTCCAACTTTGGAGGAAGTGGTAATCCGTCCCAAAAGTGACGGTAAAGTGACGGATATACCACCAGCCGTATTACGAGTCCATTATATCCTATGGAACTCGTAATACGGCTGGTGGTAAATCCGTCACATTTGGGACGGATTACCACCTCCTCCAAAGTTGGAATAACCCCCTTAGTATATAACTAAATTAACATTGACTACTACATTTTCTGCTTAACTTAATCATGTTGACTTTTTAAGGATACTTGGTAACGTCAATTGGTCGGGACAGCGATGGGAAGTTGCTTTGCTCCAAGTTATGCTGGAATTTTTATGGGGTGGTGGGAGGCCAATCAGGTGTGAGTAGAAGAGAATGAGAAATGGACTAGACATATTTTGATGTGGACAAGATATATTGATGACCTTTTTATGATTTGGGAGGGAACATTTCAAGAACTGGAGGAATTTTTGGATCATATTTCCCATAACACTTTGAATTTAAAATTTACTAGGAAAATACATCCAATGAGAATGAAATTCCTGGATGTATTATTGGAAATTCAGTGCAACAGATTACAGACAAGGCTATATCGTAAAGATACAGCGGGTAACAGTATCCTACACGCGAGCAGTCATCTTCCTACTAACTTGAAGTGGTATATTCCATATTGTGAATTACTCAGGGCTAGAAGGAATTGTAGTACTTTGAAATCTTACAAAGAGGAGGAGAATAGGAGGATGAAAAGATTGCGAACGAGGGGTTATCCAGATAAGGTATTACGAATAGCTAGTGAGAAAGTAACCAAAATCAAAAGGGGAACTTTGCTGATAAAAACTCAGAAGAAGGAAAATGTAATCCCAGAGATGAGGATAATTACAACTTATAATAATGCGAGCCCAGCAATCAGGAGGGCAGTGATGAAGCATTGGCATTTAGTTAAGCATGACCCTATAATTGGGAAGACGTTGGCTTCTTGTCCACAGTTTACGTATCGGAAGGCAAAATCTTTATATGACATTTTGGCTCATAGTTAATTGAGTGGACAAAGTAATAAACACTTTGCTGGTTTAGTCAGCAAAAGGGTTTCTATAAGTGTGGTAGGTGCAAGGCATGTAGTAATAGTAGGAATGTTAAGACATACAAGACAGCTCTGGGTGAGATTAGAAGGATCAAGAAAGCTAACTCTTGTGTTTCAGATCATTGTATTTAATTTTTACAATGCCCCTCTGGGTTACAATATGTTGGTAGCACAACTGGTCCTGTAAAAAAGAGGATTTTGGAACACTACAGAGGCATTAAGAATGATGGTGCTTTATACCCGGTTGCTAGACATTGGTCAAAAATGCATAATCGTGACGCCAACAGTTTGGTGTATTTTGGTATTGATAAAGTTGAGAGGAACATACGTGGAGGGGATCGAGAGAGACTCCTGAGAATAAGGGAGTCAGAATATATTATTCTCCTTGGGACTAAGACACCAGGGGGTTTAAACGAGGATGAGGAACTTTAGGTCCATGTAGGGTTATTGTAATAGTATTATTGTGAGGAATGGTGGTTCTCCTATATATGTCCCCATTAGGTGCTCTTGTTAAATTCTAAACAACGGTAGTGGATGAAAATTGTGACATTCTCATGATTGTTTAATTTGGTTTCATGAGTAAGTAGGTGCTATTCCAGTATGGGTATGGTTTAATTGTGGCCATTTGGTCGAAATTGAGACTTTACAGTGGTGAATTTATATATTTATATATAAGAGGTTGTATAACCAATTGTTTTCTTCCTCTTTTTTATTTTTCAATTTTGATTTAAAATGCCAGCAATGGGTATTTGTTAATTCCGACTGGAATAGTCAACATGATTAAGTTAAACAGAAAATGTAGTAGTCATTGTTAATTTAGTTATATTCTAAATGTTATATATTGGATAGTTTGTTTTATTTTTACATTTATTTTTGTTTAATGTATTTAATTTATTTTCTGTATTGTTATATGCAATGATGGTGTATATTGTGGAACCATTTGGGATTTTCCTGTATATCACAGTATTTCTTTTGTGTTTATGGATTGGGAGTATAAAATGTCAGAGGGGAATATGCACAGGTTTTTTCAATTCAGCCATGATGAAGACACTGTTGTGTTGAAATGCATTGCCATCTTAGAATTACTTTTTGAACTGTTAGATTAAATAAAGCCTTTGGCTTGAGAATATGACACGTTGGGTGCAACTTCCTTTTTCGGCTCTTGAATGCAGTGGCAGAAACAATAAATTCATTTAAAACGGGTGCCATGACTGTTTGTCTGCACCAGCTTCGTTTGGTGGAAGTAGCCGGTTAACTGTGGGACTTCTATTGTTTAATATTTATTCCCGGCTTCCGCCGCCGTATAAAACTGTGCTTGAATTATTTTTTATTACTTGTTTTTATGATGGTGCTATTGGTTCCTATTGGATCTATCTCTTCGGAGGAGTCTCACTATGGATGGCAGCGTGTTTGTGGGCATCTTGGTTTCTTGTGCTTCGGACCGAGACTGACGACGTTTGACGTTTTTGCAGCCTCTCGGGTGTTGTAGTCCTCGTTGACGGTGACGCGAGCGCAGACAAGTCTGTGCTCTGTTGAATGTAAATCCGTCCGAGGTGCTGTTGAGTTGTCGAATCCCCCCTCTCCGTGGTAAGTGTGAACACGGAGTACTGTTATCACATTTGTTGTGCTTGAAGTGGAGACTCGTGTTTTAGAGGCTTTCTGATGACTTTACATCGCCACCTTCTGAATCGTTGTTCATCACGGAGGAACAGAGGACTGTTGTGAGCAAACACACACATATTTACATATATCTGTTTTCCTCAGAAACAATTTTTGTTTTGTTGTTTGATGATTGTAATGTTATTTGGTAATTTAGTGGCCCATCCTTTCAGCACATTATTTCAGGATCCAGTAAATGCACTGATGCTATAAAACGGCAGAGGCGTCACCTTCTTGTTAGTTTTTTTCAGGGTAAAATGTGTCTTTTATTGCTTCTCTTTTCTTTTCCCTTTTTTTTGCAAATTGGCTAAGTTTCCTTTGAGAGCGCCTTTGAAGTTTTTTTTTTTATTTCATAGAGTTGGTATTTTATAATGAGTGGAACCTGGGAGAAACGGTTGGAAGCTGCTAAAGACCCTTTTGATGAAACTGATGACACTTTCCATAGTAATTTGGGGACTTTGACTAAGGAAGGTGAGTCACTGGTGAAGACAATTAAGCAACAACTGTCAATTTAGGAAAAATTATTGAAGAAGGAAATAAGTAAAAGTTGGGAAGTGATCTATTTGGAGAATTATATTGAAGTAGGAAGGGTTGCAAGGTGGTTTGAGGATCCTTATCACTCCTCCATACCAGAATCCAAATGCCAAACTGTTAGAGGAATGGTCTAAATTAATGGCAGAAACTTGTAAGTCAGTGTTAAGGTTATTAGTCAAATATGCTTCCTTGGAGTTAGAACAGGTGAAAGAAGAATTAACTAAAATTAAGGAAGTTTTGGATAAACATTCGGAACAGGAAGTAATAAATGATTTTATGACATTGATGGAGAAAAGGTTGGAAAAGTATGAGTAAGAAATTAAACAAAGGAAGAGATGAAAGTTTTTGAGAGATAAACAGGACTATGCCCAGGGGAGAATCTTAACTTTTGGATGTAGATTTGATCAGCCTATCAAACAGTATAAACAGATCGGGCCCTTGAGAAAACATGAGTTGGCAACATTGGAATCTAGTTCTGACAATTACTCATCAGATTAGGATGAAGTCCAATTAACATCTGTTAAAGATTCTTTCCCTTTTACTTCATTGGATGAATATCGTTTTTTACAAAGAAATCAGACAGCATGAGGCCGGCCACCAAGAGGAAGAGGAGGAAACAACGAAGGATATCAAGGATACACAGGGGCAACTGGAGGAGTCAAAGATACAACAGTTCGAGGGAGGCCCATGAGACAAGCCAAGAAGAAATGAAAGGGGAAGATTCCCTTACGGTTATAAATTTATCCGAACATCAATTAATCTTGGCGGAACGCTCCCTTTTGGAGCTTGGTCTATCCTTTTGCCCTACTGCTGATTTTGATTTTTGTAGAACTAGGATCGATTTGTTTCTCTTTGTACGTAAATTGAAACTGAGGAAGCTATTTTTACAGCAAGAGAATAAAAAGGAACTTTGGGCCAGATGTAGCAACCGGTTTGCATGTCGCAAACTGCGAAAAACTCAGTTTGCGACATGCAAAACGGCCATCGCGATGCAGAGTCACATTTTGCGAGTCGGTACCGACTCGCAAAAAGTGATTCCGACTCGCAAATAGGAAGGGGTGTTCCCTTCCTATTTGCAACCGCATCGCCATGCTGAGTTGCTTTGTGACCGCGAAAGCGGTCACAAACCAACTCGCAGTTACCACCCACTTGAAGTGGGTGGTAACGCATTCGCAAACGGGGAAGGGTCCCCATGGGACCCCTTCCCCTTTGTGAATGTCGCTGAAAATATGTTTTCAGAGCAGGCAGTGGTCCAATGGACCACTGCCTACTCTGAAAAAATGAAACCACATGGTTTCATTATTTTTTTGAATTGCAACTCGTTTACCTTTAAGGAAAACGGGCCACAATTCCAAAAAAAAACCTGCTTTATTAAAAAAAACAACAGTCACAGACATGGAGGTCTGCTGTCTCCAGCAGGCCACCATCCCTGTGAGAGCAGGGACTCGCTATGGGGTCGCAATTTGCGACCCACCTCATAAATATTCATGAGGTGGGTCTTTGCGACCCCATGGCGAGTCGCAGAAGGTGTCTGAGACACCTTTCTGCATGCACTTTTGCGAGTTGCAATTTGCGAGTCGGTATGACTCGCAATTTGCAAGTCGAAAAAAGTTTTCTTGCTACATCTGGCCCTTAATGAGTTAGATGCTACCTCTGCTGTTACTAATCTAGCCCTTACTGAATTATGTTTGAGTGACATAGATGGTTTATTGACTTTGGCTGACTTGGAAGAAATGGACACCTCTGGTATGAGTGAACGTGATTTTCTTGAATCTATACATTTGGAATTGAATAGACCGGACATTACTCCTTTTAAATTGAAGTCTAGGTTTAATCCACCCAATATACTTGATTCTATTGATACTTTCCATGAAGTTGTTATTCGTGAATTGTTTGAAGTGTGGCGCAGTGCCAAACAGGGTGATTATGTGTCAAATCTGAACCAGGAACAGAAAGCAGCTTTAAAGCGCCTGATTGATGATCGTAACATTGTAATAAAGGAGGAAATGTTGATCTTTGGGATGTAAATAAGTATTGTAAGGAAGCAGAAAGACTACTTAACAACACAGTGATTTATGAAATAACAACTATGCAGAATTACAGTAGATCGATAGACCACTATCATAGTGAATTATTTAATTGGAGAGACCAGGGGTTACTTAATATGGATGAATACCAATTTCTTTTGGTTAAAAAGCCTACTGCACCCTGCTTTTATATGTTACCAAAGGTTCATAAGGATTATAATAACCCACTTGGTAGGTCTATTATCTCTGCAAATAATAGTCTTTTGGAACGTACATCTATGCATTTAGACTTTTTCCTTCTACCATATGTGTTGGCCTTACTGTCTTATTGTAGGGACACCATGGATTTCATTTCCAAGATTGAGGGGATTCTCTGGGAACCACATTTTTTGCTAGTTAGCTTAGATGTGGAATCCTTATATACTTGTATCCAGCATGATTTGGGGATTCAGGCGTGCAAATCCTTTTTTCGTGACAGACCCCTTAGCAGGTATGATCATTGGGTGATGTTATTAGATATGTTGGATTTTTGTCTGAATAATATTTTTTTCCTTTTTAAGGATACTTGGTATCGTCAATTGGTCGGGATAGCGATGGGAAGCTGCTTTGCTCCAAGTTATGCTGGAATTTTTATGGGGTGGTGGGAGGCCACTCAGGTGTGGGTAGAAGAGGATGAGAAATGGACTAGACATATTTCGATGTGGACAAGATATATTGATGACCTTTTTATGATTTGGGAGGGAACATTTCACGAACAGGGGGAATTTTTGGATCATATTTCCCATAACACTTTGAATTTAAAATTTACTAGGAAAATACATCCAATGAGAATGGAATTCCTGGATGTATTATTGGAAATTCAAGGGCCACAGATTACAGACAAGGCAATATCATAAAGATACAGCGGGTAACAGTATCCTACATGCGAGCAGTCATCATCCTACTAACTTGAGGAATATTCCATATTGTGAATTACTCAGGGCTAGAAGGAATTGTAGTACTATGGAATCTTACAAAGAGGAGGAGAATAGGATGATGAAAAGATTGCGAGAGAGGGGTTATCCAGATAAGGTATTACAAATAGTTAGTGAGAAAGTAACCAAAATCAAAAGGGAAACTTTGCTGATGAAAACTCAGAAGAAGGAGAATGTAATCCCAGAGATGAATATAATTGCAATTTATAATAATGCGAGCCCAGCAATCAGGAGGGCAGTGATGAAGCATTGCCATTTAGTTAAGCATGACCCTATAATTGGGAAGACGTTGGCTTCTTGTCCACAGTTTACGTATCGGAAGGCAAAATCTTTACATGACATGTTGGTTCATAGTTATTTGAGTGGACAAAGTATTAAACACATTGGTTGGTTTGGTCAGCAAAAGGGTTTCTATAAGTGTGGTAGGTGCAAGGCATGTAGTAATAGTAGGAATGTTAAGACATACCAGACAGCTCTGGGTGAGATTAGAAGGATAAATAGAGCTATCTCTTGTGTTTCAGATCATTGTATTTATGTTTTACAGTGCCCCTGTGGGTTGCAATATGTTGGTAGCACAACTGGTCCTGTAAAAAAGAGGATTTTGGAACACTACAGAACCATTAAGAATTATGATGCTTCATACCTGGTTGCTTGACTTTGGTCAAAAATGCATAATCGTGACGCTAACAGTTTGGTGTATTTTTGTATTGATAAAATTGAAAGGAACATACGTGGAGGGGATCGAGAGAGACTCCTTAGAATAAGGGAATCAGAATACATTATTCTCCTTGTGACTAAGACACCGGGGGTTTAAATGAGGATGAGGAACTTTATGTACATGTAGGGTTAATGTAATAGTATTATTGTGAGTAATGGTGGTTCTCCCATATATGTCCCCATTAGGTGCTCTTGTTAATTCTAAACAATGGTAGTGGATGAAAATTGTGACATTCTCATGATTGTTTTATTTGGTTTCATGAGTCAGTAGGTGCTACTCCAGTATGGGTATGGTTTAATTGTGGCCACTTGGCCAAATTGAGACTTTACAGTAGTGAATTTATATATTTATATAAAGGAGGTTGTATATACCAATTGTTTTCTTTCTCTTTTTTTTCTTTTTCAATTTTGATATAGAATGCCAGCATTTGGGTATTTGTTAATTCCGACTGGAATAGTCAACATGATTAAGTTAAACAGAAAATGTAGTAGGCAATGTTAATTTAGTTATATACTAAATGTTATATATAGGATAGCTTGTTTTATTTTTACATTTATTTTTATTTAATGTATTTAATTTAATTTAATTTCTGTTCTGTTATATGCAATTATGGTGTGTATTGTGGAACCATTTGGGATTTTCCTGTATAGGACAGTATTTCTTTTGTGTTTATGGATTGGGAGTATAAAATGTCAGAGGGGAATGTGCACAGGTTTTTTCAATTCGGCCATGATGAAGACATTGTTGTGCTGAAACGCGTTGCCATCTTAGAAGTACTTTTTGAACTGTTAGATTAAATAAAGCATTTGGCTTGAGAAGCTGACACGTTGGGTGCAACTTCCATTTTCTGCTGTTGAATGCAATGGCAGAAACAATATATTCATTTAAAACGGGTGCCACGACCGTTTGTCTGCACCAGCCTTGTTCGGTGGATGTAGTCGGTTAACTGTGGGACTTCTATTGTTTAATATATATATATAAATATATATCTACACACACATATATATATATATATATATATATATATATATATACATCCAGTAGGTAGGTATGGTTAGGACAAACTTTTCACATAGGCAAAGAATTTTTTGTTTTGCGCAGTCTGATGAATCTTCACAAAGTTTTCAAAACTAGTTTGACACTCACTTCAGCTGGTGTGTTGAAATATTAGGGTGAAAACACTTTTTTCCCCCATGTTATGTTTATGGGAATTTTGCAATTTTTCAACACGACTACAGCCTGAACCGTAGAATGAATGTACACCAAATTTGACAGAAAGGTAGATCTAGGTCCTGAAAGATCTGTTTTTGTTATTTGGTCTAAATCTGTTCAGTAATGTCATAGTAATTAACGTAAATATATCTAGGGACGTGGATCCTTCACCGAGCCACTCGCGGGGGATCTGCCGATCTGGGGGAAAAGCAAGACCCTGATTGGCTGGCCTCAACCAGAGAGAAAAGTTGCAGCTGCCATTTTCTTTCTTGCATTGGGCGAAAACGTATTGAAAAAACAGACATGAGGGGTTAGGATATAGGTATCCTGATCCCATAGGAGAGTTGGAGGGGTCCTCATGGGCAAAAACTGCATGTTTTTTTTAGCTGAACCGCGAATCTGTGGATCCCCCTTGGCGCTAGGAGTGACCTCCAGTGTAAATTAGGGAAGGATACGCAGTTCCCCAAAACAAAGGAAGGAAATTACACCCACTCACAAACCAGCACCCCATCTTCGGCTATGCACGGTGTGGTGTTGGGTGTATTCGGGGGGGCTGGCAGCAGACCCTGCAGCCAATCCCCGCTTCACATGGCCAAAGGCTATGCGTGGTGGTGGTTATATTAACATACTGTAATTAGATATTACCATACAGTTTTAAAAAACTTAGAAATTCACTGAAAAATCCAAAGGTTACAGGGACGTTATAGTGAGGTTCACATTTTACTCTCACAAAACCACAGAAATTCAGCAGTTATTGTTATACTTATAATTATACTTACCTGAAGAAACTATAACCTGTGTACTCATGTCCTAATGCCACTAGTTATAGTGCAGGTAATATGCACGCCCCTTTCCCCAAAATATAAAAATGTATATATCCCCCCTACCAGACCCAGCCCATCCCAGGGGCTTTAAAAAAAAGAAGCAAGGGAGACTGCACTTTTTTTAAAAATTTTGGGGTTGTGAAAAGCTTGATCCAGTTTATATCATGCACGTTGTGAGAAAACAGGGCTGAATGCAGAGGCCCCCTAACTTTTTGCCCCCATTTTTCACTTTTTGCTGGTGTTTTCCTGACTCTGATGGTGCCCTGGGTACTGCTAACCAGTCTCAGGGACTGTGTTCTGTGTAAAATCAATATGCAAATTAGGCTAATTATAATTGGCTAGGTTAACCTACCTATAAGTCCCTAGTATATGGTAGGGCATGTAGGTTTAGGGACCACAGCATAGGTAGTGCACCCATAGGTGCACTGCTGAGGTGCCCAGTGTCATTTTAAAGGCAGGCCTGCCTTGCTGGCTGCTTTTAAATTAAAGTTATATGCAAATTCGACTTTGGAATTAAAAGTAGTTCCAAAGTCTTAAACTACCTTATTTTTACATATAAGTCACCCCTAAGGTGTGCCCTATGTGCCCCTAGGGATGGGTGCCATGTAACTATAAGCAGGGGCCTTATAAAAATAGTTTTATAAGCCCTTGTGAGGTAAAAACAGCCAAATTTGTTTTCCCTCATTGTAGTAAATGGCCTTCATAGGCTAGAATGGGGAGACTTTATTTTAATTTTTAAAGTCCCCTTAAATGATGGATACCAAGAGTTTGGTATTAAATTAATTGTTATAATAAACCCCACAACTTCCAGTTGTTGGATTTAATATAACTTGTTCAGGTAAAGAGTTTTAAACTTTACCTGAAAAGTTGCCAATTTCAGCCCTGTGTTGTTTTTGCTGCTGTGCTCTGATTGTCCAGCCTCTAGCAGCCTGGTCAGGCTGCCTTGATGAGGTGTGAAGTGGCCTGGCTTCACACAAAGGAATGTGCCTGTGGGAGGGAATCTCCCCTCAGCAGATGGTGAGGCAGGAAGGGGGAGGGCGGCGAAACTGGTCTTCAAAGGCAGAGAAGGACATTTGGAGCAACCAGCAACACCCCCACATCCTGCAACCTCAGACAACTAGGTGCCCCCTTGATTAGATTAGGAGAGGGGTGTGTTTATGATTTTTAGCCACACCAGTGGGTGGGCTCAGCCAGATGTAACCTCCAAAAATCACATTCAGCCATGATGGATTTTAAGAGAATGTTTCCTCCTGGGATTGATTTTTGACACACTTCCCAGGAAGTGGTCATCACAGGGGGAAGGACCCTGCACCTGATTGGAGAACCAGGACTCCCCTGCTTTTCACCCAGGAGCAAGGATAAACCTGGCAGACCTGCACCCACACCTCAGTTCCCTACCACATCCAACAAGGAAGAACTACAGAAGAAGAAGGACTGCCCTGCTGGACCCCTGGCCTGCACCTGGAACCTGTACTCAGAAGGACTGCACCAGCTGCACACCTGAGCTTCAACGCAAGAAGGACTTTGCCTGGCTTCAACTGGTTCAAGGAGGGACTCCCCGTTTGCTACAGGTGAAAAATTGCTAACCAGAGTCCCCTGCACCAACTCCTGCAGAAAGCGACCAGCTGACCACTGTCCAGTGGCCAAAAAGGAGTTTGCGCCAGGTGCATTCTGTGAGATGTAGTCCGCACCCCCAAGGACCATCTCAGAACTTCTGGACACTTGGGGTGAGCTGTGGACCTCAAAAGAACCTTAAAAGGACATCTGGGAGAAGCCCCAGAAGTTTGGAGAAGTTTGGAGAACTTTTGAAAAAAAGTTCCATAGAGGAACCGACCCGCCGCGGCAACTCTAGCCGGCTTGCTTCAACCAAGACCCGGCCTGATTTGCTGGTTCGTCCAGGTAAAGAAAATCTCAGAAAAAGAGACTAAGGGGGTCATTACGACCTTGGCGGGCGGCTACCGCCACCCGCCAGGCGGTTACCGCCGTGCAGCCGCCAATGCTGCCGCACTCGCACGTCCCCCATTATGACATTCCCGCTGGGCCGGCGGGCACAAACCAAGTCTGCGCCCGCCGGCCCAGCGGGGATGAGACCGCAACATAGGAGCTGGCTCCTAATGGAGCCGGCGGTGTTGCGGCAGTGCAATGCAGACAGTGAAAAGCTGGCCGGGGCCCTGTTAGGGGGCCTCTGCACTGCCCATGCCACTGGCATGGGCAGTGCAGGGGCCCCCAGGGGCCCCAGGACACCCCTTACCGCCAGCCTCTTCCTGGCGGTGCAAACCACCAGAAACAGGCTTGCGGTAGGGATGTCATAATCCCCAGGGCAGCGCTGCTTGCAGCGCTGCCCTGGCGGATTATCACTGCCGGGGCTAAAATGGCGGGAAAACGTCAGTCCCGGCGGTGCGACCGCGGCGCTACCGCCGCGGTCGTAATGAGGGCCTCTTACCCCTGGCGGTCCTAAAGGTAAAAAGTTGACCGGTACCTCCCAGCCAGCATATCCGAGGAGGGCTCCAGGGACGTCGGATCAAGATCCAGGTTTACCCCGGTCGAAAGATTTTCACCTCGAAAAAACGACTAAGTCCGAAGGTAAAAATCTCCATCGAGGATTCCTGCGACGCGTATCCAGGGAAGGGCTCCAGGAGGTCGGATTGGACTGGCAGGTTCGTCCCGCTGAAGAAAATCTTCGAAAAAGAGACTAAGGGGGTCATTCTGACCCTGGCGGTCATGGACCGCCAGGGCCAACGACCGCGGGAGCACCGCCAACAGGCTGGCGGTGCTCCCATGGGCATTCTGACCGCGGCGGTCAGAAACGGGAAACCGGCGGTGTCCCGCCGGTTTCCCGCTGCCCAAGGGAATCCTCCATGGCGGCGCTGCAGGAAGCGCCGCCATGGGGATTCCGACCCCCTTACCGCCAGCCTGGCTCTGGCGGTTTTGACCGCCAGAACCTGGCTGGCGGTAACGGGTGTCGTGGGGCCCCTGGGGCATGGGCACTGCAGGGGCCCCCTAACAGGGCCCCACCAAGATTTTCTGTGTCTGCCAAGCAGACATTGAAAATTGCGACGGGTGCAACTGCACCCGTCGCACCCCTTCCACTCCGCCGGCTCCATTCGGAGCCGGCATCCTCATGGAAGGGGGTTTCCCGCTGGGCTGGCAGGCGGCCTTCTGGCGGTCGCCCGCCAGCCCAGTGGGAAACTCAGAATGACCGCCGCGGTCTTTCGACCGCGGTACGGTCTTTCGACCGCGGTACGGTCTTCTGGCGGTTCACGCCAGGCCGCGGAGGTCAGAATGACCCCCTAAGTGTGAAGGTAAACTTTTAACCGAGGCCTCCCGCGGCCTGTGGCCGAGCAGAGCTCCATCGCGGTCGGCCTTAAACTTTGACTTTGCCCCGGTCGAGGTGCAACCTGATGACCCGATTGGCGCTTTTTGTTTCTAGGCGATGAAAAAATAAGAATTCTTTACAAATTCATATCTCCGGTTCCCCTTATCCGATTTTATTCGTTTTTGTGTTATTTTAAAGATAAAAATATAATCTATTTTTATAAATTGGTTTTGGATTTTTAAACTGTTTCCTGTGTTTTATTTAATTACTGTTTTGTGATATTTGAATGCTTTACACTCTGTCTCCTAAGTTAAGCCTTGACGCTCGTTGCCAAGCTACCAAGGGTTGAGCTGGGTTTAATTTATTGAGACCTAACTGGACCTTAGTGGAGGTTAGTGGCCTATTGCTGAGTGTAGGTACCTACCTGCCCTTACCAATAACCCATTTTCCAACACACGTGTATGCCTATGTATTACAGTATCAATGTTACACTAATGCTCAAGAGACTTGCTAATTTTCATAGTTCAAGTAGGACCAGAAGCCATGTAGCTCACTGTTCTACAATAGCACATTTCCAAAAGGTTCAGCTTCACTTTTGAACCTGGCAACTGGAAGATAAGCCTAGTATTGTATACATGAAGGATATCTACTCCTTAACGAAGCTCTTCTAATTAGATACATTTTTGCTGAAAGAAAATACTTTCTATCAGATGCTTAAGCTACATTGAGAAAAACTTATATATATACTGGCCTTAAATGCTATGTATTTGAGCTCTAAAGCGCCAAAGTCTGGTCAGCTGAAATGACAATTGTATTTATTCCTTTTGCTCAGCTGGCCACTACTTTCCATTAAATACTAGTTGTACCTTCGGATTCTTTACAAATTATGTTTCATTCTTAATACCTGCGAGATGTAAACCATAGACCTGTTAGTCCTTTGGATTGATCCAGTGGCGAGGATGTGAAGAATAGATATGGGTGGGGATGTCGCAGGAGTGGGCCATTGGTAAAGTGAGCTTATTCTTCTAGTCTGCTACAATGTCTAGAATCATAACTATAGGAATGGCCCATCTCCCTATTACCTTCTGCTTAGACACTGCAAAGAAAGTGGGTTTTGTTGTGTATATCTCCTCAAGATTAACGACTTTGCAAAAAGCACTGATTCTAACAGTGTACAAGCATTGCTTTTTCTGTGGCTGGCTTTCCTGTGTTTCTGATCTGCATGTGTTTAGTTGGTTGTTACATGAGTCATAGCTGGTTAGGAGTGCAATGTAAATGTCAGTGAAGACCCCCTTGCATAGGGAGATGTGTAAATATATTTAGGCATGTTTTAGAATGATTTTTATTTACTGTCTACACACATGACAACATTCTGATGTGTGTGGGTGTGATTCGTCTTCTTTGTGTGATGATTATGCGGCCAGTTACTTGTGTTTTTTTTGTAAATTATGGTACGTGCAGCCTGTTTCAGTGACATTATTTTCCAATTGAGAAAATTATTTGTTTCTTTTTTGGGAATCATGTATTTATATGTATTTTGGTGGTGCCAACTCGGTGTTTGTGAACAGTTGCCCAAATTAAACTTTTGATTTTTTTCCAATGTCCAAATAGTGTTAACCCTGGTCTCCTTTGATTTTGTTCTTTTTTTATCCATTGCATTTTCTGTGAATGGCATGGTGTGATGTGTGAATCACTTAAATGCTTCATTGGAGAATATTAGATTGTGATTGGCCTTCTTTGAAGAGGCCCTGACATAATTTTTTTAGCAGTGTCAAAGGATTTGTGTGGCTCTAACTGCCCATGTTTCACTTTCACTTTGTACCTCTCATTTTGTAGGAGATATTCTACAGTTTTGGTCTCCACCGCCCTCACCACATTTACACATTTGTAATACTTTTTCTTCTTCAGTTTGTTTCACACTTAGAGTGGACTAATACTTCTGGGAGGTTAAGAGGCATAATTACCGATGTTTGTCACAAAGCAGGGCAGCAAGCAAAGTTGTTGCTTTGCATTGCATGAAAGAGAAAGGGCAGACATGCTCCATGATTACAAAGATATGAACCATTTTGGCTCTTTGCTTGTGCTGGCACATTTTTTGCTTTCTAGCTCTAAAGCGTGCCAATGTTATGAGGATAATTTTTTGTGTGAATGAAGGGACACCATCCTGCACACTAATAATCCATAGAGATATTTCCCTTTTTCATTGTGTGCTACAGAATGCTGCAAAAGGGAACTATGAAGTAACTAGGATAAATAAAGGTTTTTCTCTTCTCACTGGATAAGGAGTAGCAGTTTGATGCATTCCTAGGTTTACTAGCTTTGCTAGGTCTGGAAATGTGCCAAACTCCATGGGTGAAAATATAGGCATGCCCATGCTCCACAGTTGAAATGTAACATAATACAGCACAAGCAGCTGCATTGCATTAGATTTCTTTATAAAGCTACGCAAGGCCACACAAATCAAGCCTTATGTGGCTTTGTAAATTCCAAGTAAGACTTTCCATTGACTTGCCCTACGCAAGGGCAACACAAAGGTTTAGTAAATCTAGGCCTCTGTTTCTTCTGCAAGCAGGTCTTTGAATGGTTCTTTGTGAATTGCCATTATTTGCAGATCGCTGCTATATGCTGTACGAACTATTCCAAATGCACAAAATGGCTTTTAGAGTGGGATCCAAAAGCTCTTATGCAGAAACCATCACAGCACAGAAAAGTGGGTATGCAACTAATAGTTTTAGAAAAACTTGAATTTACCTTTTGTAGTCACCACAAGTTAAATGATAGTGCATCCTTCAGGAACAGAAAGTAAGGTGACTTTGAAGCAAACACATTTTTATAATGCTGCACAGTTGCCTTACATTGCCTTGATGCCTACTGTTCCTAAGGTGTCATTTGATATTGATTGCTTTTTCCTGGAATAAAAAACTACAGCTATTATTCTCTTTCAAAAACGCTTCACAGAGAGCAGAACAACATGATGAAATATTAGAATTTCAGCAGCAAGACAAACAACCCTAAACCTATTTTGCACTTTATAAACCGCCCACATGAGAGCAGGATTAGGAATGTGTCTCTCTGTGATAAGGACATAATCATAGCATAAATCCACTGAATAGAAAATGTCTTATTTCTTATGTGATTGCCACAAAGGAATGGAGCATTAATCCTGCTAACTTGAAATGCTCAATATATTCGTAAAGCTATGGAGTCAATATGAAAGCTGCTTGAGTATGCTGTTAGAACATCAGTGGAGCTATGAAGTTATGAGATAGCACTTTTAATTGTCATTTGCATTTCAAGTTATTTCTTTAAGTTCATATGACCATGCACTACAGGGGATAAAAGTGCACTTCACAGTACAATGATAACAATGCATCCGAGCTCATAGTTATTTTAGAGCTGACTTGTAAATATGGGAGTAAAGCGACTCCTGTTGATTTTGCCTTCAATTTACTGATTGCGGCTAAAACTGAGAGTTAATGCACACAAATTCTTTGCATCCATTTGCGGTGGCGATTAGCAGTAATCCCATGTTTTGCTGAAACACAGGAAAAAGCACTATCTGCGCTTGTACATTACTGAAATGCTGTGCTCAAATGCCATTTGCCTGTGAGAGATACAATTTAGCAATATGTCAGTGGAATAAAAGTTAGCATATGGTGATTAATTAACCTACATTGAAAACCTAATAAAGAAATTAACACAAGTTGTAAAATGTGCACACTTGAAATATGGTGGACCATGTGGCCGCCTTTCGTATTAAACACTACATTTTAACATGAGATATTTTGCATTCATATTAAATAAAGTATTAAAACGAGTTAACATAACGAGTGTTATTATTAAAATGAATATTAAGGATTAAAAATATTAAATGAATATGAGTTGATCGTACTTATATTGCATTACATTAATTTATTAATGTAAGTTACATGTGTGCAGAAAAATAAATACACGTTTAATTTTGCTCTAACATGTCATAAATAATGTTTGCAATTAAATAATTTGCTTTGCATATTATAATTGAATTGTATGGCATGCAATAGGTTTATTAATGTGTATTAAGGCTTCTTAGCTTGACTTGGATTAATTTTGCTTCAGTACTGGAAAATCACTTATTTTTTATTTTGACCCCTCTGACCTAAATTATTTTTCAGGCTGTTAATGTGATGTTAAATGTCCTTTTGTATTAAAGGCAAGAAACATGCTTCAGAATTAACAATGCTGCATTATTTGTTCTAGCTGCTGAGCAAGACAGAAAACTCAGGACTTTTATGTGAAACAGGTTTAGTTTCATCAGAGAAAACATGCAAGTATTTTTAGGAACTGTGTGAAAGTATTGAATTGATAATGCACTTTAGCAGAGAAAATCTGTAATAGTTGCAAGTTTGATGGTGCCTTTAACAGTCAATGGACGCTGAATCTGATGCCTGAAGCGTGCCCCCTGAAAGACTAATGGAGAGGATTGTGGTTGCTTTAATTAGTGAGAAACGTTTAAATGTGGAGTTAATCTTCTCCTGCCTCAAAGCTGTCCAGAACTCTGTCGGAGTCTGTCTACTTCTGTCTTAAGTCTGTTGTCACCCTCTATTTTCTTTAAGTTCCCTGATGAGTTTTCTCATATTAGTCTTAATTGCCCTATTCTGTTATGCTGTTCAGTACTAGTAAGCCCAACTATTACTGAACTGTTGATATGTCCTATGTGTAGCCTGTTTTCTGCACTGTCCTGATGCTGCTGACAATTGATGCCGCAAGAAGGTAAATGTTCTGCCTGATGAAGTACTACTCTCTGCTGTCCCATGAGGAGAGGTACAACTAAATGTGGTTTCTTGTTTCCTTTTCAGTTAGATAATTGCATCAGCATATTTTTACAGTGAGCACCCATAATTAGATGCTTTTCCAAATTATTTTTGTCTTTGTGTTATTTTTCCTTTGCCTGCATGTGTTATCCGGTTCCCACACATGCAAGTCTAAATTTGTGTTAGTGACAGGAATGGCCCAGTTCTGAAATCTGATATTGAGTGTTTTGATGATTTACTGATGTCACCATTATCTGCTTTGAAATCTAATGGTAATGTACATATTGTGTTATTACTTATCTGTGTTATTCTTTTAGAGTGTCTAACAGTGTTGATGTTCAGTATGCTAAATCGTTACAGAAGTTTCAGTCAGCCTATGGTTTTCATTGATGTTTATAACTTAACGGATTGTAATAGAGCTTTGAAACTTTGTTCAGTTTGGAGTTTGATTTATTGTGAAATTGATCATAGTGTTTAGAATTCTTTATAGTATAATGTCATTGATTTGAGGTTGAATGAGTCTGACTACTACACTCTTCGCCAAGTCCAAAGATCTAGTCGACCTCTATAGGTGAGAATAGTGATGGTGTCTGTCTCACCTGCACATTTGAGGTAATAGAACCTGGAGCGGGAAGAAAATGTTCCCGGCAAAACGCACCAACAGTTTTGGTAGCAGAGTTATTGTTTTGTCTTGTGAGGAGGAGAGTCAAACTTTACCCACATTGAGGGCTGTGTTACAAGTGTACAGTATGTGTTTAGAGTAGGGTTTGCGCTTACAGTGCTTTGGGTAAATCGCGGTGAAGTATGATGTATAAAGTGAGTAGGTAGTTCAGTAGGGAGTTTGTATACTGCAAGTAAGAGAGTGGGGAGTTGGCATACTCCAAGTGAATGTTGTGCTTTGTGCTCATAATTGCCCATGTGGTTGTTGTTGACGGGTCCTGTGAAGCCTAAGCCTCTGGAGAGATGTACAAGTGTATTGAGACACTTGGTTAATTTATTGTCTGCAGTTAAGGTGTTGGTCGATTGAGCGCTGTCGACAATACCAGTAGATTTCCTTTGAGTGTGTGCGGTGTTGGTTGGTATAAGGTGAATCCTGAGTACACAAGGAGAATCCTTATCAATTGGAGTGAGGTTTGCGGGTCAAATCTGGCTTGCTTTCATGAGAAAGACATAGCCGGAAGAGTAGCTATTTGTGCGAAAGGCTACAGTGGAAATTTCCGTACAGCTTTAAAAGCATTTGAGACTTACCAATAGTAAGCAGACAGGTTTTGGTTTATGTGCTCGCAATATTTGCATTTAGGGTTTTGTGTGAGAGGTATATGAGATGACTCTGAAGTGACTTGCAGATGCAGAGCGAAGTGAGTGTGATGTCATTTAGTCCATGCTGGGATAGATTGGTTAGAAAAGCGACACACAGATTGGTGGACTAGACTGCACTGCTATAGGTTGAGAACAGCTTGTGAAAAGGATTGTGGGATTGAAAATTACTTCCAGGTTTTGTAGGTTTTTTATTTGTGAATTAGATTTGTGTAAAAATTAAGTTTTTCAAAGCTCAAAGGAGCGCCTTTTGAGGAGATATTTTTATTCCAGCTAATGAGGGTGAGCCTACTCCAACTGAGGGTACACCAGTATTTGAGGTAAAGGAACAGAGAGGAGATTCAGCATGCCTGTGGGTAAATATTGATGCTAAATAACCGAGAAGGAAGGCACCTTAGCTTTTCCTTTCTACAGATTTTCAATTTAAGAATATTGGAGAATTTGAGCCGGGTGTTGTACAAATCAAAGCCCCTTCCTAGACCTGCACAATTTTAAGCACTTGCTATTTGCGGATTAGTTGCGAGACAAAAAGAGGCTCAGACATTTGAAAGGAGAATCAGGAAAGCAGAAAAGACTCTAACAGAAGCTAGATGGGATGCAGAGTGGAGAATGTGGAGAGCAGATACATTACACGGAGTGAAGTTATTTCCAGCAATTACACAGGAAGGTGATGGAAGTGTTAAGCCTAAAGCCAAAAAGAACTCTGAGGAAGATTTAGAACATAAATTGGGAAAAGTGGCTGAGAGTGATTCAGATGATTAATTTATTACTCAGTTGTTGCAGAATTGCCCCCACCGTATAATGCAGTCACATAAGTAAGCCAGAATGTAGTCCCGAATGTTGCCACAGCCCAAGTTGCACAACACCAGGTGCAGATAATTCCAAATGTGTCTACTGCAAATATTGCACAGGTGTCAGCTGTTTATCCAACAGTTCCAATTGTTAACACAGTTCAGAATGACCTTGTTCCAGTTATGTCACAGCCAATTCAAAATGCAGGAAGGACTCAGTTTGACTCCACACCTAATGTACAGACACATGCATTATTTGTAAATCAGAGTCAGACTGTGCCTATGTATTCCCCAGTGATGACACAGCAGAATGCTGCCCGATTCAGTCATATCAAGCTTTTGGTACAGTATTAACTGGCCAAAGTGAAGGATTAATGTTCCAGCAAAATCAATTGAATTTACTATGGCAAAAGCATTAACAAGTCTCATAAAAATAGGTCCATTAGTCCTGTTTAATGCCCAGGGTAATAACGAAAGTGGTCCCCAGATTTCAAATTCTGTATCAATGATGAATTCTCCTTTTAGAACTAATGGAGAAACTGAGCTCTACTGTGCCAACCATGACCCTACTAATTATTTTTGTTCGAACCAGACAAATGACAGAGTGGGTCCACTGATTGATGTGGCATGTCCCCCATGCTCTACAAACTCTTCTGCATTGGCTCCAGAGCAGGTTATACTCTTCCAAAGCCTTTAACGTGAGGTAATAACATTAGTTTACTAGGGTTATCAGCACAACAATTGACTGGATGGTTAGATAATTTGAGCGGAGCATCACTTCCAAGAAAGGTGCTAGATGGAAAAAAGACACTGAACGTGGCTAGATTAAAATTGGAATTAAATGGAATAATTGAGGAAACACTTGAATTGGACCAATTAGATTCTTACAATGAAAATGACTTGTTCTTCATGTGCAGAAATTAGCTCTTCCATTGGGGCATATTTATGAGAATTTAACTAATTTGGCTGAGAAATATGAAATCAAAATAAATAAATCTAAACATCTGACGAAGAGTTACAGATTAGAATTCGACTCCAGAAACATTGCGAATATGAGATCATGAAGATTCACATTAAGGAATTCAAAGCATTCAAACATGGGGTGCATTAGATAAATTAGAAGGCAGATGAGCAAAGAAAAGAGATCAGAAGAAAAAACTGATTGCATCTTCAAATGATGTACAGCATGCTGAAGGAGCTGTAAACATGATGCCAATGAGAGAGATTCCAGGAAGGAAGTTTGTTCATGTCTCATGGAGTAAAAGTGACATACTGTCATTAACAAATAATTACCCAATATTGATTGAGAAACCAGTGGAATAGTACCAGCAAACAGAGATGTTTGACAAGCCTGTAAAGTGTTTGTGGGAACACTTTGAGATTGTGGTTCCAGTAGATTTGTGGGTTCAGAGTAACCGGAGTGTTGATTGACCAACCAGTGAGCCGTTGAGAGATGCAGTAACAGGTGTGCCATCGGAAGAGGTGATAAAAACTAATTACAAGGTGATTGAGTTTCTAAAAACTAGAGTTTCCCCTACAGATATTGATTGGCAAAGAATTGACAAGACATCTCAGGAGACAAAGGAGTCTGTTCACGCTTATTATGAGAGATTATTGCAAGCATTCAAGCAATACAGGGGAACAGAGATTATTGAACCAAGAGCAATGATTCATTTTGTGTTTATATTCATTCAAGGATTGAAGCCTGAAATTAGTAATATGATTATGGATCATTTGGTTTGCCTGCAAGGAAAGCCGATTGATGAAGTATTGCATTGTGCAAAATAATGTAGTGATGAAATTGAGTTGAAGAGAAAAGGTTGAGGGAAAAGATAATGATGATGCACATCAAGTTTGCCAAGAAGTAGGTATGCAGAGGCCACAGGGAATGTTGAATGCAGGAGGAATGCATGGAACACAGCAGCAAGTAAATATGGTGCCTCATTATAAAGGAAGAGGTCGTGGAATTCGAGAAGATACGAGTGTGACTGATGTTCAAAACAGGAAGAAAATATTTCCTGGTCATGCATGCGGCAACGTTGGACATTCGAAATGGAAGTGTCCCTTTAATAATGTAAATAATTTGGTGCAAGGTGTTAGTGTTATGCAGATGGTTGACAAGAATTGATTTAAAAATCAAAGAGTTCAAAGGCCTCAAAATCAAACCATTAATGTCCCTACTGGAACAGTCCAAATGCAAATTCCGGAGCAACAAGTACAATTTCCCCAACAGCAGATCCAAGCCCCCAAGCAGATACCACAAGCTCCAATGACACAGCAACAGGTAGTGGTTCCTCAGCAGAACGCAAACCAAAGAACAAATGCCAATGTAAATCAGTCAATTATACAATACCCATTGATTTCAGTGATGATGAAATGAGTGAAGAATACCTGCGCGACAGTTCAGAAGAGGAAGAATGTGTGTTGGCTGCCTCAGCGGAGGTACATCAACATGGTCCTTATGTGAATGCAATTATTATGGCTCATGATTTTTCATTCCTGGTTGACACTGGGGCAACTTGTTCCACTCTCAGATCTACAGAATTCCCTAATGTGCCCCATTCTGGAAGAACAGTTCTGGTTCTGGTAGGAATAGCAAATCAGCATTTGGTAAACCCCATTACAGAGCCCATTCTGGTTGAAATAGGAACTTTTGAGGGTCTGCACCGATTTGTAGTTTGAGATTAAAGTCCTATGAGTCTGTTTGGAAGAGACTTGCTTTCAAATTAATTTGTTCCATTACTTGTACACATGAAGGGACAGCAATTCAAATTAATAGCGATGTTGAGACATCTAGTCAAACTAATGAGATGTATCCTCTGATTACATTGTTCCCCGCGATGACAGTTAAAGACCTACCTGATGAATTACAAGAGACAGTAACGCTGAGAGTTTAAAATCTCTCTGTAAAAGATATTAGACATATTTGAGGTATTGAATCAGTCAAAGTGACTGTAAAGCCAAATTAAGTTTTCCCCAGAACACCACAGTATAACATGACTCCAAAAGTGATTGAAGGTATTAACCCAGTTACTGTAGATTTTATTGAGCAGGGAGTTTGAAAAGAAGCGATGAGCAGACCATATAAATCACCAATTATTGATTTGCAAAAGCCAAATGGGAAATACCGCATAGTCAGGATTTGAGAAAGGGGAACTAAATTGTGGTATCCTGTTGTCCCACAGTGCCAACTCCAGTAGTGATTTTATTTCAGATTCCAGGTGAAGTAGAATGGTCTTCAGTTATTGATTTGTCACAGTCATTTTTCTCAGTTCCTTTGCATGAGGATAGTCAATTCCTTTTTTCACTTCCATTCGGCAATCATGTGCATTCAAGGTGCCATACTCCACAGGGGTTTTCAGAATCTCCATCCATTTTGAATCAGATCCTAAAGAAGAACTTAAAGGGTCTTTGAACATGCCATTTCAGTCTGCTATAGTGCAGTACATTGATGTCCTGATGGTTGAGTCTCATACACATGAAGCAGGCAGACAAGATACTATAGAATTTTTCATTCATTTGGGTGGAAACAGACACAAGGTTTTCCCTGCTAAGTTAAAGTATTGCCAAACTGAAGTAAAGTATTTGGGTCACCAAATTGAGAAAAGGAAAGTGTCCCAAAAAAGAGTTGCTGCAATTATGCAAATTAATTCTCCAGTTACACAAGGAAATGTCAGAATGTTTTTGGACATGGTGAGTTATTGTCACTAATGGATCTCAAATTTTTCAGTAATTTCCAAACCATTGCAGAAGTTGACAGACAAAGAAGTTACAGACCCAGTCCTTTTTTAAACAAGAGTGCATAAAAGCTTTCATTGAATTGAGAGAGAGAGTGTGTGCAGAGCTCCAGATTTGGGAATGTCTGATTACATCAAAAGGGTTTGCACTGTTGTCATAAATGTGATGGTTGTGCTCTTTCTATTTTAACGCAGTAGCATGGAGGAACAAACTGACTAGTGGCTTATTTTTCTTCCACATTGGATCCTATTGCTGCTGCTTTGCCAGGCTGTTTAAAAGCCATGGCCAGTGCTGGTGTGAGCATAAGTCAATGCAAAGGCATTGGGATGGGACACCCTTTAACTGTGTATGTCCCACATTTGGTTGAAGTACTTTTGACCCAGTCTAAAACCCAATATTTGAGCAATGTCCATCTTACCTGTTATGAGTTATTGATCCTTGGATCAGGCAATGCAGCTTTCAAGAAGTGTAGGTTTGAAACCTTGCCACCTTGTTGCCTATAAATGTTGATGATTCAAATGATGTTAATGAAATAGAACTTGACTGCCTCGATGTCACTGAACTGTGCACCAAACCCAAACCTAATATTCAAGATACTCCATTAGAGGAGAATTACCAAGTTGTAGTTGTTGATGGCTCCTGTTTAAGAGACAGTGAAGGTACTCTGAGAGCTGGTTATGCAGTTTGCACCCTCTCAGAAGTGGTTGAAGCCTCATGGCTGCAAGGAGTCATTTCTACCCAAGTGGCTGAATTGTTTACTCTTACAAGAACATGCTGCGTATCAGAGCAATTCAAAGTGACAATATTCACAGATACTCAATATGGATTTGGTGTTATGCATGTCTTCAGAGAGTTGTGGCACCATAGAGGTTTCATGGCCTCATCAGGATCACCCATTCGAAATAGTGAGAAAATTCATAACTTGTTGAATGCTTTACAATTAACTGAGAAGATTGCAGATGTTAAGTGTGTAGGCCACCAGAAGTCGAATTACTATTTATCATTGGGCAATGCCTATGCTGACCAAAATGGCAGATATTGTGCACTCCATTGCGTCTATGAAGAGTGAAGTAGTGAAAATGACACCAGTGATACAAATCAAAATTTCTTGACATCAGTGGTTGATACGTGGGATGAGATTAAGAGATTGCAGGAAGAGGCAACAGAGGAAGAACTCAGAGGTTGGATAAAAGGAGGTTGTGTTCAAAGAGAGGGAGATGAGGAGTTCATATAAAGGGAAGGTTGTGTTGCCAGACTGGATGGCTAGATATTATCATGGTCAGGTAATTCTCGGTAAAGATGCAATGATTCGCACATTCAAACAGACCTGGTAGAAGGCCAGATTTAGATTGGCTGCAGAAGCAGTTTGTAACATATGTGTTACATGCCAACAAATCAATGTAGGTAAACATACAGTGGTTAATTTCAGCTACATAGGCAGGTGGGGAGGTCCATTTAACAGAATGCAGCATGATTTCATTGATATGTCTGCCTGTAATGGATTGAAGTATATATTGGTTTATCCAACACGGTGGAATGATAGCCTCAACGTAGCTAAGCAGCTGCTCAGAGAACTGATGCCCAGGTATGGGTTCCCGTGTTCTTTGGAATCAGATTGAGGAACTCATTTTAATAATAAGATCATAAAGTTGTTGTGTGCACCACTGAACATTGAGCAGAAATTACACTAAAGTTACAGACCAGAGGCATCTGGATTGGTGGAACAAATTAATGGAACACTGAAAGCTCGATTGGCAAAGGCCTTGGACTCTACAGCTTTGAAGAGTGGCGTAGTGCATTACCACTTGTCCTGATGAGCATGCGTAGTACCCTTGACAGGAAGACAGGACTGTCTCCCCACGAGATTCGGATGGGTCATGCAATGAGGTTACCAACCTTACCTGCAAATGCACTTGTGAACATAACAGTTGACTTAGTGCTGGATTATTGTAAAGGTCTAGCTGATGTGGTTCACTCTTTGCCTCATCAGGTTGAAGCAGCAACAGATCAAATGGCTCAAGAACAGTGTCACAGCTTGAAAGCTGGTGACTGGATTTTAGACAAGAAGCAAGTCAGGAAGATTTGCCTAGAGCCAAAGTTGAAAATTTCAAGTTATCTTGGTGACGACAACAGCTTTGAATTGTGCTGGTCTTCCGAACTGGATCCATGCAAGCCATACACGCAAAGTTCTGTGTCCTCTTGAAAATACAGAATCTGACCCCACAAGAGCGAATGCAGAAGAAGAAGGGGTTCAACTTGACCAAGCTGTGAAAACTGAACAAGTGGCTGAAGCAAAAACTGTGCAAAGTGATGAAAGTGCAAGCGGCCTACATGCAGAAAAAAGTGCAGGAGAGCAAAGTCAAAGTCAACTGATTCATACCAGCAAAGCAAACATTGTGAAAGCAGTTGCACATGAAAAGAAAACTGTGAAAGGAGATAAATGGCCAGCAGCTGCACATGAACTGGTTGCTGATAAACTCCCATCAATAACATAAGCAGTCGAACAGTCAAATCAGAGTGAAGATGAAGATGGTGTTGTAAGGAGAACCAAAAGGAAAAGAGTGCCAAGTCTCAGATACTCTTCACCTGAATGGATCTATCTTGTCACAAATGAACAGGAGAGCGAGTTTATGGCCTTTTGTTTTGATCGTGGGATTTCAGTTGAAAATTCTGGAACTTGAAATTGCATGCATTTGAAATGAGTTTTGAAATAACCTTGCCAATTGATCAATAAATACATTACACTCTAGAAGTGACCATAAGCAATCATCAGACTATGTTCTACTGAAAACGAACATTGAATTATTTTAGAGAGCTTTCAGATGAATCTTGAAGACCTTTCTTGAAGATCAAAAACTGTTACATATAATGCAAAGACTTTGAAAAATTGCTTTGTTTTTTGATTTTTGCTCGCTTTTCTCCTCTAATTCTACAGAAGCCATGAACCCTGGACAGGACAAACACATTAAATTTAAATATGTGTGTATTGGTTTATTAATAGTATGTATGGTTGTGTGTATTTTATTGATAGCAGGTATGAGTGTTTCAATGAAAGGAGAGATGCAAAGCACAGCAACTCCAGTGCAGAGAATGACAACATCAAAGCAGAATAAGTTATAGTTTACTGTATGAGTACGTGGACAAATGAAGGTGCGTGATTGTTATGTGTGTACACACATTCCTTCATTAGTACAAGAGGGAATCATTTGTCAGAACCTACCTCTAACTTGTGGTATTAGTTGCAGTTTATCATTAACACGTTTGTATAATCAAGAGTACATTCAGTATTTCTAACTATAATTTAGTTTTCTATTTTGCTCCCATTAATCAGCATTTGAGCAGCATTGCAAAGGCTAGAAACATAGATGTAGTAGGAGGATTCCTTGAGCCTACATTGACTTTTGGCACGCCATGTGCACACCGGAATAACTTAACATGTCTTTTAACACAGGTAGAAAAGGAATTCATTAATCAAGTAGATGATAGAAGAAAAGCAATGAAAAAGAAGATACATAAGGATATAGTTAGCAAGAAGAAAACAGTTCACAACACACCTGATACATAAGGACACTTAGCTTTAGATTTGCAACATGTAGGAAAGCTTTGTAGATATAGGCCACGATCAAAAGCTGACAATAAGTTTGTAGAAACAAACGAATGCAGACATATTTTTGTTTAAGAGCATATGGGATTTATGCTAAATGGACAAAACCCAGCTGTACCTGGTGTTTATTACATCTGTGGTAAGAAGGCTTATTACAAGTTTCCAAAAGGTTGGTATGGTACATACTATTTAGGAGTGGTTTTCCTTAAGATTTACCAAGTGGGCAACACTGACAATCCAACAGGATGAGCATGTAGTTCAGCTATTACAGGAGATATTTTTCAAGCTTTTATTCCATCAGTGGGTGTGATCTTCAATGATATAAAGATAAGGAAATTATCAAGGATCGACGATAAGATGTAAACTGATTTTTGAGTTGCAATGCTCCTAATGGACACAGAAATGGTTGTGGCAAGGTCTATGATCCTGCAGAATCCCCTTGGGTTAGACATCCTTTCTCTGGGACCAATGCCTTCTCTTAAAAAATGTTTTCCAACATTTACAATGGGGATGGGGTCCCATGGGCACCCCTTCCAATTTGCGAATGCATTATCACCGACCTTACGTTGGTGGTAAAATACCAAGTTTTGCAAACTCTTTTCAGTCACAAAACCTTGTTTTATAACACTGGAAATCACTATTTGGAAGGGACGCCCTAAACATGCCCCTTCCAAAGAGTGATTTCTACACCCAAACTGTGATTCTGGAGAATCGCAGTTTGGGTATTTGTACATTTGGAAAATCATTTTTACCACCATTAATGGCTGGATTTTCGAAGATGGGGCATTTGTGACAGCAAAAATGCTTTGTACATATGACCTCTTGTGCTTTAAAAAATATCCCTTTGGGCCAAGTTCCCATCATATACAGCTACAAAAACAAACATCACATTGATTCAGAGAAGATCAGAAAGGAAAGAGATCTGCCGAAAACGTGAAGCAAACCAGCTTGTAATATGCACCTGCTACAAAGGTTGGCACCACCCACTTTGCAAAAAGAAAGGCCTGTCTTCTCTCCTTGGACTGAACAAAGGCTTCATATAAGCACACAAGTTGGGTTTAGGCTGGTAAATTTGCTTCATTGAAGGGGTGTTAAGTATCCTGACTTCACTCAAGTTACTGTCAAATCCTCCTTGCTTACTGAAGTGTTGGAATTTCTGATGCAGAATGTGTCATGGATGAGACATCTTGTGCTATGAAAAACTGAATTGGCCGCTACAGCCCCTCCCAAAGCAGGTGAGAGTGCGTAGAAGGAGTAACAGACACTGTGGGGGGCAGCAGCACCGATTGCCTGGCATGTATGGGACAGTTAGAGTGATGGCAGCGGGGGACCAGGGGCTGTTTTTGAAGCTCACGCCACCATAGAAAACTGTAGGGATGGGGAGATTAATGTGAGGCATTGTCTACACAACAGTGTACTGCAACTATGGCAATCATATTGATGACTTGAAGCCTGAATGTATCAACCTTGTTTTCCATAGGTTCATCATTAACTAGCTCTTGTTGAGTGCCCTCTTGAAGGTTTATTGAATGAAGGGGTGGAGATCACTTTTGATTCTTTGTTAAGAAATGAAATCTGAAATGGCATTTGTGTGCAGCACTTCTTGAGTGAGGACCATCACTTTAACTTGGCACCTCCCTTTGACCGGCAGCCAGTAAACAGATATGAGAATAATATAAAGGTGACTCCAGTGGTGGCATGAATTTAATATTAATCTGACCAGTGAGTACTGTAAAATATTTATTATCTTGAGAAGATACCTTTTGACAGGGCAAGCACTGCAATAATCTAATATGGGTGAGAACAATGACTGTGCGATGGGACATCTTGATGTGGGTGTAAGTGTTTTATGTCCCTGATCACTGCTCACTCATAGTAAGAAATTGTAAATGGGATAAAGTAGCCCCTGACATACTTTATAATGATATGCAAAGTCATCAAGAAGGTCAATAACCATTTAGAGGAGTAAGGCTGAAAGCAGAGTTCCATTAGAAGGTCATGAAACTTCAAGGGTTGCAACATCTTTTTAATGTGTGTCAGAGTATTTTGTTCTTTATAAGACACACCATGACCCTTCCAACAAACTATTGACTTCCTTGATGTCTTGTTATATGAAGGAGGTAGCTTGGATGCAGACACTAAGGCGGTCATTCTGACTGCGGCGGTCGGCGGTCGCCGCCCGCCAAGCGGTTCCCGCCGAAAGACTGCACCGCGGTCAAAAGACCGCGGCGGTCATTCCGGCTTTCCCGCTGGGCCGGCGGGCGACCGCCAGAAGACCGCCGGCCGGGCCGGCGGGAAAGCCCCTTCAACAATGAAGCCGGCTCGAAATGGAGCCGGCGGAGTTGAAGGGGTGCGACGGGTGCAGTGGCACCCGTCGCGATTTTCACTGTCTGCTAAGCAGACAGTGAAAATCTTTGTGGGGCCCTGTTAGGGGGCCCCTGCACTGCCCATGCCAGTGGCATGGGCAGTGCAGTGGCCCCCAGGGGCCCCACGGCACCCGTTCCCGCCATCCTGGTTCCGGCGGGGGACACCGCCAGAAACAGGCTGGCGGTAAGGGGGTTGGAATCCCCATGGCGGTGCTGCAAGCAGCGACGCCATGGCGGGTTCCCTGTGCCAGCGGGAAACTGGCGGGAGACCGCCGGCTCCCCTTTTCCGACCGCGGCTTTACCGCCGCGGTCAGAATCGCCAAGGAAGCACCGCCAGCCTGTTGGCGGTGCTACCGCCGCACTCCGCCATGGCGGTCATGGACCGCCAAGGTCAGAATGACCCCCTAAGTATAACAGCAGAAGGTGTTTTGCGAAATTAAACACACCAAAAAACATTTAGGGGCATATTTATACTCCGTTTGCGCCGGAATTGCGTCTTTTTTTTTACGCAATTCCGACACAAAACTAACTCCATATTTATACTTTGGCGTTAGACGCGTCGAGCGCCAAAGTCCATGGAGTTTGCGTCATTTTTGGGCGTGGACACCTACTTTGCATTAATGAGATGCAAGGTAGGCGTTCACGTCTAAAAAATCGACTCCGAGGCATGTGCATCGTATTTATACTCCCGGGCAAAATTCATGCCCGGGAGTGGGCGGGTCAAAAAAAATTACGTACAGCCGCTTTAACGCCGTTTTTTTGCACCTGCAAAAGGCAAGCGTTAAGGGACCTGTGGGCTCTGAAGGAGCCCAGAGGTGCCCTCCCATGCCCCCAGGGACACCCCCTGTCACCCTTGCCCACCCCAGGAGGACACCCAAGGCTGGAGGGACCCATCCCAGGGACATTAAGGTAAGTTCAGGTAAGTGTTTTTTTTGTTTTTTTTTGTGGCATAGGGGGGCCTGATTTGTGCCCCCCTACATGCCACTATGCCCAATGACCATGCCCAGGGGACAGAAGTCCCCTGGGCATGGCCATTGGGCAAGGGGCATGGAGTCATTTCTATGGGGGTTGGGAGTCGAAAAAAATGGCGCAAATCGGGTTGAGGCGAAAAAATTGCCTCAACCTGACTTGCCCCATTTCTTGACGCCCAAGCCCCATATCCCCCTACGCAGGCGCTGCCTGGTGTACGTCGTTTTTTTCCACGCACACCAGGCAGCGCTGGCGGCTAACGCCGGCTAACGTCATTGATTAAATACGGCGCCCGCATGGCGCTTCAGAATGGTGTTAGCCGGCGCTAATTTTTTTTACGCAAAACTGCGTTACCGCAGTTTTGCGTCAAAAAGTATAAATATGGCCCTTAGTAACTTGTTGGAAAAAGATTTTAGCATCAGTTTAATGCAAGACAGATAAAACAAAATACTGTAGCTCAGAATGTGTACAAACAGAGGGAGAGGTTCTTTCCTCCCTGCAATAATTTAATAATTAGCAGGATGCACAAAATAAACATGTTGCCATAAAAAAAATGCCTTCTGATCAATGTTCTGTTATAAATATAATATATATATATATATCATGCACAATTTTTTCGTCAAACATTTTACTGCAAATATTACATTTATATTATCAGTCATGGTATCAAACATGTCATGAGTGCCGTAATTTATGGGGTAATTAGCAGTGCGTGGTGAGGGCATGAGTTATAGTTTCCTTATGCCAAAAGTTATAGTTACTTGAGATAATTATAACTATAACAGGTAAAGTTCTATGGTTTTGTACATTTGAAATGTGAACCTATTGTAAGGTCCCAGTAATCATTGGGTTTTTAAGTGAATTTCTATGTTTTGTTTTATTGTATTTCCTAACTATAAAGTCCCTATAACCTTTGTTTTTCTCAGTGAATTTCTATGTTTTTTTAACACAAAGTAATTTTCATTGCAATACGTTAATCCCACTGAGGGTGGTGGCTGCAGCCAGTCCTTGCGGCCAACCCTGAGAGAGAGAGAGGGAAGAGAGATAGAGAGAGAGAGAGAGAGAGAGAGAGAGAGAGAGTGAGAGAGAGCGCTGATATTTGAAATTAATCAAGATGTTACACAGGGGCCGCTCTGAGTAGCGCAATGTACTTATGAATACCACACACCATGAAAAAAAATCTTTTTAAGGTTATAACTTGACCCTCAAAGACCCCTATATCACACTCCTAGGGTCAGGGTACCTCCACCCTGACCCCTTATACCACTTATCATTTCTATTTTTAGCCCAGGGAACCCTCTCCCATAACATAAAATAATGGCTGCAACTTTCTAGTCAGGGTGCAGACAGCCAATCACAGCATTCCTGTTGGTTTGCACATTCGCAAATTTGCCACAATCACCACAAAAACGTTGCGACGAATCCACGACCACAGATATACAAATGTATTTCGCCTTTACTTTCTCAACTACTGAATGGATTTACACCAAATATCTGTGTCCCGAAACTTACCTTTTTGCCAAACCTGATGTAATTCTGTCCAGCGGTTCGGCCTGTAGTCATGTTCAAAATTGTAACAGGAATTAACATGGAAAACACATGGTGTTTGACCCCCCCCCCTTTTACTCAGTTCATGCTTGACGGATCTTTCAGTGAGTAACAAGAATCACCAGCATATTTTTGGGGAAAATTTCATGAAAATCTGTCAAACGGTGCTGAAGATATAGGTGAGTCGAAACACGTTTTCTATGGAAACTAGGGGCCAGATGTAGCAAAGGTTTGCGACTCGCAAACGGGCCGAATCGCAATTTGCGACAGTGCAAAATCGGAAATGGGATGCAAAAAGCCCATTTCTGACTCGCAAAAAGCGATGGGACCCGTTTGCGAGTCGCATCCCTTGCGACCCCATTTTGCGACCTGCAAATAGCAAGTCGCAATTTGCGAGTCGCAAACCTTATGCAATTGCAACTCGCAAATTGCGACTAGTCGCAAAAAGCCCAGTTTGCATGTCCCATTTACCACTAACTCAGAGCAGGTGGTAACCATTACCAAAGTATAAAAGGGGACCCAGAAGCCATCTGGGTTACTCAAGATGGCGGAGATATACCTGATAGCAGTGAGGAGGAGAGTCTACGCAGCCCAGCAGAGGAGGAGGAGGGGCCACAGACAGGAGAAGATATATAGAACCAGGCAGACTCTTTTTCAGCAAACTGAAGAGGAGATCTATGACAAATACCGCCTTAGCAGCGCAGCCATTCTAGAATTAATAGATTTACTCGAACCACAGCTAGAACACCAGACTCTGCGTGGCTGCGCCATTCCTACGCATGTGCAAGTACTATGCTCACTGCACCTCTTGGCCTCAGGGAGCTATCAGGGGGTCATTGCTGTGGCAGGTGGGGTATCCCAAAGTGCAGTGTCAAGGTTCCTCAGGGCCTTCCTAGATGCCTTAGTCATGCACATGTCTCACTTCATATACTTACCAAGGAATGAGGCAGAAATGAACAGCACCAAGCTGGACTTTTACCGCATTGCCCACTTTCCCCATGTCATAGGGTGTGTAGATGGGACACACATTCAAATATGCCCCCCTGCAAATCTGGAACACATTTTCCGCAACAGGAAGTGTACCCACTCACTCAACATACAGGTTGTGTGCGATGCCCATTATGTCATCACGGACATCGTAGCTAAGTTTCCAGGCAGTACCCATGACTCATACATTTTTAGGCATAGTGGGATACATCAACGCCTGGAACGTGGGGAATTCGGAGACGGTTACCTCCTAGGTAGAGCCACAGACACTTGCAGACATACACACAGGTCACTGTGCACGACTATCTGGACTTCCTAACAGTGTACTTTTGTGCCCAACAGGTGACAGTGCCTATGCTCTCAGGCCTTGGATCATGACTCCGTTTTTAACACCCAGAAATGAATCTGAGAGGCAATACAACAGTGCGCATAAGAGGACCAGGAACCTGATAGAGCGCACCTTCGGACTCCTGAAGGCAAGATTCAGATGCCTCCAATACACCCCCATTACCGCATTCAAAATTGTGGTCACATGCGCCATCCTCCACAACATAGCCACCCGACGTGGGCTACCTCTCACCCCTGCAGACCCAGATCCTGATGATGAAGAGCAAGAACAACCACATCGCCATCATGGGGATAGGAGTCTAGCTAATCAAGGCAGACTGAGACGGGAACACATTGCAACACAATATTTTGGACGGTACGTGTCAACTCCCACCATACTCACCTATTAACCAAAAGATCCATTGTTAAGTGGAACAAAAATAACTGTTTTATTACTGTAATTAAGAACTATATACAAGTAGAAATTGTCCATGGGCAGGAAAATGCCAACCAGTCATGTGGCACATTAACGCCATGTGCCACAGTTCATGGTCCTGGGTGTTATCTATGTTCTCCTGCCCCTCCTGCCAGCCTGGCTGGTCCCTGCTGCGTCCATGGTGCTCTGCCTACCACTCCTCAGCACCCTGCTGTCAGTGGCAGAGACACTGCTCACTGTTGAGCCCTCTTCAATGTCTTGGGGTGTTTCCCCTGTGGCCCTTGACATTTCCCGTGTCTCCATAAGTTCTATTATGTGGGTGAGACGTCCCAGGCCCCTGGCAACATCCCCAGCAAAATGGCCCATCTCTATTTGCAGCCCAACTGTCCTCCTCGACAGGCCTGTTGTATTAATGGCGAGCCTGCCGATCGATGTGGCCATCCTGTCCAGTCGTTGCATTATTTGGCGATCTCTGCGCCGCCCAGCCTCTGCCTGGGCCAGCAGTCCTCCCGCCAGTTCCCTAATGGCAAGGGCAATGTCCCCAGGGTTCTGGCACATCATGTCCATGCGTCTGGTGAGGTGCTGCATGCTTGCATGGTTGGTTCTCACAAAGCGGTGCAGCACACCACTAATCCTGCCAAATATTCTGTTCTGCAGGCGCTGACCCCGCAGCAGATGTGCCTCACTGTTGGTTGGAGGAAGTCTCCTGGATGCAGACAGCAGCCCAGATGGTCTTGCCCTGCGACGCCTGCGCAGCGGTGGCTGCCCTGTGCTCCCACCTGTGTCCTCCCTGCCTGTTGCTGGGGCAGCTTCTGGCGTGAAAGTTGCAGCAGATGTTACTACTGCAGGGATGCTGCTGACGGTGCAGGTGGGGGTGCTGGCGGGTCCTGGGGTGTCCTCCTGGGCCTGGGTGCTTGGGGTGTTGGGGGTGTCTTGCTGGAGACCTGTGGGACATGGGGAACAGACTGTCAGTGTCTACTATCTATTGCACACATCCTATTAAACATTTGTCTATGAACTGCCTATTTGACTACATTTCCCATAATGCATCATTCTGGCAATTTCTACCCTGAAATGGAGCTATTTTGGTTGTGCATGCACCTGTGTACATGGTGGGTGGGGGTTGACATTGATAGGGGTACAGGCTTATCACATGGTACTCACCAGTTGATGTGCTGGGCTCTGAGGTGTCCAGGTCCCCAAATCCACACACTGCCTCCTGCTCCAATGTTTCTTCCACCCTTTCTTCCAGGGGTGTGGGTGGTGGCACAGATGATGGTCCCCCTCCAGTGCCTCTCATCTCCCGGAGCCTTTCAGCCACCCTCTCCTTGGTCCGGGAGCGGAGGTCATACCACCTCTTCTTAATGTCCTCGATTGTCCTGTGGCTCACACCCAGGGAATTGATTTTATCTTGGATGTCCTGCCAGAGTTTTTTTTTGGTGGCCTCAGGGACATTGAGGGCTGCTCTCCCAAAAAGCTCATCATGGTGCTGACAGCATTCCTCTGTCAGCACCTCCAGCTCCCTCTCAGAAAATTTGAGTTTTCTTTTTCGTGGGGTTCCCTCCATGGCAGCTGCTGTTTGTTCTGTGTGAAGACTGGCAGTTATAAAAGGGTGTGGTCCTCCCTCCTCCCAGGTGTATTAGTAAACTTCCTGGCTGTGATGTCATCATCATGTGCCAGGAAGTGTTTCCAGAGTGTTCTGGTGTGCTTTCTGGAGTGTTCTGCTGCACCTGCAAGCAATTTTCGAGGTAATCGCAATTTGCGACATCTACTCGCTAATTGCGAGTTCGTTTTTTGCACACTCGCAAAAAGCGACCTCGCAATCTGCGGACTCGCACAATGCGTTGCGAGTCCGGCTGCGAGTCGCAAAATCGGATCGTTTTTTTTTCTGGCATTCCAAATTGCGACTTGCATTTTGCGAGTCGCATCAACTCGCAAAATGCGAGTCGCAATTTTTATTTTTGCTACATCTGGCCCTAGGCCCTAACTAGAACTACCTAGTGGTGACTGTCAGTAGGTAATAGGGGAGCAAGATTGAAACTGTCACTATTTTGAAGTCATTTTACTTCTTTGGTTGGTGAATTTGCATGGTATCTTTTATTTATTTGAGTACTTGTGGATTTTCACTCGCCACTTTACCTGTTTAACCAACGGATTCATCTATTTAGTGCACGCTAGGTGACACTTCAGATCTTACGGACTTTCATACATTCCCTTGGCCGTGTTCAGAGCTGGGTCTGCGTGGTAACAACAGAATTTTGCTGCAAGCAGGGTCGGAGGCCTAGTCCCCTTCCATGCTCCTTATTTAATGAGCCAGGGATGCAGTCTGCTCTGGTGACAGGGGAGCAAGATTGAAACTACCACTGTTTTGAAGCAATTTTAATTCTTTGTTTGGTGAATTTCCACAGTACCTTTTATTTATTTTAATAGTTGAGGATTTGCACTGGCCACTTTACCTGTTTACCAGAGGATTTATCCATTCAGGGCATGCTAGGCGACACTAGAGAACCTACTGTATCTCATTCATTCCTTTGCTCATGCTCAGAGCCGGGTCTGGGTGGTAAGTATACCATTATGCTGCGAGCAGGGTCGCAGTCTAGTTCTCTTCCGAGATCCTTACTTATTGAGCCGAGGTATATAGATGCACAGCGGATGCGGCAGGCGGGCATGCCACTGGTTCGCCAAAGGCATACCAAAGGCAAGCCTGTCTGTGCCTATCTACCTCAAGACCATGCCTAGCTCCAGGACCCCTGGTCAAAATTCACTCCAAAAGTATTCCTGGGAACAGTTGTTACAGCTGAATATGGGTGAGCATTTTTTCTGTAAAATTGTCAACTGAAGTTCTGCCCAAGACAATGTTCTGTGCAATGATTGCATTCCTGTTTGTCTGACGGAACATACTCCACTTTTAGATAAGACCGACTCTTTGGTTACCAGCCATTCTTCAGATGCTGTCGGCAGCAGATTGAAATGCACCCTTTTGTACACGTGTTCTCTTATTAAGCACAAATTAGAATTTTCTTAATCATCTAGACAACCATTCCCCTGACCTGTTTTTTTTAACTATTAAATCGGTCCCAGATTTAATAACAACATTACCACCAGGTTAATCTGTGAATGAGATAGACCATATAGGCAAGCGATGTGGGGGTCCTGCATTGGTTTTCTAAGATCACCTTGAAGTGATATGTGAACTGGTGCTTCTGGCAGAAAGTGAAGCAATGCTTTTCAGTTGTAAACTAACAGAAAATAACAATTTCAAGGGTATTTTGATAAAGAGGCCAGCTGGACGCAAAATAAACTTTCTAGATGGTCTTGGAGACATTTAAGAATATTTCACGCAATAATCTACATTTACTATTTTAGGTGATTTTAATTGTCATCTTGAAATGAGTAATTACAATTATTCAGAGCAACTAATTGATATTTTAAAAGATTTTTATCTGGACCAGCTGGTGAATAACTCTGCGCATGCAGTTCGAATTGTGTGAAGTATAAAGGTCCAAGCCTGGAATAAAATCAGTAAACAGACTTTATTGATCTGTCAGAGAGGTCACAACCTGCAATCATGAATGATTCCAAATTGAGTGTAAGCAAATACTCTGACTGGTTGATGGCAACAACTACTAAATTAGCCCCTCCCAAAACCTTTGAAAATCATAGAAGTGACCCGTCAGCACCCTGGTTTTCTGTTCAGCTCAAGGAGTTGAAACAGAGATGTAGAAGACTGAATAAAATATGGAGAAGAGATTATCTTCTGGAAGAAAAGGCTAGATATAAACAGCTTATTCATGATTATAAAAAACAGATTATTATTGAGGAAACTAAATATTTCCAGGATAAAATATTTGCAGCAAAGAATTCCACTAGAGAACTTTTCAAAACAGTTCAGGTCCTTTCTTCCTTATCATCTAGCTGCACAGTAGCCTCTTATAATTTTTTTTGAGATCAGCTGGCAGAATTTATTAAAAATGAAGTGGAGTATATATATGTTAAACAAAACTCTAGCAGCAGGTCTTCATGTCAGGTGACAAGGTGGTAACCCCTGGAGATTACTCTTTCTGCTAATGTCCTACTCCCACAGAGGAAAAAGTAATGATGCTTTTAGGACAAATTAAGTCAGAAGCATCATCTGATCCCTGTCCACCAACAATCGTTCATGGTATCGCAGGAACAGTTGCTCCTCGCTTAACCTTGCTATTGAATACTGTCAATAAGCCTGCTGTTGCTCTGTGAGAGTGTCTGACTCTGGATGTTTCCTAGTGAGTCAAAAAGGCTTCAATCCTTCCTAGGCTGAAAAAGTCTTCACTAGATCCTAAACAAGTAAAGAACTATCAGCCCATTTCACGTCTACCTCCTCCTCAAACAATTCTGCCAAAACATATGAACAGCTGATTCTCTAATTATCTAGAGAAGAATGACATCTTAGACACAGCACGATATGGGTTTAGACCTGATAATAGTACAGAATCAGCTCTGTTGGTTGCTACAGACGAACTGAGAAATATCCTGGGCAGGGATGAGAACGCAGTGATGATCCTGTTGGATCTATCGTCTGCCTTCGACACCATGAACTACGCGATTATGCTGGAATGCTTGCTAGAAATTCTAATCGGAAGCCTGGCCCTTGAATTACTCAGATCATTTCTCTTGGAGAGAGAATAATCAGTCGCCCTACGGGACTTTATATTCAAGCCTTTTTCTCTGCTGTGCAGCATTCCTCATGGTTCATCGTTGAGTCCTACTCTCTTCAATAGTTATGTGGCTCCTTTGACCAGACTGATCCGTTCCTTTGGTTTTACCCTTGTGGCCTATGCTGATGATAAACAAATTGTGGTATCTATTTCGAACGATGTTGATGAGACCTCACATCGTTTTAACAATTGTATGTCTAGGAGGCTGGCTCTTTATACAGTATATAACTATGCAGAGGGTCCAAGCAACCCCACTTTGGTATCCAGAGTTAAAAAGCAGACCACCTAATGCTCTTTTTTGTGGTAGTGTGGGCGACCAGGTAGGCCAATCCCGGAGATGTATTAAGTATTTGTTGTACTCACAGTATCAATAAATAAAGACACACACTCTGATCTGTTTTTGTGAGTAATTACGCACCATAGGAATCAATGGGTGAAAATACTTTTAAAATCAGGCAAGGTTCTCACAAGTGTCACCTCCTGTTTTTAGGCCAAGATCATGGAGAAGTCCAATGGCCAAGCCAAAGAAGTTTGGGAGGGTTCCCAGTTCGAGAGGGAGCAGCAGCTGAAGGGCATGGAGCCAGCACACAAAGGAGAATGGGGCCACTTGGAAACACACTGCACAGAAGGTCCCCTTGGAGGGGGGAGGTCACAAGGGCTTGGGGAGTATGAGGCCACAGCTGATTCGTCGGTGCGGGAGTGCAGATAGATCAGCCAGGCATTGTGTGTCTTTGAGTCCTCATGAACGCGGCAGGCAGCTTTGAGGGTGGATTGCTGGTCATCAGGGCCACTCAGAGGAGAGATCTTGGGTGTCCTGAAGTCCCTTGGCTGGTGCTTTGCCCTGTGCTTTTTGGATTCCAGAGTGTGCTCTTCTTGTGGGGGTTTGACGTTGGGGGTTCAGTCCCCCTGGTAGGAGTATAATACAGCCCTAGAAAGTACTGGGCCCTGATTTATACTTTTTGGTGCAAAACTACACTAACCAGTTTTGCATCTAAAGGTTTAGCACCGGCTTGCACCATTTCTGAGCACCAGCTGGGCACCATATTTCAAAGAATTATGCAAGCCGGTGCAAAGGGTAGGCTAGCGTAAAAAAAAAAATGATGTTAGCCGGGTGTAGCTTGCGGTATGGAAGAAGGGGGATTTGCACCCAAAATGACGTTAGAAAGTGTAGCAGGGTCAGGAGAGCGGAATCCAAGATGGCGGATGGATTTCCCGGCTGATCGCCACTACCGCTCTAGCCCATCCCCAGACCACACGCGGCTCTCGCTCACCTGCGGCCGCGGATGCCGCGGACGCTGTGCGCCGGCAGCACGGACCGCTGCGGGCGCTTTTCGGCTTTCTGGTGGTCCCTGCCAGGATCGGGGCAGCAACGGCAGGCTCCGGTGGGCCCCACAAGAATATGCAAGTGTGATGCTCGCTCCAGACCCGCGCTCTTACCCCTCTCGGCTAAGCGCGATTCCCGCCGCTTCCTGGCAATATTAGTTGGTGTTTGGGGCGTGCGGGACGCTCGGATGGCGCCGAAGATAAACAGGACCCCTCGCTCCTTACGGGCACGGCAGAACCAAGACCCAGGAGGAACCAGAAAGGACAAAAAGCTACTGGTCCCTGGATCAAAGGAGCATAGCAATCTTCAAGTGAAAGGGGGCCTGCACAAAACAACCGACATGGAAAAAGACGTAAGGTACTCTGTTCCAACAATGTTTTCTAGCGTGATGCGGCCTAAGCAACGGTTCACGGAAAAGGCAGCTCGTGATGCGCAACCAAACGTGTTAGGAGTCAATAATGAGCATGTACCTGTTGCATTTACATCTTCTGAAGTATTCACTCCTATGTTCGATGCAGGGGGAGGGAGCCACCCTGTCAGGAGGTCGCCAGTACAAGCCCAGGAAATAGCGGGGAGGGGGTGGCCCTCCCCCCAATGGGGGGTGCGAAGCTATCCGAGGAGGAACTTAAGGAGTCAAATCAGAGGTCTCAGGAATCCACTCCAGAGAAATGTGTAGTACAATCTAGTCCATCAAGCTGCAAGTTAAATTTGCAACAAATTGACGATATGGCCAAGTCCTCAACGATATACGAGACTACCTCCCCAGCTCCTGCCCAGAGGGGAAGAGAGGCGAAACCAACAAACATCGATCAGGGGCCATTTGATACAGCAGAGAGTTTTTTTTCTCTCTCTGATCAGTCTAAAGACTCAGATTTGGACGAAGAAATTCCTTTAACAGATTCAGATATCGAGAGTAGCTCTGCTGCGAGTATCTGGGTATCGAACTACTTAACATGCAGAAGAAAATCAGCTGAGCAAACTGAAGCCAGGAGCAGCTCAGGGGCCAAGCTTAGGAGAGACCCGATCAAGCCTCAAGAGGAGGATGGTGAAATGCAGTGGGATTATACGGCCATCCAACAGGCCTTTTCGAAAAGGGATTCGGCCTGTAGTACTCTGGTGCCCCCCCCACGGGCGACCTTGCAGAACCTCCTTCTTTGGATCTTATCTACAGGACAATGGTTCAGAATCATGAACAGACTCAGAGGGAGAGCAGGAAAATGAAAGCAGCTAGCAGACAGCTACAACTATCTATTAAAAAAGTGGTCAAATCCTGTCAGGATATTGGTGTACGCATCGCCACTATGGAGACTCGAATGGAGGAGCTGGAAATCGAAGTTAAAGCAGCAACAGCACAGACGACGACACAAGGGCAGCAGATCTCGGATATTCAATGGAAACTGGAAGATGCTGAAAACCGTCAGCGGCGGAATAACTTGAGGATCTTGGGTATAGCAGAGGACCTCGAGGGGCAGGATACTAGGGCTTATATAGTTTCACTTTTTAAGCAGGCATTCCCAGATTTGAATGGTTGGGATTGGGAAAAGGAGATTCAGAGAGCACACCATTTTCCGCTAATGAAGAAAAAACAAGCTTTGACTGCTACTAATAGAGACCAGAGTTACCCACGGGCTATTATAGTGTATTTTGGTAATTTTTTACTGAGACAGGCTGTGTTTGAAAAAGCCCGCCCCAACTCAAAGGTGACGGTGGAAGGTGTATCATTCTTTAGTAGGCTAGACTTCGCACATGCCACTGTAGAAAGACGGTGGCGACTTAGGCAAATGATTGCTCAATTTCAAGAGTTGGGGGCGGAAGCCTACTTGCTAAGCCCTGCGCGTCTAAAAGTTGTCTACAAAACAACTATAAGATTTTTTCTTTCAGAAATTAAGGCGGGGGAATATGTACAGCAGTTGAAAACTGGTCAAGTGCAGGGGGTACGGGAGAAGGGGGGGAGGGACTGCTGTGAATAGTTGTTTATATGTAAATGTATGTGATACTGATTGGGGTGTTTTTTTGAACATCTATCGGTTAAGGGTTTTGATCGGGAGGGTGAAGATGAGGGGCCGCGTGTATTGATTGGCAAGCCATAAGCGTGTGAAGGTGTTTTACGTATAGGTGGGCTGACGGGATTGGCAACTACCATCTTACAGGCTCAGAAGCCTGGCGATTCCATTTGTAGGGGTAAGGGTTGGGGGGTAGGTTAGAGGAGGGCGGGGGGGTCACAGGGACAAAAAGGATAATGGGACACGCAGTAGGGGGTGCGGGATGGCTCTTATCAGTGGAAAAGGTGTCAGGGTGTGAAAGCAGCAAAGTTGAATAAGGCATACAGGGGAACTAGAAGGATCAGCATCCATAAAAAATGGGACAGCAAAGTGAAATACGTATCGCTACAGTGAACGTTTGTGGGCTCAATAATAACAAGAAGCGGCAGTTTGTAGGAGAGGTTTTCAAGTCATGGAATGTCGATATTATTTGTATGCAGGAAACACATATTCCAGGTACACAAAAGCAGCTAATGGAGTTTTATGGGTGGAAGCTAGCGGTTTTTACACGACAACACACAACCACTAGAGGGGTAGCGATATTAACTCGGATCAGTACTCTGGTTATACATAAACAATTTGCTGATAATCTTGGCAGGCTTGCTCTGTTGGAATGCTCGGCTAAGGGACTAAGGTTCACCCTATGTTCTATTTATGGATCTAACACAGATGATCCTGAGATACTGGATTGGCTTAATTTAGAACTTACGAATTGGGCAACACCTATCATAATGTGTGGAGATTTTAATATACATTTAGATAGTAAAGAACCCATTCAGGAACAAACACTTTACCTGGGTAGAAAAAACAAAGTTTTTAGGGCAATTCAGTCATTGGCCATTAATCATGGCTTGATCGACGTCTGGCAGTTGTGTTGCCCGCAGGATCCAGGGTCCACCTTTTTCTCTGCTCCGCATAAGAAACTAGTCAGGCTAGACTACTTTTTTGTGACAGCCTCTCTACAAAACCAAATAGGGGTCAATAGATTTCCTAGAATTATATCAGACCACAACCCATTGGTTTTGGCTTTGGAGACAGGGAGAAAGGGCCCGCAGCCGAGATCTTGGACATTTGATAGGACACTATTAGTTGATCCAGTGTATATCCATAAAATGAAGGAATGGATCCCTGAATTTTTTAAGATAAATCAGGGTTCTGCTTCTTGTCAGATAGTGTGGGATACTTTTAAAGCTGCTGTCAGAGGAGAAACCCTGAGTTATGGGTTAAGAAAGGAGAAAATACGCATGGATCAGCTAAAATTAGTTCAGACAAAGCTTGTTAAAGTTGAGCAGCGACTAGGGGAAGTGATCCGCAGTGGAGTAGATATTTCAGATATTCTGTGCGATGTGAATATCATCAAGGCAGAAGCCGCCAAGATTTTCATGGATAAGTCTGCTGCAAAATTTTAAGTATACCGTCAGAAATGCTATGAGTATAGCGGGAAAGTGGGCCAACAGCTGGCCTTAAGAATAAGACAAAAGCAGGTATTTGGGAGTATTAAAAGCTTAGTGAATGAAGAAGGGCGGATGGTACATAACGGTCCTGAGATTATGGAAGTCTTTAGACAATTCTATCAAAAATTATATACCCAGGAAGAACAGCCCCAAGAAGAGGAAGGGATCGATGCCGCGGGCAATGAGATATCAGGTCAGTTAAGAGAGGAAGATAAGGCAGCTTTAGAAGCACCTATGACACTGGAGGAATTGGATGTATCAACGCGTGCCTTGGCAAGTGGGAAGGCGGCAGGGGGGGATCTAATTCCACTAGAATTCTATAAAGTTTTTTTTATGGAGATATGTAAACAGCTACTTAACTTATTTATTGAAGTACAAGCAGGGGCTCCTCAACCGGCCTCCTGGGGGGAGGCTAAGATAGTAGTTTTTTTGAAAAAGGACAAGGAACCCACTCAGCCTGGTTCATATCGCCCAATCTCTTTAATTAACAGCGATGCCAAAATCTACGCTAAAATACTTGCTAGCCGCTTGAGTTTGGTAATTTCAGGCTTAGTATCTCCATGGCAGCATGGCTTCATCCCGGGGAAAAGCACGGCAGATCATATAAGACGAGTTATTACGTTACTTGATGTTAGTGCAATAGCCAGGCTTCCCATGGCAGTAATCTTGTTAGACGCGGAAAAAGCCTTTGATCGGGTCCATTGGCCCTTTTTATGGTCTGTCCTGCGCAAAAATAACATCGGTCCCGGGTTTGTCAAGGCAATTCAACAGCTTTACCAAAACCCAACGGCTACGATACAAGTTGCCGGGCTAAAGTCGTCCTCAATCAATATTCAGAGAGGCACACGACAAGGGTGTCCGTGTTCACCACTGCTTTTTGCGCTATATATTGATCCCTTGATCAGGAATATGATCCGGAATGGTCGGATCATGCCAATCTCATTGAAAGGGGGGTGTACTAAGATTTTAGCATATGCAGACGATATCGCAGTGGTGACCACGGACCCCAGGACTGCTATATTGGAAATAGAGCAGGAAGCCCTGCAGTTTGGGAAAAGATCTGGTTATTTGCTGAACAAGAGTAAATGCCAAATATTGGTGAATGAATCAGTAGATTTTAAGGACGAGCGGGTGCTGACACAGGTACAATATTTAGGTGTTAAACTTACAGCAAACCTTGACGAAGTGGTGAAAATAAACATGGGCCCAGTTTTAACAAAGACTAGGAAAGATCTCGCTTTCATTAACAATCTACACTTGTCACTCATGGGACGCTGTAATGTGATAAAAATTGTGTTTTTACCCAAAATACTCTACCTCTTTAGAACAATCCCCCTAGAGATTGGGCAAGATTGGTTCAAATTAATAGAGGGATTGGTTAATAGCTTCATTTGGTCTTATACAAAGCCGCGCCGGGCTTTCCATTATATGACTCTCCCAAGAGAGCAAGGGGGGTGGGCACTTCCTAATTTTAAACTTTATTATTTGGCAGCAGTGCTTCAGTATGCACGGATACTTTATGTTACGGATAGACCCGGGCAAGATGCTCTCCCTTCTATATATACCCTGATTCTGGGCAAAGAAGCAGACGCAGTCTTCCTGCGGATTCTGGAACCCAGCTATTATAAAAAGGTTAAATTTAAGGTAATTTATGCTGCATTTAAGGCATGGACCCAGGTTAAGCGCAAGATAGGTATAGGACGAATCTACCACTATACTCCCTTGTGGATTACCCCCACGCTTCCAGCAATATTTAAAGATCACTATTGCTTGAGGTGGAGTAATCGGGGTATACACAAAGTCGGGGACTTGTTTCACTCTGGCAGCCACCTCAAATCTTTTGAGGAATTGAGTGCGGAATTTGCGCTGGAAAAAATAGACTTTTTAAAATTTTTACAGATTAGAGCCTTTTTGCTAACTAGTATGACCCAAGGTTGGCACACGGATAAGATTAAGCTAATGGAAGTCTCACGACACCCCACTAGCTGTGGTATTAAAAATCTGTATCCACTGCTTTTAAATTCTATACAAGATGACCTGGCGACTTTGGTTAAAAAATGGGAAGCACGGGTTGGAACTAAAGAGACAGAGGTTTGTGAGTCTATGGAAATGGCACGGACGGTTTTAGTGTCTGCTGGCCCGCAAGCTCAACACTTTATGGTATTGTATAATTCATATTATACACCTGCTAAGATTGCGAGCTGGGGCAAAACGGCGGGAATTATGTGTCCACGATGCGGTTGCCCGAAAGCACATCTCTGTCATATGTTCTTTCAGTGTGTAAAACTGCGAAGTTTGATTACTGGGATATCCGATATATTGAAGAAAATCTTGAAACAGTCTATCTATCTGACACCTCAAATGGTTTTATTGGGAGTTGATCATTCAGTCTGCAATAGTCGAGATAGATACTTTCTGTTCATAGCAATGTCAGTATTTCGTAACTGCATAGCATCTCTGTGGCGTGATGTCGATCCCCCACGGTTCAATCAATGGTTTTCACAACTCTTATCTATGTATCACCTGGAAAATAGCCTGTATGAACTAAAAGGGGCAGCGGCCTGTAAAAGATTCACTAGAGCTTGGGCACCTCTATCCGTATGGCTCTTGGGCCTCGAGAACGTGCCGACTATACAAGTAAATTTATGAGATTTCTAAGAGTAAAAACTATTATTATTGACTCTTGTTCAGAATGTTTGCTTCACCTGTACGACAATATTGATGTATTTATGCTTCCTTTTTTTTGTATTTTTTTCCTCTTTATTATTGCAAACATGTAACCCGCTGCGTGTCCTTAAAATAAAAAAAAAAAAAAAAAAAAAAAAAAGAAAGTGTAGTAGGGTCAACATTGCCCCACTCCATACCGATACCCCAGAGGACAAAGAACGGTACCCCATCCGCTGGCCCAGTGGAAAAGTCGTAATAGGGAGCCAGAAATACCACCAGCACTGGCGGTATTCTGGCTCCCGCAGCCTCATCGGTCTTTTGAAAAGACCGCTGAAGTTGTAATTAGGGCCATAGTCTTTTTGTTGTATGGTGGTGCTCTAAGGCGGGGTGCCAATCTTGAGCGGAGGTTTCTTTGTTGAATGTATTTGGTTATTTTATATTTCTGATAAAGAGTGATCCTGTTCCATGTATAGCTTTGTGGGTGATACAAAGCAGATTGAAGGTGGTTCTTCTGGCAACGGTTAACCAGTGTAGTGCTCTCAAAGCAGGAGAGATGTGGGCTTGTGGCTTTACATGTAATAGTAGCCTGGCAGGGGAGTTCTGAATAAGTTGTATTTTTTTCATAATATCCATGGTAGAGGCCATTGGCATAGAGATCATTTCAGATGATACATGGTAGGGGCCATTGGCATAATCCAGTTTGGATAGTACAAGAGAGATAGTAGCGTGCACCTTGTGAGGAAATCTGAGGGGGGGAGATGTGTCGCAGAGTGTTCAAGGTGATGAAGCTTGTTCATGCTAATTTGTCCACTTGGGCATTCATTGTTAACTTGGAGTCTATGATAATTCCAAGGTTTTTAACTTCCTTGGATAATTGAGGAGGTGACCCAAGATCGTCAAGACAGGCGCACAGTGGGTCATCATTTTTCCAGTCACCATATGTCAGTATTTCTGCTTTGGAAGCATTTAGCTTGAGATGGCTCCAAGTCATCTACTGATCAACGGCTCTAAAGCAACTGAAGATTTGTGAGTTTTCAATGTCTTTGGGGCATTACAATTTAAGTAGTATTTGTGTGTCATCTGCACAATGTAGCATGTGAGTTGAAAATCATTGATCAGTTCTGGTAATGATATCATGTAGATGTTGAAAAGCAAAGGTGAGATGATTGATCATTGGCAGACCCCTGCTTTTGTGAGGTATGGTTTGGACGAGAAGGGGGGAGAATAGATAATGTTGGTTCTGAAGTTAGGATGTAATTCAGTCAAGAGCACTACCTTCTATGCCAGTTCGTGGTGTCTTTGAAATAGGGTGTCATGGTCAAACGTATCAAAGGCAGCCGAGAGGTCCAAGAGAAGTAGTGCAGCAACTCCATTGCGGTCGACTGTGTTTTTAAGATCATCCCAGATTGCTATGAGTGCCGATTCAGTGCCTCTTCCTGGGCAGAATCCAGTTTGGTAGTTTGATAGTATGGAATTGTATTCTATGAATTGTGACATGTGGGCGAATGCCCCTCCGGATCCATCTCCGACCCCTGTCCACATCGCATCTACAACAAAGCCAGCCCAACCATCGCCCCCATACTCCGCGACATAATCAACTCTTCTTTCGACTCCGCCACCTACCCAGACCCCTGGAAGCACACGGAAATCACTGCTCTCCTAAAAAAAACAAAGCCAACCCGGAGACCCTCTCCAACTACCACCCCATCTCCCTCCTCCCTTTCCCCGCCAAGGTTGCAGAGAAACTAGTCAACGCCCGCCTATCCCACTTCCTCGAAGAAAATGACACCCTTGACCCCTCGCTATCCGGGTTCCGCAAGAACCACAGCACGGAAACCGCCCTCATCGCATGCACTGACGACATCAGGACCAAAGTCGACAAAGGCAAGAACGTCGCACTCATCCTCCTAGACCTCTCCGCAGCCTTTGACACTGTCTGCCACCACACACTCCACACACGCCTCCACAACATAGGAATTCGCCACAAAGCCTTAGACTGGCTCACCTCCTTCCTCACCGACCGGACCCAGAGAGTCCGCCTTCCACCTTTCCATTCCACCGCTACCAAGATCATCTGCGTAGTCCCCCAAGGGTTCTCCCTCAGCCCCACACTCTTCAACATTTATATGATCCCCCTAGCCAACATCCTCCGATCACACGGAATCACTATCCTCTCCTACGCAGATGACACCCAACTCATCCTCTCCCTCACCCGCAACCCCACCACCGCCAAAACCAACCTACACGCTGCTCTCCTCGACACCGCCAACTGGATGACAACTAACCACCTCAAGCTTAACTCCAACAAAACCGAGATCATCATCTTCGGCCCCAACAAAACCATATGGGACGACTCCTGGTGGCCCACCGCCCTAGGCCCGCACCCACCCCCGCAAACCACGCACGCAACCTTGGCATCATCCTGGACCCTTCCCTCTCCATGAAACAGCAAATCAATGCTCTAACCTCCTCCTGCTTCCACACACTCCGCACTCTAAAATAATCCTTCAAATCGATTCCCCCAGAGACCACGAAGACAACAGTCACCCATGCACTCATCAGCGGCAGACTAGACTACGGTAACGCCCTCTACGCCGGCACCACACTCAAACTCAAACGCAAACTCCAGAGAATCCAGAACGCAGCTGCACACCTCATCCTTGGCCTTCCCCCGCCACGAACGAATCTCACCACACCTCAAATCCCTTCACTGGCTCCCCATAGACAAGAGAATCACATTCAAGATCCTCATCCACGCTCACAAATCCCTCCACAACACCGGCCCAACCTACCTCAACGACAGAGTGAACTTCCACACTCCCACCCGTAACCTCTGATCAGCCGACCTCACCCTAGCCACAGTCCCCCGCATCCAACGCACCACCACAGGAGGCAGGTCCTTCTCCTACCTTGCCCCCAAAACCTGGAACTCCCTCCCCACCAACCTCCGCAAAACCAAAGACCTCCTGCTCTTCAGAAAGAACCTCAAGACATGGTTGTCCGAACAGTGACCCTCCCTGCCCCCCCCCTTAACCCACCCCAAGCGCCTTGAGACCCTCATGGGTGAGTAGCGCGCTCTATACATTTTTTGATTGATTGATTGATTGAATGCTGCTGTTTCTATCAGTTTCCTCTGGGTCTAGGTTTGTTTTAGCTTGTCTTAACTCAGAGCATTTTAGCTTGGGTTCATGCACCATCTCTGGTGTCATCATCATGGTGTCATACTTGTTCTGGCTATGGGGAGGGTGTAGTGGATACTATTTAGTTGTATGGGAATTGGTATTTTGCTTAGCCTTCTGGCTTGCAGGCCTGTGCCCTTGTCACCTAGTGACTTTTAACCTACTCAACCTACTTAACCTGCTCTGTTTTAGCACATTTATTTAATTATTTCTTCCAAGATGGCTGCTATGTTTATAGTTAGGAAGATGTTTTGATTTCACGTTATCAGTGCCTCTCTGTGAAGGTGTCACTATCAGCGTCAAAGACAAATGATATACGTAGGTATTCAAATCATGTCCCTTCCACACTTACATGTGACAGGAACATAATTTACTTTTAGAGGGAATTGTTTATATAATTGCCACCCCAAGCATGCATTCTTATCTATTGTTTGGGAACATACCTCCTTCAGGGGTCCTACAAGATCTTTATAAATACATCTCATGAGACAAGGTTATCTGAGCGATTCCTACCAGATACCATCAACTCTATCTATGCTACATGTAGCCTTGATGCAGACCCAGCCTTTGTGTCCCCATGGAGTCTATTCTAGAGGACTCATTCCAAGGTAAGAAGGGTTGAGGGGCTCTTCTCATGGACATGGTACTGGCAGATTAGGTTCATCACACCTAGCTCTCTTTAGATTCATCATGGCTTTTAGGGATATTTTACATCTCAGGTTTATTTCAAGATGGTACGGGTCTTTGTATTCATGACTCTCATCTTCATAATTCTACTTCTTGCATTGTTCATTATCCTAATTATTGTAGCTCATGCATTTCACAGTAGATTGCAACCTTGTTAATAAAACCTTTTGAAAACCTTACTGCATCTCCTTCATTGCCTATGTGTGAATGAGACTTATTGCTCATGTGAGAAAAGGGTATGCTACATTTAACCACCACTCCCCTGTGATGTCGCACTCTAGAGTCCATACATAATGGCTGCCAGAAATCACCTTTTACTCTTTTGGGTTTTTGGTGAGGTACTTCTTGTGAGCTGGGAGGGTTAGGCCAACAGTTGTGACTTGTAGTAATGGCCTAGTCGCTTACAAACAAAACTGCTGTCATCCCTAAACCAGCAGTCTTGCCTAGAGCAAGAGTTCAATTACGACACCTTCACACACCCAAATCCTTTACATCTATAATGCCACACACAGCAAGATAGAGCTCACAAAAAGAAAATCCATACAAAAGATTAGCCACCCCTCCAACTTTCATAACACATATCCCACATCGTTAACACAGTTACACTTCCCCACTCTATCCACTCGCCATCACCTCTTCAGCAGCCAGCACCCATCAAGCTAGGTATTTGTCCAACAGCACCATGTCACCCCAGAAAAATCCCCGTTTCACAGATGATGAGTTAAGAGTCAGGGTGGATGAAATCATTAGAGTAGAGCCACAAATATTCAGAGCCCAAGTCCAGCAAACTACTATCGCAAGGAAAATAGAAATGTGGCAAAGGATAGTCGACAGAGAGAATTCTATAGCACCTCCCCACACACAAGGGATAATATCAGGAAGAGGTGGAACGACCTCAGGGGAAGGTCCATTCAATGGCATCCAAGCACCAGCTTGAGATCCTGACAACTGGTGGTGGCCTCCCATCCCCTCCCCCTACAGCTCACATCATGGGAAGAGTAGGTCTTGCCATCCTGCATCATGAGAGCTTGAAAGGAATACCTGGGGGAGTGGAGTCGGGTAAGTCACAACATAAAAGACATGTCACCTAAATATATCATCATGTGTGCACACTGATCACTGTTAGCAACCTTCACTGTCCCCCTACTAACCAGCCCATTCACCACCTGTCCAAAGACCACTGTCTGCCATCTCACATGGGGACTAGACTCACTTTCAGTAACCACATCTCTGCATACTATGGGGCATATTTATACCCTGTTTGCACTGAATTAGCATCATTTTTCTACGCTAATTCAGAGCAAACTTAACTAATTCAGAGAAAACATAACTCCATATTTATATTTTGGTGCTAGACATGTCTAGCACCAAAATATTGGAGTTAAAGTCAAATGTTGCCTGCGGAAAACCACCTTGCGTCAATGAGATGCAAGGTAGGCGTTCCCGGTCTAAAAATCACTCAAAGGCCCTAGCGCCTCATTTATCTTCCCGTGTAAAAATGGTGCACGGGAGGGAGGCAGGCCTAAATAATGGTGCTAGGCTTGCTTAGCATCATTATTTAATGCCTTGGTCAGGGCAAGCGTTAGGGGACATGAGGGCCCATTTTCATGGTGGAACACCATGGAATAAGGCCACAGCTACCCTCCCCAGAACCCAGAGACACCCCCAGCCACACCAAAAGGACAGCGGCGGATGGGGGAACCCATCCCAGGTAAGTACAGGTAAGTAGAGGTAAGTATTTACCTTTTTTTTAAAGTGCCATGGGGGGCCTAACTTGGGACCCCCTACATGCCACTGTGCCCAATGGCCACGCCCAGAAGTCCCCTGGGCATGGCCATTGGGCTGGGGGGGCATGACTCCTGTCTTTACTTAGACAGGAGTCATGTCCATGGGGGTTGTGCATCTAACAATGGCGCTAGTCAGGTTAGAGTCAACATTTTGACTCTAACCTGACTAGTGCCATTTTTTCACGCACAACCTTCAGTTTTCCCTACACCTCACCCAAATCGGTTAGCATCATGTATTTTGACACTAACCGGGCCTTAGCATTTGCTTGCCCCATTCCTTAAATATGGGCCCGTCTGGTGTTCTGGAATGGCGCAAGCCGGTGCTATACTTTTTTACACCAACCTGCGCTAATGCAGGCTTGTGTCAAAAAGTATAAATGAGGGCCTAAGTGTAGCACAGGGAATGACAGCACCACAATTCTCTGCAGGCACTATTCTACTATTACAAAAACCACACTCAAAATTACCTTGTCCTGCAAATCCCTAGGGAACGGTACTCAAGTGAGAGGAGGACAACTATACAATGTGTGGTTGTAGAACAGGAACTGACAGGAAGGCCAAGGCCAGGGGGCAATAGTAGCCCCCGTCCCAGGCCAACACAGTATACCCAGATACAAAACCCCCATCTCCCTCTACTCATCCATGGAACTGTATTCACCTGAGAGGTGGACAACTGTACAGTGTGTGTGAGTAGGATAGGCACTGACAGGACTACCAAGGCCAAGGGGTAATAGTGATGTTACCTCCAGCCAACAAAGTGTACCTACATACAAAATACCCTTCTTCCTCTATTCACCCATGGAACTGTACTCGCCGGAGAGGAGGACAACTATACAGTGTGTGTGATACAGGGAGAGAGATGGCTACAACTCATAGGAGGATCTCTTATTCTCACTCCAAGCAATAGTCCACTGCATACCTGCCAATAACGCTTTTCTTGGGAATTCATACATGAAGTGCACACACCTGGGGGAATTACATTGAACAACTGCATGTAGTACAGGGAGTCACGTGACTGCTAAAGCCAGGAGGCTCTGTCTACCCAATCCAATGACCCAGCCCACTCTGTACATGTTCAAAAATCCTTGTTGGTATTTTGCAATGGAAGTCTACCAATCTCAGAGGATTAACAATGTAAACAGTGAGTTGTGTTTTGAGTAACATCACTGTAAATCCCAGGAGGGCCAGGCCATGCAAACTCAAACACCAGGCCAGAGTCCATATGACATTGTGCCACTCTCCTTGAAATCACTTATGAAGTTAACGCACCTGGGAGGGACAAGGATACAGGCCATGGTACACCCTGTGACATAGCAACACACCCAGATACATCTTGAGCAGCTATGCCAAAATGAAAATAGTGTGGACAGGAAGGGCAGCTCAAAATGTTTAGAAAGAACATCTATGACAGATCTAAGACCCCAAGATGTGTCATCTGGATGGCACTGGCAGCAGTCAAATCCACAATGCACTGAACACAGGATGACAACTATCACATATCATCCAAGGTTCTGCCACTGCCTGCATAACAGACAACTATTTTTCAAGATGACCCAAACAACATCCTGCCAAGCCACTGTTATGCATGCACTGCTGGCAATATATGAATCTATGACCATCCCTCCAACAGCCCAAAAATCCAGACAGTCTGAGGCTAGTTTACTGAAATGGAATCAGTATGTAACTCCAATGGCAGGGCAGTGCAAATGATAATATGTGTACCTGTTACATAAGGCAAATCAGCAAATCCAATGTGAACATGGCCCTAGCCCAATATCACAGTGACCTATTGGAAGTAGATGCCACAATACAACCTATAACATTGTATCTCTTGCATCAACAGGTCGAACAGTCACTGCAAACACCAAATTTACCGAAGAAACTGTCACTACCCCATGGATGAGGCCCTCAGTGATGACACCACTCCTGGACTGCTAGACGTTAAGGGCAGTTCTGGCACATCCTGGCAACCTGGTCAGACAACACCTGTCAGCCTCAGCCTGACTACATTGACTCCTCCCAGTCCTGTGGCCTCTACATCTCAGGCAGCCAATCGGCCCCAAACCTGTGTCCCAAGAACAGTCCCAAACATCTTGTGCCCCCCAGTCCAGGTTCTTGAGTCACAGTCAGCGAACTCTGACAATGAAGGACCTGGAACCAGTGGAAGGGGGCAGGCTGTACCAAGGGTGCAGGCACATGGGGGTAGGGTGCATGGGAGGGATATTGTGGCCCAGTCGCAAGAGGCTGTAGGTGATGCTGCTGGAAAGGACACTATCAGCCAGATCTTGGGAGCCTATCAACATTCCCAAGGTGTGATGGGCCAGGTCCTAACCCAACTCAGGGAAATCAAAGAGCTGCAGAGGGACTTCCATCGGGAAATGTGTGAACAGTGGGAGGCCCACAATACCAACATGGCCTCCCTAACAGGGGTGCTGAGAGACATCAATACTACCCTGAGCTGGGATCGACAACAACACTTCACCCCTTCCTTTGGCTCATCTACACCAGGCCCTTCATCTGTGCCAGCCCCTGGAAGGGAGGCCCTGCCAGGAGAAGCACCCACCTAAGACACCCCTGCCTCTGTAGTTAATGAACCCCCCGCAAGCGGGGACGTCCACCAAAGACTCCAGGAGCTGTGGATCACGAGACCCCAACCACTGCCAGCAAGTGACCACTTCCTGATGCCACTCCTTTGTTTGCAGAGAATCACTCTATTGATTGTTCCCTAACCACTTTCCATTTTCCATGGTAGTAGGACACTGGACTTTGAACTTCAAATGCTGTAGCCTCTAATCTATTGATTACATACACAATGACTGATCCCTTCACCTTACTTCTTGTTTTACAGTACCACTATTATTTTATGTATATATGTAAATAAACACACCTATCACTAAAACACTGCCTACTACCTCGTCTTTTAACTCTCTGAAATGTTGAATGGTAATCACATGTGACGCACATGAGTAAGACATAAGAAGGTAATGGAAGGAGGGAGATGTCTCAGGTAGTGTCATGCTGAGAGTGACCAGCAACACAATGTCACAAGTGTGCGGTCACATGAAATATTGTATTTCACTGTACTGCACATAGGCTGTTAAAATGTCTGGACAGTCATATCCAAGAATGTCCGAGCCATATTGAGCCAGGCCTGGTATCCCAAACATACTGTCCCCCAGAACACACAGGAAAGAGCTTTGTCAGACCCCATAGATTTGGCTAACAGAGTAGTGGATGTTCTCAACAGTTTGAGCCTTATCACATACGAAAACCAGGTCTGCCAACTTAACACATACCATGGCACAGACAGAGGACAGTACAATGTTCTCTGACCATAGGTCCTTCCTATTACAATGAGCAAGCATCTGGTGGAATGTCACAAACCTGTGTCAGTGTTGTGGCACTGGCACACTGGCCTGCAATGTGGTAACACATCGACAGCCACAAAAAGATTTTACAGGATTAATGTCGACACAGTGTGAAGGTAGGATGCATGGATTGCACAGGATGACATGTTGCAAGGCCACATGATCACACACATTGGACCATTGGACCAACACATCACAGCAAACAAGTGTATTATGTATTACAGATTACTGCCCACCCACTGTCCAGGCTCTTTGGGCACAGGACACAGACACCCCAAATAGGTGACCAACATTACCTGGATCAATACATGTCCACTTCACATATCAGACCAGCAACAGCTACCTCCCAATGACACAACTTTGAAATGCCCACATGAGAATGGTGTGGTGAAGAAAGCTGGAAGAAGGAATAAAATACAAGGAGTTCAGGCAGTTGATCCACTGACACTGCAATAAGACGGAGCCAAGCAAGGCAGATCATCAAGGTAGTCACAAGTGAAAGTCTGACTTAGCTAGCAAACCTTGCCTGTATAATGTATAGCATGAGATGCCTTGTCTCTTGGAAAAAGAGATACCCTACTCAATGCAGTCGGACCCCTACAGTTCCCCATACAGTCACAGTTATCACATAATATCACATACTTACACTGAAACGAAGTAGTGATTGATGAGATCTTCCCGCGTGTCTTCAACTTTATCCTCATCACTGTCATCCTTATTTGGCATTTCAGGAGGCTCACCCAGTGGCACTGCTAGCTCCCCCTCATCTGGAATATATGGAATATTTCTCCTTAGGGCAATGATGTGGAGTATTCAGCAGGCCAAATGATCTTACGCACTTTTCCGGGTGAGTAGAGGAGGGCTCCATAACTCTTGTCCATACAACGAAATCTGACTTTCAGGAGCCCAAAAGCCTGCTACACAACATACCATGTCCTTCCATGAGCCTCGTTGAAGTGGGCTTCCCCTGGGATAGTTGGGTTCCTCACTAGTGTCAACAACTATGGATGGTTTGGGTATTATGAATCACCTGTAAGGGAATGCAATATATGTGCAACCATGAGTCCCAAGCATTGTCTCTCTAGCAGCAGACATAGCATACAAACAAACAGGACATATGTGACTTACAAACCAGCCAGGCCCTCTCTGGGTACAGTTGTGCCATCAGCTGTGGAATACCTCTGTTCTCCATGATGAAGGCATCATGGACTGAACCTGGATGATGGGCACAGACCTTGGAAATGTAGAGATCCGCCAAACAAACAACTTGGACACTGATGGAATGGACATTCTTCCTGTTCCAATAGACTTGTTCATTGCCATGCGGTGGAACCAAGGCTACATGTGTCCCATCAATGGCTCCCACCACAGGTGGGATGTGTGCCAAACCATACAAGTCAGCCTTCATATGTCGGCTGATTGTAAGTTGAGCTCTGTGTATGTTGGCACTGTGATCTCAAACCACATCTAGCCTTCTTAGACTGTTTTTTGAAAGCCAGATCATGTCTCACTATGGCCCTCAGCTTGGTACATAGGCACCACATGGCAATTGGCTGTTGGCTACATGATGTACTGTTATGTTTCCAAGTGTCGGATATGGTGTTTCATATAGCTCTGTATGCTCAGCCTGCAGAGACCGAGGCCTGTCTGATGTTTCTCACAGTATCAGTCATAATGTGGGCTGGTATCAAATCTCTTTTGCTATGCAAGTGTGATACTGAGCCCATACCCTGTATTCATGCACAGCTTGGCCAGACACCAACCCATGCCTCAGTGCCAATATGCAATTTTTGGAGCTTCTGTCCACTGATTAGAATGGAAATGGTATCAGGCAAGGCTTGTGATCTGTGACAAATGTTCTGTTATCATCTTTGTCAATGTGCGTTACATAGCCTTGACAGGTCTCTTGTTCCCACTGCCCTGTTGTCACCTTTATCCAGCTCACATGTGTCCTGTGCAGGGTCATTGCATTTAGGTAATTGCATAAGTGGAAACAGTGTGTTTGAGCACATAGCAGGACATGAACAATGCATGACCATGTGTTTCCAAAGGTACCCTAGGTTAAGTGAGTACACGTGCAGAAATGTGGTTCGTGTTATCAATGAGACACACAGACCCCCACCCCCTGAAGTAGTATGTGCCTGCATCTGAATCTTCACAAGTCCACACATGAACTGGTTGGCTCTCTGTTGCCCACCATGCCACTCTCTTCATTGTGAGCCAAGGGCGATAGTGGAGTTTGTAGGCTGGCTGTAGCCTGGTGGGACCGTATGCTGTTGTTGATAATCTGGGACGGTCGGTGTTTATGTGAATTCTTGGCTGAGGGGTTTACCTGTCAGTAGCCAGTTGGTGTGGTGTGTCTCATAGTGTTTCTGATCTCTATCACGTTTTTAGTTCATGTCCCACAGAAGTCACAGTTGACATACCTAGTTAGTGCAGGGCCTGAGCTGGGTGGTGTGTAGAGCAGCATCTTGGGGAGTAATTGTAGTCATGTCCCTGTGCCCAATGACTGCTATGTGCCACACATGGGCAGTATGGTCAGGACAGGATGTTCGTAGCTTGGCACACTGACATATATGTGACTCAGGCATCTCGTATGGGACTTTTTTACATGATGTCCTGTCTTGCCTTTTGCATACATGCAGGTCAACGCCCATCAGAAAAAGGGGATTTGGAGAGCCATCGCCAAGAAGGTGCGGACCCTGGGGGTCCACAGCAGGTAGAGCGCACACTGTCGGGAAGAGGTGGGAGGGCCTGGGACACTGGGCCCAGAAGATTGCAGAGGACCAGCTGGGGCTGTTCTCCCAGCGTGGACGGGGTGCCCGTCAGACAATGATACCCCTAGTAACGCACATTTTGACAGTGGCTTACCCAGAGTTGGAAGGATGTTTGAGCTCAGCACAGCAGCCACAAGGAGTTAAGTACAAGGCAAATTCCTGCTTTTCCCTTTGCCAGGTGATTGAGTGAAGAACTGACTGCTCCCCCGACAATGAGGGAGGTGTCACGTGTCACAGATCATATGGGAGCTTATTCTTTAAGACAGATCATGTCTTTTCAACTGGTGTGATTTTCTTTTTGCACCTGGGACTTAGGACGAAACACTGGAAAATCCTCAGACCTATTGGCACTTTTTGCGGGGGGCTACTTGACATGATGGTATGGTTTGTGATTGAAGTGTTTTCATGTCCATGTTGTGTCCCTATTTCTCTTTCTCTTGGCAGCACAGGCAGGCAAGGGAGATGGGGCAGAGGCGAGTGGGAAAGCATATGGCCAAAGGACCTGGGGTCAAGATACAACCAACGCAGAGGGACCCAGTGGGCCTTAGGGTGAGGGGAGTGCTACGGGGGGACCAGATCAGCCTCTACATGCTTGGATTTATCCTCCAGTGACCACTCCGTAGTGGTGGCAGACGCATCAGGCAAACCCCCAGCACCACCTTTGTCTACCACCCCCCATTCTATCACTGCCCTCCCTGTTGCGCCCCACCCAGTTGGCCGTGCCCGCTTACCCATGAGGGTGGGTGTCTCCTTTGCCCCAGGCCCCTCCCCCAGCCCCTATTTCCCCTGCTGCCCTCAGCAACGAGGCTATTGATCTCCTGAGAAACATCTCTGTGGGTCACTCCGCCATTGAGAATGTCATCCAGGGACTGGCCACCCAACTCCAGCAGACAAACGAGTTCCTGGAGGGCATTCACGGTGCAATAGCTGGTCTACAGAGATATTTTCAGGCTCTTTCCTTCACACTGATGGGAGACAGTCAGCCCTTGTCTTCCGTCCCCCTGTACCTCCCTCTTCACAGTCCAAATCCCCCTTCCCCAACCTACCCAAAGCACACAGACAGATTCCCATGCATCCACCTCAACAGACACATGGAGTGCTCACAAACACAAGCACCACAAGACACACCGGCATGCACACAAACAACATCCACCCGTAGACACAGCAATAGTCACTACTTTCCCTGACACCCCCCACCCCAACATCACACACCCAACATCTGGAATACCTTCAGACACCACAACAGTCACTGACAGAGCCACCACACCCATCCTCCCTATAGATAACATCTCAGCAGACCCTCAGACATACACCCTTATTACTACACCCGCAGACACAACAACCACAGGCACACCTTCATTTGCCAAATCCAGCATACCTGCAGGTACTACCCCAACAGTCACCTACCCACCATGGCATCCCTCAGTACCTCCACCCCCTCTCAGCCCAAGACACCTAAACACCCTCACTCACCCACCCAACAGACACCCACCCCACACAAGTACACCTCCCATAAGCATGCACCCAAGACATCCACTAGTACACGTCAGACAGCCACTCCCTCAACCTCCAAATCCCAATCCCCTTCTGATGACGGTCCCCATGTGTCTAAAAAACCTTTTCCTTGGTGCACTAGACCTTACCCCTGTCCTCCCCGTACCACAAGAAAAGGTTTGCATCCCTCCCAAGGCCATCCCTTCCACCTCCAAGGCCTCCGCACCCCCACTGCAAAGACTCAATCCCCTCCCCCACCAATAAAAAGCCCAACCAAAAAGGAGCACCCCTCCCAAGCCCAAACCCAAACGCCCCCTCCAAAACCAACCCCCTCACCCCTAACCCCCAGATAATCCCTGAGGGGCTTGTCTGCCTTTTGATGCCACTTACTGTGGTGGTATTATGACAGTTAGGAGTCAAGCTTGGCAACAACACAGCACCATTTGGACTGATCTTTGGCCTTGGAATTACAGCCCTTTGTTGAATAAACCCAACCTGTTGTTGGTTTGTTGGGAACACCTTTGTCCTGCAATTTCTTTCCTAGCTTTCTGTCATTCCTGAGTGACTTTGGTTGTGTGCCTGTAGTTGTGTGTGTTTGTGCCTGCTTGCTGCTCTATGTGCTGTTGTCTGCAGTAAGTGAGTTTGTGTGTAGTGCTGTTGTCCCCCTAGAGAAGGATATCTGTTAAGTGATGGGTATGTCTAAAAATGAAACAATGGTGTCATAGCATTGTGCAGAGTTTGTTATGGTAAGTATTTCTTTTTGCGTTGTGCAATGTGGGCATGCATGGTGTCGGACTAGTCCCCCCGTTATTGCTATAGCATACATGTGATGCGTGTCTTCTTGGGTTTTGTTATTACAGACATGAAGTGTGTTAAGTTGTGCTTGGTTGCTTCGCATCTGAGTGTGCATGTGCCCATTTAGGTGTGTGTCCCTTGCAGCTAGATTGTGTAGAGGTATGTCCTATAGTGTAGGAGCTGTATGTGCTGTGAAAACTTGTGCTGTGGGTACACTAGCACATCCAAGAGCTTGATCACAGTAAGATGCTGTTGCTTGCCACATTCAAACTTATGTGGGTATAATCATTACATTCTTGAATATCAAGTTTGCAATAACCAATGCTTGTTAAATGTCTCATTTATTATAACCAATGTTTGTTGATTATGAACATTGTATTCCAACTGCCCTAACTGTAACCGTCAAAACATGTGCCCTTCACAATGTGATCTACATTGAACATGTGCCACAATCAGGAGGATAATTGCCCATTTCCTTAATAAGCAACCAACTGCCTTTCTACCTACTCCAAATGTAACTGCCAAAACGTGTTCTTCACAATGTGATCTGTATTGAACATATGACACAGTCAGAAGGATAGTTGCAAATTTCCTTAACAAGCAAGCAACCGCCAAAATGGACATGTGCACATTTTATTATTTAAGGATGCTTGTGAATCTGAGGCCTTGCTTGGCTTCGTACCTATTGCTCTGCTCACCTATTTCCAGTCAAGTTGAATTCCTTGTCCTCCAGCCTACCAGCAATCAAGTTCCAGTGCAAGACAAGTTCCCTGTTCTCCACCCTGCCTCGAGTCGAGTTCCAGTGTTCCTCATTCTCTGACCAGCTTCCAGTCGAGTTGCAACATTTCTCGTCCTCCGGGCAACCTCCAGTCGAGTTACGGCAATCCTCGCCCTCCAGTCAGCTTCCTGCAGAGACCCGGCTCTCCTCTTCTGTCTTCTGCTGACGATCTCGTATTTCCTGTAAAAAAGAGAAAATATGAAAGGTGAAAAAAACCAGTTTGGGTTCTTCTGAAATTTTCAAGCAAATAACTTCATTTCAAGGCAGAGAAAGATTAATCGCTTAAATGAAAACAAACAGAGTTCTGTATTTTAAATAATTTATGATAATAACAACCAGCGTGATTTATCATTTGGGTGGGAATCCAAGATACCGCTAAACATGCATTAACCAAAGACGTATTTACTGTGACAAGCGCTCTCCTGAGAATTGGGAGATTGGAAAGAGAGCAAGTTTGTCAGAACTATTATTGGCAAGAGATTGCACCAGAACACAAAGAAGCCCTTTAGTCAAGTTGATTGTTTTTGAGTTTGGACATTGCTTCAGAGACTCTTAAAGTATTGTAAAAAGAGGAAGAGACTTGTTCAGTCTTATAGAAACATATGCACAATGTGTTAACAATAGCTGACATTATCCAATGTACAATAGGTTTTGCAAGTTCAATGTATTATTGAAGTAATTCTTTTGCAGTCCAGAATCCTAAAAAAACAAGAACCTAGTATTTTTGGAAATGAGAAGTCCTGATGCCCAACACGACACGCAGTCCATGGTCCAGCAGTCCGATTCTGCAGTCCATGAAGCAGAAGCTGGAATTTTCTCTTTTTCTCTTCCCATAACCTCTTTCTCCTTAAGAACTTGGAAAAGGGCAATGTACTCTTCATCGTGATCACGTTAGTCCTCACCCGGATTGGGGAATTGTTATCACCCCATCGGAACGCCTGCAATTCAGGTGAGTGGCTCGCACAGAACAACTTGCCCTTCCCCACTGAGTAGCTGTGCATGACAATTGTTTTTGGTATTGTTTGACCCTGGGATCCATTTAGGACCAGTTCCTCTATGCATGTTGTTTGAGGGCCCTGTTCAATATGACATTTGTCCCAGTGCAGCCTCCTTCCATGTACACTCCAGAGGCTCCCATCCCAACTGAGCAGGTATTATTGTTCGGGTGCTCTTTGTCTCTTTTTTCTATTTGTCTCTCTCTATTTTGTGCATGCCATTCTCCTTCCATTGTGCTGTGTGTGTGTGTGTGCATGATGTGCTTGTCCATTGCAGGGTTGTTTCTTGGTGGTATTGTATGTGTTCCATGCCACATCAATGGATATGTGTGTTGTAGGTGTAGACATTTCCTGGCCAGTGTTGGTGTGTGAGTGTATGAGTTGTATTTGTAAATGTGCTGTAGTTGTGTTGGTATTGCTGTGTGTGAGAATAGTGTGTGGCCTTCAGTGTACTCGTGCCTGTGTTGCGTGGCTGTGTTGTAGTGCAATGTTTGTGTGCTGACCAAAGTGTGCATATTGTGAGTGTGTGGGTGTTGATGTATGTTTGCAGGTATGTGTTGTGTGACACATGTAGCTGCTGCCCATGGGGTCCCCCTTATGATGTGTTTCCGGGTGCTACATGCTGCTTTTATTGGTTAATGATATAGGTAGGTGTGTGTACTTATGGTTGCTGTTATCCACGGCTGCATTGATTTCGCTGTCTTTGGATGAACAGGAGCAGCGGCATGAAGTTTTTGAAGGGCTCCATCATGGCTTCAGACGTGTGAGGCTTCCTGCAAGTGAGTGCCTCCGTTTATACTGTCCATTTCAGCCAGCTTGTACATGGTGGTTGGACCACCACAGTCATATTGGTGGTATGCAACTTCATAAATGGGTCTGGCGCCAAACTCATAATCAACCCCTTAAATTTTGTTTTTTTGCAGTTTTATATAGAGCAGATGTGACCCAAAGGTATTTGAATGCTTTACATGGGCATCAGTTGCAGTCTACAAGAACACGTTTCTATTGGGCTTTAGGCATGGGTAGATTAAGTGATTTGACCAGAATCACAGGATGTCAAGCTGACGCTGAAACTCGAACCTGGTTCCCCAGTTGCAAAGTCTGCAGCTTTGGTCCTCTCTCTGTCTCTCCGTCTGGTCCCCTCTCTGTCCCCTAAGTGCAACACATAATCAAGCATTCAACTGGATGAAAACAAATCAAGATAGCAAACAATCTAAAAGTGCTTTGTTGCTATTTAAGAATTCAGAAAAGATGTCCTCATTTCAGTTTTTTAGAGAACTAAACATAATTTTAAGTTTTAATAATTTCCCAAAATAATGCTTTAGGTATTACAGTTTTGATTGCATCAAAATGACATCAGGGGTGATACACTTTTGTAATAAACATAGAATGTTAGCAATCTAGTAGTTCATTAGAATACTGTGGGGAGGCAGAGGTCAGGGACTCAGACTCGGATAATTGAATTCAGGGAGGAGGGTGCGGAGGCAACAAGTTGACTAAGCTGGACAGGGAGGAGTGGCAGTGGTAGCTCAAAGGAATTTGGAGTGCAGGGAAAGGAGGACAAGGGCAACAAACCAACTATGCAGGACAGGAAAGATATGCTGTGGCAATATAACAGACTATTGAGGGCAGAAGGAAGAGGCAGTGGCAGTACAACGATACATCCCAACAGACCAAATTCAGGCAGGAGACTCCAAATGTTTTTAAGCCCAAAAGCCTGCCTAAATCTCTTCTTTTTCAATGTAAGTCAATGTGGAAAATAAATTCCCCAGGTTTTTTTTTTTTTACAAAATCTCACTCTCACTAAGTTCAAATTCTTGGCAAGCAAGGTGCATTGGATCACTGAGGGCAGGAGGAATGGGATAGGGACATGGGCTTGCATAACGAAGGGCAGGAGGGAGATGGACAGGGGCACCAAACTTACAGTGTAGACATCAAGGGTTACAGCAGCGGAATACACCACACAAGGCAAGCAGGATAGCAGTGCAGCACATTAGACCATGGAAACAAATGGGGGGGGAGAGGGCCAGCAGACAGAAGAGGTGAAAGCAGCAAGAGCAGCAATCTGGCCATACCGGTACCGGACAGACAGGAGGACAGTTGCAGCATAACAGACCATGAACGGTAGAAAGGAGGGGGTATGGGCATAACAATCAACCAGACAAGGCAGGAGGGAGGGAATAGGGGCATCAACATAGAAAAGGGAGCGCATGGAGCAAGGTGGCAGGGCTGGAATAGCACACTGACCATGGAGGGCAGACGGGATGGGCAATGGAGGCACAACACACCATTGAGGTCAACAGTGAGACTATATTGGCATATACACAGACAATGGAGGGAAGGTGGGAGGGGGTCAAGGGCAGAAATCTGACCACACAGGGTAGGTGGGAGGGGCTGTGGCAGCACAGAATGACATGCATGGTAGGCAGGAGGGTTAGTGGCAGCATAGCAGCCATTGTGGGCAAATGGGAGGGGGCAGTGGCATGCACAAAGGACCATGGAGGAAGGAAGGGATGGGTAGAGGCTGGACACAGGCAAGAGAGGACAGGGAAGTAGCTTCACAACAGACCATGTGGGTAGTCAAGAGGAGCAGTTGCAGCACAAAAGAGCATGGAGAACAGAAGGGAGTAAGAGCAAAATGGATCAAGGAGGACAGCAGGGAGGGTATAAGGGCATGGAACTCGGACATGCAGGGTGAAGGTGGCAGGGACAGGCAGCAGTCATCTGAACATGGTAGGCAGGTGGGAAGGGAAGTGGCAGCTCAACAGAACACTCATAGTAGATAGGAGGGACAGTGGCAGGTCCATGGATAATGGTGAGCAAAAAGAAGGGAGCAAGGCTATCACAAAGACATTGGAGGGCAGAGGGAAGGAGGGTAGAGGCAGCAAGTTAAGCACAGAGGCTAAGAAGGAGGGCATGGTGGAGTATAGAATTGGGAAACAGAGGGCAGGAGGAGTGGGCAGGGAAATCAAGCCAGAATGAAGGGTAGTGGCAGCACATTGGACTATACATGGCAGGAGGGAGGGGGCAAGTGCATGGACTCGGACAACTGAGGTTAGGGAGGAGGTGAGTGGGACAGCAAGCTAACTGTACAGGGCAGGATGGAAGAATAGTGGTCGAACAATGGCCACACAGGGCTTTAATGAGGGAGCAGGGGCATGAACTTGGATAACCGATGGCAAGGAGATGGGGGCATCTTACTTAATCTTGAAAAAACACTAGAAATTCACTGAAAAAACTGTTTACGGGGATGTTATAGTTAGGAAATATAATTTAAAAAAAGCCTTAGAAATTCACTAAAAAAACAAAGGTTACAGGGATGTTATAGTTAGGTTCAGATTTTGCATGCACAAAACCATAATAAATTAACTATTATAGTTAGAGTTATTACTCGCTCCCTCACAATGCTCTGCTAATTACCCCAGATATTACATCACTCATGACAACTTCTGTGACATCATTGATATCACTGTAACATTTGCAGTTATCAATTATTGATGATAAACTGTCCATGGAGAGTGCGAGTTACAGTTACCTTAGGGCATGAGTTATAGTTACTTGGAATAACTCTAACAATAACAGCTAAAATTCTACTTTTTTTGCGTGTAGAATCTAAACCAAACTCTAAGGTTTCATATATATATATATATATATATATATATATATATAAAATTGGTGACTTTCAGTGGTTTCAACACGCATAAGTGATGGACACATCCCCAATCACAATATGTTTGAATTGCAGCATTGCCATTGCTGTTATACATAGGGTGTATGATTATGTCTGTATAATAGACAGCTTTTTGGATACTTTCTGTATGAGAAGCCTCTAAAACTGTTCTGCATGGGCTGGTGGGACCTCAGCAAATATTAGCCATAAGCAAAAATCTGAGCAAATGTTAGCCCTTCCTGCATCAATGATTAGACTTCAGGCGGCACTCATTCTAGTGTACAACAAGCTGAGAAAAAAATTATTGTCCTAAAAATATTATATTTTTTAATCATCACTCCTAACATTGGAAATATCTAATAATTAAACATATAAATAATCAGGCTATAAAGAAAGTAATAAGATTGTTAATCTCTTTCCGTGGCAGAGGAAAAGTGGACAACAGCTGACAATGCTATGAACTCAAATGATGATCCAGTATCACAGAGTCTTGCATGACAAAATCTCAATAAAAATATTGTGACACAAAAATTAATGTCGCAAATATAGGCCCTCTTTAAGAGTTTGGTGGGCAGCAGAGGCCGGCCACCAAACTCGTACTTCCACCTGACCGCCAATGCAGCCAGAACACCACCGGCCCTATTACTAGTTCACCGCAGGGCTGACGGGCAGAAACAGTGTTTCCATCCGCCGGCCCTGTGGTGAACAGGGCCTTAACATTGACTCTTGCTCCTAATTGAGCCGTTGGCAATGTGGCGGTGCAGCGGATGCCCATAATTCAGGCAGTGGAAAGCACAATGGGGCTGTCCATGGGGGTCCCTGCACTCCCCATGAAGCCTCTGGCACCCCCATTCCACCAACCTTTCCATGGCGGTCCAACCACCATAAGAAGGCTGGCCGATTGGGGAGTCTTAATTGCCCAGGGCGGCAATGCATGAAGCGCCACCCTGGTGGATTTCAACTGCAGAGACCGCCAGGCTGTTGACTGGCGGCAACCTGGTGGTGTTGGCGGGTGGCTCGTGGCGGCTCCGCCACCGTCGTAATGTGGCAGTCGGACCACCACAAAAACGCAGCAGTCTGACTGCCACTGCGAGTCTGGCAGTCTTAAGACCGCCAGACTCAAAATGAGTAACATTACGACAAAGATTGAGCTTACATACTTAAACTACTTAAACATTATGTAAAATATAAAACTACAAAATAATAATATAATAAAAAATGCACACACATAATAATATAAATAAAAATAAATAGTATTAAATAGCAAATAAAATACATACCCACACAAACACACATATATATATATTTATATAAAGTGTTGGACTTTGGGGGGTTTACATTTACTATTCCCACTTCAATCTATGCAACAGTATGGAAAGGGTTGGACTTTGGAGTTGTTAAATTCAATATACCCACTTCATTGTAAGCAAAAGCAGGGAAAGTGTTGCACTTGGGAAAGTTAACATTTAAGATCTTCACTCCAATCTAAGCAACAGTAGGGAAAGTGTTGGACTTCTGGAGGGGTTGGATTTACTATTTGTACAGCAATGTAAGCAAAAGCATGGAAATTATTTTGGATGGGTTTTGTTTACTATTACCAGTTTAATTTAATCAACAGCACGGAACATGTACTTTGGATAAGTTAGCTATACTATCTCAATTCCTCAACTTAAAAAATCTAATTTTGGACTCTAAAATGTATTAAAGAAATATAAAACAAATTAAAAAAACATTTAACATAACTACACTTGCTTCCCTACAGCTGATAATAAACACCAACATACATACTGTTTTTTTTAAAAAAATTATGAATTAAAATTATAAATAAAATATTGGTGAAACTAAATTATTTATTTGTCAAAATATTAGTATTAAGTACAGAATCAACAAACTAACAATTAATTAAAAAAAACATAACAATTAGTCAACTAAATAAATTGGATGTTTAATTATCAATTAATATTCTAACATAAAAACTGTTTAAACATTTAAGAAAATAAGTTAGTTTTTAAGACTTCCTAACCTGATGCCCTGCAAACCTAACAAACTGATACTAAATTAAACACTACTAATTAAATTAAAACAACAAGAATCTCACATTAAAAATGTCAAACTATACTAACTTAATTAAAATAATAAGTGATCAAATAAGTATTTTAGAGCATTAATTATGATTTAGTTATTTAATGTACATCAAATAATATTTCAAAGCAAAAAAACATTAATTTACCTTGTGAATAACACCCTACCCTAATTACCTAGAAACCCAACAGCCCATTGCTAAAATAAAAAAATATTAATTAAAGGAAAAAGAATATGTACACATTAAAATTTACAGATGAGACTAATACAAATAAAATAACAATTGATCTATATAAAGCTAACATTGACTTATGGGGCCCCCTACTGACGCAGGTACTGAGGGCCATTTGCTCACAGGGCCCACCATCAACATGGCGTCATTCTATCATCATACCCATATACAAAAAGGGCGATCGTCTAAACCCAGCCTGTTATAGGCCAATCTCCCTCCTTGATACATCAGCCAAATTAGCAGGGAGAATAATTTTAAACAGACTCCAAATATGGGCGGAAGAAAATAATATTTTATCCCCAGTGCAGTATGGCTTCCGCACAGGACTAGGCACAGTGGAACAGGCTCTGAACTTAACTATTCTAGTGGGGAAGTATACGAAGACTAGAGAGGGTAATTTGCATCTGGCCTTTATAGACTTGTCCTCAGCATTTGACTGTGTCCTGCATGAAAAGTTATGGGACATCCTAACAAGTATGGGAGCTGAACCAACAATAGTCCACTTTATAAGAGAACTGTATACTGGGTGTGGAGCAAGTGTAAGGTACGGGATGAGAGGGGAATGCACTAAGTCTTTTGGTATATACAAAGGGGTGCGTCAAGGCTGTGTTTTAGCACCACTACTATTTTCATTATATATAAATAACCTAGAAAATGAATTGATAAACAAATGTAAAGATCTCCCACAAATAGGTAACCGCCCCGTCCCTGCACTCCTTTACGCAGACGATGCAGTACTCATGGCCAGGACACCGCTAGCCCTCCAAAAACTCCTAACCTCCTGTATAAATTACATGACAGCCCTGGGCCTCACAGTTAACCGCTCGAAAACGTTTATAATGAACTGTGGCAGGAAACTGAGTAAGCCCTATAAAACTACTATTCAAGAGGACAAAGTGAAGATAGCTCCCACCTTCTCATATTTGGGCATAATGTTTGACAAACAGGCCACCTGGGCTCACTGTGTGAAAACAAAAAAAGACCAGATTATTAAAACAACGGCGGCTTTGAAGATTTTCTCCAAAAAACTAGGGGGAATCTCTCCGTCAAACATGGTAAAAATCTACAAAGCAAAATGTATCCCGGCGGCTACCTATGGAGCATGCATTTGGGGGTACACGAACTGCCATGCAATAAGTTGGTGGAAAATTACTTCCTGAGATATCTACTAATGGCACCAAATAGCACGTCATCATATATTAGCCATTCGGAACTTGGGGTCCACTTTGTAACTGATTTAATCAAGATACAGCCTTTATTATTATGGCACAAAGTGTGGACCTCTGAGCATACCGGACTAAACCAGGCCATACTATCGGATTGTATGAATCTAACACACTCGTATAGAGTTCCCTGGCTAAAATATATCATGACCTTTTTCATAAATATGGGCTGGTAAGCGTATTATCTAAACCCACAATCACTGGAAAAAATAACCAGGAGAGACTTGAGGGCTCTGACTTTGAAGTATTTGGACGATCAGAGATGGGAAGTGGAATCAAAAAAACCAACAGTAATGTTTAACCAACTAATTCTGTCGACGGACGCAGTCCAGCCCTACCTAGTAAGCGTGGTAAATCCCCGACATCGATTTGTTCTCACAAGATTCCGCTTAAATATCTTCCACCGGCTAGTAACTTTTCCGATTATGTGTGACTGGAGTACAGTCTTAAGAGTATGTCCATGTGATGCGAAAGCTCCCCAATCTACAATGCATGTGGTCCTCTTTTGTAAATTTTATGATATACCAAGAAAACGCTTTTTACTCCCTTTTTTAAGATCAACTAATATGCGCAAGTGTTGTGACGCGTATTTTAGCTTACAGATTTTATCCTCTATTGAAATATGTGGAATTTTAGCAAATTTTTTATGTACAGTACTCTCTGTAAGGAAGTCTATGGGTGTACTGAATTAACCTTACCTGAAAATCTGCAATTCCTGGCAAACTCTTTACCCCACCCCAAAAAAAAAAAAAAAGCACTGCAATTGAACCCGTCTTTGCACCGATGTATATTTATCAAGTTTTATATATATCTGTTCTTGAATGAATTAAGGATGTGTCTTATAATCTTACTTATTTTATGTACAACCCTTCATATATATATTTATTACCAATGTGCTATTACTTGACACTTTTATGGCTCGTTGAAAGCCGAACAAAGTTTTGTTTGATTTGATTTGAACAATTGATCAACTAAAACATTTACATAATTAACTGCCAATTTCTAACTTAATTTGCATAAGGTAAAAAAATATATATATTTTAAATAACTTCCCACTCTATTTCTCTACATACCAAACAATTCAATACTAAATCAGAAATGTAAAACACACATTAAAAAAATACAAAGTATGCCAAAACAAATACAATAACATGCAGTTTAAAAATTACACACAAATTACCAATTCATTCTTCAAGTATCATAACAATGACATCTATTTATATAGCTATCTTAAGTTACTTCCCTCACTAATCATCTACAACCCCAACAACCAGCTACCAAATAGAAAATTACTAACTAAATGCAGAAAAATACGAATTACACATAATAAATTACAAACCATTCTAAAGTAAAGAAAAACAATTATTACCTTAACACTAACATGCAAAAATATTATAATTAAGAATGCATTATGTAATTATTTGTAATTGTATGTAATACAACTATTTTTCAGTAAACTATATTATATACAACTATATTAAAAAACTAATTAATATAGCTAATAAATGGATACCTTCTGTATTCTTCCCCATGGTTTTTTTGATTTGGCAATATGTTTGACACCAGAGTCTTGTATCACATTTTTTACACAATTTTTTAGTAATTCAGCTCCCAGAGACCATTATATTCAAAAGCAGCCACTGAAAATGCTTTCAAAGTGCTTGAGTAACAGCTTACTGCTGAAAGCAGGCCATCTGTAACAAGAGATAAGAAGCCATTCCTACCATCAGTTTCTATTCTGAAAATAACGCACACTGCTCGGGAAGAGCTAATCAAGGACATCACAGGAGCTGCAGATCATTCTGGCTTTCTTGGCCTCATTACAAGTTTGTCAGTCCCAACTGGGGACCACCAAACTTGGGGGAAGGATGCCACCAACATGGCGGTGGCATACCCCGCTCTATTACAATGTTCCCGATGGTAGGACCAGCCGGAATATTGGTCAGACTGGTGAGAACAGTGGACAAGATAGCACTCGTCCTCCCTTAAAGGAGCCGAATGCTATCTCGTAGCAGAGAGAGGGCTGACTAGCACCCTTGGAATGCGCACAGTCTAAATGCAGACAGTGCACATTCAATGGTGCTGGGCAGGGGGGACTTTGCACTGCCCATGCTTAGGCCATGGGCAGTGCAGGGGCCCCCCTGTGGCTGCCAGCGCACCCTTACCACCAGCCTTTCCATGCTGGAGAAACTGACCTGGAAAGGCTAGCAATGAGGGGAGTTGTAATCAGCCAGGGGATGCTGACTTCAGCGTTGCCCTGGCTGAGTACAACTCAAACGGCCGTCACCACGTCGGCAAACTAAAAGAAATCATCCAAATGGCGGCATCTGGCTCTTTCAGAATGGCAGCTCTGTATGTCCTGGCAAATAGGATGAGGATTTTGGCTTGTAGGCAGAAAGGAGGCAGAGGCAGGAGAGGATATTTAGGGTGAGTGTCACCCTTTTTTAACAGACTAAGGAGGAGATATAGGAGAAGTACAGACTCAATAGTGAGGTAATTTTGGAATTAGGTGCTGAGTCACAACCTCAGCTGCAGGCCCCAACTGTCAGAAGCAATGCAATTCCACCACATGTGCAGGTATAATATTGTCTACACCTTTTCGCTTCAGGCAGTCACCAGCAGTGGCTGGAGTGTCACAAAGTGCATTTTCTAGGTTTTGTCACAGGTTTATGGACATCATAGTTAGAAAAGTAGACAAATACATTTGTTTCCAAATATGCCCCAATATTTGCAACAGACCAAAATAATGTTTTACTGGTTAGCGCACTTTCCCAATATAATTGGCACACATATTGCCATGGTCCCCTTCTGCAAATTAATTCATGTATTAAAATATGAAAAAATCGCGTTCGGATAATGTATAGGTAGTGTGTGATGCCTCATGCATCATAACTGACCTTGTATGCAGATTCCCAGGCATCATCCATGACTCCTTCTTGTTCAGTCCCAGTAGAGTGCATTCTCGACTGTCTCAAGGTGAATTATGCGATGACTTATTACTTGGTATGAAAATTGGAGACTCAATGGATACAGTGGGAAGGATTGTTTGTGTAATGTGACCTAATGGTTTATCCTTCTCTTGCTCTTTAAGGAGACTGTGCATATGCCTTGTGTCCTTGGATACTGACACCATACTTGTCTCCTAGATCCAGAAGTCAAAGGCAGTACAACAGGGCACATGAGACAACAAAGTCAATCATCTAGCAGACCTTTTGGTGTATTGAAGTAAAGGTTCCGCTGCCTCCACAAATTGCTGGAGCACTACTTTACAAGTTTCAAATTTCAAGGTTATTTTTATTTATGATACAGAACTCCCATAGAGGTCCACATAAAGCAAACATATACAAAGAAAACCATCAAAATAGAAAAACTAAACCTTCATAAACAATTTACATTCCCATTTCTACAAAGTAATTTGATAATAAAATTTGTACAAAGCTAAAAAGCATTTTAAAAAGTAAAAAAAAAATCTATAGCAAAACATTTCATTTGGGGGAGCAGAGAAGCCCTGCAATACTTCTGATGAAGTACGTAGGAAAAGTTGAAGACAGATAGGATGTAACCATCTATGACGGAATAACAGCAAAGCTGGACAAATAAAAATAGCATGATTCAGGTCTTGATCACCATTTTGACAGAAATTACAAGTAGCCGAAGATCCATATCATCTAGCCCATAATGTATCGAGAGAGAGCAGCCCCTGTCGCAATAGGAGCCAGAATCTTCTGACCCCATGCGTAGGTTCCAGCTAAGATAGGGCTGCATTTCCTTCAATAGTATAGTATCAGTTACAGATTGGAAGCCCAGCCTGTGTGCACTTCTTTCCAGACCTGGAACCATCAAATTTAGATCAGCAGAGTTAGAGGTCTGTTTTCACTGCCCCTCACCACCAGTAAACACTGGTAGTAAGGGGTAGTCAAAACTGCTAAATTATCCCCTCGCCAACGGAGAAGACTCACTGTGATGGGAACATTTTATTCTTTATTTTCAAACAGGAAATCATGATTCTGGATTTCCTGTTTAAAAATATTAAAGAAAATCATTTGGTACAGGGCTCCATCAGCTTGATGGAGCCATGCACAAAACTGTAAGCAGCATTGACAGGAACCGCTGAGACGGTGGTTACTGACAATGTTTTAGAAATTACTGTCGGCTTAGTGGTCATTTCCAAATTTGGTGGGCAAAATAGTCTAGACCTGGCAGACATCAGTCCTCCTCCAGACCAACGGAGATTGCTCTGTTGACCAACAAGTAAATTGGGCTCTTGAACCAGTCATGCATTGTAGCTTGGTCAAGCACAAGCTACTAATCAACAGGCTATTGTAGGCATGCTTAGGATGGATCACAAATATTAATGGGGATTAACCAATGAGAGGAAGTGAAGTAGGTGGTGCCACAGTAGGTAATTTTCAGGAACTACAGCTTAGAATTGGGGTGATTGGCAATGGCTCCAATGTGAATCCTAGCATAATGCTTGGTAAGACAATGCATGCCCCATGCTTTGCTCAGGTTCTCCACATTATAGTAACACAGTTTGTCAGCTGCTGCATATCTGCCAAGAAATCTCTTGCATGGTTCTGGAAATGATTTACCCATATTACAGAGGCACTATGATTTACAACATCAAATAAAGTAAGCTGCTGAATACGATCACTTATTTTCGACATTACACATGCTTAGCCACCTGTCTCCGTTATCCCATTTGCTATAACAGTAGTCAAACCTGGGCTATGGAGAAGAACTTTATCACACTACCTAAAGTAAGCTGATGAGCAATACATGTAGCGCCCTTTCCAAATGAGTAGAAATAGGGCTGTGTTAGACAAAATGCGGTGCCACTCAGGCCCCAGGGTGGATATATGTGCAGGGACACCATGTCACCGGCAATAACACCTCCTTGCCAGTATTCTTGCACATAAATCCATCCAATATGAATAGCTTCCCACAGAATGGGGAAAGACATGTAAGCCCAGCATAAGCAGGTCCAAATCCACATGAGGTGCCCCAATTTTGAGGGCAAATATACTTTGATTTACCACATGGTGGCAAGACAGTAACTGCTGAAAGAAAAGCAGAGATGCTGTGCTGACAGAAGAAAGCATTCTGTACTCCTTTGTGCCATGGGAGGGTGTTGGGTGGTGACAGAGGTGACAGAGTTGAAGGAATGACTGCATTTGCAACCCAAACCTAAAGTAAAATAACTTTTCTAATTTGTGATTTGTCAATAGGAAATAACAATTTAGCAGTTTCCTAAACTGTGATTTCTTAATTGCGATTGTGAATCAGTAGAAATTGTTATTAGAGCAACACACTCAAACATACATTTCATTAAGCAATTCCCTAATAGCAATGTCTACAAATTCGCTATTTGGTACTTGGTGTCTGACATAGTAGGTCTCTGAAAGATTGGGGTTAGGAAATTTGTCAGCCACAACTTTTCATCAAGGCCATTGAAGCTGATAAACCACTTGATATCCCCACTGGGATTTTGGATCACAACCACAGGAGCCAACCACTCAGTTGTTCTACTGAAACTGTGATGCTTTGTTCACAAGGTTTTGTCAACTCACACTTTAAAGCCTTTTAAACAGTTACAAGGGAAACTCCCTTCATGAATGTGTTTGTAGAGTTTGTAAGACATCCCAAAATAGAAAAAAAACTTTAGGCTATTGTTTGAGAAAATCCTCACACCCCACAACTACTTGTTGTATACATACCTGCTGCTCCTCATTTAGATTAAGATAGACCCTCACCTCCTCCTGTTGACACCAACCTGAATGTTGATCCCTTTGATGAAACATAGACTTTACCTTCGGTAGAGTGACTCTTGTATTCAATAAATGAAACAAAGAAACCAAAAGTCTTACTGGAAGTCTTGGGTCATAAAATACGTGGGATCTGACATGGTAGACAACATCTCCACAAGATAGAGTATAGAAAATTTTCTAGCCATAAAGTATTTACTAGGGCCTGTGAAGTCGATATACAACCTAACATCCTCATTCGGTTTGAGGGTCAAAACCACAGAAGACATCCACTGAGTTGTTCCATTGAAACTATAATGTCTTGTTTACAAAGTTTTGTCAATTCACCCTTCACGGACTCTTGAAAATTTATGGGCATCTTTCGCACTCTCACAATAACTGAGGATGCTCCCTTCTTTAACTTTTTGGTAGAGTTTTTAAGATATTCCAGCCTAGAATAGAAAATTCTAAGATATTGTTTGGTAAAATCCTCAAACCCCTCAACTACGTGAAGCACACATATTTGTAGTTCCTCATTTAGATAAGACAGACCCCCAACTTCTTCTGTGGAGGCAAACCCTGAATGTTGTCCCCTATGATGAAACATAAACTTTACTTTTGGTGAAACAACCCAGGAATTCAATAAGTGCAACAAAAAACAAATCATTTTATTAGGATGCCCCCTTTACCCACTATGATAAATATCCATTCTCTTCAGGGTCACATGCCCTTCATGGTAATTCTGAAAAACATTCTGCAAAATGATACTTAAATGTGAACATAAGTCAAACATAATATCGAAAATAACATTCTCCATTTTCACCTTGTTGGTTAAATTGCCCACAGGCCTTCCCTCAACCCAGAGACCTACTTTTTCACACACCTCCTTGTTGTTCTGCACTCTGATAACCCTTCTGCAATACTTCAGAAAATGCTCCATATGGCCACAATAATTACAAACATCTTTAAGGGTAAGGCAATCGTTGGTAATTGCCATGTCTCCAGACAAACTAAAGCAGAAACAGCTGCCTTTGAATACAGGAAACTGCTTATGTGCCTTCATGCTCCCTTTCGTCTCCTCTACTCCAACATCAGCCGTATTACTTTCTTCCTTTCTCAACTCTTCCACACAACACAACATATGTTCCATACATTTTACATTGGAAATAACATCACATAAGTGTGGTTTGTCTGTAGGCCACCGTTCTCCCTTTCTTCACTTGAAGTGCTAAATTTTTCAAGAAGCTGCAGGTTTTCTCAAAGGAATTACCTACTTCTCAATGGTTTCAATATCCATCTACACTTGTCTGTCAAAGTGAAATCTTTCTAAAATAGTATGCACTATTGGGAAATAATCTAATTATATTGTTTAACCGCATCTCAATTTCATGTAAGCCTTCCATATCCTCCAATCCAAGGTCAGTTACATTTCCCAGCGCTTCTTTCCCTTCTGCTCCTAAACAGAGAGTTGCAATGGGAAGCTTTCTTTCTGTAGTCAAGCTAAATGCACAAACTTTTGCATAAATTAAAAACACCTTTCTTCTTTAACCCCAGCACAAAAGTGATTCACCAATCTGTGAAAGAAACAATGGAGCAGGAGACACGTTTTAGTGTTTGCTTCCAGCCTTGATTTTGAGAACATCTGCTCACTAAAGAAATATCACATGAATCCATAGCAAAGCAGAATAAATAACAAGTGTTAGAGAACACCTAACATGAAAAGCACCAGGCGGTACTTATCCAAATTACCATTGTGAATTGTGAACTCTCCAATATGGTTGGCAAAAAAAAGTCAGATCCACCTAAAGTGAGTAGTGGGTTAACATATGCCAAACACCACTTTATCATGCATCAAGCATGTGTGCAGTTGCTCTTTAGTGATGAATGGCCACTGAACTGAATGTGAAGACAACAGTGATGGACTCTTGAAATCACCCGGGATGAAGTATTTGCTACGTGCTGTAAATACCTCCTATTCTGATTTTTTGAATTTGCAAATGAAGTATAAGATGTGGAATCATTATTTAACTCTGCATGCTCCACCTTTTTTTGCACGCTTATTTCACTGATCATTTTCAGTAGGTTGGCCTGTAGTAATCTATCAGGGGAAAACTGTGATAGTGTGATAATTATCACAAAACTTTATTCTTATCTTGTATAGGGATTGAAATTTAACCCTGCAACCTTGAACGTGATGGCCTTAATATAACCAAAAAAGAAGAAGGGCACTTCTACCTCAAGCCCTCTGATTTATTCCTCAGTCAAATGCCTACACCAGAACTTCAGATCAGCAGTAAAGCATGAAATACAGATCTCAGAATTGAATAACAGTTTAGCTCAACTATTCCTCATCGAGATTTGGCTTAATGAGTGATTTCAACCAGTTCTAGAAATCCTTCTCTCATAGGAATATTCTATAATTTGCCTTGATGGAATTGAGAAATCAGACAAAATGATAACTACTGATAGCCTGCCCATCAACACCCACCAAGAGATAGCAAAGCCTTTGTAGAATAGATCACCGAGGGTATTCTAGGGAAATCTAGCTCCTTTTTCAATCACAGTTTTTTAAACTAACATTAAGCCGGCACAAATGATTCATATTAGACACAAATAACTGCTTTATTGATCAATAATGAGCCTAAGCAACATCCTGTCCCCCCGAAGAAAAGGGCTCTGCCACTAACCTTGTGATTGTAAGTTCTGAACTTTTTATAGTGGATCCCCAAACTGCACTAAATTGCAAAATCTGAATTTGTCAAAGTGGGTCTCCACACCCCAGTAGATTGGCATATTTCCTTGCATTTTTTGATTTCACCTTCCCACAGATCCACAGACAAAAGTTAAATGAAAAAACCCAAACAATGATTCAGAGACTACGTAGACACTTACCTACCTGCCATCTATGAGGTTTCCTGCTCCCCCCACAATTTTCCTCCCACCAAAAAAGTCCGACTTTTGACTGAACAATAATTAAAAATCACACCCAAGTAATAGAGATAATAATCTGAGAATACTCATACTACTCTGGACTACACAACCGTCACACGAGAATTCACCTTATCTATTGCAGCTCAGAAGCCCTCAAAAACACCCGAACTGAATACCTAGGCAGTACCACATCGGACAACTGTCCATTGCAACTCTACTTGACTTGGAGCCATGGGTGACCCTGCAAACCAACCTGGTGCTTTCTCATTGAAGAGCTACAAGATAAGCCCTTTCGTGATACCCTCTTCATCACCTCCTACTTCACTGAGAACTAGGGCATGGCATCCGGACTGGGTATTGAATGGGATGCACTCAAAGTGGTCTTGCGGGAGCAAGCAAATAATACAGCATATGGCTCTTTCTTGACCCTGCGTAGTGAATTACACATTCTGGAATTAGATGTCTGTAGACTCAAATGCTTGATCCCGACTGATCAGTCAGTAGCTGCTCCACTGGCGTAAGCAAGACTGACACACTCCAAAGTATTGGACCAACTGGGCAGATTTGACTACCAGGAATATGAAGGCAGGAAACATACAAAGGGAAATGTTATAGGATGGACGCCAATGACCACTCGGTACTCGTTAGCTCTATATGTAAGTGTTCTTTTTATTGATGGTTTAGTACAGGTTGTAAAGGTTGGTTGGGTTTGATATGTTGTATTCGTGTTCTCCATGACTTGTCCTCTGGCTGTCTTTATGAACTTCTTCTTCTCTTTTCCTTTTCTTCTAGGTCTCTCGGGAAGCACATGTGGAAAGAAGAAGAATACACCTGGTAAGTGTTTCGTTTTCCTTTCCTATCCCTTCCTGTCTCTGTCTTTCCCTGGGTCTCACTCTGTTATCTCTCGGTCTTTGTTCCTCCTTCCTTTCCTGTGATTGTCTGTGCCCTGCCTCTGTTTTCCTCTCTCTTTCCCAGGAGAGGGTTTCTGTGCTCTCTTCTCTGTCCTTCCTTTTTCCCTCTTTGGTTTTTCGCTATTTCGTTCTCCTGTAGACTGACTGTTCTTCACCTTTCTTTGTTACCGTTTCTTTTCCTTTTCACCTTGTTTTCTATGTTTCTTTTCCTCTTTTCCTGTTTTCCTGTTTTTATACTTCTTCACGTTCCCTCTGGTCTTTTACGTTTTTCTCTCTCTCTCTCTCTCTGTGTACCCTCCCTCGTGCAACCCCTGTGTAACTGTGCCCTTCACCCTTTATTACGTTTCCTCCCTTCCTTTCCAAAACCCTTCCTCCAGTCCTTTCCAACACCCTTCCTCCCGTCTCCCCAAACCCTTAACCCCGAAAACTCCACGCACCTGCGTCTGCCACGCTTCTCCTTTATCCCTGGACGGGACCACCGGCTTCTTGGGCTCTTCCTCTGCGATGTATTCGGCTGATGGAACGGTCGCCTCCGCCCCGCTCGAAGAGCCGCTGGAGTCGGCTCTGGATTCTCCATCGTCCTCGCCTTCCTGCTTTTCTATGTCGGCCGTCTTCCTCTCCACTGCAGCACTCCTGGACACCAACAACTCAGGGAGAAGCAGCGGACCTTTTAAACACCGGGCTTCCCGCCCGCGCAGCCGTGGGAGGTTATGATTGGAGGAAGTAGAAGGCATATCGAGGTCACCAGAGGCAGTGGCAGAACAAGTAGGTGCGGTGTGTGGGCCGGCCCCGTCCGGCCCGTCACAGGAGACAAGGCAGGTAGGCTTTTAGCTTGGATTTATACTCCGACTTCCCTAGGATACCCATTACTGCCATTTGCGATGAGACAGGTTCTATACTTACCACCCAGGAGGCCATTATTTCTGCTTTTTACTCCTACTATGCCAAACAATGACAGTTTCACCTCCCATTGATAAAGCCCAAATGTGCTAATTTCTCGACACTCATACCTTCCTAAATCTGTGCCACCTATTCATGCTGATGAACTGGGCACAATCCATGGGGGCCAGCCCCTGGGTTGCATCGCTGGACATGGAGAAGGCGTTTGATACTCTGGGTTGGGAATATCCAAAGGAGGTCCTCATGAGGCTTGGAAATGGGCCCAAGTTCCTTCAATGGATTGCCCTGCCCCACAATATGCCTCTAGCCCAAGTAAGGATGGGACATGCTATATCGGTCCCGTTCACTGTAGGACGCAGTACCTGGCAGGGTTGCCCCTTGTCTCTTATAATTTTTGCTCTAGCAGTGGAGCCTTTAGCCTGTGCACTTCGGTTGCATGCCCTCTAATGGAGAATTCGAGCCTGGGGTAGCTGGCACATTATTTCATTGTACGCAGATGGTGCATTAGTATACCTGTGGGACAACACCACAATGCTTCCTTGGCTCATGGAACAATTGCAGCGGTTTGGTGCGGTTTCAGGTCTGCAGGTGAACTGGGACAAATCCCAGTTGTTCCCGCAGATGGCCCTCATTGAGCCCCAGCAAAGAGAACTCCCAAACACTCCGCTCCCCTTGTCCTATAGCTCTATTACATATCTGGGCATCAGAATATATCACTCAGACAGTGATATGATAGAGGGTTATATCGGCAGGACTATTACGAGGGCCAGGTCTTCCCTGCCATTCTGGATGGCATTACCACTTTCCCAACAGGGGGAGTAGCTATCTCCAAAATGCCACTTCTACCCAGATTGTTATATTTTTTCAACCCTCCCCTTGCTGTTATCCAACAGGATATTTCAGGACAGGTGGGCACTCCTGATAGCATTAATGTGGGGCAAAGTTAGGTGATGAGTGGTGCTTACTAAATTGAACACTCCCTCAGATAAAGGTGGGTTGGGTGCCCCAGATTATGAACGGTACTATGCGACAGCCCAACTACAAGGGCCCATGCTGTGGGTATAAATAGGGTGGAACTCCGGCATTGGTTTCAAGGGACAGCACTGCTCCAGAAACTAGGATGGCTATTGGTTTCTGAGGAGATGGTACCCGATAGATAGGGCAATGCAGTCATGCATGTGGCCGAGACCTGTTGGACTACATACGTGACTAAGAGACATAACTGTCCCCTATACACACTCAAATTATCCTTATGGGCACTATCAAGGTGCCATGTTCAGCAAATGCAACCAGACATGGTTGCATAGTCCGAAGCAAGGCTTACTGATTGGGGCAACTTGTTCACAGAAAGATCCTCACTACCTTAAAAAGTCTGGTAGATGATTATAGTCCCCCACAGGGCTCTTTCCTTATCTATGCCACTCTCACACATTACCTGCACACGATCTTGTAGAAAATGCATGATAGACCTGAAACCTCCATACTCCTACAAATACTACTAACACATGGTGGCACTCATAAAGCTGCTACACATCTTTAAAATTCTATACAAATGGCTAGTAAGGCTCCCCTTCAATCCCTATGGACATATTGGAACACTGATCTCACTGTCACACTGATGTATAAACAATGGATACCTTCCTTAGAGATACCAAAACTGATTTCCATGAACACCAGCCTGAAATATACTCAGTTTAATTATTTATATTACAAATACCTTACTCTAGAATGCTTGGCGCAAATGTACCCGGGGGTTACTGATGCTTGCCCTCACTGCCGAACAGCTCCCACGGACTTAGCCGATATGGTGTTGCCCTCAGCTTACCCCCTATTGGGATAAGATCCTGGACTTCATTTCAGAGGCCACAAGCACCTGTCTCTGTAGGGAGGGCATACATTGCCTCTTAGACTTTGCCCCTGGCAAGACCACACACAAGGCGGTTAAGAGATTTCTAGATCTTGCTTATGTGCTGGCGAAAAGGAGAACAGCCGTGTGCTGGAAATCTTCTATGCCTCCCCATATTAAAAGATGGCTCTCAGATCTGCGCACTGGCATCCAAGCAGATAAACATATGCAGTGTAAGAGTGGAATGGGCTGCTTGATCCCAGCTGCATCCCCAGACTGGCACCACTATTTGGAGGAGGTGGAGGCCAAGTCTGATGATAGGCCACCATAGACCATTAAAAGGTTTCTCATACCACCGTTGAGGCTCCTACAATATACTTGTTTCACTCTCCTTTGGTCATCGGCTGCTGTGTGCCTCTGGGCTTGACTCTGGTGTTTAAAAAACGTAACAAACACCCATGGTTCATGACTGCTACTTACCCTGCTCACAGTTATACTAAGTAGGCTCACAAAATCGGCCCCACCACCTGTCACCCTTTAACAACACTAATTTCACCTCCTTCCTACACCTGCATTTGCAACCCCGCTAAAGACACATTCTACCCCTTAACATTAGTTATGTTCATTTGTACAGATTAAAAAGATGTCACAACAACTAGGGTCTCTAATCCCCAATGTATTGGCATCGTATTCATGATGTGCACCCAAAGGCTGAGGATGCTTCCCACACTGCATACAATAGTTTCTTAAATGTTATGAGGAATGGATAATCACACTAATAAATATCAATGCTGTGTTTTGTGTGAGATTTTGTGACATGTGATTGTTACTTTCTTGTTTTTCAACTTAATAAAGAAATATTTTAAAAATCATTACTTAGACAACATGAACAGAAGACACTGCTCAATAAAAATGAAACACCTGAAATCCAAAATTTCTACAACAGGGTTCTCAGAACAACAAGCAGTGTTGGCAAAGCATGTAGAGCAGTGGAAGTCAAAATAGGAATAAACCTCTCAGATGAGAACCTATAAATCCTATTTACAGAGACTAAAAAGGTGCAAAAGGCTTATAGTGGACATACAAGAGATCTTCAGGTTCAGATCAATAACACCAAAGGTCATCCCAAACACTTATTGAAGTAGATCACAAATCCTTCACTGAACTCCTTACACTACAGTATCCATGAAACCAGCTCTAATAATGTTGCCCTCTTTGTTAATGAAAAATCAAAAAAATAGAAGCCTCACTTTCATTGACATCCTCTTTTATGACCATAGTCCTGTTCCTTAAACCCCCAACCCCACGGTCAGAATTCAAAGAAATCTTAAAAACAGAGCCATGCAAAACAAAACTAATCTGAAACTTTCCGCCCACTTCACTAACCCCATTCCTTCCTTCATCAATGAGGTCTCCCCCCCTTAACACTGAACCAATTCTATATATAGCTTTCTTTTGCAAGACATTGTCCCAAATAATTGACTAAAGGCTGTTCCTGAAAAGGTCTGGGATAATCCCAAAAGATTTGAACAATTATCAAATTACATTGAATCTACCCTTTCCCACACGGGTCTTGGGCAACTGTGTCGAAGGCCAACTAAAACAGTTAGGTAAAGCAGTAGTTATACATGACATAGGTGACTCCTGCTTCAACATACACTCCTCTATCTGTCTGCAGCATTCAACACTGTCAATCACCATACACTCCTAAAGATTCCGGATGAAGGTGTAAGCCTAAATGAGAATTAACTCAGGGTCATAGCTTCTGGTTTTTTTTTGGGGTGTGGTACCCCCCAAATAAATACATTCTTGGACTGAGAGTTGGGCCTGGGGGGTGTTAATTGGGTCTCCTATGCCTTTGTTGGTTTTACCTTCGTCCTTATTTGGCAAAAAGCTATTTACTTTCTCATTTCATTTTTTAAATCAGGAATATAGACAGAAGCCCACCTAATACAAATCAGTATTGAACCTGTTCCTCATCTGGAAATTTGGGACTTGCACCCCTGAATTTCACTGACTAAGCTACGCCCTTGAATGCACACAAATGGTTGGCTTCATGTCTGCACAACCTCTCTGTCCGAAACAAGTCTTTGGAATGGAATCTCGCTGTACACTCTTGGAAGGACAGTCGACCCCACTGTCACTGAAGACACAATGCCGTTATTGATGATGAGAAGAGCGGTGTCCACAATGTGACACCAAGAAAATAGGGTTGAGATCAAATGAAAAAGACAAAAGACAAACAGGTGTTCGTTCATCCAAGTGGTCAATGAAAACTAATCAATCACCAGTCTTGTCATAAAACCTGTACCACTTTATCTACTAGATTTTGGTGCTCTGCTTTTATAGATGTGTGCACTCCTGTCTTCACTGACTGTCCTGGGTGGGGAAGAATATGTATACAAAGGAATGGTCTAACGGTAGGGATAAATTAAATCAATATTTTTGAAAAACAGTGCTCAATACTGTCTTTATGGATTAATTACTTTTCAAAATTTATTACAACTAATTATGTGCGAGGCAAAAAATGGCTCATAAGTAAATTATACAGAATACAAAATATTTACACAACAAAACATTACATACATAAAATTCAATACATATATTCTTCTTGATTTAACTATGGCCAGCATCTAGCTTCTCACAGTCTTAAGACTGACCATACCGTCAGTAGAGGGTTGTGCCCAATACCCTTTCTTTATAAAATACTAGTGGTCACAATTTCAAAATTATAATTGTAATCCACTCTGTTGCGATGATTGGTGGTTAACGGACAAGCAACTGTCAAATACCTATTTGTTTTTTGTGGTATTTTGTAGTGTGTATTAAGTGATTTTTTTGTAAAGCTGACTCCAGTTAGAGAACACAATCTCGCCGGTGTATGTGTCAATGCGTTTCGGCCTCTTCAATCAGGGCCTCATCAGGACTATCGAGGGGCAACGATACGTCAAAAATATGACGCACATTCAGCGCAAACGTTGCCCCATATTTAAACCCTGACCCCCGAGCCGGCGCAAAAGGAAGATGGCGCTATGTGCGTCAGTTTCTGGAAGCGGCACCCCGACCTGCGTTAATGACATGCAGGGTAGGCGTTCCCGTCCAAAAAACGACGTACACAGCGGTGCGTCGTATTTATGCTTCCGGGCAAAAATGACTCCCGTGCGGTAGGCGGCGCAAAAAAAATTACGCAAAGCACGAATATCGTGAAATTTTAACGCCTGGTTCAGGGCAGGCGTTAAAATGGGGCAAACACACCTGTACTTAATCAGAACACACAGAACAAACAACAGAGCAGCAGAGCAGCAGAGCAGCAACAGGGAGACATGGAGGTGCTTTTTCTTCAGCGTGCACGTAGACGCAGAGCCCTGCAGCAACAACAGCAGCCACAACAACAACAGCAGGGACCCCAAAGACAGCGCAGAAGGCAGGAGAGGATATTCCGCCCAAGAACAACCCTACATGGCCTCAGGGAACGGGACATCATCCAGAGGTACCGGTTGAACTGGCAGGCCATTCAGCAGCTGCTGAGAAATATTGAACAGCAGTTGGCCCCCACTTTAGTGACTCCCCGCACTATCCCAACAGAAACAAAGCTGCTTGCCATACTTCACCTGCTGGCAAGTGGCTCGTTTCAGACAACTGGTGACCTGGTTGGTGGAATATCACAATCATCATTCTCCGCATTCCTGCCTAAAGTATTGGATGCCATCATTCGCCACATCTGCTTCCCTAACACACTGCAGAAGCAGCAGGAAACTAAACAGGGGTTCTACGCCATCAGTTGCTTCCCGCACGTCCTTGGTGCAATCGACTGCACACACATACGTCTTGTGCCACCTGCTGCAACAGAACACCTCTACCGCAACAGGAAGCACACACATTCAATCAACGTGCAGGCCATAGTCGATCACCAAGGACTGATCACCAACATTGTGGCTAAATATCCTGGGAGTGTACATGACGCATTCATCTTCCGTCACTGCTCCATCAACCAACACTTCCAGGATGGACGATATGGCAATGGACTACTTGTTGGTAAGGACAAAAACCAAACTCATATACACACTGTACAGAAACCCCCTAGGACAAACAACACATACACCACAACAGCAACATCTAGACAGGAACACACTGAGGTACTCACATCACTTGCCATGTTTCAGAAGTCACCATTGAACCTGTCACACATTGGATTTTACTCTACAGCTTAATGTGAAGACATTAATGACTGTGGTTGCCTAAATGTCACCTTGCAAATTGGAAGGTCTCACAATAACCTGTACACCAATACAATGCATAAGTTTAAATGTATGGGATGGCCTGGGTATGTTCATATGAAAGTTTCAAATACACTTTCATGTTTCAACTCTGCATGGAACTATCATCACACCCCCAGTGAGGACACACGGACACCTGTATCACAAGTCACAATGCTAGGGAGGGCACACTGTACTTGAAAAACCAATACATCCTGCTGACAACCAGTTAGGCAACAAACACTTGCTCAGCCAAGGAAAAAAACTAAATGCCAAAGTTTTCACCAACAACCATAGGTTGTCACATTAGTACACAAAAGAGTCACAGACAACACAAGACAACTACTGCCATCAAAGATCCGTACAACAGTGCCTCCTACATCTAATTGATCCCATTCTGTGTTTCTCTTTCAGCTGATCAGGGGTATGGCATCCAGCCTTGGATAATGACACCATTTGGGAACCCAAATACTGCTGCTGAGCGGGCATACAATGACGCCCACAAGAGGACACGCAGCATTGTGGAGCGGACCTTTGGGATCCTAAAGTCAAGGTTCTGCTGCCTTCACATCACTGGCGGTAGCCTACTCTATTCCCCAGAGATGGTCTGTAAGATCATACTCACTTGTGCCATATTGCACAATATATGTGTAAAAAGGAATATTCCCCTCCTTGAACTGGACCCAGACATGCCTGAGGATGACGAAGAGGAGGATGCTGGCCGGCAACAGGAGGGGGAACAACCTAACACGGCAGCAGGAGTGCGTAGGCGCCAACAGCTTGTCAACAATTTTTTTTCTTAATGTATCTTAATAACTTGTATAGCACAATTGTAAATAAACACAGATAACAAACACCACATCATGCTTTGGCCTATGCATTTCTGACCACCTAAATTTTTAAATTGCTGAAGAAGAATGTTGTCTCATTGAGCAATAATGCTATAACAATCATCACAACCAAAATTAACATCACAAATGTATGCACAGAGGGTAGGATGTGACATGATACATTACCATACACAGAGGCCAACAGGAGTACAAATGTGGCAATCACACATGCCGGATCCAAACACCTGAGACAGTCTCTCACCCAGCCCAAAAATTTAGATCATTTGAAAGTCACATCACACGTGTTCAGAGACAGGGTGGGACCATCCATGTGTACGTGACCATGTCATCAATGGCTTCTCTCAAGTGTGTGAGATGAGCAATACACAATTGGAACAACATTAGCTGCCACTAACTCAGGAGGAGACCTTGAAGTCACAGTGACAACATACACCCAGACAGGTGATAGTGGATCCACATTCCAACACACATGTACACATATGTCATACAATCAACCTAATATTTGAAAGTAGACCATCACAGTTGTGTCCCAGTCTGAACCTAGCAGGAAGAATGTAACATGCCACTAAACCAGTTAATGCAGAAAGGGACACAGACAACAACTAAATAATTTTCATCAGCACATCAGGAATGCTGAGAGTCTTGCAAACATAGTCATTGGAAAATGTAATGCAAGTTTGCTCAAAATCATCATTACTGCAAACGTCAAATGGGATAATGAGATGAATGAATGGTCAACAGTCATTCATACCATATGGCCTTACATTAGCCTGCTGCTGCACGTTTGCCATAATATAATAAATAAAACCCATGGATACAGTAGCTATTCTGGATGGTCAAATCCTAGGGTGCTGGGGGCCTAAGTCCACCTCTACCGCCCCCCAAAAATACAAGAATCTTGTACTTGTGAACTAAACACATGCATAAGGCACATGTGTGGGCTACATGTCAAAAGTCCAACACAAATCAGAAACACAAAATCATAATGGGACATGGTTAGCCCGATAAAAACTGTAAGTGACTATTGCACTCCCTGTTAGGACTACAGATAAAAGCATCACCATCATAATTGTGGCCACATTTTGGAGAAGGAATACATCATGGTATCCCATCCATCATTTCAAAACAGCCATCAGCAATTACCCAAAATATGTTGACAAATATGGTCAAGACATTATTTAACGTATCCTAAACATTACAGTGTGAATGCCCTCTATACATACAACAACGGACATGTGTCATATCCAACCACAAATGTGTAACACATAGCACCGTTTGACCATGACAAATCACCTTCCCCAAGTTAAAACCATGAAGACATAATAAAAAAGAATTGCTCAAAATTCTACGCATACAGCATGGGCGTCAGAATTTGTTCATGTACATGAGTGCACAGAATGCAGAGTCAATTATAAATGCATCCAAAAGTTTCACATGTTTAGCCATCAAAGTATACTTTCCAGCATATATTTTTTTGACTCAGCATCATGTGCACTACTGTCCTTGGAAAAAATATGACGCCCATGATGTATGCGTGGTAAAATTGCTGCAACATGGACAATATGTTGGTCATCTCATGTACATTAAAAAATTATTAATATTCATATCATATTTTTTGACTCAGCATCATGTGCACTACTGTACGTGGAAAAATATGACGACCATGATGTATGCGTGGTAAAATTGCCGCAACATGGACAATATGTTGGTCATCTCATGTACATTAAAAAAATAATAATATTCATATCATATTTTTTGACTCAGCATCATGTGCACTACTGTACGTGGAAAAAATATGACGCCCATGATGTATGCGTGGTAAAATTGACGCAACATGGACAATATGTTGTTCATCTCATGTACATTAAAAAATTATTAATATTCATATCATATTTTTTGACTCAGCATCATGTGCACTACTGTACGTGGAAAAATATGACGCCCATGATGTATGCGTGGTAAAATCGCTGCAACATGGACAATATGATGGTCATCTCATGTACATTAAAAAATTATTAATATTCATATCATATTTTTTGACTCCGCATCATGTGCACTACTGTACGTGGAAACAATATGACGCCCATGATGTATGCGTGGTAAAATTGACGCAACATGGACAATATGTTGTTCATCTCATGTACATTAAAAAATTATTAATATTCATATCATATTTTTTGACTCAGCATCATGTGCACTACTGTACGTGGAAAAATATGACGCCCATGATGTATGCGTGGTAAAATTGCCGCAACATGGACAATATGTTGGTCATCTCATGAACATTAAAAAATTATTAATATTCATATCATATTTTTTGACTCAGCATCATGTGCAATGTTATGCGTTAAAAAAATGACGCACAATTGTGTATGCGTGAAAATATGACGCATAACGGGAAAATAAAAACGGCAGCCATTTTCTGCAGGAAGTGATGTAATAGGATATCCTGTTTACAAAATCTGTACTGGGAGTTAACTTCCACTTTCACTTTGCAGTCTCAGATTTATCTAGACTGTGTGGTTGTGTGAAAGGTGTTGTCCTGTGTTTTACTGCTTTTGTGTCCTGTGTACCTTGTATTTTGTCTTTTTGTGAATCTATTCTTGTTGCATAACATTGTCTCAGTCTGTTTAGTCTAGTATTGTCTATTCCTGTTAATGTTTGTATTGTCTGTGGGAGTCTGTTGTGGGTAGCATAGTTTTTGGGGCTAGTTGGGCTATTTTTCTCCTGTTTTATTTTCCTTCACACCTCTACCTTTCCCCATTTCCCACTTTTACTTTCTTATTTCATTTGTCAATTACTCTTGCTTTCAATATGTCAGGTAGGCCTCGCCTGTCCAGGATGGGTGAGGATGAATTGGGGGGATTCATATGGCTAGTTAGCCATTTCCTCCCACTGATGCTGGAGGCTGGGGGCCGTGTGATACAGGGGTATCACACGTAGGCAAGGAAAATCCGGTGGGAGAAGGTGCGCCATCACCTGGTCCGGGTCCACAGGAGCATGCGCACTGTCCATCAATTGAAGCACCGCTGGGCAGATCTGATCACCAGGGAACAGGACCTGCTGGTCCACCTGGGAATCAGGATTGGTGGCCATGTTGGTGAGTACAAATCAATTACATGGGAATAATAGAATTCTGTGTGGGAACATGTGATGATTGTTATCCAATCTACTAGATAAGTAGCTGACTGTGTGTAATGCTAGGGAAACCTAGGCCCATGTTTATACACATATATCCCCATTTATGCACTACATTTTGACGCAATAACAGCAGCAACTTACAACATATATATGTATTTTGCAAGTTTGGCCCCTCTCTGCGTCACAAAATGATGCAAATGCTGCGCTACAAAGGTATACATATGTGCCCTAATGTGTATTTGTTGCACAATGTTTATGAAGACCAATGCTAGCAGTCAGATGGCTCATTATTTCTACACATACCAGATGCCTGTAGCTGTATGTAATGTAGTGTTGCATTTGTGTCAGACAAGCAACACGTGAACGGCTCTTTTTGTACTCTACAGGTCATAATGGCCAGTGAGTAAGTCATGTAGAAACAACATACCTACATATGTAGACGCCATAGCTAGACAGAAAATTTGTAACCCATGATGATGCTACACATGTGTGTTGCCTTCACGACACATGAAGTTAGATATGTTGTCCACAGATATGTCACATGTGTGTGTGGTTGCTGTGTGTTGAACATGTCCACCTAGCCTGTTTGATTGTGAGTGGTCATGCAGTCCTCATGGAAAAAGTTTTGGGATGTCTCTCTGGGATGCACATGCTGAGATGTATGGATAACATTATTGTTGGGGCATACTAATGGAGGGTGAACTTTGACGACACCTGACTGTCCTGGCCACTGCATGTGTGTAGTAGGGTGTGTAACTGTAGCAGGAGACTCATCCAATGTTAATGTTAAATACAAAGTCATCCATGCAGTATGAGCATGTGGGGAAGTGTGTCATTACCATGTCATATTCACACAGTGTCATTGTAACTGAAATGATTTGTCAGTTCACCCAGTCTGAGTATATTCTTCCTTTCATGCTTTACAGGTGGACCAGCCCCGTACACCGTGGGAGAGGTGGCACATTTTGACGACCCCGATACCTACAGTGAGTGTCGCCTGAGTGCTATATTCATTGTTTGGTAATGAAGCATGATGGACTACTGTGTGTTCAAGAGTAATCATGATTTGATGCGCTGGCCGTTCATTTGCATTGTTGGTTTAGTGTGATATCAAATTGGACTTATGTTTCTGTAAAGCAATACCTAGCCATCTCTCAGATTGAGGGGCTGTAGGTCATTCCAGTTGGGCCGCAAGGGGAAATGGGATGAGTCATTTGGAATACACTGGTCAATGTAAGACTTGGTCGGGGACTTGGCATGAACTGAGTCTGCATATCAGACTGACAGTCTCCCATATAGCTTAGGCACATGGCTTTGATGACAAGTGCTTCTTCCTATTTGAGGATGGACTGTGTACACTGTAGGTTGGATCTTCTGGGGGCATGTACTTCCACAAGGTGAACTAGAAGTGTGTTTGACTTGAGTGCAATGGCCTAGGTGTTCTATCGAATCATGAGAATGTGTGTTCTACCTCCTCTGTGTGTGTTGTTAAACATGCCTCACTGATAGTATGTCATGTTGGCCTAAGTCATATCATTTAGACATGTGTGGACCTTGGATAGGACAATGTTTGGCTGACTACAACGTGTTGCTAGCCATTCATAGGTGTTGTGTGTGAAGGCACATACTTGTTTAACTTTCTATACACTCCTGGGTGTGCATTGAACATGGGATTGTTGGTTGTTCTTCCCACACCACCATCAAAGACTAGGATGTTAATGTGAAACAGGGTACCTAGGACTGTAGCAACCAGTATGTTACACGTATTTGAGACCTTTTGTGACTTGAGTTAGTACCTAGGGCCAGATGTAGCAAACTGTTTACAAGTTGCAAATGTCATAAATTTCTGTTTGTGAGTTGCAAACGTCTGTTTCCTATTCCGAAATGTATTTGGTGATTATGAACATATTTGCAAATTGCTTGTCCAAATCCAAAATATGAAGGGGTTTTTCAGACCTATTTGCAACTCACAGTGGTATGCAATTCCATTTGCAAACGAGTACGTGGTTGCAAAATGAGTCGCTGTTATCATCCACTTGAAGTGGATGGTAACCCACTTGATTACTGGAAGGGGTCCCCATTGTAACCCTTCACCTTTGTGAGTGGACCTAAATAATCCTGTACAAAACAGACAGTGGTCTAAGGGACCACTAACTACCGTGAAATTATCCAAGATTGAAGTTGTTGTAATTTATTTCTAAGTGCAGCTCATTTTCCTTTCAGGTAAACGGCCTACACTTGGGGAAAAATAACCTGCTTTATTTAAAAGCAGTCATGGCCATGGAGGTCTGCTGTTCCCAGCAGGCCTCCATCCCCGTGAGTGCCCATAGTCGCTAAGGTGGCGCAACTTGGAACCCACTTCATTGATGTTAATGAGGTGGGTCTTAGCGACCCCATAGCGACTTGCAGACGGTGTCAATGACAACGTTCTGCATTGCAAATTGCTAGTCGCATTTTCCAACTTCCTACATCTGGCCCCTAGTGTATACATTTGGTTATGGCCCATGGGTTCAATCTTAGCACACAACTAATTCCAAATGGCATTGAGTGAGGAGTGTGATTGTTATCACATTGAGTGACATATGTAGTGAAGTCAGTATGCGGAAGAGTTGCTGCCATGATGTCAAATGCCTTAGGTATGATTTGGATGAGTAGTTTAGGGTGATGTCATCCATCATGTAGAGACATGGATATGCTAGGTGTGATATGCCCTTATGTATGCATGCTTCACATGTACTCCCTCTGAGCCCTTCCGTGAACTATGTTGTGACAATTGCTGCAACCAATACATTGCTAGTAATGTACAAGTAACCCATTGTGCTATTCCACCCAATGCAAATCCTAAGGTAAATATTTGCCTTTTCTCTTCACAGCTCAAACATGAGTGCCGCAGATCGCAACCAATTTGAGCGCCATGCCATGAGATACAGGCACATCCTGCAGGTGCAGTGTGGGTATCGGAGGATGGGCCGCAAGTACCATTCGGATCGGGCCTCCGGGGCGTGGTGGGCCACACCACAGGCTCCCCCTACAGTGCCACCACCAACCACCAACACCACATCCACCAGGTCTGCCCAAGTGGACCCAGCAACGTCTGCAGCAATGGACCCTGCATCTTCCTCCAGACCTGGACCCAGCCGTGTGGTGGTAGCAGGACTCTCCCGTGGCCAACCAACTCATGCCACAACATCAACCTCCGCTGGCACACAAACCAGCACAGACCCTCCTGTGGACCCAGCTGCCTTCCTGGCATTGACCAGAAAATTGGACAAGTTAGTTAAAAAGGTGGACGACCTGAGGGAGGACATGAGTTACATCAAAAAGGTCCGCTCCATCAGGCGCACACTACGGAGGGCAAATCTGTAGCACTTTTGCCCTCTTGAACTTTTACCCCTCCCCTCTCACCTCTTTCCTATTTTCTACTGTTAGTTGGGTTTTGGGGATTAGTATTAGGATAAGTATAGGTAATTAGCTTAGTTAGTGTTAGGGAAGGGGGTGGGGGGTCCTTATTCTTTCTATCTTATATTTTTGTGTGGGTGGGTGGGGGTCAATGTTGGGATTCCTGTTTAAAAAAAAATAATAATAATCTGAAAATTTCAAACAAATATATGTTTGTTTAGGATAGTATAGTATGTGTGTAGGTTAGTAAGTGTTGTCCTGCATGTGTCTTGTCTCATAATGGTGGGTGGGGGGTTGATGTTTAGATCGTTTCGTTACATGTGTAGAGTAAGTTTAGCTTAGGTTAGTTAGGGACAGTTGTGGGTTAGTAGTAGTCAGGTTAGATTAGTGTAGGTTTACCTTTCCCTTAGTTGCCTCTTGTATTACTCAATTGAAATAAATATTTAGTTAACCCTTTACATGATGCGTTAGGTGCTACATTATCATGGCCTTGACATCAGTGTAGCAGAATGTTTTAGTATGACATTTGTGTCCTATGCTCGCCATCCCCAGGAAATTGAGGTTTCACATCCCAGCTACCCGTGTGCTAACTTGGTAAGTATCCACCATGTGGGAGACCCACCATTGGTAGTGTGCATTGATCACCAAGGTTTTGTTTCGGTATGTATCCTACTTCACAAAGAGTGCTTCCAGACTTGTTATTGTGGGTAAATTGATAGGTCGGACAGCAGTGTGAAGTTCAGGGAGATCTTTGTAGATGAGGAGTTGTTCACACTCTTGTCTTGTTGCTTTCATTGCTGACCTACATCATGTGTGTACTGATTCAGCATGACTTTCCTTCATGGAAGTATACTCCGTGAGGGTGATTGATGCAGTGTAATTTGTTCATGATTCCTTACATTATGCAGCATTAATTCCTATTTATGTATTGCATGGTGCCTACATTTCTCAGCCACCATTTGTTCTCTGGAATAGCGATAGATGGTGCATCATTCTGTCCAACACAGCATGATTGTGTGTGCTTAGTTCCTTCATCAGTTATTTTCCTCAGTATGGTAAGGCTATGATGCAATCCTGGCCACTGCACAGATGTTTCAGTATATATGAAATCAGGACAGTATTACAGAGAATCGACATGGTTGCCACACGGCCACTTTGGAGTTAGGTACTGCACAGTTGAAGTGTGAAATGACACAGAGACACAATAGGTGTGCAAGTGCTATTTATTTATAGGTGGTGTAGTGCAAATTGTCCATTCACCATATTTGCTGAGTCCGTTCTGGTGCATTCTTACATGGTGATCCTACAGAAGGGGTGTGGATGATGCTCCTGACATGCTGGGGTGATGTCACAGACAGTGCAGAGGAACAGGAATTGGAAAATAGTTGGAGAGAGACATTCACTGGCAATGGGGACAAGTCATACAGTGGATTGCCAAACAGTCATTGAGTGTAGTTGTGGTGAGACTGGCCTTTGACAAAACGTAGGACCTTGGTCAGAGTAGGCCATGGTGCAGGAACTAGGGCTTCCGGGTACTCTTGCGTGTGAATGTTATCTGTTCCATGTCTTCTTCTTCTGATGTGTGTGTTGCCTGGTGTGTCCTTGTTGTTGTTGGTTGTGAAGGGGCAACACACACCTCAGTGATAGAAGACATGGAGGCAGACATCCCGGGGGCTGATCCCTGTGGAGTTAGGAAGGGCAGTACTGCAGCAAGGAGGGCCTGCTAGTTTTTCAGAATGGCAGCCACATCACGATGGTAGGCAGCCAGGTCGGCCCTGAGGGGTTCTAGGTTGCATTCGTGCACACGTTGACTGGCTTGCAGTTGTACTTGTTGTGTCAACTGGATGACAGCTGTGCAGATTTCCTTCTGCGTTTTTAAAAGTTCCTGCAAGAGCGATGTTCGGGCTTGCATAGCAGCTGCCTGATCCTCAGAAGACATCATGCACGAACGCACCCCCTCAAGGCTGGCTGCCATAGTTTGCATCCCCACCCACACCTCCTTGGCCAGCTCCCGCTGGACCCCAACGACGGTTCTTTCGAAGCTGGTGCCAGTGTCGTCAGAGTCCTCAGCTGTGTTGGAGCTGGCAGGTCTTACAATTGGGGTGGCGGGTGGTTCTCCTGTGGTGGCTGCTTCTTCTGTGCTCCTCCTTGTGACTGACGGTGGGGTTTGGAGGCTTTCAAGGACCATTTGAATGGTCTCTTCTGGGATGTTTATGGGCTCGTCATCCATGTCATCAGGGAACTCAGGGACAGGCATATCGGCAGGAGATCCGTGTTCCTCTGCAATGAAACAGGGTACAATTAGTGTGTCTGTGTTGTGACAATTTTGCACTAAGATACAAGCCTTTGGATGCCTTAACTTTGTGCTCTGTGTTTGTCTTGGTATCTGCTGTCCGTCATAGGGCATTGTTGTAGGCCTATGGCCCACCTGTGTGTCACATGTATGATATGGAGCTATCAGACATGTCTGCCTGATCGCCTCTAGGTGTTGCTTTGTAATTATTTAGGAATAGGCGTGTTTTTGTCCTACTCCTCCCTCGGTGTTTAACTATTGTTATGGAGGGACATTTTGTTGGGTGGGCTCTCATTATCCTACATGTGATTACTGGCTTTCTAGGCAGCAGGATAGCTAATGGTGAGGGGGAATAAGTCTGACCCACTTGTAAATAACTCTGTCACCCTGATATTTCATTTTCCTCAGACTAACTAGCAGTGCCTCTGGTCTCCCACATCAAAGGAATGTTTAGACATCCGAGCGCATGACTTCTTTGGAACTTCTTAGGGAAGTCATGGTCACTCAGATCCTACACAATTATCTCTTTTCCGGTATGTTCCCATACACAAATGAGAAAGACAGTATTTGTTTAATATGAGGTTTCATTGTACAACTGACTTGTTGAAATTTAGGTGTGAGCCACAATAACCCAAACAATACACACTGTTAGAAGTGAAATAGTCCGCAGGAGAGTAATACATTAGTACACAGCTATCATGGTGCCTAACTGTTTCTACTCTCCCTCTGCTTGTTCTATGTATAGCACAGCATGTTAAGTTTGGAGCTTGCCTGTCGGAATCAATGGGGAGACATCATCCCTCATATCAGAGGAATGGCCTGTGATCTGGTTGTGCATCAGCAGCAAGGCAGGCAGCATCTAGTTGTGTTTCTCTGTTTGGAAACTCCCTCATGCGTGTCTTGGGACAAGGAAGTGATTTTATAAGTCATATGTCATCGTGATGAAAAAGTTTCCCTACGCAGGAATGCCAAATCTTAACCCCTACCACATCTATCAGCAAAGTACCAGACTGTATCCTTGACTGGGGCACTGAGTGAATATGTTCTGGCAAACTCCAGTGCAGAAGTAGGCAAAACAGTGTGATTTGACTAATTAACAACACCTTAGGACTGGCTATTTGCTAAATTAACTGATAGGAAGGGCAATGAGAAGCATTTAGTGCAAAGTGCTCTGAGGCTCTTAGATGTGAGCAAATGAGTAAAAGTACATTCAGGATAAGATGCACAAAGGCCTCCAGCCTGAGGCTAATGCGCAAAGTATACGTTACACTTGCCACAATACACTTTGACTGACTGTGGGTGTTGTGACTGCCTTGCCAGCACACTTGCCTCTCAGGACCTGCCCCATACACTTTTTATTCACATTGCCCGAAATGTACATGTGACGTGGCATTTCCTATGCATGTCAATGTTAGGATGTGGTATGGATGTAAACATTGTGGATGTTTGAAGATGATGTTGGGTCATGTGTGTTTCATTGGATTGGCCTGTTTATCGTATGAAGGTCCTATTTGGTTGTGAGACTTTGCAAGTGTGTTTCAGTGACCAGTTGCCTGTGTCCCCTCCTCAGGTGTTGTCTGAGCAGTATGACATTAGTGATGTAGCCTTGTTAGCCAGGCATGTGAGGGACCCTGACGTATGCAGCATGTGTGTGTCGTTAGTGCTGTGTGGCTCCTAATGCAGTTTACTTATGTATGTGTCACGTATGGACATTCGGCATTTGAGTGTACAGGTGCCTTTGTCTTATTTCTACGAATAGTTGCGGATGTCATCCTCACCCCCTAATTTGGGTATGTATGTTCCATGGGGAGGTTCCTGCCATTTGGTACTATAGCTGCACAGAGATGAGAGGTATTATTGTCAACTGTTGTGGCAGTTACATTGCAGTTGTTGTTTTGGCTACTGCATTACTGATAGGGACCTAGTTGATGTAGGATAGATTTTGCAAGACAAGTGCCTGGATGTGAGTTTGACGTAGTGGCCTTCACACCTGTCGCTGCTTTCCCTTGGCTCTATTGTTGTCATTACAGGATGGCCCCATGGGAGTGTTGTTGGTGCTGTATTTTGTCGTGCCCCAGATTCAGTCTGTGCTGGGCATGCCCCCCTGCCGTGCCCCTTTACCCATGCCACTTCATATATGTGCTGACTTACATGCATTGTGTAGTAGGTATCCCCCCCCCTGCTTACAGTCCCCATTAGTGCATTTTAATTCCCCATGCGACTTACCCTGCATGTGCGTTGTGTCGTGGTAGTCTGCGCTGTCCTGTCCTTGAATCCCTGTGACAATCTCCTCCGGGATGACGGCTGCGACCATCTCCTCCATGTGGTCCAGGGCCTCCTGTTGTGCTGGACTCCCCCCTCCAGTCTGCATTGCTGCCTTCCTGTTCCTGGCCATTTTCTCTTTTGTCCTACGTTTGCAGTCATGCCAGCGTTTCTTACACTCAGTGACTGTGCGGCGTTCTTCAGCCACACTGTTGACCTTGTCCACTATTTGTTTCCATATGGCCTCTCTCCTATTGAGTGGCAATTTGGAGGAGATGAAAAGTTGGTGCTGGTGTTCCGTCACCTCTTTCACCAGGATTTCCTGCTCCTCTTCACTGAAGCGACACTTTCTTTTTTTTCTTATAATGTCCTGGTTCCTGTATGGATCCTCCTGGCTGGTTCCTGGTCTGCTCTCATCCTCCTGGGGTCTGTAGTGGCCTCTGGGATCCATTTTGGCTCTCCTCTGCTGAGAGGGCAGTTTTCGCGCAAAAATTTAACGCAATAGCGTGAGAAAAAACAGCGATTTCCGGATTGTTCTGTCGTAAATCGACCCACAGTGATGTGCGTCGCCTTTACGTTGGTTTCCTTTACGACGGAACGCCGCTGTGTGCGTCACGAAATAATGACTCCCACCTGTTGGTTGCGCCGCCGTACGTCAAAGTATAAATTTGATGCCCGCACGGCGCTTCAAAATGGCGTTAGACGGCGCTAATTTTTTTGACGCAAAACTGCGTTGGCGCAGTTTTGCATCAAAAAGTATAAATATGGCCCCAAATGCCTTACTAACATGTATTAAACTGAAGGATAATGCAAATTAATCAAAACTGATCAAGATAGGGACTCACTGTGTCACTACAGGTACGGGAACCTCTCCGTGCCCAATTACATCAAACGAGTATGCCTAAGCGGCACTTGTAACAAGGGAGGGCTGCCAAAATGAAAGCAGAGTAAAATAAGAGCAGGACAAAATTACTATATCGGCACGCTAAATATAAACCTTTCAGTGCTCTAATATCAGCGGTTCAAAGCTTACTTAATTCATCCATGTGGCTTGTACTGCTGCCGAACAGCATCCGAATGGATATATCTCCCCGTACCTGTAGTGACACAGTGAGTACCTATCTTGATCAGTTTTGTTAATTTGCATTATCCTTCACTTTAATACATGTTAGTAAGGCATTTACTTTTTTCACTCAGCAATAGAAATTGTTAAGACGTGGTGCTTCCTCGCGGAGAATATGGATACTACCGTTACCAGGTATTGTCCATAGTTTGTCTTGTGTAGGGATTTTAACGTGCATGTTTGAGTACAGCTTGTTTTGATATTTTTAGACTTTCACATCTATATACACTGACACAAATGTGGTGCCATAGACACGAGATTGTAGCAATTATATATGTACCACTAGTAGAAGTAGTTCTGGGCACAGGGATGCTATGGTGATAATTCAGCACTGGTGTACACAGTAGGGCTCTCTTGCATTAGTTATTGTTGAAGTATATCTTTAGCTAGTCTCCCTGTTTTTAATTTTTGTAGAGGCGACGTTGCCCCTCGATAGTCCTGATGAGGCCCTGATTGAAGAGGCCGAAACGCGTTGACACATATACCAGCGAGATTGTGTTCTCTAATTGGAGTCAGCTTTACAAAAAAATCACTTAATACGCACTGCAAAATACCACAAAAAACATATAGGTATTTGACAGTTGCTTTTCCGTGAACCACCCATCATCGCAACAGAGTGGATTACAATTATAATTTTGAAATTGTGACCACTAGTATTTTATAAAGAAAGGGTGTTGGGCACAACCCTCTACTGACGGAATGGCCAGTCTTAAGACTGTGAGAAGCTAGATGCTGGCCTTAGTTGAATCAAGAAGAATATATGTATTGAATTTTATGTATGTAATGTTTTGTTGTGTAAATATTTTTTATTCTGTATAATTTACTTATGAGCCATTTTTTGCCTAGCACATAATTAGTTGTAATACATTTTGGAAAGTAATTAATCCATAAAGACAGTATAGAGCACTGTTTTTCAAAAATATTGATTTAATTTATCCCTACCGTTAGACCATTCCTTTGTATACATATCGTTATTTAACCCAGGTCAGGTTAGGGTCATCGGGTTTCCTCTTTTTTGCATAATGCTGGGTGGGGAAGAAAGCAGTACAGCACCAGGTTTCTGGTTCTAACCACATTCTGGTTTTAATGAAAAATAAACAAATACCCAGAACTTGCCTGGAATTTGCACTCAACAATTCATCATCTCCCATTAGCATAAATAAACTACACCCCTCACTACTATCCATGTCAGATGTTTCGCACTTTCCCCTTTTCTGACACAAGGCTCCTCCTCAGTTGTTCCATTTTTTCTTATTCTCCGGAGCCACATACCAATCAAAGACCTGCGTGACTCCAAAAGGACCACTAAACTAAGACAGATCCCTTCCCAAATGCCCATCTTTCACCTTAACTGAAATCACCAACCTAAATATAATATATCTTATCTAGCTGTGTGGCAGAACAATTGGGTTTATCACCATCCTTCACCCAACTGCGTAGTAATTTGGTTCTAGGTTTGCGACCTCTCATCATCTTGAATGGCGAATTGGAAAGCACCCAATTCTCAGTATTGTGGTGTTCCCACACCAATTTCTCAACAGCCTCACCCACTCCAGGCCCACTGCACATAGCTAACTGGATGGTACCCTTTAGCATGTGGTTCATCCGTTTAGTAATACCATTCACCTGGGGATTATGCAGTGTTGTAGGATAATGTTTAATACCATGTCCCTCCAAAAACTCCTTCATCTCTCTCAACGTAAATTTATCAAAGTTATCAAAGTGTTAGGAAAACACTCGCTCCAAAAGTCTAATAGCACTCCTTGTAGATACTTCCTTTAAGAACTTGACATCCATCCATTTGGAAAATACATCAACGAAAACCATGGCAAATGTCAATTCTTACTTTACTAAGGCTACTGAACCTACAAAATCAATACACACACTGTGCCATACTTCTTTTGGATCTTGTAGATGACTCAATTCTGATTGTCACCCAAAATTCCGCCTTTCTCACTTTCTTTGCAATCCACAGATTGTTCTACCACATTGGGCAGTTTGAATATCAATCCCCGGCCACCAGAAGTTTTCTTTCACCCTCCTCTGTGTCATGGTCTGTCCCAAGTGTCATTTATGCGCTAACTGAATGATTCTCTTTTTCAAATTCTCAGGTGGTACATATCCCCCTCATTAAGACACTCTCCCCAATGATGGACAATTCACCTAAAATTTTGATATACTGTCTCACAGAAGAAACAACTGTGCTCTCTCACCTAACCATTTTGCACACTTCTTTTAATATATCATCCTTTGCCATTTCTTGCACCCATTCTTCCTTTGTAATACACCTACCACACTATGCTCTGCTTCCTCTAACCATGCCACCACACCCTCTTTCTCTTTATCTATCACTGTTTCCTCATCAATAACCTTCCAATTTGCAGCCAAACAAGAAAGGGCATCTGCTTGAGCATTAAGCCATCCACGAAAGTACTCAATAATGTACTGTAATTCTTGTGAACGTTCTGCCGACCTTGCTAAGCTTGCTGATCTTTTACCAGCACCCCCAGAGCTAGAATTGTTATCAAAGGTTTGTGATCAGTTCCCAACTTGAAATTCTCTCCCCATAGAATGTCCTGAAATATTCAGTGCACCAAGCTGCAGCCAATGCTTCATGCTCAATGACAGAGTAATTATTCTCAGCCAGTGAGCTTGACACAAAAGCTACAGTTTTTTCCCCACCCTTATGAAGCTGGGATAAGATAACACCCATGCCTGGTGCACTAGCATCCAGGGTAAGAATGGTATTCTGTTTAATGTCTAAAGGAACCAAAATCCCTGCTGCACATATCTCTTGCTTGATATTAACACTTTTGTTGTTACACACCTCACGTGAATGTACATCATTTTTTCATCAACACTTTTAAGTCTCCTGTCTTAGTTGCAAAATTCTCATCAAAGTTGGCAAGGTACTCTATGAGTTCCATAAAAGACTGCAACTGGTCTTTATCCTTGGGTAGAGGAGCTGACTTTATGACGTCCAATAAGTCTTTTTTCAGTGATATTCCATTTCCTGAAATTGTATGTCCTAAGTACTCCATCTCTTTGCTTACAAATATACATTTTTCTTTGCATATGGTAAAGCCCACATTCAACACTTTCCTTGGCACATTCTTCAAGATTTGATTGGGTTGTTCAACTGTAGCATCATATACAAAAATGACAGTTTGAAAAATATTGCATGTGTGAAACCCTTAAATATTTACGACATTATCCATTGGAATACAATGGCTACCAAAGAAAACACAAACAGCATTCTTATGAAGTGAAAAGTTCCTTCTATCATAATGAAAGGACGATGTCAGGTCCCTAGACTTCTCATGCAAATGAATCTGATGGTCAGCACTCTTTAAATCTAACTTTGAAAAGTGCTTTGAGGAATAGAAGTAAATCATTAATATTTGATAAAGAGAAATTGTCTGAAACAATTTTTTTATTAACACTATGGAGATCCATACAAAATCATAAACAACCATCAGATTTTTGTGTTATAACCACAGCTATTATCCAGTTCAAAGCCTCCACTGGCTCAATTAAACCCTCCTTTACCATCTCACTCAACATCTGATTTACCTTCCTAACCAGTATGGGAACCTTCCAAACTCTGCTTTACAGGTAGAGCTCCTAGTTTAACTCAGCTCTCATACACATACCTATTATATTTAAATCATATTACTGCATCCACCCGAAAATAGGAGGCCCACATTTGGCAACATATACTTTTCCTATGGTGTTCCAGGTGTTATGTTCAATGACTGGAAAGAAATAGCTAAGTAAATAAATGTCCTCTCCTTGATACCCTCCAGGGCAAATATAATTTGAGAGTAAATCCAAGTGAGACCAAGTTACATAAAAAATATTTTTGGGAATAATGGTATATCTAGAACCTGTCCGCCATAAGTTCCACATCTTTCCCCAAAATGGTAAACCATACTTTTGGTCTATTTTCACTCCGTTCACCGCATCACCATCACCTAATCTCAAAACACAGTCATGAATAGACTCTCCACAATCTTCATCCAGTACTGCTACTTTTGATTTAGGCCATTCTTTAACACATATGTGCAAAATGACTCTTGCGTCCATACTTTCTGCACTCTTTGCCAATGGCATAGCATGATTTGAAATCACTCCCATGAAAATTGCTCCCACATCTGTTGCATATCTTATTGTTATATTTGTTGACTGAAGTGTTTTGTGTTTTTTCCTACAGCCCCACATTACTGCTTCTCTTAACACACTCACCAACTACTTCAGCTACTTCTTCATGTCCCACAATCATACCTGCAAATTTGTTCATTTCTTGCATACAATATTCTGATTCCTGAACAACTTTTGCCATTTAAATAGAGTCTTTCAACGTTTAATTTTTTGCCGCCCATAAATGTTCTTGTATTTTGCTGCTTTTGCGTGAGCCGATCTCTTCTTAACTCATCACCCATTTTACCAAATTGGCATTTCATAGATAATTCTTTCATCCTTGACACAAATAAATCAATTGCTTCTCCAATACACTGTGGTTGCATATGAAACTTATACCTTCCATTACAACATTTGTTTCTTTAGCAGATCTATTACTCAGTATGCTTCTGGCTTCCATATAAACATCGGATAGCCAAGAAAAATTATATGATGCTTCCAGCAAAAATGTAAACTCTCTTTGACCTTCATGAATTCAACAGTATTGCTTATTTCTCTCAGAACTAAATTCTTCAGTATTCAGGGCTGACAAATAATTGTCAAACCTATCAATCCGTTTTTTCCATATGATTACTGGTATCCCTCACTGTTGTAGAAAGAGAGGTGGCGCTGCAATAGACACTTATTCCATGTTGTAAGTTAAAAACTGGAAATATACAATAGTAACTAGCACTTTGTGACAAATAGTGTGCGCATCACCGCATTTGATCTTGAAGAAATAAATTAATCAAATATATATATATCAAATTATTTTTTTCTTTATTGTCTAGAGTCACTTATACATTTTTGTTTTTGTTTTCATTTATTCCTGTGTGGGATGCACAATAGTTATATGGTGTGCGTGTCACTGCGTTCCTCGAGTCTTTAAAACAAAAGCCTAGAGATAGATGTGCACATCACCACAGTCTGTAAGTCTCACAGGCTATATGCTCATCTCTTTAAGTAAAAAGAGCACTGCTCCTTTAAGAGACAAAGGTGTGCACATCACAGCACTGATGTGTTGAGGCATCTTCCTGAACAGCTACATCCATCAATTGGATTCACTGCCCTCATGTGTTAGAGCTTGAGTTGGCTATCTTGGACTCGAGAGCTCTCACTGAGGATTTCGCTCACCCTGCCCTCACATGCTATAGCTGTGTTGGCTGCTTCCAGATGAAGAGCTCACACTGGCAGTTTGGCAATAGTTAGAGGAAAGCACTTTAAACACCTATGTAGGTAACTTCAGTATATAAATGACAAAATGAAAGATGAGCGCTCAGTCCAGCAAGCAAGCTGAGGACTTACAAGTACAAGCTTGCCAGGTGTCAATAAGCACAACATACGTAACCACACAGAAAATAGACAAGAACCTTACCTTTAAGGGCTTGACTCCTAACCCTTATACCAATACAAAGGTGTCACCTTTTAATCCTGACCACCCTTGCGATCAGTGTCACCTGGCAGGCTGAAATATAATAGGCTGGCAGGTCATCACCAAAATCTGTTGCAAATGAAGCTCCAGACAAGTAAGAATAAATCTCAACTGAATCAGCCTGCCATACTGTGGCCTTATCCTGCCAGCCTCCACTGCAACTGACCCACAAGGCATTCAAAATGCAACTTTCCCACAAAATACCTTAGAACACAGGTTCCACTTACATCACAAATATGACAATGTTGCTGCTCTGCCTTTATAGATTTGTGCACTCCTGTCTTCACTGACTGCTCTGGGTGGGGAAGAGGGCAGTACAGCACCAGGTCTCTGGTCCCAATCATATTCTAGTTTTAGTGAAAAATAAACAAATATTGTTCTGTCATGGACATGTGAAACTCCTTTGAAACATCTTGGTTTTTCATTCACATCTTTCTTTCTGCTCTTAGAGGTTTGTTGATTTTTCCTGCTTGAGTGTTTCCTCACACATTACATAGGTGTCACCTTGTTCTGACACAATGTACAAGTCCAAAAGTATTAACACACTGCTCTCCAGCAAGCAGTGCACTTCAATAAACAAAGGAGCAGTGTACCAATATCTCAGCATACACTGTGTTCCACACTAAATGCACAGTAACACTACAAAGAACTCACTTCAACATTTCAATACCATAGGAAAAGAGCTCCAATGTTTCAGTTCTGGAAGTGAAGCACATCACCTGATTCAGCTCCAGAAGACCAACACACTGATGTTACACTGCAAGGTGTACCACATTAATAAAATAAACATATCTATGTTCCAGCACTAGAGGCCATTTTTATGGCCAAGTGGTGCAGTGCAGCAAGGCACCTTGCTGCATTGCATCACAGGAAAAGGGCAGTAATGTGCCATATTTATCCCAATGTGAAACTTTTCTTTCCTTTCCTCATTGCTGGCACACAATGGGCTGCATAGCGCCATGCCTCCATTGCATGTAGGACTGTTTTTGTGCAAGAAGGGGTACCTTCCTGCACAAAAACAACCCACTAATGCTTTTTTCTCTTTCTATGTGAGCTGGAAAAAACAAGGCAAAACATAGATATTTCTCCATGCTACAAGTCACCTGGGGAGGCGTACATTTTTGGTGCATTCCCATGTCTACCATGTCTGGTAAACTCGGGAATACATTAAAATCCATGGATATTGTGTGGGAACACCCGCGCAACACCCATGGAACACCTCCCTGGGGAGGGTAAGGCAATGTAGCGATTTGGGCTGCATTACTTTATTCAAGATTTATGAAGCCACTCAAGGTCATGCAGAGAGGCCTTGCATGGCTTCATAAATCCCATGTTGGGCTTGTGTCACACTTGCACTGTGTTGCGAGGTGTAAGAGTGACACAACAGGGCTCATAAATATGCCTCCTTATGTGCAACAAGAGCAATATGACATGTCCTTGCTCCTCACCACAGAATGCACAACTGTGTATCAAAATGAAATGAAAAATTGAGAAACATTATAAAAAAAATACAGTATTGCACAAAACAATATCTAGTTTTGCAGCATCCATCTTCGTATCTGGCTGCCGATTGCTAGTTACCCTAGGATTCCACCTTATTGTCCTGCTTAATGATTTCTACAATGCACTTAAGTCAACAAGTCTCAATGTAAATCATCAATACTTCTGAATCATGGCTTATAAAAAGGTAGAAAATACAACATGGCTGGCAAGATCAGGACAGCGATGAGGTTGCAGAACCATCCTACTCACTGCAGAACTACCAAACGCAGATCCGAAATCGTGCCTTATCCAGGGCGTGCCAACATAGCAAGGAGACAGTATAAGCACTGTACAATATGTTAAGGGCAGATCTACTTTATATATTTGAGCATTTCCAATGCACCTGTGCCCTCAATACATTAAATCCAATATGTTCCCTGGTATGTATGTATGCTACAGGTATGTCTACATTAGAATAAAAGTGAGCCTGTGTGGCCTAACACCCAACACATGTGATATTTCACAAATATCTGGCATCATTCTGCCAAGTCTCCTCATATACTCCCAGTCCATGGAAATTCTAAACAGCATCTCTACCCCAAAACGTCTTTAACAAAGGGCACTCTAAGGCTCAATTCTCCCGCCTACTCTTGTGAATCTGTATATTGAATGAGTCTGCACCTTGCCAAAAAAAACTAAATTCACTGGTATGAGCTCTTATGCAAAAGTATCTTCCCAAAAAGACATTGAATTTCTGGTTGTTATCGAAGATAAAATTCAATCTTAGATGACACACCATCGTCTCAAACAGAATGGTACAAAAATGTAATTCTTACTAAATTCCCAACCCAACTGTTCATCACCTGTGCATTTGGCCAAATACCTTCAACATACTTGACTGTCAACATGCCATCAAGGCTTGCGCAAAATGTTTAAAGTTCCATCAAGACAGAATTGTGACCTTCAAACCCACATCAACACTAACGCAAAAGGTGCAGTACTACAGATCAGACTTATGAAAGTAATGAAATCCTACCAAGAACTTTAAAAAGTTATCCAATCTGTAGTTCCAGCATTACTAAACCATAGTGATTCTCTGCTAACAGGAAAATGTCACCATCTCCCACCCCCGAAGACTGCTCTCCATGCAACTGCAAGTGCACCCCCAGAAAGACTGACCAAACACATCTGTTGTACATTTTTTGGTCAAGCAGGTATTCCAAGCAAGAAGAACCTTGAACATCTCTGCATTATTCACAAATCACTCCACTTAAAAGTCCCAAATTATCTCTGAAGTGCTGCATCTCTTGTGTACAACAACTATGCAATTATAATTCCTTTTTGAATTATCAGAAAGAAAAACGTCCTTAAACAATGTTTCATTGAATTTGCCTCCAAGCCATGAAAATCAATACCACTCATCACTAGGACAACCCATCTCTCAAAATGTTTAAAAGGGAGAAAAGACTGCTTTTCCAGCAACACCTTCCTCCTCAAAACCTTACATTCTTCTTAAATAATACTCTCAGTAGAGAGATCTTTAGAACACAGATCCTGCTCTACTTTTATGGATTCTAGATATCCTGGCAGTTTATGAATTTTGCTGAGCTTCCTAACAACAACCAACTTCACTTAGGGAAATGATTATCAACAACAACGTTTGTAGGAAGATATTCTCACTAAGGAATTTCCTCCCATTTTAGAGGTGGTTTTTCCAGGCTAAATGCAAATGCCTTAAGCTTCATGAAGATTTCAAATTTAATAACATTGATAATGTTGCAGTTCATAATAATTCACAACTTGACATGCACTGATATTAAAGTAGCTTTAGAATCCTGATTTAGGTGTGAGTCCCTGATATTGGAAACCATTTCCTGTGACCAGAAGGGAAGGACAAAAATAGAACACTACTAGATAGGGCATCGCAGTGACAGTGTTGCATGAAACAAGCTTTACCTGAAGTAGAAGATCAAGTATAAATCAGAGATGTGTAAAATTGCATCATTAAAATAAATGTTCAAGATTTGAGGAAAATTAAGCAAAATAATTTGTACATTTTGCGAGATGTACTTTGTTGTATCTCAAGTGAAAAGTGAAGGGAAGGGCTTACTTGCGTTCAATGTCACCCTAAATGGAGTACTGGGATGAGGAGAAAATGCCTCCATGACGCATGTATATGCACAAACAAGTCTTCTGCAAGAAATCTTTTCTCATGCCTGTCCCCAGAGTGAAACAATTGTACAGAATTACACACTTGCATAATTTTTTATATTCATAATTTGTGTAACACAAAATAGTACACATTATGTAAATTATGCTACAGTAATAGAAAATTCTGTAATCGTATCACTCACTTCCCTAGAAGTCTGACAATCACGAGAATCTTAAAGCAGCTTTTGCTGATAATGAAAAGGTTGTGACACAGTTTATATTACCTGTTGTGTGTGATAGTCCTATTCTGTAGACATTTATCCAAATACCCATGCTGTTGTTCTGATGGAGAGTGGCTGTGTGTTCTTAAAGGATGTATGTCACAATATTAAGTAGTAACACAATATTGTCCTGCCAAATATTAAATCTAGAATATCGACTATCACAAGATTGTGTAGGTAAGAATAACTAGGTAAGTGTAGATTTACTACTTTCAAATATAATATCTGCACCTTGATGATATATCAAGGCACACGGTCAAGAACATACATACTGTCATGACATGTCAATGTGAACTTAAACAAATCTGTACTATAGCCTAAAAGCCCACTGCTGGGGGCCACACCAGTTGATGAAGGCCCTACATCTTGGTTATAGGTTGAGATGCAGGCAAGGGCCTATACCAATGGAGTGGGCCTTTATCAGTGGCATAGTCCGAGGCAGAAGGGTTACAAGACTTTTAGAACATTCCACCCACTTAAGGTAGAATGGTTTTGTGAGAAATTGGGCTGTTGGTTGACTGTGGTGTGAGCCCTCGGCAAGTAACAACCACAACTCTTATCAGTAAAAGGCACAAGAAAACTCAAAATTAACTTTTTCTCATCCTCTGGTATCGTGGCACAGGGCAGTTAGGCTTAACTTGAAGGCAATGTGTAAAGTATGTGTGCAACACTTTAAACAGTAACACAGTTAAAAAGGCCACACAAAAATAGTCCCAAACCAGGTTAGAAATATAGAACTTAGGTTAATACATAAAACAAGACCAAATCCACAAACTCCCATCAGTAAAACTTGAGTTATGAATTTTTAAAGAATAAACTGTAGAATAGCGCTTAGAAGCATAAGGTGCCAACCAGAAATATCTGGTTGCACTGGCCCAGGAAAAAGTCATACATTCAGGCTGACCAATATGGAGCATGGGCTGGCTACAGAGACCCACTTAAGCCTGCTGAATAAAGTGCCTTAAATCCTGGTTGCAGAGCGTTGAATGAATCCAAGGCAAAGATGTGTCACACAGCCGGTGTGAAGCATTGCTTCTGAGGTGCGGCAAGGCGGCGGTGTGAGGTCTATTGTGTTGACGTGGAAGATCCCATCAACGGAGCATGAAACCCAAGGGTCAGTGTCGGGGATAGGTTGTGCACCTGAGATGATACATAGGTTATGATGAGTGATGGCTTTCTTGGGGAAGCAAGATGGTGACTGCGTATTGCGCTCCCGCAAGCTGCTCCCTCCCTGCTCCTGTTCTGACATGGCTGTGGTGGTGAGAGGTGAAGATATGATAGGAAAGGCTGCTAAGTGGTAAGGCATATAAAGATATCCCTGTTCAGGGGTGCGAGCAACCCGACAGTTCGCTTGAGAGAAGGAGGGTAGGATGCTTCTACTTTCAATCGTGGTCATCACCTGCATTGTACGTTGGGCAGCAGAGTTCTTGGTGGCACCGTGCGTTGGTGGCACTTCACGGGCCATAGTATACCTCCTAAGGCTGCTAAGCTGGAGAGGACAGGACAAAGACAGCAGCAGCCCCGCATCAGGAGGTTACACCAGCTCATGCTTTCTTGAAGTGGGAGCACGGCAGCTCTGGAGTAAAGGGAGTGGAGTCAGTCACAAACAAGGAGGTGGAAACACAGGGGATAGCCTTCACCTCAACGAAGGCAACTGTTCTGGAAGCCCAACAACAGGGGCAGTGGTGGTCAACCGCACAACCTCAGCCACAGCCTTTAATTGCAGATTTTTTTGCCCCAGATTCTGGGGATACTCAGTCAGTGGTCATGCTGGTTACCCCCAATGAGAAGGAAAAAGGACATGGGCAAATGGTCTCTGGTGGGACTACCTCCGGATCAGACAAAGGGGAAAAACACCAGATTTAGCCCAATTACCTCACTCCCATGGTGAAGGAGCATACGTACAGCCTGCGGAGGTGCCAGAACGACTGTGGGAACAGGAGCTACCAGCCACGAAAGCACCTATGCAGCTTAGTTTGGGGGGCTCAGTGGTGGAATGTTCTCTGAACCACAAAAGGACAGGCTGAAGTGTGACCCCACCTGATGGTTCTGTGCATGTGGCCGGGGGGTGGGGGGGTGCTGTATCTGGGACAGAACAGGAGGGATAAATGCAAGTGAGATCATGTTTTGATGACACAGTTGCTGCACCTGGTGTTCCCCACCTGGAGTATGAGTTCAGACCTGACAAGGACAAAGGTACTGTTTAAAGTGGCATCCTCCGGCCCTGTGAGAACTACCCTCTCATGTTGTAAACTGAACACCTGTGCAAATGGCGTAGGAAGGTTGAAAGTGGTTGGGTATGCTCCAAAACACAAGGATACATGATTGTCTCCCACTGATGGGTCAGAATCCCCTAACTCGAGTCTTAGTGATCTAGTTGATGATTTACACTCCTCCGCCTCTGGGGCCAGTTCAAGTAGTGTGTCTGACGAGTTATGTGCTAGAGCTAGCCTTCAGAAGTAACTGAAAAAAGAGAGAGAGGGGAGCCAAGCTTGGAAGGTCGAATATGAAAAAGATTCTAATGCTTACTGTGCCTTGAAATAGGACTACTCTGCTGCCCAGCAGTTTTAACCTGATGACTAAACTCGTCAAATTACCTCACCTCCTTTAGTGGGAAATTGTGTGATCACTGAGCGGGGATCAGAAGAACTAACTCTGCGGCTCATCTTTAACTCCATAAAAGAGCTTCAGGAGGGAAATAGAGATGCGTGCCGGAGGTCCTGGCCAGCCACAAAAAAGCTAAAAGGAGCGATCCAAAAGGCTGACAAAACCTGTGTAGAATTTGGGGATAGGATTTCCTCAATGAAAGAGTGAGCTGAGGCACTGGAGCTAGATGTAGGAGCGCTTAAAGGCCAGACTGAGGCCCACAAAGCCCAGATGATAGATATACTTTGAAAGATGGAAGACTTTGAGAATTGGCAGAGAAAGAACAAACTCAGACTTTTGGGGCTTGCAGAAGGTGTAGAGAGAGGTGACATCAGGGCCTTCATACTAAATCTCCTTAAGGGGCCTTCACTAAATTGACGACATGGAACTGGGACCTTGAGGTTCAGCGTGTTCATTGTTTTCCACTGATGCATAGAAAACACTGTGACGAGCGAGCGGACAATCCTAAAGCCATTCTGGTATATTTTGGGGGCTTTTGCAAAGCCTCACCTGGATTCTAATAATGCTAGTTATAATGGTTATACCGTTTTTGTCCGGCCCGATTTTTGTCTTGCTACGGTGGAAAGGAGATGGAGGCCCAGACAGCTCATTAAGCCAATTCAAGACCTCATGGGTGAAGTATTTCTGATGAACATTCACCTCGGAGGTTAAGGCTAAGAAATACATGAATGCCCTCTCACCCGGGACTTTGGAGATTTCTCATTTGGGAGGGTTTTCTGTGTCAAGTGTTGTTGGAAAATGGGTTATTGGTAGGGCAGGTAGGTACCTACACCTAGCAACAAGCCACTAACCTCCACATAGGTACAGTTAGGTCTCAGTAAATTAATCCCAGCTCAACCCTTGGTAGCTTGGCAACGAGCGTCAAGGCTTAACTTAGGAGACAAAGTGTAAAGCATTCAAATATCACAAAACAGTAATTAAATAAAACACAGGAAACAGTTTAAAAATCCAAAACCAATTTATAAAAATAGTTTATATTTTTATCTTTAAAATTACACAAAAATGATTAAAATCGGTTCAGGGGAACCGGAGATATGAATTTTTAAAGAATTATTACTTTTCTAGCGCTTAGAAACAAAAAGCGCCAATCGGGTCATCTGGTTGCACCTCGACCGGGGCAAAGTCAAACTTTCAGGCCGACCGCGATGGAGCCCTGCTCGGCTACAGGTCGCGGGAGGCCTCGGTTAAAAAGTTACCTTCTGACTTAGTCTTTATTTTGAAGTTTTTCTTCACCGGGACGAACCTGCCAGTTGAATCCGACCTCCTGGAGCCCTTGTCCGGATACGCGATGTGGGTTTCCTCGGTGGAGACTTTTACCTTCGGACTTAGTCGTTTTTTCGAGATGAAAATCCTTCGACCGGGGTAAACCTGGATCTTGATCCGACGTCCATGGAGCCCTTCTCGGATACGATGGCTGGGAGGTCCCGGTCAACTTTTTACGTTCGGACTTAGTCTCTTTTTTAGATGTTTTTCTTTACCGGGACGAACCACGAAGTCAGGCCGGGTCGCGGTTGAGGCAAGCCGGCTAGAATTTCCGCGGCGGGTCGGTCCCTCTCTGGAGCTTTTTTCCAAAAATTCTCAAATCTTTTCCAAACTTCTGGGGCTTCACCCAGATGTTCTTTTAAGGTTCTTTTGGGGTCCACAGCTCACCCCAAGGGTCCAGAAGTTCTGTGATGGTCCTTGGGGGGTGTGGACTTCAACTCCCAGAATGCACCTGGCGCAAACTCCTTTTTGGCCACTGAACAGTGGTCAACTGGTCGCTTTCTTCAGGAGTTGGTGCAGGGGACTCTGGTTTAGCAATTTTTCACCTGTAGCCAACAGGGAGTCCCTCCTTGAACCAGTTGAAGCCAGGCAAAGTCCTTCTTGTGGTGAAGCCCAAGTGTGCAGCTGGTGCAGTCCTTCTGAGTGCAGGTTCCAGGTGCAGGCCAGGGGTCCAGCAGGGCAGTCCTTCTTCTTCTTTAGTTCCTTTCTTGTTGAATTCTGGAGGGGATCTCAGGTGTGGGTGCAGGTCTGCCAGTTTTATCCTTGCTCCTGGGTGAAAAGCAGGGGGGCCCTGGTTCTCCAATCAGGGACAGGGTTGTCCCCCTGTAATGACCACTTCCTGGGAAGTGTGGCAAAAATCCATCCCAGAAGGCAACAGTCTCTAAAAATCCAACATGGATGAATCTGATTTTTGGAGGTTACATCTGGCTGAGCCCACCCACTGGTGTGGCTAAAAATCATAAACACACCCCTCTCCTGCCCTCTCCTAATCTAATCAAGGGGGCACCTAGCTGTCTGGGGTTGCAGGATGTGGGGGTGTTGCTGGGTGCTGCAAATGTCCTTCTCTGCCTTTGAAGACCAGTTTGGCAGCCCTCCCCCTTCCTGCCTCACCATCTGCTGAGGGGAGATTCTCTCCCCCAAGCACATTCCTTTGTGTGAAGCCTGGCCACTTCACACCTCATCAAGGCAGCCTGGCAGAAGCTGCTGCAGGCTGGCCAATCAGAGCACAGCAGCAAAAACAATGCAGAGCTGAAATTGGCAACTTTTTAGGTAAAGTCTAAACTTTTTACCTGAACTAGTTATATTAAATCCAACAACTGGAAGTTGTAGGATTTATTACAACAATTAATTTGATACCAAATTCTTGGTATGCAACATTTAAGGAAACTTTAAAATTTAAAATAAAGTCTGCCCATTCTAGCCTATGAAGGCCATTTACTTCAATGAGGGAAAAACGAATTTGGCTGTTTTTACCTCACCAGGGCTTATAAATCTATTTTTATAATGTCCCTGCTTATAGTTACATGGCACCCAGCCCTAGGGGCACATAGGGCACACCTTAGGGGTGACTTATATGTAAAAATAAGGTAGTTTAAGACTTTGGAAGTACCTTTAATTCCAAAGTCGAATTTGCATATAACTTTAATTTAAAAGCAGCCAGCAAGGCAGGCTTGCTTTTAAAATGACACTGGGCACCTCCGCAATGCACCTAGGTGTGCACCACCTATGCTGTGGTCCCTAAACCTACATGCCCTACCATATACTAGGGACTTATAGGTAGGTTAACTTAGCCACTTATAATTAGCCTAATTTGCATATCCATTTTACACAGAGCACAGGCCCTGGGACTGGTTAGCAGTACCCAGGGCACCTTTAAAGTCAGGAAAACACCAGCAAAAAGTGGAAAATGGGGGAAAAAAGTTATGGGGCCTCTGCAATCAGCCCTGTTTTCTCACACAACCCCCCCCCAGCCCACACGCCCAGGAGACTCAGCCCAACCCTGGGAGAGTCTTCCTGGCTTGTTAGGGGAGGAAGACAGTGAAGAAAACTGGCTGTCCCTTTGCAGGGCCTACTCTGCCTTATATCCTCCTGTCAGGGTCACTCCCTATGGGTAGTGAAGCCATCCCAACAGTAAAAGGACCCAACACAAACTGAAACTTTCCTCTAGGGGGGTCTTCCTCCTTTCTCTCTGCCAACTTGGGTAGTGAGGTGCCCACCTCCCCTACTCCAAACTTTGCTAGGGCAACACCTAGCTTACCCAAAGAGGTCACCCAACACTTGAGCAACCCCACCATGACCAATAGGGTCAGGGGGCCTATTTTGCTATTGGCCCTGGGGTCTGCCTCCCAGGCCAAGTACAGTGCTGCCAGGAAGGCTAGCACCCAGCAGAGGCTACTGACAGCTGTCAGTACCCAGAACCACACCCTAAGCTCTCCACTGACAGGTGGCTGAGCTGCTTTAGGGGCATCTTTGGGGTCCTGGCACCCCTCTTGCTGTCTAGAGTGGGGGGCTACCACCTCCTGTGGCAGACACCCTCCTTCCACTCTCCCTTCTGTCAGTGCAGGGGCAACACCTTGCATCTGGACAGCTGCCTGACTACTCAGGACTTCCTTGGGGTCAGGTGAGGCCTCACCAGTGCCAACTCTGGGCTCCCCCCCTACTGGGGCAGAAGGCCTTTGGCTCCCTGGAACTCTCTTTAAGAGTGGCCTACCCTTCCTTTTCTTCTTTCCTTTTCTTGGGGACCCCTGTCTCCTAACTGTAGGGACTGACTCCCCAGGACTTTGGGTTGGGGGGGCGCCCTGGGCGACCACCCCATCTGTGACCAGACTCACCTCTGGGAGGTCATTGCCCAGGATACAATCTAGGGGAAGGTCAGCACTGACTACCACCCTATTCCAGTCAAGGATACCCTCCCTCTCTAGGGGCACTATGGCTACAGGTTTGGAGGTGACCTCCCCTGTGGCTATCCTGACTTTCTTTGTCTTTCCTGGGACATACATGTCTGGGGTCACTAACCGGTCACTCACTATAGTGTGACTGGCACAGGTGTCTCTCAGGCCAGTGGTAGGGATCCCATTCACTTGAATGTGGTGGAAGTGCCTACTCCCACCCTCAGGGATCACCAGCTTACCATCTGGTCCTGTCTCCCAGCACAATGCTAGGAGGACTTCATCATCTGAGGAATCCTCCTCTATGGCTACACTGGACAGCCCAGTGCTAACCACCTTCCTTGGACAGGCTGCATCTCCTCTGAAGTGACCTGTCTGCTGACAGTCAAAGCAAGCCCTACTGTCCAAGAGTTTTTTTAACCCTGGGTCTCCCTGTCTCTGCTTGTCAGAGTGGGAGTGGGATTTACTCTCCTCCTTCTTAGGGTTCTGGGGTACAGAGGGAGTCTCTGTGGTGGGCTTACCACCTCCCTCCTTAGGTTTTTGGGGACCTGTCCCCCCCTTCTTGGAGTCTCCCCCCTGGGACTTGACAACCACCCTGGTTCTCAACCACTCATCAGCTGCCTCCCCTAGCTCTCTAGGGTTGGTCTGCTTAGAGTCCACTAGATGCTGGCGTAACCTTTCTTGGATACAATTGGTCAAGATGTGCTCTCTCATGATCAGATTGTATAACCCCTCATAAGTATCTACTTTGTTACCAATAATCCAGCCCTCTAGTGCCTTTAGTGAAATGTCCACAAAGTCAACCCAAGACTGGGTACTGACCTTCTGGGTGTCCCTGAACTTCATTCTATATTGCTCTGGGGTCAGACCAAACTTCTTGGCTAAGCACCTCTTCATACTAGGGTATGAATCTGCCTCCTCCCCCCTTAAGGTCAGAAGCCTATCCCTCCCTGAGTTGGGGACCAACTCCCACAAAAGGGAACCCCAGTATTGAGGCCTAACCCTTCTCATTTGGAGTGCCCTCTCAAAGGCCCCCAGCCACTTATCTATGTCATCCCCCTCTACATAAGCAGGAACTACCCCCTTGGGTAACCTGGGGCAAACTCCCCCACCCATGGACACCTCAGCTTCTTTATCGCTGCTTCCATCTCTTTTCTCTTTGTATGCCCACTTTTTCTTTTCTAGGGCCAGCTTCTCTGCTTCCAAAGGTAAGTATGCTAGCTGGGCCTCCAGCTCTCTTTCTCTGATGGATGGGTTCTCTCCTCCTGAAAGGACCCCCTTCCCACCACTAGCTTTGGATCTGCCCCTAGTGACTGTATTTACTGAGGACTGTTCTTCCTCATCCTCACTTAGGCTCAGATGCCTTCCCTCCCCTGAGTGGTTAGAGCTTGCATCCTCCCTTCTTTCTCCCTCCTCTGGAGCTTCTTCTGACTCTACCTCTTGGGCCTCAGCCCATGCGGTCAGGGATGTGATCAGGATTTTCTTGCTGAGATCAGTGGTTGCAGGCAACCCTCTTTCAATACACAACCCCCTAAGCTGGACTACTGTCAGTGTGGGTAGGCTAGCCAGATCAAGCTCCATTGTTCCCTAGTTTTGTGTCAAAAAAAACTTTTTGCAAAAATTGGAAACAAGAATTTAGAAAAATTACAAAAATTCAATAACTGAAATTAATCCAAATTAAAAATTAAAAACAATTTTTGCGCTAGGACAATTTAAAGGATTTTTAATTTGTTTTACCTAAAACTGTAACGTGATATTGAACACAAGTACAGGATCCCGTCGCTGCTTCCAATTATGTTGGAAAATGGGTTATTGGTAGGGCAGGTAGGTACCTACACCTAGCAACAAGCCACTAACCTCCACATAGGTACAGTTAGGTCTCAGTAAATTAATCCCAGCTCAACCCTTGGTAGCTTGGCAACGAGCGTCAAGGCTTAACTTAGGAGACAAAGTGTAAAGCCTTCAAATATCACAAAACAGTAATTAAATAAAACACAGGAAACAGTTTAAAAATCCAAAACCAATTTATAAAAATAGTTTATATTTTTATCTTTAAAATTACACAAAAATGATTAAAATCGGTTCAGGGGAACCAGAGATATGAATTTTTAAAGAATTATTACTTTTCTAGCGCTTAGAAACAAAAAGCGCCAATCGGGTCATCTGGTTGCACCTCGACCGGGGCAAAGTCAAACTTTCAGGCCGACCGCGATGGAGCCCTGCTCGGCTACAGGTCGCGGGAGGCCTCGGTTAAAAAGTTACCTTCTGACTTAGTCTTTATTTTGAAGTTTTTCTTCACCGGGACGAACCTGCCAGTTGAATCCGACCTCCTGGAGCCCTTGTCCGGATACGCGATGTGGGTTTCCTCGGTGGAGACTTTTACCTTCGGACTTAGTTGTTTTTTCGAGATGAAAATCCTTCGACCGGGGTAAACCTGGATCTTGATCCGACGTCCATGGAGCCCTTCTCGGATACGATGGCTGGGAGGTCCCGGTCAACTTTTTACGTTCGTACTTAGTCTCTTTTTTGGATGTTTTTCTTTACCGGGACGAACCACGAAGTAAGGCCGGGTCGCGGTTGAGGCAAGCCGGCTAGAATTTCCGCGGCGGGTCGGTCCCTCTCTGGAGCTTTTTTCCAAAAATTCTCAAATCTTTTCCAAACTTCTGGGGCTTCACCCAGATGTTCTTTTAAGGTTCTTTTGGGGTCCACAGCTCACCCCAAGGGTCCAGAAGTTCTGTGATGGTCCTTGGGGGGTGCGGACTTCAACTCCCAGAATGCACCTGGCGCAAACTCCTTTTTGGCCACTGAACAGTGGTCAGCTGGTCGCTTTCTTCAGGAGTTGGTGCAGGGGACTCTGGTTTAGCAATTTTTCACCTGTAGCCAACAGGGAGTCCCTCCTTGAACCAGTTGAAGCCAGGCAAAGTCCTTCTTGTGGTGAAGCCCAAGTGTGCAGCTGGTGCAGTCCTTCTGAGTGCAGGTTCCAGGTGCAGGCCAGGGGTCCAGCAGGGCAGTCCTTCTTCTTCTTTAGTTCCTTTCTTGTTGAATTCTGGAGGGGATCTCAGGTGTGGGTGCAGGTCTGCCAGTTTTATCCTTGCTCCTGGGTGAAAAGCAGGGGGGCCCTGGTTCTCCAATCAGGGACAGGGTCGTCCCCCTGTGATGACCACTTCCTGGGAAGTGTGGCAAAAATCCATCCCAGAAGGCAACAGTCTCTAAAAATCCAACATGGATGAATCTGATTTTTGGAGGTTACATCTGGCTGAGCCCACCCACTGGTGTGGCTAAAAATCATAAACACACCCCTCTCCTGCCCTCTCCTAATCTAATCAAGGGGGCACCTAGCTGTCTGGGGTTGCAGGATGTGGGGGTGTTGCTGGGTGCTGCAAATATCCTTCTCTGCCTTTGAAGACCAGTTTGGCAGCCCTCCCCCTTCCTGCCTCACCATCTGCTGAGGGGAGATTCTCTCCCCCAAGCACATTCCTTTGTGTGAAGCCTGGCCACTTCACACCTCATCAAGGCAGCCTGGCAGAAGCTGCTGCAGGCTGGCCAATCAGGGCACAGCAGCAAAAACAATGCAGAGCTGAAATTGGCAACTTTTTAGGTAAAGTCTAAACTTTTTACCTGAACTAGTTATATTAAATCCAACAACTGGAAGTTGTAGGATTTATTACAACAATTAATTTGATACCAAATTCTTGGTATGCAACATTTAAGGAGACTTTAAAATTTAAAATAAAGTCTGCCCATTCTAGCCTATGAAGGCCATTTACTTCAATGAGGGAAAAACGAATTTGGCTGTTTTTACCTCACTAGGGCTTATAAATCTATTTTTATAAAGTCCCTGCTTATAGTTACATGGCACCCAGCCCTAGGGGCACATAGGGCACACCTTAGGGGTGACTTATATGTAAAAATAAGGTAGTTTAAGACTTTGGAAGTACCTTTAATTCCAAAGTCGAATTTGCATATAACTTTAATTTAAAAGCAGCCAGCAAGGCAGGCTTGCTTTTAAAATGACACTGGGCACCTCCGCAATGCACCTAGGTGTGCACCACCTATGCTGTGGTCCCTAAACCTACATGCCCTACCATATACTAGGGACTTATAGGTAGGTTAACTTAGCCACTTATAATTAGCCTAATTTGCATATCCATTTTACACAGAGCACAGGCCCTGGGACTGGTTAGCAGTACCCAGGGCACCTTTAAAGTCAGGAAAACACCAGCAAAAAGTGGAAAATGGGGGCAAAAAGTTATGGGGCCTCTGCAATCAGCCCTGTTTTCTCACAAGTGTGGATCTACCTCAGTCCTTAGTTTGGCTCCCCATATTAATGGGGTTCAAAATGAAAGTTCTCTATATGGTCGTAAATTGCCATTAGAGCAGGGTGTGTGTGCTTTGCTTGCATATCTCTCTCTCTCTATAGGATCAATTATTTTTTCTTTTCTTTTTTTGTCTCTTCGCTTGCTGCTGTTCACCTCAATGAGTAGGTTTGTTGGTAGCTGAATTTCTATACTCTGCAATATTTTCTGGGATCCCTGTGTACTCAGTTAGGAGGCTTGAAGATTAAGCAGCTAGGCAACTTTTTATCCAGTGATGGAATAATCTCGCTTGAGGAATCGCAGGTTAGCTTTGAGATTTCGCAAAAAGAATTCTTCAAATATCTGCAAATCCTGGACTTTCTAGGAAAGGATGTGACACACTGGGTTTCACAAAAGTGGAATGGGCGGGCGTGTTAGTAGATGCCCCCCTTTGTATGATCAGCCAAACCTATGGATTATTAAATGCCCTCTCCCAAGTCGATCTTGGGAGTCAGTCAGAGAAATGGCAAAAATGAATTGTTCCTTTCTGGAACTCCTCGAATTAGGTCAAACTCTACTTCTCTTATCTTGCTTACAGGCACAGCACTACAAAACTCTTCATAACCTACATTATGCACCCAGAAAGATGCCAAATGGGGGGGTTGGCAGTAACCAGCTGTCCGCTGCTGGCATTCAGGGGCAGATCTGATACATATGCTTTGTAGTTGCCAGTTCTTGAGCAGTTTAGAAATGAGATAACCAAATTCCTTGATTTCATGTTAAGGGTTAATATTATTTTAACCCGCCCCCCCCCCAGATGATCCTATTGGGTGTGCACAGTGAATGTGTCCCTGGGCCATTTCAGCTATTTATGTTTGTTTCCATGGCTGTAGTGGGCATGGACATCGGCTTGGCTCAATCGCTCTCCCCTGTCTTTTCACCAGTGGTTTACATGCTTCCTAGCACTGCCTACTCTTGAAATGGCTCTGTTCTCACATAAGGGGATCAAAGCTAGCAAGAAGGCAAAATGGGTGTGGTCACCTGTATCAGTATGGGCAGCCATCCTGCATGTCATTTAGCAAGCTGGAAAGAATAGGCACTGTGGCTATGGAGCAGGAGGTAGCCCATTGGGTTGTAATAAGCCTGTATCTCAATCCGTTTTCTCTATGTGGCTTTTTTCTGCTCTATGATGTTGTTGGGAGCAGGGAATCATTTCTTGGAAGGCAGTCAGGCAGATTTAAAAAAAGTGGTGTTGCAACCAGTGCAGCACCACTTTTCATGTGCCCCTTAGTGCCCCCCTACCACCATCATGTGTGCGCCGTATTTAAAATACGGTGCCCCATGAGTCAAGGTAGGGGACATAGCGTCAAACTTTTGGACGCTATTGATGTACTGTTCAGGGTTGGCTCCAAAATGTTGGCGCTAACCCTGAACAGCACATAGGGGACCATTTCAAACAATGGTGTATCCCCTTTTAATGTCTGCTCTGAGAAGGTGTTAAAAATGCCAAAAACCAAATGGTACAAAGACATTTTTTAGATTTATTTGCACCTTTTTTTTCACCTCCCCCCCCCCGGAGGAATACAGATGTTTTTTTCGCCCCCCCCCATGCATACATTATGTCTGGCACAGCCATATTGTGGCGCAAGGGGTTACAATGCATTGTGCCACTTTCTAAACATGGCATGGCATTTTTCCATAATATTGACACATTAGCGTAAAAAGAATGATGCTAATGTGGTGATTTATGGCATCAGGGGCTCTTAAATCTGCCCTTCTGTTCCATACATGTTTGCTGGGGGTGTTTTTTCTGCTTGTTAGTTATACTATGTTACATTGTGAGTATTGTCTAATGTGCTGTGTGTTAATTAGATATGGCCGGATTGCTGGTCTATAAGTAGAGTTTATATCTCTATGTTTGGGTTTCTCAGGAATTACAGCTCGTACTTTACTGCATTTTTTTTGACAACCCACATAAAAGTGAACTGAAACATGGAAGCATAATGGCTAACAATGAAGGTTGCACTAAAGCACTTTACGAACTATATTAGATGTAGCAGCTCCTCGTGGGGGGAGCTGGTATCATCCTGGAGGGTGTATATGGGGATCATAATATATGTACTATATGTACTGTATGTTTTTTTGGGGGGTCTGATAACACTGTATACCAGTGTATCAATTGGATTGAGGTCTTTTGGTACCCTGAGCTTCGCAATTCTTTTTTCTCTGAATTTTGCTTCTTGCTGAAAATCTTGATATTCCTTATTTCTCCTCCTCAGTTTATACTTATATAAAATTGGCAATAAACATTTTTTAAAAAGAAGCTGTGATGCAGAGCCTTGGCATCATCGCTGAAGCAGCCATAGATGAGGGATGCAAGGAGGTGCTCTAGGGAAGCGCCGCTCAGCAAAAGTCCTTAAGGCTTTGCATCAAACCAATATGTAGGATGCAGCGGTGTTGTGTGCCTTCTGTGCTTGATTCAATCCACGTACCAGCAGCAATGCATTGGTTCTGCTAGAGGATGTGCTGCTCAGCTGAGGAAATGCATTAGTTCTGGTTGGGGATGCACTGCTCAGCAGAAAGGATGCATTGGTTTCACTGGGAAGCAACTTAGGCTCACTTCCAAGGGTCCAAGACTGAGGTGACACAACCTAGCAGGGTAGACTCACATATGGCAGACTACAGGTGCAGAAGCAGGGTGGTTGGAATTCTTCTATGTCCTTGAGACTTAAGATCAGGATTCATGACAACTAGCCCTTATATTCATGCTGTGTTCTGGGTTGGAGAGATGAAGGTCCAGTCCTTCTCACTCCCAGGCAAGAGGGGAGCAGGCCGCAGGTCAGCAGGAATCCAGCAGAGTGCAGTTCAGCAGAATGTCAGTCTTTCAGCAGCACAACATTCATTCTTACTGAAAGAGTAGCCACAGGTCCAGAAGTGTACTGAAGTGGTGGTGTCTGAGATCCAGTTCTTATACATGCCTTTGAAGTGCACAGATGTCCTGCCATCTGTGACCTTGCTCCATATACATGACAGGGGGTATGCAGCTCTTTGTGTGGGGACAGGACACAGCCTATTCAGGTGTAAGTGAGACTGTGTCAAGCTCCTCCTTCCCATCCTGCCCAGCATGGCCCATCAAGTTTCACCTAAGCTCTCATTGTGTGTGGTTGTCTAGAAGGAATACACAAAGCCCAACTGACAACTACATCCAGTCATGTGACCAGAGACAGGCTGAAACCACCAAATATCTAAGGCAAAAAAAGCCTACTTTCTTAAGTGGCCTTTTCAATATTACAATTTAAAATCTGACTTCATCATGTTAGAATTTTAAATTGTGATTCCAGACACACCAAACTTCAAGGGGTTATCTCGTCCCATTTGGAAGGTATACTTATAATTTGTAACAAGGCACTTCCAACGTTAACATATGGGAAAGATAGATTTTGCACTGGTGAAAAACAAATTTAAGAGTTTTTCACCACCAGGACATGTAAGGTGAAAAAGGAATTTAAGAGTTTTACACCGCCAGGACAGGTAAAATTTCAAAATACATTGCACCTTGCCCTCTGGGATGTCCAAGGGCTAGTCTATGGGTGACGTATATATTAAAAAGGAAGGTTTGAATCTAGCTAAAGGTACTTTTGCCACGTCGAAATTGCAGTTCAAAACTGCTCACAAAGCTGTGCAATTGCATACTGAAGACATGTTTAAAGGGCTACATAAGTGGGTGGCACAATCAGTGCTGTAGGCTCACTAGCAGCATTTAATTTACAACCTACAGGCACAGGTGGTGCACTTTACTAGAATCTTAGAAGTAAATTGAATATGCCAATTGGGTAAGTGCCAGTGTTACAATTTTTTGGGAAAAGAGCAAAAGCATGTTAGCACTAGTTATCAGTGGTAAAGTTTGCAGAATCCTAAGGCCAGCAAAAAAGAAGTCAGCAAAAACAGGAGGTCTGAAGGCAAAAGGTTAGGGGAAAGCCACACCAAGGATACCAGGTCTAACAGACCTAATGAAACATAAACGGACAAACTAACAGTTGAATATTTAAGCAAAGGCCTATAAAGCCAATACCACCTAAGCTGCTCCATTGGCTTCAATGGAGGTCTAAACATTCCAATGTTCTGATTGCCTAAGTACATTTACATTCATAATATTGTAATAGTGGATATTTTGGAAACAATATATTGTCCCTTTATATTGTAGTGGAAGATCTTCCTGGACACTTCTGAATTACTCCATAATCGGTACTAGTCTCATAGCAATCATCTACTGTAGTCCCAAACTTGCAATAGCTTTGTTTAAAAAAAAATATAAAGTTCAACTACGGCAATTGGCAACTGCCCGTGCACTGAGCCAGCAACAGCTGCGGCTTTGTTCGAAGCCATTGTCCCCAGGTATGAATTTTTGATCGTTTCTTTCCAATATCCCGGTGGTTCCTAACCTCAAACGTTAGGACCTCTCCCTCACTAGACTTACATTTAAATACCTGCAACCAATCCAGGCTTAGGTTTAATCAAAAATAAAGGCCACAATTCTCTTCCATCGGTTTAATGAGGAATCATCACAACAACAGCTATATAAAAGAAGAAAAAAACATGATGGCTTCAATACAGAAGCACAGTATATAAAACAACCTTTCTTGTTCAAAGAAAGGTAAATCAAAGTCACATTTCAATCCACACGAAACCTCCTAAAATAGCTTTACAAAACACAGATGCATTTCAGGCTGATTATGTTTTTCTTTGATGTTTAAAGTGCTGATTAGAACAACTACCGCTGGTATATTTTGTTCCACATGTGCCGACCAGCCTTTGACAACTTTACAGGAAGAGATGTTTGACGGAGTGAGCACTTAGTCGTAGCCGGTGTATCAAGAGGCCTAGAACAAGGAAGGAAATGTTCTCCTTGTCGGCTCTTTGAATTATAAAGTACGCCAGTAATCAGGGTTGAGTAGGCCCTTCAGGCTTTTGGGCCCCGGTGCAGCTCCACCTGCCGCATAAACGGAAGTTAGCCCCCTGGGCTCGCACATTTAATAGAAACGCATACAGCCTGGGGTTTCTTCTTTTATTGTTTTCTCCTACCGCAGAGTTTGAAATTATTTGGCAATTTAGCAGGCTTTAAAGTAACAAGGTTAAATCTTGAAGAGACATCTCACTGTCCTAGCAGTGCCTGGAACTTCGATCCTATTAAAAGCAATAATATATTTTAATCCAGGAGTGCACATAATGAAATGTAATCACTATACAAATGCTCCAGGTTTCTAAAATGTAAGTGTGTAATTATCACTCTTTTATTAAAAGCAAATATTAGTTTCCTGCACAAGATCTGCCACCCCGAGGACCATGTTCATTGTACTACAGCTGCTTGTTGATAACATCACGGATGAGTCCGATGAAATATATTGATGGGTAGGAAATGCCTTCTTCGTGAACCAACAGCGAAGGAAACTGGTGAGCGCTTTATATGGACAACAGATGGCGAACAGGAAGAAGTCACAGATGTGGTATAGTTATTGAAACCTAGTAGCACATCTTGTGTAGAACGTATGGGAAATAGCAAAGTAGTTGTCAACAGCATATTTGACGATTGTTTTATCATTTAAAAGCTCCTTTTTTAACCATTTGAATTCTGGTGGGACTACAAAAATAATATGCAGCTCGTCATGTAGGCTGCTCTGCCTCAGTTGGCCGCTAGGTGTCTGCTTTTCATTCAAGCGAAACCAGTGGTGTCTGTCGCCATCGTTCATCCTGGCAGCCAGGGTATTCCCGCCATTGCCTGGACAGCGCACAATCCTCTCATTGTGAATTGTTTTTGTACTCTCTTCACATTGGTCCTGTGGTTTTTTAACATACAAATAGGTGTAACACTATGTAAACAAATGTCTCACTTTCACCTATGTTCAATAACTCAAGCCATTGATATATATGGAGATTAAAGCACAGTCCTGGCTATACTATCTGCGGACATAGCAATGCGACCCCTCCCTTGCAAGTTACACTTAGACAAACAACAAGCATTTGCAATACAACCGAGCTCGCGTTTGCTTGAGCTAGAGCAATTAGCATTGTAAACTCCTAACCGCACTTTTCATGCCACATACATTAAAAATGAAAATAAAACAGTTTCACATAACTAACTGGACATTTCTTGCCATATAAACTGAAAAGAAAAAGTTTCACATAAGCGAGCTGACGGCCACCACCAGTGCAAAGCAGACACACAAAGGGAAATAAAAGTTCACTCGTAGTGAAACCTATAGGTAAAAGTGCAATTATCCATGTAACCGGCAAAAGTGCAATTATCTACGTAACTGGCAAAAGTGCAATTAACTATGTAACAGGGTCCATGTCATAAAACTTGCTCAACTCTGCCCAGCGAGATTGCGCTGCAAAAAAAGAGAAAAAGTAGTTCAGAAACCGGACGGAAAACATGTAGCCTCGTATGTTTTCAGTACTTGGTCCCTGCACTCAAGGAGGGCTAAATACCGGAAAAGGCATGACTTATGCATGCTTTTCACTAATGAAAGCAAGCAGATTTTGAAAGGCAAGCTCACAAACCAATTAAAGAAACTGACGTGACATGGGTGTGGTTTGAAGCCCAAAGAAGAATTACAACACGGGACGGAGCGCTTTGCGCTCACTGTAAAAAAGAGAGATCCAGATGGAAAACTAGACAACAGGAGGAGAAGTGGGAAGGCGGAACGGAAAACGAGAGAGAGAAATGGAGAAATTAAGCGAGCGAGAGCATGTTTGTATGTGTGTGCGAAGGAGGTCAATTGAGGGACAGGCTGCAGAGAAAGAGAAGGCTTGAGGGAAAAAAAGTGGAAAAGAGAGAAGAAGAAGGCCTTTCCTGCACTATCCCCTCTCTCTAGCCAAACTTTCCTTTGATTCATTTCTCTGTGGTAGGCAATGAAATGTTTGCATCAATGCCTCATGTGTGAAAGAAAGAGTGCAGGCGCCGGAAGCTCTGCTCAAAAGTCGGGGACAGGTGCGATTAAACATCTGCACTCCGAATATCAAGCCTGACAGTCCTTAAGCCACAACCAGATACTCTCTGCCCCTTTCATAGGTATTGTACGTTTCTGCTTTTTCACTTTCTGATTGTTTTGCTGTCTTTTTCTTTTTCCATCTATCCGATCGGTGTATTTTTCTGAGTAATGCATTAGAGAATATAGGATGAAGGTAAATAATGACCCGTTCCCACTCATTGCTACTCCAAAGTATGCCTTGTAATGTGTCTACTGAGTTGAATACACTGTGTATGGAGGTTCATGAGTTATAATAATTTGAAAGTGTTGTGTAAATCAACAAATTAAAGGTATAAATTTAGAAATTAAAATGAATATAGAATATAGAATAATGTTGCATAAATTTAAAGGTGGTCGGTAAATCATAACGTTTAAGGTATAACTGAAGAATTTCTAATACTTAAAATATTTATAAAATGAATATAATTTTAAAAAGGTTTTTTATTAATTATGTTACACCATAGATATATATATATATATATATATATATATAGATATATATATATATATATATATATATACACTCTAAATATGTTACATATGTAACATGCATACACAATGAAACCATAAACCGTATGAAAAATTAAAGAAGAAAAAACATAAATTAAAGTATACAGTACATAAAATATAACAAATTTAAAAATAAAATAAGCACATTTCCAAAAACATACTATGAACATTAAAATAAATCTAATAATAAAACAAATAATATAAAATATAAAAAAGCAATTAATGCTATAAAACCATTTAACCAATGTCATGAAAACTATTGGAGTCTAAGAATATTTAATGTACTATTCACACTCTACTGTGCAATAGTAGGGAAAGTTTTGGACTTTGGGTCGTTTAGATTTACTAATCATACACAGTAATAGCAATATTAGGGAAAGTGTTGGACTTCAGAGAAGTTAGATTTACTATTCCTATTCCCACTCCAGTCTACACAACAGCAGGGAAAGTTTTGGACTTTGGAGGGGTTAAATTTACTGTTCCCACTCCAAAAAGCGCAACAGCAGGAAAAACCTTGGATTTCGGATGGCTAAAATGTAATATTCCTTTCCAAAGAGCACTAAAGTAGAAAAAGTGCTGGACTTCGGAGTGGAAACATTTACTATTCCCACTGGAATCTGTGCAACAGTAGGTAAAGTGTTAGACTGCGGAGGGGTGAAATGTACTATTCCCACTCAAACAACGCAACAGTAGGGAAAGTGTTGAATTTTGGGGTGGTTAAATTTACTGTTCTCATTCCAAGCAAGACTAAAGTATGGAAAGCATTAGATTTCAGGGCAGTAATATTTACTATTCCCACTCCAGACAGCGCAACACTAGGGAAAGTGTTGGACTTCAGAGGGGTAAAATGTACTATTCTCACTCCAAATAGTGCAGTAGTAGGGAAAGTGTTCAACTTGGCAGCCACAAGACATAACCCCTAAGCTGTTGGGCCTTTTCCCCCAGTGCTGAGCCCTTTTTTGGCTATTTGGGGTAGTTTGCACTTAGGGATCCATAATGTTTTTCCACATATGGTATCTACCCCAAATTTGTGTCCTTGCTTTGCAACATCCTGGGGATTCTGAAGGTATCCAGGGTTTATAGAGCCCCTTACGAGGACTGGAAAAATAGACAAAATACAGCAACATTCTGCACTTTTTTGAGAAAAATACTCCAGATAAAAGTGTCTGTTCTTTTTCCCCTAAAAGTGGCATCCACAAATAATTTACTGTATTAAAATCACCATTTCCCCAGCTTTCAAAAACATGCAGAACTAATTTTGCACCCAAATTTTGACATTTTTCTAAGAAGTAGCCTATTTTCCCTATTTTTTGTGCTCTCAAGCTACTCCCAGTTTTTGGTGAAACCAGTATGAAACCCATGGTTGATCCAGAAAAGCTATAGATTTCTGAAAACTAGACAACATTCAAACTTCAGCAAGGGGCCAAATGTGTAGATCCATCAAGGTTTTCCCAAGTAAAATAACTGTTAAAATAAAGAAATATTGAAATGAGAATGGGAGAAAAGGGCATTTGTGACAACATTTTCATCCGTAATTTTTGTCACGCTGGTCAATTGACTAAAGCAATACACCATTATGTCTGCTAGATCCTTCTTGTTGTGGAGATATATAGGGTTTGTAGGTTTTCCAAAAACCCAAGGTACCCAGAGCCAACAACTGAGCTGCACAGTACCATGACTTTTCATTGGGTATCAAGTATAGACCAATTCTTAGAGCAAAATAGGCAGACTGAAAAATGGGTATCAGGGAAACGTATGTATTTCTGAAATGGGCACATGATATAGAGCTTAGAAGCAGTGGTTATTTCTACAGCTCTGAATTTGAGGGTACCCATACTAGCGTATGACTTGGAGGGTATTTTTTTAAATGTCATCTTTCTTATACACTGGGTTGCATTTGAAAGGCACACATGCAGTGATATCCAAAGGATAATAACTAATGTTCTAATATTCTATGCTCTCACACGTCTCCTGATAAAAATGGTACCTAACTTGTGTGTGTAGGCCAAGTGCCCGGGATAGGAAAAGGCTCAAAACGCAACATGGATCATTCACAATTTTCCTCCAAAAACAGAACTTTTTTTCCACTGTGGGTAGCTCTAGATTTTGGACCCTAGCTCAGTCGGTACCTAAGGAAACCTAGCCAGCCTGTACATTTTCTAAAACTAGAAACCCAGGGTGGGATGACTTGTGTGGCTTTCACTACGTTTTGTGACCCAGAATCCCTTGCAAACATCAAACTTTAACTAAAAAACACATTTCCTCATATTTCTGTGTTTGAAAGATCTGGAATCTGCGGGGAGCAATAAGCTTCTTTCCGCTGATTATCTGCACAAGGTGTCTATTCAGCTAAAACAAACCAAGCATTACATACGTAACATCACTATACATACAGGCAGATATTGACTTTACAAGCATGGATTGTGTACCTTACAGAGTTCTGCAAAACAATTGCACAACAAGAAATTCTGTTTCTCCATGTTAGGATCTTGCCGTATTTTAAATTCTGAGTATTGTGGAGTTCAAATGGTTGTCGTGTGCTCGTCTTGGCCACAAAAACAAATGTGTTTTCTCAATTTGAAGACAGCGCTTTGCCAAATTAGGTTTACCTTATTTGCTTTCACACAAATTTCATAAATGTAGCTTTATTGTTTTTTGTTGCAGGTACCTGATGAATGAATGCGGGCCGGAAACAGATCGTTTTCCAGGTAAGTGGTTGAGCACAATGGTTAATGGAGGAGCAGTATGATTCTGCAGATGCGCTGTTGAAGAATGCTGTTTCTAGGTGAGAGGTCATTTTTGAAGCTGCAATGCTGCTGTTTGAAGTGGATATGGTCTGGAACGGCTGTACTTATGGAACCAATGTCACCACTGAAGAGTCTTAAGGCAAAGCATGATGCAAGATTCGGGCCTAGTTTAAATAGTACCGCTGGCCATGCCTAAGCTTCCACATGTGTTCAGCATGCAGTTTTCTCAGCAGGAGTCCAGCATGTGGCCCCTTCTGCGGTCTGAATCACTATGTACTCACGTGGCCCTCAATGCGGTCTTAGTCAGATTGTAACCGTGTCTTCTTGAACATGGTGCATTTTCCTTGCAATTTCGAGATAAAACAGCACATAATGAAATATGAAAACAATACAAATAAAATATAATAAATACAATGAGCACAATGTATGGTTGGCTGACGGGGACAGGTTCCTGACAATTTTATTGGATAGAGGCTTTCACATGGGTTCTATACAATTTTTGATTTCTATGTTGTTTTATACCTTGTTTGCAGACGTTATTGGACAGGTGCTGGTCTGACTATTTTTCCTGGGTGTTAAGGTTTCTTGAACATTTCAGTTTATAGGAAGACTAATAACCTACCAGGTGTTTTCCCACTTGGGCGATATATAGGTTGTCCAATTGTGAGAGTCAAGAATGATGCACTGCATTGTTCAAGGTGTTTCTACACCTCTGTCTAGGTATATTTGGCCCACTTGGGCTTGATTTATTTCTGATATTGTTGTTTCATGGGGATTCATTGATGGAAATTATGGATCATGTGAAAGTTTCTTTTACCATATTGACTGAAACCACACATTGGCTGCCATTTGGTACTGCCTAGTACTGTGATGAGAGTATATTTTGTCTTTTATTTAGTGATTCTTGTAATTTGATGTCCCTCACACTCGATTTATTTCCCTGCAGATCATTGGTGGTCTGACTGCTTTGTGGTTTTGTAATCGGTAGTTGGGGGTTTGGAGGAAAAGAGAGGTAGGCCTGGTCTGGGTTTTTGATCAGGGGATTCAGGGGTAAGGGTTGGGGAGGTGGAAGCTCAACTTAGGAGGGGAAGCAAGAGGTGTGCACACTTGGTAGCAGTAGGAGCTAGTGAGGTTCATTTGCTAATAGGAGCAGAGCCTCTTTGGTTGTTACCTCTTTCATTGCATAGGCATGAGTAGGCTTCGGGTTACAACTGTGAATATCTGCGGGCTGAATGGTAGCTGTAAAAGACAAAAAGTGGCACAAGGTCTTAAAGTACTGTAGGGCGATATACTTTGCCTGCAGGAGGCACATATAGAGAGGGCAAGGAGGCACCTTTTAGAATCTTTAAGCTACCTCTTGGTAGGGTGTAGGACCCAAGGTACTAGGGCCTGGAGAATGGCACAGAGAAATATGGGCAGTTTTAATTGGACGATAGCTGACAAAGTCAGTAGATGGGTGATCACTTAGTGTGTCTGAGTGTCACTATTCCAGGGGAGTATTCACCTTGTATTCATTGTATTGGCCAGTCATGGACAACCCCACAGTCTCTGATTGGCTAGATACTGAATTGGCACTCTGGCCTACCCCTATCATAATTTGTGGGGACTTTAAAATCAAAATAGTGGGATGTCTCCTGGATGCTGGCTGTGACTCCTACTCCATTAGGAAGCCCAAGGTTTTCAAATCTCTGCTCTTCATGGGGAGAGATCACGGGCTAATCAATGCTTTATCCAAGATAAAAATTCCAGACCCCAGCTTTACTTTTTTTCCTGCTCCACATAGGTCACTATTTCTTTAGCTCCAGCAGCTTGCTTGGAGGGAGCAATGTTGAAAAATGTCCCTGGGTTATGTCTGACCACAACCCACTTGTCTTAGAGATACCAATGACAGGTTTGAGAAGGAATAGACAGAATTGGTCTTTTGAGCGGACACTGCTTAATGATGACGATTACGTTCACCACATGAGCAATCGGATCCCGGAATTTATGGAGCATAACAGAGGGCTTCTTCACCTGGGGTAGTCGGGGATACATTTAAGACAGGTGTGGAGGGAAGATACTTAGGCCTAAAGTAAAGAAAAGTGGTGCTGCACCCAATGCAGCACCACTTTTCTTGCACCCCTTAGCGTCCCCTACCACCACCATGAGTGTGTCATAATTAATAAACAGCGCACCATGGTAAAGGTTAGGGGCAATAGCATCAAACTTTCTGACTATATCGATGTACTCTGCAGGATTAGTGCCAAAATGTTTGTGCTAATCCTGCACAGTACATAGGGACCCATTGATAACAATGGTATGCCCCCTTGTAATGCCTGCTCTGTACCGGCTTTAAAAATAGCCACTAAAAATGGCACAGTGGAATCTCTTATATTCCACTGCACCATTTTTGCAGTCCCCTAATGGGGGAATATCCCCCTTGATTACATTATGCCTGGCACAGGCTTAATGTGGTGCAAGGGATTACAAAGTGGCGCAATGCATACATTGTCCCAATTTGTAAATATGGTTCAGAAAATTTGGCCTTGTTGTGACACATTTGCGTCACAAAAAATTATGCTAATGTGGCGCAAGGGCCGCTAGGCCCTCTCAAATCTGGGCCTTAGTTTTAGCCTGCAATAGCAAAAAAAAAACGAGAAGTCGCACCTGATGGAGCTGCATAGAGTATTCAGACACACACAGTCACAGCTTATCCTTACTGCGGTGGAGGGGGTGCATCTTGATAGGGCACAACATAGGGTTGCATTAGCCAAGGCCATGATTCATGATATATCAGCAAAGAAGGTGGATGATAGATATCTTGACTGGAAACAGGAGTGTTATGAGTATGGTGAGCTGGTGGGCCATTTGCTAGCTGTCTGCATTATTAAAAAGGCAGGGCAAATTGAGATAACGGAAGTGAGGGACACCTGCGGATTGCTGGCTACTAACCCAGAGGGTATACAAGAGATCTTCTGGGGTAGTATGATAGGCTCTAAAGAAAAGAAGAGGGACAGGATGAAAAGGATATAAAGCATTACCTGGACTCTATTCCAGTAAAAAAATTGAGCGCTGAAGATCGAGCGCTTTTGGATGCTCCTCTCACTGGGGAGGAAATCCTTGCAGCCGTAAAGAGTCTCCCTTCAGGAAAAGCTGTAGGAACAGATATGATCCTGGTTTTTATAAAGTGTTTTCTTCCCTCCTAGGAACAATCCTGACTGAATTATTTTTGCAGATACAAGGTGTGCAGCTAGGTCCCGAGTTGTGGTCCTCAGCAAATATTGTACTTTCCCCTAAAAAAAGTAAACCCCCCAATAGAATGGATCATACCGACCGATCACCTTGATTAATAGCAACACCGAGATAAACTCCAAGGAAATGGCCATGCACCTAAGTCAAATCATTGGTAAGGTTGCTTCTCCCAGGCAACATGGTTCATTCTAGGGAGGGGGACTACACATCATACCTGCTACGTTATTACACTTTTTAATGCCTCTGCTGAATCTGGGGACCCTGTGGCCTTGATTTTATTAGACACAGAGAAAGCGTTCAATAGGGTCTCTTGGAGCTATCTCTGAGCTGTCATGACATGGCTTGCCATTGGCCCTGGCTACAACAATGCAGTGAGAGCAGTCTACAGAAGGCCAACTGTTAGGCTTCAAATAATGGGTGGGTCAGTCTGAGCAAATCTATATTCAAAGGGGAACAAGGCAGGGTTGTCCTTGGTCCCCCCTGCTTTTCGCATTGTATTTAAATTTGCTGATCTGGAGGCTCAATAACAACTCCACAATAGTACAAATGCAATTTCACAGCCAGGTCACCAAATTGTTTGTCTATGCTGATGATGCTGTGGTGGTTACCTCCAGTCCTGTGGCACCACTAAGGGAGATTGAAAGGGAGGTCCAAATATTTGGAAGTTTTCCTGTATATTCTCTGAATTAGAATAAAACTCAAGTTGTCATTAACAGATAGACACAATGCAGAGGTAGTCAAGAAAGCCATATATCTGGTGGTTAATATGGTTGCAGAGGTGGGCCAAACTATTGAAAGTAATTTAGTAATTTTTATAGGAAAAAAGAGGGACCTCTGTAGGTTCGATAACCTACATCCGTCCATCATCAGGCGAAGTAATGTGGTGAATATGATATATGTACCCAAGATATTATATCTGTTAAACGCTACTTCTTTGGAGTTTAACAGTCACTGGTTCAAAGTCGTTGGTGACACGGTGACTAGATTTATCTGGTAATACTCCAAAACTAGAAGAGCCCTTATATATCTAACACTTCCTAAGGATAGAGGGGACTGGGCCATCCTAAACTTTAAGCTTTACTTTTGGGCAGCAGCACTTCAATATATGGGTTCATTGATTGGGGTAAATGTTGACCAATGGTCGGGTGGGGAAATTCCAGCAATCTTTGAATTACTCTTGTGGGAGGAAGCTAGGGGCTGTCTTCAGTGGCAGGTGGAGCCTAGTTACTTCCAAAAGATCAATTTTAAGACCCTTCAGGGTGCCTTTAAGACTTAGACAGCACTACGAAAGAGGTTGGAGTTAGGGTGGGTGAATTTCTATACTCCGCTACAGAGAAATCCTACACTACCCAATATTTTCTGGGTCCCTGTGTACTCTGTTGAGAGGTTCGAAGATTACATCAGCAAGGCGACTTTTTCTTCAGTCATGGAATAATCTCATTTGAGGAATTACAGGTTAGGTTCTAGAATACGCAAAAGGAATTCTTCAAATATCTGCAAATCCTGGACTTTCTTTCTAGGAAAAGAGGTGGCACACTGTGTTTCACAAAAATGGAACTGGTGGGAGTGTTAGAGGAGGCCCCCTTTGTATGATCAGCCAAATCTATGGCCTATTGAATGCCCTCTCCCAAGTCGATCTTGAGAGTCAGTCGGAGAAATGGAAAAATAAGCTGGGTTCCTCAGATGGTTCCTTTCTGGAACCCCTCGAATTAGGTGAAACTCTACTTCTTTCAGCTAGCTACAGGCACAGCACTACAAAACTAGTCATAACCTACATTATACACCTAGAAAGATGCCAAATGGGTGGGGTTGGCAGGAACCAGCTGTCTGCATACTCGCATTCAGGGGCAGATATGATACATATGCTTTGTAGTTGCCAGTTCTTGAAGAGTTTAAAAATGAGATAACCAAATTCCTTGATTCCATGTTAAGGGTCAATATTATTCAAACTCCCCCCAGAATATCCTTTTGGTGGTGCACAGTGAATGTGTCCCTGGTCCATTTCAGATATTTAAGTTTGTTTCCATGGCTGTAGTGGGCATGGACATTGGCTTGGCTCAATCGCTCTCCCCTGTCTTTTCACCAGTGGTTTGCATGCTTGCTAGCACGGCCTACTCTTGAAATGTCTCTGTTCTCTCATAAGGATATCAAAGCTAGCAAGAAGGGAAAATGGGTGTGGTCACCTCTATCGATTTGGGCAGCCAGCCTGCAGGTCATTTAGCAAGCTGGAAAGAATAGGCACCGTGGCAATGGAGCAGGAGGTAGCCCGTTGGGTTGTATTAAGCCTGTATCGCAATCCTTTTTGTCTATGTGGCCTTTTTTCTGCTCTATGGTGTTGTTGGGAACAGGGAATAATTTCTTGGAAGGCAGTAGGGTAGATTTAAGAAAAGTGTAGCTGCACCCAGTGCAGCACCACTTTTCATGTGCCCCTTAATTCCCCCCTACCACCACCATGAGTGCACCGTATTTAAAATACCGTGCACCATGGGTCAGGGTAGGGGGCAATAGCATAAACATTTTTGAAGCTATTGATGTACTGTTCAGGGTTAGCTCCAAAATTTTGCCGCTAACCTTGAACAGTATTAAGGAGCCCATTTTAACCAATGGTGTGCCCCCTTTTAATGCCTGCTCTGAGCAGGTGTTAAAAATGCCAAAACAAATGGTACAAATAAATCTTTTAGATTTCTTTGCACCATTTTTTCGGACCCTGCTAACGGAGGACCCCCCACTTGCATACAATATGTCTGGCACAGCCATAATGTGGCTCAAGGGGTAACTAAGTGGCACAATGCATGTATTGCACCACTTTATAAATATGGCATGGCGTTTTTGCCATAATATTGACACATTAGCCTAAAAAGAATGATGCTAATGTAGCGATTTATGGCATCAGGGACTCTTAAATCTGCCCCTCTGTTTCATATATCTTTCCTGGGGTGGTTTTTCTTCCTGAAAGCAAGGAGCCAAATTTGGTTCTCTGTGTTTGGTTCCTGCTTGTTAGTTATACTATGTTATATTGTGAGTATTGTCTAATGTGCTGTATGTTAATTAGACAAGGCCGGATTGCTGGTCTACGAGTAGAGTTTTTATTTCTATGTTTGGGTTTCTCAGGAATTACAGCTCGTACTTTATTGCATTTCTTTTTTACTACCCACATAAATGTGAACTGAAACATGGAAGTATAATGGCTAACAATGAAGGTTGCACTAAAGCACTTTACGAACTATATTAGATGTAGCAGCACTTCGTGGGGGGAGCTGGTGTCATCCTGGAGGGTATATATGGGTATCATATTATATGTACTATATGTATGGTATGTCTTTTTTGGAGAGCCTTATTACACTGTATATCAGTGTATCAATTAGATTGAGGTCTTTTGATATCCTGAACTTTGCAATTCATTTTCCTGAATTTTGCTTCTTGCTAAAAGTCCTGATATTCCTTATTTCTCCTCCTGTGTTTATACTTACGTAAAATTTGCAATAAAAATTTTTTTATAAAGAAGCTGTGATGCAGAGCCTTGGCATCATCGTTGAGGCAGCCATCGACGAGGGATGCGAGGAAGTGCTCTAGGGAAGCGCCATCAGCAAAAGTCCTTAAGGCATTGCGTCATACCAATATGTAGGATTCAGCGGTGTTGTGTGCCTTCTACTCTTGATTCAATCCATGTACCTGCAGCAATGCATCGGTTCTGCTAGAGGATGCGCTAATCAGTTGAGGTGATGCATTAGTTCTGCTTGAGGATGCACCGCTCTGCAGAAAGGATGCATCGGTTTCACTGGGAAGCAACTTAGGCTCACTTCCAATGGTCCAGGACTGAGGTGGCACCAAATAGCCGAGCCGAGTAGACTCACATATAGCAGAGTACAGGTGCAGAAGCAGGGTGGTTGGAAATCTTTTATGTCCTTGAGACTTCAGATCAGGATGCCAGACAACTAGCCCTATTATTCCCGCTGTGTTATGGGTTGGAGAGATGAAGGTCCAGTCCTTCTCACTCCCAGGCAAGAGGGCAGCAGGCCACAGGTCAGCAGGAATCCAGCAGAGTGCAGTTCAGCAGAATAGCAGTCTTTCAGCAGCACATCATTCATTCTTACTGAAGAGTATCCACAGGTCCAGAAGTGTACCGAAGTGGTGGTGTCTGAGGTCCAGTTCTTATACCTAGTTGTGCCTTTGATGTGGAGGGGAATTCAAAGACATGCCTTTGAAGTGCACAGTTGTCCTGCCCTCCCTGACCTAGCTCCACATACACTACAGGGGGTGTGCAGCTTTTGTGGGACAGGACACAGCCTATTCACGTGTAAGTGAGGCTGTGTCAAGCTCTTCCTTCCCATCTTGCCCAGAATGACCCATCAAGTTTCACCTAAGTTCCCATTTTGTGTGGTTATCTAGAAGGAATACACAAACCCAACTGACAACTACACCCAGTCATGTGACGAGAGACAGGCTGCAACCACACAATGTCTAAGGCACGAAAAGGCCTACTTTCTTAAGTGGCCCTTTCAATATCATAATTTTAAATCTGACTTCATCACGTTAGAATTTTTAATTGGGATTCCAGAAACACCAAACTTCAAGGGGTGATCTCTTTCCATTTGGAAGTTATACTTATAAAGTGTAACAAGGCACTTCCAATGTTAACATAAGGGAGAGATTGATATTGCAGTAGTGAAAAACAAATTTGAGAGTGTTTCACCACCAGGACATGTAAGGTGAAAAAGGAATTTAAGAGTTTTTCACCGCCAGGACATGTAAAATTAAAAAACACAAATGTCCTACTTTTTAAAATACATTTCACCTTGCCCTCTGGGATGTCTAAGGCATACTTTATGGGTGACATATAAATTAAAAAGGAAGGTTTCAGTCTGGCAAAAGGTTTTTTTACCATGTCGAAATTGCATTTCAAAACTGCTCACAAGGCTCTGCAATTGCATAATGAAGACATGTTTAAAGGGCTACTTAAGTGGGTGGCACAATCAGTTCTGCAGGTTCACTAGCAGCATTTAATTTACAGGCCATAGGCACAGGTGGTGCACTTTACTAGAATCTTAGAAGTAAATTAAATATGCCAATTTGGAAGTGCCAGTGTTACCATGTTTTAGGAAAAGAGCACTAGCACTTTAGCACTAGTTAGCAGTGGTAAAGTTTGCAGAATCTTAAGGCCAAAAAAAACGAAGTCAGCAAAAACAGGAGGTCTGAAGGCAAAAAGTTAAGGGAAAGCCACACCAAGGATACCAGGTCTAACAGTACTAAATTAAACATAAACAGACAAACTAACAGTTGAATGTTGAAGCAAAGGCCTTGTAGACGGGTCTCTGAGACCTCGTCTCCTCCTTCCGTCACCAGGAACCTCCCCGATAATCCCGCCACGTCATTTCCGCGTTCCAATGTTACCATGGGAACGCTACAGGACGCGTCCGATGTGGCCTTCCGGCGCCAGGACAGAAAGAGGACGACGGACTCACAGGCAGAGGGAGAGGACGCCGTGGAGCAGAGAACAACAGACGGAGAGCGAATTGCGGGCGAGGAGAACGAGAAACAGGCTTTTGAAGAACGCGAGCGGACGGACGACAAGTCCAGTGCGGTACCGGAACAGAGTAGCAGAGGATCCTGCCACGACCCAGGAGGGTCGTGGCTTACTAAGGTACTGTGCCTCCTGGGGACAAGGGACCCTACAACTAAAGGGGTACCGGGGAAGGGTCCAGGGGAGGTGGGAGAGGGAAAAGGGAGGGTAGCACATACTAATTAGGGAAAGTATTTCTTCTTTTCCTTCCCCCCCCTATCTGGGAGCACTAAGATCTACAATAGTCACCTATATTGTGGTCTCTCACAGTTACCCGGGCGTACCCTCACTCTCTGGCCCTCTTGGAAAAAACCCTTCCCCTCCCATTCCCCTAAGGTACAACCCAGAAATAAACCACACTCACCTTCGCGTTTTTCTGTTTCCTTTTCCCGATCAACTGTGCTGAAGCCTCCAGAACCCAACAACCACCGACCTAGAGAGGAGAGAGAAGGAAATGAGGAAGCGCAATAATTAATGAAGAACTGAACCAATACCCCAAGAAACCATAGAAAGTGTACTGGACCGTATTTCCCTTCCCAACAACGAAAAAATAAAATATTGGTTTACTTACCTAATTACGCAGTTTCCGCCTTGTTTGTACCGCCAAACTCTGCCACAGGCCTATAAAGCCAATACCACCTAAGCTACTCCATTGGCTTGAAAGGTGCTCTAAACATTCCAATGTTCTAATTACCTAAGTACATTTACATTCATAATATTGTAGTAGTGGATATTTTAGAAGCAATATGTTGTCCCTTTATATTGTAGTGAAAGATCTTCCTGGACACTTCTGAATTACTCCATAATCGGCACCAGTCTAATAGCAATCATCTACTGCAGTCACAAACTTGCAATAGCTTTGTTTTAAAAAAATCTAAAGTTCAACTACGGCAATTGGCAATCGCCCATGCACTGAGCCAGCAACAGCTGCAGCGTTGTTCGTAGCCATTGTCCCCAGGTATGAATTTTTGATAATTTATTTCCAATCTCCAGGTGGTTCCTAACCTCAAACCTTAGGACCTCTCCCTCACTAGACTTACATTTAAATACCTGCAACCAATCCAGGCTTAGGTTTAATCAAAAATAAAGGCCACAATTCTCTTCCATCGGTTTAATGAGGAATCATCACAACAACAGCTATAAAAAAGAAGAAAAAAAAACATGATGGCTTCAGTACAGAAGCACAGTATATAAAACAACCTTTCTTGTTCAAAGAAAGGTAAATCAAAGTCACATTTCAATCCACACGAAACCTCCTAAAATAGCTTTACAAACACAGATGCATTTCAGGCTGATTATGTTTTTCTTTGATGTTTAAAGTGCTGATTAGAACAACTACCGCTGTTATATTTTGTTCCACATGTGCCGACCAGCCTGTGACAACTTTACAGGAAGAGATGTTTGACGGAGTGAGCTCTTAGGCGTAGCCGGTGTATCAAGAGGCCTAGAACAAGGAAGGAAATTTGCTCCCTGGCGGCTGTTTGAATTTTAAGTACGCCTGTAATCAGGGTCCAGAGGGTCCCTCAGGTTTTTGGGCCCCGGTGCAGCTCCACCTGCTGCAGAAACGGAAGCTAGGCCCCTGGGCTCACATTTAATAGAAATGCATACACCCTGGGGTTTCTTCTCTTATTGTTTTCTCCTACAGTTCAGTGTGAAATTATTTTGCAATTTAGCAGGCTTTAAAGTAACAAGGTTAAATCTTGGAGAGACATCTCACTGTGCCAGCGGTGCCTGGAACTTCGATCCTATTAAAAGCAGTAATATATTTTAATCCAGGAGTGCACATGATGAAATTTAATCACTATACAAATGCTCCAGGTTTCTAAAACGTAAGTGTGTAATTATCACTCTTTTATTAAAAGCAAATATTAGTTTCCTGCACAAGATCTGCCACCCCGAGGACCATGTTCATTGTACTACAGCTGCTTGTTGATAACATCACGGATGAGTCTGATGAAAAATATTGATGGGTAGGAAATGCCTTCTTCGTGAACCAACAGCGAAGGAAACTGTAGAGAGCTTTATATGGACAACAGATGGCGAACAGGAAGAAGTCACAGATGTGGTATAGTTATTGAAACCTAGTAGCACATCTTGTGTGGAACGTATGGGAAATAGCAAAGTAGTTGTCAACAGCATATTTGACGATTGTTTATCATTTAAAAGCTCCTTTTTTAACCATTTGAATTCTGGTGGCACTACAAAAATAATATGCAGCTCGTCATGTAGGCTGCTCTGCCTCAGTTGGCCGCTAGGTGTCTGCTTTTCATTCAAGCGAAACCAGTGGTGTCTGTCGCCATCGTTCATCCTGGCAGCCAGGGTATTCCCGCCATTGCAGAGGCAGCGCACAATCCTCTCTTTCTGAATTGTTTTTGTACTCTCTTCACATTGGTCTTGTGTGTTTTTTAACATACAAATAGGTGTAACACTATGTAAACAAATGTCTCACTTTCACCTATGTTCAATAACTCAAGCCATTGATATATGTGGAGATTAAAGCACAGTCCTGGCTATACTATCTGCGGACATAGCAATGCGACCCCTCCCTTGCAAGTTACACATAGACAAAGAAAAAAGAGAGAGCCAGATGAAAAACTGGACAACAGGAGCAGAAGTGGGAAGGCAGAACGGAAAACGAGAGACAGAGAGAAGTGGAGAAATTAAGAGAGAGAGAGCGAGGGTGTGTGTGTGTGAGAGAGAGAGAGAGAGAGAGAGAGGTAGATTGAGGGACAGGCTGCAGAGAAAGAGAAAGGCGGAAAAGAGAGAAGAAGAAGGGCTTTCCGACACTATCCCCCTCTCTAGCTAAGCTTTCGTCTGATTAATTTCTCAGTGATAGGCAATGAAATGTTTGCGTAAATGCTTCATTTGTGAAAGAAAGAGTGCAGGCGCCCGAAGCTCTGCTCAGAAGTCGGGGGCAGGTGCAATTACACATCTGTGCTCCGAATATCAAGGCTGGCAGTCTTTAATCCACCGCCAGATACCCTTTGCCCCTTTCCTAGGTATTTTACGTTTCTGCTTTTTCACTTCGTGATGGTTTTGCTGTCTTTTTCTTTTGATATCTATCCGAATATTGGATGAAGGAAAATAAGAGCCCGTTTCCACTCATTGCTACTCCACTGTATGCCTTGTAATGTGTCTACTGAGTTGAATACACTGTGTATGGAAGTTAATGAGTTATAATAATTTGAAAGTGTTGCGTAAATCATACATTAAAGCATGGATACTCAAAGTACAGTCCATTTCACCTAAGTATAATTTATTTTATCAGTACAATGAGAAGTATTCATTTAATGCGAATTTAGAAACACATTTTCACCTCTACCCTGACAAATACGCCAATAGTGAATTAAACAAGCGAGTCAGATGTTATGTGCACTTTTTGAGTGATCAGGGTTACCCTTATAGATGAACAGCATTATAGTTTATTAAATCAAGCACAGGAGCAGATTTGTACGATGCAGACCCTGAGTCTAATATTAAGCAATTGCCTAGGATCACACAATTTGCAAAAGTGGGGAAGCCAAGATTAATCCCAGGTTTTCTAGTTCCATATTGCTCATTTCAGCCACTAGATGTATATCATTTGCTTCGCCTACCAATACTTAACCGCCAGTCCTCCCAACCCTCTTGCCTGACCACCATTTCGATGGCATTGATGTGGCCCTCGGGCACATCACAGACCAAACATTTTGGCCCCTGGGAAAATGTTTGTGAGTACCCATGCATTAAAGGTATAAGTTTAGAAATGACAATTTTTGTGTACTTCAACTTTTGTTTGTAGCTATATAATAAAGTTGCATAAATTTAAAGGTGGTCTGTAAATCATAACATTTAGGGTATAACTATAACTGAAGAATTTCTAATACTTATAATATTAATATAATGTAAAAAACATTTGTTATTAATTATGTTACACTATATATATATTTACATATATATACATATATATATCCAATCCAAACAATTGTCAAACAATTGATTCGTTGCACTCCAGGAGAGTTTTATTGCTTTTATCCACAGAAGTGTAAGACGACACCACCAACACGTTTCAACCTCTCGGTCTTGTTCACAGTTTACAAAGAACTCCTTTCCATGAGTCTCCATTTATAGTTTGTTTTCCTACTGCCACCAAGTGCATTATGGGACATGTAGTCACCCTAAAAACTCTAATAGCAAACAAAAAGTGTCAACAACCCAGACCCATCTTTGTTATTTTTTTAAACACCCAAATTTAACTTTATGTTAAAAACATGCCAACAGAGATTGATAAAAAAAGGTTTCAAAATATAGAAGAGCGGAAAATGTGTTTTCAATTACTAGGATGGTAGTTATAATGCCTATTGAGTGTGGAGGATATTGAGTAATGGTTATATATAATACATTATTGAAAGGTACTATTATTCTGAGGATAATGATATTGATCAGATTCTAAGGAAGCTTATCTTCCTTATATATGTCAGTCTAGCATGTGTGGTTGGTATGGTTATCAGAATCAAATCTTAGTTATCATACATATATCTCTACCTCTATATATGTGAGGGCCTGTTGAAGCATAGTGCTCTCCTCACTTTATGTTAATACATTCCATATCTATACCTTCAACCTTATTTGATAATCAGATCACCATAGTACCAACTTTTCATAACCACTCAGTACCTATTCCCCCTTGATGTTACCACTCTCTATGTCTGTTTCCTCCACAAACTCACTCAGATTGTAATTGTTACTTTTATAAATACAGCAATTATCCTAATATATTTTTTTTCATGAGTGATAATGAAGTTCTTCGTCACCATTGAGTCCCCTCGGGATCTTAGTTTGAAGCTGTATTATTAATCGTGGTTTCCAAGCCTCTCAACCTGAGCTCCCGATTCCCTCCTCTTTTGTTATGCTCAACAGTCGCGATGCCAAAGGACTTCCTATTTATCCAAATTTTATCTTTATGTGTATGTAAATGTTTTGCCATGGCATAATTTACATCCTTATTCTGCACGGCTCTGATGTGTTCAAGTATACATTTCTTTAAGGGACCGATTGTGCTCCCCACGTAGCGTAACCCACAGTCACATTCAATTGTATGTTCTTCTTGGGTGGTATTGCATGTAATTCTCTTTGTAATTCTTATAGGGTTGCTCTTAAAGTCTAAGTATTCTCTTGTATTCACACCTATCCAACAGGCCTTGCATTTGCCACAACATGTAAAGCCAATTGTCTGAGTTTGTAGCCAATTCGAAGGCTTAGTCAGCTGGAAGTGACTGTTCACCAGAAGATCTTGTAAGGATGATACCTTCCTGTATGTCACCATAGGTCTTTTTCCAACAAGATTTCCAGTGTCGGGATCTTTTCCTATAATATCCTAATACTTGTTAAGTTTATTTACAATCAGATGGTTTTCCTTGCTAAATGTCATGATCATTCTTATGATGGAATCTTTATTGCCCTTATTCAATGCGGGTTTATTTAATATTTCTTCTCTTGTTCTAGATCTCGCTTTGCGTTCTCCCAAGGAAAAATGAGATTATATGAAAGAAGCATAGAGACAATTGAATATCAAAAAACATTATTCAAAAATTCAAAGGAAACCCCATTAATCAACTAACCATGCAATTAAACCAACTGTTGGACACTTGGTATGGCGAGGGCCTGCTAAATACGGATGAGAGATCCTTTTTGAGTAATGACAATCCAATTATGAAGGGAATTTTGTATATGTATGTGTTTTTCCCCCCAGGGGGTGTAATGGCACTCCCACCCCCGTGGGGACTATATATAATAACAATTTGTTTAAAAAAGAAACAGACTTGAAATTGTTAGAGAGTCGGCCCTTCTATATATGGGCCGACCCCCTGTGGGGGCTAATGTTTTTTAATAGATGTGTGTTTTCCCTGGGGGATGCGATCATCCCCCAAGCAGAGCACACATCTATAAAAAAAAGTGATATATATGTATTCATATAGTGAGAGAGACTTTTTCTCTATGTATATATGTATATATATCTACATATATACATATATATATATATATATATATATAGAGAGAGAGAGAGAGAGACAGACAGATATGGCAGAGAGAGAGACACACACACAGACAGACAGACTCTCTCTCTCTCTCAATATATATATATAGACACTAAAAAAAACAAAGGTTACAGGAGCATATAGTTAGGTTCACAGATTTACACACTCAGATTTTACATAAACAAAACCATAGAAATTCAGCTGTTATAGTTAGAGTTATTTCAAGTAACTGTAACGGTTGCCATCACCACGCGTTGTTTTCACATCAATAATTTTACTGCAAATGTTACAGTGATATTATCAATTATGTTTTAGAACGATGTCATGAGTGATGTAATATGTGGGGTAATTAGTAGTGCATGTCAAGGGCGCAAGTTATAGTTACCTTAGGGTAAGGGAGACTTGAGGGAACACTGTGTGGTAGGAAATGTGTGGCTCCCCACAGATTCCAGAAGTTTCCATCACAGAAATGTGAGGAAAATGTGTTTTTAATTAAAGTTGGAGGTTTGCAAGGAATACTGAGTATAAAAACTGGTTAACCCGCTTCAGATATTCTTAGGTATCTAGTTTAAAAAAATGTACTGGTTGGATAGTTTCCCTTGGTTCCAGCTGAGCTATGGCCCACAATTTAGAGCTACCCACACTGGATAAAAGGGGCAGTTTGTGGTGGAAAATGCAATGAGTCCATGTTGTATTTTGGGCCGTTTCCAGTTGCGGGGACTAGGTCTATCCAGACATGTAAGGTACCATTTTAATTTTGGAGACTGGGGGGTCCCAATTAAGTGGAAACTAGCATGAAAATGCAAAATCTTATCTGTTGTGTTTCAGTACAGGTCCCTGCAGGGGTGAGAAAAAAGCAGGGAGGTCAAACCTGGATCAGCGTTGTTGCTCCACCACCCCAGCTTCTCTTCCCTTTCTCCTCAAAATACACAATAATGCATATATGAGAAAACCTGAGAAAACAAGAAAAACACATTTGTAATAAAAGTACTAACCCAAACAGGACATACTGAGCAAGCAGAGTATGATGAAAAGACAGCAAAGAGAAACATGGAGGCACACAAAATGAAGCTATGTTTCATGCACATGGATATTAAGCTACTCCACAGTGTGTGCCACTAGTTGAGGATTTTGGTTCCCAGAAATATAATCCATCTGGATTCCGTCTTTCTTGATTTAAATTCTCTATTGCCCCCTCTCACTGAAGGGGGAACATATTAAAAGGCAAATATGAAAGAAAATTTCTTTCATGAAAATGTTCTGAAGTAAAATGCTTCGCCATAGGCTAATGTAAGTCACCTTTGTCAATAGCACGCATTAGTTCCAATATCTGTTTCTTAACATCTTAACAGGATGTATGATGCTACCAATGTACAATTTTTTCAAGGGGCATTCCAGGACAAAATGGTATACTGGGTACTACAGATGAGTGTTAGACCTGGCATCCTTGGTGTGGTCTCTCCTAACTTTTTGCTTCTGCTTCCCAGGTTATTGATGTGTGCTGGCCTTTTTCTTTGCTCTTTTAGATAGTCTGGGCACTTTACCACTGCTAACCAGTGCTAAAGAGCAGATTCTTCTGTGTAAAATGTATGTATAATTGGTAAATTTGATTTACTAGTAAGCCCCTAGTAGAGTGCACTAGAGGTGCCCAGGGCTTGTAAATCAAATTTTACTAGTGGGCCTGCAGCACTGGTTGTGCCAGCCACATTAGTAGTCCTGTAAACATGGCCCAGACCTGCCACTGTAGTGTCTGTAGGTGAAGTTTTAAACTACCAATTCAACTTGCCAAGTGTACCCACTTGTCAGGCCTAAACCTTCTCTTTTTATACATGTAAAGCACCCCTAGGGTAGGCCCTAGGTAGCCCCATGGGCAGGGTGCAGTGTATGTTAAAGGTGGGACATTTACTTGTGTGGTTTTACATGTCCTAACAAGAAACTACTGCTAAATTTGGTTCTGACTGTTGCAAGGCCTAGCTCTCCCACAGAATAACATGGAGGCTATTGATGAAGCAGAAAATGAAGGTTTTACATTTATTTGCGCTTAAACGTAGTGTTGAAATAATCGTGTGTGACTTAACCGAACTAATAAAGATTGTACGGGGACAAAATGTGCCCTTAGAGTAGTTTGCCAACATTTATAAGCGTGCTTTATATAACGTGGTGTATTAGAATTGCACTAATCCGACATAATCGTAAACGTGTGCTATGATTTGCTTGCTTGAAATGCTTTAGCTTAGCATTACTTTAGTGGAGGCTTCGGCCTAGTTGCCTGGTCTCACGGTTTAGATGCTCGTATTTTTCCAATGTGCTATTAAACGTGTATTTTTGCTTGAAGCTGTACTTTTCCACTGAGATTGTTCACATGCTTATCTTAAAGTTTCGTGCCAGCCTGGCATATTTCTCTCCTTACTCCAAGGTCAATCTGCAGGTGCGGACAATGGAAGCTCTGAAAGTGAGTTAATTGGTATAAAATGTTGCAACTTGCGTACCCATCTCCAAGGATAATGTATGCTTAAGTAAAAGCTTGAGAACTGTCGTTTTTGATTGGACAATTTGAAGCTAACCTATGAACCCTCCAATGGAAGACCCTACTGGATTTGAACTGTTGTCTATAAAACCCAGGTGCACGAGAAGAAATGAGGACATTACCAGCTCGATACCCGCCATTTTGCAGACTTCGTAGCTATTATGGCCCACCTTGCTGCGACGCCATTTTGAAAGAGACTTTGATGCTTTCTCTAATCGAGAGAAAGAGACTTTAAATGATTCTTACCCTAGAGACTTTAACTTTGATTTGTCCCTTTGCATGAAGTAGTAGTCTTACCTTGCCGCCGTGAGGCAATTGCCCCGTCCACCCCTGCCCCTTTTGCCCCGTCCCATGCTGATCGAAACGGTACCCATGCTGATCGAGAAACGGTACCTGTGAGACGAAGACTTCCTTGTATGCTGATCGTAATTGGTAAATATGAAAGGAAATTGTACAATTGCATTGTGTTTCTTTTAGGTAACCAACTGCTGATTTTGATAAGATCCCTAGCTAGGAGTTTTTCTAAATTAATGTTGCTAAATTGTTTTGCATGAAGTCCCACATGCCAATGCTAATTTGAGGTTAGATGAGGATTCCTTCTGTTGCACGATGCAATTTGAGACCTTGTTATGCGGACTAAATGTATGCAATTAGCTCGTTACAGATTATCGTATTAGTGATTTGCATTGCTATTATCGAATGTCTTGTGATTCAAATGCTACATAGATTGCACCTGTTTCGCCGTTATGGACAGCTATTAATGTTCATTTATGTTTATCATTTGGTGTTGAGACACATTTATATTGTGCTAGCTTTGTTAATATAGGGAAATAAATTCACTAACTTTGAATAAAACTGGTGTGGTTATTCATGACTGAAAGGTCAGGGTTCGCCGAAATGTATTCGGGATTAATTGTCAAGTGTTATGTTGATCAGGGTATTGCTTATGTTCGTTATTGATTATTGATTTGATGCAATTGATTGATATAGAGTACCGAGAGTTCCACTTAGTCAAAAGATTCATCGGCCTAAAGAGCGTCCGAATACAGGTAAAATTATTAGTACGGACCGCTCTATCAGTAGATGGTAGCAGAGGACGGTTACGCCTTTTGGGACCCCGTACTCTTAAAGTACATGGTGTTGAATTAACGGTTACACCCTTTGAGACCCCACTCGAGAAGTTGAATTAGATTTTTCTTGGATAAAACTGATTGGGAAAATGATGATGGGCTAGGTCCACCGCGACTTTCCCGGGATCTCGGAGCTTGCGAATGAAGAGAATGGAGGTGTGGAATCGGCGTTGGCGGTACTAGTGATGGTATGAGTGAAGTTAGGGTTTTGCGCTTGCACAGCTTATTGCTGCAGATTGGGTGAAAAGGTTGCGAGGAATTTTTTCTTTTTTAGAGGATAGCGGAGGTGCGACTCCGAGTGTAGAAGTAGAGAAGTCGTCGAACTTCATAGAAATAGCGGAGGTGCGACTCCGAGTGTGAGAGTAGGGAAGTCGTCGAACTTCATGTGCGTGTGGCGCTTTGTGCATAAAAAGGTCCACGTGGTTGTTGTTGTTGAGACGGGCCCTGCGAGGTCAAGAGACTCCGGAGTATGTTGATCTATGTTGTGGTCTGGGCGGTTTAGTAGGTTGATCGGGCGTGGTCAACAAGTCGGTACGTGTGTTAAGGGAATGAAAGGAACTTCGACTTCGGGCTTTGACAAGATTCTAAGTGCACTAGAATAGATCATTGACAAGTTGAGAGTAGGTCTGCGGGTCAGATTTGCTTGCGAACGTGGGGACCGAGAAAGATGGAATAACTGCTGAGGCTAGTGAAAAATCCCTAAGGTCCTGAAGCGACTGTGTTACCCTTCCTGTAGTAAACCAACAGATCTGTTTTATATTTTTGGTAGCTCGCGATACATGCAAGAAGTTGTTACGAGAGGAGCTGAGTGAAGGAGGACTAGCCGCGAGGCTTTGTCAGCCGCAGTGTGTGTGAGTGTGACGTCACTAGGAGCCGCGCTGGGATAGGTTGGTTGCAGAGAAGGGTCGCGCACGGATTGGACGCGGTCCGTGGGGCTCGATTGGAAGGGGAAAGGCAAGCGAAGAGTATTCCGGGAATTAAAGTCACCTATTGATTACAAACTTTGTGAAATAAAAGACGAGAAAATGAAATTCTTTAAAGCATTCAGGAGTGCGATGAAGGGGGAGTCTTACATTAAAGCGAGCGTAGGAGAGGAGACGCCGCCCGAAGGCACACCAGCTTACATTGTAATGGAGGAAAAAGGGGTAGCTCCGTGCCTTTGGCTAAAGCAATGGCACAAACTGACAGAGAAACATGGGAGCGTAGCATTCCCGATCCATGGAACGTTCAATATAAGGATCCTAGAGAATTTGAGATTCACGATGTACGACATGAAGGTACCTCCAAGACCAGCACAGTTTGAGGCTCTAGCAATTTGGGAACTGATGGCTAGACAGCAACAGCAAAATAAGTTCGAGAACAGGATAAGGAAGGTAGAAAAGACACTAGCGGACGCTAGGTGGGATAATGCACAGAAGGTGTGGAGGTCAGATGTACTGCAGGGGATAAAATTGTTTCCCGCAATTACTAAGGAAGAAGAGGAGACAGGTAAGAAAGCTACCTGTAAGACAAACAGAAGGTGTTCCAAGGATAGAGAGGACGAGGAAAAGTTGAGAAGAGAAGAGGAGTTAGAGTATGAGGAGTTAATCATGCAATTGCTGAACGACCGTCCACCACCTTATGCAGAGAGTGGACAAGGTCCAAGTACCAGTTCTGCCCCTCCGGCACCGGTACAGAACAGTGAAACTCAGAGTTCAGGGGCTTCATCGGGATCTAAGGACCCGAGTCTACTGTTCACCCCGCAGATACCGCAGGTTAGGAGAATATATCCAGATGTGCCCATGTTGAAACCAGCAGAAAATTATCAGCCGCAGATCCCAGGGTACTACAGCAGTGACAACGGTGCAGGAATGATTCTAGATCCAACCGTAAGGGGAGTACAGAATGGTCACAACCCGACATTGGCACAAGCTGAAGCAACTCAGTTTTTGATGCCTCAAAGACAGATGCAGGGGGGAAATGCACATGCTCAGATGACGGGGAGTCAGATGGGCATGCCGGCAATGATGACCCATAGTGTGGGAATGAACGTGCCTCAGAACGTGGGAAATGGACAAAACCCAGATGCAATATCACTACCCATTACTGTAGGTCCACCGGTACCTCTGTACAGTCAGCCTAATTTAGGTATGAGCGGTCAGGGATCAATGCTGCAGAATGGGACAGAGAGGAGGTGCATAGAAAACACTCCAGGGATAACTCCGATAGCGGCTCAGCCAACTGGATCTGGGACCTTGATGGAGTTTAGTCCCATATGTGCACAGTCAACACTGGTGAGGTCGAGTCCCCCACTGGTGATACCGCTGTCATCGAATACTGAAAAGTTGCCGCAACCATCAATGGCAGTCGATGTGAATGCTACACTTATGGGGTTGAATGCGCAACAGCTGACACAATGGTTCAACAGTCTAAATTCCACACAAAGTTCAGCCAGTGGGAAGGGAGAAGATTATATGAATAGGGTCAGGTTGAACATGGAAGCACAAGAGTTGGTGGAAGGGACTATGGGTGTGAATAGGTTAGAGTCCTACTCGGAAGAAGAGCTGAGATACCTATGTCCAAGGATTACGAAGGAAGTGAATAAGGTACATAAAAGCTTGCAAGAAGTAGCTGACAAAAACGGGGTTGATATAGACAAGACGAAACACTTGAGCAGGAGCTATAGGTTGGATTTCGGGACCACAGATTTTGAACACATGAGGTCAGCAGGTATGAAGGCGCACCTTAGAGAATTGCTGCAGAGTGCACAAGTGTGGAGGTGCTTAGACAAGTGGGAAAGCAGGTGGGTAAAGAGAAAGGAAAAGAGGGACAGTGCTACAGAGCTCAATGAGAAAAGACCACAGAGTAGTGAGGCAGTAACCATGTTACCAATGAGGGAGACAGCAGGGGGAAAATTAATACATGTACCATGGCACAGAAGCGACATTCAGTCTTTTACGGATGACTTTCCCAAACTAAGAGAGAAACCCATTGAATGGTATCAACAGACTGATAGGTTTGTGAAGCTTGCAAAATGTCTCTGGGAAGACCTGAACACCCTCTTTGAGATTGTGGTTCCAGCAGATTTGTGGGAGGATTGCAAAAGAGCTGTAGGTTGGCCGACGAGTGAACCAGAGAGAGACAGGGAGACGGGTGCACCATCACCTATGGTGATGAGCTTGTACTATAAGGTAATTGAGCATTTGAAGACGAAGGTTGCCGTGAAAAATGTGGATTGGCAGAAGATCGATCGAACGGCCCAAGAGGCTAAAGAGTCGATTCATAGTTACTATGAGAGGTTGTTAAAGGCGTTCAAGAACTACAGCGGCACGGAAACAATAGAGGCGAAGGACATGCTTCATTTTGTGTTCAGATTTGTGGAAGGGCTGAGACCAGAGATAAGTCAGATGATAAAGTCGCATTTGATTTGTTGGCAGTCGAAACCGATTGATGAGGTGTTGAATTATTCGAAATACTGTAGCGACGAAATTGAAGTGAAACAGAAAAGGTTGAAAGAGAAGGTGATGATGTTGCAACTTAAAGCAGCTCAGACAGGTCTGCAAGGTTTGCAAGGGATGCAAGGGTTCCAACAGCAGGTACCGCAACCGCAGCCGCAGTTGCAGGGAAACATGGCGTTTCAGCCACAGGTCAGAGGCAGAGGCAGAGGAGGTTTTGTGAATAATGGTCCGGATTTGAACACTGTTGTGACTGGTGTGCAGGCAATGAAGAAGGTGATGCCGTGTCACGTGTGCGGAATTGTCGGTCATTGGAAACGCGAATGCCCGATGGTGGTGCAGGAAGGTGCAGGTGCAGGTGTTGGTCAGCAAAACAATGATGTCAATGCATTTCAGACAATGAGGGGACCGAAAATGAGAGGTCCAAACCCAAATTTTCAGACCATAAATCAGTTGCAGGGATTACAACCTATGCAGCCGCAGCAGATGCAGATGCCTCGTATGCAGATGACGCAAATGCAGCCAATGCAACAGCAGTTACCCATGGTACCTAATCAGCAAATGCAAATACCTTCGGCACCAATGAGTCAGCAGCAAGTGATGGTTCCTCCACAGGTCTCGGGTCAGGTAATGAGTACAAATGGCACCGTACAACAGTTCCCACTACACAGTGAGAGTGGAATAAACAATGTATGGGAGAGTGAAAGTTCAGAAGAAGAAGGAGATTGTGTGCTTGCAGCATCCTTGGAAGTTGATCAAAAGGGTCCGTACGTAGAGGGAAGAGTAATGGGTCATCGTGTTTCATTCTTGGTTGACACAGGAGCCACACGTTCAACTGTTAAGAGCAGTGAAGTACCAAATTTGCCACTCTCAGGGAGGACAGTTCAAGTGGTGGGAGTAGCAAACAGGCACCTGACGAACCCAATAACAGATCCGGTACCAGTCAGCATCGGTAACTATCAAGGGGTGCATCAGTTTGTGGTATGTGACTCAAGCCCGATAGCACTGTTAGGGAGAGACTTGCTGTGCAAATTGGGTTGTTCGATCATGTGTTCGAACGAAGGAATAACAATCCAGACGAGCAGTGACGGGGAAGAAGAGGACAGTGTAGAGGGGGATGAGATGGAAACTGTCGATGAAGAATATCCTCTGATTTGTCTTTTCCCGATGATAACTGAAGAAGATATTCCAGCTGAATTACGGGAAACAGTCGGAAAGGAAGTGTGGGATATGACAGGGAAAGAGGTGGGATTGATGAAAGGAGTGGAACCAGTGAAAGTGACTGTAAAGCCCAATGCAATCTTTCCCCAGACCCCACAATACCACATGGCACAAGATACCCTCATGAAAGTTGCCCAACTTATTGACGAATTTGTAAAACAAGGGGTACTGAAAGAAGTGTTAAGCAGTCCATGTAATTCACCAATAATGGGACTAATAAAGTCAAGTGGAAAGGTCCGACTAGTGCAGGACTTGAGGAAAATAAATGACATCATAGTCAAGTGTTGCCCTGTCGTACCAAATCCAGCTGTGATAATGTTTCAAGTCCCTTGCGATGCCGAATGGTTCTCAGTCATCGACTTGTCACAAGCATTCTTTTCTGTGCCTCTTCATGAGGACAGCCAATTCCTCTTTTGTTTCAAATTCCTAGACAGAGTATACAGTTGGTGTCGAATTCCTCAAGGGTTCTCTGAGTCACCGTCAATATTCAATCAGATTCTAAAGAAAGATTTGGAAGCATTAGAATTGCCATTCGAGTCAACCCTAGTACAGTACATCGATGACTTACTGGTTGCATCAAAGACAGAAAGTGGCTGCACAGCCGATACCATTGCTCTGTTGAACCATTTGGGAAGGAATGGGCACAAGGTGTCTCCTTTCAAATTGCAGTTCTGTCAGAAGAAAGTGAAATACTTGGGTCACCAAATAGAGAAAGGGTCACGGAGAATAATGAAGGAAAGAATTACAAGTGTACTTCAAATGAGTCCACCAAAGACAAGGAGGGAGGTGAGGAAGTTTTTTGGGAATGGTGGGCTATTGTCGTCAGTGGATTCCCAACTTCTCGACTCTAGCAAAGCCTTTACTGAAACTGACCCAGAAGGATGCCTTGGATCAAATTGAACTAAAAGGAGATGAGATGGATGCTTTTGTTGAATTGAAAGAATGCATGTGCAGGGCTCCAGCTTTAGGTATGCCTGATTACACGAAGCCTTTCACATTGTTTTGTCATGAACGTGATGCATGTTCTTTGTCTGTCTTGACTCAAGCCCATGGTGGCGTAAACAGACCAGTAGCGTATTTTTCAGCTACCTTGGATCCGGTCGCAGCAGCACTTCCAGGGTGTTTGCGCGCCGTAGCAGCAGTTGGTATCAGCCTCACTCAGAGTGAAGGAATAGTGATGGGACACCCAGTAACGGTCATGGTCCCTCACTCAGTTGAGATAATTTTGACCCGCTCCCGAACGCAACACATGACCAGAGCAAGACTCACAAGGTATGAGACGGTAATTCTGGGCTCACCGAACGTGCAGCTGAAAAGGTGCACTACGTTGAATCCAGCAAGCTTGCTTCCTGGAGAAAATGCTGAAATTGAGAACGCTGAAGACGTCGAGCATGACTGCCTTCAGGTGACTGAATTTTGCACAAAACCTCGACCTGACATTAAGGATACTAAGCTTGATGAAAATGACCAAATTGTTTTTGTTGATGGTTCATGTCTAAGAGATGGGATGGGAATTTTGAAAGCAGGATATGCTGTATGTACTGTAACAGGTGTCTTGGAAGCGGGCTGGCTTCAAGGAGTCTATTCTGCACAAGTAGCAGAACTTGTAGCCCTTACAAGAGCATGTCAACTGTCTGCATTGATGAAAGTCACCATTTACACTGATAGTCAGTACGGGTTTGGGATTGTGCACGACTTTGGACAACTATGGTCACAGAGAGGTTTCCTGACTTCTTCAGGATCCCCAGTGAAAAACGGGGAGAGAATAAGGGAATTGTTACACGCCATTCAAATGCCAGCTGAAGTTGCAGTGGTAAAGTGCAGTGCTCATACAAAAGGACAGGACTATGTTTCTCTGGGAAATGCATATGCGGATCAAGTCGCAAGATTTTGCGCCTTGAATTGTATATTGCTCAGGGATGAATGGAATTCGATAAGTGAGCCAGAACTCGAACCAGCTGAAGCATTTGCCTTAAAGGTTGTAGATACAATAGATGAACTAAAAGCATTGCAGAATAACGTCAGGGAGGATGAGAGAGATTCCTGGATTAAATCACAATGTATAAAGAGACCGGATGAGTTATGGGTTTCAAATGAGGGAAAATTTGTTTTGCCAAACAGTCTCTTATCACAGCTTGCGCGGTTCTATCATGGGCAAGCTCACCTAGGGAGAGATGCCATGATAAGATTGTTCAAAACTGATTGGTTTAACCCCAGATTTCGTCAAGCTGCAGAGGCAGTTTGCCATCGATGTGTCACTTGCCAGCAGATGAACCCAGGAAAGGGAACGGTTGTGAACGCCAGCCACATTGGCAGGGCCAGTGGCCCTTTTAGTCGTATGCAGATAGATTTCATTGAGATGCCTGTGCATGGAGGTCTAAAGTATGTGTTGGTGATTGTGTGCATTTTTAGTCACTGGATTGAGGCATACCCCACACGTAGAAATGACAGCCTTACAGTTGCAAAGCTATTGTTGAGAGAGTTGATACCACGTTTCGGGTTCCCGATCTCTTTAGAATCAGATAGGGGAAGTCACTTCAATAACGAGGTGATAAAGTTACTTTGCGAAGCGCTGAACATTGAGCAAAAACTGCATTGTAGCTATCGCCCTGAAGCATCAGGATTGGTGGAGCAGATGAATGGTACACTGAAATCAAGAATGGCGAAAATATGTGCATCGACAAATTTGAAATGGCCTGACGCATTGCCCTTGGCGCTAATGTCAATGAGAAACACCCCTGATAGAAAGACTGGATTGTCTCCGCACGAAATTCTCATGGGCAGGGCTATGAGACTTCCTGCAGTTCCCGCAAACGCGCTTTTGAATATTACAGATGATATGGTGTTAGACTACTGCAAGGGTCTAGCTGACGTGGTTCGCTCTTTCTCTCACCAGGTGGAAGCAACCACCTTGCCACCGATCCAAGGTCCAGGACACGCACTGAAAGCAGGTGACTGGGTCGTGGTAAAGAAGCACGTGAGGAAGTTGTGTCTGGAACCCCGTTGGAAAGGCCCTTTCCAAGTGATCCTGACGACAACTACCGCTGTGAAGTGTGCGGGGGTTCCCAACTGGATTCACGCCAGTCACGCAAAGAAAGTGTTGTGTCCCACAGATGAGGAAGTTGAAGCGCTAAAACTGCCAGTGCCTGATAAAACAGTGCTGAGTGCTGAGACAGAACAAAACCGAACTGAAAGCGAACAGGCAGAAGCAGGAGAGAGAGAGATATTATTGGAGGACGAAGAGACAAACTCACTTGGGGAAGACCAAGGAGAAAGTTCAGCCAGCGACGAAGAAGCTGAAGGTGACAAAGAACCTGAAGCAGCTGAGGGTAGCAAAGAGCCTGAAGCAGCTAAGGGTGACAAGGAACCTGAAGCAGCTGAAAGTGATACAGAGCCTGACGAAAGTAACGGTGACGAAGGGCTCGGAAAAGGTGAAAAAGCAGGAGAGCCTGATCAGAGGAGGGCTTTCCCAGAAGCAGACGATACAGAGAAAGAAAAAGAGAATGTGATCGATTCCCCAAAAGGAGGGGACAAGGCAGAACAGGACGAAAAGGTTCAAGCTTCTACAGAAAAGGTCGCAGGTCCATCAAATGGACATGGTGCAAAGAGGAGACTAAGTATATCACCAGTAAAACAAAGGACTGAAGAAAGTTTGAACGACGGAGGAAGGCCAAAAGTGAAAGAGAAAAGAAAGGAAGTGTCTGTCGTGGTACCATCCCCGAGTGAAGAAAAAGACTTGACAAAAGAGGAAAGTACCAGCGAGGCAGAATCGAAAAGAGAAGCAAAATTGAAAAGGAAAAGGATACCAAACAGGAGATATTCCGGTCCAGAATGGGCATATGCAGTCAATGACGATTGGACTGACGAGTTTGTATCTCTAAGCATCGAGAACGAAGAAGAAGAGATACCAATAGAAAAGAAAAGTTTTATGGACTCTGTTGATTGAAAGGGTGATAAATGATATCGCTTGCTACAATATAACGTGAAACAAACAACCAGCTGAGACATTGCTAAACCGGATGAGACACTTGCTGAACTGATAAAGACTGAGTTATTGCCGAATTGAGACAAATGCTGCTAACCGATAAGTGACTGGCCTCCTGAAGAAAACTGTGTGAACATTGCGCTCGTTCAGCTTTGTAACTGAATTGCTAAATAGTTTCATTTATAGGTGCTTCTAGCTCTCTGATTCTATACAGATCATGACGCAAAACAGTAGAAAGAAATATTGTAAATATGTGTGTATAGGCTTGATAATTGCATGTGTACTAATAATAATGGCAATTGTGCTTGGAATGCATGGAAAGGGTGAGAATGAGAAAATTGATGCTTCTACTTTTGCTCCTGTTACTGTCACTGAACTAACCGCATTGAAAAGACTAGAAATAGATGAGAGACTCTTGCATGATAAGAAAGAGCTTTCATATAATGTTTTCTATCGCTTGCTAACAGAATATGTTGAGACTATGGATGCGAAAGATTGTTATGTGTGTACACAAATACCGACATCAGTAAAGGAAGGGGTGACATATCACCACATGCCTCTTACATACGGGATTACATGTAGTATAGTAATGTCTAGATTTTATGGTCAAACTAACATACAGTATTTTTATTCGAATTATGATGTTACCTTTGCATATGTTCCTATAATAGCGCAGCTAAGCCAGATTGCTAAAGATTGGGATGCTAAAATAATGAGGGAATTTTTCGAGCCAATGCTACCTTTTGAAACGGCTCACGCTCATAGGGAAAATCTTACCTGCTCGCTCTCTGCAGTAGAAATAAGCTTTTTAGATCGTACAGATGATAGAAGGGCACAAATGAATGCGAAATTAGAAAAGGAATTACATAAGAGGACTTCAGTAGATAATTATGATTTTGCCGCAATAAAGACACAAGGGAGAATTGCTTTAGATGCTTGGCACGTAGGGAAATTTTGTATATATCGAGGTGAATCTTATTATGACAACATTTTCGTAGGAGCGAGTGAGTGTAAACATACGTTTATCTTTAAGGCCAAATGGACATTCATGATGAACGGACTTGACCCTGTCATTCCAGGTGTATATTACATTTGTGGGTATAATGCCTATTATCGTCTTCCAAAGGGATGGTGTTATTTGGGTATAGTGTTCCCAAAGGTTTATCAACTGGATGACCTATCGATGATTCAAAAGACATCTGGATCCCATCGTATCCAGAAAAGAGAGACCGCAGCTGCTGTGGTAGGAGATATATTTGGAGCCATGATTCCTTCATTGGGAGTTGTGTTGAATTCCATCAAAATAAGAAAGTTGTCTACTATAGTGGATAACATGTTGACAAAGTTTTCAGGTGCTATAATCCTGATAGATGCTGAACTTGCAGCGGAAAGAGCTATGACTCTTCAAAATAGGCTTGCTTTAGACATTCTTTTAGCAAAGGATGGCGGCGTTTGCAAAATGCTTGGTGCACGACACTGTTGTACATATATTCCGGACAATAGTGTGAAGATTAAAACTATGCTTGCTAATCTAACAAAAGAAAGTGCAGATTTGAAGGAATTGAAAGAACCAGGAGTGTGGGAGAAGGTTGGAAAAGGACTTGCTTCAGTGGGAAATTGGATTGGGGGAATTTGGAATGGAATATTGCTAAAAATAATAGAGGGAATTATGATAGTTATTATTTGCATATTTGGAATTTGGGGAATAAAAAGGGGAATAATAATGATTATGGAAAGAATGAAAAGAAGAAAGGAAGAGAAAATAATGAAAAGAATGGCAGAAGAATACAAAGCGAAAACTAGGAGAACTAAAAGGAAAAGAGAACTGACAGAATTTTAATGGAATAAAATTTGTGGGCATGATTTGGTGTGATGACAAGTAGTCATCAGAGGAGGGATTGATGAAGCAGAAAATGAAGGTTTTACATTTATTTGCGCTTAAACGTAGTGTTGAAATAATCGTGTGTGACTTAACCGAACTAATAAAGATTGTACGGGGACAAAATGTGCCCTTAGAGTAGTTTGCCAACATTTATAAGCGTGCTTTATATAACGTGGTGTATTAGAATTGCACTAATCCGACATAATCGTAAACGTGTGCTATGATTTGCTTGCTTGAAATGCTTTAGCTTAGCATTACTTTAGTGGAGGCTTCGGCCTAGTTGCCTGGTCTCACGGTTTAGATGCTCGTATTTTTCCAATGTGCTATTAAACGTGTATTTTTGCTTGAAGCTGTACTTTTCCACTGAGATTGTTCACATGCTTATCTTAAAGTTTCGTGCCAGCCTGGCATATTTCTCTCCTTACTCCAAGGTCAATCTGCAGGTGCGGACAATGGAAGCTCTGAAAGTGAGTTAATTGGTATAAAATGTTGCAACTTGCGTACCCATCTCCAAGGATAATGTATGCTTAAGTAAAAGCTTGAGAACTGTCGTTTTTGATGGGACAATTTGAAGCTAACCTATGAACCCTCCAATGGAAGACCCTACTGGATTTGAACTGTTGTCTATAAAACCCAGGTGCACAAGAAGAAATGAGGACATTACCAGCTCGATACCCGCCATTTTGCAGACTTCGTAGCTATTATGGCCCACCTTGCTGCGACGCCATTTTGAAAGAGACTTTGATGCTTTCTCTAATCGAGAGAAAGAGACTTTAAATGATTCTTACCCTAGAGACTTTAACTTTGATTTGTCCCTTTGCATGAAGTAGTAGTCTTACCTTGCCGCCGTGAGGCAATTGCCCCGTCCACCCCTGCCCCTTTTGCCCCTTCCCATGCTGATCGAAACGGTACCCATGCTGATCGAGAAACGGTACCTGTGAGACGAAGACTTCCTTGTATGCTGATCGTAATTGGTAAATATGAAAGGAAATTGTACAATTGCATTGTGTTTCTTTTAGGTAACCAACTGCTGATTTTGATAAGATCCCTAGCTAGGAGTTTTTTCTAAATTAATGTTGCTAAATTGTTTTGCATGAAGTCCCACATGCCGATGCTAATTTGAGGTTAGATGAGGATTCCTTCTGTTGCACGATGCAATTTGAGACCTTGTTATGCGGACTAAATGTATGCAATTAGCTCGTTACAGATTATCGTATTAGTGATTTGCATTGCTATTATCGAATGTCTTGTGATTCAAATGCTACATAGATTGCACCTGTTTCGCCGTTATGGACAGCTATTAATGTTCATTTATGTTTATCATTTGGTGTTGAGACACATTTATATTGTGCTAGCTTTGTTAATATAGGGAAATAAATTCACTAACTTTGAATAAAACTGGTGTGGTTATTCCTGACTGAAAGGTCAGGGTTCGCTGAAATGTATTCTGGATTAATTGTCAAGTGTTATGTTGATCAGTTCCACTTAGTCAAAAGATTCATCGGCCTAAAGAGCGTCCGAATACAGGTAAAATTATTAGTACGGACCGCTCTATCACTATCTTTAAATATCTTCAATGTGCAGTTCACCTTTGAGAGCAGATGGAAATGTGGCGTTTGGGGTCTCTGAACTCACAATTTAAAAATACATCTGTTAGTGAAGTTGGTTTTTAGATTGTTAGTTTGAAAATGTCACTTTTAGAAAGTAGGCATTTTCTTGCTTTAACCATTCTGTGTCTCTGCCTGTATGTGGATTGCCTGTCTGGGTCAGACTGACAGTTGAGCTGTTTGTGAATCCCCTCTAGACAGTGACACAAAGGGAGCTGGAGTGTAGCCTGGCGATCCTGATGAGCCATCTGAGCTAGAGTGGAGGGAGGAGTGGTCTCTTACACCTGAATGGGCTGTGCCTGCCCTCTCACAATGCAGTCTCCAAACCCCTGGTGTGTGTCTGAGGCAAGGCCTGGGCAAGGCAGAATCTTGTGAACAACAGAGACTTTCCTTTGAAGTTTGCCAACTTCAAAGGCAGAAAGGGGTATGAGTATTGGACCCAAAATTCCAGACTTTTAGATCACTTCTGGATTCAAGAGGAACCTCTGCCAAGGAGAAGAGCTGAAGAGCTGAGAATTGCTGCCCCTGCCTGTGACTGTGCTCTGTTGGGCTATCCTGCAGTTGCTGCTTCTGCCTGTGAAAGGGGACGAAGTCTGGACTTTGTGGTATATTTCTGCTTGTGAAAAATCTCCAAGGGCTTGAACTGAGCTTGCCTCCTGTTTTGAAGTCTCAGGGCTTCCTCTGCCAACACCTGGACTCTCTTCTGAGACTCCTGCCCTCACCAGTGGTGTCCTATCCAGCCCCTGGGCCCTTGAAAAGTGAAGTTGGCAGAACAAGAGCTGAAATCCACAAACAGAATGCCATGGGAGGACATTTTTGATGCACCATCTGCAATGCTTCTGAGAAACGACGCAGTGCCAGCCTCGCAACTAAAATCGATGCTCCACCTGCACCGCGGCTGGGAGATCAACGCGTTGTGGCTGGAGAAATGACTGGGAACACCCACTTGCAGCTGCTGATAATGACACAAATCCCATGCAGGGTGGTTTTCTAACACTGTGCAACTAGAATTTCCAAGCATGGGTGTCAAAATCATCCCAACTCTGTGCAGATCCGAGGTGCCCCATCTGGAAATCTATGCATCCCCGACTGAACCGGAGAAGAAACAATGCACGGCCTCCCTTGAGAAGAAGGAATGGACACATTGCTGACTTTTCCAATGCATGCTAGTCCATGCAGCTTTATTTTTTACTCAAACCAGTTACTTTGCGGAAAATCAACATTTCCTTTCTTTTCTCCGGAGTAAGACTCTTAGGCCCATATTTATACTTTTTGACGCACAACTGCGCCAACGCAGTTGTGCGTCAAAAAGTTTAACGTCGGCTAACGCCATTCCAAAGCGCCATGCGAGCGCCTTATTTATTGAATGACGTTAGCCGGCGCAGCTGACTGGTGTGCGTAAAAAAAAATGACCCACACCAGGCAGCGCCGGCGTAGGGGAAAATGGAGCTTGGGCGTCAAAAAATGGGGCAAGTCAGGTCTGAGGCAAAATATTGGCCTCAACCCAATTTGCGCCATTTTTTTTTACTCCCAACCCCCATTGAAATGACTCCTGTCTTAGCACAGACAGCAGTCATGCCCCCTTGCCCAATGGCCATGCCCAGGGGACTAAAGTCCCCTGGGCATGGTCATTGGGCATAGTGGCATGTAGTGGGGCACAAATCAGGCCCCCCTATGCCACAAAAAAAATATATATACTTACCTGAACTTACCTTAAGTTCCCTGGGATGGGTCCCTCCATCCTTGGGCGTCCTCCTGGGGTGGGCAATGGTGGCAGGGGGTGTCCCTGGGGGCATGGGAGGGCACCTCTGGGCTCCTTCAGAGCCCACAGGTCCCTTAACACCTGCCCTGACCAGGCGTTAAAAAATGACGCAAAAGCTGCTGGATGTCATTTTTTCAGGCCCGCCCACTCCCGGGCGTCATTTTTGCATGGGAGTTTAAATAAGGCGCACATGCCTTAGAGTCATTTTTTAGAAGGGAATGCCTACCTTGCATATCATTAACGCAAGGTAGGTGTCCACGCTAAAAAATGACGCAAACTCCAAGATCTTTGGCTCTAGACGGGTCTAACGCCAAAGTATAAATATGGAGTTAGCTTTGCATCGGATTTGCGTAAAAAAAAACGACGCAAATCCGGCGCAAATAGAGTATAAATATAGCCCTTATTCTTTTGAGAATTCATATCTTGACTTGTGTATGTTGGATTTTTGTAATTATGGTCTTGTTTGATTTATATAAATATTACCTATTTGTCTAAACTGGTGTGGTGTACATTTTGTAGTGTTTTCACTGTATTACTTTGTGTGTTGGTACAAATACTTTGTCCATTGCTTCTGAGTTAAGCCTGCCTGCTTGTGCCAAGCTACCAAGGGGGTTAGTGGGGGTTAACCAGGTGTGTTTCCCCTTTGCCTTGACTAGAGTGAGGGTCCTTGCTTCAACAGGATGTAACCTGACTGCCAACCAAAGACTCCTTTTCAAACAATGAGGAGCTGCCTAATCTCTCTCACCCCTCTCCATATGGTACCATATGTGTTCTCTTACTTGGTCTGTTCTTGTAGGCTTTACAGTTTTTACACAGGTGGAAGCAATTAAGAGCTTGTTCCCTGGAGACCATGGTAGCAATGTCACTCCTAACCAGAAGTTCCCGTAAACTGCTCCTCCTTCTAAAGGTGAAATTCAGTTTTGCCTGAATTCAGAGACCTAAGTGGAATCAGTGGTTCAAATACTACATTATTTCTTGATGATCTTAGAAACTTTTCTTGTGCCACTGTTTAAGTGGTGATGTCCTATTGGTTGAGTTATTCTCCTCTGTAGTTGCCAGTGGGGGTTTCTTTGAACAGAATGGTGTCTCTCGAGAGTGCCTTGAATCTTGGCTTGGCTTTATTCAAGACCCTATGAGGATAACCTCTTTTCTTCAACCTCTCACATATAGGCCCATATTTATACTTTTCGACGCTAAACTGCGCTAACGCAGTTTAGCGTCAAAAAGTTTTGCGCCGTCTAACGCCATTCTGAAGCGCCAAGCGGGCGCCGTATTTATGGAATGGCGTTAGACGGCGCAATCAGACCGGCGCTGCCTGGTTTGCGTGGGAAAAAACCACGTAGACCAGACAGCGTAGGGGGAAAATGGCGCATGGGCGTCTTAAAATGGGGCAAGTCAGGTTACGTCGAAAAAATCGTCTTAACCCGACTTGCGCCATTTTTTAACGACGCCCATCCCCCATCAACATGACTCCTATCATTGTAAAGATAGGAGTCATGCCCCCTTGCCCAATGGCCATGCCCAGGGGACTTCTGTCCCCTGGGCATGGTCATTGGGCATAGTGGCATGTAGGGGGGCACAAATAAGGCCCCCCTATGCCACCAAAAAAAAATATAAAAAATAAAAAATTATACTTACCTGAACTTACCTGAATGTCCCTGGGGTGGGTCCCTCCATCCTTGGGGGTCCTCCTGGGGTGGGCAAGGGTGGCAGGGGGGGTCCCTGGGGGCATGGGAGGGCACCTGTGGGCTCATTTTGAGCCCACAGGCCCCTTAACGCCTGCCCTGAGCAGGCGTTAAAAAGTGGCGCAAATGCGCCGTTTTTAGCCACGCCAACTCCCGGGCGTCTCTTTTGCCCGGGAGTATAAATACCACGTAAAGTCCTGGGAGTCATTTTTTAGACGGGAACGCCTCCCTTGCATATCATTAACGCAAGGAAGGGGTTCACGCTAAAAAATGACGCACATTCCGGGAACTTTGGCGCTATTCGCCTCTAACGCCATAGTATAAATATGGCGTTAGTTGGCGTTAGTTTTGCGTCGAAATTGCGTCAAAAAAAACGACGCAATTTCGGCGCAAACGGAGTATAAATATGGCCCTTAGTTCACTCGTCTTTAAAATATGAAATTATGTCACTGCAATTCAGTTTAATTTTTATCAGCTCACCATTGGGAATTTTCCTATTCATGGCATCAGGGCGGCTGTTCAAAGCATGTAAGATTGTCTTCCTGTGTAAAGAGGTAGTCAAAGAGCCTCTTTTGCTCACTACAGTGATGTCTAGAAACTCAATTTTCTCTCTACTAGGATTCATAATAAAGTCTAAGTTCAGGTTATTCCTTATGAGCTTCGAAACAAAATCACTTGCATATTGCTCAGTGCTCTGCCATATGATGAACAAATTGTCTATGTGCGATAACCACATGATGACAGAGCCCAAGTCGTCAGACCTATCATATAATATAAGGAGTATTTTAATTATATAATTCCACCTAGTAAAGTACCCTTTAATGATCATATCTATTGTCATCCCATAATAATTGCATTATTGTGACCATATGCTAACGATTCATTGCCTCATCTATTTATAACTCCCATATTCGTTCCAAAATGTCAAGGACTGGCATATCCCATCAGTCATCATTCATCATTTTACCTCTACTGATATTTTACTTATATGTCATCTAGGGAGTATTTGGAATGAGTTGATTAACATTAATGTAGCTTCACCATGTTATAATATAGTTCCATTATATCTTTATGAAAAATATAATAAACTATTCACAAAAATCCAAGATTTCTGAAATCTTGACATCATTGTATATCGAATGATGTGCACTGTTAGTTATCTTTACAATCATACTGTTGTGATCAAATACCTATCAAAGGTGCAGATGCTTTGTCTATAAAGAATGTTCAAAATTAGTCATAAAACATAACACTCCAATAACTCACAATAACTACAATATATTAGAACCCATTAATTTCTAAAATATACTGACTAGTTTCTTCCCTTTTGATGTTAAAATTCATTCCACAGATTGTTTTTAGTCAGATAAAATGATGACTGAAGGGATTTTAATGGCTGAGGAAATATGTTTAAGGGGAAAATACCCTGTAAAGTGCCTGTGCTTTACCCTTCAAAAGTTATGTTCCAATCAAATGCCCTATAAAGTGTATGTTACTAATGGTTATCAAAAAGTAAATTCTTACAGAGGATACCTATTCATTTTATTTTTGCTGTCTTCTCTCTATCAGATTTTCTCTCATACAGACATTCAACATATTTTCAATATTACATAACCTTCGTGGGATCTAATGTTAGAGATAAACATGTAACTCTGCATCTACATTCAAACCCTCGGGACTCTCAGTTCCAATTAGGATAATCCACCTTGATTCAGTTCTCTGCAGATGTTGTTCTGGATATATATATATATCCAAAAGCCATCTCACACAGAAAGAGGATTTACACACTCTCAAAGTATTATGCAGGTGTTTTATTCTTACAAACAACGAGCCTCTGCGATGCATTTCATCATTTCACCTTGTTTACACACGGGATGGCAGAGCTTAGAGCTCTGACTAAATCCCCAGATCATGTCCTCTGAGGCCGAGAAGAGAAACAGGAAGCGTCCATGACGGATACTGGTGTTGTAGGGATGGATGGAGTCAGAGGGCACTCTGCAATCTCAATTGAACCAGCCTCATCTGACATTCTGAATCAGTCAGTGATCAGTCACCATGTGTCCATTGCCAGTCACAACTTCGAAGGGCTTACCATCAAAGAGAGAATAAGATTTACGGTTTCTTTCACTATCAACATGTCACTTTACTTGCTCATTACATTAATAATTTTTTCCATGAAATAGCAGCAGGTGTGTTTGACTTTATGATGAAGTTAGTGCAGGCACATCGACTTTTGTCAGCATATACTTTCAGCATTTGTTTATGTCACCCGTCTTTTTAATAAAATTCACCATCTGTTGTAGATCTCATGTTGGTCCATTGTGGTAACCTGGTTGTTTTGACTCTCCCAAACATCAGTGTGGCAGGACTTTCACCCTTCATTGAATGACAAGTCGACCAATAAGCTTGAACAGTAGCATGGAGAGCTGACTTCAGATTACACTTCTCCAATTTAGCATGCTGGAGAGTCGTTTTAAGTGTGCTCATTAAGGGGCATATTTATACGCCCCTAGCGCCACCTTGTGCCACATTAGCATTATATCTTTTTACGCTAATGTGGCCCAATGAGGCCAAAATCCTAGCACGTTATTTACAAAGTGGCACAATGCATGCATTTCTCCACTTTGTAACCCTTTGCGCTGCATTATTCCCGTGCCAGGCATACTGTATGCAAAGAGAGTGTTCCCCCGTTGGAGGAGGTGAAAAAATGGCACGAGGAAATCTAACAGATTTCCTTGTATAATTTGTACGGCACTTTTAATGCCTGCTCAGAGCAGGCATTAAAAGTGGGCTTCCATTACTTCTAATGGGCCCCTATCTACTCTGCAGGAGTAGCGCAAATATTTTGGCACTACTCCTGCAGAGTACATCAATAGCATCACAACAAATTATGCTATTGCCCCCTACCCTGCGCCATGGTGTGCCATCTTTTAAATACAGAGTGCACATGGTGGCAGTAGGGGGACACTAAAGGGTGCAGGGCATGTGGCGCTGCACAGAGTGTCCTTAAGTGTTCCACAACACCATTTACTTGTAGACAAAGAGGTGTGATTTTCTGATTCACATTGAGATGAGTAAGAAAGTCTCAGAATTCTTGACTGTTGTAAGGCAGACTGTTGTCAGACTTTAGGATTGAAGAAACACCCCTATTGTAAAAAAAGCCATTGAATCTTTCAATTACTTTTTCTTGAGTTAACGATTAGAGAACTTCTACTAGTGGAAAACTGGAGAATTCATCAATACTCACCATCAGATGATGTCCATTATCAAAAGGGCAAAAGAAAACAACAGTAATTCTTTCCTATACTTGTTTTGGTAAATCTGACATGTTTAAGGTATGTTGAGTGATTATGGGAGATAAGTAATTGCATAAATGAAAGGCCTACAATCTTTCTTTCATCTCTCTCATCAAGATGAGGATACCAAACTCAGGCCCTCTTTACAGCTTTGGTGGTCTTTTTCAAAGACCCCCGAAGCCACTGCAGCCACCATACCGCCAGTGCTAGCAGTATGCTGGCCATTCCAATAGGAGTTTTCCGTTGGGCCAGCTGGTGAAAACAACATTTCCACCTGCCGACCCAGCAGAAAACACCCCACAACATTGACGCCGGCTCATAATTGAGCCGGCGGCAATGTTGTGGTGCTTTGGGTGTGACAGCACTCGTCACGCATTTAACTGCCCCTAATTCGGGCAGTGAAAAGCACAACAGGGCGGTCCATAGGGGCCCCTGCACTGTCCTTTCCAAGAGCATGGGCAGCACAGGGGGCCCAACACCCTCTTTTCGCCACCCTTGTATGGCAGTGAGACCGCGATGTGAAGGCTGTTGGAAATTGGACTCGTAATCACCAGGGCAGCGCTGCTTGCAGAGCTTCCCTGGTGGATTGCGACCACCGAGACTGCCAGGCTGTCGACAGGCAGCAACCTGGTGGTGGCGGCAGTCGGACCATGGCCCATCTGTCATGGTCATAATAGGGCAGTTGGACTGCCCTGTCTGTGGCGGTTCAACCGCCATCGCGCGTGGCGAGCTTGAGACCGCCACACTCGTAATGAGGGCCTGAGTCTCGAAGAGGTCATTTAGTGGCAACAATTGCATGATGTCCTTAATGGGCTACTTTAAATATTTGCTGTCTCAGACTCTCTGGTATGACAATTTTTGAATAGCGTAAGACAATACCTTCTTGAGTAACAAACAGGTCATATTTAACATTCTTGAACTTGTGTTTATCGCTGTCGCATGTGAGAGGTCAAGTGTGCTGTTTCCAGGATTGATGTGCAATTATGTCTTTCAGTATCAACCTGTCACTGTCTTTGTGTGTTGCAGTAAAAATTTGCTCCAAATAAATAGCGGCAAGTGTGCTTGACTTCATGATGAAGTTAATGTAAGCTTCAGCTACTTTGGATGGGGTACCATGACACTGTCCTGGCACTTGTGAAAAGTAGTCAGAAGGGTTTTGATCTCTCCCTGGTCGGTGCATGATAGTTAAGTCATATTCCTGAGGTTGCACACCCCACAGTTCGATTCTGGGTGGGCTATTGGCTTTTGGATTGCCAAAGATGGTAAGTAATGCTTGATGATCAGTTACAAAAAGGTTTTCCATATAAGAATATGTGGAAATGTTCACAAGCCCACACTACTGTTAAACATTCTTTTTCAGGGTTTGAATAGGCAAATTCAGTTTGTGACAAACTTTTGCTTGCATATGCCACAATATGCCTTTGTGCATGTGAGTGTCCATTGTGTTGGGCAAGGATGGCTCCCAAACCGACCACACTTGTGTCGATCGCAAACTCTGGATGTAGCTTTGAATCAAAGTAGGCCATTTCAGGGGCGCTCTCAATTGCATGTTTGATTTTCTTAAAACTTTGTTCACATTCGTGTGATCAGTAAAATGGAACATTTCTTCTTTTTAAGTCTCTTAAGGGAGCACTTACTGAGGAAAAGTCACACATGTAACTAGAACAGTAAGTGGTCATGCCAAGGAATGAACATAACATGGTAAAACCTTGTGGGGATTGGTGGCTGACACAGCTTGTACCTTAGCTGAATCCTGTGTCATACCCCCATCAGAAAAGACACAGCCAAAGAATTTTTGATTTGTTTTGTGGAACTCATACTTCTTTGCATTTAAGGTTAGACCTGCATCTGCAGGTAATTGACAGACTTATGTTAGAGCTTGAGCATGTTCTTCTCATGTAGCCTCAATGACTAATGTCATCACTGTAATTGAAAGCATTTGTGACAGGTTGTATTATGTCGAATGACATCCAGAAAAAGGTCTACAGCTGAAGACACACCAAAAGTTATTGCTTTTATCTGAACAAACCAATGTGAGTAGAAAACGTAGTAGTGTACCTGCAATTTTCTTCAAGTTCCAATTGATGAAACCCTTTGTTCACATCAAGGTGTGAGAAGACTTTTTAACCATTTAACTGTGTGATCATGGCGGCAATGTGTAGAACGGGGTGTTGTTCGCTTTTAATTGCCTTGTTAGCTTGAGGCATATCAACAAAGATGCGCACAGCTCCTTCACTGTCTTTTTTGGGGGCGACCACAATGGGAAACCTACGGAGTCGGAGCAGTAGATTGCCCAATGATACCTTGTCTCAAGCTCTTTTTCAATAGCTTCTTGTAAATAAAATGCAATTTGTCTTGGTCTTTAAGCAACAGAATAAATATCATCATTGATGTGAAGTTACACTTTCATGGTCTTAATCTTTCATAATCAACGAAACAATGAAGGGAAGTGACTTACTATTTTGTGATGAGCATTCACCTTGTGGTTCACAGATATCAGTCCCATTTCAGCAGCAGTATTTTAACTGAGTAAACCGGCACTTGATGCAGTAACATGAACCTTTGTCTTTTTATTCCATGGTTGCTACAAATGAACTTTGACTCTTTGAGTCATTAATGGTGTTGATGCAGCCCATTTTTACACTTTGGTACTCAACAGTGTGAGACGGGGAAATGGAGATAGCTCATTGTAGTTCTCCTAGTAGTGTAGTGTTCATCAATGCACCACTGTCAACAATAAAAGGTATGGAGCAGCCGTTTATCTTTAGTGTAATTTTTGGATAATGTTTGAATGATTTTTGTGATTTTTCTCATTGACTTTTCTTTGATTCCTATTTTTCTTCCCATGCGGCCAGTCTGGCATGCGCACATTTTTCTGAAGTAAACATCAACATTACACATCCATCTTCTTCACTTTCACTTTTTCTGAAGTAAACATCAACATTGCACATCCATCTTCTTCACTTTCACTTGACACTGAAACTGAAAAACTCTTGGACGAACATTTAGGTGACAGTCAACTTTGTTTAGTGTCAATTTGCCTCCGCTGATTTTGCTGCTTGGCCTTTTCGGCACGTGTAGAACGTTGCTTCTGGAACGATCGGGCATCCATTTATTTTTCTCGGCTTGACGCACTTAGATTTTCCTTTCCCACAGACCTTGCATGTTTGTCCAATAGTGGGACATTTATTTTCATGTGGAAATGAAAATCCACATCTAAAGCACAGTTTCTCTTTCTTTGGAGAGACATCACCTTGTGTCCTTTAGCCTGGTGTTTCTGCTTACTTTTCATGTTCATGACTGACCCGCTGTGGGCACCTCTGGTCTACATGTCAGAAGCTTGTCAATCTGCATGTTCCTCAGCTCTAGCAATCATGAGTACCCGCTCCAGACTAAGGGTTTCTCTCAGCATTCATCGTCTGATTGAATCTGACAAACAACCATCTATAACTCTGAGACTTACATCTTTTTCATCATTGAATTCATTAAACTTGCAATGTTTGATGAGTGTATAAAATTTCTCAACAAATTTGGAAATTGTTTCACCAGTTCTCTGCCTTTCCTGACTGAAAATATATCATAACATTCAGCATTGGATTGAGTTTGAGAGTTAGTGCTTCTTTACTACTTCTCTTACTTTTTCACTGGTAACATTCTTGAAGTATTTGACAATCTTTCTGTTATTCATTTCTTCCAGAGCATCGATAAAATCATCAAAATTTTCTATCCAGGAAGCCCATCTGTCATCAGTATTTTGCTTTTGGGTGGTTTCGAACAGAAGTGGTAATTTTAAAAAAGGAGGCAGCATTATAACTTGTAGAACTTTCTACTATTGAGAGCAGAGCTTTGTCTGGCAACACCTGCTGTGCACTGGTACTGGCACCTTTATCAAACACTAGCCATGTGCTACCATCTGAGTTGCTGCGCCCACTCTCTGGCTGTGAGGCACTGTCTTCTTCTTTAGCTATATGCATCAACTTTGTTTCTTACACTGGTTCTTCACCATTCTAGACTATTTACATTGTATGTGATGTACCTGCAGATCATTGCCTTTAGCATTATCATTCCATATATCTTGTATCTCTGTATTGCATTGTGGCACTGTACCTCTTTAACAGCTTCACCAACAGCTTCCTTGCCAATAATACACACATTTCTCTGTAAGGCCTTCATCTTTTTCGAAAGCTAGGCATTGGCTGGAGTGGAGCTTTGACTCAACATATGCCAAACGTGAATCTTCATTTCAACTGAGACGCGCGTGGCAAGCTCTCTTTGAGAGCCTTGTCAGTTCTTTGGTTTAGATATCCCCTATCTCATCACCAGTTGGGTACTCATAAATGAATATGCCACATATGGAGCTTGTTCTTACATTTCTTTATTCTTCTGCATGCAAGCGCAAACTCAACATTCTAATCATGAAATCTATTCACTACACTCTAACACTTACTTCATAGTTATATAGAGTCCATCAGTTACCAAAAGAGTCATGTCATTACAAACGCACAAGGCACTACTTATGGGGATTCTATTGGTAGAAATTATGGCTCATGTGAAAAAGTATTTTACCATACAAACTCATAGCACACATTGGCTACCATTTGGTATAAGTGTCCTATCTGCCTAGTACTGTAATGAGAGTGTATTATGTATTTTGTTTTGTGATTCTTGTAATTTGATGTCCCTCACACTGAAGTTATATCCCTGTAGACTGTCACTATTATATAACTATATCAAGATCTGTGCACCTACATTGCTATGTGATGATGGTTTACTGTATCGATTCTAAGATGTCTGACTGTTTCCCTTATCCCTAGGAGAAAGGTTTGTCCCTTTATATGTCCATTGTCTTTTTAAGGTGACTGGGCACTGTTTTCAGGTCATGTGATAAAGTTTTTTTGCCGAAACACGTCTGCGGTGATTTGCGGAACAAACCTACTTGCACTATAATACTATAATACATTGTGTGAACAGCTTTATTCTTGAAGTGCTGTTGGATTTTCTGGTGTTTTCTTCCTTGGCTGCTGAGTGGAGCTTTTTAAATTATATATATATATATATATATATATATATATATATATATACACATTTCACAGGGGTGGTAGTTACATGAGTCTGCGTTTACATAGGGAGAGTGCTTTTGTTTTGGTGATCACTTTGGCACCCTTAGACAAACCTTCACAAACATTTTCAAAAACATTTGTTCCTCGCTCCTTGCTGGAAAGTTTCAAGGTAATCTGCCATGGAGGGGCAGAGAAAAAGGACAGAGGGGGAACCAAAACACGTTTTTCCCTATGCATTTCCCACAGTAAAAAAAATTGCAATGATACATGAAAATAGCTTGGCAGAAAGCGAGATCCTTAGTCAGAAAGTGTACTTCTTAAGTCTGGCTTTAGCTAAAGCCTTTTGATTTTACTAAAAATTACTCAAAGGGTGTTTCAGGCAGTTCTCTTCATTCATTGGTCTGTTGTTGGGTTAATCACTTTATTTGCCTCTTCCCACTTTAGCTTACAGAAAGGAGCAGTGGATCAGCCTACTTCAGCCACCAGCTAACTTCACTTTGAGGGGCTGAAGTTTTCTCTTTCACAAGGAGCACATCTGCACAACAGGATCTTTTCCTTATGTGTTTTGTTTACTTTGTATCACCTTAGGGTTGCTTTTTATTTGGAGACTAATGTGATAACAGGATGTTTTTGCCTAGCTCTTCATGTTTTTTTTGTCAGAGCATGATGCATATTCCAGCTTTATGTGATCCTTTCTTCCGTTAATGCTGTGGTAAAATCCCTTTATGGTGGTGTTTGTTTATCTGACAGCATACCAGTTTATGTCCATTTGAAACTTTTCTTTATAAAGTTAGTCTCTTTTTCATATGCAGGCAATGGAATGTATTTATAACTGCACTCATGTATGTCATGCTGGTATGAACTTTAATTGAGGACTACAGTTATACTTATAAACCAATTTAGTTTGTATGTCCTGCTTGTTTGCATTACTAGTTTACTTTTAAAGCTCTTGTATTCTGTGCTCATAGAGACGTTTAACTAATACATTAATAATTGCAGCTATAGTGTTTCCTGTCTTATCTATCTATCTATCTATCTATCTATCTATCTATCTATCTATCTATCTATCTATCTATCTATCTATCTATATATCTGCCTTTCTATCTATCTACTTATTTATCTTTTTCCAAATATATCTGTGGATCGATACAACACTATCTATGCATACAACTCTCTTTTTCTATGGAACCCTCTCTATTGATCGATCTTTGCAAGTCTCTCTATTTATCTTGTAAATCCACTATATTTCTATTAAATATTTGCAGAAAAATATTAGAAAAGGTTAGAGACTGGCAGCCAACATCATACAAAATGGCTTTTTTAGGTCTTATGCTACCCAAGACCTTTTAAGAGTACTGAAATGATGAGTATCAAATAGTTACTTATATAGGTCATTAGCTATATGTCATCTATTATTTTGATGTTATTCACATTGTTCTTCTGCCCACTCCAGTATGCTTTATGGGCAATGGGTTAGCCCACTTCATCCACTGGCTGACTTCACTGTGAGTTATTGCTAGGTCTGGTTGCATAACTCCGCTCCGCTTGTGGAATTTGTGGAATTCGGCAACTCCGCTTTCAGCAAAGAACATAGAATTATGGACAGACTCCGCACCCCGGAACTTAGCAGAGTTTTTTCCTGTTGGTATGCTCTTGATGACATTGCGTGTGCACGGCAAGCATGACGAAAGACGTGCCTGGTAGTCGCAAGCTCAAATGAGATTTTCTACTCGCCTGCGAAATTCCAGATAGATTGTGCAGCACGCCAGTGACTTCAGGTGCTTCTTTTGTGATGTAGGTGAGTGCGAGTGAGCGCGATCGACTGCGGCTGCAACCTGGAGAAGATCAAGCAGCTAAATCTCCTCAAAAAGACAATTTGGAATTAAAAACCTACTCTAATGGCCTGTTTGCATTGTTTTATTTGTGCAAGGAGTACTTTTTTAATTTGCTTTTTTTTTTTGCCCTACAGACTCCAATTGCCTGCTTCCTTCTGTCCAGCAGGTACCTCCCAGTGCTTTGTTTATCCCCTGGTCACTTTTCACTTGGATTTCGAGCTGGAAGGATCACTCTCTTTGTCCCCTGGATGTATCATTGGATTTAACCTAAGAACTTTGTATTTGAGATTTCACAATTAAGTTCAAAAACTCTTGTATAAGGGTGCTGTACAATGTGTTTGTTTGATAGAGGTCATGCACCAGGATTTATTTGTACTTGTATTCAATTATTTAAAGTTATAATGCTGGATGGCCTGCAGTTTCAGTAGGGGCCTAGTTATTGTTTTACTTGTAATTTTTCTTCTTTAAAGGAGAAATTTTGTACAGTCCAATTCATTTTATCCATGTTTTGTAATAAATTTGCAATATTAATTTAATTCACTATGTGGCCTAGTCTGATAACAGGCCTTCCAACTGTAGACCCAGTACTAGTCATGGGTGCATGATGAAACAACTGTTTTTGTGGTGTCTGTTGAAACATCATTTAGGCCATGGATGGCATTGGATCAAATTACAAATTGTTGTTTGGCGGTATTTCACTTTTTTTTTGACAATGTATGGCCAGGTAATATATTTGATACCTTTGTAGGATGTGTTTTTGTTGTTGGAAAAAGTATTTTTTTAGCCCATTTAAATTTTTTAAATTGCTGACACAATGCTATTTTTTCTCCTGTGTCACCAATGCCTCCTTTGTCTGACCAGTGTGTGAATGTGATTGGCATAGACCATCATTTGTCTTTGTTCCCCATGCCATGCAGAAAGGGGCCCTTTTTTGGACAGTCAATTTTAAGCCTATATTTATTTTTTGCTTTCCATTCATCCTGCTAGTTGTTTGACCATGTAGCTGGCGGGCATTTTGTGTAGGCAACCAGTGTGCTTTTGCCTTAGGCCTTCATGTGTCTCTGTTTTGGGGGCCATTCCTCCTTTCTGGTTGTTGTTGCTGTTTGCCCATGTGTTTGGTAGCCATTTTATGCAGGCAGCCAAAGTACTTTTATGCCTGCATGTGTTCTTTGTTGTGACCACAACTCCTTGCTCGCTGTTGTTTGACCATGTGGCTGGCAGCCATTTTGTGTGGGTAGTCAGTAAGCTTTTAGGCCTGCATGTGTTCTTTATTGTGGCCGTGCCTCCCTGCTGGTGGTTGTTGCTGTTTGACCATGTGGCTGGCCGCCATTTTGTGTGGGTAGTCAGTAAGCTTTTAGGCCTGCATGTGTTCTTTGTTGTGGCCATGCCTTCCTGTTGGTGGTTGTTGCTGTTTGACCATGTGGCTGGCGGCCAATTTGTGTAGGCAGCCAGTGTGCTTTCAGGCCTGCATTTGTTCTTTGTTGTGGCCGTGCCTCCTTGCTAGTTATTGTTGTTGCTGTTTGACCATGTGACTGGTGACCATTTCGTGTAGGCAGCCAGAGTCTCTTTGCTGGTTATTGTTGTTGCTGTTTGACCATGTGGCTGGTGGGCATTAATTGTAGGCAGCCAGAGTGCTTTTAGGCCTGCATGTATGCCAGGTTGTGGCCATGCCTCCTTCCTGGTTGTTGTTTGATCATGGGGCTGGTTGCTATTTTGTGTGCTATGCTTGAGACCTAGTAGCTCAATACTCATACTTAGGGCCAGATTTATACTTTTTGACGCAAAACTGCGCTAACACAGTTTTGCGTAATTTTTTTTAACGCAGGCTATTGCAATTTCTTAACGTCACCGTGCGTCAAATTTATACTTTGACACACGGTGGCGCTAAGAACAGGTTAGAGTAATTTTATTTTACGCTAACCATTGCGCCTTGTCGGAAGGCAAAATGACGTTAAAGCAGGAAAAATGACTCTAATCCGGTTTGCGACATGGAAAACGTCGCAAAACGGATATACGTAATTTTTCACCCCAATAGCATCAAAAAGTGACGCAAATGCATCAAACAGTGCTAAGGAGACCCAATATGCATCCCAGAAGCCAGGAGAGACTCCAGGGAGACCTCATTCAGCCAGGAACCAGCCAGGAGGACACAGACAAGACCCAGGGTAGAGACAAAAAGAAGAAGAGGAAGTGTTGCTTCAGAGCAGAGGAGCATGAAATATTGGTCTGAGAGGTGACGGAGCACCAGCATACATTTTTTATCACCTCTAAATTGCCAATTGGAAGGAGAAAGGCAATTTGGCAACAAATTGTGGACAAGATTAACAGTGTGGCAGTGGTCAGGAGAACTGTCACCAAGTGTAAAAAACGCTGGCATGACTGCAAGCGCAGGACAAAGGAGAAAATGTCTAGGAACAGGAAGGCAACACTGCAGACCAGAGGTGGGAGTCCAGCACTGCAGGAGGACCTGGACGAGATGGAGGAGATGGTTGCAGCTGTCATCCCGGAGTAAATTGTCACAGGAATCGCAAGACAGGACAGCTCAGACTTCCAGGAAACAACATTTATGCAGGGTAAGTTGCATGGGGGAAAATGCCTAAATGTCACGTGCAAGAAGGGGGAGGTACATACCTACTACACAATACATGTCAGCCCTGGAAATCAGGCAGTAGAAAGGGCAAAGGGGCACGGCACAGGTGCATGGGTTGTGCAGGGGCATCCAGGGGCATAGCACAACACAACACCAACAACCTTTGCATGGGGGTAAAACGCCATGCCAAGGCTGCTGGAAATGCGAAAGCAGACCAGGAGGGTAGGGTAGAATGTAAAACTAGGCTGCTGTCACAGGACATCTGGTATTGTCAAAATGTAAACTAGATGACAACGCCCAGTCTCAGGCCATTGGCTCAAGCAGCAACACTTGCTACTGCTACATGTGATATGTGTGCTGGTCAATTAGGAAATGGCAGTTAGGTGCCCATGGCAAAAACACACTAAAAATGAAGGTTTAGTATGACTACATGATCAATCCCCATCAATCCCTATCCAAGTGCAACTCGTGTCAACGGCTCATGTCCATAGACTCAATAAACATCAGGCACTGACACATACATTATGAAGTGCACAGCAGTAATCTCATACCCATGCTGCCTATTTCAAGATCTACCCCTGTGCCAGTGTCACAATTGCTGCAATGTCACCATGAAACATCTCAAGTGTCATAGTGCTAAGACAACAGCATTGAGGAGGAGGACATATATTTGTAGCTAGGGAAACATGCCCTCACAGTCATAAGAGGACATGGATCTCAGCCAGGCCCATCAGTTCAATGCAATGTAGCACACATATGCAAACATCAACATGAGAAACTACCAATGGTGATACATGTATTGTTCAATGGAAATGCAATGCATGGTATGGTGCTATGTCTCAGCACCGTAAAAGTGTATGTGACAAATGATAGACTGGGACAGGGCTACATTTTTATGTGTGGTGCATGTGGCATCAGCACACCAACAAGCATTGCAAGGCCTCACCATGCTAATGGTAGCAGAGGGAGGTTTGATTAGGACAAGAAGGTGACAAGCCAAAATTTGGACAGAAACCACACCTTCAAGATGTGACACAGACAATTGCCCAAACTGCCCACACTACATGTGACATGCAGGTGGGGCATAGCCTGAGAGATTGCAAACAGGAACAATGCATGGGAACCAAGATTACAATGTACCACCAATAGGAAGTCAGTGATGTCACAATACAACTGCCACCACATAGACACACTAATTGTACAATATCTTATTGCAGAGGACGATGCCTCTCCTGTGGATCTGCCTGTCCTGGACTACCCTGATGACATGGATGACCAGCTGACAGCCATCAGCCAGGAACCCCACCAAGATATCCTGGGAACCCTCCAGACACCACCTCCAGTCGCAAAGAGGAGCACACATGTAGCAGCAATCCCAGAGGACCCACCCACCACCCCAACTGTAAGGCCTTCCAGCTTAAACACAGCTGAGGACTCTGATGACACTGGGACAACCTTTGAGAGGACAGTTGTGGGAGTACAGTGGGAGCTGGCCAAGGAGGAGCGGGGGGGATGCAAACTATGGCAGCCAGCCTTGAGGGGATGCGCAAGTGCTTGATGACATCCGCAGAACAGTCAGCAGCCATAAACTCACCCAATCACAACTGCAAGGAGTCCAACGGTGTGTGAGGGACCTCACCACTGATGTGAGGGAGTTGCAACAACACCTGCCCTCCCAATCTTGCAGATACATGCATGACAACAAGCTGGACTCCCTCAGGGCAGACATGGCTGCCTACCACAGGGATGTTGCTGCCATACTCAATAATCAGCAGCTCCTCCTTGCTGCAGTTATGCCATATCTAGTTACACAGATGGCAGCTGCTGGGAATTTGGAGTCCACTTCTCCAACCACTGAGGTGTGTGTTGCCCCCTCAAACCCACCACCACCACCCTCAATGGCAGAGGAGATGACACACATCAGAGTATGAAGATGTGGAATAGATCACCTTCACCTATAGGAGTACCCGGTAGCACCAGCCCATGTCACATGGGCACTGTTTTTCCTTTGTCCCGTGCTTGACAACATGCCAGTGTTGCTACAGTTGGTGACATGTACTCTTCACCCACACATTATTAACCTTACCACTATGGACTGCAATTGTCTCTCACTACCCAATTGGCAATTCATGTTCCTCTGCACTGAATGACACTTCAACTTAGCATGTCAAATGATATGTCCCTCAACCTTGCACCTGTGTTGCGTCACAATAGAATGCTTTACACTAATGGGCTCACAAACCTGGACTATGTAAATATTGCACTACAGCACTTTAGAATAAACAACACCTATACAACCACTTTGTCTCTGTGTAATGTGACACATCTACTTTGCTGGGGATTTGTGATGCATGTAACATGTTAATGGTCACAGAGTGTCAATACCAGAATGCAGAAATAATGTGGACAGATATTTATGCACAAGGGTCTGGATTTTTAAATAATCTGTGCTGCCTGTGGCTCATTTCTGAAGTAAAAGCAGCACAAACTTAAAAAAGATCATTGAAATTTGTAAGTTTGAACTGCTGTTGGGTTACAAAATGAGGCTAATACTCTGTAAAAATAGTATATTTCAGGTCCAAGGTATCTACAAGATTAAACTCAATGCTGGCCAAATCCCCCACAAGACAATCATTGTGTATGTAACATTTGACTCAAAACATACATGCCACACCTACAACATACAGCAGGAATGTATGTGTAAGAGTGTTTGGCCAATAACGTCAGCTGGGAGTACAATTTAAACCCATAGGCATGAATATTGTATACTTAACGTCATAAGAAATTGACACCACTCAGTTTATCAGGGTTCACATGAACATCAGGCTGCAGGCAGGCGTCCCACAGTGCCCAAGATTCCAACACAGGACCCAAACAATGACAGCTTTAAAAAAACACCTACCTGTCCAATACATGGGAACCATAGTCACCTTGAGTGGTGGGTACAATGGATGGCAGATGCATAGAGATGTAGCTTTGTTGTACCTGCCAATGTGACAGCTCAGTTGGAAGTGGGAATTAACATGTCCAGAGGGGGATGTGGATGCAGGACGGAATGCACAGGCCAACACAAATTTTGCACTGTACACTCATGCAAAGACCCAGATCCCCAAGTATATGACACATGTTGTAAAGGAATACCTAAAACTTTATTAACTATGTGTAAAAGAGAACTTAAAACTATGTCACACACCTATGCTAACCTAACCTATCCTAACTATATATTACCCACAACTGGCCCTAACTACCCTATGCTAAACTTACTTACCACATTTAACTAAACACTCTAAATATTTACCCCCTTACATGACAGCACACATGAAGGACAACATATACTAACCTAAATAGATACTAACTAATACTAAACAAATATATCTGTTTTTGTATTTTTATAAATTTTATATATTTTTTCAATAGAAAACACAAAAGCCCCAACATCAACAACAAACTAACATGTAATAATATAATACCCCCCACCCCAACCTGCTTATCCTATCTAAACTACTAGCCTACTCTAACTTATCACTAAACCACCTAAACCCACTAATAAACAGGAGAAGGAAAGAGGAGGGAGGGAACGGAAGTAAGGGTGAGGCAATGCAGGAGTTAGAGGTTTGCCTTCATGAGAGTTTCCTTAATGGATTTTAGCCTCCGGCTATTCCTATCAACATCCCACTGGAGACTGTCAATTTTCCTCAGGACCTTTTGCATGTCCCTCTGTAGCTGCCTGATTGCGGCGATGTCCAAAGCAGTGCTGTGGTGGTCTGTGTCCCTAATGTTGTCGCTACTGCAGGTGCCGTGGTTGGGGGTGCTGGAAGTGAAGGTGCAGCAGGTGTTGTGGCTGTAGCTCCCAAGGTTGAGGGTTTAGCAGGTGGGGCTGATATACCGGTGGCCACTGTGCCACTGCTTGCAGTCGTGGTGGTGGCGACTCCCGTTGTGGCCAATGCCAGGCCCCCTTGGGTAAAAGCCCACCATGCTCTTGTGGCTCTCTCCCGACAATAGTGTCTTCCCATCATTGTGTTTAACACATGCTTTATTCAATCAATCGATCATCAAAGCCAATATACAATAGGAGTAGTAAGAATAAGGATAAAACCAATAGTGATAATAATAATAATACATAGATTTTTAAAAAAAAATAAAAAGAGAAAACATAAATTCCTAAGAGCATAGTCCAATTAAAATACTCAGTACACATAATACACATAATACAGTTTCGACTCCCCTCCTGCAGTTCTTATAAGAGTAAAAAAGAGTAAAAAGTGGGGCTCTGAATTAAAACACAGTCCTTATAATGGAATTGCGTATTCGCCATGCTACTAATAAATATTTACTAACAGCAAGTATTAAAACCGTAGAATGGTGACTTTTTAAAATCCTCAAAGCAGAGGCACAGTCTCTTATCCCCATTTTGCGGCAAATATGACGGATCCACTAAGACCTAGGAAGGGAGTAAGCAGGGCAAAAAAACATAAAATGTTCAACCGTTTCTGATTTTGCACCACAAACTGGGCATGTACTTGTATCTGTTTTTGTACCCCATCTGCACATCAATGACTTCAACGGCAATGACCCAAAACGGAATCTGGCATATAAACTTTTACCGAGGATGTCAGGAATATTGTCTAAATATGGTTCAAATTGTGGATACCACTTAAAGTCTGTGAAGCGATTTGTTAAGGTGCCATAAGTTCTGTGGGAAATGTAATTGTTGCATACATAGGACCAATATATGCGTTTCAGCACAATGGAGTGAGCCTTTTCTAGTTTATGGGGTTCCTCCCAAAAGTGGCTGAGGCCAAGTTTGTTAAACCAACTAGATACATGTTTAACCCAAGGAATAGAGGTTGAGTTGGAGCACATTAGCAGATCGTGGAGTGAGGTCTTGTAAACGTCTAATTGGGGATTAGTCCATAGTCGTATCCAATATAGTAATGGTCTTAAAATAATTAGATCGGCTATGCATCTCAGGCCCAGATCTAAGAACAGTGGTATCAATGGAGTGCTAGGAGGACAGGCACATAAGGACCTCGCAAAACTGTTCTCACTAATAGTTAGCCTGTTACAGTCAGAAAAACCCCAGACCTCTGCTCCGTATGTGGCGGCACCCTGTGCTCTGGCAATGTAGATCTTAATTGCTGGGGAGACAGTTTTTGCTGTCATACCCCTATAGAAATGCAGGATTGATGCCGCACCATGCTGCAGGCGACCCACACTTTTATTGATCTGTTCTGCCCAGTTCAGATTATCAGCAAGCCTTACACCCAAATAATCAATGGAAGACACCTTATCCAGAAGATTCCCTTCTACATGGATAGTACATTTCTTCCGCACTCCTGAGCGGAATGCCATTAACTTGTTTTTTTTATTGCTCAACTCTAGGCCGTAGTCTCGACAAAAGGAGTTAAATCTATTGATAAGAGTTTGAAGGCCCATGGGAGATTTAGAAATAAGAAGAGAGTCGTCAGCTAAAAGAAGGATTGGAATTTTTTGGGCACATAGGGTGGGGGCATCATTCTGGCACGTCATTAAAACCTGTACAACCTCGTTAATAAAAATAGAGAATAAAAATGGTGCCAACACACAACCCTGGCGGACACCCCTATTTATGGGGATTTTGTCAGTTAGTTCGCCTCGGTTCCCCCATTTCACCTGTGCATATGTGTCCTCATGTAACCGCTTTAAAAGTTGGATTAGATTGGCCGGAGTCCCTATTTTTTGTAGCACCTCCCACAACTTTTCCCTCGGAACTAGATCAAATGCTGATCTCAGATCAACAAAAGCAATGTATAATGGTTGTTTAGCCAAGGCTGTATATTTCCAGTACAGAAAGGCCAGTCTAAAAACCTGGTCTACTGTACTGATCCTTGGTCGAAATCCAGCTTGAAGAGGGGAAAGAATGTTCTGCTCTTTGGCCCAATTGGTTAATCTACCTAGGAGTTGCTTGGTAAATATTTTTTGGATGTTATCAATTAAACTGATTGGTGTATAGTTTGTCGGGAGGTTTGCGTTACCCTTTTTATGGATGGGGATAATTTCTGCACCCTTCCATGTCATGGGGATCTGCCCCCCTTCAGCAATTTTGTTGGAGAGTGTATTGATGTACCAAGTCCAGACTGTTGGTTCTTACGAATAAAGATCCCCCGGAATTTTGTCTGGGCCTGGATCTTTCCCAGGTTTTAAAGAACTAATAGCATTAGCTGTTTCTTTGATAGTGAAGCAGATATGGCTCTTAGAATCCTGTGAGCCCCCTACAAGGGGAGCTGGTCCATGGTGCTCATCAAGGGTAGAGAGAAAATCTTGGCCTGCTTCCCCAGTAACTAAGATTGTGGGGGTTTCAATTTTTCTATATAGGCCCGAAAAATGCTCGACCCATTTTTCTGGCTGTATATGGCTTCTCACACCAATCCTGCCCTCTTTCTCTCGCTTACCTAACAATTCCCAAAACAATTTATTGTTGTTGGATTAGGTAGCATCCAACAATTCCTGCCAAGTTGTGTCTTCCCAGGTTTTTTTTGCTCAGATGATGGATTCTTTGTAAGTACGTCTAGCTACTAATATTTCTCCATGGGTTCCTTCCATGAGGGCACCTTTTAATCCTTTCTTGGCCGTGTGGCAGGACTCGTCAAACCATGAGCTAGAAGTTGCTCCTTGGTGTCTTACCCCAATCTTCCTGTAGAATATACGTTGTAATCTTATGATCATATTTTCATGTATGGATAAGAGGGGGATATCATTGGAATCATAGTCACTGTATGGAGCAAGGATATCTATAAAAGCCTGATAAATCTCACGTAACAGGTAAGGGTTTGACTGGACCTTTGGCCACCTGACCTTTGTAGATGTGATGTTCATGGTAGGAATAGGGACCAAGGTAGTTTGTTTGTTCAAAGACCTACCAAAAAATCACCTGACATAGAGAGTAACAAGGGATAATGGTCGCTTTCGGTTCTAACATCCACCTTCATGTCATTCAGAAAGGGCCATAATCTCACATCCACTAGAAAATAATCGATTACGCTTGAAGTTGAGCCACGTTTAAAAGTGGGTGCAGTATCCAGGTCAGAGGGCATGCGGCTATTACATGCCCTGAGACCATGCTTCAAACAAAGGGATGCCAATTGGATAGCTACACGAGAGTTAAAACAGTTATTACCACTGGTCAGCTGTGCAATCCCCCATGTTTGATCTTCATCCTTTGTGAGACCAGTTAGGATCACAGAGGGTTCAAAGGTGCAATTCACATCCCCAGCTATTATTAGGTAGGCGGTTGATTGTAAGGTGTCTAGAAAATCAAGAAGCTGTTTTAAAACTTGGGACTCAACCCCACGCGAAACCGAACGGGCATAAACATTGACAAAAATTTTGGTAAAATTCTGTTGGAACGTGATTTGTAGTCCCATCAGGTCTGGGCTGTCAAACTTTAGAGTCTTATATGTGCACTGCACAGTTTTATTTATTAACATCAGAAGTCCTCCTTTGGCTTGACCCAACAGTTTTATGGAGGGTTGGGCAGCCACATTAAAGGAAAGGAACCCATCTAGGGTAATCAGCCCATGTTTCTTGAAAAAGGCAAATGTCTTGGGTGTTGATGTATGAGCACCAGTCAGTATCGTCTAATTTCCTCCCAAGGCCTGCTAAATTCCATGTCATGATTGATATGCCTTTTTTCTCAAAGACCGGGCTTAGTGTCTGTGGGTTGGGCCTCTCAGGAATCAACTCTGTATCAATAGGTCCATCAGAAATCATCAGACTGGGTTCCGCTGAGCTAGTCTCTAGAGTTGTTCCCTGGGCTATTGCCAGTCATACTGGGTTAGGCCGAATAGAGTCGACATGCCTGGACTGATTACTAGTTACATTGTTGCATGAGTAACCAGAAATTTGTGGTTGGCCTTCCATCTCCAGTGCTGTCTCTAAGGTGATGTATCCCCTTTTTTGTTCAATAAGATGGAGAGTTCGGTCATTGAACAGAATAAGGTTTTCTACCAGGAATCTATTATGAAACTCGATTGAAATTACATCATAAGTTGATCCTAGAGGACACCACCGCTTGGTGTTGCAGATATCTGATCGTATAACTGATAGACAATTTCTTTGGTGTCGTAGCCAGTGGATAACTTTGTTAACCCTAGACTCATGATCCTCACTGAGTCCTGGTTGCAATTTCGGGACTTGTTTTAAGAAGAGAGTATTTGTTCCAGGCTTGAGGCATTGGGGTTTTGACAGTGAGTCTGGATCGTGAGGAGTCCTCTGATAAGAAGGGGCACTAAAACAACCGGGAGGGAGTTTGGGTGCGAATAGGTCACTGGCATTAGGTTTAACATAGGACCTCCTGAGTGGGAGATAGTCAATTTGTTTGTGGCTCTTTGATGGCAAGTAGTTTGAGGGCCCTGGGGGAAATTTGTTGATAGCACTATGGTTTCCCATAGTATTCCCCTCGTCTAATGAACTTTTACTATGTTGGCTCGTCTGTGTAGTATTGGATTCAGGGCGTATTACGTTCCCATCTGAGCCAGCCCGATGTATCTTCTCCTTTTGATGGTCAGTGGCCTGACCCCCCTGTGCAAGCCTGATTGATAGTGTTGGGTCAGGCATTGTATGGCCTATGTTTGCCCCTTCATCCTTAAAATTGCACTTGCATCCACACTCTAAGTTCTCCCGGAAGCATTTGGCCAGTTGTAAAACCAAGGACCTAACTTCTTCTATTCTCTGAAGTATAAGGGCATTGCTAGGTTCAGTGGCGGGGTGCATTGAGAGGGAGACGGGAACTGGATTTGGGGTGCAAGGGATAGCCTCTTTGTTGATATCATCTGTAGTTGTATCAAGAACTCTGGGAGTTTCATCATCCTCAGCTAGGGCCTCAAACCGGTTTCTACAGGGTATATTTGAGATCAGTTTGATCGCAGTACTCGGTGATATGGCTGGATTAAGGATGTTACCCTCTGTTTCCGCATGGGGAGATTCGCACCTGTGCACCAATACATTTGTCGTGTTTATTTTATCATTTGAGGGGGGGTGGGTAGAAGGTGCGTTGTTAGTAAAGTTGCATCATTATTGGTCAAACCTATGTCCAGACCTTGATTCTTTGTCCTTTTCTTAAAGTAGTCTTGTGTCTTCCCAGGTGGAACTAGGGCATTTTTCCCGAGGGAGGCACCATTATGATTGGGTGAACAATTTAATATCGCCTCAACCTCTTCAAACAACAGGTCTATCTCCTCGAAGGGTTTTTTGGGCTTGGCGACCAATTTAGCAGTACGCTTCCTCTGCTTTTTACGGTCTGACAGGGGGTCTAGGGAATCAGCAGCTTTCCTTTTCCCCATGGAGGCTGTAAAGTTATGAAATGCCAGTAATAAATTAAGACTTACTTGGTGAATTTAGACCGTAGATGAAAGAGAATAGGCCCAGCTCAGCCTCATCCGGACGAAGACGGGCGCAGGACGGGCCCGCTGGGCGGGAGCGCGATAGTTTGATTTAAAGGGCTCCTGCCCTTGATGCTGGCTGCCGCTCCCCGTGAATTTGCGCTTCCCGCAGGGCGGGAGCGCGATAGTTTGATTTAAAGAGCCCCTGCCCTTGATGCTGGCTGCCGCTGCCGCTCCCCCGTGAATTCGCGCTTCCCCTAAAGCCAGACTCCTCATCCAGGATATGCCTGTATCTCACTGCCCACCTCTGGATCTCCCTAATCTCAGTGGCATTCATGTTGGCAGCTTTAAAAATGAGACAGGCAACCATTAGTGTCATCATTGTGTGATGCATGTACAGATGATAATCTAACACTCTCCCTCAAATTGCACATGCAGTCCAAATCACAGTACAGATGATACATTGTCCCTGAGGAATGACATGGCAATGTGGCCTACCCATCAAGTATTTAACAGCACAGCAAAGCACAAGTTGTGTACCAAATAAAGTGATCTGTGCATTTATGTAGTGCAATGTGTCACAATGCAAATGCAGCAAGTACTTAACATGGGCCAGGCCGACTAATCCCTATCATCTGGATCAACTTCAAGGCACACAATACGTGATTTGTATATGTAATTGGCAGGATGGTATGCAGTTGCTAAGCGTAAGGGGTCAGTGTTGTTTGAGACACATGCATGCATGAATTAGATGTCTGTCATCTACACTGTGACCATTACACCTACCTACATATATGTTCTCCCCCTAACTCGTGCCTCAGGGGGGATGGGCATGCAATACATCATCACAACCATCAAGGACAAACACAAAGCCATGTCCAGATGTACATGGATTTAGTGAGTGGAACACATGTGAGGAGCCCTGCCAACTAGGAGTGAGGTATCCATTGGCCAATAACATCTACATTCATGTTTCCATTTGTGGACAACCATCAACATCTGATCTGCCACCACATTTCCAAAATCACCCACATTGATGAAGCACACATCTTGCCTTGACATGCATGCACGCCTATAACATACCACATACGTGGCACGTTAATGGAGTACAACATTTGGGGCTAGATTCTGGGGGACAGTCACCCATACAGTCCTACATTTACATTACAATACAGGGATGCACAATTTTGTGTGGAAAAATGATGCATCACTGTCTTGTGTAAATGAGGGTATGACTTGCTGTCAATATTCTAACACTGGACCACCTCCAAATCAAATGTGGGCCTACATGTGGCTATCAATCACCTTGTTCACCTGCAGCTGCCTATTGCACAGCACAAGTCTCCCAAGATATGACTCTCTGCCTGTGAATGTTTAACCCTTGCATGGAACACTATGTCAACCTCCAGTCAAGTCACATATCAGATCACGTTCCAGCTCACCATACCTTACAATGAGTCCAACACACAAGAGTCAATCACAGGACAGCTGCAATCACAACACAGGACAGACATTTTCACACTTACTGGAATTGTCTGGGTCCTCAAATCGAGCCATTTCCCCGATGGTATACGGGGCCGGTCCCCCTGTATGACATGGAAAGGAGATATATGCTCAATATCTGATCACTGTACAAACGTGGGAACAACATATCACAGTATATAACATTTTATATGAGTGAGCTGCAGATCAGGCATGTAGACACTCCAACAGACATACCACTGCAAACTTGCATTGACACTGACACTCCAGTGAGTGATAGACACATATATGCAGACATTCACTGGGCCTAACAGTCATGTGGTGCTAAACCTAACTACAAAGTTTTGTGGCTAATCCATTGAATATGGTACTGCATGTCATTATTTGTAATTGTGTGACAATTGAAATGGCACTTCCCTGGTGCACTGCAATACAAGTGACTCAGGTATTGTGGCTTGTGCATCAAGGGACAATGATTAACTGTGTGATAAACATGTGGGTCAATTTTCTGCCAGCAATTATCGTGCATTCAGTGGTCCATAACAAATGTGGCACAGTTGTATGTAGGTAACAAATGCCCCATGGGCAGTATCCCCCTAGGCCGTATATGCCCCCTATGCCAACATGATGACAGGGATCATGTGTGTGTAATGATGACAATGTAGTGCTAAACATGGATTGCCCACTCTGCTGTCCCAAAACTGTGAAATATGGTATGCTGACAGTGTCTTAGCTGATCATCATTGACAGAATGCATGGGCACAGGTGTAGTCATTGCACCTGAAAGGTGTCGCTCAGGGCCATATGTACCTATATCAGGTTTTGTGATTTACACATTGCAAGACTTAGCAACTAGCAATTAACAAGTTGGATGATCAGAGGTAGAACACTCTCAATGACACTGTTTGCAATTCAAAAATGGGGTAGCAAATGAACTACCTATTGAATAATGATGAGGTAGATCTCATTTTGCAAACCCCTTGGGAATGGTGGCACTCACAGGGATGCTTGCCTGCTGGGCTCAGCAGACCACCATGTCTGTGACTGCTTTCATATTGGGTTGTAAATATTCGTTTAATTGCAGCCTTATTTCAGCAGGGTTGAATAGAAAGTATTTTAATAACCTATTTTATTACTGAAAGAAATTTTTGAAAGCAGTCAGTAGTCCGTGGCACATCTTCCTGCTCAGAAAATGGTTTTGGCTACGCATTCACAAAGAGGAAGGGATCCCATGGGGACCCCTCCCCTTTTGCAAATGGGTTAGCACCAACTTGAAAAGGATGGTATCTTCAATTGCTTTGTGCCAGCATTTGTGCCCAAGAAAAAAACATATAGCTGCCTGTGACTCAATAGTAGGATTGTAACGCCTATTCCTAAATGCCACTAGAAAACCCTGTTTTGTGAGTGTGCAATGTTGTAGCAGAATGGCAAATTTTGGTTTGTGCATTTAAATGAATATTCGTCCTGATGTAAACACAAAAATTCAGTAAACTATGCCGTTTGGGAAAGTTATAAATAGCTTGGTACATATGGCCCAAAATAATAGTCGGACAAGGCTCAACAAAACTATGGACTGCAGTGTTAACATGTATAAACATGTGTAATAAACCTCAGTACTGGTACACTAACAGTTTGTTCAATTTGCATTCCACATGGCCCAAACATTGCGTGCAGCACGTCAAGACATCTGCTACTGTCACTCAGGAGCATTCTGCTGTACACATTTGTCAATGTGATACTCACCAACAGGGCCACTTATCACCACACCCAGATGGTCCAGCAGGTCCTGTTCTTGTGCCACCAGGTCAGCCCAGCGATGCTTCAGCAGGTGCTTGTTTCCAGGAGGTGTTGAATACTTGTTTAAGGTGGAAGAGCACATTTGCCCAACGCAGCCACCTTGCCTCCATGTGATACCCCGGTATCACATGGCCCCCTGCCTCCAGCATGATTGGAAGGAAGTGGCACACCAGCCACACAAATGCCCCAAGCTCCTCCTCACCCGTGCGGCTCAGCCTCGCCTTTCCCGACATGGTACAGTACAGTATTTCAACAAAAAAATGAAAAATAAAGAACAAGAAAGTAAAAAAAAGGAAACTTACAAACCCAAATCACAGACCCCAACTACCCCAACTAATCTAACCCTCAAAAGGACACCCAACAGTACAAATACAATTCAGACAACAATAAAAGACACTAAAACACTTACACAGGTACAATATACAATAAGGATACACCAAAAGACAAAAGATAGACCACACAAGATACAATATACACAATCCACAAGAGAGCAACACCAACACACAGCCACGCAGTCAAGAAAAATCACAGACTGCAAAGTGAAAGTGAAAGTACACCCACTGTACCATGTCTGTAAACAGTATTTCCTATTACATCACTTCCTGTCCCCTTTGCGCCCTGTTTTCCATCTTGCGTGTATTCTTTTGAAGCATACGTAGTTTGTGTGAATATATTCGACGAATAACCTTCATGTGCGGCAAAATCACACGCATTACCGGGAAACTACTATTGTTATGGATATCCGCATGCGTGGGGTGCGCTTGTGGAATTAACGCTGGGGACCCATTGATGTTTAGAATGTGTTTGCATGTTTTTTTGATGCATTTTCATCAACAGTTCTGACTCAAATTGGGTTTGCGTGATTTTTCATTATTTAACATGCATGCAGCCTGTATCTAGACACAGATAGGATGGTATGGCCTGCAGTGTGTGTTCTAGTGTTTGGCCACATGCGGTAGACCATGCAACTGCGGCCCACATTTATGCTATCTTTGCGCAGGATTAGCCTTTTTTCTGATGCAAAAGCAGCGCAAAGTTAGGAAATTTAAATAGAATTTTTAATTGTGCGCTTAATTTGCTTCAATAATTGATGGCAAGGCTGCGCTTCAAAAGTATAAATCATGGCCTGTGTGTTTTGAGTGTGAATTGACTGTTACAACTATATGTGTGTGTCTAATGGAATGGCATGCAATACATTTGGCGTAATGTTCATGTCTGAATGTGTTACAAATGGGTATCAACATCAGATGGCAATCAATGATGTACAACAGTCATGATATGCGTTTGTAATATGTGTTGACATATTTGCTGTGTGTAGTTGTTTGACTTTGAGGACATTACATTTTCAACAACAAATAATGCACAGGGAAGATCGAGAATGGCTGATGAGGGCTATGTCGGATATGTTACCCCTCACATGTCAGTAATTGTTGGCTACAACTTCATGGTGACGTGTGTAAACTACCCATATGTCGGGCATTTGAACATGTTTGGTAGGTACAGTGTTTGCAACACAGAGCTTTAATTCCAATCATAAAATTGTTATGTAGACGTCAGTTTGACTAATGTAAATTACCTATGTTCCTCCTGTGGCTGTGGTGGACCTGCAGCCCTTGCTGCATGTGTTCACATATTTTCAGAGGGGCATTACACAAAACTGTCCAGTTCAAGTGTGTGGGCATGTATACCCTGTGTCAGTATTGGGGCCCATGGTATTAAGGTTTCGTGTAGGTCTAGTCAGGAGTCTGTTGGGGCAACCCTTGAGTTCACAGAGTATCTTTCAAGGCAGATTTGTCTTAGAGCCGAAGATCAGCTAAAGGCATACAAGGAGATAGGGCAGCTATGGTATGGCAGATTATACAGGAGAGTGAAGACAGAGCAACCTTAATGTGGACAAATATGTAACGGGTCAGTAATGGACAAACATGCTGGCTCAGTGGGGGAACCGAACAAGAGTTTGGAGAGTGGCCAAGTCTCCAAACTTCGCTCGTTCCCAGGCTGGATTGAGAGGTAAACACAAAATATACGCTCTCTTATCACGTTAAACACAGCTTGGTCTATCATGTGGAAAAACACAGCTCATCTGCAATGTCTCAACTGCAATGTCGAACTCCACGTTAAAGCCAATAGGCAGCTAAACTGAATACAAAATGTAATGTCTAATGCCACGTTAAAGCCAATAGGCAGTTAAACTGAAAACAGAATATAGGGCCAGATGTAGCAAGCATTTTGCATGGTGCAAACTGCGAAAATCGCAGTTTGCGCAATGCAAAATGCCCATCGCGATACACATTCACAATTTGCGAGTCGGTACCGACTCGCAAATTGTGAATGCGACTCGCAAATAGGAAGGGGTGACCCCTTCCTATTTGCAATTTGCATCGCTAGGCTAAATTGCTTTGTGACTGCGAATGCGGTCGCACAGCAATTCGCAGTGTCACACTGGTGGTAACCCATTCGCAAAATTTCTGAATGTTGTCCAGAATGTCCAATGGACCACTGCCTACACTGAAAAAATGAAACCAAATTGTTTCAGTATTTTTTTAATTTTGCAACTCGTTTTCCTTTAAGGAAAACGGGCTGCAAAATAAAAACAACTGCTTTATTGAAAAAGCAGTCACACACATGGAGGTCTGCTGTCTTCAGCAGGCCACCATCCCTGTGAGAGCAGGGAATCACTATGGGGTCGCAAAATGCATCCCACCTCATTAATATTAATGAGGTGGGTCTTTGCGACCCCATAGCGATTCACAGAAGGTGTCTGAGACACCCTTCTGCATATGCTTTTGCGACTCGGAAATTGCGAGTCACACCAACTCGCAATTTCAGAATCGCAAAAGCATATCTTGCTACATCTGGCCCATAATGTGCTAATGGTGAACATTGAACAACTAATACGTACAGTGGTGAAACACAAAGTCATTGGTCAAACACAATTAATGGCATAACACAGACACAATACCCCAAGAGGAAACGGAGGGCAAGGGAACCAACTAGGAGGCAAATGAAGGCACAGGGAGCAGGCTCTGCTTGATGCAAAGACTGTAACAAGTCTGGCTAACAGGAAGCAGGCTCTGTCAGGAACCAACATGAACAAGGCTGAAAACAGGGAGCAGAGTCAGGCTGGAACAAGCAGGAACTTCACTGTGTAAACAGAGAGCGGTTTTAGGCGTAATCAGGACTGTAACACAATCCAACAAGGGCTCTGGTACACAAATAAATTGTACTCCAATGCATGCGAGGAGCTTCAGGGAATGGCAGCTTATAAGCAGTTCCAGGCATCAGCAAGGCCAGGGCAGAGTCACATGGCTGGGCTGCATGAGAGAGCTCACAGGTGTGTGCAGCTTCAGTCTCTCACAAGTCCTGGGGCAGGACTTATTACCAGGGATGGACTGTGCAGGGCATGTGTTGTGACTATTGCTTGTCATACCTGGGGCACTCATGCTATCCATTTTCAGGATTGATGCACCTCTTGTCACACAAGCTCCTTGCAAAGATAGCAAATGTCACACTCACTAATGTCATGGGTCTGTTCACGCATTCCTGTTACTAATATTTCACATCCACTGCCTGATGTGTGATGCGCTTATTTACCTTATGATTGAAGATATCATAGTTGTGTGTCATGTGCTACAGTAGACCATGTTGGCAACATGGATGTCTGTCATATGCTGTGGTCCTAAGATTTCGTCCTTCATATGTGAAATAGAAAAGATGTTTTTTTAAATAAACTGTCTGTTATGTTTGCTGTACAATCATACGCATCACATGTGATGTTGCATCAGAAGTAGTCAGATTTGTCTTTTTAACATGCTCCCTGAGGAAATACTCACATTCCTAAAGAACATGTGATGCATAAATAAGTACCCAGAGCATGATTTAGTGATAAAGTGAGGTGTTTAATTACATATCATAACAATGTGTTTATAGTGACTATTGTGAAAAACGTTTTAAACTTTTTGCTTTCTGTTACACATTCCTGCAGCTGTGTTGGATGTTCCCCCTCATTTTCCCTGGCACCATCCGCCTCCTCCTCAGGCAGCTCTTGTTCGGGTTTATAGAGGGATGTTCCTCCTAACACAAATGTTGTGCAGGATGGCACAAGTCAATATGATCTTGCAGACCATTTCTGGGGAATATAGGAGGCTGCCTCCGGTGATGTCCAGGCACCTGAATCTGGACTTCAAGATGCCAAAGGTCCGTTCAGCAATGGTGCGTGTCCTCCAATGTGCCTCATTATAGACATGCTGTGCTGCTGTGTCATGATCCATGGCTGGATTCTGTATCTCTGATCAGCTGAAAAAGAAAATAGGAGTAAGTATTTTGTTGTTGCTTGCACCAGGAATGTCATGTAGCATGGCAGTTCATATCGTCTGTCGTCTGTGACTCAAAAGATGTTTGTGGCATTCTGTGAGATCCTGGGCTTCTGTGAGGTTCTTTCTGCATTGGGTTGTTTGACTTGACAACTTGTGTTTGGCCCATTGACCTGATATCTATAGTTTAGTTTCCAAAATGCAGTTCAGTGTGTATCCTCTATGTGTTGTGTAGTGACCTACATGTTTTAGTGTGCGTTCACTGAAGGAGACTTGATACTTCCACACACACAATAGATTCCAATGTGGTGGTAACTTGGTTGCACTACATGGCCTGGACATCCCATCCACTTAGACCTATGTCATTGCAGATGAAAACCAGAAGTGAGGCCCTTTGATTAGGCTTGGTGACAATGCCCAACACATCTCCCTAAGTTGGCAGCACAGAGGTTTTCAGTATTGACAATGCACAATTGTCCCATGTGTGACTTGGTTCTATGTATAGCTTTGTGATTCCCTCTGCCATTGGCTCATGTGCAACCGTGCACCTACACTACCAAACTTGCTCCAGGTAACCTGGCTTACTGCCTTGTAGAGGTGGATGTATCCTTGCAGGAAGGGCCATCTCCCTATACATCTGTTATTTTGATGGAAAATTGGCTCTTTCAGTATGTGAAGCAGTATGCAGTTTGCATTAGTGGCAAATCAATATGTGTTCATAGCACAGTCCAATTCCTTATTGCTAGCTGGAAACCTCACCCTAGGAGTGATGTGTGATGTTGGGACTGCCTCAGTATTTCCATGTAACCTACATGTGAGTCAGCATCATCATGCTATGTGTCTCATGGTGTTTGAGCTGCAGAAACACACATTGAACACCCCTTCCACAGTATTTATTGCTTGGGAGCGTGTGGGATTGACTATGTGGCCTAATGTAATAGTAAATGGTTCATCTTCTAAATTGTACTTCCAGTGCAGGCCATGTCATTGTCACTGTGTGCTTTGACATTGTTCCCTTTTAGCTCTAGAGTGGTATCTATTGTTATTAGCAGCCATCATTTGTCCAGAGGGGTGTATCCCATTGTGTCAGGGTGTCCAACATAACGACCTGTGTCACACCTCAGTGTCTTCTTGCCCACGTGTCAATGTAGTGGTGTATGTAGTGTGCCCCACAGGGTTGCTGTGCAGTGTGTATATTGCTTGCTTTATGGACTTACCGACAAGAAGGCCATTGCCATATCGTCCAGCCTGGAAGTGCCGATTGATGGTGCTGTGGAGAAAGATGAAGGAATCATGTAGACTCCCAGGATACTTGGCCAAGATGTTAGTAAACAATCCTTGGTGATCAACCATGGCCTGCACATTTATGGAGTGGGTGTGCTTTCTGTTCCGGTATAGATGCTCTGTTGCAGAAGGTGGTACAATCCGGACATGGGTGCAGTCAATAGCACCAAGCACATGCGGGAAGCCATGTATTTGGTAAAACCCCTATTTGGTCTCCTGCTGCTTCTGCTGGGTGCTGGGGAAGCTGATTTGGGGGTTTGTGAGGGAGATAATGGCATCAAGGACCTTGGGAAGGAAGGCGGAGAATGAGGGCTGTGATACCCCAGCAACCAGGGCACCCGTTGTTTGAAATGAGCCACTTGCCAACACGTGCAGGACAGCTAGCAGCTTGGTCACCGGTGGAATATTGTGTGGTGTCTACAGGCTGGCTGTTATCTGTGGCTCAATTTTGGGCAGCAGCTGCTGCATGGCTTGCCAGTTGAGTCTGTACCTCTGGATGATATCCTGTTCCCTGAGGCCCAGGAGGGTTGTCCTACTCCTGAAGACCCTCTCCTGCCTTCTGCTTGACCTTTGAAGTCGATGTTGGTGTGGTGGTAGCTGCTCCTGTTGGTAATGTGCTCTGCATCGTCTGGCATGCTGCATGAGAAGCACCTCCATGTCCTCCTTCTTGAGCAATGATGTTTCTTGTGTGTGTTTTCCTTAAGTAGTGGTGTGTTTGCCCCATTTTAACGCCTGCCCTGACCCACATGTTAAAATTTGGCACAAATTGGGCTTTGCGTCATTTTTCAGGTCCGCATCCCAGCCATGCGTCATTTTTGCCTGGGTGGATAAATATGAAGCACGGGTGTTTGAGTCATTTTTTGGACGGGACCACCTACCTTGCATCTCATTGACGTAAGGTGGTTTCACGCATCCAGAAAATGACACAAACTCAGATATTTTGACACTAGACGGGTCTAACATCAAAATATAAATATGGAGTTAAGTTTGCACTAGATTTGTATAAAAAAAAATACGTTAATCCGGTGCAAACAGACTATAAATATGGGCCTAAACGTACTGTGTGAACAGTGTGGTACATTACATTATATTATATACTGTTTTCTGTTTTTACCTGCACCAATCCTTACCTCCTAAATCCCAGTGGTGTCTAGTGGTAGTCTCCTTCCCCTAGTACATCAGCAATGATATTTAAAGAAAAAAAGATTTAAATCATTTTTTAACAAACATTTTTTATTTAGTTAAGAATAATTAATGTATTTAACTTTATTTTTTCAATGTGTCTCTTAATGTTTTTTTAATTACAATTTTTTATTTATTCTTTATTTTTTTTTAAAGTTTTTCATTTTTTAATTTTGTTTCCATTTTCCCCATCAGCCCCATGTCTGCCATAGGCGTATAGCTGCACAACATTTTCTAAGTATTATTCCATTATCACCAGCACCTCCCTGTGTGCCACATGCCAACTTGATGCACATAAAGCTAGCAGTTACATCTGCATGTTGTAGTTGTTGCTCTTTCTTATCCTTCCTGAGTGCACATAATGATTTGGACTTAGCTCTTTCTCAAAGTAGTACTCAATCAGTGCCAAAAACTCAGCTCAGTGGACAACAACAGCAGCAGTCAGCAATACTAGTACCCTCAGAAATAGAAGCACATCAGGATATTGAGCTTCATGCTGAGGACGTCGGAGAAGCCCCTCTTTCACAAGATCCACTGTCTTCCAGATCTCTTTACTTCAAGCTCCCCTTCTGATGATGAAGTCTCCACTTGGATGCCACCTCAGTCTGAGACACGCCAGAAGAGGCAAGGAGTGAAAAGGAAGGTTCCTGAAAGCCTTAGAGTTATGGATGAAGAAAAGGAGGTTGACGAGTATGATGACAAGCCAGTCATCGTGGATGTTGGCCCAGCCCCAGGGAGCCCGACATTACCCCATCTTCTCCACCTGCTCTGAGGGATGTGGCACATATACCACCACCACCACCTTTCATATTTACAGCAAGGCCCCAGCTGTGACCTACATCCACAGCCACCTCAGTAGAAGTAGGCACTGCAGAGAGGCAAACGTCATCAAAACACCAACCTACGGCTACTTTTTCCAACATTGGCAGCGGCACAGTGATAGAAAGTTGACCTCCCCAGTTTGGGACTTTTTCATGGTTAGTGAAAAGGAGCCGAACATTGCCAAATTCTCCTTTTACAGAGCAAGTGTTAGTCGGAGTAAGCTTGGTACAAACTATGGTACTGGAGGCCAAACAACCCATTCAAGAAAACACCCTGAGATCCGCTGGGAAGTACACCTTAGTGGCCAAAAACCTGCAAATGGTGTTGGTGAAGGTGGTGAGCACAGGGATTGTGATCCGATCATGGTGGAAGAAGGTGAAGAAGAGGGTGACATTTGCGATACACAAATCAGCCCTGTCCCCTGCAGTGCAGTAGTATCATCGCCCACATCAGCAACTTGGCAATGGCACAAGAATTCAAGGCAAGAGCATACATTGGCTGCCCCCCTGAGATGCACATTGAGCCTAACACCACCTTCTGCTATCAAGAAGTTACCTGCATCAGTGGCACCAGTAAAGAAAACAATCCAGGCTACTACTACTGGCATGTTTAGGCAGGAGGAGCAGTACGAACGTAACCATCCAATGGCACATTTGTATAACTGGAAGCAGACTAAATTGTAAGTGCTGGATCTTCTCCCTTTTTCTTTTGTGGAATGAGTGGGTTTTCTAAAATTTGTGATGGCCATCTGACCGAAATGGAAGGTTCTCAGTCAGACTTATTTTGCCATAGTTGCCGTTCCAGCACTGCATCACAATGTGCTGGAATTGGTTAGACAAGTGTTGCAGCAGACTGCTGTCCACACGACAGACATGTGGACCAATTGCCAAGCCACTCATTACATGTGCATCACTGCACACTGGATCTATTTAGTGGGGGTTAGAGAAATGATAGTTGCAAGTGTAGATGCTGCTGAAACTTTGATGGTGTTTAGAAGCATGCAACAGTAGCTATGTTTACATAGAGAAAACCCATACTGCTGCAAACATTTTGGATGACTTTAATTACAAGGTCTTTGAATGGCTGCAACCCAGAGGACTTAACATTGGATTTGTTGCCACAGACAATGGCAGTAATATAGTTAAGGCTATGTCAGATGTTGGCTATTTCAGAGTCCTGTGTTTGGCGCACTCCATCAACATTATTGTACATGACTTTCTCAAAAAAGTCAGCAACTTACTCTCCACATGCAGATGAATCTGGACGCATTTCAGCCATTTTTTTAAAGCCTAAAAGCTGTTGAGAATTATCGAGGATGAAAATAGAATGCCTGTTAAGGCACTCATAGAGGAGGTGCCAACACGTTGGAATTAAACTTATTACATGTTGCAACCCGTGTTTGAGCAGTACAGACTGATCAACGAATATGTCATGCAAAGAGGGGATGCAACTGTGAAAGGCATGATCATTGAGATGGATCAATGGGGCCTGCTCAAATGCCTGACAGAGGTGCTGCTTTCTTTTGAAATTATCACATGGGAAGTCAGCAAAGAGGACTGTACCAAGGGCCAAGCTATCCCATTGTTGCATATGCTGCAGAAACAGCTAAAGGTGTTGTCTGATACGTGCACAGTGTGGATGAAAACTTAGATGTGCAGGAGTTGGCAGAGAGCTTAATCCTTCGCTTATCTGTTAAATCAAGGCTGAAAAGAGACATAGGGGGTTATTGCAACTTTGGAGGAGGTGTTAATCCGTCCCAAAAGTGACGGTAAAGTGACGGATATACCACCAGCCGTATTACGAGTCCATTATATCCTATGGAACTCGTAATACGGCTGGTGGTATATCCGTCACTTTACCGTCACTTTTGGGACGGATTAACACCTCCTCCAAAGTTGTAATAACCCCCATAGTATCATTCAAACATTACATCTGGACCACAATTCTTGACCCATGGTACAAGTAATTACTGACCACTTTCATTCCTTTTTCAGATGGGGATGTTTCAACCTACAAGATGTGGATTGCTGAGAAAGCCAGCGACCTAGAAAAAAAACAGCAGGGAATTAGAGGCCCACTCATGGGCAGAAGTTCCGGGATGCAGACTGCAACCTCCATAGAGTCTGAGGACAGTGCTGTTGGCTCATAGCAGCCAAACCCAGCAGCAACAACAACAACAGGAACAGGAGCAGCAGCCCCAAAATCTGTATTTGATTGGTTTCTAAAGGCAGGGCTTACCTCCAGTGCAGAATCGAAGGTGAAAAAGGTCAAGCAGGGTGGAGCACCAATTACTATTGAGAGGATGTTCCAGGCCTACCTGGATGACCCAATGGAGGTCAATCTGGATCAAAACTCATTGATGTATTGGTATGTGAAGAGGTGCCAATGGCCAATTCTCAATAGGGTGGCAATAAAGTATCTGGCTTGCACTGTAGCCAGTGGGTCTGCTGAGCATGTGTTCAGTGCAGCTGATACAGTTGTCACAGCGAGAAGGACCAGTCTCTCGCCCCAAAACATCGACCGTGATCATGACCATGATCAAAATGAATCAGCAACTTATGCCCCCGAATTACAGCATGCCTGAAGAACAACAGGAGGAGGATGAGGGTGATTAGTCAGACTCAGGTCAGAGTAGTGTGTTAGCTGATGAACATCTGGGTGAACCACCTGAGTCTGAGGATAAACTCTACTTCCCTGACTACTGAGTAAACCTGGGCCACCACATAACTTTTTATCGATGGACTGCTTTGAAAAAAAGAGAAAATGAAAAAAGGATATAGCTAACTGGGGAAACAGTATTATTTTGTTTGTTTGTTTCTCATTGACTAATGAACTATCACCATTTTAGACACATGTATTTCTGGACTAGAGTTGGACCAGTTTGCAGCAAAGAAGCCTCTTCCCCCAACAACTCCCTTCAAGGACACTGGAGAGACAAATCCTGCCTCTATCCCGTGCCTATCCTCTCTTATATCCCCTAGCAGGACTGCCCCAGAATATTTGATTTACATCTTAGACTGGCCAATGTGTGTTTTGTTTCCTGAATCAAAGAGGCTCAGCATGTACCACCCTGCTTGATTGGAATAGGTAAGAAATACTATGCACCAATGAGTGATATATGAGTGATTCTTATTTCAATGTTGAGATGATTCATGTGGTGGCAGACAGTGAGAGTGGGTGTTTATTGTTTAGCTATACTTATTATGCTTGATTGTGTTTGTGATTGATTTATAATGTTGATGACCTAATGGGTGATTTTTTTTTTCCTGAAGTTGATTTTTTTTCCTTCCCCTTTGACACTTAGTGAGATTTGTTTGCCGCTTTCATACTGCTTTGGTTTCTGGTTCACACTCCTCAAAGACCCAACCAGTCAATTTAGCTAACAAACACAAATCTAGTTTACACAAAAAACTGTTCAATGTTTCTCTTGTTGTTCATTACAGCATTGCACTGCAGGTCGATCTCTCTCTCTCAATTGGGTCGGGAGACTGGGACTCTCGGAAGAGTCGGTATGGAGCTGGAAATAATCTTTAATCAGAGTCAGGAGGATGATAGAAAGACTCAGGATGTTAATTGACAGTGGCAACAACTGCCAGAAGAATGAAATTATCAACTTCATGGTAATCAACATGGATGATGTTTCTAAGAGGCCTGCTGAACTCTGTGGACTGGTGATAACTTTGTATGGGAATTGCAATGCTGCTGCGTGTGTGTGCTGGCTGGCTCAAATTTGAAACTACCTGGTTGGTTGGGGGGGCCTGTTGTTGTTGGTAACTGGAGTCAGATATGCGATGGATGATTTCACATCATCACATTATGCTCATGCTATATGCTAAATGGTATTATAATGAGGATGATCATGATCATGACAGGTGCAAATTTGATCATCACGATACATTCAGCCACTTGTTTGTGATTGGTGGTTGTTGTAATTGCTCTCACTTAATTGATTGCATATCAGTCATAAAATGAATGATTGCAAATGACTATGCTCTTGCTATGCCTCCTCTGAGTCTTCATGGTAAACTACTCCTCATGAACCTTACCTTCCATTCTATCCTTCTTCTTGATTTTACACTATCATGATAACCATTTCTTTTTTACAATTCATAGGCCTTCTCTTCTCCTACTCAAAAGGCAAAAGCACAATAACACTCCTGCTTACCTTAGTGGACCCGTTGAGCCAGGCAGGCACTCAAGATTGATGAGGCAATCCAGCACCACCCAATTTGGCAACACAGTACCATTTTTATTTTAATAATCTTTTTTTAGAACTGTGTGTGTCCACTTTACTCCAACATTTATTTGTATTTACTATTTTCCAAACCTGGGTGACAGAACATGTAGATATGCAACTTGAGTCCCTCTGGGGCTGATGGACTGTTTGCATTGCATTTAAGTTAACTGTGTCATACTCATTCCTTTCTAATCCTCGAACAACAAGCTGCTGATCATTGCCAAGTTGAATATTGTGTTTGTGTAGTGTTTGACTTTTGGTCACCCCTTCCCTAAATCCCCTTCACCATCCATTCATCAAATCGCTAACCTTCTTCCCCCATGTTGTGTGATTTCCTGAGGTGTGCACTTAATAATTTAAATCATTAATTGATCAGACGCTTGGTGGGGTGGATGTCGTGAAAGCAACACCAACTCAGTGTGCAGGATCTTTATTTGAGTTCACCTACGTCAGAGCGGGACTTCTCTTCTGATGTCTTCACAGTTAGTGTGCTAGCATGCTACTACTACCACCACCATGGCACCTTGGGAAAAAATGCAGCCCTCGCTTCATCTATTCATGTAAGAGAACTATGGAGCATTGTTGTACTTTTAGGTAATATCATTGGCAATGGCAAATCTCCCCCCCCCCACTCCTTAGGCTCAATATAGTTTCAGACTGAGGTGCAGAGACTAGGAGAGTAGACAAGGGTACCTAACTGCATAGCTAATTGCTATACACTATCAGCTGATTTTAAAAACACCCTGCACTAAAAGGCAGATGTGCGAAATAAAACAATCCAAACAAGATTTGAGGCATAAATAACATTAAATAAAAAAATTCATAACCCTAACAAGAATATAAAACCCACCCCTTCCACCCACAACTTGCCCACCCTTTCCCCAAGCAACTCTCCCTGTCCCCAACCAATGTCCAAAAAACTCAACTGTCCATGATAAAAGAAAAGTCCAACTGTCCTGGTCCCAAAAACCCACATTCCCACCCTCTCCACCTACAACAAGTCCCACCCACCAAAACAAAGGATTAAAAAGGGGGCAGAAGAGTGCCAAAATGGTGGACCAGGAACTTTGTAAGGAGCCTCTCCATACGTGCCTGCCTGGCTCCTATCAGTGCCAGCCTTCGTAGGATGCGGTGTTGAAATGCACAGTCTGAGAGGTTGGACAGTAGTGACAGAAAGGTGGCAGGCAGCTGCCAGTGGACTGCAGCACTGGTGTAGAGAAGCTGGAGGTGCTGGGGGCTGGCTGGAACCCTGGGCATTGGCAGTTGCTGCCTCTTTATCCTCCTCCTCCTCCATGACCACCAGCTGCCTGTATTAAGCCCCGGTGGCTCCAGCTTCTGCTGCTGCAGTGGGGTGTTATTTCCTGCCTGGAAGATGGACCAGCAGGAGTAGCTATATTAAGAAAGAAAAAAGTTAAATTGTAAAAAATGCTCTGTATAAAACACTTGTTTAAAATTATGTAGTGGCACAGTAGCAGTACATTTGCTGGTCACCTCAGGCCATTTGAGCTTGATGTGATTAGAGTCACAGCCATTATGCACTATGGAGTGCAAATATTCTTTTCTCTCCTGTTGTGCTAAATTATTGGAGGCATACGAGCTCAGCTCACGTCCTAATCATACTCGTTAGTTGTACTTTGCTACTGTCTGCAGCTGGGGCAACTGTAATAGACAATTATCTTATTCCAGTGCCCCTGCTCTTCTCCAAGATGCCTTTCAGTTTTACCCTGACTACAAGGCAGATGAATACTATGAATGGTATACGTCACATACTATAAAATCAGTCATGCAGACATCCTGCCTGTCGTAGACTGCAGTACAGGGGAAGAGTTAGGGACTGGGACATGTAGATTGCATTTGCCCGTCGTCACAGACTATCCCATCCACAAAGGTCAAGGCAATTACTTAGTCCCACTTTACTCCCTGGCCTCACCCTCCTCAACTATACTTTGTAATTATTTTTTTCCAACAAAATACAAGGAATCTTATCTTACTCTACTGCATGGTAAGTTAGAGTGGATTAGGCTGCTTAGGTCAACTCTTTACTTATCCTCAACATCATGTGCCTAAGGTTTTGCTAGTAGTGAGTCATGGTGGTTGGGAAATGTTGAAAAGGAAAAATCTGAAAAGACATAAATCTGTTATAGAAGCCATAATGAAAGATATCACTTGACTAGAAAAGTAAGGTGCAGGCACAGAATGGATTTTTAACACTTTTCAGAAGGCTGGGACAGAACTTAGGAAAAATGTAAGCAGTGAAGTACAAGGAAGTGACTGAGTGGGCACTGGGAGGGAAGAGAAACATACCTTGTTTTGCATTGCCATGCACTGAAAACATTGTAAATATATAGCATGTTAACCTTACTCAAGCCGATGCACAGTGCACAGCCTACTCTGCAGTTCTGAATTAAACCACGCAGCTGTTAGGTCATCATGGGTGGCACTGGTGAAGTGCTATAGTTGGGGAGGGAGGTGATGATTGAGTCAAGAGAGTAGTCAGAAATACCACTCAAACCCTTTGAATCAAAGCTTTAATAAAACCATTCCAAGCAAATAAAGTAGGTGAGAAGAATGTCCCGATCCAGAAGAGCTCCCTTTTTTCTTCCTTCCAAGCATTTATTCATTCATCCTTACATTGTTCTCCCAGTATTCTTATTCTTCACGCTTGGTTTTGATACACATCATTTAAGAATTACATTCTCTCATCTAGTCTTTCACCATTAAAACCATCTAGTTCCATCCATATTCCAAACATGGCTCTCAACAAACCTTTCCCCAATATCCATTTACCCAATACTCACCCATGCATCCTTTTACCCATTCACCCATCCAACCTACCCGAGGATTCCTTTCACCTATCCAGGAAGGCATCCTTTCACTCATGCCCTTTCCCCCACCCAGGCAGGCATCCTTTCATCCATAAATACCCTTTTATCCATCCTTCACCCACCCATGCGACCTATCATCCACCTATATGCACCCTTTTGTCCACACATCCTTTCACTCATTATATTTCACCTATCCTTTCTCCTTCCATCCTACTTTCTCTTTTCTACCAACCCATCATAGTTAAAGTTCATTCTGAACCTTTGTCTGCTGAGTTGTAGCTAGAAGATGTCTTTAATACTCAACTCCTGCTATATCTGCTAAAGTGGGATGTTCACTAGTGAGTCAACACTATTACACCCTTGCAGAGCTGGCCCTGGCACAGGTGGAAAAAAATCATTACGAATTTTGGAAGCCAGATACGCCTCCCCCAATTGTTTTTTTAATAACAAAATACAACCACAATACATCACTACAATACGGTTACATTATATTCTATCAAAATATTAGGTGGTCATTTTGCTGGTTGCCAATTTTTGAAAAGCCAGGTAGTCAAGCCAAACAAAAACATTTTGTAATGGAGGGGCAGCGCTATTGATGAATCTAAGTTTTTAAAGAGAAATAAAAGGGTGCAAGAACTGGTCAATGAAGGACCTATCGTCTTGGTTGGCAAATGCAATGGGGCCGTCCTCCTCATACTTCCAGCCATGGTGCACATTTATCAACTGTTGGTATACTATAATAAAAAATACATATACAACATTGGAGGGTCCAATTACATGACCATGCTCAAACACTCTTTTTTTACTGATTGTGCAGGAGCAAGAAAAAGAAAGCCTTCTCAACAAACATGCCTAGAATACCTTATTTCAGTACCTGATCTAAAATGGATTCTCGGAGCCTTACAGTACCACCAGTTTACAAGATATATAAGGGGAGATGGAAAGCTTACTGACAAAGCAGAAGAAAGGAAGCTACAGGCAGACTAGTACAGACAGACAGTTTGAAGTAAAATACAGAGACTTGAAATATAGAAAATAAGTTAATAGGATAATGCAGGGATAACAAGAATTTAGGAAACAGATACATCGAAGAGGAGTTGGAAAGAGATAGGCATAGTAAAAAGGTAAAAAATAATTCTAAATGCAGAACAGTAAAAATTAAGGAAATAAATATTAATATTATTAACAGGAAGGCTTACTGGGGCCAGCAGAGTCATCTGCCATGGCACTTGTGGAGGAGACACTTCCAGCTCCCCTAACCGCCTGACCAGTCCTCTTCTTGCCCCTGGATGCTGATGTAAGAACTAAAGAAAAAGAAATGAAAAAAGATTAGTGGTACAATTAAGAATCTCTCCAAAAATATTTTTGGGCAGGAAAAGGCAAACACAACAACATTGAACTTTTCAGATCACCTGTATAGTACTAGTATCGTGGACCATCCTATTTCAAATTTCGTAAACCTAACCCTATTCCAAATTTCCTAAAATACATTTTGGAATTATTAATAATTTGCAATGAATGATTTTTGCTTCTCATCTCATTCTGAATCTCTCAACCCCCTTTGAAGGGGCCAACTCAGTCTGCAAATCTTAATGCATAGATGGGGAAATGCATGCATACTACACATCACTGGGATGTTGCTTGGCATTGTACATGCTACAAAAATAAAGGCACAGAGAAGTAAGAGAACACGCTAATGTACTAATACTAATATCTATCACTATGTTAGTGACAGAACAGGACACAGGAGTCTCTGCATTACTTCTTAAAATATAATCAGCCCAAGCAAACACCAACAAGTACAATTAGGTAGCGCTGAGCACCTGTCTAGAGGACAATCACATTATGTTTGTAATATAAACTTAACTTACCTGCATGTGAGCAGCATGCCTGCTATTTGGAAAAAAAGTTTTAGCATAGAACACAACTAGTAAATAATTATTAGTTACTCACTGAACCCTGCAACCTCCCTGCCTAGCAGGTCAAGCAGGTTTATCTCCCAATCAAGGATGTCTGCGCCCTGGTGAGCCAGCTGTTGTTGGATGCGCCGGACCCCAGAGCTGTGGCGCACATCCCGGTGATCCTCTCCCAGCACTGCTGGTGCTCCTGGAAGCAGTACCTACTCCCGGGCCTGCCGCCTGCTGCCAGGGTGGAGGGGAGACGCTGATATGTGACATACTGAGATCAGTGACTCCCAGGGAAAGGCAAAACTCAGGAGGGATCAGACCCCATAATGGATGCAGGCTCACAGCAGTTGGAGAGGGAGCCCCCTCCACCCACAAGAACCTTTATGGAGAACCTATTACAGAATTAGGTATCCAAGAGCTCATCACAGAGGTCAAAGGGGTTAAGCAAGATATGAATGCTAGAGTTTGATCATTGAGGGTGAGAATGCATAACTTTGGCTGTGCTATTATGTGCTATAGAAGTGATATGAAATGCAATCCACAACATATGTAATGTGTGGTTTAATGTATTGATATTTAGTGGTGCACCATTATCATATTGATCAAGGTGCATTCACACGTAGAAATGCACAAGATGATTACATGTTTTGATTATGATGTTAAGTGATTGAAATATAGTACAAGTATGTATTTATATTCAATGTAATTGGATTAGGGTATTACAGTTAAAAGTTGTATAATGACAGTTACTTTCTATTTATTATATTCCTGAGGAGAAATGCACTTATAGCTATGTATTTCAAATGTGTGTTGAAATGTTTGTTAAGTTGACTGAAGTGAAGGTCTGAAATGTTTTCTATGCTTAATCTTCAACATGGAGTTTTGTTCGCATTGCATTATTCTTTATTTGAATATGCATCTGCACAACTCTATAGTTTATGACATGCATGTTCTGTAATTGGGATACAGGGATATGGAGGATATGTTGGCAAAGACAAGGAGCGCTAATGAATGAATAAAGAAAAGAACTCCCTTGTCTGCCATTGGATCTGGGAGGTACCCAAATTTGCCCTAATGTTTGGTTTGTGGGAAGAAAGTCTAATGGGAGTTGCAAATTCGAGCTGTGCACGAAAGATGGAAAACTACTGGTGATGATGATGTGGGTTCTCAAAAGTTCTACAAGATCTAAAGTAGTGTTCATTTAATTAGCTGGGACAGATCATTTCTACCCTTTTACTAGAGTGGATTCCCTTGAGGCTTAGAGAAGTAAAGATCTCTTTATTCTTAAATTGGTTGCGTGGAATCATGCTAGACATTTTTCTCTTTCAGAACTTCTACTGAGGTTTCTGTTGTGCTGGAACTTTTTGACTTTTTGCAGTTCTGGAGATATACTTTAGTTTCTCCATAGCTTAGTTAGGATATTTGGATTTGATTAGCTTTCAACTGATTAGACAGGAGGATTACAATTTGGTTTCTGACCATCAACAATTATTCCTCATCTTTTATATTGCTGCAGCAGAAATGCTTGTGTGCCATATGCCTGTACAATTTAATTTGATTTGATGCCTTACTTCACCTTTGGTGATTCTATACTTACATAGCCTGTTTGGGAGACTCGTTTACATAGTATTGACTTGAATTTGTAATACATTTTTCAACTTGAACTTCCGTCTTTGAGATTTAATGTGTGACCGAATGGGATGCATTGTCAATTGATTTTAAAGTGTTGATTTTATTCTCCTTACCCTGCGTAACTCCTAAAAAGTTCTGCCAGAACTAGAGAAACTAGAAAATGGGCCGTGTGCATTCTCAGATGGTAGCAGAGTAGGATAGTTAGGATTCCGAAGTAAGGAGAGATAGAATCCATTATTCTAGATTAGTTAGTCCCAAGAGCCCTGTCCCTAGTGCCCATGTCCAGACTTTAGAGGATGTGCAGAGTTCTGAAGATTTGAGAGAGACTTGGTTCAATAGTGGATCATCAATATGGTTGCAAATTGCAGTGGTTTATTTTTAGCTTGCAGTGTTTGTGAATTTGGATGGGAATATGGCAGTAATGTTTTGAAGGTTGCGTTTAAAAAGATGTTGAAGTTGTTATCTGGTTTGGCATGATCTAAGATCCGAGATAGTATGAAACGGGGAAGAAGACACCATATTATGATTGTCTAATAAGTTTGGTGGTGCTTGTCATAAGACATCCTCAACAGCACAATTGAGATAGGGAATTTGCCTTTGTGTGACAGTGAGGTGATTGACATAGTAGAACTTAATGCACAGGATGAACCCATACCAATCTGGATGATACTCCACAGGTCGAGGTTTCATTCAAATTGTTTGATACTCTTTTATTGTATTTTTTTTTGTTATATGTGTATGATATTGAGAATGCAAGAGTGCAGATTGTGAAGGAGGGTAAGCCTCTGCAAGGAGCTAGATTGATTTCATAGTATGATACACTGATATAGGTTGGTTTGTATGTTGCTGTGCTGCTATTGGTGGTGGATGTCGTAAGGGGTCACTCTATGATTGGTTGTTACTGCGAAACAAGAGATTGTGAATACGGTGTTGCTTCCTGGTTCGAAACAAACTTTTACTGTGATTATCGATACTTGATTGCGAAAAATTAAATGGTTCAAGGTCATTCAAGACTTGTTTAGAGGAGATATGTTTATACTTAGTAGAGAAGGAGAAAAAGCACCTCCCAGAGATCTGAAGTTAATCTAGGTCATTATATGGTGATAAATGTAGGGCTCCATACATGTATTAGGCTTGGTAAATGCCACAAGATCATAGAAAAAGAAGGTGCATTGAGGTTTCCACAACATCCCACTTTCAATTTGAGAATTATTGAAAAAAGACTTACAATTATCGCCTCCGCGCCTCTTTGCTCTTTAAGGAGGAGCCTTAAAATTTTGCAAATGAAGTAGGCTCCTAGTTCCCTTTCTTTCAAGGTGGTGCAGAACCTGAATTTTAGGTTGATTTTTTGTGTCATTTTTTGTTCTTGAATTTGTATTTTTGTCACATGTTTTTGATGTACGTAATGTGGGTTCAGAGCCCCAAAAAAAATTGTATATGCTGTAGTTGCTCACTTTTGTATTTGTTCTTCTGTGTGCGATTAATGTTGTTCAATTTTAATTGTTCTGGAAAAATGTTATCTCTTAATGTTAGGGAAAGGTAATTGGTTTGGCCTACTACAGTTAAAATTTGTATAATCACAGTTATTTGCCATTTATTATGCTCAGAGGAGAAATGCAAATATAACTATGTATTTCAAATGTGCATTGATATGTTTGTTAAGTTGACTCAACTGAAGACCTGAAACGTTTTCTATGCTTAACTATGAGTATTGCTCCTGTTGCATTATTCTCTATTTGCAGGTATATCTGCACAAGGCTGCATATAATGAAAGGCATGTTCTGTTTTTGAGATAAAAAGGTACGGGAGGGTGTGTTAGCTAGGACAAGTAGCTCTAATGAATGAATGAACTGATGTTTGGTTCGTGAGATGAAAATCTAATGGGAGTTGCAAATTCCAACTGCCCATGGAAGATGGAAAACTTCTAGTGAGGATGACATGGATTCTCGAAGGTTATGCAAGTTCTAAAGTAGTGTTCATTTAGTTAGATGAAACAGGCTCTTTCTACCCTTTGACTAGAGCAGATTCCCTTGAGACTAAGGCCCATATTTATACTCTGTTTGCGTCGAATTAGCGGCATTTTTTTAACTCTAATTCAATGCAAACCTAACTCCATATGTATACTTTGGCGCTAGACCTGTCTAGTGCCAAAGTTATGGAGTTAGCGTAATTTTTCACCGTGAAAACCTACCTTGTGTCAATGAGATGCAAGGTAGGCGTTCTCGGGCAACAATTACTCAAAGGCCCTAGCGCCTTATTTAGCCTCCCGTGCTAAAATCCAGTGCTTAAATAATGGCGCAGGTTTGCGTAAAAAAGTATAAATCAGGGCCTTAGAGAGGTAAAGATCTCTCTGTTTCTAAATTGGCTAAGAGGCGTCATGCTACTCACATCTCTCTTGCCAAACGTCTACTGAGGTTTCTGTTATGCTTGACTATTTCTAAGTTCCTTCATTTCTGGAGAAATAATCAGGCTTCCCCATTGCTTAGTTAAGATATTTAGGGGGTTATTACAACTTAGGAGGAGGTGTTAATCCGTCCCAAAAGTGACGGTAAAGTGACGGATATACCACCAGCCATATTACGAGTTCCATAGGATTAACACCTCCTCCAAAGTTGTAATAACCCCCTTAATTGGATTAACTTTCTAATGATTAGGCAGGAGGATTGCAATTTGGTTTCTGACCATCAAATATTATTCCTCGTCGTTTGTATTGCTGCAACAGAAATACTTTTGTGCCTTATGCTTATACAATTTAGGGAGTCATTACGACCTAAGCGGTCTTTTTAAAAGACCACTGAGGCCGCGGGAGACAGAATACCGCCATTGCCGGCGGTATTTCTGTCTCCCTATTATGATATTTCCGCTGGGCCAGCGGACGGTAACAGTGTTACCGTCTGCTGGCCCAGCGGAAATGTCACATCAACATTGCAGCCTGCTCGTAATAGAGCCGGCGGCAATGCTGAAGTGCAGCGGGTGCAGTAGCACCTGTCGCGCATTTCACTGCCCGCATGCGCAACGGGGCTATGCCTGGGGCCCCTGCACTGCCCATGCCAAGTGCATGGGCAGTGCAGGGGCCCCCAGGGGCACCCCAAGACCCCTTACCGCCGGCCTTTCCATGGCGGTGTGTACCGCCATGGACAGGCCGGCGGTCGGGGAATCATAATCCCCAGGGCAGCAGTGCTGGCACTGCTGCCCTAGGGATTATGACCGCCAGGCGGAATCCTGGCGGGAAAGTGGAGGGGCCAGCGGTATGACCGTGGCAATTCCGCCACGGTCATAATTGCTGGCGGAACACCGCCAGCCTGTTGGCGGTGTTACCGCCAACATATCGCCGGCCGCCAGGGTCGTAATGACCCCCTTAGTTTGATTTGACGCTTTGGTGATTCTACACTTATATAGCATGTTCTGACAATCATTTGTATAAGTCTGGCTTTGAATTTGTAATACATTTTTTAACTTGAACGTCTGTCTGTGATATTTAATGTGTGACCAAATGGGTTGCTTTGTCAATTAATTTGAAAGTGTTGATTTTATTCTCCTTACTCCTCCGAACTCCCAAAAAGGTCTGTTGGAATTATAGAAACTAGATTATGGGCCAGATGCATTCTCAGAAGACACTAACGACAAAAGTAAGCAGGAAATTGAGTCTCTGTGTGAGACCTCCTGAGCATTAGGGAACAAAACACTGACTTACAGGCAGGTTAGGGGAATCAAGAGAGCAGGGCCTGGAGGCACAACATCAGAAATAGGGGTGCCCCCAAAACAGAAGAAACATATGTGGAATCATATAAGCTCAAATTGTTTCATTACATTCTAGATAAGGGTGATAAGGCTTTCATCATCCTGGATAGAACCCATAGAACTGGTGTCACCCGGAACAAAAGTGGGAAGACATCCAACATCATCATATGCATGCAAGATTTTAAAACAAAGGGATGCATCCTAAAAGCTGCATGAGAAATGGAGACCATTACTTTTGAGGTGCACACATTTTCCCTCTTCCAGGATATCTCCTGGATCACTCTATAGACACCTAGGAGCTCTTCAAAATCACCACATTCCTATCCTAAAAGGGGATCAGATACAAGTGAGGCATGCCTTTTAGTTGATCTTGCAGTGAAAAAGCAAGATAACTTAGCTGAGGCCTCTGTGGTTGCTTGTCCTGACAGTAGATAGGCACATATCTAGGTGGAAAAACAAAAATGACAGCTTCTTCCCTAGACCTAAGGGCAGAAGGGGAACAGACACCCTCAAGAGGGAGATGAAACCTGATGCTACCACCATTGTACTAGAGCACCAAGCAGTAATCATCATATGACGGCTGAAGAGCAGGAAGGGACTCTTGGAGCAATGCCTGGCGATGAAAGCTAATGATCAGTAAGTAGAGAACCGCTGGTAGTATCAGAACACCTTGGAGCTGAGCCACTACAGAGCAGGCAGTTACACATATCTAGAGGGTGGGTTGGTATGCAAATAAGGCACAGGGGAGATGGGTGAACTCTTTTTACGGAAATCACCCTTAACTTGGGAGCACAATTTCACTTGTGCCACACCAAGGCGTTACCCATCCAACGCAAGATGCATGGCAGTTTAGAGAAGTTAACATGCACCCACATTGGCACTCTATTGAGCAATCCCAACATGCAGTATCTAAGGCTGATTGAATGCAACGGATCTTTCTAATGAAGGTAGTTAATTTCAATACCCCTGGTCTAAATAGCTCATCAAAAAGACTAGTGGTTCTTTCCTTGCTGCATGTGGCAACACATGATATATGTTTGATTCAGAGACATAGGGCCTGATTTAGATTTTGGCAGGTTACTCAGTCACAATGGTGACAGACATTCCATCTGCGGAAATATAAATCCCATTAATTCCTATGGGATTTATAATTCGGCAGACAGGAAGTCCATCACCGTTGTGACGGAGTAACCCTTCTGCCTAAATCTAAATCAGGCCCATAATCTCAAAAGACTGGCATAGAATAAGATCCAAGTGATTCCCTTTATAATTTTTCACCTCTGGCCTTTCAGAAAGGGGTTGGCTGACTTCCTGTTTAGTAACCTCACAGATGGAAGACTGGCTGGTGGTGCGAAAGACCGCAATCGAAAATTCCATACCGCTTTCAAAGTGTTGTAGTCCTACTCGTCGTGAGCAGACAGGTTTTGGTTTTTGTGCTTGCAGTATTTGCATTTAGGTTTCGCATTAGAGGTGCATGAGATGGCTCTGAAGTGAGTCACAGCTGTGAAGTGAGTGTGATGTTATTTGGTCCATGTTGGGATAGTCGTTTGGTGAGAAAAGCTGTTTATAGATTGGTGTACAAGACTGCACTGCTATTGGTGGAGAACAGCTCATGGGGTTCAAAATTACTTCTTCGTTTCGTAGAATTTGTGTTTGTGAATTACATTTGTGTAAAATTGAAAATATATTTTTATTCCAATTAGCGAGGGACAGCCTACTCCACCTGAGGGTACACCAGCATTCAAGGTCATGGAGGAAAGAGGAGTTTCAGCATGTCTTTGGGTAAATCAATGGTGAAACATAACTGAGAAGGAAGGTATGTTTGCTTTTCCTAGTTTTGGAACTTTTAATTCAAGAATATAAGAAAATCTGAGGAGGGTTTTGTATAAATAAAAAACACTTCATAGAGCTGCACAATTTGAAGCACTTGCTATTTGGGAATTCGTTGTGTTGTGCAAAGAGGCTCAGAAATTCAAAAGGAGAATGAGGAAAGCAGAAAAGATGTTGCAGAAGCTAGAAGGAATGAGGAGCAGAGAGTATGGAGAGCAGATACATTATTTGCAGTGAAATTATTCCCAGCAGTTTCACATGAAGGTGATGGAGGTCTTAAATCTACAGTAAAGCTAAAAAGAAATATGAAGATGATTCAGGACAGAAGTTATGTGAAAATAAAAAGGTAGCTGACATTAAAAGTGATTCAGAGGATGGATTTATAAAGCAACTGTTGCAGAATCATCCCCCACTGTAAAATGCAGTTGCAACAGTAAACCAGAATATAATCCCGAATGTTGCCAAAGCCCCAGTTCAACAAAGCCAGGTTCAGATTATTTAAAATGTGCCTACTGCTAATGTTGCACAGGTGCCAGTGGTTTATCTGACTGTTCCATTTGTTAACGCAGCTCAGAATGTCACAGTTCTAACTATGTCACAGCCAATTCAGAATGCAGGAATGACTCAATTTGGGTCCACACCTGCCCAAATTATAAATCAGAAACAGACAATAACTATGTATTCCACGGTAACCACACCGCAGAATGTTGCTCTGAATCAGACAAATCAGACTTTTAGTATAGAATTGACTGGTCAAGTTAAAGGATTAATGTCCCAGCCAAGTCAAATTAATTTATCAGGACCAGATGCATTGAAAGTTCCTGTGACAATAGGTCCAGTAGTCCCGTTGTATGCCCAGGGTTATATTGAGAGTCGTCCCCAGATTCCAAATCCAGTATCAGGAATGAATTCACCTTATGGACCTAATGTAGAAATGAAGAGATTGAACACTACGGTGTCAGTAATGACCCCTATCAACTCTGGTGGTTAGCACCATACTCATGACAGAGTATGTGCACTGACTGATGTGACATGTCCCCCATGGTTATTGGGATCATCTGTGATGAATCAAGAGCAGGTTCTGAGAGCTCCAGCCAATGTTTCACAATTGATGCCCAGAGACAATGGTAAAAACATTAGTTTACCCAGAATGACAGCTCAAGAATTGACTGAATGGTTAGACATTTTGAATGGAATATTAGTTTTAGGAACGCACCAAGAGGAGAAAAGCAATTGAACATGGTTAGGCTAAAATTAGAGTTAAGTGAAATGATTGAGGGAACACTAGAATTAGACAGACTATAATGAACAGGAATTGTGCTTCATGTTCAAAGATGTTACTCTTCGAAAAGGACAGGTTTATGAGTAATTGACTAATTTAGCTGCAAAATATAAAATTGAGATTAATACATTAAAATAGTTAAATAGGTGATACAGATAGGAATTCAGTTTGAGAGACCTTGCGAAAATGAGATTACCCAGAATGAAAATTTACATTAAGGAGCTGTTTCAAACCATTCAAACATGGGGAACATTAGGTAAAAAGGAAGTTAGATGGGCAAAGAAAAGAGATCAGAAGAAAAAGTCGACTCCATCTTTAAATGATGTACAGCAGCCTGAGGGAGCTGTAAAAATGATGCCAGTGAGAGAAATTCCGGCAAGGAATTTTGTTCATGACCCTTGGAGCAGAAGTGACATATTGTCATTTACAAATGATTACCCACATTTGAGAGAGAAACCAGTGGAGTGGTACCAGCAAATTGAGAGGTTTGTCCAGCTTGCAAAGTGTCTGTGGGAAGATTGAAATACTTTGTTTGAGATTGTGGTTCATGGAGATTTGTGGGTTGCGTGTAAGCTGAATATTGCAAGAGGTGCAGTAACAGGCACTCTGGGGGTTATTACAACTTTGGAGGAGGTGTTAATCCGTCCCAAAAGTGACGGTAAAGTGACGGATATACCACCAGCCGTATTACGAGTTCCATAGGATATAATGGACTCGTAATACGGCCGGTGGTATATCCGTCAATTTACTGTCACTTTTGGGACGGATTAACACCTCCTCCAAAGTTGTAATAACCCACTCTGTCTGAAGAGGTGATGAAGAGCTATTACAAGGTGATTGAATTTCCGAAGACTAGAGAGTCCCCTAAAGACATTGATAAGCAGAGAATTGATAGGACATCTCGGAAGGCAAAGGAGTCTGTTTATGCTTATTATGAGAGACAGCTGAAAGCATTCAGGCAATATAGTGGCACAGAAATTATTGAACTGAGAGACATTATTCAGTTTTTATTCAGATTTGTTAAAGAATTGAGGCCTGAAATTATCAACCTGATTTGAAATTATTTAATTTGCTGGCAAGGGAAGCCAATTGTTGAAGTGTTGCATTATGCAAAATACTGCAGTGACAAGATTGATTTGAAGCAGAAAAGGTGAAAGGAAAAAGCAATGGTGATGCAAATTAAGTTAGCCCAGAAGCAGGGGGGCAGGGTTTGCAAGGGATGGCGAATGAAGAGGGAATGCCGGGAACACAACAGCAGAGCAATAGGGTGCCTCAGTTCAGAGGAAGAGGTCGTGGAATTTGAATAGATCTAAATACTATTGTGGCTGATGTTCAGAACATGAAGAAAATGCTTCCTTGTAATGCGTGTGGCAATATTGGATATTGGAAATGGGACTGTCCCTATAGTAATGTAAATAATTTGGTGCAAGGTGGTGGTGTTGCACAGATTGTTGACAACAGTCAATATCTAAATCAAAGAGTTCAAAGGTCTCAAAATCAAAACATGAAAGGTCCTATTAGAACAGTACAGATGCAAGTTCCCCAGTAACAAGTATAATTGCGGGTGTTATGGGGCATTATGTTTCATTCCCTTTCAGGAAGAAAAGTTCAGGTTGTAGGAATTGCAAAGCAGCATTTGGTAAACCCCATTACAGACCCCATTCCAGTTAAAATAGGAACCTTCAAGGATATGCAGCAATTCGTAGTCTGAGATTCAAGTCCTGTGAGTCTGTTAGGAAGAGACCTACTATGCAAATTAAAATGTTCCATCACTTGTAGTCATGAAGGGATAGCATTTCAAACCAATATTGATTATGAGACTTCCAGTCAAACTGATGAGTGTATCCTCTCATTACATGGTTCCCAGTCATTACTGTTAAAGACCTGTCTGATGAATTACAAGACACAGTAACGTTGAGAGTTTGGGATCTTTCTGGAAAGGATATTAGACTCATTCGAGGTTTTGAACCAGTTAAATAACTGTAAAGCCAAATACAGTTTTTCTTGGAATGCCACAGTATAGCATGACTCCAGAAGTGATGGAAGGAATTACCCAAATAACTGCAGATTTTGTTGATCAGGGATTTCTGAAAGAAGTGATGAGCAGCCCATGTAATTCTCCAGTCATCGTATTGCAAAAGCCTAGTGGGAAACATTGTATAGTTAAAGACCTGTCTGATGAATTGCAGGACATGGTAACATTGAGAGTTTGGGATCTTTCTGAAAAGGATATTGGACTCATTCGAGGTGTTGACCCAGTTAGAGTAACTGAAAGAATCAAATGCAGTTTTTCCTAGAATGCCACAGTATAGCATGACTGCAGAAGTGATTGAAGGAATTACCCCAATAATTGCAGGTTTTGTTAAGCAGGGAGCTCTGAAAGAAGTGATGAGCATCCCATGTAATTCTCCAATCATGGGATTGAGAGAGCCTAGTGGGAAATATCATATAGTTCAGGATTTGAGAAAAGTGAACAAAATTGTGGTATCCTGTTGTCCTGTAGTGCCAAATCCGGCAGTGATCTTATTTCAAATTCTGTGTGAAGCAGAATGGTTTTCCATTAATAATTTACCACAGGCTTTCTTTTCTGTACCCCTACATGAGGATAGTCAATTCCTTTTTTCTTTCAGATTCGGCAGCTGTGTGCATTCATGGTGCTGCACTTCACAGGGGTTTTCGGAATCATCATTCATTTTTTATCAGATTTTGAAGAAAAACGTAGGTCCACAGAAATGTTTGCGCCACCTTAGCATCATTTTTTTAAAGCTAAAGTGGCGCAAATCTAACTTCATATTTATATTTTGACGTTAGACCTGTCTAGCATCAAAATTTAGGATTTACCGCCATATTTAGGGCACGCCAATCCACCTTGCGTCTCATTGCGACAATGAGATGCAAGGTAGGCGTTCCCCTCCTAAAAATACGCTAGCCCGCACAGGCCCCCTTATGCACAGGGACACAGGAAATCCAGACTTGTTGGGGCACATGATCCTCACTAGTTTGATAACATAAATGTTGATCCTGGACAATTTTACCCAATCAGTTCTGGGTCCTGTTGGTTAACAATGGATAGACGTCATCCCATTGACATGTACATGATACTGTTGATGGCTGGTAGAAAATAGTCAGAGATGAGGAGAAAGTCTTGTTGAGGAATGTGTGGTGGACTCTATGGGGCATATTTATACTCTGTTTACACCAAATTAGCATCATGTTTTTAAACTCTAATTCGGTGCAAAACTAACTCCATATTTATACTTTGGTGCTAGACCTGTATAGCGCCACATTTATGGAGTTAAAGTAATTGTTTGGACGTGGAAACCTACCTTGCCTTAATGAGATGCAAGGTAGGGGTTCCAGTGCAAAAATGACTCTATGGCCTTAACGCCATATTTATACTCCTGTGCAATAATGGTGCACTGGAGGGAGGAGGGGTCAAAAAATGGGGCAAAGCTTGCTTTGCCCCATTTTTTAACGCCTGGGTCAGGGCAGGCGTTATGGGACCTGTGGGCCTATTTCCATGGTGGAAGTTTAGTTAGTATAGGTTAGTTTGCTATAGGGTAGGTTTTAGGTACGTTTTTTGGTATATGGTTTTACAATAAATCTTTCTTAGCCTAATAACTTTGTAAGTTGATTGAGTGTCTGTGGATTCTCATGAGTTCACTGGCCAAGTTGGGGGAATGGCCTAGGATATGCTTGCTGTCTTGATTTACCAGGTTTACAATGTGCATCCCCTATAACCAAAGAGCTGTCAGAATGGCTGCTACATACCGTCTACTTGTGCATACATTTGCCATCAAGTGTTCCAGTCATTCACAATGTGTAGGTATATTTTATCTTGGACAGGTAATTATGGAACTTCACTTGTCATTGGTGGGGTCCTGCAATTTCATTGTTGGAAAGTGTGACATATCTGACAACAGGCAAATTTGGAACTGTATTTTGCAACACCTACAGGTGGCCATCACTGATAAGGGTAGCTTCTCCTGTACCACACAAATAAGTTGTACTGGTTCTCCCATCTCAGTAAATTACTATTGAATTTGTTCAGAGCCACACATGCTGTATATGTACTTCAAAGGATATCTGTTCAAACTGTATGTAGAATATTCAGTAAGCTAGCTATAGCCGACAACACCATCATTCTCCTTTCTCATTTTAGAATCCTAGTGTGTGGCTTTGTGTCTGACAGTCATGCACTCATGTACTGATATTCTGTACACATTGATATGGTTTGACACAATGCTGTCTTTTAGCTGAATAGATTGATCACAGTAAACGTAGAAATGCTACATATGTACAAGATGCTTTATTTACAGGTTCATTTGTAATTGTGAATTCCATACAGTGTCCATTTCACAGACCCCATGAGTGAACGTTAGCCATATGTAGCACAATCGGAGTCCAGAGTTGAGGGACATGTCATGAGAAGTCATTAGGAATAGTGTGCATTAGTGAGGAGTTAAAAATTGCCAATTGGTATGAAAGAGACCATGACACCACATAGCAGACAAATCAACAGTGGTTAGGTGAAGAGGGTGCGTTTCCTACTGTCATAACACTAGCTTGGTCTTAAACCCAGAACTAAGGAGAAACTGTCCATGTGGCACAGACTGGTGCTACAGGATGCTTTTCCTCGTGAATGTTATTCCTTCCACTTCTTCATCCTCTGATGTGTGTGGTGTCTCTCGTGCCATGGCTGATGTTGTAGTAGAGGTAGAGGGGGCCACACACACTTCAGGGGATCAAAATGTGGACTCAAAGGTCCGGCAGTTGCCATTTGCGGCAACGCATAAGGCAACACTGCAGTAAGGAGGAACTGCTGATTTTTCTACACCGCAGCAGCATCACAGAGGTAGGCAGCCATGTTTTCCCTGAGGGAGGCCAATTCCTGCTGTATGTACTCCAGGGTATTCTGCATAGCCCAAAGCCTGTTGTCTTTTATGCTGCTGCCATTTTGGGAGGGCATTTTTTGTAGCCTCTGCTTCATGACAGCAGCTATGTCTGCCAGAGACTGCTGGAGTCCATGTAGCGGGGAGTGGGTGCCTCTGATGGCAGCAGAGTTGTCCTTATTTGGACTGAGGCACATCCACACTCCCTCTAAGCTGCCTGCCACCATCTCCATCCCCACCGGCACCTTCTTGGCCAGCTCCTGCTGGACTCTTACCACTGTCCTCTGAAAGCTGATCTCTGGGTCCTCGGAGTCCAAGCCTGTGTGAATACTGGCTGGTGGCGTGTGTTGGTAGCTGGGTGGTTCATGTGGAGACCCCGCAACACTGTGGGGGTCATTCTGACCTCAGCGGTAAAAGGCGCTTACCGCCGGTCAGAAGACCGCCATAACACCGCCGCTGGTGCTGGAAACCGCCACGGTCATTCTGACCAGCAACAGGCAAACCGCCAAAAACCCGACATCCACAAAAGTCCGCCACACCAACGGCCAGCGAAAAACTGGCGATGACCAAACCTCCACCGTCACGCCAACAGAAATACACCCATTCCATTCCGACCCACGAATCCACGCAGCGGTCTTTCAACTGCGGTATTCCATTGGCGGTACACACCGCTGCGGTCAAAATACACACACAGCTCCAAAACACTGCCACATTGGACATTTTGAAATACACACACCTGATACACATACAAACACCACTCCCACATACCCAACACAATATAAAACACACACCCACATCACCCACAAACCCCTACGACCACCATTTATTGACTAAGGCCAGAGAGAGACACCACCAGCTAGTACAGAGCATTCACAGGCACATAACACCATCACTCACACAACATCCACGCACAAAACACCACACACCACCACACTCACCACACTCATCACCACAAACACCACCCCACACCTCATCCACACCACCCCATGGCACCCCAAAGACACCCCAGGTTTTCAGACGCTGAACTCAGGGTCATGGTGGAGGAAATAGTTTGGGTAGAGCCCCAGCTCTTCGGGACACAGGTGCAGAACACCACCATTGCCAGGAAGATGGAGCTATGGCAAAGAATAGTGGACAGGGTCAACGCTGTGGGTCAGCATCCACGAAATCGGGACGACATCAGGAAGCGGTGGAACGACCTACGGGGGAAGGTGCGTTCCATGGTATCCAGACACAACATCCCGGTGCAGAAGACTGGCGGCAGACCCCCACCTCAACCCCCAGAATTTACAACAAAGGAGGAACAGGTCTTGGCGATCTTGCATCCTGAGGGCCTCGCAGGAGAAGGCGGAGGAATGGACTCTGGTAAGTCTAATCTCAACTACTTCATCCCCCCCACCCACCGGCATGCCAAATCATACCCCCACCCTCCCCCCCCACCCCCATCACACATCCTCCTTGCTAATGTCTCACCATCACAACCCACCCATCCCAACACCAAGCCCTGCATGCGACCACAAACCATGGACACCCATCACCTAAGCATGCCCTCTGCACATACCCATCCCCCCAAACCACCGTCACAACAGCCCCCACAAGGGAATGCCAGCACTGGGGTACACGGGCACCCACCCATTGCACGCTATGGCACACACAGAAGCAATAACCATACTCTTATACCCCTGCAGGACCTGAACGCCACGACAACGCCCAGGAAGGTCCAGAAATGTCCATTCCACCCCCAGAAGAGGCCCACAGTGATGACAGCAGCTCTGTCTCCCTGGACCCAGATGACCAGCCCGGCCCATAGGGGACCTCGGGACAGTCGGTTCCCCTCAGACAGCCACAGCAGACCTACCCCCCGCTGGGAACACCAGCACAGCACCCACCCAGCGGGCCCATGCCTCTGTCTCCAGGACACATCAAGCAGCGGTGTGTCCACCACTACAGGGCACCCAGGTTAACCCACCACCCCAACAACAACAGGGACCTGGGGGCAGTGGTAGTGGGCAAACGGTCCAGGGGACAGAGGTCCAGGGAAACAGGGGAACTGGAAGGGCTACTGTGCGACAGGGGGGGGACAGGCCCAGGCAACCCACTCTCCACGAGGCACTATCCTCCATCATGGGAGCATACCACCACTCCCAGGAGACGATGGCGACGGTCCTAGCCAGGTTCCAGGAGATCCAGGTACTGCAGGAGGAACAGTTTATGGGGTTTAGGGAAGAACTCAGAAACATCAGTTCCGCAATGATTGTGGCTCTCAATCAGATTGTCAGCACATTGCGGGACCATGTGGCACCACAAAGGGCCCCTGTCACTAGCATTGACCAAGAACAGGCTACCACCTCCGCCGGCGCTAGTGGACAGGAGGCCCCGACACAAGAACAACAGGCCACCAGAACCCTACCCCCTGCAGAAGGAGAACCACCCCGCAAGCGGGGCCTGAGATCTAGGAAGAAGACAGAGTAAGATGCCAAGACCCCCGCCAGGAAAGGATACCCCCTGATTGTCATCCCACTGTCCCACATTGTCACCCTGTCCAACCTTAAACTGCCCCTGCTCCACCTTCCACAGGCATATGGACAATGCACCTGTGAGACTGAAAATCTGGACTCTGCCATGGACATTCCTCCACCATCACCCATCACCGAATTGCAACCATTACCCAAAATTGAGCACTTTAATAAACACACTTATTGCACAAAAATAATCTGGAGTCTGCCTGTATTTTTGAACAAATGTATTACACAGAACCGTGCCAAAATGTCCAGTTACATTGTGATGACAACATACCACTGTCACACAGCTGTAGTCCATGGGGAAACAAAGCAGAGGTCACGGAGTGGGGCCCACATCTCTGAAATTGGAAGGGAAAGTCACAACTCAGTTAACATACACTGGGGGGAAACTCAGACAGTAGAGAGGCAGGAGACTTTAAGTAAATGTAAAATGCTGGTGTTGATTCTTACCTGTATGTCATTGAAAATACTGCTGTATTACTGTGTCCCTGTTGTCTGTGTCGTCCTCTTCGTCTTCCTCCTCTTCACTCTCCGCAGTCTCCACAGCTGCCACAACACCACCATCTGGACCATCCTCCTGCAGGAAAGGCACCTGGTGTCGCAAAGCCAGGTTGTGAAGCATACAGCAGGCCACGATGATATGGCACACCTTCTTTGGTGAGTACATTAGGGATCCACCTGTCATATGGAGGCACCTAAACCTGGCCTTCAGGAGGCCGAAGGTCCACTCGATCACCTTCCTAGTCCGCCCATGGGCTTCATTGTACCGTTCCTCTGCCCTTGTCCTGGGATTCCTCACTGGGGTCAGTAGCCATGACAGGTTGGGGTAATCAGAGTCACCAATTAGCCACACGGTGTCTCTGAAGTAGTTCCATCACGTAAGGGATGCTGCTATTTCGCATGATGTACGCGTCATGCACTGACCCAGGGAACTTGGCATTTACATGGGAGATGTACTGGTCAGCCAAACAGACCACCTGGACATTCATGGAATGATAACTTTTTCTGTTCCTGTACACCTGTTCACTCGTGCTGGGGGGGACCAAAGCAACATGTGTCCCATCAATTGCACCAGTGATGTTGGGAATATGTCCAAGCGCATAGAAATCACCCTTCACTGTAGCCAAATCGCCCACCTCAGGGAAAACAATGTAGCTCTGCATGTATTTCAGCAGGGCAAACAACACTCTGGACAACACCTTGGAAAACATAGGCTGAGACATCGCTGATGAAATGGCCACTGTTGTTTCAAATGACCCACTTGCCAAAAAATGGAGTACTGACAGGGGGGATCCCTGTGGGTTGGCGGATGGGTGACATCAGGTCTGGCTCCAGCTGGGTACACAGTTCCTGTATAGTGGCTCTGTCAAGCCTGTATGTCAGTATGACATGTCTTTCTTCCATTGTCAACAGGTCCACCAGCGGTCTGTACACGGGAAGATTCCTCCATCTCCTCGCAAGTCCCAGCGGACGGTGCCTAGGAAGGACAACATGGAGCACAGAGTCAATCAACCCACAGGTACGTTCCCACAGCTTGCACGATTCTCAATGCATTGAATGGCTTGTATGAGTGTTGATGCAAGGCCTAGGCATGTGTGACTTAGTAGAAATTAAGATATGGGGGCCCTTGAAATGGCGGCTGCCTGACCTGTGAAGTGCGACAGTGGGATATGAGGTCAATGCGCTGGCGTGGCACACCGTGGCGGTAGGCGGTCGAAGACCACGGCGCAAAGCCGCATTGGTTAACATTGAACCCTATGGGTTTCAGGAGCCAATGACGATGTGCGCCGGGGGTCGCGGTATGCACCGCCGCAGTACGCACCGCCGCGGGCGTGACCGCCATTTTCTATCTGCTTAATCACTCGATACCTGATCATCCACAGGAGAGGACCTATACTGCAAGTGCTGCTGTGACCTCGGTCTGGAAGAGACAATGGCTGCTGCGACTGGGGAAAGGGCCCCTGCCTTCACTTCTGAAGAATTGGAGAAACTCGTGGATGGGGTCCTCCCCCAGTATGCGCTACTCTACGGTCCTCCAGACCAACAGGTAAGTACACTGGGACCATGCTTTGTGGCCAATGCCTGAGTTGAGTGGGGTGAATGAAAGATGGTGGGGAGGGGAGCGAATGAGGCATGCATCAAACGACAGATGAGAGCATGTGCCACATGGCAAGGGTGGGGATGGGGGGCCACTCACATCGAGCATGCAGAAGGTGATGATTTTTTATTTTCTCCCCCTGTACATGTCACATAGGTCAGCGCCCATCATAAAATCGACATTTGGCGTGCCATCGCCAAGGATGTCCGGACCCTGGGGGTCCACAACAGACGGGGCACCCACTGCCGGAAGAGGTGGGAGGACATCCGCCGCGGGAGCAGGAAGACCGCAGAGGCTCTGCTGGGGATGGCCTCCCAACGTAGGAGGGGTGCCAGTCGTACCTTGACCCCCCTGATGTCCCGGATCCTGGCGGTGGCCTACCCCGATTTGGATGGGCGCGTGAGGACATCACAGCAGACATAAGGGGGTGAGTACAAGCACATTCTGCTGATTTTGCACACATTGGAGGTGTCTGGGTGGGGGAGGAGGGCTGTGGGTATCCCTAGGCCAGGGCGATTTCTGTAGGCTAGGCCCCTCCGTTAGGCATGGCCCTGTGCCCCCGCCCCCACCTCTGTAGGTTGCCTAGTACAGCTATTCATGGCCCTTTGTCACCTATGTGTGGAGTTGTCGTCCATAGGCTTGTAGGCCATGTCCCACGGATTGAGTAGTGTACCCCAAGTGCGCGGCGTAGTGCAGGGGGCTTCTGTGTCTGTCCTCTCCGCCAACGGTGTCGCCAATGCATGCACTCAACATGTCTTTGTTTCTCCACCCCCCCCTTTTTTGGTGGTCTTCCTGTTCATGTGTGCATTAGCATCATCAGGCGGAGGAGAAGTGGCATCAGAGCACGAGGGAGCTGCATCTCACATGGCCATGGAGGGCCATGCAACTGACTCTGATTTCACCAGTGAGACGGAGGGCGAGGGGAGCTCCACAGTGGTGACACCAGCGACACAGACACGTCCTCGGAAGGGAGCTCCCTTGTGGTGGCGGCAACATCCGTGCCCACCGCAACAACAGGTACAGCCGCCACCCAGCGCACCAGCTCTGCCCTCCCAGCAGCCCCTCAGCGTTCACCCCGTGCCCGCTCACCCGGAAAGGTGGGCATCTCCTTCACCCCAGGCACCTCAGGCCCTGCCCCAGTTACCCCTGCTGCCCTCAGTGAGGAGGTCATTGACCTCCTGAGGACGCTCATTGTTGGGCAGTCTACCCTTTTGAATGCCATCCAGGGTGTAGAAAGGGAGGTGCACCGGAGTAATGCATACCTGGAGGGCATTCATTCGGGTCAGGCTGCCCATCAGCGATCGTTCAACGCTCTGGCCTCAGCACTGACGGCAGACATTGTCCCTGTCTCCTACCTCCCTCCTCAATTTCCTCAACCCAGTCCCACTCCCCTGTACCTCTGCCTATTCCAGACACACCTACAGACCAGCCTGCACACACCTCAACACCCAAGGGAAGCTCATCCAGACATAAGCACCACACATCACACAAGCATTCACCCAAGCAACATCCACATGCAGACATGCCAACAGCCACTGCCTCCTCTGTGTCCCCCTCCTCCTCGTCTCCCTCCTCCCTCCCTGTGACGTCTCCACTCACACGTGCATGCACAACATCTTCAGCCACTACGTCCATCACCAGCACACCCACCAGAACACTCCGCACACATGCAGTCACCACCCCCACTACCATTTACACGTCCCCTGTGTCCTCTCCCAGTGTGTCTGTCACCCCCTCTTCCAAACCACACAAATGCAGGCAGCCACCCACCAAACAGCCATCCACCTCACGACAGCCTCCAGCACAAGCACCTGCACCCAAAGACACCAGACTTCACTCTCCTACAACCACATCCTCTTCCTCCACTCCCATACCCACTACAACTACCCGTCCCTGTCTTTCTAAATTGATTTTCCTTTCCATCCTTGACCTCTTTCCAACAACTGACCCACCCCCTCCATCTCATAAGACTCCAATCAGCACCTCAGCCACCACAAAACCTGGACCTACAAAGACAATAGTCCAAGGATTTTGGAGTCCACCACCTTCAAGGCCAGCTACTTCGGCTAGGAGTAAAGAGACGGCCAGCCCACCCCCTGAAAAAAAAGCCATGAAAGCCAGTGCCTGGCGCGAGAGGCCAAAGACAGCAGGCTCCAAAAGCACTACCCTGGCACCGTCAGGGAGTGGGGTGCTACCTGGCACACCGCCAAAGGGAGGAAAGGGCCACAGACGAGCAGGGAAGGGTGGCAAGGGCAGCACGCCCGACAAGTCCGGCAGCAGGCGAGCTGCCCAGGAGGGCCCCACCAGCCCCATTCCAGGTGTGCAGGAGGACACCCACGGGCCCGGGACGGCAGCACAGGAGGGCCCCGCAAGCGAGAAGACAGATGTGCATGAAGGGCCCAGCAGCCACATGTCAGGTTGCGAGTGAAATCCATGTAATGGCCGGATCTGGTGACCTGGACACACATGTCAAGCACCGCTGAACAGGGCCCTTCAAGCCAAGCACTGCTGAACAGGGCCCTTCAAGTCAAGCACTGTTGAACAGGGCCCTTCAAGCCATGCACCGCTGAACAGGGCACCGCCGTCTCAAGAACCGCTGAACAGAGCCCTTCAATTCAAGAACCGCTGAACAGGGCACCGCCGTCTCAAGAACCGCGGAACAGGGCCCTTCAAGTCAAGCACCGCTGAACAGGGCCCTTCAAGTCAAGAACCGCTGAACAGGGCACCGCCGTCTCAAGAACCGCTGAACAGGGCCCTTCAAGTCAAGCACCGCTCCGCTGGGCACCGCCGTCTCTGCACCGCTCCGCTGGGCCCTTCATCTCAAGCACCGCTCCGCTGGGCACCGCCATCTCTGCACCGCTCCGCTGGGCCCTTCAACTCAAGCACCGCTCCGCTGGGCACCGCCGTCTCTGCACCGCTCCGCTGGGCCCTTCAACTCAAGCACCGCTCCGCTGGGCACCGCCGTCTCTGCACCGCTCCGCTGGGCCCTTCAACTCAAGCACCGCTCCGCTGGGCACCGCCGTCTCTGCACCGCTCCGCTGGGCCCTTCAACTCAAGCACCGCTCCGCTGGGCACCGCCGTCTCTGCACCGCTGCGCTGGGCCCTTCATCTCAAGCACCGCTCCGCTGGGCCCTTTAACTCAAGCACTGCTCCGCTGGGCACCGCCGTCTCTGCACCGCTCCACTGGGCACCGCCGTCTCAAGCACCGCTGGCCCATTGGCAGAAGGGGCAGGCCCGCATCTGTGTCGGGCAGGGCTGCACGAAGCACTCTGGGCACCATGCCTCCTCCAGAACCAGTGGAGTCTGTAATCCACTTGTGAGACTGTGGCTTTGCACTCCCCAGGATGGCACAGTGGGCAATCCACCCACTGTAGAGACTCGTGAGACTGTGGCTTTGCACTCCCCAGGATGGCACAGTGGACAATCCACCCACTGTAGAGACTTGTGAGACTGTGGCTTTGCACTCCCCAGGTTGGCACAGTGGGCAATCCACCCACTGTAGAGACTTGTGAGACTGTGGCTTTGCACTCCCCAGGATTGAACAGTGGCCATGGAGGCCCCTCGTGGATCTGGCGTCGTGGACTCATCTGGCTGAGGTGCCCCCCCTTCCCTTCCCCCTGAGGTGCCTGTAGTTTTGCTATCTGATGCCCCTGCAGTGTTCTCTCCATTGGAGTCGGGTATCCTGTGTGGGCTTTGTTTAGGCCCATTGGCCCACGAACAATGGCTGATACCCAATTTGGACAGGACAATTTACATATGTATATATAGTTATAGATGTTTGATATATTTTTTTACTTAGCCGTACAATATACTTCAAATTTCATGATCATTTTATTTTGTCTTTGCATTCTTCCGGGGGGGTTTGGGGGTGTCACTCTGAGTTGTTGCTCTGCATTTATGTGTATGTAGTTGTGGGTGAGGGTGAGGGTGGGTGTGTCGCGTATGTGTGTCCCCGTAATTTTTTGCCTCACCCCTCCCCTGTGTCGTAGGTGCAGTACTCACCGTTGTCTTCTGCGCCGGCGTTCGTGCTCCTGGTATAGGTGCAGGAAGACAATAGCTGGTAGGATGTGTAGTTCGGGTTCCATGCTGTCCAGATTCCTCGTGGAGTGTGTAGAGGTGAGCGTTTTCCGTTCGTAATGGCTGTTTCCGCCGTGTTTTTATCGGCGGGGCTACCGCCCCGGAAAAGGTGGCGGATTGGTGGTTTGTGATAGGGTGGGCAGTACATTGTCTCCCGCCTGTCTGTTGGCAGTGACCGCCGCGCTGTTTGTTTGTCCCGCCGTGGCGGTCGGAGTGTTAAAGTGGCGGTCTCTGTTGGCGGTTTCCGCCAGGGTCAGAATTCCATTTTTTTTACCGCCTGCCTGTTGGCAGGTTGGCCGCTGCTTTAACACCGACCGCCAGGGTTGGAATGACCCCCTGTGTGTCCTCCATGTGACTGGAGGTGGTGTCTGGAGGGATCCTAAGACATCCTGAAGAGTCTGTTTATTGATGGTTGGCAGCTGGCCATCCATGTCATCTGCAAAATCCAGGACAGGCAGGTCAGCAGGAGCTAAGCCATCATCTGCAAATAGATATTATAAAATCAATATTCGATTGCATTGGCTGTTGACATGGGACATCATGTATTTGCCACTGGAGGCTCAGTGACATGTTACTGACCCAAGGTTGTGGTTGTACTTGTGTGTAGCACTGTGCATCACACATGGGTCAAGCTCACTAGGTATTTTGGGGCAGATGTAGGTGCCCCAAGCTTCATCTGAGTGTCACTTTTGGTGAGGCTCAGGTGGCACAATGCTCTGCCCCATCTGTACAAGATGGCATGAAGTCACTTTTTGTGCCTTGACACTACCTTGTATATATGGCCCCTTCACACCCAGCACTTTGTGTGGAAGATGTGTGCAATGGGTGTTGCTGTGGGCGTACCACAGCAACACCCATTGTGTTTTGATACTGCGTCAGATTTTGGCCTTTTGGTATACCGGACGCTGGGCCAATATCTGACACCAGCCCAGGGGTGGGTTAGCATGGCAAAATCTAGGAGTAATGCTTACTTTTCTACTGGATTTTTTGTTTTTTTCTATGTGTGATGCATTCTGCTGCACACATAGCAAGAGCAAATCGCACTTTAAGTTTGTTTTTGTGCAGGAAATTGTTCCTTCCTGCACAAAAACAATCTCCCCCTCAACACAGCCATCCTTGCACTTTGGTAAAAAGGTGGCTGCAATGGCGCACAACATCTAATTTCCACTTGTGCAGGGGGGTACACAGGGGTACGCTGTATTCTTATGTATATGGCACATCCCTGCATTTTGAAAATGGGGGTGCGTGATGCTGCCTAATTTGGCATAGCAGCACGCACCATCATTTTCTGTTTGTTCTAGCCCTCTATCTTGTCAGATGGTGAGATTGCAGTTACTTGCACAGCTGCACACATGATGTTCACATACATGCACAATGTGTTGTATGTATTTTATTTTGTGGTCATTCCCATATCGCGCATATGGTTGTGTGTGAGGTGATGTGGGTTAACCCTGTATAGGGCAGGTGAGGGCAGATTTTTCTCATTTGGCACAGCTCAGGGCAGCTGCAAGATGTACTGCAGTACACTGCAGCAGTTTAGATACACAGTGATGTGCCATATTTATTTGAAGACAGTACAGCCATGCAATTCCCCCTGCGCCTGCACAGATTTGTTCTACCTACACCAACACAGGCATTGTTGCAGCATGTTGATGGGGTGGCAGCCTTGAAGGGATGATTTGTTCATGTACAGGGAGGTGTCTCTTCCTGTACATGTACAAGCTCTTTTTGCTGAGATGGCATTTCAATGTGTGCTGCAAGATGCAGCCCACATGAGTAAAAGCAATGGGACAATGAGGAAGGGAAGTATTTTGGCCAGAGACACCACCCCTGGGGTGGTATTGACTTCTGTCCTAGTCTCTGATGTATACATTGTGTTGGTACAGGGGCTTTGACTATATGCAATGGGTGTTGCAGAGGCACAGCTCCAGCCAAACTATTTGCACGTGCCTACCAGGCTGTATGGTGCAGAGTTACATGGTGGAGTATAGCCATAGTGAGTGGCCTATGTTGACGTGTGTATGTTGGAGTGCATTGCACAACCAAAGCATCAGTACATGTGTGGCTTGAGTGGCTATGGTGCGTCTTGATTCAAGGGCCTATGTCTCCCGATGTAACCCTTTAGCATGCATTGAGTGTGTCCTATGTGCCTCCCCATTCTGCCTTTAGTGGAGTTCTAGATACCCCCCTGAAACTTACCCTGCATTTGTGGTGGTTTCTGGTAGTGTGCGCTGTCCTGTCCTTCTATTCCAGTGACCAGCTCCTCCGGGATGACCGCTGCAACCGTCTCCTCCAGCTCATCCAGGTCATCCTGTGGAGCGGGACTTCAACCTCCAGTCTGCAGTGCTGCCTTACAGTTCCGGCTGAGTATCTCCTTAGTCCCGCCCTTGCAATTGTGCCAACGCTTCTTGCTCTCAGAGACAGTTCTCTTCACCTCTGCGACGCTTTTCATTTTGTCCACTGTTGCCTGCAATGTTGCATGTCTCCTACCTACTGGCAAGACGAAGAGCTGGTGTTGGTGCTCCATCACCTCTCTGACCAGGATGTCATGCTCCTCCTTGCTAAAGCCACACTTGGGTTTCTGTTCTCCTTCTCCTGAGACTTTTCTGGACCTTCCTGGCTAGTACTTGGGTGAATTGTGTTTCCCTGGGGTCTGTCCTGGCCTGATGATTCCATCTTCTCTACTGCAGTAAAAAATGGCGCTAACCCCCTTGCGACGTGTTTGTGCCAAAAAACAGTCTGGCACCACGTTTGCAGCATTAACATAATTTTTCCTTACAGCATGTCACAGATGTTAGCGTCATTTGTTTTCATGCTAATCATTCATTAGCGACATCCTACCTCAATTCATAAATATGGTGCATGGATGGCACTACAGAGTGACACTAGCTTATGTAAAAAAAAATGGCACACAATTGCGCTAGCGCAGTTGTGCGTCATTTATTAGAAATATGCCCCTTAGAGTCTTTCAATATGCCATTTCAATCTGCCCTAGTGCAGTACATTGATGACCTGATAGTTGCATCCAATACACGTGAAGCTTGCAGACAAAATACCATGGCATCATTGAATCATTTGGGTGAAAATGACACAAGGTTTCCCTTATCAAATTATAGTATTGCCAGAAGGAAGTTTAGTATTTGGGTCACCAGATTGAGAAAGGTGCAAGGAAAATGTCCTCAGAGAGCCATTATGCAAATGAATCCCCAAGTTACACAAAGAGTTGTCAGAATGTTCTTGGGAATGGTGAGCTACTGTCACCGATGGATCCCACATTTTTCAGTGATTTCCAAACAAGATGGTTGTGCTCTTTCTGTTTTGACAGTTATGTGGATAAACAAACACACCTGTGGATTGTTTTTCCATCACATTGGATTTGTAGCTGCTACATTGCCCAGCTTTTTAAAAGCTGTGGCTAGTGCTAGTGTTAGGATAGGTCAATGGGAAGGCATTGTGATGGGACACCCTTTAATCATTTGTGTCTCACACTCAGTTTAGGTTCTCTTAACAAGGACCTAAACCTAATAGTTCACCAGTACCCATCTCACCCGTTATTAATTGTTGATTCTTGGATCTGCAAATCTGTTTTCAAGAGGTGTAATATTCTGAATTCTGCTACATTATTGCCTGTTAATGTTAATGATTCAAATGTTGTTAATGAAGTGGAACATGACTGCCTTAATGTCATTGAACTGTGCACCAAACCCACACCTGATATTCAGGATACTCATTTGGAGAAAGAACAAGTTGTATTTGTTGATGGCTCTAGTTTAAACTATAACGAAGGTACTCTGAGTGCTGGCTATGCAGTTTGCACCGTCTCAGGAGTAGTTGAAGCCTCTTGGCTTCAAGGAGTCCTTTCTGCCCGAGTAACCGAATTGGTTGATCTTACAAGAGCGTGCTGCATATCAGAGCAGCTCAAAATGCCAATATTCACAGATAGTCAATATGGATTTTGTGTTGTGCATGACTTTGGGCAGTTATGGCACCAGCAAGCTTTAATGACCTCCTCAGTCACCCAAAATGGTGAAAGACTTCATAATTTGTTAAATGATCTGCAGTTACCTGAGAAGATTGTGGTTGTGAAGTGCACAGCCCATTGAAGATCAAATGACTATGGGGGTGATTCTGACCCTGGCGGTCGGTGATAAAGCGGCGGCCAACCCGCCAACAGGCTGGCGGTCCGAAAAATGGAATTCTGACCCTGGCGGGAACCGCCAACAGAGACCGCCACTTTAACACTCCGACCGCCACGGCGGGACAAACAAACAGCGCGGCGGTCACCGCCAACAGGCAGGCGGCAGACAATGTACCGCCCACCCTATCACAACTCACCAATCCGCCACCTTTTCCGGGGCGGGAGCACCGCCGATAAAAACACGGCGGAAACAGACTACGAACGGGAAAACGCTCACCTCTACGCACTCCACGAGGACGGAGGACAGCATGGAACCCGAATTGAACATCATACCTGCACTCGTCTACCTGCTCATCTACCACGAGTACGAACTCCGCCGCAGACGTCAACGGTGAGTACTGCACCTACGACACACGGGAGGGGGGAGGAGGAAAGGTTACGGGCACACACATATGCGACCCCCACCACCCCCCCAAGATGTACACACCAATGCAGAGCAACAAGTCACAGTGACACCACCCAAACACCCGTAAAAAAATACAATCACATAACCAAATTGAGAATAAATATTTATGAACAAAATAGTCTCAGAAAAGTATTTTTCAACCATCAAAACTTTCTTCTGATAAACAAATTATTTACACATCAGTGGATAACTGAAGCAAGTAGTCCTGCACATCTTACGAATCCATCATGTCCGTGGGCCAAAGTGTAGCGAAACAAGGGCAAAGCCCACACAGGAGACCTGAGTCCTTTGGAGAGAACACTGCAGGGGCATCTGGTGACAAAACCACAGGCACCTCAGGGGGAAGGGAAGGGGGGGGCACCACAGCCACATGAGTCCACGACACCAGATCCACGAAGGGCCCACCATGCCCACTGTGCCATCCTGGGGAGTGCAAAGCCACAGTCTCTCAAGTCTCTACAGTGGGTGGATTGCCCACTGTGCCATCCTGGGGAGTGCAAAGCCACAGTCTCGCAAAGTCTCTACAGTGGGTGGATTGCCCACTGTGCCATCCTGGGGTGTGCAAAGCCACAGTCCATCAGGTGGATAAATGTCCCCACTGGACAAGGAGGATGCATGGTGGGCACAGTGAACCCTGAACAGTGCCTGACAGGAAGGGCCCAGCGGAGCGGTGCTTGAGACGGCGGTACCCAGCGGAGCGGTGCTTGACAGGAAGGGCCCAGCGGAGCGGTGCTTGAGACGGCGGTGCCCAGTGGAGCTGTGCTTGACAGGAAGGGCCCAGCGGAGCGGTGCTTGAGATGAAGGGCCCAGCGGAGCGGTGCTTGAGAGGAAGGGCCCAAACGAGCGGTGCTTGAGACGGCGGTGCCCAGCGGAGCGGTGCTTGAGACGGCGGGGCCCTCTTCAGCGGTGCTTGTCTTCACGGCGGGGCCCTGTTCAGCGGTGCTTGTCTTCACGGCGGGGCCCTGTTCAGCGGTGCTCTTCTGCACGGCGGGGCCCTGTTCAGCGGTGCTTGTCTTCACGGCGGGGCCCTGTTCAGCGGTGCTCTTCTGCACGGCAGGGCCCTCTTCAGCGGTGCTTGTCTTCACGGCGGGGCCCTGTTCAGCGGTGCTTGTCTTCAAGGCGGGGCCCTCTTCAGCGGTGCTTGTCTTCACGGCAGGGCCCTCTTCAGCGGTGCTTGTCTTCACGGCGGGGCCCTGTTCAGTGGTGCTCTTCTGCACGGCGGGGCCCTCTTCAGCGGTGCTTGTCTTCACGGCGGGGCCCTGTTCAGCGGTGCTTGTCTTCACGGCGGGGCCCTCTTCAGCGGTGCTTGTCTTCACGGTGGGGCCCTCTTCAGCGGTGCTCTTCCAGTCAGTGTAGGGAGTCAGACCTGGCCTGGACAACCTGCTCACTCGCCCTCCGAACGTGCAGTGTCAGGCCCCTTCGGAGACGGAGTCCTGGGCCCTTTGGTGTCGTCCCTTGCAGCCGGGATGGGGCGTGTGGGGCCCTCCTGCTCCGCGCTCCTGCTGGCTGGCCTCTCCGCCCTGCTGCCCTTCCGCTCCTTAGATGGGGCTCTCGGGCCCTTGCCTCCCCTGGCTGTTGTGGCAGGTGAAGTGGCCGGAGTCACCTCCTTGGGGGCATCCGTCTCAGTCCGCTCACGGCGGCCCTTCACTTTCCGGGTCCTCTTGCCTGGGGGGGGGGCTGCCAGTCCCCTTGCTGCTCAGTGAAGTGTCACTGCCACCAAAGGGTGGACTCCATATTCCATGCACCACTTGTACCTTGGAAGCTGGGCTGGTGGTGGCTGAGGTGCCTTTGGGACTTTTCCCAGATGGAGGGGGTGGGTCAGGGGAGGGAAAGAGGTCAACATTTGAGAGGTAATATTTCTTTGGACCAGGGTAAAGGGTAGGAGTAGTGGAGATAGAAGTGGAGGAAGAGGATGTGGTTGTAGGAGAGTCAGGTGTGCTGTCCTTGGGTGCAGGTGACTGAGACGTAGGCTGTCGTGAGGTGGTTGGCTGTTGTTTGGGTGTCTGCCTGCGTTTATGTGTCTTGGAAGAGGGGGTGACAGACACAGTGGGAGAGGACACAGGGGACGTGTACATGGCAGTGGGGGTGGTGACTGCACGTGTGAGGACTGTAGTGGAGGGTGTGCTGGTGATGGAAGAACTGGCTGATGTTGGTGTGCATGCAGGTGTGAGTGTAGACGTCACAGGGAGGGAGGAGGGAGACGAGGAGGAGGGGGACACAGAGGTGGTAGTGACTGTTGGTATGTCTGCAACTGGGTGTTGCTTGGGTGAATGCTTGTGTGTTCTGTGGTGCTTATGTTTGGATGAGCTGGCCTTGGGTGTTGAGGTGTGTGCAGGCTGGTCAGATGGTGTGGATGGGATAGGCTGAGGAACAGGAGACAGAGAAAGGCTGGAGGCAGTTAGAAGAGGGAGACTGGAGACAGGGACAATGGCTGCCGTCAGTGCTGAGGCCAGAGAAGTGAACGCTCGTTGATGGGCAGCCTGACCCGAATGAATGCCCTCCAGGTAGGCATTGCTCTGTTGCACCTCCCTTTGCACCCCCTGGATGGCATTCAAAAGGGTAGTCTGCCCAACAATGAGCGTCCTCACGAGGTCAATGAGCTCCGCACTGAGGGCAGCAGGGGTAACAGAGGCAGGGGCTGAGGTGCCTGGGGCGAAGGAGACGCGCGCCTTCCTGGGCGAACGGGCACGGAGCGAAGACTGAGGGGCTGCTGGGAGGGCGGTGCTGGTGCGCTGGGTGGCGGCTGTACCTGTTGTTGCGGGGGGCACAGATGTTGCCTCCCCCGCTAGGGAGCTCCCAAACGAGGACGTGTCCGTGTCGCTGGTGTCTCCACCGGCCCCCGTTGTGGTGCTCCCCTCGCCCTCCGGATCACTGGTGCCCTCGGTGTCTGTGTCAGTGCCCACCGGGGCCTGGTGACCTGCAGCTCCCTCGTGCTCCGACGCCAATTCTCCTCCGCCTGATGATGCTAATGCACAAGAAACAAAGAATAAGGGTGGGGGGAGAAATAAAACAAAGTTGAGTGCATGCCTTGTCAATAGCCTTGGCGGAGAGGACAGACACAGGTGCCTCATGCACTAAGCCGCGAACTTGGGGTACACTACTCTGTACTTCTGACTAGGCCAACAGGTCTAGGGACAACAGACGCGCTCATGGGTGATGTTGGACCATGGATAGCTGCACTTGGCACCCTACAGAGGTGGTGGGCGGGGGCACAGGGCCATGTCTAAGGGAGGGGACTACACTACAGAAAGCGCCCTGGCCTACTGTCACCCACAGCCCTCCTCCCCCACCCAGACGCCTCCACTGCGCGTATAGATAGGAGAATGTGCTGATACTCACCCCCTTGTGTCTGCTGTGATGTCCTCAAGCGCCCATCCAAATCCGGGTAGGCCACCGCCAGGATCCGGGACATCAGGGGGGTCAGGGTACGACTGGCACCCCTCCTAGGTTGGGAGGCCATCCCCAGCAGTGACTCGGCGGTCTTTCGGGTTCCGCGGCGGATGTCCTCCCACCTCTTCCGACAGTGGGTGCCCCGTCTGGTGTAGACCCCCAGGGCCCGGACTTCCTTGGCGATGGCACGCCAAATATCGATTTTCTGATGGGCGCTCACCTGTTTGACATGTACAGGGTGGGAAAGAGAAAACGTCAAATTTCTGCATGTTTGGAGTACATGCGCCCCCTCCCCACCCTTGCCATGTGGCCCATACTCTCATCAGTCGTGCGTTGCATTCCTCATTTTCTCCCCACCCCACCAACTGACAGCCACCCCACTCCACACAGGCATTACCCATTGAATGTGCACTCAGTGTACTCACCTGTTGGTCTGGAGGACCGTAGAGTAGCGCATACTGAGGGAGGACCCCGTCCACAAGTTTCTCCAACTCTTCAGACGTGAAGGCAGGGGCCCTTTCCCCAGTTGCAACAGCCATTGTCACTTCCAGACCGAGTTCACAGCAGCACTTGCAGTATAGGTCCTCTCCTGTGGATGATCAGGTCTCGAGTGATTAAGCAGATAGAAAATGGCGGTCACGCCCGCGGCGGTGCGTACCGCGGCGGTGCGTACCGCGACCGCCGGCGCACATCGTCATTGGCTCCTGAATCCCATAGGGTTCAATGTTAACCAATGCGACTTCGTACAGCGGTCTTCGACCGCCTACCGCCACGGTGTGCCACGCCAGCGCATTGACCTCACATCCCATTGTCCCAGTTTAGAGGTCAGGCAGCCGCCATTTCAAGGGCCCACATGGCTTAAATTCTACTGCGTCACACAGGCCTAGGCCTTGCATTTGCACACATACAAACATAGCAGTCAATACATTTTCGTGTACTGTGCAAGCTGTGTTGTACGTACCTGTGAGTTGATTGACTCAGTGCTCACCGTCCGCAGGGACTTGCGAGGAGAAGGAGGAATCCTCCCGTGTACCGGCCGCTGGTTGACCTGTCGACAATGGAAGAACGCCATATAATACTCCGATACCGACTTGACCGAGCCACTATACATGAACTGTGTGCCCAGCTGGAGCCAGGCCTGATGTCACCCATCGGCCAACCCACAGGAATTCCCCCTCTAGTGCAGGTTCTATCAGTCCTCCATTTTTTTGCAAGTGGCTCATTCCAGACAACAGTGGCCATGTCATCTGGAATGTCTCAGCCTATGTTTTCAAAGATTCTGTCCAGAGTGTTGTCTGCCCTGATGAAACTCATGAGGAGCTACATCATATTCCCAGAAGAGGCTGATTTGGCCACAGTGAAGGGTGATTTCTATGCCCTTGGACATATCCCCAACATCATTGGTGCCATTGATGGGACCCATGTGGCATTAGTACCCCCAAATGACGATGAACAGGTGTACAGAAATAGGAAAAATTACCATTCTATGAATGTGCAGGTTGTCTGTTTGGCAGACCAGTACATCTCCCATGTGAATGCCATGTTCCCTGGGTCAGTGCATGACGCGTGTGTTATGCGTAATAGCAGCGTCCCCTATGTGATGGAACAGCTACAGAGACAGCGTGTGTGGCTAATAGGTGACTCTGGTTACCCCAACCTGCCGTGGCTATTGACCCCAGTGAGGAATCCCAGGATCAGGGCAGAGGAACGGTACAATGAGGCCCATGGGCGTACTAGGAGGGTCATAGAAAGGACCTTCGGCCTCCTGAAGGCCAGGTTTAGGTGCCTGCATATGACAGGTGGATCCCTAATGTACTCACCAAAGAAGGTGTGCCACATCATCGTGGCCTGCTGTATGCTTCACAACCTGGCTTTGCGACGCCAGGTGCCTTTCCTGCAGGAGGATGGTCCAGATGGTGGTGTCGTAGAAGCCGTGGAGCCTGTGGAGAGTGAAGAGGAGGAAGACGACGGTGAGGAAACAGACAACAGGGAAGCTGTCATACAACAGTATTTTCAGTAGCACACAGGTAAGGTTCAGCCACGCCATTTCCCATTTACTTAGAGCCTCATGCATCTCAACTTTCTGTATTTCCCCCCAGCTCTTTTAAACAACATTTCTTTTTCCCTTCCCTTCTCAGTGCTTAATGACTCATAGCCCGACTTCTGCTTGGTTTGGCCCTGTACTACAGCGTATTGACATTGGTATGTTGTCATCACTAACTGACATCACATATTGTGAACTGTTATGGGTTGTACGATTTTTTGAGAATACAGCATGACTCCAAACGGTTTTCTGTGCAATAATTGTTTTATTTTGTGTGCTTAGATAATGGTACGTTATATGAAAACGGTGATGGGTGGGGGTGGAGTGATGTCCATGGCAGAGTCCAGTTCTCAGTATGACAGGTCTATTGTCCATATGCCTGTGGAAGGATGGAGCAGGGGCTGTTTGAGTTTGGACAGGGTGGCAAGGTGGGACAGTGGGATGACTTCTGGGGGTATCTCATGCTGGCGGTGGTCTTGGCATGCTACTCTGGGTTTTTTTTGGGTCTTAGGCTCCTCTTGCGGGGTGGTTGTTCTTCAGCAGGAGGTGGGGTTCTTGTGGCCTGTCGTTGTGTGTGGGCCTCCTGTCCACTAGCGCCGGCGGAGGTGGTAGGCTGTTCCTGGTCCGGGCTAGTGACAGTGGCCCTGTGTGGTGCCACATGTTCCCGCAACGTGTCTTCTATCCTGTTGAGGGCCTGGACCATGCTCCCCATGGCGGTAGCAATGGTGGTGAGTTGGTTGCTGAACCCCATGTAGCGTTCTTCCTGCTGTGCCTGTATCTCGGTGAACCTGGCCAGTACCGTCGCCATCGTCTCTTGGGAGTGGTGGTATGCTCCCATGATGGTAGTGAGGGCCTCTTGGAGAGTGGGTTCCCTGGGCCTCTCCTCCCCCCCCTGTCGCACGGCAGCCCTCCGAGTTGCCCTGTTTGCCTGGGCCTCTGTCCCCTGGACGGTGTGCCCACTCCCACTGCCCCCAGGTCCCTGTTGTTGTTGGGGTGTTGGGTTAGCCTGGGTGCCCTGTAGTGGCAGACACACCGCTGCTTGACCTGTCCTAGAGACAGAGGCATGGGCCCGCTGGGTGGGAGCTGTGCTGTTGTTCCCAGGGGGGTTTGGGTCTGCTGTGGCCTGTGTCTGTGTTTGGGGAACCCACTGCCCAGAGGTCCCCGATGGTCCGGGCTGGTCATCAGGTTCCAGGTCGACCGAGCTGCTGTCCTCACTGGGGGCCTGTTCCGGGGGTGGGATAGACATTTGAGGACCCTCCTGACCGGTGTGTTGGCGTTCGGGTCCTGCATGGGGTGAGAGAGTATGGTTATTGTTTCTGTGTGTGAAATAGCGTGCGATTTATGGGTGCCCTTGTCCCCCAGTGCAGGCATTCCCTTGTGGGTGGTGTTGTGAGGGTGGTTTGTGGGGGGGGATGGGTATGTGCAGTGGTCATGCTTAGGTAATGGGTGTCCAATGTTTGTGGTGGCATGCAAGGGTTGGTGAGGGGTTGGGTGGGTTGTGCTAGGGAAACATTCTCAGGGATGATGTGTGATGGTGGGTTGGGGGTGAGGGTGGGGGTGTGGGTTGGCATGCTGGTGGGGTGGGGGGGATGAAGTATATGAGATAGGACTTACCTGAGTCCATTCCTCCGGTACTCCAGCGAGGCCCTCAGGATGCAGGATGTTTAATACTTCTTGCTCCCATGCTGTGAATTCTGGTGGGGTGGGTGGGGGTCCTCCGCCAGTCTTCTGCACCGCGATGTTGTGTCGCGACACCATCGAGCGCACCTTCCCCCGTAGGTCGTTCCATCGTTTGCGGATGTCGTCCCTATTTCTGGGGTGCTGTCCCACCGCGTTGACCCTGTCCACGATTCGCTGCCATAGCTCCGCCTTCCTTGCTATGGTGGTGTGCTGAACCTGTGAGCCGAAGAGCTGGGGTTCCACTCTTATGATTTCCTCCACCATCACCCTGAGTTCTTGGTCCGTAAAGCGTGGGTGTCTTTGTGGTGCCATGGGGTGGTGTGGATGAGGTGTGGGGTGGTGTATGTGGTGATGAGTGTGTTGGTGTGTGGTGCTTTGTGCTACTATGTGGTGTGTGTGATGTTGTAGTGTGCCTCTGTGTGTCTGGCTCTCTATTCTCTGATGTGTCTCTCTCTCCTTCGTCTCTGATTTTTGGTTGAAGGGGTTTGTGGGTGTGTGTTTTATAGTTGATTGGATGTGTGGGAGTGTTGTTTGTATGTGTATCAGGTGTGTGTATTTCAAATTGTCCAATGTGGTAGTGTTTTGTAAAGGTGTGTGTATTTTGACCGCGGCGGTGTGTACCGCCAATAGACTACCGCGTTTGAAAGACCGCCGCGTGGATTTGTGGATCGTAATGGCATGGGCGTATTTCTGTTGGCGTGGCGGTGGAGGTTTAGTCATCTCCAGTTTATCGCTGGCCGCTGATGTGGCGGACTGCAATGGAGGTCGGATTTTTGGAGGTTTGGCAGTTGTGGGTCAGAATGACCGTGGCGGCTGACCGCGGCCGCGGCGGTATTGTGGCGGTCTTCTGACCGGCGGTAAGCGGCTTTTACCGCCGAGGTCAGAATGACCCCCTATGTATCATTGGATAATGCCTAAGCTGACAAAATTGCCAGATATTGAGCACTCCACTGCATCACCTTCAATGAACAGTGGTATGGTGGAACTGACACCTGTGAGACAAATCAAAGCTTTTTGATGTAAGTGGATGAAACCTGGGATGAAATCAAAAGATTGCAAGAAGAGGCAACAGAGGAAGACAGAGAGGTTGGATTAAAGAGGGTTGTGTTCAAAGGAAGGAAGATGTTTGGATTTCGAATGAAGGGAAAATTGTGTTGCCAGATTGTTTGTTGAACTCCGTGGCAAGATATTATCATGGTAAGGTTTATCTTGGCACAGATGCAATGATTCATACATTTAAACAGATATGGTACAACCTCAAATTTAGATTGGCTGCAGAAGCAGTTGTCACAGATGTGTCAGATGCCAACAAATAAACGTGGGGAAATGCACATTGGTTAGTTTGAGCCACATAGGCAGATGGGGAGGTCCATTTAACAGAATGCAACTTGAATTTATTGGGATGCCTGTCTGCAATGGATTAAAGAATATATTTGTGTTGTATGTGATTTTTCTCATTTGATTGAGGCTTCTCCAACACATGGGAATGGCTGCCTTACTCTAGCTAAGTTGCTGCTCAGGGAACTGATACCGCATAAGGGGTTCCCGACTTCTTTTAAATCAGATCAAGGAACTCATTTTAATTTAATATTCATCATAAATTGTTGTGTGCAGCACTGAACATTGGACAAAAATTGTACTCTAGTTACAGACCAGAGGCATCTGGATTGGTGAAGCAAATGAATGGAACACTGGAAGCTTGATTCGCACATGTTTGTGCCTCTATAGCCCTGAAATGGCCTGATGCATTACCACTTGTCCTGATGAACATGAGTAGCATCCCTGACAGAAAGACAGGACTCTCTCTCCATGAAATTCTAATGGGGCATGCAATGGGGTTACCAGCAGTACCTCCAAATGCACTTGTGAACATAACAGATGACTCAGTGCTGGATTATTACAAAGGTCTGGCTGATGTGGTTCGCTCTTTGTCTCATCAGGTTGAAGCAGCAACAGTTCAACCAGCTCAAAAACAGTGTCACAACTTGAAAGCTGGTGACTGGATTGTTATTAAAAATGCACGCAAGGAAGACATGTTTGGAGCCAAGGTGGAAAGCACTGTTTCGAATCATCTTGGAGATGACAACAGCTGTAAAGTGCGCTGGTCTTCCGAAGTGGGTCCATGAAAGCCACACGTGCAAAGTCCTATGTCCTCTTGAAAACACAGATTCTGATCCTGTAAGAGGGAATGCTGATGAAGAAGGGGTTCAGCTCGACCAAGTTATGAGGACTGAAGGGGTGGCTTAAGAAGAAAACGTGCAAAGTGATGAAGGTGCAAGCAGTCTGACTGCAGACAAGGGGGCAGGAGAGCAAAGTCAAAATCAACTGACTCCTGCCAGCACAGCAAACTTGGCGAATACAGTTGCACCTGAAAAAAGAACTGTGAAAGGAGATAAATGGCCTGCAGCTGCACATGTACTGGTTGCTGATAAACTCCCATCAATAACAGAAGCGGTTGAAGAGTCAAGTCAAAGTGAAGATGAAGATGGTGTTGTAAGGAGAACAAAAAAGAAAAGAGTGCCAAGTCACAGATACTCTTCACCTGAATGGATCTTTCTTGTCACAAATGAATGGGAGAACAAATGTGTGGCCTTTTGTTTTGCCGGTGAGAATTCAGTTGAATGTTCTGGAACTTGAAATTGCCTTTGAACTGAGTTTTGATATAACTTTGACAATTGAGCAACAAAGACATTACACTTTGGAAGTGACCATAAGTGACCATCAGACTGTGTTTTATTGAAAACGAACGTTTGAATTATTTTGAGAAATGTAATTGATACTTGGTGAAGATCAAGAACTGCTGTAAATAGTGCAAAGAGACTTTGAAAAGCAATTTATGTTTTGATATTTTTGTTTGCTTTGACTTATATGTTTTTCTTTTTCTTTTTCCTTTCTGATTGCACATAAGCAATGAACCCAGGTCAGAGTACGCACAGTAAATATGTGTGTATTGGTTTAATAATAGTATGTATGGTTGTATGCATTTTATTAATTGCAGGAATAAGTGTTTCAATGAAAGGGGAGAAGCAAAGCACAACAACTCCAGTGCAGAGAATGACAATACCAAAGCAGGGTATGTTTTATAAGGATGAGGGACTGCTTCATTTATAGTTTGCTGCATGAGTAAGTGGACACAATGAGTGTGCATGATTGTTATGTGTGTACCCAAACATCTTCATCAGTGTAGGAAGGGATCACTTATCATAGCTTACCACTAACTTAAGGTATTTGTTGCAGCTTATTATTAACACACTTGTATAATCAAGAATACATTCAGTATTTCTATTCTAACTATGATTTTGTTTTCTCTTTTGTTCCCATTAATCAGCATTTGAGCAGCATTGCAAAGGCTAAGAACATGGATATAGTGGGTGGACTTTATTAACCTACACTGACATTTGGCACAGCATATGCACATCAGAAAACTCTAGCAGGTCTTCTTACACAGGTAGAAAAATATTTCATTAATCAAGTTGATGACAGAAGACAAGCAATGAAAGAAAGGATAGAAAAGGGAATAGTTTTCAGAAATAAATCAGGTCACAACACACCAGGTACTCAAGGATGCCTAGTTTTAGATTAGCAACATGTCGGGAACCTTTGTGTATGTAGGCCGCAATCAAAAGTTGACAATAAGTTTGCATGTATGAGTGAATGCAGCATGTGTTTTTGTTTAAGAATGTATGGGATTTTATGCTACATGAACAAGATCCTGCTGTGCCTGGCATATATTACATCTGTGGTAAGAACCCTTATTTCAAGTTGCCAAAAAAGTTGGTATGGCACATGCTATTTAGGAGTGCTTTTTCCGAAAATCTACCATCCAGCAGGGACTGAAAGATTTAAAATGAGATTTGAAAGGGGAGCAAGTGGTTCAGAGATTACAGGAGATATTTCTGAAGCTTTTATTCCTTTAGTGTCTGTGATCTTGAATGAAATAAAGATAGGGAAGTTATCAACAATTGCGAATAAGATGTCAACTGATTTTCAAGTATGATGCTCCTAATGGACACAGAAATGGTTGCCGAAAGGTCTATGGTTATGGATGGCCTTGCGTTAGACATCCTTTTAGCAAAGGAAGGCGGAGTATGTCGAGTTTTAAAGTCATAGCACTGCTGCACTTAAATTCTCGAGACCAGCAGGGAGTTAAGGAAATACTTATCTAATCAGACAAGTTTGAGACATGAACTTAAATGACCTGGAGCAGAAAAATGTTTGGGAAAAAATAGGTGAAGGATTTTCTAAGGTAGGACCTTGGTTTGGAAACATTGTAAATGGATTTGTGAAAATGATCTTGAAACCTTTACTGATTATTGATTGTGACAGTGTGCATAATTTGTGCACTTGGATTTTACAAAGTTTACAATTTCTGCAAAAGACAAAGACTGAAGAATAAACAGAGGAGGGAAGAAATGGAAATGGAGAATATGAGAAATAGATATTATCAGACAACGAAGAGAATTTATGATTACTACAGACTTGGGGGTCATTACAACATTTGCGGTAAAAGCCACTTACCGCCGTGCAGAAGACCGCCAATACACCGCCGCGGACGCGGAATTCCGCGACAGCTATTATGACCCACATCTCGATATCCGCCGAAATACAGACACCCACACAAGTCCGCCACACCAAAGGTCAGTGATAAACTGGCGAAAACAAATCCTCCACCGTCACGCCAACAGAAACACGCCCATGCTATCACGAACCACGACTCCACGCGGCGGTCTTTCAACCGCGGTATTCAATTGGCGGTACACACCGCAGCGCTCAAAATACACACACTTCTCCAAAACACCGCCACATTGGACAATTAAAAAAATACACACACCTGATACACATATAAACACCACTCCCACACACCCAACACAATATAAAACACACACCCACATCACCCACAAACCCCTACCACCAGAAATTTTGAGGAAGCCGAGAGACAGAGAGCACAGCAATTGAGAACCCCACTACACAGAGGCACACAACACCATCACCCATACAACAGTCTGCGCACAAAACACCACACACCACTACACATCAATACACACATCAACACATACACAACCCCACACATCACCCACACCACCCCATGTCACACCAAAGACACCCCAGGTTTTCCGAGGAGGAGCTCAGGGTCATGGTGGAGGAAATCCTACGGGTAGAGCCACGGCTATTTGGCTCACAGGTGCAGCACACCTCCATAGCCAGGAAGATGGAGCTATGGTGCAGAATCGTGGACAGGGTCAATGCTGTGGGACAGCATCCAAGAAATCGGGAGGACATCAGGAAGAGGTGGAACGACCTACGGGGGAAGGTGCGTTCTGTGATCTCCAGGCACAACATCGCGGTACAGCGGACTGGCGGCGGACCCCCACCTCCTCCCCCACAACTAACAACATGGGAGGAGCAAGTCTTGACCATCATGCATCTAGAGGGCCTCGGAGGAGTCGGTGGAGGAATGGACACTGGTAAGTCAAATCTTAACTATCATATCCCCCACCCTACCTGCATGCTATCACACACCCCCACCCTCACCCCCTCCCCTATCACTCCAACTCCTCAATAATGTACTAATAACACAAACCACACATCCCAACACCAAGCCCTGCATGACACAACTAAGCATGGTCACCCCTCACTAAAGCATGCTCACTGCACATACCCATAACAACCCCCTAACCATCATCACACAAACCCCCACACAGGAATGCTTGCACTGGGGTACACGGACACCCACCCATTGCACACCATGACACAAACACATGCAATAATCATGCTCTTATACCCCTGCAGGACCACTACGGAACGTCACCACACAGGAGGGTCCAGACATCTCCACTCCACCCACAGAAGAGGCCCACAGTGACGACAGCAGCTCTGGCCAACTGGATCCAGATGACCAGCACGGACCATCTTGGGCCTCGGGACAGTCGGTTCCCCTCGCACAGGCACAGCCCAACACTGACCTTCCACCCTCTGGTAACACCAGCACAGCACCCACCCAGCGGGCCCATACCTCCGTACCCAGGACACGTCAATCAGCGGTGTGTCCACCACTACAGGGAACCCAGGATAACCCACCACCCCAACAACAACAGGGACCTGGGGGCAGTGGTAGTGGGCACACGGTCCAGGGGACGGAGGCACAGGAACACAGGGGAACTGGGAGGGCTGCTGTGTGACAGGGGGCGGACAGGCCAAGGGAACCCACTCTCCACGAGGCCCTCTCCTCCATCATGGGAGCATACCACCACTCCCAGGAGACGATGGAGACGGTCCTGGCCAAGTTTCAGGAGACCCAGCGCCTGCAGGAGGAGCAGTATTTGGGGTTCAGGGAGGAGCTCAGAACCATCAGCTCCACCCTGGGCACCATCATAGGGGTGCTGAAGGACATACAAAAGACCATGAGGCACACCGTGGCACTCCAAGAGGCCCCTGACACTAGCATGGACGATGAACTGCCCACCACCTCCGCCGGCGCTAGTGGACAGGAGGCACCGCCACAGGACCACCACACCAGCACCCCACCCCCTGCAAACGGAGAACCACCCCGCAAGCGGTCCCTGAGATCCAGGAACAGCACAGAGCAAGATGGCAAGACCCCCGCTAGGAAATGAGACCCCCCTGATTGTCCTCCCACTGTCCCACTTTGTTACCCTGTCCAGATTGGAACTGCCCCAGCTCCACTTCCTATGCCCATATGGGCAAAGCACCTGTGAGACGAATAGACTGGACTCTGCCATGGACATTCCTCCACCATCCCCCATCATCATTTTACAACCCCCCCTCCATTTTTGAGCACTTAAATAAACACCCTTGAAGCACAAAACAATCTGGAGTCAGTCTGTGATTTGGTAAATTTGTATTATCAATGACAGTGTCAAAATGCGTTTTCTTTTGTAATGCCAACATACCTATGTCACACATCACAAGTCCATGAAGGATGCAAGCAGATGACACACATTGGTAACCACACCTGTGAAGCCGTAATGGAAAGGTACAACTCAGTTACCAAATACTGCTACTAAAGAACAGACAGGATAGAGGTAGATGTGTAAAAGTGAATGTAATAGTAAAAAAAAAAAAATTCTCACCTGTGTGTCACTGGAAATATTGCTGTATGACTGACTCCCTATTGTCTATGTATTCTTCCTCAGCTTCCTCCTCATCGCTGTCCACAGGCTCCACAGGCTCCACAGCTGCCACAACACAGCCATCTGGACCATCCTCCTGCAGAAAAGGCACCTGGCGTCGCAAAGCAAGATTGTGAAGCATTGAGCAGGCGATGATGATTTGGCACACCTTCTTTGGTGAGTAGAATAGGGAACCACCTGTCATATGGAGGCACCTGAACCTGGCCTCCAGGAGGCCGAAGGTGCGTTTGATCACCCTCCTAGTATGCCCATGGGCCTCATTGTAGCGTTCCTCTGCCCTGGTCCTGGGATTCCTCACTGGGATCAATAGCCAGGACAGGTTGGGGTAACCAGAATCCCCCAATAGCCACACCCGGTGCCTCTGGAGTTGACCCATCACATACGGGATACTGCTTTTCCGCAGGATGTAGGCGGCATGCACTGAGCCAGGGAACATAGCATTTACCTGGTAGATGTACTGATCTGCCAAACATACCATCTGTACATTCATGGAATGATAACTCTTCCGGTTCCTGTACACCTGTTCACTTCTGTGGGGGGGACCAGAGCTACATGTGTCCCATCAATGGCACCTATGATGTTGGGGATATGTCCAAGGGCATAGAAGTCACCTTTAACTGTAGGCAAATCCTCCACCTGAGGGAAAACGATGTAGCTCCTTACGTGGTTCAGCAGGGCAGACAACACTCTGGACAATACGTTGGAAAACATAGGCTGGGACATCCCTGATGCCATGGCCACTGTTGTCTGAAAAGACCCACTTGCAAGGAAATGGAGCACTGATAGCACCTGCACTTGAGGGGGGATTCCGGTGGGATGGCGGATTGGTGAGATCAGGTCTGGCTCCAACTGGGTACACAGTTCCTGGATTGTGGCACGGTCAAACCTGTAGGTGATGATCAAATGTCGTTCCTCCATTGTCAACAGGTTCACCAGCGGTCGGTACACCGGAGGACTCCGCCATCTCCTCACATGTCCCAGCTGACGGTGCCTAGGAAGGACAACAGCGACCACAGAGTCAACAAATTCCCAGGTATGTATCCACAGCTACACAGAACACGACACCAAATACAAAACTCTTCCTGTATGTGTGTCGAGTGTAGGCCTAGGTATGTGTGACGCAGTAGTAAATGAAGCCATGTGGGCCCCTGAAATGGCGGCTGCCTGACCTCTAAACTGGGACAATGGGATGTGAGGTATCTGCGCTGGCGTTGTACACCGTCGCGGTAGGCGGTCGTAGACCGTGGCGCAATGCTGCATTGGTTAACATTGGACCCTATGGGTCCCAGGAGCCAATGATGAAGTGCGCCAGCGGTGATGAGATGCACCGCCGCGGACGTGACCGCCGCGGACGTGACCGCCATTTTCTATCTGTTAAATCACTCAATACCTGATCTACAACAGAGAGGACCTACACTGCAAGTGCTGCTGTGACCTCGGTCTGGAAGAGACAATGGCTGCTGCATCTGGGGAAAGGGCCCCTGCCTTCACTGCTCAGGAGTTGGAGAAGCTCATGGACGGGGTCCTCCCCCAGTACACGCTACTCTACGGTCCTCCAGACCAACAGGTAAGTACACAGGGAGCACGTTGTATGGGCTATGCCTGGGTGGAGAGGGCTGGATGTCAGTAGGAAGGGGGCAGATGTCAGGGAACATGAAGGACTGTGAATGCATGTGCCACATGGCAAGGGTGGGGATGGGGGACACCCACTTCTACGGTGCTGTTGTTAATGACTTCTCTTCTTCCCCTGTACATGTCATGTAGGTCAGCGCCCACCAGAAGAAGGCCATTTGGCGTGCCATCGCCAAGGACGTCCGGACCCTGGGGGTCCACCAGAGAGGGGGCACCCACTGCCGGAAAAGATGGGAGGACATTCGCCGCTGGAGCAAGAAGACAGTGGAGGCTCAGCTGGGGATGGCCTCCCAACGTGGGAGGGGTGCCCGTAGAACCATGACCCCCCTGATGTTCAGGATCCTGGTGGTGGCCTACCATGAGTTGGATGGGCGCTTGAGGGCATCACATCAGACACAAGGGGGTGAGTACACTATCATTCAGCGGACTTTGCGCGCAGTGGAGGGGTCTGGATGGGGAAGGAGGGCTGTGGGTTTCCCTAGGCCAGGGCGAGTTCCGTAAGCTAGGCCCCTCCGTAATGCAGGCCATGTGTAACTCCACCCCACCTCTGTAGAGTGCCAAGTACAAGTATACATGCCCCTGTGTCATCTATGTGTGCAGATGACCACTTTAGCCATGTAGGGCATATCCAGGAATTGCATCTGTAGAAGCCAAGAGCATGGCGTAGTGCAGGGGGCTGCTGTGTCTGTCTTGTCCGCCATCGGTAGCGGTAATCCATGCACTCAACCTGTCCTTCTTCTGTCGTCCCCCCCCTTTTTGTGCTCTCCCTGTTCTTGTGTGCATCAGCATCATCAGGCGGAGGTACAGTGGCACCGGAGCACGAGGGAGCTGCATCCCACATGGCTATGGAGGGCCAGACCACAGACTCTGAATACACCAGTGGGACGGAGGGCGAGGGGAGCTTCACGTCGGTCACCGGATCACCAAACAGCGACACGGACTCGTCCGCCGATGGGAGCTTACTTGTGGTGGTGGCACCATCTGTGCCCCCCACTTCTACAGGTACAGCCGCCACCCCCCCTACCAGCACCACCCTCCCAGCAGCCCCTCAGCCTTAACTCCGTGCCCGCTCACCCAGGAGGGTGGGCATCACCTTCCCCCCAGGCACCTCAGGCCCTGCCCCAGTCACCCCTTCTGCACTCAGTGAAAAGGCCATTGACCTCCTCAGGTCACTCACTGTTGGGCAGTCTACCATTGTGAATGCCATCCAGGGTGTAGAAAGGGAGTTGCAACACGGTAATGCATTCCTGGAGGGCATTCATTCTGGTCAGGCTGCCCTTCATCGAACCCTGCAATCTCTGGCCTCAGCACTGATGGCAGCCATTGTACCTGTGTCTAGCCTCCCCCCTCCAACTTCCTCCACCCAGACCCAATCCCCTGTACCCCTGCCTATCCCAAGTACACCATGAGACAGGCATGCACACACCCCAACACACAAAAGTAGCTCTGGCAAACATAGGCACCACACATCCCAGAGGCACTCACACAAGCATCACCCACATACAGACATAGCAACATCCACTGCCTCAACTGTATCCCCCTCCTCAGTCAGTGCCCAGGAGGGCAGCAGTATCGTCACTGGTCCGGAGACCACCACCAGAGACAGTGCCCAGGAGGGCAGCAGTATCGTCACTGGTCAGGAGACCACCGCCAGAGTCAGTGCCCAGGAGGACAGCAGTATCGTCACTGGTCCGGAGACCACCGCCAGAGTCAGTGCCCAGGAGGGTAGCACAATCGTCACTGGTCCGGAGAGCACCGCCAGCGTCAGTGCCCTGGAGAGCACCAGTATCGTCACTGGTCCGGAGCCACCGCCAGAGTCCGTGCCCTGGAGGGCAGCAGTATCGTCACTGGTCCGGAGACCACCGCCAGAGTCAGTGCCCAGGAGGGCAGCACAATCGTCACTGGTCCGGAGAGCACCGCCAGTGTCAGTACCCTGGAGGGCACCAGTATCGTCACTGGTCCGGAGACCACCGCCAGAGTCAGTGCCCTGGAGGGCACCAGTATCGTCACTGGTCTGGAGACCACCGCCAGAGTCAGTGCCCTGGAGGGCAGCAGTATCGTCACTGGTCCGGAAACCACCGCCAGAGTCAGTGCCCAGGAGGGCAGCAGTATCGTCACTGGTCCGGAGACCACCGCCAGAGTCAGTGCACAGGAGGGCAGCACAATCGTCACTGGTCCGGAGAGCACCGCCAGCGTCAGTGCCCTGGAGGGCCCCGGCAGCCACAGCCCCGCTGGGCAATGAGGGACCATCATGCCACACACCAATGCACAGGTCAGAAACTGAAAAGTCAAGCACCGCTGAACAGGGCACAGATCGCCATGGTGAAGAGCACTGAACAGGGAAAAGACCGCCATGGTGAAGACCGCTGAACAGGGCAAAGCACCGCTGAACAGGTCAGAAACTGCAAAGTCAAGCACCGCTGAACAGGGCACAGACCGCCATGGCAAAGCACCGCTGAACAGGGAAAAGACCGCCATGGTGAAGACCGCTGAACAGGGCAAAGCACCGCTGAACAGGTCAGAAACTGCAAAGTCAAGAACCGCTGAACAGGGCACAGACCATCATGGCAAAGCACCGCTGAATAGGGAAAAGACCGCCATGGTGAAGACCGCTGAACAGGGCAAAGCACCGCTGAACAGGGCAAAGACCGACATGGCAAAGCACCGCTGAACAGGGAAAAGACCGCCAAATCAAGCATCGTTGGGACAGTGACGGAACAGGAACTGTCACAGGGAGCCTGATGCAGTCTGGGCACCAGTCCCCCTCCAGAACCAGTGGAGACTGTGGCTTTGCACTCCCCAGGATGGTACAGTGGGCAAGCCATCCACTGTAGAGACTTGAGAGACTGTGGCTTTGCACTCCCCAGGATGGTACAGTGGGCAACCCACCCACTGTAGAGACTTGAGAGACTGTGGCTTTGCACTCCCCAGGATGCATCAGTGGGCATGGAGCCCCGTCGTGGATCTGGCGTGGTGCTGTAATCTGGCTGAGGTGCCCCCCTTTCCCTTCCCCCTGAGGTGCCTGTTGTATTTCTATCTGATGCCCCTGCAGTGTTCTCTCCGTTTGTGGACAGGTATCTAGTGTGGGCCTCGCCCATGCATTTTGGGCCCAGTGGTGCACGGACATTGATATGTGCATACCTGCACTACTAATCGTAATGTATCAATTCTGGAATGTGTACATATATCTGTATATATTAGCTTACTGTATTTTGATACATTACAATGTTTGAACTGATTTCCTTTTGTTTTTGCATTCTTCCGGGTGGGTTGGGGGTTGTTACTGTGCTGTTTGGACATGCATTGGTGTGTGTGTTGTAGTGGGTGAGGGTGGGGTTGGGGGTGAGGGTGTTGCATGTGTGTCCCCCTGACTTTTGCCTCCCCCTCCCCTATGTCATAGGTGCAGTACTCACCGTTGTCTTCGGCGCCTACGTAGATGGTGATCGTAGAGGAGCAGAAAGACAAGCGCAGGGAGTATTTGTAGTTCGGGCTCCATGGTGGCCTCCTTCCTCGTGGAATGTGTTCAGGTGAGCGTTTTCCCATTGCAAAATCTGTTTCTGCCGTGTTTTTATCCATGGTGAATCCGCCCCGGAAAAGGTGGCGGGTTGTGATACTGTGGGCGGTACATTGTCTTCCGCCTGTCTGTTGGCGGTGACCGCCGCGCTGCTTGTCTGTACCGCTGTGGCGGTCGGAGTGTTAAAGTGGCTGTCTATGTTGGCGGTTTCCGCCACGGTCATAATTCCCTTTTTTTTTTCGCCGGCCTGTTTGCAGTATTACCGCAGCTTTAACACCATCCGCCAGGGTTGTAATGACCCCCTTAAACTTTTTGCGTTAGCAAACTACAAGGTTCTGCTTTCTCTCATTGTAAAAGAGAAAAGTTATTTTGTGACAACATAGATTGCCGTCAGAGGAGGGACTGATAGAGATTAAATTTTACTAATATATTAAAGGCATGGAAATTAGCATATGGCGATTTTTAAACTTTCATTAAAAAGCCTAACAGTAAAATTAACATGGAAATGTAAAAATTTGCACATTTGAATTATGGTGGACATTGTGGCTTGCATTCGTATTTTGACATCTCATTTAACATGAAGGCATTGTGCATTTACATTTCAGTGAATTCATAATTAATATTCACATGAAAGTATAATTTTAATAAGAAACAGTAGAAATAAATCATGTTATCTGTATTAAATGGACATGAATTAATTGTACTTATATTGATTAAATGGATTTTATTAATGTGAATTACATGAGTGCAGAAAAATAAATGCAAGCTTAAAATTGTTCTAACATGTTATAAATAATGTTTGCAATTAAATAATTTGCTTTGCATATGTGATTAGTTGAGAGGTGCACAATAGGTTTTGTAAACGTATTAATTATATTAATGTGCATATAGGTTTTCTTAGCTTGACTAGGCCTGAATGATTCATTTTGCAGCAGTAGTGGCAAATCACTTGTTCATTTTGTTATCCCTGACCTGAATTATTTTCCTAGGCTGCTAATGTAATGTTGAATGTCCTATTGTACTGAAGGCGAATAACCTGTTTTAGGATTAACAAAGTTGAATTATTTGTTCTAGCTCTCGAACAAGGCAGGAAATTTGAAGTTGTCATGAGAAATTTGTATAGTTTATTGTGTGTCGTGAGAGAGGATTCCACGTTGCCAGTGATTAGAAAATGTAATATTTGTCAAAACTGTATGAAATAATTGAAATGACAATGCACTTTTGCTGAGAGAATCCGATATAGTTGCAAACATGGTGGTGCCATCAACAGCCATTGGACACTGAATATGATGCACAAAGTGAGCCCACCTGAAGGACCAATCAAGAGGATTGTGGTGATTCTAATTAGTAAGGAACTTTGAAACTTAGGGGGTCATCACGACATTGGCGGGCAGCTATCGCCGCCCGCCAAGCGGTAACCGCCGTGCGGCCGCCAATGCGGCCACACTCCCGCGGCTCCCATTAAGACATTCCCGCTGGGCCGCCGGCCCAGCGGGAATGAGGCCGCAACATAGGAGCCGGCTCCTAATGGAGCTGGCGGTGTTGCGGCCGTGCGACGGGTGCAGTTGCACCCGTCGCGCTTTTCACTGTCTGCTATGCAGACAGTGAAAAGCTGACTGGGGCCGTGTTATGGGGCCCCTGCACTGCCCATGCCAGTGGCATGGGCAGTGCAGGGGCCCCCAGGGGCCCCAGGACACACATTACCGCCAGCCTCTTCCTGGCGGTGCAAACCGCCAGAAACAGGCTGGCGGTAGGGGGGTTATAATCCCCAGGGCAGCGCTGCAAGCAGCGCTGCCCTGGCGGATTACATCCACCGGGGCCATTGTGGCGGTAAACCGCCGGCCCCAGCGGTGCGACCGCGATGCTACCGCCGCAGTCAAAATACACCGGGAGGCACCACCAGCCTGTTGGCGGTGCTCCCGTAGTTTTGGCCCTGCGGTTATAATACCGCCAGGGTCATAATGACCACCTTAGAATGAAATTCTCTCCTGCCTCAAACCTCTTCAGAACTCTGTCAGATTATGCCCACTTCTGTCTTAAATCTGCTGTCACCTTCTGTTATTTTCAAGTTCCCTGATGTGTTTTCCCATCTTAGTCTTAATTGCCCCATCTGTTATGTGGTCTCAGTACTAATATGCCCAACTAATTCAGAACTGCTGAATTACCCTACGCACAGCCCGTGTTCTGCATAGATGCTGTCAACTGACGTCAGAAGAAGGTGACTGTTCCTGCTGAATGAATTATTCTGTTTGTTGTCCCATGAGGAGAGGAATAACTGAATGTGGTTATTTGTTTCCTTTTAGATTAGGCACTTCCACTAGCATATGTTATACTGATTTGCCTTAGCTAGATGATTTTTACAAATTATTTTTATCTTTCTTTTATTTTTGCTTTGCCCGCATATGTTAGCCCATTCCAACACATGCAAGTCCCTATTCATGTTAGAGATAAGGATGGCCCAGCTCTGAAATTGTTGCTACATTTGTATTTTGATGATTTACTGATGTCACCACCATCTGCTTTGTAATCTGATGTTAATGTGCATATTGTGTTGTTGCTAATTCATGTCATTCTTTTGGAGTGTTTAACAGTATTGATATTTAGTAGGCTAGGGGCCAGATGTATGAAGTTATTTTGCACTCGCGAACGGTAAAATCGGCCGTTTGCGAGTGCAAACCCGTGGTCTGCGATGCATGAAATTCATTCGCAGACCACAACTAAGAAATCGCTAAAATAGCGATTTCTTGCGTTGCGACCGGGAAATTGTGAGTCGCAATTTGCGATTTGCAATTTCCAGGTCGCAAGGCTATTCTGGAAAAAATCGCAAATTGCGATTTTTCCTAAAATGGCATTTTGCACTTGCAAAATACCATGCTTTGCAACCAGGTGGTAACCTGGTGCAAAATTTTAAAATGCAGTTAATCTGCATTTTTAACTTCAACATGTAAAGCACACATGCCCTTTTGGCATGTGTGTACCTTACATGTTGAAAAAAACGTTTTTGGGGTGCAGGAGAGGGGGCCTTAGGCCCCCAGCACCCTGGCCTTTTGCATTTCCAAAATTGTGATTTCTGGTTCAGAAATCGCAATTTTGGAAATGCAAAATATTTGCAGCTAGGCCCATAGCTGCAAATGGGGCCGGTATTGCAATTTGCGATTCGGTAACAGCATTAGTGATTTTTAAGTAATCGCTATTACCGATTCGCAAATGTGATAAATGGCCCTTTGCGAGTCGGTAATAGCGATTTCTTAAAAATCGCTATTACCGAATCGCAATGGGCCGTGATGGTACATCTGGCCCTAAATATTTTTAGACGTTTCAGTCAGCCTATGCTTTTTCATGTATGTTTATAACTCAATTTTGTGCACCATATACGTGACATTGTTTTGGGGGTTGTAATAATCTTTTGAAACTTTATTAGTTTTCAGTTTTCATTTAGTGTTAAATTGTTCATGGTGTTTAAAATTGTTTATGGTTTCATGTTATTGATTTCTGATTGAATGGTTCTAGATACCACACTCTTCGCCAAGTCCAAACACGTAGAGGATTTATGAAGGTGTGAATAGTGATGTCTCTCACCTGAGTGCTTGTGGTTTCTGAACCCGAGGCAGGAAGAAGACTCACGTGAATGATGTACAAGGATAACTTAAACCTCATCTTTACTGATGGACTCGGCCCCAGCCCTGAAGGATTTATGGAGTTAATGACTTTACTTTGGTCAGGAATCATTCCACTTGCACTCAGGCCAACCCCCCGATTCCCACAGGTGATAGTTATTCTTTCTTATGTCTTGCAATCAAGAGTGAGTCGACATCTTTTTAAATGATGCAAATATGACCATCTTAGGCCTCAGAGATGGAATGTGACCGAGAGTTGACCAGTCATGCGGCTGATGTATGCATCTTTATGATCCAGTGAGTGAAATATAATAACCCTTCACATGGGAATGGATTATGTGGAAACACTGAGGACCTTTATTTATACTTTTTGTGCGCCACATTTGCGTCATTTTGTGATGCAAAAGAGGTGCTAACTTACAAAATTCAATTATATTTTGTAAGTTTGTGCCACTTTTGTATCAGAAAATGATGCAAATCCGGGGCTAAAACAGTATAAATCAGGCCCTAATTGTCAATTACTATATTGCCAGAACATGGATAGTGCAAAGTCAAAGTCACAGCTCCAGCTGTTTTACGGCTTTTGTAAATGTGGTAGGACTGTCTATTAGGTCAACAAATCTTCACTGTTAGACCTGACAGCTTTAGGGTGGTCACCCCTAACGTTTTGCCTGCCTCCCTCTACTTTGTGGATAATGTTTTTGCTGGTTTTAAGACTCTGCACACTTTACCACTGCTAACCAGTGCTAAAGTGCATATGCTATCTCCCTTTAAACATGATAACATTGGATCATACCCAATTGGAATATTTAATTTACTTATAAGCCCCTGGTAAAGTGCACTATGTGTGCCCAGGGCCTGTGGATTAAACGCTACTAGTGGACCTCCAGCACTGATTGTGCCACACACTTAAGTAACTCCTTGACCAGGTGTCAGGCCTGCCATTGCAAGGCCTGTGTGTGCAGTTTTACTGCCAATTCGACTTGGCACTTAAAAGTACTTGACAAGCCTAAAACACCCCTTTTTCTACATATAAGTCACCCCTAAAGTAGGCCCTAGGTAACCCAGCGGGCAGGGTGCTGTGTAGGCAAAAGGCAGGACATGTACCTGTGTAGTGTACATGTCCTGGTAGTGTAAAACTCCTAAATTCGTTTTTACACTACTGCAAGGCCTGCTCCTTTCATAGGCTAACATTGGGGATACCCTCATATACTGTTTGAGTGGTAGCTGCTGATCTAAAAGGAGTAGGAAGGTCATATTTAGTATGGCCAGAATGATAATACAATATCCTGCTGACTGGTGAAGTAGGATTTAATATGACTATTTTAGAAATGCCACTTTTAGAAAGTGAGCATTTCTCTGCACTTAAATCCTTCTGTGCCTTACAATCCACGTCTCGCTAGCTTCAGTTGACAGCTCCCTTGTGCATTCACTCAGACAAACCCCAAATACAAGATGCTCAGCCTCACTTGCAGACATCTGCATTTTGAATGGGTTTTCCTGGGCTGAGAGGGTGGAGGGCCTGACACTTACATATCAAAGGACAGTAGCCTGCCCTCACACAAAGGACTACCACACCCCCTACTGGAACCCTGGCAGACAGGATTGAACTTAAAGAGGACCTTGTGCACTTCTAAGCCACTCTTTGAAGTATCCCCCACTTCAAAGGCACATTTGGGTATTTAAACAGGTCCTCTGCCCCTACCAACTCAGACACTTCCTGGAGAAGAGAACCTGAACCAGAACCTGCATCCTGCCAAGACCAACTGCCTGGCTGCCCAAAGGACTCACCTGACTGCTTTCTGTGAAGGACTGCTACCTTGCTGTTGCCCTGCTGCCTTGCAGCTCTCTGGCTGTGGTGAAAAGTGCTCTCCAAGGACTTGGATAGAGCTTGCCTCCTGTTCCCTGAAGTCTCAGGACAAAAAAGACTTCTCTGCAAGAAGGACTCCTTGTGCGGCGAAAATCGACAAGCAGCCTGCCCAAAACGATGCACAGCCTGCATTGCGGTGAAAAATTCACTGCACGCCGAACTGGAACAACGCAGCCCGACTTTGCAATGGGGAGATTGATGCAGTGCCAGCGTAATGACCAGAAATTCCACGCACGGGCCACTGGATCAACACACAGCCGAGCCGGAACGATGCAGCCTGACTTCCAGAGAGGAATCGACGCAGTGCCTGCAATGCGGTAGAAGTTTCCTTGCAACGCCCACTGGATCAACTCAGCCCCTGTGACTTCATCCTGTCAGCGCCAGAAATCCACGCATCATCCCCGGGATGTCCGAAAACCCCGCAACCTGAAGAGGATCCAAGAGCGAGCACCAGTAATCAACGCAAAGCCTTCCCTGCGTGAAAACGAAATGACCCATCACCATGTGCGGCCTCAGAAATCGACGCACACCTCCCTGTTTTCCACGCATCTCCTCCTCTGCAGTTCTTTGCGGAGATTTTGAATGCAAACCAGGTATTTTGTGCTTGAAATAGACATTTATTGCTTTTAAAAGACTTGCCTTTTTTACACGTGTTTACAGTGAGAATAACCAGGGGGTGTTTATTCAGTTTAGACCAGATTTATTAAGATTCTGTGTAGTGGTTCAATCACTTTTGAGGTGCAGCCCTGATGCAAAACCTTTGTTGGCATTTAGTAAGCCACACAAAGCTGATTTGAGTGGCTTTGCATGGTTTAGTAAATACAACGCAATGCAGTACAGCGCATGGTGCTACCTTGTGTTACTTTGCATTGGGTAGGCATAACAATGGGCTTTCATGTGCACCGACCATGTATTTTGATGCAAACTCAGATTTACAAACACTTGTAAACCTGAGTTTGTGTCCAAATAGTGTGACTACTCAACAGAGGCATAACAAGGAGAAATATCTTCATATATCCTTGTTACTTTTTAAAGAATGTGTCTCCAAGGCTTGTTTTTGTGCAATAAAGTACCCCTTCCTACACAAAACCAAACCTACCAGTAATGCTGGCACCCCTGTACCATGGCACAAGGGTAGCTAGGTTAGAACTAGTCAGCCACCTGTGCTCTAGCATTTAGAGGGTGCTGAACACAGTGCCATATCTTGGGAAATATGGTGCAGTTCAGCCCTCTCTTGTCCACGCAATGCAGCGCAGCAACCTGTCTTGCTGCGTTGCCTGAACTATTCGTAAATATGGCTCCAGGTTTGTAAGCTTTTATGGGTAAAGTTTTTGTAGAATTCAAAGACTGCTGCCCTGATACTATGTGGTCCTGCCATCGGGGTTTTGTATGTAGACTGGTGAATTTAGTATGGAGGTCGGTTGAAGATGTTGTCTACACTAGTGGTAGTTTCAGTCTGGCCAGATTGGGAGGTTTGTCCTCCATCTCGATTTTATTTTAAATCATTGTTTCCTGTTGTATCAGACTGCGCGCTAGTCACAGAAAGCAATTGCAGTCTGGCTGGGTACCAAGGTTGAACCTCTGTCTACTCCAAGAGCAGCATCTTCCAGGGGTCAATGCTTGTGTAGCAGGTAATGGGCAGTTGTGTTTCAGACAGTGGGGCCCTTGGCCTGTCCTTTCTTCTATGCCAAATATCCCTTCTTCATTGAAACAATCGTTTATGATCAATACAATTTGAAAAGTTGCGTAGTGGTTTGTGGCTCCCTTGCTCAGCTTATGTTGTTCCTGCATTGTATTGGTGTTCCTTTCGTAAGCGATAAATTCTTTAAATAATGGTCCCTTAGGGAGGAGCGCATTTTGTTCTCCTATAATATGATTTGCCCACAACGACAGGCAGAGTTTATGACTTTATATTTCACTTTGTCATCAATTGGGAAGGCTGCGCGCTGGCATAAACGTAAATGCCAACGATAAATTTGCCACAAATGGGGCAATGCGCTGTTCCGGAACGCGGGGGGCGGTGTGAATTTACAAGTTGCGTGTTGAGCCTTGGTGAATAATGGCATCAGTAGTGTCATAAAACACCCCAGCAAACGAGTAAAGTAAGGCTTTTCAGTGATTGAGAAGCACTGCGGCTGACTACTTCGATTAAAGAGCGAAAATTACTGTTAATAGCAATAATAAATATGGGCAATTGGATTTCAGTGTGCCAGGTCGGTGGGATTCAGGCAATAAGATAATTAAAAATCTGACATGGAAAACATTTCCTCTTAATCACTAATGCTTAGCGTATTAATGTAAGCAGCATCTTAAACCAAGCATATCGCATGAGCACGCTGCGCAGTTTGAATATGTGCTCTGGAAAGCAATCAATAAATCTTATCAGCTGATAACTTGCCTCCTGCGTGACTACTCGCATGCCCAAGTGGTAGCATGCAGACAAAGGGCCAGATTTACTAGCGGCTTGCGCCTCCAGTGCGTCACTTTTTTGGACGCACCAACAGCACAGGCTTCAGGCCACTTTGCTTGGCCTTAAATCGCCTTGTAGATATGGAGTAAGGCAACACAGCGCAAGTCGCTGCCTTGCCTTACTCTGCATCAAAGAGGTGTTCCATAGGTGTTGCAGTGGGTGTTCCCAAGCAACACCCATGTACTTTGAATCATTTCCAGATTTATAGGGATTTGCAAACCTGGGAATGCGTCAAAACCCTACGTCTCCACAGCAGAGGCATAAGGGAGGCGCAAAGATAGCTTGATTACTCCTTGTTTTTTTCCTTTTTATATGCGTGCGTATTGCATTCTGCAGCAGACAGAGAAAGAGGAAAACACCTCTTGGGATTTTTTTTTTTTGCAGGAAGGTGTTCCGTCCTGCACAAAAACAATCATCCCCACAACGCAGACACCCTTGCACCAAGGAGCAAGGGTGCCTGCATTGGGACATGGTAGCCCATTGTGTCACAAACAGGGAAAAAGGACAAGAAAGGAATGCACCATATTTTGACCTTTTGACACAGGACAGTGCAACAATAAGGGTTGTGGCACTGCCCTGCGTCAAGAGACTGTAAATATGCCCCAAAGTGTGTGTATATCCGGGGGCTGATGAGGCAGTGACAAATCAACAATAAGATTTGCTCTGTGAATTACAGTTGAGCAGTTTAAGGGATAACGCGGAGGGCTATGTTTTATAAACTAGGAGCCAGATGTACTTACAATGCAGCATATAAAAGTGGTTGCAATTTGCACCCAGACTTTTACATAATGCATTGGTATTTTGGGAACTGACCTTTGTATCAGTATGTTGATTCACAAAATACTGAATCATAGTGGGTCGCAAAGCGACCTAACTCATCAATGTTTATGAGAAGGTCACAAATTGTGACCCTGATGATGCAGAAAAGAAGGTCTAACAAATATTCATATATCATATAAGCAAAATCGTATAAAGTAGTGTGATTTTAGCAAAGAAAATTAATGTACGTGGGAAATTGTGCCCACGGGGTAGTTCGCCATTATTATAAAAAAGCTTAATTAATCATGAAGAATTGACAAATGTAGTAATTCGTCATAATTGCACATGTATTGTATGATTTCCTTGTTGAAACTGTTATATGCTTAGCTTAAATTTAGCAGAGGCTTTGGCCTAGTTGCCTGGTCTCAAATTTAACTGCGTGGTTTTCACTTGTATGAACAAAGACATATTATTTTACTTTAAGGTTGTATTCTTCCAGTACAGATGACTAATACATTTATCTCAAGGTTTCGTGCTAGGCTAGTTTCATCCCTTTTAAAGCAAGGTCAGTTTCTGCAGGTGCGGACAATAAAAACACTGATACCGAAATAATTGGCAAACTTTGTTGCAACTTGTGTTCCAAGGCTCCAAGGACACCTTATGCACAAATGAGTACTAGGAGAAAGACACTATTCATTGGTCAAAAGGAAGCCGCCCTATGAACCCTCCAATGGAAGACCCTGAAGAACTTGGAATGTTACTTACTTAAACCCTCCGGACAAAGAGAAGTCAGCCATTTTCTTTGATGCCATTTTGAAGCCTGATTCAAGAAGCCATCTTGAACGACCCTCCGATGCCTTTTCTCTGTCGCAGAGAAAGAGACTTTAAGAATTCTCACCCTAGAGACTTTAACTTTAATATTGCCCCGTCTTGTCCATGCAGACATATTTGCCCCATTCTCCTTGCTACTGCAAGGAAACTTGCCCTTAACATTGCCCCTCTGAAATCTGCCCCATGCTGATCGAACCGGTACCTGAAGGACGAAGACTTTTCTTGAATGCTGATTGTATTTGGTAAATATATAAGGATAATTGTATTATACATTGTGTTTTCTTTCCTAGGTACCAACTACTTATTTTGATAGGGCCCAAGCTAGAAGTTTTCTAAATTTGTGTTGACAAAATTAGTTTTGCATGAAGCCCCACATGCCAATGCTAATTAGAGGCTAGTCGAGGTATTCATCTGATGCACCATGCTAAATTGAAATCTTGTTATGCTGAACGATGTATGAAATTAGTCAAATTCTATTGCTCATTTTAGTGATTTGCATTGCTATAACCGAGTGCCTTATAATCCAGATATTGCGTAGATTGCGTTTCTTCCATCGCTATGGACAACTAGTAATGTTCGTATACATATATCATTTGATTTTGAGACTTACATATATTGTGCTAGCTTTGTTAATATAGGGAAATAAACTTATTAACTTTTAATAAACTGGTGTGGTTATTCATGACTGAAAGGTCATGGTGTGTCAATTACTGATTGTTATTGATTCCTAATGTATTAATTGATTATTAATCGATTAATTGGTTGTTGATTATAATTAGTTATTGATGATTGATTTGAGTGATCCGACTATTCTAGGATGAGGAGAGCCCAACTAGGTTAAAAGGTCCACCGACCTCCAGCGTGTCCAAGTACAAGTAATTTATAAGGACTGGACGCGCTATCAACCCTCTACGATTCATTTAAATAATAGGGAAGGTGGCCTGCTGGGGTCAGCAGAGCACCATGTATGTGATTGCTTTTACATATAACAATCTATTTAAAAAGAAATGCAGCTTGTTATTCTTAAAGAAAACAGTTATGCTTAAAAAAATGAAAAGTTTCACAAACATTTCTTTGGGGGTAAGCAGTGTCCCATGGACCACTGTCTACCCTCAGGAATGTTTTACTCAACAATCACAAGGAGAAGAGGTCCATCACACTTTCCAATGGGTTTCCTCCTCCTTTGAGATGTTGCTAACATATTAATGTCTTGCAGCTGTTTTTCAGTCTCAAAACATTAAGAAATACTATGAGTAATTGGTATTTCAAAGAGAAGCCCTAAAACGCCAAACTGATTTGGATTGGTTTCCTAAGCCTAATTAAAGATTCTGAAAAGCTTTTCCAAGTAAATGGGCTTACTTCATTTGAAAAGGGTTTTAGCATTTGCAAACCCTCTTTAACAAATCAGAGGGTTTGCAAACACTAAAATGCTTTGTTCATATGACCCTAGGTTATTTTACTCAACAATGATTACTAACAATCTGACCAATATTTTGAGGAACTCAGAGTTGGCTATGCATTTGTTGAGGTCCTTCTAAAAATAATAATTAAGTGATTAGCAAATTATTCATGGTATGGGAGCATTTGCTGTGTGGACTTCTTTGGTGGTAAAGAGAGTGGGAGGTGGCCATCCTGTTGACCCACTGATTGATGAAGGAAGCCTGGAACGATGAAAGGGGATCAGGGACATGTAAGGTAGCATGCCAAATAAGGTGAATGTGAACGCCCGCTGTTAAGGTGTGGGGTTGGCGTTCAAGCAGGGGTTATGCTACACGTTGTGATGCAGTGTTTTATGGTGTGCAGGAGAGATGCAGAGAGTAGACAAAGGGCAGATCATTAACAATGTTGGTGGAACGTATATTTTGCTTCAGTATGTATTTGGTTGAAAAGAGTAGATGAAGGCTAAGAGGCATATGTTGAGTACACAAGATGGGAGTGGGAATAGGGTCTGGCCCTGATTCTTTTAAGGCAAAGTGGTTTCATTGGTTATTGTCCATACTCGATTTGGCCTTATGTTGAGACATAGCTAGTAACTGCCAGGCACTAATGTGTGACAGGAGGTGCCTTATCATGTGGACAGGATCTTAGAAACCTACTTAGTCTATTAGAGCCCCGCATACGATACAGGAGAAACAGGGGATGGGGGAACATGTGTGTTTGGTCCATTTTAAGAAGTGAAGGAGGATTGGTTTCCAAATAGGGATCAGTGAAAGTAAGAAGAAAAAGAAATCAATTACTTTGAAAGCTTTTCCCCACTAGTTTAGTATAGGTATTTCACCTTTTAGGGCCTAATAGCAGACCGCTGCTCTAGCAACACTCCCTACCTGCCTCAAACCCATGTGACTAGTGCTCAGACAAAGACATCAGATCTACCTGTCAGTATATATTGGCTGTATAATACACGGGGCCTTGTTATCCCTATATAAAATAATTTCTGTAAATTTGTTATTGCAGGCAGTGCTAGTCACTATTAATAATGAGGAGACATAGCTATTCAACAGTAAAACGTTTTTACAGTTGAGTTGTGACATCATAATGCTTCCTGCCAGCAGCAAAGGCGAAGACCAGATCACAGAGCATTGTTAGAGCTGCAGTCAGTTTAAGCAAAGCAGCAAAAATGAAAAATGTCTTTTCATTTTTACATTTTATTTCTCACTGGAAGAGGGTGAGCAGAAAGGAGCTATTCATGGGAAGATCTTTATTTTTGCACACTAAAGGCCATTACAGGAGAAATATATCTACACATGTATCTATACATCGTGAACCTCATCATTTTTAAACCTAACTACTATTAAACTGATTCTTAAATCTTTTTCCAACAAATTGCTAACTGCTTTTGATGTGTTTAATTTTGCACTAAATGCTGCTTTTATCTTTGATGTCTGCAACTGTAGTATCTCTTTCAAATGAAAGAGTAAGGGAGTAGGGATTTAAGCGGTTTGACCAAAGGGTCATGGTGTGAAAATGTATTAAAAGAAATAAAATATAATCTGCTATTAATTAGAAGGGTATTTCAAGTCACATCAGAGGTCCATGACCTTATAAAGGAACTCAACTTTCTTCATCATTCCTCTGTATGGTTATAGAACTCGTTTGTGACTTGCAATACCCTTGTAATACACGTCATGGAAGAATTTATTCCATATATATTGGCTTAGGAGAGCACAAAATCTAAGTGCACCCCATTAAAATATTTAGGGCCTGTTTTAGATTTTGGCGGACAAGTTACTCCATCACAACAATGACAGATTTCCCATTTGCCGAAATATAAATCCCATTATTTTCTATGGGATTTATATTTATGCGGACGGTATATCCATCACAGTTGTGACAGAGTAGCTGGTCTACCAAGATCTAAATCAAGCCCTTAGCCTCTGACGTTTTCAAGCATATTTCTCTGTGTCCCATAATAACAAACAAGCAAGTTTCACAATGTGTGGCCATGTTGTGCTTGAATGATATATACATTTGGTTTCCATTTCCATTTTCAATGCCACATATGTTTTTATCATATTTAAATAAATTAATTATTTTGAAGAAACTCCTTATTTGATTTTTGTCCACTTGTGTTCACTAAGTATAACAGTACTCTTTTGGATTTCTGCATGGCAGGTTGGTGTAGAAGGTCAAAAACACAGTTAATTTGTGATTTTGATCTCCAGAACTGTAAAGGATACAATTATAACTCCAGGGTTAACTTAAAGGTAATGTGTAATGTGTTTATGCTACACATAAACAGTAATAAAGTGAAAACACAACACAGGAAAAAACCCACACCAATGTAGAACAATTGAATAAAATGTAATAAATAAAATGACACCAAGCCAAATTAAATTCAATCAGTTGAACCAGAGTTATGAACTCTTAAAGGTTTTACTGAAAAATAGCTCTAAAAAGAACAAAGCACAAACCATAGGTATCTGGTCACATAAAACCAGGGCAAAGTCACTACTAAAAGCCAACCATAGTGGAGCATAGGTCAGATACAGTCACCAGGTTTGCCCTGGTCAAGAGTTACTTTCGGGCTTAGAAGAATCTCTGAAGATTTCCTAGAGAAGGTAGAGTCCTCAGCAGGGTAAGGCAATAGGCTATAGCTGAGAGGATGCTGTCGACAACAGGGAGCCAATGGAGGAATTCTTGGTGAGGCTGTCAATAAAAGCAGGAAAAACTCTCAGTGGGAAAAGCTGGATTTAAAGGCCAAGGAGGTCATCATTGTTGATGGGGTGTTGGTCACTGCCAAACATGTCTATCTTAGTACTTAAAAGTTTATCTGGAGCCTGAAACACCCCAGTGGTACGAGACTGCTAGCTCCTCCAAAGAGGGCTCCATGAGACTGAATGGTGTTGTCAAGAGGTCCTGCTGGAAAAGATTTGCTGCTACAGAGAAGAACATAACAGGAGCTGCTGCACAGCCAATCCTCCTGGCACTGCACCTTCGGCAGATTGGCTTGTAGGTGGGTACCGGTCTTCTGTCGATTCTCAGAGCAGTTTTTGTTGACATTCTTTTAAGTCCCAGGTTTTGGGTTTCGGTACGAAAAGACCACATTAGCAGCACAATGTAGGTCCAGGACTTGCGGTGGCACCTTTTGGGAGCTAAGACTGACTCCACTCCAGAAAGGACCAGCAGAAGCAGCCAGATAAGCTGCAGAGTCTCTTGAGCTTGTTGTGTCCCTGTAGCTCACACAAGAAGCCAACCATTATCCTTTGGAGACACTCTGATGGTCCTGGGTTCAAGGAGCAGGTCATGTCTTCCTTCCTCAGGCAGCAGGGCAGAAGAGCCGTCCTTCCAGCAGAAAGTCAGCATGGCAGTCCTTCTAGTGAATTTTCCATAGGTCCAGAATTGATATGATTTGGGGTGGGAGAATGCCGCCATCTTTTCCCTTTGCCAACCTTAGTGTTGGTGGGTAACACTTGGCCCACTGTCCAACCCTTCCTGGGTATGGCTCCTGTTAGAAATGGGGTCTTTAGTTGGCAGTCAGGTCACCCCCTGTCCAAGCAAGGACCCTCACTCTAGTCAGGGTAAGTCACACACAATCCAAATTATCCTGTGCACACCCTCTGGTAGCTTGGCACTGAGCAGTCAGGCTTAACTTAGAAGGCAATGTGTAAAGTATTTGTGCAATAAATCATACAATAACACCATATAGCAACACAAAAATACACCACACAGTGTTTAGAAAAATATATAATATTTATCTGGATAAATACAGGTCAAAACAATTAAAATACAATAAGTATATGTTGAGATATCACTGTAAAAGTGATATAAAAGCCCTCATTACAACATTGGTGGTATTGACCGCCTACCGCCACGGCAGCCAACATAACGTCACTGTGGCTACCAGCCACCTACCCGCATTATGACCGTAGATGGAATTCCGCCAGAAGGCTGGCGGAATGTCATCCATGGTCATGGCGGCGGGCGGCGGTAAGGTGGTGCTGCTGTCAGCAGCAGCGCCACGCCAGCAAAAACACCACCGACCGTATCATGAGCAATGATATGGTCTGGCGGTGTTTTGCTGGTGGACGCTGCTGCTGGCAGCAGCGCCACATCCCGTCTCCTGCCGGAAGACCCTCTGCAAGTAGGTAAGTCAGGTTCTCCAACAGGAGAGCGGGATGGGGGGCGGTGTGTGCTTGTGTGGGGGTGTTGTGTGCGTGTGGGGGGTATCTGTTTTTTTATGTGTGCATGCGGGTGTGAGTCGCGTTGAATGAGTGTGTGAATGACTGAATGTGAGTGTACGTGTATGTTGTGTGTTGTGAATGCGTGTGTGCGACAATGTATGTTGGTGTGTGTTGCGGTATGTGGATCTGTATGTGTGCATCCGTGGGTGGATGTGGGTATGCGTGTGTGTATGAGTGTGTATGTGTGCTCATGTGGGTGTGTAAATGTGCGGGAGGCAGGAGAGGGAGGGGGAGAGCAGGGGAAGACTCTGCAGAGGTGGGGGCAGGGAAGATCCCTAACTATGCAAGCAAAGGAATTCCCTGGCACTGATAGTGCCTACCTCCATGGTTTTCATGGCCGTACACTTGCCACGAAAACCATGGCGGTAGGCGGGGTCATAATCCAGAGGGTGGGATTTTGATGGCTGCCTGGCTGGACACCGAAGTCTCCAGCCCAGCGGCTGTTACCACCCTGGTGGACGGAGTGGTACATTGGCGGTTTGGCTTGAGCCAAACCACCAATGTGATAATTTGGGAAAAGGTACTGCCAGCCTGTGGGCAGTAACTTTCCCCAAATTACCTCCGACTGCCAAGGTCGTAATGAGGGCCAAAGTGTCTTAAGTCTTTTAAAAGCAATCAAAGTCTCTTCTAAGCACAAAGTACCTGCTTCGCATGAAAATTCTCTGCAAAGAACTGCAGAGGAGGAGATGCGTGGAAACAAAGTGGGTGTCCGTTGATTTCTGGGGCCGCACATGGCGATGCGTTGTTTAGTTTTCACGCAGAGACCGCTGTACATCGATTTCCGGTGCTTGACCGTGGATCCCCTTCAGGTTGCAGGGTTTTCGGGCGCCCTGGGGACGATGTGTGAAATTCCTGAACTGGCAGGACAAAGTCACAGGAGCTGCGTCGATTTTGTGGGCGGTGCGTAAAATTTTCTACAGCATGGCAGGAGCTGCGTCGATTCCTCTCTGGAAATCAGGCTGCGTTGTTCCGGCTCAGCTGTGCGTCGATCCGGTGGGCTGTGCGTCAAATTTCCAGTCGCTAAGCTGGTGCTGCATTGATCTTCTCGATGCGAAGTCAGGCTGCGTCATTCGGGTTTGGCGTGTGGTGAAATTTTCACCCCGGTGCAGGCTGTGCATCGTTTCTGGCAGACTGTGAGTTGAATTTCACCGCACAAGGAGTCCTTCTTGAATAGATGAAGTCTTTTTGGTCCTGAGACTTCAGGGCACAGGAGGCAAGCTCTATCCAAGCCGTTCGAGAGCAGTTTTCACCACAGCCAGAGAGCAGCAAGGCAGCAGGGCAACAGCAAGGCAGCAGTCCTTCACAGAAAGCAGACAGGTGAGTCATTTGGGCAGCTAGGCAGTTCTTCTTGGCAGGATGCAGGTTCTGGTTCAAGTTTCTTCTCCAGGAAGTGTCTGAGTTGGTAGGGGCAGAGGCCCTGTTTAAATACCCAAATGTGCCTTTCAAGTGGGGTAGACTTCAAAGAGTGGCTTAGAAGTTCACAAGATCCCCTTTCAGTTCAATCCTGTCTGCCAGTGTCTCAGTAGAGCGTGTGGCAGTCCTTTGTGTGAGGGCAGGCTACTGTCATTTGACATGCAAGTGTCAGGCCCTCCACCCTCCCAGCCCAGGAAGACCCATTCAAAATGCAGATGTATGCAAGTGAGGCCGAGTATCCTGTGTTTGGGGGGTGTCTGAGTAAATGCACAAGGGACCTGTCAACTAAACCCAGCCAGGCGTGGATTATAAGGCACAGAAAGATTTAAGTGCAGAGAACTGCTCACTTTCTAAAAGTGGCATTTCTAAAATAGTAATATTAAATCCAACTTCACCAGTCAGCAGGAATTTGTATCACCATTCTGGCCATTCTAAATATGACCTTCCTATTCCTTTCAGATCAGCAGTTACCACTCAAACAATGTATGAGGGCAGCCCCAGTGTTAGCCTATGAAGGTAGCAGACCTCACAGCAGTGACAAAGGTAGGAGCTTTACACTGCCAGGAAATGTAAACTACACAGGTACATATCCTGCCTTTTTCCTACACAGCACCCTGCCCTATGGGTTACCTGGGACACACCTTAGGGGTGACTTATATGTAGAAAAAGGGGAGTCTTAGGCTTGGCAAGTACTTTTAAATGTCAAGTCAAATTGGCAGTGACATGGGCAGTGCAGGGGCCCCCAGGGGCCCGCGACTCCCCGTACCACCAGCCTTTTCCTGGCGGTTGAAACCGCCAGGAAAAGGCTGGCGGTCGGGGATTCGTAATCCCCTGGGCAGTGCTGCTAGCAGCGCTGCCCTGGCGGATTACTACCGCCGGGGCCAATGTGGCGGAAAACCACCGGCCCCGGCAGTGCGACCACAGCGCTTCCGGCATGGTCGTAATGACCCGGAAAGTACCGCCAGACTGTTGGCAGTGCTTCCGTCATTTTAGCCCTGGCGGTCATGTACCGCCAGGGTCAAAATGACCCCCCGAGTGTTCAAAATTAGCATTTCTAGAATTGTGACTACATTTACTACTAAAGAAGGCTTTAAATGACAATTTAAGAGTTCAAGAAGTATTGACCTACCAGTTCCCAATCTGAAGTTACGCTTTATTAAATGTAATAAGGTAACCCAATGATAGTCAATGTAAGAGGTAGCCTAGCAACAATGAAAAATGACTTTAAGAGATTTTCACTGTTAGGCCATGTAAAGCCTAAACCCACAAGTCCTCGATTTTAAATAACATGCACCGCCCTAGGGTGTGCTAGGGTCTACTTTAGAAGTGACTTATACGTTTAAAAAAAGGCAGGATTAGGCATGGCAAAAGGTTAATTTTGGCAGCCTGAGACTGCACTGCAACGTGCAGTGGCAGGTCTGAGACGAGTTTTAAAGTGCTACTTCATTGGGTTGCATAATGAATGCTGCAGGCATACTAGTAGTATTTAATTTACAGGCCCCAGGCACATGGGACTTACTAGGGACTTACATTAAATTAAATGTGCCAATTAGGTGTAGGCCAATTTTATCATGTTTAAAGGAGAGGGCACAAGCACTTTCACACTGGTTAGCAGGTTCGGTACTGGGGTAGGACCCCATCCACCAGTCTCGCCAACTCTCCAGAGGTGAAGGCAGGGGCCCTTTCCCTAGTGACACAAGCCATGGTCGGATCCAGACAAGGGTCACAGCAGCACTTGCAGTGTAGGTCCTCTCCTGTTGAAGGTCAGGTAGCAAGTGAGTGAACAGATAGAAAATGGCAGTCACGTCCACGGCGGTGCATACCGTCACCAGCGGCGTACATCACCATAGGCCACTGTAACCCATGGGGCCCAAAGGATCCAATGAGGAGTTGCACGGCGGTTGTCGACCGCCTCCCGCAACGGCGCACAACGTCAGTGGAATCACCACATTTCCACATGTCCCTCCATACAGGACAGGCGGACGCCATTTCGGGGGGGGGGGCAGGCCGTGGCACCTAACTGCGTCACAGTACACATAGGCACCATTTCGGCATATCCAACAATATACTTTTACAGTCACAACATGCAATTCAGTGTAGTGTTTGTAAATATGGAATACTGACGAGCTGCTCAGCGTTTTGCCCTCTAGATTGCAACCGCTGCAGATGAACAGGAGATGGAGACATCCCCCCATTTATATGCCCCTGGTGGACTTGGCAACAATAGAGGACAGGCATATTATCCTCACCTATAGACTGGACGGGGCCACAATCACAGAGCTGTGTGCCCAGTTGGAACCTGACCTAATCTCTGCTATCCAGCAGCCCACCGGGATCCCCCCTCTTGTGCAAGTCCTATCTGTGCTCTATTTCCTGGCAACTGGCTCCTTCCAAGTGACAGTGGGCTCAGCAGCAGGAATGTCTCAGCCAATGTTCTCAATAATGCTGACCAGTGTGTTGTCTGCCCTGATTAAACACATGCAGCTACATCGTTTTCCCCCAGGTGGAGGATTTGGCCACAGTGAAAGCTGATTTTTATGCAATGGGGCATATCCCCAACATTATTGGAGCTATTGATGGTACACATATTGCATTTGTCCCCCCCCGGAGAAATGAACAGGTGTTCAGAAATCGAAAGAGCTTTCACTCCCTGAATGTGCAGATAGTGTGTTTGGTGGACCAGTAAATCTCCCATGTCAATGCAAAGTATCCTGGGTCTGTGCATGATGCCTTTATCCTGAGGAATAGCAGCATCCCATATGTGATGGCTCAAATCCAGAGGCACCGGGTGTGGCTAATAGGTGAGCCCTGGTTCCCACCCAGTAGGTGTTGGTGTATGGGTATGGTGTGGGCCCTAAGGGTTAGTGTGTGGCTAACAGTTGCCCCTCGATATTTGCAAGTGACTCTGGTTACCCCAACCTCTCATGGCTACTGACCACAATGAGAAATGCGAGGACAAGGGCAGAGGAACGTTACAATGAGGCACATGGGCAAACAAGGAGGATCATTGAAAGGACCTTTGACCTCCTCAAGGCCAGGTTCTGGTGCCGCCATCTGACAGGTGGATCCCTGTACTACTCACCCAAGAAGGTGTGCCAGATGATCGTTGTATATTGCACAACCTGCCCTTGAGACGCCAGGTGCCTTTTCTGCAGGAGGATGAGCCTGGAGATGGTCTTCTGACAGTGGTGGAGCCTGTGGACAGTGAGGAAGAGGAGGCAGAGGAAGAAGATGTGGACAACAGAAGTAATATCATGTAGCAGAACTTCCAGTGACACACATGTAAGACACTGTAACTTCACTTTACATTTCAGTTTTCTGTTGGACATTGTACATGGCCGCCTGATTTCCCTACGTCTATGGCCACTTACTGTACCCTTTGGCATCTCTATTTTCAGATCTCTGTGGCCCACTCTGGCTCCTGGTATGTTTACTGCTGCCCACTAAAGGTCATACCACTGTATAAATGACTGTATATATGACATGCAATGTTTTCAGAATGTTGTACTAATACATGATTCAATCATTTAACAGACTCAAGATTAGTATTTGTTCCAAGAGTGTTTATTTAAGTGCTCATACGTAGAGGGGGATGTGCAATGGGCTGGGGTGATGGGGGAGGAATGTCCAGTTAGAGTCCAGTCTCTTTGTATCACAGGTGCATTATCCAATGGGGCATAGAAAGGGAAGTAATGGCAGTTCAAGGGGGACAGGGTGACAGGGTGGGACAGAAGGGTGACAATCTGGAGAGTATTATTTCCTGGCAGGGGTCTTCGCAATGTTCTCTGGCTTCTGCCTGGATCGCAGTGACCGTTTGCGTGGTGGTTCTCCTTCTGCAGGGGGTGAGGTGCTGGTGGCCTGTTGGTCCTGTGTCTGGGCCTCCTGTCCTCTAGTGCCAGCGGAGGTGGAGGGCTGTTCTTCGGTAGGGCTAGTGTCAGGGGTGCGTTGGTGTGCCACTGCCTCTCTCATGGTCTTGCCCATGTCTGCCAGCACCCCTGCAATGGTGACCAAGATGGTGTAGATGTTTTTGAGGTCCTCCCTGATCCCCTGGTACTGTCCCTCCTGGAGCCGCTGGGTCTCCTGCAACTTGTACAGTATCTGGCCCATGGTCTCCTGGGAATGGTGGTATGCTCCTGGGATCTTGGAGAATGCCTCCTGGAGAGTGGGTTCCCTGGGCCTGTCCTCTCCCTGGCGCACAGCAATCCTCCCAGTTTCCCTGTTGTCCTGTGCCTCTGTCCCCTGAACCGTGTGCCCACTGCCACTGACCCCAGGTCCCTGATTGTCCTGTGTTTGTGGGGTTGCCTGGGGTCCCTGTAGTGGTGGACACACTGCTGATTGAAGTGTCCTGGGGACAGTGGCATGGGCCCGCTGGGTGGGTGCTGTGCTGGTGTTTCCTGAGGGAGGAGGCGCTGTGGTGGGTTGGGACTGTGCCTAGATACCCAACTGTCCAGAGGTCCCTGATGGGCTAGGTTGGTCATCGTGATCCAGGCGTGCAGAGCTGCTATCATCAAGGTGCGCCTCCTATCGGGGGGGACTGGATGATGATGGTAACTTCTCTCTGGTGAAATTGAGTAGGGGTCCTGTGGGGATGAAAATGCAGTGTTATTGTATCTGCGTGTGCCATCTTGTGCATGGGTATGTTTCCCTCTATGGTTGTTATTAGCAAGGCAGCTTTGGCTTGTGTGAGTTGTGCTTGGTTTGGCTAAGTGAATGTCAGTAGTGTACAGGCTGTGGTGATGGGTGTCCATGCAGGTCTGTGATGGGGGTCCCTGGATTGGTGTTACATGCAGAGCTTGATTTTGGGATGGGTGGGATGTGATGTTGGGGTATATGTGAGGTGGTGGAGTGATGGGGGTGAGGGTAGGGGTAGGAGTTTGTGATAGCATGCAGGTAGGGTGGGGGATATAGTAGTAATGATTTGACTTACCAGAGTCCAGTCCTCTGCTACCCCTGTGAGGCCCTCAAGATGCATTATTGTCAAGACTTGCTCCTCCCATGTTGTTAGTTGTGGGGGTCCACCGCCAGTCCTTTGAACGGCTACCTGGTGTCTTGCAACCATGGAACGTACCTTCCCCCATAGGTCGTTCCACCTCTTCCTGATCTCATCCCTTGTTTGGGTACTGTCCCACGGCGTTGACCCTGTCCACGATCCTCCGCCATAGCTCCATCTTCCTAGCAATGGACGTCTGCTGCACCTGTGATCTGAATAGCTGTGGCTCTACCCGGATGATTTCCTCCACCATGACCCTTAGCTCCTCCTCTAAAAACTTGGGGTGTCTTTGGGGTGTCATGGATGTGGTGTGAGTGATATGTGTGAGGATGTGTGGGCTGATGTGTGGGGTGATGTGTTGTGGTGTGTGGTGTGAGGTGCGTGGATGGTGTAATGGTGATGGTGTTCTGTGGCTCAGATTGAGTGGGTGCTCCTGGCTTGTGTCTCTCTCTGTTGGCAATCTTTTTTTTTGTGGAAAGCGTTGTGGGTAATGTGGGTGTGTGTTTTATATTGGATTGGGTGTGTGGGTGTGGTGTGTATGGGTGTCAGGTGTGTGTAGTTTGAATTGTCCAATGTGGTGTAGTTTTGTAAGTGTGTGTGTACTTTGAGCGCAACGGTGTGTACCGCCAATGATTTACAGGCCCTGGGCACCTCTAGTGCACTTTACTAAGGACTTACTAGTAAATCAAATATGCCAATCATGGATAAACCAATTACATACACAATTTGTATAGGAGCACTTGCACTTTGGCACTGGTGAGAAGTGGTACAGTACCTGGAGTAACAAAAACAGGAAAAACAGAATCCAGCACACATCAGCAACCTGGGAAACAGAGGCAGAAAGTTAAGGTAGACCACGCCAAGGATGAAAAGTCTATCACGTGCCCCCCCGCAGCTGAAAGTGGGGAGCAACTACCCAACCACATGGGAGTTCTCATCACTAAGGCGGACGAACCTGGACAGACCAGCAGCATTGGTGTGTTCTGTACTAGGTCGGTGTTCCACCATAAAGTCCATCCGCTGTAGGGAAATGGATCACCTCAACAGTTTTGGATTCTCACCCCTCATCTGCATTAACCATTGGAGGGGCATGTGGTTGATCTGAACCCGGAAGTGAGTCCCAAACAAGTAGGGCCTTAGCTTCTTCAGCGCCCTAACCACAGCAAACGCTTCACGTTCTATGGCACTCCACCTATGTTCCTTGGGAAGTAACCTCCTGCTAATGAAGGCTACGGGTTGATCTAGGTCCTCTTCATTAAGCTGTGAGAGTACTGCTTTAATACCATGCTCTGAAGCGTCTGTTTGCACAACAAACTCCTTGGAGTAGTCAGGTGCCTTCACCTGTGCACATGACAGCCTTCAGGGCATCAAAAGCAGTCTGACAAGCCTCTGTCCAGATCACCTTTTTCGGTTGCTTCTTAGAAGTCAACTCAGTCAAGGGGGTAACAATGGTACCATTTCAATTGACAAACCTCCTGTAGTAGCCAGTTAGACCTAAAAAGGCTCTCACTTCAGTCTGGGTTTTGGGAGGCTCCAAAGCCAGAATGCCACTCCCTCTCTGGTGTCCCAAGTACACCACAGAACCCTGCCCTATTTGGCACTTGTATGCCTTAATATTAAGGCCTGCCTTTTGCAGGGCCTCTAACACTCTCCAGAGGTGTTGCAGATGTTCCTCCCATGTGAAATTGAACAGCAATGTCATCCAGGTAGGCGGCACTGAACTCATCCAGCCCAACCAACACCTGGTTAACCAACCTCTAAAAGGTGGCAGGGGCATTCTTCATCCCAAATGGCATCACTTTAAATTGAAAGTGTCTACCTGGGGTAGAAAATGCTTACCTCTCCTTGGCCCCCTCAGTTAAGGCAATCTGCCAGTACCCAGACGTTAAGTCAAACGTGCTGAGGTAGGTGGTAGCTCCCAACCGGTCAATGAGCTCATTAGCTTGGGGGATGGGGTGTGCGTCAGTCTTGCTGACCGCATTGAGTCCACGGTAGTCCACACAGAACCGAAGTTCTGGAGTGGCACCAGGTGCAGCAGCCTTTGGGACCAATAGCACTGGGCTGGCCAAAGGACTGCTGGAATGCTCAATATCCCCTAAGGTTAAGATCTTGGATACCTCATCCTTAATGCTAGTCCTTACCCTGTCAGTCACCCTGTAAACCTTTTGTTTAATGGGTCTACTGTCCCCAGTGTCCACATCATGTGTGCACAAGTGTGTGACTCCTGGGATCAGGGAAAACAGCAAGGGTGAACTGTCCCAACACCTGGCAACAGTTCCTCTGCTGCACTTCAGTCAGGGAGGGGGAGAGGATCACTCCCTCCACAGACCCATCTTTTTCTCATGCAGACAGGAGGTCAGGAAGAGGCTCACTCTCCTCTTCCACCCCATCATCTGTTGCAAGGAGCATGGACAGTTCAGTCCACTCAAAGTGAGGCTTGAGACAGTTGACATGCAGGACCCTTAAAGGGTTCCTTGGAGACTGCAAGTCCACCAGGTAGGTGACTTCACTCTTGCACTCCACCACCTCAAATGGCCCAGTCCACTTATCCTGGAGTGCCCTAGGCTCCACTGGCGCCATCACCCACACTTTTTGATCAGGTTGAAACTCGACCAGAGTGTCATTCCTGTCATTCCACCGTTTCATTTCCTCCTGGCTTGCTTCCAGGTTCTTCTGTGCGAGACTGTTGAAGCGGGCAGTCTGGTTTCTCAAAGCCAGCATGTAGCCAAATACATCCTGGGGGTGTTACTAGGAGCTTTCTCCAAAGCCTCCTTCACCAGACTCAGAGGTCCCCTCACAGGGTGGCCATAGATGAGCTCAAAGGGACTAAGCCCAAGTCCCTTTTGAGGAACCTCCCTGTAAGCGAACAGAAGGCATGGCAAGAAGACGTTCCAGTTCCGCCTCAAGGGCTCTGACAGGCCCATGATCATGTCTTTCAAGGTGCGGTTGAATCTCTGAACCAGACCATTACTTTGGGGGTGGTAAGGGGTGGTGAACTTGTAGGTTACCCCACACTCCTTCCACAGAGACTTCATATACATGGATATGAAGTTGGTACCCCTATCAGATACCACTTCCTTAGGGACCCCCATGCGGGGAAAAAAACCCATCAAAGCACGACCCACCACAGGGGAAGTGATTGAACTCAGAAGAATGGCTTCTGGTTACCGGGTGGTATTGCCCACCAAGACCAGGATGAACCTGTTGCCCATGCCTGTCTTGGGATCCAGAGGCCCCACAATGTCAATACCTACCCTCTCAAAGGGAGTACTAACAACAGGTAAAGGTTGGAGAGGAGCCTTATATTTCTCTCCAGTCTTGCCACTTGCCTGACAAGTTTGGCAAGACCTGCAATCTGTATCTGAGTGCCTGAGCATTAGGGGCCAGTAAAAGTGGGTAACAAGCCTCTCAAAGGTCTTGTCCCGTCCCAGATGTCCAGCTAAAGGCACATCATGAGCCAACCACAGTAGCAAGGCCCTGAAGCACTGGGCTACCACCAGCACATGGGCTGACCCAGGCTCAGGAACCTTAGGCTCACTATACAGGAGTCCATCCTCCCAGTAGATAAGGTGCGACCCTGGCTCCTTGCCAGCCGCCTGGTCTCCAGCCTGCTGCCGCAAACCCTCCAGAGTAGGGCATGTCCTCTGTGCCTCACACAAGGCCTCCCTGGTGGGTCCCCCTTCCTGCTGCCACTGCAACAGCTCAGGGACCTCCCTCTGCTCATCACCTGTTCCCCTGTAGTTTCTGGTTTGTCACCCTCAGGCTCCCCCTCCTACTGGACCATGGGAACTTCTGGGAACTTCTGGGGCTTGTTTCCCGTGCCCCCTGCCCTTCCTCATTTTGGCAGTCTCCTGGGCCACTGTTTCAGGCTCCAGGGGCTTCTGAACACCCTGACGGGCTGCCATTGACCTGGTGGATATGAATACCCAGCTAGGCAGACCCAACATCTCCAAGTGTGACCTGCATTCCACCTCCTTCCAAGGGGAATCCTCCTGGTCATTGCCAAGCAAACAATCCACAGGCATAGTTCAACTCACAGCTACCTTCAAGGAACCTGAGACCCCCCCCTCCCTTCAATGGGAACCTTCGCCCCTCTGCACAGGTGCTCCGAGTTGTCCACTGCAACTACTTGGTGAAGTACAATGGGATCTATCTGCTCTTCAGACACCAGGTGACTCCTCACTGTAGTCACACTGGCTCCTGTGTTTCTCAGAGCCTCCACCCTCTGTCCATTAATGGTCACCCACTGCCTGTACTTCTCAGTGTTCTCAGGCACGAGGATTCTCTGGACCATCTCACTGTCCCCTAGCGAGACAAGGGTCATTTCAACTGGCTCCCACCCACCTGGAACCAACTACTTCCCAAGTGCTACACTAGCCAAACCCTGGGACTGCGCATCAGTGGGTGCCGGTTTACTCATGGGGCATTTGGGGTCCCCCCTCACATGACCCACCTGGTCACATGCAAACCACTTATGGGAATCCCCCTCCACAGGTTTCCCTTTAGAGAACCATTGTTTCTTTTCACTGGGGGGCTGGGAATCTTTACTCTGGGAACTAGGTTTGGGCCCTTTGGAGAACTCCCCCTGTTTACCCTTACCCCCCCTTTCTTCTGAGAAGGACCCTATCCACACTTGGCGTGGTCTCCTCTATACCTCTTTTGGACCCTGGTGCTTTCCCAATGGTCTGCTTCCTGGTCAAGCTTTCTGGGGTCAGTCAGCTTCTTGCCAATCAGCTGCCGGCGCAGTTCTGGAAAACATAGACTGTACAAGTGCTCCCAAGCAATTACATTTTAAAGCCCCTCATACGTTGTCACCTTACTGCCCTTCTCCCAACCATCCAGTGACCTGCGAAAAGAATCAACACATTTCGACCATGTTTGGGATTCCTTCTTCTTATAAGAATTAGACTTGTCCTTATACTGATCAGGGGTGAGACCATACCTTCTGAGTAGGGCGTCCTTCGTGATGGAGTAGGTGAGCTTCTGAGGATCCCCTAAGGATTTCAGAGTATCCCTCCCCTCTACCTCAAAGTTCTTCCACAGACCTGCCCCCCCAATGATCTTCAGGTGCCAGATTCATATGGAGAGCAGACTCCTACCCCTTAAACCACAAGAATGCGTCATCCTCCCTTTTGTAATACTACATAAGGTCCTTCAGAATGCGCAAACTCCTCTCAAGCTGCCCTGTGATGTTGCTGCCACCATCCCTACTGGACTGGCTCCTATGATCCAGCTCCCTCATGTTTTGCTCATGGGCCATCAGTAACTTCTTCTCCTCAATGGCCATCCTCCTTTCTTCCACCCTAAGTTTTTCTAACTCCAACTGGTGAGCCCACTCTGCCTGCCTGTCCTGTTACTCTTCAGGAGTCATACCTGTGGATGAGGCACTGCTACATGTCCTGGAGACTCTCCCTGGACATAACAGGCCCACCCACGATACCATTGTGTATGGATTGCTCTTCCTCCTCCTCCTCCTCCTCCTCCTCCTCCTCTGTGTGCCCCTCAGCTTCTTTGGCTGTCACCCAGGCCCTCATTGCCTTTTGCAGGTTCTCCTTCCTGGTGGAGCCCTTAATGGAATAGGCGAGATTTCTGCAGAACTGCTTCTACTGAGCCACTGTATAGCTCTCCAGTTTCCCAAAGACATAAGCAGCTCCAACTGATGCATCTCTAGATTGAGACATGATGAAGAGTCCACAAAAGTACAAAGTTCCAAAGGCAGTTCCCAATAAAGTCAATCAAGGATCACCAAAAATATAGAAGTAGGGAAAAAGTCCAAAGTAGAGCAAAAACAAAAACTGTATGTGGACGAGTAATGGTCTGCAATGACCAAGGAGTCTCACTCTAGTCAGGGTAAAGGAAAAACCCTTTCTGCCTTTGAAGTTGGCAAACTTCAAGGTAAAGTCTCAACTGTCTGTAAGATCCTATCTTGTCAAGTTCAGGCCCCAGCCACACACCAGGAGGTTGGAAACTGCTTTGAGAGAGGGCAGGCACAGCCCATTCAGGTGTGAGTGACCACTCCTCCCCTCCCCTCCAGCTCAGATGGCTCATAAGGATATATGGGTCACACCACAGGCCCCTTTGTGTCACTGTCTAGAGAGAGGTGCAAAACAACTCTACTGTCAAACTGACCCAGACACGGAATACACAAACAGGCATAGTCATAGAATGGTTTAAGAAAGAAAATGCCTACTTTCTAAAAGTGCAAAGAGAACAGATGATGGACAGAATGCTGAACAAGGCAAACATTCACCCCCAGTCACAAAGATCTGGGTTTAATCCATCATTTTTTTGCTCACCACCCCACCCCAATTTGGACCCACCCTATGTAAATGAGTCTTGACATTGTTCCTGATGGGCACAGTCCAGCCCGAACTGCCAAGCCAGGTCCTCCCTGGACTGGAAACAAGCATCCTAGGCTGGTTTCAGTGTATCACCCTTCATCAGCTAGGCTACCATGAATCCAGTGGTACAGTGAGCACAGGACCCACGTCTGGGCATATCCTTCCCACTTGGGGCAACAAATGCAAAAATAACAGATGCCTGTAAATTCGCCAGTAAGCAGGGTTTTCTATTACCTTTCTATACATGACATGGCTGCTCCTTTCAGATCAAAATCTACCACTTAAAAGTATCTGAGGGTAGTTTTAATACCAGTCTGTGAGAGGAGCAAGCCTCACAGTAGTGGAAAACAAATTGGGGAGTTTTTCACTACCAGGGAAAGTAAAACACATAAGTACATGTCCTGCCTTTTATTTACATAGCACCCTGCCATATGGGTTACCTAGGGCCTACTTTAGGGGTGACATGTGTAGAAAAAGGGGAGCGTAAGGCTTGGCAAGTAGTTTTAAATGCCAAGTTGAAGTGGCAGTGAAACTGCACACATAGGTCTTGCAATGGCAGGCCTGAGACATGGTTATGGGGTTGCTTACGTGGGTGGCACAGGCAGTGCTGCAGGCTCACTAATAGCATTTAATTTACAGGCCCTGGGCACATGTAGTGATCTTTACTATGGACTTGTACATAAATTGAATATGGTAGTTGGGTAGGAACCAATGTTACCATGTTTAGGGGAGAGAGCAGATGAACTTTAGCACTGGTCAGCAGCGATAAAGTGTGCAGAGTCCTAAAACCAGCAAAAACAGGGTCAGCAAAATGGAGGGACGTAGGCAAAAAGTTGGAGGATGATTATCCTAAGGCTGTCAGGTCTAAAAGTCACAAAGCTGCAGCAAGACAAATTGTTACTGCAGCTTTGTGCTGTAGCAGGAAGAAATAGAATGAAAATATTTTTAACTCTAAGCACTATTTTGTATATATGTGTGTGTGCGTGTGTATCTTTTATTGAAATACAAATATTACCCAGTGGCAGTTACCACTGGGTAGTTCTAGTGAGGTCAGCTGTTCCATAGGAAAAGTGTTTTTTGTGTTGCGAATACCTTTGGACCCCTAAAACAAATCTCTATGAAAGTTTCCTGAGAGGTGCTCCTTTCTTTTTTTACATGGAATGCTTCGGGGTGATCCATCCACTTGGGGGGTCCCTCTGATCCATGCCCTCACCACATCCTCAACTTGGCCACTGTCACTATTGCACCGGAGCTCTACTGAACCATCAACCTATCCCTCGAGACCACAACATTCCCCGCAGAATGGAAACATGCAGAAATCATCTTGCTTCTCAAGAAACCCACCGCCGACCATAGGGAGCTGAAGAACTACAGACCCATCTCTCTGTTCCCTTTCCCAGCCAAGGTAACGGAGAAAGCCATCAACCATCAACTCACCGATTTCCTCAAGAGACACCGTATCCTTGACCCTTCCCAGTCCGGATTCAAGAGCAACTAAAGCACCAAAACAACACTCTTAGCAGCCACTGAAGACATACGCATCATACTGGACCGCGGTGGCACTGCTGCTCTTATCCTCATCGACCTCTCCACTGCATTTGACACTGTCTCCCACTCCACCCTCTGTGGTGACTGCATGATGCCGGCACCCGAGACAAAGCCCTGAACTGGATCAGGTCCTTCCTCACTGGAAGAACAGAGAGGGTCAGACTACCACCATTCATGTCAGAACCTAAAGACCTTGCTGCGGAGTGCCCCAAGGATCCTCACTCAGCCCGACAGTTTTCAATGTATGCATGGCCCCGCTCGCTAAGATCACCAAACAACATGAGCTAAACATACGCCCATATTTATACTTTTTCACGCATAACTGTGCTAACGCAGTTTTGCGCGAAAATGTTTAGCGCCGGCTAGTGCCATTCCAAGATACCGGCATGGCGTCTTATATATGGATGGTGCAATGCTGTGCAAAGGGTGGGCTAACATCATGGAAACTGATGTTAGCCAGGTGGGGGTGGCAGTATGGGAGAATGGTGTTTTGCACTAAAAAATTACTTTAAGCTGGTCAGAATTAAAAAAGATGATTCTAACCTGCCTAGCATCATTTCTGGGGCTCCTAAACTTTGTAAAAGGGCATGGGGCCACGCAGCCTCCTCCCTGAGCCATTAATGGCCCCAGAGATTCCATTGCATGGGGTGAGCTCAAAGCAGTTTTCTTGCTTGCACCGATGTGGGCACCTATGTGGGCAGGGACATTTGTGTTTGCTCCAGCCTAGTGGGAGCACTTTCCACATTCCCACCAACCAGGAGCAAACACAAACTCTGCTTCAAGTGGGTGAGAGCTTTGAATATGCTCCTGCCAGCTGGAAGTAGATTTTTAACTGTTTTCCTGCCAGCACTTATTTGGGCAGGAAAGCAGATCAAGAGATTGCTCCAACCTAGAGGGACTGGCATAAATAGCAGTGTGACCAATGTCAGCTTCTGCAGCATGCAGGGAGGTGGCTGGGGTCACAAGAGCCCTGGGGCTTCCTTTGGGGCCCCCAAAATTATGGATGGTGGGTGCCCAGGGTGGGCACCAGGACACCCACCTTTAAAAAGTCTAAATAGTGTATTTGGTACTGGAGGATGTGGTCCCCAAGGCCAATAATGGCTGGGGTCCCCAGGCCTTTTTACAGGCTCGAGGAGGGGGAACATGTGGCACTCTCACCCCTTAAGATATACTTTGGACCCCAGGGCATGAGGTCCCAGGGCCAAAATCAGTGTGCAGCCGCCTCCCTTTAATTTAATTTCTGGCCCTAGTGGATGGAGTCCTCAGGGCTAATAAGTTTCATGAGGTGGGTAATGCAGGCCCCCTGTCTTTAAAGAATGAATAGACCCGGGGAAAGGGTTCCCCAGGCATAATAAGGCTTGGGGGGCAATGTATCCTCCCACCACCACTTTAAAAAAAAATACAACGCTAGGGGCTGGGGTCACCTGGGTCTAATGAGATTCGGGGGGCACTTGCCCCTCTTTTAAAAAACATAAGATTCTCCTGAATGAGTTCCCTAGGTCCTAATGAGGCTCGGAGTGGGGGGCCACATGGCCCCTCTCCCCTTTCAAAAAAAGACCCTGTGGAATGAAGTCGATTAGGCCTAATGAGGCTTGGGGAAGGGGGCCGTACTGCTGCGGGCCTGAGGGCATAGTGAGGCTCAGGGAGGGTTCCAGGTGGAACCATCCTCTTTAAATCATGTGAGGCCCTTGGGGATGTGGTCCCCAGGGCCCAATGTGGCTTGGGGAGGAGGCCACACAGCCCTCTTACCCTTTTTTATTTCTATGACCCCAAGGGATGGGATCCCCAGAGCCTAATAAGTCTCGGAGAAGGGGGATCACATAGCCTGTCCATTTTTTATTATGTTTAGCCCTGTGGAATGGGGTCCCGGTGCCTGAATGTAAGCCCCATGCTGCTTGTGGCCATGGCTGTGCATGGTGTGTGCTTGGTAGCTGGGGGTTTGGCCACAGGGCTTGGTGGCAGGCCAAGCCGTCTGATCAACCCCCGCTGCACATGGCCAAAGGCTGCATGCAGCGTGGGGTTCGCTGCCTGTGGAAAAATAGAAGCAGAGCCTGGCTACAACACAGACTATGCAGCTAACCCTATGCCATGCACAAGCAGAGGCCATGAGGCTTGTTATTTATATCCATGGTTTAGCTACTAGTTACCTTATCTTAGAGGTTGCAAAGTTTCGACCCTTATTACTTTTGCAGCATCACTAGATTGATTTTCTACTGTAACACTCCCTTCGTAGCAGCCATCATTATCCATATTACCACAAGCAGATTCACACTATTCCTTCCCTTCCCATACCGGAAGTGTCTCTGGCGTTATCTATGAGGCGCGCAGACTGTTATTTTGATCGTGTCAGGGCTACCTCGTTATGTTGAATTATGTTTGTGCTGGGACTTCCATATGGAATGAGGATCAACTCTACCTTTGACTGCTCATTACCGCTGTGTGATTGACTATGTTTGGTCCTTTTCTTTATTTTCACTCTAGATTTGGAAGCCTGCTTGAACTTTTAGCTAGGTTCCTCTCTTCCAGGACCATTGCCCTCATTACAACCCTGGCGGTAGATGCCGCGTACTGGCGTGCTGATGGCCGCCAATATACCGTGGCCACGGCGGTATTCCGCTACGGGTATTATGATCCACACTGAGAAATCCGCCACAATACAGACGCCCACACAAGTCTGCCAGACCAAAGGTCAGTGATAAATTGGCGGTAGCAAACCCCACACCGTTACGCCAACAAGAATACGCCCACAGTATCAGGACCCACAAATCACAGCGGCGGTCTTTCAACCTTGGTAAACCATTGGCGGTACACACCGGTGTGCTCAAAATCCCTCATACACTCCTTTGACACCATCATGTTGTGATTTGGAAACTGTGACATGTCAGAAGGACGCTTTATCTATGGGTGCTGAAACTTTCCCCCTTCCATTAAGCCCAGTAGTCAAGGTGGTTCCCAATATCTTGTGTTCGAATCGATTTGAGCTATTGACAGAGGTTGAAGATCCAGCGGCTCGCATAGTACATTCTGCAATAGGAACTACTACTGACATTAATACTTCGACTACCTCTCCTGCTGTTCCCAAGGGCTTACATCTTTTGGGTAAAGGGACTGATTTAGCTTTTGAAAATTGCTGAAATAAAATCCATGGTGTTAATATAAATGGGACTTATGAAGGAGAATATAATGCAGAAAAATATTTGTAGATGTCAGCAGCCACAAGGGGAGATAAAAGAGGATGGGAGTACTGTTCCATTAAAGTTAGGACTAGAAATTGACATCCAACCTCAAGTGTCAGCTCAGCCCCGCCCTTAAACAATCCAATTTCATCTAGCATTGGGGATAACCAGGTAGCACCTGCCAATGTCAGGTGGAAGCACAATCAAGTTCCCAATTTTAGGAATCATGAGGGATTTCATGCCCCTGCTTCTGCTTAGTTACATGTTACTAATGATGCGCCAAGGAGAGAGGATATCCCCTTGCCTCCTGGTAGAAAGGATAACTCCCTTATACCCTCTGCCCATTTATTCAAATCCTATATTGATATTAATACTCAGTACGATCAGAGTTTGGGGATGGGACATAGTGATTGTACAATGTATATGATTGATGTGCCCAAGCTACCGCGTGGTGCTTTTGAGAACCATGAGTCTTTGATTAATAAAGCCATTCATTGGCTACGCACCAGACGCAATTGTCTCTCAGTTATCTGCTCTGATATTCTTAAGGTGGAAAGTTGTTGCGTTTCAGGGTCTATGTATGATTTTATTTCAGTTTGTTTTTCCAAAAAGACCTTGGTGGAGCAATTAATGGATTTTGAAGCACGTACTCATCACTTAAGGGTCTTGAGAGGAATTGGTATTAGCCTTGCCCCCCACCCTCCTTGTACTCGTTCTATGAGGTACTCTATCCCCATTCCAGTACATTAATCTCATATGGAACCTAGAACACCCCCTGCATCAATAGTCTCTGGTTGACTAAATGTTGCTCAGGAAGTGCCTCTTGGGGTATCTCAAGGGGTTATACATTCTGAGGGGCCTATTACTCTTATTGTTAATTCTGGGTTGCCTAAGGCTGAGATACTGTTGATGTCATGGAACCTAGCAGGATTAGGCAGGAAGCTGGGAGATCCAGAGTGGATTACCTATATTAATCGCCAAGATGTTTGTTTAGTTCAGGAAACTTGGGCTGAGGAACAGATGTATATACAAGGGTTTATGTCGTATAGTATCCCTGCCTAACCTCCAGAGAAGGGTTTAGGTCGCGCAAAAGGAGGTTTATAGATGTTATTAAATAAGAAGTTACACTGTGACTATTCACCATTAAAGATAGATTCCGTGGATATTATGGGAGTTCAACTAACATTTCATCAGGATTTTAGGATAATTTTAATTAATGTTTATGCCCATTCGGTACCTCGGGGATTTGAGTCTCAGACATTATGTCAGTTGTTTGAATTTCGGGATTCTTTGCACCCCTTGCTTTGGTTAGTAATATGAGGAAATTTGAGCTGAACTCTTGAACCCTCGATGATTAATAATGGGTTAACTGATGAAGAAGATGAATTGTGGGGAATCCCGCAAGTAATGAATATCAGCCAATGTACTCATTCCTGTGTGGCCACTCAGTTGGCTACACTTTGTCTAAAATATGGGCTTAGGGCATGCAATTGACGCACACCTTCAGATTTACATATGGCGCCCACATTTAAAAGAGGTATCTCTTCCAGTACTATTGATTACTTCTTAGTGGATGTTAGGTTGTGGCCTCTATTGAAAGATATGAAGGTGGAACCCCACTGCGAAAGCGACCATAATCCCTTGCTTCTTACCCTATGTGGAGATGTATTCAGGAGATCCTCACACACTCAATGACAGTGGTTTCTACTCCATTGCCGAGCAGTAATCATAGAAGAGTTTGTTGGCCGAAGGTATTGTCCAACCCCTATTTAATAACTGGGATTTATAAAGCTTTTATCGATGTGATGGCAGATTATGAAGAATATGAAGATAGCAACATTCTCATCTTTAGCATTCATAAATCATTGTTGAAGAAACTGCAGAGTTTCTTCTATAAAAACATCTCTTCTATTTCTTTAGCTCCTAGTATGATGGTTACCAATGTATGGTTTAATGAGGATTGTGCCAAGGCAAAGTTGGCACTAAAAACTGCAATCATATATGGCTCCCTGTGGGAGATTCGATCGACTAGATGTACATTCAAAAAGGCCACAATCCCAGCCAAAAAGGTACGGGAAGATTCTGTCTGGCAGGATCTGCTTGTTGCAATTAAATTAAACAAGAACACATTATTTTGGGAGTTACTATCCAAAAGACAAAGAGGGAATAAGTGCAGGATTAGGAATCATATACAACCAGAGACTTGGGTAACTCACTTTTCCCAACTTTATGCTGCTCCCCTGAATCCATCTAAAAGCAGTTTTTGTGCCTCAGCCACCTCAATACCACTTACTTCCAGTGATAGCCTTGACCTATCCGGCCAGGATACTTATACTCCAGTAGACTGCATTTTATTCTCTTTTGAGGAAACAATAGATGCAACTAATTCTTTAAAATCAGGCAAGGCGCCTGGACCAGACAAAATACCTGGAGATTTATATGAATCAGAACCAACAATTTGGCCCTGGTGTATAAATCTGCTCTCAAATAAGATTGCCAACGGTGGTGCTATCCCGAGTACCTGGAAAGGTGCTGAAATAATTCCAATTTGGAAAAAAGGGAATGGTAATTTACCTCTTAACTATAGATCCATTAGTCTCATTGATTATCTCCAGAAAGTTTTTGCAAAACAGCTTTTGAAGAGACTCACGAATTGGGCACAAGATCACCAGATTTTTTTCTCCGTTGCAGGCGGGGTTCCACCTCAAAACCAGCAGAATAGACCAGGTATTTAGATTGGTGCTCCTACATTGGAAGTACGTAGTTCTTGCCAAGCAACCTTTATATGTTGTTTTCGTGGACTTACGATTAGCTTTTGATCTGGTCCCGAGAGAGAAGCTATGGGAAGTACTACTTAGGTTAAAAGTTCCATTCAACATAGTTGATCTTCATCATGATTACATGAGAACACTTATGCACAAATGAGTTGGGGAGACCAAGGAGAGTTGACAGAAAAAATTCCCATTCGGAGGGGCATGAACCAGGGTTGTGTTATGGCCCCATTTTTATTTACTTTATTTATCAATGAGGTGGAACCGATATTGCTCTCTTGTCACAATGATGCCCCTATATTGAGTGCTCAAAAGATCCCTATTTTACTCTTTGCCGATTATTCACTCTTAGGCCCATATTTATACTTTTTGACGCTAAACTGCGCTAACGCAGTTTAGCGTCAAAAAGTTTTGCGCCGTCTAACGCCATTCTGAAGCGCCATGCGGGCGCCGTATTTATGGAATGGCGTTAGACGGCGCAATCAGACCGGCGCTGCCTGGTTTGCGTGGGAAAAAACCACGTAGACCAGACAGCGCCGGCGTAGGGGGAAAATGGCGCATGGGCGTCTTAAAATGGGGCAAGTCAGGTTACGTCGAAAAAATCGTCTTAACCCGACTTGCGCCATTTTTTAACGACGCCCATCCCCCATCAACATGACTCCTATCATTGTAAAGATAGGAGTCATGCCCCCTTGCCCAATGGCCATGCCCAGGGGACTTCTGTCCCCTGGGCATGGTCATTGGGCATAGTGGCATGTAGGGGGGCACAAATCAGGCCCCCCTATGCCACAAAATATTATTAAAAAAAAAAAAAAAAAAACTTACCTGAACTTACCTGAATGTCCCTGGGGTGGGTCCCTCCAGCCTTGGGTGTCCTCCTGGGGTGGGCAAGGGTGGCAGGGGGGGTCCCTGGGGGCAGGGGAGGGCACTCTGGGCTCATTTTGAGCCCACTTGTCCCTTAACGCCATGCCTGACCCAGGCGTTAAAAAGCGGCGCAAATGCGCCGTTTTTAGCCACGCCCACTCCCGGGCGTCACTTTTGCCCGGGAGTATAAATACCACATAAAGGCCTGGGAGTCATTTTTTAGACGGGAACGCCTCCCTTGCATATCATTAACGCAAGGAAGGGGTTCACGCTAAAAAATGACGCACATTCCGGGAACTTTGGCGCTATTCGCCTCTAACGCCATAGTATAAATATGGCGTTAGTTGGCGTTAGTTTTGCGTCGAAATTGCGTCAAAAAAAACGACGCAATTTCGGCGCAAACGGAGTATAAATATGCCCCTTAATCTCTAAGACTCTGATGGGTCTTCAAATTCTTGTTGATAAATGTAAATCTTTTTGTTTGGATTATGGTTTTGAGTTGAATGCTAACAAAATTAAGTTAATGGTGCTTGGCCCGGGGTTCCCGTGGGAGATGCACCATTGACTTGGATGGGTCTTTATTGACTTAGGTTCACTCAATAGATTACTTAGGTTTGAGGATATCAAGTAATTTACATTGGGAGGACCAGATCGGCAACAGTGTAGGGCTTCTTCAGCATAGAGCAGCCGCTATCTTGCGTTTTTATAAAAGCTCGGTCTCGAAAGCTGTTTCCCCTGCCATTAAAATCTATTTGGCCAAGGCAGAGGGAGCGGTTGCCTATTGTGCTGAAATATGTATTTTTTTAATTGTAAAATCAGTGGGAGAAAATAATTTTGCCACAGCTGTAACTGCTTGCCCGCATAGCATACCTTTAATACCACTGTTTTTGGATCTTGGGTTCAAACGTATAACGGATGTGATCATTGTAGGACCTCTACTCTACTGGATAAGGATTTGGACTGTTCCCAAACTTGGTATATACAGGAATTCCTTTTGTGATCTTTTAAAGAGACCAAATGTGACTTCCATCCCATGGGTCAAACGTGTGTTTAAATGGTTTCATATACTGGGATTGACTAGTTTTGGGGAAAATTCCCAAAGCTTGGAAAAAACTCACAGTTCTGTTTTAAAATCAACTTATTGGTCCTATGTAAGAACAGAGTTAATCCTAAGTAACTCCAATGGACGTCTCACTAACTCTTTTATAGATTTCAAGTGGGTTTCCCAGTTTGAACCATATTTGGATTTTATACCTGATCTGCGGGGGAAGGGGTTGTATGCATGTTTTCAGTTTGGGAATCTTCCACTGTTATCATTTTCAAGCTGTTGGAGGTCTACTCCATTATCCAATTTATGTCCTGTATTTTATGGTAACTCAGAGTGTGGAGCATTTTATGTTTTTCTGCCCTGCTTATTCTATTCCACGCTCAAAGTGGATTTGTACTATCTGTTGAGCCTTGGGCCTGAATCAGTGTTGCATAGTAATGAGGATTTTAAGGAGCGATACTTCTAAGTCCTTGATTCAGGCAGTTAGCAAGTTCCTTGTGGTTGCATGGCACACACTTATTTGTTTTTTTAAATAGTAGTTTTTAGGAACTATTTTTAGCATACAGTGGCCCTCATTCTGACCCTGGCGGTCGGTGATAAAGCGGCGGCCAACCCGCCAACAGGCCGGCGGTCCAAAATATGCAATTCTGACCCTGGCGGGAACTGCCAACACAGCCCGCCGCATTAACACTCCGCCCGCCACGGCGGAACAAACAAACAGCGCGGCGGTCCCCGCCAACAGCCAGGCGGCAGACAATGTACCGCCCACCCTATCACGACCCACCAATCCGCCACCTTTTCCGGGGCGGGAGCACCGCTGATAAAAACACGGCGGAAACAGACTACGAACGGGAAAACGCTCACCTCCACATACTCCACGCAAGATTCCGGCAGTATGGAACCCGAGTTGCAGGTCATCCCCGCACTCCTATACCTGCTCCTGTACCAGGAGCACGCCCGGCGGCGCGGAAGACATCGGTGAGTACTGCACCTACGACACAGGGGAGGGAAAAGATTACCGGCACCCACCCACACCCACTACAACACACACATCAATGCATTCCCACAGATCACTGTCACAACCCACAAACCCCCCCCTTCCGAAATAATGCAAAGACCAAAAGAAGAGATCTCAAACGGGCAGATATATTGAAAAATGGACAGCAGTAATCCAAATAAATAAATAAACTATGTTCAAAATATATACAGCTACTAAATGTAGTCCAACCACTGTCCGTGGACCACAGGGGTCCTGAGCAAAGGGGCAAGGCCCAGTCCCACGACAAGAACTCCACGGAGAGAACACTGCAGGGGCATCAGAAAGAAAAAAGGACAGGCACCTCAGGGGGAAGGGAAGGGGGGGCACCTCAGCCACTTGAGTACACGACGCCAGATCCACGAGGGGACTCCATGACCACTGGCCCATCCTGGAGAGAGCAAAGCCACAGTCCAAACAGTCCATACAGTGGGTGGCCTGCCCACTGGCCCATCCTGGAGAGAACAAAGCCACAGTCCAAACAGTCCATACAGTGGGTGGCCTGCCCACTGGGCCATCCTGGGGAGAGCAAAGCCACAGTCCAAACAGTCCATACAGTGGGTGGCCTGCCCACTGGGCCATCCTGGGGAGAGCAAAGCCACAGTCCAAACAGTCCATACAGTGGGTGGCCTGCCCACTGGGCCATCCTGGGGAGAGCAAAGCCACAGTCCAAACAGTCCATACAGTGGGTGGCCTGCCCACTGGGCCATCCTGGGGAGAGCAAAGCCACAGTCCAAACAGTCCATAACAGACTCCACTGCCACTGGAGGAGGCATGTTGGCCAGAGGACATCCTGCAGCCCTGCCCGAGACAGATCCTGCCCTGCCACGTCTGCCAAAGGGCCAGCGGTTCCTGCCTGGAAGGGCCCAGTTCAGCGGTTCTTGCCTTGAAGGGCCCAGTTCAGCGGTTCTTGAGACGGCGGTCCCCAGCGGAGCGGTGCTGGAGACGGCGGGGCCCAGTTCAGCGGTTCTTGCCTTGAAGGGCCCAGTTCAGCGGTTCTTGCCTTGAAGGGCCCAGTTCAGCGGTTCTTGAGACGGCGGTCCCCAGCGGAGCGGTGCTGGAGACGGCGGGGCCCAGTTCAGCGGTTCTTGCCTTGAAGGGCCCAGTTCAGCGGTTCTTGAGACGGCGGTCCCCAGCGGAGCGGTGCTGGAGACGGCGGGGCCCAGTTCAGCGGTTCTTGCCTTGAAGGGCCCAGTTCAGCGGTTCTTGCCTTGAAGGGCCCAGTTCAGCGGTTCTTGAGATGGCGGTCCCCAGCGGAGCGGTGCTGGAGACGGCGGCCATTCTATGGCCAACTGCTCATTGCCTGGTGGTGCCCTCCTGGGCAGCGGGGATGGTGCTCCTTCAATGCCCACCTGGGCTGTGGGTGGTGGGGCCCTCCTGGCCAGCTGGGCTGGGTCCTCCCTGGGCAGCGGCTATGGGGGTGGTGGGCTCTCCCGGGGCAGCTGTGCCGGTTCCTCCCGGGGCAGCGGCTATGGGGGTTGCGGGCTCCTCCTGGGCAGCTGTGACGGGTCCTCCATGGGCAGCAGGCCTGCTGCCTGACTTCTCCGCCTTGCTGCCCTTGCCCTCCTTAGTCGGGAGTCTGTGGCCCTTTCCTCCCTTTGGAGCTGTGGCTGTTGACGGTGGCTGGCTAGTGTCCTGGGGGGATATCGAATCCGGGCTCCAGCGGCGGCCCTTCCGCCTTCTGCTCCTCTTCCCAGGGGGTGGGCTGGCTGTCCCCTTGCTGCTGGGCGAAGATCCAGACCTGCGGGCTGGTGGGCTCCAATACCCCTGCACCCTTGTCAAGGGGGCTGCAGGGCTGGTGGTGGCTGAGGTGCTCTTTTTACCCCGACGAGAAGGAGGGGGGGGCTCAGGGTCAGGAAAGAAGGTAGCAGTAGAGAGATAGATTTTCTTGGGACAATGGAGAGTGGTAGGTACAGTGGGTATGGGAGTGGAGGGAGAGGATGTGGTTGTAGGCGAGACAAGTTTGCTGTCTTTGGGTGCAGGTGCAGGAGCGGGAGGCTGTCGTGAGGTGGATGGCTGTTGGGTGGGTGGGTGGCTGCGTTTGTGTGGTGTGGAAGAGGGGGTGACAGACACAGTGGGAGAGGACACAGGGGACGTGTAAATGGCAGTGGGGGTGGTGACTGCACGTGTGCGGACTGTAGTGGAGGGTATGCTGGTGATGGAAACACTGGCTGATGGTGAGGTGAATGAAGGTGTGAGTGTAGACGTCACAGGGAGGGAGGAGGGAGACGAGGAGGTGGGGGTCACAGAGGTGGTAGTGACTGTTGGCATGTCTGCATCGGAATGTTGCTTGTGTGAATGTCTGCGTGATCTGTGGTGCTTATGTTTGGATGAGCTGCTCTTGGGTGTTGAGGTGTGTGCAGGCTGGTCTGATGGTGTGGGTGGGACAGGCAGAGGAACAGGAGACTGGGAGGAGGGAGTTAGTAGAGGGAGGCAGGAGACAGGGACAATGGCTGCCGTCAGTGCTGAGGCCAGAGCCTGGAACGATCGCTGATGGGCAGCCTGACCCGAATGAATGCCCACCAGGTACGCATTGCTGCGATGAACCTCCCTCTCCACCCCCTGGATGGCATTCAAAAGGGTAGTCTGCCCAACAATGAGCGTTCGGAGGAGGTCAATGACCTCCTCACTGAGGGCAGCGGGGGTAACAGGGGCAGGGCCTGAGGTGCCTGGGGCGAAGGAGATGCCCGGCTTCCTGGCAGAGCGGGCACGGGGCGAACGCTGAGGGGCTGCTGGGAGGGCGGAGATGGTGCGCTGGGTGGTGGCTGTACCTGTAATGGCGGGGGGCACGGATGGTGCCAGCCCCGCAAGGGAGCTCCTTTCCGAGGACGTGTCCGTGTCGCTGCAGGGTCCAGTCGTCCCCGTTGTGGAGCTCCCCTCGCCCTCCGTCTCACTGGTCCAGTCAGACTCTGTGGCATGGCCCTCCTGGGCCATGTGAGATGCAGCTCCCTCCTGCCCCGATGCCACTTCTCCTCCGCCTGATGATGCTGATGCACACAAGCACAGAAAGACAAACAAAAAGGGGGGGGGAGAGAGAAATAAAGAGATTTTGAGTACATGGATCACCGTTACAGTTAGCGGACATGACAGACACAGATGCCCCCTGCACTAAGTTGCGCACTTGGGGTCCCCTACGCATTCCGTGGAACTTGCCCTACACGCCTAGAGTTGACAACTGCACCCATGGATGACACGGCCCAGGGATGGCTGTACTGACACACTACTGAGGGTGGTGGCTGGGGACACAGGGGCTTACGGGGGTGCCCAGCCTACAGATATCGCCCTGGTCTAGGGGGACCCACAGCCCTCCTCCCCCACCCAGACACCTCCACTGCGCGACAACAGAGTAGATAATGCTTGTACTCACCCCCTTGTGTCTGCTGTGCTGCCCTCACGCGCCCATCCAAATCAGGGTAGGCCACCGCCAGGATCCGGAACATCAGGGGGGTCAGTTGACGGCAGGCACCCCGCCTACGTTGGGAGGCCATCCCCAGCAGAGACTCGGCGGTCTTCTTGGTCCCGCGGCGGATGTCCTCCCACCTCTTGCGGCAGTGGGTGCCCCGTCGATGGTGGACCCCCAGGGTCCGGACTTCCTTGGCGATGGCACGCCAAATCCCGATCTTCTCATGGGCGCGGACCTATGTGACACGTACAGGGAGGGAGAAATACCACGTTCAAGTTTGTCTGCATTTTCGTTGCCAGTGGCCCAACGCCCCCCATCCCCGCCAGGCCCCCCGCCAGGCCCCCCGCCAGGCCCAACATGCCCCCCATCCCCGCCAGGCCCCCCGCCAGGCCCAACATGCCCCCCATCCCCGCCAGGCCCCCCGCCAGGCCCAACATGCCCCCCATCCCCGCCAGGCCCCCCGCCAGGCCCAACATGCCCCCCATCCCCGCCAGGCCCCCCGCCAGCCCCAACATGCCCCCCATCCCCGCCAGGCCCCCCGCCAGGCCCCCAAGCCAGCCAGTGGCCCCAAATCCATATTGAATTAAACTCACTTGTTGGTCTGGAGGACCGTAGAGTAGCGCATACTGGGGGAGGACCCCATCCACAAGTTTCTCCAACTCCTCTCCAGTGAAGGCAGGGGCCCTTTCCCCAGTCGCAGCAGCCATTGTCCCTTTCAGACCGAGGTCACAGCAACACTTGCAGTATAGGTCCTCTCCTGTGAAAGTTCAAGTCGCAAGTGGATAAGTAGATAGAAAATGGCGGTCACGTCCGCGGCGGTGCGTACCGCGGCGGTGCGTACCGCCACCGCCGGCGCCCTTCGCCATTGGCTCCTGAAACCCATAGGCTTCAATGTTAACCAATGCGGCTTCGCGCCGCGGTCTTACGACCGCCGACTGCCGCGGTGTGCCACGCCAGCGCATTGACCTCACATCCCATTGTCACACTTCACAGGTCAGGCAGCCGCCATTTCGAGGGTCCACATGGCTCAATTTCAACTGCGTCACACAGGCCTAGGCCTTGCATAGCCACTCAGACACGCCATTCACTGCATAGAGAATCGTTTACTGTGCAAGCTGTGAGTACGTACCTGTGGGTTGCTTGACTCTGTGCTCCATGTTGTCCTTCCTAGGCACCGTCCGCTGGGTTTGGCGAGGAGACGGATGAATCCTTGCGTGTACCGACCGCTGGTGGACCTGTCGACAATGGAAGAACGCCACATTATCCTGACCTACCGGCTTGACCGTGCCACTATACATGAACTGTGTGCCCAGCTGGAGCCCGACCTGATGTCCCCCATCCGCCAACCCACAGGGATTCCCCCTCTGGTGCAGGTCCTGTCAGTACTCCATTTCTTGGCAAGTGGGTCATTTCAGACAACAGTGGGAATTGCTTCTGGGATGTCTCAGCCCATGTTTTCGAAGGTGTTATCCAGAGTGTTGTCTGCCCTGATGAAATACGTGAGGAGCTACATCATTTTCCCTGAGGTGGGCGAATTGGCTACAGTGAAGGGTGATTTCTACGCCCTTGGACATATTCCCAACGTCATTGGTGCCATTGATGGGACCCATGTGGCTTTGGTTCCCCCAAGAGACAGGGAGCAGGTGTACAGGAACAGAAAAAGTTACCATTCCATGAACATCCAGGTGGTGTGTTTGGCTGACCAGTACATCTCGCATGTAAATGCCAAATTCCCAGGGTCAGTGCATGACGCCTACATCCTGAGGAATAGCAGCATCCCTTACGTGATGGAACAGCTAGAGAGACACCGTGTATGGCTATTGGGGGACTCTGGGTACCCCAACCTGTCGTGGCTACTGACCCCAGTAAGGAATCCCCGGACCAGGGCAGAGGAACGGTACAATGAGGCCCATGGGCGTACTAGGAGGGTGATCGAACGCACCTTTGGCCTCCTAAAGGCCAGGTTTAGGTGCCTGCATATGACAGGTGGATCCCTAATGTACTCACCTAAGAAGGTGTGTCACATCATCGTGGCCTGCTGCATGCTTCACAACCTGGCTTTGCGCCGCCAGGTGCCTTTCCTGCAGGAGGATGGTGGAGACGGTGGTGTTGTGGCAGCTGTGGAACCTGTGGAGAGTGACGAGGAGGAAGACGACGGGGCTGAAACAGACAACAGGGACAGAATCATTGAACAGTACTTCCAATAGGACACAGGTAACAATTCAAACATAATTTAGTAAATGTGAACTACTCTCCTGCATCTCTGCTGCCTGTCTATTTGCCCCAGTGTATGATGACTGAGTTGTGGCTTTTCCCTCCCTATTTCAGATCTGGGGTCCCCACTACGAGTCCTGTGCTTTGTTTCCCTATGGACTACAGCTTTGTGGCAGCTGTTTGTTGACTTCACTATGTACAAGGACATATTTGCACTGTCATGTCAATTACAATATTTTGAAATCACAGCCAGACTCCAGATAGTTTTGTGCAAAATAGGTGTTTATTTCAGTTCTCAAAATGGGATGGGTGGTTTCAAGTGGGTGGGGGCTATGGTGAAGGAATGTCCATGGCAGAGTCCAGAGTAACAGTCACACAGGTGCATTGTCCAGAGGCCTGTGGAGAGATGGAGCATGGGCAGTTCAAGGATGGACAGGGTGACAATGTGGGACAGTGGGATGACATCAGGTGGTATCCTTTGCTGGCGGGGGTCTTGACATCCTACTCTGTCTTCTTGCGAGATCTCAGGGCCCTCTTGCGGGGTGGTTCTTCTCCTGCAGGAGGTGGGGGTCTGGTGGGCTGCTGTTGTGCGGGGGCCTCCTGTCCACTAGCGCCGGCGGAGGTGGTTGGCTGTTCTTGGTCCAGGCTAGTGGCAGGGGCCCTTTGTTGTTGTTGAGTGTCCATCCTGGTGTTGATGAGGTCCTGCAGCAGCCCTACCATGGTAACCAGGGTGGAGGTGAGGGCTCTGATGTCCTCCCTGTACCCCCGATAGTGTTCCTCCTGCAGTACCTGGATCTCCTGGAACCGGGCCAGTACCGTCGCCATCGTCTCCTGGGAGCGGTTGTATGCTCCCATGATGGTGGTGAGGGCCTCGTGGAGAGTGGGTTCCCTGGGCCCGTCCCCCCCCTGTCGCACAGCTGCCCTCCGAGTTGCCCTGTTTCCCTGGGCCTCTGCCCCCTGGCCGGTGTGCCCACTACCACTGCCCCCAGGTCCCTGTTGTTGTTGGGGTGGTGGGTTATCCTGGGTGCCCTGTAGTGGTAGACACACCGCAGATTGACGCGCCCTGGAGACAGAGGCATGGGCCTGCTGGGTGGGAGCTGTGCTGGTGTTCCCAGAGGGGTTTGGGTCTGTAGTGGCCTGTGCCTGTGTGAGGGGAACCGACTGTCCAGAGGTCCCCGATGGTCCGGGCTGGTCATCAGTGTCCAGGTCGACAGAGCTGCTGTCATCGCTGACGGCCTCTTGGGTGGGGGGTGTGGAGAATTCTGGGCCCTCCGTGGTGGTGTGTTGATGGTCGGGTCCTGCAGGGGTATAGAGGTATGGTTATAGTTTCAATGTGTGGCATATGGGTGTATCTGTGGGTTCCTGTGTCCCCAAGTGCTGGCATTCGTGTGTGGGGGCTTTGGTGAGGGTGGCTTGTGGGGGGGATGTGTATATGCATTGGGCATGCTTTGGTGATGGGTGTCCATGCTTAGTGGACGCATGCAGGCCTAGGTTTTGGGATGTGTGGGTTGTGATGGTGAGACATTGGCAGGGAATAGGTGTGCTGGGGTGGGGGTGAGGATGGTGGTGGGGGTGAGGATGGTGGTGGGGGTGAGGGTGGGGGTGAGGATGGGGGTGGGGGTGAGGGTGGGGTTCGAGGATGGGGGTGAGGGTTGGGGTATGATTTGGCATGCAGGTGGGGGGGAAGCAGTAGTGAAGCTTCAACTTACCAGTATCCATTCCTCCGCCGACTCCTGCGAGGCCGTCAGGATGCAGGATGTTCAAGACTTCCTCCTCCCATGTTGTAAATTGTGGGGGTTGAGGTGGGGGTCCTCCGCCAGTCTTCTGCACGGCGATGATGTGCCTGGATACCATGGAACGCACCTTCCCCCGTAGGTCGTTCCATCGCTTCCTGATGTCTTCCCGATTTCTGGGGTGCTGTCCCACAGCGTTGACCCTGTCGACAATCCTCTGCCATAGCTCCGTCCTCCGGGCAATGCTGGTGTATTGGACCTGTGTGCCGAAGAGCTGGGGCTCTACCCGAACGATTTCCTCCACCATGACCCTGAGTTCTTCGTCTGAGAAGCGGGGGTGTCTTTGGGGTGCCATGGAGTGGTGTGTATGATGTGTGGGGTGGAGTATGTGTAGTTAAGTGTGTTGAGTGTGGTGGTGTGTGTTGTTTTGTGTGTGGATATTGTGTGGGTGATGGTGTAGTGTGCCTCTGTGTGATGGTATTCTGTGATCGCTGATGTGTCTCTCAGTGCTTCTTTCTGAATTTTTGGTTGTAGGGGTTTGTGGGTGATGTGGGTGTGTGTTTTATATTGTATTGTGTGTGTGGGAGTGGTGTGTGTATGTGTATCAGGTGTGTTGAATTCAAATCTGCCAATGTGGCTGAGTTTTGTTCGTTTGTGTGTATTCTGACCGCGGCGGTGTGTACCGCCAATGGAAAACCGCGTTTGAAAGACCGCCGCGTGGATTCGTGGGTCGTAACGGCATGGGCGTATTTCTGTTGGCGTGACGGTGGAGGTTTGGTCACCTCCACTTTTCCGCCGACCGCTGGTCTGGCGGTCTGTTGTGGCTGTCGGATTTTCGGAGGTTTGGCTGCTGCGGGTCAGAATGACCGTGGCAGGTTACCGCGACCGCGGCGAAATTATGGAGGATTTCTGACCGGCGGTAGGCACCTTTTACCGCCGAGGTCAGAATGACCACCAGTATCTTTTAACACAATTTATGCTTGTGATTATATTTTATAAGATGGTTACATAATGTTATATTTTTGTTATATTTCCTTGGACTTTTGACTGTATTTTGACTGTATATGTTGATGCTTTGAAGGTTATGTTGACCGAATAAAGCTTGTGTTGATGATGATGATACACACACACTAACAAAACTATACCGCATTGGACAATTCAAATTACACACACCTGACACACATACACACACCACACCCACACACCCACACCAATATAAAACACAATCCCACATTACCCACAACCCTTTCAATGAAAAAAGATTGCCAACAGAGAGAGACACAAGCCAGGAGCACCCACTCAATCTGAGCCACAAAACACCATCACTCATACACCATCCACGCACCTCACACTACACACCACAACACATCACCCCACACATCCTCACACATATCACTCACACCACATCCATGGCACCCCAAAGACACCCCAAGTTTTGAGAGGAAGAGCTAAGGGTCATGGTGGAGGGAATCATCCAGGTAGATCCACAGCTATTCGGATCACAGGTGCAGCAGATGTCCATTGCAAGGAAGATGGAGCTATAGCGAAGGATCGTGGTCAGGGTCAACATGGTGGGACAGCGTCCAAGAACAAGGGATGACATCAGGAAGAGGTGGAATGACCTATGGGGGAAGGTGAGTTCTGTGGTTGCAAGACACCAGGTATCTGTACAGAGGACTGGCGATGGACCCCCACCTCCTCCCCCACATCTAACAACATGGGAGGAGCAAGTCTTGGCAATAATGCGTCCTGAGGGCCTCGCAGGAGTACCAGGAGGACTGGACTCTGGTAAGTCAAATCGTTACTGCTGTATCCCCCACCCTACCTGCATGCCATCACAAATTCCTACCCCTACCCTCACCCCATCACTCCACCACCTCACATATACCCCACTATCACAACCCTCCCATCCCAAAACCAAGCCCTGCATGTAACACCAATCCATGGACCCCCATCACAGACCTGCTTGGACACCCATCACCACAGCATGCCCATTAGAGAGAATCACCTAGCCGACACAATCACCAGGCACACAGGCCTAAGCTTCCAGGGCTATTCCAACCATACAGGGAAACAAACCCATGCACAAGATGGCACACGCAGATACAATAACACTGTATTTTCATCCCCACAGGACCCCTACTTAATGTCACCGGGGAGGAGTTGCCACCAACATCCAGTCCCCCCAGAGGAGGCCCACAGTGATGACAGCAGCTCTGCATGCCTGGATCACGATGACCAACCTGGTCCATCAGGTACCTCAGGACAGTCGGTTACCCTGCCACAGTCCCAACCCACCACAGAGCCCCCCACCTCAGGAAACGCCACCATAGCACCCACCAGGCGGGCCCATGCCACCGTCCTCAGGACACGTCAATTAGCAGTGTGTCCACCACTACAGGGACCCCAGGCAACCCCACAAACACAGGACAATCAGCAACCTGGGGTCAGTGGCAGTGGGCACACGGTTCAGTGGACAGAGGCACAGGACAACAGGGAAGCTGAGAGGACTGCTGTGCGACCTGGGGAGGACAGGCCCAGTGAACTCACTCTCCAGGAGGCACTCTCCAACATCCTGGGAGCATACCACCATTCCCAGGAGACCATGGGCCAGATACTGTACAAGTTGCAGGAGACCCCGCGGCTGCAGGAGGGACAGTACCAGGGGATCAGGGAGTACCTCAAAAACATCTACACTATCCTGGTCACCATTGCAGGGATGCTGGCAGACATGGGCAAGACCATGAGGGAGGCAGTGCCATACCAACGGGCCCCTGACACTAGCCACACCAAAGAACAACACCTCTGCTGGCGCTAGTGGACAGGAGGCCCCGCCACAGGACCAACAGGCCACCAGCACCCCACCCCCTGCAGAAGGAGAACCACCTCGCAAACGGTCCCTGCGATCCAGGCAGAAGCCAGAGAACACTGCCAAGAATACGCCAGGAAATAAGACTCTCCGGATTGTCACCCTTCTGTCCCACTCTGTCACCCTGTCCACCTTGGACTGCCATTACTCCCCTTCCTATGCCCCATTGGACAATGCACGTGTGATTCAAAGAGACTAGACTCTAACTGGGCATTCCTCAAACATCACCCCAGCCCATTGCACATCCCCTTCTACATATGAGCACTTAAAAACGCCCTTGGAACAAATACAAATCTCGAGTCTGTCAATTGAATGAATCATGTATTAGTACAACATTCTGAAAACATTGCAAGTCATATATACAGTCATTTATAAATTGGTATGACCTTTAGTGGGCAGCAGTAAACATACCAGGAGCCAAAGTGGGCCACAGTGATCTGAAAATAGAGATGCCAAAGGGTACAGTAAGTGACCATAGACATAGGGACATCAGGCTGCCATGTATAATGTCCACCACAAAACTTAAAATTAAAATGAAGTTACAGTGCCTTACCTGTGTGTCACTGGAAGTACTGCTGAATTATATTACTTCTGTTGTCCACATCTTCTTCCTTTGCCTCCTCTTCGTCACTGTCAACAGGCTCCACCTCTGTCACAAGACCATCTCCAGGCTCATCCTCCTGCAGAAAAGGCACCTGGCGTCTCCAGGCCAGGTTGTGCAACATGCAACGATGATCTGGCACACCTTCTTGCGTGAGTAGTACAGGGATCCACCTGTCAGATGGAGGCACCGGAACCTGGCCTTCAGGAGGCCAAAGGTTCTTTCAATTATCCTCCTTGTTCGCCCATGTGCCTCATTGTAACGTTCCTCTGCCCTTGAGGTCAGTAGCCATGAGAGGTTGGAGTAGACAGAGTCACCTGCAAATATCGAGGGATTCCTGTTAGACACACACTAACCCTTAGGGACAACCCCATACCCAGACACCAACTTATACTGGGTGGTGACCTTGGGCTCACCTATTAGACACACCTGGTGCCTCTGGAGTTGGCCCATCACATATGGGATACTGCTATTCCTCAAGATAAAGGCGTCATGCACAGAGCCAGGAAACTTGGCATTCACATGGGAGATGTACTAGTCCGCCAAACACACCATCTACACATTCATAGAGTGATAGTTTTTTCTATTCCTGAACACTTATTCATTTCTCCGGGGGGGGGAATGCTACATGTGTACCATCAATGCACCAATGATGTTGGTGATATGTCCCAGGGCATAAAAGTCAGCTTTCACTGTGGCCAAATCCGCCACCTGGGGGAATACGATGTAGCTGCGCATGTGTTTCAGCAGGGCTGACAACACTCTGGTCAACACGTTGGAGAACATTGGCTGAGACATCCCTGATGCCATGGCCACTGTTGTTTGGAAGGAGCCACTTGCCAGGAAATGGAGCACTGACAGGACCTGCACTAGAGGGGAGATACCTGTGGGCTGGCGGATAGCTGACATCAGGTCTGGCTCCAGTTGGGCACACAGTTCTTGGATTGTGGCCCGATCAAGTCTGTAGGTTAGGATAATGTGTCTATCCTCCATAGTCGCAAGGTCTACCAGAGGTATGTACACCGGAGCATTTTGCCATCTTATATTCATCCTCAGCAGCAGAAGCCTATGGAGGAAAACGGTGATCAGATGGTCATAGTCATACATCAGTTGAAATAATGACGCATCTTTTACTTTACAGAACCTGTATGTGAATCTGAGAGTCAGTTGCTGTGCCAATGTCTGTTGTGACGCAGTTAGGTGCCATGGCCTGTGCCCCCCTGAAATGTCGGCTGCCTGACCTGTGAGGAGGGACAAGTGGAAATGAGGTCATTCCGCTGGCGTTGTGCGCCGTTGCGGTAGGCGGTCGATGACCGCCGAGCAACTTCACATTGGTTATCATTGGGCCCTATGGGTTCCAGGAGCCAATGGCGATGTACACCTGCGGTGATGGTACGCACGGCCGCGGACCTGACCGGCATTTTCTATCTCTTCACTCACTTGCTACTTGACCTTCAACAGGAGAGGTTCTACACTGAGGGTGCTGCTGTGACCTGTGTCTGGAAGTGACAATGGCTCATGTGTCTGGGGAAATGGCCCCTGCCTTCACTGCAAAGGAGTTGGAGACACTGGTGGATGGGGTCCTACCCCAGTACACGCTACACTACGGTCCTCCAGACAAACAGGTGAGTACACTGCGAGCATTATGCGTGGGCCATGAATGTATGGATTGCTGTGTGTGTAAGCCACATGTAGGGGGGGTGAGGCATCCTGGCCTGGGTGCTGCATGTATGGTGGTCAATGTATGTGCGTCAGGGGATGGGAGGAAGCTGGTGGGCCATGAGTATGACGGTCTGGACGGTTAACTAATTCCCTTTTCTGCTGTCTTTTCCATGCAGGTCAGCGCCCTTCAGAAAAAGGGTATTTGGCGTGCCATCGCCAAGGAGGTGAGAACCCTGGGGATCTTTGACAGGCAGAGCACCCACTGCCGCAAACAGAGGGAGGACCTGCGCTGCTGGGCAAGGAAGCCTATCCCAAGCACACCTTCAGACCAGCATTCACCCAAATCACCACACAAAAGTGGCTCAGGCAAACACAAGCACCACACTTCATCTCACAGGCACTCACACAAGCACCATCCCCATGCAGACACACCAACATCCACTGCATCCTCTGTGTCCCCCTCCTCCTCGTCCACCTCCCTCCCAGTAGTGTCTCCACTCACATCTGCATGTACTGCATCCTCATCCACTACCTCCATCACCAGCTTGCCCATCATAACATACCCCTCACTGGCAGTCACCACCCCCACATGCGTGCACAAGTCCCCTGTGTCCTCTGCCAGTGTGTCTGTAACCCCTCCTCCCAAAGTACACAAACGCAGGCACCCACCCACCCAACAGCCATCCACCTCACAACAGCATCCAGCCCATGCACCTGCACCCAAACTCAGCAGACAGACACCTCCTGCAACCACTCCCTCTTCCTCCACTCCCAAACCCTCTCCCTCTTCCCACCCCAGTGTCCCTAAGAAGCTTTTCCTAGCCAACTTTGACCTCTTCCCTACCCCTCTCCCCCATTCTTCCCCTCAGGCCAGGGTGGCCAGAACCCAGCCCAGCACCTCAGCCACCAAATCGTCATCCGCTGTGGTTCCTGCAGCTATCAAAAGTTCAAAGGGGGCACCCATCAGCCCAGCCAGTGTGCTACCAACCCCTGCCGAGGCCAAAACCATTCTGCCACCTGACAAGGTGAAGAGGGGGACAGGATCCAGCAAGGGGAATGAGCCACAACCACCCAGCAAGGCCACCTCAAAGACTCCAGGTGCCAGACCCAAGGTCTTACCACCATCTGCAAAGGTGAGGAAAGGGCAGAAAACACCAGCCAGAGCACTTCAGGCTTCCGAGGCTGCAGGTGAAGGCTTGGTGTGTACCAGCACAACTGCCAGCACCTCCACCTGCACCGCGGGCAGCACCGCCAGCAGCCCAGCCACTAGCACCGCCACAAGCCCCACCATCTGCACCGTGCAAGCACCACTACTGTCAGCAGCAGCAGTCCCAGTGGGCAGCCGTCCGCGGCTGCAGGAGAAGGGCTGGAGCCTCTCTCCATCACTGGCAGCACCGGCACCTGCACCACAGCCAGCACCGCCACCTGCGCTACCGCTTGCACCACCGCAGGCCCCGCGGCAAGCACCGCCACCTGCACCGCTGACAGTAGCACCACTGGCAGCAGCAGCCGCAGTGGGCAGCCGTCTGAGGCTGCAGGAGAAGGGCTGGAGCCTCCCTCCACCACTGGCAGCACCCCCATAACCCCCGACACTACCACCAGTTTGCATCCGTAGCTGTCGCCAGATGGATTCTAGCCCTGCCTCCATGGACTATCATGCAACCTGGTCCCTGCAAATCTCGAGCCTCAGACACCCAGGTGAGGGACTGTGAACTGCCACACCCCAAGTGTTTCATCACTGAGCACAAAGCCCCCTCCAGAATCAGTGGAGATATGCATCCACTCACCCAATCCGTGGCAGGATGAAGCACACTGGGCAGAAAGCCCCCTCCAGAACCAGTGGAAGAAGGCATCCACTCACCCCATTCTTGGCAGGATGAAGAACACTGGGCACAAAGCCCCCTCCAGAACCAGCGGAGATATGCATCCACTCACCAAATCCTTGGCAGGATAAAGAACACTGGTCAGAAAGCCCCCTCCAGAACCAGTGGAAGAAGGCATCCACTCACCCTATCCTTGGCAGGATGAAGCACATGGGGCACAAAGCCCCCTCCAGAATCAGTGGAGATATGCATCCACTCACCCAATCCTTGGCAAGATGAAGTACACTGGGCAGAAAGCCCGTCCAGAACCAGTGGAAGAAGGCATCCACTCACCCTATCCTTGGCAGGATGAAGTACACTGGGCACAAAGTCCCCACCAGTACCAGTGGAGATATGCATCCACTCACCCAATCCTTGGTAGGATGAAGCACACTGGGCACAAAGCCCCATCCAGAACCAGTGAAAGAAGGCATCCACTCAAGAGACTGTGGCCTTACACTGCCCAGGACCAAGCAGTGGGCAGACCACCCACTTGAGATACTGTGGCTTTGCACTCCCCAGGACCAAGCAGTGGGCAAACCACCCACTTGAGAGACTGTGGCTTTGCACTTCCCAGGACCAAGCAGTGGGCAAACCATCCACTAGAGAGACTATGGCTTTACACTCTCCAGGACCAAGCAGTGGACAACCCACCAACTTGAGAGACTGTGGCCTTGGTCTCCCCAGGACATCACTGTGGGCATGGAGCCCCCTCTAGGAGCAGTGGCGTTTTACCATCTTCCGCCTAAGATGCACCCCCTTCACCCTCCCCCTGAGGTGCCTGTTTGTTTTCGACCTGATGCCCCTGCAGCGTTCTCTCTGTATTGAGGCAGGAGTCAAGTGTGGGCTTGGCCTATGAGTTTTGGTCCAGTGGCCCACAGACCGCCTTATATACATATTGTATATTTTTGTAAATATTGTTTTTGAAATTTTTACGTGTATCTGACTATTTCTATTATTACACTTATTTGACTCTATTCCTTTTTTCCTTGCATTCTTCCAGGGGGTTACGGGGTGTAAATGTACTGTTCATGCACGTGTTTGTGTGTATGGTGTTGTGGGTGAGGGTGGGGGTGCAACGTGTTGCGTGTGTGTGTCACTCTTTTTTTTCTCCCCCCTCCTGTCTCCTAGGTGCAGTACTCACCGGGGTCATCGCTGCCACCGTTGGTACTCCTGGTAGATGAGGAGGTAGACCGGCATGGGGAGGACCTACAGCTCGGGCTCCATGACGTCCTGGTTCTTCGTTGAGTCTCGAGAGATGAGTGGTTTCCCTTCCAAGTACTGTTTCTGCCGTGCTTTTGATGGGGTTGGTTGTACCATCCCGGAAAAACTGGCGGATGGGCGGGTTGTGATGGGGTGGGTGGTACATTGTCTTCCGCCTGACTTTTGGCGGTTACCGCCGCATGTTTGTTGCTGCCGCCGTGGCGGTCGGAGTGTTAAAGTGGCTGTATGTTTTGGCGGTTTCTGCCATGGTTGTGATTTCATTTTTTTTACCGTCAACCTGTTGGAGGTATTGCCACCGCTTTAACACCGACCGCCAGGGTTGTAATGAGGGCCTATATTCCCTGTTATTTTTTGCAGCAATTGAATTAATTTACTTAAGATATGTTGCTCTTTTTCTCCAGTACGGGGTAACGGCTCTAACGTCCTTGTCCCAACCATTTACTGAGACTGTTTCCTGGCCTCATTCTTTACAGAAATCGGCATACACTTTGCCTTTTAGATAATATGCTCTTCACTTATTCTCAACTGGTAATAGCTGGCTTGTATCTTTTGCTATGTACGTGCTGACCTTTTCTTCACCCTTTCAGGACTAGTTTGTCTTGCACTACCTACACACTAGCTTATGTATTCTTTTCGATTTTTTTTACTTGAACAACTAGTGTGGCACTTTTTGACAGAAGGTGAGCTCCAAGGGCACTTAGGTGACTCCTGTCTACTTCTGTTTGCACCTAGTGCAAGAGTGCTACATTTTGTTGCACAGAGACCACAGAGAGAAATATGGGAGCTTAATGTCCACTCCCTAGGTCCCCAATACTGATCTATTCTTTTTTTATCTCATAAAATCTCAATTCCGATCGAATAGTGGTGCCTACTCTGAACTGTTCCTTGGATTCCTGTCTCTTTGAGGGACCTGTATGTATTGCTTTTTTCAATTTTTTTACCAAATGTTGATTTCACATTCATGAATAACCCTTATATACATACTTATTACATGATTATGGGGGTTATTCTAACTTTGGAGGAGGTGTTAATCCGTCCCAAAAGTGACGGAAAAGTGACGGATTTACCACCAGCCGTATTACGAGTCCATTATATCCTATGGAACTCGTAATACGGCTGGTGGTATATCCGTCACTTTACCGTCACTTTTGGGACGGATTAACACTCCTCCAAAGTTAGAATAACCCCCTATATTTGTATGTGCCATACCTACTCACGATTATCATTTTGATATTGTATATGTACAACAATACTATCTGATGGGTTATCTTATTAAATTTATCATGATGATGTCTTTACATGTTATGTATGGTTTAACATATCTACACAATTTTGTATGTGTATCGGGTGATTTGTTGAAAATCCTGTGGCCATTTTAATATTGTTGGTCATAGTTTTACATTTCTTTCTGATTGGTTTTGGGTTGGGTTTTCCTGAATTTTGTAATCAATGTACTGTTTTTCTGTTGATGTGTTTGTATTTATTTGCCAATTTTTCCATTGGGTGATTGGTATGTGGAATTGTATATTTTTGGTTTATCATTACCTTGTATGTTGTTTTCCAGTTTCACTGGCAGCCTGGGAAAGCCCCAGGACTTCATGTCAACGTTGGTAAAACACGCATTGGCTGATTTCTTTGTTACTACACTTCCATCTCGTAAAATTCCCAGAAAAATTGAAAGAATAAAGATTTTTTTTTTGTTAAACCTGGGCTTTCTTTCTACATTGCGATCCCAATTGAAGTATCACCCTGACACTCAGCTCTGTCCACTTTTTTGCTATGGAACTGATATGAATGGGTTGGGGGTTTCACATTTTTGGACATCTGAGTATCATTGATCATTGATCATTAAACTGGGATGAATAACTCTGGGACCCCTTGCTTCCTATAGTGGCTTCAAAATTGTAGGAGCCTTTTATGTCCCTGAGGCTCTGATCAGGAGCACAGCCAGTAAGTTCTTGGAGTCACTCTTGGAGTCCTGGGTTCAAGATGAGGAGCACTACTCAGACAGCCGAGCAGTCTCTGATGGTTCAAGGCAGGTTTCAGGCAGCAGTAACGGTCCTTTGAGGGGCAGCAAAATAGTCTTCTGAAGTACACAGCAGGCCAGAACAACAGGCAGTCTGAGGAGTTCTTTCACAGGTTCAGAAAATGGACTGAAGAGTTGGTGTGAGGGTCTAATTTGCATACCTAGGGCCTCCTTTGAAGTAGGAGAAGTTTCTGAAGCTTTTCTTTTGAAGTGCTTGGCGTTTCCTGCCTTCCTAGCACTGGTTCCAGCCTGACTGCCAAAATAATCGGTAGTTTGAAGTTCTTTATGCTGAGGTAGGGCACAGCCTATTGATTTGCAAGTGGTGGAGCACCCAAACACATCTAGGGGCATATTTATACTCCGTTTGTGCCGAAATTGCGTCGTTTTTTTTGACGCAATTTCGACGCAAAACTAACCCCATATTTATACTTCGGCGTTAGACGAGTCTAGCGCCAAAGTCCATGGAGTTAGCGTAATTTTTTAGCGTGGACACCTACTTTGCGTTAATTATATGCAAGGTAGGCGTTCCCGTCTAAAAAATCGACTCCGAGGCATGTGCATGGGATTTATACTCCAGGGCAAAAATCACACCCGGGAGTGGGAGGGACAAAAAAAATGACGTACGGCCGCTTTTGCGCCGTTTTTTAGCGCCTGCAAAAGGCAAGCGTTAAGGGACCTGGGGGCTCTGAAGGAGCCCAGAGGTGCCCCCCATGCCCCCAGGGACACCCCCTGTCACCCATGCCCACCCCAGGAGGACACCCAAGGCTGGAGGGACCCATCCCAGGGACATTTAGGTAAGTTCAGGTAAGTCGTTTTTTAAAAAAAAATTGTGTGGCATAGGGGGGCCTGATTTGTGCCCCCCCTACATGCCACTATGCCCAATGACCATGCCCAGGGGACAGAAGTCCCCTGGGCATGGCCATTGGGCAAGGGGGCATGACTCCTGTCTTTGCTAAGACAGGAGTCATTTCAATGGGGGATGGGCGTCGTAAAAAAATGGCGCAAATCGGGTTGTGGCGATTTTTTTGCCTCAGCCTGACTTGCACCATTTGTGGACGCCCATAAGCCATTTTCCCCCTACGCCGGCGCTGCCTGGTGTACGTCGTTTTTTTTAACGCACACCAGACAGCGCCGGCGGCTAACGCCGGCTAACGTCATTCAATAAATACGGCGCCCGCATGGCGCTTCAGAATGGCGTTAGCCGGCGCTAATTTTTTGGGCGCAAAACTGCGTTGGCGCAGTTTTGCGTCAAAAAGTATAAATATGGGCCCTAATCCCTCGATTGTGTGGCTATCTGGGAGGAATAAACAGTCTCCAACTGCCGCCTACACTGAGGCATGTGACCCATGGACATGCTGCAGGTACAAATTTTCTAGGGCAGGAAAATGCCAACTTTCTACAAATGTTATTTTCAAAATAGTGACTTAAAATCGAAGTTTACCATTAAAGAGGATTTTAAATGATAATTTCTTAGACACCAAACATGAATTTCATATCTGTTCCTAATCAAAGGTTAGCACTTATTAAATCTATTCAGGCATCCCAATGTAATTCTATGGGAGAGGTAGTCCTTACAGTAGTAAAACAAGAAGTTAGGAGGTTTTCACTACCAAAACATGTAAAACCTTAAAGGTAGATGTCCAACTTTTTAAGTAGAATGCACCTTCACATATGGCTGCCTTAGGCTTACCTTAGGGGTGATACGTGTAAAAAAGGGGAGTTTAAGGTTTGAAAAAGCATTCTTTTGCTAAGTCAAATTGGCAAATTAAAACTGAATTGAGGCTGCAATGGCAGAGCTGGGACATGTTTTAAGGGAACACTTAAGTGGGTGCTAAAATAAGTTCTGCAAACCCACTAGTAGAATGTATGTACAGTCCCAGGGAATATAGTACATCAGTTTGTATAAGTAAACAAAATATGCCAGGTGTAAGTCAATTTTCCATGTTTTAGTGAGTGAGCGCAAGTACTTTAACACTGGTTAACAATAGTAAAACACAACTTTCAGCAGCAAAAATGGAGGTAAGTAGGCAAAGAGTTCAGGGGAAGACACCCTAAGGCTTACAGGACTAACACATGCCCTCCCCAGCTGAAAGCCAAGCAAACCACCCAACCTCCTGGGATTTCTGATTACTAAGGTAGAAGTACCTAGACAGACCATCAGCACTAGAGTTGTCTTGCCCTGGACAGTGTTTCTCAGTAAAGCCCATTCGTTGTAGAAAAGACTGACCACCTCAACAGTTTTGGTCCTGCATGAGCTATCTGAGGGGTCTAAGGTCTGGCTGAATCTGGAAGTGAGTCCCAAATAGATATGGACTCAGCTTCTTCAGTCCCCACACCAAAGCAAATATGTCTCTCTCAAAAGCGCTCTACCTCTGTTCCCTGGGAAGTATCCTCCTAGAGATGAAAGCTACAGGTTGTTCTAGGTCCTCCTCATTTAACTGTGATAACACTGCACCTTCGCTAGGCTCTAAGACATCACTTTGCATAATGAATTCCTGGGAAATGTCAGGGGCCTTCAATACAGGGGCGGTTCATATGGCTTGTTTGAGGGTGTGAACACCTTTCTGACAGTCCTGTATCCAGGTTACCTTTTTAGGCTGCTTCTTGAAAGTCAACTTAGTTAAGGGGGCAACAATAGTGCCATATCTCTTAATAAACCTATGCGTTGCTGGTCGATTGATGACCTGAAGACGAAGACTGACTTTGTTTCTGATCCATTCCATATTTGGCCTGGATGCGCTGCACCTTAGCCCTGCCCACAAGGTGTCCCAGATACACCACAGAACCCTACCCTATCTGGCACTTATGGTCCTTAATTGTCAGGCTCTCGTTTTGCAGGGCCTGAAGCACCTCCTGGAGGTGAAATTAGTCATTCTTCCAGCTGCTACTGTACACAGCTATGTCATTCAAATAGGTATCACAGTAGGCTTCCATTCCAGCTAATACCTGGGCATAAACCTCTGGAAGATTGCAGGGGCATTATTGAATCCAAATTGCATCACTTTAAATTGAAAGTGGCCCTCTATCCTTTGCCCCCTTGGATATGACTGTCTGCCAGCATCATAAAGTAGGCTAAATGTACTCAGGACCTTGGCAGCTCCTAACCTATCAATGAACTCATTAGCTCTGGAGATTGGGTGTGAGTCCCCTGTAGTTCATGCAGAACCTGGGTTCTGGTACAGCCCCTGGTGGGGCAGCTTTGTGTACTAGCACCATTGGGCTGGAAAAAGGAACACTGAAGTGCTCAATCACTCCTAAATCCAGCATTTTGGAGGCATTCTTCTTCATTAGAATGCTGGCTGTAGGAAATTGGAATTAGTTGCATGACCTGCACAAATAATAGGTCCACAATTCCCTTACAGGGAACCAAGCAACTCCTTGTAGCGCTTGACTCTTTCAGGGTTGAGAGGCAGAGCAATCCAAGGCCTAATCATGGGAAGTGATGTGGACTAGGAATCACCGTTCACTGGTATGTAATATTAACACTCAAGAAATGATTGTACAATACTTTTTCTATACGAAAAGAAGTACCTTTATCAAACAACTACTAAGTACTAGGCAATTATTTATAAATATGCACATTGGCAGATAGAAAATACCATATATGACATTTTATGATAACCTTTGACCAACTAAGGGGGTCACACAACCATTTCAAGTGAGTCTATTGGTTTGTCAAGATTTACAAGCAACACACCACATGTTAAAATCACCATTATATACTTAAAGGTAATTATCAACAATAATATACTTAATAATGTTAATAATTATATGTGATGTGAGCAGTAATCATTTTCATCTTTACAAGGAACCAATAAAATATTTATAACAAGTAAAACCTGTGTTTGTGTATTTTCTTATACATTTTCAGCCATCAAACCTTAATTATATAAGCAGGCCTTATAGGGCATCCCATTATAATGATATTGCATTGAAGCTATGCACTTGGCCCCTAGAGGGTGATTCAAGGCATATATTTCTTTCAACTACCTTGAAGGCCATAATGACTGTAAACACATCACTAGAGAGTGCAGCATTCTCAGCTGTAGAACAAAAGCTCAAGCCGTAGGAGTGCTTGAAAACATGTTGGAAATCCTGGGGAGGTTAATGGTTTTGAGAACCACCCTACTTGAGGTGGGGATTCCTCAAGTGCGTCTTGGGAGAAGCTATACACTTCCTAATATTGTTGGTGATGAACCTGCCATCACAAGGGGAGAAACAACCAAAATTGGTGCCAAACAGTCCAAACAAATGAGACAGCCTTGCAGAGCACAATGGGTTGCTCTCTCAGGAGCCATGAATATTATATTAGCGACTCTTCCACTGCACTGGGAGCCCCGCATTTTGGTTTTCTTTTCTTTTTGTATGTGGTCTTGCGCAGCTCAGTTTTGCCTCAGATTGCCCACCTGGGCACAAAGCATGATTCCATGTTGGGGAGACAGACCCGGGAGTCCGCCCCTAACTGTGCATGTAGGCTCCCAATGCAGGTAGCACCCCTGCATGCTGCTGCAGGAGCCGGTAGCACTTTTCTGTCCTGCTCGTTCCTGTTGGCAGGTGCATTGCTTGTGGATGGCCTCCCACATCCCTAGTCACAGGCGTGGGAAGCAGGGCAGGCCGGCCACATGGAAGAGTGCAGCAATGTTCTCCCTATTTATTTTCCCTGGGCCCAAGGATGGGGTCCTTGGTCCCTCCTTTCTTAAACAGAGGAGCACAACGACACTCCCTCACAATGGATTTCTTCCTTAGATCCTGGGATGGAGACCTGGATGGAGACCCCAGCGCCTTGAGACCCTCACGGGTGAGTAGCGCTCTCTACAATTTTTTGATTGATTGCTTGATTGATTGATTGACCTGGGCCCTTTCACAGTGGATAAAGCAAGACAGCACTTTGCTGCAGTTCCTTGTTTATGTAGGTAACCCCCGGACCCTGGCTCACCTGGGGGAATTTATGGAAAGGCAGCAGAGCACCATGTGCGCTGAGGATAGGAAGGTCACCAAACATTAAAGTGCCATGAACTAGGACTAATTCAGATGATCCTGGGATCATTTTACTCCTGGTGGTGAGCTTTGGCCAGCAGGGGCAGTGCCAGCAACCCCCCACACCTATAAAGTTTGGCAGTCCTCAAGGAACTGGTTCTTCTGACTCCCTCCACCAGCTCTCCTCTTGATCTTGGTTTCTGGGCACAGAAAAGTCCAGGTCTTTACCCCAGCTGGTTTTCAGAGGCATAATGGGGCCAACCTCACTGATCCTTGGGAAGAGCCACTGGTCTTGGGGTCAACTGGGCAGACTGCTTAGCCCTCAGTGGGGATCAGGGGGTTTCTCCTTCCAGTCCTCCATGGGGGTCCCAGGACCCAGGAGCGAAGTGCAGAAAAATCAACAGACAAGAAGAATTTATTTTCCTTGTGCATGAGTTTTTAACCCCTTTGATGCGGAGCACGGCTTGAAGCCTTCCTCTGCATGCGGTGCTCATGTGCGGAGGACAGCTCCGAGCGATCTCTGCACACAAGATAGGAAATACCTCTGGTGTAGGCACCATAGAGATTTTCTCAAACTGAAAATCACCTTGGGAGTTGGGGAAGAGCTTCCCCAGTTCCCGAGGCTAGTTCAGTTCTTTTCATTGAAATGACAATCAGTGCGCATGGCATCCTAATGTCATTTCAGTGAAAATGAAAGTGAAATAAGCCTTTCACTGCATTGGTGCTTGCAGGGCTATCTCAGCCACTGGAGCACATTTGCAGATGGGAGGGATATCAATGAAAAGAGGAGAATCTCCCCTTTCCAATGGTACCTTTCCCTAGTGGAACCCTGCTTTGGGATCACCACAGGAGGGTGACAACCAAGCAGGAATCCTCCATCAGACACCAGAGTGGGGGGTGCGGCCCCTTTAGCAAGGGTTTTTGCTCCCCCTGGTTATTTTTTTTTAAAATTCAGTCTTTCTGCCACTGTGAGAGAGGAGATGGGGGCAACAGCTCCTGATCTGCTCCCCCAGAGGTCAGAAAGCCCACTTAGCACCAGGGATTTTTTTTTTTATTGGTGTAAGAATGAAGGCTGCACAGAATGGACATGGCAGTGCCCTCAACCCTCCTCCCCCCAAAAAATGGACACAGTCCTTCTGCCCGCTTTTGGGACACAGATTGGGTTATTATCCCCGATTACTCATCCCTGCCCCGGGGGAGCAAAAATCCCACTAGAAAACAGGGAAGATTTTTTTTTTTTTTTAAAGAGAGGTAGGTGTTGCCCACAATGGAAATGGCCATGCTTCCACTCCAAATAAATGAGGACCAAAGTCAATCTGCCCCCACTTTCCCAAGGGGGCAGATGAGGCAATAGCCCCTGGTCTGTCTCCCGGGGAGCAGAAAGCCCATTAGACATAATGGAATTTTTTTTTTTTAAATAAAAGAGGAGTGGGGGCTACCCCTACCCCAAATAAATGGGAATTGAAATATTTCTGTCCCCCTCATGGGCAGATGAGAAAATAGGCCCCGATCTGCTCCCCTTGGTGGAGGGGGCAGAAAGTCCACTAGCCACCAAGGATTCTTTTTTTTCAAAAACATCTTGGGGTGGGGGCTGCCCAGAATGGGCATGGCAACGCCCTTACCCCTCAAAAATGGGCTCAGTTTGTCTGCTCACCCAAGGGGGCATATGAGGTAATTACCCCCAATTTGCCCTCACCCGGGGGCAGAAGGCCCACTAAACAAAAAGGAATCATTTAAAAAAAAAGAGGGGTGGAGGCTGCACACCATGAGCATGGCCATACCCCACCACAAATAAATGGGGACAACGTTTTTCTGCCCCCCCTCCAGGTCAGATAGGGGTAATTATACCAATCATCCCCTCAGTGGGCAGAAAGCCTACTAGACACCAGTGAATTTAAATAAATAGTGGGGTGGGGCTCCCAACCACCATGGGTAGGGTTATCCCCCGCCCCTACTGAAGGGGCCAACAGCTGTTCTGCTTCCCCTGCAGACTAAAGCATCTCATCCCAATGGCAAGCTAGAGGACATTTCACTCTTTTGGGTGTTGATTTTACAATTGGTCCAGGAGAGCTTAGCTATCATCCATTATTGTCCCACTTGAAATGGTGAACGGCAGCACTTTTTGGGCTTGGGTAGACTGCCACCTGAAAAAAACAGGCACTTCCAAAAACTAGACATGTGGATGAGTTCAGGGTGGTTTGCTTCATATGTACCCTACACCATTTTCTTACCCGCAATGCCCTGGAAACCTCAAACGTTCACTAAAAACACACATTTTACTAACATTTTTCTGAGGAAAACTTCTGCAATCTGCAGGGAGCCAAAAATGTCCTACCACCCAGCATTTGCCCAAGTCTCCGGATAAAAACAGTACCTCACTTAGGGGGTCATCCCAAGTTTGGCGGGCGGCGGTTGCCGCCCGCCAAACGGGAACCGCCGATTGCCCGCTCCGCGGTCAGAAGACCGATGGGGCCATTCAGACTTTCCCGCTGGGCCGGTGGGCGCCCGCCAAGGGAGCGCCCACCGGCCCAGCGGGAAAGGGCCTGCAACACTGAAGCCGGCTCCGAATGGAGCCGGCGGTGTTGCAGGAGTGCGACGGGTGCAGTTGCACCCGTTGCGCTTTTCACTGTCTGCTATGCAGACAGTGAAAAGCATGCTGGGGCCCTGTGAGGGGGCCCCTCCACTGCCCATGCCAGTGGCATGGGCAGTGCAGAAGCCCCCAGGGGCCCCAGGACACCCGTTCCCGCCATCCTGTTCCTGGCGGTAAAAACCGCCAGAAACAGGGTGGCGGGAAGGGGGTCAGAATCCCCATGGCGGCGCTGCTTGCAGCGCCGCCATGGAGGATTCGCCCAGCCGGGGGAAATCCGGACAGAGAATACTTTCGAGTTTGGAGGCCAACTAAATAAGCAAACTAAGGGAGTCAGCATGGGTGCTTCCAGTGCACCCAGCATAGCAAGTATGTGGCATTATTTGAAGAGAAATGTATCCACAATGAAATAGCCTCATTTTTTGAGTCAGTGACAAAATGGTCACACTAAATATTTTTTTCAACCTGAGTAGGTACAACAGAGGAGTTGGATGAATTTCTCCTATGGCTAAATCCAAATGATTAGAATACAACATTCACAGCACATAGCAATCAACACCAAGCTGATTTTCCTAACACTCTAATATGCCATAACAATGGTCAATCGGAAGTAGACCTTTATATCAAGTCTACTCCCAGATATCCGTTGCTGCACTTTGATAGTTTTCATCCAAGGAATCAGAAGCAGAGTGTTCTGTTTGGTCAATTTTTAAGACTGAGAAGAAACTGCACTAATTTACGAGATCATGACACCAGAGCCATCATGATGAAATCAAAATTTGAAAACTAGAAACTACCCAAACAGATTAATGCAAGAAGCCTTTAAGAGAGCACAGTTTTAATATAGGGATCATTTACTTAACAATTAGACACAGCAATGTGAATCAAAGTTTGTTTGTGTAACTTTGCATTCAGTTTTGGATGAAAAGGTTCGTCAGATTATAAACTCAAATTGGCATATTCTAAATAATGATTCAGATCACAATTTCTAGGATCCCTAAACCATTGTTTGTGCATAGGCACAATAAGGGCCTAATTTATGTAAAGTTAGCGCCACCTTTACGTCATTTTGTGATGTAAAAGCGGCGCTAACTTACAAAATATGGGGCATATTTATCATTGTTTTGTGCTGAATTTGCATCATTTTTTTACGCAAATTCGGTGCAAAACTAACTCCATATTTATACTTTGGCGCTAGACTCGTCTGGCACCAAATGTATGGAGTTAAAGTCATTCTTGGGACGTGGAAACCTACTTTGCATCAATGAGAAGCAAAGTAGGCGTTCCCGTGCAGAAAAATGACTCTTTGGTGTTAGCGCCATATTTATCCCTGTGCTAAAATTACGCACAGGAGGGAAGAGGGGTCAAAAAATGGTGCAAAGCTTGCTTTGCACCATTTTTTAATGCCTGGGGCAGGCGTCAGAGGACCTGTGGGCCTATTTCCATGGTGTAACACCATGGAATAAGTCCACAGGAACCCTCCCCAGGCCCCAGGGACACTCCCACCCACACCAGAGGGACAGTGGGGGAGGGGGGACCCCATCCCAGGTAAGCACAGGTAATTATTTGTTTTTAAAGTGCCATTGGGGGCCCTGAAATTGGCCCCCCTACATTGCCTTGGGTGCCATGGCCATGCCCAGGGGACGCTGGTCCCCTGTGTTGGCCATTGCGGTGGTGGGCATGACTCCTGTCTTTACTAAGACAGGAGTCATATGGTATGGATGGTTTTGCATCAGAAAATGACTCTAGCCAGGTTAGAGTCATTTATTTTTTTACTCTATCCTGCCTAACGTCATTTTTTGGTGCAAACCCCACTTCTTCTATACCGCCAGTCCCACCCGACTAACGTCATTTTTTTTATGCTAGCCTTCCCTTTGCACCGGCTTGCACCATTCCATAAATATGGTACCCTGCTGTGCACAGAAATGGTGCAAGCCAGTGCTAAACTTTTTGGTGCAAACTGCATTAGTGCAGTTTTGCACCAAAAAGTATAAATCAGGGCCTATATATTTTGTAAGTTTGCGCCGCTTTTGCGTCACAAAATTATGTAAAGGCGGTGCTAACTTTTCATAAATCAGGCCCTAAGTAACTTAAAGAATATATAGTTACATCACGCTTATAGACCGTGTAATAATCTAGGTTACGTAGGCAAAACAGGACGGTCTTTGGCAACCCACCTCACAGACGATAGATCAGTCATCAGGACAGCAAAAATCAATGCTTCCTCAGTAAAACACTACATGGAAAAATTGCACCAGCCAGAGGAGATTAGATGGCTTATTCTGGAAAAGATTGAGAAAAAAGGAAGGAGGAGACCCTATGGAAATAAAAAAAAGATGGAAAATGTACTGGATTTTCACCTTAGACACACATGCACAATCTCTTAACAGGGAGATTCCATGGGAGAATGTGATTAGATACAATTCATGGACTGCCTTCTTCAGACATCTTTAATAGTGTTCTACATGATTAGGTCTGTTATGTATCTCCAGGACGGCTTGTTTGAATACTCACTCTGGTACCTTACGTTAATGAAGTCCTGGATAGGTGTATATTTTGATTTATTACAATCTTTTTTTCATTTATTGAGGGTTTTGTATTAACTTTGGCTATTATAAAACTTGTGCCGCCCATGCCCTGCCATCCTCTCCTGTTAATTTGGCTCTTACTAAGCATTATTTACAGTTGGGTCAGATCTAACCACTCTTAAATACTTGGATTGTTTATTTTCTATGTTATAGCTAGGGATCATGATCTCTAGGAATATGGCCGCAAGGTTATATTGCTGCCTTCCTAGGGTTCCAATTAAAGGAATGTCTAGGCTATTGGTAAGATCTTTGCCTTCTGCATCAATGGATTCCACTTATAAGTTTGTATTATTTTATTGCCTTTTTGCTTTGTGGGTTTCGGCAAGTAATATCGTAGTTGTGCCTGCACATCCTTCTCCATATTATTTGTTAATCTATTTTTTTGACTTATTTTTTAATGTTGATTGTGGCTCCTCTTTGAACATGGTCATTAAGCTAGTGAATTTTTTTTTTCATGAGCTTTTACTAGTAGGTTAGCTTCTCCTGTTCAACACTTTGTGGCTCCTTCAGACATGACCATCAAACCAGTGCAGTCTCCAAAGACTCAGGCTTTTTCAATAATATGTTTGCATTTGTTTCCTTTTTCCATATTATTTTTTCACCTAATTTATTGACTTATCCTAAAATATTGATTGCAGCTTCCCCTTGAACATGGTCGCAAAAATAGTGCAATTTGTTTACCAGCAAGCATTAGTAGGTTATCTCTGCCTTTTCACCACTTTGTGGCTCCATCAAACATGGTTGTTAAACTAGTACAGTCTCCCTAAGAGTCAGCTATCGTATCTATGTGGATGTCACGGACAGCAGCTTTTAAAACATGGCTGTAGTTGGCGTCTTTGTGTACAGGGTCTTTTCCGGTCATTTCTGATGGCTGGTGTCTTGGTATCTGGTGGATGATTTTCTTGAAAACTAACAAGTAAGTGTCTTCCTAGCTAGACAGTCTAAAGTCCTTGGGCCCAATTCACAAAGGTAAACCTAGACGTTTGGACTAACCTTAGACCAAATGGCAATGTTTATAATTTTAGGAATTCACAAAGGGCATTTATGAGTAGTATCTTTACATCATCACTTGCGGATATGTGAGCTTGGGTGAAAGCAAGTGTGGCGAGATTGCTGAGTGTTTAGAATGTTTTTATATTTCAGGATAGTTTTATAACACTGAATGATGAGATAATGTTTCTATTTGATTATTTACAATCAAAGCCGTTATTCCACTGTAATTCATGAGTAAAGATATGAATGTTAAGACTATTCAGTCTGAGCCAATAATATTATTGAGCTAAAGAAATAAGCAAGGTTACCAGGGTTTCTTTGGCAATGTGGAATCCAGGCAAGTCATGCCGCCCCCTCGGTGTCTAGCTTTCAAAAAATGTACAGGTTGGCTAGGTTTCCCTAGGTGCCAGCTGAGCAACAGTCCAAACTTTTGTGCTTCTCACATCAGAAAAAGAGGGTCAATTTTTAGTGGAAAAATGCCTGCATCTATGTTGCGTTGTGGGCCATTTTCTATAGTAGACACTAGGGCTACCCACACAAGTGAGGTACCATTACTTTTGGGTGACTTGGGAGGATGCTGGGAGGAATGAGTTTTGTGGCTTCCAGAGATTCCTTCACTTTCTATCACAGAAATGTGAGGCAATTGTGTTTTAATCAACATTTGAGGTTTGCAAGGGAGTCTGGGTAAACCACACGTGGGGAGAGCCACACAAGTCAGCCCATCCTGGATACCTTTAGGTGTCTAGTTTAAAAAAATGTACAGGTTGGCCAGGTTTCCGTAGATGCAGGCTGAGCTAGGGTCCAAAATCTAGAACTACCCACATTGGGAAAAGAGGGTCAGTATTCAGTGGAAAAATGTGATGCATCCAAGTTGCGTTTTGGGCCTTTTCCTGTCGCAACAGTAAGCCTATCCACTCAAATGAGGTACCATTTTCATGAGGAGCATAACATAATAGAACATTTGTTTTTACTAATTTGATGTTGCTGTATTTGTGCCTTTCAAATACAAGCAAGAAAGATGACATTTCGAAAAATCACTTCAAAAGCATACTCTAGTACTAAGACCCACAAATCCAGAAATGTATAAATAACCACTGCTGCTAAACTCTATATCCTGTTCCCATTTCAGAAATACATAACTTTCCTTGATACTCATTTTTCAGTCTGAATATATTTTGCTGTAGGAATTGGTATATACTCAGTACTCAATAAAAAAAACATTCTACGGTACAGCTCAGTCATTTGCTGTGGGTGCCTTGGGTTCTTGGAGAACCTACAAACTCTATATATGTTCACACCCAGAAGGGGCTAATGGACATAATGGTATATTCCTTTTGTCAACAGGCCATCGTGATGAAAACTTACAGATGAAAATGTTGTCACAAATGCCTGTTTTTCCCTAATCATTTTCAATATTACTTTATTTCAACAGTTGCTTTCCTTGAAAAAACCTTGAGGAAACTACACACATGACCTCTTGCTAAATTTTAAGACATCTATAGTTTTTCTGGATCACCAATGGGTTTCACACTGGTTTCCATCACAAACTGGATGTAGGTTGAGAGCATAAAAAATAGGGAAAATAAGCTACCTCTTAAAAAATGCAAAAACTGTGTTGCTAAATTAGGTTTTTTGATTCAGCCCTATATGTTCCTGAAGGATGGAAAGATGGTTACTTTAGGACTGTAAACCGTTTGTGGATGCTATTTTAGGACAAAAAACAGACACTGGAGCACTTTTTCACTATTTTTTTACAAACAGCTCAAAATGTTGCTATATTTTGCTGTGATGTGCTGTGAATTTTGATGTGGATAGCTTATGTGGACAAAACGTTATTAAGGCCTAAGCCCCCAAGAAAAGCTTAGCACTGAGTGAGGGTAGCTTAGCAGCGAAAGGGTTAAAGGGGAAGGAAGGTTCCAGAAGTTAGGCAACCCCGGCCAATCCTATGGTACCACGTCACCTTTCCATCTCTGTCCCAACCCTCCTGCACAGTATGCTGCGTCAGTCCAAAATGGCATCATCCAAGAGTCACTGTTCTTGTCTGCTCCTGGGGTCTTAGCTCCATCCTTCAGTAACATCACTTCCAGAGCCCTACACATCAAAGATTCAAAGTGAGCACCCCTTCTTGTATTGGCTTTAGTTGTCAGGACCCTCTCCTTTGTTCAGTGAGCCTGGGCAGGCCCATTCCTGGTGTAGTGTGATAGCTGAGTGATTGATGCAGATCATCTCATTCCATGCCCTTCCTCCTCAAGAACTGGGTGAAGTACTGTTAATTGCTCCCTTTGTGTAGGGTGGCCTTTGTTTCTGCTACTGGAAAGAAACACAATTAACTAGTCACAGCAGTATAATAAAAACCTTGAGCTCTGATCCTGAGCTTATGCAGTGAAATATGAAAGATCTGGATGGCCCCTAAAGTGTACAGATATGATTTGGGAAGTTACATAATTGACTTTCCTGCACAGGTGACAGCCCAAATCAAGATGCCAATGGCCTCTGAAGGCCAAAGGTGAGCAGAACTGCACTCTAAGGCAGTTGTCTCCCTGTGTGTATAAGAGAGTGCCACTACAGACAAAACAGTAAATCAATCTGACTTACCCTATTAGTGTGCACTAACATTGTAAGGCCTATTCTAGGTGTCTATCAAATGCTGCAGAGTCCCTTTTGTGCCAGGTTACTTGTGCGCACTTACAGGGCTGTGCACAACTGTTAACCCCCATGCATAGCCCACACGTGTGCACACATGTTCACATGTAATCAGCCAAGTGCACCTTACCCTTGCTGCATTGCAGTGGCCTTATCTTAAAAGGCGGATACTAGAGGCAAACAGGTGCAGTCCACTTGCCATGTGATTACCATGAGTGAGACACCTGTGGTTAGACTCACCCACAGTTAAAACTCAAAAAACGGGTGGCCCAAGAAGCAAACAAAATAAATCAGACGTACTGAATGGGTGGAACCCAATTGCAGCACTGACCCTAATTTTGTATGACAGCTTGTATATTTTATTCTTGACATGCAGGCTGTCCCCAGTGTCCATTTAGTGAATACAAAGATGTAGAAGCCTATCAGTTATGGAAAGCAGAGAGGCAATCTATCTCATATACTGGAAACAGTTCCTCTGCTGTTCTGGGGTCAGAGAAGGGAATAGGATGAGATCTTCCTCTTACTTATCTTTTTCTTTGGATGACAGTTGGCCAGGGAGAGGTTAACACTCCTCTTTCTCTCCATCATCCGTCACCAACAGCATGGTGACCTCAGACCTCTTATAGCAGCATTTCAGATGATTGATGTGGGGTAGCCTTAAGGGGTCTCTATGGGTCTTGAGGTCCACCAAGTATACGACCTCCCCCTTCCTCTCAGTCACCTCCTAGGGCCCTAGCCAACGGTCTTAGAGGACCTTGAGCTCTACTGGCTGCACAACACACATTTTCTGGACACTTTGAAACTCCACCAGATTGGCCTTCTGGTCATACCAAAGTTTCATGACTTTCTGGCTAGCTTCCACGTTCTCAGAAGCCTTCTTCCAGAGCTTGATCGCCTGACTTCTGAAGCTAGCATGTAGCTAACCACATTGTGGGGGGCTTCTTGGGAGTTTGTTCTCACACCTTCATCACTGGAAAGAGATGTCCCCTAACAGGGTGTCCATAGAGACGTTTGAATATGGCACCTCCCTGTAAGCAAAGAGGAGGCACGGTAAGAGGACGTCCTAGCTCCCCCTCATAGGTTCAGGCAAGCCCACAATCATACCTTTCAGGGTTGTTAAATCTTTTAACAAGCCTTTTGGTTTGGGGATAGGAGTGTGTGGGGAACTTGCAGGTTACCCTACACTCTTCTTACATGGATGTCATACACACTGACACAAGGTTGGTGCCCCTGTCAGACACCACTTCTTTGGGAGCCCTACTTGGGTAAAAATCCACATCAGGGCCCTAGCCACTGCAGGTTAAGTCACTGTCCTCAGAGGTATTGCTTCTGGATATCTAGTGTCATGGTCCACCAAACCCAGGATAAACCTGTTGCGCAGGGTAGTTTGGGGGTCCAAGAGTCCCCAGTATCAATGCCTACTCCTTCAAAGGGTGTGGCAACAAAAGGTAAGGGATTCAGAGGAGATTTGACCTTCATCTCTGCTTTCCCACTGACCTGGCAGGAAAGACTTGTCCACCAGATTGTATCGGAGGATATCTTCAACCCAGTTGACAATAAAAGTAGGAGATCAGCCTACAAAAGTCTTGTCCTGCCCAAGATGTCCTGCCAAGGGAATTTCATGTGCCAGCCTTAGCAGGAAGTGCTGTAGAATTTGCATACCACTAACTCAGTTGTTGCCTTTTACACAGGTGCCTGAGGCTCATTATACAGGAGCCGATTCTCTGAATAAAGGAGGTGATCTCCAGAGGTTCACTAGCTGCCTGGGCTTCTGCTTGTCACGTCTTGCCCTCTAGGGTTGGACTGGTTTCGTACCTTGCAGAATTGCCCCCTGGAAGACTCACCCTCCACTTTGCATCCATGAAGCTCAGGCAGGTCTCCTAGATAGGCAATCTCTCTCCGGACGGCTGTTTGATGGCTTCCTCTGGTGGTCCATCCACCTGTACTGTGGGAGTTTCAGGGGCTGGTTTCCCATGCTCCCTGCCCTTAGCTTTCTTGTCATCTGACAGGGAAATGTTTCCATTCTCTAGGCTTCCTTGATTCCTTTCCTGGTAAGCCATTGACCTTGTGATCATGCAGACCCTTGTTATCAAACGGACCCATTCAGGTAACACCAACAATTCCAGGTGTGACCCGAGTTCTACTTCCTTCCAGGCAGTATACACCAGATAATTTCTAAGCAAACAATCCACAGGCATGGCAGGGCTCACAACTACCCAACTCATTCAAAGGGAACCACAGCTAATGGCTAGTGGATATCACAGTTGTCTGCTACTGCAACCTGGTGAAATATAATAGGTACGACCTGCTCCATAAGCCAGCCTGAATACTCATCTGGGACCTTGTGCAGCATTAGAGAAAACTCATAGGAAGAAAAACACTTGTCTGTGTGATCTCCCACTACATATCTGAGTGACAGGTCCTATGGTATACTGACCCTGAACACTGGGACTGCATACCACCCATAGGACACTGAAGATATGCTGCAATCATCACTGCTGGACTATTGAAGTTTGGCTGGCCTTCAGCTCCAGCTCCTTTATGCTTTTCCCATGCTCCAGGAGTAGTTTCTTTTCAGCCAAGGCCCTCTCAGTCTCAGTTTTGTCTTTGGCCAGGGCTCTCTCTGCCTCAGCCCTTCTGTCCTCTGCTTCCAGCTTTTCTCTGCCCAAAGCTCTCTCTGCCTCAGCCTTTCTCTCCTCTGTATCCATCTTCATCTTGGCTAGCTGCAGTTTGAGCTCCATCTATGCCTTCCTATTCACCAGCTCATCTGGGGATAGATCCCTTAAGGACACACTGCTTCCTATCTGCACCAGGGCCATCTCTCCTGGGGGTGATATGTGCTCCTCCTATAACTAAGGGCCAATTCCTGGGCTCCACTCCTCATCTTGATCCAAGTTCAGTCCCTCCTCCTATGTGTTGTTCTCTACTGGGGTGGATTGCAACCTTTTAACCTCCCCGTAGGTATTGATTGCTATACAGAGATACAATCTGGAAGCCCACTTTTCTGCATTTGGGCCTCTGTCCTTGCAGAGCCTCAGCAGCTCACCCCTGGTGAGAGTGTAAATCAGGAGTATCCCCATCTCTATGGTATAAAGATGAAGTTAGGGTTCTTAAATTCAGAAAAAGGAGAAAATGGAAAACTAAGGAGAAATCTAATGAAAACGTCAGCTCTGGTGTGAAATTATTTATATGTGATTTTGTGTTACACAAAACACTGCATGACACTGCAGAAACACAAGTACTGCATCCCACCACAGAGCACCAATTTAAGTAATTGGGTTGTGGATTGAGTACAGTGTTATTCCTGCTCAAACAACAGCTATAATCCCTGTCAGAGTGAACCACTGAAAGTCACTAATTTAACCTACACTTAACCATGCCACAAAAACGTCAGGCATAACTTAGAAGCAATATGTAAAGCATTTAGGCAGCACACAAACAGCAACAAAGTGAATAAACAACAAAAGAAAAGTCACAACAAGTTAGGGAAATAGAGTACATTTTAATTATTATTTTACACCAAAACTACATAAATCTTATCAGTGGAAACAAAGATATTAATTTTGAAGTTTAAGGTAAAAACTAGCAGCTAAAAGATCAGAGCCAACTACAAACATATAATCACGTGAGACCGGGTCAAAGTCGATAATTTGAACAGCCGCAATGGAGCGCAGATCGAATAGAAGATATGGATTGGACCAGGTTGCCACTTGCCTTTGGACATAGAGGAAATTTTGTGGAAAATGTGGGAAAAGGTGAAGTTTAGTGGGCAAGTCTGCAGTGCGGTGTCTGAGGAGGGGGCGTCATCATCGGGAACCACACAAAAAAGTCACAGCGAATATTTCTACATTCAAACTGGGTGCCTCATTTAGAGTTTGGTGGGTGGGGTTACTCCGACACATACATAATGGGTATCCCATCAACCATATTACGATTCAATTATGTTCTATGGAGATTGTAATACAATGGACGTGATATCCGTCATGATTGTGACAGAGTAACCCGGCTCCAAACTCTAAATCAGGTCTCTGTTTTGGAAGTACAAAAGCTCCAGCAGGATGAAGCTGCATGTTTTAGCCAATGAGGGTTTCACACGGTCGGGTACCCCTTCTGTGACGGACCGCAGAACAGCATTTGGTGCTGCAAATAAGAACGTAGTGGGAGCTGCCATGAAATCAGCCTAACTGACATTGCAGCTTGGGTGCACTGATGAGCAGGTTCTCAGAGCACTTTTTAGCCAAAAATGTTCTAAGTACAACGTATTGGACTTTAGCTAACTGTGAACCTTTCAGACTACTTCCAAGGATTCAAGACTAGATAGGGCCCATTGGAAAGGTCAGGACTCACTCAGGGCTGGTCCAGGTGCTGCTTCAAAATGGATGGACACTTTTCTGTCCCTGGGGCTCTGCTTGGAAGGACAGCCAACTAGCCTTTGGGGTCACTCTGGTAGTCCTGGGTTCAAGAAGAGGAACAGGGCTCAAACAGTACAGCAGGCTACTGATATTTCAAGGCAGGCTTCAAGTAGCAGAACAGGCCTTCCAGATGCAACAAAACAGTCTTCTGAAGTACAGAGCAGGCCACAGAAGCAGTCAGTCCTCGGATAATCCTTTTGCAGGTCCAGAAAGTGAACTGAAGAGTGTGTCTGAGGGTCCTATTTTTATGCCTAGATCCTTATTTGAGTAGGAGAAGCTCCTAGAGTTTTCCCTTTGGAGTGCTTGGGGTTTCATGCCTCCCCTTCCTTGGCTCCTGCCTGACTGCTTAAACAATGCCATAGTGTGATGTCCTTTGTGTAAAGGCAGGGCACATCCTTTTGGTTTACAAGTGGGGCTGTGCCCAGCTCCTCCATCCCCATCTTGCCAGTCATAGCCCACCCGCGCATATTTAATCCCTCAATTGTGTGGCTGACTGGGAGGAATGAAAAAATATATCTGCCAACTCCCAATTCATCTGACCCAGGAGCAGGCTGCAGGCACAAAGTAGCCACATCTGGAAAATGCCAACTTTTTCAATGTGCCATTTTCAAATTTGTGACTTCAAATCTGACTTTACGATTAAAGAGGATTTTAAATGACAATTTCTCAGACACCAAATGTGAATTTTGTACCTGCTCTCATCAAAATATAGCACTTTTAAAATGTAAGAAGTCAACCCAATGTTATCCTATGGGAGAGGTAGGTTGTTGAAAAACAATTGTAAACATTTTTCTCCAACAGAACATGTAAAACGTATAACGTTCTTGTCCATCCTTAATTACAATGCACTCTGCCCCACAGCTACCTAGGACCTACCTTAGGGGTCACCTATATGTAATATGAAGGGAGTTTAAGGCCTAGCAAGAGGATCATTTTGCCAAGTAGAATTGGGAGTTCAAAGCCAGGACTGGATGGAGTTCACACAGTTCTGTGTGCTGAAAACAATTCAGCAAGTGGCAGAGTTTGGGTAAGTTGCACTGTATGCGCAGATTTTCAGTGACAAATGTTTCTCTTGTGCTAAAAAATCAGCACAGATAGCATCACGCGCCACACCAAATGGCACTAACTTCTTTCTGCTGTTCTAGTAAATCATTTACTCAAGCGGCAACTTCTACAACGCAAGAGGCAGTTTTCTCAAAACGGGCAGTAGCAACCTGCTGCGACCGCCCATGTTCAAAAATCTCACTTGCGCTCGCCAACATACCGATTTTTCTTACTTGCGCCCGCCAACTTAATGTTGGCAAGCCACAAAAGAGTAAAAACTCCGCTCTGCATCACGCAGAGTGAAAATCTTTGCCTACCCCTTTTTCAACTTGCATTCAGGATACAATGATAGACTTGGGATGTGTTTTATGGTGCTACTTAAGTTGGTTGCACAAAAAGTGCTACAGGCCTTCAGTATATGGTATACCACTTTACTAGGAATTTATAACCAAATTAAATATGGCAGTCAAGTGTAAGCCAATTTTACCATGTTTTAGGGAGTGACTTGTTAGCAGTGCACAGAGTCATAAAGGCAGCAAAAACAAATTCTGAAAAATAGGAGGGTGAGGGCAAAACATTTGGTGGAATACCACCCCAAGGCTGACAAGTATATATACATACATATGTATATATGCTGGTGATTCTTGTTGCACACAGAAAGTTTTAGGGTTATCAGTCAAGTTGGAGCTGAGAAAAGGGGGGGGTTAAAAAACGTGTGTTTTTCATGTAAATTCCCTTAGGAATTTTGAACGAGACTACAGCCCAAACTGTTGGATGGAATTACACCAAATTTAGCAGAAAGCTAACTTTCAGCATGCAGATTATGCTTTCAGTTATTTGATGTAAAACACTTCAACCATGAAGTGTTGGCAGCCATCTAGGGACTTGACCTCATCCGCATCCCACAAAAAATCAAAAAATTAGAAAAGGAGCCAGGGTAGAGTCATCCTGACCCTTTAGCTCTGGCGCTAGGGTCCCAGAGGGACCCCACCAGGGCTAAAAAACACTTTTTTTAAACAAAATGTTGCAACGATTTTGCAGCAATGTCACAAGTTAGCAGGATTTTTTTTTTTCAAGTGCTGACTCCACACCTGTTTTTAAGAAGCCCCGGGGTGGACCAGGTCTGGGGGCATGTAAAGTTTAAGGAGGGGGCGCACTAGTCTCCCCTCATAGGACAGTTTTATGTCCTGGTGTTTGCAACCTCCCTGTGGCTATGCTATTTATGTATGGGGGGGCCACACAGCCCCCTGCGGCTAGAGAGGCCACCACCTCCCTGAGGCCAATGTGAGACTATATGTGGTGTGGCTGTGCCGCCACCCGTATGGCCACGGGAACAGCCACCTTCCCGGGGCACACAATCAGTTGTGTGTGGGCTGGCCACATGGCCCCCGCAGCCTTGGGCACAGACAAATCCCCAGGGCTTTAGCCAAATACAATGTGGGAGGGCCTGGTCCCCCACCCCCTCAAACATGAGCACAACCACTTCACCAGGACAAACAATCAGTTGTGTTTTGGGAGGCAGCATGGCCCCTGCAGCCCTGGGGACTGCCACCTCCCCAAGGCTTTAGTTAAATATAATGTGGGGCTGTGCAGAACACCAGTGCCCCTCTACACACTACTCTTGCCTAGGTGGGAAACCGACATTCGCATTCCACTATTTTAGTATATGGTTTGTGTTCCCCCTAGGCCCATTGTCACCTATGGTGATTTTCACTATTTGCACTATTTTATGACTGTTTACTTACCTGATTTTGGTTACTAGTGTATATTTTATGTGTAATACTTAAACCTCCCAAGGGATTATAGCCTCTAAGATATTTTTGTTCTGGTTTCACTAAAATAAAGTATCTTTATTTTTGGTAACACTGAGTATTGTCTTTCTTGTGTGTGAGTACTGTGTGACTACAGTGATATTGCAAGGGCTTCCCATGTCTCCTACTTCAGCCTTTGCTGCTCTGCCTACAGCTACCTCCAGACAGCCTGGCTTCTAGACACTTTAACAGGGACATTTCTATGGTTTTGTATATTTAAAAAAGTGATCCTAACTATAAAGTCCCTGTAACCTTTGGATTTTTAAATGAATATATATATATATATATATATATATATATATATATATATATATACATATACATATATATATTATATATATGTATATATATATATATATATATATATATATGTATATATATATATATGTTCAAGTAATGTTATAGTTAGGTAAAAATGTCAGTTAAAATATAACGTTTTAAACTAATGAAACCAGAGCAATTCACCAGTTACAGATATCTCAAATAGCTATAACTCACCCGTAAATTAAAATAAATCACTCCTTCACCAAGCACAGTGTTATTATTAATGATGTAACTTCCAATCTTATTAGAGATGTAGTCACTCACCAGTTATGTAATATGGGAGGGTACAACCTGTGCATGGCGAGGATCAAAGTTACAGTGCTTTTGGGATAATTATAACTGGTAAATTACATAAAATTGTATATTAATTAGTTTGTTGTCAGAAACTGAGCTAATAAAACATATGTCCAAAATAAACACATGATTATTAATATGTCTCATTCAATTGTAATGTTTTATTGTTTCTGGGCCAATTGTATTTTGTGGTACATCTTGGAATTCAACATGGGGTTCCAAACATGAATATCCTTACTATACACCATAAAAAAGGGAAACAAAAAAAGTGTTCTATGTTGTAAAAAAAGCATAAAGAGTGAAAGGTAAAAGCATAGAAATATATACATGTTAGCATACTATTCTTTCAATGGCCTAAAAAGTCTACAAGTAAACTATGAGACCTTGATTTAGGGGGTCATTCTGACTCCCGCCGGCGGCGGTAACCGCGGCGGTCATTGTGAGTTTCCCGCTGGGCTGGCGGGTGACTGCCAGAAGGCCGCCCGCCCGCCCAGCGGGAAACCCCCTTCCACAAGGATGCCGGCTCCGAATGGAGCCGGCGGAGTGGAAGGGGTGCGACGGGTGCAGTTGCACCCGTCGCGATTTTCAGTGTCTGCCACGCAGACACTGAAAATCTATGTGGGGCCCTGTTAGGGGGCCCCTGCAGTGCCCATGCCAATGGCATGGGCACTGCAGGGGCCCCCAGGGGCCCCACGACACCCGTTCCCGCCAGCCAGGTTCTGGCAGTGAAAACCGCCAGAACCAGGCTGGCGGGAAGGGGGTCGGAATCCCCATGGCGGCGCTGCTTGCAGCGCCGCCGTGGAGGATTCCCTAGGGCAGTGGGAAACCGGCGGGACACCGCCGGTTTCCCGTTTCTGACCGCGGCTGTACTGCCGTGGTCAGAATGCCCATGGAAGCACCGCCAGCCTGTTGGCGGTGCTTTCGCGGTCATTGGCCCTGGCGGTCCATGACCGCCAGGGTCAGAATGACCCCCTTAGTCTTTTAGGCACACTGCTATTTTTTCACCACAGTGCAATCCAAAAGTGGACAAAGTATTCATATCTATGACCTTTTGGGATTTGAATTGTCTTAACTTAAAAATTCTGTCCCCTCATCTAATATGTTTCGGGACATAAGCAATGCCAAAATATTGCATCAGTTTCCAATCACTGTTATGACTTTCTCTTATTTAGTGTTTGCCAGTGCTGTAACAGGTTATTGTTAATAGAGCTGATGGGCTCTAAGATTATTTTCTCAATCAGAAGTTTGGGAAATGGATATAGTATCATGTATACAGTATGATCCATATGCAAGTAATGTGCTGATGGATCTTAGGTACATTCTTGATGCATGGGTCCATGAACTCTGTCCTGTTGGTGCTGTATTTACATGCTTCGCAATAACCATAGATAAAGACACCTAATTTCGGGGATAGCCATTTATATGTGAAATGGTTTTCAAAATGGCTGTGTACCGGTTTGTCTTTTAGTGACGTACTACGCAAAAATAATAGTATTGTTTTTTTCACGAAGAGTTTCTGTTAGTGTAATGTCAGCTTTTCAGCTGTCCCAATGCTTATTGAGGTTTTTTCTCAGTTCATTGGCTTGGGATTGGTTGGTATAAACCAAGGCCCATATTTATACTATTTTAGCGCTGCATTTGTGTACGTTTTTTACGCAAAACCAGTGCAAACTTACAAAATATAATTGTATTTTGTATGTTTGTGCCACTTTCGCATCAAAAAATGACGCAAATGCAGCACTAAAAAAGTATAAATATGGGCCCAAGTTTTCCCTGTAGATAGTATAGGAGTAGGAGTTCTATTCCCAAAAATAATTTCCTCCTGGGAAATGTCTTCTACTTTTTTTGACAGCTTGTTGTAGTACTTTACTTGTATAGCCCTTAGAATCTAGCTAGTATGTCCTCTTTGTGTTGAATGTAAAACTGCTCTGAGCCTCAATTCTATTTGGCACTAATCATTTCCCCATATGGAATAGCATGTCTAAAGGATAGAGGATGACTATTGTGTGAGTGGAGAAGTGAGATATTCCTATATTAAGCTGTTTTGTATTTTCTCCCATTTTATTTGTAGACATAGGTCTAAATATTCTATAGAGGTATAACTGAAATTATATGTGAACTAGGTTTAGGTCATTTATGTGCAGTATTTTTATAAATCTGCATAGTGCTGTCTCTGACCTATTCCAAATCAGGAAGAGATCACCAATACACCTCACCTAAATTACCAATTACATTTCATCTATCCAGACAACTTGCTCCTCCCACCAGTCTACGAATATGTTGCATAGCAGGGATTGAAGCATGTGCCGATGGCCATTGCCCAGACATGTTTGCAGTGTTGGTTAATGAAAATTAATATATTCACAATCATACATATATAAAGGTCATATCTAATAACATAGACATACATTGGAGTTGATGCGAGGACCTTGCTATGAGGAAATGTCTGAATGCTCTTATCCGCTCCTCATGAAGTATCTTAGTATATTCATACTAGTGACAAAAATGTAGTTGGTCTCCCAAGTGATGTCTTGTAGCTTCATTATAAAAGTTTTAGTGTCATGTAAATATGATGGGATTATCTGTACAAACGGAAAAAGAACATGTCTACCTATATAGATATGCCAACCTTTGGAATGGGATGAATATTGTCTTAAAAAATGATACTCCTACCTCATCTACTATGTATTTGTTACTCAAAATACATAAAGGCTCATTGAAACCAAAAGGCAGGCCAATTTTTTCTTCACATGGTGGTCTATTAGAAAACGCATCCATATATGTAGACCATTTACAATTTCTCTTTGTACAGTCACCCCCATCATATTCATGCAGCACTAAAACATTTGATAATTAACCCTCTAACTGTTGAGGATCCTCCCCACCCCTGTGCTATGCTCTTTTTTGGCTATTTTGGACACTTTGCACTTAGGTCTCTATAACTTTTTTTCCACATGAGATATCCATGCCAAATTTGTGTCTTTTTTTCCAACATCCTGGGGATTCTAACGGTACACACGGTTAGCGGGTTTCCCTTGAGTAGACCGAGAAAATAGGCAAAATACAGCTACTTTTTTGAGATTTTTGGGAAAAATAAGAACAAAATGCTCTGCAAAAAAGTGATGCCTGTGCTAAGGTCACCATCTTCAAAGATTTCAGGATCATGCAGATCTGTATCAAAAAAATATATATGTTATGACATTTTTAGCATTTTTGCAAAGAGGTAGCCCAATTTCCCTAGTTTTTGCTTGCACCCTGCTTGTGATTTTTGGGAAATGGATATAGTATCCTGATAAAGAGATTTTTTGAGGTTAAATCTGGATGAGCCCACCCACTGGTGTGGCTAAAAATCCTAAACACATCCCTCTCCTAATCTAATCAAGGGGGCACCTAACTGTCTGGGTTTGCAGGATGTGGGGTTGTTGCTGGGTTTCTCCAAGTGACTTTCTCTGCCTTTGAAGACCAGCTTGGCAGCCCTCCCCCTTCCTGCCTCACCATCTGCTGAGGGGAGATCTCCTCCCACAGGCACATCTCTTTGTGTGAAGCCAGGCCACTTCACACCTCATCAAGGCAGCCTGGCCAGGCTGCCAGAGGCTGGCCAATCAGAGCACAGCAGCAAAAACACTGCAGGGCTGAAGTTGGCAACTTTTTAGGTAAAGTTTAAAACTCTTTACCTGAACAAGTTATATTAAATCCAACAACTGGAAGTTGTGGGATTTATTATAACAATTAATGTGATACCAAACTCTTGGTTTATGTCACTTAATGGGACTTTTAAAATTAAAAAAAAAGCCTCCCCATTCTAGCCTATGGAGGCCATTTACTACAACGAGGGAAAAACAAATTTGGCTGTTTTACCTCACCAGGGCTTATAAAACTATTTTTTTAAGGTCCTGCTTATAATCACATGGCATCCAGCCCTAGGGGCACATAGGGCACACCTTAGGGGTGACGTATATGTAAAAATATGGTTGTTTAAGACTTTGGAACTACTTTTATTTCCAAAGTTGAATTTGCATGTAACTTTGATTTAAAAGCAGCCAGCAAGGCAGGCCTGCCTTTAAAATGACACTGGGCACCTCAGCAGTGCACCTATGGGGGCTCTACCTATGCTGGGGTCCCTAAACCTCCATGCCCTAACATATACTAGGGACTTATAGGTAGGTTAACTTTGCCAGTTATAATTAGCCTAATTTGCATATCCACTTTACACAGTGCACTGGCCCTGAGACTGGTGAGCAGTACCCAGGGCACAGCCAAGAGTCAGTAACCACCAGTACCTGTCAAAAAGGTGTGGGGGTGACCAGGGCAAAAAGTAGGACTTTCCTACAAGTTGAGACTGCGGACGGGTGCCTTCTCTCACCCGACAGGGTTTATGATTAAAAAATCTAAATTGAGGGAGATGGGGAGCACACCATTGGTGCAATATTCTGGGTCAAGCTTAGTTGTGATATCCTGCTGGTCGAGAGGGACTAGCCACCAGAACACGTCCGTAAGCTCCCACATGGGTAAGATGTAATTTTGCCTTCTTTCTCTGATCTTGTTCCAGAAGCGGTAGAACAAGCCTACTTTGTCAACTGGGCTTTAGCGCAGGCACCTGCATTGTACCCCAATCATGTGGGTTGGGACAAGGACTCACCTTGTCATGTGATACCTATCAGGTCTACACCCCAGCCTCAGCCACAATATCCTGTTAAACATGAAGTTAAATCTCCGATGAGGGAGATCCTCACTCAGCTCTAGTACCAGGGAGTAATTGAGCCCCGTGTCTCTGAAATGAACAACCCGTTATTCCAGGTTGGAAAGCCAGACCATTCATATAGAATAGCCTTAGACTACACACACTTAAACAGTCATACACATACATACGCTATAAAAATTTCACATAGTACAGCACTAATTAATAACAGAGTGCGCAAAAAATATAAAACAACCTTGGATATCTCTAACATTTTTTTCTGCCAGAACTTAGCACAGGAAAGTCAGGACCTGAGTGCATTCTCATTTGGCTCACAAAAACCTTTTTGCTGTTTGACCCAAGGCTATACGAACAGCCCAGGGCTAATCTCAGCCTGTGTAAACTCAACATTACATGACATTGATCCAGAGGCGTTGTCTTACGTGGACGACGTCTAGCTCACAGATTACGAGCTCATCATTAATCTTGCCAGGGTCTAGCAGATCGTTTTAGGATTCACAGTCCTTGGTTACAAATTTAATTTTAGGAAAATGAAAATAGCCTTTCTCAGCTTATTGTTCCTGGGATACGAACTATCAAATGAGGGCAAGACCCTGGCCCTGCACTTTCTAGAAAAATGTGCTCAACTCCAGCCACCAAATACAATCAAGAAACTACAGTCTTTACTTTCTTTAACTTGGGCAGAACATACATTCCTGACTATGCACAAGGTATCCAGCCACTTTATGACTTAATACCCCCTGATGTTTCTAGCAGACACTGGACAGTTGAACACACACGCATTCTTAGGGAATTGCAACAGGACTTGCTAGAAGCAAAACACTTGCACACCTGTGACAACAAATAAATTTGGTCATCAGAATAATTGCTGGTGCCACTGGGTTCACTTATGTCACCTTTAATGAGGGTGACACGGTGCCCATAGCATATAAATCACATCTATATTCCAATGCAGAACACTTTGCACCCACAGAAAAAAATCTAACTACAGTTCAGATGGCTGTCATGAAGGAGAGGCCACTTGCCCAAGGGAAATGCAACATTGTCGTTAGCCCAGTACCAGCCTTAGAGGCAGTCACCAAAGCAAATGTTCCTAATGCCAAAGCATTATATCAACGCTCGATTCAGTGGGCAACCTCCCCGACTGCCATCAATATAGACTACATCTTTGATCCAAAACTTCGGAGACAAGAATTTCTCCAATAAGAACAGGAGTACCCCGCATCCCGAGATATTTTGCCACTTGACAGATTCCATGCTGTCATTTACAATGATGGTTTAGCACAACCACCTGTAGATACCAAACATCAATATTCAGCTGCTTGTGCAGCCATGAGCTGAGTGCTCAAGGATGGAGTCTTGCACTCTCACAAAACCTACACACAGATCTAGGGGACTGCACAGCTCAGCTGGCTGAACTCAAAGCCCTTATCTTAGCGCTAGAACACACAGAGCCAGGATCACTGACTTTGATTGCCTGTGACTCATAGTACTACGTCTAGTCCTAAAATAATTATCTTAATCATTGGCGATTGAATGGGTTTGGAGACTCCAAAGGGAACACCATAAAACACAGAACTCTGTGGGGCAGGTGGCTGATCTCAAGGATAATCTACCTTGTGTCCATGTAGCACATACATTGGACCACCAACATGTAGGAATGCATGTTTTTAGCAATATTTTGGCTGATGGAGCAGCCAAATCTGCAGTAGCTACAGCTTCTGTGGCTGCAGTGACTCGTTCTCAGATGAGACTGGATTGTGAAATTTTGACTGCAGTGAAAGCTTTGGCTGAAGGCAATCCTCTTCCAAAAGCATACCCTACAAAATACCCTTGCCATATCTGTGCACAGAATGTTGCTTAAGCCACACTTCTTGGGGTTGGAGAATGAGTGATCCCCAACCAAGACCAGAGATTAGATCTCACAAAAGCAGCGCATGAGGGTGTCGAATCTGCTCATGCTGGTATCTCGGCCACAATAACACTCTTATAGAAAAGCTTCTGGTGGCCAGGTGTGTACAAACAGACAAAACAATACCTCCTTTGTTGTGGCACTTGCCAGCAGATTAAGGGCTCCAAAACCAAACACCCACCACAGACATCCCTCCTAGTGTCCAACAGGCCACTACAATGTGTGTACCTGGACCATTGCGGTCTGCTCCAACCTGATGGTGCATAAAAATACATCTTAGTCGCTGTAGATTCTTGTTCTAGGTGTCTGTGGGTATGGCCTCAGCGGTCGGCTGACGCTCTAACTGTTATAAAAGACTTGCTGATCTTTATTGGTACGTATGCGGTTGCAGCATTCCATTCGGACCAGGGCCCAGCCTTTGCCTCTAAGGCATTCAGGGACACCATGGGGAAAATGTGTGTTGAACTCCTTTACTCCTCACCATACCACCCCGAGGGAAATTCGGTTGTGGAGGGGAGGAATTGTGATCTAAAGCAGTCCTTAACAGCTAGAGTATTAGGTTTGAACCGCAGTTGGCTTCATCACCTTTATTGGGTCCAGAGAGCACTGAATAATCTACCAAGAAAGTCTCTCCCTAAGAGGTCCTCTTTGGGAAACCTATGTATGTCCCAGATCTTGATGGCCCTGATTTGGTGGCAGCAGATACACCTTTTGACGTAAATGAACATCTCACTGTCTTACAGGAGCTTCAGGAATTTTGTGATGATAAATCATCAGCCAATGCTGCCACCTTAGGAATAATGGATTTACCAAGAACTTCTACTGGATGGATTCCTAAAGTCAGGGATCTGGTTTGCGAGAAGACTGCTGTGAAGAAGGAATTCGATCCATCCTACCGAGCACTGGTTCCAGTAATGGGAATACACGGTACCAGAACTAACAGATTAATTTCCATTGACATCAAACTTAAAAATGTGGCCGATCGAGCACAGTAGACCCAGAGGTCCCTTGGGTAGTTCCCTGTACCCACTCACTACCCAATAGGACACACCTCTTGAAAGCAGAACTAGCAACACTTCCGACTACACAAGCATGTCCAATGATGCTACAAATACCTCCTTGACCATGGCGAGGGTGGGAAATGAGCTCTTGTTGATTCCAGTTACCCTTTCAGTGACTACACCTGTCCAAGATTTGGCTGTCTTTTACACCAACACAACACAAACTGGCGACATCGTCTACCATGAGCCTCCACGCGAAGTGGATCCATCCACCAAAAATGCACATGCTCCAGTGTTTGCAGAGACTGCTTCTGGTTACTTCATCAACAATGATGACTTTTCTTCAACTTCATCCACTCCTGCAATTGAAAATGTTTCAAAGACAAGTAAGCTGTATATATGGCTTAAAAATAACTGTTTAATTCACCCATGGAGGCATTTATGGTTCTGCCTAATTTTTTTTGTATTGTTTCTCTGGATTGGTTTTGTGACTGTTGCTTATAAGTGGTCATTACCTTCCTGAACTCTCCTCAGTTGATCCTGTGGATGAAGCCTTAACCCCATATCATTCCTCACATAAGGTCCAAAGAGACTTGTTCCTTGTGAATATTTTAGCTGTGCCGATTCCTGATGGGATTGTGTGGGACAAAGGTTCATTTGATATATATTGGCCTACTGAGGTCATTCAAATTCCATATGTCTTCAAAATTTCTATCACTGATGTAATTACACCTGGTGTTATATCTGATGATTGGGATGCCCAGACATTTGATTCAATGTTAACGGAAATGAAGGACTATTCAGTATTTGAAATTGATGATGTATATATCAACACAATTAATTATTATGGGATAATGTTCTGCTATAATAACTGGGGACATTACTACCTGCAATGTGCAACTAGACATAGATCAGTAGTTAACTATACACAGTGGGAACACTGTTCAACACCACCTGTGGGGAGCCCAAAACATTTTTCAGATAAATTAACTTATTTTTCTGGGCATGACACAACATTTCAGAGCCATATTATTCAAGTTACCTCCTTCAAGAATTAGGAAAATTTTGCTGCTGAAACAAAACTGATTTATTCAGATTCCGTTGTTTCCTGTCTTGCAGTCGAAGGTTATTGATACTGGAAGAATACTATTGATGTCAAGAGTGTATGGAGAACACAAGATTGGCAAATACAGGTTAGGGAAGTGTTATTTAGAGCATGCCTTATTGCTGTGCAAATGATGTTTTTAAATGACTCCATTCAGCAGACATCCTGTCTGGGGTTAGCGAAAAATCAAAGAAATGAATAATCCCAGTATCCCCACACCAGCAAAATGTAATAATTGGTAATCCTTCCTGAATGTTACTGAGGAAGAACTAGATGCAAAGGTTTAGGCTAGTACCTATAACTCTTAATTTTCCGAGCCAGGCGGGTGGTTGCTATGGCCAACGGACACAAATGAAGGGAGGGGCCCTTTCCCCAGTCAGAAGGGCCATGGTAGGTTCCACACACAGGTCAAAGCAGCACATGCAGTGTAGGTCCTCTCCTGTTGAAGGTCAGGTAACAAGTGAGTGAACAGATAGAAAATGGCAGTGACGTCCGCGGCGGTGCATACCATCACTACTGGTGTACATCACCATTGGCCACTGAACCCCATAGGGCCCAACAATAACCAATGAGGAGTTGCACGGCCATTCCTGACTGCCTTCCGCAACGGCACACAACATCAGCGGAATTACCTCACTTCCACCTGTCCCTCCATATAGGACAAGCGGATGCCATTTCAGGGGGGTAGACCATGGATCATAACTGTGTTTCAGATAACAATTGTACATTCAAGTCATATGCCACTAATACATTAAAAAATCACATCATGCATTCAACTGTAATGGCTACAATGTACAGATTATGACCGGCTCCTCATTCTTTTGCCCCATAGATTGCCACCGCTGCTGATGACTCGGAGATGGGGACATCCCTCCGTGTACAGACCCCTGGTGGACTTGGTAACAATGGAGGACAGGCACATTATCCTCACCTACAGACTTGACAGGGCCACAATCATGGAGCTGTGTGCCCAATTGGAGCCTGACCTGATATCTGCTATCTGTCACCCCAGTGGGATCCCCCCTCTTGTGCAAGTGCTATCAGTGCTCCATTTCTTGGCAACTGGTTCTTGCCAAGTGACAGTGGGCTTGGCAGCAGGAATGTCACAACTATTGTTATCAATAGGGCTGACCAGAGTGTTGTCTGCCCTTATTAAACATGTGCAGCTACATTGTTTTCGCCCAAGTGGAGGATTTGGCCACAGTGAAGGCTGACTTCTATGCAATGGGACATATCCCCAACATAATTGGGGTGATTCATGGAACACATATTGCATTTGTCCACCCCACCCCCGGCAAAATGAACAGGTCTCCAGAAATCGAAAAACATTTCACTCGATGAATGTGCAGATGGTGTGCTTGACGGACCAGTACATCTCCCATTTCATTGCTAAGTATCCAGGCTCTGTGCATGATGCTTTTATCCTGAGGAATAGCAGCATCCCAAATGTGATGGCCCAACTACAGAGGTACAGTCTATTGGTAGCACAGGTACATTGTCCAAGGGGGCATAGGAAGGGGAGCAATGGCAGTTCAAGGTGGACAGGGTGACAGAGTGGGACACACGTGTAACAATTAGGAGAGTCTTGGCAATAGTCTCTGGCTTCAGCCTGGATCGCAGGGAATGTTTGCGGGATGGTTCTCCTTCTGCAGGGGGAGGAGCGCTGGTGGCCTGTTGGTCCTATGGCCAGGCCTCCTGTCCACTAGTGGCAGCAGAGGTGGAGGGCTGTTCAGTAGAAACTACCCAAACAGATTAATGCAAGAAGCCTTTAAGAGAGCACAGTTTTAATATAGGGATCATTTACTTAACAATTAGACACAGCAATGTGAATCAAAGTTTGTTTGTGTAACTTTGCATTCAGTTTTGGATGAAAAGGTTCGTCAGATTATAAACTCAAATTGGCATATTCTAAATAATGATTCAGATCACAATTTCTAGGATCCCTAAACCATTGTTTGTGCATAGGCACAATAAGGGCCTAATTTATGTAAAGTTAGCGCCACCTTTACGTCATTTTGTGATGTAAAAGCGGCGCTAACTTACAAAATATGGGGCATATTTATCATTGTTTTGTGCTGAATTTGCATCATTTTTTTACGCAAATTCGGTGCAAAACTAACTCCATATTTATACTTTGGCGCTAGACTCGTCTGGCACCAAATGTATGGAGTTAAAGTCATTCTTGGGACGTGGAAACCTACTTTGCATCAATGAGAAGCAAAGTAGGCGTTCCCGTGCAGAAAAATGACTCTTTGGTGTTAGCGCCATATTTATCCCTGTGCTAAAATTACGCACAGGAGGGAAGAGGGGTCAAAAAATGGTGCAAAGCTTGCTTTGCACCATTTTTTAATGCCTGGGGCAGGCGTCAGAGGACCTGTGGGCCTATTTCCATGGTGTAACACCATGGAATAAGTCCACAGGAACCCTCCCCAGGCCCCAGGGACACTCCCACCCACACCAGAGGGACAGTGGGGGAGGGGGGACCCCATCCCAGGTAAGCACAGGTAATTATTTGTTTTTAAAGTGCCATTGGGGGCCCTGAAATTGGCCCCCCTACATTGCCTTGGGTGCCATGGCCATGCCCAGGGGACGCTGGTCCCCTGTGTTGGCCATTGCGGTGGTGGGCATGACTCCTGTCTTTACTAAGACAGGAGTCATATGGTATGGATGGTTTTGCATCAGAAAATGACTCTAGCCAGGTTAGAGTCATTTATTTTTTTACTCTATCCTGCCTAACGTCATTTTTTGGTGCAAACCCCACTTCTTCTATACCGCCAGTCCCACCCGACTAACGTCATTTTTTTTATGCTAGCCTTCCCTTTGCACCGGCTTGCACCATTCCATAAATATGGTACCCTGCTGTGCACAGAAATGGTGCAAGCCAGTGCTAAACTTTTTGGTGCAAACTGCATTAGTGCAGTTTTGCACCAAAAAGTATAAATCAGGGCCTATATATTTTGTAAGTTTGCGCCGCTTTTGCGTCACAAAATTATGTAAAGGCGGTGCTAACTTTTCATAAATTAGGCCCTAAGTAACTTAAAGAATATATAGTTACATCACGCTTATAGACCGTGTAATAATCTAGGTTACGTAGGCAAAACAGGACGGTCTTTGGCAACCCACCTCACAGACGATAGATCAGTCATCAGGACAGCAAAAATCAATGCTTCCTCAGTAAAACACTACATGGAAAAATTGCACCAGCCAGAGGAGATTAGATGGCTTATTCTGGAAAAGATTGAGAAAAAAGGAAGGAGGAGACCCTATGGAAATAAAAAAAAGATGGAAAATGTACTGGATTTTCACCTTAGACACACATGCACAATCTCTTAACAGGGAGATTCCATGGGAGAATGTGATTAGATACAATTCATGGACTGCCTTCTTCAGACATCTTTAATAGTGTTCTACATGATTAGGTCTGTTATGTATCTCCAGGACGGCTTGTTTGAATACTCACTCTGGTACCTTACGTTAATGAAGTCCTGGATAGGTGTATATTTTGATTTATTACAATCTTTTTTTCATTTATTGAGGGTTTTGTATTAACTTTGGCTATTATAAAACTTGTGCCGCCCATGCCCTGCCATCCTCTCCTGTTAATTTGGCTCTTACTAAGCATTATTTACAGTTGGGTCAGATCTAACCACTCTTAAATACTTGGATTGTTTATTTTCTATGTTATAGCTAGGGATCATGATCTCTAGGAATATGGCCGCAAGGTTATATTGCTGCCTTCCTAGGGTTCCAATTAAAGGAATGTCTAGGCTATTGGTAAGATCTTTGCCTTCTGCATCAATGGATTCCACTTATAAGTTTGTATTATTTTATTGCCTTTTTGCTTTGTGGGTTTCGGCAAGTAATATCGTAGTTGTGCCTGCACATCCTTCTCCATATTATTTGTTAATCTATTTTTTTGACTTATTTTTTAATGTTGATTGTGGCTCCTCTTTGAACATGGTCATTAAGCTAGTGAATTTTTTTTTTCATGAGCTTTTACTAGTAGGTTAGCTTCTCCTGTTCAACACTTTGTGGCTCCTTCAGACATGACCATCAAACCAGTGCAGTCTCCAAAGACTCAGGCTTTTTCAATAATATGTTTGCATTTGTTTCCTTTTTCCATATTATTTTTTCACCTAATTTATTGACTTATCCTAAAATATTGATTGCAGCTTCCCCTTGAACATGGTCGCAAAAATAGTGCAATTTGTTTACCAGCAAGCATTAGTAGGTTATCTCTGCCTTTTCACCACTTTGTGGCTCCATCAAACATGGTTGTTAAACTAGTACAGTCTCCCTAAGAGTCAGCTATCGTATCTATGTGGATGTCACGGACAGCAGCTTTTAAAACATGGCTGTAGTTGGCGTCTTTGTGTACAGGGTCTTTTCCGGTCATTTCTGATGGCTGGTGTCTTGGTATCTGGTGGATGATTTTCTTGAAAACTAACAAGTAAGTGTCTTCCTAGCTAGACAGTCTAAAGTCCTTGGGCCCAATTCACAAAGGTAAACCTAGACGTTTGGACTAACCTTAGACCAAATGGCAATGTTTATAATTTTAGGAATTCACAAAGGGCATTTATGAGTAGTATCTTTACATCATCACTTGCGGATATGTGAGCTTGGGTGAAAGCAAGTGTGGCGAGATTGCTGAGTGTTTAGAATGTTTTTATATTTCAGGATAGTTTTATAACACTGAATGATGAGATAATGTTTCTATTTGATTATTTACAATCAAAGCCGTTATTCCACTGTAATTCATGAGTAAAGATATGAATGTTAAGACTATTCAGTCTGAGCCAATAATATTATTGAGCTAAAGAAATAAGCAAGGTTACCAGGGTTTCTTTGGCAATGTGGAATCCAGGCAAGTCATGCCGCCCCCTCGGTGTCTAGCTTTCAAAAAATGTACAGGTTGGCTAGGTTTCCCTAGGTGCCAGCTGAGCAACAGTCCAAACTTTTGTGCTTCTCACATCAGAAAAAGAGGGTCAATTTTTAGTGGAAAAATGCCTGCATCTATGTTGCGTTGTGGGCCATTTTCTATAGTAGACACTAGGGCTACCCACACAAGTGAGGTACCATTACTTTTGGGTGACTTGGGAGGATGCTGGGAGGAATGAGTTTTGTGGCTTCCAGAGATTCCTTCACTTTCTATCACAGAAATGTGAGGCAATTGTGTTTTAATCAACATTTGAGGTTTGCAAGGGAGTCTGGGTAAACCACACGTGGGGAGAGCCACACAAGTCAGCCCATCCTGGATACCTTTAGGTGTCTAGTTTAAAAAAATGTACAGGTTGGCCAGGTTTCCGTAGATGCAGGCTGAGCTAGGGTCCAAAATCTAGAACTACCCACATTGGGAAAAGAGGGTCAGTATTCAGTGGAAAAATGTGATGCATCCAAGTTGCGTTTTGGGCCTTTTCCTGTCGCAACAGTAAGCCTATCCACTCAAATGAGGTACCATTTTCATGAGGAGCATAACATAATAGAACATTTGTTTTTACTAATTTGATGTTGCTGTATTTGTGCCTTTCAAATACAAGCAAGAAAGATGACATTTCGAAAAATCACTTCAAAAGCATACTCTAGTACTAAGACCCACAAATCCAGAAATGTATAAATAACCACTGCTGCTAAACTCTATATCCTGTTCCCATTTCAGAAATACATAACTTTCCTTGATACTCATTTTTCAGTCTGAATATATTTTGCTGTAGGAATTGGTATATACTCAGTACTCAATAAAAAAAACATTCTACGGTACAGCTCAGTCATTTGCTGTGGGTGCCTTGGGTTCTTGGAGAACCTACAAACTCTATATATGTTCACACCCAGAAGGGGCTAATGGACATAATGGTATATTCCTTTTGTCAACAGGCCATCGTGATGAAAACTTACAGATGAAAATGTTGTCACAAATGCCTGTTTTTCCCTAATCATTTTCAATATTACTTTATTTCAACAGTTGCTTTCCTTGAAAAAACCTTGAGGAAACTACACACATGACCTCTTGCTAAATTTTAAGACATCTATAGTTTTTCTGGATCACCAATGGGTTTCACACTGGTTTCCATCACAAACTGGATGTAGGTTGAGAGCATAAAAAATAGGGAAAATAAGCTACCTCTTAAAAAATGCAAAAACTGTGTTGCTAAATTAGGTTTTTTGATTCAGCCCTATATGTTCCTGAAGGATGGAAAGATGGTTACTTTAGGACTGTAAACCGTTTGTGGATGCTATTTTAGGACAAAAAACAGACACTGGAGCACTTTTTCACTATTTTTTTACAAACAGCTCAAAATGTTGCTATATTTTGCTGTGATGTGCTGTGAATTTTGATGTGGATAGCTTATGTGGACAAAACGTTATTAAGGCCTAAGCCCCCAAGAAAAGCTTAGCACTGAGTGAGGGTAGCTTAGCAGCGAAAGGGTTAAAGGGGAAGGAAGGTTCCAGAAGTTAGGCAACCCCGGCCAATCCTATGGTACCACGTCACCTTTCCATCTCTGTCCCAACCCTCCTGCACAGTATGCTGCGTCAGTCCAAAATGGCATCATCCAAGAGTCACTGTTCTTGTCTGCTCCTGGGGTCTTAGCTCCATCCTTCAGTAACATCACTTCCAGAGCCCTACACATCAAAGATTCAAAGTGAGCACCCCTTCTTGTATTGGCTTTAGTTGTCAGGACCCTCTCCTTTGTTCAGTGAGCCTGGGCAGGCCCATTCCTGGTGTAGTGTGATAGCTGAGTGATTGATGCAGATCATCTCATTCCATGCCCTTCCTCCTCAAGAACTGGGTGAAGTACTGTTAATTGCTCCCTTTGTGTAGGGTGGCCTTTGTTTCTGCTACTGGAAAGAAACACAATTAACTAGTCACAGCAGTATAATAAAAACCTTGAGCTCTGATCCTGAGCTTATGCAGTGAAATATGAAAGATCTGGATGGCCCCTAAAGTGTACAGATATGATTTGGGAAGTTACATAATTGACTTTCCTGCACAGGTGACAGCCCAAATCAAGATGCCAATGGCCTCTGAAGGCCAAAGGTGAGCAGAACTGCACTCTAAGGCAGTTGTCTCCCTGTGTGTATAAGAGAGTGCCACTACAGACAAAACAGTAAATCAATCTGACTTACCCTATTAGTGTGCACTAACATTGTAAGGCCTATTCTAGGTGTCTATCAAATGCTGCAGAGTCCCTTTTGTGCCAGGTTACTTGTGCGCACTTACAGGGCTGTGCACAACTGTTAACCCCCATGCATAGCCCACACGTGTGCACACATGTTCACATGTAATCAGCCAAGTGCACCTTACCCTTGCTGCATTGCAGTGGCCTTATCTTAAAAGGCGGATACTAGAGGCAAACAGGTGCAGTCCACTTGCCATGTGATTACCATGAGTGAGACACCTGTGGTTAGACTCACCCACAGTTAAAACTCAAAAAACGGGTGGCCCAAGAAGCAAACAAAATAAATCAGACGTACTGAATGGGTGGAACCCAATTGCAGCACTGACCCTAATTTTGTATGACAGCTTGTATATTTTATTCTTGACATGCAGGCTGTCCCCAGTGTCCATTTAGTGAATACAAAGATGTAGAAGCCTATCAGTTATGGAAAGCAGAGAGGCAATCTATCTCATATACTGGAAACAGTTCCTCTGCTGTTCTGGGGTCAGAGAAGGGAATAGGATGAGATCTTCCTCTTACTTATCTTTTTCTTTGGATGACAGTTGGCCAGGGAGAGGTTAACACTCCTCTTTCTCTCCATCATCCGTCACCAACAGCATGGTGACCTCAGACCTCTTATAGCAGCATTTCAGATGATTTATGTGGGGTAGCCTTAAGGGGTCTCTATGGGTCTTGAGGTCCACCAAGTATACGACCTCCCCCTTCCTCTCAGTCACCTCCTAGGGCCCTAGCCAACGGTCTTAGAGGACCTTGAGCTCTACTGGCTGCACAACACACATTTTCTGGACACTTTGAAACTCCACCAGATTGGCCTTCTGGTCATACCAAAGTTTCATGACTTTCTGGCTAGCTTCCACGTTCTCAGAAGCCTTCTTCCAGAGCTTGATCGCCTGACTTCTGAAGCTAGCATGTAGCTAACCACATTGTGGGGGGCTTCTTGGGAGTTTGTTCTCACACCTTCATCACTGGAAAGAGATGTCCCCTAACAGGGTGTCCATAGAGACGTTTGAATATGGCACCTCCCTGTAAGCAAAGAGGAGGCACGGTAAGAGGACGTCCTAGCTCCCCCTCATAGGTTCAGGCAAGCCCACAATCATACCTTTCAGGGTTGTTAAATCTTTTAACAAGCCTTTTGGTTTGGGGATAGGAGTGTGTGGGGAACTTGCAGGTTACCCTACACTCTTCTTACATGGATGTCATACACACTGACACAAGGTTGGTGCCCCTGTCAGACACCACTTCTTTGGGAGCCCTACTTGGGTAAAAATCCACATCAGGGCCCTAGCCACTGCAGGTTAAGTCACTGTCCTCAGAGGTATTGCTTCTGGATATCTAGTGTCATGGTCCACCAAACCCAGGATAAACCTGTTGCGCAGGGTAGTTTGGGGGTCCAAGAGTCCCCAGTATCAATGCCTACTCCTTCAAAGGGTGTGGCAACAAAAGGTAAGGGATTCAGAGGAGATTTGACCTTCATCTCTGCTTTCCCACTGACCTGGCAGGAAAGACTTGTCCACCAGATTGTATCGGAGGATATCTTCAACCCAGTTGACAATAAAAGTAGGAGATCAGCCTACAAAAGTCTTGTCCTGCCCAAGATGTCCTGCCAAGGGAATTTCATGTGCCAGCCTTAGCAGGAAGTGCTGTAGAATTTGCATACCACTAACTCAGTTGTTGCCTTTTACACAGGTGCCTGAGGCTCATTATACAGGAGCCGATTCTCTGAATAAAGGAGGTGATCTCCAGAGGTTCACTAGCTGCCTGGGCTTCTGCTTGTCACGTCTTGCCCTCTAGGGTTGGACTGGTTTCGTACCTTGCAGAATTGCCCCCTGGAAGACTCACCCTCCACTTTGCATCCATGAAGCTCAGGCAGGTCTCCTAGATAGGCAATCTCTCTCCGGACGGCTGTTTGATGGCTTCCTCTGGTGGTCCATCCACCTGTACTGTGGGAGTTTCAGGGGCTGGTTTCCCATGCTCCCTGCCCTTAGCTTTCTTGTCATCTGACAGGGAAATGTTTCCATTCTCTAGGCTTCCTTGATTCCTTTCCTGGTAAGCCATTGACCTTGTGATCATGCAGACCCTTGTTATCAAACGGACCCATTCAGGTAACACCAACAATTCCAGGTGTGACCCGAGTTCTACTTCCTTCCAGGCAGTATACACCAGATAATTTCTAAGCAAACAATCCACAGGCATGGCAGGGCTCACAACTACCCAACTCATTCAAAGGGAACCACAGCTAATGGCTAGTGGATATCACAGTTGTCTGCTACTGCAACCTGGTGAAATATAATAGGTACGACCTGCTCCATAAGCCAGCCTGAATACTCATCTGGGACCTTGTGCAGCATTAGAGAAAACTCATAGGAAGAAAAACACTTGTCTGTGTGATCTCCCACTACATATCTGAGTGACAGGTCCTATGGTATACTGACCCTGAACACTGGGACTGCATACCACCCATAGGACACTGAAGATATGCTGCAATCATCACTGCTGGACTATTGAAGTTTGGCTGGCCTTCAGCTCCAGCTCCTTTATGCTTTTCCCATGCTCCAGGAGTAGTTTCTTTTCAGCCAAGGCCCTCTCAGTCTCAGTTTTGTCTTTGGCCAGGGCTCTCTCTGCCTCAGCCCTTCTGTCCTCTGCTTCCAGCTTTTCTCTGCCCAAAGCTCTCTCTGCCTCAGCCTTTCTCTCCTCTGTATCCATCTTCATCTTGGCTAGCTGCAGTTTGAGCTCCATCTATGCCTTCCTATTCACCAGCTCATCTGGGGATAGATCCCTTAAGGACACACTGCTTCCTATCTGCACCAGGGCCATCTCTCCTGGGGGTGATATGTGCTCCTCCTATAACTAAGGGCCAATTCCTGGGCTCCACTCCTCATCTTGATCCAAGTTCAGTCCCTCCTCCTATGTGTTGTTCTCTACTGGGGTGGATTGCAACCTTTTAACCTCCCCGTAGGTATTGATTGCTATACAGAGATACAATCTGGAAGCCCACTTTTCTGCATTTGGGCCTCTGTCCTTGCAGAGCCTCAGCAGCTCACCCCTGGTGAGAGTGTAAATCAGGAGTATCCCCATCTCTATGGTATAAAGATGAAGTTAGGGTTCTTAAATTCAGAAAAAGGAGAAAATGGAAAACTAAGGAGAAATCTAATGAAAACGTCAGCTCTGGTGTGAAATTATTTATATGTGATTTTGTGTTACACAAAACACTGCATGACACTGCAGAAACACAAGTACTGCATCCCACCACAGAGCACCAATTTAAGTAATTGGGTTGTGGATTGAGTACAGTGTTATTCCTGCTCAAACAACAGCTATAATCCCTGTCAGAGTGAACCACTGAAAGTCACTAATTTAACCTACACTTAACCATGCCACAAAAACGTCAGGCATAACTTAGAAGCAATATGTAAAGCATTTAGGCAGCACACAAACAGCAACAAAGTGAATAAACAACAAAAGAAAAGTCACAACAAGTTAGGGAAATAGAGTACATTTTAATTATTATTTTACACCAAAACTACATAAATCTTATCAGTGGAAACAAAGATATTAATTTTGAAGTTTAAGGTAAAAACTAGCAGCTAAAAGATCAGAGCCAACTACAAACATATAATCACGTGAGACCGGGTCAAAGTCGATAATTTGAACAGCCGCAATGGAGCGCAGATCGAATAGAAGATATGGATTGGACCAGGTTGCCACTTGCCTTTGGACATAGAGGAAATTTTGTGGAAAATGTGGGAAAAGGTGAAGTTTAGTGGGCAAGTCTGCAGTGCGGTGTCTGAGGAGGGGGCGTCATCATCGGGAACCACACAAAAAAGTCACAGCGAATATTTCTACATTCAAACTGGGTGCCTCATTTAGAGTTTGGTGGGTGGGGTTACTCCGACACATACATAATGGGTATCCCATCAACCATATTACGATTCAATTATGTTCTATGGAGATTGTAATACAATGGACGTGATATCCGTCATGATTGTGACAGAGTAACCCGGCTCCAAACTCTAAATCAGGTCTCTGTTTTGGAAGTACAAAAGCTCCAGCAGGATGAAGCTGCATGTTTTAGCCAATGAGGGTTTCACACGGTCGGGTACCCCTTCTGTGACGGACCGCAGAACAGCATTTGGTGCTGCAAATAAGAACGTAGTGGGAGCTGCCATGAAATCAGCCTAACTGACATTGCAGCTTGGGTGCACTGATGAGCAGGTTCTCAGAGCACTTTTTAGCCAAAAATGTTCTAAGTACAACGTATTGGACTTTAGCTAACTGTGAACCTTTCAGACTACTTCCAAGGATTCAAGACTAGATAGGGCCCATTGGAAAGGTCAGGACTCACTCAGGGCTGGTCCAGGTGCTGCTTCAAAATGGATGGACACTTTTCTGTCCCTGGGGCTCTGCTTGGAAGGACAGCCAACTAGCCTTTGGGGTCACTCTGGTAGTCCTGGGTTCAAGAAGAGGAACAGGGCTCAAACAGTACAGCAGGCTACTGATATTTCAAGGCAGGCTTCAAGTAGCAGAACAGGCCTTCCAGATGCAACAAAACAGTCTTCTGAAGTACAGAGCAGGCCACAGAAGCAGTCAGTCCTCGGATAATCCTTTTGCAGGTCCAGAAAGTGAACTGAAGAGTGTGTCTGAGGGTCCTATTTTTATGCCTAGATCCTTATTTGAGTAGGAGAAGCTCCTAGAGTTTTCCCTTTGGAGTGCTTGGGGTTTCATGCCTCCCCTTCCTTGGCTCCTGCCTGACTGCTTAAACAATGCCATAGTGTGATGTCCTTTGTGTAAAGGCAGGGCACATCCTTTTGGTTTACAAGTGGGGCTGTGCCCAGCTCCTCCATCCCCATCTTGCCAGTCATAGCCCACCCGCGCATATTTAATCCCTCAATTGTGTGGCTGACTGGGAGGAATGAAAAAATATATCTGCCAACTCCCAATTCATCTGACCCAGGAGCAGGCTGCAGGCACAAAGTAGCCACATCTGGAAAATGCCAACTTTTTCAATGTGCCATTTTCAAATTTGTGACTTCAAATCTGACTTTACGATTAAAGAGGATTTTAAATGACAATTTCTCAGACACCAAATGTGAATTTTGTACCTGCTCTCATCAAAATATAGCACTTTTAAAATGTAAGAAGTCAACCCAATGTTATCCTATGGGAGAGGTAGGTTGTTGAAAAACAATTGTAAACATTTTTCTCCAACAGAACATGTAAAACGTATAACGTTCTTGTCCATCCTTAATTACAATGCACTCTGCCCCACAGCTACCTAGGACCTACCTTAGGGGTCACCTATATGTAATATGAAGGGAGTTTAAGGCCTAGCAAGAGGATCATTTTGCCAAGTAGAATTGGGAGTTCAAAGCCAGGACTGGATGGAGTTCACACAGTTCTGTGTGCTGAAAACAATTCAGCAAGTGGCAGAGTTTGGGTAAGTTGCACTGTATGCGCAGATTTTCAGTGACAAATGTTTCTCTTGTGCTAAAAAATCAGCACAGATAGCATCACGCGCCACACCAAATGGCACTAACTTCTTTCTGCTGTTCTAGTAAATCATTTACTCAAGCGGCAACTTCTACAACGCAAGAGGCAGTTTTCTCAAAACGGGCAGTAGCAACCTGCTGCGACCGCCCATGTTCAAAAATCTCACTTGCGCTCGCCAACATACCGATTTTTCTTACTTGCGCCCGCCAACTTAATGTTGGCAAGCCACAAAAGAGTAAAAACTCCGCTCTGCATCACGCAGAGTGAAAATCTTTGCCTACCCCTTTTTCAACTTGCATTCAGGATACAATGATAGACTTGGGATGTGTTTTATGGTGCTACTTAAGTTGGTTGCACAAAAAGTGCTACAGGCCTTCAGTATATGGTATACCACTTTACTAGGAATTTATAACCAAATTAAATATGGCAGTCAAGTGTAAGCCAATTTTACCATGTTTTAGGGAGTGACTTGTTAGCAGTGCACAGAGTCATAAAGGCAGCAAAAACAAATTCTGAAAAATAGGAGGGTGAGGGCAAAACATTTGGTGGAATACCACCCCAAGGCTGACAAGTATATATACATACATATGTATATATGCTGGTGATTCTTGTTGCACACAGAAAGTTTTAGGGTTATCAGTCAAGTTGGAGCTGAGAAAAGGGGGGGGTTAAAAAACGTGTGTTTTTCATGTAAATTCCCTTAGGAATTTTGAACGAGACTACAGCCCAAACTGTTGGATGGAATTACACCAAATTTAGCAGAAAGCTAACTTTCAGCATGCAGATTATGCTTTCAGTTATTTGATGTAAAACACTTCAACCATGAAGTGTTGGCAGCCATCTAGGGACTTGACCTCATCCGCATCCCACAAAAAATCAAAAAATTAGAAAAGGAGCCAGGGTAGAGTCATCCTGACCCTTTAGCTCTGGCGCTAGGGTCCCAGAGGGACCCCACCAGGGCTAAAAAACACTTTTTTTAAACAAAATGTTGCAACGATTTTGCAGCAATGTCACAAGTTAGCAGGATTTTTTTTTTTCAAGTGCTGACTCCACACCTGTTTTTAAGAAGCCCCGGGGTGGACCAGGTCTGGGGGCATGTAAAGTTTAAGGAGGGGGCGCACTAGTCTCCCCTCATAGGACAGTTTTATGTCCTGGTGTTTGCAACCTCCCTGTGGCTATGCTATTTATGTATGGGGGGGCCACACAGCCCCCTGCGGCTAGAGAGGCCACCACCTCCCTGAGGCCAATGTGAGACTATATGTGGTGTGGCTGTGCCGCCACCCGTATGGCCACGGGAACAGCCACCTTCCCGGGGCACACAATCAGTTGTGTGTGGGCTGGCCACATGGCCCCCGCAGCCTTGGGCACAGACAAATCCCCAGGGCTTTAGCCAAATACAATGTGGGAGGGCCTGGTCCCCCACCCCCTCAAACATGAGCACAACCACTTCACCAGGACAAACAATCAGTTGTGTTTTGGGAGGCAGCATGGCCCCTGCAGCCCTGGGGACTGCCACCTCCCCAAGGCTTTAGTTAAATATAATGTGGGGCTGTGCAGAACACCAGTGCCCCTCTACACACTACTCTTGCCTAGGTGGGAAACCGACATTCGCATTCCACTATTTTAGTATATGGTTTGTGTTCCCCCTAGGCCCATTGTCACCTATGGTGATTTTCACTATTTGCACTATTTTATGACTGTTTACTTACCTGATTTTGGTTACTAGTGTATATTTTATGTGTAATACTTAAACCTCCCAAGGGATTATAGCCTCTAAGATATTTTTGTTCTGGTTTCACTAAAATAAAGTATCTTTATTTTTGGTAACACTGAGTATTGTCTTTCTTGTGTGTGAGTACTGTGTGACTACAGTGATATTGCAAGGGCTTCCCATGTCTCCTACTTCAGCCTTTGCTGCTCTGCCTACAGCTACCTCCAGACAGCCTGGCTTCTAGACACTTTAACAGGGACATTTCTATGGTTTTGTATATTTAAAAAAGTGATCCTAACTATAAAGTCCCTGTAACCTTTGGATTTTTAAATGAATATATATATATATATATATATATATATATATATATATATATATATATATACATATACATATATATATTATATATATGTATATATATATATATATATATATATATATGTATATATATATATATGTTCAAGTAATGTTATAGTTAGGTAAAAATGTCAGTTAAAATATAACGTTTTAAACTAATGAAACCAGAGCAATTCACCAGTTACAGATATCTCAAATAGCTATAACTCACCCGTAAATTAAAATAAATCACTCCTTCACCAAGCACAGTGTTATTATTAATGATGTAACTTCCAATCTTATTAGAGATGTAGTCACTCACCAGTTATGTAATATGGGAGGGTACAACCTGTGCATGGCGAGGATCAAAGTTACAGTGCTTTTGGGATAATTATAACTGGTAAATTACATAAAATTGTATATTAATTAGTTTGTTGTCAGAAACTGAGCTAATAAAACATATGTCCAAAATAAACACATGATTATTAATATGTCTCATTCAATTGTAATGTTTTATTGTTTCTGGGCCAATTGTATTTTGTGGTACATCTTGGAATTCAACATGGGGTTCCAAACATGAATATCCTTACTATACACCATAAAAAAGGGAAACAAAAAAAGTGTTCTATGTTGTAAAAAAAGCATAAAGAGTGAAAGGTAAAAGCATAGAAATATATACATGTTAGCATACTATTCTTTCAATGGCCTAAAAAGTCTACAAGTAAACTATGAGACCTTGATTTAGGGGGTCATTCTGACTCCCGCCGGCGGCGGTAACCGCGGCGGTCATTGTGAGTTTCCCGCTGGGCTGGCGGGTGACTGCCAGAAGGCCGCCCGCCCGCCCAGCGGGAAACCCCCTTCCACAAGGATGCCGGCTCCGAATGGAGCCGGCGGAGTGGAAGGGGTGCGACGGGTGCAGTTGCACCCGTCGCGATTTTCAGTGTCTGCCACGCAGACACTGAAAATCTATGTGGGGCCCTGTTAGGGGGCCCCTGCAGTGCCCATGCCAATGGCATGGGCACTGCAGGGGCCCCCAGGGGCCCCACGACACCCGTTCCCGCCAGCCAGGTTCTGGCAGTGAAAACCGCCAGAACCAGGCTGGCGGGAAGGGGGTCGGAATCCCCATGGCGGCGCTGCTTGCAGCGCCGCCGTGGAGGATTCCCTAGGGCAGTGGGAAACCGGCGGGACACCGCCGGTTTCCCGTTTCTGACCGCGGCTGTACTGCCGTGGTCAGAATGCCCATGGAAGCACCGCCAGCCTGTTGGCGGTGCTTTCGCGGTCATTGGCCCTGGCGGTCCATGACCGCCAGGGTCAGAATGACCCCCTTAGTCTTTTAGGCACACTGCTATTTTTTCACCACAGTGCAATCCAAAAGTGGACAAAGTATTCATATCTATGACCTTTTGGGATTTGAATTGTCTTAACTTAAAAATTCTGTCCCCTCATCTAATATGTTTCGGGACATAAGCAATGCCAAAATATTGCATCAGTTTCCAATCACTGTTATGACTTTCTCTTATTTAGTGTTTGCCAGTGCTGTAACAGGTTATTGTTAATAGAGCTGATGGGCTCTAAGATTATTTTCTCAATCAGAAGTTTGGGAAATGGATATAGTATCATGTATACAGTATGATCCATATGCAAGTAATGTGCTGATGGATCTTAGGTACATTCTTGATGCATGGGTCCATGAACTCTGTCCTGTTGGTGCTGTATTTACATGCTTCGCAATAACCATAGATAAAGACACCTAATTTCGGGGATAGCCATTTATATGTGAAATGGTTTTCAAAATGGCTGTGTACCGGTTTGTCTTTTAGTGACGTACTACGCAAAAATAATAGTATTGTTTTTTTCACGAAGAGTTTCTGTTAGTGTAATGTCAGCTTTTCAGCTGTCCCAATGCTTATTGAGGTTTTTTCTCAGTTCATTGGCTTGGGATTGGTTGGTATAAACCAAGGCCCATATTTATACTATTTTAGCGCTGCATTTGTGTACGTTTTTTACGCAAAACCAGTGCAAACTTACAAAATATAATTGTATTTTGTATGTTTGTGCCACTTTCGCATCAAAAAATGACGCAAATGCAGCACTAAAAAAGTATAAATATGGGCCCAAGTTTTCCCTGTAGATAGTATAGGAGTAGGAGTTCTATTCCCAAAAATAATTTCCTCCTGGGAAATGTCTTCTACTTTTTTTGACAGCTTGTTGTAGTACTTTACTTGTATAGCCCTTAGAATCTAGCTAGTATGTCCTCTTTGTGTTGAATGTAAAACTGCTCTGAGCCTCAATTCTATTTGGCACTAATCATTTCCCCATATGGAATAGCATGTCTAAAGGATAGAGGATGACTATTGTGTGAGTGGAGAAGTGAGATATTCCTATATTAAGCTGTTTTGTATTTTCTCCCATTTTATTTGTAGACATAGGTCTAAATATTCTATAGAGGTATAACTGAAATTATATGTGAACTAGGTTTAGGTCATTTATGTTCAGTATTTTTATAAATCTGCATAGTGCTGTCTCTGACCTATTCCAAATCAGGAAGAGATCACCAATACACCTCACCTAAATTACCAATTACATTTCATCTATCCAGACAACTTGCTCCTCCCACCAGTCTACGAATATGTTGCATAGCAGGGATTGAAGCATGTGCCGATGGCCATTGCCCAGACATGTTTGCAGTGTTGGTTAATGAAAATTAATATATTCACAATCATACATATATAAAGGTCATATCTAATAACATAGACATACATTGGAGTTGATGCGAGGACCTTGCTATGAGGAAATGTCTGAATGCTCTTATCCGCTCCTCATGAAGTATCTTAGTATATTCATACTAGTGACAAAAATGTAGTTGGTCTCCCAAGTGATGTCTTGTAGCTTCATTATAAAAGTTTTAGTGTCATGTAAATATGATGGGATTATCTGTACAAACGGAAAAAGAACATGTCTACCTATATAGATATGCCAACCTTTGGAATGGGATGAATATTGTCTTAAAAAATGATACTCCTACCTCATCTACTATGTATTTGTTACTCAAAATACATAAAGGCTCATTGAAACCAAAAGGCAGGCCAATTTTTTCTTCACATGGTGGTCTATTAGAAAACGCATCCATATATGTAGACCATTTACAATTTCTCTTTGTACAGTCACCCCCATCATATTCATGCAGCACTAAAACATTTGATAATTAACCCTCTAACTGTTGAGGATCCTCCCCACCCCTGTGCTATGCTCTTTTTTGGCTATTTTGGACACTTTGCACTTAGGTCTCTATAACTTTTTTTCCACATGAGATATCCATGCCAAATTTGTGTCTTTTTTTCCAACATCCTGGGGATTCTAACGGTACACACGGTTAGCGGGTTTCCCTTGAGTAGACCGAGAAAATAGGCAAAATACAGCTACTTTTTTGAGATTTTTGGGAAAAATAAGAACAAAATGCTCTGCAAAAAAGTGATGCCTGTGCTAAGGTCACCATCTTCAAAGATTTCAGGATCATGCAGATCTGTATCAAAAAAATATATATGTTATGACATTTTTAGCATTTTTGCAAAGAGGTAGCCCAATTTCCCTAGTTTTTGCTTGCACCCTGCTTGTGATTTTTGGGAAATGGATATAGTATCCTGATAAAGAGATTTTTTGAGGTTAAATCTGGATGAGCCCACCCACTGGTGTGGCTAAAAATCCTAAACACATCCCTCTCCTAATCTAATCAAGGGGGCACCTAACTGTCTGGGTTTGCAGGATGTGGGGTTGTTGCTGGGTTTCTCCAAGTGACTTTCTCTGCCTTTGAAGACCAGCTTGGCAGCCCTCCCCCTTCCTGCCTCACCATCTGCTGAGGGGAGATCTCCTCCCACAGGCACATCTCTTTGTGTGAAGCCAGGCCACTTCACACCTCATCAATGCAGCCTGGCCAGGCTGCCAGAGGCTGGCCAATCAGAGCACAGCAGCAAAAACACTGCAGGGCTGAAGTTGGCAACTTTTTAGGTAAAGTTTAAAACTCTTTACCTGAACAAGTTATATTAAATCCAACAACTGGAAGTTGTGGGATTTATTATAACAATTAATGTGATACCAAACTCTTGGTTTATGTCACTTAATGGGACTTTTAAAATTAAAAAAAAAGCCTCCCCATTCTAGCCTATGGAGGCCATTTACTACAACGAGGGAAAAACAAATTTGGCTGTTTTACCTCACCAGGGCTTATAAAACTATTTTTTTAAGGTCCTGCTTATAATCACATGGCATCCAGCCCTAGGGGCACATAGGGCACACCTTAGGGGTGACGTATATGTAAAAATATGGTTGTTTAAGACTTTGGAACTACTTTTATTTCCAAAGTTGAATTTGCATGTAACTTTGATTTAAAAGCAGCCAGCAAGGCAGGCCTGCCTTTAAAATGACACTGGGCACCTCAGCAGTGCACCTATGGGGGCTCTACCTATGCTGGGGTCCCTAAACCTCCATGCCCTAACATATACTAGGGACTTATAGGTAGGTTAACTTTGCCAGTTATAATTAGCCTAATTTGCATATCCACTTTACACAGTGCACTGGCCCTGAGACTGGTGAGCAGTACCCAGGGCACAGCCAAGAGTCAGTAACCACCAGTACCTGTCAAAAAGGTGTGGGGGTGACCAGGGCAAAAAGTAGGACTTTCCTACAAGTTGAGACTGCGGACGGGTGCCTTCTCTCACCCGACAGGGTTTATGATTAAAAAATCTAAATTGAGGGAGATGGGGAGCACACCATTGGTGCAATATTCTGGGTCAAGCTTAGTTGTGATATCCTGCTGGTCGAGAGGGACTAGCCACCAGAACACGTCCGTAAGCTCCCACATGGGTAAGATGTAATTTTGCCTTCTTTCTCTGATCTTGTTCCAGAAGCGGTAGAACAAGCCTACTTTGTCAACTGGGCTTTAGCGCAGGCACCTGCATTGTACCCCAATCATGTGGGTTGGGACAAGGACTCACCTTGTCATGTGATACCTATCAGGTCTACACCCCAGCCTCAGCCACAATATCCTGTTAAACATGAAGTTAAATCTCCGATGAGGGAGATCCTCACTCAGCTCTAGTACCAGGGAGTAATTGAGCCCCGTGTCTCTGAAATGAACAACCCGTTATTCCAGGTTGGAAAGCCAGACCATTCATATAGAATAGCCTTAGACTACACACACTTAAACAGTCATACACATACACACGCTATAAAAATTTCACATAGTACAGCACTAATTAATAACAGAGTGCGCAAAAAATATAAAACAACCTTGGATATCTCTAACATTTTTTTCTGCCAGAACTTAGCACAGGAAAGTCAGGACCTGAGTGCATTCTCATTTGGCTCACAAAAACCTTTTTGCTGTTTGACCCAAGGCTATACGAACAGCCCAGGGCTAATCTCAGCCTGTGTAAACTCAACATTACATGACATTGATCCAGAGGCGTTGTCTTACGTGGACGACGTCTAGCTCACAGATTACGAGCTCATCATTAATCTTGCCAGGGTCTAGCAGATCGTTTTAGGATTCACAGTCCTTGGTTACAAATTTAATTTTAGGAAAATGAAAATAGCCTTTCTCAGCTTATTGTTCCTGGGATACGAACTATCAAATGAGGGCAAGACCCTGGCCCTGCACTTTCTAGAAAAATGTGCTCAACTCCAGCCACCAAATACAATCAAGAAACTACAGTCTTTACTTTCTTTAACTTGGGCAGAACATACATTCCTGACTATGCACAAGGTATCCAGCCACTTTATGACTTAATACCCCCTGATGTTTCTAGCAGACACTGGACAGTTGAACACACACGCATTCTTAGGGAATTGCAACAGGACTTGCTAGAAGCAAAACACTTGCACACCTGTGACAACAAATAAATTTGGTCATCAGAATAATTGCTGGTGCCACTGGGTTCACTTATGTCACCTTTAATGAGGGTGACACGGTGCCCATAGCATATAAATCACATCTATATTCCAATGCAGAACACTTTGCACCCACAGAAAAAAATCTAACTACAGTTCAGATGGCTGTCATGAAGGAGAGGCCACTTGCCCAAGGGAAATGCAACATTGTCGTTAGCCCAGTACCAGCCTTAGAGGCAGTCACCAAAGCAAATGTTCCTAATGCCAAAGCATTATATCAACGCTCGATTCAGTGGGCAACCTCCCCGACTGCCATCAATATAGACTACATCTTTGATCCAAAACTTCGGAGACAAGAATTTCTCCAATAAGAACAGGAGTACCCCGCATCCCGAGATATTTTGCCACTTGACAGATTCCATGCTGTCATTTACAATGATGGTTTAGCACAACCACCTGTAGATACCAAACATCAATATTCAGCTGCTTGTGCAGCCATGAGCTGAGTGCTCAAGGATGGAGTCTTGCACTCTCACAAAACCTACACACAGATCTAGGGGACTGCACAGCTCAGCTGGCTGAACTCAAAGCCCTTATCTTAGCGCTAGAACACACAGAGCCAGGATCACTGACTTTGATTGCCTGTGACTCATAGTACTACGTCTAGTCCTAAAATAATTATCTTAATCATTGGCGATTGAATGGGTTTGGAGACTCCAAAGGGAACACCATAAAACACAGAACTCTGTGGGGCAGGTGGCTGATCTCAAGGATAATCTACCTTGTGTCCATGTAGCACATACATTGGACCACCAACATGTAGGAATGCATGTTTTTAGCAATATTTTGGCTGATGGAGCAGCCAAATCTGCAGTAGCTACAGCTTCTGTGGCTGCAGTGACTCGTTCTCAGATGAGACTGGATTGTGAAATTTTGACTGCAGTGAAAGCTTTGGCTGAAGGCAATCCTCTTCCAAAAGCATACCCTACAAAATACCCTTGCCATATCTGTGCACAGAATGTTGCTTAAGCCACACTTCTTGGGGTTGGAGAATGAGTGATCCCCAACCAAGACCAGAGATTAGATCTCACAAAAGCAGCGCATGAGGGTGTCGAATCTGCTCATGCTGGTATCTCGGCCACAATAACACTCTTATAGAAAAGCTTCTGGTGGCCAGGTGTGTACAAACAGACAAAACAATACCTCCTTTGTTGTGGCACTTGCCAGCAGATTAAGGGCTCCAAAACCAAACACCCACCACAGACATCCCTCCTAGTGTCCAACAGGCCACTACAATGTGTGTACCTGGACCATTGCGGTCTGCTCCAACCTGATGGTGCATAAAAATACATCTTAGTCGCTGTAGATTCTTGTTCTAGGTGTCTGTGGGTATGGCCTCAGCGGTCGGCTGACGCTCTAACTGTTATAAAAGACTTGCTGATCTTTATTGGTACGTATGCGGTTGCAGCATTCCATTCGGACCAGGGCCCAGCCTTTGCCTCTAAGGCATTCAGGGACACCATGGGGAAAATGTGTGTTGAACTCCTTTACTCCTCACCATACCACCCCGAGGGAAATTCGGTTGTGGAGGGGAGGAATTGTGATCTAAAGCAGTCCTTAACAGCTAGAGTATTAGGTTTGAACCGCAGTTGGCTTCATCACCTTTATTGGGTCCAGAGAGCACTGAATAATCTACCAAGAAAGTCTCTCCCTAAGAGGTCCTCTTTGGGAAACCTATGTATGTCCCAGATCTTGATGGCCCTGATTTGGTGGCAGCAGATACACCTTTTGACGTAAATGAACATCTCACTGTCTTACAGGAGCTTCAGGAATTTTGTGATGATAAATCATCAGCCAATGCTGCCACCTTAGGAATAATGGATTTACCAAGAACTTCTACTGGATGGATTCCTAAAGTCAGGGATCTGGTTTGCGAGAAGACTGCTGTGAAGAAGGAATTCGATCCATCCTACCGAGCACTGGTTCCAGTAATGGGAATACACGGTACCAGAACTAACAGATTAATTTCCATTGACATCAAACTTAAAAATGTGGCCGATCGAGCACAGTAGACCCAGAGGTCCCTTGGGTAGTTCCCTGTACCCACTCACTACCCAATAGGACACACCTCTTGAAAGCAGAACTAGCAACACTTCCGACTACACAAGCATGTCCAATGATGCTACAAATACCTCCTTGACCATGGCGAGGGTGGGAAATGAGCTCTTGTTGATTCCAGTTACCCTTTCAGTGACTACACCTGTCCAAGATTTGGCTGTCTTTTACACCAACACAACACAAACTGGCGACATCGTCTACCATGAGCCTCCACGCGAAGTGGATCCATCCACCAAAAATGCACATGCTCCAGTGTTTGCAGAGACTGCTTCTGGTTACTTCATCAACAATGATGACTTTTCTTCAACTTCATCCACTCCTGCAATTGAAAATGTTTCAAAGACAAGTAAGCTGTATATATGGCTTAAAAATAACTGTTTAATTCACCCATGGAGGCATTTATGGTTCTGCCTAATTTTTTTTGTATTGTTTCTCTGGATTGGTTTTGTGACTGTTGCTTATAAGTGGTCATTACCTTCCTGAACTCTCCTCAGTTGATCCTGTGGATGAAGCCTTAACCCCATATCATTCCTCACATAAGGTCCAAAGAGACTTGTTCCTTGTGAATATTTTAGCTGTGCCGATTCCTGATGGGATTGTGTGGGACAAAGGTTCATTTGATATATATTGGCCTACTGAGGTCATTCAAATTCCATATGTCTTCAAAATTTCTATCACTGATGTAATTACACCTGGTGTTATATCTGATGATTGGGATGCCCAGACATTTGATTCAATGTTAACGGAAATGAAGGACTATTCAGTATTTGAAATTGATGATGTATATATCAACACAATTAATTATTATGGGATAATGTTCTGCTATAATAACTGGGGACATTACTACCTGCAATGTGCAACTAGACATAGATCAGTAGTTAACTATACACAGTGGGAACACTGTTCAACACCACCTGTGGGGAGCCCAAAACATTTTTCAGATAAATTAACTTATTTTTCTGGGCATGACACAACATTTCAGAGCCATATTATTCAAGTTACCTCCTTCAAGAATTAGGAAAATTTTGCTGCTGAAACAAAACTGATTTATTCAGATTCCGTTGTTTCCTGTCTTGCAGTCGAAGGTTATTGATACTGGAAGAATACTATTGATGTCAAGAGTGTATGGAGAACACAAGATTGGCAAATACAGGTTAGGGAAGTGTTATTTAGAGCATGCCTTATTGCTGTGCAAATGATGTTTTTAAATGACTCCATTCAGCAGACATCCTGTCTGGGGTTAGCGAAAAATCAAAGAAATGAATAATCCCAGTATCCCCACACCAGCAAAATGTAATAATTGGTAATCCTTCCTGAATGTTACTGAGGAAGAACTAGATGCAAAGGTTTAGGCTAGTACCTATAACTCTTAATTTTCCGAGCCAGGCGGGTGGTTGCTATGGCCAACGGACACAAATGAAGGGAGGGGCCCTTTCCCCAGTCAGAAGGGCCATGGTAGGTTCCACACACAGGTCAAAGCAGCACATGCAGTGTAGGTCCTCTCCTGTTGAAGGTCAGGTAACAAGTGAGTGAACAGATAGAAAATGGCAGTGACGTCCGCGGCGGTGCATACCATCACTACTGGTGTACATCACCATTGGCCACTGAACCCCATAGGGCCCAACAATAACCAATGAGGAGTTGCACGGCCATTCCTGACTGCCTTCCGCAACGGCACACAACATCAGCGGAATTACCTCACTTCCACCTGTCCCTCCATATAGGACAAGCGGATGCCATTTCAGGGGGGTAGACCATGGATCATAACTGTGTTTCAGATAACAATTGTACATTCAAGTCATATGCCACTAATACATTAAAAAATCACATCATGCATTCAACTGTAATGGCTACAATGTACAGATTATGACCGGCTCCTCATTCTTTTGCCCCATAGATTGCCACCGCTGCTGATGACTCGGAGATGGGGACATCCCTCCGTGTACAGACCCCTGGTGGACTTGGTAACAATGGAGGACAGGCACATTATCCTCACCTACAGACTTGACAGGGCCACAATCATGGAGCTGTGTGCCCAATTGGAGCCTGACCTGATATCTGCTATCTGTCACCCCAGTGGGATCCCCCCTCTTGTGCAAGTGCTATCAGTGCTCCATTTCTTGGCAACTGGTTCTTGCCAAGTGACAGTGGGCTTGGCAGCAGGAATGTCACAACTATTGTTATCAATAGGGCTGACCAGAGTGTTGTCTGCCCTTATTAAACATGTGCAGCTACATTGTTTTCGCCCAAGTGGAGGATTTGGCCACAGTGAAGGCTGACTTCTATGCAATGGGACATATCCCCAACATAATTGGGGTGATTCATGGAACACATATTGCATTTGTCCACCCCACCCCCGGCAAAATGAACAGGTCTCCAGAAATCGAAAAACATTTCACTCAATGAATGTGCAGATGGTGTGCTTGACGGACCAGTACATCTCCCATTTCATTGCTAAGTATCCAGGCTCTGTGCATGATGCTTTTATCCTGAGGAATAGCAGCATCCCAAATGTGATGGCCCAACTACAGAGGTACAGTCTATTGGTAGCACAGGTACATTGTCCAAGGGGGCATAGGAAGGGGAGCAATGGCAGTTCAAGGTGGACAGGGTGACAGAGTGGGACACACGTGTAACAATTAGGAGAGTCTTGGCAATAGTCTCTGGCTTCAGCCTGGATCGCAGGGAATGTTTGCGGGATGGTTCTCCTTCTGCAGGGGGAGGAGCGCTGGTGGCCTGTTGGTCCTATGGCCAGGCCTCCTGTCCACTAGTGGCAGCAGAGGTGGAGGGCTGTTCAGTAGACTGGCTAGTGTCAGGGGCCTGCTGGTGTGACACTGCTTCCCTCATAATGTTGTCCATGTCTGCCAGCACCCCTGCAATGGAGACCAGGGTAGTGTTAATGGACTTCAAGTCCTCCCTGATCCCCTGCTACTGTCCCTCCTGCAGCTGCCTGTTCTCCTGCACGTTGTCCAAGATCTGGCCCAGCATATCCTGGGAATGTTGGTATGCTCCCAAGATCACGGTGAGTGCCTCCTGGAGAGTTGGTTCCTTGGGCCTGTCCTCGCCCTGGGACACAGCAGTCCTCCCAGCTTCCCGTTTGTCATGTGCCTCTGTCCCCTGAACCCCGTGCCCACTGCCACTAACCCAGGTCCCTGATTGTCTTGGGTTTGTGGTGTGCCTTGGGGTCCCTGTAGTGGTGGACACACTGCTGATTGACGTGTCCTGGGGACAGAGGTATGAGGGGGGAGGCTCTGTGGTGGTGTTGGACTGTGCCTGGGTAACCGACTGTCCGGAGGGGCCAGGTTAGTCATCCAGATCCAGGAGAGCAGAGTTGCTGTCATCACTGTGGGGGGACTGGATGTTGCTGCCACCTCTTCTCCAGTGACATTGTCTGGGATACCTGTGGGGATGTATACGCAATGTTATTCTTTCTGTGTGTGACATATTGTGCATGGGTGGGTTGCCCTCTATGGTTGTTATTGCCCTGGCAGTTTTCCCTTGTGTGAGTTGTTATGTGGTAGGCTAGGTGATTATCTAGTTTGCATGCTTTAGTGATGGGTGTCCATGCAAGTCTGTGAGTGGTGTCCATGCATTGGTGGTGCATCCTGGGCTTGGCATTGGAATGAGTAGGTTGTGATGGTCGGGTGTGTGGGAGGTGGTGGAATGATGGGAGTGAGGGTGGTGCTGGGGTATGTGATGGCATGCAGGTAAGGGGGTGATAGCAATGGAGAGTTGACTTACCAGAGTCCAGTCCTCCTGCTACTCCTGCCAAGTGCTCAGGATGCATGATTGCCAAGACTTGCTCCTCCCATGTTGTTTGTAGTGGGGGAGGAGAGGGGGGTCCACCGCCAGTCCTCTGTACTGTGAGCTGGTGTCTTGCTGCAATGGAGCACACCTTCTCCCGTAGGTCATTCCACCTCTTCCTGATGTCATCCCTTATTCTGGGGTACTGTCCCAGTGTTTTAAAACTGTCTATAATCCTCCTCCATTGCTCCATCTTCCCAACAATGGATATCTGCTGCACCTGTGATCCGAATAGCTGTGGCTCTACCAGTATGATTTCCTCCACCATGACCCTTAGCTCCTCCTCAGAGAATATGGGGTGTTGTTATGGTGCTATGGGTGTAGTGTGAGTGGTGTGTGTGAGGGTGTGTAGGGTGATGTGTTGGGGTGTGTGATGTAAGGTGCGTGGGTGGTGTATAGGTGATGGTGATATGTGGCTCTGGTTGTGTGAGTGCTCTTGCTGTCTCTCTCTGTTGCCAATGGTTTGTAGTCGTAAAGGGTTGTGGGTACCGTAGGTATGTGTTTTTTATAGTGGTGAGGGTGTGTGGGTGTGGTGTGTGTATGGGTGTCAGGCGTGTGTAGTTCGAATTGTCCAATGTGGTGTTGTTTTGTTTGAGTGTGTGTATTTTGAGCGTGGCCGTATGTACCACCAATGGTTTGCTGCCATTGAATGTCCGTTGTGGTGATTTGTGGGTCATAATGTTGTGGGGTTTAGATATCGCCAGATTTTCACTGACCTTTGGTGTGGCGGACTTGTTTCTGTGGCTGAATAATGACGGATAGGTGTATGTGTGCATTAATATGGTGAACGGCTATCCTCTGTGGCGGCGGTATGTCGGCAGCAGTCAGCATGGCGGTGAGTGTGATTTACCACCAATGTCATAATGAGGGCCATAGTGTTATCTTTGATATATATCATTCAGACAGACATGTCACTTTTATATCATGGGCAAAGTCAGCTGCGTTCCATCATGCAGTTAGGTTGGACATTACAATCTTTGAAAAACGTACGTGTTCTATGGAAGTACATTAACGGTAGTGACTTGTTTGCTGCCTTTAATTTATCCAAGGAACAACAGACAATGGCTAAAAGGAAAGCAGGTTTCACCATGCTTCACATAGAAAAGTTTGAAAAATTGCCTTTCAGAGTTGCAGAAAGTCCATCAACAGTATGGCTCCTACATGGCATTATACACCTGCCCATTTCCACTTTTCTTTTTTCGAACTACCAGAAACAACTTGCCGTGCACAGGTATGAGCAGCTAGGTGATAGCTATATTAAAGAAGAGTGGGAGTTGCCCTTTGAATACAAGTGTCTGAATGGAGGAACAGAGGTCTTTCTCAGTGCTAACACAGATGTCTTAATTAGAAAATTCGAATGAATGTTTATGTATTTTGAATAATGACTTATGTAGAAAAATGAATAACGTAGAAAATAATGTGCACGTTTGAAATTGTGACCTCGGAGATTGGCCACCATTGTTCGCTAAATGTACTAATTAATTATTCATCAATATGAATTATTGAAAATATATTAGATTAATGTAGTAATGTGTCATATTAAGGGTTATGGATTATGTTTTGCTGATTAATTGTAGGCTGTAACTTAGCAAGTGTCTTGGCCTGGTTTTTCCAGGCTTCGTGCAGAAGCTGTATTTCTTAACGTTCAATGAAAAGTGCTGACAGAGTGAACTAATTGTGAAATGCTCATTGTTTTAATAAAATGTTTAGCAGAGACTTCTATGCGAACCGACGGGCAGGAGATGAGTCTCTCATAAAGTAACAATTTGTGTGTAACGTGCAGGAGATGTACTTTCCCAGGACGCGAACAATGAAGACACTGATTGGAGACGAAGATGCAACAATTTTGATACCTGACGAGCCGGATGATGAGAACATCATAAAGCTGACCAATCGTTGACATGTAAACTGTGAAATATTAGAAATCAAAGATTTGGTAAAGATAACTTATTGGATAGAGTAATAACGTACGATTGATTGACCAATTGGAAATTGGGGGATGGTTTGGGGAACTTTAATATAACAACATGACAGAGGATAGATCTTATTTCGTTATGAACCTCAACATTGAGACGAAGAGATTCGAAATTCAGTCATTGGGCTCATACTCTCTGACTGAGAGCCTGATGCATTGCTGATCCACTGATGACCTGAGGACAAAGACTGATTCTGCTTGCTGACCCATACCGTGGATAGGTAGATATGACAATGTCTGAATTGCATTTTTATGCATTTTCTTTCTAGGTACCAACTGTGCAGACTTATTTTTTTCATTCGATAGATGTTTTCCAAAATGTGTGTTCTAAATTGTTTTGCATGAAGCCCCACATGCTGATGCTAATTGGAGTTAGTTAAGGTTACATACATGACAACTGACAAATTACAGGAACAAATGGTTGACAGACTATCTTGCTGTACTTTATGGATGTTATTATCTTCTTGAATTGGGTTTTATTAATGTTTTATGTTGATGCCTTAGAATGTCTTTTGATTCAAGCTTTGATTAGGTCTATTTCTTCTGCGACTTGCTGATTAACAAGCATTAGAAATGGATTTATTGAAGTTGATGATTAAAATTCATGACTTAGGGGGTCATTACAACATTGGCGGTAAAAGCTGCTTACCACCGTGCAGAAGACCGGCAATACACCGCTGCGGCCGCGGAATTCCGCCACAGCTATTATGACCCACATCTCGGAAACCGCCGAAATTCAGACACCCACACAACTCCGCCACACCAAAGGTCAGTGATGAACTGGCGAAAACAAATCCTCCACCGTCACGCCAACAGAAACACGCCCATGCTATCACGACCCACGAATCCACGTGGCGGTCTTTCAACCGTGGTATTCCATTGGCGGTACACACCGCCGCGCTCAAAATACACACACATCTCCAAAACAACGCCACATTGGACAATTCAAAATACACACACCTGATACACATACACACACCACTCCCACACACCCAACACAATATAAAACACACACCCACATCACCCACAAACCCCTACGACCAGAAATTTTGAGGAAGCCGAGAGACAGAAAGCACAGCAATTGAGAACCCCACCACACAGAGGCACACAACACCATCACCCATGCAACAGTCCACGCACAAAACACCACACACCAGGAAGAGGTGGAACGACCTACGGGGGAAGGTGCGTTCAACGGTCTCCAGGCACAACATCGCGGTACAGCGGACTGGTGGCGGACCCCCACCTCCTCCCCCACAACTAACAACATGGGAGGAGCAAGTCTTGACCATCATGCATCCAGAGGGCCTCGGAGGAGTCGGTGGAGGAATGGACACTGGTAAGTCAAATCTTAACTATCATATCCCCCACCCTACCTGCATGCTATCACACACCCCCACCCTCAACCCCTCCCCTATCACTCCAACTCCTCCCTAATGTACTAATAACACAAACCACCCATCCCAACACCAAGCCCTGCATGACACAACTAAGTATGGTCACCCCTCACTAAAGCATGCTCACTGCACATACCCATAACAACCCCCTAACGATCATCACACAAACCCCCACACAGGAATGCTTGCACTGGGGTACACGCACACCCACCCATTGCACACCATGACACACACACATGCAATAATCATGCTCTTATACCCCTGCAGGACCACTACCGAACGTCACCACACAGGAGGGTCCAGACATCTCCACTCCACCCACAGAAGAGGCCCACAGTGACGACAGCAGCTCTGGCCAACTGGATCCAGATGACCAGCCCGGACCATCGTGGGCCTCGGGACAGTCGGTTCCCCTCGCACAGGCACAGCCCAACACTGACCTTCCACCCTCTGGTAACACCAGCACAGCACCCACCCAGCGGGCCCATCCCTCCGTACCCAGGACACGTCAATCAGCTGTGTGTCCACCACTACAGGGAACCCAGGATAACCCACCACCCCAACAACAACAGGGACTTGGGGGCAGTGGTAGTGGGCACACAGTCAGGGGACGGAGGCACAGGAACACAGGGGAACTGGGAGGGCTGATGTGCAACAGGGGGCGGACAGGTCAAGGGAACCTACCCTCCACGAGGCCCTCTCCTCCATCATGGGAGCATACCACCACTCCCAGGAGACGATGGCAACGGTCCTGGCCAAGTTTCAGGAGACGCAGCGCATGCAGGAGGAGCAATATTTGGGATTCAGGGAGGAGCTCAGAACCATCAGCTCCACCCTGGGCACCATTGTAGGGGTGCTGAAGGACATACAAAAGATCATGAGGGACACCGTGGCACTCCAAGGGGCCCCTGACACTAGCATGGACGATGAACTGCCCACCACCTCCGCCGATGCTAGTGGACAGGACGCCCCGCCACAGGACCACCACACCAGCACCCCACCCCCTGCAGATGGAGAACCACCCCGCAAGCGGTCCCTGAGATCCAGGAACAGGACAGAGCAAGATGGCAAGACCCCCGCCAGGAAATGAGACCACCCTGATTGCCCTCCCACTGTCCCACTTTGTTACCCTGTCCACATTGGAACTGCCCCAGCTCCACTTCCTATGCCCATATGGGCAATGCACCTGTGAGACAAATAGACTGGACTCTACCATGGACATTCCTCCACCATCCCACATCACCATTTTACAACCCCTCTCCATTTATGAGCACTTAAATAAACACCCTTGAAGCACAAAACAATCTTGAGTCAGTCTGTGATTTGGTAAATTTGTATTATCAATGACAGTGTCAAAATGCGTTCTCTCTTGTAATGCCAACATACCTATGCCACACATCACAAGTCCATGAAGGATGCAAGCAGATGACACACATTGGTAACCACACCTGTGTAACCGTAATGGAAAGGTACAACTCAGTCACCAAATACTGCTACTAAATGACAGACAGGATAGAGGTAGAAGTGTGAAAGTGAATGTGATAGTGAAAATAAATTTTCTCACCTGTGTGTCACTGGAAATATTGCTGTATGACTGACTCCCTGTTGTCTATGTCTTCTTCCTCAGCTTCCTCCTCATCACTGTCCACAGGCTCCATAGGCTCCACAGCTGCCACAACACTGCCATCTGGACCATCCTCCTGCAGAAAAGGCACCTGGCGTCGCAAAGCTAGATTGTGAAGCATCGAGCAGGCGATGATGATCTGGCACACCTTCTTTGGTGAGTAGAATAGGGAACCACCTGTCATATGGAGGCACCTGAACCTGGCCTTCAGGAGGACGAAGGTGCATTTGATCACCCTCCTAGTCCGCCCATGGGCCTCATTGTAGCATTCCTCTGCCCTGGTCCTGGGATTCCTCACTGGGGTCAATAGCCATGACAGGTTGGGGTAACCAGAGTCCCCTAATAGCCACACCCGGTGCCTCTGGAGTTGACCCATCACATACGGGATACTGCTATTCCGCAGGATGTAGGCGTCATGCACTGAGCCAGGGAACATAGCATTTACCTGGGAGATGTACTGGTCTGCCAAACATACCATCTGTACATTCATGGAATGATAACTCTTCCGGTTCCTGTACACCTGTTCACTCCTGTGGGGAGGACCAGAGCTACATGGTTCCCATCAATAGCATCTATGATGTTGGGGATATGTCCCAGGGCATAGAAGTCACCTTTAACTGTAGCCAAATCCTCCACCTGAGGGAAAACGATGTAGCTCCTTACGTGTTTCAGCAGGGCAGACAACACTCTGGACAATACGTTGGAAAACATAGGCTGGGACATCCCTGATGCCATGGCCACTGTTGTCTGAAAAGACCCACTTGCAAGGAAAGGGAGCACTGATAACACCTGCACTTGAGGGGGGATTCCTGTGGGTTGGCGGATTGGTGAGATCAGGTCTGGCTCCAACTGGGTACACAGTTCCTGGATAGTGGCTCAGTCAAACCTGTAGGTGATGATTAAATGTCGCTCCTCCATTGTCAACAGGTCCACCAGCGGTCGGTACACCGGAGGATTCCGCCATCTCCTCACATGTCCCAGCTGACGGTGCCTAGCAAGGACAACAACGACCACAGAGTCAACAAATTCCCAGGTATATACCCACAGCTACACAGAACACGACACCAAATACAAAATTCTTCCTGTATGTGTGTTGAGTGTAGGCCTAGGTATGTGTGACGCAGTAGTAAATTAAGCCATGTGGGCCCCTGAAATGGCGGCTGCCTGACCTCTAAACTGGGATAACGGGATGTGAGGTATATGCGCTGGCGTTGTACACCGTCGCGGTAGGTGGTCGTAGACCGCGGCGCAATGCGGCATTGGTTAACATTGGACCCTATGGGTCCCAGGAGCCAAAGATGAAGTGCACCGGTGGTGATGATATGCACCGCTGCGGACATCACCGCCGCGGACGTGACTGCCATTTTCTATCTGTTAAATCACTCGATGCCTGATCTACGACAGGAGAGGACCTACACTGCAAGTGCTGCTGTGACCTCGGTCTGGAAGGGACAATGGCTGCTGCGTCCTCCCCCAGTACAGGCTACTCTACGGTCCTCCAGACCAACAGGTAAGTACACAGGGAGCACGTTGTATGGGCTATGCCTGGGTGGAGAGGGCTGGATGTCAGTAGGAAGGGGGCAGAGGTGAGGGAACATGAAGGACTGTGAATGCATGTGCCACATGGCAAGGGTAGGGATGGGGGCCACCCACTTCGACGGTGCTGTTGTTAATGACTTCTCTTCTTCCCCTGTACATGTCATGTAGGTCAGCGCCCACCAGAAGAAGGACATTTGGCGTGCCATCGCCAAGGACGTCCGGACCCTGGGGGTCCACCAGAGACGGGGCACCCACTGCCGGAAAAGATGGGAGGACATTCGCCGCTGGAGCAAGAAGACGGCGGAAGCTCAGCTGGGGATGGCCTCCCAACGTGGGAGGGGTGCCCGTCGAACCCTGACCCCCCTGATGTTCCGGACCCTGGCGGTGGCCTACCCTGAGTTGGATGGGCGCTTGAGGGCATCACAGCAGACACAAGGGGGTGAGTACACTCTCATTCTGCGGACTTTGCCCGCAGTGGAGGGGTCTGGGTAGGGGAGGAGGGCTGTGGGTTTCCCTAGGCCAGGGCGAGTTCCGTAGGCTAGGCCCCTCCGTAATGCAGGCCATGTGGCACTCCACCCCACCTCTGTAGAGTGCCAAGTTCAGGTATACATGCCCCTGTGTCATCTATGTGTGCAGATGACCACCATAGCCATGTAGGGCAGATCCCAGGAATTGCTTCTGTAGAGGCCAAGAGCACGGCGTAGTGCAGGGGGCTGCTATGTCTGTATTGTCCGCCAACGGTAGCGGTAAGCCATCCACTCAACCTGTTTTTCTTCTGTCCCCCCCCCCTTTTCTGCCGTCCCTGTTCTTGTGTGCATCAGCATCATCAGGCGGAGGTACAGTGGCACCGGAGCACGAGGGAGCTGCATTGCACATGGCCATGGAGGGCCATACCACAGACTCTGAATACACCAGTGGGATGGAGGGTGAGGAGAGCTTCACGTCGGTCACCGGATCACCAAACAGCGACACGGACTCGTCCGCCGATGGGAGCTCCCTTGTGGTGGCAGTAACCCCACTTCTACAGGTACAGCCGCCACCCCCCCCTACCAGCACCGCCTTCCCAGCAGCCCCTCAGCCTTCGCTCCATGCCCGCTCACCCAGGAGGGTGGGCATCACCTTTGCCCCAGGCACCTCAGCCCCTTCCCCTGTCACCCTGCTGCCCTCAGTGAGGAGGCCATTGACCTCCTCAGGTCACTCACTGTTGGGCAGTCTACCATTGTGAATGCCATCCAGGGTGTAGAAAGGGAGTTGCAACACGGTAATGCATTCCTGGAAGGCATTCATTTTGGTCAGGCTGCCCTTCATCGAACCCTGCAATCTCTGACCTCAGCACTGATGGCAGCCATTGTCCCTATGTCTAGCCTCCCCCCTCCAACTCCCTCCATCCAGACCCAGTCCCCTGTACCCCAGCCTATCCCAAGCATACCATCAGACAAGCATGCATACACCTCAACACACAAAAGTAGCTCAGGCAAACATAAGCACCACACAACCCACAGGCACTCAAACAAGCATCACCCACATACAGACACAACAACATCCACTGCCTCCACTGTGTCCCCCTCCTTGTCGTCTCCCTCCTAGTGTTGTCTACACTCTCACCTGCATGCACTACATCTACAGGCACTAGGACTCGCACCAGAACACCCAGCACCACACCCCGCTCACCTGCACTCACCACCCCCACTACCATTTACACGTCCCCTGTGTCCACTCCCAGTGTGTCTGTGACGCCCCCTCCCAAAGTACACAAACGCGGGCACCCACACACCCAACATCCATCCACCTCACGACAGCCTCCAGTACCTGCACCTGCACCCAAATCACCTAAAGTTACACCTCCTACAACCACCTCCTCTTCCTCCACACCCAGACCTCCTCCAGCTACCCATCCCAGTCTTCGTCAGTAACTCTTCCTCAGCAACGTTGACATCTTTGCCACCACCCCCACCCCTCCAATTCATAGGTCCCGTAGTAGCACCTCAGCCAAAAAAAGTCCAGTACCAGTGGTGCGTGTTCAAGGTGTATGGAGTGCACCGGCCACCAGGGCAGCCAGCGTGACACGGATCCAAAGCACTGCCAGTCCACCCCCTGTAAAGCACCTAAATTTGAAAAGTGGCCGACGGGACAGGGTGAAGACTCCTGGGGGCAAAACTGCTCACAAGAGTCCCAGGGGGAGTGCCAAGTCAGCCTTGACTCCTCCAAAGGTGGTGAAGGGCCAGAAGAAGTCTGCACAGTCTGGGAAGAGCAGCACGGCGGACAAGGGCGCCATCCTCCCCGGCGGCCGGGACGCCACCACCAGCACTGTTGTCACTGATCCGGAGACCACCGCCAGAGTCATTGCCCAGGAGGGCAGCACAATCGTCACTGGTCCGGAGACCACCGCCAGAGTCATTGCCCAGGAGGGCAGCACAGTCGTCACTGGTCCGGAGACCACCGCCAGAGTCACTGCCCAGGAGGGCAGCACAGTCGTCACTGGTCCGGAAACCACCGCCAGAGTCATTGCCCAGGAGGGCAGCACAGTCGTCACTGGTCAGGAGACCACCGCCAGAGTCATTGCCCAGGAGGGCAGCACTGTCGTCACTGGTCAGGAGACCACCGCCAGAGTCATTGCTCAGGAGGGCAGCACTGTCGTCAATGGTCCGGAGACCACTGCCAGAGTCATTGCCCAGGAGGGCAGCACAATCATCACTGGTCCGGAGACCACCGCCAGAGTCAGTGTCCAGGAGGGCAGCACAGTCATCACTGGTCTGGAGGCCACCGCCAGAGTCAGTGCCCAGGAGGGCAGCACTGTCGTCACTGGTCCGGAGACCACCGCCAGAGTCAGTGCCCAGGAGGGCCCCAGCAGCCACAGCCCCGCTGGGCCATGAGGGACCGTCATGCCACACACCAATGCACAGGTCAGATACTGCAAAGTCAAGCACTGCTGAACAGGGCACAGACCGCCATGGCAAAGCACTGCTGAAAAGGGAAAAGACCGCCATGGTGAAGACTGCTGAACAGGGCAAAGCACCGCTGAACAGGTCAGAAACTGCAAAGTCAAGCACCGCTGAACAGGGCACAGACCGCCATGGCAAAGCACCACTGAACAGGGAAAAGACCGCTATGGTGAAGACCGCTGAACAGGGCAAAGCACCGCTGAACAGGTCAGAAGCTGCAAAGTCAAGCACCGCTGAACAGGGCACAGACCGCCATGGCAAAGCATTGCTGAACAGGGAAAAGACCACCATGGTGAAGACCGCTGAACAGGGCAAAGCACTGCTGAACAGGTCAGAAACTGCAAAGTCAAGCACCGCTGAACAGGGAAAAGACCAATATGGAAAAGCACCACTGAACAGGGAAAAGACCGCCAAATCAAGCATCGTTAGCCCAGCTGGGACAGTGACAGAACAGGAACTGTCACGGGGAGCCTGATGCAGTCTGGGCACCAGTCCCCCTCCAGAATCAGTGGAGACTGTTATCCACTTGAGAGACTGTGGCTTTGCACTCCCCAGGATGGTACAGTGGGCAACCCACCCACTGTAGAGACTTGAGAGACTGTGGCTTTGCACTCCCCAGGATTGACAGTGGGCAACCCACCCCCTGTAGAGACTTGAGAGACTGTGGCTTTGCACTCCCCAGGATGGTACAGGGGGCAACCCACCCACTTGTGAGACTTGAGAGTCTGTGGCTTTGCACTCCCCAGGATGGTACAGTGGGCAAACCACCCACTGTAGAGACTTGGGAGACTGTGGCTTTGCACTCCCCAGGATACATCAATGGGCATGGAGCACCGTCGTGGATCTGGCGTGGTGCTGTAATCCGGCTGAGGTGCCCCCCCTTCCCTTCCCCCTGAGGTGCCTGTTGTATTTCTATCTGATGCCCCTGCAGTGGTCTCTCCGTTTGTGGACAGGTATCTAGTGTGGGCCTTGCCCATGCATTTTGGGCCCAGTGGTGCACGGACATTGATATGTGCATACCTGCAATACTAATCGTAATGTATCAATTCTGGAATGTGTATATATATATCTGTATATATTAGCTTACTGTATTTTGATACATTACAAAGTTTGAACTGATTTCCTTTTGTCTTTGCATTCTTCCAGGGGGTTGGGGGTTGTTACTGTGCTGTTTGGACATGCATTGGTGTGTGTGTGTTGTAGTGGGTGAGGGTGGGGTTGGGGGTGGGGGTGTTGCATGGGTGTCCCCCTGACTTTTGCCTCCCCATTCCCCTATGTCATAGGTGCAGTACCCACCGTTGTCTTCGGCGCCTACGTAGATGGTGATCGTGGAGGAGCAGAAAGACAAGCGCAGGGAGTATTTGTAATTCGGGCTCCATGGTGGCCTCCTTCCTCGGGGAGTGTGTTCAGGTGAGCGTTTTCCCATTGCAATAGCTGTTTCCGCCGTGTTTTTATCCACGGTGAATCCGCCCCGGAAAAGGTGGTGGATTGGCGGGTTGTGATACTGTGGGCGGTACTTTGTCTTCCGCCTGTTTGTTGGCGGTTATCGCTGCGCTGCTTGTCTGTACCGCCGTGGCGGTCGGAGTGTTGAAGTGGCTGTCTATGTTGGCGGTTTCCGCCACGGTCATAATTCCCTTTTTTTTTCCGCCGGCCTGTTTGCGGTATTACCGCAGCTTTAACACCGTCCGCCAGGGTTGTAATGACTCCCTTAGTATCGTTAGCGAATAGGGAATAAAGGGCCAGATGTATGAAAGCATTTTGCATTCGCAAACAGTGCAAATGCCCGTTTGCGAATGCAAAATGCCAGTTCAGAATGTATGAAATACATTCTGAGCGCAATTTTAAAGAATCGCTAAAATAGCGATTCCTTAAAATTGCGACCCTGTTTAGAGAGTTGCAAATTGCGACTCTCTAAATTAGAAATCGCAAATAAGGAATCCTTATTTGCAATTTCTTAGCACATGTATGAAGCAATTCCTAAATGTGATTTTGGCATTTAGGAATCACTAATTACCACCAAGTTGAACTTGGTGGTAACCATGTGCAAAATTAAAAAATACATTTAAAATGCATTTTTAAATTGTACATGTAAAGCACACATGCCCTTTTGGCATGTGTGCACCTTACATGTCCCCCAAAAATGTTGGGCGTGCAGCAGAGGGGGCCTTAGCCCCCCAGAACCCTGGGGTTTTGCATTTCCAAAATTGAGATTTCTGGTTCAGAAATCGCCATTTTGGAAATGCAAAAAATGTGCAGATATGGGCCAACAGGCCCATAGCTGCGAATGGGGCCGTTATCGCAATTTGTGATTCGGTAATAGCATTTGCGATTTTTAAGAAATCGCTATTACTGAATCGCAAATGTGATACATGGCACTTTGTGAGTCGGAAATAGCGTTTTCTTTAAAATCGCTATTTCCGAATCGCAAAGGGCTGTGATGATACATATGGCCCAAAATTACTAAACTTATTCTTAAAGGTATGGTTATTCATGACTGAAAGGTCATGGTGAATGAAAATTACTGACTCTACTGATTGTTGAATTGAATAATGGTTATTGACTATTTCGTATTGATTTCTGATTCTGTATCAAAACTATGGTAAGAACACTCTATACAAATCAAAAGGTTTGTTGATCAATACGCATCCCCTTGTAAGTTTACTTACTAAGGACCAGCACGCCAGCAGTTATGGTAGCACACTGATGGTTAGCATCTATAGGGGCTTGCCATAGGTGTTCGATACAGAGTGACAGGTATTGACAGTTGTGTTAGAAGACCGATGGACAGGTGTTCCCAGTTATGGTAATAGTTTGGGGATTGATCCGTTTGAGAATTCAGTATTATTGAGGTTTTGATTTTGTTTTTCAAAATGACATTTGTAAAGAGAATGATGTTCCCTAAGCCCAGAGATGACTTTCCCAGAGCCTGGATCCTGCTAGTAGTGTTGGGTATCTTCTTGGCGTTCCAGTGATGGAGTGAGAGGGATAGGTTGCGCTTTCACGGCTTATACAAATCGCAGGTGAATTGTGACATACATGAGGGAGTTTAGGGAGTCTGCGTACTCCAAATGAGGTTTTAGTAGGAGTGTGACACCAATGTGGTCCACTCTCCAACAAAATTGTTGGAATCAAATTCCAGCATGGCCCTCCAAGTGGAAGCACAGTGTGTCCCTGAGGGTTGCCTCATCTTTAAAATAGAAGAGACCCTTGAGGCTATAAATAGCCTAAAACCTGGCAAAGCACCTGGACCAGATAAGCTTCCTGGAGATCTTTATAGATCGGAACCATATATCTGGTCCTGGTATATTAATGCCATCTCAAATAGCATAGCTGCAGGGGGGCAAATTCCAGGTACATGGAAGGGGGCAGAGATCATACCCATTTTTAAAAAAGGAAATGCTAATCATCCAGCTAACTATAGGCCAATTAGCCTTATAGACAACTTACAAAAGATCTTTGCTAAACAAATTTTGCAGAGGCTAATCAATTGGGTTGAAGAGTACCAAATCCTTTCCCATTTACAGGCAGGGTTTCGTGAAAAAACTAGCACGATTGACCAGGTCTTCCGATTGGCCATATTGCATTGGAAATATGTTCTTGTGGCCAAGCAGTGCCTGTATGTGGTATTTATAGATCAGCTTTTGATCTGGTCCCGAGAGCCAAACTGTGGGAAGTGTTAGGTAGATTGGGAGTCCCAGAGGATCTATTACTCCTGTTAAAACGACTGCATGAGAACACTTATGCCCAAGTGAGGTGGGGTGAACAAGGCGAACTGACAGAGCGGATCCCAATCAGAAGGGGAGTTCGCCAAGGTTGTGTGCTAGCCCCCCTATTGTTTACCATATTTATCAACGAAGTAGTAAAGGCTGTGTCCATAGGCCAGAATGATGCCCCATCCCTGAATACACAAAAAATCCCCATCCTGCTCTTTGCCGATGATTCACTTCTTATTTCTAAGACACCAATGGGGTTGCAAACCCTTGTTGACCGGTTTAACCAATTTCGTAGCGATCATGGGTTGGATGTTAATATTAACAAAACTAAACTGATGGTGTTATCTAGGGGACCTAGGAAAAAATGTTCCATTCATATTGAGGGAGTACCACTGAAGGAAGTAAGCTCTATAGATTACCTGGGAGTTAGGCTAACCAGCAAACTATTATGGGAAGAGCAGATTACAAAAAGTGCAGGGCTCCTACAACACAGAGCCTCATCTATATTGCGTTTCTATCAAAGTACCTCTACTAAAGTTGTTTCCCCAGCAATAAAAATGTATACAGCTAAGGCTCAAAGTGCAGCCCTGTACGGAGCGGAGGTATGGGGTTGCGCCAACTGTAACAAGATCAGTGTGGGGGAAAATAACTTTGCAAGGGCCCTAACTGCATGTCCACGCACCACACCCTTGCTTCCATTATTTCTAGATCTGGGGTTAAGACCTAGCTACTCTAAGACCTCTCCTTTATTGGATCAGGTTATGGATAACCCCCGAACTAGGGGCCATATTTATACTCCGTTTGCGCCGAAATTGCGTCGTTTTTTTTGACGCAATTTCGACGCAAAACTAACGCCAACTAACGCCATATTTATACTATGGCGTTAGAGGCGAATAGCGCCAAAGTTCCCGGAATGTGCGTCATTTTTTAGCGTGAACCCCTTCCTTGCGTTAATGATATGCAAGGGAGGCGTTCCCGTCTAAAAAATGACTCCCAGGCCTTTACGTGGTATTTATACTCCCGGGCAAAAGAGACGCCCGGGAGTTGGCGTGGCAAAAAACGGCGCATTTGCGCCACTTTTTAACGCCTGCTCAGGGCAGGCGTTAAGGGGCCTGTGGGCTCAAAATGAGCCCACAGGTGCCCTCCCATGCCCCCAGGGACCCCCCCTGCCACCCTTGCCCACCCCAGGAGGACCCCCAAGGATGGAGGGACCCACCCCAGGGACATTCAGGTAAGTTCAGGTAAGTATAATTTTTTATTTTTTATATTTTTTTTTGGTGGCATAGGGGGGCCTTATTTGTGCCCCCCTACATGCCACTATGCCCAATGACCATGCCCAGGGGACAGAAGTCCCCTGGGCATGGCCATTGGGCAAGGGGGCATGACTCCTATCTTTACAATGATAGGAGTCATGTTGATGGGGGATGGGCGTCGTTAAAAAATGGCGCAAGTCGGGTTAAGACGATTTTTTCGACGTAACCTGACTTGCCCCATTTTAAGACGCCCATGCGCCATTTTCCCCCTACGCCGGCGCAGTCTGGTCTACGTGGTTTTTTCCCACGCAAACCAGGCAGCGCCGGTCTGATTGCGCCGTCTAACGCCATTCCATAAATACGGCGCCCGCTTGGCGCTTCAGAATGGCGTTAGACGGCGCAAAACTTTTTGACGCTAAACTGCGTTAGCGCAGTTTAGCGTCAAAAAGTATAAATATGGGCCTAGATATATATAAGACTGCATTACTTGATCTATTGAAATGCCAGAACGCTAATACTCTACCCTGGATTCGCCACGTGGCCCATTGGCTTCGGCTATTGGGTCTGGGTGATTATTGGGAAAATCCCCATAAATTAGAGAGACGGCATAAAAACGTTTTAAAGTTAACCTATTGGTCTTATGTTAAGGACAACTACATAACCCACAAATCCCACGGCCGCTTAACTAATTCCTTCATTGATTTTAAATGGTCCCCAAAGTTTGAATCCTATTTGGATGTTATACCGGATTTGCAGGGCAAGAGCCTATATGCAAGGTTTCATTTTGGCTCTCTGCCCCTGATGTCATTGATTCATAGGTGGGGGTCGATTAATCTTCCCGATATATGCCCTGCCTGTGGCAGTACTTTCGAAACCATCGAGCATTTCATGTTCTTTTGCCCAACCTATGCGATTCCGCGATTAAAATGGATCCGCAATATTTGCAGGGACTTGGGATTTAAGAAATGCTCTTTGGCTCTACGGGTTCTAAAAAGCCATAACTCAGCCGACGTAATTCTTTCAGTAAGCAAGTACTTAGCAACAGCTTGGTGCATACGATGCCATCTCCAAAAAGTAATTTAAGGTCTCATCTCTTATATAGATAAGTTCTAGAGTCATATGTGCAATTTAAGTTATTGTTTTAATGTTTCTACACCTATTTATAGATGTGCATTTATTTATTCACTTAAGAATTATTTATTATCTTGTTTTATGTGTTTTTATGGCCATTGATCAAACAAAGTTGATGATGACGATGATGATGAATTATTGACCATGTGGTTTGGACAGGGCTTTGGAATAGATTTTTTTCAGACAAATATGTGGGTAATCATCCTGTGTTTCTGCTATTTTATCACTAGTGTTAGCCACAAAGAGTTATTTTTATGCATTTGTCTGGTATTCGTGCCATTTTAACATGAATCCGATATCCATTTCATTATATAAGTTTTTATTACACTGTGCTTGTGTTTTTAATGACTTGACAGTGCCTAAATTTGCCTATATGATTGTGCCGGGAGCAGGCTTTCCATGTCAAAGTATGCAATCTAAATTATCAAGAAACCGTATTATTAGGTAATATCAACCTAGCACTTTAAATTTTCAAATCTTGGGTCGGATAGTTTGCATCTATCCTGATGATGGTATCACCTGGGGTATTTGAATCTGAAACCACCTCATATTGTTTACGAGCTTTTAAATATTTGTATTATTCTAACATTATGAAGCAGACGTCTTAGAAACCTTGATATCTAAATGTTAAGTTATGTATTGGGAATAATGGTGGACCATAGTAGGCCATGGCCCATGACTGTATGGAACAAACGCACCCTCTTTGTACGATTTAATGTGTAACTTTTAGGACCTATGGTCGAGTAAAGTAAACTGTACACAAGTAGGAGTGTGCGTACTCTGCAGTATGAGAGTAGGGAAGTCATTGAACTTCATATGTATGTGGAGCTTTGTGCATAAAAAGTGTCCACATGGTTGTTGATGTACGGACCCTACATGGTGTAAGACTCCGCAGTATATTGAAAAAGTTTATAAGACACTTGGGGGGTTATTACAACTTTGGAGGAGGTGTTAATCCGTCACAAAAGTGACAGTAAAGTGACGGATATACCACCAGCCGTATTACGAGTCCATTAGATCCTATGGAACTCGTAATACGGCTGGTGGTATATCCGTCTCTTTACCGTCACTTTTGGGACGGATTAACACCTCCTCCAAAGTTGTAATAACCCCCTTGGTTATATGTTGTAATCTGTTTGGTTTAGTAGGTTGATCGGGCGTGGTCAACAAGTCGGTGTATTCGTTAAGTGAGCGAGAGAAAATTTAAACTGAGATTTGGCGAGTTTTATGTGCACCAGGACAGACCCATTGATCTGTTGAGAGTAAAATTTGTGGGTCGAATTTTGTTTGCGAATCTGGGAGACCAAGAAGGATGAATAGCTACATGAGCGAAAGGGCCATCAGTGAAAATCCGTAAGGTTTCTGAAGCGGTTGTGTTACCTTCCTGTAGTAAACAAGCAGATTTATGTTTGGTTATTGGATTTTGGTTAGTGCTCACAATGATTTGCATTAGTTGAGTGAATTGGAGTTTAGGAGGACTAGCCGCAAGACTTTGTCAGACGCAGTGTGTGTGAGTGTGACGTCACTGGAGCCACACTGGGATAGGTCGGTTTGAGGGAAGGGTCACGCACAGATTGGTAGCCGTCCGTGAGAGGCAATTGTTTGAGAACGTGGGTGAAAGGTATCTAGGGAGTAAAAGTAATTTCCTGATCTAAATTTGAATACACAAAAGTAGAAATTATGAAGTTTTTCAAGCCATTAAGGAGTGCCATACTTACATTAAAGCGAGCGTAGATGAGCCTACACGGCCAGACAATACTCTGGCATACATTGTAATGGATGAGCGAGGTGTCGCGCCATGTCTTTGGTTGAAGCAGTGGTGCTTGTTGACAGCGAGAAAAGGGAGCTTAGCGTTTTCCGAGAATGGGACGTTCAATTTGAGAATTTTGGAGCAACTGCGGATGTCACTATGTGAATCAAAGCCACTTCCGAGACCAGCACAGTTTGAGGCATTAGCAGTTTGGGAAATGGTAGCCAGACAGCAACAGCAAATGAAATTTGAGCGGAGAGTGAGAAAGGTAGAGAAGTCACTAGCAGAGGCAAGATAGGATAGAGAGAAGAAGAAATGGAGAGCAGTGACTTTACAGGATGTTAAGTTGTTTCCAGCAATTACGCAGGAAGATGAGACAGAAGGAAAGAAATCGACTACAAAGTCAGATAAGGGTCCGTCTGAAAGTAAGGAAGCAAGAAAGTCTTCCAAAGTGGAGGAGGATTCTGATACTGAGGACCTTATCACGCAGATATTGAGAGATCGATCACCACTGTGTGAGGTGCATGATGATGGCCCGAGTACTAGTACTGATCCAATAGCCCTGGCACCGGTAATGAGGACAGATAGTCGGGTACAGGTTAATACTAGCTAGACACAGGGTGCGGTGCAAGGACCTAATGTGTTGACTTCTCCAGTAGTTCAAGCGCAGATGCATCTGCCACCCATTCAGAGAATTTATCCCTATGTGCCCGTCTTAGAGATGACTTCGAACTTAGTGGTACCTTCAGAGCAATTAGTTCCAAGACCACTGTTGGTTCAGAAAGAGTCTACTCCGATTTTGTTGCCCCAGGTACAGCCACAGGGGAGGCTGAGGTTTTCACCCATGATAGGGACACAGTTGGACTTGACACCAATTGTGAAGCAGAGCATGGGAGTTACTCTCCCACAATGTTCAGGGGCTAGAGCATCCCAAGATGCAATATCGCTGCCAATTACTGTTGGTCCAGCGGTACCATTATTTGCGCAGAAGAAACCAGATGTCAATGAGCAAGGAGAGATGTCTCAGAGTTTAGTGAGGAGGGGACCAATTGAACAAGGGCAGGTAGTCTCTTCTATGGGCCAGACTTTTAATGTGTCAAGAACATTGTTAGATCTTAGTCCACTCATTGCACTTCCAGATACTGTAGGTGGCCTTAGTGCAGGTCAGAGCCTGAAAATATTGACACCACAGGCAACAAGTGCAGTGGTACAGCAAGTGCCACTAATGAATGCGAGTAACATTTTGTTACAGGGACTAACAGCTCAGCAGCTGACCGAATGGTTGGACAAGCTGAATACCCCACAGAATGCTTCCAAGAGTGAAGAGCAGATCAATTTTGCAAGACTAAGCACAGAAGCGAATGAACAAGAGAAGTGAGCAAGGTACATCAGAGAATGGCAGACTTGGCAGAGAAACATGACATAGAAATTGAAAAAACGAAGCATCTGAAAAGAAGCTACAGATTGGATTTTGAGGCAAAGGATTTTGAATACATGAGGTCAGCTGGAATGAAGGTGCTCCTCAAGGAATTACTGCAGAGTGCTCAGGTTTGGGGAGCATTAGAAAAGTGGAAAGGCAGATGGGCCAAGAAGAAGGATAAAAGGAAATGAGATTCTGTAGAATGGTACCAGCAGATAGACAGATTTGTGAAGCTCTCGAAATGAAGATTTGAATACATTATTGGAGATAGTGGTTCCAGCGGATTTGTGGGTCGAATGTAAGAGAGTCATAGACTGGCCGACAAGTGAACCAGAAAGGGATAGGAAAACGGGTGTACCATCACCTGAGGTAATGAAATATGACTATGTGGTGATTGAGTTCTTGAAGATGAGGATTTTGCCCAAAAATATTGATTGGCAGATAATTGACTGGACAGTGCAGGAGGTGAAGGAATCGATACATGCGTACTATGAAAGGTTGCTGAAGGTGTTTTTTTAAGGAGTACAGTGGCAAGGTAGCAATTGAGCCTAAAGACATATTGCATTTTGTGTTTAGGTTTGTGGAGGACTGAGGGGGTCATTCCAACTTCGGCGGGCGGCGGAAGCCGCCCGCCAAAGTTCCCCCGCCAGAAGACCGCACCGCGGTCAAATGACCGCGGCGGTCATTCTGACTTTCCCGCTGGGAGGGCGGGCGACCGCCAAAAGGCCGCCCGCCCGCCCAGCGGGAAAGACCCAGCAACGATGAAGCCAGTTCCGAATGGAGCCGGCGGAGTTGCTGGGGTGCGACGGGTGCAGTCTCACCCGTCGCGATTTTCAGTGTCTGCTAAGCAGACACTGAAAATCATTATGGGGCCCCCAGGGGCCCCACAACACCCTTTCCCGCCATCCTGTTCCTGGTGGTAAGAACCGCCAGGAACTGGAGGATTCCTATGGCCAGGGGAAAACCGGCGAGAAACCGCCGGTTTCCGTTTTCTGACCGCGGCTTTACCGCTGCAGTCAGAATTGGCAGGAAGCACCGCCAGCCTGTTGGCGGTGCTTCCGCGGTCGTTGGCCCTGGCGGTACAGTGGCAAGGTAGCAATTGAGCCTAAAGACATATTGCATTTTGTGTTTAGGTTTGTGGAGGACTGAGGGGGTCATTCCAACTTCGGCGGGCGGCGGAGGCCGCCCGCCAAAGTTCCCCCGCCAGAAGACCGCCCCGCGGTCAAATGACCGCGGCGGTCATTCTGACTTTCCCGCTGGGCGGGCGGGCGACCGCCAAAAGGCCGCCCGCCCGCCCAGCGGGAAAGACCCAGCAACGATGAAGCCAGCTCCGAATGGAGCCGGCGGAGTTGCTGGGGTGCGACGGGTGCAGTGGCACCCGTCGCGATTTTCAGTGTCTGCTAAGCAGACACTGAAAATCATTATGGGGCCCCCAGGGGCCCCACGACACCCGTTCCCGCCATCCTGTTCCTGGCGGTAAGAACCGCCAGGAACTGGAGGATTCCTATGGCCAGGGGAAAACCGGCGGGAAACCGCCGGTTTCCCTTTTCTGACCGCGGCTTTACCGCTGCGGTCAGAATTGGCAGGAAGCACCGCCAGCCTGTTGGCGGTGCTTCCGCGGTCGTTGGCCCTGGCGGTCCATGACCGCCAGGGTCAGAATGACCCCCTGAGACCTCAGATGGGTCAGATGATTAAGAGTCATTTGATTTGCTGGCAAGCAAAGCCGATTGATGAGGTGTTGCAATATGCAAAATACTGTAGTGACGAGACTGAGTTGAAGCAGAAAAAGTTGAAAGAGAAGGCGATGGTGATGCAGATTAAGGTAGCTCAAACAGGAGTGCAAGGGACCTTTGTGCAACAGATACCATGACAGCAGGGAAATGTCCTGTTCCAGTCTCAAATGAGAGGTAGAGGTTGCAGAGGCAATATGATTCATGGTCCGGATTTGAACACCGTAGTGGTGCAGGGTGATGTGCAGGGAATGAAGAAGTTATTGCCTTGTCACATCTGTGGGGCTGTGGGACACTGGAAGCAGGAGTGTCCGACGATGGTGCAGGAGGGTGTTGTTCAGCAAAATAGTGATGTCAATGCATTTCAGACTATGAGAGAACCGAGATCAAGGGGTCCTAATCCAAACTTCCAGAATAATGTGAATCAAATGCAGAATTTTCAGCCTATGCAACAAGTGCAAATGCCCTGTGCACAAGTGTCACAGTTGCAGCCGATGGAGCAGCAGGTCTCCATGGTACCTAGACAGCAAATGCAGATACCTCAAGCCCCGATGGACCAGCAACAGTTAAAGCTTACTCAACAGGTCAAAGGTCAAATATAAGACAGGAGTGGCAATGCAGTACACCAATTCCTCTTACACAGTGAGAATGAATTAATTGGTGATTGGGTGCATCCTAATTTGGAAGAAGAGCCATGTGTGCTTGCAGCCTCCTTAGAAGTGGATCAGAGAGGACCCTATGTGAGAGGGAAGGTGATGGGTCACAAAGTCTCAGTTTTGGTGGACACAGGAGCTATGCGCTCTACAGTAAGAAGTGCAGAAGTTCCGAATTTCCCCCTTTCAGGTCGAACAGTTCAGGTTGTAGGGGTAGCGAATCAGTATTTGACAAACCCGATTACAGATCCAGTGCAAGTTGAGATTACAAATTTCATGGGACTGCATAAGTTCGTAGTTTGTGACTCGAGTCCAGTATCTCTACTGGGAAGCGACTTGTTGTGTAAGACCAGGTGTCTGATTACCTGTTCAACAGATGGAATTGAGATCCAGACAAATAGCGATGATGAAGAAGATCCAGCTCCAGAGCCCGAGTGTTAGACTATAAATGAGGAGTATCCCTTGATTGCGTTTTTCCCAATGTTCACAGTAAAAGAGTTGCATTTTGATTTGCAGGGAGCAGTGCAAAAAAATATATGGGACTTGACTGGGAAAGCAGTGGGTTTAATCAAAGGAGTGGAACCGATTAAGGTTACATTAAAGCCAAATGCAGAGTTTCCGCAGCTTCCCCAGTATAATATGACACAAGATGTACTGATGAAGGTGGCTCAGATAATTGCAGATTTTGTGAAACAGGAGGTGTTGAAAGAAATATTGAGAGCCGATGTAATTCACTGATAATGGGGTTGAAGAAGCCATGCGGGAAAGGCCGAATTGTTCAGGACTTGAGAAAAATAAATGACATTGTGGTCAAATGTTGCCCTGTGGTGCCCAACCCAGCTGCAATAATGTTTCAGATTCCATGCGATGCAGAATGGTTCACAGTGGTTGATTTGTCATAAGCATTCTTTTCTATGCCTCTTCATGAGGAGAGTCAATTTCTTTTCCGTTTCAAATTCCTAGATCGTGTCTTCTGCTGGTGTAGACTTCCTCAACGGTACACAGAGTCACCGTCCTTGTTTAATCAGATCTTGAAAAAGAATTTGGAATCATTAGAATTACCGTATCAATCAACTCTGGTGCAGTATATTGATGATTTGTTGATCGCATCAAGGACAAGGGACGAGTGTAAGTATGACTTGATTGCCCTATTGAATCATTTGGGAAAGTTTGGTCATAAGATGTCACCATTGAAGTTGCAGCACTGTCAGAAAGTAGTGAAGTACTTGGGTCACCAGATTGGGAAATGGTCAGGGAAAATATCCAGAGAGAGAATCATATTGATATTGCAGATGAATCCCCCGACTTCACAGAGATGTTTGGATGTTTCTGGGAATGGTGCGTTATTGTCGCCAATAGATTCCAAATTTTGCAGAAATCTCAAAACCATTGCAGAAGCTAACTCATAAAGATGTCACAGACCTCATAGCATTAGATGAAGATCAGATGAAGGTGTTCACTGAATTTAGAGAGAGTTTGTGCAGAGCTCCAGTGCTGGGTATGTCTGACCACACAAAGCTATTCACAGTGTTTTGTCATGAGCGTGATGCATGTTCATTGTCTGTCTTGATGCAGGTCCATGGAGGTGCTCATCGCCCAGTAACATATTTTTCAGCTACCTTGGACCCATTTGCAGCAGCCTTACCGGGTTGTTTGGGAGCTGTTGCCGCAGTTGGTCAGAGCCTTTCACAGTGTGAGGGAGTAGTGATGGGATATCCCCTGACTGTAATGGTCCCTCACTCAATTGAGATTTTACTGACAAGGACGAAAACTCAATACATGACTGGTGCCAGACTGACGAGATATGAGATGTGCATTTTGGGTGCTCCAAATGTGACTCTGAAAAGATGTACAGTGCTGAACCCAGCAACTTTACTTCCTAGTAATGCTACTGAAAATGAAAAGAGGAAGATGTTGAACATGATTGTCTTGAAGTAACTGAGTTCTGCACGAAACCGAGACCAGATATTCACGATACCTGATTAGAAGAAAATGACCAAATTGTTTTTTTCAATGGTTCTTGTCTTAGAGACAGTACGGGGACATTCAGAGCAGGACATGCAGTGTGCACAATTACAGGAACCTTAGAAGATTCTCAGCTTTGAGGAGGATATAATGCTCAGGTTTTGGAATTGGTTGCTCTTACTATGGCATGCCATGTTTCTGCTCAATTGAGAGTTACTATCTATAAAGATAGCCAATACGGATTTGGAATAGTTCATGATTTTGGTCAATTGTGGTCACAGAGAGGTTTTCTGACCTCTACCGGGTCACCAGTGAGAAATGGTGAGAGAATAAAGGAGTTATTATATGCGATCCAACTGCCTGAAGAAATTGCTGTGGTGAAATGCAGTGCACATCTAAAGTCATAGAGCTATGGGCCTGATTACGACCTTGGTGGAATCGATACTCTGTCACAAATGTGACGGATATCCTGCCCGCCGTATTACAAGTTCCATTATAATCTATGGAACTTGTAAAACGGCGGGCTGGTTATCTGTCACGTTTGTGATGAAGTAATACTCTCCGCCAAGGTCGTAATCAGGCCTTGTAATATGTCTTTGGGAAATTGATATGCGGATCAAGTCGCAAGGTTTTGCACATTGAATTGTATATCGTTCAAAGATAAGTGGGAATTGATGTCTGAAGAAGACACAACATGTACGTCTTTTGCATTAAAGGTGATCAATACATTAGAAGAATTAAAAACTTTGCAGAGTAATGTTGACAAGGAGGAGAAAAGGTAATCGATTAAAATGAAGTGTGTTCAAAGACAGGATGAGCTGTGGGTCTCCGAGGAAGGTCAGATGGTCTAGCCAAATAGTTTGCTGTCCTAGATGGAGAGCTACTATCATGGTCAGGCACACATTGGGAGAGATGCCATGGTTCGTCTGTTCAAAATTGACTGGTTTATTCCCAAGTTTAGCCAAGCAGCTGAAGCAGTATGTCATTGTTGTGTCATTTGTCAGCAAGTAAATGCAGGGAAAGGTATTGTGGTGAATTTGAGCCACATTGGAAGAGCAGGAGGTCCATTCAACAGAATGCAATTGGATTTCATTGAGATGCCTGAATGTGGAGGTCTGAAATATGTGTTAGTGATTGTGTGCATTTTTAGTCACTGGATTGAAGCGTACCCTACTAGGAGAAATGATAGCCTTACTGTAGCAAAATTGTTGCTTAGGGAACTGATACTCCATTTCGGATTTCAGATCTCTTTAGAATCAGATAGCGGAACGCACTTCAATATTGAAGGTATTAAACTGTTGTGTGCAGCACTGAACATTGAGCAAAATTTGCTTTGTAGTTACCACCCTGAAGCATCAAGAATAGTGGAGCAAATGAATGGTACCTTGAAGTCACGAATTGCAAAAATGTGTGCAGCCACAAATCTGAAATGGCAAGATGCATTGCCTTTGGTGTTGATGTCAATGAGAAACACACCTGAAAGGAAAACAGGATTGTCACCCCACGAGATTGTCATGGGCAGCGTGATGAGGTTGCCAGCAGTTCCAGCCAATGCACCTATCAACATAACAGATGATATGGTGTTGGACTGCTGCAAAGGTCTGGCTGATGTGGTTCGCTCTTTCTCTCAGCAGGTGGAGGCCACCACGCTACCGCCAATCCACGATCCAGGGCACAACCTGAGGGCCGGTGATTGGGTTGTTGTCTGCAAGCACGTACGCAAGATGTATTTGGAGCCTCGGTGACTGGGACCTTACCAGGTGACCTTAACGACTACGACAGCTGTGAAGTGTGCAAGAATTCCGAACTGGATTCACGCAAGTCACACGAAGAAAGTGGCATGTTCACTGGATCAGGAACAAGCGTTGTTGAGATTACCAACAACTGTGAGACAAATTATAGCACCGGAACCGGAAAAGGAGAAAGGAAGAACTGATGCTGAACCTGAGGTCATTGAGGACGGTTCTATCGCCACTGTGCGAGACAAAAGTGAAACCCTCCAGGAGGGTACAGAGGAACCTATCGCAACTGAACCAGCAGGAGAGTCAAGTACTGAAAGGGATCTCCCAGAAGCAGACGATTCTGTGAGACAAACAGAGCACATGCCAGACCGAGAAGGGGATGGAGTTGAGCAGGATCAAAGTCAAAGTGATCTGACTCCTCCTGATTCTATTGCTGGTCCATCAAGAAAGAACACCACAGAGAAAGAGAAGAGTTCAAGTCCAATCCTGAAGAGAATACTAACAGAAGGCACACATAAAGGAGATAAGTGTCAGAATTCGCAAGTGTAGAAAAAGAAAGAGGTGATTATCGATCAAACAATAGAGGAAGAAGTAGACACTACGAGAAAGGAGGAATTGAGCGAAGGAGAGTTGAGTGGTGATCGAAAGTTGAAAAGAAAGAGAATAGCAAGTCGAAGATACGCAGGTCCTGATTGGGCCTATGCAACTACAAATGAATGGTAACACAAGTTTATGTCTTTTTATTTTGATAGGGACGTTCTGAGTCAGTATTTTGAAGTGACTTGAAGAAGATTGATGAACTGAATTGTTGAAACAATCTGAGAAACATTTTTGTTGAGAAAACAGACTGATGAGATAACCGGATAAGACATTTGGTAATCTGATTTGACATTTGAAACCTGATTTTGACAAAGCTGCTAACCGATTTTGACAAGGAGAAGGGTTCCTGGAGGTGAAATTGAACTGCTGAAAGAAGAGTTGTCTATTTTTTTTTTTTTGCTGCACTTTTTGAAGTTACTTCTGCTTTCTGATTCTTAACAGATCATGGGTAGTGTAGGTGAGCAAGTTAGGGATGTTAGATGCTGTAAATATATGAGCATTGGTTTGGCACTTATATGTGGGATATTGTTTGTAGTGCTGATTGTGCGTAAGTCTGTTCTTGACGCAAAAGGAGTGCTGAAGCAGATACGTTAATTACAATTATTAATGAGTGTTTATGCATTTTAGATAATAATAATAAATTATAGAGAAAAATAATGTAGAAGAATGATATGCACGTTTGAAAATGTGCCCACGGAGAGTGGCTACCAAAATTCACAAATTATACTAAAATGACTAAAAATATGTGAAAATGTTGAAAATGCGCAATAATAATGTAGTAGTATGTCATATTAAGAGATATAACATATGTTTTACAATATATTGTAGAGCTACCTTAGCTGAAGTTGTGGCCTAGTTTTGCCAGGCTACATGCAGAAGCTGAATAATCATTCAATAGAGAAGCTGATGTGTTGAATTGACCCTGAACTACTCGTGTCAATAAAATCTGCTTAGCTAAAATGTTCTGCACTGAACCGAAGGACAGGAGATGAGGAACTAGTGTATGTATCCAATTTAGTGTAAAGCAGACAAGATATACTTTCCCAGGACTCAAAAACTAGAGACACTGACTGGAGAAGAAGAAGCACATTTTTTGATACCTGATGAGCCGGATGATGAGGACATCGTACAGTGAACCAATCGACACCCTGAGAATGGCGTAATATTCAAATTCATATATTTGAAGAACTGAATGTATTGGGCAGCGTCAAATATAGTGACTAATTGACCAATTAGGACTTGGGGGATAGGCTAGGTAACTTTAACATAATGTTGTGACAAAGGGGAAAAACTTCAGAACTGATGGGGAGATGTTAGGGGCAGATGATCGGGGAGAGACCTTTTGCTGAAATTAATGTGAGATTCTGTCATTGGGCTCAAGCTCTTGAGAGCCTAATGCATTGCTGATTGATTGATGACCTGAAGATGAATACTGACTTTGTTGCTGATCCATACTGTGGGTAGGTAGCTATGACAATGTGAATGCCTGACTTGTTGTGCCTTTTCTTTCTAGGTACCAACTGCACTGTGTTATAGTTTTTCTCCTAGTTAGATATTTTTCAAAGTTCATGTTTTAAACTGTTTTTAGATGAAGTCCCACATGCTAATGCTAATCTTTGTTAGGTAGAGTCCTTATTCTGAGACGTTGTCATATTACAGTGACAAATGATTGATGGATTGATTTGCTGAACTCTGCAACTCATGTTAACATATTCATGGTTATTAGTTTATGCTAAGGCATTAGAACGTATGTTTTCTCAAGCTCTGATTAGGTTATGTTATTGGTTGTCACTAATGAATTAATTTTGAGTTGATTAAATAAAATTTGAATTAATCACATGAATTAGTCTTGTAACTAATAGGGAAATAAAAATTGTTACAACGTGTATTGAGTTGTGGTTATTCATGTATTGTTGGCACTATTGACTAATGATTAATGTTTCTCTTAGTGGTCATTTCCTTTGTATATTGATTATTGATGGTCATCGATTACTACATGGCTAGGATACTCCATGCGCATCTAAAGGTTCATCAACCTGTATGCGTCTCCTTGTAAGTTTACTTACTAAGGACCAGGCGTGCTAACAGTTTTTAGTAGCAGCTTGATGGTTAGTTTCCTTGAAGAACTAGTTATGTGGTGACTGATGCTTAGGGTGGTAGTTTAAATTAGTGTTAGTTATTCATTTTATGAGATTTTAATTTTGTTTTCGGAAATGGGAATTGTAACAAAGATAATGTCCCCTTAAGCCCAGAATTGACTTTCCCAGATCCTGGATCCTGCTAGTAAAGTGGGGTATGTTCTCGGAGTCTTTGTGATGGTGTGAAAGTGGTAGGTTGCGCTTGCAAAGGCTTATGCAGACAGCAGGTGAACTGTGATATATGTGAGGGAAGTAGGGAGTCTGCTTACTCCAGTTGAGGGTCAGTAGGAGTGTGCGTACTCCACAGTATGAGAGTAGGGAAGTCGTCGAACTTCATATGTGAGTGGCGCTTTGTGCTAAAAAATTGTCCACTTGGTTGTTGGTGATGTACCGACCATGCGTGGTGTAAGACTCAGGAGTATTTTGACAAGTGTAGGAAACACTTGCTTATATGTTGTAATCTATCTGGTTTAGTAGGTTGATCGGGCGTGGTCAACAAGTCGGTGTGTAAGTTAAAGTAAGTAAGAGAAAATTTCGACTGAGATTTGGCAAGTCCTATGTGCACCAGGACTGACCCATTGATCAGTTGAGAGAAAAATTTGCGGGTCAAATATTACTTGCAAATGTGAGAGACTGAGAAAGAGGTATAGCTGCATGACCGAAAAGAGCCATCAGTGAAAATCTGTAAGGTCTCTGAAGCAATTGTGTACCTTCCTGTAGTAAACCAGCAGGTTTGTTTTTGGTTATTGGTTTTTGGTTAGTGCTCCCAATACTTTGCATTAGTTTCATGTGAGTTGAAGATTAGGAGGACAAGCTGCAAGACTTTGTCAGCCGCAGTGTGTGAGTGTGACGTCAGAGTGAGCCGCGCTGGGATAGGTTGGTTAGTGAGAAGAGTCGCGAGCGGATTGGCAGCCATCCGTAAGAGGCAATTGGTTGAGAAAGCAAGTGAAGGAAATCTTGGGAGTAAAAGTAATTTCCTTATTCAATCGAATAAATACAACAGAGAAAGATGACGTTTTTCAAAGCGTTCAGGAGTGCCATGAAGGGCAATAGTTACATCAAGGCGACAGTGGGGGAGCGGACCCCACCAGAAAATTCTCCGGCATTTATTGTGATGGAGGAGGGAGGTTTCGCACTATGTTTGTGGTTAAAGCAGTGGTGCAAATTGACAGAGAAACAGGAAGCTTTAACGTTTCCAGTGCATGGAACGTTTAATTTGAGAATTATGGATCAGTTGCGAATAACATTATATGAGACAAAGCCACTTACGAGAATAGAACAGATGGAGGCATTAAGCGATTTGGGAGCTTATAGCAAGACAGCAGCAAGAAATGAAATTCAGAGGAGAATAAGGAAGGTAGAAAAGTCTTAAGCAGAGGAAAGATGGGATTGGGAACAGAAGAAGTGGAGAATGACGACATTGCAAGGTGTTAGGTTCTTCCTGAAGTCAGAAGAGAAAGAGGATACTAGCAAGAGTGATAAGAGTTCGTCAGGGGGTAAGAAGAAGAAAAAGACTTATGTGGAAGAAGAAGATTCAGATGTTGAGGATCTTATTCCTCAGGTATTGAGGGACCAACTTCCACCATATGCGATACATGAAGGGGGTCCAAGTACTAGTTCTGCTCCAACTGCCCCAGCTTAAGTGTCAGGGACAGTGGGGCCAGTACAAACAGATAATGGACAGGTACAAGGGGTAATGCAGAGTACTCCTAATGCAGTGACTACTTCGGTAGTCCAAGCACAGATGCACCCACCACTGGTACAGAGAATTTATCCAGAGGTACCAATTCTAGAGACAACCTCAAGCCTAGATAGATTAGATCTTATTCCATTATGAACTGCGATATTCAGAAGAAGAGATTTGAAATTCAGTCATTGGGCTCATACTCTCTGAATGAGAGCCTGATGCGTTGCTGATTGACTGATGACGAAGACTAATTCTGCTTGCTGACCCATACCGTGGATAGGTAGATATGACAATGTCTGAATTACATTTTTATGCCTTTTCTTTCAAGGTATCAACTGCGCAGGCTTAGGCCCATATTTATACTTTTTGATGCAAAACTGCGCCATTTCTTTGCGCCACTCAGGTGTCAAATTTATACTTTGATGCTCGGTGGAACGAACCACTGGTGTGAGTCATCTTTTTTTTTTACTCAAATTAATGTGTCACGCCGCAAAGAAAAATGATGTTAACGTGGCGAAAGCACAGCAAAATGTGCAAAGAAGAGCCAAAATGGAACCCAGAAGCTTTGAGAGACCCCAGGAAAATGACAACAGACCAGGAACCATCCAGGAGGACCCACACGAGACCCAGGAGAGGGAGAAGAAGAAAAGGAAGTGTTGGTTCAGTACAGAGGAGCAGGAAATCCTGGAGAAAGAGGTGACGAAACAACAGCACCAACTTTTTGTCACCTCTAAATTGCCAATTAGTAGGAGAGAGGCAATTTGGCAACAAATTGTTGACAAGGTAAACAGTGTGGCAGAAGTACGGAGAACAGTCATCGAGTTCAAGAAACGCTGGCATGACTGCAAGTGCAGGACCAAGGAAAAGATGGCTAGGAACATGAAGGCAGCACTGAAGACTGGAGGTGGGAGTCCAGCACCGCAGGAGGCCCTGGACCACATGGAGGAGATGGTGGCAGCCATCATCCCTGAGGAGATCGTCACAGGGATTCAAGGACAGGACAGCGCAGACTACCAGGAGAAGAACACAGATGCAGGGTAAGTGGCATTAGGAACAAAACTGCCCAAATGTTAACCATAAGCAGGGGGGTGGACATACCTACTACACAATGCATGTAAGTCATGATATTCAGGGAGTGGAATGGGCAAAGGGGCACGGCACGGGGCATGGGATGTTAAGAGGAAACGTGGGGCACAGTACTACACTACACAAACAACCTTTGCATTGGGGTATGCTGCCATGCCAATGATGTTGGAAAGGTAAAGCCAGTCCAGAAGGGTAGGGTACAACGTAAAACTGGCCTGCTGTCACACGACAGCTGGTATTCTCCCTACATGAACTAGGGCTCAATTAACAGTCTCAGGCCATATCCGCAAGTGGAATTTAACATTGACAACAGTTGTCAGTACCACCTCTGCTGTGTGTGCAGGTAAAGTAGCTAATGGCAGTTATGTGCCAAATAGACAAACACACCCAAATTAGAGGGTTCAGGATGAAGACATTATCAATCCCCTGTAATCAATAAAAATGTGCTAATCCTGTCAAATGTGAATGTCCATAGTCGGTACAAACATCAGCCATTGTCATAAACATTATGAGGTACACAGCAGTAATGTCATACCCATGCTGCATATGTCAGGGTCCACCCTGTGCCTGGGTCACAATAGCTGCAATGACACCATGCAACATCCCAACTGTTATACTGCTCAGACAACAACATTGAGGGGGAGGATATATGTCACCAGCTAGTGAAATACACCCGCACAGTCAGAAGAATAAATGGAACACTGCTAGGACCATCAGTGCTATCTAATGTAACACACATTCCCCAACATCAACATTACACACTACCAATGCTGACATCTGTAGTGTGCCATGCCAATGCTATACATAGTATATGCTAGGTCTCAGCAACATATAGCTGGATGTGAAATATCAGAGATTGGGGCAGTTCCAGATTGTTAAGTGTGGTGAAAGTGCCATCAGAACACCCACAGCCAGGGCAAGGCCACAACATGTGAATGAAAGTAGACGGAGGGTTGAGCTGTACAATAAGTTGGCAACATACAATTTGGGCAGAACCTACACCTAGAGGATGTGACGCAGACAATTCCCCAATCTGCCCATACTACATGTGATATGCAGGTGGGGCATAGGCCTGGGAGAAGGCTAATATTAAAGACAAGAACAATGAACAGGAATCAAGATCACAATGTGCAACTAAGAGGAAGTCAGGCACGTCACGTACAAATGCCACAACCTCAGACACACTAATTGTACTATATCTCATTGCAGAGGACGATGGCTCTCCTGGGGATATGCCTGTCCTGGACTTCCCTGATGACATGGATGACTAGCTGACACACATCAGCCAGCAGACCCTCCAAGATGTCCTTGGAACCCTCCAGACCCCACCTTCAGTTGCAAGGAGGGGCACAGATACAGCAGCCATTACAGAGGACCCACCCACCACCCCAACTGTACGACCTGCCAGCTCCAACCCAGCTGAGGACTCTGACGACATTGGCAACAGCTTTGAGAGGACTGTAGTTGGAGTACAGCGGGCGCTGGCCAGGAAGTGTGGGTGGGGATGCAAAATATGGCAGCCAGCCTAGAGGGGGTGTGTTCGTGCATGATGTCAACTGCAGAACAGGCAGCAGCCATGCAAGGGCGAACATCAATCTTGCAAGAAATTCAACAAAGGAAATCAGCACAGCAGTAAAGGAGTTGACACAACACCTCCTACAACAAACCTTTCAATGCATGTACAAATGCAGTATTGACCCCCTCAGGACCGACCTGGCTGTCTACCACAGTGATATAGCTGCTATCCTTAAGAACTAGCAGCTCCTCCTTGCTGCAGTACTGCCCTTAATAGCCCCACAGTTGGCAGCTACCGGGATTTCTGACTCCATGTCTTCAAACACTGAAGTGTGTGTTGCCCCTTCAAACCCACCACCACCAAGGGCAGAGGAGACGACAAACACATCAGAAGATGAAGACGTGGAACAGATCACCTTCACCCGTAAGAGTACACGGTAGGACAAGTCCCTGCCACATGGGCACTTATAACGAAGGTCCTGTGCTTTGTAACATGCCAGTCTTGCAACAGCTGCTCTCAAGCAGTGTTCTCCAGCCCACTATTTACCTTGTCACTATGCCTTGTGATTGTCTCTCACTACCTCATTGGAAATTCATGTCCTGCTGCACTGTATGACACTGCGCCCCAGCATGTCCAATGACATGTCCTTTTGCACTTCTGTAGGATCACAATGGAAGGTGTCACACTAATGGACTCACAATCCTGGACTCTGTAAATATAGCACTAAAGCACTTTAAAATAAATAGCACTTACACAACCACTTTTTCTCTGTGTAATGTGACATATCAACCGTGAGGGAGATTAGTGATGTTTGCCTCATTTCAATGCCCATAGAATGTCAATACAACTGCCCTGAAAGATTGTAGGCTGATAACTATGCACTGTGGTCTGGATTGTACCATCATCTGCCTTTCCAGATGCTTAATTCTGAAGTAAATAGAAAAATTACCTTATAATGCTGTGTTGGACAGAATAAGTCCTCTTCAAGCGATTTCTAGGCAGAAAATCATTGTCTTCAAATTTTTCTTCCAGACAATCTTTAGGTATGTGACATTTGACTCAAAATTTTCATCACACACACACCATACAGCAGGAATGGATGTGTATGAGTGTGCGTACAAATAAGTAACCTGGCTGTACAATGTAACAAATGATAGGTGTGAGTTATGTATGCTATACTACATGAGATTATACCATCACTTACCTTATCAGGGTTCACATGAACATCAGGCTGCAGGCAGACGTACCACAGTGTCCTCAATACCAAATCTGGTCTCAAAGTATGACAGATCACAAACATATATCAAAACTTAACAACACATTGGGAACCCTAGTAACATTGAGTGGTGTGTGCAATGGATGGCAGATTCCTAGCGAAGTAGCTTTGGTGTAGCAGCCAATGTGACAGCTCAATTGGGATTTAGATGCAGGATGGAACACAAATGCAAATAATAAATTGACACTGTTCACTGATGCCAAGGCCCTGATCCCCAAGCATATGACACATACTGTAAAGGATACCTACGTATTTATTCAACTGTAAAAATAGGATGCTAAAACCAGGGGAAACACCTTATCTAATCTAACCTATCCTAACTACACATTACCCACAACTGACCCTAACTACCCTAAGCTAAACTTACTTACCACATTTAACTAAGCACTCTAAACATCAACCGCCCATCCTCCTTATAAGACGGGACACATGGAGGACACCATATACTAACCCAAGCACATACTATCTTATACTAAACAAATATATATTTTGAAGGGGGTTTCTTCATATATATATATATTTTTTATTTCATTTATTTAATACACAAATAACCCAACATCGTCCCCCACCCACCCACAAAAAAAAACACAAGTAAAAATATCATACCCTCCACCCCAACCCACTAATACTAACTAAACTAACAGCCTATTCTAACCTAACACTAAGCCCCCTAAACCCACCAATTAAAAGAACCAGGAAAGAGGAGGGAGGGGAGGGAATCATGGGTGAGGGTATCAAAGTCACAAGTTCGCCCTCCGCAGGGCAGGGTCTTCTTAATCGCACGCACTCTCTTGTTTATCTGCCACATCTCCTGCTGCAGCCTGTCCAGTCTGCGTAACATCCGTTGCATGTCACATTGAATTGGATGAAATTCAACATTGTCAATGACTGCAGCAGGGGTGGTCTGTGTGTCAGTTGTCGAGGATTGTCCAGTAGGTGGTGCCATGCTTGGAGGGGGAGGTGCAGTGGCTGCTGTCAGTGGTCCGGGAGCTGAGGATGTTGATGGACCTTCAGTGGTGGCTGTCATCCTTACTGACACCTGGGTCGCAGTGGTGGTGCTGGTAGTAGCGGCTGTTGTGGACACAGAAGGGCTCCCTTGGGCAAATGCCCTCCACACCCCTGAGGCTCTTTCTTGGCAATAACGCCGTGCCATGTGGCGGAACCCAGACTCTACATCCAGAATGTGACGGTAATGCATCGCCCTCCGCTGAAATTCACGAATCTGGTTGGCATCCATATTGGCTGCTGTTAAAAAAGATAAAGCCAAACATTAGGTACATCATTGTGTGATACAGCTACTGATGAGAATCAGACAATACATCTAATGTAGCTGAAACAGGCCATATCACCGTACAGATCACAGATTCTCCCCGAGGAAGTACATGCCAATGCAGCCCACACATGTCCTATCTAACAGCACAGCAGTGCTCAAAAAGATGTATACATACTTAATTGCTCTAAGTATCATTGTTCTGACATTAGTCATGTAACAAATGCTGCAAATCCTCCACATGTGACAGGCCAACTAATGACTATCTTCTGGATGACAATCAAGGGCCACAAGATCTATGAGTTGTAAATGGAATTGCCAGGATGGTATTCAGTTGCTAATCAAGAGTGGGTATCCTAGGTTGGGACAAATGATTTACAGATTTACATGTCTGTACACTACACTTGGATCACCACACCTAGGTACACATATTTCATAACCCTAAGCCTGTACCTCAGGGGGGATGGATAAGCAACACATACTTTCAGAAATCAAGGACAGCCAGGAAGCTTTGGACAGCTGTACACGGGTTTAGTCAGTCCACCACAGATAAGGAGGGTATCCAACTAGGTTAGACACAAACCTTGGACAATCCCATCCACATTTATGTTTGTAATTGCAGACAATTGTCAACATCATTTGATACCACCAATACCTGCCCTACAGCAAGCAGATAGATGCAAGCACCCATTTGGGTATGAGCTGCATGCACACCTATGACATTGTACTCAAGTGCCACATACACATAGCACAATATGTGGAGCTAGATGCTGCTATGAAGTCAAACATACAGTCGAACATGTTCATTAGTGAACAGGGAGGCTCAAGTCTGTGGGTAATACTTTGGCATCCCTATTCTGTGAGATTCAGGGTATGACTTACTGACTAAATCATGAAAATGGCCCTCTGCAAATGTTTCTTTACAAGAAATGTAACAACAAATGTCACCCCATTCACATGGCCATGCCTATAGGGCTGCACTACAATCCCAAAATATGACTCTACGCTATTGATTGTCCAACTCAAATATGGAAAAAAAAGTCAAACTCCAGTCAAGTTACATATCAGATAATGTGCCAGCACATCATACCTTGCTATGTGTCCAACACACAGGAGTCTATCACACAAGAGCTGCAAACACAACACAGAACTGAAATATCAACACTTACTGGATATGTCTGGGTCCGTAAATTGAGCCACTTCGCCAATTGTGTAAGGGGCAGGTCCACCTGTACACCATGGAAGGGTGAAATGTGCTTAATGTCTGTGCACTGTACAACACTTTCAAATACAATTACTGTGTGTGACATTATATCTGAAAGTCCAGCCCCTCAGGCATGATGATACTCTAACATACATACCACTGCAAACATGTATAGACCCTGTCTCTTCAGTGAGTGATACACACACATATGCACACATGCAGTGGCCCTAACTATCATGTGGTGACAAACATGATCCCTCAATTGGTTGCAGACTCATTTATGGAGTGTACTCCATTTCATCATTTGTTATAATTAGAGACATGCAAAGCCACATTCCTGGAGCACTGCAATACCAGCCACTCAGGTATTGTGGCTAGTGCATCAAGGGACAATCAGTTACTGTGTGATGATCATGTGGGTTGAGTGAAGCTCATGATTTATTATGCTTTCTATGGTCCCTTACATGTGGGCCTGTGTTGTGTGTAGGTTACATATGTTACATTTACAGTGTACCCTGAGCCACATATGCCCCCTATGACACCATAATGGCAGGGATCCTGTGCATTACTTGATGACAATCTGAGGCTAAACATGGATTGGCCATTTATCAAAATTAATACAACAAAGAAAAATATGCTGACAATGTATATTTTGGTTATCCGTGACAGAATGCATGGGCACAGGTGTAGTCATTGCACCTGAAATGTGTCACTCATTGTCCTGTTTACCCATATTGGGTTTTACAATTCACAGTTAGCCACATTCATCATCTTACATTTGCCAAGTTGGGAGATAAGCGGGTATACAGCAAACTGACACTGTCCCATTATTGAAACATGGTTTAGCAAATGTCCTACTGTGTCAATCATGATGATGTAGGTTTCAATTTGTATGTACCTTCGGAATGGCAGCAGACACAGGAATGCTGGTCTTCTGATCTTAGCATACACCCATGTCTGTGATAGCCTCCATACTGGGAAGTTAGCTATTGTACATATGCTGCACTAGATCAGCAGAGGTGTACCAAATGTAAACTAGCAAAGTGTTTGGGAACTTTCGATGTATGATGGAATTGCTTAGGGGTCCCTTGCACATCTTCATGCAAGTAATACATTGTGACCATGCATTCCCCAACGTCAGACATCCCATGATGACCAAATAACTTATGAGAAGTGCATGGCTATAAAGTAACACAGATGGGAAATGCATCAGCTCTGTTCCAACTACTGTGCCCAAGACCAATTTAAAACACACAGGCAAAATGAACAGAGGGCCAGGGATAGTTGTTATCCCGCAATTTGTATAATTTGCTTCAATGTTTAACGCAACAGCTATTGAAAGTAGCACCAAACATTTAGATATGAACCTGTGTGCATTACTTTGGAATCCATTCCTAATTTAATTGCGGCACAACCAAGTGAAACTATCAGCCTAAGATATTACCGGAGGTTAGGAAGAAATGTGTACGTATGGGCCAGAATACAGTTCAGACATGTATTCAAAATAATTGGGGAGCACATCAATTCTTTGCTTTAGCTTGTGAAAAACATCTCTTTCCTGGTACACTCACAGACCATGGATAAAACATATGTTTGAGCCGCATTACCATCATCTATTGACGTGAAGGCAGCACTAATTTACAAGATCAAGTTGTGTTTTGTAAGATAGTGCAGCTGTTGCGTAAACAAATGACGGTAATGTGTAGCAATTATTGTATAACTCAGGGCCACTGTATATTTACTTTGCATTCCACATGTCCAAAAACATTGCCTACAGCATATCAACAAATCTGCAACTGTCACTACAGAGCATTTACATGTGCACATTACTCTGAATTGTACTCACCAACAGGGCCACCAATCACAATATCCAGGTGGTCCAGTAGGTCTTTCTCTCTGGCAACAAGATCAGCCCAGTGGTGCTTCAGTTGGTGGTCGTTGCGCGGTGTGTTGAAGATGCGACGCAGATGGTACAACACCTTGGACCACCAGAGCCTCCTCGCCTCCGTGTTATACCTCTGTATCATCCTGCCACCTGTTTCATTCATCATGGGGAGTAAGCGGCACACCAGCCAAATGAATGCCCCCAGCTCCTCCTCACCCATTCTCCCCAGACGTGGCCTACCCAGCATGTCAGAAATAATAGTAAAAATAAAGGGTACAGAGGAAAATAAAGGGAAAGGAGGGATGAAAATGAAACAAAAGTAACCCTCAAACAGCCCAACTATGCCCAAACTAACAATACCGACTACAGACTCCCAACAGTACAGAGACAAAATTTGACACCAAATAAGACAAATACACACTTACAATGAACAACTGAGACAATTACAAATAAAACAGATGACAAAAAGGATGGCCCACAGGAGACATGAGCACAAATTGGACAGACAAAACTCTCAACACAGCCACACAGTCTAGAAAAATCACAGACTGCAAAGTGATAGTGAAAGTACACCCACTGTACCATTTCTGTAAACAGGATATCCTATTACATCACTTCCTGCCTCAAATGCGGTGCGTGTTTATTATGATGCGTCAAACTTTTATGACGCTTACAGTCTGTGCGTCTATTGTTTTTACGCAAATGCTTAAAAATTACCCTGCATCCATAGTTCCAAATATTTTGCATTGGTAACCAATTTCATGGGGTACAGTGTAGGAATTACCGCTTGGGGCCAATGATTGTATCATGGCTGTGGGCGTCATTTTTTTAATGGAAATGTGGCAAATTTTGACGCATATGCAGCGAATTTTGACACATTTGTGTCAAAATATAGGTCTTCTACTGTGTTTGTGTTATTTCTCACATTTTTAAAGTACATGACAGCTGTAACTGTACAGAGATAGGCTGTTTGCACCTGCATTGTGTATTCCAGTGTTTGGGCACATGTGACAGATCACATTACTGCGGACCATGATACTCATGTTGTTGCACCGGATGAGCACTCTTCACTGACGCAATAGATACCCAAACTTTTTTAATACAAATTTGTATTACCCAGTTTGAGCAGGTTGTGCGTCAACAGAGAATAGCAAGGCTACACAACTTAATACATTAACTCATTGCCTGTGTGTCAATGTCTGTGAATTGGCTATTTGAAATTTTTGTTGGGCCTCTGTGTGAACATCACAAGACGTGCTTTCATTAAGGTGCTTGTATGCACGTGTTGTTCATGTGGATAACCTTCACAAACTATGCAGTGTAGATATGAGTCAGGATATGTGTTTGTCATACACGTTGCATCTAATGCTGTGTGAACTGCACTGACTTTTGGGACAATACATCTCCCATGACAAACTATGCACAGGATAGATAGAGGACGGTTGATAATGGCAATGAGTAAACCATCACATGTACAGGAATGTTGGATACCACATCCTGGTCACTTGTTTGTATACTAGCCATGAGTCAGTCATTTGAAAATGCTATGTAGGTACAGTGTTTGTGGCACAGAGTCGGAAAACAATCCAAAAATGTAATGTCACTCCACAGTTTGAGGCATATATATGACCTATGTTTCACGTGTGGCAGTGGAGGACAAGCAGACCAAGCTGCATGTGTTCACATATTCTCAGTGGTTAATTGCACAAAGGTGTACAGTTCAAGTGTGTGGCCATGTGTACCCAGTGTCATTATTGTCCTCCATGTTGTCACAGTTACGTGCATGTCTACTCATGAGTCTGTGGATCCATTCTCTGCATTAACAGAGTATCCTTTAAAGCAGAATTGACCGAAAGCCAAAGAGGAATCGACAACACACATGGGGATATTTGAGCTATGGCACTGCAGAAGTTTTATGAGGCTGACAACAGGGTAACCTTGGTGTGCTCACATACATAATGGATCAGTAAATAGAGCCCAGTATCTTTCATCACAACATTTGTACACAGTGTGGTATTGAAATTTCCCACTGCAACAGGGAACATCAGTGCCTCTGTGCTGATTAATCTCACAGCTAGTCACCACGCAACCACCATCATTGGGTTGCAGCCAATGTGAATCTGTGTGTGGACTATGAGGGCACAAACATGTTTTGTCCATTCATGCACATTAGCAAATGTTTTTTTTTTTTTGCTGGAGCCACAATTCCCAATCCAGGCATTCAGCCATAGTACACTGTCACTGTTTGTCACTCCACTCATGCATACATGAAACACAGGCAAGGGATAGTGCTGGGATTAGGCTATTTGAATACATGTCCCAGACCTTGATGCCATATGTAAACTGATTAAACTATACAATATATTTGTGAATTCATCGTAGACCTACCAGACACAATACCCCAGGAGGAAAGTGAAGGCATGGAAAGCAACTATGAGAGGAATGTAGCCACAGGAAACCTCTATGGTAACACAAAGACAGGTAACAATCAGGCTAACAGGATGCACGCTCTGTCAGGAACTAACATGAACCAGGCAAATGCACAATGAGCAGACTCAGACTGGGAAATGCCTGAACAACACTGTGGAAAATTAAAACTGGATTTGTGCTATTGGCTGCAACGTTACACAGTAACCCAAGGGTTGTGTTACACAAGTGGTTTATATGGCAATGCACAACAAGGTTATACATAAAATAGCAGATTCTAAGCCATTCCAGGCAGCAGTAATGGCAGTGCAGATTCAAATGGCCGGTCTGCATGGAAGTGCTCACTATGCCATGCCATACTAAAGAGGGAAGCACACTGGAGTCAGAATGTGAGTCTGGGTGTGTGTGGATGATGGATTATCAGGGTACAAATAGTCCTGTTACAGGGGCACCTAGAGAAGGGTGGGGAGAGACTGAATAAATGCCTGTGACAGAACTTATAACCTGGGATGGCATTCACAGGGCATGTCTTGTGAGCAATGCTTGTCATACTTGGGGCACTTGTGCTATCCATTTGCAGCTTACATGGACTGCTTGTCACACATGCTCCTTGCAGAGATAGCTGATGTCACACTTACTACTGTCAAGGGTGCGGTCATACATTTGTGTTACTAATGCAATTGCAAATCCACTGCCTCATGTTTGAAGCAGGTTTTTTACATGTGATTGATGGTGTCTTAGTTGTGTGCCATATGCTGCAATGAACCATGTTGCCAACAAGGATATGTCCCATAGTTGTGCTACTCTGACATTGCCTTTCAAATGTGAAATGAACAATATATATGTCATTTACACTGTGTGTGAAGTTGGGTATACATTCATACCCAACAAATGTGATATGGCTTTTTCAGTATCCTAATCTGTATTACTGCACTGCTCCATGAGGCTAAACTCAGATTGTGATTCCCATGGATCATGTGATGTATAAATAATTGCCCAGACCATGATTTAGTGATTAGATCAGGTGTTTAATGAGATATGGTAAGAAAGTGGTAATGGTGACTATAGTTGAAAGAAGTTTTGTACAATGTGTTGTCTCTGACACAATTCTGCAGCAGTGTTTGGATGGTCCCCCTCATGTTGATGGACAGCATCCTCCTCTTCAGGCATTTGTGGGTCTGGTTCATAGAGGGGAATATTCCACCTTACACATATATTGTGCAGGATGGCACAGGTCAGAATGATCTTGCAGATCATTTCCAGTGAATATAAGAGGCTGCCTCCGGTGATCTTGACGCACCTGAATCTTGACTTCAGGATGCCAAAGGTCCTCTCTACTATGGTGCGTGTCCTCCGATGTGCTCTGCTGCAGTGCTTGCGTTTGCAAATGGAGTCATGATCAATAGCTGGATCCCATACCCTTGATCAGCTGAAAGAGAAAATGATTGAACATTTTTGATGACGCTTGCACTGTGATTATCACTTTGCATGGCAGTTGTTATCTTGTGTTGTCTGTGACTCATCAATGTTTGTGTTATTGTGTGGAATCCTAGGCTTCTAGGATGTACTATCAGCATTGGGTTGTTTCATTATCTGAACTGGTGTTTGGCTGATTGACCGATGTCAGCAGTATTTTTGTAGACTTGCAGTACATTGTGTACTCCCATGCATTATGTCATGTGAAAGAGGTGTCCATGTGTCTTCACTGGGGGTGACATGATACTTCCATACACAGAATCAATTCCACAGTGGTGGTAACACAGTTGCATCTACATGGCCTGGACATCCCATCCAATTTAACATATGCAATTGAATTTGTTAAACATCAGTGAGGCCCTTTGATTTGGCTAGGTGACAATGTACAACACATCTCCATAAGTTGGCAGCACTGAAGTGTTGACAATTGACAATGCACAAATATCCCATATGGGACAAGTTCTAAGCAAACCTATTTTTTCTTCCCTCACTGAGTTGGATTATATCCAAACGTGTACCTACACTACTGAACCTGGTCCATGTAATGTGGCTGACTTGGTTGTGGGGGTGAAGGTTTAATTCTAAGAAGGTCCATATGCCTGTACATCTGTTATGTATATGTATAATTGTCTCAAACCGTATGTGTAGCAATGTGTACTTTGCAATATTGTCATATAAATATGTGTTCTTAGAACAGTCCACTTGCTTATTGGTAGTGGGCAATGTCAGCCACGGAGTGATGTGAGATGTTACAGCCTCAATGATTCCATGTCCCTTTCATTAGAGTCATCATCATCATCATGCTATGTGTGTCATGGTGTTTGACCTGCAGCAAAACACATTGCATACCCCTTACACAGTACATATTGTTTGGAAGGGTGTGTGATTGAGTGTTATTGATGTGATGTTGGAAGATTCATCTTCCAAGTTGTACTGCCAGTTAAGGCCATGTCATTGTCACTGTGTGGTTTTAATTTGCTCCCTTGTGTCTCTGGAGTCGCATCTGTTGTTATTTGCATCTGTCATTTGTCCATAGGTGTGTATCCCATTGAGTCAGGACATCAAACATGACAAGCAGTGTCACAACCTCAGTGTCTTCCTTGCCACGTGTCAGTGTAGTGGTGTTTGTGTTGTGTGTCCTACAGGGTTGCTGTGCTGTGTGTATATAAGTAGGTTTCTGTACTTACCAACAAGTAGGCCATTTCCATATCGTCCATCCTGGAGGTGTTGATTGATGGTGCAGTGGCGGACGATGAATGAATCATGTACACTCCCAGGATACTTTGCCACAATGCTGGTGATCAATCCCCGGTGATCCACAATGGCCTGCACATTGATGGAGTGTGTGTGCTTCCTGTTGCGGTATACATGCTTGGTTGCAGCAGGTGGCACAATCCGTACATGTGTGCACTCAATGGCACCAAGTACATGTGGGAAGCCGTTGATTTGATAGAAGCCTTGTTTGGTCTCCTTCTGCTTCATCTTTGTGTTGGGGAAGCTGATGTGGTGGGGTGTGAGGGAGATGATAGCATCCAGTCCTTGGGAAGGAAGGCAGAGAATGATGGCTGTGGGATCCCGGCAACCAGGGCACCAGTGGTTTGAAAAGAGCCACTTGCCAACATGTGCAGCACAGCTGGCAGCTTGGTCTCTGGTGGAATGATGTGGGGTGTCTGCAAGCTGGGTGCCAACTGTGGCTCAATGTGGTGCAGCAGCTGCTGTGTGGCTTGCCAGTTGAGTCTGTACCTCTGGGTGATGTCATGTTCCCTGAGGCCCAGAAGGGTTGTCGTGGTCTGGAATATCTTCTCCTGCCTTCTGTGTTGCTTTTGGGGTCCCTGCTGGTGTGGTGGAAACTGCTGCTGTTGGTACTGTGCTCTGCGTCTTCGTGCATGCTGGATGAATAGCACCTCCATGTCTTCCTTTTGGAGCTCTGCTGTTGCTTTTGTGGGTTTTCCTTAAGTACTGGTGTTTTGCCCCATTTTAACACCTGCCCTGACCCAGCCGTTAATTTTTTACGCAAATCAGGCTGTGTGCCATTTTCCGACTCTGCCTCCCAGCCATGCGGGATTTTTGCGCGGTAGGATACATATGGCGCATGGGCGTTTAAGTCATTTTTTGGATGGGAACGCCTACCTTGCATGTCATTAATGCAAGGCGGTTTCACGCATTCCAGAAAATGACACACACTGCGGAATTTTGGCGTTTGTGGGCTCGGGCGTCAAAGTATAAATATGGTGTTAGGTTTGCGCTGGATTTGCGTCAAAAAATTTTACGCAAATTTGGTGCAGAGTATAAATATGCCCCTTAGATTTTTCCTTAGATAGATGTTTTAGAAAATGTGTATTCTAGATTGTTTTGCATGAAGCCCCACATGCTGATGCTAATTGGAGTTAGTTAAGGTTACATACATGACAACTGGCAAATTACAGGGACAAATGGTTGACGGACTATCTTGCTGAACTTTATGGATGTCATTATCTTCTTGAATTGGGTTTTATTTATGTTTTAAGTTGATGCCTTAGAATGTCTTTTGATTCAAGCTTTGATTAGGTCATGTCTTCTGTGACTTGCCGATTAACAAGAATTAGAAATGGATTGATAAAAGTTGATGATTAAAATTCATGACTTAGAATTGTTAGCAAATAGGGAATAAGAGTACTAAACTTACACCTAAAGGTGTGGTTATTCATGACTAAGAGTTCATAGTGTGTGAAAGTTACTGACTCTATTGATTGTTGAATTGACTAATGGTTATTGACTATTTCTTATTGATTTCTGATTCTGTATCGAAACTATGGTAAGAACACTCTATACGAATCAAAAGGTTCATCGACCTATACGTGACCCCTTGTAAGTTTACTTACCAAGGACCTGCACGCCAGCATCAGCAGGAAGCGAATGTGAGACTACTATTAGTAATTAAATGATCTGCAAACAGGTGTCTCTTCACGGCCTTTGCAATGCGGGGCTCACGAACTTGCCCTGTTTTCTGAAGGGTTCTTCCGTTCCTTTGATTTGACCAACATTTCATGTACTTTCAAATGGCCACCAGCTCAACTGTGCCTTGAATGCATGGTTCAGTTCTTTAATGCTCCGTTGCTGGAAGAGTTAGAGCTTGATTGGTCATTGTCATTAAGACCAGTCCTCTGGTGTGTGCAGCCAGTCTTTTCCTGTGTATGGTGTCCCTTCGAACATTTGCCTATAGTGTGTCTTGCTGTTCTGCCAATGCCTCCTGTGGACCAAGAACTGCTGATGTCCCCAATGAAGGTTCATTCACTGTCGTGCCCCTTGAGACTAAGGTTGATTCGCAAGGCCACCTATGAGCAGCCTTTAGTGAACGATCTGGCTCTTTTTCGTGCTGTGGAGAGTGCCACTTTTGCAGGTGGACCTGCAGAAGAGACTGCCCCACACTGCTGCTCCATGGATCCATCAACCTATCCTAACATCCTAACAACTTTCCTGAGGTCCTTTCCATTCAATAGCTTCAAAGATGCTCTTCAGGATCATGACTACTGTTAATTGGATTTGATGACTGGCTTATCTTATCAAATTCAAAGTTTGCATTTATCACCACTACTTTGACCTGCTCTGCTTGTCATGGTCTACATTATATCTCTTTGTATGTTTTTAGCTACTTTTTAACATGTTTTAAACACAAATTATAAGCTAGTTTTGAACGCTTTTAAAATTTTTAGTCCAGAGCTTTTTAGCTTGGATTCATTCGCCTTCAATGGCTTCATCCTATGGCATCATACTTGTTCCAGCAATGGGGAGGGTGTATTGTATCTTGTTTTAATGGGAAGCAGGAGTTAGCTTTGCCTTCTCTCTTGCAGACCCGTGCCCCGTCACCCAGTGACTTTTACCCTACTTAGCTTGCTCTGTTTTAGCACAATTATTTAATTATACCCTTCCAAGATGGCTGCATTGTTTTTAGTTGGAACAATGTTTTAGTTTCCCTCCATTAGTGTCACTCTGCTAAGGCATCACTATCAGCACCAGTGATAGATAAGACGTAGGAATTCACATTAGGTACTTTCCGACTTTTTTCTTTAGAGGAATTGTTTATGTAATTGCCACCCCAAGCATGTCTTGCCATCTATTGTTTGGGAACAGACCTCCGTCAAGGGTCCCAGCAGATCTGTATAAGTGCACCTAACATAGACAGATAGTCAGAGGATTCTGACTTGATGCCATCACTGCCATCGAGGCTGCACGTCGCCTTGACACTGATGCCGGCTTTGGGTCCGCAGGGATTCTGAGCTAGAGACCTAATTTCAAGGTAATGAGGGTTGGGGGGCTCTCCTCATGGATACCACATTGGCAGATTAGGTTTAACACACCTAGCTCTCTTTAGGTTAGGTTCATCATGCTGGGGTATTAGGATATATTTCATACCTCACGTCATTACAAAATGGTGAGAGTATTTGTACTAATGACTCTCGTGTTCACAATTCTGTTTCTTGCATTATTCATTATCCATTATAATTACAGCCCACGCACTTATCGCAGATTGCAGTTTTATTAATAAAACCTATTAAAACTTTACTGCTCCCCTTCATTGCCTGTGTTTGAATGAAACATGTTGTTCATGTGAGAAAGGGGTAATCTCCATTTAACCATGACACTCCCTGAGATGTCACACTCTTGAGTCCATGCTTAAAGGCTGCCACTTGTCACCTTTTACTGTTTGGGTTTTTGGTGAGGTGCTGCTTGTGAGCCGGGAGGGTTGGGACGACAGTTGCGACCTGTTGTGGGAATGGCATAGTCACCTACAATCATAAGTACTGTCATCCTTAAACCAGCAGTCTTGCCTAGAGCAATAGTCAAACTATGACACCAGCAGTCCTGTGGCGAACAGATGCTGGGTAAAGGTTACTGCGGTGGTGGAGGATCTGCTGACAGTAAACCGGGGAAGCCACAGGTAGGATGTAGGTGGAAGGGCCACCAGTTTGTGGAGTCCCTCCTCCTCTGCCAAACCCTAAGAAAGACTCTACGTTTTGATGGCTGATTCCATCAACATTCCCCTCGAAATACATTTGCTCACATGGAAATTCTACTATACTGATGTCATTTCTATGTGGGAAAACCCAATTTGTTACAGTAGGATGCCACCTTTCCTGATTCTATCGATCAGGATTGACTGATTGATTATTGGGTTCTTAACAATGCATGTTTCCAGTGTGATCGTGTACTACATGTGATTCTAGTCACTTGCTTGATTTTAATGGATTACTTAACCTTACAGAAGCATTGCCATGCCATTGCTTTTATATAGAACAGGACCATTAAAAAAAGAACTGACACATTTAAAATGGTGCTCATTGATTTAAAGGCAAGCCCTGTACATTTTCTACGTGTTTTGTAATTTGTAGAATGGCTAATTCAGTCTGAAAGCTTTATTTCGTATCTCGAGCGCACTTATCTGCTTACGGATGCCAGCGATGCTCTGACAAACAAAATCGCCTTAAGGTATTCTGTTATAGAAACACTAGATTGTGGTACAAAGACACAGATTGCTGCAAAGAGGAGGTGTTTACAATAGAGAGCTTGGCACGTCAGAATTGTACAAAAAGAAGTGAGGAATGTTTATTATGTGGTTCGCATGTGTCACATTTTGAAAAAAACCAAAATGCAAATTATAATTTGCCTCAAATCTAAACAGGACACATCCATGCTGTTCTCATACTAGTAACTGGGTGTGCTACTCATTGCAGCACCGTGAAAGGAAAAGCGGATTTTGGGAAATACAGAGGTGAGAAATGTGTGAACGAAAACTACTGTCTAAAGCATTTTGTCATCACTGAAACCAACAGCTCGAGCACTTTTGGAGTCAATTTCCATGAAAGGCTAATGAGCTTAGCACACACCGAATGGCAATGCATTTTTAAACCCCCTAAAAGGCACTATTCAGTAGCAATTTCTATTTAAAGCTGTTCAAATGTTAGTTTAAATTGTATAGGACTGAGCATGGCATGGCATTTAAAACTATCGTATTATATTCTATGACTAATGTTATACTTTTCAAATGCCAAGAGACATTTCTATTAAACAATGACGTTTAAAAAGCTGAAGATGCACATTAGAAAACAAAAGTAGGCCTTTACCAGCCTATATTGATTTTAATATTTTAATATGTTAATACCTAACCACAACCAGCCATTGAATGCTATAACTGTGTCCATGGAATCAGAACAGAAGTATAGCCCTTCGGTAACAAAGCACTTGCATAAGTGATGTAAAATCCTTTTATTTACTATTACTAAGCTAAATACTTTGAGTATGAAATATCATTAACGGAGAATTAGAAGGTTCCTACAATAAATGAAGTGGGCTTCTGTGGAAGCTGAGACAAGGAGATATGTACAATGCCAAAAATAACTCGTACTGAACTTAACACGTGTGTGCCTCAGGGAGCTCGAGGAAGAACAGCATCAAACAACATTGTGCAAAGACACATTCTAAGAATGGCTTTGAAAGCACTTTCTGGTGAACGTACATCCGCAGGATAGAGAAAGCAGAGATTTCAGAATAACAGAATCGCGAGATATAATAATCAGTGGATTAAATACCCAGTGCTGAGATCATCTGTTTTATTAATTTATACTGACGTTTTATATTTTATACTCTGGTAGGTGTTTTGTTTAATAAATCCGTGTTTCCTTCCCAACCATATGTCTTAATTTCCTGAGTCTTAGGTGAATCGAATCCACTTCGCTCCATTTCACATGACTGACATCGCACGAGGCGGCTACTTTAACTGGGTACTGGCATGTTCATGCGGGACAAAGGATAGTGCCATTGGTCCATCCCACTACTGATTTAGAAACCTGTTCGTTTGTAATGTATCTGGTAATAAACTAGTTATTAGCCTGTGTATACAAAGGGGTTATTAAATAAGGATTTGTGCGGGCACTGACTTGAGGCAAAGCATCCTCTCCCCTCCCCGCTCCCCGCTCCCCTCTCAGTCTGTCTTCACTCCACTCGCTCATCTCTGAAGTCCACCGAATTCTGTTTCTCATCTCAATCCATATGTGTTTGATTTGCTCTGCTAAAATATATATATGCAGGAGGCTGGCCTGGCTTATAGCGGGTACCTGATGGTACTTACACCTTGTGCCAGGTCCAGTTATCCCTTATTAGTAGATTAGTAGTGTTCTAGCAGATTAGGCTGATAGAGGTAGCTATAGCAGAGCAGTTTAGGCTGAACGAGGACACATGCAAAGCTCCCACTATACCACTTATATCATATAGCACTATATCATAAGAATCACAATACTCAGAGTTACTGAAAATAAAGGTACTTTATTTTAGTGACAATGTGTCAGAAATATCTCAGAGGATATACTCCCTTAGGAGGTAAGTAAAATACACAAAATATACAGTGAAAACTGTTTACTGGTAAGTAAACAGTTAGAAAAGTGGTGCAAACACTGTAGAATACAATAGGATGCAATAGGCCTAGGGGCAACAAAAACCATACACTAAGAAAGTGGAATGTGAACCACTTAGGGACCCCAGGCCTAGTGTAGTGTGTAGAGGGTCGCTGGGAGTGTAAGAAAGCACTAAGGGTGTCCAAGATACCCCACCCCAAGACCCTGAAAAAGTTGGAGTAAAGTTACCCTACTTCCCCAGAAACATACTAAAGACGTGATAGGGGATTCTGCAAAGACCACAACTGACTGCAAAACACTGAAGATGGGTTCCTAGACCTGAGGACATGTAAAGGAAGGGGACCAAGTCCAAGAGTCATGAAAGTGTCCAGGGGGAGCAAGAGCCCTCTAAACCCCGGATGACGGTGCAAAATGGCTGCCTCCTGGTGGAAGAAGCTGAAGATTCTGCAACAACGGAAGATGCCAGGAACTTCTCCTTTGCACAGAAGATGTCCCATGGCTTGCTAAAGGATGCAGAGTTGTTTCTACACAGAAAGACCGTAAACAAGCCTTGCTAGCTGCAAAGGTCACAGTTGAAGAAAAAGGGTGCTGCCTGGGTCTAGGAAGGAACAGGAGGTCACCACTTGGAAGAGGAGACAGAGGGGGCGCTCAGCAACACAGAGAGCCCATGCAGAAGCAGGCAGCACCCGCAGAAGTACTTGAACACAGGTTCAAGAAGACTGAGCACAGCGGTCGCCTCAAAACTACAAAAGAGGGTCCCACGAAGCTGGTGGTCAACTCAGCAAGTTGAGCAATGCAGGACGGAGGGCCTTGGACCTGGGCTGTGCTGTGCACAAAGGATTCCTTTTAAAAGTGCACAGAAGCTCTAGCAGCTGCAGTTCACGCAGCAAACAGGATTACTGTCTGGCGTGGGGAGGCAAAGACTTACCTCCACCAAATTTGGACAGAAGGACTACTGGACTGTTGGGGTCACTTGGATCCAGCTCCTCTGTTCCAGGGACCACGCTCATCATGATGAGAGGGGACCCAGAGGACCTGTGAAGCAGAAGATTCCGTTGACCCATAGGAGATTTCTTCTTGGCTTCCAGTGCAGGGTGAAGGCAGACAGTCCTCAGAGCATGCACCACCAGGAAACAGTCAAGAAAGCCGTCAGGATTAGGTGCTACAAAGTCGCTGGTAGTCTTCTTGCTACTTTGCTGCAGTTTTGCAGGCGTCCTGGAGCAGTCAGCGGTCGATCCTTGGTAGAAGTCAAAGAGGGAGATGCAGAGGAACTATGGTGAGCTCTTGGATTCGTTATCAGAGCAAAAGCCCACAGGAGAGACCCTAAATAGCCCTTAGAGGAGGATTGGCCACCTAGTCAGGTAAGCACCTATCAGGAGGGGTCTCTGACATCACCTGCTGGCACTGGCCAATCAGAGACCTCCATTGTGCCCTCATACCTCTGGATTCAAGATGGCAGAGGTCTGGGACACACTGGAGGAGCTCTGGGTACCACCTTCTGGGGTGGTGATAGACAGGGGAGTGGTCACTCCCCTTTCCTTTGTCCATTTTCGCACCAGAGCAGGGGCTGGGGGATCCCTGAACCAGTGTAGACTGGCTTATGCAAGGAGGGCACCATCTGTGCCCTTCAAAGCATTTCCAGAGGCTTGGGGAGGCTACTACTCCCTAGCCCTTAACACCTATTTCCAAAGGGAGAGGGTGTAATACTCTCTCTCGGAGGAAATTCTTTGTTCTGGCTTCCTGGGACTGGGCTGCCCAGACCCCAGGAGGGCAGATGCCTGTCTGTGGGTTGGCAGCAGCGGTAGCTGCAGTGAAAACCCCAGAGAGCTGGTTTGGCTGTACCTGGGGTCTCTGCTGGAGCCCCGGGATCCATGGGATTGGCACCCCAATACCAGATTTGGCATGGGGGGACAATTCCATGATCTCAGGCATATTACATGGTCATATTCGGAGTTACCATTGTGAAGCTACATGTAGGTATTGACCTATATGTAGTGCACATGTGTAATGGTGTCCCCGCACTCACAAAGTCCGGGGAAATTGCCCTGAACTATGTGGGGGCACCTTGGCTAGTGCCAGGGTGCCCTCACACTTAGTAACTTTGCACCTCACCTTCACCAAGTGAGGGTTAAACATATAGGTGACTTATAAGTTACTCAAGTGCAGTGTTAAATGGCTGTGAAATAACGTGGATGTTATTTGAGTCAGGCTGCAGTGCAGTCCTGTGTAAGAATTGTCTGAGCTCCCATTGGGTGGCAAAAGAAATGCTGCAGCCCATAGGGATCTCCTGGAACCCCATACCCTGGGTACCTAGGTACCATATACTAGGGAATTATAAGGGTGTCCAGTGTGCCAATTTGAATTGGTGAAAATGGTCACTAGCCTATAGTGACAATTTTAAAGGCAGAGAGAGCATAAGCACTGAGGTTCTGATTAGCAGAGCCTCAGTGACACAGTTAGTCACTACACAGGGACACACATTCAGGCCACAAACTATGAACACTGGGGTCCTGGCTAGCAGGATCCTATTGAGACAGTACAAAACACCCTGACATATACTCACAAACAGGCAAAAGTGGGGGTAACAATGCTAGAAAGAGGCTCCTTTCCCACATTATATCATCCAACTCCCTGCTGAAACCGACTGCTACCGTCGCTGAGGTTGGTGCTCAGCTATGGGCGCAGGACCCGTAAATATCCACAAATTGTCCTTTCAATCATCATTCAAAAGGAAGAACCGGCACTTCAAACTTTTATAATCCAGTCAATTTATTCTTCTTCCATCAAAAGCTGTATTGTTTGGGGCTAAATGTAGGTCTTAGTCATAAGCCATAATTCCATAATACAAAATCCAAGCCCTACCGCCTCTAGAAACTATAACCTGTTGTATAATGAACATAAACAAAATACTAACAACATTATCCTATAATGTCATTCAAATACATTGTTGTATTTAATTATTTAATTATTAATAATCACAATCCTAATTTTTAATTTTTAACCAAATCAAACATCCTCAATCCCAGTTATCTCAGTTTTCATAAATTCAAGTTCTATATTAACTAATTTTCTTTCCGTGAAATTATCCAGTTTACAATCAATATTTTTAATTAATTATTATTCTTCAGCCATGCCAAGAGAGAGGGATAACAGTCACTGAAAAAAACAAAGGTTTATAGGGATGTTATAGTTAGGCTCACATTTTCACATTTTAAACGTACAAAACCCTAAAATTCACCTGTTATAGAGTTATCTCAAGTAACTGTAAGTTGTGCTCTAAGGTAATTATAACTTGCACCTCTGCCATGCCCAGTTTTTCCGCTACAAATTTTACTGCAAGATGGCTGCCAACACTTCCTGGTTTGAAGTGTTGGCAAACAATCAGAGATCCGCAGCTCCATGCACAAGCTCTTCTTATTCACAAATTCATTAGGAAGAAACATCGGCCCTAGACACACATTTATTTTCCGTTTAATATCTCAAAAACTACTGAATGGATTTACACCAAATAACCAAAAGCAGAACAAAATCTAGCTTTCTGCCAACTTTGGTGTAATTCAGTTCAGCAGATTGGACTGTAGTTGTGTTCAAAACTCCTATGGGCATTTACATAGGAAACACAAGTTTTTGACACCCCCCCCTTTCCTCTGCCACTGCTTGTCAGATCACGGCAAAACTTCCCATGCGCAACAAGAATCAATGGCACACCTTTTGCCCTGCTAGTTACCCCACAAATTACGGCACTCATGACATCTCTAATAATATTGATGAGATGAATGTAATATTTGCAGTAAAATATTTGATGAAAAAACTGTGCATGCAAGGGGCGCAAGTTAGAGTTATCTTAAGGCACGAGTAACCTCCTGCATAACTGAAAGTATGACTCATGAATGCAGGGAACTGCATTTACAGTGGCACCCTGCGTGCGAGAGCAATGCTGGCTCCCATAGGAGGACAGGAGCTGGCTGGGACTATGAGGGCCTGGAGGCTCCCCCCACAGATTTTAGGCCTACGACAAAGACATCACCATCAAACAAAGAAGCACTTACTTTTGTAAAGTATAAATCATCCAAGTATGTTTTCTCTGCAGTTCCACCCTATAAAGTTATCTGATGAAGACGTTCGAGGAACAATCACAATCGCAAAGTAACAGACATACAATGTCGCTGAAGACATTACCTTGGCTTTCATTATCCAGCTGTTGTGTAGAGGATGCACTACACATTTACCCAACAAGGTATCACTTACTAATTAGCCAGTAGAAGTAACTCAATGAGTTGTAGTTACTTTAAATATCTCTAATAACTAAATGTCTGTGGCTTCATACACTCAAAATGTGAGCCTTACTATAACGTCCCTGTAACCTTTGTTTTTTTAGTGAAAACAAAATATATATATGTGCGTGTATATATATATATAATATATATGTATATATACATTTACATATATATATATGTATATATATATACACACACACATATTCACTTAAAAAAGCAAAGGTTACAGGGACGTTATATTTAGGCTCACATAATAAACATACCAAACCATAGAAATTCACCAGTTATATTTAGAGTTATCTCAAGTTACTATAACTCGTGCCCTACGGTAACTATAACTTGCGCCCCCACCATGCAGTTATGTGATCTATCATTTTACAGCAGATGCTACAGTGACATTATTAATTATTTGATCAAATATGTCATGAGTGCTGTAATTTGTGGGGTAATTAGCAGTGCATGGTGAGGGCGCAAGTTATAATTGCCTTAGGACCTACGTTATAGTTACTTGATATAGCATTAACTATAACTGGTGAATTTCTATGGTTTGGTATGTTTAAAACGTGAGAGACTAATTACAACTTCCCTGTTACTTTAGGTTTTCATAATTAATTTTTATGTATTTTTATAATGTTCCTGTAACCTTTAGTTTTTTCAGTGAATTTGTATGGTTTATTAATGTAAAGTAATTTTCATTGCTATACGGTAATCCAACCACTGCTGCGCACAGCCTTTGACTGTGCACAGCGGTGGTTAAGTGCAGGGCCTGGCCTGCTGCCAACCCCCTATCCACCCAACTCCACACTGAGCATAGCCCTTTGGATGTGCGTTTCAGGAGTCGGCGGCGGCCTGTCTCTCTAGGTGTGAGAATAGGTGCAACAGGGTGTATCTGGCTGTGAGAGTGGCTGCGAGAGTATCTTTCTGGGTGTGAGAGTGGGTGCATCAGTGTGTTAGTGGGTCTGTGGGTAGGTGTGTCAGTGTCTGTGTGGATCTGTGAGTGAGTGCCTGAGGGTTCCAGTAGGTCATTTAGTGGGTGTGTGAGTGTCTGAGTTGGTTTGTGAGTGAGTGCATGAGTTTCTGAGTGGGTCTGTGAGTGATTGCTTAAGGTTCTGTGTGGGTGTGTGAGTGGGAGGAAGAGATTGAAAGAGCAAGAAAGAGAGTGAGTGAGAGAGAGAGGCCCATATTTATACTTTTTTAGCGCTGCGTTTGTGTCATTTTTTGACGCAAAAGCAGAGCAAACTTACAAAATACAATTGTATTTTGTGAGTTTGCGCTGTTTTTGTGTCAAAAAGCAGCACAAATGCGGGGCTAAAAAAGTATAAATACGGGCCAGAGTTTTTTAGGCTTTGATAAATGATATACTTAGAATGAGATATGTCTGGATAAATTGAAAAGAAAAATGTATTTGTCAATTAAAAAGAGTGAGATCATCTTTTATTATGAACCTTAAACCTTTGAAGTAGAAAATAAGTTAACCTAGGGAACATGACCACAGATGCACCTGGAATAGAACCCTCAACTCTCAGTGTGAAAATCTGGCCTTTATTACGACCCTGGCGATTGGTGATAAAGTGGCAGTAATACCGCCAACAGACCGTCGGTAACTACCACTAAGTTATGACCATGGCGGAAAGATCTCCGAAAGACAGCCAATGTACCACACCAACCGCCAGGGCGGAAACAACAGGCACTACGTCAGTAGCCACCTACAGCCAGGCAGAAGAAAAAGGTCCGTCTACCATATTATGACAACACAATCCATCACCTTTTCCGGGGCGGTACCAATGGCATCAAAAGCCTGGCAGGAACTGAGCACAAAAGTCAAAGGACTCACCATTGGAGACACAGGGAAGAACCACACCACCATAGAACCCGAACTGCATGTATTTCCAATGATATTCTATGTTCTGCTCTACCACAAACACCAACGCCGGCAAAGACTACGATGATGAGTATTGCCGCCTAGCACACAAGGGAGAGGGGGAAGAAAACGAGAGTGACACATACACTCACAACACACACCCCATACACACAACCAGATGCACAAGAAAACAAGTTAATCCGTCGACATCGGCTGAATAATGCAAGGACAACACAAAGTTACTAAAGTGATTGTAATAAGATCAACACAGTATAAAACTAATTTTGCCAAAGTGACAGATATCTACAAATGTACAAAAAAATGTACACTGCCCAGTCCTCAGTTCGCGCTGGCCAAATGGCCACAGGGCAAAGTCCAAGGCCTCACTTGTCACCTCTATCAATACGGACAGAACACTGCAGGGGCATCAGTTAGCAAACAGGCAGGCACCTCACGGAGAGGGGGGCACATCAGCCAGGAGCGGAAACAAGACCACTGGTACTGGAGGGGGCAACATGCCCATTGCTTGGTCCTGAGAGTGCGGGGCCACAGTTTCTTAAGTAGGTGTCTTCCCCACTGGTTCTGGAGGGGGCAACATGCCCATTGCTCTTGGTCCTGGGGAGAAAAAGGCCACAGTCTCTCAAGTGGGTGTCTTCCCCACTGGTTCTGGAGGGGACAACATGCCCAATGCTTTGTCCTGGGGAGTGCAAGGCCACAGTCTCTCGAGTGGGTGTCTTGCCCACTGGTCCTGGAGTGGACAGGCCGCACAGCATCCCATGGAGGCAGGATCACATAGCATCTGCCGGCAGTGATGGCTGCACTGTGGTGGTGCTGGTGGTGGTGGTGGTGGTGGTGGGAGGCTCCTGCTCTGCCCCTGCACCCTCAGATGACTGTACTGTGGTGGTGGTAGGAGGCACCTGCACTGCCCCGGCACCCTCGGATGGCTGCACTGTGGTGGTGCAGGTGGTGGTGGTGGTAGGCTCCTGCACTGCCCCTATACCCTCTGATGGCTGCACTGTGGTGTTGGTGGTGGGAGGCACATGCACTGCCCCTGCACCCTCGGATGGCTGCACTGTGGTGGTGCTGGTGGTGGGAGTCTCCTGCACTGCCCCTGCACCCTTGGATGCTGCACACCCATGGTTGGTGGTGGGGGCTCCGTGAAAGCTACTGGTGCAGGCTCCTTGCCGTTCTTGCCTACTATTTCAGGCTCCTTGCCCTTCTTGCCCACTGGTGCAGGCTCCCTGCCCTTCTTGCCTGCTGGTGCAGGCTCCTTCCCCTTTCAGGTGGCAGGTGCAGGCTCCTTGCCCTTCTTGCCTGCTGGTGCAGGCTCCTTCTCCTTCAGTATATGTGGCCTGGAATCCTTTCCACCATGAGTAGGTGCGGATGGAACTGGGCCCGTGGGCTGTGTGGCTGAGGTGCTTGGCGGGGTTTGTGATATCCTGGCCATATATGCAGGACGGGGGGTAGGGAAGAGGTTGATGGTGGAAAGGAAAAGTTTCTTAGGCACATTGGGGCGGGAAGAGGGAGAAGGAATGGGAGTGTAGGATGACGGAGTTGCATGGGCTGTATGCTGTTGTGAGGTGGATGGCTGTTGGGGGTCTGAGTGCTTGCGTTTGTGTACTTTAGGAGGGGGGACAGAAAAGGTGGGAGAGGACACAGAACGTGTGCATGGATGTTGTGGAGGTGTCTGCTAGTGAGGTGAGTGTTCTGCTTGGTGTTGTGAGGATGCAGGTAGTGGATGATGATGTTGTGCATACAGGTGTGAGTGTGGACGTACCTGGATGGGAGGGGGAGGAGGAGGAAGGGGAGATAGTAGAAATAGTGGATGTTGTTGTGTCTGCAACTGAATGGTGTTTGTGTGAGTGCCTGTGGGATGAAGTGTGGTGCTTGGGTTTGCCTGTGATACTCTTGGGTGTTGTCCTGTGTGCATGCTCATTTTGCTGTGTGCTTGTGATGGGTTGGAGTTGAGGGGAATGGGACTGGGAAGTGGTAGTTGGAGTGGGTACGGTAGAAACAGGGACAATGACTGCCATCGGAGAGGAGGACAGAGCCTGGATCGATCTCTGTTGGGCCACCAATCCAGTGTGAATTCCCTCCAGGAATACATTAGATTGTTGCATCTGGGCTGCCAGACCTGGATGTCATTCACAATGGTTGACTGCCCTACAGAGATAGATCTCAGGAGGTCAATAGCCTCCTCACTCAGGGCAGGAGGGCTCACTGGGGCAGGGACTGAGCTGCCTGGGGCGAAGGAGATGCCCACCCTCCTGGGTGAGCGGGCACAGGCAACTCACTGAGGGGCTGCTGGGAGGGCGGTGCTGGTACGGGGTGGTGGCCGTACCTGTAGCTGGCGGTGGTCACAGAAGTGCCTGCCACCACCAGAGAGCTTTCATCAGAGGAGGTATCTGTGTCTGAATTTTCCCCTTGAGTCTCCGCCGTGGAGCTCCCCTCGCCCTCTATCCCACTGGTGCCCTCAGCATTGGTGGACTCTGCCTCCTGGGTCCTGTGGGATGCAGCTCCCTCCTTCACCACTGCCTCTGCTCCTCCGCCAGATGATGCTAATGCACTTAAGGACAGGATGACAAAACTAGAAAGCGGGGGAGAGAGACAAAGGATACACTGGGTCAATGACTGCACCAACACCACTGTTGGCGTACAAAGCACCCTCACACACAGGGAACAGCTCTATGCACTATGCATTGAACCACCACTGATATTGCTAGCCACCAAGGCATAAGAAGGGGCACACACCACCAACTGCAGCACTTCTGGGATCCATGCAGCCCTGACCAGTAGTGGATGCTTACAAGCTAGGTAGGCAGGATTATCCCTTCAGAACCCTACCCACCAGAGGACATATGCTGCTATGTCAGGCCTGGCCTAGGGGCACCCACTAACACACATCCACCACCTGGATACCACCCCAACAGCCACAAGTTGAAATGATAGCCACTGTACTCAGCCCGTTGTGGCTGCTGTGATGCCCTCAAGCAACCATCCAGCTCAGGATAGGCCACCACCAGTATGCGGGCCATCAGGGGATCAGGGTTCGATGGGCACCCCTTCCTGATTGGGAGGCCATCCCTAGCTGGGCCTCCACCATCTTCCCTGCCCAGCATCTTAGGTGCTCCCGCCGTTTGCGACTGTCGGTGCTCCACCTGCCATAGACCCCCAGGGTCTGCACCTCCTTGGCAATGGCACACCATTTACCCTTCTTTTGATGGGCGCTGACAGGCACAGGAAAACACCATTAGACAAACAGTCCAGCCAGTTACACATATGTCCCACAATACCATCACCATTGGTACACATATAGCCCAGTACACAACATGTACACCGCAAAGAGGACACCCACACCCTTCCACGAGGCCTTCACACACACAACTCCATGCATTCATGCCACGTGCATCATGCCCACAGTGTACTCACCTGTTGGTCTGGAGGCCCATACAGCAGTCCGTACTGGGGAAGGACCCCATCCACCAGTCTCTCCAACTCCTCAGAAGTGAAGGCTGGGGCCCTTTCCCCGGTCACACGGACCATGGTAGGTTCCAGACACAGGTCACAGCAGCACATGCAGTGTATGTCCTCTCCTATGAAAGGTCAGGTGGCAAGTGAGTATTCAGATAGAAAATGGTGGTCACGTCCGTGGCGGTGCATACCGTCATCGCTGGCGTAAATCACCATTGGCCATTGTAACCGATAGGGCCCAATATTAACCAATTAGGAATTGCACGGCGGTTCCCGACCGCCTCCTGCCACAGAGACCAACGTCAGTGGAATTACCTCACTTCCACCTGTCCCTCCACACAGGGCAGGCGGATGACATTTCAGGGTGGGCATCCCTATGGATTCATGCTGCGTCACAGGAGAAATAGGCACATACTGCACAATTCACACTTACCCATTACAGGTTCACAGATTGCAAACTCCAGTTGTGGCTCCAATGTTCAGTTTGTGACAGCCTCCTGACTCTTGTGTCCCTTAGATACCTATCGCTGTGGATGAATAGGAGATGGACACATGCCCCCATGTACAGACTCCTTGTGGACTTAGCTACACTTGACAACAGGCACATTATTCTCACCTATAGACTGGACAGGGCCACAATCACAGAGCTGTGTGCCCAATTGGAGCCTGACCTGATATCTGCTATACGTCACCCCACTGGGATCCACCCTCTTGTGCAAGTGCTATCTGTACTCCTGGTTCTTTCCAAGTGACAGTGGGCTTGGCAGCAGGAATGTCACAGCCAATGTTCTCAGTAGTGCTGACAAGAGTATTGTCTGCTCTGATAAAACACAGGTGCAGCTACATTGTTTTCCCCCAGGATGAGGATTTGGCCACAGTGAAGGCCGAGTTTTATGCAATGGGACATGTCACCAACATAATTGGGGCGATTGATGGTACACATATTGTACTTGTCCCCCCGCCAGAATTAACAGGTGTTCAGGAATCATAAGAGTTTCCACTCCATGAATGTTCAGATGGTGTGCTTGGTGGACCAGTACAACTCCCAGAACAATGCTAAGCATCCGGGATCGGTGCATGATGCCTTTGTCCTGAGGAATAGCAGCATCCTAAATGTGATGGCCCAACTACAGAGGCACAGGGTGTGGATAATAGCTGAGCCTTGGTCCCCACCCAGTGTATGTTAGTGTATGCCTCTGGTGTTAGCCTCATAGAATTGTGTGTGGCTAAATGTTGTCCCTCAATATTTGCAGGTGACGCGGGTTACCCAAACCTATCATGGCTGCTGGGAGGAATGCTAGGACAGAGGCAGAAATATGTTATAATGAGGCACATGGGCGAACCAGAAGGATAATTGAAAGGACCTTTGGCCTCCTGAAGGCCAGGTTCCGGTGCCTCCGTCTAACAGGTGGATCCCTGTGCTACTCACCCAAGAAGATCTGCCAGATAGTAGTGGCATTCTGCATGTTGCACAACCTGCCCCTCAGACACCATGTCCCTTTTCTGCAGGAAAAGGGGACTGGAGATGCCACTATGGCAGCAGTGGACCCTGTGGACAGTGAGGATCAGGAGGCAGAGGATGAGGACAACAGAACATCAGTTATACGACAGTACTTCCAATGACACACAGGGAGGACAGTGTAACTTTACATTTCAATGACATTGGTTGTAATCTGTGTGGCAATGGCATGCTGATATTTCCCACTTCTATGCCCACTTACTGTTCCCTCTGGCAATTCATTTTGCAGATGTTGGTGAATTGACATATACTCCTGGTGTGATCCCTACAGCCAGCTACAGGTCATTAATCTATGCTCATCGTATGTACAGTTAATTTGCAATGTTTGTACCTGTTTCAAAGAATACATATTTGATATACATGGCATACTCCAAATGGATTTCCTTCAAAGGGTATTAATTGAAGTGCTAACATACAAGGGGAAAGTTCAATGGAATGGGGTGATGTTCAAGGAAAGTCCAGGGTATTGCTCCAGTCTGTTTGTAGCACAGGTACATTGTCCATGGGGACATAGGAAAGGGAGCAATGGCAGTTGAAGGTGGACAAGGTGAATGAGTGGGACACAAGGATGACAATCAGGAGAGTCTCATTTCCTGGCGGGGTCTTGCCAAGTGTCTCTGGGTTCAGTCTGGATCGCAGGAAACGTTTGCTGGGTGGTTCACCTTCTGCAGGGGGAGGGGTGCTGGTGGTCTGTGATTCCTGTGGCGGGGCCTTCTGGCCACTAGCAGAAGTGGAAAGCTGTTCAAATGTCTGTCTAGTGGCAGGGGCCCGCTGTTGTGAGACTACCTCCCTCATAATGTTGGCCATGTCTGCCAGCACCCCTGTTATTGAGATCAGGATGTTGTTGATGGCCTGCAAGTCCTCCCTGATCCCCTGGTACTGTCCCTGCTGCAGCCGCCTGTACTCCTGCACGTTGTCCAGGATCTGGCCCATTATGTCCTGGGAATGTTGATAGGCTCCCAAGATCTCGGAGAGTGCCTCCTGGAGAGTCATTCCCTGGCACAGAGCAGTCCTCCCAGTTTCCCTGTTGGCCTGTGCCTCTGTCCCCTTAACCGTGTGCCCACTGCCACTGACCCCAGGTCCCTGATTGTCTTGTGTGCGAGGTGTGGCCTGGGGTCCCTGTAGAGGTGGGCACACTGCTGATTGACGTGTCCTGGGGACAGAGGTGTGGGTACGCTGGGTGGGTGCTGTGGTAGTGTTTCCAGATGGGGGAGGCTCTGTGGTGGTATGTGTATGGGTGTCAGGTGTGTGTTGTTTGAATTGCCCAATGTGTGTTGTTTTGTATGTGGGTGTCAATTGTGAGCACAGCAGTATGTACTGCCAATGATTTACCGCCGTTGAATGTCCGCCGTGGTGATTCGTGGGTCATAATGTGATGGGTGTTGGTCTGTTGGCATAACGGTGTGGGTTTTGATACCGCCACTTTATCACTGACCTTTGGACTGTCGGATTTGTGTATGTGGCTGAGTGCTGTCGGATTGCTGTGTCTGTGTGATAATATGGTTAACGGATATCCGCCGCCGCGGTAAGTTGGCGGCTGTCGGCGTGGCGGTAAGTGGGATTTACCTCCAATGTCATAATGTGGGCCTCTGTGTCCCTAACCACTATGCCACAAGTGACTTCTTACTGTAGTTTTGCTTTTGAAGTTATTACATGGAGAGACCATTGCAGTGCCGCTCTCTCTCTCTCTTTCTCTCTCTCTCTTTCTCTCTCTCTCTCACACTCTCGCGTCCATCCCATTATGGGATGAAAGAAAGAGAAATGAAAGGACTGCTTCGGAGCCTCAGTCCCAGCTGGCTCCCCACGTCCTGTAGGAGCCGGCTTTGCTCCCAAAAGCAGGGACTTGCTTTTAATAGCAGCCCCCTGCCTGCAGGAGCAATGCTTTTATCTGTCTTCTCTGCACGCATATTTGTGTGCAGGGAAGACAGGTGAAAACTCCGCTTTCTGCAGGGAACTCTTGCAGAAGGTGGACTTTGTTTGTTTTTGTTTGGTGGGAGGTGTCAGCTCCCACAAAGCAAAAGCAAACAGCTATGTTTTGGAGGTGGGCACCCTGGGAAATAGCAGGAGCCAACCCTGGTGGGTGGCGATACCAAGGGCCATCTGTGGCTCCTCAAGGGGAACTACACGGCCCCCCTCCAATTGCCTTTTCCCTGCAGGTGCCAGTTCCCCAGGCTGCATGGCCCCTGAATTAAATTTGATAAAAGCCCCAGGGAGGTGGTGGTCCCTGAGGCTATGGGGGGTCCAAACAACCCCCACATTGAACTGAATATTAGCCTGTGGAGTTGGCAGTCCTCAGTGCTGTGAGGGGGCCGACCTGCCCACCCCATTGAATTGAATAAGAACCTCAGGGAGATAGAGGTCCTATGAGCTGCGGGGGGCACGCAGCCTCCCCCAAATTGAATTTGAAAATAGCCAGAGGGAAGTGCCCATACCTGGGGGTGCGGGTTGGCTGCACGCCCCTGTATCACATTCGTTTAAAGCCCTAGGGAGATGGCGGTCTCTCAGACTGTGGGGGGCATGCATCCCCCCATATCAAATATATTTAAAGCCCTGGGGAGGAGGTGGTCCTCAGGGCTTGAGGGGCCACGTGGCCCCCCGCACTGAATGTGAAGAAAGCCCTGGGGAGGTGGCGGTACCCTATGCTCGGGGGGCAGGCACCCCTCATATTTAATTGATGAAAGCACCAAGGAGGTGGCGGTCCCTCAGGGAGTGGTGGGGCGGTCAGTCCCCCCACCACATTAAAATATCATTGCCCCCGGGACCTGGCCCACCTGGGGGCTGTTTATAAAACAAACGCTGGAGACCACGCTTTTTTAATTTTTAATTTTAACCAGACCTGCGGGGAATCATTTTTTTTTACATCTTTTTTGAGGACTTGGCTGAATCCGAGTCACAAGATGACTGCCAGCACTTCCCTGTTGAAGTTCTGGCAGCTAATCAGATGTCAGCATGAAATTGGGAGAGGTTGCAAATCCTTTGCATCTCAGTATATATAAAGTTGGACTTTCTTTAATTTTTCTATAACTACCAAACAGTTTTACACCAAATAACAAAAATATCTCTTTCTGGACCAAGAGCTACGTTTCTATTGAATCTGGTGTAATTCCGTCCAGTGGTTCCGGCACTATCACTGTTCAAAATCCCTTTGGAAAAATAAATGGGGAAACGCGTTTTGGGCACCCCTTTTTTCTTGGCCTCCACGTGATGGATCACCCCAAAACTTTCCAGACAGCAGCTGACATGACTTTTGAATTTTTGGGGAAAATTTTATGTAGAATCTTCAACCGGCGCCAAAGATATAGGCAAGTAAAAAAATGCTTTTTCAAAGAAAACTAGGGCCTAACCATAACTACCTAGTGGCGATGGCCACTATGATATATATATATACATATATATATATGTACATTACAGAGAGGCACTAGCCACTCCGTTGTTATAGATAGGGCGACCAGAGATATGCATTTTTTTTTTTTACGAATGTCTTTGAAACTTTGCAGACCTGCTGCTCCCATTTCATTTTCCAAGTATTGAAAGTTCTGTGGGATTTGGTAAAGGGGTGCCAAAAGAAAGGGGGTCCCAAAACTTAAATGCCTTTTACCTAAACTATTCTATTTTGCGTTGCAGAAAAACAGACAGTTGAATTTTACTGAAATTTGGTAGCATTAGCTATTAGGGTGCACAAAGTATTTATTAAGTTACAACATTTTTCAACTTAATGATATCTTGTAGCACAATACTACTAAAAGTAGCAAGGAAGCCCTAAAAAAAAATAGATTGCATACTCATCTAAATAAGTTTTCTTTCTGTGCTCTCTTTCCCACAAAATAAAACTGTCCCAACAAGCCAAAAAAAACATATTTTCTTATTTGGAGGAAATTGTAATTGACCACTTAGAAAATAACAATAATAAACATTTTCAAGGGTGCTATCATCTGTATACGCCAGAGTTTTGGTGAGCATGCTGTTTACCAAAATCGGTCTTATTAGGGGATTTATCTCTAAACAAAAGATGAAAGGGTCTATATAGAGTGTGAACAAACACAGGGAGCATGGACATCTCTGCATGGCTCCCCTTGTTATTGCGACATAGTCAGACTCTTTCTCCACTATCTGTACCCTGAACCTTGAGTTGTGGTATAACACCCTTATGGCCTTGATTATGTCGGGTCCTAGCTCCTTCCACCTTTAGGTGTCACATAAGTGCTCCCAGGAGATGCTGTCAAAGGCCTTTTCTGCATCGAGTAAAATCATGCCCCTAGAGGTATTTGTGGCCTCTGTTACATCAAACAGATTGATAACCCTCCTAATGTCATCATTAGTGCCACAACCGGAGATAAAGTCTTACTTTTGAGGAGATACCAGGCTAGCTATTACCTTATCCAGACGCAACACATGAATTATTTAATATATTTTAACATTGCTGTTTATCAGTGAAATTGTGACCCCTGATTCAGAGGGGGCTTTCTCTTTTTCCTAAAGATGACAATATTAGTGGTCTCTCAAGAAGCTGGTACTTCACCATCCCTCTCGACTCCCAGAAATGTTGAAACTATGGGGGTCATTATGACCCTGGCGGTAGATGATAATGTGGCAGTAGTACTGCCACCAGGCTGGCTGTACATACCGCCACATTACCATTCCTGCCACCATGGCAGTAGCAGCCGCAGGGACGGAGATAACAATCTCCAGCCCGGCGGTCGCTATTGTACTGCCGGCGGCATTTTGAGCCTGCCTACCGCCAGGGTTTTTGTGGTGTTTGCAATGCCAAGAAAACCATGGCAGTAGGCCCTACCAGTGACAGGGTATTTCTTTCCTGTCACTTGTAGGAGGCGCACCTATCCCCCTAAACACCCCCCAGATGTCCCCCACCCCCCTCCATCCATGCTCCCCCCTCCCGATACCCCACCCCCCGTTCATGCACACTCGCAGACACGCACCACGCATACACACACTCACTCACACTGGCATACACGCAGTCATTCACGCATGCATCCATTCATTCTCACACACATCCGTACACACATTCACACTGACGTGCAGAAACACATTCACATTTCCATTTTTACACGCACACACAGTTGCATTCACACACACACTCACACATTCATGCACACAACCCCCCCACACACACTCACACAACACCCCCCACCCCCTCCCCTGTCAGAAGCCCAACTTACCTGCATCCAGCTGGTCTTTCGGCAGGGAACGGGTCTGGGCACTGCGTCCGCCAGCAGCGCCCACCAGCAGAACACTGATGTGTCATGATACGGCTGGCGGCGGTCTAGTGGCGTAGCGGTGCTGGTGGTAGCAGCGCCACCTATCCACCATCCGCCAGTATGGCCACAGCTGGATTTCCGCCCTTCTTGTGGCAGAAGTCCGGCTGTGGTCATAATCTTGAGGACGGATGGTAGCCGCGGCGACTGTCTTTTGGCGGTAGTTGCCAAGGTGGTAGGCGGATTGTACCACCATCATCATAATGTGGACCCCTTCCTCTTTGTGAATGCATGCAAAAACGTTTTTTAAAAGCGGTCAGTGGTCCCACGGACCACTGGCTACTCTTAAAAAATGAAAAGAAAACTTTTCATTTTACGTTTTTAAATGCATCCCGTTTTCCTTCAAGGCATTAAAAAAAAAGATTGCTTTATTGAAAAGCAATTGTGGTGATTGCTTTGCAATGTATTTCCTCGTGGGGACATGGAACAGCGTGGCATCATTGACATGATGTCACTGTGTTCTATGTTCCTTGCTAGACGGTTATTTCCCTCTGTGCCCCCGTTGTTGAGATGAATCTTCTCCGTCGCTCCTGTGACAATAAATGAAGAAAAAGGAATCGTTTCATTGAGTTTCATTTCCCTCACTTCAATGGCGACGAGGGTGAAACTCGCAATGTGGTAAATCTGGTCTCCAAGGTCTGGCTCTTCAAACTTCAGTTTCGGTGATCATCTGTTCAGTCCTTCTACCCTACACGGACTTCTGCGAACTTCTGTGAGTTTGGCCGAGCGCTTACTTCATTTTTGATTTCGTGGATTGCGGGGGCACAGAGGTCATTGACACTGTGTGCACTACGCACACAGTGTAATTTTGTTTTTTGCGAGCGTTTATTACTTACGCGCATTTTCGCACACAAACGAATCGACGTTCACGGCTGTTGTCATGGTTTCGACACAGAGCGTGTGAAGACGCTAGCACAGCTGCGATCCGCCGCGCACAAACAAATCTAACGAACGTGTTTTGTCATTTTTTCCTTACCGTATTTTCAGGAGACTGTTGTCCAATGCCACAGTACAATCTGAAATTTCAAAGAAATAAACGACGGACGTCTTTAAAAAATAAAAAAAAGAAAACAAAAACAGAAAATGGACTGACTTAATGTATTGTCAGTTCGGCCATCTTTCTGTGGGACATTAACATTTCAGTACTGCTGATTCTGTCTGTCCTTTTGTAGTACTCCTTTCAATCACTTTCTTTTGAAGGTACAATATTAAAGGCAACAGCGTGCATTTGTACATTAATACTCTGGTCTATTATATATATTCTGTGCGTTCTATAGGTAAATATGCAGAATGTTATACCTCCAGCGCCCTTTCTGCAAGATCCACCTCTTGAATGGAAACTTTGGTTACGGTCGTTTAAAGCATATCTGGGTGACATTGATGGTCATAAATTCAGACCAGAAAGAAAAAAAAGTTTATTGTATTATTATTTGGGAATTGAGGGCCAGAATATTTTTGATCATCTTCCAGTCTATGAACTCGCTGTTGATGAGGAGTTAGATGAGTTTGAAATGGCCATTGCTCAATTGGACAAGTACTTCATTAAAACCAAGAACATTGTTGTCCACCGTTATAAATTTTTCACGAGGTCACAAAGCCCCAGTGAGAGCATTGATACCTTTATTACTGTGCTGAAAGTGCTTGCAGCTAAATGTGAATTTGAGAATTTCACTTCGCAGCTCATCCGTGATCAGCTGGTTGCCAAGTGTTCTTCAAAAAGAATTCAGGAAAAGTTAGTGACTTGCAAAGATCCATCGTTGGATAAGGCTATCAACATTGCAAAAGCACTGAATGTTCCATGGAGGATGCCAAACTATTAGAGGCTTCCATGGCCAGTGCAACCATTTCAGGAGCGGTTGTAAATGCACAAAATGATAGCAACAATAAGCGCTTAGAAAGAAAACAGGACAATTTGTTTTTTAGAAGTAAAACCAATAAGAAACTTACATGCTACAGATGAGGTTCTTCCACACACGTATCTTCGTTCAAAAACTGTCCAGCTATACAACAACCATGCAGAAACTGCAACAAATTGGGACATTTTGCGAGAGTGTGCAGAAGTGCAAAAAAGAACAATATCCGTTGTGTAATCAGTGGTGATACAGAGAATGTGGTGGAAGAACAAATGAATGAATATGTGTTAGTGGTTAAAGATTCTGCCAATTTTAACAGAGTTGTTGTTGATCCTGATGTGGATGTAATAATTGATGGAAAAAACATTAGATTATTAGTAGACACAGGGGCTCGCATAACTATAGTGGCTCAGGAAAAGTACATAGAAAGCTGGATTTCTAAAACTCTTTACCCTCCAGATGTTTCCACTGTTGCGTTTGAGGGTAGCAAAATTGATCTGATGGGTTACTTCTGGGCCTCGATAACTATTTTTGATAGAACACTGCGTGGTAAAATCTATGTAGCAAAAAAAGGGATTAATGTTCTAGGGTTGCTTCATCAGGCTGAGTTCAATCTAACAATCAAGCCGGGTCGAGAAAAACCTGTAATGTTAGATGATGAGAGTTTAAGTCCAGTCAACTTTGTCTCCAATCCAGTGGAAGTATGGCAACATAAATTTACCAAATTATTTCAGGAACGACTTGGTAAGATCACTAATTACTCTCACACGATAAAACTCAAACACAATGCTATCCCAGTCAAACATAAGCTAAGGAATGTACCTCTAAGTGTGAGATCTGAATTGTCCAAGTTGCTAAAAGAAATGTGTGATCAGGGTGTGATAGAAAAGGTTGAGGCAACTTTGTGGTTATCCCCCATAGTTCTAGCTAAGAAAAAGTCAGGTGACTTGAGGATGTGTGTGGACTTGAGAAGTTTAAATGAGGCGATTTGGGTGGATAGTTTTCCTCTCCCAAGAATTGATGACTTGATTGCGAAGATTGGCTATTCTCAGTGGTTCACCAAATTAGACTTAAAGTCAGCATACCACCAAGTAGATTTAGATGTAGATTCTAGACATCTTACTGCATTCATTACTCCTGATGGTACTTATCAGTTTTGCAGACTACCTTTTGGTTTAGTCTCAGCGGCTGCAGCTTTCCAGAGACTAATGTCTGACATGTTTACGGACAATCCTAACGTTGCAGTCTTTCAAGATGATATTCTAGTGTTTGCTAAAAATGAGGCTGAACATGATAAAGTTTTAGAGCAAGTGTTGTACACATTGGAAAACAGAGACGTTACCTTGAGAAAAGATAAATGTGTTTTCAAGGTTGATGAGATTGAATACCTTGGCCATGTTTTTTCAAGGGATGGCATCAAACCCAAGCTAAGTTTAGTTAAAAGCATACTAGAGGCACCTCCTCCCAAAACCAAGGACCAGCTACTGTCGTTTCTTGGGTTATGCAAATTCTATGCTAAATTTTTGAAGAACTTTGCCAAAAATACTGAGTGTTTTTGTACCATATTGAGAAACCCTGTGTTCTTTTGGTCCAATGAATGTAATGACATGTTTGAGCAAATCAAACAAGAAATTGTTAGTGTTCCGGCCTTACAGCCATTTTCGGAAAACAAGAACACCATAGTTACTGTAGATGCTTGTGAGTATGGGCTTGGTGCTGTCATATCTCAAATTTCCAACGATGGAAAGGAAAGCACTGTGGGATTCGCATCTAGAACTCTAAGGCAGGTGGAACGCAAGTACTCAGTGATCGAAAAAGAATTATTAGCCTGTGTCTGGAGTATTGAAAAATGTAAACAGTACTTATGGAGTAGACAATTTGTGCTGAAGACAGACCATAGACCCCTGGTAGAAATTCTATCAGGTAGAAAAGTGAAACGTTCAACAGCGCGGATTGCAAGGTTATCTGCCAAGCTGTTGGAGTTCACTTTTACAGTAGAGTACATACCTGGTGGGACAAATAGGAGGGCAGATTGTTTATCTAGGCTACCCATTAATGATAATGATGAACAAGAATGGGAAACTGAAATTGAAGAATGTTTCATTGCCTGTGTTGCTGAAAGCACTGTGCCTTTAGATGAAAGAGAATGGGTGAAGGCTGTTCAGGATGATGAGATTCTCTGTGAAGTGATGCGTTTGGTCAAATCGGGTTGGCCCAAGGAGAGGGGTCTACCACCTGAGTTACAATCATTTTGGAAGGTATCTGATGAGCTGTCCATTGAAGGAGATAAATTGGTTAGAGGCAAAAGGTTGGTCCCACCAGAAAGCGTAAGGAGAAGGTTGATTGCGGCGTCTCATATGGGTCATTTGGGGTCTACAATCACCAAAGGAAAATTGAGATCCGAATTTTGGTGGCCCAAAATGGATACTGAAATTGAAGACTATGGAAAGAATTGCACAAGATGCTGTACTAGTGACAAAGTGTTGATCACGGAAGGAACATTGGAGACTTTCGTTCCTTCTCCAGCAAGGGCTTGGCAGAAACTTGGTCTTGATCTTTTTGGTCCTTATCACGTTTTGCCTCCCAATATGAGATACTTTGTTGTAATAATTGATCATTTATCCAGGTGGGTGGAGGTTGAGCCAGTCAGGTTTCCCACTACTCGTCTAATAATAGAATGCCTGAAAAAGATATTTAGGGGCATATTTATACTCTGTTTGCGCCGGAATTGCGTTTTTTTTTTTTACGCAAATTCGACTCAAAACGAACTCCATATTTATACTTTGGCGTTAGATGCATCTAGCACCAAAGTTCATGGAGTTTGCGTCATTTTTTAGCGTGGACACCTTCCTTGCGTTAATGATATGCAAGGTAGGCGTTCCCGTCTAAAAAATGACTCCGAGGCATGTGCGCCATATTTATACTCCCGGGCAAAACTGACACCCGGGAATGGGCGGGTCAAAAAAAATGACATCCAGCTGCTTTTGCGTAGTTTTTTAGCACCTGGTAAGGGCAGGCGTTAAGGGACCTGTGGGCTCGGAAGGAGCCCAGTGGTGCCCTCCCATGCCCCCAGGGACACCCCCTGCCACCCTTGCCCACCCCAGGAGGACGCCCAAGGATGGAGGGACCCACCCCTGGGACATTAAGGTAAGTGCTGGTAAGTATTTTTTTTTTTTGAGGCATAGGGGGGCCTGATTTGTGCCCCCCTACATGCCACTATGCCCAATGACCATGCCCAGGGGACATAAGTCCCCTGGGCATGGCCATTGGGCTAGGGGGCATGACTCCTGTCTTTGCTAAGACAGGAGTCATTTCAATGGGGGTTGGGAGTCTAAAAAAATGGCGCAAATCGGGTTGAGGCGAAAATTTTGCCTCAGCCTGACTTGCCCCATTTTTTTACGCCAAAGCTCCATTTTCCTCTACGCTGGCGCTGCCTGGTGTAAGTCATTTTTTTTCACGCACACCAGGCAGCTCCGCCGGCTAACGCCGGCTAACGTCATTGAATAAATACGGCGCCCGCATGGCGCTTCAGAATGGCGTTAGCCGGCGTTAACTTTTTTGACGCACAACTGCGTTGGCGCAGTTGTGCGTCGAAAAGTATAAATATGGCCCTTAGTCGTGAGGGTTTTCCTGAACAAATTCTAACAGACAATGGTGTTCAGTTTGTCTCGGCGGAGATGCTTCAATTTTTGAATAAGTGTGGTGTGAAGCATATCAGAACACCTCTTTACCATCCACAAAGTAATGGCATGGTCGAACGGTTTAATCGAGTGCTGGTAGACTGTATTCAAGCTTCATATAGAAATCACCTGTCTACTGATCAAGCTATTAAGGAATTGGTATGGTCATATCGCACCACACCTCACACTGCAACAGGGAAAACTCCATTTGAACTTATGAGAGGGAGAGTGGCATCTACCGAGTTGTGCCCTTTTTGGATGGTAAAATTGTTCCATGGAGGTTGTGATCTTAAGGAACTCTGGCGGGTTGCAGAATTTAACTCCAATGTCAGTGGTCTAAAAAGGGCAACTGGTAAAGGCAACAAGGAAAGTAAATTAAAAGTTGGCGATTGGGTGAGGGTGAAAAATCCTGTTTTAGTTAAGAAAGTATTATCTAAGTTCAAGGACACTCAACAAATACGTGAGGTGCGGAAGAATGCTGTTAGGTTGGCAGATGGGAGCTGGTGGAACAATTCTCGCATAGCACTGGATCCGACTACACAAAGTTATTCTGATGTTGTTGTCTCTGGCGGTGGAATTGTGCCAGGCATCAATGGTGAACACAAATGTAGAAAAAGCACCAGAATATGTCAAACGCCCAAAAAATTTCAAGACTTTGTTACTTCATAATTTACTTTATTTGTTCTCATAATTTACTTTATTTGTTCCAATTCAAAAAAAAAAAGGGGAAGATAATTGTGGTGATTGCTTTGCAATGTATTTCCTCGTGGGAACATGGAACAGCGTGGCATCATTGACATGATGCCACTGTGTTCTATGTTCCTTGCTAGACGGTTATTTCCCTCTTTTCCCCCGTTGTTGAGATGAATCTTCTCCGTCGCTCCTGTGACAATAAATGAAGAAAAAGGAATCGTTTCATTGAGTTTCATTTCCCTCACTTCAGCAATCACCGACATGGTGGTCTGCTGAGCCCAGTAGGCCACCATCCCTGTGATTGTAGCCATTCGCAATGGCTCGCAAATTGCGATCTACCTCATTAATATTAATGAGGTAGGTCCATTTGCGAACCCTTGTGAATCGCATTATGAAACTCTTGGAGTTTCATACATTCCAATAGCGATTACTTCATTGCGATTCACAAAACATCGCAATTAAGTAATCGCTATTGTTAAGAATGATACATCTGGCCCTAAGTCTAGATAATCCACGATACCCACATCGTCTACATTAGATCTGTATATTGGACAAAGGCCCCCTCCCCATTTGACATTCAAATATTACCAATCCTCCTAGTTTGGCCACAGATCTCCATGTTACTGATTACTAATTCCTTCTGGCTAAAATTGCTGCCCATTGGTGGTTGACTCCTGGCTGAGAAGAGGATACCCCAGGTATTCCAGCAGTGTTTCTTGAATGCATATAATATCTAGCCTCGTTACTCTGAGACCTAATGAAACTCTCCCTCTTTTGATTTTTGCATTTAAGCCACAAATATTAACTGGGCAAAACGGCTGTCTATTATTTTGTGCCCTGTTATCCAGGATTCAAACTGTCAAAAATTATCCTTGTTGGTTCAACACTGGTCTAATCCTAATATTTCTTAGAGGACTTTCTGTTCCTGCACCATCCCAATAAATCCTCCTTGGCCATAGAAAATCTTTTACTAAATGCTTAACTGTCTGCCTGCTGTATTTGATTCCTGCACTCCATTTTTTTCCCTCACCTCCCCCTTCCCTCCATGTTATACCTGCTTGCCCAGCCCCCTCCCCTTTTCTCCTTCTGTCCCCCTCCCAAATCCACCAAACACCCAAGTGAAGCAATTCGACCTAGCATAGATCCGTTGATGGTAGTGGGCCCTCAATCCATTCCCAGAGCCTAAAAATTCATTATTATTCCACATGCCTTGTCTGCCTGCCTCCTTCATAAGACTTTGGAACATCAGATAACCCTGTGCATGAAAATAAACAGCTGAGACATACACATTTATTTCACATTGTACATCTTTTTCTATACTACTTCATGCACTCCCATAGCTTGCCGTGAATGTACTAATAATTCTTCCAAACCACAGATTCAGTCCTGCTTAAGTCTAATAGATAGCACAGTCACACTTACTCATGCTTTCCAGAAACTCTTTCACCTTAATCTTTGAGGAAAAGTCATGGGTCTTACCATGTCTAATCACTTTGAATCTGGCTTGGATGATCAGAAAGGCCCCCTTATCCTGAATAGGTTTTATCACCTGTCTCAGTCTGCAAAGTCTTCCCCCATAACATGACAGAAATCTGACCTTGTGAAAAATGAACAAACTTCAGTGGAGTGCTTAGAGCTCAGATGAACCATTTCGAATATGGCCTGCCTGAGAATAAAGTTTCCAAAGAAGACCATTATGGTCCACTGCTTTTTTCCAACTTGTTCAGATTGTATTTGCCTAAAAAGAAACCTGTGGGCTCTCTTAGTCTCCTGCTCCCAATTCCAATCTCCCAGCTCCAGAGAAGCACCCTGAGAATATTGCACCACAGCCTTTTCTCAAATTCCTCAAATTTCTATTAGGTGTCAACCAGTTGTGATTCATGTGCTGCAGCTGAGTTTGTGTTAGTTGCCATATCAACCTTTAGAGTAGCTACCTGTCCTCAAACTCCGCGATTCTGTCATATTACTGCCACCTTCTGAACAGCCCCTTGCAGTTTCCTATTGGTCACCTGCGTCCTATGGCTATCCGCTGAGTATCTTCTCTGTGCACTATAATCCACTGCTAGATAGCATTGAGTGTAGCTGAATCAGCTGTCCTGACCTCATTTGCCTTAGCCTGGGTATCCATTAAGCTTCCCCCAGCCTAGGCGTAGCAGAACAATTTCATTAAAAGCCATACTCACCCCTGGCTGCACTGCATACTTCCCTCAGTGAGTTTCTCATGATCATTAGCCAAGGATTTTTCTTACCCAATTCACCTGAGAGGCAGTCACTTCCATCATTTGCTCCACTTGATGCACTCATGGCACTCTCTTTTGGGTCCCGTCCAGAGCCTCCTTCAAAGGATTCCAGGTCCTCCCCTGACCAATCAGATTGATCCGACAAAAAAAAGTGCTCCAGTGCATTAGTTTCCGCACCTATATTTATTAAAGAGAGATTTCCCTTTTTTAAGTCATGATTTAGGACTTTTTTTCTCTGCCAGGTAGTCCATGTGCACAGCCAGAGACCCTTTCTCTGACTAGTTTCCCCTCTCAGCTTTCTCCAACCTGTTGCTGTAATGCTAGGTGCATTTGACCACCGACTCCATCTTTACCATTGACTCCATTTTGTGCTTAGCTTCAGGTGCCGCGACAGCAGCAACACAAGGTTTTTCCACACAGAACAAGTTTTTGCTTTTCTCTCCAGAACAGGGTCATAGCGTGTTGGAACAATTTATGGGGGATGCAGACATGATAGAGTCTCTGGTTGGGAATATTTTCATCAGGGAAAGTTACAGCTCTGTCTCTGGAATGCACATTGGGAATTGGACAGTTCTTTTGCATATTTTCTACACAGACCAAGTACAGCAGGCATTTCAATTCCATAACAGAAGGGAGGGGGGTTACTAGAATCTTCCTGTTGAGTTAGTTTATGGCATAAAAAAATCGGTAAACTTGGCGCTAGAGCAGGAGCTCACCTGCGGAGCTAACGCGCTGCCTGGAAAATTATTGATCCCATGTGTGTTCTCCTGCCTGAACTGTTTTGATGGTTCCCCCCGTCTGCAGTAAAAGGATGAAGAATTCACCCCTCACGGTGATGCATTTTAACTTTTAATTATTTAGCATATATATTACCATATATATTCACTGTTAATGCATTGCATATTTCTATTTGTGATTGTTTAACTGCTCTAATTTTGCTTGTGTATACACGTTTTACTTCATCTGAGTTAAATGCTTATTTTCACATATTTGTGTGCTTTTATTTGATATCTGGGAAGTGCCTTCTTAAATTAATTACTCAGACTAAGAGTGCTGCATTGTTTGGCATTGTTTCCTCTTAGTTTAAAAAAAAGCAACACAGCTGCCATTACCGCTGCCAGAATCTACCCCTGTATCACATTTGGAACCTTCTGCCAGCATTTGATTTTCTGAAGGGCCCCTTTTACCATCTCACTAACCTTAACAATACTTCTGCTGGCAGCTAGTAGTTCAGTAGGTGTGAGGGTAGCAGAGGTAATATTAGCCTTTATTGAGAGTGAGATTGTACTCTCTGAGGTACCTGCAGTTGTCACTATTGCTGCCATGCTACCCATATTGGGGGTCTTCTGACATACCCGTGCAGCATCGTCTAGAAGGTCCGCTTTTTTTGTGCAGGCCGTTGCACTTGTGGGTGAAGTGTCACGAGGAAGCATCTCCGTTCCCTTGTCAGTTGCGGTTAGTCCTTGTTTCAGGTGGGGTCTCATAAAAAAGTCTGCCACCATGTGGAGGGATTCCAAGCCCCCCGCACTGCCTTTCCCCTCAACCTTTCTAGGGTTTTGATCTCATGCAGCACTCCACTACAAGCACATCTTCCCTCACCCTGCCCCACCTCCACTTGAATTGCCAGCTCGGTCTTTCAGCAGGCCTGTGGTTTTCAGCCCCAACGGTCTCAATGCATCCGGCCCTCCATAGCTGCCTCTTTGCATCACTATCCACTGGTTAACCAGAGCAGCAACTTTGCAGCTCTGAGATTTCTGAGTGTTGCACATTCCAAACTCACTCCCCCAGAGGAGGGAAGGTGCTCCAGCAGGCAGGTCTCTGTAACTGGCTCTAGCAGGCAGGAGTCGCTTACCCTTGCATAGTCGCTATCTTGCGTCTATCAATTTTAAAAACTATCTTTCTTTTGGATCCCTGTCCAACAAAATGAAGAATGACGCTAGGAGTGGGCCACGCAAACTACAATTTGGAGGACGTGATAATTGGGCACTTAGAAAAAAATAATAATGTAAATTGTTATAACAATAAAAATGACTCACTTTGGCCTTCATATGTAGCACAATCCAACTAAAAGCAGCAAGGAAACCCAAATAATAAACTAGGCTGCATATGTAAAGTTTCAGATTTACTACATGAAAAACTGAAACACCCATTTATGCTGAAGTGCTAGTGAAAATCGAGGTTTTCCTTGCATGCTCTCTGGTGCACAAAAGAAAATTGTGCCCAACAACAAAAACCATGTTGCTAATGTACTCTTGTGCAAAAATGTGGAAATGTGAGCTAGTAGTAAGCTACACAAACATGTATTTGGAGGACATGATTATTGGCCATTAGGACAAAAAAAAAATCTTAATTTTATACCAACAGTTTCTTTTCATTCACTTTAAGATCCATATGAAGCATAAACCCACTAAAAGTGGCAAGGAAGCCCAAATATAAACTACACTGCAAACGTAAAAATTCAGAGTTGCCACATGAACAACTAAAACACATTTAAGGTGACAAGAAATCAAAAAAATCTAATTGCCACTCTGTAGTTAGCATTCTCAAAGGTTGGAATCCCTTGGATGTTAGCTCCCTAACAACTTTCCACCATTTGGCAAACCACCACAAAATTTTCCAGACCTATAGCATTTTCTTTATTTTGAGATGAAGCAAATTTTTATGGTGAATCATTAAGAGAGTGAAAAGGTGAAAGAGGTTTCCAAAATGTATTTTTCCACCAATGTATTTTCCATACACGATTGTATTTAGCACAGTGCAAAAACGGCTAAATGGATTTAGAAGAAATGTGGCATGATTATACATTATGGTAAAGAGATTATGCTTTTTGGGTACGGCAGTTAAGTAGGGTAAATATTTTTGAGTTATAAGGCATTTAAATTCAGTAATATCCGTCACTGCTGCATTTTCACAGAATTTCACAACAAATGTTGTGAAAGTACTGTGATACATGGCCTTAAACTTATTTAAAATATATAAAAAATACATAACTAAGGGCCAGACGTAGCAACTTTGCAAATTGCGAGTTGCAATTTGCGAGTCCGAGCGACTCGCAAATTGCAGCTCGCAATTTGCAATGCAGAACGGTGTCTCAGACACCGTCTGCGAGTCGCTATGGGGTCGCAAAGACCCACCTCATTAATATTGATGAGGTGGGTCGCAAATTGCGGCCCCATAGCGACTATGGGCACTCACGGGTATGGAGGCCTGCTGGGACCAGCAGACCTCCATGTCCGTGACTGCTTTGAAAGGAAAATGAGCTGCACTTAAAAAAAAATCCGAAACCTTTTGTTTCGGAATTTTTTCAGGGCAGGTAGTTGCCCTGAAAAAATATTTTGGGGTCCATTCACAAAGGGGAGTGCGAGTGGGTTACCATCCACTGCAAATGGAATTGCATCCCACTGCGAGTCGCAAATAGGAAGGGAACACCCCTTCCTATTTGCGAGTCGGAAATGCATTTTGCGAGTCGGTTCCGACTCGCAAAATGCATTTCTGCATAGGAAACTCCGGTTTGCGACTCGCAAACGGCAATTTTTGCCGTTTGCAAGTCGCAAACTGTTTCCTACATCTGGCCCTAAATTCCCTCACCTATTACCACTTAAATAAGGTAGGAACCTACTACTTACCAATATTTAAGGGCCTAATACTGAACACAGCGAGAGTGTAGTGAAAGCAATATGACTACCTTTTCATTCTCTAAAAACGTCCATTTACCCAATTATATACTGGTTTGTCATCGCCATGTACCACAGTATACTGCAAAGTTATCAAGGTACATTATGGCCTACAATAGAACTAAGGCCTAGCTGTATTATTGGATTGTGATACCCTTGACTCATTCATGGTGTCACATGAAAAATTCAATTGTTAAGTCAGATTTCCAAAGGAAATCAAGGCCACCATATGGGGCCCTGCGCTGATTGGTAAATCAGGAGAGAATGAAGACCGCGCTAGTTGCTGTTTTATATTACTATACACACCATAATTTACATACCATTGCTGCTAGATTTCACCTACATGCATATGCTATGCCACTGTAGCAACTTCAGTGTATGCCACTCGACTGTATGGCAGTACGCCATATGTTACTCAGCACATGCTTTTCCACTCTATGCCATTCCACTGTATGGCACTCCACTCTACCCCACTTCATTCTTCACTATTCGATTGAACCCTACTCTAATGTTTGCCACTCCACTGTATACTGTCACACTCTACTCCATGGCAGAGTATGCACTCAAGCCTACACCGCTCCATTATACATCACTCCACTGTATGCTACTCTACTATACACCTTTATACTGTATGCCACTCCACTGTATACCACTCCACTCTAACCCATTATATTGTAAACAACTCCATTCTACATCAGTCCACTCTATGCTATTAAACTTTATGCAACTCCACGCTGTGCCTCTTTAGTGTACAACACTGCACTGTATGCCACTCCTCTATACACTGCTCCAGTATATGCTACTCCACTCTACCCAATTCCACTGTATACCACTCCACTGTATACTATTGCTCTGTATGCCACTCCACTGTATGCTACTCTGCTCTGTGCCAATCCAGTGTATGCCATTCAATTCTACCCTGTTCCATTGGGCACCACTCCCCTATACGATATTACACTCTATGCAACTCCACTGAATGTCACTCCAGTCTATGCTGCCCCATTCTATGCTATCCTCCTTTATGCCATTCTACTGTGCGCCACTTCACTCTACACCACTCCAGTGTACTCTCCTCCACTCTATACAATTCCACTCTGCAAACCTCTACTACACTCTGTGCTATTCTACTAGTCTCTACTCTACTCTATTCCCATACGCTCCACTGTCCACATTTGCACTCAACTCTATGCCCGTACACTCTAGTGTACAACAGTCTACTCCACTCAACAGTTTCGAACACTGTATGACACAGCACTCCACTCTAATGTATGAGGGGATAATACACTTTATAAGTTTCATTGAGACTACACTACACAACTTTAATGTATAGCACCTCACACTATGCCAATCCATTGTACCCTACTCCACTCTATGCCACTCCACTGTACACCACTCCACTCTTTACTGTTCCACTCTATGTCACTCTACTCTTCTGTACTCCACTGTACAGGATTCTACTGTACCCTATTCTACTGTATGCAATTTGCAGTAATCCACTTTATGCCACTACATTTAATGCCACTGCTCTCTACCCCGTTCCATTGTATGACACTCTATAATTCCTTTTCACAAAAGTCAACCATACTTCATGGCACTCTATGACATTCTACTCCACTTTGTTCCCTTCCACCCAATTGTCCAACTCTACAATCCACTTAATGCCTATACACTTCAATGTACAACACTCTCTCCCACGATACAATACTTTTCTATATGACACAGCACTCCACTTTTATGAGACCCAACTACAATTTATAAAAGTTTACAACCTATGCTACGCCAGCATACTCCACTCCATGCCATTGTACTCTATGACACACCAATACGCTCTATTGTACTGTCCACACTATGTTACACCACTCCACTCGACTCTACTCTACTGTATTAGAATTAACCACACTCTATACAACAATCCACTCTACATAGCTCCACTTTTCACATACTACAGTATTCTAATCAACACTACTCTACCATACTCTTCTACACTGTATGCGTCTCTCTGACACTTTATTCCTGTCTTTACACCCCTTGACTGTACATCACTGTGCTAATATACTGGATGTCACTATACAACACTAAATTCAACTCTACTCCACAATACTCTTGTCTACTATACAACACTGTACGCAACTCTTTGTATGCCACTGCAGCCCACTTTACTCCACTTTACTCTGACAGTACTCCACTCTATTCCGCTACTCCACTGTACACCACTTCACTCTACACCACTTAATGTCATTGTACTCTATAACACTGTTTGCCAATCCATTGTACCCCACTGTACAAAACTGTAATGCAATGCACACCACTCCACTGTCCAAAAATTAATTAGCATGAATGCTACTCTATTCTACTGTAGTCTACATCACTTTCCAATACTGTACCAGACCTCCCTACACTCTACTAAACAAAACGGTACTCCAGTTTATGACATTTTAATTGACTGTATGCTATGCCACTCCACCCTACTGTGCTCGATACCACTATAGTCTACAACATGCCACTCCATTCTAAGATATTTACTGCACTCTAGACTACCTCACTCCAGTGTACTCTACTCAATACTCCACTCTACTATACTTTATCCCACTTTACTTCACTGTACTATACCCCACTCTATGACGCTCCGCTGTCCAACACTGCATGCCTGTATGCAGCACCACTTAACAACATTGTGCTACACTCTATACCACTCTATGACACTCTACTCCACTCTATGCCCATCCAGTCTATGCCACTGTACGATACTGCATGGCACTCAACCACAAGCCACTCAGCTTCTCTCTATGATACACCACTCTACTCTATGACATGACACCCCACTGTATGACACTCTCCTCCACTTTACTCTACAACACTCCACTTAACGATGCTCCATTCTAGCATACTCTTCTTTATCCTACTCCACTCTAAAACATTATCCTCCACTGTACAGCGATTGACGATACCTTACTCTACTGTTCGACATGCCATTCCACTGCACAACTCGCTGGTCCAGTAAACAATTCTTGACTCCACTCTCTGAGACACCATGCCATTACACTATATAACATTTTATTTTCGCTGCATGATATGCTACTTCATCCTCCTCTACTCCACTCGATTCTAATCTAAAATACTCCAGTCTATGACAATAGACTTTACAACATTCTCCTCCATTGTACTGTACAACACTCTATATAACAACTCTCCACTTGCTAACACTAGACTCTACAATTTGAACCCCATTTTTTATAAGTAAAAAACATTAAAATTTAATGAACAAATTAAAGATTAAAGCTCAGTTAAAGTTAGGAAAACTTATTTTCCCTATACAAACCAAGTTTAAGCTGCTCAAAGTTTAAAAATTCTAAAGTTATGGTAATAACTTTCATTTACAATTTATCCACCACCTTCAAATTATTATAAGTAGTGGACCTTGTTACACACTCTTTTCAGATGGAAAACCAGACAACACTCACTATAACTCTCCACTGTACCATGCACTGTGTTCTCACAAATAATGATACTCCACTGAACAACATTACACTGTTTGAGGCTCTCCACCATTGTACTGTATCACACTACACACACTAACCAACAACATTGAACTATACAGCAGTCTACTCCACTGAACTCCAGACTATGCCACTATAATCCACAACACTCTGCTACACTCTAAGCCACTCTACGACATTCTACTCAATGACACTCTACTCCACCACACCCCATTTCATGACACTTCAGTCAACAACACTGACCTGTACAACAATCAGCTCTACTGTTCAACACAGTAACACAAACCATGCCTGTCTGTGAAACACTTTACTCCATTGCACTCTGCATCACTCCACTCTAATCAACTCCACTCTACTCCACTCTACAGTAATCCATTCTACGACATTAGACTTTATGACACTCTCCTAGACTATATTGTACTTCATTCCACTTTAAAGACTCCCCAATCAATAACACTTCACATTATGATTTGAAACACATTTTACAATGGTTAAGGATAATTTATAGTAAGAAATACGTATAATATGTATCCTTTCTGTACAAACCCAACTTAAAATACATAAACCCCCAGATGCAGCCAACCATATGCTGTGGGTCTGTGAGTGGGTGTGTGAGTGACTGTGTGGGGGTGTGATTGGGTGTGTGTGTGGTTGTGTGGTGTGTGAGTGTATGAATAGGTGTGTGAGTGCAAGTGTGAGCAGCTGTGTGGTCTGTGAGTGAGTGTTAGGTTATGTTACCACATCTTAAAAAGCTCATGACTACCTTGACACGGGCTTCCCAGTGCTGACAGAAAAAGTAAGAACATGCACTAACTAAATGAACAGGTGAGTTCTGAAGGTGAACAGATTATTGTTGGCACTTAAGTGAGAGGTGAGAGAGTTGTAGAGCCTCAATACCAAATAAGCGAATGACCGCCCCCCACTTCTTGCCCCTTTTGATTCTTGGGATGGCCAGGAGGTAGCAGTAATTTGACCTCAAGCCTTGCATGCTATTATGGGAGACAATTAGATGGCTTAGGATGGGTTGGCCCTGCGCATATTTTAACTTGTGTGCAATGCACAGAGCTTTGAGTTCTATTCTTCTCCTAACTGGTAGCCAATGAAGGCATGTCAGCGCAGGGTGTGTAGACTGATTTCGGGATGCTCAACATGACATGGGCTGCAGCATTTTGAATAATCTGCAGAGAATTTATAACATTGGCTGGACTACCTAGGTAGAACAAATTACCATAGTCTAGTCGTGAGAGTGTGAGGTCCTGCACCACTATTCTTCGTGTTACTGCTGGGAGCCATTTGACTGTCTTCCTCAATGCTCTTAGCAGGCTACAACACGTCCCTGTGATTATCTTGGCCTGGGAAGCCATGGTAAGATCTTTATCCAAAAGAACTCCCAGGCTCTTAACTACTAGTGTGGGGGACAGGCAATCACCCAGGCATGATGGCCAAATAAGATGGTCACAGGGGAATGGGTTGTTCCCAACCACCATAACCTCTGTATTGTTGTTGTTCAATTTAAGGAAACTTATGGCCATCCAGTTAGTAACTTGTTCCAGACAAGAGGATAGATTCACCTCAGTTTCACTGATATTTGGTGCCAGAGAGAAGACAATCTGGGTGTCATCCACATGTGACACCATGGTTAAACCAAATGAACAGATGATGCCAGCTAGGAGCTGTACATCTATGTTAAAAAGCGTGGGGCTCAGGGATGAGCCGTGAGGCATGCAACACTTAAGTTCATGCAACTCCGACAGATTGGAACCTTCCCCAACCTGGAGGCACCTGTTTTCAAGGAAGGAGATCAACCATTGAAGAGCTTTTCCCATAATCCCAAGCGCCACCTTCCTACGTCAGAGGATGATGTGGAACAGAATGTTGAACACTGCACTCAAATCAAAAAGAATGAGCACAGCTGACCCTCCTTGATCCATGGTTTTCTTAAGATCTTCCGTGGCCAGTAAAAGGGCTATCTCAGTACTATAACCAATTCTGAAGCCGGTCTGGGTTTGATGCAACTGGTTATGGACCTCCAAAAAATCAGTCAGATATCTATTGACCAGCTTCTCTAAGATCTTACTGAAGCCTGGAAGCAAACATATTGGCCTGTAGTTCTCAGTCTTGGTGGGAACTAGGAAGGTTTTTTTAGCAGAGGGTTGCTTATCGCATGTTTCTAAGAGTCGGGGACTTGTCCACTTTCCAGCAACAGGTTGTACATGCTGGTTAACCCAGACATTATGGTGTCTTTGCCTTTCAACATATTATTTATACGGTCTGTGTGCAGGGGAGAGCCATTTAATAGTATTTTCTGTGTCCCAGACAGTGTTACAACATAGTTGAGGGAAGGCCAACAACTCTAGAAGGGTTTTTTTATTGGGTGAACTCATTCATAATGAAAGTTGGGTTTAAATGCCCTGCTAGCGAGTCATAGATGAGACTGACCTTACTAAGGAAAATCTTGGCAAGCTAATTACATTGTCCGTAGAGGGGGGAGGGCCAGTTCCCATAACATTTAGCATTAGGTAGGAATTCACTATTGTCTGGATTTCTTTAGAAGTATGTGAGTGGCTGTGTGGATCTGTGACTGGGTTTGGTATGGTCTGATGGGTCTGTGAGTGGGTGTGTGAATGCGTGTGTGAGTAACTAAATGCGTGTGTGAGTGGGTGGGGTTGTGGGAGTGGTTGTGTCGATGTGTTAGTAGGTGTAATGGTGTCAGTGGCTTTGTGGGCCTGTGAGTGGGTGTGTGAGTGTGGGAAGGGTTGAATTAATTGGTCTGTGAGCGGGTGTATTTTCTTTTTATTAGGGTCTGGATCAGCAGATCTGTTGAGAATGTACACGGGGACTTTGCTGAGTACAGCAGAGGGTCAGTGGATTCTCGCTAACTCCCCAAAAAACCTTTTTGGGCAATTTCTTGTCCATTAGGGGTCACTCCCAGACCCCTCCATCATACCTATGAGATCAGGATATTTGTATGCTGACTCATTATATCTTATTTTATTTTTATTCCCTCCCCCCTCTGGACTGAGTCCCGATCTACGAAATGGTGACCGCAACTTTCCTATCAAATTGCAGCCAGCCAATCATGGCTGCACACAGGAAAAGAGATTAAAGATCTGCCCCCAGCAAGCAGGAGCAGTTTTGGTGCTCACGCTTACTGGGAGCAGAGTAATCTTTGCTTTTGTATTCCCAGCAGCTGTCAGATCTTGCCAAGCAAAAGCAAACAGCTATCTCCCAAGGGTGGATACCACAGGAAGTAGCAGGAGCCAGCCCTGTGGGGTGGCGGTCCCCGGGGCCATGTATTGCTCCAGGAGGGGGGTGTGCTGCCCCCTTTCATCATTCTATAGATGTTTTTGGCCCCTCAGAGGTGGCGGGCCCAAGGGCCAGAGGGCCCATACTGTCCATACCTCCCCCCTCTTTGAAGTTTATTCTGACCTTGGGGAGGTGGCAGTCCCTGGGGGGTCAATGTGCTCCCCCATTAAAAAAAATGTATCCCTAGGGAGGAGGTTGTCCCAAGAGCCCGTGTGGTCCACATAGCCCGTACATAATTTGTTTTAGCCCCAGGGAGGTGATGGTCCTTGGGACCCAAGTGGGTCTGCGCATCCCCCGGTATAGCTATATGTTGTTGTCCGAGGAGGTGGTGGTCCCCGGGGGTCTGAACGGCCCACCCCATGCTTTGTTTTAGCCTCAGAGAGGTGGTGGTCCGTAAGGCTTGAGGGGGTCTGCACTGCCCCCGTTATAGTGTTTGTGCAGTGAAGCAACTGGTCAGGTGAACCAAGTGACCCAGAGGGAAACCAAGTCATGTTTTTTTTCCCCTGAGGTCACGGATGTAGTGGTGCAATCCCACACCACGTGGGACACAATAATAAAAAGGAGGAGGGGCAATCACCATGGCCTCAATGCCTGAATAACGGTGGTGTCTTCTTTGCCCTGCCTTCACGCGCCACAAATGGATGCTGCACCTGCCTTCCTTGCCGTGTGGTGAGCCTTAGCAGCAGCACCTCCTCCACCAAGGCCCTTTGATGCACTGTGAGCACTGTGAGTACTGAGCCTTGTACTTCATGTTCGTAAGGGGGAATAAGGAATGCAAGTCACCACAACTAAACTCTGCTCATAGGTCAAGGAAACCACTTCAGCAGCATCAGGGGAAATACAGTCTAACACAAGGGAGGAAAGCAGGGGTGCAAATACAAAACTAAACAAAGACAAACACAGAGGAGAAGAATAAAGCAACCCTTCAGCGGCAAGCAGAGAACGCTTCCATCCCCAATGTAAGAAAAACAACCTGAGACTTTCAATACGCACAACAAAAGACCTACCTGCACACTTACCTGATAACTGGTAGCTCTACTGTTTACCATTGTCTTGGCCCAAATTCCAGCAATAGAACCATTCCTGATTGAAAGAGCGCCCTCAGCTCAAGCATCCCTTTGGCACGATTGGGTAGGGAGAGTAGAACTGTTTTTTCAAGCGACAGCTGAGGCCGATGAAAGGAAGCAAGCTATGATCATCCACCTAGGGTGCAAAGCAATCAATACAATTGTCAAAACACTCAAAAAGGGCACCCCCAAAATGCACACTACACTCATATCCATGCTCAATGTATATTTTGAATCCATGACCAATAGGGATTACGAACGTTTCATATTTCGTCAGGCCCGGCAGTTACCAGAGGAGTCTATTGACACCTTGTTCAGCAGATTTAAAGAACTCACCAGCACCTGTGGGTTTTAAGATTAAAATGAAGAAATCAGAGGGCAAATCATTCAAGTGTGTGCCTCAACAATACTGAGGGAACACATACTGCAAGAATCAGGCAAATTACTGGCAGTTATCCTCACCATGGGGCAGTCGAAAGAGCTATCTAAAGCCTGCACCTCTAACATGGAAGAGACATTGCAAGGCACCGTAACAACTGAACCATTAAATGCCATCTCACCCAGGAAAGGGGTTGACAAACTGAAGACGACAACAGATCAACCCAAACGTGTGTCTACTGTGAAGGACTACCGCATTGGCCGACAGACTGCAAAAGGGAAACGATGTGCAGCATGTGGAAAGACTAACCACTTTGCAAAAGTTTGCCAGTCAATTAAGAATCAAAGCTCCTGAAAGGACGTCAACACTCTGCCAGAAATACCCCCAGCTCCCAGTGACATGGACATGAAGAAACTGAACATGCCATGCACGCCGTATTCATCATAGGCACTGCCGTCAAAGCCCACAATCACCTGCCACAGTGCCAGATTCAAACTGGGGAAAACAAGGTCACTACCATTGTGGACACTGGCACCTTCATCAACATCATGCCTGCAAAGATGTTTGCCACGCTCGTCCCTACACCACGCCTGAAGGTAGCAGCAGTTAGAGTTTTCACATACGTCCAAAACACCCCACTCCCCACCCGGGGCAGATTCCAAATGGTGGTCACTCATGGATCCTAGACAGTAAACGCCTACATCTACGTAGCAGAAGGAGGTCACTTCATGCTATTGGGCCATCGTACAGCTGAAGCACAGGGGGTGGTCACTTTTGCCTTTGGTATCCACATAGAAAGCATAAACCAAATATTTGCGGACTTCCTGACCATATTTAAAGGAATAGGACTTCTCAGAGGAAAATCAGTGAAGCTCCACATCGATCCCTCAATCCAGCCGGTAACGCTACTCCACCGACGCATTGCTTTCCATCAAAGAGGCAAGTAAAAAAAGAACTAGACAAACTACAATCAGTAGGGATAATCAAAAAGGTATCTGGCCCCACCCCCTGGGTATCACCCATCGTTGTCACACAAAAACCACAACAACCGGGTGAAGTTTGCATCTATGTTGACATGTGACTCTATAACGTTTAGATTAAGAGAGAACAACATCTGACACCCATTATTTGATGACCTCATTGGCGAGTGGAGTGGCGCAAGCTGGTTTTTGAAGGTGGACTTGAAGTGGGGCTATCACCAACTGCCCCACGACCCAGAATCGAGATATATCATGGCCTTCTCTACCAACATCAGTTTGCAGAGGTACAAAAGATAACTTTAGAATCTCAAGTGCGGGGATGTATTCCAGAACACCATTCAAGAACTGCTAGCCATCCTACCAGGAGTAATCAGTGTCAACAATGACATCCTTATATACGCCAAGACAGTGCCTGAACACAATGCGAGGCTCAGAGTGGTCCTACGAATGCTGCACGTTTCAGATCTCTGCACAAGAAAAAGTGTGAATTCTTGAAGCAAAATATACAGTTTTTTGGGTACACTTTCTCTGCAGAAGGAGTGATGCCAGACCCTGAGAAGGTAAAAGACATGAAAGACACCCTGCCACCATCAATAGTAACAGAGGTGTGCAGCTTCTTTGGAATGGTGAATTACTGTGGTCATTTTATAAAAGATCTGACATCCCTCACCCAACCACTTTGAGACCTAACAAAGACCGCTACTCCGTGGAAATGGGGTAAAGAGCAGGAGACTTCCTTTAACACAGTAAAGTAGGCACTTTCATCTGACATGACCCTGGTAAACTATAACCTAAGCAAGGAAACCACCATCGCCATAGATGCCAGCCCAACAGGACTGGGAAACGTACTAACGCAGAAGCCTGGAAGCGGTGAGTAGGCCCCAGGTAGCAAATGCCAGCAGATCACTGAACCCAGAAAAGATACTCACAAACTGAGAAAGAGGTGATTGCAATCCACTGGGGCTGCCTCCCTTTTCAACTATCACACTTTTGTGGTCACCACAAACCGCTCAATCCCCTGTTTTAAGAAACAGCATAAAAGCCACCATGCCACCTAGAAAATGGATGCTGCAACTCCAAGAATTTGAATGTGAAGTACAATATCAGCCCAGCATCAACAATCCAGCTGACTATCTGTCCAGACACCAGTGGCAACACGAGAAGAGGCAGATGAAGCCGATGAAACGGAGGAGTATGTTTGATGTATGACAGATCAATCCCAGCACATGCCAATGTCTCTAGAAGACATTGCCCTAGCTACAGCACGAGACAAGTGTCTCCAGAAAGAGCTACAAGCCATACAAACTGGGAAGTGGCACATGTCTCATAGCCCTCTGGGCACAAAGCACACATGAGGTGCAACACATTTAAGTTAGCCTACACCACATTCAACATAAACTAGCAGCAGACTCTAGTGGCTGTCTTCTATGGGAACATCGGCTCATCCTCCCCAGTAGTCTTTCCGACCCAGCAGTACAGCTAGCACACAATGGCCACCAAGTGATGGTCAAAATGAAGATTCATCTCCGGACGAAAGTATGGTTCCCACTGATGGATGAACTGATAGAGACAATGTAACAGTCGTGCCCATGGTGTCAAGCAGTAGGACGACCTTCCCCCACAGGCTCCAGTGATCTCTGAACCCGCACCTTAATGACCTTGGGTGAGAGCCAGTCTCTATTTTGTTAGCCGCCCTGATGGCAGGTATCTGCTTGTTCTCATTGATGATTATTCCAAATATTCTGAAGTGGAAATAGTTGACTCTCAAAGCGCACTTAAGGGGCTGCACAAACTAGAGAAAATGCTGGCTACCCATGGCCTGCTTCAAGAGCTAAAGACAGACAATGGCCCTCTGTTCCAAAGCCAGGAATTCTCAGAGTACTTGAAATCCATCAACATAATCCACCGAAAAATCACACTAGGTGGCCCCAAGCCGATGGGGAAGTCGAACGATTCATGAGGAACTTAAATAAGTAATTCGGATTTCACAACAAACCAGCAACCCCCGGAGAGGTCCATATATTAATTCCTGAGGGACTACCATCAAATGCCTCATTCCACGACCAGTCGAGTACCTAGTGGCCTCATAATGGGACTAGTTGCCACGGACTTCATACCGCACTACCCAGAGTGGGTCTGGGAGCCCTCTGACCACCACGACACATGGAGAAACCACCAATCCACCAACAACAGGGCTAGTTGATGAGACGTCCAAAGGAGTCCCTCCTGAAAGAAGGTGACAGGGTGTTAGTGAAAGATCGATACCCGGGAGCAAGTTTCACCTCCCTTTCGAACCACATCCATGGGTGATCACCCACCACTGAGGCACAGAAATAATGGTTGGATGAGGAAATGAGGTGATATCGAAGAACATCTCCAGTTTCAAGCACTTGCAGTCAGCACAGAGAACTGTCCAACATGATAATACTTTGGAAGAACTAACAACAACATGGACAACCCGTCCACAACCCAGAAGAACGAAGTTGAGAGAACACCTCCAAGAGACTGGACTGTCCCCGCACAGGCCCCAGAAAACCTTGCAGAGAAACCCAGGAACTTTAGAGTGGCTAACTAACCCTCTGGTCGAGATAATCAGACCACGTATGAACTGAGAAGAAATCCTTGCTCTGTCACCCCTATTAAGAGACTATGGGGGTCATTCTGACCCCGGCGGTCTCAGACCGCCGGGGCCAGGGTCGGCGGGAGCACCGCCGACAGACCGGCGGTGCCCCGCAGGGCATTCTGACTGCAGCGGTTCGGCCGCGGTCAGAGTAGGAAAACCGGCGGTCTCCCGCCGGTTTTCCGCTGCCCTACAGAATCCTCCATGGCGGCGGAGCGCGCTCCGCCGCCATGGGGATTCTGACACCCCCTACCGCCATCCTGTTCCTTGCGGGTCTCCTGCCAGGAATAGGATGGCGGTAGGGGGTGCCGCAGGGGCCCCCGTAAGAGGGCCCCACAAAGTATTTCAGTGTCTGCATTGCAGACACTGAAATACGCGACGGGTGCCACTGCACCCGTCGCACCTTCCCACTACGCCGGCTCAATTCTGAGCCGGCGTCCTCGTGGGAAGGTTGATTTGCCCTGGGCTGGCGGGCGGCCTTTTGGCGGTCGCCCGCCAGCCCAGGGCAAATCCCAAAATACCCTCAGCGGTCTTACGACCGCGGAGCGGTATTTTGGTGGGGGAAGTCTGGCGGGCGGCCTCCGCCGCCCGCCGGACTTAGAATCACCCCCTATGTGGTGTAAGGTAGTGTAGGAGATGAAGACCTCTCGGAACAGGTAACTGACCATGGTGTTACCCAGAGGTTTTTTTTTCAATTGAGTGTTTTGAACTTATAAGTATTTTGGAAATCACCAGGACTCAATAAGTAACTGTTAGATATTAGTTTCCTATATGTTTGTTGTTTGGTTGAAACAAAGGAGAAATGAGGTGTTTGGCCAGTGGCGCTTATATTTTGGGAATGCCTCTGGTGCCTGGTCCACAGGAAAAATATTAAAATCAAGTGCCAGTCTGTGCTTGTTTTTTTTTTTTTTAATTCATGGCAAAATGTGTGAATATTCTTGAATTTCAATCTGAATTTTAAAAAAATGCGATTGGCCTCTGACAGGGTCCCAAGGGTACCCTGGACCAAGGCTAGGGGTTTAGGGTAACTGTGCCCTGCCCCCTTTTCTTTTTTTCCATTTTTGTTTGGAATTGGCTGAACCTGAAACGTATTTGTGCTTCTAAATATATTAATTTGGATTTCCTTTAATATCTGAAAAACTACTGAACAGATTTACACCAAAATAACAAACTGTGTGATCTACTGACCAAAAGCTACCTTGCTGCCAAATTTGGTGTAATTCCATCCAGTGTTTAAGGTTGCAGGCTTGTCTAAAGAGTCTTTGGGAATTAATATGGGAAACGCACTTTTTTTTACCCCACCTTTATATCACCTCCCCCACTTGATGGATCATCCTGAAACTTTCCACACACCGTGAACAAGGCTACAACCAAAACGCGTTGGGTGAGGACCATCTGTGTGTATTGAAATCCATTTCAAGCTGCACCACAAGTGCCTGAGAAGTTCTTTACAAAGGATAAGGACTATTTCGTGGATAAGAGAGCCTCCAGAGCCTGTCTCATATATATATACCATGATGTCTCAAAAACTGAACCACGTTAGCCACACAAAACTCTTGGTCCTGTTCAAAGAACGGACAGCACAGCTAGAGTCCCAATTAATTCAATTTAATTCCATTTTTCTTCTCAAGTGAAGGAACACCACAAGTGGCGATGCGTTTCGGCTGGAGCCTTCAACTGGCCATAGAGTTACTTTTGATAAAGAGTGTTCTGAAAGGAGAACAGCCCCCTCGTCCCAACATCAATGAGCATGCACAGAACACCAGAAAATACTACACAGTAGAATTAATTTACAGTTCCTCAATTTTAGCAGACACCTCACAGAATATAACAATTAAACATGATTAAAAGAATTAATCAACACATTTTCTCTGTGTTCTACTCTTTATTTCCCTATCTATCTTAGTTACCTCCCTCTAATTCTTTTACAATTAAATTTTTTCATTTCCTATTTTATTGTTTGCCTATATTCATTAAACATGCTCATGTCTCTTTTATTATGTTGTATTATGTTTTCCATCATACCTATTGCTGTTTTCTCTATTTGTATCTGTGAAACTACTCCAAAAGCCAACATTCTTAAAGTGCATGTGCCAGCTATGAATCATACATTTTTATACCACAATCAGGCATCCATCATCTATGAATAGGTGCCCCAATACCTTTTGCTTGTAAAGTACCAAGTAGTCTTGTGAATGAGCCCTATACTCTATCATTTATATACAGCACTATTGAAATTCAACTGTACAAAACTTTGCACACCATTGGGCAAGTGGGGACGTCCATTAGATTTTCCTAAAGGACCTCGCCTATTTTGCTTGTGAAGTACACACTTGTCCTTACCGCCTCAAACCCTGCACCTGTTCACTTAATCAAAACATATTCAGTATTTATGAGCATATGTTCACCTAATTTATACATGGCAAATCAGAGACACATCCTAATATTAAGTTCTAATTATACAAAAACATATACACCATGGGGTGTGTGGGACCAAGTGTCAGGTATTTCTTTTGCCTGTAAAGTACAACTTGTCCTATCCCCCTCAGACCCAACACCCTATTCACATAATCAAACATTTAGCATTTCAGGCAAATCAGAGAAGTATCCTTTTAAGAAGAGATAATTAGGGAAGAAAAGAAAGAAAATATAAAATCTTCTTTGGATAAACTCTCTAGGAGATAAATACAATAAGGTGCAAAGCATAAAAATACACTACCTACAACATTAAAGTGCAAATTGCAGTTACGTGCATATTGCAACAATATGTAATGTTCAAATATGTGCAATTACACACACAAAGTGCAGTTTTGCAAGGCTTGTGCAAACATGCTCAGGCCATAGGCTATTGTACAATTACTAGACTTTCAATTTCAGCATCCTGAAGTTCATTAAAGAATAGTACCATTTGAGGAACCTAAGAAAAGGACCGGTGGTGAAGTGTCAATTGTCCAGTGTCAATTCTGAAGCGCACATGGAGTTCAGCAACTGCATTCAACCCCCAAAGCACTTCAGTGCCTATCTTTATGATCCTTCTTGACTTCGCTTTCTTCAGTGCTAACTCCTGATTGCCGCTGCTGGGTGATTCCCAAATTTTCTGCATGCCATATTAACACAATGTGGACATATTACCTTCATGACATTTCCAGATATGTTTGGCCATGGCAGAAGCAGAATCTCTATTGGTGATCGCTCTCAGAATTTTTAAATACATAATTCTAATTTATTGACAGTACGTCCTATTTATTTAATTTCACACATGCATTCCATGATATATATCACAAATGTAGTTTCACATGTTAACCTTTCTTTCATCTAATCAGTTTTTCTACTGTGCAGCATGAAAGATGTTTTGTTTTGCCCATATTTACAAGCTTTACAGCTGGAGCATCACCAAAAACCCTTCTGGCTGTCTGTCAGCCAATTAGTACCTTTTTTTATCATGGTTACTCATGAAACTGTTCGTTAAAAAATCAACCAGTGATGTTGTCTTTTTGTATGTTATTGAGGGATGTTGCAGCAAGATTTTAATCAAGTGTTCATCCATCTTCAAATGTTTTCAGTTTTCCTTCATAAGTTTTTTAATCTTGTGACTACATGCATTAAAGTCCATGATGTACCTGATATCTGTCTTCTTCTGTTCCTCTTTCCTGTGCTCAGTTTTAGGGACCAAGAGCTCAGTTGTTTTCCACTGCCTAGCCCTTTTTAATTCATCATCCAGCACTGATATCGGATACCCTCTCCTCATAAATCATTGAAACATATCCTCTGCTTGTTTGGCAAATTCATAATCCTCAGAGCAATTACGTCTGGCTCTTAAGAATTCATAAAATGGTATGCTCCATTTTAGTGCATGTGGATGTCCACTGTTGGCATGTAGCAGGCCATTGGTACTAGTAGGCTTCCTGTGTAGCTTAGTACAGATTTGAGTTCCCTCAATATAGACCTTTACATCAAGGAAAGTTATTTCATGGGTACGTTTCAATCTTAAGGGGTTATCATTCAATGATTTTAAAGAAAGTAATCTCTTCTTCACTGCCATCCCATAATAAAAACAATTCATCAATAAAAACAAACCCATTAAATCACATGTTCCAGATTAGCTGCATTCACTTCCATCCAGACTGTCACTGCCTCCCACCAACACATTGTTAAATTTGCAAAAGTGGGAGCAAAAGACGTACCCCAAACTGTCCCTTTATTTTGAAGCTAAAAACTGTTATCAAAAAGAAATACATTATGTGTAAGACAGAATTGAAACATCTATAGGAACATTTCTGTGTGTTCAAGCAGGCTGACAAATCTGGACCTCAATAAATACCTGCAGAACGGCTTGCACCCCTTCTTTGTGTTCAATGGAAGTGTATAAAGAAATCACCTCAATGGTTGCCATCAAATAGCCTCTTTGCCACAGAACTCCATTGATCCTATTTAAAATAATCAATTGAGTCCCTTACATCTGAGGATAAAGTAGGTATATGTGGGAACAAAAAATTTCAATAAACCTTGAAACAGTGAGCTACTTGAACATATATTATATATATATATATATATATATATATATATATATTATATATATAGATATAGATATAGATATAGATATATGAACTTTATGGATAAAGAAGAAATCAGCACTCTAGAGGCACTTTGGTAAATAGTGGTTTATTACCAATGAACTAACAACGCATTTCAGTACAAGCCTTGATCATGTTAATAGCTCCAAATACACATGATTTACTTTTAAATATGCTCCACCCCACACTGTGAAAACAGACCCAATCAATGTGGTACCCAAAATAGAGAAGGACAACCTAGCATCTATAAAATTCCCGCCACCTTGGAATGGAATACATTACTAACTTCTCAATGATTCTCATACTTTTAAATGGTCCAATTACTATAAATTCATCATATTTGTAAGAAAAGAATTACAGGGAACACACAGCGCCTACAAGCATTAATAAATCAATTATGTACAAAAATTATGCCACGGCTATCATCATTATGCACTGTGCTCACATTACATACAAAATCATTCTCCATACTCAATTTTGTGTAAACCCTCAATTTGTGTATACAACACTGCAATATTAAATTTCCTGTGCCTGGTGGGGAGAGGAGGCAGGGCATGGTGTGTTGCCCCCGGAGCATCCAACCCCACACCATGCACAGCCTTTGATCATGCATGGCAGGGGTTGGCCTCAGGGCCATGCGCCACCCTGTAGGCATCCAACCCAAGACCCTGGGGGTTGGGGGCTCAGATACAATTTCTGTGAAATGAGCATCAATTCAAGAATGCATTCTAACCTGCTTATTTAACCAAGAAGTGTCACAGTTGTGTGGAAAATACCCAATTGGAGCACTTTCTACTGGCTAATTAGTAAGTGCTATCTTTTTGGGTAAATATATAGTTCATATTGCACACTCCAGCTGCATAAAGGATCCCAAGGTAATGTCTCCAGTGAACCTTAATGTTGGCAATTTCATTGTTCCTGGATCATCATTATCCTGTTAACATTAATCCTGGTGTGGAGAAAACAACCAGACTACAAAGAGCTGACTCTCCGCCAAACAAGGGTACATCCTTTTAATTATATGTACTAACTACCTTTTTGTTTGGTGCAGATGTGGTCCTCTATCGATAACTGCAGGGATCCTAAATCACCCTGATATTCACGCTGGCTTCCCACCACCTGCGGGAGCCAGCATTGCTCCTGCATGCAGGGAGCTGCTAAATATGAAGCTCCTTCTGTGTGGGAGCAAACCTTTAACCTGTTTTCCTGCCCAATTGACAGCTGAAAGGGAAGTAGATGAAAACTATGCTCCAAGTGAGTGGGAGCAGTTTTCATGCTCCTGCTTGTTTAGAGCAAAGTTACTGTTTGCTTTGGCCTGGCAGGAGCTTCAAAGCTCCCACCAAGGGAAAGCAAACTGCTACATCCCAAGTGTGGGCATCTCAGGAGATTAAGAAACAGGCCATGAGAAGCACTGAAAAACAAGATGAAGCTCAAGAACCTGTCACAGAAAAAATGGGCATGAGAAATTTCAGAACAACAAGGAGCAAACAAGAAGGCAGGAACAAATGAGTGGGGAAGGCTTGACAGTTTTATATTAAACCAACAAAATTGTGATGTAAGCTGAACTGTCAGTTCTAAAGGTTGGATTGATTTTCTGTCCAATGAACAAGTTCAACTATACACAAAACTCACATTACGGAAGCAAAATTTGATAAGGGACAGCAACCTGTTTGACTCTGATACTTATCTGAAACACTCAATCGATTTTTAACTGAGGATGATCACAAAACCTTCTTAGCACTGCAAGGCCTCCAACAAGAATTGCTACTTAACATATGGGGAAACAAAAAGGGGATAGTCCAGTCCCTGGAGCAGGTGGGAATCACACAATGCAGTGGGAAAAGCTATTTTTTGAAAAAAGAAAACATTTTATGATTTTACAACCAAGGTGAAAACTGGCACACTCCACAGAACATATGCACAATACCCAGCATCTTGAGTAGTATCACAAAGCAGTGCTATGGCAACAATATCACACAAGGAGATGAGCAGCAATGAGTGCTAAACTAGAGCCAGAGCCTCCACTCCAACTCGTGCATTGGGTGCATCCCTGTAGAGTTGGGGTGTATCACCCGTATGGGACCATGGCCTGTCTGCACAATGGTCCAGGTGTATGACACTGAGTTTCGTCCAGCCTTTCCAGATCTTATAGTATTTCTTGGGACATCCGCTTGCCAAATAAATTGGGCCATACAGAAGTCCATGCCCTTACCCCAGAACCATACCCCAGAAGTGAGAAAGTGCAGGACAATGTCAGAAGGTGTGGGACAAGCTCCCATGTGGGTCCTCACACCTCAGGCAGTTCCCTTCGGGGATCAGGCTCATGCAATGCAGGCCTCCAACACCTCCCTCCAATCGTTATCATCAAGCTGACCAAGCTCCCCTTTCCACGTTCTCCACACCTCCCCTATCGGATCTGGTAGGTTCTGTATAAGCATTTTGTAGATCTCAGACAATTTCTGCTGCTTAATGTTACTAAGGGAAAGTTTGGCCACCAGTGAGGAGAATTCCAGGATATCCTCTTCTGCCTCTATGACAGGCATTAGGGCGTGAGGAAGATGCAAATAGCAAACAGGCATTAGGGCGTGAGGAAGTTGCAAATAGCAAAAGAACTGCGTACGATGCATGTTGTACTCTGCCTGCAGTTCATGAAACAATTTCAACGCCCCACTGTTAAGGACAACCCCAAATGTCGAGATGCCAATGATTCCCCAGGCGGAGAAGCTGCATATAGCCTCAACCAGCAGAAAACGAGTACCCGACCATAGTGAACCTCCAGCATCAATTTGTCCACCCACCCAAAGGACTTCAAGACTGCAGTCCAAGCCACCAGTACCAACTGTGTGGCCGGTGGGAGAGTCGCAGCTGTGGTGCCCCATAGAGCATGTGCAGAAGATTCTGATGACCCACAGCCCAACCCTCTACTGCCTATGGCAGATCTTTAAATCCCTCAAACCAACATTCATTGACTGTAAGTAGGTGTGCCACCCAGTAACACAGAAGTATATCTTGAGTGGCTTATCCAACCTCATAAATTGGTCAACAACATTTCCCCAGGGCAATGAGAGGCTCTTCTCACTCCCAGAGCAGCTTGTGCATATTAACCTTGGTGAAGAAGGTCTTGTCAATTGAGAAGGGATGATTTTGCAGTGTTAGAGGAGGTGCCATAAAGAGACCATCTTGAAAATGGTGAAGCAACCCAACAGGGACGGAGGGAGGTCCAAAATATAATGTTGTGCACCATGTCCTCCATCTATCTACCCCCAAGGATTTGATCCCAGTGGAAAGAACCGGTATCCCTGACACCCACAGCATGTCGACTGGAGAGAGGGCAATGGGACAGATTGCTGATTTTAGAGGGTTCACCATGAGAGCAGAGTAGGTACAAAAAGTGTGTAAAATTTGAAGTGCTATAGGCCTGGATGAGTCCGGGTCATGTGGAAACAAACGGATGATGTGGGCATAGAGGGAAATCCTATTGCACACCATATAAGTCCTTTGGAAGCCCCTGAATAGCGCATCAACTCTCACCCAGGACACCAGTTGCTCAATTACTAAAGCAAACCGGCAAGGTCGACAGAGGACACCCTTGTCAAGTGCCTTGTGCCACTGGGAACCAGCATGAGGTCACCCCCAACATTCACTCTGACTTTAAAACTGGTATATAAGAGGTGCACGTATCCGATAAACGTTTTACAAAGCCCCAACCGAGAGAAGCGGGCAAACAAATAAACCCATCCACTGAGTTAAAGGCTGTCCGGAAATTGATGGATAGGAGAGCTCTATGGCCAGTGAAGGTCTTATTCAGGACAATCACATTGTGTACTCATGCAGGTTATGTCAAGTGGCCTGGGGAAAAATAAACCCCCATTGGCCTGGGTGGAGCAGGTGGTTAATAACTCATGCTAAGCAGGTATCCAACATTTTGGCCCATATGTGCTCTCCATATATCCATATATCAGTCAGGCTTAAGTTGTATGCAAAATGTTGCAAGGACCGTCAGTTCGCGACTGCCCCCTCCACCGTCTGAGGATCTGTTTAAATTCACAAAACTCTCTCCATTGAGGTCTCTACCTAGAAGCCATAAGACCTCCAGCAGTTCCCTCACCAGGTCTCCCAATGCAGATATGACACCTGTAGTAAGTGATAGTGGGGCATACATGCAGACCAAATATATAGGGAGCCCGTGCAAGGTGCCTGACACAGCCACACAGTGGCCCAGGCCATCATTCCATACCTTGGAAACCACCAGAGGCATGCGTCTATGAATTAAAATGGCTGTGCCTCAAGAGCCTTACTGGAATTCAGCATTGTACACATTGGAATACCCCCTATGGGCTTGGAAGCCCAGGAGGTGACTTTCCTAGAGCAATACTAAGTCTGAGTCTGTTCTCAATGCCATCCTAAGGACCTCCCCACTTTTGTCCTTGTCCAGCACCCCGTTCATGTTCCATGATAAAACTTTTAGGGGCATATTTAGGAAAAGTGGTGCTGCACCCAGTGCAGAGCCACTTTTCTTGCGCACCCTTAGCACCCCCTAACACCACCATGTGTGTGCCATATTTAATATATAGAACACCATGGTGTTAGTTAGGGAACTAGCATAAGAATTTTTTACATTAGTTCGGTGCTTTGCAGGATTAGCATCAACAATTTTTACACTAATCCTGCGAACCCCCAGAAACCCAATATAACCAATAGGATCCTCCTTTTAATGCCTACTCAGAGCAGGCGTTAAAAGTGCTAAAAGAAATGACACAAAGAAACCTCTTTGATTTTTTTGTGCTATTTGTTCGGCCTCCCTAACGGGGGGACGCCCTCTTTGCATACATTATGCCTGGTGCAGGAATAATGTAGAGCAAAGGGTTGCAAAGTAGCACAATGCATGAACTGCGCCACTTTATAAATATGATGTGGCGTCTTTAGCCATCTAACGCCACATTACTATAAAGAAATTATGCTAATGTGGCATCAGAATGGTGCTACACCCTCTTAGCCTCTGGGCCTAAATGGGTTCGGTCGCGCAGCCCTCCTCCAGCAGGCCCCCCAGGGGAGCTAGGTCAGCCATATATAACAAGTGTATGAGTGCTGTATCTAAGGATCGCATATATGTGCAACCTTGGCTAAAGCGATAACCTGAAAGGGAAACAGAAATGATACACTCAAACCTCCCCTGCACATATCTCCCCCCTTACTTTATGAACTGGAAGTACCTGTTGTGGTGTAACAAGGGACCTAGCCAACTGGGCTAACATGCTATGTGAATCACCCTCTATGTCTACACCCCTCTCCCCAACCAAAACCACCCCTTACTCAGGATTGAATGCAGCAACCAGGCCAGCAGTCTATCAACACCCCATGCAGATGTAGGTCTTAGATTGGAACACTCACTTCATGTCTTATTCTTCATTTCCCAGAGTTGTATGCAGCACCCGTTCTGGGTCAACAAAGTTTACAAGCAAGATGGGGCCAACAGGAGGTAGAACCAGGTCTTTTGAGGCATCAGAATTCACAAGTCCCAAGGATCAAGCCCTTTACTCCTTACATTTCGACCACTTCCTCAGAGCTGTGTGCCATTCCCTTGGGGATCCCCGCCTCCCCATTCCCCATTCCCATCCCTCCTGCAGTGAGAGATAAGTAGATTGTCAAGTGGGACGTTCCTCAATCCAGTTCCAGACCACCTCCTGGGAGTCAAAAAAGAACGATTTGCCCTGAAAAATAAGTTTTAAGTGGGTTGCGAATAGGAGCATATATGTGGTCTTCATAACTCTTAGTTTTTGTTTGGTCTCATGCAAGGATCATCTTTGCCCCTGAACTTTCAGTTTGTAGTCCAGGAAGATCATCACAGGGGAGGATTGATAGGTTGACCAGTTGCGGTCAGTATAGTTGAACACTTGCACAATGAATGGCCTGGGGAGCATCTATCAGACATTTATCAGTCACAGCCCTGTTTGCTCACTCAACTATAAAATAGGTCGATACTTCCTCTTTGGGGATCTAACATGTCAGCCAGTCCCACAAGAATTTGGTTGGTGGAGAGACTTCTCCTCCTTCCGGAAAGCCCATGACCTGCAGATTATTGCATCTGGACCTTCCCTCCACATCCTCAGCATGGGCCTCCAATTGACCTACCAGTTGTTCAGATGCAGTGAGCATTCCTTGTGTGACTTGACTGTGTCTTTGGTCTCAGATAACCAGCCCTCCACTTCTGTGACCCTGTGTGTAATACTCCAGAGGTCTTGTCGGATTATTGTCAGGTCAACCTTAAATTCTCCCATCTTACCTTCTAAGGTGACCTTGACATCTTGGATTGTGCGTAATATGAAATACGTCTGTGTAGTATTGTCCTGTGATGGGCCACCCTCCTGCAATTGCCTCTCCCGTTGGGCATTGTGTTTAATTGTTTAGTACATTTATCAAATTTCTGTTGGGCAGAGGTGGTCTCCAGTTTATTTTTTGCCATGATGCTGTCTCAGTGGGGTAGAGACTTAGGCCCTCATTACAACCCCGGCAGTAAATGCGGCCTACCGATGTGCTGACGGTCACCAACATACCGTGACCACGGCAGTATTCCGCTACGGGTATTATGACCCACACTGAGAAATCCGCCACTATTCAGACACCCACACAAGTCCGCCAGCCCAAAGGTCAGTGATAAATTGGCAATAGCAAAACCCACACCGTCACCCCAACAGGAATACACCCACGGTATCAGGACCCACGAATCACCACAGCAGTCTTTCAACCACGGTAAACCATTGGTGGTACACACCGCCGCGCTCAAAATACACACACACTTACAAAACTACACCACATTGGAAATGTAAAACAACACACACCTGACACACATACTCACACCACACCCACAAACCGAATCCAATATAAAACACACACCCACATTACCCACAACCCCTTGCAGCAAAAAAAAAGATAGCAAGGCGAGAGAGACAAGCCAGGAGCACCCACTCAATCAGAGGCACAAAACATCATCACACATACACCATCCACGCACCTCACACCACACACCCCAACACATCATCCCACACACCCTCACACATATCACTCACACCACATCCATGGCACCCCAAAGACACCTCAGGTTTTCAGAGGAGGAGCTAAGGGTCATGGTGGAGGAAATCATCCTGGTAGAGCCACAGCTATTCGGTTCACAGGTGCAGCAGATGTCCATTGCAAGGAAGATGGAGCTATCGCAGAGAATCGTGGACAGGGTCAACGCCGTGGGACAGCACCCCAGAACAAGGGATGACATCAGGGGAAGGTGCGTTTCATGGTTGCAAGACACCAGGTAGCCGTAAAGAGGACTGGCGGTGGACCCCCACCTCCTCCCCCCCCACAACTAACAACATGGGAGGAGCAAGTCTTGGCAATAATGCATCCTGAGGGCCTCACAGGAGTAGCAGGAGGATGTCAAGGAGTCGGGATCCTCGGGGTTTGCGTCTGTTCCCAATATGTCCACCTCTTGGCAGCTCTAAACTCTACTAGCCATTATAGCACAGAGATAAAGAAGGGCCAAGTGGGGGATGGGGTTTTAGGTGTGGAACAGCGGGGAAGGAGATCTGTGGAAGCAAAAGTTAAGAACACAATAGCAAGATTATTCACATTGACTTTCATAAGCTTTGTTCATAATGTCTATATGTTGATAACATGAATGATCAAGAGCTTTCCTACATCATGACCTTATTAGCTCTGGATACTTGGAAAATAGAGAAGGATTATACAAACTTTCATATGAGCTTTTTGTAGAATAAACTCTTATGCTCTGAACCTTGAACTGACTCAAGTTATTTCTTGGAATAGCAATTACATGATAACAGTAATCAATAAACACATTACTTTTTAGGAATGAACTGAGTTAGACTCATGAATGATACTGCAAGGACACATTATAGCAGTAATCAATGAACACATTAGTTTTCAGGAATAAACTGCGCTAGACTCATGAAGGATACCGTAAGGACACACTATAACAGTAATCAATGAACACATTAATTTTCAGGAATAACCTGCGCTAGACTCATGAATGATACTGTAAGGACACACTCTGTTTTGACTTTCAAGATTCAATTGCTTAGAAATTATTATACACTTTAATATCAAACTGTGCATCAAGATTTCAATGCCTAGAAATCATCGCACAATCTGCTGATCTGAAACACAAGGGTTAAATGCCAAGAATGAATAACGCACTCTGTTAATGATTCAACCATCAGGATTTAAATGTCAAAATACGATGGCGTATTCTGCCGATCTGAGTTGCAAGTTTTAATTACCAAGAAGGAATTGTGCACACTGCTGCCAATTCAACCATCAAGGTTTAATGCCAAGGTACGATCGCGCATACTGACGATCTGAACTGCAAGAGTTAAATTCCAAGAATGAATTGCGCACACTGCTGCAGATTCAACCATCAAGATTTAAATGCCAAGATACGATCGCGCACACCGCTGATCTGAACTGCAAGAGTTAAATGCCAAGAATGAATCACGCACATTGCTGCCGATTCAACCACCAAGGTTTAAATGCCAAGATATGATCGCGCACACTGCCGATCTGAACGGCAAGAGTTAAATGCCAAGAAAAACATCGAACAGGCGATTTAACCAATAGGCCCAAAACTCGAGTATTTATGAAAACGGAGTCGGGCCTAACCCAACCTCCGCCTTACCGCCCTGCTTGAAGATCACCAAGGAAAATGAGGACAGGGCCTGGAAATCCTAGGTAGGCCTCCGGAACTGGAGTTCAGGAAAATGCTGCTGCTCTGCACTGGGACCTCTGAATAGTGAGCACGTGGAGTTGGGATGGGTCCCTTAATTAGAGCCAGGCCCGCTCATGTGCCACACCCAGCCAGGCTGCAGGAAAGGCTTAGAAATTACACCCTAACCACACCCTGCAATCCTGCATCAAAGTTTTGAAAAATAGCAATACATTGCAAACAGTATTAATGGCGCTTCAATATGAATCTCTGCAATGCAAAAGGTTAACATACTGCATTAACACTTAATGCATGAATTATTACATTACATAAGGATTGGCTTTTTGTATTACGTCTCCCGTAGAGCACTCACTGTCCTGATGTTGACAGAGGATTGAACTCTGGTAAGTCAAACCTTTACTACTATCACCTTCCAACCTGCATGCCATCACATACCCCAACCCTCACGCTCACTCCCATCACTCCACCATCTTACACATACCCCACTATCAAAACCCACCCATCTCAATACCAAGCCCTGCATGCCACAACAATCCATGGACCCCCATCACAGACCTGCATGGACACTCATCTCCACAGCATGCCCAGTAGAGAGAATCACCCAGCCCACAAAATCACCACTCACACAAGGCAAAGCTGACAGGGAAATAACAACCATACAGGGAAACACAGCTATGCACAAGATGGCACACGCAGATAAAATAACACTGCATTTGCATCCCCACAGGACCCCTACTCAGCGTCACCAGAGAGGAGTTGCGAGATACATCCAGTCCCCCCCAAGAAGAGGCCCGGAGTGACGACAGCAGCTCTGCACGCCTGGATCACGATGACCAACCTGGCCCATCAGGGACCTCTGGACAGTCGGTTACCCTTCGACTGACCCAACCCACCACAGAGCCTTCCCCCTCAGGAAACACCACCACAGTACCCACAAAGCGGGTCCATGCCACTGTCCCCAGGACACGTCAATCAGCAGTGTGTCCACCACTACAGGGACCCCAGGCAACCCCACTGTCAGAGTCACCAGATCCTCTGGGTCTGTGCATGTCCCCAACACGTCCACCACTGAACAGCTCCAAGACTCTGATAGATAAATCACAGAGACTGAGAGAGTTCAAGAGGGGAAGAGGGGATTAGGAAGGGAACAGCTGGGAAGGAGACCTGTAGTAAGAAAAAGGTTAGAACACACAATATGAAAATTATATTTCCTGAAATCAATACTAGACTATGATTCTAAGCCTAGTCACTCTGAAAACATGAACAATTTAAGAGTTAAGTTTAAAATGACTAAGTTTCAAGATGGCCGGATACCTGTAAGGGAATCAAGATGAATTAAATGAAAACTTTCTTATTCAAGTACTTTCCTTTACATGAGAATCAGAAAAAAACATTCTGACTTAATTTTAAACCAGTCATATAAATCCTGTTTTGAGAATGTATACTAGGACCATACAATATTGCATCTAGAAACTCTGGCCTTCTGTGTACTCTTAAAATGTTTCAACACAAATTGCGCATATTGCAGATATATATATATATATATATATATATATATATATATATATATATATATATATATATTAAACACCATAAAAGGATTGTGCACCATGATTAACACAATATGGATTCAGGAAACAAATCACATAACTTGTCAACTCGAATATTACATAATAAATATCTTAGAATAGTGGCATGCAATAAACAACATGAAATAAACTTGAGGAGAGAATTGTGCGTCTTGCCGATTCAAGTGTCACCATGTAAAATACCAAGAAATGGTAGCACGCAATGAATATCAAAGTCAAATCATCATTAATTGAATCGCGTGTCTTGCCTATTCGTAAAACACGATGTAAATGTCAAGAAATAACAGCTCACAATAAGTAACAAGATCAAAGTACAATGAAACGAATCGCGCTTCTTTTGCGGATTCTTAAGCCACCATGTAAATGTCAAGAAATGGTAGAGCGCAATGAATAATAAAGTTAAATCCTCATGAAATGAGTTGCGCATCTTGCCAATTCATAAAACATCATTTAAATGTCAAGAAATAGTAGCGCGCAATGGACAACAATGTTTAAAAACCATAAAACGAATTGCGCGTCTTGCCGATTCTTAAGCCACCATGCCAATGTCAAGAAATGGTAGCACGCAATGAATAACAAAGTCAAATCTTTATGAAACAAATCACGCGTCTCGCCTAATTGTAAACTACCACATAAATGTCAAGAAATGGTAGCGCGCAAATTATCTGTTACTCATTTAAGAATTAAACCAAGAATATGAAAATTCTCAATAACGGTGTCGGAACAGTCCAACCACCGTCTTACCGCCTGGAACAATGATCTCCAATGAAGGATGAAGGGCAGAAGATTGGAAGATCCAAATAGGCCGCCAGGACAGGAGCTCAGGAAGAAGCTGCTGCTCTGCACCGGGACCTCTGAATAATGAGCACTGGGAGTTGGGCTGGCTCTCTTTTATAGAGTCTTGGCCCAGCCCAGAACCACGTCCAGGCATGTTGCAGGGAAAATCTCTGGAAGGCCCTAGAAAGGGGCCACACCCTAACACACTCTGGAAACCTGCAGCAATACATTGCAAAGGAACAGTATTTGTAAGCATATTTAAAATACGTTTCCAGGATTGAACTCTGCAATGCAAAAGTTACGTTGTTTTGAGAGTGCTGGGTTTTTGCATTTTTGTTGCCAATAGAGTGCGTACTGCTCTGGTGTTGACACCCACAAACACAGGACGATCAGGAACCTGGGGTCAGTGGCAGTGGGCACAAGGTTCAGGGGACAGAGGCACAGGACAACAGGGAAGTTGGGAGGACTCCTGTGCGACAGGGGGAGGACAGGCCCAGGAAATCCACTCTCCAGGAGGCACTCACCAACACCCTGGGAGCACACCACCATTCCCAGGATACCATGGGCCAGATACAGGCCAAGTTGCAGGAGACCCAGCAGCTGCAGGAGGGACAGTACCTGGGGATCAGGGAGGACCTCAAACACATCTACACCATCCTGGTCACCATTGCAGGGGTGCTGGTTGACATGGCCACCACCATGAAGGAGGCCATGGCACTCCAACGGGCCCCTGACATTAGCCACACCAAGGAACAGCCCTCCACCTCCACCGGTGCTAGTGGACAGGAGGCCCTGCCACAGGAACAACAGACCACCAGCACCCCACCCCCTGCAGAAGGAGAACTACCCCGCAAACGGTCCCTGCGATCCAAGCAGAAGCCAGAGAACATTGCCAAGACCCCCGCCAGGAAATAAGACTCTCCTGATTGTCACCCTTCTGTCCCACTCTGTCGACCTGTCCACCTTGAACTGCCATTGCCCCCCTTCCTATGTGTAGGAAGGTAGCCTCTTTCTAGCATTGTTACCCCCACTTTTTGCCTGTCTGTGGGTATATGTCAGGGTGTTTTTACTGTCTCACTGGGATCCTACTAGCCAGGGCCCCAGTGCTCATACTGGAAACCCTATGTTGTCAGTGTGTTTGATATGTGTCACTGGGATCCTGCTAGCCAGGACCCCAGTGCTCATAAGTTTGTGGCCTATATGTGTTCCCTGTCTGGTGCATAACTGTATCACTGTTGCTCTGCTAACCAGAACCTCAGTGTTTATGCTCTCTCCTCTTTTAAAATTGCCACTGCAGGTTAGTGACTACTTTCACCTATTCTGATTGGCACACTGGAACACCCTTATAATTCCCTAGTATATGATACCTAGGTACCCACGGTATTGGGGTTCCAGGAGATCCCTATGGGCTGCAGCATTTCTTTTGCCACCCATAGGGAGCTCAGACAATTCTTACACAGGACTGCACTGCAGCCTGAGTGAAATAACGTCTACGTTATTTCACAGCCATTTTACACTGCACTTAAGTAACTTACAAGTCACCTATATGTCTAACCCTCACCTAGTGAAGGTTAGGTGCAAAGTTACTAACTGTGAGGGCACCCTGGCACTAGCCAAGGTGCCCCCATATTGTTCAGGGCAATTTCCCCGGACTTTGTGAGTGCGGGGACACCATTTCACGTGTGAACTACATATAGGTCAATACATATGTGTAGCTTCACAATGGTAACTCCGAACATGTCCATGTAACATGTCTAAGATCATGTAATTGTCCCCCCAAGCCAAATTTGGTATTGGGGGTGCCAATCCCATGAATCCCCGGGGCTCTAGCATTAACCCCAGGTACTGCCAAACTAGCTCTCTGGGGTTTTCTCTGCAGCTACCGCTGCTGCCATCCCTCAGACAGGTTTCTGCCCCCCTGGGGTCTGGGCAGCCCAGTACCAGGAAGTCAGAACAAAGAATTTCCTCTGAGAGAGGGTGTTACACCCTCTCCCTTTGGAAATATGTATAAAGGGCTGGGGAGGAGTAGCCTCCCCCAGCCTCTGGAAATGCTTTGAAGGACACAGATGGTGCCCTCCTTTCATGAGCCAGTCTACACCGGTTCAGGGAACCCCCAGCCTCGGCTCTGGCGCAAAACTGGACAAAGGAAAGGGGAGTGACCACTCCCCTGTCCATCACCACCCCAGGGGTGGTGCCCAGAGCTCCTCCATTGTGTCCCAGACCTCTGCCATCTTGAATGCAGAGGTGTGTGGGCACAATGGAGACCTCTGAGTGGCCAGTGCCAGCAGGTGACCTCTCTAGGTGGCCAATCCTCCTCTGATGGATATTTAGGGTCTCTCCTGTGGGCTTCTCTTCAGATAACAAACGCAAGAGCTCACCAGAGTTGCTCTGCACTTCTCTCTTCAACTTCAGCCAAGGATTGACCGCTGACTGCTCCAGGACGCCTGCAAAACCGCAATAAAGTAGCAAGAAGACTACCAGCAACATTGTAGCGCCTAATCCTGCCAGCTTTCCTGACTGTTTCCTGGTGGTGCATGCTCCGAGGACTGTCTGCCTTCACCCTGCACTGGAAGCCAAGAAGAAATCTCCTGTGGGTCGACGGAATCTTCCCCCTGCTAACGCAGGCACCAAACATCTCCATCACCGGTCCTCTGGGTCCCCTCTCATCTTGATGAGTGTGGTCCCTGGAACACAGGAGCTGGATCCAAGTGATCCCGACAGTCCAGTGGTCCTTCTGTCCAAATTTGGTGGAGGTAAGTCCTTGCCTTCCCACGCCAGACAGTAATCTTGTGTACTGTGTGATCTGCAGCTGCTAGGGCTTCTGTGCACTTTTGCAAGACTTCTTTTGTGCACAGCACAGCCCAGGTCCCCAGCACTCCATCCTGCATTGCCCAACTCACTGATTTGACCTCCGCCTTCGTGGGACCCTCTTTTATTGTGTTGAGATGACTGCCATGCTCAGATTTCTTGAACGCCTGTTCAAGTACTTCTGCGGGTACTGCCTGCTTCTGCATGGGCTCTCTCTGTTGCTGAGTGCCCCTTCTGTCTCCTCTTCCAAGGGGTGACCTCCTGTTCCTTCCTGGGCCATGGCAGCACCCATTATCTTAAACCACGACTCTTGTAGCTAGCAAGGCTTGTTTGCAGTCTTTCTGCATGGAACCAACTCTGCATCTTACAGCTCTCCGTGGGACATCTTCTGACCAAAGGAGAAGTTCCTGGCACCTTCCGTTGTTACAGAATCTTTGGCTTCTTCGACCATTAGGCAGCCCTCTTGCACCTTCATCTGGGGTTTAGTGGGCTCCTGGCCCCCCTGGACACTTGCGTGACTCTTGGACTTGGTCCCCTTCCTTTGCAGGTCCTCAGGTCCAGGAATCCGTCTTCAGTGCTTTGCAGTCATTGTTGTCTTTGCAGAATCCCCTATCTCTACTTTACTGTCTTTCTGGGGTGGTAAGGTAACTTTACTCCTATTTTTCAGGGTCTTGGGGTGGGTTATCTTGAACACCCTTAGTGTTTTCTTACACTCTCAGCGACCCTCTACACACTACACTAGCCCTGGGGTCCATTTGTGGTTCGCATTCCACTTTTGGATTATATGATTTGTGTTGTCCCTAGGCCCATTGTCTCCTATTGCATTCTATTGTGTTCTACAATGTTTGCACTACTTTTCTAAGTCTTTTACTTACCTCATTTTGGTTTGCCTGTATATTTTGTGTATATTAATTACCTCCTAAGGGAGTATATCCTCTGAGATACTTTTGGCATATTGTCACTAAAATAAAGTACCTTTATTTTTAGTAACTCTGAGTATTGTATTTCTTATGATATAGTGCTATATGATATATGTGGTATAGTAGGAGCTTTGCATGTCTCCTAGTTCAGCCTCAGCTGCTCTGCTTTAGCTACCTCAATCAGCCTAAGATGCTAGAACACTACTACTCTACTAATAAGGGTTAACTGGACCTGGAACAAGGTGTAAGTACCACAAGGTACCCACTATAAGCCAAGCCAGCCTTCTACACTATGCCCCCTAGTACAATGCACCTGTGATACCAAAAGACTGGACTCTAACTGGACATTCCTCCACCATCACCCCAGCCCATTGCACATCCCCCTCTACTTATGAGCACTTAAATAAATATACTTGGAACAAATACAACTCTGGAGTCTGTCAAATGATTCAAATATGTATAAGTACAACATTATCAAAGCATTGCATGTCATATGTGCAGTTAATTTAAGTTCGAATGACCTTTAGTGGGCAGCAGTAAACATACCAGGAGCCAGAGTGGGCCACAGAGATCTGAAAAAAGAGATACCAAAGGGTACAGTAAGTGGCCATAGACATAGGGAAATCAGGCTGCCATGTACAATGTCCAACAGGAAACTGAAAAGTAAAGGGAAGTTACAGTGTCTTACCTGTGTGTCACTGGAAGTACTGATGTATTATATTACTTCTGTTGTCAACATCATCTTCCTCTGCCTCCTCTTCCTCTACCTCTGCCAAAGGCTCTACCTCTGCCACAAGACCATCCCAGGCTCATCCTCCTGCAGAAAAGGCCAGGTTGTGCAACATGCAACGATGATCTGGCACACCTTCTTGAGTGAGTAGTAAAGGGATCCACCTGTCAGATGTAGGCACCGGAACCTGGCCTTCAGGAGGCCAAAGGTTCTTTCAATTATCCTCCTTGTTCGCCCATGTGCTTCATTGTAACGTTCCTCTGCCCTTGTCCTAGCATTCCTCACTGGGGTCAGTAGCCATGAGAGGTTGGGGTAACCAGAGTCACCTGCAAATATCGAAGGACAACTGTTAGACACACACTGACCCTTAGGGACAGCCCCATACAGAGACACCTACTTATACTGGGTAGGGACATTGGGCTCACCTATTAGCCACACCGGTGCCTCTGGAGTTGGCCCATCACATATGGGATGCTGCTATTCCTCAAGATAAATGAGTCATGCACGGAGCCATAATACTTGGCATTCACATGGGTGATGTACTTGTCTGCCAAACTAACCATCTGCACATTCATAGAGTGATAGCTTTTTCTATTCCTGAATACTTTTTCGTTTCTCCGGGTAGGTTGGGGGGGGGGGGGGGTTTAGAGACAAATGCCACATGTGTACCATCAATGGCACGAATGATGTTGGGGATATGTCCCATGGCATACAAATCAGCTTTCACTGTGGCCAAATCCTCCACCTGGGGGAATATGATGTAGCTGCGTATGTATTTCAGCAGGGCTGACAACATCTGGTCAACACGTTGGAGAACAGTGGCTGAGACATCCCTGATGCCATGGCCACTGTTGTTTGGAAGGAACCATTTGCCAGGAAAGGAGCACTGACAAGACCTGTACTAGAGAGGGAATACCTGTGGGCTGGAGGATAGCTGACATCAGGTCTGGCTCCAATTGGGCACACAGTTCTTGGATTGTGGCCCAATCAAGTCTGTGTGTCATGATAATGTGTCTGTCCTCCATTGTCGCGAGGTCCACCAGGGGTCTGTACACTGGAGGATGTCGCCATCTCACATTCAGCCTCAGCGGTTAAAGCCTATGGAAAAAAACGGTGAGTATAGGGTCATATTCACACACATATATAGCAACAATGATGCAACTTTTCCTTTAAAGAACCTGTCTGTGAATCCGAGAGTCAGTCGCTGTGCCAATGTCTGCTGTGAGGCAGTTAGGTGCCATGCCCTGTGCCCCCCTGAAATGGAGGCAGCCTGACCTGTGGGGAGGGACAAGTGGAAATTAGGTAATTCTGCTGGCATTGTGCGCCGTTGCGCTAGGTGGTCGACAACCGCGGCGCAATTCCTCATTGGATACCATTGTGCCCTATGGGTTACAGTGGCCAATGGTGATGTAAGCCGGCGGTGATGGTACACACTGCCGTGGACGTGACTGCCATTTTCTATCTGTTCACTCACTTGCTACCTGACCTTCAACAGGAAAGAACCTACACTGCAAGTGCTGCTGTGACCTGTGTCTGGAAGCGACAATGGCTTATGTGTCTGGGGAAAGGGCCCCTGCCTTCACTGCAGAGGAGTTGGAGAAACTGGTGGATGGGGTCCTACCCCAGTAAACGTTACTCTATGGTCCTCCAGACAAACAGGTGAGTACACTGTGAGCATGATGCGTGGGCCATGAATGTATGGATTGCTGTGTGTGTAAGCCACATGTAGGGGAGGGGACTGAGGCGTCCTGGCCAGAGTGCTGCATGTATGGTGGTCAATGTATGTGCATCAGGGGATGGGAGGGATCTGGTGGGCCATGAGTGTGATGGTCCAGACGGTTGACTAATTCCCTTTTCTGCTGTCTATTCCATGAAGGTCAGCGCCCACAAGAAAAAGGGGATTTGGCGTGCCATTGCCATGGAGGTGCAGACCCTGGTGGTCTTTGACAGAGGGAGCACCAACTGCCGCAAACGATGGGAGGACCTGCGCGCTGGGCAAGGAAGATGGCGGAGGCCAAGCTGGGGCTGGCCTTCCAACGAGGAAGGGGTGCCCATTGTAGCCTGACCCCCCTGATGTTCCGCATCCTGGCAGTGGCATATCCGGAGTTGGATGGGCGCTTGAAGGCATCACAGCAGGCACAAGGGGGTGAGTACAGATTCAGAGTCGTGACTGTGCGCACGTTAAGGTTTACCTGGTTGGGGGATGTGGGCTATGGGTGCCCCTAGGCCAGGGCGAACATGGCAGGGTAGGTCCCTTGTTGGGCAGGCTCTGGAGCACTCCTACCCCAATAGTGTTAGTGGGTATCTACTACTGGGCAGGGGCCTGTGGGTTTCAGGTGTGCAGCTAATGCCAGTAGGCATTGTACCCCATGGGCTGGTGACTATCTTAGTAACTGGTAGTGCATAGCCTAATGCATATGGCTGCTTCCTGTATGTTGTGTACGCCAACGGTAGTGGTGTTGCTGGCATTGACCAAGTGTATCCTCTGTCTCTCCCCCCCCTTTTTGTTTTGTTACCCTGTCCTTGTGTGCATTAGCATCATTTGGTGGAGGAGCAGAGGAACCGGCGACGGAGGGAGCTGCATCCCACATGGGCCTGGAGGCCAAATCCACCGACGGTGAGGGCACCAGTTAGACGGCGGGTGAGGGGAGCACCACGACGGGGACAGCAGGGGACACTACAGACAGCAACTCCTCCTCCGATGGAAGCTCCCTGGTGGTGGCGGACACCTCTGTGCCCACCCCATCAACAGGTACAGCTGCCACCCCCCTATCAGCACCGCCCTCTCAGCAACCCCGCAGTGTGTTTCCCATGCCCGCTCACCCAGGAGGGTGGGCATCTCCTTCGCCCCGGCACCTCAGGCCCTGCCCCAGTCAGACCTGCTGCCCTCAGTGAGGAGGCTATTGACCTCCTGAGATTCCCTCACTGTTGGGCAGTCAACCATTCTGAATGCCATCCAGGGTGTCGGGAGGCATTTGCAACAAACAAATGCATACCTGGAGGGCATTCACTCTGGCGGCCCAATGGAGAGCATTTCAGGCTCTGGCCTCAACACTGATGGCAGCCCTTGTCCCTGTCTCTAGCCTCCCCCCTCCAACTTCCTCTACTCAGTCCCAATCCTCTCAACCCCAGCCTATCCCAAGCACACCTTCAGACCAGCATTCACCCAAATCAACACACAAATGTGGCTCAGGCTTACACAAGCACCACACTTCATCTCACAGGCACTCACACAAGCACCATCCCCATGCAGACACACCAACATTCACTGCCTCCACTGTGTCCCCCTCCTCCTCGTCATCCACCTCCCTCCCAGTAGCGTCTCCACTCACACCTGCATGCACTACATCCTCATCCACTACCTCCATCACCAGCACGCCCATCACAACACACCCCTTACTGGCAGTCACCACCCCCACATCCATGCATACGTCACCTGTGCCCTCTCCCACTGTGTCTGTGACCCCTCCTCCCAAAGTGCACAAACGCAAGCACCCACCCACCCAACAGCCATCCACCTCACAACAGCATCCAGCCCATGCACTTGCACCCAAACTCAGCAGATAGACACCTCCTACGACCACTCCCTCTTCCTCCACTCCCAAACCCTCTTCCTGCCCCAGTGTCTCTAAGAAGCTTTTCCTGGCAAACATTGACCTCTTCCCTACCCCTCCCCCCGTCCTTCCCCTCGGGCCAGGGTGGCCAGAACCCAGGCCAGCACCTCAGCCACCAAGTCGACATCCACTGTGGTTCCTGCAGCTATCAGAGGCTCAAAGGGGGCACCCGTCAGCACAGCCAGTGTGCCACCAACCCCTGCCAAGGACAAAACCATTCCGCCACTTGGCAAGGTGAAGAGGGGGACAGCATCCAGCAAGGGGAAGGAGCCACAACCGCCCAGCAAGGCCACCTCAAAGACTCCAGCTGCCATACCCAAGGTCACACCACCATCTGCCAAGGTGAGGAAGGGGCAGAAAACACCCGGTAAGGCACTTCAGCCGTCGGAGGCTGCAGGTGAAGGTCTGGTGGCTACCAGCACAACCTCCAGCACTGCCACCTGCACCGCGGGCAGCACCGCCAGCAGCCCCACCGCTAGCACTGCTGCAAGCACCACCACCTGCAACGCCGCAAGCACAACTACTGTCAGCAGCCCCAGTGGGCAGCTGTCCGATGCTACAGGAGAAGGGCTGGGGCCTCCCACCACCACTGGCAGCACAGGCACCTGCACCACGGCCAGCATCACCACCTGCACCGCCATTAGCACCACCGCAGGCACCGCCGCAAGCACCGCCACCTGCACCACTGACAGTAGTACCACTACCAGCAGCATCAGCCCCAGTGGGCAGCCGTCCGAGGCTGCAGGAGAAGGGCTGGAGCCTCCCCCACCACTGGCAGCAGCCCCACCAGCACCGGCACTACCACCAGTTTGCAGGCTTAGCTGACGCCGGATGGAGTCTAGCCCTGCCTTCACGGACTATAATGCAACCTGGTCCCTGCAAATCTCGTGCCTCAGACACCCAGGTGAGGGACTGTGAACTGCCACACCCCAAGTTTTGCATCACTGGGCACAAAGCCCCCTCCAGAATCAGTGGAGAAAGGCATCCACTCACCCTATCCTTGGCAGGATGAAGCACACTGGGCACAAGGCCCCCTCCAGAACCAGTGGAGAAAGGCATCCACTCACCCTATCCTTGGCAGGATAAAGCACACTGGGCACAAAGCCCCCTCCAGAACCAGTGTAGATATGCATCCACTCACTCTATCCTTGGCAGGATGAAGCACACAGGGCACAAGGCCCTTTCCAGAACCAGTGGATAAAGGCTTCTGCTCACCCTATCCTTGGCAGGATGAAGAACACTGGGCACAAGGCCCCCTCCAGAACCAGTGGAGATATGCATCCACTCACCCTATCCTTGGCAGGATGAAGTACACAGGGCACAAGGCCCCCTCCAGAACCAGTGGAGAAAGGCATCTACTCACCCTATCCTTGGCAGGATGAAGCACACTGTGCACTAGGCCCCCTCCAGAACAAGTGGAAGAAGGCATCCACTTGAGAGACTGTGGCTTTTCACTCCCCAAGACCAAGCAGTGGGCAAACCACCCACTTGAGAGACTGTGGCCTTGCACTCCCCAGGGCCAAGCAGTGGGCAAACCACCCACTAGAGAGACTGTGGCCTTGCACTCCCCACGACCAAGCAGTGGGCAAACCACCCACTTGAGAGACTGTGGCCTTGCACTCCCAAGGACCGAGAAGTGGGCAACCCACTCACTTGAGAGACTGTGGCCTTGCACTCCCTAAGACCAAGCACAGGGCATGTTGCCCCCTCCAGAGGCAGTGGGCAAATCACCCACTTGAGAGACTGTGGCTTTGCACTCCCCAGGACCAAGCACAGGGCATGTTGCCCCCTATAGAGGCAGTGGGCAAACCACCCACTGAGAGACTGTTGCCTTGCACTCCCCAGGACATCGCAAAGGGCATGTAGCCCCCTCCAAGACCAATGGTGTTTTACCATCTTCCGGCTGAGGTGCCCCCCATTCCCCAACCCCCTGAGGTGCCTATGTATTTTCGACCTGATGCCCCTGCAGTGTTCTCTCCATGTTGTTACAGGAGTGAGGTGGGGCCTTAGCCTATGTGTTGTGGCCCTGTGGCCCACGGACACTGAGGACTGGGCAGTGTCCCTCTATTTTTAAATATGATGTACGTTTGTATTTTGATGCACTTATTCGTAGCATTTTATCATATTACATTCACTTTCTTCAAATCATTTTGTCCTTGCATTATCCCTGAGGGGTACGGGGTAGGTATGTTCTGTTGCTGCTTCTGTTTGTGTGTATGGTGTTGGGGGTGGGGGTGTTGTGTGTCACTCTCTCTTTCCTCCCCCCTTCCTTGTGTGCTATGCAGCAATACTCACCGTGGTTGTCTTCGCTGGCGTTGCTGTTCATAATGCAGAAGAAGGTAGACGAGCATCGGAAATGTGTGCAGCACGGGCTCCATGGCATCGTGGATGTTCCCTGAGTCTCCACAGGTGAGTCTTTTGACTTCTGAGCTCTGTTTCCACCATGCTTTTGATGTCGTTGGTAACGCTCTGGAAAAGATGGAGGATTGGACTTTCTTAATACAGTGGGCAGTACAGTGACTTGCGCCTGGCTGTTAGTGATTACCACTGTGGTGCTTGTTGATCCCTCTGTGGCGGTCGGTGTGTTAAAGTGGCTGTCTGTCTGAGAGGTTTCCGCTGTGGTCATAATTCCATTTTGGATACCACCGGCCTGTTGGCGGTATTACAGCCGCTTTATCACCGACCGCCAGGGTTGTAATGAGGGCCATAATGTCGATCATGACAAGCACAGCAGGCCAAAGTAAATTAATGCAAACTTTGAATTTGGTATAATAAGCCAATCATCAAATCTTTCTAACAATAGTCATGATCTTGAAGAGCATCTTCGAAACTATCGAATGGAAAGGACCTCAGGAAAGAGGCCACATCGTCAGATGTTGGATTGGCAGACGGATCCACAGAGCAGTACTGCATAGTAGTCTCTTGTGCAGGTTCACCTGCAGGAATGGCACTCTTTACAGCACCAAAAAGAGCCAGATCATTCACTAAGGGTGGCTCATAAGTGGCCTCCTGATTCAGCCTTAGTCTCAAGGGGCACGACCATGAATGAACCCTCATCGGAGACATCAGCAGTGCTTGGTCCACATGAGGCACTTGCGTAACAGCAAGACACACTGTAGGCAAGTGTTCGAAGAGGCACCATACACAGCGAAAGACTGGTTGCACGCACCATAGGAGTGGTCGGAATGACAATAACCAATCACGCTCCATTTCCTCCAGCAACAAAGCATTAAAGACCTGAACCATGCGTTCACGGCACAGTTGAGCTGATGGCAGTGGCTCCATTGCTTCGCGTAGCTGGAAAGACACAACCACTGCGAATCAGAAGAAATAGCAGCAGTATTCTGCCTTCCAATGCCAAAATTATAGGAAAGCCGCCAAACACACTGGAAAAGAGTGAGTTGATGGCTGAGGGAATGACTCTGAAGACAGTCTGGAAGATGGACACAAATCCAGACCCAACAGCCTGAAAGAAATGAACAATCCGAGTGGTGCTCGAGGCATTGAAAATTCTGGATATCAGCTCTCCAAAGTGCTTGAGAAGTTGGTATTTAATAGGGATTCTATCTCGGCTGATGATCTCGCAATCTTGAGAGCATATGTCTCTCTAGCTGATGTCAACACAACTTTTTTTGGAAACAGTAGCGCCTTTAGACTGCTTAGCTTGTCATAATTTACATTAACACTGTCAATGTTACCACAGTATCACCAAAATTCTGATACTTTTATCTCTCGTGTGGGGGGAAATAAAACTTATCCATAGCACATAACGACCTTAGAGACTGAAATTCCATAGGCAATTCCTGGTTGCATGCCACAACAGCTTTGGTCGCTCAGCACCACATAACTTCCATTCAAAGTACATGAAATACTTGTTGAATCAAAGGGACGGGAGTACCCTTCAGAAAACAGGCCAAGTTTGCGACCCCTACATTGCAAAGGCCGTGAAGGGACACCTGCTTGCAGATCATTTAATGACTAACAGTAGTCTTGCTTTCGCTTCCCCTGAGAAAGACCTCTGTTTTGCCATTCAGACATTTGTATTCAAAGGGCAACTACTAATCCTCTTTAATATAGCTATTGCCTAGTCGCTCGTACCTGCACACAGCAAGATGTGTCAGGCATTTTGAAAAATGAAAAGTGGAAATGGGCAGATTAATGATGCCATATGGGAGCCATACTGTTGAAGGTCTCTCTGCAACTGTGAAAGGCAACTTTTCTAATTTCTCTGTGTGAAGCATGGTGAAACTCTCTTCCCTCTTAGCCATTGTCTGTTGTTCCCTGGATAAATTAACTAACTGCATGATGGAATTCAGCTGACTTTGTCCATGATATAAAAGGGACATGTCTGTCAGAATGATATCAATCACAGACAACACTATGGCTCTCATTATGACATTGGCAGTAAGTGATAAAGTGGTGGAAATACCGCCGACAGGCTGGCGGTAATTACCGCCAAATTATGACCATGGTGGTGAGAACTCCCATTGACAGCCAATGCACCACACCATCCGCCAGGACGTTAACAGCACGCACGACGGCAGTCGTCATTACCAGCCAAGCGGAAGACAAATTCCTGCCCACCATATTATGACACAGTAAACTTCCTGGATTTCTGGGGCAGTGCCAACGCTATGAAAAACCAGGTGGAAACAGAACACAGTAAACGAAAGACTCATCAACAAGTACACAGAGGACTCTGCCATCGCCATGGCACCAGAACTTCAAGTCTTCCCGATGCTCATCTATGCCATGCTCCATCTGGAAAACCAAAGCCGACGACGACGGTGAGTACAGCTGCCTAGCACACAAGGGAGGGAGGGAGGAAAAGGAGAGTGCACACACACACAACAAACACCAAACACACACACCATACACACAGCCAGAAGCAGACGTAAACCAGTTGCACATGACACATGCACAATAAAACAAGGAGCAGATTGCGGAAGTAATGAAAATGTTTTAGCAAGGGAAAAGCCACCACATGAACGTGATATGTACAATTGTCCACAAAGGGCCAATGCCCAGTCCAAAGCACAAAGGGCTCACATGGCCACAGGGCACAGTCCAAGGCCTAACTTGTCTCCTGACATCAACTGCACAGAACTCTGCAGGGGCATCATTTTGCAAGTGGGCAGGCACCTCAGGGGTATGGGGGTGGGGGGCACCTCAGCCGAATTCGAGAACTTTCCCCACAGGTTCTGGAGGGGGCTCCATGCCTATTTCTCTGTGCTGGGGAGTGCAAGGCCACAGTTTATCAGGTGGGTGACTTGTCCACTGGTTCTGGAGGGGGCTCCTTGTACAGCAGTCCCCAGGAGGGTAGCCTACATGTCCTCTGCAGGAGGTGAGGGCTGTACTGTCTCATCTGGAGGTGAGGGCTACACTATGTCAGCAGGTGAAGGTGCCTCCTGGGAAGCCTCTGCTGGAGGTGAGGGCTGCTCTGTCTCAGCGGGGTGAAGGTGCAGCGTCAACAGGAGGAGTGGGCTGCACTGCCTCAGCTGGAGGTGAGGGCTCCGTGACCAGTGGTGGTGGTGGTGTCATCCTGCCAGCCTCTGCTGGAGGTGAGAACTGCGCTGTGTCAGCAGGTGAAGGTGCCTCCTGGGCAGCCTCTGCTGGAGTTGAGTACTGCACTGTCTCAGCGGGTGAAGGTGCAGCATCTGCAGGAGGAGTGGGCTACACTGCCTCAGATTGCAGGTGAGGGGCTCTGTGACCACTGGTGGTGGTGGTGTCATCCTTTCAGCCTCTGCTGTAGTCAAGGGCTTCTTCCCCTTCAGGGCAGACGTCGAGGGCTTCTTACCCTTCATGGCAGGAGTTGAGGGCTTCCTTCCCTTCATGGCAGGAGTCGAGGGCTTCTTCCCCTTCCTGGTAGGACCTGCGCCTCCTTCCACCTTCATGGCAGGAGGTGCGGCCTCCTTCCCCTTCATGGCAGGAGTCAAGGGCTTCTTCCCCTTCATGGCAGTGGCTGTGGAACCCTTACCCTTCCTGGCTGGTGAAGTGGGAACCAATACTGTCTTGCCTCCTCAACTAGGAGGTACCTCCACAGTCCGCGTGGACTGTTTGGCTGAGGTGCTGGGTGGGGTTGTTGAGACCCTGCTCTTACCAGCAGGACGGGGAGTGGGAGGGAAGAGGTCAAGTTGGGCAAGGAAAAGCTTTTTAGGGACGGTGGGGCGGGAAGAGGGAGGAGGGATGGGAGTGGAGGTTGATGAAGTGGTTGTTGGAGGAGTAGGTCTGCTGGACTTTGGTGCAGGTGCATGGGGAGTATGCTGATGTGAGGTGGATGGCTGTTGGGTGTCTGAGTGTTTGCATTTGTCACCTTTAGAAGGAGGGGGGACAGACAGGGTTGGAGAGGACACAGGGGACACGTTCATGGATGTTGTGGAGGTGTCTGCTAGTGAGATGTGTGTGCTGCTTGGTATGGGAATGCTGGTGGTGGATGTTGAAGCAGTGCATGCAGGTGTGAGTATGGACATGACTGTGAGGGAGGTGGAGGAGGAGGAGAAGGGGGAGACAGTGGAGGTAGTGGATGTGGTTGTGTCTGCAACTGTCTGGTGTTTGCGTGAGTGCTTGTATGTTGAAATGTTGGTGCCTGTATTTGAATGTGCTACTCTTGTGTGTTGTCTTCTGTGCATGCTCATCTGTATGTGTGCATGGGATGGGTTGGGGCTGAGGAGACTGGGACTGGGAAGTGGTAGTTGGAGGGGGGACAGTAGGGACAGGGACAATGGCTGCCACCAGAGAGGAGGCCAGAGCCTGAATCGATCTCTGTTGGGCCGCCAATCCACCTTGGATGCCCTCCAGAAATGAATTTGATTGCTGCATCTGGGATGCCACCCCTGGATGGCATTCACAATGGTTGACTGCCCTACAGAGATGGATCTCAAGGTCAATAACCTCCTCACTCAGGGCAGCAGGGATCACTTGGGCAGGGCCTGAGGTGCCTGGGGCAAAGGAGATGCCCACCCTCCTGGTTGAGCAGGCACAGGCAACTCATTGAGGGGCTAAGGGAGGGTGGTGCTGGTACGGGGGTGGCGGCTGTACCTGCAGCTGGGGTGGTCACAGAGGTATATGCCACCATCAGGGAGCTTCCATCAGAGGAGGTGTTGTCACCTCTTGTCTCTGCCGTGGTGCTCCCCTCGCCCTCCATCCCACTGGTTTCCTCGGCATCGGTGGACTCTGCCTTCTGGGTCCTTTCAGATGCAGCTCCCTCTGTTGCTGGTACCCCTGCTCCTCTGCCAGATCATGTTAATGCACACATGGACAGGATGACAGAAGATAAAGGGGAGAGAGAGAAAGAGAACACTGGGTCAATTATTTCACCAACACTACTGTTGGCATACACATCACCGTCACACACAGGGATCAGGATTGAGCACTACGCATTGCACTGCCATTGATTTGGTAAGATGCCACAGCAAGATGAGGGCCAAATACCGCCAATTGCACACCTCCTTGGACCCACTAAGCCCTGTCTGACATGGAATGCAACCTAGCTACGTGACCTTGTTTTCCCTTTCAACCATTACCCAAGAGCTGGATCACGCTGCAATGTCTGGCCTGCCATTAAGGGGCACCCACTAACTGACAACCACCACCCGATCCCATACCACCTACAAATTATTGTAGTAATGCCCTCTGTACTCACTACCTTGTGGCGGCTGTGATGCCCTCAAGTGCCCATCCAGCTCTGGGAAGCCACTGCCAGTATGCGGGCCATCAGGGGGTCAGGTTCCGACAGGCACCCCTTCCTCATTAGGAGGCCATCCCCAGCTGGGCCTCCGCAGTCTTCCGTGCCCAGCATCTCAGGCCCTCCCACCCTTTCTGACATTGGGTACTCAGCCTGCCATAGACCCCCAGGGTCCGCACATCCTTGGCGATGGCACGCCATAATCCCTTCATTTGATGGCGCTGACCTGCAGAGGGGATACATACGAGAGGACACCATTACACGTACAATCCAGCCTGTCAAAGATATGGCCCACCAATCCTGTTTCCTTCACCTTTGGCACACACATCCACCGGTGCACACCACGTACACCACCACATGACATCACCCCCCGATGGCTCGATGCTTTCAAACACATCTCCATGCATCCTTCACACATGCAACGTGCCCAAGGTATACTCACCTGTTGGTCTGGACCCCATCCACCAATTGTTCCAACTCCTCTGAAGTGAAGGTAGGGGCACTTCCCCCGGTCACATGGGCCATGGTAGGTTCCAGACACAGATCACAGCAGCACACACAGTGTAGGTGTTCTCCTTTTGAAGGTCAGGAAACAAGTGAGGAATCATGTAGAAAATGGGGGTCACGTCTGCGGCGGTGTACACCGTTAGCGCTGACGCAGATCCTCATTGCCCAGTGTACTCCACAGAGTCCCATATTATCCAATGAGGAATTGCACAGCGGTGCAAGACCACCTTCCACCACAATGCCCAACGTCGGCAGAGTTACCTCACTTCCACCTGTCCCTACATAAAGGACAGGCGTTCACCATGTCATGGTGATGAACAACCATCAGATTAACCTTTACTGCATCACTGCCTAGATTTGCACATACCTTGTCATTCCCACTCTCCCATCACATAAATGCAACATGTACACTGAGGTTGTGGTTCCGTTGTTCAAATTGTGACAGCCCTACTCACTCTTGTGTCCCTTAGATACCAACCGCTGCGGATGAATGGGAGGAGAAGACAAACCCCCATGTACAGACCCCTTGTGGACTTGGCTACACTGGAGGACAGGCACATTATACTGACTTATATGCTGGACAGGGCCACAATCACAGAGCTGTGTGCCCAATTGGAGTCTGACCTGATATCAGCTATCCGTCATCCCACTGGGATCCCCCCCTTGTGCAAGTGTTATCAGTGCTCCATTTCCTGGCAACTGGTTCTTTCCAAGTGACAGTGGGCTCGGAAGGTGGAATGTCACAGCCAATGTTTTCTATTCTGCTCGCAAGGATCTTGTCTGCCCTGGTGAAACACATGTGGAGCTACATTGCTTTACCCCAGGTGGAAGATTTGGCCACTGTAAAGGCAGGATCTATGCAACAGGCCATATCCCAAATATAATTGGTGCGATTGACGGTACACATATTGCGTTAGCCCCCCGCCAGAATGACCAGGTGTTTAGGAATCGTAAGAGTTTCCACTCACTGAATGGTGCAAATGGTTTGCCTGGCGGACCAGTACATCTCCCACATCACTGCCAAGTATCATGGGTCGGTGCATGGCGCCTTCGTCCTGAGGAATAGCAGCATCCCAAATGTGATGGCCCAACTACAGAGGCTCAGGGTGTGCCTAATAGGTGAGCCAGATCGCCCACCCCACTGCATGTCAGTGTTTGCCTTCAAGTGTTATCCTCATAGCATTGTGTAAGGCTAAAAGTTGTCCCTCAATACCTGCAGGTGACTCTGGCTACTCAAACCTATTATGGCTGCTGACCCCTGAGAGGAATGCCAGGGACAGGGGCTGAGGACCTTTATAATGAGGCACATGGGCAAACCAGAAGACTAATCGAGTGGACCTTCGGCCTCCTGAAGTCCAGGTGGATCCCTGTGCTACTCACCCGCAAAGGTCTGCCAGGTAGTAGTGGAATGCTGCACGTGGCACAACCTGACCCTCAGATGACATGTGCCTTTTCTGCAGGAGAGGGGACTGGAGATGCCCCGGTGGGCAGCAGTGGACCCTGAGGACAGTGAGGATGAGGAGGCAGAGATTAGGATGAGGACAACAGAACATCAGTTATACAACAATACTTCCAATGAGGTGAGGACAGTGGAACTGACCATTACTCTGACTATTGATTTATCTGTGTGCCTGTGGCATGATGGCATTCACTTCCTTTACATCTCAACTTACTGTCACCTATGGATTCTCATTTTCCAGATGTTGGTGATATGACAACATTGTCCTGATGTGATCACTACTGACACTTCCAAGTCATTATTTGTTAGCTATCACAGTGTTCAGATCATTTGCACTCAATGTGACTGTTCCCATCATGCAGATTTAAGACATATAAAACAGTGTTACTCAAATTGTGTTCAAGGGTGTTTATTGTTGTGCTATAAAATTGAGGGTAAAGTGCAATGGAATGGGGGTGATGGTGGAGGAAGTCCAGGGTATTGTTGCAGTCAGTTTGTAGCACAGGTCAAGTGTCCAAGGGGCCATAGGAAGGGGAGCAATGGCAGTTCAAAGTGGACAAGAATGGCAGGGTGAGACACAAGGGGTTCTCTAGAAGCGGACGTCGCGGATATTAGCATAGTCCTGGGTTGTATGTATTCCTATTTGGAAGGGTAAAGTCAGTGGAATGTCAGTTGGAAATTACCGAGTGGAACAGCGAGGGGTGGGAAGAAAGGGAATTTCCTTTTACGGACTAGGTGGTCTCACACACTATATAGTGTCATGCTTCATCATTTGACCACCTAGACCCACCCAGGTAGGACAGTGCCACCTGGGCGGACTCAACCTCACTGTTAAAGGAACAGGAGGAGTGCGTAAATAAACTTGTTTCTGGAAAGATCGGGATCCAGCTAATCTACTGAAAAACTAAAAACACCTAAGCAGACACCTGTGAAGAGCAACAAATTTAATGGTGGTGTCTGACTGGTGTAGTTAAAAAGGGGGGTTGGGACACCTCTGTGAGGACAAGGACTCACAGGGTCACCTAACTAATTACTAGCCAACATGTTTCTGCCCTCAAAAGTGAGCCAATGAAGGTCTCGGGGCATTCGTCAGGGCCTAGGATCCCTACGTCTCACGTTGGAGGAAAATACTCTATGGGGGAAATCAAAGAGTGAGAAAATGAAAAAAGAATGATCTACATTACCCCAAGAATTACCTTGAGGCGGCCTATGGGGAGAAAAACAATTAATTAGCACTCTGGTGGCACACAGCACTGCAAAACCAACCAACTACACACGTGTCAAGGGGATGCATTCATGCACGAAACACATATGTTCAAAAAAGGTAAAATACATGCGTGGAGTGACTGAGTGGGTATATCTACACAAGGTGGACAGTCCTATCACTGCAGGGAATTATAGTTCTTACCCTTTTCTTAGAGGCAGCTAGCCTCTGGTATCCAGGAGGGGGAGTGTCCCCTTATAGTCACACACTAAGGGATAGAGATGAACATGAAGACGAAGTGAGGAGAGGAACAGAAGTAGGCAGAATTGATACAGAGGGAGCAATAGGGGGGGGAAAGCAAGTTCCCATTAGGAACCCACTATTGCTGGTAGAAAAATACTGGTTAAGAGAAACCGAAGTGACTATAGACAAAAAAAGTAAGATTTAAAAGCAATAAGGGCTTATCTGTGTTGCCTGTGATCCGGTATGCCACTCACTACATCAAAGGGGACGCTCGCCGTGCGCCTACTTCGTCCTCTCCTTGGACCGCTTGTGACAAGTGGCTGAGGGAGAACGGTCTATTTATGGCTGTAAGAAATTCCAGGTGCGCCCTGTTAGCGCGTAAATTGGAGTTCAATTAATGTTAATCACCGCCGCGGGCCTCTTTGCGTTACTAGCCTCGATATGATTGCCGTAATGGCGGGCGCACCGGCCAAGCCGGGGCGCCGGCATGAATGTGATCGAGTGCAAAGGCGGGCCTCTTTAGGTTGATGGCGCGATGTGCTTTGCCGCACCTGCGGGCGCCCCAGCAGTGCTGGGGCGCCGGCATGAATGCGGGGCGAGTGCAAGGGTGGGGCCGAGCCGGAAGATTCCGCCCGAGCGCCACCAGCGGAAGGCTCGCGTTTACAGTGGCTGCTGGGAAATGTAGTTCCCAGCGGTCCCGTAGCCCAAAGGGCTAAGAAAGAAAGAAAAAA